>NC_142084.1:13078503-15746668 GCF_054644295.1 Miniopterus natalensis
ACGAGAAATAAATTAGCACAATACCCAGTCACTACTGTAAAATAAAACTGGGAAAATACAGTTGGTAAGTTTTGCTGTGGGATACCCACTCTGGCAAGGCCCCCAGCACAGTGAGTTCACCACATAGTCACTGGATTTGAGTATTCAGAGCAAAAAATAATCAAACCCACAGTTCCATGGTTCAGCTATTTTCATTACTTATTCATCAAACCAGCTCACCTGCTCGGTGATGAACCCAGTTGCTAGAGTGAGGGCGACATGTTCCATCCAACGTGGTCACTTTATTTTTTCAGTCATCTCAAGGAGCATCTGAGACATGCTCTCCCTATCGCACGGGGGCCGATCCTTTGTCATGGGTCATTTGTCCCTGTTCCCATCGTTTCCAAAGTAATACCGACAAACACTTCTATCAAATGAACCCAACAATGCTAAGAAAATACATAAATAATAAAATAATTGACCGGAAAATGTTTCAAGTCAGTTTATATCCTGGAGGCTGGAAAGCAGGCTGATTTTTCTTCGACGTGTAGGAACACTGATCAGCACGAAACCAATCCTGAGCCTGTCTGACAGAGGCAGAGCGATGCCTGGATTTTTCATTTGTAATGTTAGTTTTGATCGGAAAGCCTGATGTAGATTTGAGAAGTGACTAAAATGTATTATTTGGGCAAGTCATCTGCAACTAATCTCAGAAAGTTTCTATGCTTAACTCTCTAAACTAAGTCTCTGACCCTCAATGATCAGCTACAAGAGAAATTATCAGCTAAGTTTTACACGACTGGCTTCCCACATCTCTCCAAATCAAGATCCAGTCATAATGAGTTTTATTTAACTATCTAAACACAAATGTCATTGAATTTAAATCATGAGTTTTGGCCAAACACCTCAGGTGATTAAGTATCAGGCACCAAAATGAAGTAGCAAACCAAAGTTGTGTGTTTTCAAAATGGGTGGCCCAAACCAGCTTTATGACTCTTGGACTCCCCACTTACACCAAGGTAATAAAGGTGTTTGGAGCTGGAAATTAAAGAGAGGATTTCTAGAGGGATTTCTTGGATAGGGAGAGGTAGGGGTGCTTCAAGGAGATGACTTAGAGAGCTTGATAAGTCCCTGGAGTTGGAGATGAAAAGTAGACTGGGATCTGACTTACCATTACCTCCTCCTGCTCCCTTCCTCCCTTTCCCCTCTCTTCCGCCCCCAGAAATCTAAAACAAAGGTTGGTAAAGTTTTTCTGCAGATTCAGATTGTAAATATTTTAGGTTTTATGATCCACAAAGTCTCTTTCATGTCACAGTGCAAAGGCAACCACAGACATTCATAAGCAAAAGGGCGAAGCTATGTTCTAATAAAACTTCATTTGAAAAAACAGACAGCAGGCCAAAGTGGGCCCATGGGCCATAGTTTAGCAGCACTGGATCTAGAGGCTGACAGAGCCTGATCTAGAGGCTGACAGACATCTCAGGCAGCACAGCCCACTCAAGAGTGGCTGCTGCATTGCGGTCAGTCTGCTTGACCACTGCTCTTAGGCAAAGAAGCTTGAAGGTTTCCCGTGGTCCAGATTAGGACCAGGTTGGGAAGAGAAAGTCAGCCTGGAAGTAGAATTCTGCCCAAAAGAACTACTGTGGGAGGACACCAGAACCCCAACAGGGAGATGATTGTGGAAGGAATTTCCAGAATGTAAGGATGTAAACAAGGAATGCAAGTACTGAGTCTGGGGGCTATGAGTGGGAAAGAAGGAATTTACCCACCAGAGGTTCCCAATGCAGCCAGTCCGGCTGGGGTGGACAGAGGACCTAACAACGGCACTGAAACCTGTTTCCCCTTAAAGCATCCAGAAGACATTTACTGGCTCAGAATGCCCTGAGAAGGCCTCCAGGAGCTTTCTGCTCAAGGCAAGGAAGACCTTTTTTCAGTGAATAAATTTTAAAGGGATCTTGGAAAACAAAAATAAACTTGCATTTTGATTACATTTCAGAAGTGATTTGGGTCACTATGTCAGATACAGAAACATGCCCTCCCCATGCCTGGGCCGGGGAAAAATAACTAACTAACTGGGACAACTATCTGGGTTATCAACAGAATTAAATAAAACTCTCATGATGGCACTGATTCTCCAATATTTATGTTAGTTTAAGTGAGACTTTTTAGCAGGTATCAGAATCACCTGGCCCCAACCCCAGGGATTCTGATCGCGTGGGACTGGGGTGGGGCCCGAGAATCTGCATACCTAATAGGTTTCCAGGTGGTGCTGATGCTTCTGGTCCAGGACCACACCGTGAGACCCTGGTTTAAGCCAAGCCTGAGTTCCCGCTGAGACTGATCATCTCTTCAGGAAGGACATTCCAGTGTTAGCTGGGCACATGTCAACACTTGAGCAGTCCGCATGGGCCATTAGTCAATCCAGGTCAGTTTTCAGAGAACAGCTATGACTGCAGAATGCTGCAGCTCTTCTGGTACCATGGGCAACTTTTCTCAAGGAACCTGGATTTTCTGGACTTGCCTTCATTTGCTCACGTGTAACATGAAGGTAGTTGCTTGCCAGTGCCAAGTATTTTACATAATGTCACCAATCTATCCAGCGTAAAAAAGGATATTAAAGGAGTTTACTGACATATTGTCTGACATTGTCATGATCCATGAGTGGCAGAAAATAGACACCCAGTGAGTAGGCAGATTTCCATCTGGCAAGAAGATGGCTGTAATGAGCACCAATGTGAAATGACAAATAGTAATAGCAACTAGAAAGTCGATGGGAAAATCAGCTTTCCCCATTTCACATCTGCACGACAGGGGGAGCTGCCAATCACGGTCTGCAGAGAGAGAGGCTTATCTGGGTTCCCAACCACGTGCAAAGACATGTTCTCCTAAGTTAAAAAAAAAAAAAAAATCCTGGGGAAAAAATAGAATCAGTCTGTTAGAGAGCTTTAAACAAATGTGGGGCTGCGAAACAAGCTGTCGCAAATTGGCAGGGAGAAGGCAGAAAATCAATGTGAAATGAAAGCTGCCTCTCCCAACAAAATAAAGGCGGCAATTAACTCTTCCTGTTCTTGCTGCAGCCTACAAACCATTGCAACCCCGAAATGCAGGTTGCTAGAAAATGCTTTAAACACGCAGCCTACTCAATCCTTTAGCACGATGGGGGAGTGGGGAAGGACGAGGCATGCAGGTGGCAGGGAAAAACCAACTTGGCTTTTATATATGCATATCTAACTATAGATATATATATATATGGCATATATATTTTAAATATATGTACAAACATATACATGCATAAATATGTGTGTGTATATGTGTTGTGTGTGTGTACACACAACACACACACACACACACACATATACACCCATAGATTGAATGGGCACAGGAAACTAAGAACAGATATATGAATCCCCCAAATTATTCCCTTGGTGTCGTAGAAATTACAGAGGAATAGAAAAGCATCTCACAAGTGTCTTAATAATGTTCACATAGAGAAACATACAAATGAATCACCAGTTTAAAAATCATATTAGAGAATATAACAATTTAAACTTCCCATACATTTGACTGTTCAACTCCACCTCTGTTTGGAATGACATACAAATCATAATGAGTAGAAGGAGATAACCAAAATGATTACAAAAGTCCTGAAAAGGGAATCCCTAAATGGCCAGGCTACTGAGATATATATATCACTGGTTAATATTATGAGAATATCGCTCTGAATTAGAATACGGTATAAAACAAGTGCAACAAAGATCAGCTGTAATTCTACCCATAGAATTCAAAAGAGCAATTCCTTATAGTATCTGCATGTTTGTAAAACTGGAAAGTTTATTTGAAAATTAAATATTATGCTTATGTATAAGCAGAGTACCAGTCCAGACACTTTCCGTCGCGGCAACAAACCACCCCCAAATCTCGAGGGTTCAGTACCCAACAAAGGGACGCCCTGCTCACACTGTGTCCAGTGCGGTCGGCAGCGGGAGCGTTGTCACCCACGCGGGGGCTGGCGCGGACGGAAGCCTCACGTGGCTATGCGTTTCCGTGAGCATCAGGGAGGAAGACGGGGGACGCGGTAAATCGCACATTTCTTCTTAAACTTTCTGCCAGAAGTGGCACCAGTTACCTCTCAGTTTCATTGAGCAAAGTAAGTTTTAAAAAGTTCCTGCCTAACTTTAAGAGGCATTGAGGGATGAAATCCTAGTGTCCCCGACAAAGGAGAGCTAGAAACATGTAGCAAACCGCACCGACGACAACCACAGTCACCCCACTTCTTGCCGGGGCTACTGCAATAAACTTTTAGCCCGTCCGCCTGTTTCCACACAGGTCCACCTCTAACCTGCTCACACAGCATCCAGAGAGACTGAAGTTTTCTTTTCTTTTTAACATAAATCTAGGAATCCTATCAGTTTCCTGCCTCAATACCCTCAGTGGCTTTGCACTGAACTAAAAGTGAGCTCAAGCATCTCGACCATGGGTTACAGGGCTTTGGGCTATCTGAGCCCTAAGTCTGTGGCCTCATCCTTCCACCCAGTATTTGGTCCAGTCCAAGGACTTTCCACTACCTGCCTCACTCTTAACACATTGGTCTTAACTTGAAGATTTCTGGGTCCTGAGGCTCTGTCCAGGCGCTGTTGGCATCCTTGCCACCCGGGGCCTAGCTTGCTCCTACCTGCTCCTTCAGCACCAGGCTCTCCCTCTCCATCATCTCTCTCTCATGGATCTTTTCTTTCTTCATAGCAACTTACATGACTCTAATTATAAATTTATAATTATACAGTTATTTATTTAATATATCTCTCCCTCTGTAAATTGCCCAAGGGAAAGCACAATGTGTGTGTTCGTTGGTTTTACAATCTAGACATAGCCCTTAGCACACTGCCTGCCATATGGTAGGTGCTCAAGTACCACATGGGTAAGTAAATTTGACACAATTCTATTGCTAATGTCTAATATAGATCAACAACCCAGTGAAATGTGTGTAGCAGAAAGCCACGAATCTGAGATTTAAAGTGAAAATCCAAATGTCAGAATTAAACATGCCTTTATGTGTTTGTCAACAATGCAGCGTTTGGAAAGAAGATTCACGTCCAGGATGACAAATGGTCCTTCAGATCCACAGCAGGTAGGTCAGTTAACGGAGTCACCATCTTACAGTGAGAAAACAGACGCCGAGGGAAATGAAGAGACTTGCCCAGCCTCACATGGCCAGTAAGAGGCAGGGGCAGAGGGTGGACACACCTGTGACTGTACATCTGCTTCCCTTTCCACATGCTGCCCTGTCTCTTGATTCAAGAAGATCAGCCTTAGAAGTATTCATATGGGGACAGTGTTAATGAAAGAAAAATTATTAATATAACACCTGGGCCAGATTCTGAATAGATATGCAAGGGATGACCTTCAGTCTTACTATGCATTTCAGAATCCTTGCCCTAAGGCACTGACTAGGCAAAAGAACTTCAGGGGTTCAGCTTTATAAATATATCCCTCTCTGACATCCCTAAGGACCTTGACCACTCCACTTAGAAGGCAAGTTTCTGAGGAGTCTTTATTAAATCCCTGCGGTGTTTGGTGGGGGTTACATATTAAGCTATGACCACATCTATTCAAGGCATGTATTTTGAGCACCTACTGTATGCGAGAGACTATACATGATGAAATATACCACGTTAGCTGGGAATAGAGTCAGGTCAGGAGGCTTATGTTTTAATGAGAGTAAAAATTACAGGAGTGCAGGGTAGGTCTGGGTAGAATCCCACGGGAGGAGGGGGGAGGGAAGAAGTGCACAGTCATGGTTGGGAGCAGGGGTGGGAGGAAGCTCATAAAGGCACCACCCACCTTGGAACAAAAAGAAGAAACAAAAGAAGGGAGAGGGAAGGGGAAAGAGAAAGGAGGGTGTCCTGCGTGTGACCAAGCAACTTGACCTGGTTTGAGAACACTTCTTATAGGCCGTTTGAGTTTTACTAATGAATTTATTTAGTGGCTGATTTTTCAGCCACTGCAAAATTGAGCTCCGTGCCCAACCCCCATGCCCGGATCCTTCCAACACCAATCAGAGCTGCACCCTCTCTTTCTTTCTCCCTCTCCCCATGGGCTCCAGCTCCAACTTTCCCCTTTCCCCTCGAACACATCACCATTTCTAGCTCCTGCCGCACAGTGCCCCCAGTGCCTGCTGCTCCGTGCTCTGAAAGAGGAGATTTACAGTCACTCTTAGCAGGGCTGAACTACAAACAAGGAAATGCGCCTGACTGAGCAGATAGCCAAGCAAGCTCATCACACTCAGAAAAAGATTCTAAATAGTTAGAGTGGCTATAGTTCCGTTCACAGCCACATAAAAGAGCTGCATAAAATATTAACTGAGTGTAGCCACTTGCTTCAGAGATAAGTGATAAGGCTCATTAGTTTTGACAAAGAATTTTTAAATCTGAGATTGGGTAATGAATATCCTCAAGAGGCTCCATAGAAGCCAGCGCACATTCAGAGAGAGTCCACATGCTGGAATCCACTTTTAATTAGGTCACTGCTCTGGCAATAACCAAGACCTTTAGAGGAAGGAGAAAGCAACTTTTATTTCTCTCTAACAAGGAAAGGGCCATATCCCTTCTGAACCTGAAGCTTTCATAAACAACAGAAAGGGCAGCTGGATACAATCAAGAGCATTTTTATCTGCACGCCTGTATATCACACTCTGCACATCCTTCGTACAATCTTCCTGGCTGTTCCTTGCAGGACGGGTTCTGCCTTTGGAAATCACTAATTTCTAATGACTTGCTCACAGAGAAGAAATGTCCATCTACCCTGAGACCAACTTAGTCTACAATAGGCAACCTTCCCCATTTGCCTACTGGGAAGGAGGGAAGGAAGCTACCCTCAGAGGGTAAATTCCAGTAGCTCTCAAAGAGGGCCACCCTATACAGAACACCCACATACGCACATGCCACCCTGTACAGGACACCCACATACCCACATACACTCTGTACAGAACACCCACATACGCACATGCCACCCTGTACAGGATACCCACATACCACCCGTATAGAACACCCACATAACACCCTGTACAGAATACTCATATACATCCATTATTTCTCAGTATTTTTACCTAGCTGTTCATTTTTCTCTAAAGCATTTACTACCCCTCATAAACTCTCTCTCTCTCCCTCTCCCTCTCCCTCTCTCACACACACACATTCTCAAACATATATAGGCATATATATATGTATTTAAATCTATTTATATATTTAATCTACCAGAATGAGAATTTTATGGGAACAAGGTCTTTGTTCGATTCAGACGTATTCTCTGCGTCTTGAACAATGCACCTCAAACATTATAGGTGTTCAATAATTATTTGGGGAGTGACCAAGTATTTCCTCCTTGTTTCTGTCTCTCAGCAGGGCTGGGAAGAAGAGACAAAGTAAGAGGCTAAATAAGTCGCCTGGAAATAATTCCATTGTTCTCTACGTCTCGGAGGCTGACATGTAAAGGAAGAGCTCCCTGTGGCCTGCACAGACGGTGAGACCACATAAGCCACAGCTCTGGGGCTGGCATTCCCTTCTGCACAACTGGAGGGTGTTCTCTGGTGCTCTACTCTCAAGGCCTAACCTTGACGCTGAGCACCTCAACAACGCGGATTAACTCTAGGACAGTGTTCAGAGTGAATTCATAAAGGAAAGGTAAAGATTGGTAAGAAAAGGAGAGCAATGATAAAAAGAAGTTTACTTATTTTGAGAGAAAACTTGCTCTAAAGTTGAAATCTGGCTTGTTTTTCTGATTAATAATAACTAACGTGTTCTACACAGAGTAACCAGGTTGCCGCCGCCTCCTGCAACCACATCAAAATTACAACTAAAATACAGACCCACCCTCACTCAGAGCCTCCTGAAATCTGGCTGAACAGAAGCCCCACAACCAGGGAGCTAAAGGAGCAATGAGACTGCGAGGAGGGGTGGAGACTTGGGCGGATCAGGGCTGAATCTTGGAGACGTGATCCTGGGCCCACACCCAGGAGGACATCTCAGCAGGGGGGAGGAGGGGGGCACGTTTCCTAGAAGAGGGAGGGGTCCCAGCCCCACAGCAGGCCCCCAGCCCAGGGTTCCAGTCCCAGAAGAAACGTCCCACAACTCCGGGCTGTGAAACCAGCAGGGACTGTTGCTGAGGGTCGTGGAGGCTGCGGGAGCCCCAGCAACTCCCCTCGAAGGGCCCGCGCACGGACTCCCTCAGACGTGCTCCCTCTGAGCCCAGCGCCGGGCAGCAGCCTGAAAGGACCCGGGACACTCGGGGAGGAACTAACCTGCCTGGAATCGGGGCGAGAGGTGGAGGGGCGGCTTCCTCCCAGGCAGAAGGGCTGGCGGAGGCCATGGCTCCTTTGGCGAGTCCTCCCCGCACACAGCGGGCAGGCAGGCGCCATATTTGAGTCGCCAGCACCTGACTCTCACCTTTGGCCCCGCCCCGTGATTCCCGGAGGCCCCAGCCCTCCCCACCTGCAGCTCATCCAGGCCATTTCCAGGGGCTTTTCTGTGCAAGTGGCCTCTCGAGCCTCATGCTTAGGACTTTCCTAAAATCTCTCAAACAAGCAGCAGCATGACCCATACAGCTTGATAAATGGCCCCAGGCCTGGCGCTAGCGGCAGCTGCATTGGCTCATAGCTTGGCCTCTCCTGGACAATGCCAAGCCCAGCACAAGTAGCAGCCATCTATTGTTTTCTGTGTAGCTCAAACTGGGTGGCCCTGGGCAAGGCACAGGCAGAAGCTGACTCTGCACCTCCCAGGAGGCCCTAGAGACAGTGCACCTGGTGATCAGCGCCAACCATGCTGGATTACAACCCTACCATATCCACTAGTGACACACTCAAGGGGCAGACTCAGTGAACACCAAAGCCCTACTGAAGTAAACCCTGCTCCATAGGGGTGTCTCCAGCACAGCTGCTCTTCAGCTGTAGTTGCAGCTGGTCCTCACAACCCACTGGCCTGGGTTTCAATTCCTCCCAGTGACACCAATAGAAACCAAGGCTCAACTACAACAGGACAGTGCACACAGCCCACACAGGGGAGCACCTAGAAGGCCCAGCTCAGGTGACTGGGGAGGCTGAGCCACTGGAAAACCCTACAGGATACCTACTACACAAAGCCACTCTACAAATTCCAGGAGACATAGCAGCTCTACCTAATACATAGAAACAAACACAAAGAAGCAGCCAAAATGTGGAGGCAAAGAAACATGTCACAAAGGAAAGAACAGAAGAAATCTCCAGAAAAAGAATTAAATGAAATGGAGACAAGCAAGGTGCTAGATACAGAGCTCAAAACAATGGTTATAAGGATGCTCAAGGGACTTAATGAGAATGTCAAGGATCTTAGTAAGACTTTTAAGGAAACTAGTGAGATCATCAATGACATAAAAAAGAACCAGTCAGAAATGAAGGTTGCACGAGCTGAAATGAAGAATAATTCACAGGGAATCAACAGTAGAGTAGAGGACGCTGAGAATCAAATCAGCAATCTGCAATATGAGGAAGCAAAAACACCCAACCAGAAGAGCAAAAAGAAAAAAGAATCCAGAAGTATGAAGACAGTGTAAGGAGTCTCTGGGACAACTTCAAGAGGCCCACTATTTGCATCATGGGGGTGCCAGAAGGAGAGGAAAGAGAACAAGAAATTGAAAACCTATTTGAAAAAATAATGAGAGAAAATTTACCCTACCTAGTGAAAGAAATAGACTTATAAGTCCAGGAAGCACAGAGTCCCAAATAAATGGAACCCAAAGAGGCCTACAGCAAGACACATCATAATTAAAATGCCAAAGGTTAAAGGCAAAGAGAGAATCTTAAAAGCAGCAGGAGAAAAGCAGTTAGTTTCCTACAAGGGAGCACCCATATGACTGACAGCTGATTTCTCAACGGAAATTTTGCAGGCCAGAAGGGAGGGGCAAGAAATATTCAGTGATGAAAAGCAAGAACCTACAGCCAAGATTACTCTTCCCAGCAAAGCTATCATTTAGAACTGAAGGTCAGATAAAGAGCTTCACAGATAAGAAAGAGCTAAGGGAGTTCATCACCACCAAACCAGTATTACATGAAATGTTGAAGGGTCTTCTTTAAGAAGAAGCTAATGAACAAAAGAACCTGACAAACTAAATACATCCAGAGACACTGACGCATGCAACAGACGGTCATATTTCAGAGGGAAGAGGGAAGGGGGTGGAGGGTGGGAAGAGATTAACCAAAGAAGTTATATGCATATATGAATAACCCATGGACACAGTCAATAATGGGGTGAAGGCTTGGGGAGGGGGTGAGAGAGAGGTGGAGGAAGTCAATGAGGGGGAAAATGGGACACCTGTAATACTTTCAACAATAAAGATAAATTTAAAAAAATGTATTCTATATATTTGACCTAAAAAGGTGAGGAAAATGAATGGAGAGAGAAATGCTAGCTTTGCTGTGTACTAGCCTATGTCCCTGGGTAAGTTGCTAAAACCTCTATGACAATAGAACTGCTGATTGGTTAAATAAAATGAAAGGGGTCACTAATAAATTTCTAATATATAGAGTTATTGCTAAAGCACCTACACCTATGGGCTGGAACTAAGGGTTGTGTCCACCTAGTGACAAAGCTTTTATTAGGTCATATTTTGAATAGTAAAAAAATCCACTTTGAAAGCTACACCTACAAAGTCATTCATGGGAGTGACAGAAATTCTCCTGAGCTCTTTAACCCTCAGCTCTCACCAGAGACAGCTGTGCCTAGCCCATGGGTCACACACAACTCCAAAACCTGTGGCTTGATTAATTTCCTTTCTGATGAAGCAAAGAAGAGTCAATTCTATCTGTATACTTTGAATAAGTAACAAGCACCATGACTCATTAAAACAGAAGATTACTACCCTGGAATAGCTATTTTAATGTGGAGAAAGAAGTTTAGACTTTGATTCAGAAACAGAGTCTGAACTTTGACTTCACTATTAAGTATGTGACCTCCAACCAATTATGTTCTCTCAATGAACCTTCTTCATCTATAAAACGAGGTAACAAAACAGCATCCTCATGAGGTTGCTGAGAAAAGTAATAGGGAGACCATCCATGAAAGTGCTTTGCAATTGGTAAAGGGTTCTACAGATGTCAACTATTTTAGTCTGGTGAGCCTGGAGTTGTTTTTTGTGATAACAGTAATATCTCTTTAAGCTTACCTAGTACTTGCATGCTCATTGATTCATTCAAATGGATACAATCTGAGTTCCCATGATTAGTTCTAATCCTTTAAGGAACAGCAACTTTTTATTTCCAAATAAAGTGTCCAAAACACTTTAGAATGTGTCTATTTTCCTTCCTTCCTTCATCCACTATGTACTAACTGATCATCATTTATACGCACTGTATTAAGCTAATAAACTTAGGATGTATAAGAAAAGTATGACCCCTGTCCTTTGTAAACACACATATTCATTAGTTTAGTAAATATGTATTGAGCATTTATAATAGACTACACAGTCATATGAGCAAATAGAGTCCATAGTAAGAAGTCGTGTAATGAAAGAACAAATGTGACCACAGTACCCCAGCACTACCACAAAGTGGCCAATACCTACCTAAGAACAGGAAGAGATGCATCAGTCTCACATCACCAATCATTAGTCTTTTTACAACGCCTAGGAAGCTCCAGAAATGTCTATAAACTCAAGAAACTCCTCCTGCCACTAACTTCATGAAGGCATTTGGGGTTGACTGTAATTGGTTACTGTGCCGCTGGGATGTTTCAGTGGTGGAACCGAATATTCAGAATATGTGAGGTACCCACCCTAGACACACTCAGTTCACTACAGAGGGCCTTCCACAATCAACTGAGAGGGAAAGTCAACAGCTGCCCGACTCTGTATAAGAGGAGAGATTAAAAAGTATTCGCCTTGTTCTTGACTGAGTCTCTCTGCAATCCAGTCGACGTACCCATTTTATCAGTTTCTGTCTATACACATTCCCGGAGGTACCATCTCTCAGTGGCAGCTAGGTGATCTGAAAACCTTATGAGAACAACCTCTGAAATCTCAAACGATGATTACTAACAGCTCGGCCTCACCCTCCACCGATAGTATTTTTAATGACGAGTAGATGGCATGTGAAACTTTTTAAAGGCCACCTTGATGCCTTTTTAAAATAAACACTACTATTAGGCCCTATTAGGTACACATAGGAAGTAACAGACACTCTATTTGTGGGAAACCACCTTCCCTTTCTGGAGGGAACCTGTCCCCACCACCCACACACATACCCTTATATGATTTGAGTGGGAGCAACATTTCTGAGCTATTTGAGCACTACTCATAGAACATGTCTGGTTCAGAGCTTGACATTCTTGCAAATTTGTCCCAGAGATTTATATTCTTAAAAACTTGGGATTGGGGTCAAGGCTTATTTTAGTCTCTTCTGAGTGGCTGGACAAGTAATGGGTGAACGCGAGAGCCCCTGGTGCCGTATTTCCCACCATGAGGTTGGGAAGCAAAGAAAATCATTCCTTAGTAATGAACTGGCCTGAAGCAGGTGTTTGGAGGAAAAATAGAGATTTAATATGGAAAAAAGATTATTTTATTTGGCCCATTCCACCCACTGTCAGTGAAGGTGGGATAACATTCCAAATAAGAACAGGATGCTGCACCCAGAAAGCGTACAAGAGCATGTGAAGGAAACAAAAAACAAGTCCCTGTGGCTTGACTCCAAACGCATTACTGAAGACTATTTAAAACTAAAAATGGAAAATTAAGTAACAAATAAACGCCATGTTCCTGATGACACTGCTGTTATCGAGGATTTGTTGATATTACGCAATCTGTCTTCACTGGAGTCATCAGCACCTGGAGTACATGAAAATACTTTTCTGGATTCGTGTGCTTTATATTTTATTGAAAGGTTATCGCCTCAATGAGCATTTCTCTTTAGTGACCGCTATGATCAAGGCAGAGCGTCTTAAGCTCATTTACTATTATTTCACAGTGGCCTGTGAAGGGAATCACGATTCATGCGTATGCAGACTGTTTACTCCCAGCTGCAGACATGGTCCCCTTCAGCCAAAACACCAGCTACGGTGCCCCGCTTACGAGAATGTCAGGCTTCCAGCAATGAGTCCAAAAGAGAATGGGCTTCTGGACAGCCAAAGCAGACGCCACAGAATGTCTACACTGCTCCACGAAAGGGTTCAGCCTGCAGTTACACTGACTCTCACTTGACATGCCATCTTAGTTTACGCACCCCATTATCTATTATCCATCCTAAAACTAAAGAGTAATCAAGTGACCATGATTAAAAAACAAAGGCTGGAAGCCAGAAATACAGCCCTAAAAACTGGCCATGATTATCATAAAAGTCCATTTGTTTAGTAGCGTTTAATCTCTACACTAAATAAATAACACTGCAAACATGAGCGATGTCTATTTCATGCTTGTAAAACTCACCACAAGTCATCAGAAAAAGGTTAAATTATGTTCACTATATGTTGCCCTAAGATGCTAGCAAAGGGGGTAATATGCATTGAAAGGTTTACATGCCACGTGATATTTAATTTTAAAGTTACATTGAAAATACATTTATGTTGAAAACATCTTTGTGAGGTATTAATGCCTTTAATACTAATGCAGCTAGTAGCTGTTTCCAGCTGCTCTTTGATGGAAACAAGAGAGAAAGAATTTCGAGCATGGGCTGGCCAATCTTCTTTCCCACCCCATTCCTCAGCCTCCAGTTCTGAAATCTAACTTTTGCCTCTTTACTGCCTTTTCAAACCTGCAAGGGTGCTGAAAGGTATGTAAAATGTATATGTGCATTACAAGGCACTGACGGCCCCGTTCTGCAGAGGTCTGAATGCCTTTGGAAATGAGTCATCATGTGCTCCCTGACCGGCATGGAGAGAGCAAGAAGGTGCAGAGCCAGACACACTCACTTCACTGGCTTCTACTCAGCCTGAAAAGCAAGCCCAGTTTTTCCCTGGAAAAAAAAACACACATGCTATTTATTCTGCTGCAGGAGGGCTAATATTTCATTAGGGGAAATCATCTTTTCATAAGTGTCATTCACAGCTGCCACATTTACTATATCGGTTTTACTGACCAAAGAGATATCTACAACTCACCATTTTTAATGCATAGGTTTTTACATATATTTATCATAAGGTTGGTTTTTAAGCAAGCATTTCAATCCCATCAGAATTACTGCTAAGCCTCTGGCTCAAATGGTCTCGAGGGCAGATGCTGTAATTGCAACGAAATATATGCTGAGCAGTATCCCTAGTGTGGTCACAATAATGCATCTGAAAGTTTCTAATGGATGCCGCTCATTCAGCTCTGTCATGAAAAACTACCAGCTACCATTTGCTTTGCAAGCTCTGGTCCTGGAGCCTCGTGGGCTATTGTAAAGCAAAAAATATATATCTCCTGAGAAAAATAATGCAGTTTTAGGAAAGCAATGTTTTCAGCTGCTATAAGCATTCTAATTACTTCAGAATGTTTCTTTCTTTTCCCCCTTCACCCTCTAGGGCCGTTTTGCTTTCGAATCAGCTCCAGAAACAAAGCAATTTAGCCCGGTAAAAAGCTTATTAACACATGATGCGGCTCAGTGGCATGAGAAAATGCTGGGGAGAAAAACAAAGAATCCATCCCACCGAAAAGGTTGATCTGAATATTTAAAGGAAAAGGAGCTGAGAAGGAAGGTCAAGGTGGCAGCTCCTCAACTTGCTCAGCAAGTGCAGTTTACCGCTCAGGCAGGAAATTTTCTAAACCCTCATTTATCATTTAAGAGAGTCCCCAGGTTCTCCTCAGCTGTGGTTTCTTCGGCCCTTTCCCAAACTTATCTGTGAGACGCCAGGGAAGGTGAAACTGCCCCATTTATCCGGGGAAAGCGAGTTGGAAGGCAGCCGCTTCTCTGCAGAGCTAACAGGAGGGAAGGGGAGGGCAGAGGTCAAGTGCCAAGGCCAGTTTATCAGAGTCCAGGCAGAAACTACCTGCTGCTCCCTACTGAGCATTTCGAGAGCTCGGAGCAGAAAGGAAATAATGCATGGAAGCGTGCAAGATAGGCACGAGTTGGACGGAGCAGTGCGGCATTCAGGGGTGACTTCACTGTCAAAGTCTCATTCTCTTGATCCAAATAGACTGCAGCTTGAACAGCTCAGCGCACCTCCAGAAAACGGCGGAACAAAATCGGGAAGTAAAAGACATGAGCATCGAGGATCTTGCAGTGGATACAACATGCTTTGAATACAGACTTTGCCTCCTTAAGAATAAACATTTATTCGTTCACCCTTTGGCTACTGCGTACCTACTATATGTTGGGCATGGTGCTGGACATGTGGGTATGAATAAAATAAATTTCCAATTTTCTTGGTGCTCGTAGGCTAACGTGGGAGAAAGGCTATATAGCTATTAAATGTTCGTTCATTCAGCACATGTTTATTGAACAACTGAGTATTGTACGCTCACTAAGAGGAGCCTAAGTATGATGCCAGAGAGGAGGGGCATGGGATCCGGGAAGGCTTCCTGGAGTTGCTGACGCCTGAGCTGCCTTCTCAAGGCGAATTCTGTGTTATGGTGAGTGGCATTCTAGGCAGGGGACACCACACTCGCAAATGCCTGTCTGCATGAGACTGGCATGTTGCTGGGGCAGAGAGTTTGCACATGAGGAAGATGGGAAAAATTAAGCATATAGTCTACTTTCATGATATAGTCCATATAAGTGTTAGAAACACTTGGATGGTTGGTTTATTTTTTACCTACAGTTTTTTATTTGAATGAGCTTCCTTGGCATATTTCTCAAGGCAGTGATGAGGGTTTGAAACTATAACCACTGATCCACTCTAGCTAAAATTCTCAGGATCAGACACTAACCAAGGGAGGAAAGCTTGCATAATCTCGCATGGTACATTGTACAGGGGCTATCTTTGTGGAACATTAAAAGAAACAGTAAACAGTCCCACACTGGTATTTTCTGTCATACCTGTATGAAAAAAAAATCTACCTAAAGAACTGTCAATGGCGTTATCTTTGAAAATAAAATCACTATATTTAGGACTGTGGCAAGCCCCAAATCCCCCTAATGACTTCCTTGTCTCTAATCCGTCATGATGATGTATTAAAGATACCCTCCAAAAGCATCTTCCAAAGCCTCGTTTAGGAATGCAGCTGTGTTCTCATGGCCCTGATGGTCGCAAAGCTTCCTTACAGAACACTGAACTCATCTTATCATAGCTCTACGCCCACCTTTAGGTCATGAGAGGTGTCTTTATTTACTAATCCCCTCGATCCTCAAAGTCCATACCAATGTGTAAACACAGCTAAGTAACAAAAAAGCCTCCTTCCCGTGATTTCCTGTCATCAGTGGAAACACCTGAGGAGTGTGGTCACAGGACAGTCATAAAAATGAGAAAACCTAACGGGCAGAGAGGAAGAGAGGCTGAGTGGCAGTGAAAGGCCTGCACCTGCCTTGAACGTTTCTTGATGAACTGAATCTCCTCTTGAGCACAAACATACTAAGACAGAAAGTTCTGGCAATACCCAAAGTGTGTATCCCTCTCTCTATGGGGCTAAACAAGTATGCGCCTTGCAGCCAGGCACCTAAGAGAAAGCCTGCAATTAATGCAGTAAAACTGCATTTCATGGATGCTTGCATTTTCTCCTATGATGAATGTTAGTTTAAGATCAATGCATTACAAAAAGCCATCTGAGAGAGAGCAATCAGGGGCCTACCGGCAGCGAAGCTGAGAAACTAGGCCAATAACCTGGTCCAGCTCCGTCTATGCCTGGTCCATTAGCTGTTTACTTGAAGGATAGGAAAACACAAGTCTATTCTCTGCCTTGACCAGAGCTAAACCTAATGAAATTAATCTGCCATCGGTGGCACATGTGAGGTGATTTTAATGCACTTAAAACATCTTATTTAAATTACACATAAAAGCAACAAAGGCACAGAAATATCACAGTCAATAAAGCTGAATTCCAAAGCTGTTAAAAAAGAAAAAAAAGAAAAAGCACTACAGATTGCTTTTAGAGAATCTGCTCACATCTGAAGCTAAGTAATTATTTCTCTAACTTTATTACAGAAATGAAAACTACTCCATGATAAGCTAGACACAAGCTTTCAGTAAAGTAAGGGCTCATAATGGCTCAGATGTAGTATCGGAGAAATAAAATAATAAGATCGATTTAAATCCTGTAAAACACTTTTCAATGATCTGACAAAGCAAGAAATTAGATTTGGTATATTTTTTACTTGTTAATATATATTGACTTATCCATACACACATCAGTCTCATTTCACTCCTGTGTTTGGAATTCCTCAGCTCTAAGTTCTTCTATTACTTTTCACTACAGATTTTTCCTACAGCTCTAACCATACCTTGCCACCCCAACCTCATGCAGAGCAAAGGAGGGAAGGCCACATCCTTTGAAAGTCATGGAAACATCCTTAAAATCCCCAACAAAGCATGGAAATTTGGATAGATGAGAGTTTAAGTTCTCCCCACTCCAAGATTATTGCCAACACCCCCTCCCCCAGCAGATTCCATGTCACGATTCCATGGGCGCGTGCACACACACACACACACACACACACACACACACACACACATATTTTCATCCAGTTTCAATGGAAGGAAGAAAAACAAAGTTGGTATAAAAGAATGGGAAGCACCATTGCCTAGCTAGCTGCACTAAGTCCTTGGCGTCGAGCTGAGATTTAGCAGGCGTGGTTAGAGGGAGGGCTTCGTTTTTACTGGTTTCCTTCCCACGTCCCTATCAGCCCCCAAGTCTGGGGACTCAGTGAACCTGAGATGACACTTGTAGCTCAATAGCCTGCAGAAGGCTTTTCAGCAGGATGTTGTTTTCCTACTATGAGAGGGTTGACTGATTTTTAGATACTCTTCCTAGAGGCCTACACTTAGGGAGGGCTTCTCCTCTCCCTCTTCAACCTGAAAAATCTTAAATGTATGTGGCAGGTTAGAGGAGCTTAGAGAAGACAGGCTTAAGCAAGGGTCATCCACTGATGAACCGTCGACTGATTCTTGCCCCAGAGATACCTTTTTAAAATCATACAATGTAAAAAAATTACTAAATATCATATGCAGTCCCTAATGTCCATATTCTGTTAAAATCAGGAGATCTGGCTACATTCACCCACTTTCCTGCCTCATAGCACTCAGCTGAGTTGAGTATCAGCTGTCCCCTTTATTTTTATTTATGTATTTTATTTTTTGTGGTTAATTCTCACCAGAGGGCACTTTTTTCCATTGGTTTTTTGAGAGATTGGAAGGGAGGGAGGGGGAGAGAGACAGAAACATTATTGTGAGAGAGACACACCAATTGGTTGCTTCCCACACACGTTCTGACCAGGACCAGGGAATGAACCTGCAACCCAGGTATGTGCCCTTGACTGGGAATCGAACCCATGACCCTTCAGAGCGCAGGCTGATGCTCTATCACGGAGCCACACTGGCCAGGGCTCAGCTGTCCCCTTTAGCCAGCATACAGAGTCACCAGTTTGTCACAGTCGTCACCATTCCTCATAGTATGACATCCAGTCACTTCAATCATGTGTGTTATTTCCAGGATCTCCATAAACACTCAATTTGAGGATGTTATGGTTAAGATAATCAAAGAACCCAGGGAAGAGTAGAAATTCAATAGGAGGTATTTCTCCTTAAATACTCCATGAAGGATGTCCAACATTGGAGAGCTAAGACTGAAGCCTCTTGGAGGAAGTGGGGTAGGAAATAAATGGAAGAAGGTAGAGAAACCACTCCCTAAACCCCCCCACCTCATCCAGCCTTATCCCACATCTGAAGGGGCGGGTATATGCACTCAAGTTTCCAATAAAGGATATTCTGCTGGGTATTCTGGGAGCTTGAGTGGCTAACAGACTGCTCAGTTATGGACAGCACAGGAGCATAGCCCTGTGATCACACTGCAACATCGGTCCCCTCTCACCTTTGCTTTGTTAGGGACAATAGCCAACGAGATGATAATTCCCCATTTATAACTTTCAACATGTCACCAACCTTAACATACAACTCAGCCTTTTAACTGGCTTCTCCTAGAAAGGCAAACAGGCCAAGAATATTGCAAGATTTACGTGAAAAGTAGGACCCCCAGGAAGGAGGCACATCCTACTACATACTGCATTTCACTTGGAGAAAGAGCTGTGGCGCACAATTCTTCCGCCGAGAATCTCTGGATTCTCTGTAAATCAGGGCCCATAACTAACCTCACCGGTCCTTGTCCCTGTATGAACCAGGGTCCTCTCCTCTGTCCCCTCACTTTATTATCACACAGTTGCATCCTTCTGCATGAAATCTGGGTGCCAGACTCACCTTGAACCCAGAGGCTCATTTCTCCCTTGGGGAGGTCTTATCAAAGCATTTTCTCAGCAAAGCCTATCTCTCACTATAAAAGAATCGCTAGACCAGCTACCAAGATTATAAGCTTTTATCCACATCATTACACATGTACTCAGTATATTTCTTTTTGATAAAGACTGCACCTTCTACACATGCGGTGTAAAATGGAAACATATCTGTAATCGGTTAGCTATCTACCAGCAGGAAGCTAAATCATAAATGAAGAGTATTAGGATCCAGATGTCCCAAGGAAGGAAAAAGAACTTATAAAAAGAGAAAGGGAAACGGAGTAGAAATGAGTCGGAATAAAGAAGCTGTGGCTAAGCAAAAGGGCTTGAAGTGGCAGCCCTAGGATATTGGCCCTACTAAGCATCTCTTGGGGTTCCACTTCTCCATTTTCAGATGGGAGCACTAAGACAAAGTTCTCCATAACAAAAAGCCACAAAAATACACTTGCTGAAAAAAGGATTTTCTTTCTCACACAACAGCAGGTTCATGAACTTCTCCAGTACCCAGGTTCCACCCATCTGGTAGTCCCACCATCACCTGGGATGTTGTCCTCTTCTGAAGGCTCAGCGTGGCATTGTCACCTGTGCCCCGATCATGGAAATGGAGAAAGACAGGCAGTCCAAGTCAAGCATCTAACTTTTTATCGCATGTGCTTACAGGGGTGAGAATTTCCCCACTTATCTACAGAGAGACGTGCGATTGTAGGCTCCAGTCATTCTGCTGGAATTCCATTGTAATGGAGAAAGGAGGAATTATACTCTGCCAGAGACTATGAGCAGACTGGTGTAGGTATCAAGAAGGCAAGATGCTTGCCAGAGATCATGTGCTTGTCCAACCATGTTGGGTTCCTAGCCGCAGATTGTGGCAATCTTCTCAAAGAGCTGGTCAAGAAGACCATGGACTGGGCAGAAGTCACATTTCATGAGGTAGATGAAGGGATTCTGAAGGAAGGCTTTCTCTAAGAAGACCATGGCTGGCCCATGGGTATAGTCAATGCTCCTGTCTGGGACAAAGCAGCACTGATGTTTGCTACACAACTGACCTAAGAGGTAGTGTATTGCAATACATGCCTTATTGCTGGGGAGCAACACAGAAATCAGTATGGACCAGGAGACAAGAGCAGTCTCAAGGTGAAAACCCCTGAGAAAGAGTCTTCCATATGTTTTCTGTTGGGTAGAAGCTAAGACAGTAGAGTCCAAGTAAACCTGTCTCCAGTGAAAAGCCTAGTACAGAAAAGAGGTTGTGGTAATGAGGATTGCAGGCATATCATTCACATTAGCTGAGTAGAACATTATCAAAAATGAACAAAGCTATTTTTGTTTCTCGGGAGAGCATAAAGACCACAAGACTGGCCAGAGGCCATTGAAAGAAATGACTCAAAGGGTTATCATCCAGTACTTTTCTGCTTTCCTTTCTACCACACACAGGCATATTCTACTTCCATTAGGAAGAAATGAAAAACTGAAGGTTCTGGTGTGAAATCTCATTCTAGGAAGAGAAGTGAGGCCCATAAAGAAATCTGAATTATTTTACCTTTTCCCTTCCATATAATCTGCATCACATTTAACAGATGATAGTATTTTATCATGTGAATCTTTCTACCATTTCCAATATTAGCCTTGCTATCCAACCCCTCTTTTTCCTTCCCCCTAAAAATCTTAGATTTTAATGTCTTCAGAGGCAGAAGTTGTCTCATAGTCTCCATCATGGCCCAGAGTACCTAGAAGGATGCATCAGACATCATTCAAAGCATCAGAATGGTACAGGTCCCAATTTAGATGATGCTTCCAATCTCAATAATTTCTTACTAGAATTCTAGCACTTTGTTTTTGAAATATTTGTCGTGTGGTTGGCTGAATAATGCCCCCCGCTCATCATGCCCACAAACTAATCTCCAAAACCTGTGAATATGTTACTTTGCATAACAAAAGGGACTTCTTCATAAATGTGATTAAGTTAAGAATCTTGAGATGGGGCTATTCTCCTGGATTATCCAAGTGGACCCTACATATAACCATAAAGGTCCACATAAGAAAAAAGCAAGAGGAAAAATGTGGTCTGATGACTGAAAAAAGAGATTGGAGTGAGGAGGCAAAGAACATTGAAAGTATCTGGAAGCTAGAAGAGGCAAGAAACAGATTTTTCCCGGGAGCCTCCGAAAGGAACCAACCAAGCTGACACCCTAATTTTAACTCCTTAAAACTCATTTTGGACTTCTGACCTCCGGAACTGTAAAATAAGTTTGTGCTGTTTTAAGCCACTAATTTTGTGGTAATTTGTTATAGCAGCAATAGGAAACTCATACATGCATTCTCTCAATTAGCAGTGCAATCAGTGGGCTAACTAATCTTACTTTACCAATGATCAGATACACACCAAACAGGAAGGCTTGATTCGCCATCTGTAAATGCCTGAGCCAGCAACTCTACCTCTGGGAATATTTCCTAGGGATATTTACACAACAGGATTTTAAGCACCCATTAAAAATAATGAGAAAGGTCTGCAAATATTGACCTATATGCTGAGATGATATATTATGTAAAAAATAATAAGCAGCAGCATACATGTGGAAAGTGAGTATCTCTTCTTGAGCAGCTTGGAAGAATATACACCAAATTGATCAGTGTGTTTATTTTTAGATGGTGGGATTTCAGGATGACCTTCCTTTCCTTCCATGCTGTTGGCTTATTTTTCTTTTTACAATGAGCATTTATTACTTTAACCATCTGAAAACCCAGGGAGATTTTTTTCTTGGACAAAAGAAAGGTTTTATTTGCCCACAAAGATCTGACTTAGCCCATGACGTCTAGGCTTGCAGTACTGCCACTCATCTTGGTCTCTTCCACCACCCTTCATGCTGTTATGGTCCTTCTGTTTCCATCACATCACTACCCAAAGCACCAAGAGTCTGTTTCATGGGAGAAATAAAGGCAAACTCAAGAGTCAGGAGGACCACAGAATTTAACATAGGCATCTCCATTTCTCTCCCTAACCCAGTTCTGTCTCCAGTTTTCCCCTGTTTTGGTTAATGACACAACCACCTACCCAGCTGCCTAAGCCAGAGCAACAGGGTTGTTTTTAATTCCTCTCCACATGCCACATCTCATCAGTCACCGAATTCTCCCATTTTATACCCTGTTTCTCTCGAATCTATTCCTTGTTCTCTGTTCCCCTTGTTAATAAATTTAGAGCAGGCCGCCTGATCGTTTCTTCCCCAGGCTAATGTAATACCCCTCTAGCAGGGTTCGCTGACTGTAATGTGTTCACCCAACTGCCCTTCTCGGAGGCAAAATGATGAAGCTGGGATCTTCCTCCTTTCAAACCTTCGCAGGCTCCTCATTCTGGGCCAGAAGCCCCCCAAAGGGCCTGGCACAGAGTTCCATGATCTGTACTTGCAATCTTTCTTTCTCCTTACTATCCCCCACCCCAACCTTTTGGGTCCAATTGTTACAATGACACAGAACTTGTCTTCACAGTGCCAAGCCCTTGACCGTGCAGTTTCTGTGCCTGGCAGGCCCACCTTGTCTATCCAAGGACACCTCTCACCCTTCAGGGTTTGGCATATATGTCGCCTTTTCTGCAAAGACTCACCGAGTTAGGCTCCTCAGTGCCTCACCTCTCTCAGCCCTCCTCCTGCACCACGCCTGCAGCTGTGGACTAGCGCATCTGCCACTGTACTGTAATTAACCACGTGTGGATCTGCAGCCCCACCTGGATCCAACCAGTGAACTCCTATGGAAAACACTGCATTCTACTTATTTCTGTATCCCCCAGCACAAGGCACAGTGACTGGGACAAACAGGCAACCAAAGAATGGTTGCCAAAGGGATTAATAAATGAATGAATGGCTAACTTTTATTGGAGGCTTACTCTGTAATAGGCATAGTATAAACACTTTCCAACTGACTCCTTACAAAAATCCTATAAGATAGGTGCTAATATTATTTGCAGTTCATAGATTTAAAAAAACAAAACACAAAGGGGTTAAATAAATTTCCCAAATTTACCCATTTAGAAATTGCATAGAAACTGAGACAGTCTCACTCTAAGACGTTAGCTTCTACACTGGAGTGAATGAATGAATGAATGAATGAATGAATGAATGAATGAGCAACCTCATGGCCTTTCTTGTTCGTGTCCAACATATAAGGCTCTGGCCTAATGCTTAACCTGTTAGTGAGACATATGTGTCCAATCCACTGTCCTTTACTGCTCCTTGCTTTGATAATGGAGTGAGAACGTGAGGAGGCATGTTATTAAACAGAGCATAAGGTGAGGACCCACTGACAGCTAGTGGGAGGAGAGAAGGGGAGGCTTTGGGTTATTAAGCAGAACGTTAATTATTCATTAATAGTAAGCGATGGCTCTTGCCTAGCAGCTATCCTGTAAAAGGCATGCATGACAAGAGTAAGAAATGTCTTTGATCAAGTATTTCTTAGACCTAAGTGATGACAGCCTCCAAGGTGAATTCCAATTCCTCCCACACTGTTAGCCTCCTTCCAGCTTTTCCACGGCCGTCAACGCCACGGAACTTACAGAACGTTTCCATTCCCGCAGCGTTCACTAACCGTTTCTGCGCGGCGACACAGAACCAGCAGCTTCGGGCTGCAGCGCGTGGTGTCTGGAGACACGGGCCATTCCAGAACCTTCCTGGGAGGTACGAGGGAGGAGCAATTGATACATTCTCATCTTGAGAGAAACAGAAGGCCCGAGAGGCTGTCACTTGGGCAAAGTCGCATGACAATTTAGTGTTTGACTCTCAAGTCCCAAAACAGTCTTGAACGATATGCCTCTTGGTCACAGCAGAAATGGCAAAACGGGGGCTGTGCCACTGAAGCATCGTTTCAGAACAAGGTTGGAAAAAGTGCATTTCCAGAAATATCTCGAAAGCCTAAAGCCACTGAACAGTAGAGAGAGTTCGACTGAAGAGTAGACAGATATAAGGTTAGTATGTCCATCTTATCAAGCCAGAGTGAGGCGGGAATTTGGGGTTGCAGGTGGCTGAAACCACTGCAAACTGCCTTAAATGCAAAAGGGGAACTTAGAAATTCGCATCACCGAAGGGGAGGGAGAGAGGGGGCAGGGCAGTCACGGGCACACTCGACTCTGGTAGAATACTCTTTCTTCCTAAAATGAAGGCACCCGTGAGGAAATGAAGTCCCCATTTTTATTATTAAGGCTGTGATAGATGGCTGAAAGAACAGGAAAATCCCCTATAGCTTTTCAGCAGCATTTGTATTTTCTTGGAAAGATATTTGTTTCTGAAGCATAATGCAGGTAATATCAGTAAGCAAGGGAGCTGTTACAGGTCATTAGCCAATTCACCTTCGATCTTTACTGCCTTATAAATACAATTTATATTCCCATAAATAAGAATTTGTGTAACACCTATTCTCCAAATGAATGCCGAAGGGCTGGCAGCAGATCCTTCCCTGTGTGAACCACTGTTCCTGCGAGCTGAAGGACTCCAAGCCCCTTGCATATGGGAAAGGCAACCGTCGGGGAAAGTGTAGCAGAAAGAGTGCTGTTTCTAACAGGACTCAGTCACACACTAGGTCAGGTTCCCTGGCTTATGGACTTTCTTAAAAACGTCCTCCCAAATATCATACCAGACACCCTTCAAACAAAGTTTTTCTGGGGCTGAAACGCAGAATAGTAACTAAGAGGGTTGTGGGACGAGCGCCGCCTACTCTGAGCACATTCTCTGCAAATGGCTTTTCAACTATTTAAAAATATAAAATAGGGAACAGTTTGTACTGGTGTTGAAGACAAGGATGATGGAGCAGCACACACGCAAAGGCATGAGACTGTGCGGAGAGAGCCAGGCCTGGAAGCCCACCCCATGTCTGCTCCCCACCAGGGCGCGTGGGGCCTGGGGCTAACTCCGTTCCTGCCTCTGACAACATCAGCGCCAGGGTAGGGCACTGGAGGAAGAGTCACGAGGCAGGGACAGTGCTCTGAGCTTCCACACCAGCTACCTGCCAGGCCTTGGAGAAATCAGTTAACTCCTCTACGTACCAGGTTTCTGGTCTATGAAATGATGAGGTTAATCAGGTCTCCCCTGGCACCAAATTCGGTAAAGACTAGTGTTCCATCAAACGGAGCCGAAGACTATTTTGCCATCACAAATCAAATAAATGAATCTTTCAGTGCACAGCCTGCTCGCAGGTAAAGCAATTTGGAAAGCCACAGTCACTCTCTTAGGCCAATAGGAATCCCACTCATTTTTCCTTCAGTCTGGGTAGAACCAGGAAAAAAAATTGAAGAGAGCCACATTTGACGTGAATGGTCTCAAATCTCTGTCAGGGGCTGTTTATGGCCTCTATGGCCAGTCCTAGTGGCCTTGACCGCACCTCCAACCTGTCCTCTTTGTATCCCTCGCAGGGCCAGGCTCTCTGTCTCTCTTTTCTCTTAATGTCCCCTTTGGAACTCATCTGATGAACTGAGGAGAATCACACTAAAGCAGAGATTCCCAGCCACCTGTCCCCCACATTGTCTCCCTGTGTTTGTCTGCTCTGTATAATTATCTTCGTAATGTTTTCTATTCAACAGACACACAGTTTTTACTTACTTCCAACCTGAGCCTCATTAGAAATCATGCACTTAATGTCCTATGTGTATTTACTTCTAATTCACTTTAAAACATAACTATTGAAATCATATGTCCATCTGTGATCACCTAAAACCACTTCTCGCACCCCCATGGTGTGCCCTTGACACCTGCGAGATGCTTCATTAGAGTATGAATGACAATGTCTTTTTCCAGGGGCATTAGATTTAGATCAAATGAAAACTCCCAACACCTTTTAAGCTACTTGCTATTTGCTCACAACAATGTGTATTTCAGAGGTGTCAGGGGATGGGTGACAAACATAAGGAAACATTTTGCAGGACATTAATCTTAAAAGAAGGGAGTGGAAAGATCCTTTAATTGTGACTCTAGACATTAGGGGGCCGGGAGCTTTTCTCCACACCCCTGAGATAATCATAAAATAACAGTCGTGTGATAATACCAAGAGTGACAGTCGCACACTGAATGCCGACTATACGCTGGGCTCCGCCAGCGAGCCGGCCTAGCTTCCTCTCCTTGTGCCCCTGCCAGCACCACCGGCTGCCCTGCCCTACAGAGGACCTGGGAGACCTTTTTCACACGTGCCCCTATTTCATCTCAGAAAACAAACAGCATGGGGAAAATAGCCAAAGCAAACTCCACGCACCGCGTCTCTCAGGCTTCAGCACAAAACCCCATTTCATGCTTCAGAGCCTTGACTATGACACTGCGCTCAGGATGCCAAGCGGGGCGGGAGCCAGGCCCCCGGATGAGTGCCCGCCGCGGACTGAGAGGCTAAATGGGCCCTGAGGGGCGCCCGGCCCCTTCCTGCAGGTGCCGAGCTGCTGACTGGCTCCTCTGCCTTCCCGGCCCAGCAAGCAGCAAGCAGCAAGCAGAGAGGGCCATGTGAGGCAGGTCCCTGGTCCCGGGGCTCACGTGTCCCCAGGAGGATGGGCAGCTCTCAGTTCCTGCTGGGAAACACCTGGGGTTTGGGCCCCTCGCAGACAAACCTGGCTTCAAAGGCTGGCTCCACCAACTACTGAACTGTGTTGTTCTAAGCCAGTTGCTTAACCTCTCTGAGCCTTACCTTCCTCATCTGTCACCGAGAGACACAGGAGTCTCTGCTTCCTGGCCCCTCGCTGATTTGGTGGGATGACTGGGAAGCGCTTGGCACCGAGCTTGGTGCACAGCGTGTTAGTTTCCTATCGCTGCCATAACCTGTCATCAGAGACACAGTGACTTAAAACACCGACTTCCTATCCCGCAGTTCGCATGGCTCAGACATCCAGGCACAAGGCGCTCAAGGAGGCCTGCTAGTCAGGGTCTTACTGGGCCGAATCGAAGCGTCGGCTGCACTGAGTTTCTATTTGGAGGCTCTGGGAGAGGATCTGCTCCCAAGTTCATTTGGGTGGTTGGCAGAATTCAGTTCCTTGTGACTGTGGGTTCTGAGGTCCCCATTTTCTTGCCAGCTGTCAGCCGTGGCCACTTTCTGCCCCCGGAAGGCACACTTCTTTCTCCCGAGCCCCCCCACTCAGAGAGCGGCAGGGCTCCACGGGTCCCCCGCAGCCCCCCTCTGCCTTCCTCTTCCACTGTTAAGAGCTCACATAATTGGGCCCATGTGAATAATCCAACTTTAATGACATCTGCAAATTCCCTTTGCCATGAAACAAGATATTTATGAGCGTAACGCCGGGGGAAAGGTCAAAATTCTGCCTACCATTATCATTCTTATTAATAACTGCTCACAGGTCAGCTCGACAAAGGAGCATGATTTATGTCCTCTCACTGCCGATAATGCACAGAGATTAAAAACATAACAATAATCCTTCACTTTGATCTTTACAACAGCTCCGAGTAGCAGAGGCTTCATTATTATTCCCATTCTACAGATGCCAGAATGTGTTAGAGGGTTTAACATCTGGGGACATAAAAAGATTCCAGGGAGTAGTGAAAATGACACAGATTACTTTCCTCAATGGGGATTTATGGCAGGAAACACTGGTGCTATAAATCGCGGCCTCCTTGGAGCGCACACGGCTACTCTGGGTCTCTGCATTTCCGAGACTGAGATGCACAGCAGTGGTCATCGTGGAAGCCAGATCTCTTAGTCATGGCTTTCCTGGTACAAGAATGGAAATCCTCCTGATATAACAGAAACAAAATATGTTTTAAGAAATAATAGTAAAGGTGCGCAGGACTCGCGTAACCCATAACCAAGGACTGGAACAAGAAACAGGAAAGCCTGAGAAAAATCCTCGCAACACTCCTGCACGCTCACTCATCTTTGTGGACCTGCGTCATTCTTTACTCTTGGCAAATCTGCCATTTTTGCCCAGCCCCATCCTCACCCCTCCCCTAGATCCAGAGTTTATCTGCCCACGGTTCAAGTGACCAACTTGACTAGGGCTTCTAAGTTCAAGTTCTAAATTCAAGGGATGTAGTTTAAGTCAGTGATCCATCTCTGTTCTAATCAGCCATAAGCAGGGGAGCCACGTCACACAGGATGGACATGGTTGCCAGGCCCAAGTGTGTGTGTGAAGGTAGGGAGCAGGGGACAACCCTCAGAGAAGCAGCAACCGCGGGAGTAGACACTGCCCACGGGGTTTGCTCAGCAATCCAGAACACAAAGGATCCTCTCTCTCCCCATATAGATGTTTGCTGAGCAATCCCACCTCCTGCAGGGGAGGGTCTGCATCTGATTGCCACCACCCACCTGATCAGGCCAGAGGCTTCTGCTGAGGAGCTGTTAGGTGACAGGTCAGTTCACATATGGCCATTGGCTTTCCCCCCTGCTCAGGCACTTATGACTCAGGTAGCAGGACTGGTTTCCTTTAGGACACACAGTGTGGACCCCTGAGATGACTCACTAAAGAGCTCCTTCAGGCTCCTTCCTCAGAAGAGGACAAAGGCATCTTAAAGCTTCACAGATTGCCCACAAATAGAGCTTGCTCCTTACTCCAGGTGCAAGGACTCCAAATCCTTTACTCACCCAGTTCGCTCTCTTAGAAGTTACTGGAATTCAAGGAAACATTTCACAACCACATGCTCCATTTACAGCAAGTAATGGCAGCAAGGAATGTCAGGGAAGAGAAGACTTGCTGAAGTAACATCTGGCACAAAACAACAGTGGTCAGGCCGTTTGACATCCTTACACTCCTACATGGGATCTGCAGCTCACCAGGACTACGAAGATGATCTTTCTGAGCATTAGTGATTTTAAGAGGAAAGTCTTTGGTAGGGTACTTGAGATCGTAGGTGTTATCATAGTTTCTGTCATGGGCCAGCTTTTAGATAACAAATTGCAACAGCACTGAACATTTATTAGTATCAGGTACTCTTCTAATCTATGTAAATATAAATGTGGATGTACATACATATTCTGAGTAGGTAAAACATGTATATGTAAAAATAAATACATTAATTAAAAAGTATACTTCCTCTCACCCCAATGCCATGATCCCTTTCCAAAGGCCAACTTTGCTACCGGTTTCTTAGGTTTCCCTGCAGCAATAATGTTTGTATCAACAATCAAAGGTCAATAGCCAATGGCAGGATAATATCCCTACATTTCTTCACCAGTCTGTTTTAATCAACAGTAAACTGAGAATACCCTTTGGTCTTTATAACAAAGAGCAAATAAGTAAATAATTTTTTTAAAATAAGCTGTCTGATACGGTTTCACCTGCTCCACAGACTAATCCTTTCCTGGTATGTCCATTGATTGAAACTTGGTGCAGACAACACACTCATTTACATCCTGAGAAATTCCACTGTTCTAATTGCTATTCACATCCCACTGCATTTTACGTTACCTGCAACACCAAGATCTTTTCAGGAAAATAACAGGCTGGAGTAACCTCAAGCAAGTAATAAAAAGCATCGATCCTTACTGGTTTAGTTCCTGAAGATACATGCAAAGTATGTTACCTGAATTTCAAATGGGAACAAGAGACAAGTGGAAAAGAAATGTTCTGCCAACGTGGGTTTAATTAGTTTACAGCTATCCTTTTAATTAATTAATTAATTTTATTTTTCAATCCTCACCTGAGGATATTTTTTCCATTGCTTTTCAGAGAGAGTGGAAGGGGGGGAGAGAGAGAGAGACATCGATGTGAGACAGACACATCGATGGGTTGCCTCCTGCACGCAACCCAACTGGGGCCTGCAACAGAGGTATGTGCCCTTGACTGGAATCGAACCTGGGACCTTTCAGTACACAGGCAGGCACCCTGTAACCACTGAGCTGTTCTTGTTTTTTGTTTTTTAAACCAACTTCAGGACAACAAAAGAAGTCCTCTATTGATCTAATTAGAAGTAGTGATTAAATAAATAAATATTAAATAAAGAAATTGCACTTTTGTAGAACAGAGACAGTTTAGAAGACTTGCTTGAGTAAATGAATGCTTTTTCTATCTCCACCCCTCCAGTATCAAACAAAGTAGCAGCTACTGCAAATCAGAATATCTCCAAGGATGATTTTTAAAACCCTCTTCTAGAAAGAATATCTCACAAGAAGGAAGTCTGGGTATAAAAAGAGTCGTCATCACAATTATTAAAAATAGCAAATGGAAATGCTCCCAGGTCTGATAAGCTCTCTGCCACATTTGTGGTAATGACAGCTTATCATCAAGAAAACAACTAAGGGAGATGCAGAAAAATTATAGGAAGAAGGTTTTTGCTCTGTTCTGAGTTAACTTGCACCCAGTTTTGAAATCAACTGCCAATGATAATCACTAGAAGAGCCACAAGTAGGATTTACTCTATGGAAATTATTCTACTGTCGAGATTGCTTAAAGTAAATAAGGAAAAAAAAAAAACGTAAATAAAAACAGCATGAAATTTGTCTTGATCTGACTGCGGGGCTTCTGACAGCAAGCCAGCATCGCCTATCAGACGCAAGACACATCTGTTTATCTCCAGTTTTTTTCCTTGTAACAGTTCCTTCCCAAAAATAATTATAAAGCAATTACTTGCCAGTTTTCACTTTATTGGTTACTTCTTTTACTCAAAGAATAGCAATTACTACATAATTATAGTACATGGTTATCTGAATAGCCTTAACCGCGCTGACCAACGATGAATTATATAGTCAGTGTAGCTCTGATTGTGTGTTCTATAGAGCATAAGCATGTAATGATAGTGTAGTTACATATTAATAAGGCCCTCTTGCCCTAGACGGTTTTGCTCAGTGCTTAGAGCGTCAGCCTGCGGACTGAAGGGTCCCGGGTTCGATTCCGGTCAAGGGCATGTACCTTGGTTGCAGCTCGTCCCCAGCCCCAGTCTGGGGGCATGAGGGAGGCAACCAACTGATGTGTCTGGTTAATGTGTCTCTCACAGCCCCTCGATGTGTCTCACACACTGATGTGTCTCTCCTCTCTCCACCCCTCCCTTCTACTCTCTCTACAAATCAATGGAAAAACATAGCCTCCAGTGAGGATTAAAAAAAAAAAAATTGTAAGTCCCTCTTTATTCTTCAGAGCCCCATACAGTAAAATGCCACATGATCGACCGCTGGGTGGTAACCTCTGGAGTTGCGCACGTGGCTCTGCGTGGCTTTCTGGAAGCCAATGGACTACAGCGTGCACACGGCGCTTCCCATCAGTTCTCAGTCGCATCCAAGTACACTCACAGGGCAGAGAGAAAATAAAAACTGAGAAGTAAAAATGTGTTTCTAGCCCGGCCGGCGTGGCTCGACCTAGGATCCAGGAGATTGCAGTTCGATTCCCGGTCAGGGCACATGCCCGGGTTGCGGGCTCGATCCCCAGCAGGGGGCGTGCAGGAGGCAGCCGATCCATGACTCTCATCATTGATGTTCCTATCTCTCTCCCTCTCCCTTCCTCTTTCTGAAATCAATAAAAACATATTTTTTAAAAAATGTGTTTCTTACCCTCCTTTTTAGCATGTGTATTTTTATGGTAACTTGGCATCAGTGGCTTAGACTCAGGAATTGCAGGTACAGAGGCGTGGAAGGGCCCCGCAGCCTCACCTGCACAGAAGCCCCGCACACAAGATGCCTGGCTCCAAAAGCAGAGCAGAGGCTTGAACTTGATTTTGGACCATAAATGTGTTGTTTATGATCTCAAGATATTATTTGGGTTCCAAAAGTGACCATAGGGAATCAGGTATCTGAGGACAAAGAGTTTAGAGATGCAACCCTCTAAGGGATTTTTAAAAATTTCCCTTTATAGAACTAGATTTTACAAAAGTCTGAATTGCATAAAATAAGTCTGTCACCACCAAACTAAATAAAGCCTATCAAACTGCATTATACCTGGGCTACTACACACAATTCAATTGTACAAACAATTGAATAGAATGAATTGAGCAAGAAAGAGCTTGGAGGAGGCAGATGACAAAGGTTGAGAAAACGGCTCTCCCAGCAGTTACCGATGCTCTCTGAGAGGTGTCACACTGAGGGACAGATCCTGACATGCACAGGTGAGGTGGGGATGAAATGAGAGTGGGCAACTTAGCAACATGCCCTTCCCTCGGCCACAGTCCTTCGCCAGAGGCCGCCGCTCTCTGAAAACTCTCTCCTTTACTGTTCGCCCCTGTGTCCTTGGAGCAGAGATCACGCTGACTTGTCAAGTGTTCATCTCGTGGAGAAGAGCCTGTCACAAAGGAGCAGGAAGAGACAAGGGCAGAGAACACAGGTGCCGAGGTAGATAGAGGGCCGAGGCCACCAATACTGGGGCCACCACAGCAGAAAGATGGTGACGAGATAAATCAGGTAAGACATTGGTGCTCTTCTCCTTGAAGGCCAGCCTTGAGGGCTGGGCTCAGCTTAGTACACAACAGACATTTTTTTAATGAATAAGTAAGTAAATGAGTGAATGAGGGGCTCTATAGAAGCTTCCAGTAAAGAAGCAATGTCAATCAAAGAATGAAAGGAATAAAGAAAGCAGAGACTTCTAAAGAAACTCTTCCTGAGTGCCAATCTCCCCGCATGCACCATATTTTTTAATCTTTGCAAGATTTCTGTGGGGGGGAGGGGGAGATTATTATTCTCATTTAACTAATAAGGATTCTGAGGCTGGGACTGACGAAATCCCTTTCCCAGTATCACACACTTAGTGAGTGGCAGGCTGGGATTTGTAGTCAGGTTTGCCAGGCAGGCATTAACAGCCCATGCTCATCCAACAGGGAAGCCCACGCCCAACCACACCCGCCAGTACTAACCTTATTAATAAATATTTACCAGCACCGGGTGCTTTACACACATCACTTTATTCAATCCTGATTAAATAATCCTAGTAAATAATTGGTAATAATGCTATTATCACTCATAATCCACAGATGAGGAAACTGTGCCTTAACAAAGTGAACTCTCTTGCCCAACATGATATAGTAGCTCCTAGAGCTGGGATCAAACCCTGATGGAATAGCAAAGCCTGTGCCTTAAGTCACTACCCTCCGCCACTCTTATGCCAGAAACCCAAGGGAAGAAGTCATTTCCTGCCCAATGAGGGTTTCTAATCCAGGGGAGGAGCTTGGCCCTCCCACGGGAACTCACTGCTACATCCAAGGGGTCAATGAGCGCATTTTCCTCTCCTGGTCTGGATCACCTTCCTCTCCCGCTGGCTGGGCTGTGCTTTCACTTCCACATTCCCATAGCAGCCTGGATGTGCACTTGTCCTCCTTCCCTAATGGGCTGAAAGGGTAATTCTTATTTCTGAACCTGCAGGATCATGTACAAGACATGGCTGGGAGCTGATGCTCAGCCACTCTGGGAAGACGAATGACTGAACAGACATGGAATTCGAGAAGGGGTTTTAGAGGAGATTTATTCCTACTACTTCATTTTACAGAATTTACTTCTTGGATTCAGTAAAATGTTGATTGATTTGCCCAAAAGCAAGTTCTAGATAAATATGTAACACACACGTGCAAGCACGTGTGCATGCGCACGCACACACACACACACACACACACACCAATGCCAGCCTCATAATTAAAATAAATTATATAAAATGTGCTTCTTTGGGACCACGTTTTATGCGTATTTTAAATTTATTACAGAATTTTTTTAGCTGTATAGGCCAAACACTGTGATGAGAACACACCCTAATTTGGCAAGTGTTTTCTATCCATATTGAGATTTCTAAATGTTATCTGCTTTTAGTATAGAAATATGAGTAAAATATTTAATGGAATGGTGACACTTGTCATATAGTCTTTCCTCCTCCTACCTCCCAAAAGGATTACATAGCCCGATGTGGGAGTCAGGAATAAAGGGTTCTACATATTTGTATATTTTTCATGCATGGATTTTTTTGAAAAAAGAAACTAGAGTTTATGCTTCAACAGTAAGAAATTCCTGAAATCATGAGGAGACTTGAAATAGACACAATACATGTGACTAGGGACCTTATAACTTATAATCCAAACCAGAACTAGACACATTCGAGAGTGAATGGGGATGTTATTAATAATTAGGCCTGCAGGTCCCAAGCCTCTAGGACAGATAGCTGCCCTACTCCTCTGGACACATTTACAGGGCAATGCTAAATAAGTTTTCAATAAAGGTGAGCGAGGCCTGACTGGACAAAAAGCAGTGAAGAAACATTCTTGGTGTGGGAAATGACAGGGACAGAAGTTTTGACTCGTAACCTTTAAGGAACTTGAGAATCTGATAGAAATCATAAACTTTCTTTAGACAATATACATACAAAATTTTGCACAATTTTTTGGGGAGGGTGTCATAAACCCCTTGAACTCCACCCACAGACTCCAAGACTGTAGAATATAGGAATCCCAGATGAAAAGCCCTGGTTCTAGAGTGGGATTTCTCCACCCTGGCACTATTGACATCTTGGGCAAATAGCACTTTGCCATTGGGGGCTATCCTTTGCTATGTAGGACATTTAGCAGTATCCCAGCCTCTACAAGCTATACGCCAGGAGCACCCCAACACCAGCTATGACAACCAAAAATGTCTCTACGCATCGCCAAGTGGCCCCAGTTGAGAACACTCTTCTAGAAGTAGGAACATGAGAATCTCAAATAAGGAACAGCCAGGCACAGCTCACCAGCACACAGCACACAGCACACAGCAAGCTGGAGTTCAATAAAAAGTGAAACCTGCAGTATAAAAACTACAAAGCTCCCTCCTTTGACCCTATCAGCGCTCTTAATTCACCACAGATGTGACCGTTCTCATCACAAGAGAGCTAAAGACACCGACTTCGCAGAATCTGGCCCCACTGAAGAGTTCCCAGGCTCTCCCACCTCGTGCCACCGTCAGACAGGTGCTGAGCGGAAATGATTCTGCAGAAAACACCTGAAGTGTCTGTAACGAGGAGAACTTGTAACCTAAACTGGGAGAAACATTCGGGCAGGCTGAGCCAGGTCTAAGCGATCCCACAGACACGGGGACGATCACTGCGCACCAGGCCAAGCGCAGCTTCTCGGTGGGTCTACTTGTCAGGCCCGCTCCGCACCCTCAGCACAGTGTGCTCGCACTTGGAAAATGACCAAACGGACAGACGACCTCAAAGGTCCTGTGAGCCCTACAATTTTGTGATTCTATTAAGATGTGTGTGCCATAGATGTAGGTGCAGGTATGTATACAGGTATAGATCTATAGATATAAATGCAGACGTGGATATGGACAGGGATATGTGTATAGAGGTACAGATAGCTATACAGCTCTCTTTCTGAGCTTTCTGAGCCTCAGTTTCTTCTGTATACTGAGGGCGGACAACTATACCGCAAGTTCCAGAAGTAGGTGTTCAGATTAGCACTAGCCGAGCTGTATAAAATATCCCTGAGGAATTTGTTAATAGGGCTAATGGGGGAGGGGGCAGGGGCTTGGAGTGTCATTTGCCCCAGGGTTCCACATTTACAAAGGGTCTCAAATGTCAACTATGTGTGCTATCACCCACGGAGGTGATCTACATTCACATCTATATCACACTCACACATTCATAGAATTACAAATTTTTGAATGTATTAAAATAATTAATGCACTAAAGCAAGCATATTAAAAATCACATTTGGTTCCCCTCTTGTGGCATTTCTTCAATTTCAATGTGCCAGGATATTCAAAAAGTGGAAGCATCTTAAACTCACCAGCTCTGTGTCTCCGTTTATTATGAAATTAAATGCCTGTGCCTAACCCCTATAGGTTCTATCTCAGTAGGTCTGGGGTGGAGCCTGAGACACTGCATTTTCACAAGTGCCCTGGGGGCTTCTGAGCAGAGGTCCTGGGAGCACTTTCACAAGTAGGACTTTAGCTAAAAAGAGAAGGAAAAATATATTTCCCAGGATACTAGACAAAGGGGAATATAGAGAACTGTGGGTGACTTGGAAACTTAAAGCTAAATCATTTTCCTTTGCTTCCTTCCCACCTAACATTCTCATGCTTGGTCTTCAAGGCCCAGCTCCAGTGCCACCTCCTTGTGAAATCCTTCGGGCAATCCCGTTCCATCAGCTACGGCAACATCCACTGAGCTGTGAGCTTCCGAGGGAGAGGCAGAGTATAAATTGGTTATAGCTTATTTATTCAATGCCTGATACCAGACATATTCAATAAATAGGATGGATATAGTGGGGGGGAAGGGGGTGTTTTGTTTTTTTAAATACGTCTTTATTGATTTCCGAGAGAAGAAGGCAGAGAGAGAGAGAGAGACAGAAACATCAGTGATGAGAGAGTCATTGATCGGCTGCCTCCTGCATGCCCCCAACTGGGGATCAAGTCCACAATCCGGCCATGTGCCCTGACCGGGAATCAAACCGCAATCTCCTGGATCCTAGGTCAATGTCCAACTGCTGAGCCATGCCCAGCCAGGCAAGTGTTTTATTTTATCATTTTCTCCCCTGTTACAATCTGTCCCAGAAGATTCCAAATTTCAAGAAATGCCATCAACTCTGACCCTACATCGTCTAAGACAACATTCTGGAGCAAACCTGAGATGAGAGGGAGTTGCCGGCATGGTCAGGTGAGGGAGTTCTACCCCGCTGGACACCTGGTGGAAGGGACTAGAAATGTCTCTGGAGACCCTCTTGTAAGAGCACTAATCCCTCCATGAGGTTCCACCCTCATAACCTAATCACCTTTCAAAGGCCCCCACCTACTAATACCTTTGGGACTTAGGATTTCCACATATGAATTTTGTGGGCACACATTCAAACCACAGCATATACATATTTCATTGAGTAAGACTGTAATCGATTCTAAGCATGTTAAATTATGTGGGAATTATACAGATATAAGACATTTTTCCTGCATTAAAATTGTTGCAATCTTCTTAGGAAAAGGACACTCACGTATGAAACAAGAGCACCATAAACACAGAAGAGCTGAGGATTTAATTGTGTTCTACAGGCTCCCCAGAGGGAGGTCAACAAGGGCTAACATTTCTCCTTTCAATGTCTCAGGAGCCACAGAGATATTCCTCCCAAATGGGCTGACCTTACTCGACTTAAGCTGATATATAAAATAGATAAGATTTTAATAAAGAGAACAGAACAGGAAGGGCATTCTAGGCAAGGGGAATAGCTAGAGAGAAAAGAAAGAAACATGAAGTCAGAAATCAGTGTGGTATAGGCCTCACATGTCCCCGAGACAGGCCTGCACAAGGGCCTTTCTGGGGTCTAAGAGAGGAAGAGGCAGAGAGGAGAAGGGTTAGAAAGGACCAATTGTCAGGAACCACAGGAAATGAGAGGTCAGAAAAAAGAGAAAAGATAGGTAGGAGGGCACATTTATTTGGTAACGGTAAGTGCATACTGGATTCTATCCTCAACTACTATTTTATGGAAAGAAACCAAGGTGCAGAGGGTGAGAGATGCCCCATGCTAAGCAGTTCTTCTTGCTAAGCCATCAAGCCCACCACCTGTCTCCTCCCAATGGGTATCCCTCCTCCGGACTCTTCACATTTCCTAACATAAAAATTAAGTTTGAGCTCGGCAGGGCGGGGCTCAGCCACTGAGCATCGACCTAGGATCCAGGAGATCACGGTTCGATTCCCGGGTTGTGGGCTCCATCCCCAGTCGGGGGCGTGCAGGAGGCAGCCGATCAATGACTCTCTCATCATTGATGTTTCTCTCTCTCTCTCTCCCTCTCCCTTCTTCTTTCTGAAATCAATAAAGATTTTTTTTTTTTTTAAATAAGTTTGAGAGTCAGGAGGTTTGATATTCCTCAAATGCAAATGGCCATCTCCTGAACGTTCTTCTACATGCCTCTGAAATTAATAGCGAGAACATAAATTTAAAAAAACATAAACATATTTTTCTTTTCTGATGTAGTTTATATTTCTGCTTTGCTCTGCAAATTTAAGGCCTCATGAACAGCAGGTAGCTGGAGAACTAGATCTCAAAAAACATGTCAACATTGCTGTCACCTGAGAGTGGACATCCAACCTATAGAATGGAAAGAGGGCAGGCCATACACACAGAAGAAGGTTTGTCTTCTGACTCCAGAACTTTCTAGATGTGTGGCATTGGGAAATTCACTTAATCTCTATAAATTAAGTCCCCTCATCTATGTAATTCAGTTGATAAAATCACCCATGACCTGGCAGTTTTGTAGAGACCAAACAGGACAAGGCAGGTAAAGTACTTAATAAAGCCCCTAGACTATGTTGAGTCCTCAATAAATGTTAGCTATTATTAACTACAACACCTTCAAATACACAGTGCTTTAAGAGAAAATTTGGAAGTTATACCCTAAAGTGGGAGAGTGTGTACTGATTTGTAAATCTTATATGAAATTCGCTTAGCAACTCACTTTGCTTTCTGGTTCACGGGTACAATTTATTTTTATATTAACCAACAGATAGGCTGGACATATGCTTCAGACCCAGCAAAGCAGAGGTCCCCATAAATGACATCATTCTGCTTCAGTGACTATATTCTGAATTTTTCGGTCATAACCTCTAGAACTAAAATAATTTAATTTCAACATATATTCAAGTATGCATTTTACAGTTTATAATTGTTTTTATGTGTGATTACATACGGCAGATCATTTTTGCTGAGTTTAAAGGCTTCAAGGGTCTGACTTGGCCATATATGGGTGGGGTGGAAAGGAGCTGGGGGTGAACTCCAGAGGTACTATAGAGGCCCTGAAGGTGCATGCAAATCTTGGATGCTTGAAAGGATCCATAGCTATAATAAGATTCTCAGAAGAGTCCATGATAATAAAAGCTTAAGATTTGTTGAACAATATCAATGCGGGAATGATAAAATTAATAACTGCATACATATATAATAGACAAATCAGTAGCAGTTCTTATAATTGGGTAGATCTATATGTAATAACATCGATAAAAAGTCTATGATATATTGTGATAAAAGCAAGGTATGGAATTATTTTTTGAAGTTCCAGAATGGTGTTTATGGTACATATTTTTATATATACTAAATACATGTAGTATTTCTAAGTAGACATCATATACAGCATATATATAATACATGTTTTTATAAAATAAAACCGTGCATATACATGTGTTCATGTGTGTGAGCATATACTATGCACATATTTTAAAGAGCTTAAAAATATATTCCAAGTAATATGGCTAATAATGGTTATCTTTATTTAGCAAAACTAATATACGAGGTATTTATTTTTTAACTACCCTATTTTTTCAATTATAAGTTGCCTTTTCTCTACATTTTAATACTTATGAAATCAGAAGTCACCATATAATCAAATATGCATCTAACCGAGTATTTCTTTGCTCCCTCCCTCCCCAAATCCTTATAATAAATACACGATAGGTCTCGCAATTGGGGGTGAGTTCGAGTCAAGAAGACACAGCCTGTGTAACTGCAGATATCTGGGAAACCGCTTTGCTCAGTACATACTTGTCTGACCACTATGCTGTACACCTGAAACCAATACAAAATAATATTGAATGCAAAGAGTAATTGAAAAATAAAATTAAAAGAGGGAGATACAGCCTGTATATACCTCTAAACTGCTTACATTCTTTTCAAGAAGCAAATACCTTCTTTAAGATTATTTCCCCTTAAACAACCACCAGTGTAGATAAGTTTAAAGCCCCTTACTTTTACTCCATATAATGTGGAATAAAATAAACTAGGTCACGGGAATGTGCATTACCTATAGAAATCCATAATTTGCATGTGCTTGCATATTACTCAGGATTATTAAATGCTGCTTCCTTAGACACAGGGAAGCTCTCCAGTGGTAAAAGAGCAGGACCAAGAAATGCTGGAGCTGGAGGACTTTCTCTCAGCTCTCAAAAAATTTACTCCACAGGGATACAAATACATGATAATAACATGTACATTACCGTATCGTTCTTTAAATATGTGAGACACTGGTCTGAGGGCTTTACATGTACTATCTTATTTAATCGACACAACAACAACATAAAATAAGTTCAGTATGTCAAGCCCAAATTGTGAATAAAGAAGCAGAGGCTTAGAAATAGAAGACGATCCTAAGCTCCATAGCTAGTGTGAAGCAGTGGCAGGAATTCTGTAGACTTCCACCTGCCTCTAAAGCTTCTTTTACCAATTGTACAAGTCCCTCTCCTCGACCAAAGAAATAGTATAAATGTACCTGGAAATGATTGCTTGCGTCCACCTGTGATTAAGCCTAAGTGTTCCCCAAACAGGGGAACAATAACACGGGGCAGACCAGGGTAAGGGCTTCATTCAAAGGCCCTGCCAAAGCAAACGTGCTCCCCCAGAACGCAGCAGGGTCTGCGTGGCCCTTTGGGGCAGACACTGTTTTCAAGGGTTTCTACAGGTTTGGCAGAAGCAGGTGGCAAACATTCCCCCTGGTCTACATCTAATTAAGATTTTGTCAGGTCTATTCCTATTTAGATTGCCAAGGTTTGTGCAGCTTAAAAGGCACGTTACCTTCTTAAAAGCTAAGTGGAATGAACAAAGCCTAATTAAATGTGACTTGCTGGTGGATTCAGTATTTATAAGCAGACAGCTCACTGGCTTCAAAAGTGAGTGCTGGGAGCCGCGGCGCAGAGGATATTCAGAGATTAAAAATATGAGGCTGGGGGATGGGGCTTAAAAGCCAGTTAGTACCAAGTCAGGTGATTTAGTCCCATAAATCACTCCGGTGTTCAGATTTCCTGTGTCAAAATAATTCAAAAATAATTTTGCACCACCTTTTTTATCTGAAATCACAGGGAGTGCTGACGTGGCAACAGATGAAAAATTGTGTGTCTCCGTTTCTTCGGAAACGGGGCACAACCACGTTGCTCCTTCGTATATTTTTACATCCACAACTCAGTGCTCAATTTCCTAGGTTTTGCTACCACAGAAACTAAAGAGCAAGCAGCTATGGGACAGAAAACCTGGCATGAAGGCCTCGAGACAAAAGGAACAATCCAAGGCTGTTCCAAGTGTCCCGACTGCAGGGGCAGGAACGAGAGCACTGGTGGCCGGGGTGGCCGCTGGCACCGCCGACTCCCCGGTGTTCGCTCAGCCCTCCTCCTCCGCTGTATCTCCTCTCCTGGTCCTCAGGGTGAACCTGGAAGTTTTCTGTCCTCTGCAGTCCCTTTCCACTCCCCCGACTGCCTTCTTCCTGTCCTCGATGCCAGTCTCCAAGCTACAGATGGAATCAATAGCCGAAGGTCATTTATTTGTCCTTGGCGTTATTATAGTTCTGAGAAGTAGACATGAGCATATATCGCTCTTATTTTCAAATGTTTGCTGGCTCCTTAGTATCTGCAAAATGAAGTACAAATCCACCAGCATGGCCTAGACAAGCCTTCACACCAGGCCTTAGTCTCCATTCCCAGGGTCACTGCTCATCAATCACCCTTTATCAGGACACACTCTCCTCTCCAGCCACAATGAACACCGCCTGTTCTCCAAACTTGATAAGCGCTTTCAGGCCTCGAGGTAATTGTTCACTTTACTCTTTCTGCCTGAAATCTCTTCCCTACCTTTCCTTCTGTATCTGGTAAGGGCCCATCATCCAAGGGCCAGGTCCAGCATCCATTCCTTGGAACAGCTTCCTGGAAAAGTATTAAATGGCCCTTTCTTTGCTCAAATGACACATTAATCATATGAGAACTCTTGTGTTTGTTAGCTCTATTACACCCTGGCCGGCCAGTCTGCGCAGTGCCTCTGTCCATCAGAGTGGGTGCCCTGGAGTCAGGGGCCCACGTCTGGCTCATCGCTTGGGGTACTGCGCCTTGCCCAGGTGGACCAAGATATACTTACAAACGACTGCAAAAGGAGAGATGAGGGCAGAGACAGAGAACGGGAGTCTCTGTAAAACGTCCTGAAAGGGAGCAACGAGCTGTCGATCATATTACCCATCAGATACACATGTTCTTTTCCACTTTGTAGCCTATTTTTAAAGCACATTTTCTTCAGTGGTGTCCAGACCTTAATTTAAAATTTGAATCCAATTGCCTTGCTTCTTAGCAATTAATTTTCTTTCATACCTGGACTGAGGGGTAGTTGTATTTAGCAGGGAAAATTTATGCAAGCTGCATGCCTCTCAGAATTCTCTAACAAGCAAAGAAAATATCTGAGGGTCTCAGCCACATGTGACAGAGGCAACCAAAAGCACTCGCAGTTTGCGGAAATACCAGGAGATTTAAAAAAGAGGAAGCGGAAAAACTGAGCCATCCGTGCAGGTTTATCTTACAAGAAAAACACCATGATGTCGAGGTAATAGATTGTCCAACACTGACAGTACAGTTTTCTTTCCTAGAAATGCACACCCAGAGCTCTGAGTACCAAGGTTGAACAACTCTGCACTAAGTGGCTAAAATTAAGAAGTCTTCATTTCCTGGGCTTTACCATGACACAGCGGCGCAGCATGGGTTAAAATCTCTACTACTTGCCAAGGACTTTGGGGCAAATCACTAACTTTGTATAACTCCGACTTCTCTTCTGTAAAAAATTAATGCCAGCATATTTACAATTAAATATTACAATACTACTTTATAATACGTATCCCTGTCCTATGCCTTCACCACATCAGAGCAGATGTCCCAACAACAAGATATTTAGCCTTCCTCTCTCCAGAACCACCACCAGTCCTTGTGCTTGGAGATCTGGACTCCTTGCCCTGGGAAGCAATCCATTTTTTGTGGCTTGAAAATTAAAACGAGGCCTTGTCTTGGTGAGGGGTGGGGCATCATGAGCTAAAGAAAACCTTCATCGAGCCTTTCCTTATTGAGGAGGGTTTAGAACAGTGTTTGAAATACTGAAACACCCATAGGGGCCAGGGCATAAACGTGAGAGTTATTCTGGGTGTAAAACAGTCTTGGTAGGGCCTGTGGTCCAACCTGGAGATCCCAAGCTTTGTCTTAAGGCTTTGAATTTTCTGAGATAACCTTCCTAACAAATCGGGCTGACTTCAGCATTTTGCTGCTTGTTTGGAGTATCTGCTGAGTCCCATCACGGAGGAAAAGCTGGACTTCCCTGGAGGTTGTGTGGCTTCGAAGCTCAAGATTAGGCCAAGGTACTAATTTGCACAGAAGTGAGTTTGCAGGTCCAGGAGCAGGGTTTCAGGATTCCATGGTCAGAGACCAGGACCTCCCTTGAATGCAGCGGAGTGTGATGGAGAGGAGGTGGTTGCTCAGGTGGGGCGGCCACATGGAAGCCTGGGTGAGGTGATAGAACCCCAGTGCAAGGCAGAGGCTAACGGAGGTAAAGGACCAGCGCTCAGTGTGGCAGACATACAGCGGGAATTGTGGCGAACAGCACAGACTGGAGACTCGCTCCATCTTCTGAACTAGTGCTGGGGTAGTTTAGAATACAAAGAGTTGAGAAGATCCATAAAAGTGTCAAATGTTTGATATTCTTGGCAATCTTGATAAATGAGGATTTAAGTTCAATTTAACTTGGTTCAGAAAAAGTAACAGTTGTGACATCCTTACATTATATAGTGTGAACCCTGAGAGTGAAGACACCTATGAAGAAGGGCTCCTGGTGGCTAACTGGGCTCAGATTTTTAAAATACAGAGCCTAGCAGCCATTTCTACACGGGGCCTCTCATGCAAACTGTACTCCTAGCAGAGGACTGCACTGAGCTACCTGCCTGCCCTGTGCCGTTGCCATCTGAGCCGCCCTTATAGAGGAGCTCGGGGAATCCTGTTTCAACCAACAGGACTGAGGCTTTCCCCGTCCAATCAGAGCTGCGCAGCTCCAACCAACCAGAGCGGCTCTATTCTCACCACTCAGGACACTGCCTTTTCGACCAATCAAACTGGGAGGATTTGGAGTCTTCATCTGCATGAGGACAGACCAATCAGGGACCAGGAGCGGGGCTTCTGTCCATATAAGCCAGGTCCCCTTGGCTCTGAGAGTACACATTTCCGTGGAAGACTGGGAACTGCCCTCTCCTGGCTGGGCTGAGACACCCAGATGTCTCCAGCAGGGTGGCAGTGGACCAGCCCGGGCCAGAGCAGACTGGCACAGCAGACCTGCAAGGAGCACAGCAGAGCTGTCCAGCCTGCGAGCGGCCTGGCCCTGGGCTGCCTCAGCCATGCTGTTTCCACTGCCACACTGTATCACAGTTGAGCTGTTTCACACTAAAGTTTCGTTCTTCACCACTGCACCCCAAATTGGGGATTTCTGTGGGCATTGAATTGGCACCAACGACCATTGTTTGACAATAATAATCATAACCTTTTCAGAGGCAGTAGTAACAGCTATTATTTGCCAACCACTTATAATCTTCATTTAATACTGAACAACTCTGTGGTAAGAACCATGACTATCCCCACTTTACAAATGAGAAACTGAGGCACAGAAACAAGCTTACCCAAGGTCACACAGCTCCCTAAGAGCTACAGCCAGAGTTTAGCTCCAGGAAGTCAAAATACAGAGGCCACATGTGTAAACAGCACACAGCACCATCTTCTCCGAGTGAATGACGGTTCCTTCCTCCCAGGGTGTTTGAGTTTCAATGTGCATGAAAGAATTAGAGTGAAGTACAGAAATGTTAATTAGTCTAATTCTCTGGGCCCATAAGCAGGACCACAGTCAGATTCTGCTGGCCCAGACTGATGGGACAGCCCATGATCACTCTTCCTGTGAACCACAGCCTCCCATGGGCAGGATGAAGTCCTCGCCCAGCTTTGAAAGCAAAACACTGAGAGGGCTCCACCTGCAGCCCCCAGTCTTCACGTCTCCCACAGGAGCTACCAGCCCCTGCAGCAGGCTACTCTCACTTCTAACCTCTGGACACTGCATGAGATAGTGGGGCTGAGAGGTACTGGCAGGGTGATGGAGACCGGGTCTGCCTTCTCTGAGTAGGATTGGAGACCAGGGTAAACCTACAAACTCAAATCAATATTTCTCAAGGAATCCACCAAAAATTGAACTTGGAGATCTAAGAACATTCTGTGGGAATTTTTAAAATTTTGTGTTTTAATATCAGTTTAAAAATTTTAAAATAATAGAGCATGTTCTAAATTATCCTGAATACCACCTCTCTGTAACAGACCAGGGCCACTAGCCCTGTGTAGATATTTAAATTTAAATATGCTGAAATTAAATAATTCTCCAAGTTCAGCTCCTCAATGGCACTAACCATGTTTCAAGTGCTCAGTGGCCACATGTGGCTAGTGGCTACTGTATTAGACAACAAATCCTTCCCTAATCTAATCCAATCTGGTCACATTACATTTCCACCATCAGAAACTTCTTTGGATGGTACCGATCTAGAATGTAAGTTTCAGAGCAGTGCCCACACCTATATCACCCACTGCTGTATTCTCAATGCCCAAGACAGAGACTGGCACAGATAGGCACTCAGGAAATATTTTCTGTACAAATGAATGAATGAGGGCAAAGGTAACCCCAAGATCTTACATCCATCCTGGGTAAGAATACAACAAAGATAATGTGGTTGAGGGAAATGGGCTTGCAGACTGAAATCACCCAGAAATTCTCCATATCAGGCTGCATACAGCCTTTAAAAATTAAGGTGTGATGTGTGTTATATTGCATTTTCTGCTAATTAAACTTCTTGCCGTAATATAACTTTGTGGCCAGTCCCATATTTCAGACGTTCCCAGGAGATTGCTGAAAGGAAGGTAAAGGCAATAATACACGACTGGAAAATTTCTGCGAAATCACTTACATATAAAGTGCATGAAACCAATTTATGGATCCCATTGTTACACAAATGTGCGCCATTACTGGGTGGCAGAGAATGAGAGAATAGCACTGGCATCTCCACGGGGCTAGGCATGCAAAGCTTGTTCACTTAATAAATATCTGAGCCTATGCTACAGGAGAGTGGAAATACCCCGATCCCTAAAACTCATGCTCTGTGTCCTACTGCGAGCCTCAGACGGCCCCTCTCCTAACGCATTAGATCTGCCAGTTAGTCGTGGGTGGACTTACGCAAGCTGTCCTGCTTTTTGAAATTAAAGATCAACAATGTACAGACTCTTTTGCAGGTGCTTTTAGTTTGTAAGGAAATGAATCCACTCCATCTAACACAGAGGCTGCTCAGTGCAGATGTTCAGATCTCTGTCGAGAAAACAGGACTGCTGTGCCCTCAGGTCACAACAGACAGTGGCCCGTGGGTGGCCTAAGGGCAGGCGTGAGGAGTCCACTGCCCAGTGCCTAACAGAACGGCCCCTGATGTGTGTGTCTGATTTGGAAACTACTGCTTCTCCTGAGTAAGCAACGGTATGTTGCTCAGGATGATGTCCTGTTATCCCTCAGTCCCCCTAACCTATCTGCTCAGAGGCAAAAAGAGCGCTGTCCATTCACAAAAGAGTGTTAGCCATTCCCAGGAGCCATCCCGTCACTCGGGGGAAATCTGGACACACCCAGGCTGCACACTGCATGCCCCAGAGCAGCTCGTGCAGCTCCCAGGTCCCCGCCAGGCTCCCCACGCTGATTCTGCCTCTTAGATGCAGATTTGTAGGCTTGACAATAGGAACCCCCGGCCCTGCTTCGGAATGCCTAGTCAGTGGATGGAAGGGAATGAAGGGAAATGACCCAGCACTCCCTCCCCGCCCCCGCCGCAACCCGGCTTCCTTCAATCTTTCTTGCTGCCCTTCCTGTCCAATAGTTTGGTTCTGTTTGGGGTTTTTATAAACAGCATCAGCAAGAGCATCACCTTACTAACTGTTGAGTGATACGTGTTGAGCAGAGGCCCAGGAGACGCGCGGTGCAGCCTGACAGCGGGTCAGAAGCGTAGGAATTGTCTCCACCTCGCTGTGCTTTTACCTGTGTCTCTTGCACAGTGTTTGGGACAGAACACTCGTGTGACAAATAGCTGTGGGAGAAGGGAAGGGGCCAGAGAAGCAGGGCGAGGAAGGGGAGGAAAGCAGGCACAGTGCTCCCATCCGCGGGAGTGTCCCCTAAGACATCGGCATTTCTTCAAGTCCGCACGTAAGAGCACCGAGCATCCACTGAGTCCGTTCTGCCAGCACTGCATCGGGCATGGCGGGGAAATAATCACAGAGAAACAGCACCACTCAGCAGAATGCTTGGCTCACGGTGCTCCAAAAGCCTCGAGAGACTGAGTGCACGAGCCAGAGCTTGGGCGAGGGGCAGAGAAGGAGGGGAGAGGTCGGGAGGAAGGAAATGCCATGCACTGGGGGAAGGAGGGGAGGAAGGAGAGAGGCAGGGATTGAACAGTAGTTGTGCAAAGAGATAGCATGAAGCTAATGCCAGAGACTGCAAAGAGCAGTGGTTTGGGAGACAGGCAGTCCTGGGTTCAAATTTGGTCTCAGCACTTACTAGTTCTATAAACTCTCCTGGATTCAGTTTCCTCATGTGTAAAATGAGAATAAAATGAGCACATGCTTTTAGGGTAACAGAAGATTACACGCGGTGATGCAAATAATGGACTAGAAGGAGTACCCAGTACAGAGCAAGTGCTCCCTAAACAGTGGGTGATTGGACTGATCAGACACGATGCTAATCGAGGTGGCTCACCGCGGCTCTGTGGCCCTGTCGAAGAATTCCTCCGGAACAGCTCTGTCTCAAGCCCCAGGGAACAGATGAATGGGGATGACCTCTCTTCAATAGATGGTAGAGCACAGTGCTAGCCTCTCTCTTGTTAACAGATTGTTCTGTGCTCTCCAAGTGCCTCTCTGCCCTGGTTCCAAAGCCCTAATATCAGTGAAGGGGATCAGGATCATCTCAATGCAACTCAGAAAGCCCCCCTGTAGGCTTCACCATAAAAGCCCAAGCCTGATTTTTCAGCTCATTTTTCCATCACTCCTAAACCTCAGCCTTGGACTTCACTTGAAGTGGATGGTTTATATCCTATGGTCCCCCCACGTGCTTGCATGTCCCTATGAAGAAGTCTTGGTTCATGTCGTGCGACCCCAAAATAAAGGTCTCTCTCCAGCTCTTAAGTCTGTCACTTAAGGACCGGTTCAAATTCACTGGTTCTCTGATGCATAAAATTTTCCTTTTCTCTGGACATAACAGAAATCCCACTCATCCCAAAAAGAATCACTCCTACCTTCTTTTCAATACTAATTATTGTAACTTACTGAATGCCTTCTATGTGCCATGTACATTATATATATTTCTACTTATTTAATTCTCCTGATCACTGACAAGGTCTGGTAACCTGCTCAGAAAAGTCAAGCAACTTGCTCAAGGCTACACAGCTAGTCTATAATAGAGACTAGATTTGAACTCAGGCTGACCAGTCTGCAAAGTCCGTGCTCTCCCCACTATTATTTACATGCTATTACTTAACATGTATGTTGATACCTTATCTCTTGACTTAAAGCCATTGGAGGGCACGTTTTTTTAAAGCATTTCCCCTCTGGATGCAGCAATTTATCACAGTGACCTGATAGAGAAGATTCTTGGTCAGTGATCATTAAAGTATAAAGTGGGCCCATGACCAGCAAGGACAGGACTAGGGGAAACTGGGAAGAGGGTCCCAGTTTACTTATCTTGTCTCCACCCATTAGAAACTCGGGTCTTGTTTTCCCCTGAGACTCATACTCCTGAAATAAGGCTACTACTACATTTACATAGCTCCTGCTTTCGGCCGGGCACAGTTCTAAGCACTTTCCTTCTATCAATCCTTCTAACCCTCACAGCAGTCCCACTGAGTAGAAATTACTATTATTACCCTCGTTTCACATCTCCCCACAGGCACAGAGTAAGTGGTCGAGCCAAGATCTAGGCTCAGCTCGCCTGGCTCCGGAGCTCTGGACTCGCCTAGTCTGAAGCTCATACAGGGAGGTCAGAAATGCCTGAGAGAGAGCCCACTGATGATAAGGGACAAGTCTTGCAAGATTTGGGAAAAGGACATTTCAGGAAAGCAAATCATTACAGGGCACAGATGTCTAACCTGACATCCAAGTGGTTAATATCTATATCATTTAACAACTCATTAAGCTTCATGAGAAAAATCCACAGACACCAAACGCACAAAAGATGTAAAGAAACCATGTCCATAAGAGAAAGTGTGGATGTAGGCTTGGGAAAATATTCACGCTTCCTACTACTCATGAAATTTCAAATTAAGGCAACTTTGCTCTACTATTTTACACCTAATAGATTTGTAGAACAAAACCCAAAATCTTAAAATCAAAGCACACTACTGGGAGAATTCTGGAGAAACTGGTATGGTCACACTCCTAGTGATGTAAAAGTTTGTACGATCTGTTTTGGAAAGCACCATGAAAACAACTGGTATTAGGAACTATAAAGTTTTAAATGGATTTAATTTCATAGATAATAACTCTACTCTAGACACTTACCCTGGAGAAATCATTTTGCAACAAACAATGCAAAGATATCCATTAGAGCCTTGCTTAGAACCACAAATATTTGAAATTGAAATGCCCAAAATTAGACTATAAGTAAAGTGAATCATACTACATCAGCCAACGCAATATTGTGCAGGAGTCACTAAGACAGCAACCATGAAGGCAATGAAGACACTTGAGAAATGCTTATGAACATTCTCTGAATTAAACAAGCCACAAGGTTATATATACAATAATGATTACTGTGTGTATTAATATTAATATTGACACCCCCACTTCTGTCCCGAGTTTGATTTAACTGAACCCCCAGGTCTCAGCAGCCTTGCATGGAGTTCTGGAAATATACGGCACATGTCTGGGGGGGGGGCTTGTGTGTGAGCGTGCTGTGTGCAGGGTAAGGGGCAGGCTTCAGAGGGAAGGAGGGAGCACGTGGGTGCGGTGGGTCCACAGCATGTGAACAAGCCCTTTCTTCCTTGCGACGTTGGTACAGCAGTTTGCCTTTTTCATCCAGAAGAAATCACAGAAACAGGTTTACAAGTGCCTACTGTTGACACCTAACAACTTCCTTAGTAATAATATAAAAAAAGGTGGGAAATCCCAGAGCCTTAAAAGAATGGCTTGGATGTAACCAGCGCATAACAGTGATGACCTCCGGGTCCTCGGTCAGGGACCAGGCGCAGGGAGGCTCCTGAAGCAGGCTCGGCTGACAGCCGCGCCAGGTGACACCAGAGGAAACGCACGGTGGCAGCTTGCTTCCTAGCTCACAGCATGAAAATGCAGATGTTCCTCTTGGCTTCCCAGCTGCCTCCTCCTTCCACAACTGGTCCCGGTCTCGGAGCAGCAGACTGTGCCCAGCGTGGGCTGGGGCTCGGCTCGCACACACCGTCACGCCTTGCTCACTGCCCACACTGCTGTCACCGGTGCCAGGGCGTGGGGTCGCGGCTGTGCCAGGGGCTCGCTTCTTCGGCCCCGGCAAAGGGGAGGAAGAATGAGAGTTCTCAGGCCCAGATTAGCAGCAGCTCTGCCTTGGCGAGGGCCGGTGCACAAGACAGTCTGTCCGCCTGGATCCTGTCACCTGCCGGTGCCATGCGGTCTCCCAGGAGATGGTGGCCTGGGACAAGTGGCAGCCTCGCCCTGGGTCTCTGCTAGTCCTTTGGAAAGCAGAGGCAAACCTTGGGTACTGAAGTGTTTTACCATTTTAACGATGGGTTTTTTTAATTCCCTAAAATCGATGCCTCCCATTTCCTAAGCAACGTCTCTCTTTCTCTCCACGTGGCCCTTTAGGATCTGGCCCTGCTGCCTTGTACGTTCTGTCTCCACCGTGTGTGCCTTCACCCTGCAGCTCTGCCCTGCACCTGCTGTGGCCTGTGCATGCAGTAGAATAGCCTTTCCTACTTTATGGCTCTTTCTGAGGGGCTCCTCCCCGTTCTTTATGACTCAGCTCAACTGTCACCTCTTCCATGAGCCGTCCCTGGACTCAGAGCCTTTCCCCACCCATCATACCCAAATCAAAGTCAATCAGTCAGTCACACTGTGGAAGTCTCCATTAGAACCCTTTGCCATGCTCCATCGTGTGTGTGTGTGTGTGTGTGTGTGTGTGTGTGTGTGGCCTTCATTAGACCTGAGCTCCTTTAGGGCAAGGCCCGCCCTACTCATTTCTTAATCCCCTGAGCCTTCCTCGCAGACTTTCAATACATGATTGTTGGACAAACAAGTAAAAGTCCTTTTCACATGCACAGCCCTCAGGTCTCCTCTCAATAGCGCCACTCCCCTGCCTCCCCCCATGCCGGCTGTGAGGTATTTACTTTCTTAGGTATGGGCCACATATTTTTTAAGTCTCCCTCCTCATCTGTATTCTAATCCCCTTGCTTTTAGCAGTATGCCAGAGTGAGGTCAGCATTCTTCATGCACAGTAAATGCTTAATAAAGATTAATAATAGTACCATCATGTCTACTTAATGCAAACTGCTGCATGGTGGGAATTAGTTCTGGGGTGAACACTCTGGAGAGTGCAGAGGTTCACGATTGCACAAGATTGCCACCATGTTCAGCACGAGAAGAGCAATTAAGGGGACCGGCTCTGGAATCCGCCTGCCAGATTCCTTTCCTTCTGCTCCCTTCAATACCATGTGAAACTGGGTAGGTTATTGGACATTTCTAAAATTCACTTTTCTGTAAAACAGGGATAATAGCGTTCCCATTAAGATTAAATAGCCCTCGCTGGTTTGGCTCAGTGGTTAGAGTGTTGGCCCTTGGACTCAAGGGTTGAGGGTTCGATTCGGGTCAGGGACACATACCTTGGTTGCAGGCTAGATCCCTGGCCCCCGACCATGCAGGAGGCAACCAATGTGTCTCTCTCACATTGATGTTTCTCTCTCTCTCTCTCCTTCTCCTCCTTTCCACTCTCTCTCTAAAAAAATCAATGGAACAATATCCTCAGGCCAGGGTTAACATCAACAACAAAAAGATTAAATAAAATTATAGGGGTAAAGCGCTTATGATCGTGCCTAGCACTTAACACACAGTCAGCAAGAGAAGGCTATTATTTTTGTTGTTAATGCTGTTGTAGGATAAGTTCAAGTTTTTGCCATCATGATAATACAACCATTTTTAATTGGTCTAGAATTTTATACACTTAGATAACTGTCATTACCCATTTGTGTCATTTAATCATTAAGTCTATGAGATAGGATGGAAAGAGATTAACCAAAGAACTTATATATATACATGCATAGCCCATGGACACAGACAACAATAGTGGGGTGAAGCCCTGGGGTGGGGCAGGGGCTGGGTGGAGGGGGGCCAAGGGAAGGAAAATGGGAGACATCTGTAAAACTGTCAACAATAAAAAATAAATTAAAAAAAAAAACTAAAATAAATAACTAATAAAAATAGAAAGGATAATCACCACACTTCCTCAGAAAAGGAAGCAGTCAAGTGATTTTTCAAGGTCACCCAGCTCAGCCCTGAAACCAAGTGCTGAATATCTACTCCACCAGGACACCACCCTATATGTGGTCTAAGAGTTTGCGCTTTGAAGATGGATCAGAGGAAGCTCCAAAGTGATTCTATTACTTCAACTCTGAATGGGAATTTGTCAATTCAGTCCCATGTTGATTAAATCCTTCAAAACCACACTTCAAAGAACGGGAAGTCTATTGTACAAACCGGTTCCCTTCAACCTCTAAGGGATTCCTTTTTATGTCAGTGGCTCTCTGTGGCAAATGTGTTCTGGTTTCATGCTGAGTTGTATACTTAAGTAAACTTACAAAAGTATATAGCTCGAGGTCCTTTAAGCTAAGAGTAAACTGTTGGGTAAGGCCAACTCCCAAAATCTACACTCAAAACTGCCGAGTGAAGGCACTACACAAAGAAGAGATGACAGGATTTGGTGGCACCAGACGTGGCAGACCCAATTCTTCACCTGCCCTTGACTCTGGACTGGGCCGCAAGGCATGCCTTGGCCACTGGGACATTAAGCAAACATGATGTGAGTAGAGGTATGAAAATCACTTACACACTGAGGCTTCCTCTCACCCTGGCACCTCTGCTCTGCCACGAACATGCCCAAACTAGACTGCAGGAGGATGAGACACATGAAGCAGAAGTGAGTCGCCTTCCACCATCCCAACCTGAACCACCCGAGACCGGCCAACCTCCAGCTAACCGCCAGACAGCAGGGACTCGCAGGGACCACAGGCAAAAAAAGCAGAGCTGCCAGGCCTACCTGCAGCTGACCACACAAATAAGCGGAGGGAGCCCAGCCAAGACCACAATAACCACCTAGCCAACCTGCACTCTCAAGCTACTTAAGGCTTATGGTTTTAAGTCATGAGATCTGAGGTGGTTTCTTATGAAGCATTATTGTGACAATACATAGCTGATACACCAGGGACCAAGTGGTGAGAAGAGAAGAAAAGCCACATCCGTATAGTAAATATATATTATTTTTCAAGAGCTTTCAATGGGGGGTGTCATAAGCAGAAGCTCCTTTGGCAGAACCGCCCAGTGATTCCAATGCTACAGAGTAGATTACTGGAATGTGCTAATATTAACTGTCTCATCCTGGGGGTCCTAAAGCACATAATGCAATTATTTTAAAAACCTCTTCGTTAGGGACAAGAGCGCAGCATTATATGAGATTTACTCACAGGTTCTCCAGTCACATGATCAGATGGAGACCTGGCTGTTTCTTTGGGGAATGTCAAGGGTTAGTATTGCAGTGTCCCCCACTCCTTGTTGGGCACATTGGTTTCTTTAGAGAGGAATCTTCCGATTTCTTGCCAAGCTATTTATATTTAGAGTCCTGGGAGATACTAAGTTGAGGGTCCTGTGAGTCAATGTGTAGATTTTAACTTAACTCCCTGTTTTCAGTATAGTATTTCAGCATTGCCGCCTCCGAGTCCAAAGCCTCCCTGGTTCAGTTATCTGAAGACAACTGTCCCTGCACCTGCCAGGGCAGGGAGACTGGGTCATTTGGCTACACATGGTGGGTGATTTACCAGGTCACCTAAGTGCTCCTTATGTGCCTGTTTTCAGCCCTGTCCCTTCTGATGTCCTCAGCAGCCTGGAATTTTCAGTCTCTGTGGCCTTTCCAGGGTCAGGGACTCAGCTTCTTCTTGTCTTTCCCCTCCACGCAGGCTCAGCTTTCTCTCCTCTAAGTTATCACTTGTCCCTGCACTTTCTAAGTCCCCAGGTGCTGTTGACATTTCTCCTCTAGCGCCACCTTCTGGGCCATTCTCTTTGCCCTTGTAGTTTTGTAACATTTTATTCCACTTTTGTCGTTTTAGGGGTGATTGATAAGAAACAGAAAGGGGAAATCCTGCGTACTCAACTTGCTGTCTTTTACAAAAAGGCCCTCTCCTTTATTTTTAAGTACATATTAGCTTCCTCTAGAAATTCCTGGCATCCTCCTATAGTCTCAGCAGTCAGGTCAGGATGGCATGTGCTCTGAGTATAGGAATTACTCTCTAACCGTGAGGGGCATAGAGGAGCTTTCTTACTTGCTTCCTGGCTAGAACACAAGAGGCAGAAAAATTTCAGCTTGAAAATAAGAGTCCAATTCAACAACACCAAAGCATTTCAAGGGTAACCACACTCAGCACATCGCAGCAACCTCCGGGCCTTTCCTGCTGCTCCTTGAGAATACAGAGTGCTCTTGGGATGCTGCTAGAGCTGTCCCAGGCTCTCAGTGACGTGATACCAGCATCGATGAGTGACAGGAACATCATACTGCCAATGAAGGGACCTCATGTCTTCACATCTAGGGTAACTGTCTGGCGGCTGACACCTCTCCATCCTTCTGGGAAACTGCATACTCCCTGCTTTCCAACCCACACTACTGTCCCTCCCATGGGACTTCGATGAAGACTTGAAGCCTTTTTTGCATATTTAAGTAGCAATCATCGCATTGCAGAAGGGCGATAGAGAGCCATGCACTGGGGCCACCACCCGAGGACACTGCTGGGTGACAACACCTGCTCCACTGATTCTGCTGTTCTCTGTGGCCTCACTCATGGGAAAGCTTGAGGAGTCCTAATAGCTTAAAGCAAGAGTGCCAACAGGACCGCGCCAGCATCGCAGTCAACACCTCAAGCAGCTGAAACAGTACCACGAACTCCAGGAGCACTCAGGGAAGTTTTGGTGACCAGTGAGGACTCTCCATGTGGCCCGAAGCAGAAACCCTTAGGTGTGACTCGGTGCTTTTGTTTCCCTTCTTCCTAGAACGTCCTCTCCTTCTTTGCCTTAGAAAATGTCTATGGCTATTTTAACACCCAAGTTAAGTTTCATCTACTGAGTCCTCTCTGATTTTCCTCACTTTGTGCTCCTACAGCTCTTCATTCATTCCTTTGTTTATGAATGGCTCCCAGTTTATGACTAAGTTTTCTGTTCCTATGTCTGACCATGAGCCAGGGAGCAGAGCATGGGAGGGAAGGGTTACAACTGTTTTCATAATCCGGGTAAATAAAGCCCTAGATGTCTAGTTTTTAAGAGATTGAACTATCCATGTGAATTGTCCATATTATTCCAATAAGCATAATATCTTATAAATGGTGACTTTCTCGCTCCAGATGCTCAGCCTACGTCTATGGATTTGGTGGACTCAGAGTTGAAGCAACTATAGCTTTGCTGTTAATTCTGGAAGCCATGGAGCACAATACACATGAGAGACACCAAACCCACTCATAAAAATTTCAGCCTCACATCACTCAATTTCTCTGAACTTCAAAGGCCCTCATCTCTAAAATGGGGTTACAGTGAATCATGCGCACCCATTCCTAGGATTCATGGATTGAACATACACCATATGCCAAAGCATCCTGCAAGCTTGTGAGGTCTTTGCAAATACTGAAGTCTGTGTATTTGTTTATTTGATTGATTGTTTATTTATAGAAGCTTATTTCTTGGCACCACCTGAAAATTCCTATCCAACTTCACTCATATCCATGCTCCTTCAAATATATTTAACAGATTGATTTCAGGCCACCAACAAAATCTGTCGCTGTGTTGGTGCATAATAAAGATTTGCGATTTTCTGTAGTAAAGCCCAAGAGGGCCAATAAAATGTTTTCATTGATTGCAATGTCAGTGTTAGATGCTGCAGTGGCTCTGAACAAGAGTCATCCTTCAGCACTCTGCTGTGGATTCACTTTTTATGGTCCTGGGTAAATGTGGCTAGTGGGTAAATATGGGCTTCTGCATTAACTCTAACCTCAAGAGACAAGCCTCTCACAAGGACCATCTCATTTTTATGCTTTTCCAACCCTAGGTCCATAAATCCTATCAGCCTGCAGAGAGGAGGCATCCTAAAGATTACAGAGGCACAGAGGTGCTCTGTGAGTGAGCCAAGCTGATAAAAATTAAAGTTCAAAGTCACTGGCTAATCTAAGACATTCATTACACCTTCACTGAGCCAGGCAGGGCTGATCAGCCAAATAGACATCAGCTGGTGAACAGTCAGAAGAAAGTAGTAAATACCTCTAAGACTCACCTTGTCTCCCCCCAGGGGTGTCAGATTTGTGGGATGTACATATACTATTTCAAATAAATGTGCCTTGGAAAGCACTGGAGGTCTCCAGGCCACAATACAGATGGGTGGCATATTTACATATCAGTCACTAAAATATGGGTACAGATTAAAAATCACTATGGCAGCCAATCTGAACTTAGAATGATTGGCATCAAAGAATCAGGCAATAGGCTGGCAAAGCCCACAACAGGTCTCCAGCCGTCAGGAGGAGCAGGGAGTTCCCGGCAGCAGCTGGGAGCAGCAGGACACACACTGGAGGCCTGATGCCTTGATGGTCGGGCTGAAGGGTTTGGAGTTTATCTGTTGGGCCCTTCGGATTCACAACCATGGAACACACATGAGAAATGGCAGGAGGAAAAGTGATGTTTCAGCCCTTAGTCTGGCAGGAGTACACACTCCCTGCTTGGGGCAAAGAAGAAAGTATTCGCCCCTCCTTGCTTGTTTCCATCCACACACTCAAATCACCCAGCAGCACACCTGCTGGCCCCCCTGGGGACAGTCTACTCTAAAACAACAATGACAACCAAACAAAGACAAAGAAAGCCCACGAGATACAGGCTGATCCTGGGATCACCCCTCTTCCTCTTCCTGAGCCTCTAACCAGGATTAATGTGGGGACTGTGTAACTGCCGGGTGAATTCGCAACCACATACACACCTCCCCCTGGATTACCAGCGTGTCTGAGTGTCACGTTAACGTGTGACTTTAATATTGCCTCTGACTTAACTCCGACAGTGTGACACAGGCTAACACGTGAGCACAACTTCTCAGCCCTCACTTCCTCCTTCGGCAAGTATTTATCGAGCACTGTGCTAGATGCTTCAGGGCTCGAGAGATGCAAAGCAAGGCCTTATTTTCTCACCTCCTAGGTGGGGCAGAGAAATGGAAAGCCATTTTATATAGAGTGTGATGCTGCTGGTGGGAGACTAATTGATGCGAAACATTTCTGTGGAGTTAATCTGCCAATATTAAATTGTCCATGCCCTCTGATCCTGAAATCTCCCTGGGGCATATCCTGAAGACATACTCGCAGAAGTTCGCAGTTCACAGTCGCAGACATTCCTCACTGGGGAGTTTGTAAAAACAGGAAGCTGCAATAAATCAATGTGCCCATAATTGGGAGCCTAGGTGATTATAAATTATAGGCCATCTATAAAATGGAATTATTACATAGCTATTTAAAACAATGAGGCAGGCCTATATGTGTTAATAGAAACATATCCAAAATATAGTCAACGAAATGCAGAGTGAAAAAGATTGCCAAAAGTGTGATCTTTTTACACGATTTTTTAAAATTCACATTTATATTTAGTTACATATCCATCAGCAATATGCAAAATTTCTGTTTATGGAAAGAAACACAAGAAGCTGTTAGTAGTAGTTATCTGTAGAGAGAGGGATGGAGCTATGTATATAAAAACACCAAATACAATTATTTAAAAATACAGTGCGGCCAGTGTGTACAGCTCTACGGTTGATGTCATGGAAACACAAGAAAAGGTTCTTGAATTCTAATAAGAAGAGATAGGAGAGCCCAGCAAAGTGATCCAAAACATGCAACAGTTAAGAGCGAGCCTGCACTACACTTGAAGAAGCAACGGTCCCAAAGGTGCTCTAGAAGATGTATCTCTGGGGAACTACTGAACTCTCAAGCAAGGAGAAGGGCTAGATTGGAAACAAACAACTTCTGAAACCTGTAAGTCACTTGAACATGTGCTCTTAGCTGCAGGTCACCAATGCTCTGCAGCTTTAGAAGTTACTATATGCTCTGTCTGAGGAAACACCGTCACACACAGACCTACAGGCAGAATCTCCGCCGTGGCCAGAACTGCCCCTTCCTGCTCTAAATACTTTTGCTTCCACAGATAAATCCACAGTGGATGGTTTCACGCCCTCACTCCATTATGGTCAGTTTTCCTCAAAACGCCTAAACATCTTCAAACCTCCCTCTGAACTCCTGAACGATATTGACTCTAACCATACACTAAATAATTCCAAAGTGCCAAAGGCTGACCATCACATTGTCACAGGAAAGCTTTCGATTATAAGCAAGCACAACTTAATCTGTTTTGTAGACTCTATTATTACCAAATTAAAGATTTTATAAAACATTTTGTTATCTGCCTTTCCGAAACTCTTTCTTAGGATAATTTATTCTCCAAAAGACAAAGAATTAAGCCCTGGAGGCAGATGAAGAAAAATGGATTTTTTCTACCTTTTTCTGTGTGAATACAAGCTGATTTTCAAACCAGCTGAATGTCTGGGTTGGAAGCACCCAAAAAAATCTCCTTGCAGTCGCCTATAGTCAAGAAGTGAATAGCAGGCAGGATTGAAATTAGGAAGCATCGTAAGTTACAAGGCCCAGTTGGATCTGTGACACAAGCGTTTCCATTTCAATTTAAATGCTTTGGGTCACACATATTGAGTGGGATTCAATCAGCTAGATGGCAAAACACTTCAACTCATCACAAACTAACATACTTGATAGAAAAGGCTATAAACATTTTAAAAACCTTACAGTATAGATAGATGTGTTTGCTTCTCTAACAGATAATTATTTTCTATTTTTCTCCTGCCTGTCCTTGACATCCATCATCTCTGATCACATTGATATTCTATATTTACTGTTACTCCCTCAAAGTCAATTTATTCCTAGGCTTTATTTTCATAGACATAGGCATCCATCTGAGAGAGATGTTTTTGTTTTGTTTTTGTGTGTGTGTGTTTAAGAATAGTTTATTGATTTTTAGAGAGAGAGGAAGGGTGAGGGAGAGAGAGAGACACTGATGTGAGAGGGAAACATCCATTGGCTGCCTTCTGCATGCCCATTACCAGGGATCCAGCCGGCAACCTGGGCATGTGCCCTTGACCTGGAATCCAACCGACAACCTCCTGGTGCTTGGGAGGAAACCCAACCAACTGAGCCAGGGCAAGAGGGTGTTTCTGAAGAAAGATATCCCATGGTAACTGATGGGGGGGGGAGTCACATATTTGTACCATTTGGCGTCTTTCTTTTAACAACTGCAGAACATTTTAGAAAATATAATGACTTTTATGGATGACCTTTGACAGAACAAGACATTTCACCATATCATTAATGTAACCATATTAGAAACAACTTTTATTGAGTCTTTTATTGTTCTCATCAACTATTAATACCCTTCTCACAGTTTTCTTCATGAAAATGAAATGGAATACACATAAAATCTTTCATATATTGTAGAGTCTCCACACAAATTGTTTTATTATTGAATAAGCATTTGCTGAACACCAACTGAGTGTCAAGCCTTGTTCCAGACACTGGGGATTTGGAAATGAGCCAGTCACAGTTCCTAAGTTCATGGTCTCACAACTGAGGAGAGGAAAACCGGCAGGTCAAGAGATGACAGCGTAGCAAGGGCTTAGGGGAAGGTACTGGGTGCTCTGGAAGCTCCTGGGCAAGGTGCTTCTTTGGGATGTTTTGACAGCAAATGGTTCCTAAAGGCTGTCATGTCCGAGCTCAGACTTCGAGAACAATCTATAGCAAGTCTGAAAGGGAAGAGAGAGAGAAAAGAAGGAAGCGAGGAGTGTTCCAGTCAAGGAGAAGGGTTTATGTAAAGGCCCAGAAGTGAAAAAGCACATGAGCTGTAATGCAGCGTGGCTGAGGCATGGAATCTAAGATGGGAGGAAGAGGGAAATGGGGAGGGAGCATGAGGAGATGGAACCAAGGAACATAAAAGAACTTTGAAGGTTGCTGAAGGGCTTGGACTATGCTTAGAACAGTGAGGAGTCACTGCAGGACTCAGATCTCCAGGTTGCCCGGGGCCAAAAAGGCTGGAGGAGAGCCCATCACAGAAATCCTGGCGGGTGATCCTGGAGGCCAGGACTATTACACAGCCAAGCCTCAGAGATGTTGCAGGTTCGGTTCCAGATCAGCCCAATAAAGCAAGTACTGCTATAAAATTAGCCCTAATCTTTTTGCTGGTGGAGAATCTTGCCTTAAATTGTAAAAAGCACAACATCTGTGAAGCTCAACATCTGTAAAGAAATGTGCGATAAAATGAGGTATGCCTGTAGCAGGAGGGGGCGAAAAGAACTGTGTGTGTGTTTAGTATAATCACCATCACTTTTCACCCAGGTTATCAAAGGGAACAAATAGGTCTATACAACTCTGCAATTGCACCCACAAATAGCACACGAATGCAGTCTTTTCGGTGAGTGCTTGAAGAATCCAATTGACTGGTTACTGCTGGTAAATGCAGTCATCAGAATGCCTCATAGGTAGAAATTAAACATGCACAGTGACTCTCAGGCTGCTCAGAGAACTGGCTGGAGCCTGTGGTCCTATTTAGTTACAATGCAGCAAATGTAGGCGGTGGGAGGGGCGGTTGAGAGAGAAGACAGCGTTGTCTCCTGTGACCATTTCTCTACAGAGTAGTCCCAAATTTCAACCCATGGGAAGAGACTGGCTTTGGAAGCCGGGGAGAAACAAGTCACACAGAACTTGCTTGTCACTAATCTGGAGAAGAAAATTAAAGCTTTAACCTAGCATCCTGAATTCCCAAACACAGCCACTTTCATTTCAATGGTAGTGAGGCCTTACATACTATACTACACGAGCACATAGCTATAAACCATTAGTGAGGCAGCCCTATAACTTGAAGTCGCTTCATTCCCACACTCACTGCAGCATTATTCACAAAAGCCAGGATATGCAAACACCCCAAATGTCCATCAGCGAAAGAAAAATGTATATAGATACAATGGAATTATTATTCAGCCTTGAAAAGAAAGAAATCCTGCCCAGCCAGCACTGCTCAGTGGTTGAGCATCGACCCATGAACCTGGAGGTCACGGTTCCATTCCCGGTCAGGGCACACACCAGGGTTTCGGACTTGATCCCCATCGGGGGAGGGGGGTCCAGAAGGCAGCCGATCAATGACTCTCTCTCATCATTGATGTTTCTGTCTCTCTCTCTCCTTCTCCCTTCCTCTCTCTGAAATCAATAAAAACATATTTTAAAAATGAAAGAATTCCTGCCATAGGAGACATCACGGATGAATATGGAGGACATTACGCTAAGTGAAATAAACCAGTTACAGAAGGAAAAATACTACATGATTCTACTAATTTGAGGTATTTAAAGTAGTCAGTGGTGATTGCCAGAGGCTGGGGCCTGGGATGAAAGGAGTTTTCAACAGGCGTAGAGTTTCAGTTATACAAGGTAAGTCCTAGAGATCTGCTGGACAACACTGTGCCTACAGTCAACAATACTGCATTGTGCATTTGAAACTTAAGAGGGTAGCTCTCGTGGCAAGTGTTCTTACCAAAACAAAAATAAACAACGTTGAATGACAAAAATAAAAATACAAGTAGGACACGAAGTCCCTTGCCTAGAGAATTAGTCAAAAACGTCCTCCCTTTTACGTTAACATGCTGCCAAGCGAGTTTCACGGCTCAGTCTCCTATGAATCAGACACAAACAATTAACTGACAAGAACCTTATTATTTCTGAGGAGCAGATACAAATTATTCATTAGCTAACAAACGTTACTGTGTTCCAAGCTAGTGCTGTGCTAGGCACTGGATTTAAATTGAAAGCAAAATCAGACGTGATCCTTGCTCTCACATGGGAAAGACAACCACTGATCAAATAGGAATGAACGTGAATCACTAACAGAAGTCCTAGCTGTAAAAGGCAGGCAATGTCAGGAGCACGATTCTTGGAGGCTATATTAAAAAAGAACCTTGGTGAGACCGTGGGGTCAGAGGTGTCTTGACTAATTAATTTATTCTTAAACTGAAACCAGGAAGATGGGTAGGAAGCAAGTGGATAAAGGAGAGGAGGGGAGTGGGGAAAGTAATCCAGGTGGAGGCAAGGCTGAGTGCAGGCTCAGGGATGGCGCAGAGAAGGGTGCCTTGATGGACCAAAAGAAAACGAGACCCCACTAAAGACTGGGCCCAAACTCCTAAGTGATATAAATTAGTCATTTTAGATCCACTGTTCAGACAGTCTCTAAAAATATGAGCCTACGGCTAAAGGTCTATAAATAAGCCTGTTCATAGTCTTCATCACGTCTGTTATCATCATCATCATTGCTAACAATTACTGAGAACTTAGTACTGCTAAGCACCTAGTGTAGTTTATCTCAAGTCTCTACAACAACCCATGAGTAAGTCCCCATCTCCTGTATAAGGTACACTGAACTCAAGTGGCTTGTCCGTATCCACATAGCTGCTACGCCATAGAGCTGAGATTTTAATAGGGCTGCTCCGATACTCAGGCGCATGCTTTAATCACTATGTTACATTACATAGGTAATATTTAGAAAAAATCTTGGTATGTTTGGGGGGCATAAAAATATGCCTCACAGACTTCCAACTACAGGGAGCAGAACTGACCAAAGGCCTCAGCTGCTGCACTCAGAACTCCTGAAATCCATCACTGTGCTACAGAATGAATGTTCGTGTACCCACCCACCCCCAAATTCATATATTGAAACCTAATCCCCATTATGATGCTACTGGGGGTGTGAACTTTGGGAGATAATTATGTCATGAGGACAGAGCCCTCATGAATGGGATTAGTGACCTTATACAAGAGACCCCAGAATGCTCCCTCACCCCTTCCACCATGTGAGGACACAGCAAGAAGAGGGCCATCTATGGATCAGGGTGCAGGACCTCACCATACACCAAATCTGCCAGAGTCTTGCCCTTGGACTTCTCAGCCTCCTCACCTGTGAGAAATAAATGTCTGTTGTTTATAAGCCACCCAGTCTACGGCTATTTTTCATAGCAGCCCAAACAGAGTAAGAGGCAGCTTCCGTGGGCTGCTTCCCAAGACCGAGAGCAGCAGGCATAGTAGGTAAGACCAACTCCTAGGAGACACGGAACTTCTCTCACACTGACTTTGACTTGAGGACTCCCTGACAGCCTCGCAAAATCCAGGACACTTCTACCCACTCCTTCCTCCTCTGTCCTTCCCTGGGGGTCAGACTTGCATCATAGTCTAACTGTTATCCCAGCCTGTTTTCTGGGCATTCTCCCCATTTTCTCCCATGGGGATGTTTCTCTAATAAAATTCTTACACATTTTATCCTGTTCTGGCATCTGTTTCTTGGAGGGCCCAGACTTAGATGGTACCCAATAAAGTATTTATATAACCAAAAAAGGCTAATAGAAAAGGTCTCAAGGCTCTTTAGCACTCCAGTTGGCCCACTGTCTCAGTTGGTTATAGTATTAAGGTTACAGATTCTAACCCATTTATTTTCAATCTGTTCCAGACAATCAATCTCAGTCTCTTTGAGATAGTCTTCTTCTTTTCCTGTCATAATAGTCCCTTCTCTTGCCCTCTCAGAATTTTCTCCAATGAAATGATGTCTAGGATTCACTTCAACATAATACTGGAGATGGGAGAAGTTGATGGAATATGACCAAGGCAGGATTGGCCAATGTATTGATGGTTTTGGACCTTGGTTATAGATGGATTCATGGGTTAATTATACAATTCTGTTTACTTTTATATAGGTTCAAAGTTTTCCATAATACTAAAATATGGGGGAAATATTCTGATTTGAATAATTCATTGTATGGAACCCAAACCCTTACACAGGCCAGCTACTAACCTGTTCCATTGGGCACAGTGAAGACCAGAGGATACATGCAAGACTCAGTGCTGCAAACACATTCCCATTCCTGGAAACTCATGAGTTCAGAAGATTTTTTTTTAAATACTGCCTTTTTATTGTTGATGCAAGTGATAGAAACCAACCTCACAAAGGTTTAAGCGAAATCATTTTGATTGCACAGTGAAAAATAACACTATAGTAGGTAACTTTAAGCTTGGCTGGGTTTAGGGACTTAAATTCTGTCACCAGGAACTGGTCTCATGCCCCTCCCCTCTTTTTTTCAATCATGATAGACTTTCCTTTTAGGTGGCAAGATGGGTGTCAGTTTCTCAAAACTTATGCCCCATGTTCTCAGTACATCTCTCTCTCAGTTGCTCTGGAAAGTCCTGGGATGAGCTCAGAATGGACCAACTTACATCACACACTCTCTTTGAGCCAATCACAGTTCACAAGAGGAGGGACTAGGCTCATTGGTCAGCCCTGGGCTGACTGTCCAGCTATGCCTAGACGAAGGAAAATGCTGGTTTTGCATCAGAGCGCTACTACCAGAAAAAAGGAGCGGATTCTAGACGCACAGATAGAACAGGTGCTCACTACCTTCTCTCCTGCCAAGGTATCAGCTGCCTACTCATGCAAGTGAGAAGGCTGGGGTTTCCTCAGGCGAGGAAATGTGACCTTAAGTCCGCTCAGGAATGCGGGCTAATAAAAAATTCTACTTACAGAATTATTCTTACCCTTGAGATTCACTCTAACTGATACAACTGCACAAGATTTATATTGCTCCTACTCCTTTATCAGCAAACACTTTGCTTTGATTTACCAGCATTTTTAAAAATAAAATGAAATTGGATTTTTACCTCACTAATTAGGTGCACGATACAGCTAATTGTGTAGTAAGGACAGAGTTAAGAGCACAATAAAGAGGAGGTGTCTCAATACATGTATTATTCCTTTTTTCTCCGAGAAGACTTGCTGGAAACTGAATTTTAAACACTCTAGCACTAGCAAAACAAATTAGTAATGGCTCAGACTCAGAGGTGTTGCATATTACTCATGATCTCGAAATTATTCATGTAACCTGAGCCGCTATTACCACACATTGCCATCGGAGTAATTAACACATCTTATCTAATAGAATAAAGCCTCAGATCAAACTAAGAAGTAATTAAGTTACATAACTACACAGCTGAGGCAGAAAGATGCATGTCAAATGAATTTTAAAACCGCAGCGCACCTAGGTGGTTGTCAGTAGCCAGGAAGGGGGTGATTTGTTATTTATTGTCTAGTTTGCCACTGATGTTATTCACTGTATCCAGCCTCAGTTCCTATGTACTGTGAGTAGATTAGAATAAAGTGATTGCCAAATTCTAGTGTTCATAAGGACCACCTAGGGAGGTTGTGAGAAATCTATGTTCTCTGGTTTCCCTTGGAGACACTAATTCAGACGATCTAGAGTAGAGACCAGAGGGGTGTTTTTTAACACACCCAGGTGATTTTGAAGTTGGTGATCCATAACCCACACTTTGAGGAATTTAAGAAAAAAGGGTTTCAGAGGTCCCTTCCAGTCTTAGCGAACAATGGTGAGATCACTGGTTTTTCCCCAATACGGTAGGGGATTTTCGTTAGGAATTGGCATTGGTTTTATAAATGAAATGCCCATGATTCCCATTATCTACTTAAGGTCTGACCCTTCTCTCCCATGAAACCAGCATGGAAAAAGTGAAAAGCAAATGAAGAGAAAAATAACCATTTTCAGCTTTGATGAAATGTCACTCAGCTTTGAAATTATTCCAAACTGTAACACTCATGTCCTAGGCAGTAAGTGAGTCACACCAAAGAAATCATACATGTGAGGAACAATTTATAATTTTAAGAAAACTCTATGATGTATTCTTCTTCCAAGTGCCTTTTCTCTTTCAGCCTTCTGATTTCACAGAGTGGGGACCACTCAGAAAATGTGTATAGTCTTCAAGTTTAAAAGTTTCCAATTGCAGCAATTTAGAAGCTACTGGTATCCTGAGAGTCCCCAAAGATCTGAGAATGGCTTTCGAGAATGAATCCAGGTTGTATTTATGAGGTTGTGAGACTTAATCAATATTTAGCCCATTCCCACCGCCCTGTCTAATAGGCCATTGTGCCTGACACAGCACAGACACACTATAAATATAAAACAAACGGTGGGGAAGGAAGGTCTTGGTCAAACTTAGTGTATAATTGTTTAGTATTAGAGTGAAGTAGACCTAGTAGCAACTTATAATACTTAAGTATATATATATATATATATGTAACTATGTATGGTGCCAGGTGGGTACCAGACTTATTGGGGGACCACTTCATACATTATCTGTCTAACCACTGTGCTGTACACCTGAAATAATATAATATTGAATGTCAACCGTATTGGAAAAAATAAATAAAATAAAAACAAAAGAGAAAAAAAATAAATATACATTAATATGTAAAATCACCAACAGAAAATAGTATAATAATTTGAAAAACACTCTTATTTCACTCTTAGTCTTCACATGCACCTTTGACATTGACTTGGTGACCTTCAGAGCCACTTTTTGAGTCGAGCAACACAGCTGTCCAAAGCAGCGTCAGCACTGCCATGAAAGCTGTTTGAGACAGAGTTTGGTCAGCATACGATGACGCCCCTTTCTGAAGCCCTGACGTGGCATTCCTCACATGGACAGCAGAGCTGAACAGGCGCTCCGGAGGAGAAGACAGAAGGCACTAAAAGTCAGGCTTGTTCAGGGACTTAGAAGACTTCACAAAATACATGCTGTTCAAACAGGAAAGCACTGACATAATTTATCGAATGCACAATCCTGGCATTGCAACAGAACTAGCTGAGCTGACCTCAAACGTGCTGGAGTACTTTTACCACCTTAGGAAATGCAGGTGGAACTGGAAACAAAAACTCCAGTTTATCTTTTAGCATCTATTCTCTAGGGATGCGTGGAAGTACACTTGGGGCTTGGAGACACAAAGAGTGGACCTACCACCACTAGCTGTGTGACTTTGCATAAGTTATCTTCTATGCACTAGTTCCTTCATAAAATAAAGATAAAATGACAAATTACAAGTCGCAATCAAATGGCAAACTGTATTAACACTTCTGGCCCAGTGACTGACACAAAACAAGCATATAATAAATTTACTTACTATTACCAATTTTATTATTCATTCATTCATTCCAGTAAATATCTACTAAGCACCTACTATGTATCAGAAACTGTACTATATCGCAGTATTTCCACACTTTAGTTATTGGAATATCACATTAATTATTTTAGCCATTTCCTCAAATAATTTTTAGTGATACTTTCTTGGATTTTTCTTTTTTTATTGAGATATAATTGAGATGACGTTATAATTGTTTCAAATATACAATGCAATGATTCTATATTTATATATATTGCAAAATGGTCACCAAAATACATCCAGTTAACATCCATCTCCACACATACAGAAGCCCCCTTATCCACAGGGCATACACCCTAAGACCCCAAGTGGACGCCTGAAACCAAGGATAGTACAGAACCTTATATATACTATTTTTTCCTATACATACATACATACAGACTTATGATAAATGGGAGATATCTGTAATAATCTCAACAATAAATATAAATAAAAATATATAAAACTTTAAAAACAATCTATATGCACAGAAAGAAATTAACAACAATAAATAATAATAAAACAAAATAATTATAACAAATAATAATAAAAGTTAAGTGAATGTGGTCTTTCTCTAAATATCTGAGTTTTCTGTAGTCACCCTTCTGTTCGTGGTGACATGAGATGACACACTGCCTACGTGATGAGATGAAGCGAAGTGAAGGATGCCGGCAATGCGATGTAGCGTTAGGCTGTTAACGACCTTCTCACAGCACCAGGAGGAGGGCCATGGCACTGTAATAATGCCATGTCTTCAACCCACAAATTTAATGCCTCTTCCATCTCAACTAAGAACTTATCATGCACTGTGGCCATCACTTCTGAAGTCTGAGGCAAGACAGCAGAACTAGCACGAATTCCTTTTTTCTTCACAATCTCATAAATCTCATAGAAGATTCATTCTCACCGTAGATCTTAGCAACCTCAGAAACAGTTTTTTTCTTTTTATATTAAGTAGAAAACTTTCACCCTTTTAAAAATTTATTGATTTTAGAGATAGAGGAAGGGAGAGAGAGAGAAAGAGAGAGGTCGATTTGTTGTTCCACTTATTTATTCTTTTAAAAGAAGCACTTTGTGGCATCTCTTGGGCATACCCAAATCACCGGCATCACTACTCTTACATTTGGGGGCCATTATTCAGTAAAATAAGAGTGAGTTGAACACAAGCACTGTGATACCAGGACAGTAGATGTGATCATGGAGACGGATACGAGGCGACTAACAGGCAGGCAATGTACACAGTGTGGAGACACTGGACAAAGGGATGATTGGCGTCCTGGAAGGATGGAGCCTACAGCTCGAGGTGTCACCATGGTACCAGAAGGGTGTGCAATTTAAAATTGTTTATTTCTGGAATTTCCCATGTAAAATTGTGGACCGTGAAACCGTAGAAAGCTAAACAGCTGATAAGGGGCGACTATTTTTTTGTGTGTGTGATAAAAACTTTCACTATTCACTGTCCTAGCTACCTTGAAATTTAAATTTTTTAAATTGATTTACCTCAATACCTCCTTTGGCCCCTCTCTAAGCATCAGATCTTGAAATCGCAGGCTTCATGTGCTAGTTTAATTTTTTCTAATACACTTTAAACATCTTTCAATTAACAAGGTGCATGTTTATCTGTGAACCACCTAAAATCATCAGTAGTGGGCACATCTCACTTTGGAGACTGTGAAGACAGTCTCTCTGTCCTCAAAGAGCTTTTCTCCCTCCGTCAAGCAATTCTGCAACCACAGAGGGCAGGCCAAGGCTGTTGATAAGAAGCATTTAGGGCCCAGCTCTCAGTGAGGCCAGCGAGACATCTGCCTGGCCTGATGGAGAGGCGGCCGCAGGGAAATGGTGCTGAGCGTGAGCAGGATTCTCCCGGCTGATGGGAGAGCGCGGGGTGCCCCTCAGTGAATCTCCAAGTGGCCGGGTAATGCAATTACCTCACTCTAACAGAGCGCCTGCTGCGGCACCCCAAGAATCACATTATGCACGCAGCCCAGGCTCTGCTGAGAATACATTACTCCTAATGAAATAAACCCATACACTTGGGCGTCACCTGGCTGTCGCACAGACAGTCCCCTTACTGCATCAGATCCTAGTCTTGCCGGCCACATACTGGGAACGAAGCACCACCCCCATCAGCCCAGTGAGGTGGAAGTCTGTGGCAACGTGCACAGAAACTCTCCTCCCAGCCCCTCGCTGCAAGGAAAGGCGCTAACAAAGGCGAGGGCAGGCCACTCAGGACTGCGCCTCGGGTCCCTCGTTGGAGGCCAGACAGGTTTTGAAGAGGGTGGCGCTGCCAGAAGCCTCCTTCAATCCCCCCACTCAGGGGTGAAAGCAAGCCTTACAGCCAGTAAGGGGACCGCCTCGCAGCAGAGAACACCCATGCCTTCGGGGCTCAGCGCCGTGGGAGACCCGCACCCTTCCCCAGGCCATCTGTCCATTCATTCAAGTATTCGCTGGGCAGCGTTATTTGCCACGCGGGGGATAGGCTCTGGGGAAACACAAATGAATGAAGCCCCATCGCTGCCCTCCTGCGGCTCACACCGTAGGAGTGACACACAGGGAAACGGGGGTGACGAGTGCTAAGACAGAAATGCCAGGTGCAGTGGGGCAGGCGGTGAAGTCAGAGTGAAGGGGCCCTCCGTGTCAGGGGGAAGGGAGCAGAGAGAGAGGAGCACAGGCGGCTGGGAATTGAAGGGATTGCCTTGGGGGGGGCAGTGGAGGAGAAGTGAGGGTGCACTTTCCAAGAAGGAACCAGGGCAGAGGAACTGACCTTAGAAACAGCTCGGCAGGATCAAGCAGGGTGGGCTGTTTGGCTAAACGGAGAGGCAGAGGCCAGACCATATGGGGCCTTCTAGGCCCTGCTGATAAGTTTGGGCTTTCTCTGGGGGGGGGGGGGGGGGGGGGGTGTCAGAGGGTGGGGGAAGGGCAGCTCTCAATTCTGGATTTATGCTATTAATTTCTCCAGTTCTGTTTCACTTTTCTAGTGTCAGCCAGTCTCAAAGGGGTGGCTTTAGAAATTCTTGGGGAATTCACTGTACTGTTCAATGTTCATGTTTTGAAGACTTGGTTGCCAAGATGAATTGAAATTAGAGAGGTATAGGAACTTACAAAAGATGAAAAAAATGAAAAAGAGATGGGTAAACGCTTTGATAAGCACACCCGCTTAGACGCCTGGGGCATGGGAAAGAGAGTCCCCTCAGCGGGTGCCTTCAGCAGGGCGCCTCAGCATGCGTGATAGCACTGCAAAGAAGTCTCTTACCCACAGGCTCTGTTTAGGAATTCAGGCTGATGACCGGGGCAGGCACTCTCGGCCTCACCTGTTATATTGTTTGTTTCTGTTGTCAGAGGGGAGAGGGTTTGGGGGCTGGGTGTAAAAGGTGAAGGGATTAAGAAGCACAAATTGGCAGTTACCGAACGGCCACAGGGATGTACGGCACCGGGAATATAGTCATAATATCGTGATAAATATGTATGGGGCCAGGTGGGTACTTGAAGCAGCGAGGGAGATCACGCCGTAAAGCGCATGATTTTCTAACCACTTGGCTGTACATCTGAAACTAACACAGAATAATATTGACTGTAAACTGTAATTTTTCAAATTAAAATATTTAAATTTTTAAAAAATCAGTGGCTTTTGTCCCCAAACTTGTTAAGGCCAGTTTTATACATCCTGTTGCAATGACCCAGTTTCTTTCAAAACTATACAAACTAGCAAAATACAAGAACAAAAAGAAAAAAGTTGCTTCTTCTATGACAACTAAATTAATCGCTTTGGGGAGCCTCCGTAAAGACGACGATCTAAAAAACACACTGAAGAGCTGACCGCGCACCGTAAGGCACAATAGTTGAAACTATATGATGGGCGTGGTTTATTCAAGGAAGGCGAAGGCCACTGGTGTAGCCATACTTAGCCATGGCCTTGTTCTCACAGCAATGTCTAAATGATGCATACCTAAGTTAAAATAAAATATTAAATTGTGCATAGTTTTTCTTTTATGATTTCTTTCTTTAATGTTTAACGACCCAGTTTAACACAGGAACTAGAGCACAGGCTTTGATAATTTCGTGCGTTCACTCCTGCCTGCCTGTGCGGCGTTCGGGTTACTTTAACCTTTCACCCTTCGGTTCCCTCCTGCACTAAACTGGGGAACAGTAGCACCCATCTCACAGAAGCATGGCAAGGGGTATATCTGCTGAAGCTACAGAGCCTAAAAGCACAGCTTGGCCATAGCACTGACTAAGGTTATTCTGATTTTTATTACAATCATCATCATATTTGGGATGAGGCTGCAAGGAGCTCCCATTTCTACTTCCCATACTTCTCCTTTGTGGACCACAGATCCCCACTGAAGCTTTAGTGAAATCAGAGTCTGGTTTGGTTCTTTCCATTAGCCCATCAGTTTTTCAGCATGAATTTTCCAAGGTTTCAATGTTCTCGTTTTCAGTGTGTGTGTGCATGTGTGTGTGTGTGCATGCACGTGTTAAGGACAGTTCAGCAAATAAATATAACAGAAAAGCTTTGTGTATTCAAATAAAACAATACCTCCTCTATTTTTAAAAGACGCACAACTAAGCAAAGCACATAGCCAGGTTTTTTTTCTTTTTTTCCACACATAACCCTGGCATTTCTCCTGCCTCCCCCGCCCCACTATGCCTAACAGGATACTAGCTGGATGAAAACCAAGACGTGGGCACAGGCGCGCTCAGAGTCCAAGGTCATCTTCAGCGAGCTTTGCTTTGGGGCTTCCTGACCAACCGCCCCTAAGCCAGTAGAGTGACACTTTGTGGCTCTTCATCAAGCATTTAGACTCAACAGCAGAGAGAGCACAGCCCCAGACTTGTGCAAGAAACGTCCTCAGCCCAAGCTTTCACTCCTCCCAGGACGGTTATCTTTTATCCCAATTTGCTGTGGTTGAGCATTTCCCAATGTTCCAAGGAATTCATGTATCCCCATCAAACACACAAAAAAGAACAAAATACTTGCACTGCCACCCAAATACTTCGGGGTCTGACGATAGTATTTGCCCCAATTGCCACCATCGGTCATTAAACCTGCTAATTGCAAATCTCTTTTGTTCCCAGGGAAAGGAAAATTATTGAGACAGCTCCAGTCCCTTGTGCGATTCCTGTAAGGGCGTGTTTACCTCGTGTCTCACGTTAGGCTTCCTAAGTCAAATCCCCTGTTTAGCTCTGTATGGTTGTAAACAAATTAACTGATATCTTTAAACCTCAGTGTCTGGTCTGTAAAATGCAGAAATCGTAAGAGCATGGACCTCAATGCGTTACTGTGAGGACCAAAGAAGTTAACACATACCGAGCGCTACGCCCAGGGACCTTCAGTGGGAAAATAACTGACATTCTGCAGGCTCAATACATGTTTATTATTTCTACTACTGCGACAACTACTATTGAGGGATAAAATACTTCTGGAGGCTCCGAATATTCCAGATTGACTATCCACATGGGTCAATTTCATCCCATAAGTTTTCAGCTCGCCACTCTGAGGATATCACAATCATAAGGGAGGCAGCCATCACTCTCTGGTCTCCAAACAGGGGAGGGTAGTGCTGTTTATAAAATTTAACTACACTGTGGGTGCCATTAAATTAAAGTAAAAGCATCTGTAAATCTGAAGCAGCTGCTCCTGTTTCATAATTTTAAAAAGAAACTATAGCTATAACTATGCAGGTGCCAGGCAAGGACTAGACTTATAGAGGGGATCACTTCTTAAGTTATATAAAAGTTTAACCACTATGCTGTACACCTAAACTAATATAATATTGAATGTCCCCTGTAATTAAAAAATAAAAGAATAAACGAAACTATAGTTGCACTCTCTAAATTCTGATCTACTATCTGGTAAGAAAACCTTATGGTGGGTTTAGTATTTTCACGTCCCATCCCAGGTGACAATCTAAGGCTCATTCATGTGACAGGGGCCCCAAGACCACCACAGTGACACTGCACACCCATAACTTACGACACTGCCAAAAGTCGGAGTTTGGCAGAAATTTTCTGTTGGCAAAAGTTGAGATTTATGAATGGTTACGTCTAGCAGCAGATGGATGTATAGGAATCTGGCCCATTAATGCCAATGTCCCTTTTAATGTTAGTATATTTGACATTTCCGCTTTTAGTTTTCTACTCATCTCGCATCTCATCAAAGCCATATAAAATGAAACCCCAAATATTCCCACTCACTTCCACCACCAATTCAAAATCAGGCGTTGTCAGTTTTCTCAGGGTCCTAAACAGGCCCTGCAGACGGGCCAGAGCTCCAGGCCCTGCTTTCAGTACCTTTTCCCTTCACCCTTTCACGTGTCCAGCCTGACTCATTACCAGCTCTTACCTCCCCTACTCACTTTTCAACTTAAGGCCACTGGCAGAAGGAGAGTTATTAAAAACTTCCTTTAAAGACTGCTTAGGACGGATAAGTGTGACAGCTTTTCTTAAGAATCTAATCAAGTCTCCTTCGCCTTGTCACTTCCCATCAGAGAGTTGCCACCGTGTTTTTACAGTGAGGTCCGGTGCAGGCTCCCAGCGCAGGCTCCTCTAGCACTGGCCCACATGCATTATCTAAGAACAAGATCAAGACAGAGAACTTTCTCTTCTTCTCTCCTCCGATGTGCCTATTCTAAAAACTGAGACTGCGAACGGTATTCCATCCTGAGGGCTTTTAGATGCAGTGAGCAAACTGAACTAAGAGTGGCCTTGGCTTCCTCCCACAGGAAGGGGCAGCTCCTGAATCTCTGAATGGATGAAGCTGAGGGACAGCAATCTGACTGGACAGGGAGCTTAGGGGACTACCTTGAAGCTGCATTAGAAGTCGCTTTCATGTTTACTTCGATTGTATATGTTTAATCAGGGTGACGAGTGGGAACCACGGAGGCTGATGGACACCACTGATGAGGCTAAGCATCCGTCCAGCAGCCTTTGGCTCAGCCACTGTGCACAGGGACGGGCCACATGTGGAAGCAAAAGTTCCCAACCCTGTTAACACAAACAACCAAGTCAAATGTACTTCCCTTCGCCTTGCTGTGGGTCGATCAGATAGCCTGAGCTCAGAGAGAGCAGCCTGCACATGTTTCTGTGAGCCACCCAGCCGAGTGCCTGGCTGCCAGCAGGCTCTTGATAAACATTTGCCCAATGAACCGGCACTGGGGTCTCAGCAGAAATCTGCGGCAAATGGTTTTAACAACATATACGTCTGGGAGCTTTAAAGGTTATATAAGCTGTGCATGTTCCTAGCAGAAAGATTTGAAAATGCTTATTAACAGAAAACAGAGAAATCATCTTTTAAGATTTAAAAGTCATTCTTCCTGCATTTTTGTTAATACTTTGTACTATTAGAAGTGATTCTACTTTTCTCATATCTGTATTGTTTTGTTTTTAAAATGTAGCTAAATCTGTATTCCTTGCATAGTTTTTAAGGCTATCATTTTTAAAAACACCCTCTGCCACTTTGGGTGGCCACCCTGCCCGTCTCCATACACCCATATTTATATGTGTATTTGCAGTTGTTTCCATCTCTATCTTTGAAACACAACCTGTTCTTTATGAAATAATGTAAACTGCTTTTAATTTCACTAAATAAAATTGTAGTACATAACTTTTAATGCCTTCAAAGTATTTCTTGGAGTGAAGCTTTCATTATTAATCATTTTTGGACAATTCTTGGATATTTAGGGTCTGGATTACAAGTAATTCCATGGTGAATATCTTATCCATATCTCTTTCCCATGCACCTCTAAATATGTTTTCAACATACTTCCTAGAAGTAGAATGTCTGGACGTCTGGATGAAAAGATGGGAAAAATATGAAGGACAATAATCCTTTTACTGAGTGCTTACTATGTGCCAGGTATTTACTAATAACTCAGCAGCCTTTACAACAATCAGTGAGTTAGAAACTACAACTGTCTCCACTTTACAGATGGGGAGACTAAGTCTCTGAGAGACTGGCATCTCAAGAGCCTCAGGCGAGTCTCAGAAGACCAAACTGCCCTGGCCTGCCCACATTCAAACCAATCAATAGCAAGGAAGATGACATTATGTGACTGATTTGGGAAAGGTCAACCTCCAATGGATATCAGGAAATCAATCACAATGCACCCTACACTGCTATTTAAAAAGATCAAGACGCCACAACTGCAGTCCTGTGAGGATGTATGCGCCTTGGCACTGTGCAGAGTGCACTCTCCCACTAATGGGCATTATGTGGAGGCAGGAGCAAGGAAGGGGAAAGAAACCCTGAAGTCTTTCCTCCTGAGTGCCTTTAAGTTTTGGTAATTTACAATTTTCACCAACCAATTCAGCATTAACTCCTCACAGCCACATAAAATGGGAAATGGAAAAAAATAAGCCAAATCAATGAGCTTGACTCTAAGTTCATGCATCTCCTCTGTATATTGGAGAGATGGGGCCTATGAGTCAGACTTTAACATTCACTTTTAATCATAAGATGACAAGTATTGTTTAAAAACAAAACGTGTGTTTCTGCTGGCTTAAGACAAAGGACATTTGGGAAGGAAGAAAAAATTTCATAAAAGACCAGAAAAGATTTCACAAATTATTTCTTAAATATACACAATGATACCATGCAGAACTAAAAATAAATTAAGCTGCACTGTACACAAAGTTTCCTGTCCTCTCTCCTCCCACTCTTCTTCTGCTTCCATGTCTCTGGTAAGTTCCCAAGGAGACAAACTCTCCCTGATAACTGTGTCTTCCATCTTCCACGAACCACACCCCAAAATTGCCATTTCTCTAAGGGGTTCCTTGGAGGCTCTTGAACTTAGGGTCAGCATGTGAGTTATTTAAAAAGCCACAGCTTTGCGGATTGGCTAAACAGATGTGTAGCCTCCCGGATATGCCTTGGAGGTCTATTCTGCCATCTGTAGCCAGACCTTTAGAGGATTAAGTACTAATATTTTGGCCCAAAAACAGTAACAGAAGTTTGTCTGGTCTCAAGCCTCTGTCATCAGGATTACAAATTGACCTGGCCCACATCCCAGTCTAACAAGGGGCGGAAGACTCCAATGTTAACGACCATTCAAAATGTTGGTTCAAAATGAATTAACAACTTCATTCAAAATATGCCAGGAACGTGTCAACCCACATTAAACCTCCTGGGCTTCATAAGCAATCGGCTTGGCTTCAAACCTCTATTATCTTTTCTGTCTGAAAAAACGCAGAGGAGATATAAACGCACTAGGTGTCCAGTCAAGAGGATGTTACTACCAGCGAGTATCTTCCCTCCTGGAGTTGTAGGATGTATTGATCACAAGTTTCAGATGGGGGTGCTCTAAGAGTATATGAAGCGCTTTGGGCAGCTGGCACAGAACCATCCCTTAAACACAGCCACGGAGCAGAATGTATTGATTCCTTCCAACATTTCACCGCCTCTCGTGACTAACTCGTTAGTTTCAGAGAAGAGGCAGCATGAAATGTGTTGAGAAATGCGACAGTTCATCACAGCAGGCAGAGGCGAGCACAGGGATCAGATAAGCCCATGTTAGATCCCAACGGCATTAACAATCTCTGTGACTTTGGCCTGTTACCTACTCTGGCTCTAAGTCTTCCCTCCTGAGAAAAAAGGGCAATAAGGCCTCTGTCAAAGGCCTTGTGTCAGGACCCAGTGACCCCCATGTGAACACTGCCCAGTGCCGGGTAGTGCCAAACACTTAATTCCCTTTCCTATTAAAAACTAAAGGGAGGTGGGAGAGGCTGTGACACTCTGTCCTTGTTTGCTTTCACTACTTTTCTTCTATATCAAGTTGTTGTTTTTCTCTCACCCTAGCCCACCCCCAAAACTGAGGATAGAGGCAGGTTTATTTATCTTTGTGTCTGACTAGGTTTTCCCATTGAGTTGAATGGACCTCAACACAATAGATGATAGAGATGATAGATGATAGATAGATAGATGATAGATAGATAGATAGATAGATAGATAGATAGATAGATAGATAGATAGATAGATAGATGATAGATAGATAGATGATAGATAGATAGATAGATAGATAGATAGATAGATAGATAGATAGATAGATAGATAGATAGATGATAGATAGATATAGGTATACAGGTATCAATATCATTAGATAGTTATATTTCTCCACAAATGATAGGTGAGGACATTGTCAGTCAGATCAGTGCAAGATGGGATTCACCAAGAGCCCAGGCCCCCAGCAAATGGAAGTTGAGTTTCCTTTTGAGGCGACACCAGCCTGGACTATCTGGATGCCCCAGTGATTCGAGTGGCCCAGTCACAAGAATAAACACCTGCCCACCAGCCTCAGGCAGGCTAAATTCTGCCTGGTTCAAATTAGAACCTGCCCACTGAGTCAACAGAAATAGCACCGAGGGACAGCACATTTCCAGCATCCACGCTTACCTGACCGGTTGGCGGTGGCCATTCTTGGCGCACTGTATGTGAAGCTATAAATGAGAACCATCTCAAGTGCGGGACCAGAATGGGAGCATGTATTTTAAATGGCACAGGCCTGGGGGTGGGCTTCTATGATAGAAAGAAAGAGGTCAATGTCCTGGGCAAGCAGAACAAAGGTAATTAAAATGTCAGAGAATCTAACTGCTGCCTCTAGCCATTACTAATGCTGCCCTGGTTCCCCATGTAACCTATATCATATATTATCCTTTCAAGCTAATAGGTGCACAGCAGTGGCTCTGTGGGACAGGAAGAGTCTGTGTAAGAGCCCAGGCAGGCAGACCACCTGTCAGCACGACTAGTGTGCTGGTTAACACACAGCGGTTCCCTCCTTAGCATGGCAAATGCATCCAATACATCACCTCTGTTCAGCCACAGCATGACTAGGCCAAGATCAGCAATGCACCTTGATCCCCAATGGTCTCTGGGGCTCTCCACATCCCCGAATGTCTGGTAGGCGACCTTCCCAGCTGGGAAGTACAGAAGGAAGTCAGTAGCCGCAGCACCAACACTCATGGCTGGGGCTGTCCCGTGAACTCACCTTAACATAAATAAGTTCTTAAAATGGAAAGGCTATTTCATTCAAATCTCTTCAGCATTAATATATTGAGTGCTGAAAGTTGGCCTTATATACCAGTGTTGAGAAATAGGAGAGCTGGGTTCCGATTCTGCCCCCACCACAGGCAAACAGCGTAATCTTGGGGAAGTTACTCAACCTCTCTAAGTCGTAGGGGCTTCGTTTAAAAGGATATTGCCTATAAAATAAAATAATGCAGACTGGGCAGTTCGCACACAGTTTGGCACATAAGAAATTCTCAATAAATAATTATTATTCTAAAAGTACTGGGTGGATGCTGGGGGGTTAGATCTATAGGATACAAGATGCTGCCACCATTCTCAAGGAGTTTAGTGGAGGATTCCAAAGATGGACAGAATTTCCAGAGATGGTGAAGGGAGGAAAGGGCACCTTGCGTGCGGAGAAAATAGCACAAGCAAAGGCATGGACAGCATTATCCACGGTGGCCAGGACATGGGGAAAACCAAAGTGTCCTTCACTAGACAGCTGGATAAAGGGGACGTGGTACACATAAACAATGGAATAATACTCAGCCGTAAGAAAAGGTGAAATGCTGCCATTTGTGACAATAGGCATGGAGCTTGAGAATATCATGTTAAGTGAAATAAGCCAGGCAGAAAAAGTTAAGAACCATATGATTTCACTCATATGTAGGATATAAAACTGAAAGCAACAAATGAAACAAACAACAATAAAAACAAACAAAAACTCATAGACACAGACAAGAGTGCGGTGGCTACCAGAGAGAAGCAGGGCAGGGGGGCAGTAAAGGGTCAAGGGGGTCAAATCCATGGTGACAAGAGATGATCTGACTTTGGGTGATGGGCACACAATGTAATATACAGATGGTGTATCTTAGAAACGTGCATTTGAAACCTATATAATCTAATTAACCATTGTCGCCCCAATAAATTTAATTTTTTAAAAAGGCATGAGAAGTAATGATTGAGCAACACAAGCAGACTTGTGAGGCTGGTGTGTGAGTGTGGATATGGCCAGAAAGAGGGGCTGAAGTCTGATTAGAAACCTCTGGGTCCCACACTAAGGGCTTATTCTGTAAGAAGTAAAAAGCCATCAGGCATTTCATGGTAAAGGAATTACCTGCCTAGATGAGATCAGAGAAGACAGAGTTTTTCTTTGGCTCTGGTATGTGTTAAGAATATCTATGTAATTGAATAGGTTTGCCTACAACACAGCAAGGAAATTCCCAGAAGGGAGAAACTCTGACCTCCATAAATAACAGCTGGAGTGTCCAATCATATTTTGGGGCCTTCTGAAAGGTGTGTTAGCAAAATCCTGAGGGGAAGTGGAGTTGCAGGTGAGATTCATTAATGCTAACAATTGCCCTAAACCACCAGGCAAACCCAAGGTAGGTCCCCATAGCCCAAGTCAAGCAGCGAATTGAGGAAGTAATGTGAGCAATTCAGGCCAAGGGAAAGTCACTTGGTCCTCAAAGCTCATATCTGTGAGGAATCTGACAACCCACTGCATGGCAAAGTCAGTCCCAGTAGCAATCACGGGCATACAGTGTGGACTTACTCCACCTGGAGCAGCGGCAGTCAGAGGTGGGGAAGCACAGAGGGTAGATAAGACTTGAAGTACCTGGGGTTCTAGGTGGGGGCAGGGGGGGTGGCTCTAGTGGGAACTCCTATCAGAGCAGCCAGGGCTGCAAAAGCACAAACTGCTATGACTTCCCCTTCCCAGAAGTTTCTGGCCCAACCAAGTACTCACAATGCTTTAGAAGCAAGGATGAGCTGCTTGCTGCACTCTCTGCTCCAGGCTTAGGAGAGTGCAACACTTGAATCCAGTTATAAACTCCCAGCAAGGGGCGGACTGTAGCTACACATGACTCTATAATCATTACCTACGGTTGATGTAGGTGATTATAGCGACACAGAAGATTTCTTGGGATGTCTGTTTTGGCTTACAATAAATTTTATTTCTTGCAGAACTACACTGACCACCTGTATTAGTTTGCTAGGGCTGCTATAACAAAACACTACTAACTAGATGGCTTAAATGACAGAAATTTATTGTCTCACAGTTCTAGAATCCAAAAGTCAATGATTAAGGTGTGAGCAGCTTTGTTTTCTCCTGAGGCCTCTCTCCTTGGCTTGTAGGTGGCCACCTTCTTTCTACGTCCTCAGACATTCTTTCCTTGGTGCACATGTGCCCCTAGTTTCTCACTGTGTGCTCAAATCTCCTCTCCTTGTAAGGACACCAATGGGATCAGATTAGGGCCCGCCCTACCAACCTCATTTTACCTTAATTATCTCTTTAAAAGCCCTAAAGAGAATTATATTCTGAGGTGTTGGGGCTTAGGACTTCAACATAAGAATTTTGGGTGGGACACCAGGCATCCCATAACACCACCTATGCTGGTAGGTCTTTCTACCAAGTCATTCTTGCCCTACCTTGAGGTACAGTTTATTAAATGAAGGTGAGCCCGGCCAGGCATGGCTCAGAGGTTGAGAATCGACCTAGAATCAAGGCGATCGGGGTTCGATTCCCGGTCAGGGCACATGCCCAAGTTGCAGGCTAGCCGATTAATGACTCTCTCATCATTGATGTTTCTGTCTCTCTCTCTCCTTTTCTCTCTCTGAAACCAATAAAGATACATAAAAAATAAAAAATAAAAATGAAAAAAAAATGAAGGTGAACCCCTTGCCCCAAGAGAAACATAACAATCTCCCCCCTGGGAACTTGGGATTGGAATTAAGAGATGGCTCCTGCTCTCAGGAGCTCTAAATGCAGAGTTTCACGCATGCCAGGTGAACCAGACAGAGTAGGTGACCAGGAGTTAAAAATGAGGTCTACTAGCCCAGAAAAGCAGAGCTCAGGGAAAAAAAAAAAAAAAAGATATTTAGGGTGTCTTAGAGGTTTCTGTCCTAGTACCTCAAGAGAACCTTTGGCCTTCTTGCTCTGTGAGATCCATCTGCTGTGGTTAAGGGAGGCAGCCACGAGGTGGTGGTCATGGTGGTCGTGGTGTTGGGAAGGATGGTGATGCTGATCCAGACAATCCCAGACTGACTGCTGACGGGTTGCTCCTGCCCATCAGGAAAACCAGATTAACCCCCTGCCTTTCCTCTAGTTCATGACCCCCCTTCTCAACATGAAAACACACCCTCTCCATGAAGAGCAATTAACCCAGGTTCTTCCCTTCCCCGCTCCAGGCTGGGCAGCTCAAATTCCTTTAGCCTTTCCTCAGAAGAAACGTTTTTTGTTCTTTTGAGCCCTGGCTGCTTCTTTGCTTTCTCATATCCCTTTTAAGGGTCGTTGACCACATCTGGACACTCCCATCGTGAAGGTCAGACCAAAGCTGAGCAGTGGAAAAATTACTTACTGACTCTGTGCAACATGTTCTTCAGGCTGCCTGTCAAGGTCCTGTGCCCTTTCCCTCCCCCACAACAGTAACACTCACACTGTCAGGACTTCAACATAAGAATTTTGGGTGGGACACCATGCAAAGTGAAAGCTATTCACTTTCAGCTTATATTTAGCTGTGACACCCTGGTCTTCTTTTGTTCTGCCTAAACTAAGTCCGTTTTTGTCCTCACATAATTTGCTTTGTTACTTTTTTACTGTGAGGCATTTAATTTAGGTCTTTCATTTCCTCTTTTATTTTTCTTTTGAAGACCAGAAAAATGTAGACCAAAAATAAAAAGGGGGGATAGGTTACATCGCCTGGGAGTGGTAAACTGACAGCTATGGGCCAGTTACCGCCCATCGGTGTACGTTCTGTGGTGGGATATTCTTAAGCGTCCTTAGGGCTGTAATGCCTTCATGCCAGGTGGCCTGCAGCCTCCAATTGCCTCGCTCTGCCTTTTGTCTTATGTTTCCAGGCCTCTAAAGGCATCTGAGGTTAGACTCCAAGTCCAACCAACTCACCTAACACAGAAGGTGGGAGCTGGAGAGTTGAAATGACTTCCCGGGGCCCCAGAGCTACTTCATGGAGATCTTGAACCCCAGCCGGAGCTCATTTCCCATCCAGCCCAGCCCTTCCGTCAGCATGCTTATCTGCTCATTCTAATGGCCAAGAAAGTAGAAGAGTGAAGTCATGAAGAGTTTGGGGTATTTTCCAACTGATTTTGGTGACCACCGAAGAGCAAAAAAGGCTCCATCACTTTTGAAACTTTTATTTATTTATTTTTTAATCCTCACCTAAGGATATTTTTTTCCCTACTTTTTGGTTGCCTCCCACACATGCCCCAGACCAGGGCCGGGGATCGAGCCTGCAGCCAAGGTGCACGCCCTTGACTAGAATCGAACCTGAGACCCGTCAGTCCTCGGGCCGACACTAAGCACTGAGCCAAACCTGCTAGAGCTGAAGCTTATTTTACAAGAGGCCCAAGCTTGGGCCTTTCCCATTAACCTCACAAAGGCCACACAGAGGCCCAGAGCTCTATTTCTGTCTTTGAATAACCCCTCCTTACCCGGAGGTCCCAGAGAATCTTAAAAGTTCTGTTTTTGTTTCAGGTCTTTGATCCACTTTGAGTTAATTTTTGTGTATGGTAACAAATAACAGTCTAGTTTCATTCTTCTGCATGTGGCTTTCTAATTTTTCCAGCGCCATTTAATAATAATAATAATAAAAAGACATCATACCACCCCCAAATGTGCTGAGATTTTAACAAATCATGATGGATTTAACATACATCTCAAGGGCAGGTGACCAAGTCAGTGGAAGCCTGGAGAGCTTGCATCTGAAATATAGTTCCAGTGCCACCTGCGGAAAAAAATGGATCCATCCCAGAAAGCCAGCCCCCTGCTGTGGAGAGAAAGTTGGCCTGCAGTCCGAGGTTTGCTCTCCCGGAAAAGTCCATCAGGATGCTAACGACCAGCAACCATATGCCCTGTGAAAGAGGCACGAACGCTCCAATGATGCCAGTCATATGCCCGAATATTAAACAAAACAGGACAGCGGGGAGCCAGATGAGTGATCCACGGAGGTGATGAGAGTTCCCCTCTACAATATGGAAATGTTTCCACAGCCCACCATATGCCACTGCTCATCCATCGACAGCGTTTCTTTCCCACTGGTCAGGGCCAGCCCAAAGGGACCCGAATGAAAAGAGACAGGACGATGCAGAAGAGCGCGGCGGGCGAGCTTTGTAATCATTCAGCCTGTATCGCACACAGAAACGCTCCCCTTCCCACGCAGCTGCGGCCTAACCTCACGTCATTTTAGAACAGATTTTCTACACCGGGGTAATTGCTTTTACTAGATATGAGAACCTCAGACCCAGAATCAGAAAAACAGGCTGTCCTACAGTAAAGTTATTCTTTCCTTGACACCGTATTTGAAGTGTCATAATAAGTACACAGGAAGCTAGAGTCGTGTGAGCCGATTCTAACCAGAAAGACAAGCCAGTGGGGGAAGACTTATGAATTTGTTAACAGGCCCAGAAATAGCCTGGGGTAAGTAAAGCTGAGACCCACAAACACGTTTCCACCCTGCGTGCGCATCTTCGGCACCGAGGGCCCCCTTCCACTCCCCGCATAAGCCGCCTTGCACTCGGGGCATCCTCGGCACGCGGCCTCTGACGGCCACATTCTTGCTCTGAACCCATTCCTCTTTCTGTCCCCCACGCCCCTTCTCCCTCTGCACCTTTTCCTTCTTCCTCACGCCCCCAGAGTCCTTCCAAATCCACACTGCCACCACGACGGTGCTGGTGGGGTCCCGGCCCTTGACCCCTGTCACACTAAGGCTGCCTGTCTCTTCACGTTTTGTGTGGTGAGGAGTGTGCTTTGGGGTCAGGAAGCCTGCGTTGGTGGCTCTTCTGCCTCTAGCCGTGTGCTCTTAGACAAGCCACTGAAGCGGTCTGTGCCCCACCTCCCTCATTTTTAAAATGAGTAATAAATATACCACACAGCATTTGTGTCAAGATTAAGTGAGTGCTTGGAAGTGTCGGTGTTCAGTAAATGAAACCTATCATTATTATTAGAGATGCCAACAATAAAATCAAATAAAGCGAAAAGTGAAATAAAGAAATGATTTTGAGATTTATTGTTTTCATCTCTATGAACCCTAAAAGTATCTAAAACTTCAAAAGCTGCTACATTAAAGATTAAAAAAAAAAAATGTTCTTGATGGCAAGTTTCTGGGCACTTTGTTGCCAAGGGGAAGCATCAAGATACTTTCTTATTCACTGAGCGATTCATGAATGGGCACGTTCTATGTTGCTAAAAGTGACAGAGCTTAGTAAAGACGTCCTGTTCACTGGGTCAGGACTGTACTGTACATGTAAATTTTTTTTAAGCAGAGATGGATTCCTAATCTACTCATAGGCAGGGATTTTCCAAGCATGTATTATGTACGTAGAATTGTGCTAGAAACAAAGAAAGATACAAGCAGAACATAACTTCTGCCTAATAGCCCCACAAGGAGGTTAGAGTCAAGACACACACTCTCGTCCAGTTTAAGAATTCACCGTCTCTCTTCTTACCTATTTAAATAACCTACAACTGATCTTACCTCTGATCTCACTCCCTGTCAGTTCAGTCTCCATGGAGCTCTGATCAAATCATCTCTCTGCTTAAAATTCTTCAGAAAAAAATTCCGCCCCTTCTCGCATTGCTTTCAAGACCCTTCGCCATCTGCCTGATTCTGTCTTCCTTGCTCTTCACAGCCTTCCCTCGTCACCATGCACCCTGGTCCAACTCGCCCCCATTTCTGGAGCATGGTTTGTCCTTGCTCTGTGCCTGCTAGGTATTCCACTTGGTATATGGTTCTCCTCTTATCCTAGCACACTTCTGTTCAGGGTTTGAGACGGAGTATCTCACAGTGTAAAATGCTCCGGGGAGATTCTGCTGCACCCAGACACGCCGCATATTAACGATGAGCCCAGATAGCTACGCCTTTCACCATCCTGGGTTTGAGAGCACACCCATGTCGGGCCCCCCAGAGTGGGATATATCTCTTTCCTCTCACATCCCCTGTAATTACCATGATGTCTGCCATGGATTGAATTATCAATAAGTATTCACTACATGACTGAAGGTAGAAAGTCAATAACTTACGTATCACATATATATAATAAATCACATCGCAAAATACAGCGTGCATGACAAGATGCTGCCTGCTACATTCTCTCAGGGAAACGGTACAAAGTAATCTGTGCCCTGTTAAATAGTATAACTGCTACACTGTAAAACTTAGCAACAGCGTTCAGGACAGGAAATGATCCGAGAAAAGGGACACACAGGGTGACAGTGAAAGGGGTGTTCTGTGATGCCAGACGTGAAATACCTAGGCTGCTTCGGCAAAGGAGGAACCAACTACATCGGGAACCCAACAGGCGTGCTTCCCGACACTTTCCGAATGAATGAACCCATATCTTCTTTGATTCAATGTTCTTCCATTGGGAGGCTGCGACTGTTCTGTGACAATGCGAGAATGGGCTCAGGACACGGCTGAGTGTGGCCGATGGTTCACTAAAGTCAACCACAGGCACCAGGCTCGACTGGCTTAGAAGCACTGCCGTCATATTGATCACGAAAGGCTCTGTACTGATTGGCTCACGGGCTGCCACGAATGATTGCTGACCAGGTGGCATCCCTTCATTTCTCCATGTACAATAAAACTTAATTTCGTGCTGACAATACCAGCTTTATAGGTTTCTCATTTTTCTTGCGAGACAGATAAATACATGTCATTGTATTTTTTGTCGTAAAAAATGAAATTCTAATTCTTGTATTATGCTTAGTTGCAAATACTTTTCCTTCCCATTTAAGTTCTCCCAAAACCCTCTGTCTCTTTCTATTATTCTAATCCCAGAACACGCACAAATCCGAAATGGAAGGCCAAGCGATGTGGTTGTAAGAAACAAAATTTACCACCCTCAATATTTGTACAGTTGAAAAAAACAGGACACTTTTTACTTTCAGTAGAGGATTCTAACGCATCAGATAACCCACTGACATGTGAATGCTCTGGTCCTAGAAAATGAATTTCTTGAAAGGAGGACATCGTATTTGATTACACATTTTCCAGTGTCGCTCTCCACACAGGTGTGGATCTATCCTAACTGAGCGTCAGGGAGGGCACACAGTGTCGTGGTCAGGATCAGCCGTGTGGCTTCAAACAAGCTACAGAACCTCCCTAATCCTCTTATCTAATCAGTAAAATGAGAATAATAGTATTATAGTAATGTCAACATCAGAGGCTTTTATAAAAATTACATAATATAATTTATGTGAAATGCTTAGTATACCATTTTTTGGCTACTGTTTTTATCAACATTGCCTGAACTCAATATAAAACACAACCAACCTGTTTCACTTCGGTACACAGAACTGCCCCAATTCCTCCCGTGAAAAGGCACTTTCAAGCAGGCACAGCCCCGGGTGAATAAAAATCTGAAAACGCCCCCGTTTGCCCAGCATTTCCCCATCCCCATGCCCCTGTGCCTTCTGTCACTGTGCGCTGCTGTGTGACCGTGGTCTCGTGACCAGACTTCTCTTCCGGGCCTTCTCCCTGCTAACCCACAGCCAGCGATGGGATTCTCCTTCTACCTTGTTGTACAGAAAGCAAATAAAAGCCATTCCCTTGCCCTCACAGGCCCACTGCTTTCCAATGAGCCAACGTCCAACTCTGAAGGACAGAGCCTTGGCCTTCAAAGGAAGCCAGTGGAGGTCCCAAAGGAGACTCAGATACACATCTCTCTGTTTAAGATCTAATTGTCCTAAAGCAGTAAAAGGTAAGCACCAAGTTTTCACATTAAAATAAAAAGCAGATTATATAATGTATCTGACATAAAGGGACCTGGACTTCCTAGCCAGCCTCCAGTTTTATTGAGTGGAATACCTCTCAAAGGCATGATCAGCAATATTGCCCCCCAAGCACAGGGTAATAGCTGACTTGTTTCTGCAATTACGTGTCTGTCTGAGCACTTTATTCAGACAATACACAAAAAATAAAGTGATAAAACTAATGGTGGATGTAACTAATTCTCCTCTCAAACCTAGAGGGCAGCTGGTACAGTCAGGCAGGCGGCAAAAGAGAAACAAATCCACTGTGAGACAATTCTACTTCTGGGCATTTATCCCAAAAAACTCTGCTGGCCTCACCCTGACGACTCTCTGAGACCCAGACCCAACACGAAGGTATATGAGCACCCAGCGGGGGAAGCTGGACTTGGTGTACCTGAAACATTGGCTGTGTGGCCTCAGGCCCAGCACTGGCACGGAGTTTGAACCTGTGTCAGTCTGGTGAATAGCACTTGCCCCTACCTGGTGACTCACTGAGAACCTACCTCATGCAACTTGAGTACTGCCAGAGGCTCTTTCAGTGACTGAGCCTAACAGGCAGAGGCAGGTGGAAGTGGGTCTCAGGGTACCTTGGGACTATTGCTGGCCTGCCCCCAGGCCTGGTGCTTCTACAAACTGTCCTTGGTGTGCAGCTTGGTCCTTCCCACATGCACCCAGGCCCAGCAGAGGCAGCCACAAACTGGATTGCTTTTAGCTCCAAACAGGTTGTCCAGGGCTAGTAACAGCTAGTGTCTGATATTAGCCTATACCAGAATCCCTGCCAAGAGGCCCAGAACCAACACACCCAGTGGCCAGCTTCAGACAACATCATAGCAGGAGCCAATAAGCTTCAAGCGGCATATCCAAAGGGAGATCTCGGCAGGCACCAGCCTCTGCTGAGGCAAATTACCCTTCATGTGGTCAGCACCTGCACAGCAGCTCACATGCCATGGTTGGGGCTAAGCTTCACAGTCAACCAGCCTGAGGGCCAATCCCATGTACAAATAGGCCAATAGCAATCACAACTCAATTACAACAGGAGGGCCCACATAACACACACAAGGGACACCCCAGCTCAGGAGATCAAGGAGCCTGTACCACTGGGTCCCTCAGGACACCTACTACATAAGGTTACCCCACAATAACTCGGTATCATAGCAGATCTATCTAATATATAAAAAATACAAAGAGGCACCCAAAATGGAAAGTCAAAGAAACATGCTCCAAACAAAAGAACAGGAGAATTCTCCAGAAAAATAAGGACATGAAATAGAGGCAAGCTACTTATCAGATACAGAGTTGAAAGCAATGGTCATACGGATGCTCACCAACATGAAAAAAGGACACAGGCCTAGACAAAAGAGCCAGTCAGGCCCCTGGCCAGGTGGCTCAATTGGTTGGAGTGTCATCCCATACACCAAAAAGGTTGTGGGTTCAATTCCCAGTCAGGGCACATACCTAAGTTGTGGGATCGATTCCCAGTCAGGGCACCTACGGGAAGCAACTGATCGACGTTTTCCTCTCTCTCTAAAAATAAATAAAAACATATCCTGAGCCATCCGGCCAGGGCCACTTGCATTTTTAAACACCAATACTAAACTATAAGAAAGGGAAACTATGAAAATAATTGCATCACAAATAAAATACCTAGGAATAAATTTAACCAAGGATATAAAAGGCCTGTACTCAGAAAATTATAAGACACTGAAGAAAGGAATTGATGATGATACACAAATAAGTGGAAGCATATACCATGTTCATGGACAGGAAGAACTGATATCATTAAAATGTCCACATTACTCAAAGCAATCTATAGACTGAATACCACTCCTATCAAGATACCAATGGGATATTTCACAGAACTAGGACAAATATTCCAAAACTTTATATGGAACCACAAAAGACCTCAAATAGCCACAGCAATCCTGAGAAAGGGGAACAGAATTGGACGAATCGTGCTACCTGATATAAAACTATACTACAAGGCCATAGGAATCAAAGCAGCATGATATTGGCATAAAAATGGACATATGGATCAATGGAACAGAATAGAGAGCCCAGAAATAAACCTACGCCTTTATGGTCAATTAATATTTGACAAAGGAGGCAAGAACATGCAATGAGGTAAAGAGAGTCTATTCAATAAATTGTGTTGGGAAAATTGGGCAGATACGTGGAAATAAATAAAACTAGAACACCTCTTTACACTAAAAATAAGAATATACTCGAAATGGATTAAAGACTTAAATGTTAGTAGGAATAAAAAGTCTAGAAGAAAACATAGGCAGTAAAATCTCAGACATTCCTCTTAGCAATATTTATTCTGATATATCTCTCAGGAAGTGGAAACAAAAGAAAAAATATACACATGGGACTACACCAAACTAAAAATATTTTGCACAGCAAAGGCAACCATCAACAAAATGAAAAGACAATGCACCAAATGGGAGAACATATTCACCAGTGATACATCTGATAAGGCGTTCATATCCAAAATTTATAAAGAACTTATAAAACTCAACACCATAAAAACCCCAAACAACCCTATTTAAAAATGGGCCAAGAGAATCCTCTTGTACTGTTGATGGGACTTCAGCTACCATGAAAAACAGTATGTAGTTACCTCAAAAAATTAAAAATGGGCCCGGCCGGGCGTGGCTCAGCGGTTGAGCGTCGACCTAGGATCCAGGCGATTGGGATTTGATTCCCAGTCAGGGCACGTGCCCGGGTTGCAGGCTGCAGCCGATCAATGACTCTCTCATCATTGATGTTTCTGTCTCTCTCTCTCCCTCTCCTTTCCTCTCTCTGAAATCAATAAAGATATATTTTTTTAAAAAATTAAAAATGGAACTGCCTTATGACGCAGTGATTCAACTTCTAGAAATTTATCTGAGGAAACTCAAAACATTCTTTCAAAAGAACATATGCACCCCTGTGTTCACTGCAGCATTATTTACAATAGCTAAGATTTGGAAGCAGCCCAAGTGTCCATTAGTAGACAGGTAGATAAAACAGCTGTGGTATATTTACACAGTGGAACACTACTCAGCCACAAAAAAGAAGAAAATCTTACCCATTGAGACAGTATGGATGGACGTGAAGAGCATTATACTAAGTGAAATAAGCCAGTCAGAGAAAAACAAGTACCATATGATTTCACTTACATATGGGATCTAATGAACAAAATAACAAACAAAATAGAAACAGACTCATAGATAGAGAACAGACCCACAGCTGTCAGAGGGGAGGGGGGTTGCAGGGTTGGGTGAAAAAGGTGAAGGGATTAAGAAAAAAAATCACAGAAAAATTAAACTATATTAAGAAGGTAGTCTACATGTAAAAGTTTGTATAAAAATTAGATACTATTAATTTAAATTATATTGCAATGTTCATAATGTAGCAAAGGTTTTTATTTAATTTTCCATGCTCTCCTTCCACTTTATTGATGTCTAAAAATGACCTATGTTGGTCTTCAGAGACATTTACACCATAAAGAGCACCTGGGAAGACACATGCACAAATATAGCTATGTTTGGAACATAAGCAAGTAGGGATTCACTGGACCTGGTGCACTTTACATATAATCATGGAATTTTAGAGCAAGAGGAGACCTTAAAATATCATCTCACCTAACTTCTAACAGATGAAGAACGTGCAGCTCAGCTTAACCACAGTGGCAAAGTGAAGCACGCTCCTTAACCTATGTGAGTTGTGTAAAAACAAGTGAAGGGCCGCTCCTATCTGGGATACATCTTCACCGCAGAGGAAAAGAGAGATGCAGAAACACACAACGCTTCCTGAAGCTCCCTAGAACTCGCACGCTAGCACACGGGTCATATGTCACTGGCCAGAGCAAGTGACACGGCCAGCCTGGGTGTCAGTGGGACAGGAGAGTGTAGGCCTCATGCAAGAAGACACCTGAAGTTGCATGACTACAGGCTGGGGTGCAGAATCCTCTTACAGGAAAGAGGGGAGCTATGCTTGGGACCGACATTACACTCTACGCCGAGGTGGACTAAATACAATCCTGTAGAAACTCAGTGCTTGGTATCTAGTTCACCACAGTCAACGGCTATGACTTCCTGCTTCCTTCCCTTTAATGCCTTCACGTAAATCTTAGAGCTCTGAGAGAGAGCGCTGACTAGAAAACAGACCACTTGTATCTATTCTTTCCTCTTGCCCCAGAAGACATTTAGTCAGCACTTTGCATCATGAAACATATATTTAAGATATTTGGACTTACATAAGGAAGACTGAGAAAAAAATTCAGATTTCAGGTCATTTTTCCAATTGTTTTCACCAACCTGATGTTATATAGTTAAGAAGCTTATCTCATGGAAAATTATCTTCTAAATAGATAGTGACCAGGAGTTAAGTTGATTAGATATCTACACAAAGGGGGAGAAATTACCTAGTTCCCTAGGAAAGCAAGACACATTTCCTTTCTTTTCTCTTATGAAGATGGAAGGGAAGGGGAGGGGGAAAGGAAGGGGAGGGAGAAGAGGAAAGGGGGGAGAGGAAAGGGGGAGAGAGGAAAGGGGGGGAGAGGAAAAGGGGGGAAGAGGAAAGGGGGAGAAAGGAGGAAGGGGAAGGGGAGGGGGAAGGGGAGGGGGAAAGGGAAGAGGAAAAGGGGGAAGGGAAGGGAGGAAGGGAGAAGGGGAGGGAGGAAGGGGGAAGGGAAGTGGGAGGGGGAGGGGAGAGGGGAAGGGGGGGAAGGGAAGGGGAGGGGAAGGAATAAAGAAAGGGATTTAGGATCAGTTCGATATCATTTCTAAGGACTTAACATGTATTTATGTATGGGTTTGAAATTATGAAATAAGAAAACTGAATAGCAAGAAAACTATCTGGATGACTTTCAAGCACTGTAAAAGTGTTTGTTTAAAAATGCTCTGCATTATGGTTGCTTTAAATTAGGTTTTGTTGTTGGGGCTTCAAAGAATAGTTTCATATACCCTAGTTTTTATTTTGTATATTTCATAATAATGTGGTTCATATCAATATAAACATCATGTGGTTCTCAATGTCAATAGTTAATTTCTTCATACTGATTTGTAATTTCAGAAAAAAAAAATACATCAAAGTTAATGTATACACAAGGTTGTAGGCCTAACATAAATATATAATGATTTGTATAAAAAGACTATTTCCCCCCAATATCAGTAAGAAAAGAGTTCAATGGAAAAAATAGAACTGTTTGAAAAATGAGCAAAATATTCATTTACCATAAATAATATGCATCTTTTAGATAAATTCAAATATTTATGTTTGACAATTTTTATTATATTGATTCTATAAGAGAGAATATATGAGGACCATTAAGGTAGCAATGTGTCAGCCTCTAGGTAATTACTTCTTTAGACTTTGTTTTAACATGTTTGTCTTAATTCAGGACAACTTTGTATTTCTGAAATTACTGATGAGTGTTATTATTACTGTCATTAAATAGGATGCAGGTATTTTCTTGGTTAAAAAATATAGTGATAGGCTTTTGTAGTCTAGTCTGTTCTTCAAAAAATAAAGACATGCCCGGCTGGGCGTGGCTCAGCGGTTGATCGTCGACCTAGGATCCAGGCGATCGGGGTTCGATTCCTGGTCAGGGCACATGCCCGGGTTGTGGGCTCGATCAATGACTCTCTCATCATTGATGTTTCTATCTCTCTCTCCCCCTCTCCTTTCCTCTCTCTGAAATCAATAAAGGTGTATTTAAAAAATAATAATAAATAAATAAAGACATTTCCTTATGCCAACATAATCTTTCTACACTGAGCTGTGCTGTATCCCTTTACAAATTTATTCTAAAGCAAGAGAAGCTCAGCAAATCTGTCTACAAGAGTATCAGTTGCCTTTAGGAATTTTTTACACCAGAAAAAATACTGACGTTTTCACTGATCTTCAGTCAAGACTACTTTGTTGCCCGGCCGGGTGTGGCTCAGTGGTTAAGCGTCGACCTAGGATCCAGGCAATCAGGGTTCGATTCTTGGTCAGGGCACATGCCCGGGTTGCGGGCTGCAGCTGATCAATGACTCTCTCATCACTGATGTTTCTCTCTCTCTCTCCCTCTCCTTTCCTCTCTCTGAAATCAATAAAGATATATTTAAAATAAAAAAAGACTACTTTGTTGATGACAAGAAAAATCTGTAGCTCAGAGTGGAAGAGAGGAAGCAAACATTTATACACAAGACACTTAATTTTTCTGAAAATAATTAAAATAATTATGAGTACTGCAAGAAGGAAATGGTCATGCGCAGGAAGCAAAGACATTTCTTGAAGTTTGATTGACTTCCGGAAAAAGTTCAAAATGACCTGAGGGTCCTGTCTCATCGATTTCTTTAAATGTTAAAGTTAGTAGGAGACACTTGACAGTACTGTAGATGATTTCATGATTATTGTTTTAAAAACCATTCTCCATTTCAATGAAAAATTATAATTTAAAAATTAATTTTTATGGTTATAAATGAATGACAAATACCTTCTCTCAGGATGTTACTGCCAAATTGAATATTTTATATTTTAGTTAAGTCACTGAATAGGAATATATGTAAAAATAAAATACATTTAAAGTGAAAAAAATTAAATGTTTTTAAAGTTTTTAAAAAATAAAAATGCTAACACAATAGAAAACTATTTCGCAAGGATTCAATGACCCAGAAGGCATCTCGAAAGTGGGTGCACTTGTAGGCACCACAGTCACACTCACACTCACGCTCACACTCAGCACTTACCAGCATTATCTCATTTCCCTATCACCACAATCAAGTAACTGCACCCAGGGTCGTGTGTCCAACAGCCATCACCACCCTTCCACCTCCCTCCTTGTGGGCAGGCTGGCCTCCCACTGGAACGGCGGAAAATAACTGTTACAAACATTCAACTCCCAAGCCTTTGCTTCTTGGACATGGTATGTGATCTAATCCAGGCCAATGTGGTCCAAAGAGAAGTAAGCTGGGATAGTGTGGGAGCATCGTGAAAGGTTTTCATTCCATATTACAGGAAATTCAATAAAGTAAAATTCATCTTCAACATATATAGTTTATCTGGATATAATGTCTGAATGTCTGCAGTTCACTTGGGACTAAGACCAGTTATCTCTACCATGGTCAATGGAAATATGGGAAGCACCTGGGTCCTCAGCTGCATCACTGACCCAATCCTGGACCTGCCCTGTCACCTCTTAGATGTAATAAATCCCTTACTGTTTAAGCCTGTTTGGGTTGTATTATCTCTTACTTGCAGCCCAAAGCCTTCTCATTGATGCAGCATCTCATTCTAAAGGGCACACCCGTCGTGGTGCAGGTCTACTCCTCTTCCAGCAGTGAAAGCATTACTAAAGAGGGGGAGGGCAGGAAGAAAGGCACTCAAACGATAAAGGGGGAGCTAGAGTGAGAGAACTGATCCGGCTCTTCTAGAAGCATCTCCCAGGCCGGCTCCCATACTCTCATTCCCAATCTGAAGAGATTTAAAGCATCTCTTGGGTGTAGGTGATCTGAAATCATGTAAAATTAAGAAAATAATGTTCCAAAATTCAAGACATTAGCAAATTCATTTCTGTTGGTTGATATTCCAATCAGCTGTCTTTCTCTGAACATATGTGTGTGTGTGTGTGTGTGTGTGTGTGTGTGTGTGTGTGTGTAATTCTAGTTTAGCCATAAGAAGTCTTGCCTAGGAACAAAAAGTGGGAGAAAGAAAATAGGGAGGAAGGATAACCATAGAAAAATGGGAAATATTCCTTTAGGCTATTTTTCTTAAACTTGACTTCCCAAAACATTGGCTTCTAAAGGCCGCTCTTTTTCCATTTCTAGGTCAATTTGTTTTTCTGCCAAATGCTCCAGAGGATGGCAAATTCTCCAGCTGGTTAGTTACAGCAGTTCACAAGTCAGGTACTTAGAATGCAACGAAATTCTCCAGAGAATTGTTGAATTTTCTGGGGGATTTCTGTAGCACAGGCCTATCTTTAAAGTTTGCTTGTTTTTATTGTGTCTATAGAAGGGTTTTACTTTTCTAATCCACTGGCCCTTTGGAGAACCTGAAAACAAGGGAAGGCATTAAATGTAGAAGAATGTTTTGATTGCCAAATACTCTGTTTAAATGGGAGCTGCCAACATGCCTGTGTCAAGAAGCCATTTCTTGTACAACCTCTCTGCTCCAGTAGTTTACATAAATTTGTCATCACCCTTCCATCCAACCATCCATACATCCATGCAGTTAACAAATAAGCACTGTTGGTTCCCCAGATCTTCTGGGGTCCCTTTTACCATTTCATGGTTCATTCTACTCTGGTGTGCTTTTGCCTCTAATTCCTGTACCTGCAACTATTCTCTGGAGAACCTCCCATAGGTGACTGGAGTGACTTGGCACATAGGAGCAGAAAGAAGAGAGCCTGACTTGCCTAGGAGTTTATGTCCCCATATTAGTTTCCCATTGCTGCTATGACAAACCACCACAAACTTAGTGGCTTAAAATAACACAAACACATTACTTCATAGTTCTGTAGGTTACGAATCAGACAGTTCTCACTGGGTGTTGACAGGCTGCACCCACTTCTAGAGGTTCTGGAGGAGAAACATTTTCTTGCCTCTTTCGGCTTCTCAAGGCCTCTACATTCCTTGGTCGATGCCCCTCTTTTGTATTTTCAAAGTCAACAGTATCACTTCTGTCTGACTCTTCTTCTGTCATTACATCTCTCTCTCACCTTAGTGGGAAGGGATCTCCACTTTTAAGGGCTCACATGACTAGATCAGGACAACCTGGATAATCCAGGATAATTTCCTAACCTGAAAGTTCATACCTCTAATTACACCTGCAAAGTTCCCTTTGCCATGGAAGGAAATATATTGGAAATCTTTGGGGCCCCTTACTCTGCCCACTACAGTCCCCCTGGTGCTCTTAGTCAATGATGGACAGCTACAATGGTTGTCACGTCTCCTGTCCTGGGTTGGGATTCCTCTGACTTACCCCCCAGAGTTTCCTGAAGCATCAGGTCACCTCCACTGGAACTTGCCTGAATCCCACCCTTCCTTGGCTTCTTCTACCTTCTGCTGCTGCTTTCCCCAATTCCTTAGCAGCTTCTCCTGGGAGAACTTCCTTAATTATTTGCACACAATTCTTATCTTGGAGTTTGCCTCTGATGAACCTTACCTGTGGCGAACGCCTGATATGTGCTAAGCATGCTAGGCACTGGAACAAGACAGCAGTGGCTGGTCAGGAGACTTATAAGCTAAAAATAATCATAGTTTTAAAAATACCAGCCACTCATCAAACCCTTGCTATATAGTACTCCCTTGGCTAATATCAGTCAATTTGCATAAATGTATATGATAGGCACTAAATTATCCTCCATTTACATGTGAGTTCCATCAATTCAAAAACCATGCCTGTCCCCAGCAGTTTACGTAGTGCTGGCTATATAGCACATGCCCGACAGCTGGTAGTTGGGTGAGGACTGAACACTACAAATAAAAGAGCCTGCGGTGTGGAGGTAAAGTTAGCGTGTGTACATCACAAAGAGTGAAGCAGTGATGAGAGCCCAGTTCTGCCAACTCCAAAGCCCATGCTCTACCTCCACTATTTTGCCGCCTAAATCTACTTGTTCAATTCAAAAAGAACACAGGGCTGAAGACTCCACATAGGAGGAATGAGGAAAGGTTCCCTTCCTGAAGGATTCCCCCCCAGCTAATGACCCTTAAGACTCTGGTCAGGAACAAGCATATTTATGAGAAATTCTATTAACTGTGGATGGGTTTGCCAAATTTGAGTCAGAGAATCTGATAATGTAAAAAAAAAAAAAAAAAAAAAAAATTCCCCCATAAGAAAAAATAATGTTGATGTGCCAACATGCCCACGCATACCCAGAGAGTTAGGCATCTGGGGTGTGTCCATAAACATCTCTAGGCATCTTGCAAAATACACAGCTTAGACATCTAGTTAAAAAGGAAGATGCGTCGTGAAATAATTGATAAGCTGCTGGACTTCATTAAAATTAAAAGCTTCTGCTCTGCAAAAGACAACATCAAGAAAGTGAGAAGACAAGCCACAGGCTGGGAGAACATATTTGCAAAAGACACATCTGATAAAGGGCTGTTACCCAGGATCCGCAGAGAACCCTTCAACGAGCAGCTTAACAAACGGGCCAAAGGCCTCAACAGGTGCTTGACGAAAGAAGATATACCGATGGCAAATGAGCACATGAAACGCTGCTCCACATCCTCTGTCATCAGGGAGAGGCAAAGGAGAGCAACAATGGGATACCACTGCACACCCATTCGAAAGGCCAAAGCCCAGGCCAGTGACACCACCACATGCTGGTGAAGACGTGGGGCAAGAGACTCATTCACTGCTGGTGGGAATGCACCATGGCACGGCCACCCGAGGACACTGTTTCCGTTGCTCCTCAGAGGGTGGAAGGGAAGGAGAGAGGGAGGGAGAGAGCGAGGGAGCGAGAAACATCGATGGGAGAGACACACATTGATTGGCTGCCTCCCACACGCACCCGGGGCCAGGGATCGAGCCCGCAACCGAGGGCCATGACCTTGGCTGGAATCAAACCCGGGACCCTTCAGTCCGCAGGCTGATGCTCTAACCGCGGAGCCAAACTGGCCAGGGTGGTACAGCCCCTTTAGGATACAGTTTGGTGGTTTCTTACAAACTAAACCTATTCTTACCAGCCGTTGCGCTCCTTGATATTTACCCAAAGGAGGTGAACACTTACATCCACATAAAAAGTTTCGCACAGATGTTTACAGAAGCTTTATTCATAATTGCCAAAACTTGGAAGCAATCAAGATGTCCTTCAGTAGATGAATAAACCGTGACACACCCAGACAATGGAATATTATTTAGAGCTGAGAGAGGGACAGAGAGAGAGAAAGAGAGAGAGGGAGAGAGAGGGAGGGAGGGAGGGGAAGCTAGCAAGCCGTGAAAAGACACGGAGGAATCTTAAATGCATATTTACTAAGTGAAAGCAGCCAATCTGAAAAAGCTCCAGATACGGTTCCAACTATACAACATTCTGGAAAAGATAAAATGATGAAGACAGTAAAAAGGCCACTGGCTGCCGGGCCGGGGGAGGGAGGGGTGAAGGGGTGAAACACAGAGGCGTGCCGGGCAGGGACAATAACCCGTAATGCCACAATTATGGGTTCGTGACATTGCACACTTACCAGTGCATGACATACACAGCCCCAAGAGTAAACTGTGGACTTCCGGTGATGAGGCCGTAGGTCCATCAGTTGTAACAAATGTATGACTCTGGTGGGAGACGCTGATAATGGGGAGGTTACACACGTGTGGCGGCAGGGGACATATGGGACATCTCTCTACTTTCTGCTCAATTTTGCGGTGAACCTTAAACCGCTCTAAAAATATAGTCTTACAAAAAGCAAGTTGCACTGAATTATGGAGCTATCAGCATGCCTTTGATAGGTATCAACTAAAAGTAAGTCAATAGCTGTTTAAAAATTCATGATGATCTGTTTCCAGTTATTCTGTCGTTACTTTCATTTCAGCGTCAGCAAAAGCAAAATAAGATATGACACTGGTACTCATTTAAAAAACACCACAGTTTTAATTTAAGAGGATGCAGGGTTTATATTCTAGTTAAATTACTAGATAATCTCCTAAAAAACATTTAACATTATATGCAAAATGTAATTGGCTTCTTGTTTAATTCCATAAAACTGACTAATGAAATGAAATGGATATTTTGTTTTATTAAACTATGCTTTTGTGGGTGGTTCATCATTGAAATTGGCAGGGACCCAAGGGGAATTGGTATTCCAGATGCAGTCTACTAAGTAGGTTACTGCCTTTCCTGCTTAATATGAATGCTTCTGAAGGTCTCCATAGATAGGTCAGGTTTCAGTCAGAATTATCAGGTACTTCAAATTAAATGCCAGCAATGGATGGGGCCAGAGACTATAATGACACATAAGAATGAAGCTGCAAGGCGTCTTTGTGAGAGCAAACCCTTACAAACAGAGATATAAATTTGTAGACTAGCCACAGTAACAAAGTGACACAAACAGTAAACATGAACCATTAAATGACAGGAGGTACATTAAATAACAGGCATCTGTATGGTTCCTTAAACATTGACAAAAGGAACAAATTAGGGGAGCAGCTAATTGTGGAGGTTTGAGGCTTTCCATAGTATGGTAAAAAAAAAAAAAAAAAAAAAAATTAAAGCCTGAAAGAATTAGTACAAGATTGTAAAATTAGACATGCTGCAAAAGAGCCCAAACCTATCTAGCGGAGAGAGGAAACCCTTGGAGAAAAGTGAAGGCAAGAGAGGGAGGAACTCAAGAGATCAGCCAGAGAGCAGCCTCAGTCAAAACAAGAGTAGGATTTGGCCGCTGTGAGAGCTGTGGGAAGCGTGGCCAGTAAAGAGAAATAGTCAAGATCCCAGTGAGTCCAGCAGCAATGTGTATGGGGCAAGGCCTTCAACATCACCAAGCTCCTGCTCAAAAAGGCCAAGGAGTTTTATGCATCACACTTTGTGGCCAACCTGGGCTCTTGGCTCCTGATGAACACTGGCCCTTCCAGGGCCACACAGCCCTCTGCTAAAATATGTGCACCTGGTGGCTCCTGAGAGGTAGGAAATTGATAAATTTCTATACCAATACCTTCCAAATTCCTAGCTTCACACTGAAACTCCAAACCATCCTCAAAGCCTGTAAGGTTCTCGTTAGCTCACACACAGTAGCATCAAATTTAACTCTCGCCCTTTCCCACCCCACACAGCACTCCCAAGGTTCATCCCTCATGGTTTCTTCCATCTCACTTCTTATGTAGGCCATGCGTATCTCATCTCAAATCCTAATGGCCACCACTTTGGGCTCCTCAGCTCATACCGGGCTCCAATAGATTTCTGAGTGAGAATGACCCCCCAACCCATCCTAAACAGAACAACCAGCCCCAGTCTTCTAAAAGGAGGATTTCATCAAGCCAAGACCTGCTCGATAGTATCCTGAGTTACCCAGGCCTCCAATCTCAAATTCATGACCACAGCAAGGACATACTCACCATATCCCCAAATACCACTGCCCTGGGCTGGGCTGGCAGGGACACTGCCAACATCCCTCACAGGTCCTGCCCTCAGTGAGCTTACAATCCAAGTGCTCTGCTCATTGGGTGCCCAATATCCCTTCAGCAAGCTGATGAAGAGCCCGTGAACCTCTTCTCATAGTAAGGTTTTTAAATGCATAAAATAAAATACAAGAATTATAATTATATGGGAAAATGTTTACAATAATCTTTTAAATCTACATAGAAATATGTGAGCACCTTCATTGATGCATTAAATAGTAAGCTCTAGTAGCAGTCTAGTAGTTGCTTGAACTTTGAAGAAGGGCCTTTGACAACATTTCAAGAATCTAAAGTAACTGATACAATACAAAAATATTTGTAATTTCTACATATGCCAAAGTCAACGATACTGCTAATATGACAGTGCTAGGTGTAATTCATAGCTAAAATAAGTATTAAATTTCAGATGGTAATGAAAATTTTTGCCAATCAGGTTCCCATATTCCCTGAGTTTTATTTCATCTTTAGAGTCCCTGGCCTAATGGTTTTAAGATACACCCACAGGAGCCCCTGCAACTAGACAAAACATGCCTCTCTAAAACACTATATCTTATTTTTAAGACGTCGTGCTCAGTGCAATTCAATTAAAATATCTAGCAAGCAACTACTTACCATATATAAGGCATGACATTGAAGACATAAAACCCGTGTTTAAAGGTCGCACAGCCTACTGGAAGGAATAGATCTTTAAACAAATCACAGAACAATACGCCGGGTGTCATGTTATCAGTGCTTCCTGGGTTCTAAAGAGATTCTCCGGAAGCACAAGGAAAGAACCATAAACTGAGTCAGGGAGAGCTGAGGACGATGTCACAGGGGTCAGCTATCTGAGCAGGTAAGGGTGGCGCAGGCTGGAGCTGAGGGGCATTGGCATGGCAGGAACTTAGGGTGCTCGGGAGGGACGAGGGATTCATAAATTCTGGAGCCTAATGCACAGCATAGCGAATATAGTCAACAATACTCTAAAGTTCAAAGTTGCTAAGAGAGTAGATCTTAATTGTTCTCAACACAAAAAAAGAACTGATAATTACACGATGTGATAAAGGCATTAGCTGGTGCTACAACGCCACTACAGTAACCATAACGCACTATATAAATGCACCAAGCCAACACGGCATATACTTCAAATGCACACAATACTCTATGTCTATTGTATCTCAATAAAAATAAGATATTTTAAAAGACCCTTAATAGTCTAAATGATAAAATGTGCAGTAATTGGAAAAGAAAATTTCATTCCTTTAAGTGCCCACCCCCCCAGGTGAAGATGAGCTCTTGGTTTCGGAGAGACCATAAACATCAGAGTGCCCACCCAGAAGCCGTCGGGGTCTCAGGCAGCCCAGCTTAATCCCACTTGCTCGCTCACCCCGCTCCCTCGGCCCTGAGGCCCACTCCTCCTCCCTGTGCTAACCTGCATACGGCTACTTTGGGGGTTAAACCTAATACCTTTCTTCTCTCAAAAGTCTTCATTGACCAGCTTTTGATGTTTTGAATTATTCTAATGCCCTATATTGTTACATTTCTGTAATGCACATTAAACACTTCTGAACCAACATGGTTATAAATAAATTAATGTAACGCCTTTGAAATCTTCGTGGCTCTGTCTGCACAGAAGGATGATTGCTTGGCATGAGGTCAGAGTTCAAGGGAAGCTGCGTGCAAGGACGCAAACACTTCAAGGACCAAATTTCCAGGGACATGAGCGGAAATCGCTGCCAGTAAAAACTGCCCTTCTCAAGAGGCATTTACAGGAAATTAAAAACAGGCCTCTTTTGGAAGCAAACATCTCGGTAATGTTACGTTGCCCAAAGAGAAAATTTGACATCTCTTTATATTATCATTGCTGGGTAATCAGAAGGAAAGATCTTATTGATAAAGAAGAGCAAGGGATCTTTGCGAAAGAAGTTCTATGGAAACTGCTTCTGCCTGGACATTTACTGTTCATATCTGAGAAGCACTCAGGCCCACCGACGTAATCAGAATCATGTTCAGGGTGAGCAAGCTATGATTGTAAAAGAGAAATTCGGGTACAAAAAATAATAATAATCTTAATGGATTTTAGAATATTTCATCATTTAGTTAATGCAGACAAATTTCCCCAAAGGAATGTTTGTGATAGGGGTTTTTATTGTTAAAATTTCTTAAAATATTTTTTTTAATTGATTTTTTTTTTTTTTTTTTTTTTTGAGAGAGAGAGAAAGGGAGATGGAGAGAGAAAAAGAAACATTGATGAGAGAGAAACATGGATCCGCTGCCTCCTGTATACTCCCTACTGGGGATTGAGCCCCAAACCTTGGCATGTGCCCTGACTGGGAATGGAACCAGTGACCTCTTGGTGCGTGGGGTGGGGTGATGTTTAACCAGCTGAGCCACACCGGCCAGGGCTTTATTGTTAAGACCTTTAATGCTCAATAAATATTCAAAGTTTCCATTTGAACTTTCTTTTCATTTTACTTTTAATTCCTCTCTTAATTTTATGGCGCAAATACATTTCCAGAAACAAAAGTTTAATTTAGCAGATTTAGCCTATTGGAAACAGGGCTCAGTATTAAAGATAGTATAATGCATAATCATAATCCAATACCCAACTGGGTCTTAAGAAGGGGTTGCCTCTATCTGTCTGATCCTTATTGCAATAGACAGGGCCTGTATTATTACCCTCAAGTTGCAGAGAAAGAGGCTGGGTAGCAGGAAGGCCAAGTGGCCTTTTCCTTCCCCAAGAGCCCTGGCTCAAGATCATAAGGTAGAGGGGACAATCGGTAGAGGGAATGTGTATGGAGCGCCCACTCTCAGACGAGAGGCAAGCCCTCTTCAACCGAGTGGCCTTTCCCAGGGCAGACAAAGGAAGGGTAAGGTAGGGCCAGTGAGAAGCAATCCTTCCAGACAGGTGAAAATGTTAACGACAGGCAGCTCAGAGCTTTAAACCTCAGTCCTCTCAAACCCTTAGCAGGCGGACATTCGAGCTGATCCCTGCAATTTGCTTGTATGGGATACAGAAATATTAGCTATCCCAGAGTGAAGCGCAGTGAAATGCAGGTTCTGGCAGGTTCTGGTCCCCACAGTAAGCTGAAGGAAGGGACAAGCATAGATGAAAACTTTCTTCATCTTCCGCAGCACCTCGACTTACTCTCACTGTTAATTTTTTAAAGGGGCCAGTTTTAATGCCATGAATAAAGGGGGGAAATGCACCAAGGAGATGCCTTTTCAAGGATCCCATTTTCAAACCACTCACATAACTAGGATGCTTTCTAAAGACATAGTGCGACTTACTTCAGAGCTAGAAGAGAAATGAATTCTTTGATTTATTGACTACTTTAAAGGCACTCCTCTGTACCTCACCTGGATTCAGGGGCAGATATCAAAGATGCTCAAATCTGAGGCACATAGCACTCCCACATATGGCCAGGCCCCCAACCATCTGGTGACACAATCAGAGTGATGCCACCGCCGAGGGCACTGCCGCCCGCAGGCATCCTTAGGATGGGTGTTTGGACAATGCCCCCAGATTATCAAGCAGTGCTTCCACATCTGGTCCAACGCGAACCCACAAAGACCTGGTGACCCCTATTTAGTCAACTGCGGCTGCGACCATCGCTATGAACCGAGTTTAACGGAATGAAGTAAGGTGTCCAAGGTTTTGCAACTAGGAATGGACACAGTCAGAACATAAAGAGCTTTTTATCATCTCTAAGCCCAGGACTCTTTCTCTAGGGGGTGGTTGTGAAAGTCATTCAAAGACCCTTTGGAAAGATCACTAGGGATGGCCCTTAAAATGTGAACCCTGCAACTCCCCCAAGCCAGCATCCGCAGGGGGCACCTTCAGGCGCAGGGGGATGGTGTGCAGGCTCCAGTCTAAGAAGCGCCACTACAGATCCCCATGTGGTGCTTTACAGTTTGTATATCGCTGTAAAGGCTTCTGTTTCAATAGTGTCAAACACTATCAGAGTATACCTTGGGGAATGATCTGGTAATTAAAAGCACACAATACCACCCCGGACCGCACGAGTTACAATCCTGGCTCGTTGTTCAGCTCAGGCAAATTACGTAGCCTGTCTGGCGCCTTGGTTTTGCCATCTGCAGCATGGGCCTGGAAGGTATGGTGGCTGCGAGAATGCACCCACAGCCCTCCGACCACAGGGAACGGAAGTGGTCGGCTGACCAAGGGCCCCGGCAGCTGCACCCCGAAGTCCACGGCAGCATTTGCACCCATGCCCCCCTCGCACAGGCTTCCCCTGCCCGGGGGACACAGGAAGATGGGAAGGCAGGCCCGCTTCTAGAAGGTACCGAGTCAAGGACTCCTGCCCATCTTGCTAGCCTTCGCCAGGTTGATGGCGGCCTAGCGGCCGCCCCCTGCCTCCCTTCCCTCCCCTCCCAGGGAAGGTGGCAGAGCTTCCCTCCTCTTCTGCCCCCCCATGCACCTTCCCTCCAGGTATCCCCACTAACACAACGCTTGCAAGTCTAATCCTGTCTCGGCATCTGCTCCGAGAGGACTTAGACTAACACAAAAGGACAAATCGAGGTAAACTGTAAAATATTTTTAGAATCACACCTGGTACACAGTGAGTGCTCGGCAAGGCTCTGTCATATTCTTATCATCACTGCTACTACTGCCGTCCCCCACGATCATCACAGGAGGGAGATCTGTCGGCCGTGCTGAGCAAATCGCCAGCCATTCAAGTCTAGGTAACTCAACCTACACGGGAGGATGTTGCAGATATTCTTAATATCAAGATTGGAAATAAAGGCATCATTCCTCCTCACAAAACTGTATTTTAGAGTAAAATTAAATGAAAAACTCTAAGGCACCATGCAGACGTCCACTAGCAATAGCATGCTTCCCCTCCACTAGCCCCTATCCTTGGGGACAATGTCTCACTCATCTCAGCACCAGCATCTCTCACAGTGGCTGGGTCGTGGTAGGTGTTTATAATTATTTATTGACTTGTTAAATTGTGCAGCTCAATCGAAGGCTTGCAGCATAAGAGGTAGAAGGGTATATTATTTATTAAGTGATTTGTTTTCCATCACAAATCTTACAGCCCTTTGAAATTGGACATACACTTTTATGGATTAAGTACAAGTCGGCCAGTTCCCCATAGGAACAGTAAAAATTGTGATGATGTCTCAGCTGGGGAATCTATGGGCTTGTCTGGACTCACACCTGTACCTACAACTCACTCAATTGAAAAAAAGATCTAAAGATGTTTAATTTTTTAGAGAGAAAAGGCATATCTTCACTTACACACTTGTGATGTGTATGATGTTTGACTATGCTCTCAAAGCATCAGAGACATAAAGAAATAAAGACATCTACTAAAAACAAAACAAACAAAAAACCTCTCAAACCTCCAGCTTTCAGATTAAATTAGGCCTGGCAATTGGCAATGATTCAAAACAAAGTCAAAAACGTTCCTGCCAGAAACATCAACTGATGATGCCAATGATTTAAATCCTTTAACGGGAAAAAAAAAAAAAAAAAGTCACCTATCATCACCATTAGCAGAAGGCTTGAAGGGGGTGTGGGGAGAGGGATTAGTATGACAGCTACTATTATAAGCACACGTTTCCCACTCAGGCCTGTGGCTGAAACACACAAATTCTGTGCATCTAAAAATCATTCTATCTGGTATTCTGAGGTTTGAAGACATGGGCAAAAACCTACAAAGGGGTTGGTCCTTTAATAAAAGGTTTGCCGTTATGTCAGGTCATCAGAATATCAACTCCAAAGTCCTGTCATTTGAAACCATAGCCCTATGTTTGCAAAACAGACAACCGAGTAGAGTGCAGTTTTGAATTGCAATAGAAGTGCTTCTTTCATGATCCATAGTTTTATCTTTCAGGGTAAAACAGCACAGGGAGCGTGTGCATCGTAAAAGTGTTCTGAGTAGACCCCAGTGAAAAACCCATGGTTTATTTGAGCTGTGTTCAGAAAAACAAAACACTCAAAGTCACTGAGCTCCAAAGCTGATATTTGCAGCATGCAAATCATACTGAGGCCCCTTGACTCTACAGAGGCCAGAGATGGGGAAACGGGAGCAGCAAGGGGAGGGAAAGCCAAAGAGAAAAGGGGAAGGGCAGAAGTGATGGAAGGAGAGAACATTAAGAAAGTTGTGCACACCAGCTTCATCTGTACCAACTACTCCACATGGCAGACTGAAGAGATTGCTCAAGTATTTGTGTCCTTATGGCTCCTCTTCTTATCCGTAACAAAGGTGCCAAGACCAATTTTAGGCTCTCAGATTCTCTCCAGTGCTAACGGGTCACCCCGGTGTTTGCAGTGGGCTGGGAGATTCCCCTAAGGCTCAGGTCTCTTTCTTGTTTCCCTGGACACGTTCCTTTTGTGCAGCAGCTGCTTCAGCAGCAGCTACATGTGACTCCTGTGGAGATGGTTTTGTTTTCACACCTCCCTCCAAACAAACCCCCTTTGACAGGGTGAGACTCAGTCTTCTGAGAAGCAGTGTCTTCTCCCGGCTTCTCGGCTCTGTGCTCACCAGTGGTGGCACTTCAGCGATGGGGTATCTCAGAGGAGCCCCCAGGGGTGGGTTCTGGCTGTGACACTGAGCCCTGAAACCTGAGGAAACCAGTCTATGGTGAGAGCTGTGGAAGGGAAGGGAAGGAACAACCATAACTTTAGAAATGCCTGCCCTCTTCACGTCTCAAATTCCTTTCTTCCACCACGTTCTGCTTTTACTTAGGGATTTTCACCCCCTTGGCTCTAGAGGTTCTGACATTAAAAACTGCATCTGATACAAAGGATTGAAAAGCAATCCTTTAAGCTTGAAATCTGTTCCTTATTTTTTTTATATAAATAACAAACTATAGCAGGTAGCAATTAGCGGAGAAAAAAAGAGGCCTGGCCTGTCTTTTGTATATGCCACTCGGCGTCACCGGGGAATGGCACTGACTCTACCCGTCAGTACTAAAATCAGCGACTACAAAAACTCAGCACATCCACTCACTGCCCTGGACCCAAGAGAACCGTTCCCCTTACGGTGGCAGCAAGCGGCCTTTGAGCTGCCCCCTCGCACAAACAGGCCTCTGAGCCACCCTGTGAAGCAGAAACGTTTCTTTGCGCAGCTCCCACCCTTCTTTGGCGTCGCCCACGCAGCGGGCAGCTCCGGTTTCGCCTTCCCAAGATCCAGGCCTTCTCACGGTCGCAGGACCTCAAACTTCCTGCGGGACTGGCTGCGCCCGGGGCTGAGCCTACTCCTGGCCCCAGGCCTGAGGCTGGACGTTCAGGATGACAGTCACTGGCTCAGAGACCGGAGTGAAGCCCAGGCCAGGCCAATCAATGGGAATCCTCAACTTTCAGTTACAATTTGGGGAAGGATATTCTATTTGCTGGAGTTGCTTCAACAAAGGACTCTAAATCTGGAATTACTAGTGACCCTGTCACATCATGGGAAGAACCCACCCAAGAAGGAGGCCAGCACTAAGCTGTGGAAGCCGTGAAAAGGAGGAGGGCAGATGCCTGGCTGCAAACTTGAGTAACTGGACCCAGCCGCTTCTTGCGCCACATCACCCCTGAATTTTCAAATACACTTCTCTTGAGCTTAAGCCAAAGAGTGTTGGGTTTCTTCCTGATACATAACCAAGAGTCCTTTCTGATACAACCTAGTTGATTTATATCCCCACGTAATCAAAGCTCTTATTTGTTCTTCATTTGTTCGGGGACATACAGTTTCATGCCCCACCGAGACAGGATCTTCAGAAAACAAGTCTCTAGGACCCTCTTCTATTCCCGTCAAGAAATTTTAATTCTCTATTTTGGTTTCTGATATCTCTGGGTTATGATCTATGCTAGTGATTATCTATTACATTGATTAGAATTCGGCAAATGCAACATGAAAACCACTACAAACCTATTCAAATGGTGAAAATCTGAACACTAACAGTAACAAGCGCCGGCAAAGATGCAGGTAACTGGATCTCTTGTTCAGGGGGACCGCAGAATAGCACAATCACAACGGCTGGCAGTTGGGCTGTTTCTGATAACAGTAAATATATACCTACAATATGACCCAACAACCCTACCTGTAGTTATTTACCCTAGAGAAATACAATCTTATGTTCACACAAAAACTTGTGCAGATATATAGAACAGCACTATTTGTAATCACTGAAAGCGAGGAACAACCCAACTGTCCTTCAAGGGGTGAATGACCAATTCAAACTGTGGTGTGTCCATATAACAGGATGACATTCAGGCTTAAAAGGTTAAATGCTGTGCGCTCCCATTTATATGGAATCCTGGAAACTACTATTTCAGAGGTCCGTAGTTGCCAGAGGTTAGGAATGGAGGTTGGATTGGACTACAAAGGCACAGCATGTAATTTTTTGGAGTGATGGAACTGTTATATATCCTGATAATGTTGATGAATTTGTCAAAATTCACAGAACTGCAATGGTCAGTGTGGCTCAGTTGGAGCATCAGCCCATACACCAAAAAGGTGGCAGGTTTGATCCCTGATCAATATTCCTCTCTCACCTCTCTCTCTTTCTCTCTCTCTCTCCCCACCCCTTCCTCTCTCCTTAAAACCAATGGAAACATGTCCTCAGGCAAGGATACAAAACAACTCATAGGACTGTATACTTCTTAAAAAGGGGAAAAAGTGAATTTTACTATAAGTAAAACTTAAAAAGTAACTTTTAAAAAATCTGGTTTATAATGTTGGCCCTGACACTATCTTGCTAAGTGACCTTGGACAGGATCTCTCACCCCTAAGATCCAGTTTTCTAGATGCAATATGAGGGTATTGGTCTAAGGTTTTCCCAAGCCTAGCTGTCTGCGACTGATGTTACACCGTGCAAATGCCTGTGTGTTCTCCGAGGGTAGCAGGGCCTCTACACAAGGCAGTCATTCAGCAGTTAGTGTGTGGTGCTTGTCTCCTCAGCAAGGGTCTGATGAGCCCAATGGGGGATGAGCGTCATCATCACCATCGTCTTCGTCTCTGAGCTATCCACGCTGCCTGAATTAACCAGATAATCCAATACTTCCAGGCTATGAGACCCGCCAAAGAACACAAAGAATTATACAATTTGCAAATTATTATTTCTGCCCTTCAGCAAAGTTCCCAAAGAGAAATAAAACACTTAGGGGAAAACTATATAGTGAGCTTTTCACCCTCGGGGAAGAACAGAGAATCTATGGATGTGCAGCACCACTGAGCAAATGTCAGCTCTATCACTCGGGGCCCTGCTTCACGCCCGGTCATCTGCACTGCGGACAAAGCACAGGGTATGTCTGTCCTTGTGATGCCGCTTCTTGCAATATTATAATTTTTAATTACACAGATACATGGAATAGAGTTTCAACAGAGAATAAAATCTCTCCTTCCAGAAAACCACAACCTACTAGTCAAAAAGAACCACGTCTAGGTCTCTGACAGATACAGAGGGCTAAGAGAAAGGGGCAAATTCTTTGACAAATCAGGGTCCTAGTAATTCCATTTCTATCTACCCTAATGTGAACCACATGCAAACATATCCCCTGTCATTATTTGTAAATGGTGGAAAATTATAAGTAATCTAAATGTCTGTCATTAAGGGGCTGGCTAAACAAAGTGTGATATAGTCACATAAAGTAATACTAAAAGCAAATAAATAAATTAAAGCTGCAAACATCAACACTGAGAGAGGCAAAAATCATATTGGAGAATGTCATTTCCTTTTTTAAAAAGACACACAATCGTTCCATATGTCATCAATAGATACATACAGGATAAAGGAGGTTTACTGTTGTGAGTACATGAAACCCAGGGTTTGTTCTTGTGTTATTATTTATGAATCATTGTATTATTTTCCAGACGAACAACTGTAAACCTACCTTTGCCCCACCTGTATATATATTAGAGTTGTTTTGAAGGGTACACACTCAATTTGCAACGAAAATTGAGTTTCAAGAGAAGAGGAGAAGACTGGGTTTAGGACAAAGGAGTTCTTGGAGGAAAATGTATTCATGTATTATTTGTATAATGAAACATTACTTTTAAACAGAGAATATAATGAAGAGTATCAGAGACCTATTCTATCAGGAAATTTTCCCATGGCCACGGAGAAAGGCCCTAAAAGCACATCGTCTGGGAAAGCAAGGTCATTAGATGGAATGGTCGGCCCTGCCAAGAAGGGCTCTCCTTGTGGCCCAGGCTGTTTTGCAATATTAATCTGTGAACTACGTTTCAGGAATTAGGAGTACGTCCTACATTGTTCTTAAGCAACTGCCCAGTCCGGAAATGATCTCTAACATTAACTGTTCAAGTCTTTTGAGCAAATCACTACTTAATTTCCCTCCCACCACCCCCGACTCCCAACCCATGTCCTCCACCACCCAGTGCCCCAAACCACAGAACGACACATATTTACTTTCAAATTTAGAGTGAATTAAAACTAATTTTGCTTGGGGATCTTATGATATCCTTTGGAATAATGAGAAGGGCCCTGCAGTGTCACAAAAGGAGAATTAGGAAACCATAGGCTTATGTCGTTGCCATGGGAATGTTTCCTGTAAAAATCAAGTTCTAGAGAGATCAGGAAAAAGGGAAGAAATCTCAGAAAGACTGTAAATAGGGCAAGACAGAGTCACAAAGGGAATAATACTGCGGGTCAAGAGCTTTGCCTTCCCCTTTCTGTGCAGCAAGATGACACGTGAGGAAGGAAGAGCGAACCTGTGCTGGTTTCAGGCTGCAGTGAGTCCACCCTGCTCAGATCCATCCTGCAGAATTCAGTGCAGATGCAAGAGGAGTGGTTGGGAGGTGGGGATATTTCCCTCGATGGTTGTGCAGACCTGGTCACTGACTGACTGTGTGATTACAAATGCAAGGGGCCTGGACCACGGTTTTCCTCTCGGCTGTTAAGGGCATCAACCCCTCCATGGAGGTATATTATGTTTTCAGTTTTAATTTTAGCATCTACACTTCGGCAATTTGCATTTAAATGTGTTGTCACAGAACTCCCAGAAATCTTTAACAGGAAGAGCGATTTGCATTTTAATATACTGTTAAAGAATTTCAAATATCTTTTTTTAGTGCGAATACACATTACCAGAGGAATGGCCACTGTTGAGGAAATTATAATTGCCTGGGTACAAGTTAAACAGAGCTGGCTTTCAGAAGCACCTTGGCTTTGTTGGACTTGATTGAAAGTTCCTTGTAAAACAGAAAGTCTGACAGAAAAAGGAAACCTTCTGATCCACGAGGCCTTAAAGGTAGAACTGAAACCACCAGTAGAGAAATCCAAGAGGAGAAGTGAGTGCACAAGGGTCGGCTAGTGATAAGAAAGGTCCCCGAAGGAGGGAGGGGAAGGTAGAATTCTCTTTGCCGCTCCTTGCCAGCGCCCCACCCTGTTTCTTCTCTGCTGAAGTTTGAAGGCCAAACTCAGAGACAGGTCAAGTCCCCACAAAGCGTAGAGTGAACGTTTCTATCCACCCTTTTCAATTACTACTTTTACAAGAGTAACCAGGGCTTTGAATGGATGCATCCGTTTTTGTGGATTCTGGAGAAATACTGATGAGGTCGCCACCTCCCGTTCAGAACCATAAGGGATAGGACACCTCTCACTGCCCCTGCCCCTCACCCTCAGAGACTCTGGGTTCCTGAGCGTGGGCCTGGCATTTCAAGCCTCCCTGAATCAATCGCCTCCCTACTTTTCCAACTATTAACTGCCCCATTCTATAGCCACCCTTAACCTAGCCAAATTACCTATTCCCACACACCTTGGCTCACTGACGATTGCCCACGAGGGCTACACTCTGAGCTCTGTGAGGGAAAGGGAAAGAGAATGGGGCAGAAAAAGGAGAGAGTAAGGGGAGGGAGGGAGAGAGAAAGAATTGAAAAGAATGGGCAGGAAGACCAGGTGAACGGGGAGAGGAGGAGGGGGGAGAAAATTCAGAATTCTATCTTGAAATATCCTGTAACCTTTCTCCTTAAAATGCCCATGTGGTTTTAAATAAGTAACGCCTCTTCCTGTTGAAATAAATTCCCTTTAGAAGCCTCCAGATGAGCTTATTTTGCAAATAGTGCTTCTGCATCATTAAAAAACAAGACAACAGGCCAAAAATGGAGTCGCTTATGCTAAGCCCCACATCACTAAACGGAGATTTAATTACAGTTTGTCTCTCAGAAGCGAAATCTTACACCAGTCAGCCAGGAATCGCCTGATCAGCCCTAGTCAGGTAACGTGCCCGGCAGGCCCCGGCCCTCCCCTACAGGAAAGGAGCCTTGCCAGAACCAACCCGCCTTTTGCCCGGTATACGCCCCTGTTCTGGACCCCTTTTGCCTATGAAGGGCTTTTTGCACAGCTCCTCGGTGCTCCTTTCTATCTGCTAGGCTGGATGCTGCCTGATTCAAATTGATTTTAGCTCAAATAAACTCTGAAAAATTTGAATAGCCCTCCGTTTACCTTTCAACAATTCAGAGATATATCTGTTAACAAGCAGAAAAGTAAAAACTCCAAGTCCTGTCAGCTCAAGTCGATCACTATAAATCTGTCACACCAGGGAACGCATGGCGCCTAGTTTGACAAACTGCCTCTGTTTTGCCTGCTCTGCTGGCCATGCCCATCCTCGGTGGGGGTCTTGCGTGGCAAAGCAAGGATGCTCGGGGGGGGGACGACAGCACCACCCCCTTAAGTACACCCTACGGCGATGGAAAGCAGACAGGAACACAGAGCTACACACCGTCACAGCTCCGGGGAGAAACGTCAGGAAGCGCCCATCCGCCAGCTAACACCCGCCGCACGCCGTCTGCAGGCAGCGGAGCCTCGCACAGCAAGTGTGTCGGACAACCCGGCGAACCCAGGGCAGCCAGCATTTTAAAGCGCCTTCCATTTGCCAACTTACTTAGTCCCCACAGCGGGCAGGCCAGGCAGGAACGGCTGCACCCCCAGTTAAGCAGCACGGAAGCTGAAGCACAGAAAGGGTGCCGGAGGCGCCCAGCGCCCCGCGGCTCATCCGCCGTGTCGCTTAGAGTCAGCCCAGGCCGCCCGCCCCGAGCCCGCGCTCCTGTCATTCAGTCAGCTCTGTCCATCTTCTCTGAAAAGCTGCCATCTTTGGCAAACACTTAGAGTCTCTCTCTGTGGGAGTGATGATGGAGTTTCACAAAGTATCCACGCTTCCTGGCCTGTTTCACTTGTAACTATTGAGAAACAGACTTTACAATTATGATATGTAAGATATGGACCTCAGGAAACACAGGTCAGTGGGTTAAATGCTGTGGGGGAAATTCACGATTAATGTGCACGCTGCCTGTTAGCATGACACCGAAGCGGAAATCTTACACACTAGGTGGGCAATTACGACAAGCTCATCTGTGTCTTACTGATTATTTTTTCTTCTTTTTTTAAAAAATATATCTTTACTGATTTCAGAGAGGAAAGGAGAGGGAGAGGGAGAGAGAGAGAAGGAAGAAAACCATATTGAGGGTGGAGAGGGGTGTCCGGTCAAAGCCTTCATGTTTTTCATTAAGAATTTTAAAAAAAAAACACACACCCATTAGATTCTCAGGCTTTCAAAGCAATCACGCCGTTCCCAAGTGAATTATTTATACAGCTTCAGGAGACTGCAAACTCTGGTCAACGAGCCTTTCTGATGTCGCCTCTCCTGGAGGCTGTTGGGTGTCACCCTCTGCTCCCCTTTGCCGACATTCTGGGCTCTCTTTGGCTACAGCTGCCCACCGTCCTCACCAGGCAGCCCAGCTGCTGAATACGGGCAGAGGATGGAAGGAGGGACCCAGTCCATGTCTCTCTGGGCCCCTAGTGCCTGCCCCAGCTGCCAAATGGGTGAAGACAAGTTAGACAGTGACAAAAGGAGATTTACGACAGTGGACGCAGGCACATAAGCATATACACATACACATGTGTGTACATATACATATAAACATATACACATACACATACGACGTATACACATACACATGTGTGTACATATACATAAACACATACACATACATATACATAAACATAAACTATACACATACACATCCGTATACACATACGCATACACATACCTGTGTATTATCATTTTCTAAGCAGAGCCAAAGTGTTAATGTCTGTCACTCACCAGGCTCTTCTCCCCAACACTTTGGAGGCAACTCATTCAGAAAAAACTTTTTCACAGTCCCAAGAACCCATATGGATTCTTTCTTGTTTTCTGTTTGTTCTTTTAAGTAATGTTACCATCATCAGACCACACAAAAGGATCTGAATTTGCACTACTGGAGTTTTCCCTTTTTATATATGAAGCCCTTCATGAAGTCATTTAACTCTTTTGCATTCTGTAGGAGAAAAAAACTGAAGCACTGGCCTCAGACACACGTAGCTTTGAGTCCTAGTCCCATCCCTGTGCGAACCTGACACGTTGCTTAACGCTCCCGAGCCTGTCTCCTCGGTGAGACAATACGGGCGAGACTAACTACCGGACCTGGAACAGGGGTCACAGCATCAGACACATCCCGGGTGCTTAGAAACAGTAGCGATGGCGATGACGGCTCATTCACTCCACAGCCTTAAAGAGTCTTCTAAGAACCAAGCCCGGTTTAAGGCACAGAGGCCACAGCCAGCTTCACGGAATCCTAGTCCTCGTGCAGGCGCGTGTGTAAGTGGTTGGTGAGCAGGCTGAGCGGAGCTGCTGCGCATGAACAGGAGTCTGTTTCAAGATCATGGGTTACCCCCTTAGCTTCACTGTTTCCTGACAAAGGGCTCTAAAAGATCACATAATCCCAGCCTCTCTCACCTTGTAACCTCAAAGCGAAGCGATTTTCTCCTGAACAGAGAAATCCTGAGGGAGGGAGAAGAGCGTGCTGGTCTCACTGGAACAGCAGGCTGCTATCTTGGTGTGCAGAGGTTGTTACTGTCGCTGTTTTCTAACCATCTCGCGGGTTTGTGATTAAGGTCATAATGTCATCCTGCGCTGACGTTCTGCTTTGGAAAACAATGTAAATAGGTATTTTCCACACCCGTACCGTTTTTATAAGCAAATAATTATCTGCCTACACCTGTTGGCGTGGTAGGGCGATAGAACCAACGCTGTTTCCTCCTCCTGCAAATCTGAACACAGCTCAACCCGCTACGCTTTCACCCTTCCCCAGCAGAAAGGCAGGTGTGCAAAGAGCTGGAAAGTGTGTCCCTGCAGGTAAGAAAAGCAGGGCTTTAAATGCACAGTTTCCCAAAGGAAGCTTCACTCATCTCATTATAACTGATGGAAATTGTATGAAATTTTATTTAGTAGAGATGTGTCTTAACTTACTGAGTATGGGGCTAAATAGTACATGTATATAAATTCTGAGCCAATTAAGCTTTTAAGTGCACAAGGGAAGGTTTGATCCTTAAAGCCACTCTAGTGTTAACTGTTTTTAATAAGTAAAGCCACACTGTTTTTCTTTCATGTAAATTCAGATTTACATACGTATTAACGTTTTGAAATTCAAAATTACTAAAATTAATAAAAAACCTCAGATACTGAATTTTTTCCCCTGAATTGTGTTAATCTATTTTTTGTTTTTACTTTTTCTAAAAATATGTTTTTATTGATTTCAGAGAGAGGAAGGTAGAGGGAAAGAAAGAGAAACATCAATGATGAGAGAGTCACTGACCAGCCGCCCCCTGCACACCCCCGACCGGAAATCAAACTGTAACCTCCTCACTCATAGTCGACGCTCGACCACTGAGCCATGCTGGCCGGGCTGTTTTTACTTTTTAACTCTTTTTGCCATTAATTTTCCAGGATAATATTCCAACAATATGCATGTGTAATCTTTATAGTGAGAAAAATATTTTTAAAAGAAATAAAATATATAATAAGCATGACTTATTTTCCTAAATTATCTTAAATTAACTTCATGTGAATGTTTTACCAAAAAAACGTGGACCGTCAAGGCTTAGAAACAGGCTGGGAATCATTTCATCTAGTTTCCCCAACTTCAGTTATTTGCACATCAACTTCATGCTTTTTGCCAAAATCTGTGTCTGACCTTTATCATATATATTTTAAATCTTATCATTGTTACTTCAAAAGATTAATTGAAAATGAAATTCTATTATCTCAGTCCTATCCAGACAATGATCATAATTTGGCATCAAGGAAAGGAAAGCAAAAATAAATATAATTAACATAAAAATATTAAATTCCAGCCAAATACCATTTCTTATTCAAAGGTCCTGATCCTGAGGTGTGTTCACTTGTCACTTAAAAAGGAAGATTAGTGGGAGTTTGAGGGGGTTAAAGATAATCCAGCACTGAGCAAGGGTTTCTCTGTGATAATCAGAAACGCTAATGTAGAACTGAAAAGGGAATTAGGCTGTGAAAGTGACTCCATCACTTAATCTTGTCGCCCTGGCTACTTCCAAACCCGTCTGTGTCTCCCAAGCTCTGGAGACCATTGGTCTGAACTAGTTCAGGCAAGTGGAGTGAGTACCAGTCCTCCTGAAAGATCTCCAGAACGGCAGGCTTCACAGTTGTTTTGTTCATAATTCTTTACAGTGATGACCCAGGTGACCATACATCCCTGTTAAAGCCCAGCCCAACTTTACACTGTCGTCCCAGCATAGTCATTAATGACATTCCCTTTTACACTCCCATGTGTCCTGATTTGGGACAGTCCACTATATAGTCACCCGGTGGGTCGCTCACCTGTCCATCTTCTGAGCGCCTGCTCTCGGCCTGCCTCTGGGATAACGACAGCTCCCAGCCTCCAAAGGACTCAGGGAGGGAAGATCAGGGCGAGGAGGAGAAGGGAACCACTTAGGGACAACGCAAGTGATGAGGGTCACACATAGGTCTACACCATATGCTGTTGCGGTCACAGGGAAGGAGGACAGAAGAATCAGAGGAACACGGCAGGTTCCTCAGTGAAAAGGGCAAGATCAGCTGATCAGTGATGTCAGTACAATGAATCAGTTTGGGTTTTTTTTTCTTAATCCCTTCACCTTTTTCACCCAACCCCTCAACCCCATTCCGCTCTGAAAGCTGTCAGTCTGTTCTCTATGAGTCTATTTCTATTTTATTTTGTTCGTTAGATTCCACACATGAGTGAGATCATATGGTACTTGTCTTTCTCTCACTGGCTTATTTCACTTAGCATAATACTCTCCAGGTCCCTCCATGTTGTTGCAAAGGGTAAGATTTCCTTCTTTTTTATGGCCAAGCAGTATTCCATTGTGTAAACGTACATCTTTTTTATCCACTCATCTAACTGTTAGGCAAAAAAACAACAGTACAAAGATTACCAGAGGGAAAGGGGGTGGGGAGAGGTAGAAGGTGGCATGGGGGGAATAAATGGTGATGGGGACTTGACTGTGTGGTGAACACACAATACAATATATAGGTGATGTATTATAGAACTGTACACCTGAAACCTGTATAATTTTATTAACTGTCACCCCAATTAATTCAATAAAAAAGTAAAACAACAAAAAACAATGAATCAGCACCACAGACGCTCCAAAAGTTCTTTCCCTTTTAAAACAGTTTTAATTTGCATTCCTACATGTTCAGGGAACTGGTGTGGTAAGAATTCAAGTGGGAAAAACACATAAAGTTTCCGAATCACATTTCTTCAGTGATTATAGCAAACCCTGTCCTACCTGGTGAATCTTGAAATATGTAGAGAGAAAAATGTTTGCAGAGGAAGAATACTCTCCACAATTACCAGTTTTAAATCACCAATCGGATATTACTTCCTTGCTTAAAACCCTCCATGCGCTGATCACTGTTCTCAGAATAAACTTCCACCCTCCTTCCCCTGGCCACAAGCTCTGCCTTGGTCTGCAGCCGCAGCTCCTGCTGTCCTCTGGCTAGCTCACTACGCTTTGGCCACCTTGAAAAACGCCAAGTTCTTTCCCACTTGCTGTCTTTTCTTGAGCTTTGCTGTTCCCTCTGCCCGGAACACTGTTCCCCCAGTACTTTAAAAGTCTGGCTTGTACACAGGGAAAGCCCCCAGGAATGACACCAGCACAGGGGGAAGTGAGCGAAGCCAAGAGGTGAGCAGAGAGGATTCCTGCTGAGGTCATGGAGCACCCAGGCCATCAGAATGGAGACCCCTGCCTGCTACACCCACTGCTGTGCCCCGGTGTCTGGAACCGGCCGGCATGCTGGGTGCTGGCCTTTTCCCTGCGGAATCACATTTGGCACCGTTGCAGGTCCCGTCATAAAGCCCAAGGACTATTCAGGCTGGAGAATGCACAGCCCACTTCTGTGCAGGGGATGAAAACAGCATCCAGTACATCTTCCTGGAGTATCGTTTATTACAAAATTGATAGAACCAAAGACTTTAATAGGAACCCCCACAAACATGGGCGCTAAGGAGCAGGGGAGGGAAGGGACCCAGGAAAAAGTCCAGTCTCTGAAGTTTCGTCAGGTGGGGGCCGAGGGGTGGACCCAGAGCGAGCGCCGTCTCTCCTCTTGACCTCCAGGGGCTCCAGGCAGGTCCTCCAAGCTCAGCAGGTTATTTTGGATGAGATGCTTCTGAAGGCCATGGGGATGCCCGATACCCGTCTGATGTGACTCCCGTACGGTCATCCATTGAACCAAGTCCTCTCACCTTGCATACACAGTGTGTATTTCTGGCACCGCTCTCACCCACAACTGTTGCATTCAACCTCTGGCTCATCTTCTGCACCAGGTGGGCAGCCTCCCTGGAGCTCAGCATCTTCAAAATTTAAAATGCAAAGAGTGCTGCTTGACCTCCCCAGAATCCTTGGCCATCCATGATTTTAAAAAATTATATTGGATTGGCTCTCGTCTTTTTGACATGCTGCTTGTTTGTGGATGGCCTGCAGCATATGCATCTTACAAAAAACCTGAAGACCCTCCTAGCCACTCCTGCCAGTCCTGGCTGTGGCCAGAGGGAGAGGCTGGGGTCCCACCATCAGGCTGCCCAGCTTATAGGCAGTTTTTATAGGTGGCTCCCTCTGGGGCTCCACCTCTGTTGCTGCTGTGGGTGGCAGGGGAGTCCCCAGGGGCCACGCTGGGGGGGGCTTGGCTGGGGGGGCGATCCTGGACTCTAGTAGGCTCAGTGGAGGAGTGGTGGTCCTGAACACTAGGCTGGGTGGGGGAACAGTCATTCTTGATCACAGGTAGCATGGGGGAATGGCAGGCTCTTTGGTCTTCTAGCCAAATGGCTGAACAACCTTTTGGCTTGAGGAAGCACTGCTGTCAGGGTCAGGGGAGGGGTGAGGCCTTACCCTGATGGTGCAGCCCTTCATCTTGGTTTCCGTGGTATCTAGAATCATGTACATCCCCATAAAATTATTACATTTTCTTTCTGTTACTCAGTCCTGGATCCCATGCTGCTTAAATCCCAGGTTCTTCATTATGTCTGTTACCTGGGGGTCTGTGTCACCCCCAGGTGGCTCACTGTACAACCTCAGTTACTCCTCCTGACCCTTATTGAGCCAGGGGTCCTTCATTATATCTGCCAGGGTTAGTCTTTTGCTGAGGTCGAGGGTCATTCATTTTTTTAAAAGTTTTTAACCTTCCATTGACATATAGTACATGGAACTGTACCCTCAATATCTCCTTTAGTTTCCCAAAGTTGTGTCCCACAAATGGCACAACCCCTATCACCATCCTGTACAAAACTACCCTCAGGATCCATATATCAACTTTGTGTGTGTCATAGGCTTCACGCCACAACATCTCTGGGGCCATAGAGCAGCCGGTGCCACAGAAAGTGCTCAGTTTCTCATCTGTCAATTCCTTACTGAAGCCAGAGTCTACTACTTCGATGTTGAGCTCACTACCTATAACTATGTTCTCTGGCTTCAGGTCCCTGTGGACGATGCTCCTCTGGTGGCAGTACTGTACTGCTGATACCAGCTGATGGAACATGACTCCGGCATCCGAGGAATGATGAAACATTCCTCAGTTACGTGGCCCTAGTCCACAGTTCTCCAGATAATCAAACAAGTGCCATCTGCTCATGTACTCCATAAAAAAATCCAATTTGTCCTGGGTGGCAATCACCTGAAATAACTAATATATGGATGATTTAAGTGGTTAAAAAATCTAGAGACGCCCTAGCAATTAATGACTTTGACAGCCACCTCTGCCCTGGTCAGCAAGTGCCAGGCCAACCTCACCTCGGCTAAAGAGCCCTTGCCGATGGCTTTCAAGAGGAGATAATCGCCAATACGGCGCCCCTCGTTGGCAAGGATGGCTGCAAGGTCATTAGCCATGGCAACTTCAAAATAAGAACACACACCAAAAAAAAGAATGAGAAAAAAAATTTTTAAATAAAATAAAAATGAAAAGACAAAAAACAAAAAAATAAAATTTAAAAAATAAAAAGAAAAAAGTAAAAAATAAGAAAAAGGAAAACTGGAGAAAACAAGCTAACTAGTCCAAGTCCAACAGGTCACCACAAATCAGCTTCCTGGCTACAAACAAAAACCTCAGCCCAGCCAGGGCCTTTCATAGGAGTGGTTTGCGATTCCATCTCAGTGGCGCCTCATGAAGTCAGTGCAAGAAATGGACCAATCACGGCTGGGGAGTGGTTGTGATTCCATCACAGTGGCGCCTTATGAGGTCAGAGCAAGAAATAGACCAATCGCGGCTGGGGAGTGGTTGTGATTCCATCACAATGGTGCCTTGTGGGGTCGGAGAAAGAAATGGACCAATCGCGGCTGGGGAGTGGTTGTGATTCCATCACAATGGAGTCTTATGAGGTCAGAACAAGAAATGGACCAATCATGGCTGGGCATAAGCCACAGTGGTTTTTCTCATTTTTTGGTTTCATGATCCTTTTGTTTATGTGGGATATTAAAGATTTTCACTGTTACAAATGAAAACCTGCAAGATGCAAAAAATATATATAAAATTTTAAAAAGTCAGACTTATTCTCGTGCTCCCGGCCTCAGTTCCAATACCACCTGCTTAGAGAGGGCTTCCCTGACCCACCCATGCCCACGCAGCCCATCGGTTTGTGGTTTTCATAGCACCGGCCACAGTGTGGCTGATTCCTGTTGCTGTCTGTCCTTCCCATGAAGGGAGGAGCATGACTAGTGTTTCCTGTGTCTAGCATGGTGAGTGGCAACAAAGTAACTTTAATATTTGTTCACTCGATTAATAGGAGAGTTTGGGGGGATAAAAGAAAATATTGTCAACTGCTTATTTAATCAAAGTGATTCATAAAAAAAAAATCTTTAAAAAAAATACATGTTCTGCCCTCACAGCCTTTGGGGCAGATAAGATAGGCCAGAGGAGGGCTGGAGTCTGGGTCTCCAGGTATGTGGGTGCTCAGTGAGGCTGAGGAAAGGCCAACTGCTAGGAGCCTTGCTGTAAAGATTAAAGATGATTCGTCCCTCCAGTGGGACTTGCCAAAGGATGCAGTGACTTTGGATCTGCAATGAGACTGCAAGGTATTTTTACACTTTGAATATCCATTTCCAGATGACACAAAGGACTTCTCAGGTGACCCTGGGTAGGCCATTTAGGTAAATTTCTGTGTCACTTAAATGAACCATCTCTGTGGAGAGAAGTGATGATGAGACTTGTTAATTTACATTTATAAAAACACTATGAAATCTCTGGGTGAAAGGATTTCTGCAGAGGTACAAAGGGTGTGGTAATATGTTGAGCAAATTCTACCCTCTATGGAGGCACAGAGGGAGCAGGCAGGCTTGAGGACATAGGAGGAGCCTCTGGCACATTATATTCAAACTAACCTAAGAAAGCTCCCTACTTTCAGTGCATCCCGTGTCTTAATCGTACTTACAAGTTACTATTCTAGCAATTACTTTCCTTGAACATTTCCCTCCTAAAATCTCAGCTTTGTGTAACGGGGATCTTTACAGGGATTTGCCTGCGAGCTTTCCCCCTACAACACTTTGGTTTGTTACTCTTTACCTTACGTCAGTGACACTTAGCTCCTAAGCATGACAGTCTCTGTTGCTGAGCTGATTGGGACCCAAACGGGGGTCATTTCATCAATTCTAGTCAGATGTTTATAAGTTACAGTGAGATTAGAATAAACTCAGAAAGGAGAAGAGAAAATTTCAAAAGAAGCTGCCAGGCTATGAGTTAATGGTATCCATTTATAAAAATGGCATTAATAGTTACTTAAGAAATAATACCAACAAAATAGAACATTTTCTGATCTTTTTTCAGCAAGGTAAATACAGACTTAAAGACAAGACATTGAATGTAAAACTGTCAGGGCAAACCAAGCTCTGGATAACTGCAATTTGAGGTCTCCCATACACTGGGGTGTTCAACCAGGTCAATGAGGTACAATATAGGGGTCTTTTAAAATGAAAAACATAAATCCATGGATCAGTACCTTTCGACCTGGCAACTCAGGGATTAGTTAACAATATCCAGTATGGTCCACTCCAGCGAGGCTGGAGGGAGTCCTTGTGGAGCTGTATTTTTGATGGACCATGTATCCAGGTTGTAGGCCATGATGCTTGTCTTCGTCTCCTGCAAGTGCACTGTGAAAAGATTGCCCTATGAGCTTCCATTAATTTCAAGAGCCTCTGTAAGTTCTTAGCAATGAGTTAAAAGGTCTCCTTAATAAGGCAAGTTTGCATATATCTCTGATAAAACCTCACAGGATAGGCTTTCCGGTAACAATTTCAGAAGGGGACCATGGATGTATACCAAAAGGAGTTGATCTTAAGCAATACCAAGGGAAAGACTTTAGGCCAAAGCAAATGAAAAGATTTAACAAGTTTTACCAACTGAATTTCACATATCTTTTCAGTTTGTTCCATAAAACCAGTGCCATGGAAATGCTGTAATATCAGCCAAGCTTTGCACACCTGGTGCAGAATTTGTCCAGTGAAATGGGTTCCCTGATCCCTATGGGACTCTGTGGGGATTTTCCAAGCAGCAAAATCCTTTCTAGAAGTATTTTACTAACTGCTATGGCTGCTGTCCTACCCAATGAGAATACATATGGATCATCACCAACACATTTTCTCCTTGAGGGTGGAGCAACTGGACTGAAATCCACTTTACAAACACCAAATAGGTCGAATTAGTTTTATTTTCCCCTTTTGTAAAGAGAGCTTCCCTTATTTTAGTTATGCATTTAATCGTTCACTTAAAAACTTCACAAGGAATTACAGAAAGTTTAATGGTGAGAAGTAAAGTTCAGCTTTCAATACTAAGGTTTGGTTTGCCTAAGCAATCAAAGACCTGAGGATACAGAGCGCACGTTCACACTCCCTTTATAATTTCCTATTAAGTGCATACCAACAGTATAGAAAAAGAAACTTTTTGTCCTTTTAACAGAAAGAGAAACCCAAATTCCAATTCTAGATCAGTGCACTTAAATTAAATGAATCCATTCCAACCTTAGTCTGGCCATACATAACATTTCTTTTTCAAGATTCCTTTTCCATGAGCCTTCTGCAACATACACAAATTTTCTGCACCTTTCATAAACCTTTTGCCTTTTGTTTTTTCATTTTTTATTTTAGGACAATCATTTACTTTAGGATAAAATTACTTTCTTTTCCATCAATAAAAATGTATTTCTATTGCTCATATATTCTTTTAGCAAACACTCTCTATAAGCAATCATTTTCAATCACCCTAACATCCTAATCCGGCTTTATCAAAATGTCTGGATCTTCATCTGAGGCATCTTACGCCCTTCTAGCCTTGTAAAATGACACATTAAGGCTCCAAACTTATTACCCTGGCTTCCCATCTGGTCTGTTAGCTCCAAAGCTAGGGAGTGGTGGGCAGCTGCATGTCCTTAATTAAACCAACATCCTCAAGCTCATTTTTATTTACTAAAGGTCAACCCTAGATCATGTGCACTTCAAAAGTAATTGCATTAGCTTCTGTTATTTCTCCAATTTGTATGAGCCCTCATTTGTTTTAAGCCCATTGAATAGGGCCCTTTTACAATCTAAATTTGAATTTACGAATCATTTTTGGAAGCACCATCTCATGATAGAAATAGACCATATCTATAACAGACATACACAGACACAGATAGCACAATACAAAAACCCAAAAGAAAAATTATGGATCCAAATATGTTTTCTGGCAGCTGGACTAAGTTGAAGTTCTGCTCAGATAGTCAAAGTTTTTGCATGCTGTAAAAATTCCTTTAAAGATTTTTTTAAGAATCAAAGAATACAATCCATTGTTTCTGAGATTTGAGATTCTCTCCTTTAAAGTTTCTCATTAAGATGGGCTTATCAACAAACGTGAACAAAAGAAGTAGAAAGCAAGTGTTCACAAAAAGTTGGAAGCTCCAAAAGTAAAGAGAAAGGCCCTCAAAGACCTGAGTCTTAAGAGGGGCAAGAGTTTCCTGGGGGAAAACTGAAAAATGGCTCCAGAGGTGCAGCCTGAGCATCAGATGGCTGCTGCCCATCTGGGGACAGGGATAGGAGGGGAAAATATAGGTAGAGCGTAGGCAGGGTGGCAGGCAAAAGTGGGGTGCCTGGAAAGTGAGGGATCTTCCAAGGTTTTATTTAGTTAACATGGCTTTTGAGCCACAGGCACTAGTGTCAGAGGAAAAGTCTTCCAGTGATCTCCCGTATGTTCTAGTTTCTTGAGTGCTGGTCTCCTTTTTAACTTATGAGGCATTTACCCAATTTAGAATTATATTTTTCCTAAGGGAGGTGATAGTAGCCTCTTGATTTTATTTAGAGCTCTCAAGTTACCAGCTTAAAAAAAAGTTTCCCATTGTTTCCGGGAGGTACAATATTTCTTTATTTCAATCAAGAGTGCAAATAAAAAAGCTTTGGAGTAGCAAAGGAGCCCCATCTTGGCCAACAAAGCTTGAGATCATCTTGTGTGATCTTTGTCCAGAGGCCTTGCCAATTATAATTCTCTGGACCATAGTTTTGGTACATGTAATCAGCCAAAGTCCCAAGCCATGGCTGATCAGCATGTGAAAATTTAGAGCATGGGTTAGCCACCTGTGCTCTTCTTTATGGGTGGTGCCCCCCACCTCCCAGTGCCCATTAGTGTGTGCGTCTTCACAAACCTTATGGACAAGGCCTAGTCTTAACCTAGAGGATATGCTCTCTGGTGCCAAACATGACTGAGAGATACCCCTCCTAGGCACCAAACCGAAATTATATGAAGGGTCCCTTCTCAGTCCAAACGTGTGAATTGAGGTCACCAGATAAGGGTCTCCTACCTGAATGAATAAAGTCTCCAAGACCTCAACTATAAGTGTGGGAGATCTTGGATCTGAGAGGACTTGCCTGAGATCCTCTAGGGCCTCTGGGGAAATAACTTGAACATAAGGAGTTTGTTCAGGTGCCAGATGAGTTGGGTTCTGAACAGTGTGAGGACATTAGGTCACTGCTTCAGAGTCCCATCCTCATCGCCACAGAATGTCAACAGGTGGCACTGAAGTCAATTCAACACCAACAGAAATCCCCAATTTTGGGTGCAGTAAAGAAGGAAACTATTCTGTGCAAACAGCTCAGTTGTGACATAGCACAGCTGTAAAAACAGCATGGCTGTGGAACAGCTCAATGTGACATAACATGGCTGTGAAAACAGCACAGCTCTGGAACTGCTTAATTGTGACATAGCATGCCTGTGAAACAGCTCAACTGTGACTGCATGGCTGTGAAAACAACACTGCTGTTAGGCAGCCATAGCACCAGGAGGCCCTGGGGCGCAGTGCCCTGGGGCCAGGCCACTTCTCTGGCTAGGCAGCTCTGCTCCATGGTGGTTCTGGTCTGATGTGCTCTGCCCATGCACTGGTCTGCTCCACTCGGCTCTTTAGTGTTTCATCTCAGTGTTTTAACTCCAGCCAGGAAATGCAATATTCAGCCTTTGATGGAAAGGGAAAGTGCACTCTTGGAGCCAGAGGGAAGCTGACTTATATAGACTTATACAGACATAAGTCCCTACCCAGCTCCCTGATTGGGCTGTCCTCATACAAATAATGACTCCAAATCCTCAGTTTGATTGGTCGAAAAGGCAGAGAATAGAGCCGCTCTGGTTGGTTGGAGCTGCGCAGCTCTGATTGGACGGGGAAAGCCTCAGTCCTGTTGGTTGAAACAGGATTCCCCGAGCTCCTCTATAAGGGCGGCTCAGATGGCAGCAGCTCAGTGCAGGCAGGCAGTTCAGTGCAGGCTTCTCCCTGAGGTGCAGTTTGTGTGAGAGCCCCCTTTGTAGAAATGATTGCTAAGCTTGTTGGGGTTTTTTGGTTTTTTTTTAATTTGAGCCCAGTTAAGCCACCAGGAGCCTTTCTTGATAGGTACCTTCTTTCTCAGGGTCCACAAAGGTCAGATCAAACTCACTTAAAAGCAGAGTAAGCACCAAGAAGTCACCTGGCCCCTGAGTCTCATTTTCATATGTAAAATGGGTATGGTCTGACCTATTGATTTTGTATTAATATGAAATCCCACGTGAAATACTTCACTATTTATAAGGTCTACAATATAAAATGCACTCATCAATGAAGGCAAACTTGTAGCCAACAGAACAACCCATTTCATTATAAGAAAGAATGGGGTTTTCTCTCTCCACCTCACTATGTGGCAGACACTGTATTAGGTGCTGAAAATAGTGGCAAACCAGTCAGATAAGAAAACTTGTGGAGAAGGAGGCAGGAGGAAATCAATGAATGTGTAAATGAATGAAAAATTTCCGAAGTTAAGAGGACCTATGAAGATAGTGGTTAATGGTTACAGTAAAAACTTTCCGAGGAGATGACAGGAGGGCTGCAATCTGAATGATCACACAGTCTCTGGTAGAGGTAGGAATCCAGTTGTTTAGATAGTGTATTTTCAATGAATACTTAATGAATGTAACTCAAAGCTGGCTTGTTTTTATCCGAAAGACTTCTGCAAAATACCCACTGTTTATTCATTGAGTAAATGGACACAGTCTGACGACTTCTTAATGCTCCTTGGAACTGTATGCAGCGCCTTTCTGATAGCGCCCTTCTAGGCATAAACTTACAAATGCCTCTTGCAGTGAGGAACTAACAGTAAGGTACAGCGAACCCTAGATTTTGCCCACCTTGATTTAACAGACTTCAGGTTTCCTGGGAAAATTTTACGGTCTGTCATATGTGAAAATTAATACCCTGTTAATTTTAAAATGCTTTCAACCAAGATTTGCTTATAATTAAATTAACAGGTTATTTTTATTATTAATTCACTGTTTCTAACAAATTTGAGTGAATAGGCCATATGTTGGAGAAAACACTGTAATTTCGCCAAGATAAATAAATATTATATATCTACAACTATAGTCTACATGTTTAAATCCAAGAGTCACCGCCACCGTACGCAATATTCAGGGAATGATTAGCACGTGATCACACTGCATCTCATGCAGTATTGGTTCTACTGTCCAGTGGTGTGATTTTTTGGAGCAGTTTTAACTCCTGCTGCCCAATGTTCCCATGTGCACTAGGCCACACCCCAGCCGTGTGCATTTGTTTTCTCATGCTAACAGGTGAATGAACATATTTACTAGACCTATTCAGTAAAAATTCAAAATTACTGTAACATAGAAAACTTTTCTGTAAAATTAAACTTTTCATACATACTTAATTTTAATTACACAAACATGTCTGCATAAGTAAAAACAGGTAAACTAACTAATTTGTCGATTTTTTAACATACACATTTGGAAAACCTACTTTATTATATAATGGACTTTTTGCTTTAATGGACACCCCCCTCCCCAAATTAGTCCGTTATATCAAGGTTTTACTGTACTCTTCTCTGTAAACATGATAGAAAATGAGGATTCAACTAGCAGACATGAAGAGCAAACTACCCTGATGAAGAGCAAATCTGCCCAAATATCAGCTGATCTCTGGGATGCAGTGTCCTCATCACTATGTCATTCCCCTTCAGTGGCTTCCCCATTGTCCTTGGGATGAAGGCCAGAACCTTTACTGTGGCCACATAGCCTGGGCCCTGCATGGCTCTCAACCCATCTGATGCCCCACTTCCTCTTTGCTTCCTGTCTTCCAGACATTCCGGACTTCTTTAAGGTAAAGAACTTTGACCACGACTTTCTTCCTCTCGCCTTAGGACGTTCTCAGATGGGAGTCCCTTGGCCTGGAATACTCTTACCTCCTACTCCATGTATCGTGCTAATTCCTATACTTCAAGTCCCACAGCAACCAGTAACCATCACTTCCTTGAGGACGTTTTCCCTGACCTCACTCAACAGGCCAAACACTCCATCCCCTCCATATGTACTCTTATAATAACACAGTCCTCTCCTCCAAAGTATCTCTCATTGTTGTGAATTTACCTTTATTAATTTGATTCTTTAAATTTTTCTCACTCACTAAACTGTACAAGGAGAAAGATTGTGTGCATATTTGCTCTCCAATCCTCAGCATCCAGCACAGTGCCACGCCCACTTAAGACACTCAGTAATTATTTATAAAATAAGTAAATGGATGAATAAATATTAAAATAAATAGACAAAAAAATCACAATTTGGGTTTTTGAGGGTCTCAATCAGCATTTAACAGACTATTATCATTATCTTCCCATATCAGAGCTTTCTAATCTTATTATCTCCATGGCCCACAATCTGATGACATGCCCCCCCCCCCCCAAGATACTAATAATGTATAATTCACACAGGATTTTTCAGCTTCAATGAGCTTTCACATTCGTTTCTACATTTCACTCAATTTACTGATAAGAATCTGAAGCTGAGTCCTGAGAGGGAAGGGAGAGCAGCTCACAGGAGGACTTTACAAGAATAAGACTCTCAGGGACTGTGGTTTGGGAACTGGAGGAAACGCTGAAAACCCCTGCTGGGGGCTGGGCAGGCAAAGGGCTCACCAGAATGTGTTTTTAATCGAACCCACTGAGCCCAGGCTGCTAAAACGGCCCATACAGAAAAGGCAACAGGCTGAAATCAATCTGAAGCTGCAGTAGGCCAGAGCCTGGGGAACTAGAATCAGAGGACAGGGTAGGGACTGAGGAGCTGGCTGTGGAGCAGAGACTGACTCCCGCAGAGTGAGCGCCTGACAGCGACACCTCTAAGGGGAGTGATACCCTGAGCTACACTAGCCACCCTGCACCCTAAAGACTCTACAGAAGACTCTGGAGCAAGACCAGGCAACTACAAGGTTGCAAAATAGCTGACAAGAGGAGGTGGTCCACGGAGAGCCTCAGATCAACCATCTACCAAAGGACACCAGAGCCAAACCTAGACAGCTCCTCACATTGGCTGATACACAAGCACCTCCCAGGCGAACTGAAATCAGCACACAAAACAGTGACCCTCAGACAACATAAGCTGCCCAGAAGAGACTCACCTGATTGACTGATTGACTACTCTTTTTTTCTGCTGTTTTTTTTTTGTTTGGTTTGGTTTGGTTTGGTTTTTGGGTTTTTTTGTTTTTTGTTTGTGGGTTTATTTTTTCCCTTTTTTCCTTAGGAAGAAGAGAAAGGTGAGAAAACTTGTTTTTTCTTCTTTTTTAAATTTTATAATAATATATATATTTTTATTTTTTTTAACTAAATTTTTTTTTCTCCTTTTTATAAAAGAATTTTGTCTTGCTTAGCTTGTTTTTAGTTTTGTTTTGGTTATTTGCTTTGTTTTGTTTTATCCTTGCTTCTAATATCAAGACTTTCTTGATATCCCTGCTTAACGACTGGGACTTTATCATTATAAGCAAGTTTACTGCTTTCCTCTATAGTTTCCCCCAAATCTCTCACCAGACTTCCTCCCTGCCTGGGCTATATCTCTCTCGCTCCTCTCAATCCATTGGCATAACTTTTTTGTTCTTTTTCTTTTTTCTTTTTCTACTTTTCTTTCATTCTTTCCTTATGCTCCCTTCTGTCTTCCTGTCTGATTATTAGTTTCTCTTATTCTCTTTATTGTATTTTTGTTTTCTCATTTTCAACTATTATCCTATTCCTACTCTGATATGGAAATGCAAAAATGGGGAAAATAATCACACAACTCAATCATTCCAATTCCATGGCTTAGCAACCTTCACCAATTTTCCCTTTATATACCTGCTTTGTGCTTTTTATACTGTATAAGCACTAACAACACAGACTCTTCTATTCTATACAATGCACTTTAGCACTCCACTACCCAATTGACACTCAATGTTTCCTATGTACACTTAGTCTGAAGACTAAAATAGAAATAGGTAGGAACTATGTCTAAGCACAACTCAGTGCCCTGTACTCAAGGGTCTTATGGATCATTTGAACCAACCACCTGTTTTTACAGAAATCACTGGGCACCAATCTCAAAAGAGATGACTGAGAAGCTGAGCAGAGATTTTGAGAGTGTTGAGTTAGAAAGACAAAAACAGGAGGCCTGAGTACACCAAGGAAGGGAAGCCCTGGCAACTCCTCATGCATTGCTTTGTGTATCCCCAAGAGAGCTATAGAGTATAAATAAATAAATATTTACAATGCAGAAGTCCTGCTTCGAATCATCTCAATCCTTGAATTTAGGGTAGAGTTACCCAGGATTTCTAGTGGCCCTAGCTTCCTGCTAGAAGCAAAAATACATTCTCTCTGAAGGAAGACCATCTTAGACATCACTTTACCTGACATGTTTTTCAAATATAATTTCTGGAATTCACTAAAAATTCAACGAAGCAGAAGAAATAAGACAAAGGGATCACAAATGGAAAGGAAAAAATACAATGTAGGCAAACTCACATAGGATGCAAATAAGAAAGTCATGAGACACAGAATATGTTTAATAGGTTCAAAGAGATAATAGGCGTAACTGAAAGTTTTGATAGGAAACTGGAAACTATTAAAAACACAAGTTGAAAAACACATAACTGAAAAATATAATAATCAAAATGAAGACCCCTATGATTTTTAATAGTACGGCAAACCCAGTTGAAAAGAGAGTTAATGAACTGGAACATAGGTCTGAAAAAAATGTCCAGAATAAAACATGACTAAACAAAAGGATTTTTTTTTTTTAAATAGAGAACAAAACAATCCTATCATTTTGCAAATGTATATTGAAGAAAAAAAAACACTGAAGAGGGTGGAGGGAAAAGATGCTGATCTAAGTAACTTTGGAAATGAATGGAGTCTGTAAGACTGAAAGCAAAAGAAACTGTACATAAGCACTGTTCTTTGGATGGTAAAGTTGTGTCCCACAGGACACATGTTAACAATTCTGAATTTGCTATACATGCACACTGGAATTGAACAATTACGTAAATAAATGCAGACAGCTGGAACAGGTTTCTCACTGTTGAAGAGGGAGTTTACAGATAAGCAAGGGAGCAAACTAAAGCAATCCATGGGTTAATAGTAGAGACACTAGTATGAACTCAGATTTAGCTTACTATAGAAACAGATGGTTACACTAACTGTTTGATATTTATACATATACTGTTTATAGATACATAGACTTTTTATAGATAAGTACATATACACAAGTTAGTAAATACACATGTATGTTCTTGCTCTGTCAGATGAGAGAGACTGGAAGCAATGTCACCAGCAGCAGTGAGCATACCTAGCATCCAGATCTTGATTTCTAATACCATTATCCAATAAAAGAAACCAGGGTTCCTCAGAGAAATGGCTGATCCTAGGACTGGAGCAGAAAATATTCAAAATAAGCAAGGAGGAGGATCTTGCAGTACCAGAAAATAAGGAGGTACTTTAAAAAAAGCACAAGAACAACAAACTTGCAATGATGGTATTATATCAAAATAACACAAGAAGTCAACTGAAAAAGCTCCTAATTGCAAAGCTGGAACAACTTCAGCATCAAAATAAATTGCATTATAACTCAAAGTATAAAATAAATGTCCACAACATAAATAAATGATTGAATAACAAAATAAATGGGAAAGAAGAGACAAAACTCCAGTACAGAATAATTCCAAATAATTTATGTAGATATTCTGCCCTTAAAGAGAAACATAACTCCCCCTCCATAGTGTGGGCCGTGCATAGTGACTTCTTCCCAGAGTACAGTGTGGAAAGGGGGAAAGGAGTAACTTTACAGTAGAGAAACCTGGCAACCACTACCTCAGTCAAATGATCAAGGTCAACATCAGAAGTGGTAAGTCCTGCTGATAGAGTGATATGACATGATAAAAATGTCACTTTACCTCTGTGGTTTTCCTCTCAAAGCCCACAGCTCTAGCCTAATCATGAGAAAAACATAAGCCAAGAGGCACCTAAGGACACAGGACAACTAAATGTAATATGGTATCCTGGGTGGGATCATAGAACGGTAAAAGGACACCAGGTAAAAACTAAGGGAATCTGAGTGGATGTTAGGTAATAATTATCAATATTGGTTCATTAATAAATACTGACTATATAAAATTATTGTAACATCTGGTGAAATTTAAAATACACGTAGAATTAAAATATGTGACAATAACAGCCTATTAGTTGGGAAGTTGGCAAATTCATTATCCAGGAAGGAAAAAGTATATATTTGTCTATGATTTGTATTATCCAAAAATAGTAATAATTTTATGATGTTGAAATACTGATCATTTTCTATTTTAAAAAAACAACCTACTAAGAACTATATATTTTTTATAGATAAGATTAATATGACCTCTGTAAACCAGAATATCAGTCCATGGTCCCTAGATAAGTGAGGAGTTCCTGATCTTAGAAGCCCAAGCAATGAATCCTGCTTTACTATCTCTTAATACTTATAACACCAAGCTTGCAAACATAAAACACATTACAAAAACAACCTTCCCTTTAAAAAACAAAAAAACAAACTCTTGAGGTTTCCAGCTCTACTTCTGAATTTATAAATTTCAATTTATAAACAACTTTTAGAAAAAGTAGAGAGAGTGGGGTGGAGTTGTGTACTGTTCCTCCCAAGAACAGAATGGAAATCTTAAATTCTGAACTGCAACTTGGTTGCCATGTCATAGCACAGACCTGGCACCAGTTAAATGAAGCAAGACACTGACATAAGAATTTTTTAATATTTCATAAAACATGAGAATTTGTGGGGTTTCTTCCTGGGGAGTAAAAATTGAATGTAATATTTCAATCATACCTAAAAGAACATGAGTTAATATTTCACAGCTACTTAAAACCATTCATTCAGCAACAGTAATGCAAATATTCAGATATGTATGCTTTGTAGGCAAAGCATGGCGCCTTGAATTATTACCTGCGTCCTCTTAGACCACTGACTTACGATTCATTTCAGATCAGGTAACCAGAAAATCACTGTGTTCAAAGGGGAGCACTAGCAATAAAGTCTTTATACTCACAATTCTTTCATTTTTGTTCACACACAAGCTTTATTTGCCTTCTGAATAAAATATCCACCAAAATCAGTGATTAAGGAATTAATATTGTATCTTTAATTATTAATTGAATTGCAATTTTCCATCCACATTATGTGTAAAATATAAAGGCTCTGTGAGGAATGGTTATACTGTAATAGCCTGATGATCCCAGATATGATGAGTGCCTTCAATATAAACTTTCCACCTCAACCGCAGTGAAATTTGTCGTGTCGGGCTTTCAACCCCATCTCTTAATGCTTCGGAACAGTGTTTTGAGAGCACGAATAAGGGCAGAGAGGAAGCACATTATTTGGAGCCTGTTTACTCACTGAGCGCCCTTCTTTCCACTATCACTATCCCTAGGCTACGGGAGCAGAAAGCCAGGCTCAGGCAGAAGCTGACACCCTTCAGAGTGATTTCAGAGTTAGGAGGGGAGCTGAGGCGCCATGAATGACTTGACAGAGGCGCCTGTCCTGCCCTGCACTGCAGCAGCTGGGAAGCGGGCGGATGAGATGCAGGGAGGAGAGCTCATTGCCTCCCACTCCCAACCCCTGTGCCCAACCCCACTCTTGTTCTCTTTAGAGACACATTTCCTCTTTTATCTCCTCACTGGCCTAAACAACCCAGCAGCCCTGAGGGACATTTTCAAGCCACATATTGCCATCACGTGCCCCTTGATATGAAGCACTGACAAGGACACATCACCTCTCTGGTACCCTTCCCAATAATGCATAATCTCGATCTAATCATTAAAAATATGTCAAATATCAAGTAGAGAAGCATTAGTCAAAACTACTGGCCAATACTCTTCAGAAGGGTCAAGGTCCTGAAAGACAAGGGAAGCCGGAGGCACTGTCATAGACCTGAGGATACTTCAAAGATGTGACTACTCAGTGCAATGTAGGGTCCTGCATTGGGTCTTTTAACAGAAAAAGGATCTTAATGAAAAAACTGGTGAAATCCAAGTAAGCCCTGTACTTCAGCTAACAGTATTGTACTAGGTTATCATCTTAGTTTTAGTAACACTTAGTAAGTGTTCTATGGTTATGTAAAATGCTAGCATGCAGAGAGGCTACATGAAGGATACGTGGGTCTTTGTACTATTTTTTCAACTCTTCTATTAGACTTATCTCAAATTTTAAAAAATTAACTGATAAAAGTACACAGAACAACATTATGAGGAAGGAAGGGAGGAAGGGAGGGAGGAAATAATTTAAAAGAGATACTTGGGAAGTTTCAAAACTGCTAATTCCCCAGTAGATGGGAGTTACTCATTTGAAACCCTCTGATGTACATAGTCCAAAAGTGACATAATATGGTAGTTAATAACCTGGACTTCAGAATCCGCTATAGCTTAGTTTAAAACCTGACTTTACCAGTTATTAGCTACGTGTCTAACGACACATTACTTAATCTCTAACTCAATTTTTTTCTTATGTAAAAAAGGGAAGCGAATAGTACCAACTTCATAGGATTGTCCTGAGGATTAAATGGAGTAATACATGTAAAGATAATCTTAGCACATGTCTAGCATCTAGAAAGCACTTAATAAAGGGACGCCATTAATATTATCACAGAAACTGGCATTATTGATGCTACCAACTTCCAAAGTGTATGCCTTCCTTCTCCTTGGAAACAATAATTCCCCCATGCCACTCAGCCTTATCCAAATCTTATCCATCCTTCAAGTGCCAACGGAATCTCAATGCCTTTATAAACCTATGATAAGTTCTCTAACCCCAAAATTTGCATGAAATTTATGTATTGTGTAGTTATCATTTGCTATCATTTTATGTGTGGCAGTCATGTTCCATCAGTTAGACTATAAGACACTTGATGGTAAAGACCACATTGTTTCTTCTTATGTTTTCCTTGGCATCAATGTTGAGCACATAGTAGGCATTCAGAAAAGCAAGGCGGTCTATGATTATGCTATTTTAAAATTTTCTAGGGGAATCTGGTGACCCCATGAATTTGATCACTGGAACGTGAGAGGCCTGTCAAAACAGGACCAGAAGAGGCATATGTATCCTTCAAATCCATCTATAAAAGAAGTAATAGCCTTTCAGAATCTTCTTCTCTCCATATGCAAACCAGATTCTTCACTCCTGTCTCTGGGGTCTCTATTTCATGTGTTCTTGTCTTACAAAATAGACACTTCACGATAGTCTCTCTGGGACTTCCATAGACACATTTCTTTGGCTGAAATCCATTCTCTCTGGAAATTAACCCCAAATTCTTAATAACTTCCACATTCAGACACCATGACCACACACAACACCAGGCACAGCACATGATTTCTTTTAACAATTCCTTTATATTGCATTATGGTTTCTTAAGTGTATTGTTTTAATTGGTTCTCATAAAAACTCTTAGAGGCTGTCTGGAAAGTATAAGTAGTCGTCTTGCAGGTAAGACAGCCAAGGCCCAGACTTGCCCAAAATCACACAATTAGTAAATTGCAATTTTGGATTCTTACATTATTCAGTAGGCACTTATTAAGTTTCTCACAGGCCTCCCCTGTCCTGTGTGTTCCCTCAGCCCCGCATGCTTTCTCCCGTCATCGCACTGTGTAATTATGAAGGATTTTAATCATCTCCCTACTTGTACGGATCATGCCCTGGACTGTAAGCCCCATGCAGGCAAGTATCTGTCTTGCCCTAGCTGAGTCCCTAGTAACTAGCACCAAGAAGGCACTCACGAGGCAGCAGAGGAATGGGGACAAGTAAAAAAAATGATGCTGACAGATATGCCAAAAGAGCTCAAATTAATCGTTCTGGATGGATGCAAACTACACCATCCCTTTTCCAGACATTAGCATCTTATAACCCAATTCTTCCCGAGAGTGCATGGCTGTTGGGAAATTAATGCACTGGGGAAGAAATAAAGCCTACCACTGAGATGAATCGAGACCAGGTGACCACGAAGAAGCACGAGATGAAGCCTGGTTACTATCACACTCTCCAGATAAAGCCCTTAATCCTGACCAGTCAATCCTGACTATGCCACACCCCCTAGGCAACTCTCACCTCCTCCAAAGAATCGAAATGATAACCTTTGACTTAAGTTACCACACTAAAAGAAACTAATACTCCTAAATGATAGTAAGAGGAGCTCACTGACTCTCAGGGCGGTGAAATACTGAAATAGATTCCTCAGTGTCACAGAAGTCTTTTGTCATTGAAGAAAATCTTCAAGAAGACGGTAGAAATCTATGTGAACTATTTTCCCTCCTGAGTCTTTTTTAGCTGAAGCATCCCTACTTCTCTCGTTATCCTATGTTTTAAATCAACATTATTGCTCCCACCTCCTTCATCTCAACATCTCCTTCTTTCAATCCATAGCCATCTGGTTGTACAAGTCCCACCTTCAAAATCAGAACCATTAAACGTTTGAAAACATCATTTTTCAGAATGCTGGCAGAGAATCTCTTATCCATAGTGATGGCATCAATTTCCCCATGTGAGGAAAATGCCAGTTGCTAACAACTGTATCTGATACTAAGCAACCAGAGTGGTTCTGGAAGCTGTGTGGTGTCTGAAAGAGCACCAAACAGGAATTTGAAGGCACGGTTCTGTTCTGGCCTTGACTCCTCCACACACTTCATGTGACCTCAGATAGATTCCTCAGTTACTCTGATGCTGTTTTGTTTTCTTGTCTCTAGAGCGAGCACGGGTCCTTCCAGATCCTGGGTGCTAAGTTCTACTGTGCTACTGACAACCTTCACAGGGGGTGAAGGAGGGAGGGGGCACATGATCAGGAACTCTTAACAACCACAGAGCTTTTTCTTCCAGTGTAATGAACAGCATGGACTGTTTTTCCCCATTCCAGAAAAAATAGAAAACAATTAGAATATGTTTAGGGGAGACAACCTTGGCCAACATTGAAGAAAAATATGTATTAATTAAAAAGTAAAGACTTGGTCCACAAGAGAAACCATTTGAAATCACTAAAAAGACAAGGGTCACAAAATAAAAATGATGCAAAGTCATTTATATTTAATCTGCTATAAATATAAATAACCAAGAGAAAAGTTTACTGTTTGGACCATCTGTATCTGATAAGCATAAGTTTAAATCCTCGTACCATCTGCTCAACTGGAAGTTAATGCTGTCTCAACTATGCCAAATCACAATTATGATAGCACGCATAGCAGTCTTGTGGCACATGATCTAAATACTGACCATTCTTTAATAGGATGAGAAACTCGAGCCAAACCAGCTTGGCTGGAAATTACTTTAGTGCTTTATGTTCACCTTGATTAAGACCAAATAGAGGCATGTAACTGGCAAAGCCACAGGCTACCAGAATTTCAGAGTAGGAGAAACATTCTAGGTAGGGATCAGAATACCCTGGAACCTAGGAGTGATGAGGAGGCACAGTGAAGGCAGAGAATCAAAGTAGAGATTTAACTGTATTTCCATCCACCTAGGGCTAGTCACTGATACCTATCCGCCTGACCTACTGTCATGTATTAGCCACAGAGTATTTTTCAGTGGGGAGCAGGCAAGCCATCAAAACACAGTCCAGTACTGAGATAGCTACTGCCAATATGATAAATTCTTAAATTTTGAGACTTTTAAGATCACCTAGTTCAAAGCCTTTACTTTATAAATGAAGAAACTGGGGCCCACAAGGTTAAGCAACAATCTCCTTTCTCCCAGACCAATGTTTATACCATCCTTGATGCTTCCACTAGAGTTCCAGCAGCCAAAGACTTCCCTTCCTTACCAAATAAAGTCATGTGCTCTTCAAGCTACATACCCTGGTGCCTTTCCTAAATTTTCCTGCCTATCTTACTATCCTAGAAGCAAGTTTCTCTAACATGGTATCTTTCATAATCTTAAGCCCTATTTCACAAAATATGAGTTATTCATATTATCTCCACATCACTATGGGAGAGCTATGTTATGATTTCTAGGTAAGTATAATTAACAACATGCTCTCTACCATCCTTTGTTCTGGACATATCAGACTAACCACTAATTCCATAAAATTCCATGGAACCATCCTTTCAAAGTTCTATGCCTTTGCACAAGCTGTTCCTTCTACCTGGGTGATCCTCCCCCTTCCAGAATCAATCTAGCAGCCCAAACCCACTCATCTTCAAAGACTCAACTCAAATGCTGCCTCTTCTTCAGAGCGTTTCCTGACTTAAACCAAAAGTCAGAATTGGTTTATCTCTCAGCATTTTCATTGTGCTTCAGCTATAACACTTATAAATGATCAGATAATTATTTGTGTTTGTGTCTCCACTACAGCATTAACACCTCACGGGCAAAGAAAGGGTTTTACACATCTTCAGCATAAAATAGGCAAATGTTTTGTTGTCCAATTATGTCAATACTATAACAGAGTCATTGCTAAGATCTACACCATTTTTCTGAATCTACTCTCCATACACTGACAATGACAGAATTATCATGGTCAGTAAGTATTGGGTCAGTATTTCTAAAGTATTAGAAGATTTTTTGGTAAAGAGAAAAAAATGAGGATGTTTATACTCTCAAGTTACTTAAATTCTTATGGTGGGTTTTGTGCCTTTTACAATAAGAATCAGATATTAAAATACTTGCAAAGGGCATGAGCCTCATTCCCATAGAGATAAATTTGAATAGTGAATCTCAAAAACCTGCCTGAAGTTTAATAAGGAATACAGAATATTATACTATAATTTTCCAACTAAAAAGCTAAAAAAATTCTCATTTCTATAATAGTAACAAAAATAAAAGGTAATATTTCTTGGGGGCTTACTATGAGCCAGGTCTTTCATTAAGCACTTTAGAGTCATAATTTCATTTAACCTTCTCAGCAACACCATAAAGTAGATACTGTCATCGTTTCCATTTTACAGATGAGGAAACTGAGGCATCAAGAGTTTTAAGTAAGTTGTATGCATAAGGTCAATTAAGGAATAAGTAGTAGAATGAGGGTTTGACTCATCAGACAGATTCGACAGCTCCTGCTCTAGTTAAAAACAAACAACAAAAAACCACATGGAAGTCAAGAGCTCAAGAAATTCTATGAAAAGCTCTCTGGGCTAATCAAGAGATAGAGGACTTCAGCTTCTTTTAGCTGGACAAGGAAGACACGCCCTTGGGAGAGGTACTAGAATCTCTAAAGAAAGGGGAAGCATGAGACTTTTATCAACTCAGAGGAATGAATTCTTAAAAGGTTGAAATCATTGAATTAGTAGACTAAGTCTGTGCCTAAAAACAAGATTACCACCCATGCAAAATGATGCCACCTAAAAGCACAAACTGAGAACATTTTATTCCATCAACTGGGTGTGCTTGTGTACTTTCATAGGGTGGAAATGGAACTCGGCTTCTGGGAGGCTACTGTATATATTTCCCGGCAATTATTTATTTATGGCTTATTGGACAGCTTTTAGCCTTCATCCAGAGAGACAGTTAGTGATGTATTTCTGTTTTCATTAGGAGAGAGAGGAAAAGGCTGAGGTTCTTTTAGGGAGAGATCGGTTTCTGGCCCATCTACGTAACTCATTTTTTATCATGACAACTTTTTTCTGTAGAAAAGGTAGTGATTGTGATGTGTATGGTTTACATATAAATTAACAATTTCTTTGTACAGTGATACTAGTTTGCCAAGTGTTTTCTTATAGATATCATCTTATTTGAGCCACGCAAAAACCTGCGGAGTTAGTGGATCTGCTCTCATTGCAGGAAAGCCCAGTGGCCGGCCTTAGCTCACAAAGCTGGTAAGTAGCACAACGGGGGTGTGAAACCCTAGCCTTGTGATTCCAGGTCCAGGATCTTCTACTAAACAAACACTGTGTTCACCTATCTTTGTGGTTTGAGTGAACTTGTCACAAATGACTCCATTGGCTTAGTACGTCTTTAAATAACTTGTGATCCTGGATGGAGAAGGAATGCGCAGTAAATATCAGCGATTTGACCTAGACAGACTGACTTTAAAAAAATGTGTGAAGCTTTTATAGTTTACTCTTTTCAAAAGAGGGTGAAAGTCTGCACTTCTTGTGGAATGAGGCTGGGGAACTAGCTTTAGAGATAGACGGCCAGAGTCTACCAAATAGGGAGGTTTGAACAATTCATCTTCGCTTTTGAAATTGGAACATTCAAAGGCAACATCAAAAGCAAAAATAACTCATTTCCTCCCCATTACTGAAACTTGGCTGCTAATAGGGCACCTGTTTGGCATCAGATGACTGCGAATGCAAACGCTTCTGTACAAAAGCAAAATACAATAATTGAAGATTATATTCTTTACATAGATCCTCTCCTACTGCTGTTATTTATTTTTTGCCTAAGCAGAAAATATTACAATTGTGTTTTAATCCTTAGAGGCTTTTGTCTAATAAACACTATGGTTTCCTAGGTGCAGAGCAGATACTGAGGAAATTAATGAAGAGGACTCATTAGTGCTTTTTAATTCTTCCCCTGCCCCAGGACTGACTGCCAGGACTGGAGAGGACTTATCACACCTAGATAAAACTGGTCAGCACAGTCCAAACACCTGGGCAATTCTGCCTTATCTTCCTATGTAAACTGGGCTCTTTTATGTTCTTCATCTGTCCTATTTATGGAAGCTCTAAAGGGTGTAAACCCAGCTGTGACAGTGGATGCCATTTAAAGTGCAAATAATGTAACAGCACAGTCCTTTGGGGAAAGGACTATGATGGACAGAACCTGAAGCTATTATCACTAAACTCTTTGTCTTTAAAATAAAATAAAATAAAATAAAACAAAATGGGGGTGAGATGGAGAAAAGAAAAAACGCTGTGAGGAGGGCTGACATGCACACTCAGATATCTCTCCTCCTCTTTCCCAGGCTCAGGAAGAAAGCTCTGATAGGTTAGACTCTGGTTGGTGGTACATCTAGATGGAAACAGGTGACCTTGATGGTATCAAACCCTCACAATGAAGATTTTAACATAATAGGGTAATGAATTTAAAATGATAGCATCAGAATGTTTCCTGGAATTAAAGGAAAATGACAAAGATCACAGCCTTCATCTCCAACTATGTCTACAAGAACGAAGAAAAAAAATTAACTTTCACAACTGACATGACTTTCCTTTATTTAACAGTTGATATGGCTTCCTTTATGAAACTGGAGGCCCACTCACACTGGACATAGGGCAGGTACCTGCAAAGTACTTATTAAAATCCAGAAGACATAATTCTACAATGATTGAAAAACTGCTCTGCCTGAAACAAAGGTTCCATGTTTTAAATCTCACATTAAAAAGCAGAGAAAACAGGGGACATCTGTAACACAACGATAAAATATACTGAGCACCTGAAATATAGTAAGTGTGACTGAAGGACTCAATTTTTCAATTTGATTTAGTTTTAATGATCTTAAATTTTAAAACTGAAGCAATGAAAAATATTTAGAAATATACTGAAATGATAATATTCTTCATATATTGGGTACAATAAAATACTTTATTCAAATTAATTTTTTTTCATGTGGCAACTAGAAAATTTAAAATTGTATACATGGCTCACTTAGTGTTTCTATTGACAAGTGTCACTCTAAAGGCTGCTGAACCTACCTTAGGGACTAATCTACTTTAGATTACATCAAAAGGTGTTTATTTGCCAGAAAGAAAAGACTGTTTGGCACTTTGGCCTTCTGACAACATAGTCACATATCACACAGAGATTGAGAGCCCAGGTTCTAGAAACCCATAGCTCAGGTCTGAAGCCCAGCTTTGCTTTTTACTAGCAGTGTGACCTGGGACAAGTTGCTTAGCCACTTTGAGGCCATTATTTTGAGAGTTCAGATAGTGGATCTAATATAGTTAGCAAATAAGTGCTCAGAATACAGGCTGGGGAAAAGTAGGTTTACAGCTGTGAGTCCATGAAACACAAAGCTTATTCTTGCATTATTATTAATTATTGTATTATTTTCCATATGGATAACTGTAAACCTACTTTTGCCCAGCCCTGTATCTTAGCTATTACTATTGCTATTTTCATCAGCAGAAACTTTGTTATTTAAACATTAGATTATCTGAAATTCCAAACATGAACTTGAGAAAATTCATATATGAATATAAGAAAATGGACCATATATCTGAGTTTGCGAAGAAGTAAATAATAGTCTCTCCTTTGGCAAACCATCAAGTGGCAAGAACATTTGAGACATGAGATTAGTCCCCTCTCTTAATGAAGAATTAGATATGATGGAAAACCTTTGTCTTTTCCTCCTGTGGTGCTTCTATTTCTGGAACACTCTTGACAGCGGTAAGGAGGAAAGGTAAGAGGATAGGAAGTGACTTGGTCAACTTCTGTCTAGTTCAGCCTATACAAATTCTATAAGCAGTATTTATTTATGGATAGTGATTTAAGCATATACTATTTTGGCTCCTCTAACCCACAGAGTAGAAATAAATACTATGAACTCGATTACTAGATTAAATCCTGGCTAGAAAGGAATTACGATGTTAGTATGAAACAGCAATTTAAGATAACATATAATCTGTATGTGAATTTGCCAATGAACCTATATCCCCTTCTAAAATATAAGCTTCATGAGAGCAGACACTTTGTTCAACCTGAATCCCTAGTACTTAGAACATACCTAGTAGAAAGCAGGTACTCCATACGTATTTATCAAATAAATGAATGAAGCCTGGCCCGCGTGGCTCAGCAGTCGAGCATCAACCTATGATCCAGGAAATCGAGGTTGGATTCCCAGTTAGGGCACATGCCCAGGTTTCGGGCTTGATCCCCAGTGGGGGGCATGTAGGGAGAAAGCCGATCAATGACTCTCTCATCATTGATGTTTCTATCGCTCTCTCTCCCTCTCCCTTCCTCTCTCTGAAATCAATAAAGACATATTTTAAAATGAATGAATGAATGAATGAATGAATGAATGAATGAATGAATGAATGAATGAATAAATGAAGAGAGACTCAGTAAGCCATATAACTGAAAGGAGGAAATTTATGAAAATGGGCCCAGAGAAGTAAACCACAAATCAGATATCACAAGGTGTTACGTAAGCATCGAACGACAGTGGTGTGAATTTAGATAACGCTAAATCAGCAATGAAAACAGAAGGAAGACATCGATGAGAATGTTGTGTGGGTACTAGGTGCCTACAGATCTCCCACCATCTAGGATGAAGTCCAGGAGCTTAGCATGTCATCTATGGCCCTTCCCCATCTGCTCTCTACTTCGCTCTCTAGACAGAGCTTTTGACTGACTGCTCCCTGACCTGAAGTGCCAACTTCGACCTTCAGAAAACAAGCCACGCTCAGCCTCATTCCCATGCCCAGCGCCTGCGTGTCCTGCCGCCATTACACTATTCTTTGTACTGTCTGCCTGGTAAACGCCTCAGTCTTTATACTTTGCTTAAGAATTGCCATCTGGGGAAAGACACTCCCCAACCATCCCACTGAATTAAGTATTTCCTCTTCTGTTTTTTCCAATACCCTTATCATTCCCATATGATAGAAGTGTCCCATATATTCATACATAACACATCCCTTAAGTCATGTATAAAAAGCTGGTTGCATATATCACACTGTGGACCTACACTGATGGGCACTTTCTAATAAGAAAAAATAATAATATGCCTAATTACACCTCCCATCTTAGACAGTATCTTCAAACTAGAGTTCTTATATTTCATACCTTTCATTTAACTATGATCTTTTTTTCCCTTCCTAATTGAAAACTCACTCAACTGGCTTAAATCCAATGGTATCCACTTGAGGCTAAAAATCTGCCTCTTTCAGCATGCTTAAAGGTCTCCATCTTTGTCTCAACTATACTAAGCTTATGAGATGTGTGCTTCTTTTTTTTTTAATATATCTGTACTGATTTCGGAGAGAGGAAGGGAGAGGGAGAGAGAGAGAGAGAAACATCAATGATGAGAGAGTCATTGACCAACTGCCTCCTGCATGCCCCTGACTGGGGATCGAGCCTGCAACCCAGGCATGTGCCCTGACCGGGAATCGAACCCCGATCGCCTGGATCATGGGTCGACACTCAACCGCTGAGCCATGCCCGGCCAGGCGAGATGTATGCTTCTTATCATCAATATCAGCACTTCCACTTTCTATCCTCTACTCATTTTTATAAAACAATAAGGGCAAGATGCAAAAAAATCTTCAAATAATTCTTCAAACATATTCACACTGACAAATAAAGCAACTGAAACTGAATTCTCAACTGCAGTCCCATATGCTACTTTCATCCCTGTCGCCCTGGAACATGGAACAGTGCAGTGCCCTGGGGATTAGTAGGCGCTTAATACATCTATGCTGGTGAATGACAGATTTGACACATTTGGTACACAAATGACACAAACATTGGAGAATCCCCCAGCTCCCCTTTTTTTAATCCTTTCCCCATTTTGAATCGAACCTGCTACTTCTTGGTGCATGGGTGGATGCTCAACCACTGAGCCACACCAGCCAGGCATAGGGTTCTAGGATTTTTATTGAGATTTCAAAGGGAAAGGGGTTAAGAGGGTCAATTGTTTTTAAAACGAACAACCACGTTTCTTCTTAGTTTTGTTTTTGGCTTGCTGTTGTATAATGGAACGATAATTCTAAGGTAACATAAAATACTTATACCAAAATTATATTCTTAAGTAACTCTCCCCAAACGTAAAACTAGGCAAGCTGCTAAAAGAGGAGCTCATTTGCAATATGTTTTATTATTTAAACAGAGTTTTGTGTTAGTCCCAGGTTTGTGCTTAAATGTGCCTTTTTTTCTGGGGACCACCAATGCTTGTCAGGGCACATGGATTGATCTTGTTTAAGGGTACCTCCTCACTCATCTCCATTTCCCTACTGATCCTAGAACTGGAAACTACTAATGCATCTTTATAATTTTTATTATTTATTACCTTTATTCTTTTCTTGGGTATTTGGTGGCATAAAGGAAGACAAGGATAGGTCTTTCCTATTCCATTTCAAATGCTTTTGACATCTTTTTGTACTATGAAATCTTGTGCCTTTTTGCATCTGTGGTACCTAGGAAATCAAATTCTTAAAAATAATGCTGTGTAGGAGTCTCTGGGAGAAGAGATTGTATCCCAGAAGTTGTGTGTGGGTAACTGAGGACAGATTTGCAGATTTCAGCCCAATCTGGTTTAATTTTTTTTAAGCTGTATCACGGGAAAATCGTGTTCATAAGGCTTGAAATTTAAAGGGGAGAGAGAATGGGAAATCAGGCCTGTCCGGCACCTTCTGCCATCCCACCCCTGCTGGAGGCTGTGTGTGGGCATCTCACTTAATCATGGGAGCAGTTCTCTTGAAGAGCTGCTTTTGGCAGTCTGGAAAAGATAGCACTGCCATCTGGTATTTCTGTGTATGACAGGACAGTCAGGAGCACCGGAATTGGGGTCAGGGCAACTGGGGTTTGAATTCTGCTTGTTACCAATTAGGGGATCACATAGCAGTAGCTTGGGTTTGTGGGGTAGGGGGGGTTCTTTTAAAGTTCAGCCCCATCTATCACCCACCCTTGATCTCCATCAGTCCAGGGTTACTACATTCTTTATATAAATGAATGAACTTTTCTCAAACTTAACACTACTAGGTTTTCCCCATGCAGAAATTCTGAGGCAGCCACTAACAGTGACCTTGAACAAGTGAAACCTCTCTGAGCCTCAGTTTCTTATAGAGGTTTCATGAGGATTAAATGGAAAGCACTTGACATGATACCTGACAAAGAGTTTAATACAGGATAACAGTGATTACTGCTGTTAACATCTCAGAGTTTAAATACATCCCACCGCTTACCTGCGTTTTATTTGTCTGCTCAGGAGGACCTCAGCTGCACATTAAGATAGCAATTATTTGATTACATTGCATCTGCTTGTTTGGAAGAAAACTTGTTTTCCCATAAAAGGAAGCAAATTACCAAGGCAAATCACAGGCTGTAAACAATATAAAAATATAGCTATAATAAAAAGAAAGTGTTCCTACTGTTTTTATATAGAAGAATATAGCTGGTATGAGGGGCTATTTGCAAACACCCCCAAAACAGATTTTTCTGTTTACAATTAATTCTTCATGTCGGGATAGAAAGAACCATTCCAACCAGAAATTTTACCACAGTCCCTTAAGCTCTGTGGAGGAGATATACATTATATTGATCTAATAGAATAATATACTAACCTTAGGCTTTATTCATAGTATAGGAAACAATTCCAAACTAGTACATAGAAAGAATATAAAGTCAGTTGTAAAGACCATTTTCCATGCTTTCTTTCCATAGCAATAACTCCCATTGCTTGTTGTTACCAAAAAAAAAGGAAAGTGGATAATTAAGGTGACTTTCTCTGTAACATACCAAAGACGGAAGCAAAATTAATTTTTGCTCATTACTTTTTCTCACAATTGCTTTTCTCCAGTTCATCCTTCACTGAGACTTATACTGAGTACTAAATGTAAGTCACATGAAAATGAAGAAATGGAAAGGCATACAAAGCTAAGGACCTGGCCAAAAACACAGAAAGGCAATTTTTCAAAAGACGTAAATTTGCCATTTGATTAGGATGTCTGGGTTAGGATTTTCCAAACAGTGACACTCAGCCCTATGTTTCCTGGAACTGTCCTAAGGGCCACCAGAACAAAGGGAGAACGGGGCGTATGGAGGAAGGTCTCGCTCACACCCATCCCCTCCACAAGTAACACACCACCATTTTAAAGAGTATGTATAAAGCCTGGAGACTCAAAGAGAGGAAACAGTCATGAAATCATGAGATTCCCCTCGCCATCCAGGACGCTTTGATTTTATAACTCAAGTTGGCGCCCTCTCTAGCATAAAAGATGTGCTTCAAGCTCCCACCCAGAATTACAGCTCATGAGGCTCCAATCAGGGAGTTGTTGGTATCCATTGGCCAGGACCTTGAGACCATAAGTGGATGATCATTACACAATTGGAGAAGACCAAAATACACTCAACAACTCTTTGACTATATGCTGCTCAACCTTAAATGTAATAGTGCTGGTGCTGCAGTCCCATTAAAACCTGTTTGCTCATTGTGACCATTGGTATCTAAATGCTTGAACAACTTTCTAAATAAGCAGATTTAGTCTCTCTCTTCTTGGGTGCAGTTAACCTTTCCTTGAGACGTTCTCTAGAAGTTCTCTCAAGCTAAGATAAAATCTGCCTTAATAGCAGACATCTAATCAAGCAACAGAGTCACTTTACATGTCCTATCATTTGCTACTCAGTGTCCTATGAGGCAATTAATTAAACAGGTCCACTATTCCTGCTATCCAACTGAGACCCCAGAGGGTTGAAGGTGTTAAGTGACTCACGACAGTCAGTCCCCCACTCTTATCTGTGCCTTTTACCCTCCCTCTCAGGGTTTAAGTCCTTTTTCTTTTTTCCCCTCATTCATTTCTACTATACTAGTCAGGGATTATTTGTCTACACCTGCACACACACACACACACACACACACACACACATGTGGAGCAAAAGTAGGTTTACGGTCGTTCATATGAAAAATACAATAAATAACAAAGATACAAGAATAAACTGTTTCACGTACTCACAACTGTAAACTCACAACTGTACCTATTATCAGCTGCCTTCACCATGAGAAGGAATCCATCCTACTAGTATAATTTTACATGGTGGGGTGGAGAAGATAGAGAAAAAAATCACTGAGTGCCTACTGTGTGCCAGGCACTGTACTAGGTGCTAGAAATACAACAAAGTAGGACCCATGAAGTTTGGAGTCTACTGGGGAGAAGAAGAGGGGGAGAGAGAGCGAGAGAGAGCGAGAATAAAGTAAGTCGAGCAGTAATTACACATGTGAACAGAGCTATTTCTGCTGGAAGCACAGTGACGAATACAGAATAGGCAGAAAGACTGGCTGCTTGGGCAGGTATGGTAGGAGGAGGCCTTTCCGAGGGAAGCCCATTAAAGCCTGCTTCTGAGGACGAGCAGGGCTCAGGAAGACAAGGAGCGAGGGAGCGAGGGTTTGGGAAGAGGGCACACAAGTGTAGTGCCTTAGGGTTGGAAACAGACTGGCCTCTTGTAAGAACTGTCAAAAGGTGGGGGTGACAGAGGGGCAAGTGCTTTAAGAGGGGCACAGGGGGTGAGCATGCCAACGGAACTGTAGAAACGGGTGTTGTGTTTCCTTTCTCTAAGGGCATGAGTGTGCATAGTAACAGTGCAGAGTGAAACCAGCGGCGGAAGCTTGACTTTTGTTTCCACAGTGGTCAAGATCGGCTCTTACAGATCCACATGCTCTCAGTTTCTCCTTCCAGTTACCTGTAAGATGAACTAAAAGAGCCGAGAGGGGCAGTGCCACCTGGCTACTGATGAGACAAGCTTGGAAGATGGCATGACCTTGGCTTAATCCTCACGGTGCTGCCACAAGAGCAGCTTCCTTGTTCCCCCTTTACAGGTGAATGTTCTGCACTATAAAGAGGTTAAGACACTTGCCCAAGGTAAGAAGTGACAAAACTGCGATTTTTATCCAGGTAGGTCTGACGTTGTCAGCGTATCCAACCACATTCTCACTGTCCCTCATAGGGTGAGTCCCTGGTTAAAACTTAGTATCAAGTAAAACTGGGGGCAAATTTCATTCATTTTACATTTCACATGTTCTTTCTTTAGAATGCAGTGTTATGAATTTCGGCACTCATTCAACAAATGCTTATTAAGCACCCCCTGTGTTCGGCACTGTGGTAGTTACTGAAAATGACTTATGTGTGAGACTGACAAGGTAAATCAGGAATCCGTAGTTAAAATAGTAATGATACACACTATTTTGAGAATCATTATAAAACGAGACTACAGACATAATTATAAAGTACCTTTAAAATCAATTACTGGTCTTCTAAGGCTATCGCTTGGCTTCTGATTTTGCACGTGCACTTTCGTAAGACAAAGGTTTGAATGGAACAGAGATCTGAAGAGTTTAAAATGAAAGATATCAGTTCCTGGAGTAACTGAATCACATGGCTATCACTGGGGGAAATCTCATTAAATAAGAAATGAAATGATCGCTAATGATCTTAAGACTCTTCTAAGTCATCCGAGGCTGTAACTTTTATGACTTCGTCAGCTAGCTAGTATCTTAAACTCAACAAATGCATTAAAGATTTAAGCATTTTCTCCTCTCTCAGAATTAATATGAAGTCTGGTTTAATTTTCTGATACCCCAAGTTCAGATTAGGAGCTGCCTCTCTATTTTCATATCAATTTACACTTGCCCGTCACACTAGATTGAAGCTCCCACTTACTAGTCTAATCTATTCCTAAACCATAAACTCCATGAGTATATTGTCCACATGCTTCTTGTTCACAGGTGACCCTGCAACCACATGCAGTCTCAGGTGCATGTAAATGTTCAGCAAATATTTCTAGAAGGAGTGTTTGAGCCAACCATTGCAGAGAGGTAGGAACCTAACACACACAAGCAAAGGGCATATTAAGGTCATAGTGTTGCCTGGCATTTACTCACGTGGCCAGAAGGTAGCAAACAGATTTCTAGACAAGTAACTGAGGCTAGACCTAAAACTGCCTATGAAAGGAGGTCCTTCTGATGAAGGAATGTCAAGATCTGTTAGAGAACAAGGTATATATATTTGTCTTACAGATGAAGGCAAGTTAGAAGTGCCGACAGTTTCCAGTGAATAAGTCTGTGCACGTTGTGAATTACTTCCCTGGCTGACTCTAGAGAAGTGCTAGGAAGTCATTAGCATAAGGACTTAGTGAATCAAGATCTTGATTCTTTGAAAGGCAATGCTCCTGCACCTTTGGTGGAATTGCAAACTTGTGCAGCCACTATGGAAAACAGTATGGAGGTGCCTCAAAAAAATTAAAAAGAAAACTACCATATGACCCAGCAATCCCACTTATGGGTATTTATCTGAAGAAATCTAAAACACTCATTTGAAAAGACAACATGCACCCCTATGTTCACTGCAGCATTATTTACAGTAGCCAAGATATGGAAGCAACTTAAGTGTCCATCAATAGATGACTGGATAAAAAAGATGTGGTTCTTATATACAATGGACTATTACTCAGCCATAAAAAAAGAATGAATTTGTGCCATTTGCAACATGGATGGACCTAGAGAATATTATGCTAAGTGAAATAAGTTAGAGAAAGACAAATACCACTGATTTCATGTACATGTGGAATCTAAGAAACAAAATATAAATGAACAAACAAAACAGAAAGAGACTCACAGATACAGAGAACAGACTAATGGTTGCCACGTGGGAGGGTTAAAAAGGTAAAAAGGATTAAGTTGTGCAAACTGGCAGTTACAGAATAGTCGTGGGGGTATAAATTACAGCACAGGGAATATAATCAATAATGTTGTAATAACTACATATAGTGTCAGGTGGGTACTGACCTTTGAGGGAGTTCACTTTGTAAATTATGTCCAACCACTATGCTATACACTAATATAACTTGAATGTCAACTGGAACTGAAAATTTTAAAAAGAAATTTAAAGCACTTGGTAAATGTGGGGAAATATCTTAATTCTCCACATACAGATATGGTATTTTCTATCCACCTCAACTAAACAACCCTAAAAAAAGGTACTTTAATATAATAAGGCAGGTCCTCAGTAAGTGTGAAGCAACCAGATCTTTTCAAACAAATAAATATTTTACATTATTGAGCATCCAGGGACCTAAAAATGGCCTTTAAAATGTTGGAAGTATCACACATCATAGCGTCAGTCATTACTGCCCCACGCCGCAGGAGTCTCTCCAGAAAAGCCAGGCAGAGCTGCTCCTTCTCTAAGGCGTGCTTTCCTTAGCACCTTCCTATTTCACTGCAGCTTGACAGACTGTACAACTCCACACAGGTAGCCCTCTGTTTAATGAAAACAACACATTTCACCTAGTTAGCTAGAAAGCAACTCAATGAAAATGAAATCTACTTTCCATTTGCATTACAGTGTAAATTTGCATAGGAAAATTTTTCCAGCCCTGATGCTTGACCAGTGATTGATGTGTTCTGCGTGTAGGCCAGTTCTGTTTCTGTTTGGGGTATTTTCAGTACTCTGCAACGGTTCTCCAAGTCTAGGGTAATCCCTTGATTTTTAAGGGTATGCCCCTATTACCCGCTCATATCCAGATGCCCCACTTCCCATCTCCCAGTCACTAGAATTTCCCTGCTGCTCTAAGGTCCCCTTTACAGAACAGTCACCATCACCAGAGCCTCATTACCCTTTATTTAGCTGCCTGGACAGTCGCCATTAACTCTCTCATTTCCTTTTAATACCTTACAGTACAGCAACTCTCAGTGGGAAGCAAAATGTCTTGCTTTCATTCCTGGAACAATTTTAATGATTCTATTGTCAGTAGCATACTCAGACCCATTCTCCATCACCAGGAAGGAGAGTACTCTGTAGGATGTGATTCATAAAAGGTTATTCTAATTCTGCAGTAACTGAATATGCTATTTAAATTGTATTCTTAATTTTCAATTCTACCACATACTATCCTAGGTTCTGAAAAGTCACAAGTTGAAAACCATGTAAGGAAAAAGTCACTATTAATGACTTCCTTTAGGGAATAGCCAGGGGGAAGGAAGATGTATGTTTATTCAGATTTAATTAAAATAAATAGCTTGAATTTCCTCTTAAAAAGCCACTTGAAGATGTTTTTCTTTGTTTGTTTGTTTCAACATGCATAGAATCATGTTGAAACAGACTGGGCAAAGTATCCAAGAGGACTTATTAGAAAGAATCAGGTAAGTAAGAGGAGCCACCTGTGTCTCATCCTTGCCAGCATTCATAACGATTTACTAACACTTCCACTGACTGGGTGCCAGGAACTGTCATGAGCACCCTACACATATCAACCCACTTGATTTTCATAACAACCCTACGAGGCAACGTCACCATCTCCATTTTACAGGTGAGAAAACTGAGGCATGGAAGTAATAAACCAATGATCAAGTAGCTAAGAATTCAACCTCAAGCACTCTGGGCTCCAAGACCCAGGCTCTTAACCATGTTATGCTGCCTCTGACATTAGAAAATGATTGTTAACGTTTATGGAAGGGAGGGAAGGAAGAAATGGAATCCTTCAGCAGTAAGAAAATTAAGGTCATTCTCACAGCACACTGCATTCTGGTAGAGTTCTTTCCCTATTAGGGCTATTTTCTCAATTTTGTAGCATTTTTCTGAATCCTGAGTCCCTTCTGGGTTATTAGTTAAACCTGGGCCTCATCCCAGTTTCATTGGTCTCCTGCTTGGGTGAACCAGCTAAAAGAAGACCACAGGAGACTCTGCTGCTTCTAAGTGTTTTTCTCAGTTCCCCTGACCTAGAATCTCTGTGCCAGTGCTAAGCGCAGAGCATCTTTTGGTGAGAATTTCAATTTGTATGTAAAGTGCTCAGCTAGTACCAGAAGCACTCAGAGGTATTAGAAAATAGCTCGATTATTATTTAAAGCACCATCACAGCATCACTGCTCTTCAGTTCTTGCTAAGAGATAATGTCATGGTATATTCACAACAGTGGCCTCACGACCATAACAACTCTGCAGTGGGCACTCACTTTTCATTCTTTTGAGAAATACTCATGGAAGACCTACCTACATGTGCACCAGGTGCTGCGCCAGGTAGTAAGATGACAGACACAGTTCCTACCTTCCTAGAGCTTAGTCTTCATGTTGGAGAGACAGTTAAATAAGCAAGTGTAACACAGTATTATTCGTGCCATGGTAAAGAAACTTAGGGCAGTATGGGGCAAAGGTAAGGCGTGCCTAATCCAACTACAGTAACTAAGAAAGGAATTGAAGGAAACTGCAGATGCTGAGCTTAAAAATGCAAGGGGCAGGAGGGCGACAGAAGATTCTGGGGAGGAAAGCAGAGGTCATTTCCTGAAGGGCGGTGATTCAGGGCAAGGAGTTTGTATTGAGTGTGAGGCAGTGAAGAGCGTGAAGCAGAGGAGAGGCATGGTCAGACTCATATAAGAAATCTCACCATTTTCGCAGTAGGGAGAACAAACCCAAAGGGGACACCACTAGGCATGAGGTGGGAAGGGAAATTTAAGCTTCTTTGCAGTAGTCTAGAAAAGCAATGCTGGCGGTCTAGGCAGGAGTAGTATCAGTGGCAATGAAAAGAAATGGACAGGCTTGAGAGAGATGAAGAACCAACAGGACTTGTCACAGATTAGACAGAGGGACCAGGGAGAAGGGAGAGCCCGGGATGACACCCAGGTTTCATTCTTCCCTGGAAACTGGGTGGCTGAATTGCCATTTACTGAGATGAAGAACAGTGGGAGAGAAACAATTTGTGAAAAATGGACAAGGAGCTCAACGGAGCTATAGCACAGTGGAAAGAACCCACGAATGCAAAATTAGAGTAGCCAGAATGCAAACTTTCCCACCCAAATGACCCCTCCCCCAGTGGATGGGACCCAGTGCGCACGTGGGTAGGCTCACTGCACCCTGATGATATCTCAGTCCAGCAGCGGGATATTAGAAAGTTCTTGAAGGTCTAGAAAGCCAAATAAGTGTTTCTTTTTTTTCCTGCCATATCATCAGAGTCAACTTGGACAATGGAGGTAATAAGTTGATCCCAATTGCTACTTGTCTATATGATAAATATTGAAAAGCTAACAATAAGAAGATGCCCTTCCCCTGCCTCCATCACATACAGCATTTCAATCTGCCAAAGCGAATTAAATGTGAACTTGCCGTTACTCATGATTTCTTGCCAGAAATAATGAACTTGAATCTGATCAAGTCTCTAGAATCTAGAGTCCAGATATAACAAATTCACAAAAAACGCAGGACTCAGAAAAATGTGTGTTCATGAGATCACAGAAATCACAGAGATGGATCAGCACAACCTCGAAAAAGGGACAGTCAACATGACAAATAACTTGGTTTCTTCAAAGAAATTGGAAAAGTGGTCAGGAGAAAAAAGGAGGGGGAAAGGGAGAGACTAAAAGGTACCTAAGATATAGTCTACCACTTTGTTACATATAAATTATATGCAGTATTTTTTCAATTCTTAAAGAGAAAAGGAATAGTAACCAAAGGTAATGAATGGGCTTCATTTGGGTCTTGACTCAAACAAGCCAACTTTAATATTGTGAGAAAACCAAAAGTTTGAACATCAACTAGATATTAAACTATAGTAAAGGATTACAGCAAGTCCTCGAATAACATTGTTTTTTCACCATAACTTTTGTTATAATGTTGGTGAGATCCCACAGGAACTTAACTCCTTTTCATACCAACTAGCCTGTGGTAAAACTGGTTTCCCTACACACTGTGCCTGAAGTTACAGAAGCTATCTACAATGTTAAGGGAGGACTTACTGTATTAATTTTGCATGTGATAATTGCATTGTTATTTTTTCATTTTATTTTGGAAACATAGAGTACAGTATTTGTAGATGAATGAAATGATTGATGTATGAAATTTGCTTCAAAATAACCCAGTGCGGACAGGAAGGAAAGTAGGTAGCAATATTTGTGGAACAAGATTGGTCTTGTAATAATAATTGTAATTGTTAGAGCTGGGTGTCTCCACATTTGGATGCATTTAAAGATTTCTGAGCTAAAAATTTTTTAACTGACTTGCCAAGAAATCCAATACTTGAGGAAAGCTACAGGAAAGACCAAAGGAAAAGAGCAAAAGTACTTATGATGCAGAAACTGAGCATTCATCTATCAGTCTCTGAAGGAACTTTTTTCTAGGCTTTGCACTGGCATCTCTCCTATGCAAGTCTCTCCTCTCCACAGTTTGTGTTTGGAGGTGCTCCAAATGGATCTTTATAGCACATTATCAGCTATTTCCATTTCTAATTCCTTTCATAAGATTCAAACCTCATTAGATTGCCAGGAGCATCTGGTCTTCTCTTTCCAGTTGTGTTTGTTTGTTTTTAACACATCGAGGCACTTGGGGGCATTTGCAGAGACCTCCCTTTTCTGTCCTCATGTAGACATTTCTCCTGTTGCCAAATTCATTCAGTGATGCTACAGACCTAGGAGGAAAGGGCTTTAATTGCCTTCCATAAGAGACTGGGCTTGGATAATACATCTTGTTTGGCATGAAAAAAAAAAAAAAACACAGTACAATAAAATATTTTACTAACACGCTTATATCACTGTTATATTGAGACCAATGCTCAGAGCACAGCATCTTAAAGACACATAAGAAGAAAATACATCCACCACCCCTGCCCTTTATCATCACCATTACCATCTAATATCTGCCCAAGCACAAGTCTAAATGGACTTCAAGATGAAGCTTTACACTTAAATTGTGCTCTTTTTTAAAATTATAAATTAAAACATTTCAAGTCTTAGGAAAGCTACCTTCCAGATACAAAGTCATCTGATCCACAACTATTAAAATATTTCTTACGTATAAAAAAACCCTGAGAAAAGTAACACCATGCCTTAAGAGTATTCTAAATATAATGACAGAATAGAATTTTTACTGATAAGCCTTGATTAGAGCATAGAGAGAAAGAGCTTGAAAGCAGGAATGACTAAAACAGGAGGAAATGAGAACATCTAGGTAGATAAGACAGAAAGTCATCACAGAAAAGGTATCAGCAGTGGTAAAGACCACGCCTTCACAATTTCGGCTACACTGTTCTGTTGCTTCATTTTGAAGGTGCCAACCATCTTATCTCTATGGGCAATAAAAGTTGAAGTTGTAATTGGTATTTTTCAAGTAACCAGGAGAAAAAGAGCTAGAATCATTTAAGGATAGATGCATTCCCACCTGTTTTCCTATAAAAACACACCCTCTTATTGAAGCTTTTTAAAAATGTTTCCATTACAGTTGACACTGATGACCCAGAATTCCACTTCTGGGTATTTATCTAAAGAAATTCAAAACACTAATTCAAAAAGGTACATGCATCTCTATCCTACTTCATTGCAGTGTGGTTCACAATAGCTAAGATACAGAGGCAGCTTAAGTGCCCATCAATTGACGAGTGACTAAAGAGGCTGTGGTAAATATATACAATGGAATATTACTCAGCCATAAAAAAAAGAATGAAATCTTAACATTTGCAGCAACATAGATGGATCTCTAGGGTATTATGCTAAGTGAAATAAGTTAGACAAAGTAAGACAAGTACCATATGATTTCACTTATTAAAGCTTTTAAAGTCAGTGTTGGGGAATTCACAGTGGCCAGAACCATAAATTCCTTCCCAATACAAGGCCATGCTGCTAAATTCTAAGTGAGAAATAATTTCCTGATCTACTTTTCTCCATCACCCCTCTCATTCAATAGCCTTGAACATAGTTACTGTGCAGGTAAAGCAATTTAGAGAGTTTTGTGGCAACAACCCTTTATATTTAAGTAAATGAAATAAAGAGAAGAAAGGTTAAAATGCACCTACAAGAAGCAATTTGTTCAAAAAGGTGAAGAATTGGTGTCGCTATCTATAATTCACAGAACTTAGAGTAAGCACCCTTATGAATTAAACTCCCTACTTGTGGTCATGTTACCGTGCTTTTATGAGAGCAAAATGCCTTTCAATCTGAGTGCTTTCAGCATTTGTCTGAAGTAACTGACTCATGAGTAGGATTAAGGAAATGTGCATAATTCTCTCCAACCAAGAACAATCTTCCCACTCTCTCTGGGACTGGAATATGGCTAAACAAGAGGGTGATTTATTTCCAGGCACCTGTGATTTTGTTCCTAAGTGGTGTGAATGGCTACTGAGTATCTGGTTCAAAATCAAGACTTCTCTTTTCTAAATTACTTAGCTCCCATTTCATTCAGAGGTGAATCGAGAAGGCATTCTCTGATGTTTATGAGATTGCCTTCTATACAACATCTGAACAGAAGAGAGGTAATTACTTAGCTAGCTGGGTGGGAAAAGAGGAAAGGGACAATTCTCGTTGTTTTAAATTAAAACAAAGGAGGTATCTAAAATACTTTGTGAGGCAGTCCTAGGATAGGCATTTCTATGTTCCTATATCACATTTTCTAGGTTGCTGATATGTGAATCATAATCCATAGCATCTCACATATCATATTTTGGTGTGTAAACAATGCAAACACATTTCTTATCACCCTCTTAAATACACAGTACAGACACCTATTGACTTTTTTTTAGTATGTTTTATTGATTTTAGAGCAAGAAGAAGGGAGAGGGAGAGAGAGAAACATTGATGTGAGGGAGAAACATCAATCAGTTGCCTCCTGCACATCTCCCGACTGGGGATCAAACCTGAAACCTAGGTATGTTCCTGCCTGGGAATCCAACCAGCGACTTTTTGGTGCATGGGATGACACTCGACCAACTAAACCACACCGGCCAGGGTAACACCTGTTGACTTAAATCGTTCATAATTCTACATTAACTATACACTCAGTCAAAACTACCTGATGCTGACCATCAATTCTAGGTCTATATGAAGATTAAATGACGCAAGAATCTAGCCTGTTAATAATACAGGGAGATTTTGATCTCCCAATTATCCCTTTGAAAACCTGGGAGTGGGAAATTAGGTAAACAGAGGAAGAAGAGGTCGCTCCCCATGACTGTCGACTACTATGTACAATGTATTAATTTCTCCCTGTTTATTTTTTACTGTGATATGGATCCAGGCAAGGTGACTCTGCATTATCCCTCAGTTATTAGAAAAGTCTGACTGCTTAGAGTTAATTTTATATATATATATGTGTGTGTGTGTGTGTGTGTGTTACATATGTATATTATGTATATAATATGTATATATATATATATATAATTTAACCTAAGAAGAAGTTGAGTTGCTCTGCAAAGAGCATCGTGTGTGTGTGTGCGCTGCTTGGTTTTCGAGGATGTAGGGGTGCTCCCTGGGATCTGTGCTGCCCTTTGGAATCTGGCAGGTTGAGGCTCCTGCCCTTTGTGCTCTCAGCTCCACAGGTGCACTGTAGCTGGGGCTATGTACCTCTCCATGGGGCTCAGCTGGGCTAGTACTTGCTCCCAAAGATTGCATACAGTCAACTTTACAGCACCTCCCATAGTTTCAGCCCATTAACCAGAGCACAACAGCTTGATGAATTAATGCTTATATAGGCACAGTTGGCAGCTTCTAATTAAATAATTATGGCTAAGCAGCTGCAAGGAAGCTGCTGTGGACCCTAGAAAGCCAGCTGTCAGTCTCATTGGTCCTAAGACAGAGGAAGGGTTAACAGTGAACTCTGGATGTTAGGCACAAAGGGCAAGTATATCATATGCAACATATACGCTGTGCAGTATAAAGCTGCTGTGTGTGTGTGTGTGCTAGTCTGACCGTGGAGGGATGGCAGCAATCTGCTCCTCGGCAGCCTCTCAGCAGCCCAACAAAGCAGCAGCAATTCTACAATCAGAAGAACAGAGCCTGTCCAGAGCATCCTAAAGAGGGCACAGTACTGGATGCATGAGTCTTTGACACAGAAATGTCACTGAGCTGGTAGGTAAATGCAATCTGGGTTCTGGGTCTCATTTAGATGTACAAGATTAGAAATCTATTGTGGTCTTTTGGGGGTAGAGCTAGTATGTTTTTATGTGAAGCTTTTTAAGATGCTATTTCAAATATCAGAAATTGGAGAAAGAGATAAAAATGACAAACCTAGATTTGAACACTAAGGTGCATTTTTCCCAAAAGTATGAAGAAGATATTTGTTCTACATAATCACAGATAATGTCAGGTTCCTTTACAGAAGGCTAAAAGCTAGAGTCTTATCTCTGCACTTGGGGAAATTCACCAGAAGGAAGAAAACAGTGTCTGGCCCTGAGCTCCAGCTCAGGGGAAGATACAGATTACAGATAAAGGCCACAGACAGGGTCATCGGACCAAATCCTGCTTGTTACTTGCATCATGTGTGCCAGCACTGAGAGCTGACTTCCTGTTTCTCCATAGGCTGGCCTTTCCACACATCTAAAGACCGAATGCGCGATGACCCCGTACAGAACAACCAGGCTTCCCATAACCACTTCACCAAGGTCCCAGCACCACCTCCCAAGGAATAAACACAACTGTAGGCAGAAATTAGTCCAAGAAATTCATGTGTTCATGTTCAAATAAGTTCAGGCATTTTAACCCCTAGGTGTATTGCTTTGCCTTTAGAACAAGAAGCGCGGAGATCCAACGTCAGCACTGGAACCACATTCCTCATGGGATTCGCTTCCCGACTTCCTGGCCTGTTGAATATCAGCAATTAAATCAAGCACAAAAGTTTACAGACTGATGGACTTTCCTCCCTTCAGGAGTCAATGGCTTTAATGTATCTAAAATAATACCATTTCATAAAACAAAGCAATCTGTACCAAAAGGTGCCCTTTAAGCAAATGGACTGACCTCCAGCAAACAGAGTTAAAAAGCTTCAGTACAATCGTTCCCTTTCCTTTTTTCCCTCTGGTTTCCCTTCATGTCAGTAATTCTATCACCTCAGCCGTCTAGATGTTTGCCGGTGATTGGCAATTCCCAAGGATCTAGCCCCTTTTAGGTGGGTCTTAAATGAAGTTCAGCTTAATTAAGTCTGCTGTGAATCTCAAGTCTCAGCACAAAATACTAAAGAATCAAATAGCAGACTTGTAAAGCCTATGATAGAAAAGCAAATTTTAGACTTGAATGGAGGGTGGGAGCGAGAAAGGGGGTCTTTCGTCAGTCTATACTGCCATCTAGCCAAAACCACGTCATTCACTGCAACATCCATTTGTGTTTTCAAAGCCCCTGATGAAAGCAAATCTTCAGCAACCAGCTTAATAGACCCCAAAGTCCAGATAAAAGAACAGACGGCAACATCTCATCCACTCTCCATGGATCAACAGCCAAGCTCAGCTCATCACCCTATCTGCACAGTTCAGAGTCTCGCAAACAGATACATGCCTCTTTTCATTCCACATGATACCTATACCAGTACCATCTGCATCTTGTGATTTTTGAGGCCTCTGAATATTGTGACTTCACTGGGAAAACAGATAAAAGTTGCCTTAGGTAAGACATGAGAGCTGAATTATAAGCTCTAATACTCTAGCTATACCTCAAGATAAAAAAAAAAAAATCCCAAAATAATGTTCCTTAGACATTGACTGAACATGCAGACCATACATATCTGTAAAGAGACTGGATACACATGAACAATACAAACTACCCTTTGCACTTACGGTAGAAGACGTATTCAGTGTAGCTTGACCAGATCTTGTCGTCTGTATACTGGTTGAGGAAAGATGCTGTCACAGAGGAGTTACAGGCCACCATGTGGAATCCACACTCAGACAACATATCAAAAGCCCTTTCCAGATGCTTGAATTTGAGATAAAATCTGGAGGTGTATCTCTCCGGGGCTCGGTCAGGGTCTCTGCTCTCATTCAAAGATTCTCCAAAGACCTCCTTTGCCAAGGAAATCCTTCCACAAACCAAAATCCGGGGAACTCTCCGAAACTTGGCATCTGCCTGCCCCTCTCTGCCCATGGTGCAGGACCCCCTGTAACCCACAGTGATGAAACCCCACTTGCGGTCGGCAGGGAGCAGTGAGGAAGGGGGGCAGATTCTCGTGTCACTTCCTTGGGAGGCATCTTCGAAGTCACTATGGCAGAATTCCTCCGGGCTTTGCTTGATTTCATCAGGGGTCAGGAGTCTGACCAAGTCTGGGAGCTGGAAGTACTCGGCTTCCCTTTTCAGTCTTCCTCGTTCTGGAAAGTGATCAGGCAGGACCACCTGCCTATCCCTGAGATAGTCCAGAATGTAACGGAACAAGAATCCATCTCTGTCAATGAAAAACCTTCCCTTGGAGTCCTTGGCTAGCTCGTTCGCCGTGTCTCTCTTTGGGGAAAACATTTTCCACAGGAGGGAATGAGGGATGCTTATTAATGTGGAGTGGCGAGTGAAATAGACTTGACCCCCAACATTCAGCTCCATGACCTCGGGGAAGGAGTTGGGAACTGCGGCCCCCTGCTCTCGAGGATAGTATCGGCTGCAGTTTCCACTCAGAGCCATGGTCCCTTTCCTTGTCTCCTCCTATTTTGACTTGAAGGTGCGATCCAAAGGAGTCACAGCCTGATCCTTTACATCGACTCGTAGGGGAGGGAGGAAGAAGGCAGCTAACTTGTTAAAAACCTCCTCTTACCCCGGTATTTCCCCCAAGAGAGCAAAATTTAGAAGAGTCCACAGGTGAAGTAGATGAAGCCCTGGCTGGTGGTGAGCTATTACTTCATGGAATATAATCAACTCCTCTCACTGGATCTTCCCCCAGGCTCAGTAGACAAGGCAGGCCAAGTCCCCAGTTACTCAGAGGTCTGTCTAAAGGAAAAGGGAGAAAATTATTTCCTCAAACCCAGCATGAGTCAGAAAAAGAGAGAGCTGCTGGAGGGGAAGGGGGAGGAGGGGAGCAACGGGGAGGGATGCAGGGAGGGAGATTATTTTACATAAGCAGCCCTGGAACTACTGATTTCAGCCTTTCTCCCAGGAAATAGCTTCTCTCCAGCTATTCTGTGTCTACAGGTTCATCCATACGCTGCTGTCTCTAGCAATTAGTATTAGAAACATTTCTATTTGTATTTCTGCATTAAAAAGGAATATGCAATTTTCAACTTCTAAAAGGGGATTTTTCCCCCCAGCTGGACAGGAAAATCAATAAGGCTCAGAACTTACCTTGGTGAGTGCTGGAAACAGTCCTGTGAAGAAATAGCCATTAGCAAAGCAGCCAGAAGGCACAGCCACACTGAGCCTATCAATGAAAAGTGCCAGAGAGATGTGCTCTTAGAAAACAATAATTACATATATTAATATAAGTGTATATTTCTATGTATGTATGTACATACTCATTTCCAATCTCAAGTTAAAACAAGTCACAAAAAAGTTAAACCGTGGTGAGAGGTGATTGGGTTGAGCAGCAGAGAAAAATATTCAACAGAAGTGTCTCCAGGTGCGGAAAAATCAAACCTTCAGCAAGAATCCTTAAAACAGAAGAGAGTTGCAAGAGGCACCGGGACTTGGACGCTTTTCAGTGAGCCCAGCAGCAGAAGGACGGAGGCGCCCTGCTGGGGTCCCAGGTAGCCACCCCACCTGCGGGCAAGGGCGAACAGGCTCCCATGTTCCTAGCCAGGTGGGACCGTTGGGTGCCGTTGGGTGCCGTTGGGAACCGTTGGGCGCCGGTGGAGCGGGTGGGAGCCGGTGGAGCGGGTGGAGCGGGTGGGAGCCGGGGGAGCCGAAGCGCAGAGCTGCGGGCGACCGGTCCCGGGCGCCGGCTTCTCGGGCGCAGGCGGGCGGCGAGCTGGGCGGTTCCACCGTTCCCGGTGCAGTTGGGCTGCTGTTGTTTCAGCAGCGCAGGCAAGAAACCATCCAGGGAAATGCCTATTACATCATCTTAAAGGAATAGGGCTCGGAGCGCGCGGAGGCGGCCCGGCCACGCCGTCCGCGGCGGCAGGTCCCGGACGCTGGGGCGCCGCCGGCCGGGCTCGCGGCTGCGGGCGCCGGGGCGGGGCGGGGACGCGCGCAGCCCGGAGTTCCCCGGCCCCTCGCCGGCTCCGGTCCCGACGCGCGCCGCCGCCACCATCCCCGGACAGCACCCCAGCCCGGGGCGGCGGAACGCAAGTGACTTTCCACCTGAAACACCTACAAAGAACCCTCTGCACAGCCCGGGGATTCTGCCCAAGGGCAAATTTCCCCTTTAAAGCTTGGCTGAAAAAAGCCTGCACACCTAAGGACCCGGCGTCCGACTATAAAGTGGCGCTGGCTGTTTTTTAACCGAAGGGTATTAACCGTGTTCTCTCAAACACCCTCCTCTTCCTTCCTGCTCCATCCCTCTGCCACCCCCCGAAATAAATAAATAAATAAATAAATAAATAAATAAATAAATAAATAAATAAATAAATAGGAAACGGCAGACTTACTGCGGGCCATCAGCTCGGCTCACCTGCAAGGAACTGTAACCCGCAACCTTTCCCCGGGCCGTTCCTCGCTGAGCATCTCCGTGGGCGTGCGCCCACCCCGCCCACGCCTCCCGAGAGGCCTCCGGTGGAAGACAGGCCAGCCGAGAGAGAGTTTACTCCTGTCCCAGAGGACTCCCCTAAGTGCATCATTAGAGTTTCAGGAAGGCATTTCCAGGGCAACCTAATCCACTAACAAAGTGCTTCCAGTTGATCCTGCCAGTCAATAATGGCCTAGCCGGCAGTTTACAGTAAGTCTGCCATTTCCTCTTTAAAACACCAGGGTCTTAGGATGCGCATTCTTAATAAGGATATAGTACTTCACTATGAATAATATATGTGAGCCACACTCCATCCCAAACAATTGCTATTAACAAAAAAACAAAAACGGAAAGTATGAATTAGATACATTTTATGGGATACATGTGTTTATTGCCAAGTCTCCCTCAAGACTTAGCTTGAAAATAGACTCTGCAGTAGGATAAATTAATTTCTAGTCTAACAATCTTTTCTTTCAGTGACTATCAGGTTACCGAACACATTCAAAGTATTAGCTAACACTCCAACACCTGAGTATATTTGACTTTGTTTCTTTAATGTATTAACCTGTCCTGGCCTCAATCATTGGGATCTTAATGCTGGACCAATCAAGGAAATGTTTATTATTTGATGCACTTATATCGCCATCTACTGTCCCTACACTATCACTGCAGATCTGCATCTGGCAAAAGTTACCTGAGCCAAAAGTTATATTTTTTTTCTTTATTTTAAAGTTTTTGTAGCGGCCTGACTATTACCAGATACACACTGTTCACCATGATGACAAAATAAAAATTTAGTTGCCACCAGGTCAAGGGAAAAATAAGTCTGAATCCTTGCCTATAAAGTATTGGGTTTGGTTGTAGTTAAAGTAAACAAATGTTTTATTTCAAACAGAGTAGGCCAGTGCACTATGACAAGAGCTTTGGAGACTGGATATTAAAATATTCTGGAGCCAGTCTGAAAGGAAGTGGAGGGTGAGAGAAAGACCATAGCCTTTTAAAGCTACAAGGGACTTGAGAAGTGGTAATCACCATCTCGTCTTAGAGAAACTGAGGTCCAGAGAGGGAAAGCATTTCCACAGGATGGCACAGCCTTGGAGTAGCAGGGTGGGGTTTGGACCACTGCCATTCAGTCTACTCAGTGTCCTGTTGTTAACCTCACATATGCCAGAACAGGGATCGAGAAGAGGCAAATTAAAAATAATAATTTCAAGATTACTACACATTTGAATACAAAAAACAGCAAGTCACTTAAAAGACTTTTTAACATTAAATTAAATTGCAAGGCTAAAAGATTTTACATTAAAAAAAGAGTATTCTGATTTCAAAAATGAGGAGCTCTGATCATTGGTCTGGATTTCATAGGTTAGGCTATGTTCTGAGGCTAGTTCTTAACCTCTTTTAGAGCATGGACTGCTTGGAGAATCTTACGAAATCTAGAAAATGAACACACAAGCATAAGTTTACATTCCATGTTGAGCAGAGCCTCTCAGGAAGAGTTGTAAAGGGAGGAACCAGGGAGCCACATGGTGGGGCACTCCCATGCCCAGCAGTCTGCAAATTTCTACTGTGAACCTTCTCTTTGAAATGAGATTACACACACACTCACAGAGACACACTCTGAGGACTGAAAAAATAAACCAGTCACCAGACAACCTTAATCTTGGGGGCCCATTGTTGGGCCACACAACCTGAACTCATATATATATTTTAATCCTCATCTGAATAGTAAGGATATTTTTTCCATTGATTTTTAGAGAGCAGAAGGGAGGAGGGATGGGGGAGGAGAGAGAGGGAGAGAAACAGATGTGAGAGAAGCACATTGATTGGTTGCCTCCTTCATGCACCCCAACCAGAGGCAGGGATCGAACCTGCATCCCTCTGGTGTGCAGGCCGACACTCCAACCACTGAACCACTCTGGCTAGGGCATGAACTCATATTTTTTAATAAACATTGCATATATCCTTTTCACAGTATTGCTTTATATTTTGTGTTAAAATTTTCATTTATCAAGGGCTCAATCCCCAGGAGGGGCATGCAGGAGGCAGCGGATCTATGATGTTTCTCTCATTGATGTTACTATTTCTCTATACCCCTCCCTCTCTCTCTCCAAAAACCAATAAAACGTATGTGTTTAAAATTGTGAAAAAATAAACAACTGTTTTTCTAGCTCCCTTTATGCATACTTACTTTTAATTTACCTGAAGCGTCAAGAAATTGGGAATGTCTTGGCCTCTCTCTCCCACCTTCTTGAGAGATGGCAGATGGGGTGCAAGATTAGTTAACATCCTCTGTCCTGTACTTTGTTCCTTTAGGGCCTGGGAGGTAAACAAATGAAAAGTGAGATTAAAAAGATAACAGGTTTGAAGGAAACAAAGCAATATAACACATAGAGAGATTTGAGTAGTGCTGGAGTAAGCGAGTGTGTCTCAGGGAGCTTGTCAGTAAGCCCAGCTGTTGGGTGCCTTAACAAGAGGCAAGAAGCCAAGTCTAGGCTGTAAGTGTATTCCTGTCCTTCGTGTCAGCAGATAACGCTGCTAGTGTAGGATTCTCTCCTGGCATCTCGCTGCTGGAACAGTGCAGGAGGCCACACTGGCCCGAAGGCTGAACACACAGAACAGATTTCCCTTAGGGGCAGAGCAAGAAAGAATGTTCCATCCTGTTCTTAGTAATAGTCAAGCCTATATAGCACATCAAGATACAGCACGGGTAACTGTGGAATTCATAAAACGTGTCTTAGCCTGTTTCCTGTCCCCCACTGTCACACACCCCCGTAGCTGAATGTTGAAGAGTACATTCTCAAAAGGACAATTTTAATTTTAGAACAATGTGATCACTTCCCACATTCTCACCCCCAACCCATCTTTAAGTTTCCTCTTCCCTCGAGCAGAGATAGCTTTTAGGCTGCCTGTCTTTCTTGTGAGGGAGGGAGAGAATTGATTTCATAAACTTACTCACGTTAAGATACTGTGCACTCATTGTGCTAGGTGCCCCAAGGACTCCTGCATTATCGTAACAGCTACTGCTGATGGAAGGCCGGCCATTGAGTGCTCACAACAGTCGTTACCCCTCTTCCAACTCTGCCTGACTGGCTGTGTGACACTGAACAGGAGAGTCAACATCTCTGGCACCAGGGTAAAATGCAGATTATTATGCTGACCTGACTTCCAGGTGTGTTGTGCAGATTAAATACTGTGATGCGTATAAGACGCCTAGCACACCCTCAGTCTCTAGGTGAATGCTTAATAAAGACCATAGTATTCATGACAGCGACAGAAGGAGCTGCATTGTTTGCTGGGAGACTCAAGTGGAGGCATGCAGAAGTTACCAAAGATGACCAAAGACAGAAATTCAGTTCTACTTCCAAAATCTTTCCTCTTCCCACTGTGCAGCTCGAGTTAAAGATCACTGCTTATTACAGATGTATTTGTTAATAATGGGGGTGATTTCAGGCTTTGGCAGGGAGATGGGGTGGCAAAATGAGAAACAGAGTAATCAGTTAAAAATGAAAATGCCACGGTCTTCCGCCAGATGAGGTTACATTGCTGGTATCCTTGCGTTCATTCCACATGGATTCATGAAGTACCTGTGTTATGACCAACACAGCGCTAGGTACTCAAAATTGTATTGAATTCTATACAATCTGTGAACTCAAACACTCACATACAAACGCACATACACTCATACTCAAAATCCTACCAGTGAAAGACAAAGATGAAAAACTTCTTGATTTTTGAGCACTGCCTTTTATTTGCAGAAAGATGCCTGCTGCTGTATTCAGCTATTGGTCCTACATAGTTCCAATATGATCTAGACAAACCCCTTGACCTCAGGTGGCCCCTGCTTCCATAGCTATAAAACGAAGTTGTCTCCCCTTATAAAGATACTGTGACTGATGCCAAAATAAAGAAAAATACAGCTGTCAAGTCTTCAGAGACATACAGAAAGTAATTTGTTAGGTAAAAAACAGACAACAAGGCAGCAAACAGCGATCTCTCTTGTTACATAAAGCCTTACAAGGAAGAATTTGAATTAGACTTGTGTAATCTTAAAGTTGAAAAAGAAAAGAGGTCAGCCACTGCAGCCTCAGACCCGCCTCAAAGTTTGAGGTAATAGCAAAAATTCAGTGCAGTGATTTCTCTTACCGTCTCTCCCTGAAAATACTTATGAACTCTACTCTCATAAAACACAAATAATATCTAGAGTTGTTCGTGCCTCCAAACGGAAGTCTGCAGAATTAAGTTCTGCCAAGTGAACTGTCCTTTTGAGATCTGAGCTTTTAATAATGTATATGTTGATCTACAAAGAAAGTACTGCCCTTCAGGTATGAAGGTAACATTATTGACTGTTTAATATGATCTAAGGCTGTGTGTGTGTGTGTGTGTGTGTGTGTGTGTGTGTGTGTGTGTGTGTGTGTGTGTAGGGGATATATATTTCTGTAGTAGGCACAGATGTGAGGTCACCTTATAGGTTTCTCTTCAAAACAATGAAACTTTTCTGGAACAAGTGGTCAAAGCCAGGAGTGAACAATTTGGTGTTAAAGATGTGAAAAGCCAACTTGGCATACAGCATGGGGCAAAAGTAGGTTTACGGTCGTTCATATGGAACATAATACAGTAATTAATAAAGAATAAACTCTGTGTTTTACTTACAACTGTAAACCTGCTTTTGCCCACCCTGTTTGTGTTTTCAACCTGTGATCCTCATCAATATGAAACCTAAGCAACAGAGATACAGACTCCATTCCTTTTTTTTTTTTTTTATCCTCACCTGAGGATATGGTTTTATTGATTTTGGGTTTTTTTGAGAGAGAGAAACATCAATGGGAGATAGAAACATCAATCAGTTGCCTCCCAGACGTGCCCAACTAGGGATCGAACCCTCAGCCTAGGTATGTGCCCTGACTGGAAATCAAACCACAGCCTTTTGGTGTACGGGACATGCTCCAACCAACTGAGCTACCTGGCCAGGCCCAGACTCTGTTTCTTAAAATGGATTTGCCAATAAGGAAAAAAATAGAATGCAGGTGCCCAACTATCAAGCAATTGATTCCAGCAAATGGAATATTTCATGCAATATTTCAAGAATGGTTATAAAAAACAAGCAGGATCGACCCTGCTTCCCCCTACAGATTTTCTGCTAGCAGCCTGCTTAACCATGTTGCACTATTCACTGTTTAGTGCTTGTTACGTATACTATATTGTGCATGTTGGTACAGTCCCCATTATGTTTGCTATATATTATATATGCATCTCTTGGTAAAGGAGAAGCGTAACTTGTATGCCAGTCATTGTCGCATTTTTATCTCTGACCTAGGAAACCCATTTTTCAAATGACACCTTTGTCATCATTCCAAAATAGGCAAGCTGTATCAAATCAGAATAAGCTTAAGTGTTAAGTTCCAATACACCTATTTATTTTTAAAAAATCAGTCAAAAATTGTAATAATATGTCAGTGGTCTGTAGAGTGCATTTTTATTTTTTTCCAAATAGTTTAATGTATGTATAAGTCAAATTTATTGAACCCTCAGAAGCAACTTGCAAGAAAGAGAGTTTAAAAATCCTGGTTATAATGAAAAGGGGCAGGTTTTCAAATCAGGCAGGGCAGGGTTTAAAAGAGGTACCTACCAGCTGTATGATCAGGAGCTAATCTCTTTATCTCCCTGAGGATTGTCTCCTCATATATATACTATTAGAAATAAAATGCCCACTTTGCAGCATTGATGTAGGATTATCGATAATGCTCTGTGAAGTGCTTGGCCCACAGCACGGGCTCAATAAGTAATGGGCAATGTGATTGTATTTATGCTCGGCTCCATCGCCTCCTCTGTCCTGCTTCCTCCACTTGCTGCCACACCTAACTGCATGGGTTTTTTGAATGAGCAGATGGAAGGGCAGGTACCACATTCCTCATTCATGCTGGTGAGGAGACAGACCCTTTGTCTGAACCTCTGCTTCTCCCTGCTGGGAGGGGAACAGGAGAAAGGAAAGAGATGCTGGGAACTCTGAGCACCTCTGTCCTTGGAGATAGATCATTAGTTCACTTAGAAACCTGTTCTCCTGCCTGAGACACTACCTATGCCTTTCCAAGATGAGCGGAAGGAGTGCAGGACCAGGCTGACTCATTCACACCTATCACGCCATTCTACAGTGATGCAGCAGTCCCTTGGTGTAGGGATTGTAGATGGCATTTTCACAACTACATCCAAACACGTCATACTTGTAGGTTGGAATGAATCTTGCCGATGGCAGCTACACACGGGGACCAGCAGGAAGAGAGAACGGCAAAGACCAAATTAGACTGTTTTGCCAGTGGACTTGAGAAGCCAGAGCTGGGAACTGCAGACATGTCTGAACGCTTGGTATTCAGACCCCTTTTCCCTTGCCTCTTGAGCTATCTGCAAGAAATCTCTGGAGCAGGAACTGTTTTTCACTCATTTTAGTATCCCAGGTAGCACAGGTTCTGGCATCTGGAAAGTGCTCAATGTCTGCTGAATGTACTTGCAGGAGCAAGAGTGTATCCTCAGAAGGGCCCGAGAAAATGGTGTGTTAAGAAGCTGACAGGGTCATGTTGGAACGTGCTGTTGGTCGAGAATACATGGTAGTTGATTTCAGTTTATTTCTCGAAACATGGAGCACTCCTTGCTAGCAGAGACCTTTCCATTTGGTCAGGTCTCAGAGAAATGAACTGACTGCAAAAACCGGCCTTTCTTAACTCACCACTGCAGAGAGGTCACACAAGTACCCAGTGTGGAGTTTCACTGAGATGGAAAAGTGGAAGACCCTTAAAAGGAATATCCTTGGAAAACTGAATGATCAAACAGTTTCCACTTTCAAATTTCACTGCCACTAGTTTCTTAAAACACCTGTGTCTGTTGCCAAACAACTTAATAAAATTAACAAATAAAACTAATTCTGCCAGACATTCTAATATACATTATCTCTTTTAATCCCACAACAACCCTCAACTGTTGGTTGGCATTGTGAGAAGAATAAAAGGTCCTCCAACAGGCTGAGTAATTAGCAACAGGTTACAGCCAGTCTGTCTACCCTCAAAGCCCCCTGGTAACTACATGAAATGTATTCAGCAATATATATCCTCAGTAGGTCCCCAACATTTGGACTTAGCATCACACAGAGCCAGAGCAACACCATATTCCTATAGATCACCACCATCTCCCCAATCCTAGCTCAGTGCCTGGCACAGAGAAAGTGCTCCATAAGAATCTGTCAAAGGACTGTTAGGACAGACAAGTGAATGAATGAATGAATGAATGAATGAATGAATGAATGAATGAATGAATGAATGAATGAATGAATGACATGAATAAACAAATGAACAAGCTACCAGGTGGGACAACGGTACCCAGAAATTTTAAGTGGGTGTAACAAGAATCTAATCTCATGGAGCATGTCTAATTTTCTTTACTCCTGAGATGTTGGTTCCAAATAGGAGAAAGATTCCAAAGATGAAAAAAGTGTTTGTAATCACAGCATCATAGAACTGGCCCTTTATGAATCCAAAAAGATGAGTAATATAATTTACATGTTTTATGTTCCAGAATTTAGAAGCTTTAGAAATGAACTGCTTTTGGAATAAGACTCCCTAGAAATAATAAAGCCCTAGGTTTTTTAAAATGCTTAGATGCTGGAAAAAAATATGATTTACTTAAAAAATATCTTGCCAAAGCACCAGGCAATTCTAACCCAGGCATTGTATGCATCAGTCACTCTGCATCCTTTCCAAAAAGTGTGTGTGGAGTAGGGTGTGGGGTTGGAAAGCCTGGTAATGAGTGACCTATACAGACACACATACTGGGCACAAGATCTAAGGGACCAAAGCACACAACTCAAATGTGACTTGGGAAGCATCACTCTTTTGCTGTATAATGCAGATTTTCACAGCTCCTGCCAAGGAAATTGCATGTTACCGTTATAGACAATGATCTGAGCCTCAAGCACATCTCACAATTCCCCGAGGGTCTCTGGAAATGATAGGCTCAGTTGCAACATGTGGTTCAGTGGCTGCCAGAAAATATCAGGCAATTGTCTGAAATGGAGCCAGTGTCGTATATCTTCCTTATAAATCTGATTGTCATTCATCAGGGAAAAGATGGGCGATCCCCCAAAAGATTTATGTATCTGATAGAAACTTGATTCAACCTGGTATCTCTTGACCAGCCCCTTGAATTTTTCTATACTTAAATGAGATCTTGAGGGTGGTTACATACATCTATGTTGTTAAAGTGCCACTGTACTGGACACAGAGGCTAATATTACCCCTACATAGAATACTAAATAAAATCGAAATGAAAAATTAGAAAATGGGCTAAGGATGGAGAAGTGATGGATTTCTTATGTGCACAGAGAGTAAGCAAATGCACTCCAAATTTTTACTGTCATTTTGCCCAAGGACATTATGCTTCTAAGTATAAGGAAAGAAAGAGAAAGTCACTGCCCACTGAACATGACCGATGAAGTCCACATGGAAACATCAGCGCTTCACAAGAATAACCACCCCCTCCTAAAGTCTACCTGTAGAGCGGCTGGCTCATCTGGTCAACATAGTCTTTCCCCAATTATTAACAACAACAAAAGAAGCATTGAGCTCTTTTAAAACAGCTCTCCTGTTCCATGTCTCTTATCATTTATTTACTCAAATATTTACATATCTGTTTGTACAAAGAACTATGTTAACTCTGTAGAGAATGCAACAATTAATCAGACACAAGACTTACTTGCAACGAGCTGATAATCTAGTAGAGCACTCCCTGTGTGTCCGAGCGAGAAATGGGTAAGTGATGCACAGAAGAAAGTGGTGACTGTTATTAAGAGAAGTGGGAAAAGCTTTATGAGCGAGGTACAGAGCTAACCAAAATGAAGTCAATTTTTCGAAACTCTAAGGAACATCATGCCTAGCACAAAGTGCCCATTAATCAATTATTGAAGGACTAAAGAAAGTGCCGCCCTGCATCACCACACATTTACTGGACATGAAGTCAAGCACTCATTTAGAGTTCATTTAGAACTGCCCCAAACTGAGCTGACTCATTAGAGTTCTGTTGACCTCAGAAATATTTTATAGGTCTATATAAAGGTAAGCCCATTGCAGGACTAGTTCGTGCGGCTAATTCATATCTGGCTCTCAGCCAATGAGAACTAAGAGCCATTTGAGTGGCCCATCCAATCATTAATGTACTCTACCAGGTCCCTCCTTCTGCCATTACTTGTGTCCCAGGGAGCACACTGGTTCAAGATAGAGGACCAATTATAATGCTGAGGACTCTACAGAAGATCAGGGAAGACACCGGGTGGCAGCAAACAACGTTCACCACAATAGCTGCTAATGCCCCCAGGAGAGCCTAAGAAACCCATAACGGCAGACTCTTGTCACCTGGTAGAAATCCTCTGACATTGGAAGGGCAGCATAAGCCTCACTGCAGCCAGAAAGATTGACCAACAACAGTATGAAGAATAAAGAGAAGAGATCTATGGCCAGAGGCATATCACAACTTCAGAAGACTTGAAGAGAAACAAGGACAGTTGCCAAAGTACGACCAGTAGCATATCTCCCACGTATCGTGGTGTAATAATCCTTATAGCACCAATTTAGGCAATGTGATCATTTCCAGGAACAAGTTCCCACGATAAATGGGGTATACGTATAACTTAAGGCTGGGGGTGGGCGTGGAGGAAGATCCGAAACACTATTTCTATTTCAGATGCCCTAAGAGCCCTGTAATTAAGGATATCTTTAGGGAAGTTGACTTTCTGCAAGTAACACAGTTCTTTAATGTGATTGTATAACACAGAGGAGCTCTAATAAAAGAACAAGACTTACTTTTGTTCAGTACAGAAGGGCAGCCTATGAGTAACTGTAGTCACCTTTCATTACTACTAATAAAGTTTGCCTGTTTATTAACTTAATATCCACAACACGGAGGCAGAAAGGGAAAGAAACATACAAAGAAATACTGAAACAAAATTTAAATACTAAAAATGATTATTACCTGTGTAGGGAAGCATTAGGGCATCGTGGTGAAAGGGTGGGCTCTGGGATGGTCAGTTCTGGGACTGAATCCCAACGCCATCATTTACCAGCTGGGAAGGTTACATTACCTCTCCAGACACAGCTTCTCATCTGCAAAACAGGTAATAATTGTAGTTCTTCATAGAAATTTGGTGAGAACTAAATAAGAGAATGTATATTAAGCGCTTAGTTCATCACCATAGTGAGTGCTCAACAAATGTAGCTTTTTTAATGCATTTTTCCCCAACCCGTTTTAGATACCCTAGATCAAAGGGTAGAGCCTCATCACTAACCTTAGCCAGAGAAGTTACACAGGCTCCCTGTGAGATGCAGAGCCTCCTACTGAGAGATGTTCTGGGCAGATCAAAGGGCACCATATGGCAGTGTTACAATATTCCTGGTCTGTAGAACACACTCTCTCGTGCCAAATTCTCATGTCATCATCTCTGGCCCCATAAAGCTTTAGCCCTTGTTCCCCATTTGTTAGATGTCACTTATTACAGCATGGTTTCTAGTACACAAGAATGTTTGGGCAAAAATCTGCACATTTTTAAAATTCTCTTCTCCCCTCTGCATTCTGTAGCTTGTTGACCTGCCTCAGTCTCCGTAGACTATCGTCATTATGGAAACGACTCTAAAATCTAAATGTTTGGCTTTGGCCTCTTCCCAGCTTCTATATACCTGTTAAACATCCTCACGTGGACCTATCAGCATCTCATACTCAAGTCATTAAGTCCAAAGCCAAATATCCATTTGCCACTCCCATCCATTATATTCCACCAAGTTCTCCCGGAGTTAATGGCATCACCGGCATTTTTCTACTGTCCACGTAAAAACCCACCATTTGACTCCTCCCTTTCCATTGGCAGCTGATGCCTAATAATTAAATCAATCCACTTTCTCTCTCCCGTAATTCTTTCAGGTATCTCTTCTCTTCCATTTCCATCTGTCCTACTCCAGTTCTTTACCTTTTACCCAGATTCATATATTCAACAAGTAATTACGGAGCATTTACCATGGGCCAGGTGTGAGCTCTATATGTCAGGGACCCAGAGATGAACAAGGTAGACGAGGTTCTTGCCCTCATGCAGCTCCCATTCTAGGCAAGGAACACAGATTGGAAATAAGTAAAAAAATAATTTAAAATAGTGACATGGGCTTTGAATAAAATAGAATCAGGTAATATGAAGAGAATATCTTGGGCTGGGGCTAGGGGGACAAAGAGAAGAAGATGAGCTGTGACAGGTTAGGACTCTTTGAGGAAGTGATATGTAAGCTGAGGCGAGAAGCCAGCCATGTGACATTCTGGGAACAGAGTGTTCTAGTCAGATGGAATAGCAAGAACAAAGGCTCAGATGCCTGAGGTAAGACTAAGCTGGCTTTGTTCAAGGAGCCAAGAAAGCCAGGGAGTTGGAGCCCAGTGAGCAGAGGTGGGAGCACAGGTCTGAGAAGCAGACAGAGGTCAAACCGTGTTGGGCTCATGCACCAGAGTGGGAGTATGAAAAAGCCACAGTTGCATCAGCCCACTGGTTGATGCTTTAACATCCAAGGGAAGTTCTAGTAACTAGAAGAAATTAAGTAACCCCTTAGAACACACCTAAATAAACTGGTTAATTTTGTTATGACCCTTGACTTTATCCCTTTCCTGAAACATAATATCCAATTACAATGCAAGTGAACTAATACCTTAAAACAGAATTTAATGGTCAAGTTAGCTATAAAAATGGAGAACCTGATAGAACAAAATCACACCTCACATTGAACATATAATTTCCTTTTCTTTCTGCCTTAAGTAAGCATTTCTTGGAAATTGGAAATTCATGTCAGGATCATCAAACCAGACCTGAGAAGTCACCAGTATTAACCACCCAGAGTAACAGAAGGGGGCAGTGTTATCACAGTCTCTTACATGGCTTGATGCCTTGAAGGAAACAGTTACACAGAGTAGCCCTGTTCGTATGCAGGATCTGGAAGTGAGTCTCAGGTTTATTGCTTTTTTTCTTTTCACTTGTCAAGTCTCAACCCCACAAACAAAATTAGCAATGAGTTCCCTCCTTGGTCTTCCACCTAGAGTCGCCCTGCCAAGCCTTGTGAGAAAATGACCCCTTCTCACTGTGGTCTCAAGAAATACAAGCCCAGATCTATGTTTACATTAGTATTAATTGTTTTGCCTTATGCAGAATGGATGGTGAAAGAAATACACCTGTACTGACCATATGAAAAAAATGCTCTATATTTAACATATTTTCAACAGATGGGCCCTAGAGATTTTTTTTGTACCACTAGAAAAATAAATATATGCATCTATATACCCAGAGACTTACTCAAAGACATTTGCTGAATGCTTGGTGTATATAGAAAAACAGAAAGAAACAGTCCTAGTCCTCAAGACCATTTAACAGACTATCGAGAGATCTATTCGGGGAAAGGCTGGTGAGCACACCCAAAAGAGAGGTAAACATTCTTAGAGGAACCTGAGAAAGAACTCAACTGGCTGTCTTCAGGATTTAAGGTAGAGGAATGGGAGAGAAATTAGGGGGAATATCCTGACTATACAATATTGTAATTGTACCTTGATGGGCAGTAGAATCTAGAAAAATAGAGGCTAAGCTTCTGTGTAGAAGGAAAAAAATCAATTGAAAATGTGTGTGTGTGTGTGTGTGTGTGCACGTGTGTCTAGGAATTGGGAAAAGAACAGTGAGTGATCCAATTTGGCTGGAGCCGAAGGCACTATGAAGGAACAGCAGGAGGGAGTTGCTGAGGAGTTTGAACTTAAATCTGTCAACAATGAGTAGTTATTGAAAGTTTTTGAGCAGCCACTTCTACAAGGTAACAGAGAACCCATCCACCCTTCCCCCACCATCACCTTTCTCACTTGTCAGAGAAGGGACCTACTCCTCACTGATTTCTGTCAATAGCTCAACTGAAGGGTGTGGTTAAGAAGACACAGAGGAAAGAGTGGCTAAATGCCTGTGGTGGGGAGGGGGGGGGGTCATCAAAATGCAGATGTGTTCCTTTGTGTTTATGTAATACATTACTCTCTCTGGGCCTGGTTACCACAAGGAATGAGTCTGCAGCACCTTTCAAAGCCTCTTTCCGGTGGATTTCCCATCTGTCCTACAGGTTGTGGTCGGTGAGCCTCATCCTGACACGGGCCTCCTAAAGCCTTCCCAGTCATTCTGGAGAAGGCAGAAAAAACAAGTAGATAGCATGCTACCTTAACTACTCTCAGGAAAGGGTGAGGAATGTGACAACCAGGTGAATTTAAATGAGGTGACTCTGCCATATTACAATGGAAGAGAAGGGAGAAAATCCTGGCAACCCACCTGAAAATCCCAAGGCTGTCCTATGTTGTGTAGGTGGCTGGCAACACAGTCCCTCTGTCAGGAAAACTGTATTCCACAAAGTCCTCATTCCTTAGCATAATTTGCTTCAAACATCAAGTTCTTAACCTAGTCCATGCATGGACTTCACAAAATTTCTGAATCCCCTGAAATTGTATGTAAAACGCTATGTATCTGTTGTGCATTTTGTAGAGATTCCATAGTTCATGCAAATTTTAAAACAGTATGTGCTCCCCAAGTCAATTAAGAGCTACACATTAGATACTCTGAGAGCTGTCAATCCAATAGATTTGAGCACAATATAGAGTCTGGCATAATTTAGAAGGTCCAAAAAGTCCAAGTGAATGCTTTCATACATTAGTATTTACCCAAGTACCTGCAAATGAGCAGGACCACCAGGTATAAAGCCCACATGAGTATAAAGCCTTGACATGACTTCAGCGCTTGCCTTCAGTTATGTTGTGTACAGCTGACCTTTGATCTTCCTATTGGCACTTCTGTGTGGGAGGGTTAGCTCTTCAAGGCTATAGTTCAGTAGTGTGTGTGTGTGTACATGCGTGTGTGTGCACGCACGCCTCTGTGTGTGTAGTAGGGATGAGGGATGAATATTTTATTGGAAAGGACAGTTTCACATCATCAAGCTGCACACACCCTCCCACCCATCCCTTCTTCACCCTAACCTCTGTTCCAGTCCTTTGTGATGCTGCCTGATGACAGATGCTACTACCCATCGGCCTGGCCACTTTGGGTTAAGTATCCTTCAGAGGTTAAGAGTTTAGGACTAGAAAGCTCACCTCCAGATGCATAACTCTAAAGTCCACCAAAAATTGAACTGTTAAAACTAATTATATTCTCATGGGCCTTCTATTGAAAGGAGTAAGAAAAAAGTAAATTTCAGAAGAGAATTTTGTCTTGATTACTCTACTGCTAGATCACAGTAAGTCTGGGAGTAATCCAAGGCAAATATTACTAGCTTTTCAGAAGCAACAAAGGGAAATGTACAGGGAAGGATCACATCAACAGAAAAACCCAGATGAAATCTTAAGGTTTGGACAAGTTCATTATCAACCAAAACATTTGCCCAGCCTCTTCTACATCAAAGCAGCCTTGCTGATGTGGCAAGGAGCAGATTATCAGAGCCTCTTGCCCACCCTAGTGAAAAAATGGCTGCAGATGCATAATTTCTCAGACCAGCAGTGTGCATAAGCTAGACTCAGCATGCATAAGGAAGACCCTATCTACTAAACCGCATCCGTGAGGGGTGGCGACCGAAGCAGGCTTGTGCAACTACCTTTTCATGAAATCACAGCCTGAGGTCAAAGAGCTGCTGGCAAAAATATTATAAACAAGGCTACTGGTTCACTCTCAATAAAAAGCCTCCTTCCCCCACACATTCAGCCCAACTTAGAGACATGTGGAAACAGTAAGATAGTTTACACAGATTAAATCAGAACCTTTACAGAAGATTTAATTAACAACCAGGCCTGTGGTGCACAAAGCAATCCAAAGATCAACTGCCAAAGAAATTCAATAAACAATAAGCAATTAAAAAGTCTAGTTCTTGCTACCCTCAGGTTATCAATTTCAGGAAAGACATTTCATCTCACATCTTTATCTATGTTCTGTCAACCAAATTTAAACCTGAAGGGAAGGGGAAACACGAGGGATATTGTGCTAAAGCAATGAGAATAAAAACCTCCCTCCCATCGTGTTGGAAACTCTCGCTTTTATTTGGAGACTACATCGGTATCAAAGACGCTATTAGGCTTCAGGATAAGGTATTATTATTTTGCAATCTCTCCATTAGGGAAAAAAGCAGTTTTTAAGAATGGGATGAAAATTAAGACAAATATTATCTGAAATTAATGCATTCAATGTGCGTGGTAACTATTGTTACAATAATGACCCAGGACAGTGCATTATGTCATCCACAGGTGGAAAACTGTCATGGGTGGTTTGCAATATCCATGGCTAACAGTCTGGAAGACACTGGTGTAAGAAGTGAAATGAGATTAATCACATCCTTCTAATAAACACATAAGGCAATTGCGTTCTATACATTATTTTTTATGTGTGCACGGAATTTAGGCACTGAAGAGCCCTAAGGGGCCCTCTGACTATCTGACGAGTGATCATGAGTCGGGTTTGTCTTTCCCAATGACACTGTACATACTGAAAGGACAGGGTCACACAGAGTTGATGAATGGGTGGATGAACTCCAGGTTTCATGTTTTAGTTGATGCAAGTGAAGCCAAGAAAAGCTAATACCACACGTCTAGTGGTAAAATTGGGTCTAGAAAGATCCTCTGCCTCCTTCCAATTTATTAACAAGAGCTGCCAATTTCTGCAATATTTTTATCACTGCATTAAAGTATGGTGATTCAAAGGGGAAATTTAAGCATCTCTTACCTTAATTTTATTTCAAGATATTAACCCTTGATATACTTTTAGTATATTGCCCTTGAGGCTTTGTCTATGGGGAGGACCTTGAAGAGGAACAGTGGACACTGCAGAGAGAGCATGGTGCTTGCTTCAGAAAATTAGGCAAAAATTCCTTTTGCTTTTTTTAAGAAGTGAAAAAATGTTGATTCTTTACAGCTGAGTTTTTTAACTGCAAAACTAGAATGTTACAAATTCTGACAAACACGATGTTCAGTGCGCATGAGGGCGAATACTCCTGCCTGACAGCATGGGCAATGCTTTAACCTTTGATCACATTCCCTCAGACTCTGAAGGGGAACTGTTGGCCATTCTTTTTTTCGATATTAGTTTCTAGAGCAAACTTGGACCAATAAACTATGTATTTATATTTTTCCTTATCTATAAACGTTAGGTGCCAGTGTGAGTCAGAATTAAGTGTAAGGTGGGGTGTTAAACTGAGGCTCCCCGAGGTCCTTCCTGACAGTGACCATCACTGAGACAGTGATCAATTCTTCTGTTTGTTTCATGGGCTTCAGTTTCTATACGTGACAAACAACCGCCCTTGTGACATTTTTGGAGAAGAGCCTCTGGAACCCATCTCCCTGGGTGAAAATCTTGGCTGCATCACTTTTAAATTGGGTCTCTGAGGGCAAATTACCATGTTCTCTTCAAGGTACACCCAGGCACTTCTGCACCTCAGTGTTCTCCTAAGTACAATGGGGCGATGAGAGCATTTCCCCCACAGAGTTCTTGTGAGGAATAATTGAGCAATATATATGAAATGCTTCGGACAGTGTCCAGTATATAGAAGGCACTAACTCAATGTTAGCTTTTATTATTACACAAACCATTATATGCAAAAAGTTCTTAGAAACAGTAATTTTGCTTGCATATTTGTTACAAAGGGATAAAAAGTCTCCTCTCTTCAAAAAAGTACCCAAAAAAATGTGAATGGGAGTCTAGCAATACTGCATGGGGACTCCCCTCCCCACTCTGAGTTTCTGTGGTTCAGGTTGTACGGACGTCACCCTTGTTCTAGGTGTGGGCATATGACTCACTTGGGCAGATCTACCAGAGCACACATGTTCCCTGCCACCATGGTTATTTCAGTGACGGGTATTGGGCTCAGTCAGAACCAAAAGATGTGATTTGAGGATACTTGAAGTCATTGAGAGATATAAAACTGTTTGAGCCACTAAATTCAAACTTATCTGAAGCTAGCTGTGCCCTAGACTTGCTGTTCATGGAAGTAATGAATTTCTTCTTACAATGCAATCATTTGCATGTAATTTTTTGTTATCTGCAATCCAAACTTATATAGAAGAAGTATCCAGGAAGGTACTACAAAACGTATGTAGGTAATATAAAAAAAGATTGAGTGGATGTCAGAGAGACAAAATAATGTGCAGTTAATTGCGGTCTCTGAAGCTAACTGCCCAGGTTCAAATCCTGACTCTACTGCTCTGTGGCCATATGACTTTGGCCAAGCCACTTACTGTTTTGTGCCTCCACGTCATCTTGCGTAAACTGAGGATGTCGATGGTATCCACCTTACAATCCTACAGGAATGTCTGGAGGATTAAATAAGTGAGGATGTGTAAGGCACTCAGAACAATGCCCGCACATAAAAGGTGCAGATGTGATGCAAGTTTTAGTTATTATTTTTTCATTATTATCCAGATATTAAATAAATGGTGATACAGTGTATCAAAGAAAAAGAAGGGAAAGTGACTCTTATGTTGCTGAGATTTTTCTGTATACAGAGAAAACAAGTGATAAAAGTGCCTCTTTGTATCAAGGGACTTGAATAACATTTCTCCACAGAAGATATACACTTTCCACTTGCCAACAAGCATATTAAAGTATGCTCAACATCACTCATCACTAGGGAAATGCACATCAAAGCCATAATGAAATATCACCTCACAGACATTAGAACAGCTATCAAGTAAACAGAAACAAGTGGTGGCCAAGATGTGGAGAAAGTGGAACCTTTGTGCACTGTTGATGGGAATAGAAATGCATCCACTGTGGAAAACAGTATGACAGTTCCCTAAAAAATTAAAAACAGAGTTAACATGTGTTCCAGCAATTCCACTTTGGGTATATAGCCAGAAGAATTTAAATCAGGGTCTTGATGAGATACATGTATGCTATGTTCACAGCAGCATTACTCACCACAGTTAAAAGGTGGTAACAACACAGGTGTCCATTGATGGATGAATGGATAAGTGTGGTATATACACACAATGGAACATAATTCAGTCTTCAAAATACAGGAAATTCTGACATATGCTATAACATGAATAAATATTGAAAACATTGTTAAAGTGAAATAAGATAGCCACATGAAGACAAACACTGTATGATTCATTCTACTTATGTGAGGTATCTAGTCAAATGTATAGAAATAGAAAGCAGGGTGGTGGTGGCTGGGCTAGGGAAAGGGGTAATGGTGAGCTATTTAATGAATACCACAGTTTCAGTTTTATAAGGTGAAAAAGTCCTGGAGACTGGTTGCACAACAATGTGAATATATTTAACAGTACTGAATTGTAGTCTTATAAATAGTTAAGATGATATATTTTACATGTATTTTACTATAATTACAAATAAAACATGTTTAAGTAAAAAAATTTTAAATACTTTTTTGTAGCCCTGTAGTGATGCAACTGGTACTAACATTGAATGAATAAATGAAGGATAATGTAACAAACCTAATGACAAACAAGTGAAGGGTGAGGTAGTTCAAGGAGCTGGAATATTTTTCGAGTAAAACGGAATCAAGTATCAAGTGCTACGTGAAAGATTTATGATGAAATTAATAAGAAAGACTACACAGCGGAAGTGTGAAGTCCGGAATCCATAGATATTCATTCTAGTCTTGATCCATTAATTCATTTACTTTTTATCATTTCTCAAATATTTACTGTGCACCTTCCACTTGCCAAGCACTGATCTTGTCCATCAATGCACAAGCCCGCCTGCCCTCCTGGGGCTCATTCCTAATGAAATGGGACAGCAATACTGAATTTCTAATACTAGCTACCTGTGTGACATCAGACATGACCTACAATTTCCTCATCTGTAAAAGGAGATGCATGCGGCAGTGGGGGACAAAGTGATACTTTTCCTTCTTACGTTCCAAAAGAATTGAAATTAAATGTAAATATGGAATGAGGACATAAGAAGCCACTAGGGGGCGAATGAGCATGGCATGAACATTCTACCATGTGAAATTCTAGAGACAAAAGGAGTCATCTTTTTGCATCATGAGAAAAAGAAGTACACAGCAAACGTTTATATCTTGGCAGTTAAGAGCTGTACAGAACAGTTACCCAAATGCGCTTTATTCCCCAAATGAAGCATTTGACTTAGAGATGACGTTTTTCTGAAGAAAAATGGCTTGTGAGAAGTAGAATGCTTCATTAGGAATTGAACAGCATCCCGAGGTGCGTGCAACAGGAAGGCCACGTCTAGCACGACAAACACCGAGCAACACACTCTTCGTGAAGCAGCCTCTACTCAGTCAGGATGTAACACATATTTAGAATTCTTTCTTTCATTCTTTCACTTACACATCTTTATTGCTCCTACTGTGTACCAGTTTCTGATTACAAAAGAAAGTGCTATTCTTTTTTCTACTTGCATCCCACTGGGAAGTGGTAGTTTTAAAATACATAAAAAAATTTTTGACAGTCTCCTATCAAAACTTGAGTCTAACCCCCTTTTCCTTTCCTGATGGCTGAAGATGGCTACTCTGCAGCCAGACTGCAGGGGAGATGGGACAACAGGACTTCCTTAAGCCTAAAACACCAGTGGTTAGATAAGAGTCTTGACTGTTGTATATAGTGACTGGAACATGGTAGATTCTCAATAAATATTTATTAAATGAATAAATGCCACAAACACATTATTCTATGCCCTAGAGTTGAGACACAAAAGTAAACATAACATGGCCGATACCCTAATAGCGTTTCCAAAGTAATTACATGGTTACAAGAACTCATTTATCACCTCATCTTTGTCATCTACCATCTGAAAGTCACAGAAAACATACGATGATGGATCTGGAACTAGCCATCTTGGTAAAACTGATCAAACCCCTAGTTCTGAACACCTTCCGTTTACCCTGTTGAAGGAGTGATTGGCTGAACATAGGACACCTGACACTGGGCGGGTGAGATTGGTAGCAGTTTATGAACCACATACACTCACAGCCCCTATGAAGAGGACACCACAAGCCACATGGAGATGACACTAGGGAACAGAGTGACCAAGCGGGGGCTGTGAGGCACTTAGATACTACAAAGGCAGACTTCGTAGTATCAGCAGGGTGGGGTGACCCCTGGTTCCCCTAGGGGGGGATAGGATTTGTTTGAATAATTTCACCAGCTTGTAGGAAGGTAAAACCAATTAGATGGAGAACCAGGTGGGTGTATAGCTGGTGTGGCTGATCAGGGACATAGGCTGGTAGGAAGCCTTTCCAAATGGGTAGGGGGCACATCTGGCAAGAGCAGAGGAACTCATGGCTAGATCTTGGGACCCTGTGAGGGTCAGAAACGTCAAGGCATCACGTGAAAGTTAGGTCTTAGAATATATCTCTTCACTTCTCTTGGCCTCAGATCCTCATTTGTAAAATCAGAGGGTGGGAATGAATAATCTCCAAGTTCCTGTCCACTTTAGCTCTCTTTAACTCTCATTACCTGAAGTCAGTCAAACAAGAGGTGTTTGGGTCATTTTCTGAGGCGCTTGCTGTCCTCATTTGTCTGTGAAGACCAGTCTATTTTTGTTCACTTTAAAGATATCTTACTGAATTCAGGCTAATCTCCTAGGGCCCTCTCCCAATTTTAACGTGAAGCTGAGAAATTTAATTTCCAGGGGAGTGTGAAGGGGTATATATTAACAATGGTTAGTACAGAAGTCAATTTTGGAGTTAACAGGAAGAGCTTTTAGAGAAAGTCCAGGAAAGAAATTATATTTATAAACCTAAAATCAACTATTCTTTTAAATGGTGTTAATCTTTCAAAAACAAAATCTTAGCAAGAGTCAAGAAATGTTTATATTTACTTCCGAGGAGGTAGAGGGGAGTCATTATCTCAGACGGTAGGTGATTTGTGACTTTCATTAAATTCTGCAAATTTTGGACTGTAGGAGAGTCAAAAACATCTTGACTGCTTAATGCAAAACCAAAAGGCAAAAATATGTTTGTCTATGACTTCCAGGCCTAAATTTGCAGAATTTAAGGAAAATTATAAGTTTGATTTCACATGCCTCTGATATTTTAAAATAAAATTATCCTCATTTAAGGAAGAGTTTGATCAGTATTACAATTAGTAAATCTTAATAGCAAAAAGCCATATCTAAGTACATGAAAAGTATTATGGTTAAGATATTAGTAACCTGCTCTCTCCAGTAACCGTAAACAGTAACCATTCTCTGCTCAGGGAACATGCATCCTCCAACATTTAGATAAGAATGAAAGAAAATAATAATAATAATTTTTGAAAGGGTGTGCTGCTGCTACTACCCATGACTACAAGCTAGGGTGCATGGCTCCCACATGGCCACCTCTCCCATGTCTAGTGACTTATCTCAGGTGAAACACCATTATTATCAAGACATCAATGTGAAAATCAGAACAAAATGAAAAATTAGAATTCTGTAGCTTTGGCATATGTACTCCAAAAGGCAAGATATAAAGTTAAACCATGAATGCGTTACATTTATATTTAAATTTATCTGGCTTAAAGCTCCCAGAGAACAATATCTAGCCTGACTGAGAAATCCTGTCTTATAATAAAATAGAGTTTAGCATGAGATTCTTTATAACAGCAAAGAGTTAAACTATAATGATAAGCAGTGGTACCTTGAAGTGTCTGTAACTGAGAGGGTCATGAAGAATTCTAACTGAAAAAATATGAAAGATGAACTGCCTAAAGGAAGTATAATATATTACACTTGTAGTAATTTTTAGGCTTCTCTCTCACTGAGTTTAATAAAACCTGATTCCTCTATGATTTTCAGAAATATTATATATTAAAAGTTCTACAGCAATGTTTTATATGACTAGACACTGCCATTTTCTTTCTTTGCAAATAAACATATTTTCCACAAGGTAATTCATCTCACGTACTGTCCCCTAATAAATTAAATTCCATGTGTTGGGGAAAGAGAAAAGAGAAATGAAGATAAAGCGAAAAGATGAACACATTTTCCTTAGTGTTTGAAATAACATAAAAACACCAAGAAGAATGAAATATGACTAGCACTGTCCATGGTTTTTAATTACAGCTGCTCTAGCATATGAGTGGTACTTAACCAATAGTATCTGATATCAAAAGGTATTTGTGAGACTAAAACACACAGTGCAGACAAGACCAATTTGGAAAATTTGACAGAGATGAAGAAAACATATTTTTAATACACTCCACGGTACCAAGAGCCAAATAATAGAATAATACAGAATCTACAGGGAAGCATCAGAGTGAATGTGTGCAATTGATCTCAGAAATGCATAGTTTGTTCAAGTTCAATCATTACAGTTTTTCAAAAGTCCATTTGGTAGCTGACAAAATCCTATTGCTTCTGTCTCCATCCAGATCACAGTGATAGTAACTGCAAACATTCATTGAACTCATTCAACTCTTTATACTTAGGCATTGAGACTTACATGCATCATCGGAGACACTATTCCTAGCAACCACAGGAGTTGAATACTGTCATTATCCTGCTCTTACACATGACAAAAGTGAGGCACAAAGACCTTAAGTAACTTACTGAAGATCCAAGGCTAATGAGCGGTAGGATGTAAATCTAGGCCGTGGCTCCAAAACAGGCACTTTTAACCACTATACATTATCAACTAAATTACAGGACTAATATATGGTAAACGTGAACATGTGCCCAATTAGAAGATTACAAAAATAAAATTTTATCATCTTGAATATGTACACATTTGGGGACATAGATACAATTACCAACTGTCTAACTGCAATTTCAGTCTGTATACATATATAAAATATATATGTAATATATATAACACATATTAGGTAAAGTAGTGTATTCATTAAATTTTAGTATCTATAATATATACAATAAAAATATAATCACGTTAGGTAAGATAGTATATTCATTAGAAATACTGCCTTTTTCCATATTTACATTATGTAACAATAATAATGCAGTCTAGAGGTTTACCACATGGACTTGGGAGCCAGACTGTCTGGGCTCAAAACTCAGGCCTACTATTTCGCAGTCTAATGATGTCTGACAAGTTATTTAACCACTCTGTTCTCAGTTTCATCGTGTGTCAAATATGTAGTGACTACCTTATTGGGTTTTTAGGAAAAGTAATTGAGTTAAAAGGTGCAAAGTGCTTAGAGCAGTGCCTGGCTCTGCAGAGGTGTAAGTATGCATAGGTGTTAGCTGTTACGGATTTCAAATTGTGGACGAAAAGGGACCACATGCTAACCTGATAAACGCAGGGAAGGCCTGCATGGCAGGTAGCCTTGCAAACTCAGAGACCTAAACTAACCACAAAGGATGGTCTGAAATTAAAACTTTTTAAATTAAAAATCAGTTTATGGTGGGTAGTTATGTCCTAGGCAGGTATCTTCCCTGACAAAGGAAATCTTTACCTTAACTGAGCCTGTCTACTGTCTTTTTGCATCTACAATAACATATCGTTGGAATGTCAAAGTAATTTTCCTTTTTCTGGACCCCTCAAAGCAAAGGCACTGCTCTGCAGAAACCATACATCCTCTCGTTACTGAGTTAATTGGTTACTGTTAACTATCCTGCACCTACCTGAGTAAAAGAAGTGTGTGTCTATCATTTTACTTTTTATCCAATCCCAGAGGTTTCCTCGCTTTGCTTTCTCCCACCTCCCTAATCTATCACCAGTGAACTTCATGGAACCCACTTACGTCTCCCCCTTTGATTGTAATACATGAAACAAGGTGCAAAGCTGCCATTCTCCAGAGCATTATCTCAGTCCGCTGAGATTGTGCTTCCCAGAAAATGTCGACAGTTTGGCTCAAATAAACTCACAAAAATTCTTCACAGGTTTGAATGTTTCTTATGTTAACAAAGATGCTTCACCTGCATCTTTGGCACAGGTGCTCTGCCATCACTAGAGCCCAGTCCTCTGATGCTGGACTTTTTACATTATCTCCCCTCCTAAGTTATTTCAGGTATAAAACTTCCAGAACTGTCACTGAAATTCTTATTCCAAACCACAGCATCCATTCACCTAATATTAGAAATGTCTTTGTTATTTAGGAGGATATTTGTGATCCGTACAATAAAAACACTTACAGTATTGCTTTAAAAATCATAAAAAATATTAAAAATATTTTTTTGCAGCAACATGAGGCACTTGCAATATTGAAGTCAAAGTCCCAAGAATAATTATTAAATTGAAGCTAAATTTGCCTTTTAAAAACTAGTTCTGTCCAAAAGTATCCAGTTTTGCTACAGGCAAATGTGTCTTTCTCCCAACAATAACTGTTCAAAGTAAAATAATTGAAATAACAGAACAGAATCTGATGAGGAAACTTTTTTCTAAGGGATAAAGGATAACTTGGGGGGAATGTATTTGTCATATTTGGGATATGGGGTTACAAAATTAACAACCCAGGGTAGTGAAACATATTTGGGGCATTTACAATGGTTCTTACCATAATTATTAGGTTTCATTGTGGAACTTCACACGATACGCTCACAGCTGTCAATCCCTACTTTATTTGATGCTTGTGCATATAGCTGAAAGTAGGGGAAAACTACCCATGTTCAAACCATAATTTTCTGGCACAATTCCCCATGACATATTTACTATAAAACAGAGAGGAAAAAATAGAACTCTAAAATATCTAAATACAATTCTACTGCCATCCTAAAAAAAAAAAAAAAAGTGTTTTTGTGTGTTTGTGAAGTATATAAAAGTGTTAGTACGCATACTAGCATGATTGTCAAACTAATTAAAAGATATTACTTTCCCTTTTTTTGTTACAAGTTTGGTAATTGACATACTAGCTTCCAGGGAAGGACTGGACAGCTGTTACAAACCCACTTCATGGTCCATCATCTCCTGACCTAGTTGAGGTTTTCTATTTCTAATGAAGCCAACTCAATGACTCTAACAGAGGTCAGCACATTTACCAAATACTCGTTTCTTTACTATAACTCACTGCAACCTGTCCTGGGGTGAGGAGGTACAACATCAAAGAAATAAGTTTCCAAAAAGAAAGGCCTACCTGACTAGCTGTGAAATTTACTGGTGTTCTCAAAATCGCCAAGGGGCTTCTGGGGGATACTTTGGCTTATGTTTCAAAGTCAAACAAACAATATGGAAGATTTAATCATGTAACTCAATTTTCTTGCTTGGCTTCTCAATTGGGGCAGAGGCTGGAGAGGAAAAAAAAGTCCAATAAATATGGTAATTACTCTCATAGACAGGAGCAGAACTTGAATAATATCTATATCCAACAATTCATTCCTAAACAGATAATTATTAATGCTCATATTATTTTTTATTTCATTTTTTAATTGCAGTTGATATTCAATATTTATATCATTTTCAAGTGGAAAACATAATGGTTAGCCAATCATATAATTTACAAAGTAATCTCCCTGATATTTCAAGTACCCACCTGGCACCATACGTAGTTATTATAATATTGTTGACTATATTCCCTATGCTGTACTTTACATGCCCATCACTATTTTGTTTACCAATTTGTACTTAATTCCTTAATCACTTTTTTCACCCAACCACCCAACCACCCTCCCCTCTGTCAACCATCAGTTTACTCTCTGTATCTATGAATGTTTCTGTTTGGTTTGTTCATTTATTTTGTTCTTTGGATTGTGCATATAAGTGAAATCTTACGGCATTTGTCTTTCTGTCTGACTTATTTCACTTTAATGGTCATATTTTTGTACTTAGTTCAAATTTGAGAGTAATATCTCTTTTTTCACTTCAATAGTCATATTTTTGTACTTAGTTCAAATTTGAGAGTAATCTCTCTTTTGGATTAAAAAAAATGGAAATATCAGAAGAAACAGACTAGGATTTTTTTTCAACGATACAATCACAATCATAAGTAGATAAAGTGATAGATTCTTGCATATTGTTGATAACTATGAAGTTGATAACTCAGCTTAGATAGTACAATCATATAACTTATCTATCAAACTGGGATATTTTTGAGTGCAAAAGGGACAATATTAATAATTATGCTGGAAAAATCATGCATAAAACAGGACAATGGGTCTATCTCCAGCAAATCAGGATTTATGTTCAGTCTGTCTTGAGTTGTATATCTACATCAATAAATTCTAAAATGGTTTGTAAAAGGTGGCAAATTAAATAGTTGGATAAGTAATTTCAGGAATTCTCTGATGGAGTAGAAGACCTCAGAGTAGCTGTCTGTTCATCTCTAGAGCAGAGTCCTTGGTATGTTGGTTTATGTCTCATTGCTGTGGCTGTTTTTGTTTAGAGGGGAGTGTATTTTTTGTTCTATTTTTACTTCATTGTTCCATTTTAACCAACATTTTATTATTCCTTTGGAAACTGGTCCTAGAGCAGTGGCCTACCTTCTTTTGTCAGGATTTTGGTCCCTGCACACAAAAGCAATGGCTCTCGGTATAAATATTAGTACTATAAATCCTGAAGACAATTCTGCTCATCGGTTAATACTATGGCATCTGAAGCAGTTAGGATTCCTCCACTTTCAGAAAGTGATTATACACAGCAGCCAGAGCAAACTTTTTTTTTAAGGAAACAGTCTATGCCGCTCATTAGTTCATAACCTTTAGTGGTTTCCCTTTTCTTTTAGAGCCAACACCAGAATCCAAGGAGACACCAGATCCCGGCCCTTGCCTGTGGCTCCAGCCACCGTGGCTTCCTCCAGACCAATCACTTCCAAACTCCCACGTTGCCCACGGGACATTTTGCAATGGCTGAAGCATTTTTTTTTTATTTTTTTTTTTAATCCTCACCTGAGGATATTTTTTCCATTGCTTTTTCAGAGAGAGTGGAAGGGAGGAGGGGAGAGATAAAGAGAAACATCCATGTGAGAGAGAGACATCAACTGGCTGCCATCCAGCAGGACGGGGGACCCAACCTGCAACAGAGGTAACTGCCCCGGGGCCGGAATCGAACCCGGGACCCTTCAGTTGCAGGGCGGATGCTCTAACCACTGAGCCAAACCAGCCAGGGCTGGAGACACTCTTAGTCATGCCCGGGTGGGCCAGGCCATGCTACTGGCATCCACTGGGCAGAGGTCAGAGAGGCTGCTGAACACCCCACAGTGCACAGGGCAGCCTCCGCAACGAAGAACCATTTGGACCGAAATGCTAACAGTGCACAGGCCGAGCAGCCCGGGTTTACACCTTCCCTTGCCCGGCCTTTTCCCTCCCCCCAGGCCCTGCGCAGGCTGCAGTCTCCGCCCCTCCTTTCTCCCTTCCCTAATTGACTCCTGGCCACTCTTTTGACAGTGGCTTTACCGGTCCTTCTTCCCAGCTGACCATCACACCCTTTCACACAGTTACGAAGCATCTAAGGACGTGAGGAGCCATTTCATGTGTCTTTACACGTGTTTCACTCCCCCTGTCCCTCACCAACTCCACGTGAGCGGCGCCCACGGCCTCCCCGGCACCTAGCGCGGCCGGCTGAGGCGTCATGGAACAGGGCGCTCCACGTGCCCGAGCCACGGTAAGTCCAGAGAGGCCGAGGCTCTTTAGTTGGTGGACAGGAGACAGGCTCCATCCGCCGCATTTCAACAGTTGCGCCGCCACCGCCGACCCCAACTGCCCCGAGTTCTCCCTCCTCCCTCAGAGCGAGCAACAGTTTCCGCGCCTGCGCCTTTCCGCCTCCACTGCCAACCAGGCGGCCGGAAGTACTTCTCCTCTTCCCATTGGTCGACACTGCGCACGCGCCCTATCAGGTTCTCCACCCTCCTTCCCCTCCCATCGGGGCCCAACCGGTGAAAGCCAAAGCGACCAACACGCCTGCGCAAGCGGGGGGCGCGCCCCGGAAGCAGTTCTTTGCCCTGTGACACGTAGCAACGGTGTTTGGTCTGGGTGGCAAGCTGAGTTCGGGGGTTTTCTGGCTCCGCGGGAGGTGCTGCCGCCGCCTCCGCGTTTGGTGAGTGTCCCGGGGCAGTGGCACAACTGCTCGGCTTCTCCCCACGCCCTTGCAGCGCGGCTTCTTGGCGCCTTTCGGCGCCGCGCCGGGTCCTTTCCTCAGACCCTCGCTCCCTGGCGAGCCGGGGCTGCGACGCGGCCTCTGCGCCAAAGGCGCGGCCCTCCCGGAGTCCGCACTTTCCTGGCTGGCCCAGGCCGTCTTTTGCAAAGAGGCAGCCGCGTTGTCATTTGTAAATCCCAGCCCCGAGAAGAAAAATCGTGGTGGTGGTTGTTTCCGAGCCGGCGGAGCCACTCCTCCCACGACCCCGCCCCTAACCCATTGCTTATCAGTTCCTGGAAGTGGAGGTGCCTTCCCAGGCCTTGACTTAGAGACTAGACGTTTCCTCAGCGCCCCCCCCCCCCCGAACCCCGCCCCTCCCTCCAAATGCTGCTTCCCAAAACTTCAGAAGTATTTGCTGCTTTCTGGGGCTGTTTGCTTAAGCAGAGTATCAGGAACGAATTCAGCAGGGGCCTTGAGCCTAAGCAGTCTTTGCCTTTTCTGTTGCAGATCACTTGCAATGTCAGGCTTTGATAACTTAAAAACGGATTTCTACCAGACAAGTTACAGCATCGATGACCAGTCACAGCAGTCCTATGATTATGGAGGAAGTGGAGGACCCTATAGCAAGTAACTTTTCAACTTTGGCAATGTATTTATTCAAGGTTGCAGCGAAAGCCTGTGCCCAGAATGTTTGGTTCTGCCTGAAACTGAATGTGTGAACGTGTCCCTGCTGATCAGGGATGTGACTTTTCGTAATCTTCCTTCCTCCGGAGGGACCTGTGACTCTGGTTTCGGTTTGAAGGGCTTGCCCTAGGTAGAGTTGGGTATCTTATGCAAAATCTTCAGGTGTGATGTAGGTGAAAAAGTAGATTCTTGAAGGACGTTTTCTGGTCACGGTATTTCTACATCATTTAAGGTATGGATAGGAGTTTAGGTACCTAGAGGATAGGCTCTTTATCCCACAGGACCACTTAAAAATTAAAATCTTTTGATGGCTTTTTTAGTAGTGACACTGATTGGAAGTGTTAGTGACACTATTTAACAGTGTAAGCTTCCTGTTATGAACCATCAGGTGCTTCATCAGGTGATTTTCACATAGCGATTGATAGTCATTTTTATTATTACTTATACCAAAATCTTGTCAGTACACACAGGTTGCCAGTTGCATATTGAAAAGGGGGACTCGAAACCTTTCAGCCCTAAACTGTAAAAAATAAAAATAAGCGGGGTTGGGCGTGGCTCAGCGATTGAGCGTGGACCTAGGATCCAGGCGATCAGGGTTCGATTCCCAGTCAGGGCACATGCCCGGGTTGCAGGCTCGATCAATGACTCATCATTAATGTTTCTCTCTCTCTCTCTCCCTCTCCTTTCCTCTCTCTGAAATCAATAAAGATATTTTAAATAAATAAATAGATTAATTAAATAAATAAATAAAAATAAATTGTTTTTTAATAATTCCTAGTGTTTGTAGCAAAAATGCACTAATGGAAGGTTCTCTATCAATCTCCTCCTCTCAGATACCATATCCTTAGTTTCTTAGGATCTTAAAGATATTCTTACCAGCCTCCCAACCAGTGAAGGAGTTTCCTATACCAGGGTTGCATAAGCTTTTTTCGATGGTCCAGGACTCCTTTAAGAATATAATGAAAACTATGGGCCTATTTCTGAGAAATATGTGCATACACTCAAATATGCACATATATGTGCATATAACTTCAGACAGTTCATAATCATCCAATGTTCATCCATGGGCCGTGAATTAAAAACCTCATGAAGACTATCCCAGGATGAGGGTAAGGGAAGATTGCTTATCCAGTCACTCTGAGAGAAACAGGTAGTACTAGAACATGTTTGAATTAATAACTCTGAATGGAAGTGCCCAAGAATTTAAATACAAAGCAAAAATAAAATGGTCTGTCATGGGTAGGTTATACTTTTTACAACCTATGTACCTCCTGAATCTGCTTATTTTGATATATTCTAAGGCTCCCCCACCAAAAAAACAAAAACAAAAAAACAGTGAACCCATAAAGGGAGTGAGCATGTAAAAAATTCTCTCTGAATCACTTTTGTTTCTCTTAAATTTTCAATTACATGTCATTGAGGATTTCTCTTTCTTGCTTAGTCATTTGGACAGAAATGAAAAAAACATGTTGAGAAATTTTATTTACTTACCTAAATATGTATTTTTTGTGCTCGTTCTGTGTATGTGAGGGCAAATGGATGTAAGATTAGCCAGACTGCAGCCATAGGGCTTTGGAAACCCTGCTCTGTATGCAAACCTGTTTTTATCCAAATTATATGTATCGATGTTTGGACTCAGCAGAATTATTCCATTTAGGTTGCAACTTCCTAGGCTTATCTGTCTCTGCCTTTCTTTCCTTTCCTGTGCCTGTTTGTATTACTTAAAGGTGTAATTTATCATTCCACTTATCTCTTATTTCAGTTTTCCAGAGCAGTTGTTCAGATATTTTGTTGCTAACTATTCTCACAATTCCATTCCAACCAAATTATGTACCAGTAAACATTGACTCAGTACTAGTAAAGAAGTTTTGTTACAGGTGCTGATATAACCATTACTGCCAGTTAATGAATTTGAGTTTACAGATGATGCTTAGGAAAACAAGAATCCTATATATTACTAGTAATAACTGCATTTCTGAGGTTTATTTAAAACAAAAAAACTGGCCTCTTCTACTTTTCTATGTACCTTTAATTAAATCTGCAACCTAATGACATTTTAAATGTCCATCACACTTGATACATAATACTTAATTTGTTTTGCTAACTTGGTAATAAAGATCAGCTGATAATTTTTATCTATTGATGAAAATGTAAGTTTGAATTGCATATTACTTGGATTGTTTTCAAGTTTGACTTGACTTAGTTCATAGTCTTGCATTTACCCTATGAAGTCTTTAATATTTAGCATAGTGTTCTCTGTGGGAACTTTATAAGTAAACATAAGTATTCATATATTCATTTAAAAACAAAATAATAAATTAAAACCTATTTGATCTTAATCTGTTGAGTTTCATGAATGTCATTTTTGGACAGGACACACATTGCATTCTAGATAGGCCTCTAACACATATAGTAATACCATACATATTTTTTTAAGTATTGAAAGCTCATGTGTTTTCATCTATTTTTTTTTTTTTAAATATAACTTTATTTATTTCAGAGAGAGGAAAGGAGAGGGAGAGAGATAGAAACATCAATGATGAGAGAGTCATCGATCAGCTGCCTCCTGCAGGGCCCTCACTGGGTATTGAGCCTGCAACCCGGGCATGTGCCCTGACCGGGAATCAAACCCCCATCGCCTGGATCCTAGGTCTACACTCAACCGCCGAGCCAGGCCCGGCGGGGCTGTGTTTTTGTCTTTAACTTAAGTGGTAATACCTTTATGGATGATCTGTGGATTTTCATGAACTTAAGTAGTCAACCCAGTATGTTAAGAGGCTTTGTCTTTGCTGTTGATTATGAGTGCTAAAGCAGGTTTACTATCTGCTGCTTCTCATGCTGAAGTGTTGATTAAGTCCACAAAGATCCTGTCTTCCATACTATGTTTTAGATTAAAGCCAGCATAGGCAAGTCAGGAATTTTTCTGACCAGGTCCTGCCAGAAAAGGAAAATAATAAAGTTCCATGGTATCGTCATTCTCATCTTGAACCTTGAAGAAGGAATGATGGTGTACCTTTGAAGCTATCATTTGTTTGCGGTATTTCTCTTCCTTACATGAAATTTATGGGTTTACATCAATCAGTGTTCTAAAGTATGGACTGCAGCCCCAACAGGGTCCTTGAGACCTCTCAGAGAGTCTTGAAGGTCAAACAGTTTTTATAACAATACAAAGACATTATATACCTTTTTCGGTGTGTTGACTTTTGCACCGATGTTGCCAAAGCAATGCATGGTAAAACTGCTGGTACCCAAGTGTGAATTAAGACAATGGCAACAAATTGTTCTGGTAATCATTGTATTCTTCATTGCCACACACTTGTTGGGGGCTGAGGGAAGCAGCTTTAAGGATGCCCTTGATGAAGCAGTAAGAATTATAGTTTTATTATATCCTGACCCTTGAGTGCACACATTTTTAAAATATTGTGAGTGATAAAATGGGAACCATCATAAAGCACTTCTACTTCATACTGAAGCACAATAATTCTCTCTAGCAAAAGCCCCCATGCAATTTGAGTCTCAGGCTGAATCAGCCGCTTTTTCATGAAAACCATTTTTATTGAAAAGAACAACTGACACACAAACTATAGTTATTCAGACTTGAGTATTTGACAGATATTGTCTCAGAAATGAGTGAAGCGAACCTGTTACTTCAAGGAAAACAATTGACAATATGTGTGGCTGGTGATCAAATTAGTGTTTTCAGGCAAAAATAAGGATTTTGAAAAACTTGTATCCATCACCGTGATTTTGTCAGCTTCCCAGTAATTAACTATTTTTTCTGATGAGAGCAGTGGTGACATTAACAAGTGTGATTTTTATGTTTATACTACATACAGCGTGGGGCAAAAGTAGGTATATACTTGTGAGTATGGTAAACAGAGTTTATTCTTATATTATTATTTATTAATTGTATTAATTTTCATATGAACAACTGTAAACCTACTTTTGCCCCACCCTGTATAATTTATATTAAATATCAATATTTGGAACATCTGCATAACTTATACAGTACAAATATCTTCTAAGGCAAAAGATTTATGGGACCTGGAAAGAAACCAGAGTATACTAATATTTTCTAAATGGCCAGTGCATGACATTACAAAATCATACATGAGTAGAGAAAGAATCCTTTCAAAGTACTAGACAAATTAATGTACTCTAGTGCAACAGAGTATAAAACGTTCATTAGTATTTTTCAACTTAAAATACACCACTTTGCTTTGAGCTCTGATGTAGTATCAAAAGTAATATTCTTGATAATCTCAAACGGTTCTTAAAAATATTTTGTTTTCCAACTGCAAGTCTACAACACTAAATTTTCTTCAGATACTTCAGCTAAAACAATGTATCACAACAGATGAAATGCAGAAGCAGATAGAAGAATTTTTAGCTGTCTTCTCTTAAACCAGACATAAGTAAGATTGTCAAAAATAAAATACAGTGCCACTTTACTCAGTAATTATTTTTAAAATGATTTTTCATAAAAAATGTTTATGCTGCCTTGGCTGGTGTGGCTCTGTTGGTTGGGCACCGTCCCATGTACCAAAAGGTTACTGGTTCAATTCCCAGTCAGTGCACATGCCCACATTTCAGGCTCGAACATGCAAGAGACATGTTCTGCTCCCACATCAATATTTTCTTTCTTCCTCTCTCTCTAAAAACCAATAAAAATACCTTTTTTAAATATTTATGCTAACATGTTACTTTAAATGAATTATTAAATGATTTATTGTTACTGTAAATGAATTAATAAATACAATAAACATTTCTCAGCTTTGATTTCTAATATGGTAAATATCAATAGCTATAACCTACATTAAAAAAATCCTTGGGGCTCTCCACTAAGTTTTAGGAGTATAAAGGGGGTCTTAGGATCATAAGAGTTTGAGAACCACTGGCCTATACCATTTTGTTTTGTTTTGTTTTCTATTGCATATGCATTCATATTTATCTGTCCTCTCCATCTGTGTGTGTGACAGGATAAAATACAGTCTATTTATGAAGATAGAAGTCTTCATAAAGAGCTTTTCTAGCTATTTCATAAACTCAGATGTGGATTTATGATGCATCCTAACAGAGATCAACACAATAACATACTGCACTAAGTCAGAAAATGTGAATTCTTGTCTTAGCTCAACCAGTTGTCCCTGTATGTGGCGTGTGTGTATATGTGTGTAAGTAAATAGAAATCAACATATTTGTAAACCATAATTGCTGGGGAGGTGTGTGTACAGGTAAATTATTATAGCTGTCTCTGTAAGGTAGGATTTGGGAGAGATTTTTAATACGATTCTTAATTGTCTGGGCCTGGCCAGTGTGGCTCAGTTGAAGCATCATCCTAGACGCCAGAAGTGGCGAGTTTGATTCCCAGTTGGGGCACATACCCAGGCTGCAGGTTTGATCCCAGTCGGGGCATGTGCAGGAGGCAGCCAATCAATGTTTCTCTCTCACATTGATGTTTCTCTCTCTCTCTCTCTCTCTTTCTTTCTCTTTCTCCCTTCCTCTCTCTAAAATTAATAAAAAGAGAAAAAAGTTAGAGTCTGAAAGTCTAGTTTTGAAACCTGGTACCACATGGGCAAGTCATTTTATCCAAGTATCAGTTTTCACATCTTTGTAATGGAGAAGATGAAAAAATCAACTCCTAGAGTTGTAGTGAAGATAATATGAGATAATTTACATTAAATGCTAATAACATTGCATTACACAGTAATATTAAAAAGGATGTTAATTACATTTTTGGAAATTGTCAGTAGTTAATGTAAACCTATATATTGCATATAACAGAATTAATTTTACTAAATGTCATACAACATTTTAAATTAAGTCTTCTGTTTTCCTGTTTTCAGGTCCCTTTACCTATATAATTATATATATATATATATATATATATATATGTAAAACACATACAGACGTATATATATAGATGTAGATATATTCTAAAAAGCACAGTCTCGATGGGTGTGTATGATACATACTATTCTGAGCATTGGTTTTTTTTCTTCCCACTGAATATTTCTTGATTATCCTGACTTGTCGGTACATAGGCAACTGCAGGTGCATAGTAATCTATGCCCAGATCACAACATGTTTACTGATAGCTATTTATATTGTTTCGTTCTGTCTTTACTATTAAAATAATGCTTCAGTGAATTCTGTATTTTTACATAACCAGAAAAATAGTGTCTTTTTTTCAGGATGGATTAGGCTAGTGTGGTGAGTCTTGAGAATCCAACTGAAATTTCCAAAGGGCTGTGTATAGTTGAAAATTTCCCATTGCCTTTAATCAAGATATTCAGTTAATTTAATAATTAGGTTTAATTTTTAAATCTCAAATAATATTAATAGAGGTCATTATATTTTTATATTTATCAAAAAGGATCTATATAATTTTTAAAGGTAATTAGACTAAAGGATTTCTAGGCTTCTCAGCTCTCATTTTTAAAATATCTTAACTTTTAAATAATTATTTTACTTCTGTATTTCTTACTGTGTAATTAGGTTAGTTACATTGATAAGTCATTTTTCTTTTTGCCAGATGATTGTAAAACAATTGCTTAAAGATACTGCTTCAATATCCTTTTGTTCCATATTGTTTTCATCACTAAAATAGCCGTGGTAATGTCTCTCCTAAAATGCAGGATTTATATAACAAATACCAAATAAAACAATAGGTAGTCAACTACTTTGAAAAATTAAAAGCACAATTTAAATTCAAGGTGTATTAATAATGTTTTATTATATGCAGAAAGCTTTCACAAAGAAACAGCTTGATTTTTGCACTCTGTGGTTTGAAATTAATGGTAGTTCTTAAAAAGATTTACAGACTTGTGAAAGATAACATACTACAAAGGGTAAAGAAGAATGATTTTTCATTCAATGGAAATCCAAATTACAAAGGAAAATTACGTAACATGTAGTGCAAAGTCTGTCATCTTAAGTTTTCATTCAGTCTTAGACATAAATTTTATTTCACATCTGTCTTTATAGTAAAATAGATAAGATTTTTAATTTTTCACTTGTTGACTTCCCAATGTTTAAAAGTTAATAGTTTATAAAATGCTTAAGTGCTGGGTGAGTATTGGCATCATCAGGAAACTTCTCTATAAAACACAGACAACTTATTGTCGATAATCAGCTTCATCTTAGTAATCATTTCAACCTCATTTTTAAAAACTGGCAAGGTAAATGTCCCAGGAATTGCATGATTAGGATTTTCCAGCTGTCAGGGGTATTAGCTGTTGGGAGTGACATAATTTTGAGAAACGTAACTTACTTTGATTTACAGACAGTATGCTGGCTATGACTACTCGCAGCAAGGCCGGTATGTCCCGCCAGAAATGATACCGCCACAACAGCCGTACACCGGGCAGATTTTCCAGCCAACTCAGACATTTACTCCAACTACACCTCAGCCATTCTATGGAAACAGCTTTGAGGATGAGCCGCCTTTATTAGAAGGTCAGATTGGTTGCAACACTTGATGGTATTTTGTAGTATCCAGCTGGTTAGTGAAAATAAGTCTTAGTTTGGAGAAGTTGTCCTTTCCTTTAAAAGAATAATGTTTTAGAAAAAGATTTCTACTAACTGATCCATTTTGAATAGACTATATATGAAGCCTCATTGAATCAGAAGGGACCAGATTTTTAATAGATCTTTATAAAGTGATAATGAAGTATGTCAATATATTAGCATCGAGTTTTACTTCATATTGATTAAATTCTATCTGTGGAAGATATGAAAGGAAATAGCATGGTATTGGCCATTTTCTTGGAAGGGGAGGTATTCTTTACCCTTTAAAAGTATCATGAAAGCTCTAAAGACACTTGTCAGAAAAATGCACACATATGCGTGCAGACATAGTTTAGCATACAATTTCCTGGGACCTTTAGGTATTCCTGAAGGCCCAGGTGAAAGACACCTTGCTCTTCACTGTGCAGTCATAGCTGAGAGTGTCTGTCTCATCATATTCATACCCTTTTCCAGCACAAAACCAGGAATTGGGTATCTGTGGGATAAGCACCACAATCACTAAAGGCTGGTGTTGAGGACTCACCCCGATAATATCACCTGGCATTGCTAGATCCTCTTGATGCTGGGTGTTTCATTTGCTCTCTTGTTCTGACAGCTCTGGTAAACTGTACGTGCATCACAAATCTAATTGACTTCCTTGGTTTCTTTTCCTTTAGAATTAGGTATCAATTTTGACCACATCTGGCAAAAAACACTAACAGTGTTACATCCGTTAAAAGTAGCAGATGGCAGCATCATGAATGAGACTGATCTGGCAGGACCCATGGTTTTTTGCCTTGCCTTTGGAGCCACGTTGTTACTGGTAAGATTTAGTTTCAACTCTCAGTGTAAGATTAAAGAACAATCTTTAAATGTTCCACTAAAAGCCATTTTTGAGACTGCTTATGCATCAAGTCTTTGATGTGTTTTGAATAGTATTGACTTGCTTGAATTCATCACATCTCCATTGATCATAAATATAGTATATTGAGGAATCATTTCTTGTTCCAATAAGTGGTCCAATTATTAGTGGGAAAAATAATAATAATAAATAACATGTGGCTTTGTTCCTTCATCAGAATCCCTTCTTTTCAGAGATTAATAAAATTTTTAGCCTCTTGCTCTTTTATTTATTTATTTTTAATCTCTAGACCTTGGCTAGTGTTTCCTTGTGGTGCTGGTGGTTATCTTTCTATATATCATTTTGACTTTTAATGGATGGAAACATTATAAAGAAGTGTTAATCCTTATCTCCCACCTCCCTAAGATGTGAAAACAATCGAAAGTGAAAAGTTGTAAAGATAATTATTAATATTTGGTTTATTTTTCTAATGTCTCTGAATTAGAAGAGATAAATGATGTAATAAATAGAAGATGTGGTAGGAATAGCTGGGTATGAACTCAGTACTCCTACTCTGTCTTTGAGATCTGACAGATTAATCTGTGCTTCCCATGTAACAAGATTGTTTTGGAGATTAAGCAAGACAAGTTATGTGGGAACACTGAAAATTTTAAAACACTGTGCAAGTATGAGGGTTTATTATTTTATATGAGTGAATTCATCAATGAACTCAGCTGAGCCCTTTCAAATATCTACATGTTCAATCAAGTATTTACAAATAAATATTTAGTCTAACAAAAATCCCAAGGATTTTTCCACTTAGCATAATGTATAGAGGCATTCTTACAGTTGAGTTTTATATGTCAAAATCTTAACAAACCAGGAACTTTTTGAAAGTTTCTCTGAAGACGGATTTTAACGATAATGTGACCTGAGTACGGTGATACAATGCTTGTTCACATAGCTTGACTGATGGTACTGTAACTGCAATTTACCTAACCTTGACTGTCCTAAGTTCTTGTTTGTTTGTTTGTTTATTTTTGGTCAAAGGACTTTATAAATCAATAATTTAGAAAAACCAAGAAAGAAAACAGTATCTCCCATTATATTCCCCTTGCCTAGTTGTTACTCAGTTTTCTTTTCTCCTCCCCTTTCTGCAGAACCCTGGCTTCCTGCTTATCCTGGCTTTCATTTCCTAGCTCCTCTAACACATACAAAGGGAATGATGAAATTATTTCTACTGTTAAAAAGATTATGGCTACATCTGCCAAGGAGAATAAATTGCTTTGGAGCAGTTTCGGTGGAATTAGTTTCTTTCAAGTAGCATTAGCTATTGTCCAAACATTCTGAATGCTTTCCCATCTTGTCTCTGTAGTTTATCTGCTTAAAATCAGCCCGATGTCTTTTTAGAAATCTACTACTTTATGTGATTGTACCATAATTTTGTACCTGTTTGTTGAATTCCGTGCCAGTCTCAGATACTGACTGGAAGATGAAAAGTCAAGTATCTGTGTTTCAGGAGGTGGATGCTTCAGACTTAAGAAAGATGTAAACTCCAGTCTGTTCAGTGTTTTACTTCTCTGCATAAAAAATAGATACCTCTGTAGATTTGATGCTCATAAATTGAATATCCTCTCTACGTACCATTTTAGGTGAAATAAGTCTCTTTAACCTGTAATCTTTTCTTTATCCATAGGCTGGCAAAATCCAGTTTGGCTATGTATATGGAATCAGCGCAATTGGATGTCTAGGGATGTTTTGTTTATTAAACTTAATGAGTATGACAGGCGTTTCATTTGGTTGTGTGGCAAGTGTCCTTGGATATTGTCTTCTTCCCATGATCCTGCTTTCCAGCTTTGCAGTGATATTTTCTTTGCAGTAAGTACTGATCTTTTTTTTGGGTGTTGATTGACCAATTCTGTGTAATAGAGTTTACCTCGCCATCAGTTTGAGATAAATCACTCACTCAGCAAACATTAGGTAGTGCCTCTGCGACTGAGAGTATTGCTTCACGCTTTCCACTGATGAACAGTGGAACTGAGAATGCATTTAAAAATCTTTTGTATCATCTCTGCTTTTACCTGTGATAAAAGGACTTCACTAGTAAAGTTCACTTTGTGTTCACTTACCAGTGTCTGTAAATAATTAAGCAGTGGTGATTGTTAACATAAATATTAAATTTAGCATGGGAAAGGTTAAGTTGTTAAAAATTATGTTTACTTTCTCTTTGATATTTTTAGACTATCTCTGATTTCTTTAAGATGTTGGGCATGTGCTAAGTGAATGCATAATAAACATATACTCTATTTGGCAGCATTTTAACTGAAAATCACTTCTTTGGCACAAGGCTATTACTAGCCTATCATAGTCTCAGCTGTACTTCTAAGCAACTTTAAATATGTGTGATTTTTAGATAATAATTTAGGTAAGGTTAAAAAATAAGGTGTAAAAAGTTCCTCCTCGTGGCCACTGTGCAGATGCTCTCAGCAGGTCAAGCTCCTCCTTGTGGCCAGTGCTGGACATGGCCAGTGAGTGAGCTTTGTTTCACTTAGAAAGTTACAGTGGTTAAGAGCATATATCAACTAGTTGATACCAGAGATTTGGCAAGGGATGGCTTTACAACATTTCTCCTTTGGATAAAAACAGTGCAGGTTTTCAGTATAGAATCTGCTTCGTTCGTCTTATTTGTTGAGATTGACACACTTACTTTTGAGTTCTACGGAAGATATTTTCTACTTAAAGCAGTGTTTTCCAACTAGAGGCAGTTTTGCTTCCAGGGAACATTTGGCAGTACGTGGGGACAGTTTTGGTTGTCACACAGTGGGGGGAAGAGGGGCAAGGTACTACTGATATCTTATGGCTGGAGCCAGGGATGCTACTGAACATCCTCACAACACGCAGAACAGCCCCCTACAGCAAAAGTGCATCCAGCCCAATGTCAGTAGTGCCGAGGCTGAGAGACCCTGTGCTAAAACGAGCAAAATGTATTCCTATATGAGCTTTTTATCACATGGTTAATTCAGCATCATTGAATTTACTGCGAAGTACATTTGAACATTTGGGGGGAAATCTTGGTTATTTCTACAGATGTCTACATGTGGATTTAAAATGCTTTTTTAAAGAATTTCTTATTATAGTATATTCTTACATAACTAATCTCATCTGTCTTTTTTCGCCCTCTCCTTGCTTTTTCCTTGTCATTACAGAGGAATGGTAGGAATCATTCTCACTGCTGGAATTATTGGTTGGTGTAGCTTTTCTGCTTCCAAAATTTTTATTTCTGCATTAGCCATGGAAGGACAGCAACTTCTAGTAGCATATCCTTGTGCTTTGTTATACGGAGTCTTTGCCCTAATTTCTGTTTTTTGAACTGAATTAACTGGGATGTGGACATCATCGGGCCAAATACACAAAAAGGACTTCAAACTCTTAAATCGGACCAGCAAACTGCTACAGTGCAACTCTCATGCAGATCTGATGTTTGGCTATGGAACAGTAGAAGTAAACATGGATCTTTTTTTCATTTTATAGAACTTTGGAATACTATATTGGATTTACCTGCAGTTTGATTAGCTCTAAGAGTTTGTGCTTACACAAATAAGAAGTGCTATTTCTTCCCTATTCCTGCAGCCTTTGAAAAACAACTTTTTTCCTTAAATTATATTATGATGTTTTTGATAGATTTTTATCAACTGTGGGAAACTAACCATAAAGCTGATAATCTTTTTTAAAAACAACCCAGTCATAGTAAAGAAGACACAAGACTTACTGCAGAAGTATTTTTCCAAGGAATTAGGAAAGAAAAATCACCTGTGTTCTCAAGTTGGATGCACTTCAAGCAAAAAAGTAATCCCCATGGAGTTTGCACTTCAAACATTTGACATTCCTTTCAATTATCTCATGGAAGTTTTGCTAAAATGCAGTGATACAGAAGTTCACAGTCTGCTTAATTGTAGACATGAAATGTGAACACCTGTTTAGATATTAGCATTAACTAGACCATAGTGACATAGACTGGCCACATTAATGCTTATAGTTGGATCTCTGTTTCCCAGGAAAAAGAAAATCATTAACCTTTTTTGAAAAAAATATTTAAAATTTCACAATTTCAGTATTCCAGTTATCAATGTAAAGTGCATTTGATGCTTATTAAAATTTTCCCAATTAATTTTAACTGTGTCGTTGAGTTTACTTTTGCTAAACCACTATTTTCAGTGTCTCATTTTCTTTAGGGTCTGATTTTGATGTGTTTTCTTAATTTATTCTAAGCTTTAAGAATAGAAGTCATCTCGTATATGATTAGGGGGAAAAGATTTAACGAAAAGCAATTTACTTAGAGTTAAAACATCATTTCTTTGTATTAAACTTACTTCACTAATGTTCCCTCTCAGGGCCAGCCTCCTAGGAGGAGTGGTGAGATTCAAGGGCTATTGGCTATGCCTCCCCACGCACACACCTATTTGCTGATGACTGAAATTATCTTAAGAGCAAATAGGACCTTTCACTTCCATACTTAAACACTGAAGTTATAATACAAAGGAGAAAAGTTTCCTGACCCCAAATGTGTTCATAGTAAAGTGCAGGTGACTAAAGTGAGACCTGGTCCAGCACTGATCAAGTTAAGAAAAGGACACTTCCCCCTGGGTTGGGAAAGCGCCCTGAAATGGGAGGTTGAGGTCCTGAAAGACTGAAATCCCGGCCTCGCCATGGTCTCCTGGACCTGTTCACCTGGGATCACCCTCAGTCCAGGAGGAATGGCCGGAGCAGTGTTCCTGGTGTGGGCAATGGTGGGGCCGCTACAGCAGGTCACTGCTTGTAATTTCATCCATGTGAGGTTTCACTAGACCACTGTGTAGAAGCATCTCAAAAATTTCATGTTCTCTTACCAGATAATCTCTAAGAAATACTGTATCTTGTATATTGATCATTGGCTTTCTCTGAAGAAACTGCCTCAGTAGTTCAGTTATAGTTAAGAGAAAGGTGCTAGGTAAAAAGGAAAATGTTGCCTTTTTAAAAAGAGATTTTCAGACAAAAAAATTCCAAGCTGGCATAGTCATGGTTCTTTTTTAGAGCTGGCTTTTAATCATAAAAGGAGGTTAAGACTAAGCATTTCTTACAAGAAGATCATGATTTCTGGTCTCTGGAGTCACATAAGTATGTTTTTCATTAAACTTAATGTCCTGGAGAAATACACTCAATAATTAGTTATTGGTTGGGTTTTCAAAGTTAAAAAATTGTTTTAGAATCTTTTTTTAAATTTTTTACTTGATTTTCTTAGAGACAGGAAGGGGAAGAGAGAGAAACATCTATCAGTTGGTTGCCTCCAACCAGGGATCGAACCTAAAATCTGGGTATGTGCCCTGATCAGGAATTGAACCGACCACCTTGTGGTATACAGGACGATGCCCCAACCAGCTGAGCCATACCAGCCAGGGCTGGAAAAATATTTTCTAGTGTAATCCTTGGATGGTATCTTTTTTGCCTTTTTCAATTAATTTTATAAATAGAATTCTTGTGAAGGCAAATGTAATGACCACCTTTTGTTAATACTCTAGTTCTTCCTAATGAAGAGGGTAGACGATGCTTTGGAAATTAGATTCTCCCACTGTTGGTTAGACTTAAGACCATGAATCTTCAGCCAGCTTCCCCAAATGGATCAAGTGGTTTGGTTTGGTTGGTTGGTTTTGGGTTTTTTTGCCTCTCCCACCCCCAACAAAATAGTTTTTAGTTTAAATTGATGTTGTGGAGATTTTTGGTTTTGGTTGTCTTTTATTTGACTCTAAAAGGATTAGGCGCAGAACTATTTTGTATTTAGCTTGTTATTCTATCAAAACAGCTATAAAGCAGAGTTGCGTTTAATGCAAGAGTTTAGTTCTAGAGTTTGCTAGGTTACATTGAAGTGTCATATATAGCCAAAATTTCCCTTACAAAATTCTCTTAAAAATATAGTATATGTAACCATACTTACGCATACTCTAAAAACTGATATACTGTATCTCAAAAGTTAACTGTATGGTAACTTTTCTCTCTAGCGTTGGAATAGATTTGTTTCTCCAGTCAATACCAGGTAGAACATCTGGCTGGCTTTTAGGACCTGTTTTATACCAAAAACATAACATGTACTTTAAATACTAAAGACACTCAGCATAGCTACAAGCTCACCCGCTGATTGTAACTGAAACTTTGTCACTTACTGCGTGCATATGCATACGCCAAGCCATGTCCTGAATTTTTTGTATGGTGTAAATGTAGTGTTTTCACTACAAGGAGTGTTTTCAAGAGCTGTATAGCTAGGCTTGTAGGAATAGGCATTCTTTCTCGAGGTATAGTTATACAGGTAATGTAAAACTATAAATCCTAAATTGCTAACTATCCTGATACTGGCCACTTAAAGAGAATTTTTAAAAATGTATCTTATGACACAAATTTTGGTAGGTTTGAAGTACTGTGTATTTGACATTTTGCAAGTATGTATTTCTAACCTTAATAGTCATTGCTCAACTCAAATATATTCCAAAGCTAAATAAGCATAGTTGTTCCAAAAGTTAAAATTATACAGTTATGTCTGTGGTACTCATTACCTACAAAAACGGAGGCTTTTGCCCTGACTAGTGTGGTTTAGTAGTTAGAGTGTCGGCTGGTGCACCCGAGAGTCTTGGGTTCGATTCCCGATCAAGGGTGCTGCCTGGGTTGCCTGTTTGATCCCAGGCCCTGGCCGGGGCACAAGTGGGAGGTAACCAATCAATGTGTCCCTCTCACATCCATGTTTCTTTCTCTCTCCCTCCAGCCTCCTTTCTTCCTTCCACTGTCTGTCTATAAGAATCAATGGAAAAAAGTATCCTTGGGTGAAGATTAGCAAAAAAAAAAAAAAAAATCTTTTTAAAGGAGCCTTTCTGAAATTTCTGCTTTTTTCCGTACAAGTGGAAGACTTTAGAACTTCAAGCAAAAAGAGAACTGCAGAAATTAGAATCTTACCCTGTAGGGAACTCTGACCTAATCATGGAGATTTATGGGAAATCAAGACGACATTTGTACATTTTGCCTGTTGTCATACAGAGCAGATCTGATGTAATGACTTAGTCAATTCGCTTAGCTTTTCTGTGCAAAAATATATATATATATATATATGTACATTTATGACAGTGTTTAGCTTTTCAGAAGGTTGTGCCAAAAGTTTTCCAAAAAACCTTGCATGTTTTGGTCACAGCATGAAGAACACTTACCAAAGAATAGCACCAGGCCTTTACGACACTAGCCAGAGCACGCTTCCTTTGCAAATTCCAAATGATCTCAATTTTTATATATTTTAATTTATTTGGAAATGAAAGCTTAAATTATTCCTCAAGACATTTTTTGGTATTTAATGATAGGCTTGTTTCAACATGAACCTGAAGAATGAAACATTTAGAATCAGGCAAAAACATAAGTACTTTTTCACAGATAGTTACAGCAGTTAATGAGTGTCTTTTTTCTTTTTAGAGTTTATTTAGGATTTGGGAGGAGTGGCAATATCAAGGTATCACGGTTTATTGGAAATTCCCCAAGGAAGAATTGGCGCATATGCTTAAATGAATAGATAAGGGATCTTCCACCAGCTTAAGCATATAGTGTTTACTTTCAAATGCCCTAAATAAAACCTACCCTCACTACTCTCTCTACAATCTAGGCTTTTACTACTTTACACCACCAATGAAGAAATAACAGATTTTTAATTAACTACTTCTGCCACCACCCAAATTATTGAAGTTCGAATTTTGGTACATTACTATTACTTGAATTTCAGTAAGCTACTTTGTTCAGAAATAATTAAATACCCATTTAATAGCTGGGCAGTAGGTAAAATGAAACATTAAATATTAAATTATTGATTTCTAGGATTGGCAGAGTCAAAAGTGTTTTACATTATTAATGAATGTGTATCTCAGGGTGCCCATAAATCTGAATAAATCCAGTAGCACGCAGTTCTCATCTCTGCATCACAGATGAGACTATTTCTTCCACCCTCGAGCACCAAGTTCCTACTCTAGTTAATGAACATTATCTGCTGATGGAGCACAATGTCCTGTGTTTGTGCAAATAAATTAAAATGATGACATACTCAAATGAGAACTAATTAAATACAGAGCAGTTCTTCTAATTTAAAAGCACAAACACTTTCTTGAGCACATTAGGTTCTAAAAATCAATCGGATATTACATTTTTTTGTGAGCTGAACTAATTAGGCTTACGTTGCATGTATAAATTTGGTTCATTTCTGAAACTACCACTAAGTCTGCTGATAGCTTGCAGGGTGATTAATTATGCATTAAAATGTTTTAAATAGCTTTTCAACACTTGCTGCACAAAAAGAATCTTTAAAATGAGGAAACAAATGGAATACTAGAAACATGTAAGATGCTTCTAAACTTATACCTATTTGGCCTACCTCTAACTCTCCTAAAAGCAGAGAAAGGAATATGATTATTTCATCTTTTCTCCGGGAAAGTATAGTTTAAATGAATGGTTTTTTGTAAAATTTAGTGACACATTTGCTTATAGGTTTTGGTTTTGTCATCTTTGATAATACTGCAGGACTTGGTAGAGTCTTTTCATTAGGCTATCAATGGTCCTAAAAGCCCTATGATTTTCTATGTTTTGATTTTCAAAATGGTAATGCGTTTCTTTTTCCCATTACACACCTTCATTGTGATAAAAAGTAATCTCTATATGGCAATAAAAAGGGGTGGGTTATTGTCTCAACATGATGCCCCTCCAAAACATTACGCTCAGTTTTCTTTAAAAGCCAGATATGAAGACCACATGTCATATGATTCAATCTATATGAATGAACAGAAATGACAAATCTATAGAGATAACAGATTAGTAGTCGCTTGGAGGTGGAAGTGACTACCCATGAGCAGAGGGGAACTTAGAGTGATGATGGATGCACAGCTACTGTCATCAAAGTGTACACTGAAAATCGACATGTAAATTATGTCGATCATTATTTTTAAAGCATGGGGGGAGAATGGGAGATAGAGCAAACTGCTAGAACATCTGTATATTTAAAGTTCAAGAGATTTTAATAGAGGGGGAAAAACAGTATAGCGCTTTTGTCCAGAGGAAAAAAATGCAACACCAAGAAATCGAAATTCCCATACCCAATTGTGCATCGTATTAGGCCATACACACAGGCTTGTGTGCACACATGAATGCACATGGGCATGCATCTCTTACAACAAATTTTTATTAAAATTCATATAACATGAACGTCAGCATTTTAACAGTTTTAAAGTGCACAGTTCAGTGGTTTTAGTGTATTCTCGATAACCATCATGGCTATCAAGTTTCAGAATATTTCCATCACCGCCCCCAAAATCCCTATACCTCAGTTCCCCAAATCTCATATACCATAGCAACCACTAATTATTTTCTGTCTCTGGATGTGCTTGTTCTGGACATCTCATATAAACAGAAGCACGTAATGTGGCCTTTCATTTCTGGCTGCTTTCACTTAGCCCAACGTTTTCAAAGTCCTCTTTTTTTAAAAAAACTTAACATTCTAATGTGGGCATTATTATATTTGTTGAACATTAAAATTTACTTCATTCTTTTTAATAGCTGGATATTATATTGTCAGAGTCTAATCTATTTCGGCAGTCTCCTATTGCTGGACAAGTAGGATATTTGTACCTTTTTTAAAAAATTATAAATAGTGCTGCATTGGTACTGGCATCTGTCATTATTAGAGTGTCAGGTTTGCTTTTAATAGTGCTCAGGCTGATCATCATTTAAACTCAGAATGTAGCCCGGCCGGGCGTGGCTCAGCGGTTGAGCATCAACCTAGGATCCAGGCGATCAGGGTTCGATTCCCGGTCAGGGCACATGCCTGGGTTGTGGGCTCGATCAATGACTCTCTCATCATTGATGTTTCTCTCTCTCTCTCCCTCTCCTTTCCTCTCTCTGAAATCAATAAAGATATATTTAAAATAATAATAATAATAAACTCAGAATTTAATTCTGAAAGTTTCAGTAAATTTATTCCCCAATAGTCCTGTTTAGTGTGAAAGTAGTTTTCTGTGATTTGTTGGAACGAGTAAGTCATAATCATGATCGCACAAGGCATTGCTCTTTGGTTCTCAGTGATCTCAGCATTTTCATGCTACTCTTAAGCAGTGGAATGTGAATACTGCTAAAAGCAGCGATTTTCAACCATTTTCCTCTCGTGACACACGTACCCTAATTACTAAAATTCTGTGGCACACCAAAAAATATATTTTTTGCTGATCTGACAAAAAAAATTGGTATATGAAATTTCAATTCATTCACACTGAACAGCTATTTTGTATTAGCCGTTGTCTTTTTTTTTTTTTTTTTATTTTAGAGAAAGGAAAAGAGAGAAACATCGATGTGAGTGAGAGAGAAACATCAACCAGCTGACTCCCACACCTGCTCTGTCTGGGGATCAAACCTGCCGCCTGGATGTGTACCCCCACCTGGAATCAAACCCGCCCCCTTTTGGTGTACAGGTTGACACTCCAACCAACTGAGCCACACCATCCAGATTGGGGGACATTTTTTTAATTTGACGATCTAAGGGAAAAGAGGTCTGTCTCTTAGTCGGGTGTTGCATGTTTTAAAGGTTCCTGCGGCACACCGGTGTACCACGGCACACTGGCTGAAAATCACTGGCTAAAAGGACTGTGTCATGCCCACACTTCAAACCATTTCTATCTTAGAAGCGGAAACTTCATTCAAAATGAGCTGCCTTTCTTTTTTCTTGCCCATTTAGACCAGTCATCCCAACAGTGTCATTCTTAGGTCACTGTTGTTACATAACATCTGTAAAAAATTCTGAAATGTGCCCATTTTTAATTTCTCCTTGAGTGGGTCTGTATGGCCATAGAATTTAGGCATCTCTGGACATCCCTAACATTTTGCTCACGTGCGCTTTCAGGGAATCAATCCTCATTGTTAGAGATAAGATCAAATGTATGCTATGATCTGACAGTGACTCTGTTCGAATTAGGTCTTGTTACCCAGTTTGTTCCTATATAAATCCCCAAGAGTTAAATTTAACCAGAGGAGCAGTTTAAAAGAAGACTGAAACCAACATCTATAAGTCAGACATCTGCAGAAATAACTTTGTTTTATAAATTTGTATTGAGCTTTAAGAGTTGAATTTCTTGCCCTGGCTGGTTTGGTCCAGTGGTTAGAGTGTCAGCCCGAGAACTGAAGGGTCCTGGGTTCGATTCCGGTCAAGGGCGTGTACCTTGGTTGCAGGCCTGGCCCCCGCTGGGGCACTAGGCGGGTCGATGTGTCTCTCTCACATTGGTGTTTTTTCCCCCTCTCTCTTCCTTCCACTCTCTCTGAAAAAACAATAAAAAAAAAAATAACCTCAGTTGAGGATTAAAAAAAAGAGGTGAATTTCTTAATAAAATGCTTTTAAATGCTTTCCTTCTGCTTTTTTGGGTTTTTGTCCGGGTGGGGTTGCCCGTCTGGAGGGCAGATTGTTTCGGCGCCCTATTTATAAGGCTCCATGGCCTGTAAGGAGGAGCGCATTGTTAATGCACTTTTTAAACATTTTTATTTGTTACTGTTCCAGTGTGATACATTTTAATCACTGTAGGAGCAGGCACATGGAACAGCGGCCAGTGTCTGTCGCAGGTCGTGCTTAAAACACAGGCTCATTTGTACCCTCCCTCTGGACCATAGTCTATCCTGCCCCTGGTCTGGCCCACGCCCTTCCTGGCGGGATAACATGGTTTTCAATCAATACTCAGAGGATGCAGTCATTTCTGTGGCTTCGTGAGATTAATCTGCATGCCCAGTGACGTGAACGGTGTTTAAACGTGGCTAGCTTTGATCAGCTGCTTGAACCAAAGACAGACTTTAATATTTGACATGAGTCATACAGGTTTTCTGTTTTTATTCATGTTGCAAAAATAAGAGAGAATCATTCATGAAGAAACCGTGGAACCAGGACCCAGCTAGAGGCAGATGGGAGCTGAGTGAAAAATAGGAAAGTCAGGACTGAATTGAAGACCGTGGAGGGGAATCTGGGGCCTTTGGGGCCTTAGTGGGCAGAGGAAAGGTTGGAAAGATTGTGCTAAGATGTGCTAGGGAATTTGTTTCAGTACCTATATTACATGGACACTGATATAAAAATGTTAGTGTAACAAAATAAAGACTAATTGCATGGTGTAAAATCAGTCAGCACTAAAAATAAACCAAACAGCAAGCAGAAAGGTATGTTAACTCTTTAAATCAATTTTATAGAGAAACTCAATTCGACAGCAGCTTTAAAATATCCATATATCACAAGGCAATTCTTGCTGATAATAACGTGTTTGCAGAACCTCTCCAAGATCCCTTTAAGCCCTAGGGTTGGGAAATTTTTCTTAACCACTAATTTAAATGGCTCGTGCTGCAGATTAGAGCTTGGGCTTTCTTCTGTCTTCATTAGAGATGGGATCAGGTCACCATCCTCTAAGGCGAGAGCAGGGAACCTGTGGTCCCCGGCCACGGTCTGGAGGGGACAGTGTCCACTCGCTGCCGTGCCTGGGCTGCATTTCCTCTGCCCCCGAGGCTGAGCGTGCTCCTGCTGCTGGTACTGCTCCAAAAATCAATTCTTCCACGTTGGCGGTTATAATACTCTGATTCAGAACACAGCCTGTGAATTGAAGCAGTTAAAAAAAAAAATGAATTAGAAAAGAGAAAACTCATGGACAGGACAGCGGTGTGGTGCCTGTCGGGGGAGGCGGCGGTCGAGGGAGTTTGAGGAGAGTACCGGGGGGGGGGGGGGTGTTAGAGTACGGGGGGGGGGTAAGTGGTGGTGGAAGGAGACTCGCCTTGGGGCGGGGAACGCACAGGACAGTGTACAGATGATGTGCGGTGGAGTCGTGCACGGAAACCTGTACAATTTGGTTAACCAGTGTCACCCCAATAACTTCAATAAAAAAGGAAAACAATCTCATCAAAATCCTTATATCGACTATCTGTTGAAATGATAATAATCGTGCTATATAGGGTAAGCGATATATTATTAAAATTTAAAGTAAAATAAGAGAGGTGTAAAAAGTAGGCGGTTTATCAGCATTTTCAAGGGGAACAGCGCAGCTAAGGCCCCGGGTGTGGCTTCTGTCCCTCCCTCTGTCTCTGTCCGTTCGGTGTCTCACTCGAGGCCTCTGTTTATGTCTATTCGAACTCGAATTGACTCTAATATAGAAACGAGATGCGTTTGTAGCGTTTGTTGTGCTTATCGAAGTTTCATATCGCCTCTTCTCAGTTATTTAACAACGAAAGTAAGTGAACCAAGTGTTTCCTCTCTAAGTGGTGTGTGGGATGCTGTTTTGCAAGGCATGTGGATTAGAGGGCCCTTGCTTGAGGCTCTCCCACCCTCCCATGCCTCCTGCCAACCACGTCCTGCTTGCAGCTCCCTCCTTAGAAGCTGAATATTCTCTGCGTTAATGCTTTCATTTTTCCCCTCACAACTTATTTTCTTTTTCTGATCGTCCTTGGTCTCTTCCCTTAATCCCTTCCAAGTTCTCCACACCTTTCTTTAACGGTACAGCCCAGATAGGGGCGCGCCTATTTCACGTCTGAGATGGCAAATATATGGCAGTGACCTCACACTTACTCTTTGCGTGTGGCTCAGAATGACACGTTTCTTGCATACTTTTGAACTGAGAACTGAGGGTGAAAAATGCATAGCTTAGCACTAGACCTCCTCATAATTTAGTGAGACCATGATTGCCATTTTTGAGTTTTAGTTTTCTCTCTATAAAATGAGGTTCTATTAGATACTCGAAATCATTTCAATTTGGAGATATATATATATATATATGTCACTTTTAGATATAACATGGACTGTATATGTATGTTATATACTGGGTGGGGCCAAAGTAGGTTTACAGTTGTTCATATAAAAAATAATACAATATTTAAATAAATAATAATACAAGAATAAACTGTGTTTCACGTACTCACAACTGTAAACTTACTCTTGCCCCACCCTGTGTAACATTATAAATTTATAGGTAAAATATAAATATAGGTGGTAATAAAATCTCAGGCATATTCAATACAAATGTATACTGATAAGATAAAGTGTTTCCAAAATATATTCTAATTTTATCAATATATGAAAGTATATATATAACAGAATATTTTCTTTGTTAAATAAAAGCACACACGCACACATTTCTATCTGGCACAAATATTTTGTTAAGTGAGAGAATTAATGACTATACCTCTTTTCCAGACCTTTTGAATTGATTGAAAGAAATTTTTCCTAGACCTTAGAGAGAAAATCTAATTTTGCCCCAATAACTCCTAATATAATTTTAGCTTTTGAATATTTTTGCCCTTTCAGTCTAATTGCATTGAAAAAATATTATTGAGCAGGCACATCCTCATAGGTCAGAGTTTTTATTCTACCATTAGAACAATTTCTGCTTTTCGGTTCATCAGTGGCCCTCTCAATCTTATAAAAATAGCCTAATTCACTCTAAGATACCAAGGACTTCCATCTGTATGAGCACTGGCCTCCTGGGGTATATAGCACATCTTTTCTCAGAAAGTCAGGAGCCATTTCCTTAGTTCAACAACTAAATGTCTTGGGCAAGATAAAAGCTGTGCTACTCTTACAGAAAGCAATTATGTTCATTTCAGCAACGCGGGAAGTGTGGAGAAACCAGCCTGGCTTTCCAAAGGCAGTGTCTGTAAAAGAAAGGGAGGGCTTTAGATCTTTTATTAATAAAGTTGATCTTTATAATATGTAACATATGCACTGAGATTTCTTAAGTCGTAATAAATACCCATTCACCCTACCTCTAGGTTGCCATGTAAAGACACTAAGCACAGTTGAAATGCCCCGCGTGCATCCTAATTGCAGCCCACCTTCTCACACGGGGTGCTATTACTCTGAATTTTAGACTCAGCATTCTTACCATTTCTCTATTATTTTTACCAAGTGTGTGTCTAGCCGTAAACAATACAGTATTAGTTAGCTTGTTTTTGACTTTCATATAAATGGTGCTCTTTTCCCTATAAGTTTGTGAGATTGAGCTGTGTGACTCCTCCGCGAAGCTGTTTACTAGAATGTGGAATCCCATTAATACATTGCAATGTGTCGATTCATTTTGCAGCTGATGGGCATTCGTTTTGTCTTCGGTCACTTGCTTTTACAAACCGTGGCCTGTAGGCAGCCCTGTCGCGTCTTGCTGTGCGCATGTGTGCGAGGGGTTGCCCAGGGCCCACGGAGGGCTGGGCTGCTACAGCTCCCCCTAAGGTTTCTGTCTGTCTTATCCCAAAGCCACAAAAGCAGCCTCCATATTTTCTTCTAAGGATTTCAAAGTTCTGCTTTTCACATTTAAATCTTTGTTATCCACCTGGTATATGAAGTATTCTTCCCCCATATGCATCACCACTTTCCTCGCCTTATATTTGATCCATCCAGGTAAGGCAGTGTTAAGCTAACCATAAGGCATTTTTCTAGGTTAGTCCTAAAAAGAATGGAATGGGGGGAAAAACTCTTTTTTCCCTTTAAAGAAAAGAATCTCCCTTTAACATTTGTCTACCTTTTCCTCCCTCCTCTAGGCTCAGTCTCCCTGTTCTCACTTACATGGAGTTGGCCTCATTCATAGAAAATATACTATATTCCTTAGAGAAAGCAGTACCTTGGGATAGTATGACTTCCTATCTTCTAAACCAGAGGAGAGTCAACTTCTCCTGTGAAGGGCCAGATAATAAATATGTTGGGCCTTGCTGGTCAAGAGGCAAAATCAAGGATATTGTATGTAATATGTGTACTATAATATAGACAGCCATGTAAATATGAAGAGGGAAAGCAAATTTTCACAAATATTTTATTAACAAACTTAAAAATAAAATAATAATTTTGTATGCTTTCTGATAATGCAGGTCTACTAGTGTGTAGAATGGAGTTCTTCCTGATAATCTAATTTAATTTATTCTTCCTAACAACCTGATGGACTAGATAGTACTAATACCTACATTTCATTCACAATATTACCCTGCTAACAAATGCTGCAGCCAGCATTCAAGCCTGATGCCAGAGCTTGTACTCTTGACCTTGATACAATTTTCCAAGGGGAATTAATAATTGGTCTTATCTCACAGATGAAGAAATGGAAGCCTAAGGGGTTAAGTAGATTGGCAAGCTCACGCAAATTGCTGAGGGCCACATCTGTCTAATTTCAAAGCCACGCGCTCTCCCTTCTCTGCCACTTCAAGACTTCCAGGAACCTGCAAATCATGGGCGACAGCTGCAACTAGCAAAGCAGGCCCCCAGTTATGTTACCATTTTAATGGAAATATTTTAATATAGAAATCAACAGCTGCATACATTTTTTTCTTTTTAATTATAAAAATTACAAAGGGGCATGTTTAAAAAGATCATACACTATTGAAGGGTATGTAGCACAAGGTAAAATAAAATTTATTAATTCATTGTTTTCTCACCTATTTGCTTTCACCTTATTTCTCTCTTTCTTTATTTTTCTCTCTTTTTATATCCCCCCCCTTTTTTGTGTATTATAAGAGCTGCTCAGAATAGAATAAAGCAGTAGAATTAAGATCCCTTATTGACGAAACAGAGTGGGAATCTTGAAGCCAATATAAATTATTTGAATGGATGAATGGTGTTTAGTTTCCCGGCATCAATCAGTGTCCGACAAGCGTTGCCTGAGTGGCTACTATGTGGTAGGTTCTGTGAGAAAATCCAGATGAAAATGAAGCCACCTGCCTGCGTCTTAACTTTAAGGAGCTTACCAGCTAGTGAAATTCCAGTCAAAACAAATCTTGAGAGTAAAGAGAAAGCCTGAAAAACTCAGCCAGGACAGAGATTATGCCATCTGAGCTCTAGCACCTTACAACCTTTATTAAGAAAGATGCAGATTGCCCAGCCTGTGTGACTCAGTGGCTGAGCATGGACCCATGAACCAGAAGGTCCCTGGTTCAATTCCTCATCGGGGCACAGGCCTGTGTTGCAGCCTGGAGGGGGGCGTGCAGGAGGTGGGATCTACGATGCTGCTCTCTCATCAATGTTTCTCTCTCTCTCTCCTTTTCCCTTCCTCTCTCTCTTTAAAAAAATATAAATTAAATAAAGATGCAAATTAATCAATGATATTAATTCCCAGTTGAACAATGTATTTGATTAGGGAATAAATCTGATAAACTTTAAGATAAAATAATTTGACAAAAGCATAATTACTAATCGTGTCCTTGGCTTCAAATACGTATTTAAAAGTGCCCGGCGGAGTGAAATCAACAACTAAAATGTACTTGTCACCTACAGCGTGTCAGGCACTGTCAGCTGCGCCACATACACATCTCATTTAAAGATGACAGCAGTCCAGTGGGACGGGTGTTATTGTTAGCTCTGTGTAGGTTACTTTAGAGGTTCAAAGTATTTGCCCAGTTGTTACACAGCCAATAAGAAGTAAAGCCATGATTTGAGCTGGAGAAAACTTGAAAATGTGGTAACACTTGAAAAGAATCCATGCTGCCTTATGATTTATTTTCAGTCCTAAGGGCAAACTAGAAAAAATAAATCATATGCTCGGCATTGAAATGATAAATGAATTAAAGTTTTGCCTCTTCTCCCAAGGGGCTTTTTTTGGGCAACAAATCAGAAGCGGAGCCGTCTTTGAGGTCTGGATCAGTGATTTCTGATTCAGTTCTGAAGCAAACTAGAGACGTCCGCCTCTGGTTCTAAATTCCCGATTGCGTGAGGCCCCGAAGCTCAGCCCCTACCAGGTGCTATCACTTTGCCCGGTGGGCTCCTGGGGATTCATCAGGCGCTGCAGTTATGTTGCACACGCAGTTAGGTACATGTTATATACACATGTCCTCACACGGAGGCGCCAAGCAGAGGTGGAAGGTGCTAGGCCGAAGGGCAGAAAAAGATTCTACCTCTGGCCCAAACTCATCATGTGGCTTTGAATAAAATTAAGTGGCTTTTTTTTTTTTTAATTTTTATTTATTGATGTCAGAGAGAGGAAGGGAGAGAGGGATAGAGACAGACATTGATTTTTGTTGTTCCATTCGTTCATAGATTCACTGGCTGATTCTCATATATGCCCGACCGGGCATCGAACCCAGGAACTATCTGGCCAGGGCTTAAAGTTAAGTTTTAAACCCCTTGTAAAATGGTCATAAAAATGGTTTCTCTGCCCCCTTCACTGCGCCGGAGGATCCAGAGAGACCAGTTATGTGAAACGGCTTTGCAAAGGCCAAAGGGCCGCCTACACGCAGGGCACTGCTTTCTAGATAAGAAGCCCGGCTCCGTGCTCACGGGCTGGGCGCTCGAACCCGAGGCTGGGGAGCCGGAGTCCCCGCCGGACCTGCGAGGCAGGGACCTGGCCTGGCGCCCACCAGCGCGAAGGGCGGGTGAGCTCAGCTGCGCTCAGGAGTCCTGCTCGAAGCCTCCACATGTGAAATCCCTGTTTGTCAGGGGGAAGGACAGGGGCTAAGAGCCCACGCTTTGTCGTCTGACCAGCTAGAGCTCAAAAGCCAGCTTCCCCACCAGAATCTCGTAGCAATGGCCTCTCTCAGCCTCAGTTTTCCCATCTGCAGGCTGGGGCTAACTGCAGCACGTGTGTGTGAGGCCGTGGGAATAACTGAGCAAAGAATGCTAAGAACTTCATAAGGAGCCTTGTAAACTGAAAGCAGGCAACGGCAGTAGGTACTATATGTTATTAAGCACAGGGATAGTCTCAGGAGCAGTGCTGTAGAGGGGACTTGGACACACTTTCTTGTACAATTGTGAATGTAATTCCTTAGAACCTCATTTTCATGTATTGTGCCTAAACGGGGGACCTGTGGTCTTGCATACAATTTTTATTTAGTTTTTGATGAGCAAGAGATATTACTTGTTTTTTTTAAAAAAAATCTACAATTATCTCTAATACAGATTTTTCTTCTTGCATGCAGTTGTATATTTCCCTTTGTTTACATATAATTCCTTATTTTCTGGACCTGGGGGCATCTATGCCAGTCAAATGATGTGAATCTTGACCATGGCTTTCATTCTGTGTGACTGACGCATAGAGTCACATGTTTGTGCCTCACTGCAAAGATATTTTTAAAAATGCATTTGTCATTTGTATAATAGTTAACATTTTCTTAATGAGACTTATCCAAGTTGGCTCAAATAAAACAAGTACGTGGTTACTCAACTTGATATGCACATCCTAAAATAAGTTGGATGAGATCCACTATTGGAATTTTCTTTGTTTCATGGAGGTTAATTCAGTTGAAGGACAACATGAATAGTTAAACCCTAAAACATAATTTGAAGGAGTGTCAACAAGCCTATAGTTATTGTAATAGTATTTGGGCAATAGCTCATTTCCACTTAGCTCCAGAGCTATAAATAGTTCTCATTTGTTTTCTTTGTACACTTACTGGATTAATTAAGGCAGAACAAGCCAAGTGATATTATTGTAGCAGTTGGCTAAACTTGATGCAAACACAGTAATTAAAATGATTGCTTTTTAATTCCTCCCCTTTTTAGGAGCCTAATGAGCTGGATCTGTAGTGTTAGGAGCCCTAAAGAATTTGAGTTCAGAACCACCAGGCTTTTCTGCCGGTGTGTTTTCCTTGTTGACAGATTTCAGTGTTGTTGGGACTTTCCTTCGGGAAGGAAACACCTGGGTCCTGCATCCATGTGATATCTGCTTAAAAAAAAAAAAAGTATTGTTTCTCTCATATTTGGATCACCAAGTGTTTCCATTTACCTATCCAAACTGATGCTGGTAACACACACACACAAGCTGTCCTTGAGAGAGAAGCCGCTTCCCCTGCCATCGTGAAGGTCGCATGCCCCCCACCTACCCGAGGCAGCAGTTGTGCCCAGCTGCTCCCCGGCTCTGTCTCTTGTTTCTAGATGCCCGACTGCATCTGGAAAGGTGCCGGTTTCATAAACCTACAAGAAGAGGGCCGCTGGGAAGCAAGGCCCGAAGCACAGGCCTTTCGTCCTGAAGAGCTCGCCTGAGCCGCCTGGGCGGTCCCGCTGTGCCCCTTGGTGTGCCGATCGCTCTGCCGGGGCTGGGGGTCCCTGAAGGGGACGGCAGCCTCTGGCCCCCCCTCCCAGCCACTCCCAGCCACACTGCCATCAATGCTCCGTATTCCTTTTTAATTTCCCCTTGGTGGCTGCTTTGTGAGAATTGGATGCACAGGTTTAAACGACCTCTTTACAAAGTGGAGACCAAGCAAAAATAGAAGGGACAGGACACTCAGATGGGCTAGAATGAGGGCAAACTTCCGCTGCAAACTTTTTAATTGAGGTACTTGGATTTCTGCTGCTTTTGAGAATTTTCAAAGAGCACAGTCGAGAGATGGGAATATTTTATTCCTTCTGAGTACCTCGGGAGGATTTTCACCTTCGTATCTGACTTTGAACAAGTCTCTCTAGAGCCCACGTTTCAAACGTCAGGTAGTTTCACCGGGCCTTCAGCAAAGAAGGGCTCAGCGGCACCTGGAGGAGCTTATGGCCCGCACGCTTTTCCACTGTCCCCGACACTGAAATAGCGAGATGCCTCAGCACTCCACCCTGAGCACTGTTTTCTGTGTTTACCTCTTGCCACCCAAGGCAGTCCATTGTCTCTTACAGATTCCACTCTCGCCTCCAGGTTGGAGATGTCCAATCGATGTCCCGGTCGCCACCCTCGCCCACGCTCAGGTCCCTATCATGAACTGCCTGCCTGACATTTCTTTTCTTTTCTAATTTTTTTTTTTTAATATATCTTTATTGATTTCTTTATTGATTTCAGAGAGAGGAAAGGAGAGGGAGACAGAGAGATAGAAACATCAATGATGAGAGAGTCATTGATCGGCTGCAGCCCGCAACCCGGGCATGTGCCCTGACCGGGAATCGAACCCTGATCCCCTGGATCCTAGGTCGACGCTCAGCCGCTGAGCCACGCCCGGCCGGGCTGCCCAACATTTCTTTAAGGTGTGTCACTGTCAGTTCAAGCCCAGCCTGTGCGCAGTGGAATTACCTTTCGATCTTTCTCTCTCCTCTGCTCTGACAGGCTGTCTCTCCACAACCCACAATTTTCTCTTTTTCAATCAGTCTCTCTCCCCCCACCTCCCTCCCTCCCTGTCTCCATCTCTGTCTCTCTCGGGGCCATTCCAGTAACGGTCGAGGCTGCAGCCATCACTCGATTCTCTCTCCCCCAGCCTCTTACATCTATGCACTGGATATGTCTTCTGTATTCTCTTATGTCTCTCCTGTGCTTCCCTCCTCTCCAATCCCGTAACTAAGCGTCCGGGTTTAAATAAACACTTATTCAGCTAATGCCGGGCACTGTCATAGGCACACTGAAGATTTGATGTTGGCAAAGAAACTGCCCCTGAATTGTTACAACACCCTTTTAATTGGTGTCTTGGAAGCCTGTGCCTCCCCCTCTCCAATACATTGGGCCACAAATTAACCTTCTCGGACACAACTTTGATAATATTTCTCTAAATATCATGTATCTATCTAACTGTTATATTCACTATGCTCAGAAGCCTTTGGGACTCATCGTGTGGAGCCTCCTAGGCCACTCAGCTGCATTTAGAGCCATGGCTGTGTGTCCACTAGCAAAATGAAGACCATCACGGCTTCATCTCCCAGCCTTATGCCCTCCAAGCACCGCAATGGACCAGTTCCCTTGGGGACAAAGGTCAGGGCCTTTGAGCCTCACACTACAGAGCAAGACTCTCTGGGGAAGACTGGAGTGTCCAGGCTAATAAGGTCCAGGGGTTAACTTCCCAGATGATCAAGGTGGCACCATTTAGTGCCAAAGCCACTGCCTACGCCCATAATGCCAGAAATGGATCTGAACACTATGTATGGGACCATGCTCTGGTCATAGGCTGTGGGGGAAATCATCGCTGCTGAAATAGCATCCACTCCTTTATGTTGAAAACATGAGGCTCAGCCACTGAACACCGACCTATGATTCAGGAGATCACGGTTTGGGACGGAGCACGTGCCCGGGTTGTGGGCTCAATCCCCAGTAGGGGGCGTGCAGGAGGCAGCCAATCAATGACTCATCACTGATATCTCTATCTCTCTCCCTCTCTCTGAAATCAATAAAAATATATTTTAAAAATAGTAATTGCCTAATGAACAAATGTGTTTTTTTAAAAAAAGTTCTCTTTTTAATTATCACAGAAGCAATGCATACACACTGTAAATCAATTCAAACAGTACGAAAATATATAATTAGAAATTCAAAGTCTCCCATGTGGTCTCCACCCCCACAGATGACCAGCTATGAGGAGAACATGTTGCCCTGACATTTTCACTAAAATTTTTAGCCTCCTCTGTCATTTCAACACCCCTCAGAACAATATAGCTGACTCATTTTTTCCCAAATTTCTGTCCTCAGTGGCATCCCCAAGCGTAGGAGAAAAGGTAGACGCCAGGGCGGGCACCCAGACCCTTGAGTGGCCAGGGAGGACCCTTCCCCAGGCCCAGGACACCAGCTGAAGCCGGCACTGCCAGCCGGTGCTCTTTGACCACTAGGTGGTTCTGTTACCTCTCCGATGCAGTTCCCACTTGCAGCCTGAGGAGAACAGGGACACCTGGGGCAGGGTTCCTGTCCCCACACCTTGCCCACTTGTTTCTATTTTAATTCTCAGCCTGCCTGCCGTGTCCGGATAGAAGCTGGTCATGCAGTCCCTACGCACAGTCTCACTGTGTTTCCCGTCGGGGAGGAGAAGGGCTGTTTCCTCCCGCAGGCGGGGCCCAGGCACCAGCCTCAGCTCGGGCTGCAGGCTGCTTTCTAACTGCGGAGACGGAACTCTGTCCTGGTTGCAGCAGGAATGGAAATCTTCTTATGCATCGTCCACAGCTCCACCTTTATCTACTGCATTCCTTCCTTCCACTTACTGCTGCGTGTTATAATCAGGGAACCATGCTGGGTCCAGAAGGTAGACACTGGGGTAGCTAGTCCCTGAGAGCATAACAGTCATATAGGAGCACCAAACAAGTTGCTCGCCCAACACCCATCCTTCTTCTGGATCTCGATTTTCCCTGGGGAGCATGTCCCGCCTTCCACCCTCAGTCCAGGGTACCGTCAGTGTCTGGCCTCCTGCGGGGGGAGGCTTGCGACTCCATCCTGGCCTGAGTTTTACATCCTGCTCACACTTACTGGTTCAGGGGTAAGCCTGTGGACTGATTCCATGAGAGGCAACCTGAAGAATTTTGCTGGGACTACTGAAAAACCAAGTGCTTTCTTCTCTTATGCTGGTCTTGAACTTGGGAGTAAGGAACCCAAATCCGTTGGCAGCCGAAGTCTGAGAAGGAAGCTAATGTGGAGGAAAGCGGACTGAAGAGGTAGGAAGAGCCTGGGCCCTGGTGATGTCATTTGAGTCCTCAAATCAAAACATCCCTGAAGCTAGATCTACTCTTGAAGTGTCGGTAAATTTGCACTTTGCTTCATCTTATTTGAATCAGATTTTCTGTCAGTTATGCCAAGTGAAATGAGTTATATGTAATGATAAATAGTAAAGTGATCGTTACAATGCAGCTTGATAGATGAACGATATGTAATAGAGGTTAGTACAAGCTGTCACTGCAATAAATAGGAATGATATCTAACCCAGGAGCAGGGATGTCTTCCTTAAGACAGATTTATATAAATATTTATTTAAGATCTTATATCAAGCACTGCATTAGTTTGCTAGAGCTGCCATAACCAAGCGCCACAGACTTTGGACTGAACAACAGGAATTTATTTTATTTGTTTACTTTCTCACAGTCTGGAGGCTAGAGGTCTGAGATCAAGGTATTGGCAGGATTGATTTCTTCCAGGGCCTCCCTCCTTGGCTTGGAGACAGTCATCTCCTCCCTGGATCTCCAGATGGCCTTTCCTCAGTACCTCCGTGACCAGTTTTCTTCGGTTAATAAGAATGCCAGTAACATTGGACCAGAGCCCACCCTTATAACCTCATGATTTCCTTTTCAAATATAGCCACCCTCTGAAGTGCTGGGGATTAGGGCTTCAGCATATGAATTTGGAGGGGATATGATTCAGGGCATGGAAAGCACCTAATTTGGTTGCAAAGACAAAAATGGGTTATTGCTCTCAATTAGCTTACAATTTACATAAGACTGACCAAAATAACCAGAATACACAGCTAAGCAAATGAAACACACATTTACTGAGCACATCGCTAGAGGCAGTGGATTCGTCATTTCAGATAAGACGATATGCCTGTGAGATCACTGCTGCTGAAATAACGCTAAGGAAGGCAGCAGCCGTTTCTGGGCTTTGATGGAGAGGCCTCTTCCAGGGACTGTGGCCTTTGAAACCACTTGGACAGAGAGGGAATTTTAGTAGAGACAGCCGAGGCAGATGGGGGGCTCTGACAGTGTGAGGTATTTTCCCAAATCGCCCCAAAATAAGTCACCGTTTACCTTCTCTTTCCACCTCCTTTCCTGGTAGGCACTTTAAAAAAGAGCCGCTTTGTTTAATCGTCAACAACAAAGGTGAAAAGGCTTTTTCCATTTTTATACATGAAGAAAATGGAACTCAAAGAGCCCAAGAAGTGTGTCCAACTAGAGCTATTTGTCTGAGTCGAAATGAGAGCGTGACGTTGTTTCCACGTTGCTTGGAGGAGCAGCTGCCCAAGGGCCAGCCCGCAGCTCCTGGTGCAGACGGGGTGACAGAAGTGTCACCAAGAGCACTGAGGGGCAAGTAGGACCCCGGATGCCAGGGACGCAGGGGACGCATAGGACCCAACTGCCTTCTTCCTGCAAAGTCTTCGTTAAGGATAAGCGTAAGTGATTTGGGAGACAAACTAGTGAGTAGTTTTCAAATGTTCATTTACACTTAAAGCTGGCTTTCCTACGTTTTGGGTCTCCTGTTTTTTTGTTTGTTTTGTTTTTTGTTTTATTTTTTGACAGTCGATGACCTAGAGTTAATTTAAAACAGGACTCCCCACCTTGCACTGGAGATAAATGGATTTCTCAGGGCCGTTAATTTTCTTCAGAAGCTGTCAGCATTTTCTAAGTGTTTTCTTTAGAAAAACCTCGTGTGGCTGTAACTATGTATGTATGTGCATAATATTTAGCCACATCCTCTGTCGATGCATATAAATTCCATCTGAAATAATTGACAAATTATTGTCATTGTAGGCCAGGCACCACTCTACATGCTGAGGAAATATCAGTGATCGAAATAAAATTTAAAAAGTGCTTTCCTCACCTCTGATAGTCTTCCCCAAAATTCTTAATCTCAGCCTAATCCTGAGAAAACAACATACAAACCCAAATAGAGGGACGTTCTACAAAATATCTGACCATTAGCCTTCAAATGGATTGAGGTCACGAAAAACGAGAAAAGACAGAGAAACTGTCACAAATTGGGGGAGAGTAAGAGCCATGATGACCAAATGCAAAGCGGACCCTGAAACAGAAAATGGACATTAATGGAAAACTGGGGAAATCTAAATAAAGTCTGGAGTTTAGTGATTAGCACTGGGCGGATGTTAACTCCTGGTTTTGATAAGTAGATCGTGGTTATGTGAATGTTCACATTAGGGGGCGCTGGGTGAAGGTGGAAGGTTAAGGTCTGTGGTGCGTGGGCAGGATAAACGGCCATCTCAGACGGTGCATAAAGAAAAATGGAATTTATTTAGGGAAAGGGGGCAGGGGGTGGGGATATCCAAAGGGAAGGGCTACACAGCACTGAGCCAAAGGGTATTGGGATCCATGATGGCAGCAAAAATACACTTGGGACCGTGAAACAATGAGGAGCATAGAAAAAAGTAGCAGGAGAGCTTAGGCTGGGCTGCTCTGGCTCACTGGGAAGTCAGAGAGAGAAGGGGCCCTGGAGACAGGTTCAGGAGTAAGCTGGGGATGAGCTGCCCCTGCCCATTGCTCCCCTGGTTGCAAGCCTCGTGGGGTCCCCTCCCAGGGAAAAAACGGGAAGGAGATGGCTCTGCAGTGCTCCCCTGCTGGGGAGCGTAAGCTGGGTCATTTGTCTCTTTCTTGCAGGTGGAAATCATAGGGGAGTCCTCAGGGGAGGGTCTCTCAGAATATTCATCAGCTTTCCAGGTGCACTCTTTCCCAGTTGAGGTCTCCACTGATTTGTCGGTGCCAGGGCAGAGGGTCATTAGTCAGTGTAGCTGGTCCTGAGGCAATCACAGGGCCACGTGTCTGGTTTTGTTGCATTTCTGGGCCTGGAGCTGAAATACCACTGAGACCTGGATGTTATCTTTAGGGAGGAAATGCTCAGGGGGGCTAAACCGCATGACCGGCCATATGCAGGGGGAGGACAGGCCGCCCTGGGACAAGGCTCTTGTTTTCCCAGTTTTGCCCCTTCTAGGCATCCGGGGCCTCCTGCCCTGGTAGCTTTTGCGCCTGGCCCACCGCCCTTGCTCTGCTCATGTCTGTCTAACAAAGCGTGTATGTGAATTGTTTGTACTGTCTTTGTGGCCTTTCTGTAAATCCAAAATTATTTCAACTTACGATTTTTAAAGAAAATGCACGCCTTCACAGAGGCTAACTTCTAGTGGGAGAAGTCAAACAAACAAAACCCAATAAGTAGATTGTATTTCAGCATCAAGACTGGGGGATTTTGAAAATTCTCAGACTCTCTAAATGGCAAAAGGTTCTGAAAGTCGGAAATGGTGCCAACACAGCGGCGGAGCACGGGGCTCTCCAACCTTCTGTTCAAACCTCAGAAAGATGAAACGATCAGAGTATTCAGTCACACGCGCGTGCGCACACACATATATGCACACACACGCACAAAAAAGGGCTTCCTTGTCATTTTGTTCAGTGTGCATTTTTGGCATTAAGTCTGATTTTTTTGAAGGAAAATACCACATTAAAATATTATTTATATCCACTATTGGAGTTTCGGGATATCCCTTCCAATTTGCCCAAGGTGGGAACCTCATTCATTCCCACGCAAGTCCTGACACCGCTCGCCACAGTCCTAGGTGTTTTATCCCTGTTTTGAAGCTCAGGAAACCCAAGCACAGGGAGCTGGGTGATAGCCCAGGGCCATGAAGCAATGAAGCAGTCAGGCTGGAACCCAGAATCTCCCGGCTGCAACGCCGCACTTACAACCGTTTCCCGATGCCGACGCCTCCTGGAGTTTGCATCATCTGAACGCCCAGCTGCCACAGTCCTCAGCAGACCTTCCTGACCAGTCGCTAACTGCCTGGCCTCCGTGGCAAAGCAGATCATCAGACACGCTGGCTTCTTTGCCCAATTCTGTTAGCAACCCAGTTCATAGCTCCACGGCTCTATGAACTACAGGGCCCAGACTTTATATTGCTTGTTTTTTTCCCACTGTTCTTTGGGCAGGCTGCTTGGCTGGCTGTAAATCAGATGGTTAAAGTAACAGTGAATGACAAATAATGGCACATTACTATATTGATTGTGAACCCCGAATCAGCCCCAGAGGAAAGTTCAGGTCCAAAAATTGGGTTGGCTTGTTTATGGTTAGACATTAAGGGTGCCAACAAGGCCGTGGCCGCGTAGCTCAGTTGGATAGAGCATTGTCCCGATACCCGGTCAGGACACATGCAAGAATATACCCATGAATGCATAAATAAGTGGAACAACAAATCAATGTGTTTCTCTCTCTCTCTGTCTCTGAAATCAATAAATAATAATAGAAATTATAACACCAACAATATGTAGCATTGTGCAGAGTACTGTGAAAAGGTTGCATTTTTAATATAGAAAAAAATTATATTTTTGTTTAGGATAGAATAAAAAACTAGAATATTTGTTAGGGAATTATTGCTATAGTCAATTTTCAAGCATCTCTTACACGCTTCATGGTTAGTGTGACACCTGGCTGAAGTATACTATGCACAGGCACACTCGAAAAGGTTCTCGGCCCACCCTTCCACAACCCCCACCGCATTCACAATGTCTCTCCCACCTACTGACTGGTTCCTGAGAGTCTTAGAGTACACTTGGAGGTAAATCTAGAGTGCTGGAGCCCCTGACAGAGAAAGCAGCCCATGACTTAAATTCACCTCAACTTCTAAATAGAAGCTATTAGATCCTTTACAAAGAAAAGAAGCAGGGAAAGCGAGTTTTATGGAGTCCAAATAGCAGGCAAGGCGCTAATTTCTTTCACGTCTACAGCTGTTCTTACAGAGGTGATATTTCCTGAGAGCATCTGGGTGGTAACCTCATTAGTGAGGGTTTGCAAAAGGTTCTGGCAGCGTGTTCTTTGCTGACATGCTGAAATAATGTGCTAAAAAAAAAAAAAAAAAGCTTTTGCCAGTGTGAAAGTCCATGAGCCCATGTGGAATTAGTCAAGAGCTCTAGAGAAGCCCTAGCCTGTTTGGCTCAGTGGTTAGAACATCGGCCAGCAGGCTGAAGGGTTCCTTGTTCGATTCTGGCCAAGGGAGCGTCCCTCAGTTGCAGGCGTGGTCCCCAGCCTTGGTCTGGGCGTGTGCAGGAGGCAACCAGCCGATGTGTCTGTCTCACACAGATGTTTCTAGCTCTCGCTCTCTCTCTCTTTCTTTCTCCCCCTTCTACTTTCTGTGAAAAGCAATGGAAAAAACATCCTCAGGACCAGCCAACACAGCTCAGTGGTTGAGCATCGACCTAGGATCCAGGAGATCGTGGTTGGATTCCCAATCAGGGCACATGCCCGGGCTGCAGGCTCGATCCCTAGTAGGGGGCGTGCAGGAGGCAGCCGATCAATGACTCTCTCATCATTGATGTTTCTCTCTCTCTCTGTCCCTCTCCCTTCCTCTCTCTGAAATCAATAAGAAATATATTTTAAAATACATTTATATCCTCCAGTGAGGGTAAAAAAAAAAAGAACTCTAGAGAAGACTTGGATGGCAATATTGCTTTTGTAATAGTTAATCTAGGAAGATCCAAGTTAAGGCCTTGTCTGTTAGGGCCTATCACAATTTGGGAGCAAGAATAGAAAAAAGAAAGTTCCCTTAATCAGACTTGCTGTGAATCTTTTACCTCCATTAAATCAGGTTCATGGATGGCTTCCCTTCACCACAGGAGACGGCAGACCTTCCCAAGCCTGCAGTGTTCGGCAGGGCTGGCCAAGGCTGGCCCCTCCTGCCTCAGTTCAGGTGACTGCCCAGCCCCTCACTAGTTACTTTTAGTTTCTCAAGCACCTGGCTCCTTTTTTCTGCTCAGACAGGCCTTCCTTCTGTGTTTCCCCTGGGCCACTGCTACACATCCTTCAGATACCAGCTATCAAATATCACTTCTCCAGGGAAGCCTTCCCTGACCTCTGGGCTGTTCTGCAGCCTTCTAGGCATGCATGCTCACACAACCCTGCCCTCCTTCATCATACTTAATGTAGCCACGCTTAAATAATGATTTGAATAATCATGCATAATTATTTGTTTAATGCTTACCTCCATCACAAGAATGGAAGTTCTGTTAGAACAGAGGCTTTATCTTGCTAAGTATTTCCTACAAAGATCCAGAACAGTGCCTAGCACATAGTAGATACTCAATAAGTATTTACCAAATGGATGGATGAGTTAAAGGTAGTTTGTTAGACCTAGAATAACCCTAAGAGAGCCTAGCCCAAACCCCTAATTTATAGAGAAAGAAACTAAAGTCTAAGTGGATTTGCCGCCTTGCCCAAGGTCCTGCACAAGAGCAGAATTAGAGCTAAAATCCGCATCTCTTCATACCATCAGGGTACTTTTCTTTTCTGTCCTGACAGCAAGTTCATAGTCTAGTGACTCATCACGCTGGAGGGAACAGCAGTTCCTGGCAAGTACATTAGAACCTTATTGAACTCACAGATTTGTGTTTTATTTAATACTCACTTTATTGAAATGAGTCCATAGCCTATGCTTGTTTCCCCATTTCTCAGCTGCTGGATCAAATGTTAATTGTCGAAAAGAAGAGATGATGTGGCAGTCTGGCAAGGTTCTACTGAACTAACAAATGTTTAAAGGACCACAGATGGTATTATTTGCATACAGGAGGGATTTTTCCCCCCAGAGTTTTGTTGCACATAAAAGTTACAAGTTCAAACCAGGTTCCCTGTCCCAGCTAATAGCAGTTTGCACATTCTAGAGCTCCAACGCATACCACTCTCTCTTTAATGTATTTACCTCTTGCTTTTACCACATTTGACAAGCTGAGAAATATTTAGTAATCACTGTGTTCTTCAGTAAAACAAAATAGCTACAAGCTCTCTCATGACTGCCCTTGTGCACTGGACAGGCAGCCAGTTTTAAGGGGCCAACAAGAAGAAATAGTCTTTCTTCTTTGCAGCCTGTAGTATAGTAGCTCATTCCAGGTGAACACTGAGTGCCTCCCAATGCCAAGCACTGCGTTCAGTGCTTAGGTCCCAAAGATGAGTAAGGCATCATCTGTGGCCTTGAGGAGCTCCCCAAAACCAGGGGAGAGGCACAAGGTCATTTAACTCCTGTACAAAGTGCTAAATGCAGGGAGGCTTCCCAAGGCTGGCGGAGAGCTCACAGAGATCCTGCCTTCTCATAGGAGACCATGCAGGATTCAAAACTTGGAGACTCAGCGGGAGTTATCCCAGTAAAGAGAGTCAGGAAGGGTTTCTCAGCCGAGTTAGAGCAAGGAATGGAGCATGGGATGGTATGTGCAAAGAAGACAGGCTGAGCTTTGTCAGGAGGGAGCATACTGATAAATTAAGAAGAGCGATATTAATAAAGCTATCTGGAACTGTCAAGCCCCTGTAATCTTCAAGGTTTGTTAAATTGGTGCTTCCCAAACTGAATTTGCATTCTGTCTTCACAATTCTTGTTATAATTTCAGGCTACCATTTCTATTGTTCACTTAACTTTCTCCTTTAAATCAATCCATTCTAGCTTCATCCTAAGCAAGAGTATACAGTAAATCAGTGGTTTTATCTGTTAATTTTTCTAATACTTATTAAAATAAGTATAGAAGTATTAAAATATTAAAATGTATGCCATCTGGAATCATCTTAAATACAACCAGGGGCATGCACACCTCACTTGGGTTAAAAGATTGGAGCTGGAGTACAGGAGAGGCTGACTAGTCCATAATATGAGGGCCAGCTCATTGGACTGGTTTGAAATGGAGCTGAGCACAGTGCTGAATTCAAGGCATGACCAAACAAGTCGTCAAGATCAAGCTACCATTGCCCTGCCCGCTTGGCTCAGTGGTCGAGTGTTGACCTATGAACCAGGAGGTCAGGGTTTGATTCACAGTCAGGGCACATGCCCGGTTTCGGGCTCCTTCCCCAGTAGGGAGCATGCGGGAGGCAGCCGATCAATGACTCCCTCATCATCATTGATGTTTCTCTCTCTCCCTCTCCCTTCCTCTCTCCAAAATCAATAAAAATATATTTTAAAAAAATAGATCAAGCAAGCAAGCATCAAGGTACTCAATGATGGCTTGATGGCTTGGTTTAGTTTTCCTGTTCAACACTGCTATGGTCTGAATGGAGGTGTTGCCTGCCAAAAATTCCTATGTTGGAATCCTAATGCCCAATGTGATGGTATTAGGAGGTGGGGCCTTTGGGAGGTGATTAGGTCATGAGGGTGGAGTCCTCATGAATGGGATTAGTGTACTTATAAAAGAGACCCCATAGAGTTCATTAGCCCCTTCCACCATGAGAGGACACAGCAAAAAGTCTGCAACCTGGAAGAGAGTCCTCACTTGACCATGCTGGCACCCTGATCTTAGACTTCCAGCCTCCAGAACTGTGAGCAATAAATTTCTCTTGTTTATAAGCCACCCAGTCTGTGTTATTTTATTACAGCAGCCTGAACAGACTAAGACAAACAACAACAATGAGAGCAGTAGCAGCTAACATAGGATCAGTCTTTGGTATGTGTTAGGTGAGGTGCATTACCTTTACTTGCTTGTATGGTCCTTACAACTCTGTAAATTCTATTGTTATGCCCACTTTAACAGGCTCCCAGAGGCTAAATGTCTGAGTTCTGGCCTTTTGTTTAGAAGGAAAGATCACAAGGAAGCTGCCTTATGTAATTGAAAGAGCTTCATCCAGGTTCCAGAGGACAGGGCTTTGTTCTCAACTCAGCCACCGGTTCACTGCGGGCTTCAGAAGAGTCTCTTTGACTCTCCAGGCAGCAGGTCCCTTCTGTAAAGTGTTTATACTTCATGGCCTTTAAGATCATTTGTAAGCTAGAGATTCTAAGTCTGTTTCCTTATCTGAAAAGCAGAGCTAATAATACCAAGTCCATAGGATTATTGTGAAGATTAAATGTTAGTAAAGTGCCTAGCCCAAGGACTAACACGTGGTAGGAATACAATAAATGGAATTATAAATCAAAACTATTGTTAATCATAATAATCCTGATAATTTTGATAACCACCTTGATTATCTTTAAAATAAATCATTTACCCACAAATTAATAAGAGTGAATTAATTATACCACCATATGGAAATGAGTATGCTAGCTGATTATCATTTTAGGCACGTGGGTTTGATTTCTCTATGCTTCCATATTTGAGAGAGACTAAGGATGAATCCTTCATTGTGGTAGTTGGTCTCCAAGATGACTCCATGATTCTACATGCCCTTGGAAAGGGCCAACTTGTGTAACCACTAAGATATTTTAGAAATGATACTGTAAGACTTGTAAAACTAGGTTCTGAAAGACACGAGGACACTCAAGCAGCCCTATGGAGAGGCCCTATGTGATGAAGAACCAAGTTCTTCTATCAGCCAGTGAGAAACTGAGGTTTTTCTCCAACAGCCATGTGAATGAGCCACCTTGGATGTGGGTCCTCCAGCTACGGTCAAGCCTTCAGATGACTGCAGCCCCAGGTAGCATCTTGACTGCAACTTCATGAATGATCCTGAGCAAGAATCATCCTGCTGAGCCACTTTCAAATTCTTGACACAAATTCCACAGAAACTCTGAGATAATAAATATTTGTTGTTTTAAGCCACTCTGTTTCAGGGTAATTTATAATGTAACAATAGACAGTGAATACAAATCAATCATCGCAACGATTAAAGAAAACATTTTAATTGAAAGTATATAGTCACACTGGTATAATCTAATTCAGGCCGCCCAGGAGCTATGAATGTTCAAAGGGAAGGAAGAAAGAAAGGGAAGCCTTGGCCTGTGTATAGTTCAGTTGGTTGAACTCTGTCACACGCACCAAGAGGTCTCCAGTTTGATTCCCAGTCAGGACACATGCCCAGGTTGCCAGATTGATTCACAGTAGGGGGCATGTAAGAGGCGGCTGAATGACATTTCTCTCTCTCCTCTTTTCCTCTCTCTCTAAAAAGTCAATAAAAATATATTTTTTTAAAAAAAGAAAAGAAAGAAGGGGCAGAGGAGAGGCAGAAAGAAGGCTGGAGACTTTGCAAGATGATCTCTAAGAACATCTGCCCGGCCAGCAGGAGATTTCAGCAGGTATCGCTCACCAAGTTTAGGGGTTCATTCAGAAGCAGGATGGATGGCGATAAGGGAGGTGCATCTGCAAACACGTCAAATCCACCAAAAGCCTTTTTTACGGTCAGAACATCCAAGACGGTTTTCGTGAGTCTCATTTGAACAGCTGAAGCATCATCTCACCAGCAATTTAGTCCTGATGACTTTTGAATAATAAAAGTTGTTAGAATAATTTTTCACTTAGCAACAATCAGTTGTGAATGGGCAATGTTACTATTCATGCTTCTCTGTTAACAAATAGGCTCATCGTCTTGTTTTTCTAAAGCACATTGTATATTGTGGGCATGGATTTGGAGCACTGCAAAACCTAGTTAATTCTCTAGCACTTTATATTGTGCCTATTTGTAATAATGCCTCTTAGGAAACTGGTAGGAAGATATTATGCGGAAGATACTTTTAGGAGGGTGGGGAGGAGCTGCAACTTCTCTTTTTCTTTCAGCTTGGTCTCTACTATGTAGATCTCTACTATGTAACCCTAATGTCCGCTGCCTGGTTCGAGTCTATTTCATCCATATAAATACCATCTTTGATCTCTTGGTTTGGAAACTACTCTCTTCTAGAATGATTTTTTAAAATATATATTTTTATTGATTTCCGAGAGAGGAAGGGAGAGAGGGAGATAGAAACATCAATGAGGAGAGAGAGTCAATGATCGGCTGCCTCCTGCACGCCCTCCCCACCCCTGGGGATGGAGCCCACAACCCGGGCATGTGTCCTGACCGGGAATCGAACCCCGATCTCCTGGATCATAGGTTGATGCTCAACCACTGAGGCATGCCGGCCAGGCTCCTCTAGAATGTTTTTGAGACTAGTGAGCATGCTTCATGTTTAGTCTTGGTCATTGTGGTCTCTATCTCCTGGCCTAGTTCCTTTGGTCACCCTTTTTTGGGGGGGAGGTGCCACAACTTCAAAGCCCCGTTGCCCTCAAGGCTGGTGTGCAGGCCGGCTTGTTGTTTACAGGGATTTATTGAAGTAGTCTCCTCCACTTCGAAAAGTCTCATTTTCAACATTTAAGTTTCACCTCAAAGATCACCTCCCGAGAAAGGCCTTCTGGAACCAGTCTGTCAAAATGGATCTTGCCCAGTTATTACTGTCCATCAGCCTGCTCTGCAGATGCCTTTCCTACCATCCACTGTGCCTGCAACTGCATTTATTGACAAACCCTGGAGGTGACCACATGGGCTCTAACCCAACCTCATCGTTTACCTGCTGAGGAGTTGTAGGCAAGTTATTTCACTTTGTGGCTTTCAAAAAGAAGCTTTGCAACTATAAAATAAGAAACTCACAGGATTGTTACGAGGATTAAAGGAGTTAATAAACGTAAAGCACTGAGAACAGTGCTTGGCACATATGAAGTGCTGTATTATGATTAGCCCCCTTTCTAGAACACAAAAGCCACAAAAACAGAGGCCTGTCTCTCTCATTATCAGCGTCCCAGCCCCAAGCACATGGCCTGGCCCATAGGAGATGTTTTGTTACCAGCAGTTCACGTGGAAACCCAAACCTTGCTTTTCTCAATAATTTCCAAAATCTCCAACCTGGGAAATTTCTCAGTGGTCATTTTTCTCTTTGTGTTCTGCCTGCTGCCCCTTTCCTCAGGCCCTTCTCTCTCCCAGAACCGCTCTCTCTCCAGGTGCAAACCCACAACTTGTTGTTACTCATGCACAATTTTAGCTTCGGACTCCGCCTTAGACCATTCTCAAGATGCACCTTTGCACATCCAAAAGCAGGCCTTTTGATGATATATTGACCAAGGAAATCACCCAGACCAGCGTTTCCCAAACTAGGATGAGCTTTAAAAATACACACTCCTGGGCATGGCCGCAGAACTAATGAAAGAAAAACTGTGGAGTAGAAACCTGAAAATTGTGTTTTAAAGTATTATTAGGTGCCAGTCAAAAGACAGAGAATCACCGTGGGAATCACAATCCCTTATTTTATGTTTTTTATTAGTTCAGAGAGAGGAAGGGAGAGGGAGAGAGAAATAGAAACATCAGTGATGAGAGAGTCGTTGATCAGCTGCCCCCTGTTGGGGGTCAAGCCCCACAACTGGGCATGTGCCTTGCCCAAAAATAGAACCACGACCTCTAGGTTCATGGGTCGACGTTCAACCACTGAGCCATGCCATCCAGGGGCACGACCCCCTCATTTCACAGATGAGAAACTCGGAGCTGCAGGGACCAGACACCATCCTCAAGAAAAGCCTGTGAGCTGAGGGCGCCTGTTCTGTTCAACCCTGGTTGTGGTGTGTGTGGGCTTCCTTGCTGCTGGGCATTGAGCTCTCTTTGGAGCCTTTGGAAGAGAAGCTGGTTTGGCATCTGACCAAACCAATTCTTAGGCTCTCACTTCTGTGCTTTATCATACTCAGAAACCCTGCCAGGCCCTGCAGCCATGGAAACCCAACCCTACAGTCCACGCCCACTCCAAGAACAGCTGCCCTGGACACGTAGGGGTGCCTGGTGGAGAGGTGCAGTGCTTCTCGGGCTTTCTCTTTGGCATTGTTGTAGGTGTCTAGGAGCTGGGCCTTGGGAGTCAGCAGCCCCTGATTCAAATCTTGGCCCTGTCACTTACCGGGTGTCTGACCGAGGCGATGTGCTGCTTGCCTCGGAGCTCTGCAGGCATGAGCTAGGATGGTGCATTTCAAGCGTAAGGTCAGGACCTCTCACCAAGGACGCACACAGGCACTGCCGCGGAGCGAGTGCTGCTGGGCATGTGCCCTGCGCTAGTCCCTGTGAAGGAGAGGGGTCGCGGAAATGAGCTCAGCATGCTTCGTCCCTCCTGCAGGCTTGGTCGCCTTATCAGTCACAGGTAATGACGTGGTAAGCTGTGGGTCTCATTTCTGCAGAGCCTGGACTCCTCTTGGCAGAAAATCTCCCTACTCGTTGCTCAGTCTTGAGCGTCTGGCTGTGCAATTTTCCTTGGATTAATGTGGGTGTGTGCCCAGGGTATTGGATAGGAGACACAAACTCATACAACCTGGGCACTCAGAGGGAACCTGGTACCAGATGACAGAAAATTGTTTTTGTTTTATGGAGTCACTATTTTGACTCCTGTAATGTGAGAACCTGGTGCACAGAAGAGAGTCATTGAGCTACTGAGTGACTGAACTCTCCAAGCACCCAGCACCCACATCTCCTGACCCCTTTGTTAGTTTCTACATGTTTATGGAATTTCTCACTGACAGTGAAAAAGGATAGATTAATTTTTTCAACTAGAGTTCATGTATTTGATATGTGGATTTGTATGTTTTGTGGTGGAAAATAATTTGGAACTACCTGCTGTGTTTTCCCCGATATTTCCTGTGAACCCCTTGACTTTTCCCCAAATTGGGCTGGCAAGCTAAGAGATTGCCTTAGGGGGGAGGAGACATGGAGCAAACATTTCAGACTGTAGGACCTGAGGGGGAGTCAGGCATAGGGAAGGTTGGAGCAAAGCTTCCTGGCCTCTTAGACTAGAAAGTTGCTCGAATTAAAAGTTGGTGAGAAAGGGGAGGAAACTTGGACTTGAGGATACATCTGAGAAAATGGCTCTTTAACCTTTCTTCCCTCTCGCCCTCTCCCCTGCCCACCTATGCCCAGGTGCATGAAATCCTAGGAATGGGGTGACCAAGTCCAGGTAGGATTGGGAGGTATGAGAGAAGCGAGGAGCTGTGCCCAACTTCTGGTTCTGCCCTGAGAATGGGCCAGACCACAGAGTAGAAATAGCTACGTGGTTCTTTCAGGAAGATGGACCTAGGACAGGAAAAGACAGAGCTCTAGGCATGGCTTGAGAAGACAGAATGTTCCCCCCATGCCTGGCAGGGCTCGGCAACCATTCAGAGACAGCATCAAAGGAGCCCTGGACCAGGAACAAGTGCCACCCGGCAGCCCCTGTGGCATAAGGGACTGAGGTCAGGTGGGACCCAGGGCACCCATGCCAGTGAAGCCTGTCCCACAATGCCCGAGCACTACACTACCCTTCCCCAGATGCCACCTTCAAAGGGAGGGTGCACCTTGAATTGACTGGTACTACATGTCTGCCTCTTGATGGAAAGAGGCTCATAAGTGGAATTAAGTTATGGAAAATAGTTCAACTTCTTGCATACCGGAGTTTGTGTACTGAGATTCATATCTACTGTACTCGGTGGCATTGATGAATTCGGATAATCATGACAGTACTGGGGCTTTTGTGAACGTCAAGTATCCTGTTTCTCTGTAGCGTAGCATCTATCATGGAGCTAAGTGCTAAGAAAGCAATACATAGAGATTCTTAATGTGTGTATGTTGAAGCCTTGAATTGCCTTCTTCAAATAACATTTTTACATGCTTTAAAAAAAATACAGGATTACAAAGAAAACCAATTATATGGAAAAAAGTTATCAAAACATTTAAAACAGATGTTTGATGTAGTAACGTTTACTCATGCATTAAATAACAAGATCGAGCAGCAAGTCCAATAAACATTATAATATCAAAGTGGTGGAAAGTATAAACAGTATTAAGAGATATCCAGAACAAGTAATATGATATGAAAACATCTGTACTGATGACAAAGTCTCAGGTTCTGATAATGCTGTTGCGATGAACAGAATTGTGTTAATACTGTTGTGATTAATTTGAGTTAGAGGTTAATGAAAATAAATATGTAATTTTTCCCATACGAGTTAGCTCAAAGACTACTTGGATTCTACCCTTAAATTCTTGGGATCTGCAGACCGCTGTACCATATAACTACCTCTTTATTGACCAAAGATTTAATCTGAACTTTTCAAAAACACCACCAGACTCCATCTGAGAGAAAAAAGTTGGGAGTTACAGGGTGGAATCACCTAAAATAATTTCCTCTTAACAAAGAATCCGGGAGAGCTAGGAGTAGTCAGTTCTCAACAGCATCCTTTGCAATCATTATCCAAGGCTATGAATTTGGGAGGTTATAAGCCTAGGCAAGTGCTGGCATATGGATAAAAAGTACCCAAGTTGGCCAGGGGCTTATTTTTAGATTGGAAGTAAATTCCCTGGCCTTGTAAGCAGGACAGTCTTCTTTAAGATAAGGTACTATGTTCCCTGGTGTGTGCCTAAGGCAGTAAGTAGAAAATGGTGAAGGCTGACAAATGCCATTTGGATGCATTAATTGATTGGTGGGTCAGGCAAAAAACACTGATTTGCCATCTAAGTCAAAGGAATGGGCATCCAAGTGTAAGTTCCTGAGCAGTGACCTTGGCAAAGAGAAGGAGCTTCATTAAGATCAGCTATTGTTGTAGTTCTTTTATAAGGTGTTCTTTTTGTATTCTAGCACCTAGCCTGGTCACCTTAAAAAGCTAATGTAGCTTTCCGAGGGTCTTATCTCTTGGGTTGGAGAGGGATTAGGTAAGATTAAATTGCACAGGGTATACTAAGTGCATATAACACAGGGGCTCGTTAACCAGCAAGAGCTCAATAGTTGCTGTTATTACTATGATCTAATGTAATAAGTTTAATAGTTTTATTATTATTATTAATTAAGGCAGTGAGTCAAATTTAGTAACATATTAGAATCACATCAAGAATGCTTATTCCCCAGGATCTCACTGAATCAGAATCTCGGGAGATCTAGGAGTAGTCAGTTCTCAACAGCCCAGAATCTACCTTCTGAGAAAGCTGGCAAGGGATTTGTAAAGGAAGTCAGGAGTGAGCAATTGAAGCCCAGAGGGAAACTGAGTCATTAAAACATTTTTATTCAAACAGTGAACACTTGTCAAGGTTTTATGTATTCCTGAGAGAATACGAGAGTACATTTAATGTATTCATGAGAGCGCTAAGAGAATGACAAAGTTCCAAAGGTGATATAAAAAACTGGAATTTTATAGGGGATGGGGAAAAAAGTAAGTCATGCTGAGGATTAGAATGCCCAACAGGATACTAAACTGGTGAATGTCCTTTAGAATAATAAAACCATACATTTCTGGATTTTTTTTTCCCCCCTGCAAAACAGAAGAGGAAATCACTGTACTGAATCATTCATTTTTCTGTAACTTCTAAGTGAGCAGAGCTGTAAAATGTCTGGTTCCTTAACGACGGTAAATGGAAACTCAAAAAAAATTGATTCCCCAAGTAAAAGTTCATGGTGTGTTTCTTAATTGCATCTGCAAAATGAACCCAGATTGATTTTCTCCGTCTTGAAAGTCTGAAGTACTTCCATTGTACTCAGGCATAGAGTACAGGCCACAGCTGCCTTTGATGTGATGTTTTAGTGCTGGAAGCTGAGTAATAAGCAATCCTTGTGCTGCCCCCTCAAAAAATGTAAAAAAGTTACAGTGAAATATTCTACTAGTCTTCCTGTTCCGCTGCAATTGCCTCTTAGTGGTCTGCCCTGCTGTGATTTGAGGAGTGACTGCAGTGTTACGCCTTTTACTCACCAAAATTATCACCATTACGCCAGCCAGTGGACTCCAGAAATCCCACTAGTGAAGATTCATTTTCTTAAGATCTTACTCTTTCTCTAAATTCTTCCTTTATTTTTTAGGAAAACACACGGAAAGGAAGCACGGGGGTTAAGACAGTAGTTATTTAAAATACAGCTCTTCTTGGAACACAGTTAAAAGAATAAAATGGCAATAAAATGGTACCTATCAATAATCACTTTAAATGTAAATGGCTTAAATGCACCAATCGAAAGATATAGGGTAGCTGAATGGATATGAAAACAAGACCCATACATATGCTGTCTACAAGAGACCCACCTCAGAACAAAAGATTCACACAGACTAAAAGTAAATGGGTAGAAAAAGATATTTCATGCAAATGGAAATGGAAAAAAAAAAAGAAAAGCTGGGGTAGCAATACTGATATCTGACAAAATAGACTTTAAAACAAAGGCTACAGTAAGAGACAAAGAAGGACTTCCATAATGATAAAGGGAACAAGCCAAACTAAAGGATATAACGCTTATAAACATTTATACACCCAACATAGGGGCACCTAAATATATAAAACAAGTCTTGATGAACATAAAGTAATGCAACCATAGTTGGGGATTTTAACACACCTCTTGACATCAATGGGTACATCTTCCAGACAGAAAAGCAACAAGGAAACAGTGGTCCTAAATGACACATTAGATCAGATGGATTTAATTGATATCTTCAGAGTATTTAACCCCTAAGCAGCAGAATATAAATTATTTTCAAGTGTACATGGAACATTTTTCTAGGATAGAACCCTATGTTAGTACACAAAACAAGTCTCAATAAATTTAAGAAGATTGAAGTCATCTCATGCATGCTCTCTGACCATAATGGTATGAAACTAGAGATCAGTCACAAGAAAAAAAATCTGAAAATCACACAAAGACTTGGAGGCAGAATAACATATTACTAAACAATGAATAGGCTAAAAATGAGATCAAGGAAGAAATCAAAAGATACCTTGAAACAAATGAAAATGAGAACAAAACAATCCAAGACCTATGGGACACAGCAGAGGCAGTCCTAAGGAGAAAATTCCCAGCATTTCAGGCCTACCCTGAGAAATAAGAAAAATCTCAAATAAACAATCTAACTTTACACTTAAAGGAACTGGAAAAAGAATAAAGCCCAAAGTGAGTAGAATAAAGGAAATAATAAAGATCAGAGCAGAAACAAACAAAATAGAGCCTAAAGAATAATATGAAAGATCGATGAAGTGAAAAGCTGGTTCTTTGAAAAGATAAACAAGGTGACAAACCTTTAATCAGACTCATCGGGAGAAAAAGAGAGAGGACCCAAATAAATGAAATCAGAAATGAAAGAGAAGTAACGACTGACACCAAAGAAATACAAAAGACTGTAAGAAAATGTTCGAAACAACTATATGCCAACAAGCTGGGTGGGCAATCTAAACGAAATGGATCAATCCCTAGAAACATATGATCCTCCAAAACTGAATCAGGAAGAATCAGAAACTCTGAACACATCAATTACAACGGATGAAACTGAAGCAGTCATCAAAAACTCCCAACAACACAAAGTCCTGGGCCGTATGGTTTCACAGATGAATTTTACCAAACATTCAAAGAAGAACAAACACCTATCCTTCTCAAACTATCCCAAAAAAATTCAAGAGGAGAGAAGACTGCTAAGGTCATAATCCAGCATTATTCTAATTCCAAAACCGGATAAAGAGACTACAAAGAAAGAAAATTACAGGGCAATATCCCTGATGAACATAGATGCTAAAATCCTCAACAAAATATTAGTGAACTAGATCCAGCAATACGTTAAAAAGAGCATACACCGTGATCAGGTGGGATTTATTCCAGGGATGCAAGTTTGGTACAATAGCCTCAAATCAATAAATGTGATACATCATAGAAACAAAATGAAGGGTAAAAATCACATGATTGCCCTGGGAATGCAGACTGGCACAGCCACTGTGGAAAGCAGCATCGAGTGACGTCAAAAAGTTAAGAATGGAACTGCCTTATGACCCAGGAAATTTATCTGAGGAAGCCTGAAACACTGATTCAAAAGAATATATGCACCCCTATGTTCATTGCAGCATTATTTACTATAGGCAGGATTTGGAAGCAGCCCAAGTGGCCATCAGTAGGTGAGTGGATAAAAAAGCCGTGGAACATTTTCACAATGGAATACTACTTGGCTGTAAAAAAAAGAAATGGACATCTTACCTTTGCAACAGCATGCATGGACCTGGAGAGCATTATGCTAAGTGAAATAAGCCAGTCAGAGAAAGACAAGCACCATATGATCTCACTCATGTGGGATCTAATGAACAAAATAAACAAAATAGAAACAGACTCATAGATACAGAGAACAGACTGACAGCTGTCAGAGGGGAGGGGCATTGGGGGGCTGGGTGAAAAAGGTGAAGGGATTAAGCAAAAATAAAACAAAAAACCTCATAGACATGGACATCAGTATGGTGATTACCAAAGGGAAAGGGGGGTGGGGGAGGGAGAAGAGGGCAGAAGGGGGATAAATGGTGACGGAAGGAGACCTGACTTGGGGTAGTGAGCACACAATACAAGGTACAGAAGATGCATTATAGACTGTACACCGGAAACCTATATAATTTTATTGACTATTGTCACCCCAATACATTCAATAAAAATAATTTTAAAAAAATTAAAAAAAACAAAACAGATGTAAACCCAGCAGTGATGAAGTCTTGAAAAGACAATTGTGTGTCGAAGACTTTTCTCAGATGCAAACTGATGCCTGGGGCAGTTACCTCAATGGCCCCCTCTACTCTCATGCAGTACTTAGTGCTCTCTTAAGAGGTTTTCTACCCTTTTCAAAATGACATTATTGGAACTTTATTTTAATTGTCTTTCAGAGGCATTGCAGAAAAAACCTTTTAACTTTTTTTAAGCCAAGTACGCTCCAGCTGCATTGACTATAAGGGTTTTTTTTCCTTTCAGTTTTCCATTCTAGTTTACCCTTTGGTATCAAATTGATGATGGTCAATATTAGTTAAACCAAAATCTGTCCTATTTCCCCCTATTTGCCCTTTTGGCAAATTTCTGTACTTGAAAGTCATTTATGTAGAATAATAGCACAAAACCATGGCTCTGGAACCGAGCTGCCCAAGTTCAATTCTGTCACTTTGCATCACAATAAGACTATAGACAGTGCCCAGTCTCCCCCTGCTTCAGTTTCCCTATTGTCAACTGACTAGGGAAATACTATCCCTATAGTATGGGGAAAATAATACTATGTCCCTTCTAGGGTCATTTAAATAATTAACTAGGGTAATAGTTATAAAGTGCTTTGGGAACTTGCTGGCACAGAATAAGCCCTTCACACTTGTAGCTGTTGTAAGTATTGGGATGTAAGATCCAAGGGGGCAGGAATTTTTGTCTGTATTATTTACTGTTGTATTTTCAGTAACTAAATAGTGCCTAGCACATAAGAGATGTTCCATACATGATCACTGGATAAGTATATAATTTCATTTGCCTGTTTTATTTGCATAATAACCAGGGAGACCTTGCTAGAATTCCATTATTCCAGAAAAATATAAGTAGAAATTTAACTAAAGAGAAAACATTAAGTGGTGACCAAATAATTAGACTCAGATTTAAGGAATCTTACCACTGAGGTTGCTCTAATGACCCAACAGAGTAAACATATAGCTCAAAGAATTTCAAGAAGAGTTGCAGTAATATCTGTGGTTGCAGCAAATACTAAGTATTTACTATAAACCAGGCAATTGACACGCATAATCTTGTCGAATGCTAGCATAGCCTAATGGGTCAAGTAGATTTTTATCCTGATGAGGACCTTGAAGCTCAGAAAAGCTAAATAACTTGTCCAAAGCCACACAGCTAACAAGTTGTAGAGACAGGCATACACCCAAAAATCACTTCACTCTGTGCTAATGTATTCATTTAACAAACAATGGGTTGAGAGTCTAAAATAGGTCAGGCTCTATTTTGAGAACCCTGCAAATGAAAATGTGCTGGAGGAATGTTCCACAAGAAAGCAAAAGGCAGTTACATCAGGAATATTAGAGGGAAAAGTGAGCATTTTAGTAACTAACGTAAAGGGATGTCTATACTAAGAGAATAATGGATATCAGGATATTTCCACAAAAGCTGGACTATAAGGCCGGTGATTAGAGAGAAAGGGGGAAAGCAGTCAGTAGTGGGTCGGGCAAATAAACACAAAGATGGTCCTAAGTGAGCCCCAGGGCTTGCCTTTGGCTTTTCTTTTCTCCGTGACTCCGAGTATGTGAACGACACTAATCCACAAGTTCGCTAGACTGCCTTCTCTCCCTAACTCCGAACCCCGCATACGCAGTGACCCCTTCCTACAGCGCACTGTTGGAATCTATTTAACTGTTCCCATCTCTCACTAAATACCGCCTCTTCATGGGCAAGGACCAGGTCTTTACTGATTTTAGTATCACCTTCCCAGCCGCCTCAGTCATAGCACAGTCCCGTTCACACAGTAAACATACAAAACACAACTGCATGAAGCAAAACTTGCTCATTGCAAGTTCAGTGAACTCTAGGAAGTGGGAGTGATCCACCCAAGAAGGCGTTAACATTGACCTTCAATTGAGAAAAGGGTGACTACAGGCTGGCAAGCTCACCTCCATCTAGTTACTGTGTAGGCCCCTGGATCATAGCGGCCACTTGCTACACAAAACTACATTCCGGTCTGCCCCCAGAATCTGTAATTTGTATAAATGTGGATGGTTCATTTCTCCCATCACTGTAAGCTTTCCTGAGAGGGTACTGCTTGTGCAGCCTGCGGGGGCTTGACTAGAAGACTAAGCACCCCAATGCACTATTGGAAGTTTGATAAACACCTAGAATTTGCTGGATTCAAATATCAGGTTATAATCCAGACTCAAGATGAAGAAAATTGTCTCTCCTGTCCTTGGATCCCAAATGAGGCATTGTCTCTTTTCCTCTGAAAAAAATTCCCTCTGGGATTTTTTCACTCTTTATATATTGTTAATATTTATTGAGCGCATACTATTTGCCAGGTGCTATTCGAAGCAATTTGCATGTATGAGTCAGCTTATTTATCACAATATCTTATGAGATGGGTAATTTTAATATACCCACATTACATACGGATGCGGAGACTCACCTATTAGATGGTAGAGAAGGGATCTGAACTCAAGTCAGCACCACTGCAAAGCCAGAACTTTTAACCACTGTGCCATATTAATTGAGCATTTACTATATGCTTGGCACTGAGGATAGTGTGGTAGGTGAAACAGCAAAGAGCCTGTCTCCATGGCCTTTATTCTTTAGCAGGGAGATGGACATTCATCAAGTGACCACAGATATATGTAACCACAAGCTGACAAGTGCTGTGGAAGAGCCAGTGGGAGCTGTGGTAACACATGCCTGGTCTGGCCTGCAGTCAAGAAGAGCTTTCCTGCTGAGAGTTAAGTAGGCATCAGGAATCAGCTAAATGAGGAAAGAGGGGAGGAATGGACCGGAAAGAAAAAGGGACCAGACCCGGGGAACAGCACGTGCAGGGCTCTGAGGGGGGAAGAAGCCAGTGGGGCTGGAGCACAGAGAGCTCAGTGGGCAGAGGAGTGGCCAGGCTGGGCCTGGAGGGGAAGGCAGGGGCTACCTCAATCAGGGCCTGTGGGCCATGGAAGAGGCTAGTCCTGATCCAAGGACTAGGAACAAGATGTGGAAAGACTAGCCTTTGCTGTCCTTTTTGAACAATAACGTAGGCAAAATACCATAAACAAGGGTGTGTGGTGAGCCTGGTGCTGAGCTATCCTGCTCAGAGATGAGATTTATGCACACACCCTGGGGGCGGGGGGGTGTGCTCCTGGTGGTGAGTCCCCAGAGAAAGCAGGAGGCAAGGCTCCAGAGTCATCATTTGCTGTCCTGCAACACCCGCAAGGACAGGCAGATGCAAGCCTGCTTGCTGGCCAGGACCACGCAGGGAAGTCATGATCTCGTAAGTCATTCCTAACGCATGTTGGGCTAACGCTCAGCAAAACAAGACGCTCCTTCTCACGGGCTTGAAGAGTGGAAAGGCCGTGGAGGTTGAAGGGGACAGCAAACCCCTCCTGCCGCAGGGTCCCCGCTTCTTGGTAGAGTAGTGTGATGGCCTCAGCTTGCCTCCTGCCTGTTTCTCTGACAGCAGTGAGCCCGAGGCCCAGTCATAACCCTTGAGGGACTGACTCTCCATTTGTTTCAAAGGAAGCATGCCTGTAGTACACATTTTCAAAAATTTATTTTTCAATTGCAGTTGACCTATTCTATTAGTTTCATTGGTAGTGTACATCTTTTGAAGTACACACCTTGTTCACGCTCATTCCTTTCACTGGTCTCCTATCTAAAGGGGGCTCCGAGAGCCATGTCTCTCCCCATGACTCTAGCCCTTAAACAAAGACACAGTTGATTAGATGAAGGGGTGACACTTCTCCCCCAGGCCTGAAACTTCCATCCAGGTGGGGGGAGCCCTGCCTCAGTTACAATTCCTGCTTCCTTCGCTCCTTTCTCCCAGGGAGCAGGAGCCAGTCACTGGATCGATGAGTTTAGGAGGAAGCCCAACCCCACCCATCTTGCTTGGCTCCGCCGCTCCCTCCTGCTGCTTCTGGGTGCTTTCTGCTCATTGGGAGCATTTCTTTTGGCTGCTCCTTGTCGCTTGGATAAAGGCACCTGCCCCATTCCGAAGCCCACTGCATACATTTCAGCCACTTTTATTGATGATAAAGTTGATAGGTTCCTTCTCCTGCGCCCCTATGCTTATCTCAAGTGTTTTAAAATCTGGGTTGGAAAGAGGGTGTTTGGGGGTTGTTGGGGCCCTCTCAGATCCCAACTGGCCCATGACGCAACTCAGGCCAGTCAGACCCCCTTCTCTGGGGACGTGGAATTGGGACAGATAGCTCGATCAGGCCTGTCTGGGGTGCTGAGCGCAGACAGGGCGAGTGCACTCTGCCTGCCTCGCTGGGGGCTCAGAGGAAGCAGGTTTGATCAGAAGGAGCCAGGAGCCCTGTGAGCATGTCCCCAGAGGAGCAGAGGTGGCGCTCTGGGGTCTCACTCGCAGCTCCAGTCCTTCCTGATTGCCAGGCCGCGCAGGCCCGCTCAGGGGATCCACAAAACCCCGCTGTGTCCTCAAAATAAATCCATCATCAGGGAGTTCAAGCAAGTAGAGTTGGTTTCTGTTACTTGGCCTCCTAATACCACTGGCAAAGGTGTTTGTGTGTGTGTGTTTTTCAAGATACTCCCAAGGAAAGCAATTAAAATCTTCTTTCATTTTTTAAAATGTCTGGAAGGATCCGTTTCCATGGAGTGAATATTTGTGTGTGTGCATATAATTCACTCCAATTTAGTGCATTATAGCTGCAAACAAGAGGCTGAGAATTGCCTCAGGAGGGGCCTCGCAGTTCTGGAATGTGCCGCCTGCGCGGTCCCAACAATTATCATTTGAATGTAAAATACAGGAGAACACTGGTCAGGAGTGCGCTCGCACCTCTCTGTCGCCCTGTGGAGCCAGAAATGAAGATGCAGGTCTGATTCTCAACAACAGCATTAACCACAACAAGAATAACACTAATGATCACTTGTTGTGTGGTTTACAAAATGCTTTTGCCTCCATTTGCTTGTCTCTTTCCTCCCGTTCCCAGGGACAGGCTATGTGAGCCAGTCCCTTAGCTCCAGCCCGGAGGAGAAAATGCAGAGTCGGAGAGATGAGTGACCTGCCCAGGTCTCCACGGCTGGGAAGTGGTGCTGTTGGGGCCGAATTCAAACCTAACCTGAAATCTTGTGTTTTCTCCAAAACCCCATGTTGCTAGGAAAGGGGCTCTGTCTATCTAGAAGAAAATATCACAGAAATGCATCAAGCAAGGTAACTCAGCTTTCCGTAGAACAAGGAGAATCGCTCCCCCTGGAGCACAGAGAGCACCCACCCTTTCAGAGACTGAGGGTCCCCACAAAGTCTCCTGGGTGCAGTGGTTCTCACGGCTACCATGGGCTTAGGGGAGTTTTTGGCATGTCAGGAGTGACACGTTTATCTGGATGAATGAATGAGTGAATGAATGAATGAATGAATGAATGAATGAATGAATGAAAGACATGGAAAGAAAGGGGGGGCATATTAGTCTGTAATCTAGGAATCTTAACTTTAGAGGAACTTGGATGGGCTTCAGAGAATTCATGAAACCCCTGTGATTTGAATTAAATTTCATGTATTACGTGCATTTTTTCTGGAAATAGGGTCTGGGTTTCATCAGAGTCTCAAACTGATGGCTGAGCCAAAAAGTTAAGTATCACTGGTATTAATTATAAAGGGGGAAGCAATGTCATAGGAGAAATTCTCCCTTTTGTGACCAAAGAGGCATATTGCTAGTGTGTTTTTGGATTGAGGAATCAAGCCGAGCCATAGGCTGGGTTCGGAGAGGCTATTGGGTTACTTTTGTGGTAAACCGAGAGGGAAATCAATGAGAGAGCTACTTAGGATTGTGCTGCACAGAGAATGCCTACAAGTTAGACCATGTCCACCCTGGCTGCAGAATCCTGAAACAAATTTTGAAATTAAATAATTGGATTTGGGGGTGGAGGGGGCTTTGTTGCTGTTGTTTTAAAATTTATTTTATTGTTGAAAGTATTACAGATATCCCTCATTTTCTCCCCTTTACCCCCCATCTCCCACCCCTCCCCAGTTCTTAATAATTGGATTTTGGTTCCTCAAGTCTTGATCTTTATTTTATTTTGCTAAAATAAGCTTATAGCCGTCTATTTGGACCTAACGAGCTACGGGACTGCCTTTCATAATTGTTACATAATGTAAAGATTCCTGATAGCGAAGGCTCCCCAGGCTGGGTTTCTATATGATGAATTACATCTTGTTGTTATGGTAACGAATGCTCTAAAGATAGCATGAAGGCAAAAAGAATCCCACTTACAAGGCAACACAAAACTGTTATGACAACAGCAGTTTTAAAAATAAGTATATTATGCTTTTCTTTTCTTTTTTTTCCTATAACGAGTGTTATAAAGTCTTAGGCATCAAACTTTCATCCTAACTCATAAATAAAAAAACCAAACAGAAACAGAGTGAACACTCTTTGAAAAGTTCTCTCCTTAAGGGAAGAATAGTTAGGTCAGATGTGCTGAGCATATATCATAGAATATATACTAACATTAAAGGGCATGGTTTGCATGCCCAGGGAGGAGTCTGCACGGTTCACACAAAAATACTAACATGATTATGTCCAGGTGGTGGTATTACTGGTCACACAGTCACACGTAGCTCATCTTTTAAAAAAATACATTGAAATATTCACATATCATTCAATTTACTTATTTAAAGTGTCCAGCACAGTGGTTTTAGTATGTTTACAGAGTTGTGCTACGGTCACCATAGTCTAAGCACCCCAAATGAAATCCCATATCCATTACTGGTCACTCCTCTTTCTTGACTCCCTGCACCCGACCTAGCCCCTGGCCACTACTAATTTACTTTTCACCTCTGTGAATTTGCCTACTCCGAACATTTCATATAAATAGGTTAACATAATATGTGGCCTCTTGTATTTGTTTCTTTGGGGTGTTTAAGGGGAAACGGGTGCCCCGCTGCTCTCGGCTCACTACGCTGTATGTGCTGATGTAGATTGTGTTTGCCTAGGGAATGAGGCCTCTTTTTCCAATTTTCCCAAAAGCACAGAATTGACTAGGAGGAGCCTTGCTTTCAGTCGAACTCGGTACTTCCTTGAAATGAAAGTTTCCTAATGCGACACATCATTCATCACATTTTCTTGTAGTTTGCTGTGTAATTTGTATGGAGCTCCGTGGGGGACAGGACCGATGGTAGGAATCAACCCATCCTGTGTGGTTGGCACGTGAGACTATGGTGATAAATGCTTAATGACCAAGGGGGGTGGGCCTGGTTATAGTACCCAGTTAGTGCCATCGCAGGCTATGCCCACAAGATGTCAAACATCTGGATACTCGAGAATATCTGGAGGGCCGACTGAATATTGTTATCTTAATCTGGATGTTTTGGCATCGAGTAATGTGACCCCAAGCTTAGCCTGCAAAAATCAGGGCCCCTGAGTCTTTCACTTTCAGATGTGGTTCGATGCTGAAGCGTCTCACAGATGAGTGATTGCTGTTTAACACGCGTCACCCCAACCCTCAGGGAATTCCCTCCCGGGGGCGCATGGGGCAGCCAGCGGTCCTGAGGGAAACCTTTCCTCATTCCAGATGTTAAGTATATGAATATACAAAATGTGTCCTAGTGTATTCTTGAAGGCATAGACCCTGAAGAGAATGCAGAAAAGGGAATGGGTAGCTGAAATCAAAGCTCCTCTACGGGATCAGAGGCACCTACAGATGTTTTGGCGTTAGACTGACTGCTGACTTTTTCCCTTTCCTATCCTTTGAGCGTTTTCTCTCCAGACCCCTGTTTTCAGATCGGCTGCATAACTGGAAAGTACCAAGAGGGTTAATTAAAGAACTTAAAAGAGTATGGAAAGCAGTCTCATCGTTCTTAATTGGCCTATCCCACTTTCCCCCACCTAAGGGCGTTTTGATTTAAAATTCTAGCTTAGGCACATTTGAAGATACAAACTCATTTTTACCCTATTTGAAAGCACATGTGTGTACAGTTTTTAATTTATTAGATTATCATATTACCTTCCCTCTTTGTGTTTCAAATTCTGTTTTGAGGACTTAAATGCAAGCTTTCAACATTTTAGAGTTGAAAACAGGAATAGAGGATCTTGTCAATACGAGGGCATTTTTTGTTGCACGTGGTGCCCCACAACTCAAGGGTTCTGCTGTGTCACCATCCTGAACCCGACCCTCTCTCTCCCTGAGCTGGGACGACCATCTGCTCCTGCCCCAGGACTTCAGAGCCCCTGTCCCACCACAGGTCCCTCGGCAGGCTCAGGGCCTGAGACTTGGCCCAAACTACACCAGGGGCTCCCCTGGGTCTCCAGGTGGCAGGTGGCACATGGTGGGACTTCTCAGCCTTTGTAACCATGTGAACCAACTCCTATAATCTCCTCTTAAATATATCTATCCCTATATCCTATTGGTTCTGTTTCTCTGGAGAACACTAATAAATGGCCATAACAAAGTCCGGCAAATTAGTGAACTTGAACAGCACTCATTTATCATTTCACAGTTTTGTAGGTAAGAAGTAGAAACATCCAGGGAGCTTAACTGGTTTCTCTGCTTTGAGTCTCAAAAGGCCGGAGTCAGGGTGTCCCCAGGGCCGGGTCCAGCCTGGAGCCTGGTAGGGAGAACGTGTTTCCAGGCGCCCCCGTGTTGTTGAGAATTAGTTTCTCACAGCTGCAGGACCAGGTCCTGTTTCCTTGATGGGGCCTCGCTTAGCCCTGGAGTCCCCTCTCCAGGACCCGCATGGAAGCTGTCACAGCTCGGAACCAGCCATGGGGCGGCACCCCCCTCAGGCCACTGCCCCCGCATCTCTGTGCCCCCTCTGGCCCTCGGGGCCCCTGTAACTATGGTATTACCACCTGGTGGTGCCGGACAATCTCCCCCTTGTCAGGCCAACTGCTTAGCAGCCTTAATTCCATCACAAAGTCCCTTTTGTCGTGTCAGGAGCAAAAGCCACCGAGACTGACTGGTCAATGCGGCTCAGTGGTTGACCGTCGACCTATGAACCTGGAGGTCATAGTTCGATTCCCGGTCAGGGCACATGCCTGGGTTGCAGGTTCGATCCCCAGGAGGAGGCGTGCAGGAGGCAGCCGATCAATGACTCTCATCATATATGTTTCAATCTCTCCCTTTCCTTTCCTCTCTCTGAAATCAATATAAAAAATATATATATTTTTAAAAGAAGCTATGGAGACTCAAACCCTGCCATCCTGCCTCGCAGGCTTGGTCTTCTGTGTTCCCTTCCAGAATGTCTGTGTCAGTTCATGCCGCCTCCAGCGCTGAACAGGAATTTCCATTTCCTCCCTCCCCTCAAGCCTTATTATTGGAGCGATGAAAATGAAAATAAGAAACTTCACATTTGCTAGGTGAAAAGGCATCTCAGTGTTGCTTGAATTCTGTTTCTAAAGTTATTAATGAAGTGGGATTTTAAAGGACATTTTTTGGAAATGGTCAGTGACCCATGGGGACAGCGGACTGTGCGGTGGGAGGGTAATGGGATTATTTCTCTGCCCGCAGCCTGGTGTGCGGGGGGGCAGCTCTGATTGCAGCGGGGAGCCCAAAGCAGATGGGTAGCAGCTGAGTCCATGAGGAAGGGACGGGAGCCTATGGTAAGTTCACCAGGACTGCTTTCGCCAGTTGCTGTCTTTTTGTTTTAGCATCTCGTGCCAAATGTGCCACAACATACTTCACAGATTATTTATTTCTCGCTAAAAACAAAAAAATTGATGCCAGATTCAGGTTGCTTTCAAAACAAAGGATGTAAGAACCAAAAAATTTAAACTGTAGGATGACTGCTGAAGCATAAAAGAGAAACACGGAGAAGCCAGAGAACAGCGCGCTTGTTGATGGCCTGTCATAAACTTGGGAAGATAAATACATGCATTGAAGCAAAGTCCTGTATTTTACACACACAGTTAATTTCATGGAAAAAAAAAAATGTGATAGCATCTTGATACCCAATTTAGAGAGACTAGGAAACTGCAGATGGACTTGGATCTTATCCACACATGTGTTAGGGAAGCATTTGGCTCAGAGGGCCTGGATTAGGTAACACGCAGGCTACGAATTCAAAGCCTTTCCCTTGGCTTTGTTTGTGTGGACAAAGTGAATGGAAAACCTGGCCAAGGCTGTTATGTTCAACTCTGCTGATGAATTGTCTACAATATCAGACCGAGGCTCCTAGCACTGCAGTTACATATGTCTACTTTTAGCCATCTACAGTTTGAATTATTGTAACTAATTTGTGCACATGCAGTATTCATGACTTTATTTAGAGAAAGAGGCAACAGAGAGGTATGTACAACAGTGATTAATCTTGGGGGGCAAGCAGTGACTGGAAGGGGCTTCTAGAACGCAAATAATGCTCTAGTTCTGGAGTTAGGTACTAGTTATGCATAAATTATTGGTCTGTGAGCCTATGGACTTTGCACTTACGATATATGCACTTTACCGAACATATTTATAATTAAGTAATATATTTCAAAAGGAGGGTGTGCGTCAGTGGTGGGAGATGAAGGTTGAGAACATTTTTCAGGTGTTGCAAAATCTCTAAAAGGACAGGTTGTTGTAGAAAGGAGTTCCGTCAATTTCGGAGGTTACAAGGGAGTTTAAACCCACAGGTGTGTTTGGTCCAACGGTTTAAACAAAAATTTAAGTATAGCCCAGCCGGTGTGGGTCTGTGGTTGACCATCGACCCATGAACCAGGGGGTCACCCGTTCGATTCCCGGCCAGGGCACATGCCCGGGTTGCAGGCTTGATCCCCAGTTTGGGGAGTGCAGGAGGCAGCCGATCAATGTTTCTCTCTCATAGATGTTTCTCTCTCTCCCCCTTTCCCTACCCCTCTCTCTAAAATCAATAAAAACATATTTTTAAAAAGTTAATTATGAACCATTAAAAGTGGAGAGAGCCCTAGCTGGGTGCTCAGTTGGTTGGGGTGTCATTCCCATAAACCAAAAAGGTTGCAGGTTTGATTCCTGGTCAGGGCAAATACCTACGTTTGTGGGATTGGTCACTGGTTGGGGCAGGTATGGGACTCAGCTGATTGATGTTTCTCCCTCTCTCTCTCTCTCCTCTCCTTTAACATGCCCTCGAGTTAGGGTTAAAAAAAAAAAAAGTGGAGAGAATTTACATCAAAATCCAGATTGGTGCTGGGCTTACACTGCTACATGGCAACAATGTGGTGGAACAAAGTAGAAGCTGCCTCCTGTTCGCAAGGCCTGAGCTTTCCATTTTGCCACAGTCTCCAACATTCCCTGCGGTCTCTCTGACAAAACTTTTGACCTCTGTCACTTGTCAGTCGATCTAATTGAATGTGCAATTACTGATATTCTGATGGAAAATCACAATGTGTCACGTAGACCCGAATCCTGGGTAGCTTTTTGATGTGGAGTGAGGTTTGGTTTACAAAGAACACAGTGAGGTATGGGCTTGGTCATTACATGGTTAACCACATCAAGGAAGATCGCCTGAATGGAAAATCTGAGTCTCTAGATCTGTCTGATTTGTGCTTTGCAGATACAGAAAAGGCCTTCACCACAGTTTACCATCCATATGTTCTGAAGACCACTAGGTGCTGCTTTTGAACTGAAGTCAGAGGAACGAATTCCAAATGAGCCCAGCGCATATGTTTGGAACAACCATAAAAACAGATTTCCAGGTTGCAGCTGTAGTCCTTTTATTAATCACATCTCCAGTCCCTGGGATGTAAGCCTCACTTAAAAATGAAGTGAGGCAAGATTTGGAATTGCTGTGCTTTGCGCTGGAGCAGTCCTGAGCTGCCTGCCGACACAGCCCCCTGGAGAACAGGCAAACTGAACTGGGGTGGCCGTGGAAAGACAGCCTGGTGGGGTCAGCTGCAGCCCCCTGCCTCAGCCATCAGAATCTGGGAATCGGGACATGCAACCTGAGATATGTACATGTGGATCCTGGCTGGCGGTGACACCAGAAGGGCAATTATGACTCTAGGGTGTGTGGCTGATGACACGCAAGTTGGATATAACAATATAATAGTTATATCAATGTTATTGCAACAACAGTTTCCCAAACAATATCTGGAGCTAATGTGTGAACAGGTCCCAGTTACTGTCTCATTTAAAAAGAGAATGAGGCCCTAGCTGGTTTTGCTCAGTGGTTAGAGCATCAGCTCACGGACTGAAGGGTCCTGGGTTCGATTCTGGCCAAAGGCATGCACCTCGGTTGCAGGCTCGATTCCCAACCCTGGTGGGGGTGCATGTGGGAAGCAACCAATCAATGTGTTTCCTCTCACATCGATGTTGCGCTCTCTCTCTCTCTCTCTCTCTCTCCCTCTCCCCTCCTTACACTCTCTTCGAAAAGCAATGGAAAAAGTATTCTTGGGTGGGGATTAAAAATATATATAAAAATAAAATAAAAAGAGGATGGGTGTTAGAGTTGGGCAGGTGCCTGCAGATGTGACTGGAAAAGTTGACAAGTCCTAAGCGTCCCAAGTTTGTCCTGGTTCGCTGGCTATTTTGGAGCTGATGACATTTTCAAAAGGCCATCCACACGGCAGTGGTGTTTCTTTCCCATCTTGGTTTTAAAATACTGTGGATTTTGTACATATTTTAGACTTATTTGGGCCTTCTGTAAATGGCTGCAGGGTTCAAAAAATGGGAATAGCCTGCAATACGCCTGACAGAATGCCATCTTCTTATTTGCGCCAACTGTCTGAGAGTCCTCACTGCGGGGGACAGAGAAGAGACCTCATCTACTACAACTCTTATAACTGGAGAGGTTGCACAGAGGATCAAATCGCTTACCTGTGGTCACAGGACCAGTTAGCAGCAAGAAAGAGACTAGAACCCTGAGCCTTTAGTTAAATCAGGCCCCCTTCTACCAAGTAAAGTGAGAATTAAAACAACAATCTAAATTGTTTGGTCCAAGGACCATTTGGAGTGTGTCAACAGGATGATGAATATTTCTACAAAAAGGGAAGATTTCTATCAAAAAATAAACGTTAACAAAGGAGAAAAAATATATGTAAATGTCGTTTCCAAATATTTACATCTTTAATGTCAAGTATATCGCAGCAATTGCTTTTTTCTCTTTTTACTTTCATGTCTAGGCTAAGTGCCCATTCTTTGCATTAACCGAGCACCAAAAGCATCCTATTTCCATTCCCTATAACAGTACTTCTTACCCTGTGTGAAAATGGTCTGTTTACTTGTCTCTCTCCCCTCTACATGGTAAGCACTTGAGGGCCTGCAGCACAGTGGAATGCAGATCAGGGTCACAGCTGGTCACAAAAACCAGCTGTCAGATCTTTAGAAATTTTGCAAGTCATTTCACAACAGCTTGACAGCCTGAAATCAGCCATGGGGGGAAAATTTACACCACAGAAATTGGCCAATGGTCCAAATCAGGGCTTCTGCCACCTCTGTAGAACCAGTTTTCAACATTTACCAGCATTTCTCTGGTCAGAGATCTTTTTTTTTTAGCTTGGCATTATATCTTTAACTGTGTTTTGTACATAATAGGTGCTCAGTAAATGGGTGTTTGTTTGTTTTTAGAGGAATTGATGCTCGAATGAAAGGTTGAATGAATGAAAAGTGTCTCTCAGTTTCTTTCCAGTCCTGGTTGCCTATACCTCACTGAAAGCTAGAAGGAGCACTATAGGGGACTCTCCACACCTGATCTTAGCCAGAAGGCCCAGAAGCAATACCTGGGACTCTAACGATTATAGTTCCTGGGAGAAACTAGAAGTCTTTGGCCCTGAGACAAGTAGATCTGGATTGAATCCCTGGTCTGTTTTTAGCAGCTATGAATTATAGGCAAGTTACCCTTCTTCTCTGAGCCTCTGGGGTTTTCTCTTCCATAAAAAAGGTAAAATAATACAACTTGTGGGGTTGTAATGAGGGGTAAGGATAGTGTTGGATAAGGCGCCAGTGCAAGGAAGCACAGCCCCTGTGCTAAGTCACTTCCTTGGACTCATATCTCAAACACCATGAATATTTGCCCTTAGGCCCAAGACAATTCCCATCACAATTCAGCTTTAATATATTCAGAGCACTTATGGTTATCCAAAATTAGCTGTTGGCTTATTTATTGCTTGTCTTTTGTTAACAAAGTAAGTTTCAGAGATCAGGGTCCTTACCTGTCTCATTTGCTGCTCAGGCTCCGGTGCCTTGAACAGTCCCTGACACACATAGTAACCCTGGATAAATATTCGCTAAATGAGCAAATGAATCACCCAATGAATGACTGATCGATAGTCTCACTTATTAGCTGATCATCTACAGCAGGGGTCGGACACTACAGCCACAGGCCAAATCCAGCCTGCCACCTGCTTGTTTGTGTGGGGTTTTTTTTGGCGGGGAGGTGGTCTCAGGATGAAGTTCATAATGCAGATGCAGTGTGGCCCACACTCAGTCCCTTTGGCACATACTGAGTTTTGAGAAAGTCACTGCTTCACTGGGAAAAGGGCACATACCAAAAACCAATACTCAACCACATGAAGGTTTTTTTTTTTTTTTAAATCCTCGCTGGACGATATATTTTTTATTGATTTTTTTTTTTTTTTTTTTTTTATGAGAGAGAGAAAGGAAGGGGAGAGAGAGAGAAACATCAATCGGTTGCTACACCCCTACTGGGGATGGAACCCAAAACCTAGGTATGTGCCTTGACCAGGAACAGAACCCACAACCTTTTGATGTATGGGACGACTCTACAACCAACTGAGCCACCTGGCCAGGGCTAAGCAATTATTTTTTTACGCACAGGCATGTGCAAATTCACCACTGCCTAATTAAATGAAGGCAGTGCCTGCCGCCTGTGTTTGAAAATAAAGTTTGATTGCAACATAGCCATGCTCATTCGTTGATGAATTGCAATGGGGGCTTTTACACTAAGACAGCAAAGCTGAGTAATTGCAACAGAGACCATATTGCTGGTAAAGCCAAAAAAATTTACAATCTGGTCCTTGAGAGCTAAGGAAAAAGCAGAACTTTGTCGGCCTCTCATCTATAAGATCATCCCTGAAAGGTAACAATTTAAAGCACAGAAAATTGAGGAATTTTGTCAGCATCCCTCAATACATTGGCGGTGACAGGGGAGAGGAAATGGGTCTCAGGGCATCGCAGCACAGCCTCCTGAGACCTAAGATGAGGTAGGCATCAGCCCCCCGCCTCCTCCAAGCAAAACATCTCCTCTGGCTCCCAAACAGATGACTCTCTGTGCTGTTCCAACACATCTCGATGCGGATCTCTTTTCTCTGAGTCTGGAGGATGATTATATTTTTCCATAGGTTTGCGTTTCTTTTTTATACTGGCACCAAAGGAAAATATGAGGAGCTTCCAAAAGAGAAGGTAGAGCCTGAGATGGCAACGGCATGGCGAAAACATGCCCGGCGGAGCTCCAAACGCTCATCACCACAGCAGTGTCTCGTTACTGCACTAAACTCTGAGAAACCTGATATTATGCAAATAAACTCCAGCTGCATTTTATGACAGCACATACAACTTTAATACAAGAATTTAAAATCCTTTTTAGATGGAAAAACATCCTTCTCATACAGTATTTAGAATTAAACAAAGATACAGTCTAATAGGGTCGAATAGCTTAATTCAGTACAAATGCTGGAGTACACTGACATGGCCCTTTAAGTAAAAAAATCATAATACTCGTAACAGAATTCTGTCCCTTGTGTGTGTGACAGGGCAGCATTTTTCTGTCCCCTGCCGTTTGTTGGCCATAAGAGGGCTGTCTAGCTCGTTGTGGTGCTGGGGTGCTGGTGGCAGTGAGGATTCCACCTTCCAAGGCAGCACTGTGACTTGCAAGTTAGGGAATGAGCTAGCGAGGCCAAGAGAGGTGGCAGTGTGTTCAGGGCAGTGGGGAGACCCTTTGCCAAGGGGAGGTGCTGGAAGGGACCAAGGCAGAGAGGGCTGGTGTCTGTGGAGCACTTACTCTGTGCCAGGCGCCGCCGTAAGTGCTGAGCACATATTAACTCATTTAATCCACACAACAAACTTATGAGATAGGTGCTGCCGTTATCCTTATAGGTATGAAAGTGGAGACAAAAAATAGTGGGAGGGCGGGGAACTTCGCCCCATGTCACATAGCTGGCAACTGGCAGGGCTTGAATTTAAGCCCAGGGATCTGGCTCAAGAAGTCACAGTCTTCACCCCTGGGGCGTACTGAGGTTCCATCGCCCAGGCCTTTGAGAGCTTCCTTGTATGTGATTCTCACGAGAGCATATTTTAAAAACCATTAGAATGAATCAGTAAGTTTGGCAATATTACTGGATACAAGCGCAACGTATAGAATGCGTTGTGTCTCTACATAGCAGGGAAAAAGCCAATCAAAGATAAAAGTTTAAAAGAATACTGTCCTATCATCAAGTTCACTAAACTGTCTTCTAAAGTCTGGGGGAGGGACAGAGGGCTAAGAAAAATCCTCTTGAGGTACATTGAGCCTTTGCTGAGACCGTCCCAGCTATTCTCCAAAACCAGGAGCAGGGCAGAGGAAGAGGGAGATTTTGAGCTGGGCAGAAAGCTGACTAAAGAGTAAAGAGCACTCCCCAGTGACCCCCAAACTGGCAAGCAGTCTGTAAAGCAAACAGTCTGTAAAGCAAAGCAAGGCCTCCCGTGGTTCAGAAACACGGGGCTCAGCTGTGAGGCGTAAAGAACATGGGGCATCTGCTAAGGACCAGACGCTAAGCTTTGTGGAATGGAAAGTCCTAATCTCTCCCTTAGAGCCTCTGAATCGGGGGTGACCTGAATCATTCACGTGCAACAGAGGGCCTCAGCCAGGTAGCTCAGTTGGTTAGCATTTCGTCCCAACGCACCCAGGTTGTGGGTTTGATCCCCGGCTGGGGCACATACAAGAATCAACCAGTGAATGCATCAATAAGTAGAACAACAAATCGATGTTTCTCTCTTTCTCTCCCTTCCTCTAGCTAGACCCAGTCTAACCACAGGTTGGATACCCCAATGCTTGTTACTGGCAGCTTCTCAGAAGCGACCTGGCCCCTCTAGGAATTAACATTTACTTCTGTTTCTATCTTTTAACATACAAAAACTTGAGACACATCATAATGGAAAAATAAAATGCAACCCATAGCCCGGCCAGGCGTGGCTTGGCGGTTGAGCATCGACCTAGGATCCAGGAGGTCCTGGTTCAATTCCCAGTTGGGGCACAGGCCCGGGTTGTGGGCTCGATCCCCAGTCTGGGGCGTGCAGGAGGCAGCCGATCAATGACTCTCTCATCATTGATGTTTTTCTCTCTCTCTCTCTCCCTTCCTCTCTCTGAAATCAATAAAGATATATTTTAAAAATAAAATAAATAAAATAAGAAGCAATCCATGGTCAAAAGGGAAAAAAGACAATAGAGTCAGACCCAGAAATAGAGACTATGTTTGTTAAAATGATGAAACTGGAACTTTAAAATAACTATGAGATATAGGTTATAGGATAAAGTGATGTTAAAAAGAAGACCAAGCGAGTTCTCTACACAGTATTCACAAACTAGGTGACCAAATATTACAAAGATGCAAATTCTCCCCAGATTGTTCTAGCGATTCAGTATAACAACAAATGAAAATACCAGCAGGTTCTTGTTCAGACTTGACAAGCTGATTTTGTAATTTGTCGAAACTCAAGGAACCAAGAACAGCTAAGATATTTTTAAAGAAGATAGGTGGGAGAACTTGCTTTACCAGAAATCAAGGCTGATTGCTGTTACGTAATTATTATAATGTGGTATTGGTACCACAATAGAACAGTCCAGTAGAATAGAATGGAATCCCCCCCAAAAGACCCATACATATATGGACATGTAATTATAATAAAATTCTCATACACCAATGGAGAAGGTGTAATTTAATCCAACCTCTTAGTAAAAACAGTTTAGCATTAGTTAGTGAAGCTGAAGAGAGTAGCAATTTCCACTCCTAGGTTCATAGTTAGAGTTGACAGATTTAGCAAATAAAAATACAGAGTGCCAGTTGAATTTGGATTTCAAATAAAGAACAAATACATCTTTAGCATAGGTATGCTCCATACAATATTTGAAACCTCCTTATTGTAAAAAAGGTTAATTGTTTATCTGAAATTCAAATTTAACTAGACATCCTGTATATTATGGGGCAATCCTAAATATACTCCTCAGAGATGTGTGTGCAGACACACCAGGAGGCATGGGCAGGGATGCTCGTAGCATTATTTGCAATCACCAACACCAGGAAACAGCCCAGGGTCCACTAATGTTAGAATGGAAGAGTAAATTGTGGTATATCCATACAATGGAATATTATGCAACCGTAAAAAGAGATGAACACTGCTAGCTAGACCTAACACCTGTGCATAAATCTCATTCACATAATGTCCAGCAAAAGAAACCAGACACCATAAATACCTATACTGTAAATTATTTATATGCAATGGGAAAAAAAAGAGAAACAGACAAACTAGACTGGTGTTTAGGAAAGTATGCTTGGGCGGTAAATTGTAAAGAGATTTTCATGAAAGTTAAGACAGTGGTTACCTTTAAGTTGAAAGAGATCATCTTTGAGAGGGGCCAGTGGGGGCTTCTGCTGTGTTGGCAGTAACTCTAGTGGTTGAACTGCATGGTGGTTGCTCAGGTGTTTGCTCTGTGTGCTTTATTTCACTTCTGACAGATTTTTTTTTAAAAAGAGTAAGAATATAATCTACCTAACGACCTGTTTTTGTAATAGTTACTTTGTAGTTCTGTCCCTTTTCTATCCTGAAATGAAATTCAGAGATAGTATAACTTATTTATACACTTAATACTGACAACAGCAAAAAATTAAAATGCCTTATCTAATACATAAAGAAGATGTAAATGTAATTTATTAGGTATAACTATGCATTTTAACATGTAAAACCCTCAGGCTTATCTTCACTTAAAGAAAAAAGTTGGATGCTTGTCCCGCTATATTGAATCACCATGAATATGGCAGGGAGGTTGTACTGGTGGCTCACACACCACGAGCAGTTGCCGAAGGCTGTGGTTTTTCCGAAATGGTGACTGGCTCTTGGTAATGTTCTGGAGAAAGTAAAAAAAATAAAAATAAAAACTTCCCTCAATTTGCATAGCAGTTGCATTGCTAGAAAATGGCTTTATACCAAAACTACAAAAAACCCTTTACATTTATGTGAAAACTAGTATTCTATGCTAACATAATTATAAACAAGTTTCTCAGCTACCGGATTGTCCTTTGGAAAGATGAAAAATGATGTGAATCTTGGGACAATTTTTTCTTATAGAGCTGAATTGTCAAAATTGGCAGGTTGTCTAGCACCCCCAGGTGCCCCAAATGTGAGCCAGGTCCCCTAATCATTGTGTAACCAAAACAACCCCACAAATTTCCAAAACACCCTCTACAGGGCTGTACCACCTCTGTTCAGAACTAGGAGCCCAAATCTTTGGTACTGTGATAGTGTTAGGGCAACCGGAGTCGCTACAGATTTAGACACCTACATTTAGACACCTGAACAGCTTCGTTTTATTTCTTAAAAATTTCATTAAACAGCAGCAAAATACATACATATTTATTACGAAGGAGCTTTACCTGATGGCCTTAGAAAACTCAACTCTCACTATGCGTGTCAACTTTTTTAATGCCAAAAAGAGAGGGGAAAGGAGACACAGATGGTAATGAATGGCAGGCAAGGTCAAAAGCGTTTGTTTGGGGCACTCGGTGAAATGACACAGCCCACCCACTGCCATCTCCAACCAGCCAGGCCTGGCCAGATTTCCGCTTTTCTGACATTCTTGTCAGAGTTCCAGTTGGTCCTCGGTTTTTCTGGAGGCGGCAGTTTTCGAGGCCAGCCAGCATCCGGTGGGCAGGAAGGCTGCCTCCGTACAGGAGCCCTGAAGATCTATAACGGGGAAGGGACAGGTAAAGCAAGGCAGGGTATGGGTCTGGCCACCAGCCTCCAGGTAGGACTTCGAACATTTCAAATAAGGAATAATATTAAGGTTTATCAGTGTTTAATGATCCGGAAAGTTTACTTATTTCTCAGACACTTTGAGTGGCAGTTGGCTGCCTGTAATTCTGATAAACAGTAGTTAGAAATATGCTTGGCCTTGAAGGAGAGTGGGCCCTGGGGGGGTTGTTACTGTGTTGTGGGGGAGGGCTAAAAGCATGGAGATGGGAGAGGTAACTGAGTTATTTTCCAGCATGTAGCTTCTGGTTGATTTTTGAGATCCAAAGTGTCTCTGTTGGATTATAAGTACTTGGAAGAAATTTTGGCTTTTTCTTCCTTTGAGGGAACGAAGGTCAGGTCTGAGAGGCACTGTGACATATTTCTGAATAAAACAAAATGTTACCTTTACCAAATGCTTTCTGAAATTTCTCAGATTTTATACGGGTTGTAATTAATTGTACACCAGATTGTCAGCTCCCACAGTGCATCTTTGTAGCCCCCTTGCTTGCTGGATACAATTTGTTGGATAGATAAACTAATGGAAAAATTTACCTTCAGGCATTGCAAAGACTGAGAGTGCATTAATTCGGCCATTAAAGGACCAAGTACACTTTCTGAAATTGCTACCGAAGAGACAATTAAAAACACAAACTTACATTTTATCTTTTATTATTCATTTTATGGCCAGTAACTTAAAGAATAATATAATTTTTGTATTCTATGAAATTTTAATGAGCATCTGTTGTGTGCCAGGTGTTGTGCTAGGCCTTGAGAGTGCATGAGATGGAAAAGAGTGACGAAGTCCTGGTTTTCCCCACGGAGCCTATTGCAATGCAGTAGACATTTGGCGTAGGATGTGATAAATCTGTCTTACTTTTTCCTTCATAATATTGACTCAAAAAATGGGTGGCCAGTCCCCAAGTCATGATGGCTTCCTATTAATCTACATGTTGAATCTTTTCAACCCTTATTAAGAACTCAGAGGAAGTAGGTCTACACCTATTTCCTGCACATGTCTTTTAATTGGGATCAACCCTAGTCCAGGTCTCCCTCAGGTGTCACTCGTACCTCAGTGTTACACCTGGCCAACTTGAAAAATGGTATGTTTTTATGTTATCAGATGCTCATATCTCAGTCTCTTTCTGCCCATCACTGCCCACCTTCCCTTGACAACCATAAACCCACCTACCTGGAAGGAAAGGATTTGAAACACAAATAATCCCCAAGGGAGATAACCTACTTTAGGATTAATGAACATTGATGTCCTTGTGACCAAATAAGAACCCAAACCTTGAAATGGCATTTTATTGCTATGCTGACATCTAGAATCATTGAGTCATGGGCCTTTAGAATTGGAGGGAGATTGAAGAGTAGTCCGTCTGAGGACCACTGCATCCCAATCACCCAGGGGGCTTGTTAAAGACGTAGGTCTAGGCACCCAATCCCAAGAATCTAATTTTTAAGATCTCCCTGGGAGTTCTTTAGAGAACCTTCACTTTATACATAGGAGTCCTGAAGTGAGTTCTAAAGATACAGCAAGTTAGTGGTACAGGCTGAACTCGAACCAGAGGGTCTGACCGTCTGCCTAGGGCTCTCACCCTAGTGCGATGCCAAAGTGCAATCCCAAAGTAAAACTAGTCAAGCTCTTTCCCCTTCCCCAAACTCCCGTCCTCCATCTGGGTCTCCAGGTAGAATAACCAGTGATTGTAAAGGTTACGAGGATCTCTCTTTTTTTTCCCTAACCTATGCCAAATATTTTTTTCCCCTGATGAAGCACATATGAAATTTAAATTCTACCCAGGTTATGGGTTGGATCCCCCTGTCGGGGGGCAACCTATCAATGTTTCTCTCTCACATTGATGTTTCTCTCTCTCCCTCCTTCCCTCTCTCTCTAGAAGCAATAAAAAAAAATCCTTGAATGAAGATTAAAATATATATAAATGTATTCCATGCATTCCCTGCCCAGATAAGAGTGCTCCGGATCTCCACCAGTCTCCATGCTGGAACCTGGAAGGAGATCTTCTGCTCTGGCCCTGCCCTAATCAGAACAAGGAGCTGCTGTGTGGCTGCTCTGCGGGCCGTGGACTGGCCCCGTCTTTGTGAACTCTGTGCGTGTCCCGGCATTGTGAGGACTTCCTACAGGCTGTGGCCTCTCCTGTCTCCTTCTGCCCCTCTCCACTCCGGCCCAAACCACGTACTCACAGGCCCACGAACGTGCCTTGGAGTGCAAACAGTTGGCAACCAAGGCCGATACACTTCCTTCCACGGGCTCACGGCCACGCTTCGTAGAGACGCACGCTGCCCAGGAGCCAAGCTATTAAACAGCAGAGCTTGATGCCCGGAGGATCCAGAAGCTACCAAAGCTCAGGCAGTTCTAAGAAGCAGTGGCGCTGAGGCACTTCAGCAGCCAGACAAGGGCTGCTGGGAAAGGAGAAGAATGGCGCTGGGGGGAAGGTGAGTCCGAGGTCCGACAGCTCAGAGCCGCAGCTGGCACGCTCTGCTACTGAGACGACCAGGCGCGTTGCAGCTTGGCCTCTGCGTGAAGCGCGGGAGGCGCTGAGTCCACCGGCCCTCGGGACAGCCGTGAAGTATCCCCGCAGGGCAGGGGCCGCCGGGGCGCGGAGCAGCCCCACCTGCAGGCACCGAGTGTCCACCGGGACCCGGGGGGATGGAGTTGGCCGATGACATCTATTTTCCACGTGCTCGTGGTTTGGGGATCGGCATAGCCTCTGCCTAAGGGCGTTTGTTTCTGTTCCCGGATGGAAGTGGACTCGTAGCTTAATACATTTAATAACAAGCTCTGTAGTGCTAATTGTATATATCGTAGAAATGCTGGAAATGGGCTCATTTTGCTACAGCTATCATACGAATTATTGCGTGGTTTTGGAAGGGACAGTGGCCTTCTCTGTTTTAATCAGGTTAACTGCAGAATCATCACCATAATCATCACGGTTAACATTTATTCTGTACTTACTAGGTATAGGATGTACTTTACTTTATCTCATTTGATTCTCATAATCATCCTATGAGGAGAATGGAATAATTATCTTCATTTTACGGAGAAAACAGTGAGTCACAAAATGGTTAATTCACCCAAAACTACACATTTAGTCAGTGGAGAGGCTGAGACTCAAACTCAGTCAGACCCCAGAGCTTATGTTCTCAACATCGTATGCAATGTAGCCTCCCTAACTGAACTGTTAGTGTACAAAAAATAGTGGTGGGTTGGGCTTTGTTCATTTGTTTTTCCTTTCAATGACTCGTTCGTTCATTCATTCATCCATTCAATAAAAATAAGCACAAATTCAACACGAGACATCGGGCTCTGTTATAAAGCTGAGCAGGACAGTTTCTGCCCTCAAGGATCTCGCTTTGAGAGAAGACACGAATCTAAATAAACGATTACAGATGGAACGTGTACCCCAGGACAAGCACTTACAGTGTGCTGGCCGAGGAAGCTACTGATCCCGGCCCTGAAGGGAGGCGAGGGAAAGGAGCAGCCCAGGCAGGGAGAGTGTCCGCCAAGCAGTGCTGCCCACAGGCCCTGCAGCGGCTTTCGTGAGGGACACGGACACCTGTTTCCTACTCTCCAAGAGCTTAATCCAGTGTGAGAGTTGTGTCAACAAATAACGAACGAAGAACATGTTCATAGTGCAGATAGAAACAGAGCTCTCTGGAAGTTAGATGAAGGGGAGCTTATTCCCAACTCTGGGAGGCGGGGGGGGGGGGGGAGCTGGGGACTTCTGCAGGGAGAGCCGATTTGAATGAGGCTGGGAAAGATGAGAAGGTTTGTAAAAATAGAGAAGTAGATGCCCGGCTGGGTGTGGCTCAGCGGTTGAGCATCGACCTAGGATCCAGGCGATCGGGGTTCGATTCCCGGTCAGGGCACATGCCCGGGTTGTGGGCTTGATCAATGACTCTCTCATCATTGATGTTTCTATCTCCCTCCCTCTCCTTTCCTCTCTCTGAAATCAATAAAGATACATTTTTTTAAAAAAATAGAGAAGCAGAGGAGTGGAGGACTGCGGACTATTTATGGAACAAACGATCTGTTATAAATGGAATGGAGGCACATGGACACCGGCCATGGAACCGAGGGGCCCTCGGTGCCAATGCTTGGAAGGCCTGGAAGGCCATGTGGAGAGACCTGAAAAGTGTTGATGAAATGTGGACACCTCTGCTCAAGCAGAGGTATTGCTAGGACATGAGAGCTCATCCTGGAACCATCATTTTTCTAACTCGCTTTTAGCTACAGAACGCTTCCTTCAAGCACAGTCTCACATAAAACCCTCAGTAAGAAACAGTTAAGAACAGAGCCACTCTGGTTGGCGTGGGGCTGAAGGGGCCGGGATCCGGGCTGCTCGGCCTCCACCTGCGGTTCTGTGTGGCACAATTTAAAATCAGCCTACAAATGGCAGGTCTGAAATTGGAGATCAGGGCATCTTCTGCCCCATTCCCCAGGCTGACTTGTTGGATGTGATAAGGCAACGCCAGTGGTGGGTTTGGCCATTGGTGTTTTTCTGATTTGTACTTAAAAACAAATCAGCCATTCACAGCAGATCAGTGAGTAGCTGAGAGCCTGTCCAGGCAGAGATCCACATTGCCAGTATGAGGCCCTTGGACGAAGCTGCTGCTCAGAGCATCCCGGTCCTGAGCATATTTCCTACTAAATGGAATCCTGGGGATTTGAAGGAGTTAACACAACCTCAGCATTGCCTCTCCCTTCCCCACAGAGAACTTGCCCACTGGGAGAGTCTGCTGAGGTCTGTTAGAAAGCGAAGGGGAAGACCTCACTGGACCTGTGCACCTGGATACCCTCGGGAGAAAGGAGTGAGGGAAGGAATGTTTCACTTTCAGAGTTTCCGAAAGTGAATCCCAACAGGTCAGGCTGCAAGGAGACGCCATGATCCCTGAGAGAAACAAGCCAGAAGAGGCCCATGACTTGTCAAAGAAAAGACTTCCGAGAGATTAAATGCAGGACGCCTCGTTAAACCTGAATTTCTGATAAACGATGAACAACCTTTTTGCATCAGTATGTCTCAGCTGTTGCAGGGGATATACTTATACTAAAAAGATAATTTGGAATTCAAATTTAACTGGGTGTTCTCTATTTTTTATTTGCTAAATCTGGCAACTGTATGCTCAAGCCACCTGCCTGATGGAGATGTGCCTCCTCTCTCCCCACTCTGGAGAACTTCCGCCCAGGTTTTGGTCCAGGGGCTCCTTCAAACCCCCATAAGCATGACCTCACGCTTCTGTACACCACAGTGGCAGAGGGCCCCTCCAGCCAAGGGGAAGGGGCCTTACCCTCTAGAGCCACCATGCCTCCCCCAGAACGCTGCTTTTGAAGTCCTGGCGGGTTGGTCAGAGGCCAGCATGGGGCTTGGGCAGGATAGGGGATTAGAGAGGCCTACTGCCTGATGAATAAATGTTTACAATAACCACATTCCCTCCTGGACTCTCTGGGGAGTTTCCATCAGAGCTACATTGCCATTAGGCAAGCCGTTTGCTTTTTTTTTTGTCAGAAGTAACTTATTGATACATTGCTGCTGCCAACAGAAAACATCTGTGGAGAGCCTACAAACAGGAAACTTAGGAGGGGAGAGGGGGAAAGACTCCCATCGCCTGCTGACCCTGCTTTATGCGTGTTTGGAAAGGAAGACTGTCGGTTCAATCGACAGCCCTCCAGCCTGAGTGTAAGCCAGGACCAGAGCGTGACCAAGGCCGAGTGGCACCGAGGAGGCTTCTGCCCCGTGTTTCCTTTTTTATCGAAGCCGGGTGCCCTGGGAGGGTCTGTTTCTCCTGCTGGCTGGAATTCCCCAGGGAAGGCGGGAGCTGCCAGGACAATCTCCCTGTCCCACCTGATAGGCAAGCGCAGCAACAGGAGAGGGGCGCTGCTGCGAGTCACCCGGGGCCGTCTCAGCGGGGCTCCCGAACACAACGTCATCCCGAGTCGCTGCCCTAGAGTAAAGCAAGCCAAAGGCTACGGAGAGTTTCCCACAGAGGACGCCTCCTGCCTCACGCGGGGAGGCGGGGAGGACGCTTTCAGCAGCTCGCTTTCCTCTGCGCTAGAGGGTGGGGAACATTTCTTAAGAGTAAGTGTATGGTGTCCTAGAAGCAGTGAGGTGCCGGGAACAGGACAGTTTGGGCTAGAGAAGCAGCAGGTAAGAAATGCACTCTCCCTCTTTCCCCAGAGACGTGGGAAGCGGAGGAAGGAGAGAGGAGGAGAGAGAGGAGGGAGCCCAAGAGGCAGAGCCAGGGACGCGCAGGTAGAGACACGCAGCCCAGCTCCCCGGTCCCGAGCCGGCTTGCGAATCCCTCGGGATTTATGTGCCTACAGGGCTGTAAAAGTCATCCAGAGGACCCGGTCCTCAGTGATTGCTTTAATGACCTCAACTAAAGAAAAAATAAATCCATCCCTGTTGGAACGTCCAGTGGAATAGAAAGATCGGGGAGGAGGGTAGCCCCAGGCCATCACGGGAATGGGCCCGGGTGCGAGGTGAGGATGGGATGAGATTATGATTTACGCTTGGCAGTGGAAGAGAAATTTTAAAAATCCTGAAAATGGACAGTTAGCAATTCTGATGGAAAGGAAAAGCATGGGAGGGGGAGACTTGGCCAAGGCAGAGTTCATATTCCTGCCATACAATTTGATTGACTAACCTGGGGTTCTCAAAAGTCAGAGCACATTACAGTCACCCGAGGAATCGGTGAAAAAATAAATGAGAGAACAAGTCAGGGCTCCAGCGTCTGGTTCTAGTTCTGAGGGTCAATCTGAACAAGCAGGCCACCAAGCCTACTTCAAGAGACAATGTTTGGAATGTGTCCAGGTAATTTGCCTCTCTGGGTAATGAGGTAACTGGATTCTGGGTTGAAGAAAAGGAACGAACATGGTGTTTAAGAGTGAGGGCTTGAGGCCTGGTCAGTTTGTCTCAGTTGGTTGGGCATCATCCTGTGCACCAAAGAGTTACCGGTTCAATTCCCCGTCAGGGCATCTGCCCAGGTTGCACGTGGTGGGCGTGCAGGGGCTGCTCTCATAGTGATGTTTCTCTCCCTAAAAAATCAACTTAAAGTGGGGGCTTAAGAGTCACATTTTAGCTCCACCCTCCAGATTCTATTATTTCCTAAATGATGATCCCCAGTAGTTATTTAGCCTCATTAGACCTCAGTCTCCTCACCTGTAAACTCAGGATGTTATAATATATACTCTAGTACATGCATCCTCGGGTGGCTACAAATATGAAATGAAATGATGCGTGGAAAGCACTTAGCCGAGTCTTTGGCCAAACCAAGGTGCGCAGCGGCTATCATTGTTTCCACCACCACTGTCATCACCGTGACGATCACCATCAGCAGTAATACGCCCTCTTGTTAGGACATGCCATGTGCCGCGCACTGAGCTCGCAATTCTACTTATTTTATTATTTCGTTCTCACAATCAATGTAAGGGACAGATTGTTCTTCCCATTCTACATAGGAATAAGCGGAGGTTATGTAGCTTGACCCTCAACGCTCAGATGGGACTGAGAAGAGCTGTCGCTCCTCTGTTGGTGGGAATTTAAAAGGGTACAGCCGCTATGGAAAACAGTAGGGAGGTCCCCCAAATAATTAAAAATAGAGCTACCAGAAGTGAGGTCGCTGGATCCTACAGTACATCTATTTTTAAATTTTTGAGGAAACTCTAAACAGTTTTCCGTAGCGGCTATACCAATTTACCTTCCCACCAGCAGTGTGCAAGTATTTCCTATTCTCTCATCCCTTGTCTTTTAGATGATCGCCGTTCTGACAGGTGGGAGGTGATGTCTCAGTGTAGTTTTGATTTGCATTTCCCTGATAATTAGTGATGTTAAGCTCCTTTTCATGTACCTATTTCCCATTGTATGTCTTTTGTGGAAAATTGTCTATTCAGTTCCTTCGCTCATTTTTTAATCAGATTGTTTTTTTGTTTTTTGGGGTGTGTTGTTGGTTTTTTTGCTATTGAGTTGTAGGAGCCCATTTCTTCAGCCTGTTGCCAGAATTATGATGGGTAAAACAATATCAATGTTTTAAAATTTGCATTTCCAGCCCTGGCCACTGTGGCTCGGTGCTTAGAGCATCGGCCTGAGCAATGAAGGGTCACAGGTTCAGTTCCCATTCAAAGGCATGTACTAGGCCCTGCCTGCGAGGCTCAGTGGTTGAGCGGTGACCCATGTACCATGAGATCACGGTTCAATTCCCCGTCAGGGCACATGCCCGGGCTTCTGGCTCGATCTCCAGTAGGGGGTGTACCGGAGGCAGCTGATCAGTGATTCTCTCATCATTGATGTTTCTATTTCTCTCTCCCTCTCCCTTCCTCTCTCTGTAATCAAGTTAAAAAAAGAAAGAAAAGAAAAGCAGCTACCTGGATTGCAGGTTCGATCCCAGGCCTGGTTGGGGTGAATTTGGGAGGAAACCAATCCAATTGATGTGTCTCTCTCACATGGGTGTTTCTTTCTCTCTCTTTCCCCCTCCCACTCCCCCCCCACCTTCCACCCTCTCTGAAAATCAATGGAAAACATATCCTCAGGTGCAGATTAACAAAATAAAATAAAATTTGCATTTCCATAATTTATTTTGAGATTCATCATGTATTCATGTTTTTAGTGGCCAGTTATTTCTTCTGTTACTTGTCTGTTCATAATCACTATCCGTTTTTCTACTATGTTGTTTGTCTTTTACTGATTTATACATATTCTTTATATAGGCTGGATATTAATATTGGTGTATTGTATATGTTGCAAATAATTTAAGTCTTTCACTTCTTTTTAAACTTTGTTTATGCTTTATTTTTCATAAAGAAAAATTAAATTATCAGCCCATTTAATAGTTTCTGGGGTTTTATATCTTTCTAACCCCTACATTTTAAGAATATTATCAATTTTCCCCCAATATTTCTCTAGTTTTATATATTTTATTTTTATTTTTTATTTTTTATTATTTTTATTGATTTCAGAGAGAGGAAGGGAGAGAGACAGAGAGAGAGAAACATCAATGATGAGAGAGAGTCACTGATCGGCTGCCTCCTGCATGCCCCCTACAGGGGATCAGCCCTAAAGCCAGGCAATGCCCTGACCGGGAATCAAACTATGACCTCCTGGCTCATAGGTATAGATACTCAACCACCGAGCCATGCCAGCCGGGCTCTAGTTTTATATTTCATGCTTAGCTCGATTCCATAAAGAATTTGTAGTTTTGTATAATACTTTATAGAGGTTTTATTTTATTTAAAAAATTGATAGCTAATTTCTTTCAGCACCATTTGTTAAATAGACTTTCCCTACTCTTTTTTTGTTGTTGTTTGTATGTTTTTTGGTTTTTTTGTTTAAAATGTTACAGATGTCCCTTTTTCTCCCCAGTGACCCATTCTACCCCGTCCCATCCCCCTTCCCAGTCCCTCTCCCCACCATTGTCTGTGTCCTTAGGTTGTGCATATAAATTCTTTGGTTACTCTCTCCCCCTCCACCCTCCCGCCCTCCTACATCCCTCTGACATTCATCAGTCTGATCTGTGCTTCCATGTCATTGAATCTACTCTGTTCATCAGTTGATTAAGTTCTTTAGATTCCACATATAAGTGAGATCATGTGATGTTTGTCTTTCTCTGCCTGGCTTATCTCACTTAGCATAATATTCTCCAGGTCCATCCACACTGTCCCAAAGGGTACAAGATCCTTCTTCTTTACAGCTGCGTAGTATTCCATGGTGTGAATGTCCCACAGCTTTTTCATCCACTCATCTACCGATGGGCACTTGGGCTGTTTCCAGATCTTGGCTATTGTAAACTGTGCCGCTATGAACATAGGGGTGCATATATTCTTTCTGATGAATGTTTCAGAATTCTTAGGATACATTCCTAGGAGTGGAATCACTGGGTCAAAAGGCAGCTCCATTTTTAATTTTTTGAGGAACCTCCACACTGTTTTCCATAGTGGCTGCACCAGTCTGCATCCCCACCAGCAGTGCACCAGGGCTCCCCTTTCTCCACACCCTCGCCAGCACATGTCGTTTGTTGATTTGTATTTGGCAGCCATTCTGACAGGTGTGAAGTGATATTTCATTGTTGTTTTAATTTGCATCTCCCTGATGATTAGCGACTCTGAGCATTTTCTCCTGTGTCTCTTGGCCATCCGTATGTCCTCTTTGGAGAAGTGTCTATTCAGGTCCTTTGCCCATTTCTTAATTGGGTTGTTTGTCTTCCTGTTGCTGAGTGCTATGAGTTCCTTGTACACTTTGGAAATTAGCCCCTTATCAGATACATCCTTGGCAAATATGTTTTCCAAGACCTTGGGGTTCCTTTGTATTTTGAGGCTGATTTCTTTTGCTGTGCAGAAGCTTTTTAGTTTGATGTAGTCCCATATGTTTATTTTTCCCTTTGTTTCTCTTGCCCTAGGAGATGTATCAGTGAAAAGTCCACTATGTGGGATGTCTGTGACTTTACTGCCTATGTTTTCTTCCAGGATTTTTATGGTTTCGTGACTTACATTTAAGTCTTTTATCCATTTTGAGTTTATTTTTGTGTATGGTGACAGTTGGTGGTCTAGTTTCATTCTTTTGCATGTACCTGTCCAACTTTCCCAGCACCACCTATTGAAGAGACTGTCCTTACTCCATTGGATGCTCTTGCCTCCTTTGTCAAATATTAACTGACCATAATGCGTGGGTCTATTTCTGGGGTCTCTGTTCTGTTCCATTGATCTATATGCCTGTTGTTGTACCAATACCAGGCCGTTTTGATTACAGTGGCTTTGTAATACAGTTTGAAGTCTGGTAAAGTGATCCCTCCCACTCTGTTCTTTTTTCTCAAGATGGCTGCAGCTATTCGGGGTCTTCTTTGGTTCCATATAAATTTTTGAAATGTTTGTTCTAGGTCTGTGAAATATGCTGTTGGTATTTTAATAGGAATTGCATTGAATTTACAAATTGCTTTGGGTAGTATGGACATTTTAATGATATTAATTCTTCCAATCCATGAGCATGGTATATTCTTCCACTTGTTTAAATCTTTTTCTATTTCTTTTTTCAGTGTCATGTAGTTTTCCGAGTACAGGTCTTTCACATCCTTGGTTAAGTTTATTCCTAGGTATCTTATTTTTTTAGTTGCAGTGGTAAATGGTATTGTGTTTTTTTTAGTTTCTCTTTCTGAAAGTTCATTGTTGGTGTATAAGAATGCCATTGATCTCCGGATGTTTATTTTGTATCCAGCTACCTTGCCAAATTCGTTTATCAAATCTAGTAGTACTTTGATGGAGTCTTTAGGGTTTTCCATGTACAATATCATGTCATCTGCAAATAATGACAGTTTTACTTCCTCCTTTCCAATTTGGACGCCTTTTATGTTTTCTTCCTGCCTGATGGCTGTGGCTAGGACTTCCAGTACTATGGTGAATAAGAGGGTGAAAGTGGACACCCCTGTCTTGTTCCTGTTTTTAATGGAAATGGTTTTAGTTTTTGCCCACTGAGTATGATGTTGGCTGTAGGTCTGTCATATATGGCCTTTAGTATGTTGAGGTATGATCCCTCTATTCCCACTTTGCTGAGAGTTTTTATCAGAAATGGGTGCTGGATTTTGTCAAATGCTTTTCTGTGTTTATTGATATGATCATATGATTTTTGTCCTTCATTTTGTTTACGTGATGTATCACATTTATTGATTTGCGGATGTTATACCAGCCTTGCATCCCCGGTTGTGGTACATGATATTTTTAATGTATTGCTGGATCCGGTTTCCTGGTATTTTAGTGAGGATTTTAGCATCTATGTTCATCAGGGATATTGGTCTGTAATTTTCTTTCTTTGTAGTGTCTTTATCTGGTTTTGGGATTAGGATGATGCTGGCCTCATAAAAAGAGTTTGGGAGTTTTCCCTCCTCTTGAATTTTCTGGAATAGTTTGAATAGAATAGGTGTTAATTCTTCTTTGAATGTTTGGTAAAACTCGCCTGTAAATCCATCTGGTCCAGGACTTTTGTTTGCTGGGAGTTTTTTTTTTTATTACTGCTTCAATTTCATCAGTTGTTATTGGCCTACTCAGGTTTTCTGCCTCTTCCTGATTCAGCTTAGGAAGGCTGTGTGCTTCTAGGAATTTGTCCATTTCCCCCATGTTGTCCAGTTTGTTGGCATATAGTTGCTCATAGTATTTTCTTACAATCCTTTGTATTTCTGTTGGGTCAGTTGTTATATCACCTCTTTCATTTCTGATTTTATTTATTTGGGTCCTCTCTGTTTCTTGGTAAGTCTGGCTAAAGGTGCATCAATCTTATTTATCATTTCAAAGAACCAGCTCTTGGTTTCATTGATTTTTTTTGTATTGTTTTTTTAGTCTCTATGTCATTAATTTCTCTTCTGATCTTTATTATTTCCTTCCTTCTACTTCCTCAGGGCTTTTCTTGCTGTTCTCATTCTAGTTCTTTTAGTTGTTGTGTTAGATGTTTCATTACAGCTTTTTCCTATTTCTTGAGATAGGCCTGTAATGCTATGAATTTTCCTGTCGGGACTGCTTTCTCTGTGTCCCACAGGTTTTGGGTTGTTATCTGTTCATTTTCTTTTTTTTTCCATGAAGTGTTTGATTTCTTCCTTGATCTCATTGATAACCCATTCATTGTTTAATAGCATCCTATTTAGCTTCCATGTGTTTAAATATTTTTGAATTTTTTTATAATGGTTGATTTCTAGTTTCATGGCATTGTGATCCGAGAAGATGCTTGATATGATTTCAATCATCTTGTATTTGTAGAGACTTCCTTGTGCCCTAACATGTGATCTATTTTTGAGAATGTCCTATGTTCATTTGAGAAGAATGTGTATTCTGCTGCTTTGGGGTAAAATGTTCTTTAAATGTGAATTAAATCCATTAGGTCTAGTGAGTCATTTAAGGTCTGCGTTTCCCTGTTGATTTTTTGTCTTGATGATCTGTCTAATGCTGACAGTTAAAGTTCCCTGCTATGATTGTGTTGCTGTCCATCTCTCCCTTTAAGTCCACCAAGAAATTTTTATATATTTAGGTGCTCCTATTTTGGGTGCATAAATGTTTATAAGGGTTATTTCCTCATGTTGGATTGATCCCTTTAGTATTATGTAGTGACCATCTTTGTCTCTTGCTATGGTCTTTATTTTGAAGTCTGTTTTGTCAGAAATAAGAATTGCTACTCCAGCTTTCTTTTCCTTTCCATTTGCATGGAATATTTTACTCCATCCTTTCACTTTTAGCTTGTGTGAGTCTTTTGCTCTTAGGTGGGTCTCTTGTAGACAGCATATATTTGGGTCCTGTTTTCTTATCCATTCAGCTACTTGTCTTTTGATTGGACCATTTATTCCGTTTACATTTAAGGTTACTATTGATATCAACTTATTTAATGCCATTTGCCCCCTTTATGCTGATGTACCTTTCTCTCACTATTCCTTCTTTTTTTTAGAGCAGTCCTTTTAGCATTTCTTGCAATGCTGGTTTGGTGGTACTGAACTCCTTTAGCCTTTTTTTGTCTGAGAAGCTTTTTATTTCACCTTCAATTTTAAGTGATAGCCTTACTGGCTAAAGCAATCTTGGTTGCATGTTCTTGCTTTTCATTACTTACAGAACTTCATGCCACTCCCTTCTGGCCTGAAGAGTGTCTGTTGAGAAATCAGCTGTCAGCTTTATGGGGTTTCCTTTGTAGGTGACTGCTTGTCTCTCTCTTGCAGCCCTTAATATTTTCTCTTTGTCCTTGACATTTGCCATTTTAATTATGTGTGTCTTAGAGTGGGTCTCTTTGGGTCCCTCTTGTTTGGAACCCTCTATGCTTCCTGAACTTGTGTGGCTTTCTCCCTTGCCAGCATAGGGAAGCTTTCTGTCATTATTTCCTCCACCAAGTTCTCTATCCCTTGCTCTCTTTTCTCCCCCTCTCCTATAATGCTAATGTTGTTTCCCTTCATGTTGTCCCAAAGCTCCCTTAGACTGTCCTCATGCTTTTTAACTGTTTTTTCTTTTTGCTGCTCTGATTGAGTGATTTTTTCTACCTTGTCTTCTGAGTCACTTATTCTATCCTCTGCTTCACTGAGCCTGCTTTTAATTCCTTCCAGTGTATTCTTGATATCTGATACAGCATTTTTTATCTCTGTCTGATTTTTGTTTATGTTATGTATCTCTTTTTTCATGTTTTCACTAAGGTCCTCGATCTTATCATCTAGTATCTTCTTAAGTTCCTTGAACATCTTTATAATTAATACTCTGAACTCTGTTTTTGGTAACTTGCTTAACTCCATCATCTCATCAGTCTTTTTCTGGCAATTTTTCCTTTTCTTTAATTTGGGGATTGTTTCTTTATTAGATATATTTGCTGTCTCCCAGTCTTGTGGGATGGGATTTTGTATTGTGAGACCAGTGGAGCCCAGAGGTGTGTTTTCCTTATACTTCTGAGCTCTTTGATCTAGGTGTCCCTTTTGTGGGTGTCCCTTTTGTGGGTTCTTTGGGTTCTCCTGTTGTGGTTGGGTCTAGAGTGTTGTTGACCAGTCCTTGGGAGGACTCTCCTCTCACGTTGGCTAACTGTGAGTCTCAGCCCTGACCTTGTCATGTAAGCTGTTGTATGAGTGTTGGCAAAGCAGGACAATACACAACTAAACTTCCAGGAAACAAGGGGTATCTTACAAAATATATTGACAGTCACAATGACAAAAACCCAAATGAAAATAGAACTGGGATAGTGAAGGGAGAACACAAAGTCTAGAGGGGGAGAAAAAAAAGCTTAAAAAAATGAAAGAGAAAGAAAAGTAAAGTTAGAGAGAGAGAAGTATATTGTTGTTAATAGTGATAAAAATTTAGAAAGTAATAATAATAAACTAAAATGTAAAAAATATAGAGAAGCTACTGGGAGATAATAGAGGCAGAGAAAAGATTCTGAAAGAAGGGCTGGCAAAAAATTAAGGGAGAGAATAGGAATAGGATAATAGTTGAAAATGAAAAACTAAAAATACATTAAAGAGAATAAGAGAAACTAACAATCGAACAAAAGGACGGGAAGACAGAAGGGAGGAAAACAAAATAAAGAAAAGAAGAAGGGGGGGAAAAAAAGTTATGCCAATGGATCGAGAGGAGAGAGAGAGAGATAAAGCCTGGGCAGGGAGGGAGTCCAATAAGAGATTTGGGCGAAACTATAGAGGAATACAGTAAACTTGTTGGGCATAATGATAAAGTCCCAGCCATTAAGCAGGGATATCAAGGAAGTCTTGATATTAGAAGCAAGGATAAAACAAAGCAAAGAAACAAAACAAAAACAAGCTAAGCAAACAAAATTCTTTAAAAATATAAAATAAGAAAAAAAATTAAAAATTAAAAAAAAATTTTTTAATTATCATAAAATTTAAAAAGAAAAAACAAATGATTTTTTTTCCCTTTCTCTTCTTCCTAAGGGAAAAAGAGAAAAAACAAACAAATAAACAAAAAAAGACAGTCAATCAGGTGGGTTTCTTCTGGGCAGCTTATGTTGTCTGTGGCTCACTATTTTGTGTGATTTCCGTTCTCCTGGGAGGTGCTTGTGTATCAGCCAAAGTAAGGAGCTGTCTAGGTTTGGCTCTGGTGTCCTCAGGTAGGTGGTTGATCTGAGCTCTCCGTGGACCACCTCCTCTTGTCAGCTATTTTGCAACTTTGTAGTGGCCTGGTCTTGCTCCAGAGACTTCTATAGAGTCTTTGGGGTGCAGGGTGGCTAGTGTAGCCCAGGGCATCACTCCCCTTACTTAGAGGTTTCACTGCCAGGCGCTCACTCTGTGGGAGTCAGTCTCTGCTCCACAGCCAGCTCCTCAGTCCCTACCCTGTCCTCTGATTCTAGTTCCCCAGGCTCTGGCCTACTGCAGCTTCAGATTGAGTTCAGCCTGTTACCTTTTCTGTTTGGGCCGTTTCAGCAGCCTGGGCTCAGTGGGTTTGATTAAAGAACATTCTGGTGAGCCCTTTGCCTGCCCAGCCCCCAGCAGGGGTTTCAGCGTTTCCTCCAGTTCCCAAACAACAGGCCCTGAGAGCCTTATTCTTGTGATGTCCTCCTGTGAGCTGCTCTCCCTTCCTCCTCCGGACTGTGCCCTGCGGGGTGTCTGGGGCCTGGGTGAGCGGGACCCGCCCCTTTCCTGTTGGGGGCGGTGCTCCCGGCTGCAGAAGAGGCTGGTGGGCTCCGCCCCTCCCTGCTCAGCTCTGGTTGGCTGGTCGCTCCAGGCCCGCCCCTCAGACGGTCTACTGTGCAGACCCCAATCCCAGCCCCCTCTGGTGTGTCCCCCAGTGCACGCCGGGAAGGTGGGAGCCGTTCCGTGATCAGACTCACAAACGCACAAAGCAACACAGAGGCAGAGAGTCCGCCCTGCAAAGTCCTGCCACCCACGCGACAAGGTGCCCAGCGGGAGGGGACCCAAAGTCAGCTCCCCGCTCCCCTGGTCTCAGCAAAGCTGGGGCGGCTCCACGCGACACCACGGTGCCCCTCAGGGCTGGTCACAGATCCCAGCCTCTCCCACAGGGAGCTCAGGGCGGGAGGGCTCCTCCCCTCCCCCTCGCCACGCAGATTCGGTGCTTTCTGGGGTTCAACACAAAGCCTTGCAGGGAGGCAGAGGGTCCCCGTGTGCGGCTGCTGAGTGCAGTCCTCTGGTCCCTCACCACTCGGATGCCACGCACTCTGGGTCCGCCTTTCCTATGGTTGGCACCCTGAACATTAGACGGGGACGTGGCCGCCACTAGAAGCTTTGTTTCCCAGGAAGGCGCCACACCTCCTCGCGGGCTCCCTGCTCCCCTGGGCCCCTCTGCCCTGTGGATGGGGTGCCCCTTCCCCTCTCGTCACTCGGGGTGGGATCCCCGCTTTTGGATGCCGTCGGCACTCCCGAGGGGAGGGAGCTTTGCAGCCTCCAGGCCTGGGGCTCGGCGCCCAGCGCAGGCTTCAGGGGGCTCCCCCTTTTCTACACCCCCCTCTTACCGGACTCCGTGATGTGTCTTCAGTGCCCCCCTCGCGCTCCGTCCACTCAGGTCTGTGTCTCTGGTTTCCCCAGCTGGCTCCGTGTATTTTAGGAGGAAATCGAGTCCGTGGCTGGGAGCGGGGCCTCTGCCGCTGCTCGCAGGGCCGCCATCTTCCCGCTCTCGAATTTCCTTCCTCTTGATTTGAAATACAATATTTACTTTAATGCAAGCTCTCTTACATACACGGATTTCTGTTATGTTCCATTGATCTTTCTAATCCCATGCCATTTCTACACAATTTTAATGTTTTTAATTTTTAAAATATCAGAAAAAACATCTTCCTCCAAGATTCTTCCCTTTAAGAAAGTTTTATTAGATATTGTCACTTGTTTCCTTCTCTAGATAAATTTTATCACTGACTCATAAAGGATTTTTTAGTCCTTTTAAGATTATTATTGAGACCGTGTTGAATTTGTACACTTATTTTGAGAAACTTGGTTTCTTAAATATCATACAGGAGTGTAATAAGTGAGTGTACTTATTCAGCCTTTCATATATATTTTAGTTGGGTTTTATGGTTTCATTTAAATATGTTCTTGTGCATTTTTTGTTAGGCTTATTGATAGGACTTTAATAAGGTTTTCTGCCATTATGAGTGAGATTTTTTAAATCTGTTATATTTCCTAATTGCTATTACTTGTGAGAGGGAGCACTACTAAACTTTAAAGTTTACTGAAGTTTACACACCACCATTGCTATAGTATCTGGTCACCTTTTAAAACTCATTTATTTGTTTTAATAATCGGGCAGTTAAGATCTTGAATTTTATGAAACAAATTATTGAGCAGCTACTGTGCGTCAGATGTTGGAGACGCGGCCAGGTCTGTGTCCACAGAGATTTTGCATCCCACGGGAGAAAGATGAGTCGGAAACAGGGAAACAGACACATAGGCACAGCAACGTTAGTGCTGCGAAGGAAATAAAAGAGAGGGTGTAACAGAGAGAGAGAGTAGGGCACTCGGAGAAGCATCCCCAAGATAGGCCTCACTGAGACGGCGCCTGAGACCAGGGACTCAGCCGTGTACTTTCCAGGCAGAGTCAGTGGCTCGCACAAGGGCCCTGATGCTGGAAAGAGCTTGGAGGTCCTAGGACCAGAAAGTGGATCCAGGGAGCTAGAGTACACGGGACAAGATAGGAGTTTAGAGCAACAGATAGAAAAACCAAGATAATGTGAGGATGCCTGAGGCCGAGGCAAGGAGTTCGGATGGCCTTCTGTGTTCAGTTGGAAGCTATGGGCAGGTCGGAATAGTGAACCCATCTGATGGATGTTTGAAAGCTACTGCTCAGACTATGTGGAGGAAACGCTTGCAGTGAGCAAGAGCAGAAGTGGGAGGAGGGTGTAACTGTAGGAGCTGAGAGGCGACGGGGGCCTGACAAGTGTGGGGGCAGTGGGTGCAGAGAAGTGGAGGCGTTCAGGATGCAAGCACAGTGAAACAGACTCCCGAATGCCTCTCGTGGGGAGGACTGTTAGGCTTTTTGGCTTGAGCAACCGGGTGGATTGCGGTGCCATTTACTGAGATAACAAACACTGGGGAATGGTAATGCATCCAGGGGCGGGGGGATCGAGGATCGTGTTTGGGAAATGTTTATTTTGAAATACGTGTGGACATCAAAGTGAATACGTGAAACGGTTGCATAAATGAGTCTGGAGCTCAGGGAACAGTCGGTCCTAGAGATACAAACTTGGGGTTCAGAAGTATGTAGGTAGAATTTAAAGCCGTCAGACCAGATGAGATAACTGGAGGGAGAGAGTGTAATTCAGAAGAAAGAAGCACCTACCACCAAACTGAGTCCGTGTGACATTTAGATGTCAGTGGTAGGAGGACGGGTGGCAAACTTCAGAAAACTGTAGGAATAGGAGATAGCAGAGGAGCCAGAGAAGGCGAGGGGGGAGGCTTGTCAGGAAAGAGTGATGTTACAGAGGCCAGGAGAGGGGGGAGTCTGAAGAAGGCTCCGTCAAGACCTTAACCAAGAGCCACTGAGAGACTGGGAAACAGGAGGTGTAGTCGACGACCTTAACAAAAGCAGCTTCAACGAAGGCCGGGGGGTGGTAAAAGCCAGGGTGGGGTGAGATCCAGGTTGGAATGGGTTGAATAGTATGGAAGATGAGGAGTGGAGATAGCTGGGGTAGACAGTTCACTCCTTAAAGGAGTTTTGCTGCAAAAGGAATGAAGAAATGGAGTGGCAGGAGAAAGGGGAACAAGACTTTATTTGTTGTTGTTCCAGAGATTTTAGATACGCGAGCTTCTCTGCTGAAATGAGCGAATGATGCAGAAGAAAGTAAGTCATCAAAGACTCAAGAGGAAGAGAAAGAAAAATGCACGAGCAAAGTTCTCGAGAGGAGAGAAAGGATGACACCCAACACGTGAGTTGAGGGAATGATGGAGACGCACCTTCTATTGAAAAGGGAAATGAGAGAGAAAATATGGGTGGCTCTTCAGATACGTTTATAGGTTTTGTTGTGGTAAAATGGAGAAGTTCCTGTCTGAATCTATAGTGGAGATTCATATCAGTTTTTCATTTCTTGTAAAATGATCAAAATATATGAAAATAACTATAGATTGCCTCTTTTACAAATGCCCAATTACACTGGCTCCTACCTCCAAACCGCACTGAGTGTCAGTGATGACAGTATGCATCCTTATATTTCCTTTTCTTTAAAGGAAATAATTCGACCACCTGACTGCTGATTAAAGACATTTATGCTGATAGGTTTGTGGTAGATGCAGTTCAGAAAGTAAAGGATATTTACATTCCCTAAGACTGAATCATGTTTAAGATGGCTCATTTTGGCATAAACTCTACTTGATGGTAATATGTCTTTTTCTTTAAATGACCTTCTCGATTTGTGTTGCCAATATCTTACTTTGCTTTTTTAAAAAAAATCTATATTCATAAGTGAAACTGGCATAGAGTGGTTTTTTGTGCCTGCTGCCATAGGTAGATGTGGGTTTCATAGTCATTCTAGTTCCATAAAAGGACTTAGAAAAATGTCCATATTTTTCTAAGCTCCAGAACATTATTTTAAGAAAGGAAAATTATCTATTATGAAAGAAATCTCTTGTAAAGCCATTTGGGTCTGGTGTTATTTTTAAAAGGAAGCTATCGGGCTGGCCAGGTGGCTCGGTTGGTTGGAGCATCGCCCAGTACACCAAAAAGGTTGCAGGTTCGATCCCCCGTAGGGGCCCCTATGGAAGGCAACCAATTGACGTTTCTCTCACAACAGTGTTTCTCTCTCTTTCCCTTCCTCTCTAAACTCAGTGAACATATCCTTCAGTGAGGATTAAAAAAGAAAAATAAATAAATAAGTAAATACTAAATAAATGGACGTTATTCAACACAGCTTTAATTTCTTCTCTAGTTATTAGTCTGTTCAGGTTTTTTCCTTCTTTTGTGAACAGTCTGGGCCTTTTTTCCCCCCTACAGGATATCCATTTCATTCCTATTTTAAACTGTGTTTGTAAAAGTTGTGCATACTATGATATTATAATTTTTAAAATTTCAGTATCTGAAGTCGTATGTGCCCTATCTCATTTCCAATGTGGTTTATTTGTGTAATCATTCATTTTTTTTCTTGATCAGATTTGCCAAGCTTTTGGTGTCTTTTGCTTTTATTCTGTTGAACAATTTTTCTTTTGTTGTTTTTATTTCATTGAACAATTTCTAGTTTCTTTTTAAATTTGAGGTTTTAAATGATCATTTATTTCTGCCTTTGTAATTAGTCTTCTTTCATTGAGTTTGTTGCTATGTCCTTTTGGTACTTCCTGGCACTAAAATCTAGTTGATTTATTTTCATTCTTTCTCATTTTCTAGTAAATGCAGGAAAAACTATTAGTTTTCCATTGAATATCACTTAGACCATAGCCCACAAGTTTGGACATGTAACGTTTCTATTTTAAACCATTTCTAGAGAGCTCGTAGTTTTAATTTAGATTTTCTAAGACATTCTAAAAGTTGGTTTTAATTTTCAAGTGGTTATTATTATTTTTGTAGTTCTGTTTTTACTTTCTAATTTTATTACATTATACCTTGAGGAGAGGTATTTCAATATTTAAACATTTTTTAGATTGTCATTGTAGTTAATATACAATCAATTTTTGAAATGTTTCATCTGCATTTTAAAATGTTAGGCAGAGAACCCAGAAATTGACCCAGGCCATTATGGTCAATTAATATTTGATAAAGGAGGCAAGAACATACAATGGAGTAAAGACAGTCTTTTCAATAAATGATCTTGGAAAAATTGGATACATACATGCAAAAAAATGAACCTAGACCACCAACTTACACCATACACAAAAGTAAATTCAAAATGGATAAAAGACTTAAATGTAAGGCATGAAACCATAGAAATCCTAGAGGAAAACATAGGCAGTAAAATCTCAGACATCTCTCATAGCAATGTGTTTGCTGATATATCTCCTAGGGCAAGGGAAACTAAGGAGAAAATAAACAAATGGGACTGCATCAAAATAAAAAGCTGCACAGCAAAGGAAACCATCAACAAAATGAAAAGGGAGCCCACTGTATGGGAGAACATATTTGCCAATGACACACCTGATAAAGGGTAATATCCAAAATATATAAGGAACTCATATAACTTAACAAAAGGAAGACAAACAATACAATTAAAAAATGGGCAATTGACCTAAATAGACACTTCTCCAAAGAGGACATAGGGATGGCTAAGAGACATTTGAAAAAATGCTCAATGTCGCTAATCATCAGAGAGATGCAAATTAAAACCACAATGAGGTATCACTTCACATCTGTCAGAATGGCTCCATCAACAAGTCAACGAACTACAAGTGCTGGCGAGGGTGTGGAAAAAGGGGAACCCTGATACACTGCTGGTGGGAATGCAGACTGGGGCAGCCACTATGGAAAGCAGTATGGAGATTCCTCAAAAGATTAAAAATTGACCTGCCACTTGACCCAGTGATCCCACTTCTAAGAATATATCCTAAGGAACCCCAAACACCAGTCACAAAGAACTTGTGCACCCCTATGTTCATAGCAGCGCAATTTACAATAGCTAAGATCTGGGAACATCCCAAGTGCCCATCAGTAGATGAGTGGAAAAAAAGCTGTGGCACATTTACACCATGGAGTACTGTGCAGCTATAAAGGGGAAGGACCTTTTAGCCTTTGGCACAGCATGGAGGGAACTAGAGAGCATTATGCTAAGTTAAATAAGCCAGTCAGAGAAGGACAAGTACCAAATGATCTCACTTACATGTGGAATATAATAAACAAAATAAACTGATGAACAAAGTGGATCTAGAGACATAGAAGCTTGGAACAAACTGAGGGATCTCAGAGGGAAGGTGGGAGGGGGGTGTGGGTGGGGAGAGATTAATCAGGGAACTTGTATGTTTATGCGCATGGCCCATGGACTTGGACATTGGTGTGGGGAGGGCCTGGGGTTGGGATGGATGTGAGGTGGAGGAGATCAGTGGGGTTAGAAGGGGGACATCTGTATTGGTCTCAACAATAAAGATAAAGAAACATTAAAAAAAAAAAAGGTAGGCATTCATTTTGAAATTCAAAGTTTGAATCTGTGTATTTTTAAATTAGTTTAAGCTTAGTAGTGCTTAATTCAAATATATGTTCTTTTATTCCTAAGGATTTTACAATATCTTTTTAAATTTTAAAATTAAACTAGTAGAAAATGCAGGAAATTACAAATAAGATGGAAACATCCAAAGCCCTATGAATCTAGAGATATTTATTGGTACCATTTTGGCATGTATTTTCAAAACACTTAGCCTTCTTACATGGTAAAGATAACGCTATATAGACACAACTGTATACTGAAAGTTTCCCTTATTTAGTCTCGGTATTTCTGCATGTCACATAATTTGTCATAACTACCATTTGATTAGCCAAATATTTCATAGTGAGAATCTATGATTATAATAAAGATGTTTATATCTTTTTCTATTAAATAATTCTGTAGAAACTATCTTTGTATAGAAATATTTTCCACGGTTAAGATCATTTTTATAGCATGAATTCATAAAGGAGAAACTTAAGTTAAAAAGTATGAATACTTTTAAGGCTCTTATACGTATAAGCCTTTTTATACATGTAAAACCAAACAAGTATCTATGCTTTTCATATAAAGGAAAAGCACCACTAGATACCATCTCCTTGAGCTCCTTCCTACCTTTTCTTCCTCGACCTACCTCCAGTGCTTTAACATCCAAACAATAATTCATTGTTCATATACCTCCCCAGACCGTTCTACATGTTTACATACATATGTCTGCACGTGCCTGTTTAATGTTTATGTGCATGTATGTGTGAGAGGGCATGCATACAGAAGTGCATAGTGCACACTAAGTATACAGATTTTTACGTAATTTGGAGACTGTATGTGTATCTGCATGCAGTATATACACACACACACATGTATATATAATTCTTTTTAAACTTTCACATTTTCAAGTGCCTAATGATTAAAAATATAGCTTCATAGTATGGACTCTTTCATTTTATCACTTAACATGTTTAAAGAGATTTAACGAAATAGTGAATCTCTTTGACCTCTCCTCCATTATCGGGTAAATAATTGTCAACATCCTAATTTCTTTCTTTCTTTTTTTAATTGATTTTTAGAGAGAGGGGGGAAGAGAAAGAGAGAAAGAGATGTCGATTTATTATTCCACTTATTTTTTAATTGAGAGACAGGCATATTTGTCAAAGAGGAACATCTTCTTCGTGGATGACCAGACCAGGTAAAAGCAGGGCAACCTGAAGAGCATGGCACCCAGAAGGCAGTAGGTGTTTCTTAGATGTAAAGAAATGGAAGTTAATCGATACCCATGATGGTTAACGATGGCATGCTAAAAGGCATGTTTACTCTCTCCCTTTGGATTGTTATTTTTTCATTTGAGGGTATAAATCCCCAAGTAGCTAAATAGTAGCTTTGTTACTGGACAGGGCCAGCCTGTAGTGTGTGGGTCCTTGGCTTCATGTAGAAAAGATTTCACAGCAGGAGTCCCAATGGGTTTGAGAGTATATTTATTAATGCTGGGGACAGTGAAACAAAGGAAGACATTAAGGTAGAAGAAACAACAGGGGAGAACCTGGGTGGTGCTCTGCTTTGGCTCCCTAGAAATGTTATAGGAAAGGAGTGAGCCGAGGCGGGCCTGCTCTTAGCTCACTGAGAAGTGAAGGTCACAGTGACAGAAGTGGGCCCCTGGTGGGGCTGCTTTAGCTCACTGGGACGTCAGAGAAAAAGGGGGCCTTGGAGACAGGATCAGGGGGTGAGCCCTGGTCAAGCTGCTGCTGCCCACCTGGCTGCAAGTCTCATGGGGACCCTTAGAAAGAAAAAGTTCATGCCCTGGAAGGGGCCTGGCCTGCTCTAGAGGGAGCCAGCATTGAGTCTTTGTCCTGAGGGCTTTTTTATCTTTTTTTTTCTTGCAGGTGAGAATCTTGGGGGGAGGGGCGGGGGGGTGTCAGGAGAACATTCATCAGCTTTCCAGGTGCATTTTTAATATGCTGGTGCATCAAAATGAGTGTGTAGAGGAATTTTGGATTAGTCTTTGGCCTGTTTTACTGTTATCTTAAGTCTGTCTGGCTTTAATGGGGTTTTTGTTTTTTGTTTCCCAACTTCATCTGTCCTTGGGTTTAGCTGGCACAATTGGCATTAATTGGGTCTTTGCTCTCTATTTTCCCAGGCCAGCATGATTTAAGCTACGTATATTTTCTGGTTAGGGAGGGGGGACATTTGCTCTCAAGTGTCCTTGGTTGGGGAAGATGAGGTCTTGCGATTCACAAGCTGGCTGCAAGCTGCCCAAACTGTTTGGCCTGGTTTAATTTTCTTGTCTCAGTTTCCCCATTCCACTTGCCCAGGGATTTTTCTAGCTTCTTACTGTCCTGCCACAGCTTGACTATTAGGTACATACCAGTCAGGCTGCTCTGGGTTGCAAATTATAGAAAACCTCAGTTTAAATTGGCCCGAAACTAAAGAAGATACATCATTTCCTCTAACAAGAATTCTTCAGGTAGCTTTACTCCAGAGCCCTGTGGCTCACGACAGCGCTGAGAGCCCCTATTTCTCCCGTACCATCCTCAGCCTGTCCTGTGTCCTCAGCTAGTTCCTTGCCTGTGGTCTCAGCGAGACTCAACATGATCGTCACAGTTTCAATCAGCTGCCCCGGATAGGCACTGAAAATGTCAAGTAATGAACTGACCCTTATAAAGTTTGGGGAAAGGAGGACCATTTCGCAGAAGTCCCTTGCTGACTTCTGTTCTTGGCTCATGCTGATCTATATCAATCACACGATTAACTTAAACCACGATCAGCACCAGTCTTCCTTGAAGCAAGTGACCCTGTCAAAGAGGGTGACTATCCAAATTAAATTAGGGTTCTAGTAGGAAGGAAGAAGTTGAGGGACTAAATACCATGTGGACAAACAGCTTTGCCTACAAAAATGGATAATGGTACCCTATTAATATTTAAAAATTAATTAAACTATAGTGATATCCTAATAACTAAATATTAATGTATAAAATCTATTAATATCAATTATATAAAATATGTAGTCTATACTAAAATCTGTTAAATAAATCTGCTATTAAAATTTTTAAATCTTGACGATTTAAAAAAATCATAAGCAAAGCTGTGTTATCTTTAGGAAAGTTCATTCTTACCAAATATTTAAATATCTCCATTTGAGCAAGAAGGCATGTCCCTTTTTGGATTTTAAAAATCACGTCACCCTTTTAGATGTCAGAATCATCCTCCCTTACCAGAATTAATTACAGTGACATGAGAATGTGACCAGACTGGGAAACCGTTACAATAAATCCTATCGTTTATCTGTAACATGCTCTGCATAGTGAGGATTGCAGTGTGTTGCCCTTAATAGCTAGGGGTGTACCTTTTAAACCTCTTTTTATAGAGGTTTTCTTCCTCAAGCTTTATGCGGTAGCGCCATAAATTTTGATGATGCTCTCATTGTAAACTGTAGGAAAACACGGCCATTAGGTAATCGGAGGTGCGGCTGAGTGGTGCGCAAAGGCTCACCGGTGGAGGGAAACAAGCTTTGCTTCCAGCGCAAGGCGGTGGGACGCTACGCTGCTGTGAGAGATTGAAGCGCATGATCCATCAAAATGTTACCTTCTCCCTGAAGGCCTTTTTAAAGAGGAATGATAGATTAGGACCAGAGGGATCCCCAAAATGTTAAGACCTGAATATTTGGTTTCGTTCCAGATGATAGATGGGGATGATGACTGAGCCGTGAATGTGAGAAATTTGATTTCCGGGTAAAGGAATGTTTGTATGAATTTATCCTATGGTCACAGACCATGGTCAAGATCATGGCTTTTAGGGACTCAGCACTGTTTACGCCGTATCTGTATCCGCTCGCTGGTCCCTGTTCTGGGGGGACCCGCGACAGACGACCCCCAGAGTTTGTGTTTGAATTGTGGACCTTTCTTCGCTGGCCGGCGGCGACCGTTGCGGCGTCTCACCCATGTGAGAGCCGAACTGCAGCCCCGACCCTCAGTTCTTCCCTCACTTTGTGCTCAGTAACCACAAAGGCACTGCGCTAAAGGGGTTTCCAATAATTTGGCAGGCTGTCAGCTTTTGGTACAGGAAACCAGGGGGGGACCTTTAGCAACACAAAAGGAACCATTTAAACACAATGTCTTACAATGAGTAATGGGGTTATGCTTGGCCGGTGTGTGACTGGTTTGTTCTTCCTGTGGGAACTCAGGGGGGCGGTAATTACTGGGCTAGCTTGTCAGGCCTTGTCCTGTACAGTAGGGATCTTGCTCTACCTTTACTGTTAGTTCCTTAGATATATCCTTCTGGCCATGGTGGCCTGAACAGTCCCTGGTAGCACAGCTCCTCTACATTGTTTCACGCTTCCGGAGGCTTCTGCTCATTTCCAGCTTTTCACTCACTTCAGCCTCCTTCCCCCTCCCATCCAAGTGTGGGAAGAAAACAAAGACCCTGATCTGTGGATTCAATAAAATTGTGTGTGGGCGCTCTGTATGCCGACTCGTGCTACATAAATGTCATGAATTACAGTTCATAAGACTAGCTGGACGCTTTTCTCGGAGAAAATAATAGGGGGTAAGGGCATATAGAAATCCCCTGCCCCCTTCGCTGAGGGATCTGCTGTCGAGGACGAGCCTGAGGACAGGGAGAGGTCCTGTGCCGCTTTGCCTCCCTTTATTACGTGCATGAGCCACTCAGTACATGCTTGTATTGAGGATAGTTGATGTGGCAAAGAACATAAGCATTCTGCTCAGGCTTCAGTGTCAAATCCTGAAAGTGACTACAGATCCACTAGGCCAGGGGTCTATAAGGGGGTCAGAGAATAAATCTGTTAACTTTTGTGGGGCGTCATCCATAGATAATATGTAAACAAATGGGTGTGGCTATGTTCCAATAAAACTTTATTCACAGTAAGAAGCGGTCTGGGGGCCTAGGTTGCTGAGCCCTGCACGGGGCTGTAACATTCCAGACCCTTGGAGATCGTTCTCAGATGCTGCATCACGGCAACACTCTCTAAAGAAAGGTGTTAGAGCAGATCTCATGGTGGAAATGATGTCGTTTCAAAATCCTGTAGAGAAATACTGGAGTGGACAGTCCTGCCAATTAGAAAGGAAATTGTAGCTCACTTTCTAGGCCAGCAATGAAAATGACTGAATACTCCTATGGAGAAATTAATTTGCCTAAATCAATCCCTTAGACATGGGTTTTTTTCCCTCAGACTAATGAAATTGACTGGCACAGAATTGGGAAGGAATAGGGGAGGGACAAATACCATGGCTGTGTATTCACCTGCTAAGAGGGTTTATTATTAACTATTAGTAAAAGAAAAAAAACATTTTATCATTGTTGAACAGATAGATCCATAGAAAAAAGATGATAAATAGGTAGCCAGCATTTTTAAAAGGACACATTAGCTAAGTGATATTTATATCTTACTTTTTTTATTTGTTTGTTTCCTGTAGAAAAATGTAGTTGACTAATGAATGAAAACATAATACAGTAGTGTCAGTATTAGCGCAGTAAATGGTGGGTATCTCCATCCCTGTGTGTGCTCAATGTGTTTCAATGTCTTGGGGAGACATGCGTTCCAGAGAAAAACTGAAGAGCTGGCGCAGTTAATCGTGCTGTAAATTGGAGGAGAGCACTGTGGGCTCTGGAGGCAGACAAATGTAGATTTGAGTCTTGCTGCTTCACTTCTTAGTAGACGAGTGACGTTGGGGGAGTAATTAACCTCGCACAGCCTCAGGTTACTCCCTAAAGAAGCGATGATGGATCAGCGTCACAGGGTTGTTGTTGAGATTAAGTGAAATACTGCACGTGGAACTGTTAGCACAGGGCTGGGCACAGAGTCAACACTCAACAGCTAATAGTGATGATGATTGCTGATTAGAGCATCTGAATACTGCCGCTGATCTACCAGTGATTGCCTCTGTGACCTTGGGTGTTTCATTTCTCTCACTAGGCCTCTTCTTCTGTGACCTAGGAGGACCTAGGTCATCCCTAAAGTGCTTTTGAAAGTCTAAAGCTTCTAAAATAATTTGGACATATAAGCCAGGCAGAGGAAGACAGGTACCGCATGATTTCGCTCGTACGGTGGTGGAATTTAGTGAACAGACTGAACTACCAAGCAAAATAGAGACAGACTCAGAGAGAGCCAGGCAGATGGTTGGGGGGGGGGGGGGGGTAGGGGGCAGCATTGGTGGGGTAGTGGAGGGATTGAGTGAAAAAGAAAAAAGAGAGAATCATGGCCGTGGACAATAGTGTGGTGATTGCCGGTGTGGGGAGGGGAATGGTAGAGATGGAGGGGATAAGTGGTGATGGAAAAAATAAAATAAATAGAAAATTAAAAAATAAATTTAAAAGATAAGATAAGATGAGATGAGATAAGATAATTTGGACAGAAGCCACTGCTGCTCCTCAGCTGAAGTGGAGCTGAGCCATGAATGGGAGCATTGCTCTTCAGTGGCGGTTTCTGCAAAGCACAGAGGTTCCCCGTGCTGCTCAAGTGGGCCTGTGAGGATTTAAAATACCCCGAAAGGATCTGCAGCCTTTCCAAGGTCTACTATCTCTTGGTGTTTACTCACGTTTTGTCTTCTTTTACTTTAATCTTGTTCCAACTCAGGCAAATTTGAAAAGATTGGAGCTAAGCCATGAGGCAGCCTTAGAAATAATTGAAGAGAGGGTAAGATCGTTCCTTCTCACAGCTAAGAAACCAGAAACGACAGGACCACTAGATAAGTAGTGATCCCAGCTTCTGGAATGCAGGGACTTGGACTGTAATCTAGACTCTGCTTTTACAAACTATGTGGTCTTGGGGAAGTCAGTTATCCTTACAGGATAATTATAAAGTAGGAAAAATAATCCCTACTTCATGGGGTTGTTGCAAGGACTCATTGTAATTACGTTTATGCAAATCATTTAGCATAGTCCCTGGATTCTAACACACATTTTCACATTCTGAAATTGGAATGTCTTACAATTTATGTACCTACAGCAGTATTTCTTTTTTACTTTCTTTTACATTTTTTCCCTGAAAGATGTTAATAAGTTGATGGCGCCCTAGAATCAGGAACATTTTGCATAACCAATAAAATTAGCTTCTATCATTGCAACCTCTATGATTATTTTTGTTTCAATTCTGTTCATATAAACAGTGTTGTACTTTTGATTTGGACTGATATTATAAGGTCAAAAATATAGGAAAGATAGCCAATTACAAATACAGATTTAATAATGTTAGCTCATACAGGTATAAATAATTTCCTCACACTGATCATCATTGGATTGCTCCTAAAGAATAAATCATTTGTCCCACTGCACCTGAGCAAAGGCACATTTTCTGCAAATGCCATTCACTCTTCATCTTATCAGTACAATAACTTTTCACTTAAACTTTTATCACCCTTTTGTTTGCATGTTGTTAAACACAAAAACTTCCATTTGCATGCAGTATAATTGATTTTATTTTTCAGTTGGTTACATGACATAAAATAGACTTTGCCTCTCTTTACTATTCAAATCTTGTGTCTCAAAAACGAATGATACTGCTCTAGCTTGGTTGTTTTCCTTGACCTAAGGTCACAGATACATACATCACTTTCTAAGTAGTCTCCTTATGTAACCGTCTACATCCACTAATTCCACTAATCTCCATTTAGGCATTCAATTACTTTAAATTTATTGTTATCACCACCATTTATATCTGGAGTCTTGCACTTGATGGTAATGTCAGCCCATCTTGTCGCTACTTGTTAAATTCCATGACATTACAATGTGCAGCTTTAAACCCGGGCAGGATATGAAACTGAAAGCCACCTAAGTCCACTGCTGATGTCCTGTTAGCACAGGCTGAGCCTCTTACCCTTTCTGTTCCCAGTTTGTAATTCCCAGAACCCTTGAGAAATCAATGAAATAGGACACACCAAAACGTGATAAACACACTCATATCTTCATTTGCAAGGCATCTGCCACAGCATCACCATAACTACCCTCTGGTCAGAGATTACTTTAAAGAATAAATCCTTCCAGTTTTATTTATTGAAATATAATTTACACACAGTGAAATGTTCAGATCTTAAGTGTGCTGTCCAATCACTTTTGATAATTGCAGGCACAAGTCCAGGGAACAAAGGAGAGGAACATTTTTTCATAGAGAAAAGGGGAAGCTCAGAGGGGCTGTTGGAAACAAAGAGGACACTGGAGGCAGCTGGGATTTCCCATTGTAGTTGCTTTTCATTGGCTGAGACGTAACAGCCTTTCGCTGGCTCAGTGGGTACCAGGCAGGAGGAGATCCTCTTTCTTCTCATTGGAGCAGTACAGTGAAAAAATACCTTCCTGTTGGAGTTGGAAAGTATGTGTCTTCCTGTTTGGGGTAATCGATGAGGAATGGTAAGGTGTGAGAGCTCCCTTTACAGACCGCCCCAGCTCCAATTTAAATGAGGGTTCTGTTTATTAATCTTCACAGCAGAAACTGATTTTTTAATGGATTTTAATTTTCCTTTTATATGGACAGTTTATTGATAAAAGCATGAAAGTCATTTTACTTTTTTTTTTAATTGGTATGTTTATTTTCTTTATTTATTTTTTAAAATATATCTTTATTGATTTCAGAGAGAGGAAAGGGGAGAGAGAGAGAAACATCAATGATGAGAGAGTCATTGATTGAGCCCGCAACCCCGGCATGTGCCCTGACCGGGAATCAAACCCCGATCGCCTGGATCCTAGGTCGACACTCAAACGCTGAGCCACGCCCGGCCAGGCAGCATGTTTAAAGTAGAAAAGGCTTGGGAGGAAGATATGTTGCTGGCCTTAAATTGACATGATTCACGGAAATTACCAGCCAAGAAGAAAAGCAAATCATAGAAAAGACAGAAGAGCATTGTTACTGAGAATCCCGCTCTCTGTAGCCCTCAGTTTCATCATTTTATCATGAGGATAATAATAGTATAGTATTTAGGTAAATGACAAAATACAGTAGTCCTCCCTTAGTAATGTTTTTCCTTTCCACAGATTCAGTTACCAGTAGTCAGCCATGGCCTGAAAATATTAAATGGAAAATTTCAGAAATAAACAACTTACAAGTTTGAAATTGGTGCAGCCTCTGGTGGGAATGTAAATTGAAGCGGCCTCTATGGAAAACAGTATGAAAGTTCCTCAAAAAAGTAAGAATAGAACTACCATATGACCCAACAATCTCTCTTCTGGGTATCTACCTGAAAATTTTCTTAAAAAACACTTATTTGTAAAGATATATGTACCCCTGTATTCATTGCAGCATTATTTACAATAGTGAGGTCATGAAAACAGCCTAAGGGCCTTTACCCAGTGATGCACTCTTTTTATTTATTTAATCAGGAGAATGGGAAACAAACCCCACATAACCAAAGAAGCTATCCTTTGTGGTATAAAATAAATGAAATAATGGTTATTGTAACTGTAGTTTTGGGGGGGGGGGCGGTGATTTTCAGAGATGCAGGGACTCCATGTGTACTAGTCTGGGTTCTTTACAAAGAAAATTACTCCACATAGAAAGGGTCATGCCAACAATCTAAGAAAGGAGGTGCTGATTTTTAAGACCATTCCTTATCAGTGTAGAAGCAGGTGATACATAGTTGAAAGGAAGGCACTCTATCTTACATATGGAGAAAGCGAGATCCAGGGGGATTAGGTAATTTTCTCAGGGTCACAGTTTGCTAATGGCAGATGGAACTGGACAATGCCTTTCAACACTAAGTCAGTGGGCTTTCCATAACGGTGCCCCACTAATCTTTAGACAGAAGAGTACAAACATCAGCTACATTTTGGGATAACATGGAATCGTAAACAAGTATTTAATTAGAGTGAAGAGGGGTATCTGGCAGGGCCAAGCGTGGGGCACCTGTGCACTACCATCTAGTCATAGTAGAAAGAGTTTCCACAGCAGTAATAATGATCGGAGAGAGATTAGTTCACATACATGATGCAAGATAACATCCTAGAAATAGGGACAAGGAACTGTAGTGTGTTGTTTCCCTGGAATGCCCAGGGTATGATCTGTTTTGCATTAACAGTATTACTAGAGTCAACGGCAAAGGCACACGGTGATGAAAAACAGACGGCCTAGCCCTCACTGTGTTCTAGACTCATTCCCTTAGGTTTCCTTCTAATATAAGGATTAAAAAGTAAGATACAGAATGTCTGCACATATAATGGTAAATCAGTGTCTTTAAGCTCTTTTACCTGTTGAGATATAAAACACTCAGGGGCTCTTGGAGTTACCAGATTTACCAGCAACCCTCTGTTACACTCCTCCTTTACCCTGTCACCCTGGCAGAACCACAGGCCAGGCTGTGTGACAACACTAGCTGCTCATTTGCAGCTTAACAGACCACAGCTCCACAGTGTCCTACCCAGAGAGGATTATTTTTCAATTATTATAGCAATAATGCCTTTTAAAAATGGATGTCCATTCAAGAGACTTTTGAACACCAGTTCCATTGTTTGATTACTTTCTGTAGTAAGCCTCTCAAGTAAACGGTGGTTCCAGAGACATTCTGAACGTCTGCCCAGGGATGACCAGTGAATTTTTAAGGGCTTGTACATAGTGCTGAGCTTTGCAGAATACCTCTTATTCATCCAAGGAATAGGTACTAAGCACATCTAGGCAATTAACTCAAATAAGGGGATATCAGTTCAAATAAGGCTGGGTTGGTTCCCGCTTCCTTAGAGCTCAAGGTCAAGTGGAACAGGCAGACAAGCGACAACCTGGAAAGGGCTCTTCTGGGGGCAGTCTGTGTAGACTTTCTGTGAGAGAACAGAGAATCTGTGCTTGGGAACATCTGGAGAAACCCTCCACCAGGTGCTTAAGAACGACTTAAGTTCTGAGATCATCCGTCTCTGGAAAAGCCTTTGGAGTGTGGTGAGCCCCGGTGTGTACAGGACTCAAGATGAAGAGCCTAGGACTGTGGGCAAAGACTGGGCAACAGACGTGGGGACAGTACAAGTGACTGGCTTAAGGAGTCAGGGGGGGAAAAAAACAGAAAACAGTTATGGTCACAGAATTTTAGATAATTTGGCCTTAAGGTCCTACCTAGTCTGAGGATGGACGGGTTTTATTTTTAAAGTAGTTGTAAGTTTTTTCCGATGGGGTGATTTTGCATAAAAATCCAGATTTCTGGCCTTGAAGAGTTGGAAGAGCTGTTAATACTCTTTGAACTTTCCCAAGTGGTAGCAATCTGGGTGAGCTATAGAGTGGTGGGCGCCATGGTTGGAAATCGTAGGAGCTGGTTCTCTAGTCCCCCACATCCTAGTCTCACACTATTTATTGTCTAACTCTGAATCTCTGTCACCCTCTACCCCTGAAGATTCCTGTCCCCTGGTTAGCTTCAATAAAATGCTAATCTAGGTAGCACTGTGGAAGGATTTGCAGCTATAATTAAAGGTCCATGTCCCCTGATTGTAAGAAACAGAGGTTACCTAGGTGGGCCTAATGTAACTGCAGACCAGAGAGGTAACTGATATACCCTTCCTGCACTGAGGACGAAGGGGGATGACTAGTGAGAGAGAGTGCAGGAGGTCTCCAGGAGCAAAGATCAGACTCCGGCTGACAGCCAGTAGGAAAACAGGCACCTAGTCCTACAGTCATAAGGAACTGGTTTTTGCCAACAGCTTGAATGATTGTAGAATTGGGTGCTTCCCTGGGCCCTCAGATAAAAGCCTAGTCAGCTGTCACCATGATTTGGGCCCTGGAATAGATACCTTGAGCAGAGCCCAGCCAAACCCACCCAGCCTCTTGTCCAGCAGAACTGTAAGAGCTGTAGGAAAAATGTATCTTGTTTACACCACTAAATTTGTCATAATTGGTTATGCAACAATAGAAAATGAATGCATGGACTCTGGAATCAGACAAATATGGATATGCATGCAGGACCTGCCACTCACTATCTGTATGACCCGGGCAAAGTCCCTTAAGCTTCTTTCCTCATCAGTAAAATGGGGATATGAATACAACTCAGCCCATAGTGTTGTTGTGAAGATTTGCTGAGATCACACAGTGTGGAACAGTTAGCCTGGCACATAGTGGGTGCTCAATATATATGAGCTCCCAATAAACATTTCAGTTTTCTGGGTATCTTCAGTAAAAGCAGAATTTTTAAAATGTCTTAAAAAGCAAATAATCTCTCTCTCTCACTCTCCCTTCCTCCCTCTGAAATCAATAAAAAGATATATTAAAACAAAAAAAGAAAAGAAGAGAAAATCAAGTGGAGAAAAGACTGAACTGTTTGCATGTTGTCATAGAGACTGAACCTGTTGATTAAAATACTTTGTCTCTCTTCCCCTATTGTGGGATTGTTTTTGGTCACAGAGACCGTAAGATCCTGCACCGCCAGCCTGTTGTAGGGTGAAAACTCGGTACTTGAAGAAAGGCAGAGAGCTTGGGTTCACGTTCCTGGGCCTGTAAATAGCCAGGAGGTCTCAGGAGTATTCTTCCCTTTTTCTGGGCTTCATTTTTCTCATCAGTGAATGCAGGCGTGCTAAAGTCCCCAGGAGCCTCCTCTCTCTCCTCTTTAGAAAAGTTAAATGAAACAGAACAAGTGCTGCCTATATTAGAGGGACAACTGTGCGTCTTTGAAAGCCAGTCCAGGGCACGGAGGTGAGGACCGAGTCTTTGTCTTCACTGGCGGTCATCATCGTCTCCTTTACTCATATGTCTTAAGGGTTTTGAGAGCCAAAGAGAACCTCGGTGAATAACGGAGTAACCAGTCTATCAGAAAGACTTCTAGAATTTGCCGAACATTCATGATGTTAGCTTCTCATTAATCTGTACACAAAAATTACTTCCAGAATTAGGAGAGGGTCAAGGCAAGATGATTATTACTCACTGCATCCTGTTCCTTGGTTCATTAAGGAACCCGTCTTTGCAATTATCAGCCTCAGTAGACTTCACCAGGTATTATTTCAGCTACAGCACAGAGATGAAAATGCCAGCTCCAGCACTGGGGAGACTCTGTGCAGATGAAAACATTGGCGTGTGGGAGCATTTATGCTGCTTTCCAGTTCTGAGCGATGGCTGCTCTTCATGTTTATTCAGCAGAGCTCCTTGGAGACCTCTTGGGAAGGGCACACAGTCCCTGAGTGGGGAAGAAAGCCACTCTGCGCGCTCGCTGGGACAAAAAGGGGGGCACAGAAGAGGTCATCAGTGACCTCAACTTTCTGCTGCGTGTGGACCCACCACTGGGGTTTATTCATAAAGAACCACAGAGGAGATGGGAAACAAGCTTTGTTTTCAAAACTGCTACTGGCAGTGCACCCGAGGGTAAGTTACTTGACCTCTCTGGGCCTCAAGTGGGTGTGACGTAAAAGAGTAAATGCTCCTACTAGCTACTCCTTTTTAATGAGTCCTCCACATTAGTAGACTGTAAGGAAATTCACCTATATTATTTTCCTAAATCTAAACGGATCCCATTTGTGGGGTTGATGACTCATATCAGTCAGTACTGGGGTGCAGTGCGGCACACGTAACATTCAGCGGTCCTACTGGGTTGGTGCAGTCTGGAAAATATGGAGAAGGGCCTCTGTTGTTCAGTCCATGATGGTGCCACTGAGATCATTGTCCACATGGACCGTTCCAAAGTGAGCTGCTCTACTTGTGGCATCCATGCTCTCAGCCCAGCCTGGCTCCCCAATAGCTCAGAGCATGGGCTCAAGACCCAGGCAGCCATGCCCCATCCCGCCCTGCCTCTTCGCATGTGTGATTGAGAATTCCTGCCACTCTGCATCCCTCACCCCCTTCAGACCTCTGAGGATCCTGCCTCTCTCTTCTGCTCATACTTTTCACTCCTCCAGCCTCAGAGACTTCCCTCCTTGGGTTAAGCAGCTCCCTGTTTCAGTGAGCCTAGGTCAGGGACCACAGTGGGCTTGAGCATCATGACAAGTGGCAGCAAACACTCAGCCCCAGAGGATGCAAGATGAACTGGGAAGGATGCGGTGAGGTAGTAAATAGATGCCCATCTGACGGAGAAGTTTTCTGCTCAGTTCCAGATGATTTATGTCACATGGGAATAAGCTGTAGGGTTTCCAGTGTTTCAGAAAAGCAGAAATCTAGATTTTCTTTTCAGGTGAAATGTCTTGACTTTAAAATGTTGATGCAAGTAGAAAATAAAAATGCCAAGCCGACCATATCTGATGATAGCCTGTCTGTGACAGCATGTGTTTGCTAGGGCTGCCATGAAAAAGTGCCACAAATCGGATGACTTAAACAGCAGACGTTTCTTGTCTCACAGCTCTTGAGGTTACGAGTCTGAAACCATGATGCTGGTAGGCTCGTTATTGCTGAGGGCTGTGAGCAAAGATCTGTCCCCTGCCTCCTTGGCTTTTAGGTGGTAATCTTTGTAGTCCCTGTAGCTTCATATCATCTGCCCTCTCTGTATGTCTGTGTCCCAATGTCCTCTCCTTATAAGGACATTGGTCATCTTGGATTAGCGTCTACCCTAATGGCCTCATCTTAACTTCACTAATTACATCTGTAAATGCAAATAAGGTTATATTCTGAGGAACTGGGGGTTAGGACTACAATATATGAATCCTGCAGGAATATAATTTAACCCATAACAGTGGTTTCAACCCAGACTTTTAAAAAATAAGTGACTTCTCTTTATCAACAGAAGACTCAATCTTCACCTGTTATCGGCGGTGGGTGGTGGAAGAGGAAGGCCAACGTCACTCTTTTAATACGAGAAGCCACAATCCATTTCTCGATCAGGTTGTCTACTTAGCATGGCACCTAGCACCTAACAGATTCTCAATAAATACTTATTGAATTAGAATGGGTCAAAATTGATCAGAATTGGGCAGAGAAAAAGAGGAGAGGGCAGATGTTGAGGTGAATATATTTAAGGTGCTTTTGGCAAGAGCTGAAGGAAGTCCATCCTTTAGAGTAGGACAGGAGCTCAGCCAGTTTGCAGTGGACTGGCTGGCTCAGGCATTTTCCTGGCTTAGAGGGAAAAAAATATAATAGATTCTAACAGAATATCACAGGTTCTAACCTAGATAGAAGTTGGGGCTGGGGAGGTTGAAAGGCTTAATTTATCAACATTGAACAAAAAGCGAATCATATAATTCATCATGAATTATCAGTGCTGTAAACCTGCATGCTCATTTCATTCCCTTTTTGTCTCCTGGTGCTTGCTTATTGAAATGTTGGCAGAGTAGGCCATTACACCTTATTGCATGAAGAATGCGTGGGCTTTGAAGACAAACCTACACTCATACCTTCTCTCTCCCCTTATTTGCTGTGTGCCTTTGGCCAAGATAGCAAGCTTCTCTGAGTCTCAAAAGTTCTCATTTGTATAGGATTAAACTCTGCAAATAATAGGTCCCTTTGACTGGGTTCTGATCCCTATCACAGGACAGAATAACAATACTTCATTCCTGTTTAGATAAGTCTTCCTTCAGTACTTTTGAATCAATTTATTGATTTCATTTTCCCCCCTGAGTTTATTTTGTGTTATGAAATATGTTCAGTTACCAACCTAAACTGGCTTAAGTACAAAAGAAGAACCAAGTGTTTATTTGCTGATGCAACAGGGAAGCCAAGCAGGTTTGTTCCCGGGAGCTCAGATGGTATCATCAGAGTTCTGGCTCTTTCCGTCTCTCAGCTCAGGCTCCACTTGGTTTTCTTTATTCTCAGAAGACTCCTTTTTAGTAGTGGGCAAAGGATTATCAATAAATATCTCCTTGCTCACAATAGTCTTAACAGCTCTGAATTCAGGATAAAAATCTCTTTTTATGGCTCTAGAATTTTTTAAAAAATGTCCCGAAGACTTTGATTGATGGAGCTTGATTCAGAGGCCATTTCCTGAACTCATCGCCGTGTCCCAGGGGTTGCAGTGTCCTGACTGGCTAAGCCTGAGGCACAGGCCAGGAGCAGGAGGGGTGGCTAACTCTTAACTCCTACACACAAGTAATGGGTAAGGGATGATCCCCCCCAGAAAGGGATGCTGGGCAGATGAGAACATAGCCGCTGTAATGGACAAAGTTCTCAGGCTTGATTCAAGTTATTGATTAAAATCTAATTTTTCAACCAGTGGTTATTTCAACCTTATAAATAAATCTGACCATGAACATTGATATCTTGGCTGGCCATATAGCAGACTAAAAAAATTACAAGTTCCTAAAGTGAGCAAGTATGTATACATGGTTTGGAACACCCTGTATATCTAGGCATATTGGGGAGAAGTCCGTGCAGGACTGAGGATCTTCTCAGGAAGAGAGTCCTGCTCACAGGAAAGGACCTTGGCACCACCAGCTGGAGCCAGCCCTTGTTCTCGGCCTGGAGAGATGTCTTTCTCCAGTATGGGGTCACCCCTCAGATTCACCCTCCTGTTCCACCTCCCCTGGGTGAAATATGGATCTTTTAAATAGCACAGAGCTGTAAGTAAAATTTAAAACAGCAGTTGAACCAGTGACGTCACATCCACCTATCTGGCAGATAGTAAATCAAGGTAGAGAAAGCTGTCCCACTTCCCTAGAGAGGCTGCACAGTGCCTTCCAGAGCCTTTGTCATGGAGCCCAGGGAGCAGAGGTGGTCACAGGGAGGCCCTGTTGTACCGGGAGGAGCAGCAGTGGACGCAGGCAGGGCAGGGAACTGCTGCACCCACAGAGCCCTGAGAGTTCTGGGGAGCAGTGATGCCACCAGAGGGGAACCATCTCCCAGCCCCCTTAGCTGCCCCTGACTCCTTCAACCTCAACTCCCTCCCCACCCCTTACAGTGATCTTCAATTTGACCATTAAACTGAATATGATGATGTTGTCAATCAGACTCTGACGTTGGAAGGATTACCCTCTCTCCATGGCAGAGGCAGTGAAGAGGGCGAGTTTTGAGGGCGTTCGTGTGTGTGATTGTTATCTTCACACGCATGCACAGAAGAGACGGATGGATGAGCACCGAAAGGTTAACTCTGGCCCGTGGCTCTCTCTGGTTGGTGAGATTAGAAGTAATTTTTTTTTTCTTTTCGTTCCCTTTGTTTCTTTCCTTTTCTTTCTTTTTGGAAAGGCTTATCTGCATTTTCTAAATTTGCTGTAATTAATTTGTTCTGCCTTTGTATTTTGAAAAATCCGCTGATTAAAAAATGAAGACACAAAACGCCCTCTCTCCATTCTTAAGCTCCGTTTTAGAACCTGGCTCCTCAGTGGAGCGGCTTCCAGCTTTTCCGCCTCCTGCACCTCCTGCCACGCAATGAGGGCCATTTAATCTCCTGAACCGGGGCAGTTCCACCCCCTCTGCGGGCACCGATTTAGCCCTCGCCAAACGGCTGTCTGTTCAAGGTACCCAACCTGGGGCCTTAAATTAGTCACATAATGGTTCCTACTCTTCTAAATCAATTAAATTTAATAACTTCTGATTGAACATCCAAGTGCTGTGCTGGGCCGTGACCCTTTGTATATACAAAGGTCTAGTTAATGGCCTTAGCAGGAGTGCCTGAAATAAATTGAAGTCTGAGCCCACCTTCCTCGTTTAATCCACTCTGGTGCTCCCAGCTTCTGTCCCACCCCACCCCCATTCACCGGAGCCCCAGGCCCTCTCCAGAGCTAGGTCTCTGTGCCCTGCATATTGCCTGTCCTTGGGATTAGACACATCCTGTCTCTTCTACAGAGGATGGGAACTGACACTCCATGAGATGTGCAAAATAATTTATTAGGAGAAGGGAAGGAAATATTAGAAATGTAACTTACATTTCCTTTCAACCTAAAACAAAAGGGAAGAGAAGCTTTACCAGGGTTTCCTGTTTGTTGGCACATCGCCCTAACCAGCTACATGTCAAATGAATTGGCAATAATACCAAAACTGATACAGGCAACTTAATCTGTCTTAGAATCTCATTCTGTATATGATGGAACTAGACCAAGGTGAATCAGAAATGCCTTCTTTAAAAACAGTTTCTTAAAAAAAAGAAATATCATATGTCCTCAAAATAATAATACGACACAAGGAGTATTTGAAGAGGAGGGAAGCAAAGGAAAATAGTTGGAGTTAGCTTATCTCTCTCCTCACTGTTTCTCAACTAGAGTCATCAAACTTTTCCAGAGGCTACATAAGTTCGCACTAATGTTATAACAATTTAACACTTTTTCATTATATGTAATTATTGTAATAATTTAACCATTGTAACACTTTAGTATTGTATTCTAAAAAATCAAATATATTTCACTTTCAATGTAAATTTATCTTTAAATCATATGTTTTTATTTAAATCTTTACAAATTTGCTTTTAACTTGTTGCTTTTAAACACATTTCTATTTTTGTATGTTTGTAAGGTGGTGACTATTTAGCTTTACTGGCTTTTTTATATTATGAATTTTGAACATAGGCATTAAGAAAATACCCATGTGAATATCCATGATTTTATAAGTGAGTACCCAATGCTTTATTGTCCTTTTGATTTTTTTATACTTTGAGGAGTTGGTTAATAAAAGTGTGAGCCCATCACAATTAGGAAGATATTAAAATACTAAGAATTTTAACTTTATCGCATCCTTTGAGTGTTTCAAGTTTTTTTAAAGTTTGATGACAAAAGCAACATATTAATATTAGTTCATTCAGAAAATTTAAAAATAGATGCATACATTGAAGGTGGGTGTTCAGTAAGTTTTTACCAATGGATAGCACAACAATAATAATTTTAAAAAGCTTGGAGACCTGTTTACTGTAAAACACGAATATATTTATGTTGCCAGGGTTCTTTTTGTTTGTTTTTTAAAGAAAAGCTAGCATTCAGCAAATAAACACAATAAAAAACATCTAAAGTTTGGGAAAATATTTTTGGAAGACTTCTGGAATTCCTAAATTTATCTCCATTCTTTTTCCTGCTGGAAGTTGACCCCCGCCTCTTTCCGCCGTGACGCTAGCTGACCCAAGGGCAGTCATTTGGCTGCTTCTGTGTTGCATGGCATCTTGTGGCATGTTCATGCAGGTCATTCCTGGGAGGGGGAAATGAGAAAATATTCCTTGGCTTTTATTCAGGAGATGTTTCAGCTGTGTGTGTCTGAATAGCCCTCTCTGAATATCTGGTCTATGAGGTCATCTGGCTGAAGGCTTCCCTCCGTCACCGGGTGCAGGGAGTAGAACTGTCAGGAAACGATAGAGCCAGTCCAAACACTCATTGCTTTGTGTCGCCTTAAACAAAGAAACAGGGAGAGCCTGTGTTCCTAGAGAATAAAGAAAGTGTTATTGTGTTAGGGGGAACGGCCATTTGTAGACGGAAAAGGGCTGATTGCTGGCATCAGGTACAAATGATTTAAAGGTTCCAGTGCCAAGAATGTATCAGACACATGACGCCCAGCACCACCTTTCCCTGCATTACTGTTTGTAACTTCATAGAGTCAGTGGGTCACTGCAACAAAGAGAGTAGGGGTACAGTTACACTGGTAGCCCTGGAGTTTGTGCTAAATCCCATCCCACTGGACATGAGCCCTTGTATAAACATGGGAATGGTGGTCTTGATTCATTGTGTCCATCCTTTCTGTGGATGCTTTCCTCAAATAGGACTCACACTTAGAGCACATGTACGTTTGGATAATGATTGCTTGAGTGTTGACAGAGAATTTGGCCCAGTGCCTTGCAAAACCAATGGAACTATAGGAGGCTGCTTTTATCCCTAGCATGGATCCAATCTAGACATGAGAAGGAACATGCCTTCCAAGAAAGCTTTTCTAAAACTTTGCTGGGGAGAAATGCAATTGAAGGGAAATCTGACATGTGACTGGAATATATTAGGTAACATACTCAACTTCATAATCGAAAGCATTTGTCGTTTGGTTGAACTAGAAGACCAAGGAGGAAGTTGCTTTGTTCCACTACATAGACTCTTTAAACTTACAGGCACCTATACCTGCAAAAATAGTTCCGACAAAGACATGTTATTAGACATTTTAATTGTAATTTAATTTCTTGTTTTAAATTTAAGAGTCTTTGAAGAGTGGTAAAAGGGTATAGGAGAGATTAATGGAAAATATGGAAATATAAGAAAGCAATTAACTAAGATATTTTAAAGTATGCAGTGAATTTGATTCATAAATGTTTTACTGTCCCAGTGCTAATGACTTATTAAAATTGTGGCTTGTGATTCCAATGAAAGTAGAATCTATACTCAAATAATATTTGATAATTGAATGGATCATAGTTGAATCTCAATTTCTGCAGATTATGATATTTATGTCTTTTTCTCACATAACTTTCGGTCCAGAAGGTAAAACGGAAATGAATATAGATAACTGTTGTTTCAGGAATACATGACACCTTATTTACCAATGCATTTGTATTCACCTCATTTATCATGTCTTTGTGTTCTGTATTTTTGATGCCTTGACAATCTTAAGAGTCTTGCTAACTCTAAGGGGCCTCTCCCAGGGCTAGCTATTTCCTAGAGATAGCAGATAGCTTTTCCGTGAATGTGCCTTTCACATGCAAACCAACCAATCCAAAGCCCATACCCTCAACCGCCAACTTCATTGAGCTCTTACACTCCAGACCACTATTCCCCTGCTTTAATCACCCCAGGGCTGGGTACCAGACAGCTATAAACAACCCCTATACCCCAGAACCTGCTGAATTATTCAGGCTAGCCTATCCTAGACCTGCTTACTCTGTCTCTGCCAATTTCTTCCTAATAAAAGCCAACTGTGAAGGCTCTTGCCACAGTATCCCCCACTCCCTCTGCCTGTGGACCAACCCTGGCACTTTCCCCCATGGCACCCCCCTCCTGGGATATGTGAGTATAAGAAAATATATTTTTAAAAATTGAGGTAAAATTGGTATATAACATTATATAAGTTTTAGGGGTACAACATTAAAATCTGATATCTGTGTACACCACAAACTGATCACCAAGAATCTAGTTCAAACATCCATCACCATACACTTGACCCCCCGCCCCACCCTTCACTCATTCGGCCCCCCCCACCCTCTGCCCCTCTGGTAACCACCAGTCTGTTTTCTGTACCTATGAGTTTGTTTTGTTTCTTCCTTTGTGTTTTTTTTAACATTACACAAATAAGTGAAATCATACAATATTGTGTGTGTGTGTGTGTGTGTGTGTGTGTGTGTGTGTGTGTGTGTACCATAACTTTGTTACCCATTCATCCATTGATGGACACTTAACGTTGCTTCCACATCTTAGCTATGGTAAATAATGCTACAATAAACATAAAGGTGCACGTATCTTTTCAAATTAGTGTTTGAGTATTATTTGGATAAATACCCAGAAGTGGAATAGCTGGATCATATGGTAGTTCTATTCTTAATTTTTCAAGGAATCTTCATACTGTTTTCTATAGTGACTGTACCAATTTACATTCCCACCAGCAGAGTATGAGGGTTCCCTTTTTCCCACACCCTCTTCAACATTTATTTCCCATCTTTTTGATATTTGCTGTTCTAACAGGTGTGAGGCAATATCTCATTGTGTTTTTCATTTCCATTTCCCTAATAATTAGTGATGTTGAACATCTTTTCATGTGCCTGTTGGCCATCTTTATGTATTCTTTGGAAAAGTGCCCATTTAGACCCTCTGCCCATTTTTCAATCAGGTTGTTTGTTTTACTGTTGTTGAGTTGTATGAGTTCTTTATATATTTTGACTCTTAATTCCTTGTTAGATGTATAGTTTGCAAATATTTTCTCCCATTCATTAGGTTGCCTTTTCATTTTGCTGATGGTTTCCTTCACTGTGCAGAGCTTTTTAGTTTGATGTAGTCCCATTTATTTATTTTTGCTTCTATTTTCCTTGCCTTTAGAGTACGATCCACAAATGCATTGCTAAGACTGATGTCAAGAACCTTACTGTCCATGTTTTCTTTTAGAGGTTTTATGGTTTCAGGTGTAAAATTCAAGTTTTTAATACATTTTGAGTTAATTTTTGTGTATGGCATAAGATAGTGGTCTGGCTTAATTCTTTTGTATGTGGCTGTCCTGTTTTTCCAGCCCCATTTATTGAAGAGACTGTCCTTTCCCCATTGTGTGTTCTTGGCTCCTTTGTCATAAATCATTTGTTCATATATCTGTGGGTTCATTTCTGGAATATCCATTCTGTTCCATTGGTCTCTGTCTGTTTTTATGCCAATACCATTACTGCTTTGATTATATAACTTTGTGGTATATATAGTTTGAAACCAGGAGGCATAATACCCCCAGGACTATTATTCTTTCTCAAGATTGCGTTGGCTATTTGGAGTCTTTTGTGGTTTCATATAAATTTTAGAATTATTTGTTCTAGTTCTTTGAAAAATGCCACTGGAATTTTGATAGGGATTACACTGAATCTGTAGATTGCTTTGGGCGGTATGGACATTTTAACGATATTGATTATTCCAATTCATGAGCACAATATATCCTTCCATTTATTTCTGTCATCTTTAATTTCTTTCATCATTTTCAGAGTACAAGTCCTTCACCTTGTTGGTTGAATTCCTAGGTATTTTGTTCTTTTTGATGCAATTGTAAATGAAATTGTTTTCTTAATTTCTCTTTCTGACAGTCTGTTTGTAGTGTATAGGAATGCCACAGATTTCTGTGTATTGATTTTGTATCTTGCAACTGTACTGAATTCGTTTATTACTCTTAACAGCTTTTTGGTGGAGTTTTTAGTGTTATCTATATAAAGTATTATGGCATCTGCAAATGGCGACAGTTTTATTTCTTCCTTTCAGATTTTGATGCCCTTTTTTTTTTTTTTTTTGCCTTATTGCTGTGTCTAGGACTTTCAATACTATATTGAATAAAAGTGGTGAGAGTGGGCATTCTTGTTTTGTTCATGATCTTAGAGTAAGAGTTTTCAGCTTTTCATCATTGAGTATGAAGTTGGCTTTGGGTTTGTCATATGTGGCCTTTATTATGTTGAGGTATATTTCCACTATACCCACTTTCTTGAGAGTGTTCATGAATGGATGTTGAATTTTATTATATGCTTTTTCTTCATGTGTTGAGATGATCATATGAATTTTATCCCTCATTTTGTTTACATGGTGTATCATGTTGATTGATTTGAGGATGCTGAACCATCTTTCCATCCTTCGGATAAATCTTACTTGATCATGGTGTATGATCCTTTTAATGTATTATTGTTGAATAGAGTTTGCTAATATTTTGTTGAGAATTTTTGTATTACGTTCATTAAAGATATTGGCCTATAATTTTCTTTTTTGTGATGTTCTTGTCTGGTTTTGGTATCAGGGTAATGCTGGCCTCATAAAATTAGTTTGGAGTCACTCCCTCCTCTTCAATTTTGTGGAAGAGTTTGAGAAGCCTAAGTTTAAATCTTAGGATGTTTGGTAGAATTCACCAGTGAAGCCGACTCGACCTGCACATTTTTTGTTGGGATAGTTTTGATTACTGATTCAATCTTCTTACTAGTAATCAGTCTATTCATACTTTCTATTCATAATGCAGTCTTGGAAGATTGTATGTTTCTAGAAATTTATCCATTTCTTTTAGGTTATTCAATTTGTTGGCATATAATTGTAGCATTCTTTTATGATCCTTCATATTTCTTTAGTAGCAGTTGTAACATCTCTTCAGTTTCTGACTTTGTTTATTTGAGCCCTCTCTCATTTGTTTATTTTTTCAAAGAACCAACTCTTAGTTTATTGATTTTTTTATTGACTTTTTAGTTTCTATTTTATTTATTTATGCTCTAGTCTTTATTATTTTCTATCTTCTACTAACTTTGGGCCTCGTTTAATAAACTATCTTTTTAATGGAAGTAATAAAATCTATATTATAAAACATAGCCTGGTGATATTAATGCTTCTGTTATGGCAGACTAGATTTCCTCAAAGAAAAAACCCTCCAGGTGCAAATTCTAAAAATGTTGAATTAAATATTAAAACATTTTTTAATGTGTAACTGGCTCACTGGAAAGTAAGGAAAAAACAAATTAATGATAAGCATAATTCCAGACAAGTAACCAAGCTGATGGCAAGGATACCTACTGAGGGTATCCACTAATCTCTAGTTTCTACATCTTCAGTTTTAGTTGGCTTTACATACAAGGCAGAAGACAAAGCCTACGGCTAGCACAAAGTGGAAAGTCAGTCTCATAAAAGAGAGGCTCCTCAAAAGTGTTAACCTTGGTTGATGCACTAGAAAACATAAAACCCCACAAACCAAGACAGTCTTGGCTTTGGGTTGAGACGGGGGGATGGTTAAGGGTCTCTCTTAAAGACTCATAATATTAACCTGGACCTCAAATAAATTTTGGGTGGAATTCACAATGTCTTTGTATCCCCCCTAAAACCTCAAGCCAAGAAGTTTGTTTACAAAGTGATCTGATCCTAGGTTTCCTGGCTGGCATGGCTCAGTGGTTGAGCGATGACTATGAACCAAGAGATCACGGTTTAATTCCCGGTCAGAGCACATGCCTGGGTTTCGGGCTCAATTCCCAGTAGGGGGCGTGCAGGAGGCAACCGATCAATAATTCTCTCTCATCATTTATGTTCCTATCTCTCTCTCTCTCCTTATCACTTCCCCTCTCTGAAATCAATAAAAACATATTAAAGACAAACAAACCAAACAAAAACAAAGTGATCCTAGGTAGGAAGAATAGAATATGCAGGTGTCTGAAAGAAGCAAATGGAAATCATTTCTAGAGAAACTCACCTTCAACTTTGGTCTCAAAGAATCTGCCACAGATAAAATTCCAAGGAACTTAAACTCACAAAAGCACATATACCAAAAAGAAAAAAGGAAAAAAGAAATGGAAGCAACAGCGTCGTAGCCAGAAGTAGAATATTGAGTACTCTAAAAATAATGTTTGAATTTTCAAAATAAAAAGCTTGAGCTTGATGATCCTTGAGGTCCTTTTAGTTCAGACACCTGAAATGCTAAACAGTATGGAGCCGAAAAGAATTACTTCAAATACAGAGCCATGTGAGAGGTCAAGGCTTAAGCTGTCAGGAAGACAGGACAGAGGACCTGACCCAGCCTTCGTATTTCCCAGGCTCCTCACGCACATGGACACACACGTGAGTCATCCTGCTCTTGTCTGGGAAAGCGTTAGTCATGCTGTCTCCTGGATGAGTATGAAGCTTTCTTTCCACATTCCCTTTGAAGCATCAAAGCATGTCCCTTTACTGCCTGAAGCAGTGTTGTGACCACACAGGCGATCTCAGTAGTTATGTGCAGATTCCCGTGCAGCTGGAGAGAGTTTCTCAGACACACAGACATCACCCTTCCTTCTCCTCCTCACCTTGACCATTTCATGGTGGTTCTGCCATGACTGTCAGTTACTGAACTTGGTTAAGCACCATTCAGCTACTCAACATCTCTGAAGCTATGGACAAGCCTCGTGAACAAAGCAGGCACAATCGTAGCACCTACCTCCTAGGATGGCTGTAAAGACTAACCAAGGTCATCTCCATCAAGCACTGAGCACAGCACCGGGCAGGTTTGTGTTCTGTAATTGGCACTTAGTGTCATTACTTTGCCAGCTGGGGAACGTAAAATTAAGAGTTTGGTAAACACATGACCCCCTAGGCATGGTGAGAATGATCAGATCTTCCCTAAGGGTGTGGATGCGACTGAGATATCTGGGAGATTTAGAAACTTCTGCATGTTGTCAGTATGCTCAGTTTTCAGACCATGACTGAGAAAGGGAGTTTTGAGCTGAATCAAATGACATATGTTTATTTTTTTTTTGTTTATTCCAAGGCAACTCCTTATTCCAAAAAGGACTTGAAATAGCCAGAAGAAAGACACATATAGGGCAGCAGGATATAAAATTAGGTGTGGAGAATAAATTTCAAGGGGAAAATAAAGGTACAGAAATCAAACTATACAGTATATAAGAGAAAAATGTGTAATGGGGTCTTAAACTTCTAATATCTGATGCATTTTGGGTGTGCTTGAACTGAGAGAAACTCAGTCTGGGACAGAGAGAGAGAAGGACCCCAAAGCTTTTGAGTCTGTTCCCCAACTCATGAGATTATCCATGGCTTAAGACAAGGCTTCCCAAGGAGGAGCAATTGTATGCTCTTTAAAAGGTGGCTGGATGACACTGTCAAGCATCTAAGAGCCTCGGAAGGCCCTGCACAATTCTTCAGTCAGCCTGTAGGTCCCCACAGTGTAGCTAGAGGGTCAGAGTGTTGGGTCCTACTCAGTAGTGGGCATTTATGATGTGTTTGCGACTCCTCAGCGCCCTTTGAACACCCATCCTGTATTTGTGGAAATTCCTGCCTTATGAATCCAGTCTCTCCAAAGGGGAAACTAGCCTTTCCTGTCTCCCTCGTGGCTCCTCTGAAACAGGCTGCACAGTCACCTAGACCCATTTGAGGCCTTGCAGCAGAAATAGCAATGGTGAGGAGGCAGACACCATGCAGAGCCCATTTTATTTCAGCAGGGGTGTGGCTGAGGCTGCAGAGTCTGGCACCTGGCCCCAGGGTAGCCCTGGCGCTACGAGAGGAGGAGCAGGTGCCCTGAGTCACTGCCAGACGTGGGGGTGAAAGTGCTGGAGACGAGCATCTAGGGCTCAGAAGCCCTGGTAGCGGTTTTCTTGTCAGGCCCGCTCTGCTGCATGGTGTGGGGAGTTGTTGCTGGAAGCTTGTCTCCAGTCCAGTTCTCCAGCTCTTCCAACGATCCTGTGAGCCGTTTAATAGACGCCTTTCAGCCAGAGTCAGCTTCTTTCGCTCGAACCCAAGAACGCTGGCTGACACTCAGACATTCTCCCGCGCTTGCTTCACACCCTGCTCATTAAAGTGAATACTTCTGTTTATAAAAGTCATAGTTTGGTTTTCCAGCTCTGTTAGCAGAGATGATTTCTAGGGAATACAATTATGGAAAAGAGTTCTTTATTTGTTGTTGTTTTCTGTATTGTTTATTACCTGTGTATAAAAGGAATTTGTTTTAAGGAAAATAAATTGCTTTGTTAATTTTAAAAAGCTTAAAATGTTAAAAATTCAAGTTGTGGCCAGGACGATTTTATCTGTTGGGCCATCAGGCTGCTTGCTGCAACAATGAATATACAAATAGACAACGGTCACACCGTATATAAAAACAGAACGCTGACCCACAATCTGCAGCCAAACAAAAACCCCTGTAGCAGCCACCCCCAAATAACCTGGACTTGGTCAATAGCTGATAACTTCCCTAATTTTTGCCTATTCCAATGTAGGACCAACCAGCAAAAGGCAGATATGCTCCCCTAACCAATTACATAGTATAATTCTGCCACCAATTCCAGTGTGTGATTTTCCCCACACCACCAAGCAATTCTCTGGCACCAGCTGGGTGTTCTTTAATTCCACTAAATTTTGACACAGTTTACCTGGAGATGGCAGTAGCTCTTACAGGTTAAGAGTTCAAGCTTACAAGACTCTACCCCCTTCAGATGCCAATTGCAGGTCCAGGTTGTCGCCTGTATTTCTAAGTGGCTTAGAGATCGTAGGTTCCAAGGACCCCCTCCTTGTGTTTGCTGGAGGGGCCCACAGAACTCAGAGAGACATTTATCTATTAGATCACCAGTGTTTTATAAAAGGGTATGACTTAGGACAGCCAGGAGGAAGAGGAACATAGGACAAGGTGTGGGGAAAGGGCAGGAAGCTCCCACGTTCTCTGTGTGAGCCACTCTCTGAATCAACATGTGTTCATCAACATATAGGCTCACCCTATCCTTTTGGGTTCTTATGGAGACCTCATTGTAGGCATGATTGACTGAATCATTGGCCATTGTTGATTGAACTCAATCTCCAGCTTCTCTCCCCCTATCAGAGATCAGGGGGATGGGCCTGAAAGTTCCAAGTTTCCAATCTCATGGTTGGTTCCCCTGGCAACTAGCCCCCATCCTTCTTAGGTGCTTTCTAAAAGCCACATTGTTAACAAGAAAAGATAAATTCCAAGTGTTTTAGGAACTCTATGCCAGAAATGGTGATGAAGACCATATATATATATATTATTATAAATTACAGTATCACACATAGTATACTTCTAGTTAACCTGCCTCCCCCTTAGCCCTGCCAACAGCCTTCCATGAAGGTGTATCTGAAGCTTCCCTTTTCCATTGTAAAGCTTTCCCACTCCGCTGCCCACCTTTGAGTCTCTGCCAAATACAAATGATGGTGGTTGGCTCCCTGGATACAGCCAGTTCTGAATAAACAGGCTTTGTTTGTTCTCACTTGGGCGGTCTTCATTTATTTCCACATCCCACGGCCTTATTTTGACCAGGACATGTTGCTGTAGGTACTGGATTGAGCAGAAGTGTGAGCTGCCTGCACTGCCTCCAAGTCTGTTCCCTCCACTGTTCCAGCCGAGCCCTGTCCTTTCAGAGGGCGCCCTCTGGCCCAAACCGCTCAGTGGCGAGATGATGGGTGCGGTGAACACGCAGGGAGAAGTAGTTAGCCTGAACAGCTGTTCCCCTCCTGCTCTTTCCACAGTTCCTAAATCTGATTCTAACGAGAAAAATTGCTATGTTTTAAATTACTATGTTATGAAGCATACTGCAAGGAGCACTGCATAAAGACACAGTCACAGCCAATTCTGTTATTTTAAGGCTGTGTTTAACGGAGCTTTGTATTACAGCAGCAATAGTTCAGTTTTCAAAATTAATTCATAAAAAGTAGGCCTTTATAATACGTATTCTCAAAATAATTTCTATTATTTTGCTCTTCAAATGTATATGAGTTCCATAAGGTATTAAATGAACAATGCGTAGTTAATTTGCTAGTTACGTTTGAAAAGCTCTCTAGTTATTTGGGTGTTATTAGGTAGATTATGAAGAATTTAGTAAAATAATCCCACTGTTCTTGCTTATTGATGAAGTGTTGGAGTTAGCGTATTTCAAGGGACCATTTATCAACCTAAGCCAAATTAGTGTTTCAGACTTTTGTGCGGTCTCCCATACTCTTTTTATTTCTCTCTTACCTCTCTTTATAAATAGTTATTTTAAAAGGTGTCCATTTATTTATTTATTTATTTATTTATTTATTTATTTATTTATTTATTTTGAAGCATGGAGCTGGCTGTCAATTAAAACAGGAGGACCCAGACAATGTCCCTTAAGTTCTTTGCTTGCTTCATATGCACTTTCCTTCCCTGCTTCAAACGTCATCTTGTTAGGTAGTTCACCAATTCTAAAGCAGACTTTTTCACATTGGAACTTATCTAAAGCACAAATATTTTTCATAATCCATGCCGTGTCATCATAGTTTATTCTACTGCATTTTTTCCTTCTCTGGCGATACACAAAACAACAGCGGATGCTCTAATTGGTGCGTCTTAAATCCAGTGAAATGCGACGGCAGACTTTTATTAAGCAGCCTTTTCTGGGTGTTCTGGACCGTACTAGGAACTGTAGACATGCGACAGCCCCGCTGAGGGCACCGGTTTCCCAAACAGGCCCATGAGCTCTAGGTTTCTTGAGAGGGGGGAAGCGGGTGAGTCACCAGTGCAGCAACTCTGTCCTTTTGTTCTTTCCTTCCTTTTAAACAAATGGGACTTCTCTCTAAGCTTTTCTTAGAAGAGGGGCTGTGTTGCTAAACAAAACAAAACAAAGCAGAACTTTGAAACTCCGTGACCAGGAAGACTGAGTACCCACCGCAGAGCAGAACAGGGCTCCTTCTTGAGCTCCTGCTGTACGATGGGCCCTGCACTAGATACTGTACATACGGGGCAGAATTTACTAAGGTGCTAATTTGTATTTTGTTTATAAGTTTACTGCCCCTTTCCCATTGCCAGCAGGCAGGCAGGCTTGTGTTCTCTCTGCCTAAGGAGGTTCGCGGCAGGCCAGAAGCAGGAAGGGCCCTCCGTGGTGGTTATAAACGCTTCAGCTTCTTGGAGATGAGCCTGGCTGTCTTCCACCTCCACCCCTCCACTGAGGAGAGGGCTAGGTCTGAGTCCAGCATTGTGGTCCCCTCTGTGTAGGTGGCCTCAGGAGGTGGCTTTACTTCAGATACACACGGGAAGGTGGGTCCCAGGCACAAGGCATCAATTCTCTGTTGAAATCTCGACAGAGATGCTCTCCATGACCGAACTTCAGTCAGGCCCCTCTGAGCCCGCTGCTTGACGGTGCCCTAACTTGGGCTTCCATCTCTGTACTTGCAGAGCCCAGTCTTAGCAAGAATCTTGCTAAGTCACGTCAGCCAGAATCCCCCATCTTCAAGGTCTGACCCCCCTCAGTACCTGACCCAGTTCCTCCTCCTTCATCCCCCTGGTAATATGTAGCCACTCTGGCCACTTTCAGTAAGAATTTGTTAGGATGTTTAGCAAGAATTACCCTCCTGTCTTAGTGATTTTCCATCCAGCAACCTCCTGTCCTGCTCGGCTCTTTGGCTGTAAATCCTCGGGTCATATTCAGAGCCGAGCCCAATCTCTCCTCCCTACTGCCAGCCCCCTTTGCAGTAGTTCCTATAGCTACCGCAGCAGCCAGAATAAAGGCGCCTTTACCTTTTAAACAAGTGTCAGAACGTGTTGTTTCTCTGACAGCCCACGCCCCAGGAGTGCCAAGGGAGCACAGAGCCACCAGACCTGCAGGGACAGTGAATGTCTCCTTGGCACCCAAGGTGGGCGGATGTCTAGAGGCGTCTTCAACACTCTGATCCATGCAGCATGTTGAGAGGAAAGGAGAGAGCTCGAGGGTTTGCTGCCCTTGAATTTCGCACTCGCCTGCTAGGTAGAGACATGGAGATGATTTAAGGAAAAGAAAAATACATTTCTCACACAGCCACATTTGGGCATGCAAATTTAATTTATAACGTGACAGCTATTTTACCCATTCAGCTTCACACCTGAAAAGTTAGTGCTTCACCCATTTTACCACTGAGGTCTTAGGGGCTCAGAAAGAGAAGAGATTTGACCCCACGCTTCAGAGAGATCCAATCAAAGCAGAACAGTGGCTGCTGAAAGCAATGACGTGGATGGCATATTCTCTGGCATAATTACTTAATCCCCAACTTGACAACTACTTCCTTGTCTAGTCATTCCTTAAATGAATGCTTTCTGGTTGATTTCGTTGTAAAAGTGTTGACTCATTCAGGAAAGGAAGGTTACATTGAGGAAATATTCTCAATTATGCCCAAAATATCTGGATACAAAGCAAACACCAAAAAAAGAATTAAAAGGAAGCATTCTGCTTCATCGAAAGGATTAAGAGCCCTGTAGGCATAGTCAAGATGAGAGAAAGAGGAAGCACATTGATTTAAATTGTGGTGGAGAGTCCTGCCTGGTGGAAGCAGGAACCTAAGAAGGACAGAAGGATAGTAATAAAGGTATGAACTCAGCAGTGGGACGGGCTAGGTCCGAATCCTGTTTCTTGTTTATGGGAATGAATTAGATAACCCAATAAATGTGATTAGCGAAGTGCTAGCAGATGGCAACCCATAATTTGTTTTAACTGTATCATGGAGGAAAAATTTTACTCTGCCTTTCTAGGTTCCTTTGGCTGGTCTAATAATTAAATTGACAAGAGACAGATTAACAGGAGAGAAACAAATTTAATTACATACACACGAGGCCCCATAAGAATGAGCCCACAGGCGGTTAGGCGGTTGATGTGTGTCCAGTCTGCCATTCAGACGGAGCTAAGGATCTGGGGGTGGGGACCTGGGGTATCAAAGGCGAGAAAGACAGTTTCCAGGAAGGTGGGAAGAGCAAATGCTTGCTATGCCGCGCACACAGCGGGTGGCAGAGAAGACTGAACCAGCGCGCTCCGCCTAGCTCCCTCCCGGTTTACCACACCTAGCCCGAACTCCTTGTAGATCCCACTGGGATAGATCGTTCCTTCCTAGGCCAGGCCCTCCATCTACACTCTTTCGGGTGGTTAGGGAGGAGGCAAAAAGGGCTTCCGGAGTCCTCTGGGCCTCATTTCTCTTTAGCTCGTAATAAAAGTGGCACATTCTGGGGAGACTCATTCTGAATCCCCTCAAGTATTTAGGAAGACTGAACACAGTCAAGAATTCAAAATAGGCTCTTCCACTTAGCAGCGCGGTGACTCTGGGCAAGTCATTTAACCTCTGAGCACCAGCTCTATCTTCTGACCAACAGGGATCCTAACAGAATCTACCTCGTGGATTGCAGTGAGGATTACATGAGGTGATGGGTATGAGGCTCTTAGGCACATATAAGCACCCACCAAATGGTTGCCATTTAACCAGTCTTGTTCCTGTAACTGCTGCTGTTACATGCAGCTGCAGGTCTACACGTACTTGGGGTTAAACTCAGGCAGCAAACATTCTCTCCCCTTCTTTCTCCTTCCCCTGCACTCTGTTCCTCCAGCGTGACTTAAACTGAGCTGATCTCAGAGTTCTAGAGCCCACATCTTTTCTGCATGAGCATGCAAAAGAGTTTCCCAGTCTTTACCTAAATTCACTTGGAGAAAAGGCTCAGATCTGGATGATGAGTAATTATTATTACAGCTCTATGAAAACCAGAAGGTAAATATTGGCCTTCTCGATGCAGAGTATTGCATTTCCTCTAAAATTAGTGTAAAGTGGTTTTCCACTACGAATATAAAATAGATGGTTTTGTTTTGAGAGCATTTATTATTATGCAGATTAGATATTAAACACCCAAATATCATATTTGCTAATTCGCCGTGAAGGAGAAAATTAGACATGCTAAAAAGTTCTCATTTTTGGAGCAAAAATACCTTTTAAATTCTCAATTCAAAAAAGAGGTCTACCATTGTCAAAAAGACATTTAAATGCATGCAGATACTTTTCAAAATCTTCAATCCAGATGGAAAGTGCAATTCAGTCTGCAGTGCTGCTGGTTTTTGACAAAGCACTGTGATGTCTATCTTGTTTCTTGTTTATTTATATCTATTTACGCAGACAATCGTGGTGAAAGCAATGATTAATTTGTAAAACAAATTGAAAGTTCGGGGACTAAAGAGGTATTTCATTGCCTCAGAGCAATCATAGGATTGTGTTTTCTCCCCTTTCTTAATGGATCTCAACTTCCTGTGGCCTTTGTTGCTAGGAAACTAGTCTCTACAGAATTGAAAGCCACCTTTCTGCCGTTGTTGATTCTGTGGAGTCTGAAAGGAACCAAGGGTGTCTCGAATCTTTCAGGATTTACTGTCAGTGATGAGCCTATGGATGCTGTGAAAAGCCCTGAGCTCAACATTTTCTGGAGAGCCACCACTAAAATCCCAGGAGCAACCCAATTCCTTTATCATTTCCCCTTGGAAAATTCCATTAGTCCTATCCTATGTAAAGCTAGTCACCCAGAAGTAAGAAGATAAAAGAAACTGAGATGTGGTCCACTTGCCCTCATTTCCATATTGAATTAAGGTACAGGCCACTTTAGGGACCCTGACAAGTGCTCAGAGAGGTAGAGCTTCAAAGTAACAACACATCCTGTCCAAATTGCGTTCTTCTTGTAGAGCCCCTTTTGTATTCACAGTTCAGATCCCTGATGTGGAATGCATGCTGCAGGCGGCTAAGCTTCCTCAGTGGTATTGAAAGTGATGAGAGTAACCAAAATGGGTTCGCAAGATGAGAAGAAAGTAGTGGATATGATTTGCAATCTCGTTTCCTCCACAACCCAACTGGGAAATACAGATCCTCTTTCACAGCATTTCGATTCTGAGGCAGTTCTGAGAGTGCACATTCAGAGTCAGACGCATGTCTGGTCTATAAGATGCACATCACCTGAGAGCAGAAGCAGAGGCTCAAGGCAGGTCTTAAGGCAGCCCTGAGATCCAGTCTGACCAAAAATAGACTGCCAGCCAGCAGTGGGATGAGATTGTAGAAGCTCCAGAAGAGCTTCAAGATTGGCTGACTCTATTCTCTGAAGCTTTTCTGCTTTTCTTTCACTCTATTAGGCTCCCTTCTGTGTGTGTGTGTGTGTGTGTGTGTGTGTGTGAGAGAGAGAGAGAGAGAGAGAGAGGGAGAGGGAGAGAGAGAGAGAGAGAGAGAGACTCCACTGTATTTCAGGTTTGAACTGAGTTAATGTCAAAGTTCTAGAGCCCACATCTTTTCCACAGGAGCCTGAAAAATAAAGATTTTCAAGCCTTTGCCTCAATTTAAGATAAAGCTACCACGCACTGAGCCTTGATCTCCTGTTGCCTTAAGTAGAGTGTATTACATTTAGATGGAATCCACCATTTACTGGAGTTACTCCAGTGGCCCTTCATAGGTGACTCTGGTTGTGTCTAAATGATGCCCCAAATTATGCATCTCTGTTGTTGTTAGATGAAATCAGTCCAACTGGTTAAAAGAAAAACCTAACACAGAGGCAGCCGATTGGTTGATTACAAAGCAAGCCACTTTAATATGATTGCATCAGAGGTATGTTCGACCCTTTCTGTCACTGCAGAGTCCTTTCAGCTTAGACAGCTAGAAAGGGAATAGAACATGTGACCACAGGAGAGGTACTAGGAGCTGAGGGGCAGCTGGTTTAGGGGAAAGCAGTAGCAGAGCTGAGGGGACACCCAGCCTGTCTGGAGGACCATGGTGGCAGCATGTATCCTTTGTTCTGGCTTCTGGCATTGGCACTGGTGCAGGGTCATTTCTAGCATTCAGAATAGCCCTTGTTAACCAAGCCACCAGCCAGCTCCTAGATGCTGGGTTCAGACAGACTAGCTCAGGATTCCTACACTCCCTGGATGAAGAGCCCTGACTATCTTTCTTTTCCCCAATCCCTTGCCAGAGGACTCGGCAGAGTCTCCTTTTATATCCCCAAGCACAAAAAATCCGACACTACTCCCTTTTCTTGGCAGTGGAGCCATTTGCATCATTCTAGCATACCCACTCTTTTAAGTTCTGCCCTCAGTGACTCAAAGGAAAGTTACTCTCTTAAAGTCAATTTGCTTAGTGCTTCCAAGAAAATTTTCTGCGATATATCTTCTGCGTAGGGAAACAGAACTCGGGCAGGGCATGATTCCATACTAAATAAGGCTAAAACCGTTCTTCCATTTCAGAAGTTATGTCTGCCTTTTAATGCTGGGATATGCACAACAGAGCAGTGTTCCCTAAGACCTTTGGTTTGAAAACAAGCCATCTGGGTTCAAATTGTACAGTTCTGGGGGACGTGGGCAATTACTCCTCTAAGCCTCAATTTTCTTGCTTATAGAAATAGCAATTGGAGCAATATTCACCTGATAAAGACTACTGTGAGAATTCCATGAGGTAATGGGTTATTGTGAGAATTTCATGAAATAATATGTGTTCTTAGCAGAGAAACTGGCATAGAAAAAAGTACATAGTAAGTAGTTTTTATTATTATTTTAAAGTATCCAGTGCCTGCATCAAGCACTGTCGGATACTGGGGAGGGAAGATAAATAGATAGGCATACAACTCTCAAGGAGGGAAGAAAACAGACATGTGAAGTGTAAGTTCCAGGGCAAAGCAGTGTATTAGAGGAATGAATATCCTGTTGTAAGACTCTTGAGGGAAACTGAAGGTAGAGATTTCGGAATGTTCATAGAGGATATGTGATCTAGCTATTGAAAGAAAAATAAATAAGAGGAAGAAAAAATTTCCAGGTAATGGAGCACCTATCCAAAGTTAAGACTCTTTCCTGCTGTGTTTGGGCAACTTGGCTCAGCTTGGCATTAACCTTGAGCTTAGGGTACCTGTGGACAGGGTGGGGTTTAGAAGTGTGAGAGCCTAGAAGTGGAGGAGTCAGGTCTTAATGTATTTCCTTCCACCAATGGACATATTTGGTACTTTCTGGGCTGTCTTTTATGTACTAAGACTGAGAGCTAAATGACATAATCCAGGTTTGGTAATTTAGTTCATTGACCCTAACCTGTAGTGGTTCGACCAAGGCGTTAGAGGCTCTCATTGAGATTGCCTGCTCTCAGATATTGATAAAGATAATAAAGATTTCAAGCGACTCTCTTAAAAAATTTACTCCAAACCTATCCTTGCCTCAAGATTTAAAATATTTCATGTCAAAATTTTTCTAACTTGAATGATCTGAAATTTTTTTGTTTGTTTTTGTTTTAACTTTATTATTAATGCTTAAAGCTTAAATTTTTCCTTCTTAAAGAAAAACATTGTTATTTGAGTCCTGCTTCCATCTTCTACTGTCCTTATGTCCTGGGGAAAGTTAGAACCCCTCTAAGCCTCATTTCTTCATCTTCAAATTGGGAATATTTCCCTTCCCCCTTAAAAAAAATTAATAGACTTTTTTTAGAGCAGTTCTGGATTCACAGAATAGTTGAGAAGGTACAGAGATTTCTCATATACTATGTGACTATACATGCACAGCATCCCCTACCATTAACTCTTCACTTTTGAAGGATAATGTTGCTGGGTATAGAATTCTAGGTTGGTGATATTTTTCTTTCAACACTTTAAATGTTTCACTTTACTCTCTTTCTTACATGGTTTCTCATGAGAAGTTTGCTGTAATTCTTAGCCTTGCTCCTCTATAGGTAAGGAGGTTTCCTCATTCCACCCTCCAGGACTTTACCAATGTTTTCTCTTAGTAGTTGGTTTTCTGCAGTTTGAATCTGATATGCCTAGATACTTTTTGTTTTGTTTTGTATTTTTCCTGCTTGGTGTTCTCTGAGCTTCCTTGGTCTGTCATTTGGTGTCCACCATTAATTTTGAAAGTTCTCAGCCATTATTAATTCAAATTTCTCTTGTGCTGCATTCTCTTTCTTATTCTTCCTATATTCCAATTATGTAAAATTAATCCATAGTTCTTGGACATTCTGATTTGTTTTTCATTCTTTTTTCTCTTTACATTTCTACCTGGGAAGTTTCTATTGACCTACCTTAAAACTCACTGATTCTTTCCTCAGTCGTGTTCAGTTTACTGATAAGTCCATCAAAAGCATTCATTTGTTACAATGTTTTTGATTTCTAGCATTTTCTTTTGATTCTTTCTTGGAGTTTTCAACTCTCTACCTGCATTACTCATCTGTTTTTGCATGTTGTCTACTTTTTCTAGTAGAGAACTTGACATATTTATCATGGTTACTTTAAATTCTCTGTCTGAGAATCCAAAACCTGTGTCATACTTGATTCTGATTCCAATGATTTCTTTGCCTCTTCAGACTATTTTTTTCTTGCCTTTTAGCATGTCTTGTAATTTTTGTTGAAAGCCAAACATGCTGTGCTGGATATTAGGAACTTTAGGTGGGAATTTATGTTAATCAGCTTACAAGTGGAGCTGTGTTTAATGCTTGCTGTCACTGTATGTGCCAGAAGTTTCAAATTCCTCTAGTGTCCTTGTTTTTATCTCTCCACTTGATTTGGGGCTCTCCTAAGTACTCCTCATCAGAGAGAATCTATATCTTGCAGCTCTTTGAGCTATAATCCACAGTTATTATGCCAGAGCCCTGTCATTGTGGTGACAAGGTATGGGAGGGGGAGAACATTCTATAATATTATAATTAAAGTCTTTTAGTAGACCTTTCTCTGGGCTGCAACCATCACAGGTGTTTCTCCAGAGGAATAGATTTTCCACCATCCCCTATGCCAACGATTTTCAACTGTTTTCATATCATGGCACACATAAACTAGTCACTAAAATTCTGTGGCACACCAAAAACTGTATTTCTATTGATCTGACAAAAAAATAGATATAATTTTTATTGATTTACAATAAATAATAGTAATAGTAATTACCTACGCTTTTGCTCCAAAGTGACTTTTAAAAAAATCAGGTACCTCTACTTGTATATAAGGATTTATGGCATCAATAATTAACAGTCAGACACGGCCTCATGTGACATGACCGATTAGCTGCAACTCTATTATATGATCTACTTACTTATGGTTCAAGACAGGGCATTCACATTGGATGGCTGTTGTTGTGTTTGCTGTTGTCATTTTTTTTATTTGACAGTCTAAGGAAAAAGAGGTCAATGCCCCTGACTAAATAGTCAGGTATTGCATGTTTTAAAAATTCTTGCAGCACACCAGTTGAAATCACTGCCTTATGCACTTCCCTGGCTGTGACATTCCCAGTCTATTACCTTGAAGTCCTGATATTTGTTGGCTATGGTTTCCCCCTTAAGTAAGACAAAAATGCTAGGCGGGGATGTAATGGGAGGAATGCTTTTCCTCCAGCTGAGATAATTCTGACAGTCTTCTCCTTGGAAAATATGCCTTTTTTTTTTGGAAAAAACTCTAAGACTCTTTTACCATGATTTCTCTTCCCCTCTTGCCAAAGCCAGGAGAGGATTTTTCTTGTATCTTCACTATGGAAACCTGATATGATTCCTAGAGGTAAATAAAGCTCATGAAAGTTTGGGGGCCCCTCTAAGACTGAGGTCTCCCCTCCCACATGAGACTACTTCTTGTTGTCATGCTAGTACATACTCAGTCTTTCCAATTCATCAAAATCACCATTTTCAGCGTTTCTGCCAGTTTATGGTTCTAGTGGCTTCTGCTCCGGTAAGCAATTCCGACTATGACTCTCTGTATGTGCCTGTCTCTCTGTATTTTAGGTTGGCTGTTTGTCCTTCATTGTCAGCTATCTGACGGTTCTAGGGAAAGTGATTGACCTTTAAATTTCCCAGCTTTTTTTGTTGTTGTTGTAAGGGCAGGAGTGATAACTTACAAGCTCTTTCTTATAACTTTGGAACTGAAGCCAGAAGTCGAAGTTGGAAATAAAAATAGTTTGTGTGTCATATTTCTTTGGGGAAGATTCAACAAGACAGTGCATATAAAGTGCATGGCACAGTATCAAGCACAGAGTAAATATTTAGTGAATTTTATCTTTTATTATCATATCAAAGAAGGTTTACAATTTTATTCCTATTAACATTTAAAAAAAAAACACAACTAAATATTTTTCTACCATGCATTTCTTTAAAAAACAATCTAAACTAAAAGAAACAATTTTGACTGGACCATGTGAACCCAGCCAAGTAGTACAAGATTAAAACTGAACCCCATCCAAATTCTAAATTATACCTCCAGCTCCAAAAATACACAACAATTCAGTCCAGTCATGCTTCACTTATCAAAGCACGCTTGCAATTGGAAATAAACATCTCTGTTTCTGGGATTCAATGATTATTTTTTAATGTACATTTCATGTGCCAGGTGCTATGTGATATAAATTGATTTTCTCTTTGTGCTTTCCCTGGAACTGTTCAAAGTGTAATGAGAGTGACAGCCAGGCAAATGGCTAATTATAATACTGTATAGTTAACAGTGTGGTAAAGCTTCAGAAAAGAGTGCTGTGGCGTGATTAAGGCAAAGCCTCTGAACTCGGTCTAACTGCATTCAGATTCCAGTTCTGTGACTTAACCTCACAAATGAGGCAAAATGTTTAGCCTCTCTCTGCCTCGGTTCACTCATCTATAAAATGGGACTAATGAAACATATTATAGGTTTCAATGCATGAGGAATGCTTAGCACAGAGCTGGGAGCAAGTTAAGTGCTTGGCAAACTAGCTCCAACAATTAATTAGCTATGAACCAAACACTGTGAGGAAGAGTAACTTAAGCTTGCTGGCAGGAACTAAGCCTTGTTTCTAAAGTGATCCCAAATGCCTGGCACATAGGAAGTTCTCAGTACATCAGTTAAGTCAGTGAATGGCTGAATGAATGAATGAGTCATTCATTCTGCAGGGAATTATGGAAGGTGTCCCAGGACAGTATAGGAGCCTGGTTTTGTAGGCCGAGGAAAGGAAAGATAAAGAAAAAGTTTTTAAAAGGTTGAGTGGGGGGGAGGTGTATTTGTCATGAGAGGGGAAATCAGGAACTATCCAGTGTGGCTAGAATTTTGCTTTAGATATGAGAAATAAGCTTTTGAGTCAGTGGCCCCAAAGTTTTAGTCTCCTTTTTTTTAAATTGCCTGCTACCCAACCCCCCCCCCCCCAAAGAACTTAAAACAAAAGTAAACTAAAGGAACCAGGTAATGGAATCAGCTTTTAGGATTGTATTTTGTTTTTTATTTCAAAGATGTTTAGGAAATGGAGAAAAGTCTATATTTATGTGGTCAATTAATTCTACTTCTTTGGTTTTGCTATCTCAGCTATACCCCGGGAGCTGCTAGAATTCAGATTCCCAGGCTCTCCACCAGACTTCCTGAGTCAGGAATCTGGGTGTAGGGACTAAGAATCTACATTTCAGGCATGTGTCTCAGCTGATGCATTTGCACACTAAAGTTTGAGCACCATAGGTTTACATGTAAGGATCTTAAACTGATGTCCAAGAGCTGAATACAGATTTGATTATTTCTGGCACCCTGGCCTTTGCCCCTGTTTCCTCTCACTGGAATGCTTCTCCCCAACTCCTCTATTCCTGGACACTTTATTTTTGCCTCACTATTTATTCTTCCACTGTTCGTTTATACACAATTCTTTATTCAAAATATATTCCACAAATAGGGCCTACAATGAGCCAGACAAAAAGATGTTTTTAATTTTCCTTTCTAGGTTAGGTACCACTAGTGTTCTCCAGTGGCACCCAGTATTTGATGACAGCTGAGATGGGTGTCCCTGTCTGATGCCCCTGTCCAAGCAGGGCTAATATTAGGAATCACTGATATTTCACATTGTGAGACAGCAGCTTTCCTCAGCCTGTTTCAGGAAATGGGAATTTAAGTGTATTTTGGAGTGGCAACTGATTTAGAGGCATTAGTATTTTAGTGTAACACTCTAGGGTCAAGTCTTTCTGATAAAAAAGAGAAAAATTGTATTTGGGGCCACTGAAGTAGCTAGGCGAGGCATTGAAATTCACGCATATTACCTGACGCACATTTCTCAGAACTCCTACCATGGCCGCTGGAAAACTGTAACCACCCCAAGCCCCTGTGACCGGACTTGCAACACTGCGGATTTTCATAGAAAAAGCAGAAAGTTGGGTCCAGATGTTTCCAATGATCTAGATGTCTAGTGTGATGGCAAGACCTACCCAGATGGTAACTGAATATTTAATCTTCTGCCTGGAAGTTGGCTGCCATCTGTACACCCAGGCTTAGAACCTAACAGGCGTCAGTCAATACCACGTTGTCTGTTAATTAGAGATTTACTTGAGTACATTTTGTCCACTGGACACCTGCTGCTTTAGTAATCTTCCAGCCAGACACAGTCACCTGAATATTCATGGTCACTTAGAAGGCACTGGGCACTCACATGCTGACTAATCACTTAATTCCTCCTACCTACCCTTCAGCATCTGGTCTTACTTTCTCTTCACTAGGCTTTTATTATTTCCCTTTTCAAATTCTAAAGATCTCTGGAGAGAACGCTACAAAAATGGTTTGGTGGTTGCCTGCATTTAAGTGTTACCTGTTTGAGCAATTTCTATTTGCTGGTGAGTAGTCACCTGTCACACCTTTGCTTGCAAGCAGCATGGTGTCCTCCACTGGAGCAGTCGGATCTTTTTAATAATCCCTTAGGAAAAAGCCTAAAATCTTTCCCATGGCTTAGAAGCCGTGCAAGATCACTTCCTGATGTCCTTTCCACTTTTGTCACACTCGCTTTCTTTATTTCTGAAGTAGCATTTTTTCTGCGGCTTCTAAAGCTTCCCACATTCCTGGATCTCACTTTCCTTCCCTCTCTGACTCATTTCGTCCCACTCAGCTCTGAGATTAAACCTCCTTTACTCAGAGATGTCGGAGAGCCCCAAACAAGCTGAACTTGCCTTATCTACGATCCGATATTATACTGGCTCCCTCGTTATATAACGCACCTCGTTCATGATTATTTCTTGGCACTCTTCCGCGTAGATTATATTATCCCAAAGGTCGCCAACTCTGTGTATTTTTAAATGCATATCCCGGTATCTGGCACATAGTAGGCCCTCAGTAAATATTTGCAAATTAGAGAATGAAAGTGCAAGTAGAGGTTTAACTTGGCAAGTTTAGGATCAATGTGTTAATGTAATGATAGTGAATCAATGTTTCCGTTAAATCAGTGATTTCATATCAATGAATATTTTCTTGACTATTTCTCCTATTTGCCAAGCACTGTGTGAGATGCAAAAAAAAAAAAAAAAGTAGTATGTCTCTTTTTCAAAGGATGTCTCTATGAAAATACTTGCTAGATGATGACCGCGGGTGACAGTGTATAACTTCTGCAAATGTCATCTGTAGTAATGCAGTCATACTAATGCCCAGATGAATGATGATTTTTCATTTTTTCTTCCCTCTTGTTGGTTTCCCCATGACTGGGGTTTATATGGCTATTTAGGATGGTGGGTCCTCAGACTTCTCTTGAGTTTGGGCGTCGTCTTCACTGTAAGAAGTCACTGGCCCTTACCTGCCTTTCTTGCCTCCAGCCTACTCGCCGTCTCCAGCCAGCTCAGCTGCTCACTGTCCCCTAGGAAGCGTAGCTGTGGCACAGGGAAGAGAGAGAAGCTTCCCTCCCCTTTCATGGTACGTGGGTCCCGGGCCTGTCTGCCTCTTCCTTCTTGGATTGAAGATTATTGGGCTGTCTGCAGAGTAGAAGGGACTGAGATGAGGCTTTGAATTACCTCCTGAGGCCAAGCACCTGCTTGGGGAGAGAAGAGAACCGTTGTCCTCTGTGGTCAACCAGACATCGGCTGTGATGACAGAGGCACTGAAAGAACCTAGTGATAACTGCTCTGCTTGTCTGGCACTTGCTAGTGGTGGTGTTGTTTGTTTGTTTTTTTCAGCTTGAATCCTATGTTAAATTCTGTTTTTCTGGTCGGTTTAGCACTTTTTGGGTTTTTTTGAGAGAGAGTGGAAGGGGGGGAGTAGAGACAGAGAGAAACATTGATGTGAGAGAGACACATCGATTGGTTTCCTCCCTCACGCTCTCCCACCAGGGCCAGGGAACGAACCTGCAACCCAAGTACGTGCCCTTGACCGGGAATAGAACCCGAGACCCCTTGGTGCGTGGCCTGATGCTCTACCACTGAGCTACACTGGCCAGGGAAGCTTAACTCTTAATATCTTCACATAAATTGGTTTTTCAGGTTGATGTCTAACTAAAGACCAGTGTGAGGTTACAATCAGATCATACCTGAGATGTTGGGAATAGGATGAGGATAGTACAAAGAGAATTACAGCACACAGGGCATTATGGGGTGTCTGTCGTGGAGTGGGGAGAAAGGATGGCATGGGGCCAGGGGCCATTGGCAGCTGTGGGGTGACAGAAAAGAGCACTGGACTTGAAGTCCCACAGACCTGGCTTACTCTTGGCTTTGCTGCTGACCAGCTGGGTGACCTTGGCTACATCACATCCCTGAGCCTCAACTTCCTCCTCTGTTAAATGAAAAGAAAATTCCCTACTTGAAAGGAAGGTGGTGAGGCTCAAACAGAAAGAATGCATATTTTTTGTAAATGGTAGCACAGAAATCCATCGTGAGGTGTTATACTGGCAAACAGTTGGGTTGATGGGCTCTGCAGCCAGACCTCCTGGGTCTAAATTGTAGCCGTAGCACTCAGGGGCGGCCTGACCTTGAGTAAGGCACTCCATTTCTTTGTCTGTAAAATGGGGATGCTAAATATATATACTCCACAGGGCTGTGAAGTTTACACAAGTTAATATGTGCAGGGTTTTAAAACAATCCTGAGAGGTTGCAGGTGTTTGGCTCAGTAGAATTTTGGTGAGATGATGATGATGGCGACCGGGAGTGATAATGGGGGTGACTGTCATCAGCACCAGCAGCAGCAAGACGCACTGAGTGCTTGAGAAGGAGGATTCTGGAGATACCCCCCGAGTTCCAGTCCTAGTCCACCACCTACTAGAGGGAACAAAGATGCTCTGTGTCACTGGGCTTTTGTTTCTTCATCCATAAAACAGGGGTCAAATAATGCCTAGTGAGCAGAAATGTTTAGAAGATCAACATAATTCATATTCAGTGCACACAACACGTGGCACAAATAAGCACCCAATACTTTTGGCTGCTATTTTTGCAAGGAAAATGCTAACAGGATCTTCCAGTGAACAGGACTGAGGGAAGATGAACTGAAAACTGAAAAGTCAGGAGGATGTTGAGATCGCTTCCCAGGTCCCCCAGCTTTCTCTAGCCACTGGGTCTGAAGTCAGCTAGTCTCGTGGCTACGCCTGCTTTCCCAGCTTTCCCATTTCCCTGTTGTCCATTTTGATGACATTTCGAGTGTTTATTATGTTCCAGGCATCAAGCTCGGCGCTTTACCAAAACTCTCTCATTTAATTCCCCCAATACCCTGTACGATAACCATGACTTATGGGTGAGGGGCCTGAAGCACAGAGAGGTTTCGTTACCTTGCCCAAGGCCACAGAACTAAGTAGAAATACAGCCTGGAGTAGAATCCTATCCCCTGCAACTCGGCACAATCAGGTCACAACGGCTCGCGTTCCACGTTCCTATGGGGCTTGTGATCTAGTCAGGGCCCTCAAGCTGGCCCCTTCTGACTCAAACCTCAATAATGATCTCTGCTTATTTCCCAGGATGCCTTGCAGCCTCTTAGAGATATAAAAGCTAAATATATGGCTTTAAACCTTGCCAAGCACCAATGTAGGTGTTTGAGTTGACACTAATGACTAAGGCGGTCTGAGATTGCAGAACAGTATCACTCTGTTAGAAAGCGGACTGCACATTTCTTGAAAGAGTCCAGAATCAAACAGCCCGAGACGTCTGTGATATTGCAAAAGTGAAGTATACCGAGCCTCAGTTTCCCAGGTATAAAATGTGGGTAATTATATTAATAATACCTGTCCTAAGGAGTTGCTATAACCATTGAATGGTGTGATGTGAGAAAGCACTTATGCCCAGTAATACCAGCATTTATGAGACACACACTGCAGTGGAACATGGCAGATCCAGGGTTCATTTGTCCTGCTGCCAGGTAGTGTATGTGACTGGGAATGCAGAATTTGGCCTGGGCTTTGGGGTTAACATCTCCTTTGATAGGAAGCATTATAGAACTTGCAGGTCCCAATTTTTGCTTTCTAGTCCTGAACCTCTCTTCTGGTTCAACAAGAGGTTGAATGGTTGCAGAAATGTGTAAAACAAAGAGACCATGTGCCATGACGTGGGAGATAGGAGCCTGGGTGAATCCCAGCTCAGCAGCCACCAACTCCCTGTCCTTGTGCCACAGTTTCCCCATCTATGGAATGGACATTGAGAAAAGAAAACAAAAATCAGCTTAGAGTGATTGCAGGCAGTTAACTCTCCACAGACATTTACTGAGATCTACTATGTGCCAGGCATCATGCTAGGCACTAGAGATCCAAACAAAAAAGAGGCATTCTCTGCACAACAGACCACCAGCTGCCTTTCGGTCTGGAGGGGAAGCCCCACAGAGCACCCCTTTCCCTGCCAGGCCTCTGTGACCAAGATCAGTAAGCACATGGCAAACTAAATCAGTTTTGCGGTCTTCAACATGGCAGTAAACCTCTCTGTATCTCAGCTAATTCATCTGTAAATACCACCTCTCTCTTAGAGCTTCTGTGGAAACTTTGGGAGATAATGTATGTTTCACAGGAACTATATTTTTTAAATGATTAATACATTTTTCCTTTTAGCCTTTCAGAGTGCAGGGCCTTCTCCCTTGCTGCATGGAGCATCAGTCTTGGGAACGCTAGAAAGGGGGTGTGGGTGTGGGGAAGGAAGAATTCAAATTTGTTTCAGAAAAAATACAGAGAAATAGGGGATGTATTCAGCCTTTGACATTCAAAATAGGATTATTCAGAAAGGCTTGACTTGTATCCCAAACGTTGCCTGAACACTACCACCAAAGGGACTATTTAAATTATTATTAAGCTCTAAATGAAATTGGAACACAAGTTATTATTTTTTTACCCTTAACCAAAGCATTGGGCCTTGGAAGGAAGACCAGGAAAATTAAAGACAAATTGAATAAGCTATATTTCTCTGCACATCTGGTTGGAAGCTGAATTAAATATGTGCCTAGCACAGTTATTGTAACATAATAAATAGTCATTATTATTATTAGATCTGCTGTCTAAATTTCTAATAATTACATTAGATGTATACAAAGCAAAAAAAAAATGACGCACAGTCCAAAACCAATTTATATTGAACTTTTTTCTGGTAACGCATAAGGAAAGGAAATTAGATTACAACCTTATTGAGGGAAGGAGTGTGCCTTGTTCCCCTCTCTGTGTCTCCATCACCCAGCTGAGTCCTCAGAACAGAGTTGGCATTCAATAAATAAATGAATTAACAAGTTACTCCATATGTGGGCATTCCAAGGCCCAATTCTGAAGAAGCAGAACTACTGACCTACCCAGCTTACCGGGGATGGTGTTTAGTGGTTATGACAAAAAGGCACAACCCCCGGTATGCCCTTATGGGTGGTCCTAAATCCATGAACTAGTTTTGTAAACCTGGCCAAGTTACTTAACCTCTCGCAGACCAGCTTCCTCTATCTGCAAAATGGAACAGATTATCTGCCAACCTCGCAGGTCTGTTGTGAGAACGGAATGAGAGCATTTTGGGGGAAAGCAAAAGGAATGCTAGAAATATGACATGCTATTTATTCCCAAGAAACCTGAAGAGGAACAGGCCACCTGTGGAGCCCTGAGCCTTGGCTGTTGTTTCATTCCTGGGAGAACAAAGGCATTTTAAGAGATCATTTCATTATTTTCCTCTGCCTATGGTTTAGATAAGGGACAGCCTTAACACCTGTTTTTACTTTCCTTTTTCATAAAATTGAGTAGCTCCCCAGAGAATCCATGAAGTCAACTAGAGAATTTGATTTGAAATCATTTCTCTTATTTTTAATCAAGACTTTACTCTTATTATAAGTTTCTAACTTTCTGGCCTCAGTTGGCTTCCTTTAAGACCAGAATGAAATTAATTTTATGACCTCATGACAAAGCCAAACGTTTATTCCTAAAACCTCGGTCAAAAACATATGAGGCAATTTGAACTAACTCCAATGTAGATACTGGCCCAGAAATAACCAAATCCAAGCCTCCGCTGATACACATGCAGCTCCTGCCTTCTCCTTGTCTGTGGCTTGGCTACACACAGGGCCCTCGCCTGGAACAAGAGAAAGCAAAACAGAATTCAGGAAATTTCACTCTGAAGCATAGTGAAAACAACATAAGATCTCTAAAACCTACCCTAAAATCAGTATATCAATGAATTATTGATATGCACCCACCCTTACAGCTCAACTGTGTTGCCATCTCCCTACATCAACTGTCTCTCCAATCAGTAGTCTCCCAACGATTTGCCTTTCTTCAAACAATAGCTCAACTAATCTGTTCCATGTACTAGTGCTATAGGGATACCACCAAATTTTGTTGCATAGATTATTAATTATTTTGGCTTCCCAGAATCTATTTCTGGAGATCTCTTCTTTAATTTGAGACCTGTTTCTTTGTCTCTGCATTTTGGCTGCCTCCCTATGTTTATTTCTATGTATTAGGTAGAGCGGTTACATCTCCCAGACCTGGTAGAGTGGCTGTATGTAGTAGGTGTCCTGTAGGGCCCAGTGGCGCAGCCTCCCCCGTCACCCGAGCTGGGTGCTCCAGGTGCTCCCTTGTGTGGGCTGTGTGCACTGTCCTGTTATAGTTGAGCCTTGACTGCTGTTGGTGTTACTAGGAGGGATTGACCCCTAGGCCAACTGGCTGTGAGGACCTTCTGCAACTACAGCCAAAGAGCTGCTGTGCAGGAGCCTGCTCTACGGAGCAGGATTTGCTTCAGTGGGGTTTCGGTGCTCGCCGAGTACACTCCTTGCCTGTGTCACTTGTGGAGGTGGTAAGGTTGCAGTATGTTGTGGTCTGAAACGGTCCACTGGGTGCACTGCCTCTGGGGCCTCCCAAAGGTACAAGGTCAGCCACCGCCAGCGCCCTACCTGGGACCACCTGGCATGAGATACAGAGTGATCTTCAGATGGCTGATACTTGTGCTGGGCTCGAAGGTGCCCAGGAGAGGCCAAGCTGTAGACCAGCTGCCGCTAGTGCCAGGACTGGGGCCACTGAGCATGAGGCACGGGGTGCACAGAGGCTGGATGCTACTTGTTTGAGAGATTTTAGGAAAATCCAAAGCATGAGGCAAGAGAGGCAATTTGTATGGAAAAGCCACTGAAAAGGGCTTGGATGGGCCTTCAAGTTGGGTGGGGTCTCAAGGAATCACCACGGCAGGGCAAACCATGATAACCTGGTTGATGGAAACTCAGATATGGCACCTGTCTGCTGGCTCTGGGGTGGGGGTGGGGGGATTCTCAGGAAAGGAACGGTGGCCTCTGCCAGCACTTTGCTCTGGCAGAAAGCTGCCCCGTAGCTCTCGTCCTGATGTCAGACGATTCAGTTTATCACCATATGTCCCTGGTTCCTTTCAAGCTGCTGCCCCAACACTGGAGCTCAGAGGAATTGAATCCAAGTAAATTCATATGCAGACCCTTTAAGAACTGCCTGGGACTCCAGCGGCCCTCTGTCTCATTCAGTCACAACCCCACCGGTTTTTACAGCCAGAAGGTGTGGGGACTTCTCTTCCTGGCACTGGAACCCTGGGCTGGTGGGTCCGATACTCCTCCATCTTCAGGGGGGACCTCAGCAGCTCAGATATCCCTCCCGATTTTAATGCGCCACACATGGGTGTGGGACCATCCCCTTCTGCATCTCTGCCCCTCCTGCCAGTCTCGATGTGGCTTCCTCTTTAAACCCCTAGTTGTAGGATTTCCATTCAGCTAGATTTCAGGTGGTTCTGAATGATGGCTGTTCTGTACTTTAGTTGTAATTTTGATGTGGTTGTAGGACTTCTTTTCCCCTTTATTGAATCTGGAAGGATTTAGGCCTGGAACTGGTATGTTACCATATGAGGTTTTACTTATTTATTTACTTATTTTTAATTCTCTCAGTAGCTCTATAAAAAATCTCATAGGTAGGGAGCCTGGGCCTTAGGGAGGTTCAGTCGCTTGTCTGAGGTCGCACATTAAGTGGCTGGATTGACACCAGGTCTGTCCCCCCTCACCTCTGGCTCTAAACCACTCCCTAGCCTGACTTCCCCATGCCCTAGCTTTAATAGCTCAGCATCTCAAACATCCCTGTCGACACAGTCCCGCTTCTTCCTCAGCCATGGGAGGCTTTTCGATTAAATCCAGCACAGGGTGGGAGCAGGAAGAGAACAGAACCAAGAGATGGAAAGAGACCATGTTATCTTTGTGCCTCCAGACCCAGTCATGCCTGAAGCTGCTTGTCTTCCCTGCTATGCAAGCTAACGATTTCCTTTTAAAGTGAGCTATTTTGGATTGAGTTTCCTAACTATTGTGAGGTACTTTCCCACTGTGGTGTTGAAAGTCCTGCAGCCCAGGAAACCCCTCCGTCCTGGGCAAACTGAAGCTCTAAGATGGTTGGTTACTCTCTCCATCGCCAACAGTGGAGCCCGAGCTGATGCAAATTTCCTTTCCACTGCGGCCCTATGATGTTGGTGTGCTGTGTGTGGTTAGAATGTTGAACTAAGAGCCTTGAGTGACGCGGGGCAGGGTTTAGTACAGTTTAATGTAAGAAATAAGATGCTAGAACAAAATCAAAGAAACCAACACCAAGTTAATGCATGAAAGAAAGACTGCATCCTCACTGGAACAGAGGACTTTGTCTCTGAGCATCTGAAACGACAGGGTCAAGGCAGTAAAGAGTTGTGGTCAATATAGACATTTTTTCCTGCACTGTTTTATTGTAATCACTGACTTGTTTTAGTCCTGCTTTAAATCTTTTGTTAATTCATTAAAAATTCTAGTTTTTGAACACGTGCCACGAAAATGAACGGATACAGAACAACCGACTTGGCCCTCACACTTTCTCCCTTGCGGTACAGCTCTGTGTAGACCGTACTTTCTCTTTCTAAGTTTAAGACTCTTAAGGGCTGACGTAAGTTTTGCTTATCTTGTGTTCTCCTTCCACACCAAAGTTAGTTTATATATGGGTGTCAGCCTAATATTTCTGAAACAAATTCATCTGAACTTCTTAGGGCATAACAGTTTTACTCAGAGAGTTTGAACTTTAATGAATATGGTATTTTCGGTCATTGAATTCTTGGGATGGTTTGAGATGGCTGGGTCGCAGTGGCAGGGGTTCTAGTTAGCCCCTGGGAACCGGAAAGGCTGCAGATGAATTTTCAGTACTTGACTCTTAGTGTACAGAGGTTTGTGTCTGCAACAAAGAAGCATTTCAGAAGTGGTAGTTGTTTGATGCCAATGGGGGTGAGAAGTGTTAGGTAAGAGAACTATCATAAGATTTCTTTTTTTGGAGACAGGAAAAATAAAGATGGCTAGAGATCCAGAGGAAAAGAGAAATACGTCACCATAAAAAGTCAAAGATCTCTCTATTCTTATCATGGTTAATAGAGGGTTCTGAAGCTGAAAGTCTGAGATGGTAACCGTATGACTAAAAGGTTGTTTTTTATCTTTACTGGAATTTAAATGAGTCAAGAACTTAAAACTTTTAAATTTAACCTTATGTGATATTTGGGTTTAAGAATTCCCAGGGTACTATACACACCTACACAACTCAGAGCATAAGGCATCTATATATACCTAAGATTATATACATCCATTTATATAAATTCATTTATGTAATGACATGCCTATGTATTTAGAAGACTTTAAAACAAATTCCTATAGATAATTGTATTTAAGAGCTTAACAGAATGCAAATAACATCAGTGTGACTCAGTAGTATTGAATCTCTCTCTCTGATTCCAGCAACTCATTCAAAGACTGCAGACTTAGAGGCAGATAATTCTGTTTCTTGGGGTTTCAGGTCACATTAGGATTTAATATCAGTTCACACAGGCAGAGACTGCCTTCTTCTCAGATGTATGCCCTCAAGGTTCTTCTGTGCAAGCCAGGCTAGTCATTCCTCACTGTCTACACTTCCCTTCTTATTAAGCTGTCTTTGCTTCCTTCCCGAGAGTCAGCTTTATAACTGGGAGAGAGAGAGACTATCATGGTCTAGTTAGGGCTGTGGGGTCTGTGCTCCTTTATTCTGCCTTTATTACCTCCTTTGTTTTCTTATATTTTTTTTCATATATTATCTCTCTTCTTTATCTTATAGTCCCTCATTTTGACCTCCAGTGAGCTTAATCATAGTAACTATTTGGAAATTGTTATGAATGAAGGGGATTAGTGCTTAGACTAGTATTTGTCATGCAATGAATGTTAACTCCTGCTACTATGGCCCCAACACTGTCCCCTTTAACCACAGACAAATGGATCCAGAGTGGCTATCTCCTTGGGAATAAGGAATTGTCACACAGTATAGCATAGTCAACAAAGAGCTTTAGACCTGAAGGGGGCTTATAAAAATCAGAACAGAGCTCACCATGCTTGAGTCCTAATAAGTAAGCAGAGGAAGCTTAGTTTGAGGGGAGCTTAATAGATGCAAAATGTTGTACAAAACATTTTACATGTATTAACTCATTTAATTTTTAAAACAATACCATGAGGAATATACTATTATATACCATTTTTACAGAAGAGAAAACTGAGGCACAGATGGTTAGAATTCAAACCCAGGAGGTCTAGCTCCAGAGTCCATACTCTTACCTACTACATAGACTGATGTTAAATGAAAAAATAAATGACAGATGCATAGAGGGAGGAATAGAGCAGAAGGGGCAAGGAGAGCCTGGCTGCATGGCTCATAAGATCCAGTTCCTACTCAGGGGTTCAGTGAGATACTATTATAACATCTCAAGAAATGTTCTTCTGCCTGGCTGGTGTTGCTCAGTGGTTGCATGTCGACTCATGAACCTGGAGGTCACCGTTCAATTCCCAGTCAGGGCACATGCCTGGGTTTCAGGCTCGATCCCCAGTAGGGGGCGCGCAGGAGGCAGCCAAGGGATGATTCTCTCTCATCATTGATGTTTTTATCTCTCTCTCTTCCTCTCTCTGAAATCAATAAAATCATATTTTAAAAAAAAGAAAAGAAATGTCCTCCTTCTGCTCTGTCTGGTTTGAAGGGCTTACTCTTATTTGCTGACTCATGACCCAGACTTCTTTCTTCTTAGTGACTTAGAGCCTAAGCTGACCACGGGAACACCCAGCCTACACAGCAGTCTGCACCTGGAGGCACCTGGAGATGGTGAGCCAGCCCTGCAGCAGGGCAGGCTGGAGACAGAGCTCAGGTGCCTGATACCAGTTTAAAGCTAGGTTGAGGTCCATCCGGCCACAGCAGGAGCAAAGGGCACAGGGCTTCGTTGAAGAGGGGATGAAATGGCTGCCTCCACTTTAGAACTAAGGTTTACTGCAGAACAGATGGTGCCAGCATGCCTTCGTTGCCTCTCAACATCACCCCAGATAATTTACTTTCTAGCTTTTTGGATTCTCGAAAATATTTGTCAGTGCCAGCTTTCTCTGTTAAAGTGAATGGGTGGTTTGAATTGGGCAGGAGAGATATTTTAAATCAGGAATTCAGGCATCTCCATGGCGAGCCAAGTCACCAAAATAGGTCAGGGTCGGGCTATGTTTAAAAAGATCACAGGGAAGTTAGGGGAAAAGTAGAAAGGCGCTGTGAGGTTCCAGAAAGAAAGAAAGAAAGCAGCAGCAGCCTATTCATTTTTCGTGTGAAAATGGGATTCGTTGAAACCTTTAAAGAATTGAAATCATTACCTCTAGCGACCTGACTGCCCCTCGACAGTGGCAAATGTCATTTGAAGAAATGCTGACGGAAGGGAAGAGAAGAGCATTGCACTTGATCCATCAAGTACAAGTAGCCACTGAAAGGAAAACACTGACACAAAGGTCTCTGAGGCTACACGCTTTGCTCTGCTCGCCCCGATGTTTGTCTTCATTTCTTAGTTTTGTCCAAGCTTTGCTTGAGTCCTGGGTGCACTGACCAGCCAGATTCCAGGCCTGTGGCAATGGGCTGTGCCTCATTCCCCACGTATGAACTCAGTTTCAGAATGAGTCTCTCCCAGTGGAAAGAAACAGGCAAAGAAACATCGGAAATTTGTTCAGCTCAGTTCATGTGCAAATTAAGGACTACAGACTCAGTGAATTTGGAATAACGAGGCAGATTTTCCCTCCAGGCAGTATAGAAAAGATGAAATTCCTGACCATAATAAACGTCAAGCTAATTAGCTGCTACAAAGCACCATTTTTCCCTGTGTGGAACTGCTTCGATGAACAAAATAAATTGGGAGAATTGTAAAGACATTAAAATGCACAAACCCAGGGATTTTTAAGCTCTGGGTGATTATTACCCACTGCACTATGAGCAAGCATTTTTATTTTCCCACCTGCCATACTTTATTTTCCACTTTTATTCACTGATTTTTCAAGCTCCCAGCTCACTTTCCCCATGGTTCCTTCCACTCCAACGTGTGTCTGTCACGTACTGGATGAGTGTTGCGTTTGGAATTGGAATCAGGAGAGAGAAGTCAGGAGGGGGAAACTGTGGTGTGTTAGAGGATGCATGGGTGAGAAATGGGCCCATAGGCTGGAGAAGGACCTAAAGGACTGACTTCATGGACATGTGACCTATAGGGTCACCTAGGGTCCTATGCTTAGAGGGGACACACCTTGGTTTAATGCTCTGATGTCACCATCTTGAAATTTTTAATAATTTTGAACAAGAATCTTTACATTTTCATTTCGCATTGGGCCCCAGAAATTATATAGCTGGTTTTGAGGGCCAATGGGAAAGGAATTCCCAGTGAGATATTCTTAGGAAAGGCAGGAGATAGCAAGTAGACAGGTTTCCTAGATTATGGAGAACAGGATTGACACGTGAGGTCCAAGTCATTAACTCACCAGGACTGAACTCCCACAGGCAGAAAGGTGAAGTCAAGAAGCACACGCAGGAAAGAGCATGTGCTCTGACTGGTCCAGCCTGGGAAGCCAGTACTCTTTAGTTGCTCCTCCATCCAACACACCAACACCCTCAATTCCATGTATAAAAATAAATTCCTTTGGCTTAAGGTTTTGCCTGCTCTGAGGAAAAAAATTACATGATGTGATCAGTCATAGTAGTCATTTATATTTATTCAATTAGAAAAGAAATAATTATTATGTGTCTCCTATAGCAAGTCCTTCTTCGAGGTACTATGGATACAGTGGTAAGGCATACAGAGCCTTGCACTCAGGACTACATTCTAGTGAGGAGATAGAAAATAAAATGAATGAAAAATTAAAATGAGAATATGTGGTATTGGCAAGTGCTGCATAAAAGATAAAATAAAGTGGTGGGTAGACTGAGTGGGCTGCTTCCTTTAGGGTGGTCTGGGTGGCCTCTTTGAGGAAGTGGCACTTGAACTGACAACTGAGTGAGTAGAATGCAGCCCTGCAAAGATCTGGAGAAAGAATGCTCCAAGATGAGGAAACAACACGTACAAACACTAAGAAGAGAATTCGTTCGGTGTGTTTGAGGGACAGGGAGAAGGCCAGCTTGGCTGAAAGCTAAGGGTGATGGAGAGAATGGAGAAACACAAGACAGAAAAAGTCAACAGAGGTCAGAGCACCTTGCAGTCCAGAGGAGGGATTTAGATTTGATTCAAAAATAACGGAAACCATTGGAGAATTTGATAGTAGGGGATGACATGATCCAATTTACATTTTAGGAAGAAAACTCTCCCTGCTGTGTAGAAGATGGACTAGTGTGGTGTGGGGGCAAGAATGGAGGCAGGAAGATGACTTAGAAGCCGTGAAAGTGACCCAGGGGAGAGATAGGCAGCTTAGCATAGAGGTGGTAAGAAGTAGTAGGATTCAGGACAGATTCGGGAGAACAAACAGGACTTTCTGATGAATTAGATGGAGGATGTTAGGGAAAAAGAGGAAGCAGGAGTGACTCTTCTGTCGTTGGCCTGAGTAACTGGTTAGACTACAGCCCATTATAGAAAGGTTGCAGATAAGAGGGTTTTGCTGTGTTGCAGGTGGGAGTGGAGAGAAAGAATCCCAACTGGTCCCTTTACATTTGAGAAAACTATTAAGCATCTAGGTGGAGATGTAGGGTAGACAGTTAGATATATGAGCCTGGTCATGAAGGAAGAGATCTGACCCGGATATAGGAGAATTATCAATGTAAAAGTGGCTTTGAAGTCACAGGATGGGATGAGAATTACCTTAAGGGAAGAATGTAATTAAAGACAATGATAGGACTAAGGACGGAGCCATGGGCATGCATGCCAAGGTTAGAGGTCTAATTTGATAGTGGGTGGGGGGGGGAGTGCAGACAGAAGAAGGGATGTCATAAAAACAAAGATGAAAGCATTTTTAAAAGGAGGAAATAATCGACTATATATAGACATCTGAAGAAAATTTAAGGCAGAATATAAGAATTGATCATTGGATTTGTCAAGAAGCAGATAATCAATGACCTTGAGAGGGAGCATTTACGTACTGTGGGGTTAGAGGTGGGGAAAATGCTAGGTAAGAATGGAAAGCAAAGAATGAAAAGCACAGATGGGCATTCGGACAGTGAGTATGGACAGCTCTTCTGTGATGAGGGAGAGAGAGAGGGAATGGGTGGGAAGGAAAAGGGGGGGGGGGTTAAGAGAAATAGATTAGTAGAAAGACAAACAGCCAAAGAAGTGTTCCTTAAAAACAACCTCTTAAAAATATTATTTTAAGGCATATTTGCATAGGAATATAACTCATTTAAGAGAGCAGAAACTGATGATGCAGATTAACTAGGTACAATTCAAATTCTCTTCACCTCCATTTCTGCTGCTTAACTTGACAATGGGTTAACTGCCCTCTATTTCTTTGTAAAGCAAGGACCCCCCCCATGGCTGGATTTTCACACTCTGAAATTCCATGCACTACTGTGTTCCCCAGTTTGATCTACTGTTTACAAAGAGATAATTGTGTTCTCCCCCAACCTGCTAATGCCTAATTTATAGACTGAATGGTGCCCCTCGCCACCCAACTTCGTATGTTGAAGCTCTACCCAGCAATGTGACTATGCTTGGAGATAGGATCTTTGAGGAGGTGAAATGAGGTCATAGTGGTGGGGTCCCAATCCAAAAGGACCGGTGTCCTTATAAGAAGAGGAAGAGACTCCAGGAGCACACACACAGAGAGAAAAGACCATGTGGGAACACAGCCAGAGGTGGTCACCTACAAGCCAAAGAGAGAGGCCTCAAGGGAATCCAAACCTGCCAACACCTTGGTCTTGGACTCCTAGCCTCCAGGACTGTGAGAAATAAATTTCTGCTGTTTAATCCACCCAGTCAGTGGTATTTTGTTACAACAGCCCTAGTAGACTAATACAGCCTATTATACTAATTACTATAATTAATGCAACTTTAATCAAATATTACATAAAATAAAGACATCATGCAAAAAAATTATTATGAAAAATTAGCTGAATGCTTTGGGAAGACTTTTTAGCAAGTTCCTAAAAATATTGCTGTTCCATTGTTATAGACAAGACAAACATAAAAGATTGGGTGAACTTGTGAAAATCTAGGACAATGACCTCAGATCTTTAAACATCTTTCAGTTTTCACTGTACTTTAAAAAAAAAAACAAAGGTAAAATTCATAGATGGTACAGAGTATGCAAAAGGTGAACCAGAACTGCAGTCTTGGTTCTGCAAAAGATTGGCAAATGAATGAATACGTGTACATTAAATAGAATTATTTTAACATTACTCAACTTTAATTAGCATTTTTGATTTATGGATCAAGTATGGTTCCCAGTTGTGTCAATAAAAAGCCATTTGCCTCAAAGGTGAGATGGGGTGGATGCAGTGCTGATCTTACTTGCATTTTCCCCCCTATGAAGTCTGAGGCAAAGATATCAACAGAATGTAGGGAGAAGGGGAGGTGGAGATTTGAGGAAAAAGAAAGTGTGAAAGAGCTGTCTTCCTGAGTGGGAAAGTTAATTTACTACAGAAGTGGACAGAGTTCTTGCAGGATTCAGTGCCCATCTGAGATTTGTGATCATAAATTTGAAGCAAGTCCAGTTGGTATGGTTGCCTAATTTTCTCCAATAAAACTTATCTGCATGGAAGAAAATGTACATTTAAAGTATATTTGATTGTAATTATGGTTTGTGTTTGCCAGGCAAGTATAACAGAAGGAGAGGGGGGCAGAGAAGTTACGGTGTTTTAAAAGAGATTATTTTAGTGATGCACCGTGGGATTTGGGCTAGATAAAGAGGAAAGTTAGGACATAAAGGGGTGACAAGTCATAAAAAATAATAGTAGTTCCGCCCTGGCTGGGTGGCTCAGTTGATTGGAGCACCATCCATATACCAATAGGTTGCCTGTTTGATTCCAGGTCAGGGCACATACCCAGGCTGCTGATTCCATCCCTCACTGGGGCCTGTATGGAAGGCAACCGATCGATGTTTCTCTCTTACATCGATTACTCTCTCCTTCTCTCTCCCTGCCCCCTCTCTAAAATAAAAAAAGACATACTCTCAGGTGAAGGTTAAAAAAATAGTAGTTGTATGTCACAGTGACTTCCGAGAGGCCAGAGACCTGTTGGAGAAGGTATAATGGAAAGATGACCTGGAAAGGTGATCAGCAAGTTCGAAGTTTGAAATAGAGATTTAACGAGTGGCACAGTTTCTGGTGACAGAGCAACCTAGGAAGTGGCCGTGTGAGATTGGAGAATGATCATTCGAGCTAAGGAACTGAGAAGCCAAATGTGGAGTCACCATCATGATGACAGAGTGAGAGAGAGGTACACGAAGTTCAGAAGGTAACAGGAGCAGTAGGGGTGACAAGTCTGGAAGTTTTGGTGTGAATGATTTTTCAATACTGGGAGGAGGTTTCGCTTCGGCGTATGAAAGGGGAGCATGCGAAGCCCACAGCCAGGGGCGGTGCCACGCAGGGTTGAGGACCACGCCGCAGTGCCGAGGGGGGCGAGGAGTCGGGAGGACACACTTATCTGCACGTGGACAGCCCGCAGACCAGCACTGTTTTAACGGTGGGTCTGTGTGCATCTCTGGGGGTGGGAGAACACACATGATGGAACCAAATAGTTCACTGGGTAGTGAGAATGCTCTCTAAAATCCCATCCCCAGGCGTCTGCCTGAAAGCAGTGCTGAAGACACCCTCTGGTGTTTCTAGAGTAGATGGAACTGCTCTCCCTAGCTGCTGAAAGCTGGGCTCAGAGGGTCCCTGAGTCTGAGCCCTGCTTTTGGTCTTCATCTGCATAGCCTCTCTTTGCCTGCAGCATCTTTGCATGGTGCCAAGTGGCATCTGTGTCAGCCACGTTCATAAAATAAGGAGAAACATTATGCTCTGAAAGCAAGATGTGGTCACTGACTGGGAGCCATCAACCAGAAAATTAGAGCCCACAGTAAAAAGGTTTTAGGTAAGCAAAGGGACAGGGCCTCTATGTTACAGTTAGTGTGAAATAAATGCTACCCACGAGAAAGGACAACCATCCAGAGAGAAATGTACAATTATAAATATACAAAGAAAGTTTTAAGCAGAACTTTCTAGATCTAGGGAAGTTAGTCAATAATTCACTTTGGGGGAACTGCCTTAGGTCCTATTTGGATAATACAGTTTTGTGGGTTTTTTATTTTTTTATTAATTTATTGGGATGACATTGGTTGATAAAATTCTACAGGTTTCAGGTGTACAATTCTATAATGCATCATCTGTATATTCTATTGTGTGTTCACCACCCAAGTCAAGTCTCCTTCCATCACCATTTATCCCCACTATACCCTCTTCTGCCTTCCCCACTCCCCTTTCTCTATGGTAATCATACTGTGGTCTGTGTCTAGGAGGGTTTTGGGGTGTGGTTTTTGCCCCCACCCCCAATTACAGTTTGTATTATTACCAAGCTTGGCTCTTGAAGGGTTAGACATCATCTTGTTGGTGAAGGCGACAGTGATTGGCAGAAGTGAAAAGCCAGGCCAGCTTTTCTTCGGAAAATGACCCATAGCATTGTTATGTCTACTGCATTCTGGAATGGGTCTTTGGATGAGCTTCTCTAGTATGTGAACTGCCAGTCATGTCAGTCAGTTCATCAAGAGTGTGCATACGAGGTGACATGTAGACAAAACATCTGATTAATTAACGATTTGCTCCACGTTTGTGGCAATATGCAGGCCCAGGATAAGTTCAGCTGTTTGGATAGACTGGAAATATAACGTCAATACACAAGTTCCCAGTGTTGATTTCTCAAGTATCAGATGAGTGGTTGAGCTAGAAATTCTTTAAAATCCTACCCAGCCCCCAGATTCTAGGATTCTGATTCATTGCAACCCCATGTCCCAAATTTGCACATCCTTGCAAGTAGAAGGGAAGGGGAGACCGGCTAATTATTGTGACTAAATTGAGAAGGAGAAAAGCATTTGTATTGCCTCAGTGGAGTATGCATGGAGTCTTGGGAGAAGACAAACCCAATCTCATAAGATTACTGTGGTCATTAAATAAGATATTGCAGGCAGAACTGAGGCTGGGAGAGAGTATATGCCTTCTGTTGATCACTAGTTGGAGCAGAACTCAAATCTAGGTTGTTTGCTGGGGCCAGGACAGAATGCACTTCGGCTAGTTTAAACAGAAAAATAATCAGTTTAGGTAAGACTGCTAGGTAACCCACAGGCATGGGGACCAAGCAAACTGGGAAAAAGTCTCGATCATACCTGACCGCTGCAGCGGCCTCCTCGCCTCTGTGACTGGCAGGCGCATTCCCACCACCCGCTTTGTCTGTGGTCCCTGCCCAGAAGCGCCCCCTCTGCTGGCCCTGGGAGCTGGCTTCCTTTGTTACCCTGGAAGGAATCCCTCACTCTGCCTGCTTCTTCGGGTCCCTAGCTTGCTATCTAAGCCTCGTGTGGAAGTGCCTGACTGGTGAAGCTTGCCACCTGCCTGTGGTCCAACTGCAAGAGAGATTTAGAAATCTCAGAGATAGACACTGAAATTCCAATGTCTGTCTTGGAGGGATGTGGATTCAAAAAGTGGGAATTCTTCAGACGTAAGGAGAACATTCAAAGGGTGCTGGACTCCCCGAAATAATAGCAAATGTTTCCTAAATATAGTGCTTTCTTTCATAAAGCTGACAAAGTACAAATAGCTTTCATATTATTTTCACTTGATTCTTTGGAAAGGAATAATAGTGAGAAAGAAAGGCAGTAATGCGCATTTTCCCAGAAGGAGAAACCATTTTTTCAGGTGTGAAAAGTCTACGAAGGTTAAGCTAGGCTCGAAGTCCTCCAGCCGGTGGGGGCAGAGCCAGTGCTTAAACTAAGCCCTCAGGGTCGAAGTTCCTTCATTTACCACCACTGGCCTTCTCCTCACTTAGTCATGATGGTATTTGCCATTGGACATTTACAAAGAGTCTGTCTTTTTTCTGATTTTAAAATTATGCATCATTATTATATAAAATTTATAAAATTCTTAAAAATTGAAAAGTAAAACAAAAACACACCTGAAGAATTGAAAATGGAACTGCCTTACGACCCAGCGATTCCACTTCTGGGAATATAGCTGAAGAACCCCAAAACACTGATTGGAAAGAATCTATGCACCCCCATGTTCACTGCAGCGTTATTTACAACAGCCAAGATCTGGAAGCAGCCCAGGTGCCCATCAGGAGATGAGTGGATAACAAAGCTGTGGGACATTCACACCATGAAATACTGCTCCACTGTGGAAAAAAAAGGGACTCTTACCCTTTGCGACAGCGTGGAGGGACCTGGAGAGCATTATGCTGAGCGAAACAAGCCAGTCGGAGCAAGACAAGCACCATATGATTTCACTCATATGTGGAATCTAATGAACAAAATAAACTCTCAAGCACAGTAGAGACAGACCCATCGACAGATAGCAGGCCGACAGCTGCCGGCGAGGTGGGGGGGTTGTGGCGGCTGCGTAGTGGGGGGTGGAAGGATTGGGAAAAAAAGAGAAAAACACCCATGGACAGGGACAACAGTGTGGGATGGCCTGGGGGCGGTGGAGGGGGGAGGAGGCAGAAAAGGGTGTAGGGGGATAAATGGTGATGGAAGGAGACTTGACTTGGGGGGGGTGAGTACACAATACCTTGTACAGATGACACGTTGTGAAATCGTGCACCCGAAACGTATAATTTTGTTAACCAGTGTCACCTCAATAAATTCAATAACAATCTTACCGCCCAGCAGTGTCACCACTGCTAACACGTTTTTATCATAAAAATTGAAATCAAACAATATGTCATGGTCCGTTGCTTTTCCTCTTAACATTGTAAAAGGGACCTATCTCCATTTCATAAAAGGTCTTCCAAAACATAACTTAAATGGCTATATATTATCGGAATGGGCAAAAGTAGGTTTATAGTTGTAATACAAATAAATAATACAATAATTAAGAAATAATAATAGAAGAATAAAGTCTCACATACAACTGTAAACCTACTTTTGCCCACCCGTGTAATTTCATTACACATATAAAACATAATTTACTTAACTATATCTTAGTTCTTGGACACTTATCACTGGAGTTTTGCTTTATAAACAACAGTAATAGATATCCTTTTTAATATAAATTTTATATATATTACATATGAATACATATAGATGGCTAGATGATTATTATATCATATAATAACATATATAATAATAATATATGTAATCGTCAATATGTTCCTAAGCTAGAATCTTAGAAATGCAATTTCTAGGTCAAATGATATGAACTCGTTTGCTATGTTTGAAGGCAGCTGTTTTCCTGAAACTTAAGCAATACAAGGTCGGCTTGCTTGAGTTTTGTTCCTTGTAGATGACTTACTTCTGTTTGCTTGTTTTTATTGTTTCATTTTCACTTGAGTATTTTTGCCAGATTTTTTCTTCACCTGGGTAACTACCCATGCTTGCGGAGATTTATCCAAACATAGACTTCTTGTCATTGTTGGGAGCACTGGCTCTGGATCCAGACCACCTGGCGTGGAGTCCTGACCTTGCTGCTGGCTTCTTTGACCTTGGGCAAGTTAGCTGGCCTCTATGCGAGTCAGTTGCTGTATCTATATAATGGAGACCATAATTTTATATAGTTGTTGTGAGTTAATGAAATTAATATGGATTAATAAGACGAATGCCTGACAAATTAAATGCTCAAGAAGTCTTTATTATGACTATTACCCATTATTTTCTGTTGCGCTGTTTCATTCTTTTCTGGTCTGAAAGTTTTCCCTTTTCCTCCATTATTTCTTACTCTAATGCTGCAGTTGTTCCAGCGTGCTCCTCGAGAATTCCCATGTTCCCAGGTTCTCTCTGCTGGCTCTTCTGCCTGCACAGCACCTTCCTTCTCATCTTTGATCTTTTTATGTGTTTCCTTCTGTATCCTTAGAGAGCACTTCCAGGCTCATCCTCCGCATCAGTGCCTCAATTTTCTACCTTGACGAGCCCGATTTTACTATCTCCAACACGGATTTGGATGATCGTATTGCAATTTTAGTCTCCTTGTGATTCTCAGTCATCCCCAGCTCCCTTTTCATCTCTGTCCGCTATCTTTATGCGGTGTCCTGTTTTCATCTCGGCTTATTTCCCTGATAGCTTTGTGTCTGTTTCTTTTAGACCGTACCTTCTAGTATCTCTTTAATGTCACATCACGTTCTAAACTTTTCCTCTGAGCTCTGTAGTAATCATTTTTAGAAGTCTGTTTTTCCCGAACTTTGGAATGAGGTTTGCTTTCCATTGTTTTGCAGTGGTGGGTTTTTTTCATAGGGCCCGTGGTGGGTTTAGGCTTCTTTTATTCATCCTCAAGGGGAAAGCTTTTGGAGCCCAGCATTTGTTCATAGACAGATTGCATGGCTCTCCCTTGTCCCTATCACTTATCCCCTTGGGGACTGATCAGATCTTCCTCTAAATTTTTCTAGTGGTTGTTTCTAACTTGCAGCTTAGCTAGTTCCCAGTGTCAAGCAGTTATGCACCTCGTGTGGCTCTGTTATATGGGACTGACATTTTCTCCCACATGCACTGTCTGATTCTGTGATAATAATGCAGTATTTTAAAAACCACAGCTCCTAGCATGCATTATTCCTGGGTTTTTCTATCTTTACAGGAACCCTATCTCAGGATGCAGTGTAACAAAACCAGTCCCAACCTCTCCTTTCTAGTTATTTTATGAGAGTTGTTTACAAATGGATACAGAAAAGTGGGAGCAAATAAGATCTTCCCAGATTGTAGCCACGCATTAAGGCATTAAAGGCTGGCCAGCTTTCTTCTTTGTGGAGTTCCCAGGCCTTTGAACCAGGTAGCAGGCTAATGGGAAAGCGGTTCCTTCTGCCATCGTTCTGTAATTGAAAAGGCTGTTTCAAGAACTAAAGTACAGATAGTTTTTCCAAATGAGTTTCCTAAACCAGCTCCATCGGTCTTGGGTATCGTGGAAAACCATCTTCAATTCCAGCATGGCCTCCTTTCAGTATTAGTCTTTAATGTGCCTAGTTTCCTTTTTTTTTTTTCTGTCTTCTTAGGTACTGAAATGGGGAGTCAGGATACGTTGCATCAGGGACTGCTGGCCATACACCTCTTATAAATGAAAGTCTCACCTGTTTACCTTTAATATGTTCACTGTAAACAATTTCTGCATGACGTCACCTTCACACAGCAGCATCCTCTAGCTCTTGGTTTTGCCTCTTTGCTACCATATGATCATGCTTCCCTCTGCCTCCTGTTTATCTCTATGTGCTACTCCTCGAGGGCAGCAACCCTGCCTAGTTTGTCAGTATGTCTATTGGTCAGCTGGGAATATGCTCTGGAAATCTCTGGGTGAGCAATGACAAGGGAGCAGGCTCCTTGGCTCCTCATAGACACACGTGTGTCAGCAGAAGGAAAGGTTGGGCATCAGTTCCCCTGAGGGTCATAGGGTAATACTAAAGTGCTGTAAAAACCATTTGATGTGCCCAGCTAGGTATGGCTCAGTGGTTGAGCGTCGACCTAGGATCCTGGAGGTTGAGGTTCGTTTCCCGGTCAGGGCCCATGCCTGGATTGTGGGCTCAATCCCCAGTCGGGGCCATGCAGGAGGCAGCTGATCAATGACTCATCATTGATGTTTCTATCTCTCTCCCATCCCCTCTCTGAAATCAATAAAGATATGTTTAAAAAAAACAACAAAAAAAACCCACATTTGATCTAACACAACTGCTAAACTAAGTATTGGGTTCCCACTACGTGCAAGGTATTTGGGGTTTCAAGATGACTAAGCCCTGTCTGCCAGGTAGAAAACAGCTCATGCATGAGTAGCTCTGAAGGACAGACCACAGTCATGCTTTATTAATTAAAGTGACTCATAGAACTCACATGAACTGGATGATTTCCACTTGCTTACCCCACAAACATTTATTGAAGACCAACTCCAAGGCAGTGTATTAAGCACAAAACTAATTCTGAGTAGCAGTGTCAGAAGGAACCAACACATTACACTTGACTTGCCTAAGCAATGGAGAGGAACACCCACATTCCTTTGTAGTTACCCACTGTTGGGAAACATTTGCCAGGAATCCTCAACTCCCAGTTAAGCAAACAACTAGAGTTCTAGAATCAGGTGTCAGTCTAAATGTGTCTTTTGTCCATACTGTTCTCTCTTCTTCCCACTCTGTTAAGAAAATGCATTTTTTCTTTCTTTCTTAGCAACAGTCTTGTTCACAACAGGAGAAACTAAGGCAACACCCAAAGCATATATATTTGTATGTTACTGGAAATAGCCTGTGCTTTCTAAGCAGTTCTTAGTTATAACTTTTATTGCTGAAAAAAGCTTTGCCTATTTTTCTGATGCCACAGTTTGCTGCATTTAACACTTCGTTGACTTTTCACATTTCTTTCTTTCTAATTAAAAGATAAAAGATTTTCAAGAAGCCTACATCTAACTAATGATGTAAAGGGCAGGAGTAGCTGATATTAGGGGAAAACGGCATGTGAGTAATATAGTTTTTAATGACCCTGAATGTTTGTAAAGGAAGCAGGATGTGCTATGTTGCCCATTTTAAGATCAGCAAATCAAGACAGAGAGAAGAAAAGTACAGCCCTGGCCGGTGTGGCTCAGTGGTTGGGCATTGTCTTATGCACCAAAACTCTGCCGGTTCGATTCCTGGTCAGGGTACATGCCCAAGTTTCAGGCTCAGTCCCCAGTGCGGGGCAAGCAGGAGGCAGCTGATCTGTGTTTCTCCCTCTCTCTCCCTTTCCCTCTCCTTTCCCCTCTATCTAAAAAAAAAAAAAAAAATCAAAGAAAAAAGAGAAAAGTACAGGTCGGAAGTGAGTCAGTAAGTTAGAGAAATGAGGCATCCTGGCTTTTATTTCATATTCTTTCAACTGCATTATCTGGTTTTCATCTATGTTATGGGTCGCACATACTTTCTGAAGGGCAAGGATGCACAATATTCTAATGGTAATAGTAGTAGCCAACTGGATTGACCTCTTATGCTATCTATGCCAGGCACTGGGCTAAGTGCTTTTCATATATAATCTCATTTAATCCATACAACAGTGATGTAAAGTAGGCATTATTTCCATTTTAGTGTGAGGAGATGAAGGCTTAAAGATGATAACTGGCCAAGGTAACATAGCCCGTATATGGCAATACTTTGGATCGAACCCAATTTTGTCTGACTTCAGAGCTCATGTGCAGTCTAAACTAGACCTGTGCTGTCTGGAGATCAAGTATCAACCCCTCACCTTACTTTTGCCACATTTGTGACCGAGAGAAATTGTGACTCCCTGGAGTTTCACAAAGGGTTGGTGAAAGAAGTGGAATTAAAATGCAAATTTCTCAATTTCCCGACTGCTATACTGCTGAGAGGAAAGAGGGGCATTTCTTTGTTGTGAGTAAGTGCGCCAATCTGCACTGTTTGGCTGAATGTCAGAGTAGAGGCATAGCACATCTAGCATTTTTACAGAAAAGATGTAGAATATCTTCATTTAGGAAAGTTGTTTCCAAACTTTGTCACCTATTTCAAATGAAAAGAGAGTGGCCGTTTAAAAAATGTGACCTGCCCAGCCGGCATGGCTCAGCGGTTGAGCATCGACCTAGGACCCAGGAGATTGCTGTTTGATTCCTGGTCAGGGCACATGCCCTTGTTTTGGGCTCGATCCCCAGCAGGGGGCGTGCAGGAGGCAGCCGATCAATGACTCTCTCTCATCATTGATGTTTCTCTCTCTCTCTCTCTCTCTCTCTCTCTCTCCTTTCCCTTCCTCTCTCTGAAATCAATAAAAATATATTTTAAAAAATAAAATTTTTAAAGTGTGGCCTGGTTGTCTTTCTGACTTAGCATAATACTCTCCAGGTCCCTCCATGCTGTCACAAAAGGTTAAGAGACCCTTATTTTTTACAGCTGCACAGTATTCCACGGTGTAAATATACCACAGCCTTTTTATCCACTCATCTACTGTAATACTTTCAACAGTAAAGATAATTTTTTTTTTAAAGTGTGACCTGAAGACCGTTTGCTACAATTGAGGTAATTTTTTGATGTTGAATCTCACATAAGAAATTTCTGAGTATCAGTGGGAATAGATTCACCAATCTCCTGATTAGAATGTACATCCCTGAGAACTCTGTGCAGTTAAAAGGGCTTGGGGTCAGAGGTTGAAGTCCCATTCTTCATTTTCCTCTCTGGGTGAGCTTGGTTAAGTGGTTTACCCTCTCTCATCCTCAGTTTGCTTGCTACAGGATAGCTTTTATAGCATTTATAGATCACTTACTTAAGAAATAGTTAAATAGGACAGGTGAAAAGCAATTTGCAAATGGGAAAGGGTATATAAATTTTAGTTTCTGTTCTTAATGAGTACCATCTTCACCCTAGGCTTTACAAAAGCAGTTATTGCTTTAACTGTTTTTTCTATGTGTAGTCATTGATTTACTCATTCATGTGTACACCCAGCATTTATTAGGGCCTCTGCTATGCCCCACAGCAGGTAGGGTATAAGGAATATGTCAGAACTAGGAGACAGAATCTAGCTGTCTGCTCATCCTTTACTTGGATATCTAATAGACATCTCACCATATTCAAAACTGAACCCTGATTCTGCCCTAAACCCTAAAACTACCCACCCCCTTCCTGTGGGCTTCACTCTTTCCTATCTCAAGTGATTACAGCTTCATCGTTCCAGGTGCACAGAACACAGACTTTGAAATTAAATTTGGCTTCTCTTTTTTCTTTCCTATCCCACATCTCCAAAGAGTTAGAGAATCTCATTAGCTGTGTTGAGAGTCAGACACATCTTTCCATATCCATCCTCTGCAGCTACCCTGATCTAAGCTACTAGAGTGGGTTGAGTTGTGTCCCGCTAAGAGATCCCTTTAAGTCCTAACCCTAGTACCTGTGAATGTGACCTTATTTGGAGAAGGTTTTTGCAGAGATCAAGTTAAGATGAGGTCATCCTGGATTAGGGTGGGCCACAAATCTCATGACTGGTATCTTTGTAAGAGAAAGGAAAGGGGAATTTGGATACAGAGAGGCAGACGTGGAGGAGACAGCCATGTGAAGATGGAAGTAGAGATTGGAGTGGCACTGTCACAAGCCATGGGACACATGAAGCCACCAGAAGCTGGAAGGGCCAAGAGAGGATTCTTTTCTGGAGCCTTCAGAGAGATCAATGGCTTGATTTCAGAGTCGTGGCCCCCAGAACTGTGAGAGAATAAGTTTCTGTTGCTGTAAGCTACCGAGCTTGTAGCAAATTGTTATGGCAGCCCCAGGATGCAACCGCTAATATGCTGGGCCTGAATAAATGCAATAGCCTTTCTAACTAGACCTTGTTTCCAGCTGCATTTCCTAAGTATATTCTCAACACAGCAGACAGGCGATCTTTTCCAAAGCCTAAGTAAGATCATTGTCCCTCCCTGTTCAAGACCCCCAATGGCTTCTCATCTCAGAGCAAAAATGACAGTTCTTCCAGTGGCCTTCAAGGCTCTACAAACCTGCCATTTCCTCCACACCACACTCCTCCTCTCCTTCATTCACTCTATTCCAGCCACGTGGCTTCCTGCCTCCTTGTTTCAAACACCCGGGCACCCTGCCTCAGGTCATTTGTACTTACTGCTCCTTTGGGCCAGAGAAAATACTCTAATACTTAAGCACCATCCTCAGGTATGGACCCTTCAGAGTGGATGCTGCCATAGGGCTGCAGCTGAGTCCTGGAGGCCTCTGCTGTGTGAGTCCATGCCTTAGTCACCTGCTGCCTGGGAAGTGGTTATATCCAACAGTGCGGACATATTTCGGTATTTCAACAGCCTGTCTGGCCTTACAGACCTTCCTGGGTGAATATCTGCTCCGGCTCTGCTGTATTTTCTCTTTTCTAGAGACCCACAGGGTTTAATCTCTTCCTTCCTTTAGGTCTTTGCTCACATGCTCCCTTCTCTGTGAGTCCCATGCCAACCCCCTATTTTAAATTGTAGTCCACACTCCTTATCCATCTCTTCTACATTCTATTTCTCTACGGAACTTATTGTCACACACACACAGATTGTTTACCTTATCTATTGTCTGTCTCGGGCAATGGAACATGAGGCGCATGGGGACGGGCTTTGTTGTTGCTGCTGCTTTGTTTCCTTTGCCTGCTGTGCTTCGTTTTTCATTCTGTTTTATCATCTGCTGTGCTCCCAGCACCTAGAACAGCGCCTGGCACATGGTAGACACTCAGTAAACATTTGTTAAACAAATGAATGAATGCTTTCAAATAGCTTACAGAATGGCTGTGTGTACATCCGCGAAGACAGAGAGGAGTCCTGAGCAGCCCACATGCTGCAGGACCTGTCATTTCCAGTGCTCTTTGCTGAATGTTGAAGCCCAAGCCGAGGAAAGATGCTCCCTCCCTCTCTCCTCCTGCCTCCCCCGACCACAGAGAGCCAGGTGAGCCCAGAAATGGATCCTCTCCAGCAGTTCTCTTTATTTTAACAATTGTGATTTAAAATCACATTGTGACACAATCCCGGCATCCTCCTTTGTGGCAAAATAGTTTTATTTCTATATCGTTAGGTAAAGTATCATTAACAATTTGCTTTGTTTTGACAGCATGGAGCTATAATTAGTTTCTACAGGAAAGCGCACCAATTAACGCAGTGTTTGTGCTTCTTGGCTTGAATCTGAATGGAAACTGGAGGAAGCTCACTGAGAAAATGTAAAAAGTTACATTGATGTTAATAAGAAATTCACCTGCCTGCGGATTAAGGAAACACTACTCCTTTAGTTACCCTGAAGGAATGGTGTTTCTTCTTGTCTCAACTCCCCAAGACATTTTAGTAATGCCCATCCCATCTGTGATCTCCTCTTTCTCTGAAATCCTCTTTTATTTACATTATCACTCCTCATACTCAGAAATAGGTACCAATCTTTTATTTTCAGTAGGTTGCCCAGATAAGTTAAAATTAAAAAGAATTTGGCATACTATACAGTAGATAGATGATAGAAAGGGGGAGACATTAAGGTAAGTTTAAGTGAAAAAAAAATGAGTTTGAAGAACAGTGTAGATGGTATCATTTGTTCTATACAACTGGGAAAATAAGAATATATATTTATATTTGCTTATATTGCATGAAGTAACAGTGGCAGGCTAAACAGGAAACTATTGATGAAATGGTTATCTGTAGGGGTGAAGGGGCAGGGATGCTATAGGAATGAGGTTCTTCGGGTTTACCATTTTACAACATTTTAAGATGTGAAGCAGGTAAATGTGTTGCTTGTGCAATTTTTTGTTGTTGTTAATTGTCACCCGAGGATATTTTTTCCATTGATTTTTCAGAGAGAGTAGAAGGGAGGGAGGGGAAGGGAGGAGAAGAGAGAGGGAGAGAGAGAGAGAGAGAGGAATATTGATGTGAAAGAGATACATCGATTGGTTGCCCCCCAACCCTGCACGCTCCCTGACTGAGGCCCAGGATCGAGCTGCAACCTAGGTACGTGCCCTTGACCAGGAATTGAACCCAAGACTCTTTGATCCGTGGGCCATGCTCTAAGCCCTGAGCAACACTGGCCAGGGCGCCTTTTCAATTTTTTCGCTTTTGTTTCACAAAAGGACTATGGTGTCATCCTTATGCAGGACCTAAGGCATCGCTGGTGACACCAAATGCTCAATACGTGAGATTGCTTGAATGCAAGAGGAGCAACGAGGCAGGCCTATTTCAGCCACATCCAGCCTGGCTACGCCATGGTCACGTGAACACACTGCCGCAGACAAGGGACTCGCCGTGCTTGCTGAGATGGCTTGTTCTCAGCTTCCTGCGATGCTCAGCCTCCCTTTCACTCCATACTGCCCATTGAATTATAGAAACGCTAAGGTTTTATGCACATTCTTCCTCTTAAAATAATAATTAGTGTTTCGTAGTTGACATGGCTCTTTTGTATATTGTCCCCTTTGGAGTGTTACTTGTGGAGCCCATACCTTTCTTTGTCCAGGCCCTTAGTCCAGGCCGTTGGGTGTCCCTGATAGTCTGGGCCACCCTTAGAGGAAATGTGCAATAGAGCATAATTGGTTAAGTGGGTGGGTTTGATTTAGAAAGACCCTGGTTGAGATCCTCGATTCACCATGTTTTGTCGTGTGATATTGGTCAAGTTACTCATATTTTCTGAACACTTCTATAAACTGGCATAATCATTCCTGTTAGGGTTGGGATGATTCTATGAGGTAAGAGAACTCAGATGTATAGTACTGTGTCTCATACATGTGAGTAACCGATAAATATTAAGAATGACATTAGCTTGGCCAGCGCAGCTCAGTGGTTGAGCATCGACCTAGGATCCAGGAGATCGGGGTTCAGTTCCCAGTCAGGGCACATGCCCGGGTTGTGGGCTCGATCCCTAGTCAGGGGCATGTAGGAGGCAGCCAATCAGTGACTCTCTCATCATTGATGTTTCTATCTCTCTCTCCCTCTCCCTTTCTCTCTCTTAAATCAATAATATATATATTTTTAAAAGAATGACATTATTATTATTATTTATATGTACTGATTTCCAGTACATCTAGAAGTTTTACTCCCTACGCACCCCAAATATTTCTTTCTTGCTCTTTGGCACAATGCTCATTATTAGGGCATTAAAGATACATTACTTTGGATTAAGCATATGCTCTGCCAAGGTGTTCTCATTAAAAATGCAGATTTACTTAGCTTAACTTTACTGAGCTTAGTCATCCCAGGATGACTAAGAGCAGGTGCCAAATAGACTGGACACTGGCAGGAGTCAGAAAGAGTAATTTTAGAGCATGGGCTTCCCCTCCTCAGGAATAACCAAGGAGGCAGAGCTGTGGGAGTGAAGGGAATCTGCATCGCCTTGGATATTGGGCAGGCAGGGGGCACTTGAAACAGCAGCCAAAGTTGAGAGCAAAACAGGAACAAGGGGCTGGAGAGCCTGAGAGAGAGAGTCCTGGTCCACCGACCTGCCCCACCATCCACAGGCAAATGAAACATGTCAGCTCAGCCCCTTGGCACCTGCATCTTTGCCTGTCAGAGCATAACTGGTCACGTTTGGGTCCTGCCACTGGATCTGAGTGAGTGATACAGTGAGACCACATAGCTCCCTTTCTGTTCGTGAATCACACTCAGGTTCTGAAGCATGGATGTGATGTAACAGATTACTCCAGTTGCTTTGATAGGATGGGTGGAAGCGAAATGAGAATGAAGAAAGATATAAGGATTGGAAAGTACTTTTCTAGTCCAGGAGTGAGGTAAGGAAGGCCAGGAAGAGTAGGGTTTCTTTGCCTTCTTTCTGAAGATTACACAAGCCTGGGGCCATGTTTCAACATGACTGTCCGGTCTACCGCCCAATACAGATTCATTTTGGTCATCATCTTGAGAATTTCCGCGTAATAATCAGCTTGGTCTTGAAGTCGTTCCATTTTGGTGTTTAGGATTGATGGCTTTATCCACAATTTCCCACAGTTAATTCAGTCTTGCAGTCACATTAGACAAACATGTCTCTCTCTTTATGAACCAGCAGGTGTCACTATTGATCAGTTGGAAATTAACATGGTGGCCTCACCATGGTAGGAGTAGATCCACCTCTGATTAGGAAAAAATGAGTTTGGCATTTCAGGTTAAAGAGCTACGGCCTCAGATCCACTGGCCTCCTGGTGGACAGCTGTGTTCTCAGAAGCATGTATGCGTCTTCATCAGCAACTACCTGCCGGTGCAAGGCAGGTGCAAGAGGTCTTCATGGAGAATGGAGCTGAGACAGTCCTCATTGCTCCACCTTCTAGCACCAGTGCCCTGAGAATTACTGATAGTTTCCCTTCTTTGGTCTATTTCTTATATACAGGGTGTGGCAATAGTAGGTTTACTGTTGTTTGTATGGAAAATAATGCAATAATTAATAAATAAAAATACAAGAATAAACTGTGTTTCGCATACGCACAACTGGAAACCTACGTTTGCCCCACCCTGTATTAGACTTGATTTCAGAGAATTCTATGCCAGAAATAATCAGATGTGTAAATCATGTGGTGAACTTCAAATTAAAAATATAAACTTGGGGCCCAGCTGGCATAGCTCATCAATTGAGCACCGACCTATGATCCAGGAGATCGCAGTTCGATTCCCGGTCAGGGCACATGCCCGGGTTGTGGGCTCCATCCCCAGCAGGGAGTGTGCAGGAGGCAGCCGATCAATGACTCTCTCATCATTGATGTTACACCTCTCTCTTCCTCTCTCTGAAATCAATAAAAATATATATATTAAAAAATGTAAACTTGGGGGGAGATGTTTTCGTTTTTTTAAATGATTTTATTTATTGACTTTAGAGAGAGGAAGGGAGAGAGAGTGAGAGAAACTCGTTGTTCCCCTTATTTATGCATTCATTGGTGGATTCGTGTATGTTCCCTGACCTGGGATTGAATCCACAACTTCAGTGTATACAGATGATGCTCTACCTGGCCAGGGCCAAGACGTTATTGACTATACGGCATCCAAGACTCTGTTCTTTCCTTCAACAGGAAACTCAACATAAGACATTTTGTTAAATGCGTCCATGCATATCCTTTCTGTCCACTAGTATATACTGAATTATTACATGCTTCCCCTGTGAAGCTTGCCCCAACTTCATTCCCCTCCAGGGAATTAATTCTCTTATATAAGATTCCTCCAACTTTAATATTTATTTTCTCTCAATATTTCTCTTGTTTAATTTGTTGTATGTGTGGTTTTCTACTGCTGGACTGTGAGTTCTAGGCCATTTTTTAAAAGCAAAGATGTTGATATGATCTACCCACCCCCGAACCTGCCTTGTTTCACACGTCGGTTATCAAAATAGCTAGCATTATGTGATTCGCTTTTGTAATTGAAACCCCTTGAATAATGTCTTGCATAGGAGAGGTACTCAATAAATACTTGAATGTCTGACATTTCAGTGATGCAAAACAAAGCCTCCTTCTCTGCCCCCTTAGTGAGAAGCTTAGAGTGTAGTAGGGGGTATAAAATATACTTACAAATACATATTACAAGGTAGGACGTCCTATGGGAAGAGTGCACATAAAGTGCATTGGGAACCCAGTATGAAAGACCTCTCTGAGTAGCCGGTCATAAAAGATTTGTGGGAAAAGTGGTTTTTAATCTGGAAATATATACGTAGAAAAGAGAGGGAAAGTAGAGGAAGGTGAAGATATTTGGAATAAAGGAAACAGCAGGGCTGAGGCATAGGGAGAGAAAAGCCTAGAAGGTGCATTATGTATGTTGTTCAGTTGGATGGAAACGACTAGGATAAAAAGAAATAATATATGACAAGAAAAAGAATTTTGGTCTTGAACATATTACATTTTATGTAGATAGTAAGGTTTTATTGAGTTTGGACCAGGAAAATAACATCTAGGTAACTAAGTATATGATATTCCCAGTTTTTAGAAGATGTAATGTTATAATTTAACATTTTGAATGACGTCTTTGAAATTCTGGCGGTGCTCCCAATGGCTTAACTCCTTTGAATAATCCTAGCTAATTGCCAAAGAAAATAAAAATTATTCTATTCAGTACATGCATTTTCGAAGGCTTGGGAGGCAAGCATTTCAGATAGAGGAAAGAATTCAAGAGAAACAGTCTCTAGGGACCTCTTTGAGGCTCCACGTTGGTGGCAGGCCTCTAGCTTTACTAACATCCAATTTAAAAAAAGAGTGACATTCCCAACAGAGACTGGAGTATTTTTAGGAAGAGGAAAGGACTGCACAGTGGCCCGAAAGCAGCAAATATCCACTTCAAGGGGAGAAACCTGGATGCTTTCAACAGAAGGAAAATGGCCAGTGCAAAACAGCTAACAGAGAGGAGGGAAGTAGCATTTTTTTAAAGATCATATTATTCAAGAACCACAGAAAAAGATTTCCGACTATTACTGTTCTTGTCAAGGCCCTCTCAGTCCCCGTGTATTCAAATTTTCCGTTGAGAGAGAGAGAAGTGTTTTTAACGTATGTATATTTGAAAAGTGAAGATAAGGAGGGACTTTTTAAGACCAGAGAGGCATTGAATAGCTGGCATTTGGAGGAAATGCATAAACAGTGACAGTGGTGTGAAAATATCAGGAAATGATAAAACCTTGAGCCAGTTATATGGAATCGTTGATCCAGAAAAGAGCCAGATGGTGCTAAAGAAAAACCCAACGACCTGACCACTTTAGATGTTTTCCCATCCACTGCCGACCTGTGGAGTGAGCAGCATTCATAGGTATGGCAGATGATTGCTGACCAAATATATCTTAGAAGAACCTCTCTCACCTCCTTTTCAGGATCCTCATATTCATCTGGAACTAGACCTCTTATGATATTACCTAAACATCCATGCCTGCATTTTGCCCTGCTTTTACTCGTGATTTTCTCTACCTGTCAAAAATCTCATTTTGCCCACATGAATTATTCTATGATTAATCCCACCAGATAGAAGTTATTTTTCCTCTAAATTTCCATAGAATTATAAGTATCCATCTCATTTTTTGTAGGGTTTTTTTTGTTGTTGTTGGTTGTTTTTTTTTAGTTACATTTTTAGCCCTCAGTTTTTTTGAGAATAAATAATAGTGATCAGGGAGAGACAAATCAAAATCTATACTTATGAGAAATTTACACATTTCTCTATGTGAGTGTATGTTTCTATCACCCAATTTATCTTAGTAGATAGATGAGCCAATATCTCAGTTTGAAGTGTCTGCATTCAGGTCAATAATGACCTCATAGTTGTTTTTTTTATGACAACCATGAAATTGCATTGGGTTAACTTAAGTACCCATTATGGAGGCCTCCCCAATGCAAAGTGAGCTCCATGGGTGTTTCCATGTCTGATGAGTGGCAACTTTTAAAGGACACTTTCTCCGGATTTATACATATACAAGTGTATTCTAGACGGCAGTTCCTTGAGGATAGGGACTGTGTCTGCATCAATGCTGCACAGTATCTGCACAGTACCTGCACGTGGTCGCTAAGCAACTCAGCCCAGAATTGATGAAGGAATAGTTCCCAGAGCCTCTGAGCACTCGCCATTTATTGTGGGGTAACCAGAACTTTCAGCTGTGTCTCAGGATGGGGTTAGGTTCTAGTAGAAGATCCATCAGAAGCCAGAGGGTACTGGAGAGGTCCTTGTGTCGGGGTAATGATCCAACTTCTCTACGGAGGTTGAATTCTTCCTGCTGTGTCTTTCTGGAGAAGTCTTTCAGAACTGCTGGGGTCCTTATTTAGGTATAGCTCGAGCAGTGCGTAGTGGTTCGCTAGCCCAGCAGGCCATTCCTCTTGTTCGGTCTTAGAATCACCTGCACTCATGTTACTAGTTACCTATAAGGGACTCATGGGGTTATAACCTTAGCTGACTCTGGTGAGCTCTCAGGTTAGAAAGAGAATTGCATGTTGAGAGTCAAAAGAAATATCTGCTCTACAAAACCACTTCACAGTCGCTGGGCCTTCAGGCATCCCAGTTCTCTCTAAGGGGGATTTTGAGGGAGATAGTCAGTGACAGAGAGAACACCAGCCAAAGACCGTGGGCTCAGGTTTTTCCCTCTCTTTGGTATGAACGACGTGTGTGTAAAGCAAATCACAAAATAGCGGATTTACAGATGTTTGGCTGAAGTTCTGGACTCAGACCTGGGTTTGAATCCTGGCTCTACCATCAAGTACTTTGAAACAGAAATGCCTCTAAGCCTCAGTTTCTTTGTCTATAATAATACGAGGATGGTAATATTAGTACCTTGCTCACTGGTTTGCCATGAAATAGAAATGGCATAAATCATATTAAGTGTTTAGCATCGTGCTTGTAAAATGCTCATAAGTGTTAACTGTTGGTGTTGATACTGTTGTTACCAGGACTATTATGCCACAATCAAGGAGAATAGCACATACAGTGCATCAGTGCACTCAGATGCTCAAAACATATATGCATTTCCTTCCTCCCTTCCTCCCCTCCTTCCTCCCTCCCTCCCTCCCTCCCTTCTACCTCTCTTTCTTTCTAGTTTAAAATATATTTTTATTCATTTCAGGGAGAGAGAGAAACATCAATGATGAGAGAGTCATTCATCAGCTGCCTCCTGCATGGGGATCGAGCCTTCAACCCGGGCATGTATCCTGCCTGGGAATCAAACCATGACCTCTGGTTCAAGGGTTGATGCTCAACCACTGAGCAACAGCGGCCCGGCTACCCTCTCTTCTTTCCTTCATTAAATATTCATATATGTATATAATATCCGGCTAAGATCTCTGCTGGGTGCTAGAGACGCAGTGATAAACTTCATGCTGCTCCTCAGGAGGTCATATACAAGTGGAGAAGACAGATGCATCAATACGCTCTTACAGTGCGTGCTCATAATTATAACAGTGGGTGCACTGTGCATAATGTAGCCTGGAAGAAGCAATGAGTGAGTCTAATAGGGAGAGAATGGACATAGGTCAGGAGGAATGATTGTTTGCCAAGATGAATGACTAACGGGGAAAGCCGTTCTGCAGAGGAAAAAAACATAAAGGTGCTATGGGTATGTGACGGCACCTCTGGGCAGTGATGAGCAGTGTTCAGGAGAATATCGGACATGAGGCTGAGACCCTGGCACAGAGAACTCTATGTGGGGTTTGTAATTTAGGGAAACGTCATAGATTGATTGCTACAGTTTAGAATAATCACTCCGGCAGGAGTGGGGAGAGGAACTATTGAATTCGTATAGTTCTCATTTGATCGGCCAGGACTGCAGCACACACACACTCCTGAAGCCATCGCTTGCAAGGGGAATGGAAGGGCTGTGATCGCTCAGACTCGTTAAGATGCACCCAGCGCCTCCTGAAGCACATGGTCGCTCGGTACTTGAATAAAGATGGAATTTTCTGTGCAAGAAAGGGGGAAGGCCAGAAACAGCTGTTGGGCAGACAGTGCTATCTCCCTCAGAAGTCAAATACATAGGCCTTAGTGGCCAAGTGCATGTTAGGGCTCAGGAGTGAGAGATGACTCCCAGGCTTCTGGCTTAGGCCTCTCAAATAATTCTATTTGACAATTACCTATATAGACATGTTTCAATAGGTTTAGGTTCAGGAGGACTGTTACTATAGTGCATTCATATGTTCCTAGGGTTTCAGAAAAGCTTTAAAATGTGATTTTATCTTAGCTGCTCTGTGGAACTGGGTCTGTTTTGAGTGAAAGCTGAACATTCACTAAATCACTGCCCAAAGTTGAGCACACTTGGGAGCAATATGTGTATGTCCGATGGTTTGAGCTCATTTTTCGATAAGGTAACTATAACTATGAATGCCAGCATTTATCGCAAAATAAAATATTCTGCTTAGAACATTTTTTAAGGCAGGAAACATTTGAGCTTTCTCTTATATAAGGTCTCTGAGTAAATGCTGCACACACTGTTTCCTCTTTATATTCTCACTTCATCTTGGCGTATCGGGACAATGCCCTAACCAGCTCAGCTACCAAGCCAGGGCATCGCTTAATCTTCAAACAGTTTATTTACCATGAACCCAAACATCCAGAATTCTGTTTCTGAGGCAGTCAATCTTTGCCATCGTTCTCATCAGAGTAGCTGAAAAAATGATCTTCAATAAGGGCACATTTGGTGTCTCCCTATAGTGGGAGGCCTGTCTATTTCTAGAAATACGTTGCTATGTTACAAATGCACCATCCTCGTACTATACGCAGGAAGACAGCTGATTTAAATTGGCCTATACAAGGCCAGTAATGGGAAATAATAAACTCGAGCGTTCTAAAAGCATCAGTCCTTGTTCACAGTTCCCTTCTCTTCCTTTTAAAATAAATATAATTTTCTTCCTTCATCCCTTTTCATCTTTTTTTCCCCAGAGAAAGCACAATCAATGTTCTTAAGTAATTTGACATAAAACAGAACTAAAAGACTGATCAGATTACAGTTCGTGAAGCCTTCCCATCCTGTGAATTTTCTTCCCCATCTTACAGAGAAGAAACTTCACTTCAGCACTTTGTAAATAATTCTCCAGCAACATGTTAATTTTAATTTGTGGAGCGAGCAGTACAAGAAGCATTCTGAATACTGATGCATGTTGGAGGCAAACTCCAATTAGCGTAAACAGCATGGAGACATTTGACCCTAATTTACAAGGGTGTTAACCTAAAAGAAACACTGAGCCCTGTTGAATAAGATTTCAGTGACAGCCTAAAGGAGCAATGACGTGTTCAACATGATTCTCAAGTACAGGCAAAGGGAGTGGATTCCACCATATGTCTGGCATAGAGAAAAGACGTTATGATGGTATAGCTTTCATATTAAATAGCATTTTAATCTACTTTGTAGAATATCAGATCATCTTTTTAGAACATACTCAGTTTGGGAGGCATTTATATTATAGGCATAAAGGTGCTTTCTCATCTCAACAGACATTTTCTAGTTACCTACTATGCAAATTTTTATCCCAGTAACATATAACCCTATATCTACTACATCAGCATCCTGGTGGGTCTTCCTGATCACTTTCTCTCTCCCAACCTGGATCCATCCTACATGTTACCATTATAGGAAAATACTGATCATATCACTCAAATGCTTTGCCTCCTTAGTGATGCCCATCACCTGCCTGATCAAGTCCATACTCCTCAGCCTGACATTCAAGTTCCAGTGGTGAATGGCCCCAATCTAACTCTCAGCCCCACATGCCATTGCCCAGGTACTTTCATCTTCTGCGTCAATGCCTTCACTTGAAGAAGAAGTTTCTCAGCCGGCGTGGCTCAGTGGTTGAGCATCCACCTATGAATCAGGGGGTCATGGTTTGATTCCCAGTCAGCGCACATGCTCGGGGTGAGGGTTCAATCCCCAGTAGGGGGTGTGCAGAAGACAGCTGATCAATGACTCATCATTGATGTTTCTGTCTCTCCCCTTCCCTCTTCCTCTCTTTAAAATCAATAAGAACTTTTTTTTAAAGGGGTTAATCGTGCTCCCTAGATGTCTGCTTCTTTGAGGATAACCTGTAAGTAGGGGACCATTTGTTTTCTTTAACTACACTACATATTCTTCTTGCCTCTGCATGTGCTCTTTCTACAAGGAGGAATTTCCCATCTTCCTCTACCTCGATTTTTTCCCCAACTTTAAAGACTTGTGGAATCTCAGCTCCCAGACATAGCAACTCCTATGTTTTGTTTCCCCTCCAGTAACTATAGAGGTTCCTTACTCGTGAGTCCTTTACTCACGTTCATCTTTGTGGGCAGCTATGCCTGGCACTTTGAGCAGAGAAGAACAATGAAAACTCACTGTGTCTTGCAGGTGAAAATGGCTCCATGTGACTCTTCTGTCCATTCGGTAACTGACCGACAGAAACTGGAGAATCCCAAGAGATCTGCAAGCATATACCCAGCTCGCTGCCTATTTTTAAAGGAGTAATGAAGCAGAGGTTCAGAGCTTGGTGTCTGGGATCATGCAGACCTGGGTCAAACCTGGCTCTACCACTCACTCCCTGTGTGAGCTCAGGTAAGTTTTTAATGCACTATGAACCTCTGCTTTCTCATAGAGGAATGGGAATTGAAACTGTATGGTTGTCACAAGATGGTGATGTGATTGATGGGCAAATATCAACAAAAAACACTTAAAGGATATAAACTCTATTTGTGGAACAAGAAATAGAAAATTATGGACATGATACATAAAGCAAGAGATGAAGCAGTTGGAGATATTGACTTCTCAGGTCTTCCACTCTCCCTAAGGTCGTAAAAATTGCCAGAGAGTCCACCCCCAAAGTGAGAAGATTCTGCAAAATATGAGACTTGCTTTTACCTTTTTCATGGAAAGTTTATATGACTCTTCTGCTCTGGTTGTGTTTGCCTGCACACTAGTTGCAACTTGTGGGTTCAAAATAACCTCAGCCCATTCTTAAGTGTTTATTGTGATATTAGATAGGTCATTTGTCCTTGGATGTTTCTGAGGCCTATTCCTGTTGGGATATTACCTGCTGCATTTGATAGAGGAAAGGAAGTGAGATAATGCATGTAAAATAGTCAGCGTAGTATTGGGCACAGGGGAAGTGCTCGTTCAGTTATAGCTGGAGTTATTATTATAGTTTTTGCACACTACTTGTTTTCCCCTCTAATGGGGGAATCACAGTGAATGATTTTAGAGTGGGAAATCCGAATGCTTTGTCAGGTGGAACTACTGCGAATTCCCCCCAAGTCTTACCATAACCAATGGTGACAATAGGAGTAGAATGGGAGAAGTGATATTTTTAATATTAGGAACTACGTATTATTGAAGAGGTGTATGAAATCAGTGTCAGCTGCACCTGCCTCTGGAATGAACATTTTCTTTGTTAAGGTGGAACCAGAAAGGGGAGGAATGAGTGGAGAAAGTCAATGAACGAAGAGGCAGTGATGATATTGTCATATATTCATATATAAACATAAAAACAAATGCAAATATAAATATAAATAATATAAATATAAATATAAAATAAGTAAATATATATATTGGTCTTTGTCTCCTTTCAGTACATAGCTCTTGGAATGTCCTGTGATTCGAGCCTTAAAGGTGTATTTTGTTATGTTAATGAGGCAATTTTTGGACCACACCTAAGGATGGTCCAACAGAACCAACCAGGTGATTAGAGGGTTGGAACTTTCAGTCCCAAACCTTGACCTGTGGAGAGGGGAAAAGGGTTAGAGGTTGAACCATTTGACAATAGCCAACCAAGCCTATGTAACAAAACCTTCATAAAAACCCAAAAGACTGGGTTTGGAGAGCTCTCAGGTTGAATGCTTGGGGATATGGAGAGAGCGGCACACCAGGAGAGGGCATGGAAGCTCCGTACCCTTTCCCCACACCTCGCCCTGTGCATCTCTTCCACTGAGCTCTTCCTGAATTCTATGCTTTTATTATAAATTGGCAATCTAGTAAGTAAAATGTTTCCCTGACTTCTCTCAGCCTCTCTAGCCAATGAATCAAGCCCAAGGAGGGGGTCGTGGGTACCTCTGATTTGTAGCCAGTCAGAAGTACAGTAGCAACTGGTGTCTGAAAGTCTTGTGGAAAGTCGGAAAGACGGAAAGTCTTGTGGAACTGAGCCCCTAACCTGTGGGATTTGATGCTATTCTCCAGGTAGTATCAGAAATGAATTGAATCGTATGATACCCAGGTAGTGTCTGAGAATTTCTTGGTGGCATCGGACCAACCCCTACAACACATACCTTAGAATTGGTAGCAGAACCCTTTAGCCAGTCATTTGAAATCTCCCTGGCTATTCTGTGTGGCTGTTGGAAAACTCATCTTTACTGTATCAAATTCTCATCAAGTAGCCTATAGTATTGGGTGCCTACTGTGTGTTCAGGGTTCTGCTAAATTCTTTGAGGGAATAGAAGGAAGCTATATGACGTGCTGCCTCCTCTTCAGTCGGACCTTTTACCATTGGAGTGCTCGGAGTTCAGCATCTAATCCTGTTTTCTCTTGGTCTACACTCGCACCTTGGTGAGGCCATGGCCTTAAATACTAACTCCATGCCAGTAACTCCCAAACTTACATCTCCATCTAGACCTCTCTCCTGAACCCCAGCTTTGTATGACCAGCTGCCTATTATAGATCTTTATTAAGAAATCAAACAGATTTTGCAAATCTGACATGGCTAGGCATAACCAAATTCCTAATCTCCCAATAGCCAGCCTCATCACCCACAGCACAGCAAACCCCATCCCACTGGTACCCCCCCCTTAGTTCACAATGACTACATTCTTTCACTTACTAGGACCGAAAACCTTGGAGTTGTCCTTGACCATTGTTTCTTCTGGACTCCCCAAAATAATTTGTCATGAGTCCTGTTGGATTTGCCTTAAACATTCGTCCAGAAGCTGACCACTTTTCATTATTTCCATTGTTACCACTAAGGTCTGAGCAATTATCAGCTGGACCCATGGGTCACTGCGACAGCCCATTAACTGAGCTTCCTGTTTTCAGCCTAATTTTCGCCTCCATGGCGTCTACTCTCCATTGAACAGAGTGATGCTCTAAGAACGTAAGTCAGACATGTGACCCTTCTCCTCAAAATCTTGATGGCTTCCCATTCAGGCTAAAAGCCAGAGTCCTTACAATGGCATATGGCGTCCACCACACTCTGGCCCCATCACTTTCTAACTCATCTATGTCTTTATTCTGTGCTCATGTTGAGGCACTCCACTGGGCTCTGCCCTCCTTGCTGTTTTTCAATTACAAAGATATATTTGTACCTTCAGGTCTTTGTACAGCCCTTTACCTCCACCACCCAGGATACTCTTCCCCCTAGATGTCTGCGGGACGGCTACTCGGTCACTTCCTTTAAGTTTTTGCTCTAATGACACCTTCTCACTGAGACTGACCCTGATCGCCTGAGAATATTCAAACCAAGACTCCACATAGTTAGTCTCATCACAGAATTTTATTTATAGAGACAGCCAACCTGCAGAAAAAGATAAATACAAGTAATTCAATCTCTACGCAGTATCTCCAATTAAAAATGAAAGATGAGAGCGTACTTAAACATCAGCACTTTTTAAGAATCTTCTTTTCCTATTCTCTTAGTCTCAGTTGCTCTCACAACATGATGGCTATTTCAGTCTCTCTCTCTACCTCATTCTAGCCTCTCCCCTGCAAAAAATATATATTTCCCCACTCTTATGTATACTCTCTTACCTGTTCCCATCTCCTCTATCGAACTCTGCTCTGGATTTCATAGCTTTGTGTTTTGCTCTGCCAATTATTTGCCATCTGTCCTCTAATGGAAACCCCTGATCCTAACTCGGCAAACAGGAGTCTTCACCCACCCCTGTAAAATGAACATTAAAAATATGTACAATTTATGAACCTTTCTCTTATCTGTGTGATAAGATGATATCGTCAGAAGAATTCCCATGGATGAGCTGGGAACTGAGCTGGACTTTGAAAGCTGGGTAGAATCTCTATAGGCCAAAAGTAAGGGATCCAGGCAAAGAAAAAACGTAAACCTCAATGTGAAGATGGGGATAGATTGCCCAACGAGAGCAGCATAATAAATCTGAAAGACAAAAAATCACGTTGAGATATGCTTGAGGTACAGATGGGATAGAATTAAATTGTCTTTATTCTTAACGGCTAGAACAGAGCTTCCAGTTTGGGGGACTGAAGGTGTTTGAATCATGCCTTACCTGTGCTAGGAATATCATCACCTGAATCGCTGAGGTTCTGGTAGAGGTGGTGCACTGATCATTTACCGAATGTTTTGTGTGCCCAAACCCGTTCCTTCCCTCCTCTTCTTGATTTCGGTAAGCCTTGAAGTCATTCTTAACTCCTCTTTTTCTCACAATCCTTATCAAATTCATCAAAATGTTATCTCGTTTATCTATAAAACATCTGAGAGCCCACTCACTCCTCACACTTCCTCAACTACCCCCTGATCCCAGCTACCATCTCTCTCCTCTGCGTTATTGTCATGAAATTCTCAACGGCCTTCCTGTGCCCATGGTTGCTCCTCAATCCATTCCCAGCACTCATAAATATACTTTATATTTACGTGTAAGCCAGATAATTTATTTCTCTGCTCACATTCTTCTAACGGGTTCCCATCAAAATCACATAAAAGCCTAAAATGCCGTACGTGACCTGGCTCTTGGATTGCATTTTCTCCCACTCCTTCCTTACTCTGCCCCAGCTATACCAGCCTCCTCAGGATTGCCTGAATATGTTGGGCATGCTCCCATCTCAGAGTCTTTGCACCTGCTGTTCCTTCAGCCTGAAAATATCTTCCGCTTGTTCAACACACAGCTCTATCTCTTACTTCCCATAGACGTCCTCCGATCAAACACCTGCTCCTCAGGAGCTCTTCCCTGACTGCCCCAATGAGACAGAGTAGCAGTAGCCTTGTCTGCTCCATGTCCCCCATTCCTCTTACCCTGCTATATTTCTCGCCGTAGCTCTTCTCACCATCTGAGACATTACACATTAACTTGCACTGCGGGATCATCTTTTTACCCTTCGAGATTCACTCTCTACTCTTCTGCGCCTGCCCTGTGCCCTGGGAGGCTGGCCAGTGTGGCTGCATCCCATAGTCACTCTTGTGCTTGGCCTTCTAGATTCCCGTTGGGTTCAGCCACTGGTGGGCACTGGCAGGAGGCAGACCATGGGAGATGAGCCAGGTTGGAGTGTTAATTCCCTGTCCCCCTTCCTGCCACACTCCTTTCTGGAAGCGTCCCTGTATCTTCTCCCGAGGCCACAACTCCTATACTATAGTGCTCTCCTATGGCTGCAGGCATCTCTCACTGAGTTCTTGCGATTGCTCCCTTCCCCTAACCCTTGAGGCCTAGAGGGGTAGCAGCTCTCTGCTGTTGCTAGCTTCACCGGTACCTTGCTGGTTCCCCTTACTTCTATAGCACCTTTATTATCAGCCCCCTCATTAAATTGTTTTAATCAGTTACCCTTTTTGACTGGGCCATCAGTTTCCTGGGAGACCCCAATCTGTTTACTTGTTTATTGTCTTTCACACATGTGTCCACGCACACACACACACACATATATAATTCCTCAAGAGTAGGGATCTTGTGACTAGAACGATATCTGTTATATAGTAGGCAATTGACAAATTTGTTGATGGATGGATAATGAATGAATAAGTGTGTTCTCTCTTATTCTTACAAGAAATTCATGAGATAGGAATTATTGTCTCCATTGTGCAGATAAGAAAATTGAGGTTCAAAGGGAAGTACCTTGCAGCTAGTGCAAGACAGCACCGATTGGAACCACTGGGTTGTATTTGCATTGCTACCTTGCATTATGTTTTCATTAAATCGCATAACTTTCATATTTCCATTACATGAGAAGTTACTAATTTTATTATCCTTGCCCCATGATGTGCAATTATGTCACATAGTTTGTGAATTCTTCAGCTGCCACGGAGTTATGAAATATCCACCGAGAAAGGCCTTACTTAGCGTATAGCAAACAGTAGGAGGCTTAATGACCCATCCACCAGGAAAAAGAAGATATTTTACATCCAGCACGTATAGTAAATTCAAACCACACATAAATGTTCTTGGCTGATAAGGCTGTTTCTCCGGCACGCTGCTGGAAGTGCCTCAGCAATGTTGCATTACGTCTCCATTCAGACGAGAGCCTGGAGCCTGAGTCAGAGGGATGTTTGACTCGGGGCCAGTCAACAGGAAGTGCTTTCAACCCCAGAGGAGTTTGCTGAGGGAAGGCAGAGGGGGACCCAGTTCCCACAACGGAAAGCGAGGGTTCTAGTGCTTGTTTTGCTCCAGACTGGCTGACTCCAAGGACCAGGATCTGTGTTCCTCTTAAAATTAAACATTCTACCTTCTGGATGCTCTAAAACCTGTAACACCCCCACCCACTGCCCTAAAAGCCTCGCTTCTCTTCCGTCTTCCTCCGTAACAGCTAGGCCGCTGAAGGTATGGGGAGGAAGGAAAAGACGCCGGTGTTACACAGAACAAGGGTCTCGAGGCCTGGGCCATTCTTAGTAAATGCTGTTCTTGCTACTCGTGAAAATGTATTTTGCAGACAAGCTGTAAACAAGATGAGCTTGACAGGAACCCAACCTGATAAGGAGAGCCAACCACAAGGAAGAAATCAGCCTGTAACTGGTCGAATGGTCTATGGACACAGTGGCTAAGCCTCCCTTTGGGGAGGCAGAGATTTGGCTATGAATCTTGTGTCTCCTTCACTTACTGCAAGTAAGTAAAACTACCTTGTGACAACCATGTCTGGTTTTTGAGTCTAGCACCCCAAGTTGGCAACCTCTTGAATTGGTAACGCTAGTAGGTTAATGTCTTTTGAGGGAAGTAGACGAAGAGAACCGTAAAAAAACAAAAACCAGACAACAACTGTGCATACAATTTCTAAATAAAAATAAAGGGAACATAGTTTTTAGGTCAGAACTACTCTATTAGAACTTAAACATTCTAAATCCGTTTAAAAAATGATGTGTTTTCTCTCAACTGTCCCGTGGGAAGTGAAGGAGTCATCATCCCTGGATCTTCTCCAACATAAAATAGCAGACTCTAGAGCGAGGGTGCTGCCAGTTAGCCACCCAACAAGTGCCAGTTGATCATTTATCATGTCCCATGTGGCGCACGAGGCGCAGAGGACACAGTGGTGAGTGAGACATGCATGGACTGTACCCTCATAGGGCTTATGTCCTAGAAGTGCGAACAGATACAAAATAAATAAGTTTATTTCTGAATCTGCAAAGGGCTATGATGAAAAAGTAAAGAATGTTGTTAGAACTTATTTGAGCAGAAGCTCGTTCAGTAAACAAAGTCAGGAAACACCCTAGAAGGATAAGCCTGGAAAGTTGAGTAGATGTGGGAGGCGATGGACCACGCCTATTGTATTTATAATTATTAGTCCAAAACCAGCACAGGACCTGGCAGATACTCAGAGTTTTGGTTATCGTTGTTATGTAACTATCCACTCCAAAAGTTTAACAGCCTAAAATTACAATTATTTATTTTTCATAATTCTGTGGGTTGGTGGGACTCCATTCAGAATTGTTCTGCTCCATGTGCCGTGGGCTTGGGCTGCAGTCAGCTAGGAGCTCAGATGGGCAGGAACGTCCAAGGTGGCTCCCTTGGAATTCTGGTACCTTGGCAGGGATGGCTGGAAGGCTTGGGATGGCTGGGACCACTGGGCCTCTCTGTCCTTGCAGGCCAGGGGCTATCTTTCTCCATATAGCCTCTCCATGTGGTTTCTCCAGCAGGGTAAATGAGCTTTATATGACAGCTAAGATATCCATAAAGTGCAAAAGGGGAAGGTTCCCTGCCTTTGTAAGGCCTGGGCTGGACTCTGGAATGAAGCCACCGTTGCTTTATTTTACCTGTTGGTTAAAGTGAGTCTCAGGGCCAGCCCCGACTCAGCGAGGGAGAGGACCATGCAGGGTTATGACTCTCAGGAGGTGTATTTCACTGGGGTGGGGGGGAGGTCATTTTTAGAAGCTAGACAGTCTGCTAGATGCTCAATAATTTTACTTTTAGTAATAGGGGGAGAAATGAGTAGGAATCAGTCAACACAGAGGGAGAGGCATAAGCAGTATCTTTGATAATAGGAAGGTAGGTGCAACTAAGTCTTGTTGAAGGACCTGGGAGAGGTTCAGTTCAGCTAGAGCACAGAGAGATAGGAAGAGAGTTATAGATGAGACTGAAGAGTGAGCTGAGAACAGGCTGAGCCGGGAGCCTGACTACCCCTGAACTTTTCAGTTACATAAGCCAGTTGATTCCCTTTTCTCCCACTGCCAGTTTGAGCTGGTTTTCTATCTTTGATCAAGAGGCCTGACTAATAGTAGGGAGGCAGCAAATCATGCTGCCCAAAAGAGAAAGGCCCTGGAGGTGACCTTGCCATTGAATGCAAAGCCATTTGGAAACAACCTGTTCCGTACAAATGCTGAGCATTATGATTATCCCTGATGTGCAGCCACACACCCACCCTGAGCAGGATAGAATCTGTCCCTGACATCAAAAACAGAAAGGTCTGTGGGTGGATGTTCTCAAAGGCTCAGAAAGTCCTTTCCACATGCATAATGAAAGCCGACCACTGCTCAGTGTTCCTGCAGTAGCTGGTCAGACACGTAAGGGCCCTTCTTAAATCTCCACAATGTAAATTTGCTTGTGTTGGTTTCCACTGGCCACAGTTCAGCTTTCTGAATCCCAGGCCCATACTGCCTTGAGGGTTCCTATATTATACGTTTGTTGAGCAGATTCAATAAGATAATTCATAGAAAATGCTCAGCACATGCCTCGGCCAGTGTGGCTCAGTTGCTAGTTCAATTTGCGGTCAGGACACATGCCCGGGTTGCGGGCTCAATCCCTGGTAGGGGGCGTGCAGGAGGTGGCCAGTCCGTGATCCCCTCTCACGTCGATGTTTCTCTCTCTCCCCCTCCCTTCCTCTCTGTCTAAAAATAAGAATATATGCCTATTTTTTAAAAAGAAAAAGAAAATAGTCACCTTGTCAGAATCTGATAAAGCACCAGTAAGCATTAGTTCTCATTGTTGTTATTGTCTGATCTCATTTCTTTGATGAATGTGGTTTTAAAATATATATATATCTGCCTTTAGGCCCCCCAGAGATCCCAAACACGGGAGAACTAAAATGGAACGGGAGCCTCTCTAGGGCCCCCTCCCTAAGACCCAGCGATGACCCTCATCCTAGACCTGAGGGCCTAGAGGACCTCAGAATGACGGGTCCATGTTTTCCCTCGCAGACCTCTGTGATAAACCACAGCTGATGCAGGGCTTTGGGGACAGTGACCAGCCTCCTTGTTGAGGGCTGCAAGGCCTGCGCACGTGGCCCCGCTCCCCCTCATCTCACACTGTGTGTTCCTCGGCTGAGCGAGCTGGCTCCTGCCCGATGGCCTTTGCAGAGGCCATCCCCTCTGCGTGGAGCTATCTCACCTCCGCCGCATTCTGGTCTCAAGCTTCACATCCTCAGCGAGTTCTTCCCCACCCCAGTCTAGGCCCGTTTATGTTTCCACATGGTGTCACACCCCTCATGGCCTCTTTTTCAGAGCCCTGTGTCACCCTTCGTTAGCACGTGTCTATCACCGTGATACTTTGCTCAATAACGGACATCCTTACTTGACTGTAAACGTCACAAAAACAGGACCTAAGGGACTCTGCTTGTTTCTCTTTCTTTTAAGTATCCAGTACAGGGCCTGACACCTATAGTATGTGATTAGTAAATTCTGGTTGAACAGATGGAGAGAGAAAACAATGGAGAGGTGGGAAGTGAGTAATTCCAGGACGCCAAGGGGGAAATGGTCCATTGTTCCTTGTCTGACCCCTGAGTCAATTGATTGCCTTTTGGGGATTGATTTCTTTTTACAAGTTTCTCTGCTTAAAAGATGGTTTCCCCTAGAGGAGCAGTTCTCACGGCGGGAGAGATGCTTGGGGAGAGGCTAAGGCATTTTTTCTCTTGCCAGAGTATAAAAACACACTCCACACGACCTACACCCCTTTCTGAGGCTTTTTTCTGATGAGCCCAAGAAAAAGGCGTTACACAAGAAGTAACAGACACTGTTTTAAATAGACCAGATATCTAAAAGGGTCACTTAATTGCGGTATTTGCATTTAGCTGCCAACTTCAGGATAGAGGCAATGAAGCGCAGTGATTCGAAGGATGCACTTCAGGGCCTGGTGGAGACCCTGGAGGTGGTCTTCACTGTCTGTGCAGCCTGAGGCAAATGAACTTACCCTCAGTTTCCCCCACTCATAACATGGATGTATTTGCATCATAGAGCTACTGGGGAGGTTGACTGAGGTGCTGTCTGTGAAGCACGAGGTGCCAGACATGCAGGAAGGGTTCAGGTGGAGAAAGATGCACCATTATTATTATTATGGATGATTCTCTTTTTCATACCATTGCCAAAAAGTGCTGATGAGGTTGTGAAAGGAAAGAAAGAGTCATTTAATTCCCTCCTAGGCAGAAAAAGACTTCCCCCAACCGAGAAGCTCTTCTGTGGATAAGCTGGAGTTGTTACTAGCTAAGTTAACCAAAGGTCTTTGCAGTCACAGCATCCTGAGCCTTCTCATAGATCGTAACCATACCTCTCTGGTTTCTTTTGTCTGGTAGAAAACTTTTTTATTTCTGGTGATTTAACTCATATTCTTTTATACCCAAGACTTTGGTTCCTCTGATTATTGGAAGTAGCATGATATTATGGAAGGCTCCCGGGTTGGAGTCAGAAAACCTGAGGTCAAATTCTAAGTCTACAGCTTGGTAGCTGTGTGACCTAGAAAACATTGCTTTGCCTCTCTGAACTTTAGTCTCTGAACATTAATCACTGTGGAGAAGACTGGGGTAGGGGTGTTGGTGGGGGCTATATAATTCCCCTCTAAGGGTACATTTTCTCATAATAACGCTGCCTAAGGCAAAGACAGATCATTCTTCAGGGATCAGAGTGGTTCTCTCTTACTTAATGTCTAGGCAAGAGGCTCTGTAAAAATTTCCCTACCTGCTGATGGCCCAACCCTCAGTGGTACTCACCTTCCTTCCTTCCATCCATCCATCCATCCATCCATCCATCCATCCATCCATCCATCCATCCAAGAATTCACTGCCAAGTACCCACTTAGAGCTATGTGCCATATACCTGGGTTGAAATAGGGTCAGAGAGAGAGAGGACAGGGTCTAGAACTAAAGAAACAGATGATTACAGCACTTTCTAAATCATCTTGCTAGGTTTTGTTTTTATCTTGCTAGTTTACTCAATTAAAAAAATCAAATTAGACTGTTTAGAAAAGAAAAGGCACATCTGACACATTTTAATGATGTGGTTATCATATTGATGGAGATACAGATGTAGTTACATATTTGGAACACAATATGACTGACCTCCAAAATGCACAAAACTATTTTCCAGAAAGTTTCCCTCAATTGGACATTTTTCTTCAGCTTTAGGCATAAGCTGAGAAATATTATGTGATCTGTAATTACTTTGCCCCTGGTGGGGGAGGGGGGGTATGAACAATGTAAAATTCCAGACCATAGCAGTTTCCCCCCCAAAAAATGTAAAATATAAAGCTCAACTTATTTCCCCATATCCACAACTTAGTTTCAGGGTCCAGGGAACACAGTGTTCTGACGATCCCTGAGAGAGCTCCCTGTGGGCCACACATTAAAACGCTTCATTAAACCATCAAAAGTAAGTTGACCTTTTACCAGAAAGATTATCTTGTACAAGCGGCTGAGACTTTGTGATCTGAAAGTCACAAATTATTCAAAGAGCACAATTCTTATATTCAATAATATAACTTAATATGAATTTTATTCTAATGCTACCGTGGTGATGTGATAAATACATCATGCAGGGATGCTTAATTCTGTTTCATAAAGAGTGGTCCACAATCCTATTTCAACCAAGTTAACAACTATTTATTTAGCCCCTACAGGCACTGTAATAAAACTCCCGCCCTCATGGAGCTTACAGGCAAGTGGGGAGAGATAAACAATAAAGGGCAGACATGATGAATGAGTAAACACCAGTGTTTATTAGAAATGGGGCAGGAAAGGGGATGAAGAGTGCCAGGGGCATGGGTGAGAGGGGCCAGTCCTCAGGCGGGAGCAGTGTGACAGACAGAGAGAGCAAGGCGGGAGCAGGAGGAGATGAGATCAGGGAGGTGATGGTGGGGGAGATTCTTCAGGGTTTGTAGATTTACTCAGATTATTTGGGATTTGTGGGTGAAATGAGGAGCTAATGGTGATTTTGAGCAAAGAGGTGAGAGATCTGATGTGCTTTGGTGCATGCCTCTGGTTTCTAGTTGAAGGGCAAGATGGAATGAGTCAGAGAGACCTGAGAAGCTGTTGCAAGGATCCAGCTGGTGACTCAGCGAGGGTGGTACATGGGTGATTAAAAATGATTGGACTCTCAGGATAGTTTGGAAATCTTATCAGTGCACTTAAGCGATGGATTAAATATGGGATATAAGACAAAAGGAGAAAAAAGAGATATCTAGGATGACCCCATGGTTTGTCCTGAAACACTGGAACTCAGATGCCTTCAACTGAGATGGCGAAGTTCATGAGTAGAGATTTTGGAGGGATGGAAGTGTTCATTAGTAGTTTAGTTTTTGACAGGTCAAGCTTAAGATGTCTATTAGACTTCCATTTGGAGATGTGGAATAGGCAGTTGAATGTATGAGTCTGGAACTCAGGAGAGATGCTTGGCAAAGAGTTTAAATTTAGGGATCTTTGGCACAAAGATGGTGTTTATTGCCATGAAAGGAGAAGAAATTACAATTAGATTGAGTATAGAGAGGGAAGAAGACAAAGGACCTTTATCATAATTTTACGTGTATTAGTTCCCCATTGCTGCTATAACAAGCTGCAACAAATTTAATGGCTTCAAACAATGCAGCTTTATTGTCTTACAATTTTAGAGATCAGGAGTCTTAAATGAGTCTCACTGGGCTAATATTAAGGAGTCAGCAGGACTCTGTTCCTTTCTGGATGCTCTATAGAAGCATCTGTTGTCTTTTCCAGTTTCCAGCGGCTGCCCACATTCCTTGGCTTATTACCCTTTGCCATCTTCAAAGACAGCTGTGGCTGATCGAGCCTTTCTCGCACGCTATCACTTTTACCCTGACTCTTCTGCTTCCCTCTTTCACATTTAAGGACATTGAGATTACATCAGGCCCTTCTGCATAATCCAGGATAATCTCCCCACATCAGGATTTTTAATTTAGTCACATCCACAAAGTCCCTTTGCCATGTAAGGTAATATATTTATAAGTTCCAGGGACTAGAATGTGGACAACTTTTTTATGGGGGTGGACATTATTCTGTCTATAACATTACGGAAGTCTATAAATAATGCAGAATCCTGGGCTCTACCCCAAAACTACTGAATTAAAATCTCTAAGGAATGGTGTCCTGGAATGTGTCTTATACACAAGCTCCTAGGTGATTCTTGTGCACTCCACTGGCTCGGTGGTGAAGCCAGGTGGTGATGAAAGGGCAGGGAATAGCATCTGGTCCCACTCCTCACCAAGACCCTGGTCCCTGTGTGCAGTGAGCAACCCTCTCAATGCCACCGTTCCCGGCCATCCGTGTTACATGGGCAATTCTTAGCCGAGGCCAGGCTGCAGTTCAGAACCTTAGCGGTTACAGGACCAGGCTGGACTATGACCCCTTCCCCAATGAACTTAAGGCAGTTTGGAGAGCTGCTGTTTCAAGGTGAGCTCACAGAGGAGCCCAGCTCAGGCCGGCCTGGAAAGTCACATTCCACTGCAGGCACGCCTCTGGGGCATTAGCAATTGAGTATTTCTCATCACAAACATTAGAAACACTTCTAAGCCATGTGACATGATTCAAAAGCTAAAATAAAAACCAACCCAAATAAAACTGTTCATGTCCAGCATATGTGTGAATGCTGAGTAACCTTAAGGCAGAAATGCTTACCCAGGTCTCCAAATTTCTGGATTTTCCCCTCGAATTGACTAAGAATTTTTTTTTTAAGTTTCAAGGCTCCCAACTGAGAATTTTTCCTTGTAGAAATTCAAACATTAAAATGTTACCTAAAATTTTACTATGCATGAAATAGAAGAATGCGGTTCCACATAGAAAATTTTATCAGAAACATAGAGCACAAAACACGCAAGTCTGCCTTCATCTCCTCCATCCCCAGGGCGCCTAATAACTCCCAGAGGTTTGGGGAATGTCTTTCATCTTTCCTTCACATGCTTTCACCTGCATATGTACGCAGGTGCCCACATGTATCTTGGACATAGATGGGAACATGCTTGCTTTTTTCCTTGTAACGCTGTGGGGAGATCTGTTCAGCATGAATAGTTGCACCTTCTTTGTTAGATGATGGCGTCATAGTTCCCTACTTTGGATCAACCACAATGTATTGAGCCTTTTCATACTGATGCGCTTTTAGGAGCTTGCCTGAGTGACCTTAGGCAAGTTACTTAACCTCTCTGGGCCTTAGTTTCCTTGATATAAAAAAGAATAAGAATTACTCATAGGTTTGAGTATAGTTTAAGTAGATAGGGCCCTGGTTGGGTAGCTTAGCTGGTTACTGTGTCATCCTGAAATACTAAGGTTACAGGTTTGATTCACAGTCAGGACACATAAAAGAAACAACCAATGAATACATAAATAAGTGGAACAACAAACTGATGTCTCTCTCTCTCTCTTCCTTCCTCTCTCTAAAAAAAAAATTTTTTTTTAATCAATAATTAAAAATTTAAGTAGCTAGAACCCACAAATCATTTAGAGGAATGCCTGGCCTACAGAAAGCCTTTAATTAATGTTGACTACTTTTAATGTTACAGACAATGCCTAAGCAAACATTTTTATACATAATTTTGCTACATATGTAATAATTCTTGCAGGCTAGATTCCTAGAAGTGAAAGAGCTAATCGTTGTGAACGTGCATTTAAAATTGTCTTGGTTTCCAGAGCCAAATCAAATCAATATTTGCTAATTATAATTATTAATTTAAATGTAATTTTCAAAGAAAAAGAATAAAAGCTTCTTTTAGCTCAGGCTGATATAACAAAATGCCATAGATCAGGTGGCTTAAAACAACAGAAATTTCTCTCCTCACATTTTGGAATGCTGGGAAGTTCCCGATCAAGGTGCCAGCAGATTCCTTCCTGGGAAGGGCAGATGGCTTGCAGAAGGCTGCCTTCTCACTGTGTCCTTAGCTGGCAGAGAGAGAGAGAGAGAGAGATCGAGCTCTGGTCTCTTCTGAGGTGGACATTAATCCCATGAGGAGGGCCCTACTCTCATGACTTTATTTAAAACTTATCACCTCCGGAAGGCCTTGCCTCAAAATACCATCACACTGGGAATTTGGGCTTCAACATGGGGCTCTGAGGAGGAACTCAAGCATTTACTTCAGAGCAGCTGAACTGCAGGCTGCCCATCCTGGAAAAGTGTGTGAATTTATTCCCAGCTGACCAAAATAATTTAAGTCCCTTCACTTTGCTCTGCATTTATTTTAGCAATGTATTAAATTACAGCACATTGGTAGGTGCACTTTAATCACAAATACTGAATTCTTTATTCAACTTTCAGATTTCTAAATGAAATAAATGATCTTATTTACATGCATCTTTTGGCCATCTGTTTCCATGGGAGGACCCAACAGAGAATCAGCTAATTGTCATCTATGTTTAGTCATTACTCTTAAATCATTTTCTCATAAATAATGAAAATCTAGGAACTCGAGCAAACAAACAATCTTCGCCATTAGCTGAAAGTTTGGTCTCCTTAACTATATAAAGAGCTTAGCAAAATATGTACCTAAGAAAACGAATTCCAAGTCAGCTCCATTGTGCCATTCCCATTTTACAGAGAGGGTTTGGGGCCTTATGGAATTAGAACTGGAGGCCAGTATTCCGGAGATTTGAGTTTGTTGCTTAGGAAATCAAGTTCAGTATTTCAAGGGCATCCCTGAAATTCTTTCTTCTGGATTATTTCTCTTCCCATCTTAGAATCCAGGGCCACCCCTCTCATCATCTGCATACACCAGGATGGTGGAGCTCACACTTAGCAACTATTTGCCAATGAGGGAAATGTACCAAAAATCCAGAAAAACCAATAACTTAAACAATACAGTTTTTATTTGAATTAAAATTCAAATAGGAACATAAGGAACATAAAATTCATAAGGAACAAAATCCCAATGAATTATAAAAGCATTATTTTAGCAAAGACCAGGGTGAAACATTACTTGATGGTTCTCTTAATTTAATAAATATGAGCTAGGTATTAGTCAAAGCTACCTCCTACTCAGTTTTTTCCCTTAAACCTCACTTTTCCTAACCCCCGGGGCTGATGTAATTGTACTTTCTAGACACACCATAACACCTTCTGCTCCTTTGTATAATTATTTATAATTATGTACTTTGTGATTATACTATAAATGCCAAGGGGAGCAATGACCTCTGTTGTTTTCTCAGCAGATAAATGGTTCTCAATAAATATTTGTTCAAAAGAACGGGACAGACCTGGTGTGTCTTCCTGGAGTAAAATCTTTTACTCAAAGGTTTGTGGTGTTTTTAAATTAAAACAAGCACAGTTATATTATGAAATGAAGTGCAAAACTCACGTGGGTTTTCAAAATTGAATTGGGAAGCTCTCCTAGTGAATGCTCACTCCCCTCTGCCGCTAATGCTGTTTCAAAGGAAAATTGACGGACGCATTGACCTGCTGGGCTTGAGTGTTGAGCCAGAGATCGGGTAATTAAAGCCGAGGAGGTTCGGACGTTTCATTGTGAAAGGAGCAGTGACTTCCTCCCTTCGGTGGAGGCAACAGGAGGAGCCCGGGCGATGAGGTGCAAAGTGCGCCTTTGACGGGTTATTTTAAAGCCTCAGCTTTTCCAACCGTAAAACGAAAGCATTCGATCAGATGTTCTCCAACAGCCCCTGAATCTCTACTACTCTGCTCTGCATAAACTCCTGGGTTTTGTTTGCTTTGGGATGGATTTTTGTTTGTTTGTTTGTTTACCATCATTCTTACTCTCACAAAGAGGAAAAAGGTAGGAAGCAAATGTCGTGATATTTCTCTTGCCTTTCTTAAGTTCCTAAGCATTGCATTTGTCTTTTGAATGACACCTGTAAACGCTATTTAGTTGGTTCTCTCCCTTTCGATGAACTTGTGTTCCCACTCTCGTGTCTAAAAGAAGGAAATGTAGAATCGATAGCAAACCACAGAAGTACATTTTTATGGCCCAGCCACTCAGATATCATCAGGGGTTATATATTTCATCATCACAACCAGATGTAATGGAAAATATTGATTCAAATGCTACACTTAAAGAGGGAAGGTCTATTTTATAGCATCCCTTTGCCTAGCTCATCCTTTCACTCCCTTTTTCTTTCTTTGAGCCTAACATTTTATCTTTATATCAGAAAGTTTTGCAGGACTGTCTATGTAGAAACGACTGTAACATTAATAGAATCCCTCAGGAGTGGTTAGATGAGGCAGTTGCTATGCCTCTGTACCAAGCAAAGATTGTTTGAATACAAAATAAAAGACAGTCAATGTCAGAGTGCCATGCTAAGCACTGATTAAAAAAAAAAAAAAAGTGATTGATATTGCAGGCAAAGGAAACTAATGTAAAACAACAATTATACTTTCCCAAGCCTGTGTGCATGGCCTAGTAATTGCTTGATTCAGTAAAGATCTACAAAAAGAAATATTTGTTTTCTTCTATTATATTGTCTCATAACCAAATGCATTTAATATGTGTCTGCTACAAATGTGACTTGAAAATACCACTCCTGCTTATGTTGTGCTCCTCTTGAATAATAAAACGCCTCCCAACAGCTCCAGTGATAGACATTGTGCACAACCTCAAGGCTGGCAAAATAAGAAATTAAAACCAGGACTCCTAAATTCAGAAATCAGGCCATTCATAGTGTTTATGAGTCCGTTAGAGATGGGAGCTCTAGTGCACTGCTGGCGGGAGTGTAAAACAGTGCAATCACTTGGAAGAGCGATTTGGCGATTACCTAGAAAAGTTGAAAAGGCAAATCCTGCAACCCATCGATTTCGCTCCTAGATGTCTAGTCTAGAAAAGCACCTGGACCCACACACAGGAAATCATGTTTGTAACAGAAAAAAACAGGGGGCAGGGGTGCACTAAATGTTATTGACAAAGAAGTGGACAGTTAAAAAATGGAATAGCGTATAGCAGTTAACATAAATAGATTTTAATGTATTAAGTTGGATAGATGCCACATTCAGTTAAAAAAACGCAAATAGTGCAATATAAAATAGACAACTTTTGTAAAATTTTAAATCACCAACAGTCCTATAATATCAGATTTTTGGCTACGTACCTAGTACAATTCTAAAACACTCAGAAAGTTCCAAAGGGATGCTGTCTCAGGAGGGAGAGAGGGAGACAGGGATGTGGGATTGGGCAGAGATACAAGATACCTCTGCTTTCTTCGTAATGCTTTGTTTTTCCTTTATTACAAATGATTTTAGAAGCACGTATGGCTCAATGTTAATACTAGTTAATTCTGGGTTGAGGACACATGGATGTTTTTATACAATGTACTTTTTGTATTAATTGCTTTTCCAATGAAAATCACAAAAACAAACTTTAGTCACTTGTGCTCACTTGGTGCAACTGGAATACTGTAATTCTTGAATTTAAGGAACTATGGCTCTATATTTAAGTTGTTTAATACACTGCATTTTATTCATTTACAGTGTTTATACTGGATAACTAAACTAGGGACTTTGGGAGGCTTTCCTTGGAATTTCAGCTTAATTAGGTATCATTTATATGCTTGGTAAATGCAGGCAAACTCAAGTTTTAAACATCTGTTTACACAAGGTGCACAAACCAGAAAGCGCTCTCTTTGGCTTGCCGGTGCTATCCTGTGCCAACGTGAATGTTAGCCTCAGTCCACTGCGAGACTCGGGGTTAATGTTGCTATGTAAATGTCACCTGAATCCCATTTCGAAACAACTTCTATATCCACAAAAAGGGCGGAAATGAGAGAATTTTAATCCAGAGTGTCTCATTTAAGTATAAACAACATAAAAATCACTTTCCGTGTACATGCTGTGGAGTTTTAACTCTCATATTTCTTGCATGTGTCTTGAGTACCAGGGCTGATCAGGATGGTTACTTAAGACTCTTAAGAATTTATATGCCTATGTGCATAACCCATGGACACAGACAATAGTGGGGTGAGGGCCTGCGGGAGGGGTACAGGGTAGAGCGGATTAATGGGGGGGGGGAAGGGGACATTTATAGTACTTCCAACAATAAAGATAAATTTAAAAAAAAAAAAGACTCTTCCAGGAGCTAGGAGAGGACATGGGGAAGGGCGGAAGGAGGAATGAACTTTGGCCTAAGACTTTGGGTTCAAATTCTGACGCTGTCATTTGCTCGTTGTGTGACTTTAAGCAGACTACCCAAATCCAGCTGTCAGTCAGGGGTGAGAGTGCTACCTCCTAGAGTGGGTGAGAACTGAACGGATCCTGCGGGTGCAGCTCGGCGCGGAGCTGAGCCGTGGCACTCACAGGGTGGTTGCCGTTACATTTGTCGCAGTTGCCGCTGTCATCACCACCGTCTACAGGGCCTGAATCCCTGTTTCCTTTTAGCAGACGCTAAGCCATTTCTACCTAGAATAGAATTCAGTAAGTCTGTGCTTCTGGCTATGTCTGCTGCGGCCCTGTCAAGGAGCAAAGGGCAAGGAGCTGCTGGAGTCTCCGTGGGGAGTATTAGGGATAAATCTTACCAGGTGGGGGTTTTCCCCCCATTATCCTTTGTTTAGTTTGTTTGACTTTGTCTTTTTTTACTTTTTTTGGGGGGGTTACTCTTTTAAGGGTTTTTTTGGGGGGCGTGAGGGTATTATGTTTTAAGAAGGCAAAAAAATATCCTCGTTACCATTGGTTTTTCTTTCATTTTCCTCTGCCCATTCATAGTTTCAGCCTCCTGGTTCTAAAGAAATATGAGAGTGGCAGCTACAGAGTCACCCCATGGGGAAGGGGAAGCAGTTTATTAGTGGGAATCTATCGTAAGGACGGATAATAAGCCTGTGAATATAGAAGTTTGCAAGCCATTGAAGAAGCAGGTGTTTATTTTTAGAATGGGAGAGGGAAGTGACGGCTCTGAGAGGGCTCCTGAGGAGCCCCCCCTGCCGTGCCCGCTGGTTAGGCGGAAAGGAAGGCCTTTATACAACTCAGACTGCCCAGGCTCCGCTAGAACTACCCATCACTTCTGTGTCAAAACAAAATCAACGGGCCACTGAAAGAAATGATCAGAGCTTAAAAGATTAGCAGATAATGTATAAAAAATTGATGAAGGCAGTTCCACCAGTTCGAAATTTGCTTGAATTGGTCAGTCGTGTTGACACTGTTCCTAGTGGAGACGTAGAGATGTGTTTATCTTAAAGAAAAGGAGACACGCCTTGACCAAGGCTCCTTGGAGACTCTAATATTTACCAAGGACGTTTAGTAAAAATAGCAATGGAGACGCATGTAGAGCTGAGTTTCCTTCCAAGCGCAGTGAGAACTGTTCTAATGGAAGCCATGTGACTCCAGCCCAGGGGGAGCCGTTGGCCCTCTCGGGCTATATGGGGTTTGAGCGTTGTGGAGCGGTTGCCCCGCGGCGACTCATACTCACTGCAGAATATATTAAATGGGCTTTCCTCTTTAACGTCTTAGATACCAGTTTCAATAGTGATTTCAATTAACTGGGCCTATGGTGAAATGTATTTTACCTTGTGACCCAGAGTATGCCCCTATATGTGCCCACATATAAACTGTAACCCAAGTTTTATGAAGCAGTTTTTTTGTTTGTTTCTTTGTTTTTAAATCTTCACCAGAGGGTATTTTTTCCATTGCTTTTCAGAGAGAGTGGAAGGGATAGAGACAGAGAGAAACATCGATGTGAGAGACACATTGATTGGTGCTTCCCACACATGCGCTGATAGAGGGCAATTAGGTTACGTGCCCTTGACCATGCCCTTGACCGGAATCGGACTGGAGACCCTTCAGTTCGTGGGCCGACTCGCTAACCACTGAGCAAACCCGACTAGGGCTGAAACAATTCTTAACTTCACCATATGTGCTGCACTTTTATATTTTCCACTCTATTTCCTTTTCTCAAATTTGTCATGACTCTCTCAATTGTTTTCATGGCCCACAAACAAATCATGACTTGAAATTTGTAAACCATTGACTCGCATGGTGATGTTCTCGTATGGTCTTTTTTGATCTCCTTTTTTGTTTATGTCTTATGCACTCTCTGAACTAACAGCCAACTCTGATGCCCGGTCTCAGCATATGAGGAGCTATATAATCCCCACAGCTATAGTGATTTGTTGTACTATGTGGACATTAGCTTGACAATAGTGATCTTACAGGTATTTGCATTTTCCTTTGTTTTTATGGTGATATCCTAACCACAAGGGAGTTAGGGCAAGGCTAGAAAACAGGAGAAACCTGTTGATTTACGGACGATTCAGTGATTATGGTGATTTAATAATTACTAAAACATAATGCAATAGAATTATATTGGTAAAGCTGTCTGATCTCCATACCCTTATCACCTGCCCTGATTTGATGCTCATGACCCGGACCTGGCAAATGAGCACAGTGTAATTATTCAGTTGGTGATTAGTTCAGAAATAGCCTCTTAGCCAAGTCTAGTTAATTAGACGCAGTTTGGGACCTTTTTTAGAGACACGAGGAAGGAGTTCTGTTTCCATCTAAGATTGCCTCAATGAGAGAGAGGACGCTGGATTGCTGCAGCCGTTTTGCCACCAAAGGGGAAAAACCTGCCTGAGAATGGAACCAGCACAAAGCAGACAGAGCCCAGAGCTAGCCTGAGAATGAGCCCCTGGGTCTGGCTGCACCGGAGGCAGGCCTGTCTCGAGGAGTGCCTCCCCTTGGTAACTGTGTCCTGATGAAGAACATCCAGAGGACTGGAGAAAAATCAGTTCGTGTACTTGAGTGGTGGCATATAGGTGATTTAGATACTTTCTTTTTAAAAAAAAATAATGCAGATGTATTACTGTTATAATTGGAGGGTTAAAATACAAAGAGAGTGCCCCAGCCAGGTGGCTCAGTTGATTGGAGCATCAGCCGGTTCACCAAAAAGGTTGTGGGTTCGATTCCCAGTCAGGGCACATACCTAGGTCACAGGCTTCCATCCCTGGTTGGAACACGGATGGGAGGCAACCGATTGATTTTCCTCTCTCTCTCTCAAATCAATAAAAAACATAAACATAACCTCAGTGAGGTTTTTTTTAAAAAAGGTAACATTTTTTGGAAACTTGGATGTTTGAGTCAGTCTTTCTAAATTTTTTTTGTTAATCCTCACATGAGGATTTTTTTCAGAGAGTGGAAGGGAGGGGAGAGAGAGACATCAGTGTGAGAGATGGTTGCCTACCGAACTCGTGGGGAGTGAATTCGCAACCCAGGTACGTGCCCTTGGTGGGGAATCGAACCCGAGACCCTTGGGTGCACGGGGCCGACACTCTAACCACTGAACACACTGGCTAGGAGTCAATCTTATTTGGAGATAATATTCAAGCTGCCACCCAAATTCTGTATTTATAAATCCACCCACCATGCATCCTACAACCCTGGGCAACCATTAATCTGTTCTGTCTCTGTAATTTTGTCATATGAAGGATATTTTTAGTATATGTCTCTCTTCTTCTAGAAATAGCTAGAATACTTGAATGTGAAGTTTAGGAGGGCCTTTACCATCCTATAATTCACCCTCTCTTCCCCGAGAGAAATCTTTGACAACCACATCTGCAGCCTTTCTGTTGAGAGGGAGGTGGTGGAGTTCACAGCAGGCAAAACTGTAGCCAGTTATATCATGACTTGGCTGTGTTCTAACTGTGTGATCTCCAAACATCAGCTTCCTCATAGGTAAAGTGGGGTTAGCTGGTCTCCAGGGCTCGGTTCTTACCCCCCTCTTAGACTAGTCTCCACACTGCAGCGAGCATGATCTGCAGAAGCAAAAATCCCAATGTCCTTTCTACCCATCACTACAGATCGGCCTCCCGCCTTCTCACTACCCCTTGTTCACTGTGCTCTGCCCATTTCAAGCATCTTGCAATGCCTCAGTGATTTGTGTTCTATATCACTGTTTGATTTTCAAGGATGCACCCTCTCCCTGAAATAATTTTTATCCAGCTATAACTTGCCCCTCAGCATAGACATTACTGGCCCAGAAGGTCTTTCCAGACCCAAGTCCAGGCCAGATACCTCCTCTCAGGATATCCGGACTCTCCCGACCTCATTACAGCACTCATCACACTGCGTTATAATCACAGCTCCTCACTGTAGCCTAGGGTAGGGTGGAGGGTGGGAAGGAGCTATATTTGCATATATGCTATATAGAATAGCATGGGGTTATTAAGAAGTTCTTTATCTCTGAAAACCGAAGAAATGAATTGTTAAAATATTCTGATTGTCAGTTTTATATGATGAGTGAGGTAGATGTGTGTGTTGGGGGGAGAGCATTGTTTGGTGTCATTCTATAATATTCTAAAAAGAAATGTTCCCATTATAAGTATTTTTTTGTAAGGATGCATTATGCTTCAAATTGTAGTTCCCAAACTAGTTTTAAGAGTCTTTTCTGTTGCACAAACATTTGAATGGAGTGCAAACAGCTTCTGCAGGCCTGTGGGCTTCCCTTAGGTGGAGCGAGAGCTGTGCATTAGCCATGGTCTTTCCACTCCAATTATAGGCTTTCTGTGGTAGGCATCGGGACGTTTGAACTCGCTCCTCCTGTACCGTGAAGATTCAAGGAGTTCTAAGCATGTGATTAGCAAGAGGAATCATGCCCTAAAACATACATCACTCCCAAATAGAATTGGAACAATAAATGTTTTATTTATTTTATAGTAAAACAAACTTTTTTTTTTTCCTAACAGGGAACAGTTACCATCCAAATCATTCTAGGTCTCTATTTATAGTTTCCTTTGAACAGAAAGCTTTTATTTTTTCTTATTTTGATTACTTTTCTTTGATGGTGTGCCCAGTACCACAGAGTGAAATTAGAAACTTTTAAAAAAGTCTCATTTCAGCTTACATTGTAGCAAAATTTCATGTCCTCTTAGAAATGAGTTGAAATGCCTCATCTCCTTCTTGGGGCTCTTATTTTGTCCCAAGTGAAGCAACTCTTTTAAGATGAAAGAACTTCAATGAAAGGAAGCCCCAGCAATTTTTTATTTTTGCTATCTCTGGCATTTTATGGCAAACAATAGAAAATGTGCAGATAGGCACATACGCACAACGAGGGTATCTACCGTAGCGTTGCTCTCAAAATGGCAAAGAACTGGACCAGAGTTTCCATTAAAAATGGTGGAATATATTAAAGCACATCTATACCACTAAAAAATTCAAGCTAGACACATACCCACAAACCATGATTTTTTATTGTTGTTGGAAACCATAAGGCTTCAGAATAATGTGTGTAACACAATTCCTTCTGAGGGCCTCATGGCAAGTTGGGGGAAATTGTATGGGGGTGGGAGAGGGAGAGAGATTTGCATGTAGTTTTGTTTTTTTTTAAGTTTTATTATTGTTTAAAATATTACAGATGTCCCTTTTTCTCCCCAGTGACCCGTTCCACCCTGTCCCTTCCCCCTCCCCAGTCCCTCTCCCCACCATTGTCCGTGTCCTTGGGTTGTGTATATATGCACATAAATTCTTTGGTTACTCTCTCCCCCTCCACCCACCCGCCCTCCTCCATCCCTCTGACATTCATCAGTCTCATCTATGCTTCCATGTCATTGAACCTATTCTGTTCATTAAGATCGTTGATAAGAGACTGGAATATCCTAAGCTGGGAACGTTGGTATTTCAGAAAGTTGGGATTGGAAAACGGTGTATCTTTATATACCTCTGTACCATTTCATGTCTTACAAACATGATTTCTTTTTGAAATAAAATAGCTAATGAAAATTTGCTGCTGAAAGTAAACAATCAAAAAGAATATAAAACAAAGGGAAACCGTGACAATCTATGTATTCTGAACTGTATCAGTATTAGTTATCAGTGCTCATGGTCAATGACAGGGACAGAGACCTAAGACCCAGGCAATGAGGGAGTAAGTAGAGCAAAGGGAGAGAAGAGTGGACATGAATAAGGGTATTAAAAGACAACCCAAGACTTCTTCAAGGTTTATGGGCTACCGATAACATCAGCCATGCATTTAATTAAAATGTGCTGAGCACATACTAGGTACAAGGCTCTATGGGGCTCTGAGGATGGGACTGGGAGCAAACACACAGTCCCCGCTGAAGTCTACAAATGACAGCACACAGACGGGGCTCGGAGTGGGGAGTGGGGTGGGCCCTGGTCCAGATTCTCATGGGAGGAAGGAAGTATTCAAGAACAATTTCATTACAGACTAAGGGTGGGAAAGATAAAAGGAAGTCTCTATATTGAGTGAATTGCCAAGGCTCTTCCTGGCTCTTACTAAGATTTTTCATGGGAAAGATTTATTGTCAGCCCCCTTTCTAAGCAGATAAACTGCTTACGATGAGTCGGACTGTAGGGATGCCACTGGAAGAAAAAGTTGACAGAGCCATTGCCCAGTAAGTTTGAGAAACATTGCTGTAAAAAGTATGTTGAAACCATGGCAATATGCTATATAAACATAAAATAGGGCCATCTGATGTCCTGGTAACATTTTATATTTTAACCTGAGTAGTGAATGGGTGCTTCCTTTATTACTGTGTCTTAGACTCTGAATAAACATTTTATTTATTTATTTATTTATTTATTTATTTATTTATTTATTTATTTATTTTTGAATAAACATTTTAAATGCTCTTTGTAACATCATACAAATGCAAAACCAAACAACAACACAAATGAATTATTTTTAAGAAAAAGTTAACATTTCCATAACATACCAGTATAATCTGTATATCCAACCTTCCTCATGACATCTGTCTAAAGATGTTCCTTTCTTCTCTCCCTCCTTTCCCACTAAATTATGCTGTTTCTACCTACAGTAATTCAACTTAGGCAAACAAAGCATGATGTTTTAAATAAAGTCTCACGGAAATTTTAAACAAAGAGCAAACATTTAACATTAATATGAGTTGAGACATCATGAATCCTGTAATATTTATACAGGGGTGGGCAAAAGCAGGTTCACAATTCATCTGGAAAAAGACATGCAGGTTGTGATTATTATATATGCAGTGGCTTCTTTAACTCAAAAGACTGTCACGATGGCCCAGTGCACTTAGGCTCAATCTCGTAAGTGCTCAAATTGCCGGCCTTCATTATCTACACATTCTTGCCGTCTTTGAAAATCAGTAAACGCACCTGAATTCAGTGCCCTGCTTGGGTCAGCCCCACTGCCTCCCAAGGTGGTTCAACTCAAACTTTTGCCCACCCCTGTATATTGAGGAACTTTTGATTGGACTTAGACAATGACAGAAAAATAGTGACTATTCTGACAGTGTCAAAAGGTCTTGAATATTCAGCCCCTGTTTTCTTTTGGCGTGGGGAGCAGGTATAAGAGAGCTTTCTGGGAGTGACTTCTTTTCCCTCGAAAGATATTAAATGTATAAAATACACAAAGCCCACCCAAACCACCTGTGGGCAAAACTGAGTTTGTTGCTCAGTGCAGCGAAGGAGAACCCCACCGGACCTTAGTAAGTCTCGCAGGGCGGAGGACACCGCTGCGATGGTGACTGAGATTTTAAAGTCTGGTCTAAGGCAGTTCTTTCAATGCAGTGGGCTGGCCGGCTGGATAAGCAGCATGATAGAATAGTGTAGGATTGGTAGGAGTGGCAGAGTGAGGACTTTCAGGTAAAGGTTTTGGGATATAAACTTATTTGATGCGTTCTATTGAAGAATTGGTTAAGTCTTTCACTTCTGGAATGAAAATAGCATTTGCAGCAACAGTTTTTCTTCCTGGGCAAGTGTCCCTGGAAGAGTGAAATTATGTCGATGGAGACAGTGGGATAGCCAAGTCGGGTTAATAATTGTAGACAGTTAGCTGTGTGGACGGTCTCCATTCTCAGTGAGGAGCCGGGCAGCGAGGATGCGCATCGGTGCACCGGAGTACATCCCCCAGGCATCAGTTAGCCAGCGCCTCACTAGACTGGGTCACCAGTGCCGAGGGGAAGTCGAGTGTCCTGTCGTCGGGAGGCATTGTGTCTCCCTCACATCGACGTTTCTCTCCCCAACCCCCCCACTCTCTCTGAAAAGCAGTGGAAAAAAATATCCTCAGGTGAGAATTTTAAAAAAACAAAACAAAAAACACCACACCTCTTATTAAACAATTTTAAGACAGATTTTTTTTTTTAGCCTGATGACTTATCTTCAGGCAATAAATTGCTGTGGGTTGAAAATGCAGTGAGTTTAATAACTGGTCTGGTTTTTTCCCTTTTTTCTGTCATGAGAATAAAGCTGATCTGTCCGACGTTAACCAACCCGATTTGGGACCGTAGATCCTAACGAGTTTGCAGAATACTTTTCTGATTTTCCGCGCCCCCCGCTCAGCGGGCCCGGCTGGCCGCCGCCCCTTCGCTGATCCGCGGAATCGCTGCTCTGAGGTGGCTGGAGCAGCAGGGGTCCCTCTGCTGTTGGCGGGGTGTCGCAGGAAGGCATCGCGGCCTGGCTCACTTTCTGAGCGTCTACATAGGATGGCAGTGGAAAATCAGAATAAAGGTGAAAATTGAAAAGTGAATCACAATTTGGGGGGAATCAACTCCCTTCAGCAGCTAAATTTTTAGGGGATATTTCCACCCATGCAGCCCCCTGAATTTATGGCTGGGCAGAGAGGCTGGATGTCTGCTGTGAAGCTGTCAAAGAACCATTCTCAGCATTAATAATGAAAACCAGGTGAAACACAATCTAAGGGTCCAAGTCATGATTGTTATTTTTTTAATCCTCACTTGAGGATATGTTTTTATTGATTTTTAGCGAGAGAGGAAAGGGGAGAGAGAGAGAAAGAAGCATTCATGTGAAAGAGAAACATCCATCGGTCGCCTCCCGCACGCATCCCAACCAGGGATCAAACCCACAGCCTTTTGGTGTCTGGGACAACGCTCCAACCAGCCGAGCCACCCGGCCAGGGCCAGGTCATGATTCCTTATATGTGATCAGGCTTTATTCTCATCTATCTATTGAAAAGAAAAATTGAAAGAAATGTGCCCATACCATTTCTTACGAACCATCCAGATTAATTGATGTACGACTTGTCAGGTAACTAAATCATAACAGTATAGGATATTGGCGATTACTTAAATCTTCCATCCAAAGCAGAAATTATCTCTGTGTCATAACTCTCCAGCATTTAGTTGAACATTTATTTCTACTTTCAATAAACTCCACCCTTTATGAGAAGGCTCTACTCTTATGAGCCACTGTTAGAAAGTTCTCCCTTATGTTAAACAGAATTGGTGGCTAAACAGCTTCTCCCACCTCTGCTTCTTTGAGCTGCACAGGGCATATATAATCCCTCTCTGACTTGATTTCCGATGAAAAATCCATTGCACAGATTATGACTGAATGCTTACTTTATGCTAGAAGCAAGGAGCTGGGAGACTAAACCAGAACCCTGCCCTCATGGGGTTTGGAGGTTAATACCTTGTTTTCACCAAGCCTCTTCTTTTTCAGGTTTATCATCCCTGATTCTTTTTCATTTTCCCCACATATTTCTTAGCCACAGGTCAAATGCTTGAGGCAAGAAACATAAACCGTCCACATTCCTCCAGATGTAATTTGACTGATGGAGAGTTAGTGGCATTATTAACCAGCCTATCTTCGCATCATTCTGAGCATTAAAGGCAGGCCTCATGCACAGTTGAATGCTTGATAAATATTTATGAAAGGCTCTGGACACTCTACTCTTTCTCATGTGGTCTCAGTGGTTTCAGTTATTCTATTAACTTCTCGTGTATGGACGCAACCAGAGGATATGCGTGATTAAAACACATGCCAGGAGAATAGATAATGAACCACATATGATTTAGAGGTTAGTCTCTTAAAGAAGAAATTAAATCCACCTTACAAAACTCCTATGAAAATATTTGCATTCAAGTGAATCTTTTGCCACAATGAAGTAGACTTTCAATCTAAACGATTAATGTTTTCAACTAAAATACTAAAGATGTCCCTGCATTGGTATGTGATTCAGGATAGATTTTGTCTATACTATCTGTTGACTGCACACGATTGTACTGAATTAAGCCGATCAGGTGAGAAAAAATTTTAAAGCCCTGGCCAGGTAGCGCAGTTGGTTTAGAGCGTCGTCCTGATACGTCAAGGTTATGGGTTCGATCCCTGGTCAGGGCACATACAAGAGTCAACCAATGAATGCATAAATGGGTGGAACAACAAATTGATGGGGTTTTTTTTCCTCTCTCTAAATAAATTTTAAAAATTAAAAAAAAAAATTTTAAGCTCACCTTCTCTCTTTGGATCTAGGTTTTAGGAAATGCTATTGTTAACAGACTCTCTTGACCTTTAGAACAGGCTCTCTTGACCTTTAGAACAAGGTCAAGGCTCTCTTGACCTTTAGAACCCACTCTTTTAGACCTCACACACACACACACACACGCACGCACGCAGTATTAGACCTAGAATTCTTGCTAGGCAGTATTTCCCAAGCTTAATAGTGCCTCAAAGAGTAATCTTCAAAGAGGACAGACACTCCCAATGTAAAGGCAGTTAGTTGCAAATACCTCATTTAATTGTAACCAACAATTAGAGGCAGACAAGTATGAAAAGGCTTTTTGCTATGTTCATGTGACCCTCTTTTATAGTTCTTACCAAAGGACTATTCCCTGCCTGGTTCAGCAGCCACCTATGCTTAATTCAGCCCTTCCATTTCCCAAACAAAAGTGTTTATACTAGTTAATCTTGGCTTTTTCCAAACAATAATCTTTATGCTTGTGATTCTTGCCCACAAGCTCACAAGCTTTGATTTTCTTTCTATGGTGAATCTTATTTAGCTTTAATACTACCCTTAACCTCTTAGAAGCTCCAAATCATTTTTTGTTTTGTTCTCTGATTTTAAGAGTAGAGATGACATCTTGCAATGCAGTGTCTGGAGGCTTTTTAAACAGCATGTCGATTCTTCTCTACAAATTATTTACAACATTGGCAGGATCAGAGAGAGCTCACCCACCAGGATCCTCTAATTGTCTCTCAGTCATATAACCCATCCATCCATTACTGATTCTATCGAAGTGTGTGGTCATTCGTGACTGTTAAGACACTTTCTGTTAAACGGGCTGGTGAAATCCAGGTCCACTCTTGTAGTGCTTATAGAAGTGATCTGTGCTGAAAGGACATGTTTTTCAAAACCCAGGAACAAGTGCTAAGGAGCCACAGAAAGTCAAATATGCCCATGCATTGGAGTCTGTCTCTTTGCAGCTTAGTCTTTAGGCATGATGAAGCCTGGGACCTTGTGCGTGGAAGAAATCCTCAGTCCAGCAGTGTGACAAAGAGCCTGACTTGCAGAGAGCCTGTATCTGTTAGACATCAATAGTCAAAGTGAGTCTTCTAGGAAATAATTTATCAAAAAGACAAAGTATGTATAATTCTTTTCAGTTATGAAAAGGACATGTCAGTGAAAGGAAACTGTTTTTCACATTTCTTTTAAGATTGTTGAATGGCTTTTGTTTCTTCCTCTCAAAACTTTATGAACAAAGCTCTGCCAAAGAACTTCTTTTTCTGCTTCCTATTTTCTATATACTCCCTGTCTTCGCCCAGTAATGTTTTAAATTAGCTTGTGTTACTTCGCTCCTAAAATACCCATTTCTGGACAAAGGACTTGAATAGACACTTCTCCAAAGAGGACATAGGGATGGCCAAGAGACACATGAGAAAATGCTCAACATCACTAATCATCAGAGAGATGCAAATTAAAACCACAATGAGGTATCACTTCACACCTGTCAGAATGACTCCATCAACAAATGACTTGTGCTGGCAAAGGTGTGGAGAAAGGGGAGCCCTGGTGCACTGCTGTCGGAAATGCAGACTGGTGCGGCCACTATGGAAAACAGTATGGAGGTTCCTCAAAAAATTAGAAATGGAGCTGCCTTTTGACCCAGTGATTCCACTCCTAGGAATATATCCTAAGAATCCTGAAACATTAATCAGAAAGAATATATGCACCCCTGTGTTCATAGCAGAGCAGTTTACAATAGCCAAAATCTGGAAACAGCCCAAGTACCCATCAGTAGATGAGTGGATAAAAAAGCTGTGGGACATTTACATCACAGAATACTACGCAGCTGTAAAGAAGAAGGATCTCGTACCCTTTGGGACAGTATGGAGGGACCTGGAGAAAATTATGCTAAGTGAAATAAGCCAGGCAGAGAAAGACAAACATCACATGATCTCACTTATACGTGGAATCTAAAGAACTTAATAAACTGATGAACAGAATAGATTCAATGACATGGAAGCATAGATGAGACTGACGAATGTCAGGGGGATGGAGGAGGGTGGGTGGGTGGGTGGAGGGGGAGAGTAACTAAAGAATTTATATGCATAAAGGCACAATCCAAGGACATGGACAATGGTATGGAGAGGGACTGGGGAGGGAGATGGGACGGGGGTGGAACGGGTCATTGGGGAGAAAAAGGGACATCTGTAATATTTTAAACAAAAATAAAATTTAAAAAATAAAATAAAATACCCATTTCATCAGAGAGATAACACCAATAGCTTCTGAAATTTTACCTTTCTTATTCCTAGTTTTCATCTTCATATTCTAGTTGCAGTTGCTTGTAAAAATCTAGGAATAACTCATGTAAAAAAGAAGATAAATATAATATCTGATGAATATGAACTCAAACAAATATACAAAGAAAGAAATTGAGGAAGGTACAAAGAAGTGGAAGCATATACCATCTTCATGGACAGGAAGAATTAACATCATTAAAATGCCCATACTCCCCAAAGCAGTCTACAGATTCCATGCAATTCCTATTAAAATACCAAGGGCACATTTCACAGATCAGGAAAAAATATTCCAGAAATTTATATGGAACCAAAAAAGACCCCGAATAGCCTCAGCAATCTAGAGAAAGAAGAACAAAGTAAGATGGATTACAATACTGGATATCAAATTATACTACAAAGCCACTGTAATCAAAACAGCCCAGTACTGGCACAAGAACAGGAATATAGATTAATTCAACAGAACAGAAAACCCAGAAATCAACCTAAGTCACTATGCTCAATTAGTATTTGACAAAAGAGGCAAGAGCATACAATAGAGTAAAGACAGTCTCTTCAATAAATGGTGTTGGGAAAATTGGACAGGTACATGCAAAAAAATTAAACGATCAATGTAAACCATATACAAGAATAAATTCAAAAGGGATAAAAGACTTAACTTTAAATCACGAAACCATAAAAATCCCAGAAGAAAACATAGGCAGTAAAATCTCAGACATCTTTCATAGCAATATTTTTACCAATATGCCTCCTAGGGCAAGAGAAACAAAGGAAAACCTAAACAAATGGGACTACATCAAAGTAAAAAGCATCTGCACAGCAAAAGAAACCATCAACAAAAAGAAAAGGGAAGTCGCTGTATGAGAGAACATATTCACCAATGATACATTTGATAAGGGGTTAATTTCCAAAATATATAAGGAACTCATACAACTTAACAAAAGGAAGACAAACAACCCAATTAAAAAAATGGGCAAAGGACCTGAACAGACACTTCTCCAAAGAGGACACACAGATGGCCAAGGGGCACATGAGAAAATGCTCAGCGTCGCCAATCATCAGAGATGCAAATTAAAACCACAATGAGGTATCACCTCACACCTGTCAGAATGGCTCCATCAACAAATCAACAGATGCCCTGGCCGGGTTGGAGCATCATCCCATACACCAAAAGGTTGCTGGTTTGATCCCCAGGCAGGACAGAAATGGGAAGCAGCTGATCAATGTTTCTCTCACATCGATTTCTTTTTTTCCCTCTCTCTCTCCCTTCCTCTCTCTCTAAAATCAATTTAAAAAACATTAAAAAACCACAACATTTCCTCAGGCGAGTATTTAAAATACTAAATAAATCAAACAAGTGCTGGCGAGGGTGTGGAGAAACGGGAACCCTAGTGCACTGCTGGTGGGAATGCAGACTGGTGCAGCCACTGTGGAAAGCAGTATGGAGTTTTCTCAAAAAATTAAAAATGGAGCTGCCTTTTGACCTAGCAATCCCAATTCTGGGAACATATCCTAAGAATCCTGAAACACCAATTCGAAAGCATATATGCACCCTCTGTTCATAGCAGCATTGTTTACAATAGCTAAAATCTGGAAACAGCCCAAGTACCCATCAGTAGGTGAGTGGATAAAAAAACTGTGGGACATTACACGAAGGAATACTACACAGCTGTAAAGAAGAAGGATCTCTTACCTTTTGTGACAACATGGATGGACCTGGAGATTATTATTCTAAGTGAAATAAGCCAGTCCAGAAAGACAAATACTATATGATCTCACTTATACATGGAATCTAATGAACAAAATAAACTGATGAAAAAAATAGAAACAGAGTCATGGATACATGGAACAGACTGACAGCTGTCACAGGGAGGGAGTGGGGAGGACTGGATGAAAGAAGGTGAAGGGATCAGCCAAAGAACATATCTGCATAGCCCATAGGCACACACAACAGTGTGGTGATGGCCAGAAGGGAGGGGGAGGGGAAGGGCTGGGAGGGGGGCAAAGGTGGGAAAAGTGGGGACATTTGTAATAGTGTCAACAATTTTTTAAAAGTTAAACAGAAGTAAGAGAAAATTCTTGCAAATTACCAGATCAGAACGACATATATCAAGGACAACAATAATTTTACTAGATTTCTAATCAGAAACAGTGGAAACCAGAAAACAATTGAAAGACATTTAATATATATACTGCTTTTAAAGCAGCCTGTCCGTGATGGAGAACTTCAGGCAGAGTCGTGCATCAATACCGATGCTAGAGGGAAACACAAGGAGATTCCGGTTATGTGAACATTTTCCCTGTTACCTCACTGCCAGGACCCAATCTCAGATGGGTGACAGGAGGAGCCTCTTCACAGAGGAGAAGTGCAAATTCAGATTCCTCATTAGTCCTGAAGATAACTGTAGAAGTCTCCTGGGTCATCACTTCATTTTGCCATTAGCAAAATTGAGGCCCAAGGAAGGGAAATAATCTATCGCAAGTCTCAAGCTGCTTAGATACAGATTGAGACTAAGGCCCAAGTCTCCAGTCTCCCAGTCCAACATATTTTCCACTTGGTAGTTGCCTGGGAAGGACAATGACCCTTAACATATAAAATAGTGTGTTTTTCTTTCCTGAAGCCCTGGTGCCCATAATCCCATAAAATAGGCCAGCAGAATAGATCATTTTTATATAAGGTATCAAAACACCTCCTGCATCAGCTGGACCCTGGCCTTTATCATATCAGTCTTAATGAAAACACTGTTTCTAGCACCACTGTAGGCAACCCTTTGGGAGAAGCCCAAGCCAAGGATAAACATATCACTTGCAAGTTTCTTCAAGGCAAGGATGAGGCCTTCTCTTTGGGTTTCACCAAGAGGGCCTATGGCGATACAGTATATAAATGACTAACTCTGATGCCATGCTTGTGAACATTCAATGTCGACCAGATTTTTCAGCATCTTATGCTCCCTTACAATCAGATATTCTAACCTTGAGGTTGGGCTACCATTAATAGTTACGGAAGGCCCAGCTGGTGTGGCTCAGCGGTTGAGTGTCGACCCTTGAACCTAGAGATCACGGTTCGATTCCTGGCACATGCTTGGGTTGCGGGCTTGATCCCCAGTGGGGGTTGTGCAAGAGGCAGCCAATCGATGATTCTATCTCTCCCTCTCCCTTCCTCTCTCTGAAATCAATAAAAGAAAAACATATTTTTTTTAAAAAGTTATGGAAGGAAAATCTTTGGGTTCAAAGTGTAAAAGATAGAATTGGATTCCTTTGGCCTAGAAGAGCCAAAAGAGTTTTCTCATCTTCTCAGTCAAGCTATTCTGTGGAGTTGGAGGTTGATAAGATAACAAAAGAATTTCAGTAAAAACCACCAGCACCACCTACAGTAAGGCAACTCTGACCTGTTCCTATCACACATCCTGGAAGGCAGAACGTAGAGCTTTAAAATCAGACTGATCTGGATTCAGGGCTCAGGTCCATCATCTACCATTGTGACCTTTGGAGAATGACTTCCATTTCCTAGCCTCAAAGTTGACTTATCTGTGAGATCTGGATGCTAATTCCTATCTCATCCAATTGTTAAAGGAAATAATGTTCATAGAGCATTCAGCACAGGCCTCATTCAAAACGTTTGTTAAATGGTAGGTCTCACTGTTCACAAAGCAGTTTATCAAACAGTGTTGAGGAGTCTGGCCTTGGCAATCACAACAGGTGTAGGTGAATCAGCTCTATAGCTCTGCGACCTTAGACAAATAACATAGCCCTCCCTGCACCGTTTTCATGCACTCCCCGAGCCCCCCAAGTACAAACTGGTAGTTACAGAATGGTCCCAGGTATGTAAAGCACAGCATGGGGAATGTAGTCAATAATATTGTAATAACTGTACATGGGGCCAGGTGGGCACTGGGAATATAGGGGGGAATACTTTGTAAGTTATATGATAGTCTAACCACTATGCTGTACTCCTGAAACTAATACAAAATAACATTGAATGTAAACTGTAAATGAGAAAGAAAATAACATAGCTCTCTAAGCCTCAGTTCATTCATCTATAAAATGAAGATAATGGTACTTTATGGTTTTTTCTTTTCATTTTATGACCGAGATACATAATGACTGGTACATAATAAAATATCACCAAGTAGCAATGTTATTACTATCTCAATGAGTCTTCACGTGAGTCTTTTAAAGAAGTTTTTCCGTTTTACACGAGAAAATTAAATCTCAGAGAGAGTCACAAACTTGCTCAAGGTCAAGGTTCTCACTGGGGGAGCTGAGATTTGATCTGGGGCCTAAATCTCCTCCAAAGTCTCTGCCTTTTCTGAGGTGCCAACTTCTCTCTCCTCAGCAACCTTACTACTTATTTCCATGCAAGCTGTCAATCAGCTTTCTATTTCTTCTACTCCTGTCAGATTTCTTCTCTGGCGTAGCAGTAGCGGGCTAAAATAACAACATTTAAAATTTTAGTGAAAATTTTGAGCTGTTTAGATGATCATCTAAATTGACCCATTTTTGCCCGGCCAGGCGTGGCTCAGTGGTTGAGCGTCGACCTGGGATCCAGGTGATCGGGGTTCAATTCCCGGTCAGGGCACATGCCCAGGTTGCAGGCTCGATCAATGACTCCCTCATCATTGATGTTTCTGTCTCTCTCTCTCCCTCTCCTTTCCTCTCTCTGAAATCAATAAAGATATATTTAAAAAAATAAATAAATAAAATAAATAAATTGATCCATTTCTTCAACTAATATGATCGCCATGTGAATGGTCGCCAGAGGGTCTGGGTTTCAGTAAGGCTGTCTCTAAGTTTCTGCCTTTTCTATGATAATGTAGAAACAATCAAGGTTATAACAACATTTTAGCCCTAGTGTAACTTTCAGGTAACCTAAGACAAATATGCAAACAAACCAACAAAATTAGTACCTAAGAAGTTCACAGGCATAATTAAAAGTAATAAATAAATCAGCTCTGTCTGCAATTGGCCCCATTTTTCTGGTGAGGAAATTTCTTTCTTTTTCTTTGTTAATTCTCACCTTAGGGCATTTTTTCCATCGGTTTTTAGAGAGAGTGGAAGGGAAGGAGAGAGGGCAGAGAGAGAGAGAAACATTGATGTGAGAGAGAAACATCGATTGGTTGCCTCCCGCACATGCAGGGAGAAGATCTAACCTGCAACCCAGGTATGTGCCCTTGACTGGGAATCGAACCCCCCATCCTTTGTGCTTGGGCGTAGGCTCTAGCCACTTAACCACACCAGCCAAGGCATCTGGTGAGGAAAATTTCTGCTGGTAACTCCAGGGAATGATTTGTGGGGCTTCACCTTGTCTTTCGGAGAAGCACAGGACAGAGGCAATGGTTTGGATGCAGAGCCCGGATTCAAAGTTAAGGCCAAATCCTGACCCTCTCAATTATTAGCTCTGATCTTGAGCAAATTAATGATCTTTCTAAGCCTCATTTTGTCTTGGTAAAATGAGTGCAATAAAAGCATTTACATTATAAGCTTTACACAAAGATGAAACAAGGTTTTGGTTCTTATACATAACACAACCTCTGTATTCAATGCACAGTAGCTATTATTTTTATGCCACGTACTCCAAACTTCCCAAAATCTCCTTAATTACAGAATATAGAAGCAATTCCATGATCCAAACCCACAGTTCTAGGTCACCAAACCAGGTCAGTGAACCAGTCAGTTAATCATTTACTTGGGTTCTTTCCTTCTAGTCTATACCTTTCTAAATTGTGTCTTTAGCAATCTAAACAAAGAACCCCATGAGCCATTAGGAGTGTTAGAGGGCATAGCGGGGATAAATGGTGATGGGAAAATTAAAATTAAAATTTTTAAGAAGGAGTATTACAGAACTTGTGTCAATATAGCACTAAACAGCTGCTCAGAGTGATGAATGTACTCATCCAAATGGTAAGTTCACTTCAAAACCCAATCAGGATCTGAGCTGAACAATGAACTCGGGCTCAGCAGTCCTCCAGTTGGCTAGACTGGAAAAGGCCACACAATTTTTTATTTTGTCTGATACCTGAAGTAGAAACTCATTTTTTTCTGCTCCTGCTTTAGACAGACCTATCTGGGCCTTTAAAAGATGTTGGCTTTACCGTTCACTCTCAAAGTCTGTGGACTGTATCAACCCACCATCACCGTGCGTCGCACCCAAGGTCCTCACGGGTTGTGATCACGTTGCATGGAGCGTGCGCTGGTGCTGCCACTCTGCTCGGGCGCCCGTGGGGAAGTGGCTTTCACGGCCGGGCACACACTGCCTGGGATCGTGGGTAATGATAGCCCCAAGCTGGTCCATGGAGCCAAGGGCCCTCGTTGCCGAGGGGAGACGGCTACTGCGGCCTATTCTGCCCCCTCCTTAGAGCCAGGGCCTCCTGCGGGCAGCCTGGGAACTCTGTCTTAGCCGTAGGAGAAGGGGGAGCGGCGGTGCTCAGTCCCTCCAGCAAGCCCATCTTTTTAACCTCTCTCAAGTCTGTATTTTGAGGCCTTTTTTCTGCATCTCCATCACCACCTCTGTGATCCAGGCTCTTTCAATCTGTTCTCCACACTGCATCCCAAGAGAGCATTCAGACAATAGTGTGGCGAAGGCCTAGGGTGGGGCTGGGGGTGGGGGTGGGGGTGGAGGGTATCAATAGGGAGAAAAAGGGGGGGACATCTGTAATAATTTCAGTAATAAAGATAAATTTTTGAAAATAAAATGCAACTATTATCAGGTCATTTCCCTGCTGAGAAATCCCTGAGGACTTCTTATTACTCTAAGGATCGAGTTCAAACTCCCACAAGTGACCCTCCAGGCGCCTGCCCACCTAGAGAGCCTGGTTCCCACCTCACCCACATGGCACAGGCACACTGCCCAATTTTTAGGTTCTCAAACCACCTCGGGACATTGGCAGCCTATTCTCTCTGCACAGAAGGCTTTTCTCCCCTGCACCCCAACTTTTCCTTCACCGGCTAGCCACTACAGGCCTCAGTTCAGCCATTTTTACTTCTATTAAAAGCTTCCTTGATTGTCCCAGATTAGGAGCCTTAGCAGTCTGTGCTTCCTTGAAACTCTTATCGAGAGTATAATTAATTAGTGTGTGATAATTGCTAAATATCCATTTTCCCACCAGAAAGTAAGCACCATGACTGTCCTTGGTTCTCCTCTGTCCTCAGCTCCTGTTTGGTTCAGCCTCTCACCACGCTCAACGAGGCTCTGCCAGGTGGCCGAGTGAATGACGAAGGGGTGGAAGCCTGAACACCGCGTGCTGAGCGGAGCCTCTGCCTGTCCGCCCAGATCCAGGCCCGGCAGGTAGGATGCTCGAACAGGGCCTTGATTACTGGGGCAAGTTTGCATTCATGGTGCAGCAGTTCCCTGGTGCAACCTGGAAGCTGGGTCATTTCACGTTCAGAGCCCCCCTCAGAGCTTCCTCACAGACCCATGTGCCCCTCAGCTACGGTCTGACATGTGTGAGCACCCTTGTGTCTCATCATATGAGCCTCATCTCCCTTGAGACACTGACCAAGCATGATTTAGAGTTTTTTTGTCCATTGCAACTAGCTCAGAGATTTGCACAGAGTAAAAATGTAATAAGTATCTAATAAAATACACAGACAGTTGGTTTTTCTGTACCCCTTGGAAGAATATAACAGCAGTTCGCCCTCATGGCCCTGCCTATTTATGTTCTGATTTCCCCATTACTAACCCACCCCCTTCCTTTTAAGGATTCAGCTACAATGCTTCTGAAGCTCGTTTAGCTAACCATTTTCCTTTTAAGTTAGGCATTAAACAGACCCACCCCCTTCCTTTTAAGGATTCAGCTACAATGCTTCTGAAGCTCGTTTAGTGCATGAGAAGAAAGGGACAGTACAGAAGTACAATAATTATGAATATTATGATCTTCCTTTCAAATCTCCTTGAATGCAGGTTCTTAGAGCAAATACTATAAAGTATGTTGAATATAAATGTCAGAAGTTATTACAATTTCAAGACAATCCCTTATTCATTTCTAATCATTTCATCTTATATTACTATTTATTTTTTAATGCAGTCTGAGGCACTCCTTTCTCAACTAAGCCACCTAATTACATGAAAGTCATAAAACCAGTAGAAGCTCAAATATTAAGAAATTCAGGTTGAAACGTTTCTGTTTCCCACCTAGTTAAACATCGTAATAACTGTGATGATAGACAGCATTTACCTGAGATTGTATGATCCAAAGAAATATGTGCTGCCTTAGCAAATCCTTGTGAAAAGTTCACAACCAAAAAAGAAAAAGAAAAAAACCTGGCCCATCTTAGGCTTCATTTACTATCTTGTATTTGACATTTTAAAAAGAAAAAAGTAAGTTCTCACATGAACTACACTTGGGGTAAGGTGGAAAATGCAAAACTAAAATGAAGTGTAGAAGGATTCAGTGTGAGTGTGCACACACGCACGCACACACAGACACACACACAGACCCCTCACCATGGGTAAGGCCTGATCACCCAAAATAAAGGCAATGCAACCAGGAGAAACTCCACTCATTTCCTGCTTTGTTCATTGAGACTATGGCAGACCTCGAAAGGAGCCCAGGAAACTGTGAAACCCTGAACTCGAGCTGAAAGAGGCAGGGTGAAAAACTTTTTCACAGAGATCAAGGAAACTGGAAGAGCTGTTTGCATAACTGCGTTCACTCTGCTTTATTCTGGAGCTCACCCTGCTGTCTCCCTTGCATTCGGCCGCAGCCTTTCATCATGGGCCGTGTTCTCATGACTCTGAGCAGCCACCTGCAGAGGGTGAAATATGGGCTTTTGACCTAAAGGAGCCCACTAGCCTGTTTAAGGCGACTCCTTGATGGCAATTCATGGCATAGCACTTAGTATTGACTCATGGTTTGACGAGATTTATTTTACAGCATGTTCACCACAATAATATATGCAGGGATCACAGCGCTTTTTTTAGGAAAAGCAAGGCTCTCATTCTTAGAGAAGCTCCACTACTGGCCCTTTAGAGGAATAGCATTTCAGTCAAATGGAGCCCAGGACCAGTAAATAATACCCCTCGGGGGTCTGCTATCTCTGTGAGGCCAGGACGTGATAAGCAGGGAGGGGGCAAAAAAAAGGCCAAGTTTTTTTTATCAAGCATGAGCTAAGTGCTTTATGAACATTTTCTCATTTAATACCCCCCATGACCCTATGTAGTTAGACTTACAGTAGCCCTATTTTACAAATGAGTAAACTGAGGCTCAGTTAGGTAACTTGCCATAATTAACTTCTTGAACAGTGCCTGGTATACACCGAGTGCTCAAGTGTTTGTAAGAGGGAGGAAAAGAGGGAGCGGGGAGGGGAAATCAGATAAGGAAACCCTTATTGAAATCAAAATAAGGAGTGAGGAGAGTCTAGCTTACAGCAATGTGGGATCAGAAAGGAGCAAAAAGATTCCTATGATATTTGAAGAAGTAATATTATAACATTAATAAAAACAAATACTTATTTAGCACTTGCTACGTGCCAGGCACTGTTCTAAATGTTTCACTTATATTAACTTACATTATATTTTATTTAATTATATCAACTGATTTTTATTTATTTATCACTTATATTAACACTTAATTCTTACAACAAACCCATTTTACAAATAAGGTCAAATGTCTGAGGTCAGGTTCCCTCGAAGCAGAGCCTGACGGGTTTTCTTGAGCAGGTGACTTCTTGAGGAAGTCGGAGAAGCGCTTGACTGTGAGAATCCTGGAGTACAAATAATGCCCAGGTTGAACTGATTTGAGGCAGAGGGCTGGACATTCATACTTTCCATCCATCAGTCATTGGCTGCAGCCAGGGGTTAGAGTTCAGGAAATTTTCTAGAAAAAGGGCAGCCATGAGCTGTTAGCAGCCATCGCTCATCATCAACATTAGCAGCAGCAACAACATCACCATCATCACCACCATCACCACCATCAGCAGCAGCAGCATCAACATCATCAACGTTATCAATCGTCATCGTCAACATCATCAGCACCACCATCAACATCAGCTGGGAGGTGCATGCACCTTCCCAGAATAGGGATTCTGGGTGAGGCACCAATATGTCCACTGCATCAAGTGATGTGCCTGCCTCAAGTCACCAACCTGGTACCAGTGCCCTTAAGCTGACGGTCAGGCTATACTGCCTTCTCTAACTTTATCCTCTGATTAAATCTCAGAATTGTTTCAGAAACTCATTGTTCAGATTTTTCACCTTATGTTTGAGTAGAATGAGAAACCAGGAACAGATAATAAAGGCAATGAACTTAATCAGGGAGGTGAGGGAGGCCATCCTCCAAGAAACAATGACTGAGTGCAAGGAGGGAGCCAGGGTTTTCTTCTTAAAAGATAGATCAGATCATGTTAATCCTATTATGAAAACCCGTGGCTCTCCACTGCCTTTAGAATAATAGGTTAACATCTTAGAATGGTTTCCAGAAGTCCCCGAAATCTGACATCAGCCCACTAACTACCTGCTCCAGGTGCGCTTCCACGTACTTTAGGTCCTACCACACTGAACTATTTCACCAGGCCCTGGTCATACCATGCCTTCCCTCACAACGTCCCTTCTGAGTGTGATGCCTTCCTTAATACCACTTCCTTCCATGGTCGCCTCCTCTCCACCACTGGAAATTCTTCTTACTCTACTAAGCACAACTCCAGTGCTTCCTCTTCCTTCATTGCAGTTTCCCTCAGTGTCCTCAACTGGAATTGATCATCTTTGTTTTATGCCCCTGAGTGATTTCTGCAGGTCCCTCCAAAACACATGTCATGGTCTTCCTTCCTCTACAATTATATATTTCCTCACTAGATGGCAAAATTCTTGAAAGCAATAAAAGAATTTGAGCTTTTAAAGTTGCAAGTAATAAAAACAACTCAAATTAGTTTAAGCTAAAAAGATACTTTGCTGGTCCCAGAACACAGACGTCTAAGATGAGCAGATGGTGCTAGACATGGCTCAATCCAAGAACTAAATGATGTGAGGTTTCCCTCTCTGGCTTTAGCTCCATTCCCAGTAAATAGTGTCATGGTCGCTTTGGTTTCATTGTTTTCAAAGCTAGAGTTTCCGCTGAGAGAGGTGAGCTGTTTCCCCAGCAACCACGTTAATCTTCGGAGCTGGGGGTTCCAACTAAGAGTCCAACTGTTTCTCCAGGGCTCCGTTGGTCCTGCGTCCATCAGTGCCTGCTTCAGAACCTCCCATTGGGTGCAGAGCGTGGTATCTTAATTGGCCGGCATTACCAAGTGGAAAAGAGAGTTTCTGCTACCGGAGCACAGAGAGGAGAGATGATAGATGAGCAAAGTCAACAGATACCCACTCTAGCTGTCAATATCATTACCCCTGAAAGAAGAGAGGATTTGGAAAGTCTCCAAGAATAAGGGAAAAGGGCAGGTCCCTCCAATATACATGTCACAGTGGAGGGTGGGGAGAGGCCACATCAAGGGATCCAGCGATGAGCTTGACCAGTTGGTGGCCTGCAGGAAACGAGAGAACTGAGCCCGAGGTCTGTAGGTCAGTGTCCTTGCGGGGTTCTTGCTCTGAGAGAAACAATAGGAAGCTCAGTCCTGTTTTCAGACAAATAATCTTACTTTGCAGGGCTCCAAAATGAGGAATATCATAAAACTTTATGGGTATGGGAAGAAAAGGCAGAGGGTCTTTGGCTTTCACAAGCTGTTAAAACATATTCTCGTTGATCTCTTAAGAATCTAAAAGACAGGAGCTCAAAAAGAAGGGCGTGTTACCTGTCTTCCCCTCATTACTAAGCTTTGACTAACTGACATGTTCTAAAAAACCAAAGCAATCGGTTCATGAAACAGCCGAGTACTGATTACTTTGTGTCAATGGCTTACTCTTTCCTTGTTGAGTTTTGCTTTTCTCTCTTTTCATAAGAATTCTTTTTCCAATGTAGAGACAGTTTTGTCCTTGACTTTAATACCTTCACATTTAAACAGTGTTCTTGGTCACACTGGGACGTGGTCACAGGTAAGGCAAAGCTGAGACTTTGTCCACGAAGCTGACACTGGTGGCTCATCTGCCTTGCAGGCGGGAGGTTCAGAGCTGTGTTCTGAGAGGCAGGGGAATGGCCAACCCAGCCTCCCAGGACTAAGGGAGCCCAGTCATGACCCAAATCACCTGGAAGGGGACGTTTTCTTCACGGACACAATTGGTTGTACTGGAATCACACTTGCATTATGGGCCCTGTGACCTTCATTGTACAAGGTCATCAATGTCAACCCTTCTCACTGATGCTGGAGAGCCACAATCTGAGTATGAGTGGGCCGCACACTCACAAGGGGTGCCCCTTCATCTTTCTCAATTCCCCAAACCCAACCCAAATAATCAAGTTCTGAGACCCGCCCTTCCACCCACACGGCTGCCCCCACACCTCTTCATTTAGAAGCTCTAGAATTGGAAGCATGTTTTTCCATAATTCTAGAAAGTGACTCAGTGTGGGCCTGCCTGCAGCTGTATTTTGAAATTGTATTTACTGTGACTAGAGCTTTGCACAGAGGTGGAGCTTAAGGACATTTTAATTATAGAACAATTCTTTAGAGTAACCTTAGTGTATCTCTCCCAGCTGATTCTTAACAGTGTGGGCCCCTATTTAGTTTCTTTCACCTTCACTTCAAAGAACTGCTTTCCCACATCAGCCTCATTCTCTTAGATTTGGTATCCAAAAACCCTTGTCTGTGGCTCTCAAATTTTAGAGGGCACATAAGTGCCCCAGAGAATTTGTTAATAATGCAAACTTATTCTCAGTAGGTCTGGGGCATATCTCCAACCTGTGATTTTAGCAGTCACCCTAAATGATTCTAAGGCAGCCGTTCACAAAGTCAGGAAACCTACTTTGAGAAACACTGGTACAGTATTTGATAGGGCTTGGCAATCAGACATACATGAATTAAGTTTTCACTTAGCCTCTGACTAGCTGAGTTCTTTGAGCTAATTACTTAACTTTTATGTCTCAGTTTTGTAAAATATGGACATCTCATAAGGTCGTTGGATAAAATCGATGAAATTATGAAATCAGTTAAGCATAGCGCCGGGTGATATATAAATGCTCGCTACGGTTTACTGTTAGAACAGAGATTGGTACATAGGAGGCACTCAGTGAATGTCTGCAGAATCATTGAATGAAAGTTGCATTGCTACAGCTAGCTTTCCAGGCAGATAAAACGCTATCCCAAGCCTCCATCATGTCAATGGGTCGGCGAGAGAGAGGCTGCTTCTATAGGATTTAGAAGTAGAGATGCCCAAGAGAGGAGACTGGACTGAACGAACACACTGGCCACTTTAAGAACCAAGAAATATTGATTCCAAGTCACTACAAAACATCAGCGAGTGGTAGGGTATTTTGAACATAATGTACAAATATAATTTGTAACTCTCAGTTCTGATCAGCTAAGATTAGACTGACATAGAGAAGAGAGGGCTAAGGCGGAATTTTTATATACAAATGAACATTAAAAGGAGGCATAATACCACTCATCAGAAAGAGACAAATTTAAAATACAATCATCAGGAATAATTGGAGCATCATCAGGAATGCTATTGGGAGTAACGAGGCATTGATGGAGATAGTGGTCAGTAAATAATGATAATTATAGTGGGCTCAAAAGGGGCATGACTAATTTGACATTGTATGTATCAGATTTTGCATTTTACTGCTTGATCTTCCTAAACTCTTGGGGATTCTTATTTTTCAATAAAGATTTTAATTTATTTTTAAAATATATCTTTATTGATTTCAGAGAGAGGAAGGGAGAGGGAGAGACAGAGAGACAGAAACATCGATAATGAGAATCATTGATCGGCTGCCTCCTACACGCCCCCAGGAGGGATGGAGCCCGCAACCCAGGCATGTGCCCTGACTGGGAATCGAACCTCCATCTCCTGGATCATAGGTCGATGCTGGGCAGGATTTTAACTATTTTCAATAGATGACCTATTATAACTTACCCTGGATCTTATTTATAACGACCATGCATTGAGCACTTACTGCATGCTAAGCATTAAATGCTCATTATTTTAATTAACATTCACAACAGCTCTGCATTTGAGGTAGTTACCATTTCCATTTTACAAATTTTAAGATGAAACTGAAAACTCAGAGGAGTTGTCTGACCAAAGTGACCTACAGGTGACAGAGATGTGGTTTGAACCCTGGTGTCTCCCAGCCATGATGTCCTTCCACTATATTGTACCCTCCCTTAGTGGTGATTAGTGAGTGTCCTTACCTAACTGAACAGATGGGGCCTTGGACGTCTGTACCACATCTGACCTGTCCCACAGTGTGGCATCTCTCCATGGAATCCTCAGTTTTCAGTTCTGTCTCCTTATGAGGATTAATTGAAATAGACAGTTGCCCAGTTTATACATGGCTTTGGGCAAATTTCATAATCTAATTATGCTGAAGTACATCTAGTGACCCAAAAGATTTGGGTAATAGATGGCTCCTATCTGTGGCCATCATTTTCATGTCCTCATTTATATTGAGGACCAGCTTATTAAATGTTAAGAACCCCATTAATGATATTAATGGCTAAGATATATTAAGCACATATGTCCCAGGCATTGGGCTAAGCACTTCACATGCAATATCATATTTAACTCATCCAACACTGTGGTGAGATATTATCTCCATTATACAGGTAAGCAGACAAAGGTTCAAACACCTAAAGTGACATGATTGGACTCACAGCTGTAATGGCCAAGCCAGGACTAGAACCCAGGACAAAGATGTCCATGGCTCTGTAGGAAAGGGAATTAATGTAAATGGGTAAACAGGCCCGGAGGGGGCCATGGCAAATGCAGGAGCTCATGCATGTTTGCAGGGATGGCTACTCAGTTCTCACATTTTGAGGCTGTACAGGAATGTGGGCCCAGGTCTTTTGATTTTTTGTTTCAAGTCAGTAATCTGATTATGTTTGATGTAAATCTCTTAATTTTAAAATGCCAGCATCTATTTATTTCAAATGCGTTTCCTAAACATTTCAGTGCCTGATAAGCATGTCTGTGGGCAGAGGCTGGGCCTGGCTTCCTGGATGCCACCTCTGATCTAGAACTTGTGCTCTTAGTCCTCAAGCTACAGGAGTTCCAACATCTCCTCAGGCCATCTCTGCAAATAGCTATTTCCAGGCCTGTCATTTCCTAGATCTACAGCTTCTTCTTCCTTCAATAAATGGAGCGCCGTTCATGGAAGGCGCTCTTTTCAGGAGCCGACTTCCACTGCTCTGGGCCCCAAGACTGATAAATGTTTGTGTTCTCCAAAGGTACAAAGGCCAAATTTTTATTAAAAGAAATACATGGTGCCCTTTGAGGGTTATTTGCCTTTTTACTTAAGATAAATTAAACATATTTTCAGGGGAAGAATCCCTTCGAAGTTCGGGAAAATGACCATATGCCTGATGCCCTTGAATTTTTAATTTCCCCGAAAGCCACCTGCCTCCATTATCCTGATGCACAGTCATGATGGCAGTGCTGTGGCATGGAAATTGGCTCCACCTAAATTTCCACCTTGGAACTCAAAAAGTTGTTTCAATTGACAGATTCGCCCTTCAGGGATTTTCCCAAAGACAGCTGGGGCCCCTGCGTGCCTAATCTTCATCCCATCTTTAGCCAGAGCTCCACAGGCTCAAAAGGCTGAGCCGCAGCACTGCATGCATTTTCCCCTTCCCACTGGGGTTGTTAATATCTGGACAGAAATGTGACGATGGGAAATTTTTATGTGCCCAAGGAGAGTAGCTAGAGCCAGAGAACATTCTCAGTTTAATAGAGTACCAACCAAGCAGTTTGTACTGAAAGAAGAAGGAACACACATATCCTAAATATATTTTGTAGCTAAGGATTTAGATCCTAAATCTATTTTGCACAAAAATGAACTAAATGCTGGTTTGAATTAGCAAATACGCTACAAAATAATGTAGGAAGCTAAGAGTTGTGACAAAACACTGCTCTAAGCCTGGCCTATGGACTTAGAAATGTCGTTTCTCTCTGGGAAGTTAGAGCTCTTTGGTGACTGACATGTGCTATTTGAGATCTAGGATTCTAGTGGATCCTTAAAACTTCTGCAGAATCGGGAGACACCCTAGTGATGCACAGCAGTCATTTTATGACTAGAGGGATGAAGGTCTATGAGTACCCACAGCCTGTCCCCTCCTCTCTCCTCTCTGTCTGCAGAAGAGCTTGGACTTTTCCCACTCGTTCCCTTCCTCATGGAAAGCTCTTCCACTGGGGATGCGGAGTCAGGGGAGGACAGAAAGCACAGAGGGAACCTCACTCTCTGGAGAACCCTGTGGAGAGGGGAGAGGTGGCAATCAAGGGGGACCACAGAGGCCGAACGGAGTAGATGAGGAGGGAGATGGTTTTACCGAGGAGAATGAGACTTCTGAGGGGAGAGCGGATGATTTTGATAATATTCCCATCATGTTGCTTGAGAGATGCCACAACTCATTGGAATTCCTGTTTGGATGATACGACTTTGAAGTTCAAGTTTCTTATGGACTGAACCACGTGGATCATGGATTTAATGGGGTTACAACCATAAATGGCATTGCCTGCTCACCCCCCTTTCCTCTCTGCCGGGCCCTCAAATCATTCCTAAAGAGGCGGAGATACTCGACACAGAAGCACAGACGCGCGGGACTTGGTTTCCTCAGCCAGAGAGAGGGGCCCTCTCAATCAGTGGAACACCATTTCTAGACTTCAGAATAACCTGCCTCTGGGAAGGTAGGGGTCAGCATTTAGTGGTAACTTCAAGGAGTTTATTGTGATCCTGTCAGGGAGACAGGCATCTAGGTGATTCCTTAAGCCTCTTACTCATCCATTTACTCAATAAATATTTACTGAGTCCTAGGCACACATTCTTTATTTGAAGGATGCAGCAGTTAACAAAACAACCACCATTCCTTCACAGAGCCTCCATTTATTTCTACACATACTTTTTCCCTAGAGAAAATGCTCTTATTAAGTAGGCAAAGAAATGTGAGTGGCAGGTGATGTACTTACTGTTTAAATCACTTGGAAAATTAATTCGTATCTCAGCATCCTTGTGCTAGAATTACAGGGAAATAGGGTCATACCAAATATTTCCCCCTTTATCCATCCAGAACTAACTTTTACTCTCAACTTAACCAAGCCTGGCATATTTTCGAGAATTAAAGGGAAACAGGGAGCTGCAGGGTTGGCCCATTGTGCAAGCAGAGATCCATCAGGCCAGAGTTGGGTCCCAGCTGAGTCACTGTAAGCTTCAGGCAATTGGCACAACCCAAGTCTTCATCACCTGTAATATGGGGTCAATAATAGCACCGACTTCATTAGGGGTCTTGTGTGGATTAAATGAGCCAATTCAAGTAAAGCCCTTAGCTCAGGGCATGCCAAAAGGTGTGCACTCAATTATTATTATTATTGTTATCTATTTTTATTCTTCTGTTTCCTTGCCTCTAAAACATGGGCTGGAGGAGTACAGCTCCTCTTAACGCAAAACTCTCTTCACAAAAGAAATGAAAAGAAGTTATGGATGAGGAAGACTCATTGACAAGTGAAGAGATGCACCGAGCAGGTTAAATGATGGCATGTAAGGATGGTGGCAGGTCTGTGCAAGTCCTAAAACAGACAACAGCCTCAGAGAAGAGCCGAGGCTGTGGTTTCTCCACATGACATGTGCACGTGTCTGGGTCTCTGTGTGTCTGTATAACCCGTGAAGTTATTTCCTACTAACCATAGCTGGCTCTGACTGCAAATGGCAGCTTTGACAAGCTTGCATCACCCAGGAGACAGCAAGACTCCGCCGGTAACGTTTCCATGGTCCAGGAGCTATTTCCAACTCTGAGAAAGTCCCCCAATGGAACAAACTATGACCTGAGCGACATGGGCAAACAGTGTAAAAAGCCAGGGCCAAGCCAGCAAGGTAATTTCCTAGGCGGAGGTGGCATTTGACAAAGACCCACGTGACATCTTTATACCCTTGTCTTTCAGGACTTGGATCAACATCTAGGTTTTCAAGCAAAATTTTCTCAGTCACTCTGATTCCCAACATTTGTCTCTCTCCTTTTTGATAGGCGTGTTTACAGAGGTTAAGTCATCAGAAGAACAGCTGTACTGAGTGATTTCGATGACGGCCTAACCCTCATATTGTCTGTCACATTGTGGTTTCATCGCCATCATCTCAGCGATGGTTCCTTTCGTTCCGAGGCAGAACTTGCCTTCATGCCCTGGGCACTCTGCTCATCACCAGGAGGAGGGACGGTCCAGGAAAGGGAGCACCAGGAGGCCAAGTGAGCCTGGATTCAAATTCTGGTTCTGTCCTGTCCTGGTTATTTGATGGTTAGCTGCTGCCCGATCTCAGTGTCCTCATATGTAAAATAATTTCCATCCAGCAGCGAGACGCTGAGAATTCGAGATGATCTCTAATAATCATAAAGGCTGACTATGGCTAGGATTGATTGCTCAGCATCTTCCCCTACCCCCGCGTCCGCTTCTTTCTTATTTCCTCTTGAGCTATTTTTTCTTAAAGGCAGCGTTATCAAAGTTACAGTGGAGTCCAGTCCACGCGGCTCAGAGGCTGAGCATCGACCTAGGACCCAGGAGATCGAGGTTCAACTCCCGGTCAGGGCACAGGCCCAGGGTGCAGCTCCATCCCTAGTGGGGGGCGTGCAGGAGGCAGCTGATCAATTGCTCTCTCATCACTGATGTTTCTCTCTCTCTCTCCCTCTCCCTTCCTCTCTCTGAAATCAATAAAAACTTAAAAAAAAGATACCTAGTACAGCAATGTCTGTGGCGATGTGCTTGGAAGCCAAATTTCCCGGCTCTACTACTGATTCACATTTTACTTTGGGCTCATTTTTTAACTGCTTGTGCCTCCCTTTCCTTGCATGGAAATTGAGGATAGCAACAAAAACTACCTCAAAGGCTTGTCACAAGGATGAACCGAGGGCCACAGAGCTTTTACTCTGTGAGTTATTATTTTTTATTAGTATCTGAAAATTGTCTAACCCTGGATCAGCATGAAGTCATCAAGTCAAGTGGGAAGGAAAGATGGGACGTGGGCCACAGAATATCAGAAAAAGAAAGAAGTGCCCTGGCCAGTTTTGTTCAGTGGTTCGAGCGTCAGCCTGCACACCAAAGGGTCCTGGGTTCAATTCCTGGTCAAGGGCACACCTTGGTTGCAGGTTCGATCCAGTAGAGCACGTGTGGGAGACGACCGATCAGTGCGTCTCTCTCACATCGATGTTTCTCTTTCTCCCCCCTCCTCCCTCCCTCCCACTCTCTCTTAGAAAAAAAATCAATAGAAAAAAATATTCTCTGGTGAGAATTTTTTAAAAACGAAAGAAAATAAAAAGCGGGAAGTGACAACCTGCTCACTCCCCATCTTACCCGCCTCAGAGTGAGTGGCGGGCCTGGGTGGCGGTCTCTCGGAGCTCCCCGCACTTCAGCTGTCCTCGGTGCGAGCTCCTTGAGGAAAGAGCCACCCCCTGCCTACCTGTGCATGTGGTCTTAGTGGCTGGCCCCCAAAACACTCGGCAGGTATTGCTGGGGTAAACAAATCCAAGCAGAAAAGAAAGCGTTTTGAGTTACTACTGCCAGGCTACCAAACCGTCTGACTTATTCGGTGACCTGAACAATTGAAAAAGGTAACACACGAAATAACCTCAAGTCCTTGACCTCTTGCGGGTAGGGGACCTAGAGCCAGGTCTGCCTGCTCCGGGACATTTCAGGCCACTCTTCCAGCCATTAAAACAGAGAGGCCTGACCAAACGGGACATCTGGTCAGCTTAATAAAGCATATGCTCTCGGGCACAAGTAACAGAAGAAACCCGGTCCCTCACTGCAGCAAGGATTCTTCGGATCATTTTTCTGACAGCAGGGCGTCCTCCCCAAGGTGAGACTATTACCCATGTGATCTCAAGATCCATCTCTCTCCCGTGATGCATTCAGTGACCTCCTCCTGTGTGAAATATGGCATCCTCGCGGCTTGAAAAGGCTTTTCCCCGCCTCCTCCACCATGAGCCATCTATTTCTTCTTGCCAGTGGGATACCTCCTTTGTTCGTTCCCCAAATACCCCTATAAGAAAGGCGGTAAGGGCATAAAAATAAAGCCTTCAGAAGTCGAAATGGCTCATTGGGTGGCTGCCTGCCTGCTCCAAGGCCCTGTCCTAGTTCTGTGGCACCAGGACGTGGGGTAGAGAGCTGCGGCAAAGGGCAGCTCTGCAGCCAGACTGGCTCCGTCCCCTCGCCAGCTCTGTCTCCTTGGGCAAGTTACTTAACCTCCCAGCGTTTCCATCTTCTCTTTGTAAAACGGGAGCAAGGATAGTGCCTACCTTGCAGCGTCTTGTGAGGACTGAACGCATTAATGCAACAGCGTCTGCCACATGGTCAGAGCACAATACGAATTACCTAGACTTTTTATTTCTGAGACTGCCGTAAATCCTCAGCACCGAATGCAGGGGCGGGTAAGTGAAAGGGGGTCAACTGACTTGTGGAACTGAGGCTAACAAGGTGACGACACAGGGCTCCTCTCGTTCTTCTGTTCATCTCTTCCTCCCTGGTTAAATGTCAGGAGCCAGTTTTGAGAAGGAAATTCGTTTGTTTCACTAAATAAAATGTCACTCCCCCAAACGACACTGAAGGGGATTCAGATATGCCATTTTCACTCACTTTTAACTCTGAATCATCGTCTCTTTCCCCCGGTGTTGGAGGTTGACATTTGAGGTAGGATTGAGTAAGAGAAGGGAGGGACGGTGACAGTTTAATTCTCGGTTCAAATGCGTCCCCTAAGAGCGTGCCCCCCCTCTTGCCGCGGCACCGGGAGCGGGCGGCAGGACCTGTGTGCCTCGTGGAGCGCTGGGCCCTCGGCGTGCCCGGGCGCCTGGGGCTGCCTCCCGCTCTTGCTTTTCGTTGCAAACGAAGTAAATGTTCGGAAACCACTCGCCAGGTATTGACGTCGGTGAATGGGGACGGGGAAAAACGCGGCATAATCATCACCCCCAGAGTCCCGCACGCTAACCTGAGATTTTTCAGGAGAGAGGTACACTCTGTAACTTTGCGTCGGTCCTTCTGATTTTACATGTTCCCTCCTTAGAAGCGAACTACCTGGCAGGAGCGTGGGGCAACGAAGGATGGATTCAGAAGCGTTTGGCGCCCACTGTCGTTTGTTTCCCAAGCACGTAGGTGGCAGAGGTGAGCCGGCTGCTGGGTTTCTCTGCCACGGGGACTAAGGGACAAGGGTAAGAGGAAGGACATGGCTGAAGCATCACCTGAAAGTTTCCTGCTGCGGCACTGGATGGAGCAGAGCATAGACACTCCTCTCACTGTTTTCTGACCCATTGGCTTTGCTCAGGGCACAAGGAGGTGCGGGGAGATGAACAAGGCCCTTTCTGCGCAGGCCTGTCCCTTGGCAAAGAAGCCACCGTCACAGACAGTAGGACTCCCTCTGCTCTGAGCGTTTGGCAAACACATTTTGTAGCCGGTGACGGTGCCAGCAGTTTGCAGCAGCCTCCACTGCCGCGAATCAGCTGTGATGCTAGAAAGAGAATCGGCCCGGCGGTGCGGGAACGATCCTATCCAGCAAGGATTCCTGAAACAAGAGGCTTGATTTTGCTCCCAAGCGGGAGTGACGGACTGATGAATCCTTCACTACAAAAGCCACTCTCCACCATCACATTCTGGTCGCTTTATTTTTTGATCTTTTATATAAAAAGGCAGCATCGTGACTATTTAAACAGCCTAAGTGAAGTGAAGATTTGGCAAGTAAGTTAAAGCCTGGAGCCAGCCTAGGTGAGAAGAAATTGGGTCATGCAAGGTTAAAAAAAAAAATGTTGTCCCTGAACTTTCTGGATCGGTTCAGTCTCAGGTAAAATCACTTTCTTTTCTGCAACGGTAACTCTCACGGCCATCTCTACTATTTAATCTATCCAAATACTTTTAGACTCAACATGGGCCGTTTTGCAATCTGAATAATCAGTAGAAACTGAAGTTAACAAGAGAATGTCCAGCTCTTTCCACATTTCGTGCCAGTTTGCCCTGTGAGGAGCACTGGGAAGAGAGGGGACAAAGAAGAGGTTTCCACCTTCAGCTGGCCAGGTGCAAAGTGGCTTCAAACGAGATAGTCGCCTCATGTGTCCAGCCCTTGGTTCTCAGATACCACAGGAGCTCAATAAGCTTATGTTTTCTCTCTTCTTTGAGCAGCTGCTGCCTCCCCAGTTTGATTCCGCGGAGTTGTGTCTACGAAGGTGCAGGCTCTTCATCTGCAAAGCCAAGGCCGGTGGCCAAGGAACCACCAAAAGGCCATTCACCCAGTGACCGCTGAGCTCTCTGATTTCTCCACCAGAACTTCCTCGGTAAGAAAGACAGTAAGAGCTGGTTCTGTGCTACTCCAACAAACAACTAATTGTGCAGCTTGGGCGCTAACTGAGGTGTTTTCATCAAGTTACTTAATTTCTCTGAGCTTCAGTTTCTACATCAGTGAAATGAGCGTGATATTGGTGCCTACCACATAGGGTTGATGGGAGAATTAAATGAGATAATACATGTAAAGTACCTAGTACCATGCCTGGCACAATAAACACTCAGTAAACAATAATCATAACTACCATTTGTTGAGCACTTACTATGTGCCACACACTCTCGGAACTTTACACAGATTGAAGTTTTTATGACAACCCTACAAAGTAGGTATTGTTATACCTGCTAAACAATCTGAATAACAACAAATGGTAATTAAAGGTCAGAGAACCCTGGTAACTGCTTATGATACAATCACTGATCAATTAATAGACAACTGCTTAGCACAATGGTCGATGAATCAGGGCTCTGGGCTCAGGCACCTGGGATTTCATTTCAGCTCTTCCACTTAGCAGCCAAGTGACCTTGGACAAATGACTTAACCTTACTGTGTGTCAGTTTTCTTATCTGGAAAATGGGGCTAATAATCGGTACCTAACAGGGTAACTCAATAGTATAAATGCAGCATGTTTAGCCCACAAGGAACTGATAATACTCCCGTGGGAAACAGGGTCGTGATTAGGAGCATGCTGCTTGTTCTGAATTCCTGGCCACATTTCTTATGAGCTGGGTGACCTTGCACAAACTACTCAACTTCTCAGGCCAGGTCCCTTCATCTGTAAGACAGAGAGGCTAATGTGAGGATTGAATGGGCTAAAGCGCATAAAGTGCTGACTTGGTAAGCAGTCAATAAATAAATATGAAAACGTAGGTTTTCATAACTGACAAGGTCAAGCCTCAAACCGTGAGCATCAGACTGCGATCCAAGGCAGGAAAATCCCCCTGGGGGATTTTCAACAGGAGTTCCAAGGGGGAAGAAGGTGGGTGTTGAGTGGTAGTCTGACAGTTAAGTCTGAGTATGGAAGGCCTTGTGCGAGGCCAAGGGATATACGCTGAATATGGGCGGTCTCTGCTGTCTGGGACAGCAGTCTACCGGAGAGAGGGATGGGTTGGAAACATCTGTCTGTGGCGGTGTGCCAGGTGTTACATTAAACGGCAGACAAAGAGGAGAAGCCAAGTAAGAAATACGGGAGCAGGGAGCTCCGCGTGGGCATGGCTTGAGGCTCAGCGGAGTCAAAGGGGAAAACCGGGTAAAGATGCTTTGTAGTATTGATCCACTGAGCCACCGTGATGTCTCCAAAGAGCCCGTGTGCCGGAGAACATGAAAACAACATTGAGAGAGCTGCGAGTTTTTTGGAAAGGGCTTCTGTAAGATGATAGCTACCGTGTCCCTCCCTTTTGTTAACTGTTACTTGTTTTCTGAAATTTATCTTAGCTGAGGCTCTCTGGGATCCAAGCTGAGAACTTCCAGCTCTGCTCTGCATTTCTGTATTAGGCAAGACTTTTTTTGGTGACAGAAGCCTATTCAAACTGCCTTGGGCAAAAAAAAAAAAAGAAAAGAAAAGAAAGAATTGATTGGCTCACTTAACTGGAAATCCAGGGTTGTTTCTAATTTAAGACAGATCTAGGGCCTCAAACTAGACAACCATGTACTTATTCATTCTCCCTCCTCATCTTTCAGTTCAGCTGTTTTCCCTGTTGCCTTTTTTTCCAGGCAGGCTCTCCATACTCACAACCCCTGAAGAGAGTCCCTTTTGCCAACAGCTCCTGCAAAAGTCCAGTGTGTTTTCATCGTCTTGGCTCGAGGTGCATGATCAGCCCTGAACCGGTCCCCAAACTAACAAGGCCACGTACGATTTGGGCTCTTCGGTACATCACTTTTGGTTCTCAGAGCTGCACCAGTTTGGACCTCCTGGTGTATTTCTACTGAAGGATAGTCACAGTGGATTCTTTCATTCAGATACAGAATACTGAAGACTCTGCCTGGAGTCTGAGAGTTTGAAATCTCCCTCTCTCTCTCTCTCTCTCTCTCATTTTCTCTCTGCCATTGAACAAAGATATATTTACACAAGGGCAAAGAGTGTTCCCTTACCTAGACCCAAAGATTCTCAGGCATGGAGATTTTTCTTCCTTTTGAAAGAGCTAGAATATTTGGACATGCTTTCAGCTTTCCTTTATGTACCCAACCTTTTCTTATTTTTATTTTTTATTTTAACAGTTGACTTTGATTCTTCAGCCATCACACCTGTTCCAAAGAAGGGTGCTAGACACCATGCAAAGCTTCAAAAATTGTGCCTGGAGAGCACACCATAACCCTTATTGCCACTTACCCTTCCCTTGTAATTGTTACTTGAAAGAACTTCAGCCAGAGGACTGGAGCCCCTTAGCTGTCACTGTAGCTGCCTCTACTCTTCTCGTATGTTTGATTATATGAGCTTAAGGTGCCATCGAGTCTCAAAGCTTCATATTTCTGCCCGTTCAAAACCATCTCCCTCAGTATCCTAAACCTCAAAGAGTTCAGATATAATGATGGAAGGGACTAAGCACACCCTTCCCATGTGAATCCACAAAGGAGGGACCTACAATCCCCAAAGCTTCGAAGCCACCGGCTTTGCCAGTAGAGTTGCCCCCAGAAATTTCACTTGGATGTGTGGCATCCTGTATAAACTTTGTGGCTCCTTTCAGCTCGTAGGGACAATTTCTGCTGTCTATCCTATGGCCATACATGGCGCTGACTGTCTTATGCATGTGAATCCCGTCCCCCTGTGAGCACTGCATTGAATAAGCATTCTAGGCAGTTGTGGCTGGAACTTTTTCCTCCTGAATTGCATCATTGTAGTTCCCCACTCAGTAAGATGGTTGCAGAGCAAAGAGAGGCTTAACTGAAGGAATGACTCCAGGGCAAACTGCACAAGACACTCTTTTGACAGCCTTTAAGGGCTGTCCGTGGGATCCATCAGGTGGTCAGGATTCTGCTGGGTTGTCTAGATGCCTGGCCATTCAGGCTTCCATTTCCCCCTGGTCCATGGTGAATTTTGAAGGGCTTTATTTAAAACCCAAAGAAACTTTACACACACACACACACACACACACACACACACACCCCAGACGGAAGGAAACTTTTAAAGGGATTTCTATAAACGATGTTCTTTAACGGACACGGTGCTTCCCACGGTTCTCCAGGCTCTGTCAAAGGTTTAATATTTCCACCTGGCCACCAGATTTCCTGCATAGAGAGAGGAGACCTTAAACATCTTGTTTGTGGAAGGTTCTGCAGCTGTACAAATACAGTCTGGCTGAACATTGAGCCATCTGTCAGGCGAGATTTCCTTCATCAAATAGCAAGAATTCCAAGTGGGGTGGATTGGTGTCTGTGCTGTAGAAGGTCCCAGCCATGCGAAGCTGAGCTGTAGTAATATCCACTCAGCATCCTCTGGGAATTTGGGTTCTGGGTTTCCGTGGGAAACAATGGAGTGTCCTCTCTAAGCCACTTGGCCCGAGAGTTTCAGCACCGTATTTAATCCTGATCCACTCCATGAAGGGTCCCTTAATGAGTCCAGCCATCTCTCGTTATTGAAGACGTTAGGTGCCTATTGTGTGTCTGCCACAGTGCTGAGGCTCAGGAACCAGAGCTGCAGAAGGATCCCTTCAAGGAACCCGCGGGCTTAGTGGAAAGCAGGTATCTCAATACAGTAGGATACATGGTTTGTGGTACAAGATAGAGGGACACCCCAAAAGGGCAATGGGGTCAACTTTGGGCAGGAAGGCATGTCTCAGGAAGGTTCTCAGAAGAGAAGGAACCTGAGCCTGGGGACCGAGGAGCAAGCAGGAGTGGGGGGTTCCAGGCAGAGAGACCACCACGTACAAACAGGCCGAGATGCGAAAGAAATGTGGAAAGGGAGCCCGAGGAGCTCGGGACGGCCTAGTAGAGAGAGCAAGGGGCAAGCCTGACGGAGCCAAGTCACGCAGAGCCCGGGGACATTCTGGAGCGGGAGCCGCCGAAGGCTTCCGCCAGAGGAGCCACCTGGCTGTCTTTCCAAATCCTCTGCTGGCTCTGGCAGGGAGGATGGCAAGTCACGCTCTACTTAGTTTCTATATATATAAAAAAATTAGTAATTCATGTAAATTATCTCCCTTTTCCATCTAGTCCAGAGACGGCAAAAATATGGTGCAGCCTTAGAGATGTAGCTAATCAGTTTTAGCATCTTCCTCCCTGAACCCAGATACAGACTAAAACTCTTGGACCCTAATTTTCAAGGGTTCACTATCACCTAGTTGCCGTTGGCGTTGAGCTGTGTTCTCCATCCCGGGCCTCGTTGCTCTGGGGGCCCTTTGGGTCTCCGTCTTGCTCAGACCCCTGCCCTGTCTCGCAGAAGGAGCTCACTCGGGCCTCCAGTCCCGCTCCGTTGCTCTCCCTCTCTCTCAGCTTTGCCGCCGTGGTCCTTAGCTTTCTCTGGCACGGGTCACCTGAGTCCACTATGCTTCCCAGATCCAGGAGACGCACACCAGGCTCTCCAGTGGTACCCGACATGGCGCACAACAGCACCCAGCCGCTTGGCTTGAGGTGAGAGAGAAGCGCCGGCCTGCTCCCGCCATGGGCTGATCTCTTGGACGCTGACTCTGAGATGGAAATTAGTGTGCGGGGTGATTCTTCAGCAGAGTCCATGGGATCCACACCCGTGGAAGGGAAGAGATGTGAGCAAGTCTACAGTGGGAGAGGTAGAGCAGCTAAGGGCCCAGTGGCAGCCTCAGCCAAGCCCATGGGGAGCTCTGGAGCTTCGGTAGCCTTCAGAGTGGTCCCAAGATGGCTCATCCTTCATATACACACATCAGCCAGTCATTGGATGTGGGCCTCAGCAAGAGGTGTGACCTTGGATAAGTCAATTCCTGCAGCTGAGACAAACTCAGAGAAATTCTCTCTCCCTCCCCCACACCTCTACAATCTCAACTGCTTTCAGAGCCAGAAGGGAGTGACCACAGGCAGGGAGAGCTGACTTTAGAATTTCTCAGCCTGCCCCACGAAGGACTTTGATTATAACTTTTGTTCATTTTTAATTTTGTTTTCAGGTTCGAGGCTCTCAGCTAAAAACTAACACATTTTACTGTCCTGCTACACACAGCAACTTGTCACACTAACTAGATTGCAGTATCTGGGTGGTAAAAGCCACGGCTTGTATTCCTGTAACACTCCTTGGCATAGCAGTTATGAAATGACTCAAATTTCAAATGGTCTTGTGTACAATCATATGATATGCCCTCGTGTCAGGCTTGGAAAATATGGTCACTGTATTAAAAGGGCTTAGGATGGACCCCGGGCCTTCAGTGCAGACTCAGTGTTGTTGTGTCCTTCACTTTAGAAGCTGTTACTAAGCTCATCACCGAGCTCGACTTGTGGCTGTTCCCGGGCCCATAGCTTCCTAAATGCTTCTGGGAGGTAACTTCAGCTCCCCTTCTGTGCCAGTTATAATTTATCCCAATGTTTAGGGGAACTTGTTACCCTTTTATGTTCTCAGGATAAATAAAAGAAATCAAATTGTTGTCTTTGTCTCTTTCTGGTGACTGCCCTGGGTGAATTCCTACACAGCATATTATGGCTGCTACTGGGCTCATAAAAAAGCATCTCTTAAGATTAGATTTACCTTGCAATTCTGCTATTAACCCAGCCAAAGGGGGGAAAAAGAAAAAAGAAAAAAAAAGAGTATAAAAGAAACATACCAGGAAACTGGTAGATTGCTGACCTTTATCAAGATCTAGATTTTAAGTCAGGAAGGTTTTGTTTCAAGTTCAGTCTCTAAAATAACCTCAGGTATGTTATTTCTTCAACCTCCCTTCCTTGGTTCCTTTATCAATAAAAATGAAGAGAGAGATTGGATAAATTCTTATTTTGTCCAAAAGTTTCTGTAATTCTGTGTAGGGAGTTTCCTGAGATGTGGCCACCCTGCATAGTCTAGAACACTGGAGTTGACAGTCAGGCACAGGAATAAGAGCTAATAATAATTATTATTATTATTATAATGGGAAAGGATGACAAGAAAGGTGGGAGAGAAACCAGAAAATTAGAAGGTTGTGAAAAGCAAGAGAAGAGAGGGTCTTAAGAAGGAAAGGTTAACAGTGTCTGATAGTCTTTAGAGGTCAAGTAACATAAGGACTGAAAAGAAACAAATATTCAATTAGTGACCAATAAGTAGGCTGAAGAGAGAAAGGCGTAGACAGAAACACCCCAAAATATGATTACTTCTCCCCTCTTGGAGTGCTGGAGAGGAAGGCAGTAGAGAATGCTAACTTAAGAAAACTCTCATATATGATTTGATGTTGTACTACTTTGGTAATTTTAAAAGATGCAAATAAAAAATGATTGAGAAGTGAAGAAGTAGAGCCAGCAATTATAAGCTATAATTCCAAAGGTTGTCTAATAAGTATAAATGTTATTTTTGTTTGTTTGTTTTTAATTCTCACCTGTGGATATTTTTTCCATTGACTTTTTTAGAGGGAAGGAGAGAGAGAGGGAGAGAGAGAAACACTGATGTGAGAGAGAGAAACATCAATGTGAGAGAGACACATCGATCGATTGCCACCCACACTTGCCCCGACCCAGGCTGGGGATCGAGCCTGAAACCGGGGCACATGCCTTTGACTGGGAATCGAATCCCTCGACCAACATCCTCACCACTGAGCCAAACCAGCCAGGGCTCACAAGTATAAATGCTTTACACAAGGTTTTATACCCAAAGATAAAGAGCCATAGTGAAACTATTTTTTAAACTCTTCACATTTGACTCAGGTTTTGCTCTTCCACTCCCACAGCTCTTCTCCCCAAGTCTTTCCACTGACAGCAAAAAGGAAGAGCAAGCTGAAGAGAAAAAACAGAACTAAACTAAACTTCTCGCTGAACTGACAGAACTCATGCTGGAGGCTGGTCTATGCTACTTGACAGATTTCTCCAGAACGGCTTGTGGTTTCAAATAAGGTTTGGGGAACTCTAACCTAGGTTGGATTTGCATTCTTGTGGCACCCTGAAATAGAATCTTTTCATTGTTGTTAATCCGCACCAGAGGAAATTTTTTCCATTGATTTTTAGAGAGGGTGGAAGGGGAAGAGAGTGGGGGAGCTGAGGGAGGGGAGAGAGAGAGAAACATCGATGTGAGACAGACACATCGATTGATTGCCTTCTGCACGCGCCCCAACCGGGTCCACAGTCCGACACTCTAACCACTGAGCCAAACCGGCCAGGGGCCTGAAATATAACCCTAATGAGCTACATCTCAGAAGGGCAGGGTACAGAGGGAAGCCAGCAGCCTCTCTTTAAGCGACCTTCCTAGCTGCCCTGTGTTGCTCCAAGGGGCTTTACGGCTCTTAAACTCTGGATGAGATGGGATCTCTCGTCCAGGCCCAAATGTCGGACATCATCATAAACCCAACTGGGGTAAGAAGACAGGAAGATAAGTGGAAAGAAGCTACTATTTCAAGACATGATGTTTTTAAAAGGATCTTTTGCATCCTTAAAAACAGGGTATTTTGTCAATCTCCTACGACAACCTGGAAAAAACATTTTGCTGTGTAAGTGTGTTTGGAGGAAAAATAAAGGGGAAAAAAAAAATCCTTATTGAGAACAGGAATGAAAGACAGGAATGTAAACTTGGCAACTGCTGGAGCATTAAAAAAAAAAAAGATACAAAAGAGAACCGTGGGCAGTGGCAGGGAGGTGGCCGGAGGAAGCCCAGTCACTTAGTCCTGACAATTTTCTCAGGTTCTTTTCGTGAAACGCTACGCCTGCTTTTCTCTAGAACTTTATTCTGTGCAATACGAGGTGAAACGTTCTCTCTGGTCACAATGGTGCATCACATCATCCAAGATGCCTCTATTTTTAATTTTTTTTTTTTAATAGGAAACTTTTCTTGACTCACCATCCAGCCCCACACACTTTGGCTGAAATCTCCAGCGTCTAAAGTTGATGAAGAAGATTTGAGGACACGTTCAAACGCTGATCGATACAACAAATGAGAGAGAAGACTGAGGCGGAATAACCGAGTCTGGAGAAAGCGTAGCGCGTGGCCCTAGGTGAGGCCACCCCTCCGCCGGCCGCCCAGGGGGAGCAAGCGCAGCGAGGACAGGCGCAGCCTTCCTGCCCGCGGCCTCGGTTCACGCTCGCGCCGGGCCCGCGGAGAGGGGCCCCCGCCTGCTCAAGGCCAGCTCCTTGGTCCACCCATTCTGCCTTCCTGGGGACCTTGCCCCATCGCTGCTCCCTTCGTTCTCTTGTGTCTTCAGCTTCCTCTGTTTCCTCTGTTCATGCCAACATGGTAGCTTCTCGCCAACAGTTTCCCTCCTCGGCCCATCATAAAGCGGTCCGACCGTGCTGCACCCCCAAGCTTTCTTCCTCCCCATCGCTCGTTACCCGGTGCTCCCCGAGTTGTCATTTCCCTTGTCCGCGTCCCCTCTGCCTGCTCAGTTACCCCTGAACCCAACCCAAATGTGCGCTGAAAGCGCTGACCTGCTCAGTTGCCAGTGGCCGCCTCATTGCCAAAGGTGACGCGCGCTTTTCAGGCCTTTCCACTCTCCCGGTGGCCTGAGGCTTCAGTCCTGCCCCCTCCTGCTAGCCTGCCCTTCTGTGGGCCCGCCCGGGAGAGCCCGGCGTGGCCGTCCCTCTGACGACTTAGTTCCTAAGTAAACGTCTTCCCTTGAGGAAGCCCAGCCCAGCCCAGCCCAGCCCAGCCCGCCACTGCTTCCTCCGCGCCCCCCTCGAGTGAGCGCACCCCCGGGCCACGGCCCAGGCCTGCCTGGGATTCCCGTCTCCCGGACACACCCCTGAGACGTCTCCGACCGTATAGACCCGACACGGTCAAGCGAACTCCCTCTGAACGCGCTTCTTCCAGAACTGCTCTCACGTCTCGTTCAATGGCACCAATGTCCACAAGTTGCCTTATCCAGAGGCCTAGAAACCGTCCTTGAAACCGCCTTCCTCAGCTCCTTCCACCCTAAGTTTTCCTCCTTAGAAGATGTTCATCCAACCCAGCGGCCTGCCCGGCCAGAGCGCTCTCCAGTCGGCCGCTCCCTGCCCCGGCTCCTCCACCACGCTTCTCGGGACCCGCCAGGTCTCCGTGCTCCTCGCTGGCCCATCGCTCTGCGGCCCATAGTGTGACTTTAGAAGGCTTTGAACGCCCCCTGGCCGGTTGGGCTCGGCTGTTAGAGCCTTGGCCGAGGGCTGAAGCGTCTCGGGTTTGACTCCGGCCAAGGGCACGTACCTCAGTTGCAGGCTCGAGCCCCGGCCCCAGTCGGGGTGCGTGTGGGAGGCGACCAGTCGGTGTGTCTCTCTCACATCGATGTTTCTCTCTCTCTCTCTCCCTTCCACTTTCTCTGAAAAGCAATGGAGAGAACATCCTCAGGTGGGGATTAAATAAATAAGTAAATAAATAAAGGCCTTTTAGTGCCTGTGCTCCGCCCAAATCTCCCTCCTTAATTTCCCCCACTCTCCTATTCAACAATTCCAGGATCTTGGGGCGCCCCCGTCTGGGTTCTCCAAGCCCTCTACAGCTCCACTCTCTCAGAGGGCCTCTTGTGGCCCCTTAAGGCCGCCTCCTTCAGGACGCCTCCCTGGCCACCGAAAGCACTCAGATTAGGGTGGAGAGGTTGTCTCCCCTGCTCGCCGCCACGTATTCCCTCTGCCATCGCTCCCCCCAATGATTGCTGTTATTTAATTGCCTCGTCCCCTCTGCTGTGGTGTAAACTCAGAAAGAGGAAGGCTAATATTTAACTTGTCTCCCACAGTAGCTCCTGGGACTAGAGCAGTGTTATATTTATCGAAGTTGCTCAGTTTGCTTAATAATGAATAAATGAACGAATAAGTGAATGTCCTAAAATCCATCGGCTCATGGAACAACGGTTTTTGGTCCAAGTCCTTCAGCTACTAAAATAAAGTAATGGATATATTTCCTCATTTTTAAGAAAAACAGAATGGAATTATCTTAAGTTCAAACATGTCATAGCCTCCCCTGCCTGCTACCAACCGTGTGTGTGGTACTACACTCTGCAAGGCCCGTGGGCTGAAGCAGCCCAGCTCGCACTCATTTCCTCTCCCTGCTCTGACCCACCCCTGCCCACCCCCCCACCCCCCATATAGGGGCGCCTACCCTGCTCCACGCGAAGCCGCCCAGCCAGCAGGGCCAGCGAGGGCGGAGATACAGCCTCCAGCCCTGGGTCTGGTGCAAGCCTGCGGAGAACTCAGGGGAAGGACGCTTCTCTGTAATTTGTGTGCCCAGAGGGAATGCCTTTTGCAATTCGCACAAAGGCCGCCCAGAGTGCTAGCAGATGGCCATATGCCACCCTGCCTCTGATTTCTTGGACTCCCAGTTCAAAACTCAACTTGTTTCATGGAATTAGCCCCAAACAGTTACTTCCAAACAGGTTTTTCTACCTAGTTTCTGAGGCAGATGGCCCAAAAGATTAACCTCAGTGTTTCGACACTTCAGTTAAGTGTTTGGGATGTAGGTTCAAGCGCTGTCTTCCTCTCAGCATTTTTCCAGTAGCGGCTTTGGTGAAGAAACCATTTCTGTTTTAGCAAAGGCAGCCGGCAACTTGTGTGCTGGTTTGTGGAGTCATCTGCAAAGTGTTGCAGGGGTTTAGGGGTGGGACATGTGGAGCAGCAGGGGCCTCAGCCCCAGGATTTACCTCAGCGACCCAGTATGTTGGGAATGTGCCTGGCCTGGTCTAAAGAGGCATCTAACCATAACTGTGTTTTTATTCAGTAAATGTGGTTACTTTTTTCTTGATTATCTATGGTCTTTAATTATTTAAATGCATTTTCTAAATTATACTTCTTGGGATGTGAATCTGCATTGCATGGGTAAAAACAGTAATGCACACTGGATTTAAGGAATGCTAGATTAAACACAAGCAACCAGGTTTCTTTTCTTTTTTTCTTTTTTTTTTTTTTTGATTTCAGAGAGAGGAAGGGAGAGGGAGAGAGAGAGAGAAACATCAATGGTCAGAGTCGTTGATTGGCTGCCTCCTGCATGCCCCCGGCTGGAGATCAAGCCCAAAACCCAGGCATGTGCCCTGACCAGGAATCGAACCCCAACCTCTTGGACCATAAGTCAATGCTCAACTGCTGAGCCACGCTGGCCAGGCGCAACCAGATTTCTTTACAGCAGTATTTATTGAAGACTGGATTGTACAAAAATAAATTATGACTCTCCAGGGGTGGGGGCTATTATGTTCCATGTGTACAAATGTAATTGGCCAAGAAACCCCTTCAAAGTGCAACTCTTCAAGGACTGCTGTTCTATAGAACCCACTGGGGAAAGCATTGGTCAAAGTGTTGCTTCTGAATAAAAACACAGTTATGGTTAGATGCTCTTTAGACCAGGCCAGGCACATTCCCAACATACTGGGTCGCTGAGGTAAATCCTGGGGCTGAGGCCCCTGCTGCTCCACATGTCCCACTGGTCATAAGATTTCTTTTTAGTCACCGTAGTGTGGAATCAAACCAAATGACATTTTGAAAGTTTAATTTCATTAAAAACTAGTAATTAATTATCACTATGTGGAAGACACAGATACTTAGTTTTGGATATTCAAGCCCAATAGAATTTAAAATCTAAATGGATGTAGGAGGATTATGAAAAAGGCACTGGATTTGGAGACCTGACTTAGGTAGAACACATTTTGTTTGCTTGTTTGTTTTCAATTTTAGGGCTTTGTTTTGTTTTGCCCTGAAATTCTCTACTTTTACTATAATTGCCTTTCTTTCTCCCCCTCCTGATTTCAGGAGAAGTAATTTTTGAATCACTTCGAGGTTTCTGGGCCTTGGTTTTCAACCTTTGATATGTTTTAAAATCTTGGGTAGGGGTGAGATGGGGAAGAAAGCTGGGAGAAAGTAGTTGGAGGTTAGTTGGGGATGGTGTTTAGATATTTCAATTCCTGGTCTGCTCCCAGGGGTTGGGAATCTCAATTCAATCTCTACACACTTAAGTGTCTGCAATGGTTAATTTTATGTGTCACTTTGTCTAGGACATGGTGCCCAGTTTTTGGTCAAATACTAGCCTAGCTAGATGTAGTTGGGAGAGTAGATGTGATTTAGATGTGATTTACTTTCTTTAGATGTGATTAACATTTAAATCAGTGGACTTTGAGTAAAGCAGATTACACTCCATTCTGTGGGTGGGCCTCATCCAATCAGTTGAAGGCCTTAAGAGAAAAGACTAAGGTCCCTCAAGGAAGAAGGAATTCTGCCTTCTGAATGCCTTCAGATTCAAGCTGCAACACCAACTTTTCCCTGACTCCCCATCCTTCTGGCTTCCGTGAAGATGTCAGGCTTCTCAGACCCCACAGTCATGTGCCAATTCCTTAAAATAAATCTCATTCATATTCTCTCTCTCTCTCTCCCTCTCTCTCTCTCTCTATGTGGGTGTGGGTGTGTATGTGTACACATATTCTATATATATTTGTATTATGGAATATATATAGAGATAGATATAGATATAGATATATAGATATATATAGATATATATCAATCGTATGGGTCCTGTTTCTCTGGAGAAGCTTAAGACTCATTATCAAGCATCTTATCCACTTTTACCAGGACCCTGATCTTTCAACTCTCTGCTGCATCCATCTTTTTCATTATAGCTCATGAGTAGAATAAATGTTTTTACAAAGTAACATCCTAAATTGAAGCAATAGAGTTCTTTAAATTTGAGCAAGGAGAATAATACATCTTTACTTGACCAAATTAGTCTTTTAATTGGCCTTGCTCTTGTAGTTAAATGTACCATGTTAATCTTGAACATTTTTAATAAGTGGATTTATATTAGGCACCAGGCATTAAAATTGTTTAAACTTGAAAGGTCCAGTTTGCAATGAAATGAGACAGATTCTGGTGGATGTTACTGAGCTGCCAATAAGGATTAATTGAAACTCAAATGTTCTTTATTATTTGTTAATTACATAATTGCTATTCATCCACCCTTCTTGATTTTCCATGCTAAATAATCATGCTTGTATTTCACCCTAGCCTTTCTGTTTAGTTAACCAATTAATTAAGGATGGGGATATTCTGCATTTATTAGAATTTTAATGGGCAGATCAATTCCCTGCAGCCCAAACATCTACATATGTTCAGCTTTGAGCTCAGCTTATCTGCTTTTAAGTGATTATCATTCTTAATTGCAGATAGCAGAAGTGAAAAACCATGCTTTAAAGCTGCAGTCCAATCCAGCTTATTAAAACTGCCACTGGAAGACTACATGCAAGTGTTGGTGCAAGCCCAGGAAGGAATCTCACATGGCCAGAGCAAGGTGTAACTCATCCCTAGGCAGGGATTTCTGTGGCCTTGGTCATTGCTGTCCTTAAAATACCAAGGGCCAGCAACTTTGTAGCAGTCTTGGAATCCAAAACCATCAACATTTATTGATTTGAATTGCATCAAATATTAAAAATTAGGACATTGTCTCTGAGCCAGAGACAGATTGTCTATGTTTCAAAGAACCTCTGGAACATGGGCTACAAGGCCTTGCATTATGTTCAATTAACCACAGCAAGTCAAACACTGGTAAAAGAGGGCTCCCTGGTTCCGAATGAGGAGAAAATCATTTTGATCAATAGGGTAGGTAGGCAGAAAAATGGTTAGTTGCTAGTTATGCATTAAAGGCTACCTTTCATTTGGGGAAAGGGCAGACCCAGCTATATGATTGACAGGGCCCGGTGCAAACTGAGTAGTGGACGTGCGTATTGCATTCCTCTCCTCCGCCCCCAAGGACACTGCATTGTCTCATTGGTCTTCTCTTACAAAACACAAGTTTGAAGATTAAATTATTAAGAATTTCAAGGCAGTGACAGCAGAGCACTAAACCCAGTGTGGGTCGTTCTGAGCCTAGGCCCTGTGCAACCCCACAGGCTGCTCACCCCTGATGCTAGCCCTGGGCAGGGGTGGAGCTCTCACCCCGATACGTTGGAAGAGAGCTTTCATACCACATGTGTTTTGTGCCAAGTGGGTTTCTTTGAAAATAATCTTTTTTATTTAAATTCAGCGATACCTAAAACATCATCTAGAGAAACTGGCCCCACATTTTCAGGTGTTAGTAAGTTAACTGATCTCATATGACTTTGGCTTCCCACAAGGGATCATATCCTATAAAGAGGAAAATGTAAGCCTGGGAGTTTAGGGGTAGTGACTGGAAGTGAAACAACAGAGCTTTGGATATAAGAATATGGGTTCTAGAATTAGACAAAGCTGCACTCGTACCAGGCCTTTTTTATTCCTAGTTGTGTGACCTTTAGCACGATTGTTAATCTTTATTTTCCTTCTGAAATAAAAAGAGGGGTGGATGGATATGACAAGGCCCTGTAGGGTCGCTGAGCAGATCAGATCCAGCCTAGTGTCCACGTGTAATCCAGAGATCTTTGGGGATATCACTGAGTTCTTAAAGATCTGGAAAAGTTGGCTCCAACCCTCAGTGCATCTTACCAAGTTCAGAGGCCTTCTCACTGTTTCCCTGAACCCTCAGAGAGCTCAAGCGTTCGTGGTCTGCATTGGCCCTGAGATCCTACCTGCGCGTGGTCACCTAAGTCTAGGTAAAGCTTAATTTCCCCACAGCACCCACCCTGGCTGGCAAACCCAGGCAGGGAGCTAGAGACCATGTCTGGATTTACACACCCATGTACACAAAAAGTTCACCAAGACCATCGTGTGTATTAGCCAAAGTTATCAAAGTAGGAAGGTGGAATATATTTGCATTGTAGAACTATAAGCAATTGCTCTCAGAAATATTCTTCACTTTCACCAACTTGGACTCCAACCTACCTTCATCTCAGGAGAAAAGAAAACCTGAAACTACTCAGCTGTTTTCTTTTTATTTAAATCAGTGGAGGTTTTCCTTCATTTAACAAACTCTTTCTAATCTAGACTCCCAAGTGGCCCTTTATAGGGTGTTTTCCTAAACAAAGATACTTTCTTACTCAGTTAATATGACCACAGCTTCCCCTCTGTCCACCTTCCAAATCTCACATGCTGCCTCTCTTTAGCAGGGTCTCACCTAGAAGCCCCTTTCCAGGCATTTGGGAGCATGTGTCATTCCCCAGCCTCTTCTGTGGGACACAGGGAGCGCAGACAGGGAAGAGAAGGGTGCTGAGCTGGCAATAAAGAATCCACACCGTGAGCACTCAACAAGTACTGCGCTCACCTTGGAAAACCTCCTTAACTGCCTGGTGCCTCAGTTTCCTCTTCCTTTTAGTGAGGGAGAATATTCGTACCCAGTACCCCCCTCGAAGTGTGAGTGCAGAGTGAACGAGTACTACTTATAGGCTGTTTCTAAATGAGAAAGGGCAGGAGGGCTTGATTTTTGTGTGCCATGCATCCCTTCGGCTGTCTGGTGAAGCCTATAGATCTCTCCTCTCAGAAAACAAAAAAGTTTTTAAATTAAAAATAATGATAAATAATTAAAGGAAATCAATTATATTTAAATACAATAATCAAAATATTTTAAACTGTGATATAGTAACACACACGTTAAATAACAAAAGCTAGTGGCAGGTCTAGGGGGCTACTGTAATTTCGAAGACGAGTTCAGCATAAATAACATCCCACGCTATCTTAGCATCTGAAATGTGGTGTGAAAATATCTGAACTCTGAGGGTGACAAAATCATAGGTCCTGGCTCCGCTTCTCTGATTTGTTGTCTGTTTGTACATAATTGAATGGAATGCTAAATCTCAGTGAGGCCCAGTGACAAGATGCTATTTTTTTCCCCCTACATTCCCAAGACCCCAGAAATAGAAAAACCGATACTCCCAGTAGAAATGGTGGGACTTCCTTCGAGAGCTGGGAGGGTGGCACTGTCCTCTCACTGAGCTGGCCCTGTCCTTCGGGCCCGAGCCCGGTGTCTTCCTAAGAACAAGGCGTGAGAATCAGGCCCCCTTTCCCCTTCCGTGGGTTTTCCTGAACCTCCCTCAGAGAGAGAATCGCTCGACCCTACATGATCCAACTAGCAGCCACCGCACACTCTTGGGCTACATCAGCATCAGGGGAAAGCATCTGGAGACAAACGGAAACATGACACAAAGGTAAACATCAGGCAAAGAGTGAAGCTTCCAGACCACGGCCCTAGTTGTGTGTATATAAAGGTGACGGGGGGATCTCACCGCACTAGTTGTGTGTATATAAAGGTGACGGGGGGATCTCACCGCACTAGTTGTGTGTATATAAAGGTGACGGGGGGATCTCACCGGGGAGGGCCAAGGCTTGAGCGTCAGCACGGTTGAGCTGCAATTCTGGCTCTGTCACTTCTGACTCTGCCTTGGGGCAGATGACTTCATGTCTCCAAGCCTCGGTCCCCACCTGCAAAACCGAGATGATAATAGAACCGACCACATAGGGTCTGCGGTGAGGATTAGGTCAGGTAAGCCTCAGAAAGCATCTGGCGCAGCTTGACGGGGTAAGTGCTCAGTTAGTGTGGCCTTTGGGAAGGAGCAGCGCTCTGTAAACCCCCGCCTGTTGTTCTGCAGGTTGTGTGGGCAGAGCAGCAGCTGCATGGAGCCCATCGCCTGCACAAACACGCTGCCCGTGGCAATCCTGACTCCACTGGAGGGGACCAGAGGCAGGGTCACGCCACCTCTAACGCCAGGATGTGACAGGAGAGGCAGTGGGCGTTCCTTCCATAAATGCAGAGGTCGCGGGGAAGCAATGGCCCGTTGCTAAGCTCGGCCGCGGGGCCGAGTGCCTGCCTGCCGCCTGGCCCTGCGCTGGGCCTGTAAAATCCTGCCAGAGCTGCCTGCTTTGCAAACAGACGTGGGCCCGCTGCCAGGCGCCGAAACAAGCAGCTCAGCGCCCGTGGCGGCCGCTCCCTTCAGTTAGCACGGGGCAATACCAGCGCGCCCGTGAGGGTTCGGCGGCTTTCCGCCGCCTGCCAGTCAGCGCAGCGCCTCCCGCTTCCCTCTCGGGGCTCCCAGGCCCCTTCGGGGCTCCTTTCCACTCTGCTCGGTTTCCGTGGCCCCGCCGCCTCCCCTCCCTTCTTTCTTTCACGTGTTTTATGAAAAACTGGCAACAAGTCTGTGAACGCTCGCCGTAAAATGAAAGGCGCGAAACTTGGGAACAGAAAAGTACATGCCCCCAACCAAGGAAAAAAGTCTTGAGCCCCAAAATTGATCTCCGAGAAACTATTATTTACTTTCCCAGCATTAATTAAGCTAATAAAGCTAACAGCTTCTCGGCTGACAATTGGTAGTCCAAGACATATTCCAAAACAGATCCTTAGATGAGGCAGCGTTTTTGCATAGTAGGGCCCAGGTCCGTGGCTGGGTGGTTGTCAGGCAGCATCTGAGAGCCTTTGTCTTATGTGAAACTTTAAGATGACGTGTGTGACTGCTGGAGGCGATAAGGGGCCACAGGGCAGTACCCCAAAGTTGCCAGAGGGTAAGGATGAGAAAATTCAGATGCACAGGAAGCAAATGTGGTCTGGAGGCTCCCAGATTCCAACAGGGAATCATACGTTTATATAGCATGATTTTGTAGGCTTTGATCAAACTTATTTTTTTGTTCCCTTAGCGCCGACTTACATAGGTTGAAATTATTTGAGGCAGGTTAGAGTGGAGGGAACGGAAGCTTGGAGACGTTATGATCTGTCCAAAGCCACGTGCTACAAATGGTGGAACCATGTCTATCTCTCCATTATTGCACCGAGGAGAAACTGAAAATTATGTTGGATAGTTGGGTAGCCTGGATAGTTGTATAAGTCAATCAAACTGGTTTCCCAGAGCTCCTTTCTACAGCACTTTGCTCTTTCTGTGACAGGAGGCCACCCATCAGCACAGGGAAGCCTCGGAGCTCATGGTCACTCGCCTAGCCACTTCCCAACAGCCGAGCAGACCCTGTGAATTTGGATTTTTTTCTTGGACTACCTCTACCTAAGTCCTCCAGGCAGCTCTTTTCTATCAATTCAAATTGGTCCATATGAGAGAAATCTATTTATTATTTCTAAGTAGTCCAGCATTCTTTATACCACACACCGGGGAGCCATGCTACTCTAAAGGGGAAAGTATCTTTAAAGAACTACTTCAAGCTCTACATAAAATTCTTCTATCATCTTATTTTATTTTAATTTTTTTTTAATTTATCTTTATTGTTGAAAATATTACAGATGTCCCCTTTTTCCCCTACTAACCTCTTCCACCCTGCACCCACTCCCTGCCCCAGGCCTTCACCACACTATTATTGTCTGTGGCCATGGGTTATGCATATAAATTCTTTGGTTAATCTCTCCCCACCCACCCACCCACTCCTGCCTTCCCTCCGAGATCCCTCAGTCTGTTCCATGATTGTATGTCTCTGGATCTATTTTGTTCATCAGTTTGCTTTGTTCATTAGATTCCACATATGACTGAGATTTTGTGATACTTGTCTTTCTCTGACTGGTTTATTTCACTCAGCATAATGATCTGTGGGTCCTTCCACACTGTCCCTAGGGGTACGAGATCCTTCTTCTTTACAGCTGTGTAGTGTTCCATGGTGTGAATGTCCCATCCGCTCATCTACTGATGGGCACTTGGGCTGTTTCCAGATCTTAGCTATTGTCAACTGCGCTGCTATGAACATTTCTGATTAGTGTTTCAGGATTCTTAGGATATATTCCTAGAAGTGGGGTCACTGGGTCAAAAGGCAGCTCCATTTTTAATTTTTTGAGGAACCTCCATACACAAGAATAAACTCAAAGTGGATAAAAGACTTAAATGTAAGTCGAGAAACCATAAAAATATTGGAAGAAAGCACAGGCAGTGAAGTCACAGGCATCTCACATAGTGGAATTTTCACTGATACATCTCCTAGGGCAGGAGAAACAAAGGAAAAAATAAACAAATGGGACTACAGCAAACTAAAAAGCTTCTGCACAGCAAAAGAAAACAGCCTCAAAATACAAAGGAACCTCATGGTCTGGGAGAACATATTTGCCAAGGATACATCTGACAAGGGGCTAATTTCCAAAGTGTACAAAGAACTCATACAACTCAACGAGAGGAAGACAAACCACCCAATTAAGAAACGGACAAAGAACCTGAATAGACACTTCTCCAAAGAGGACACACGGATGGCCAAGAGACATAAGAAAAAGTGCTCAACATCGCTAACGTCAGAGATGCAAATTAAAACCACAATGAGGTGTCACCTCACACCTGTCAGAATGGCTCCGTCAGCAAGTCAGCAGACCTGTGCCAGGAGGGAGTGGAGAAGGGGAGCCCCGGTGCACTGCTGGGGCGAGTGCAGACTGGGGCAGCCGCTACGGGAAGCAGTGTGGAGGTTCTTCTATCCTTTTAAAAGCAGCAACGGTACTTGAGGACTCAAACAACCGTGTACACAAACCCTTTCCACCGGCCGTGTGTCGGTGGCCATCGTGTTCGCAGGATCTTCTCTGTAAGCTGGATGGCAGCCTCCCCTCCTTCCCGTGAGACTGGCCGCTCTGCCCGCGGCCCACGGTGTAAGGCCCTGTGGGGCTGCAACCGATGACTCCTATTGAACCCCTACGTGCCAGGAACCCTTCTAGAGGTTGGGGACACAGCAGTGAACAAGGCGAGATCTCTATTCGCACAGAGCTTACGTCCCAGGAGAGCCAGACAGACACAAACCAGCCAGACAAACTGAAATGCGCTGTAGAAGAAAGAAAATACCGGCAGGTGCTTGTCACTCTTCCCGGAACGCCCTGAGCTATCAGTGAGAAGCGGCGCCACCTGACAGACGCTGCACTGAAGGGTGTTTAGTGAGAGCCAGAGCCCCTCGGGGCAGATGTTCAGCTTACTCTCCACGACCCGTCAGCTGTGGGCAAGGAGTGGCTTTACCCCACGGTCTATACTGGAAGTATATTTAGTCCGAGTCATTAGCAAACAAATGTCAATTGTCCTTGGAAGAAACGAAGACGGGATGGATGGACTGGAGTTTGTTCTGAGGACCTCTCCGATGAGTTATTTGAACTGAGACCTCGGTGACGGTGACGAGAAGGGGTGAGCACCTGCAGGGGTCGGAGCGAGGCGCGCAGGCGCAGGGAGCAGGCCCAGGGCACCGGCACCGAGCGCTCGGCACGTGCGAGGACAAGAGGGCCACGCGGGTGGCGCCGGCGGCGTAAGGTAGGCCACAGGGCGGGCGGGGCCAGGCTATTTAGTGCCTTGTAGGCTGTGGTCCAGAACTTGGGTTTATGTTAAGTTCATTTTAAAGCCATTGGAGGGTTTTCAGTAGAAGAGATCTGCAGCGATGTCAGTGTTGAAAGTCAGTAAGAATGAAGCACAGCTTCTGCCCTCGGGGGGCTGACCAGCTGCATCACTAACTATGACACAAGACTGCAACTGAGGATGAGCTGCAAGCGCTGGGTCGGGATCCCCGATAGGCTGCGCAGCCTCGGGGCCCACCTGGCAAATGGTGCTCCGATCTGCGTCTCATTTATAGACAAACCCCCCGTTTGGTGTGGAAGGGTGAAATGAGCTGGAGTCTTTGAACTCAAGGGGACATAGTCATCATTTTTATTTTCTTTTTGAAATGCAGTAGCTAACTTTCAGGGAGGACAGTGAGATCTTTTCAGGCCCCTCAGGAGGGACTCGTGTGGTACAAGTCCTGACATCCGATCTTTCATGTGTTTGATTTGTGGAGATAGGGAAGCAGAATCCCCTGAGCATGTTATACTCAAAGCAGCCCCTCTTCTTTTGTGTTTGCTGATGGGAGTATTGGGAAAGGAATGTTTGCAAGTTTTAATGTAGTCAATAAAAAGCAAAGCAGTCCTTCATCCAGGAGCAGAGTTATTGGGGTCAGTGCCTTGTAGGCTGTGGTCAAGAACTTGGGTTTATATTAAATTCATTTTAAAGTCATTGGAGGGTTTTCAGTAGAAGAGATCTGCAGCGATGTCAGTGTTTAAAGTCAGTAAGAATGAAGCACAGCTTTAGTGCCCACGAGGCACTAAGAATAAAGCAAGGTAGTGCCCACAAGGAGCAGGGCTATTGGGGTCAGGGCCTCAGAGTTCCTAAACATTATCATTAGTTTGCTTTGAGTATTTGAATACTAATCAGCTTCTCAAGGGTTATAAGACCTGCTTCAGAGAACTCATGATCCATCTCAGAAGGTGAGACATAAACAGATGAGAAGTTCAATAATACAATGCAAGGTGAGTAGTGGATGTGGCTCAAGGAATTACGTGATTAAATGAAAAAAGTGTGGGGCAAAACCAATGTAAGAAAAATTGAACTCATAACTGCTGAGGGATGTATTCATTATTCATTCAATGTGTTCAATCGCTTAACAAATACTTATTGCACGCTCACTTTATGCTAAGAGCTCTGCTAGGTGCTGGGGAGGAACAGGTGAGCCTCACCCACGTGGACATGTTGCCGGGTAGACGGATCAATAATTGGAATCTTTGGGAGGGACTTAGAGATTCTTCCTCTCTTCCACTCACCACCAGAACGATGTAAGTCAAACTGTGAACTTAGGGTGTCAGAATTTCCTGCGACTTCTCCCAAGATTTGCAGACTTAGAGAACTATCCCATTATTTGCTACCTATTACCTTTCTCCCACGTTCCCTGCAGTGATCACACACCCTCGATTATAATCCTCTGAGGACAAAGGGCTCCCTACTTTCCGAGATGTCCATTTTTATTGTCATATGGCAATGGCAGTCATCCATGCTTTCTTCACGCTGACACAGACTCTCTTCTCTCTGCCCCTTTCATACAGTCACCCCCTGTTGCTCAGGAAAGCTGTGCACTCCCTCAGCAAGGGAAACTGTGCAGACCTTCTCTGCTGGACCCAAAGAAATATTTTGCAACAGTGCAGTATCAAGGAAATAGTATCTTGAAGATAATAATTTAATTAAGCTATTCATTACCTTTCAACATACGTAATTACATAGCAGGTGATGGATAGAGGAACTGTTTCAAGCTTCCTTAGCTCTGCTTGTTCATTTAGAAAAGACTGCTACCTCCTACTACCTGTGTGTATCGCACAAGGGTGCATTTCATTTAATAAGTAGAACGTATATTCACTTTAAATCAGATCTCCACATTTAAAAGGTGACTTTGAATTTCAGAGGCTGTTCCCTGGGAGTTTGCCTTAGATACTGCTTTCATTAGCTCAATTAGGATGACTTTGGCGGTCGTAGAAAGTGATTATTTGTGTGGTGATTTTCCAGTGAGCCATGTTTGCTAGTTCTTAGTGAGCTCTGGGGCCCTGAAATATATCTAGGGGCTAAGAAAATAATTTGCATACTTTCAGGTTTACATCTTGTAGCGACTTCCATGATGACAAAGCATTTTTCCATTCATTCATCCAGCGTCTGTTAAGGCGGCAGCAATCTGCTGTGCTCCTGGGCTCCAGTGGTGGACAGTCCCGTTATTGCAAGGGACAGACACCCAATCAGTGGGCTCAGGACTTGGCTCTCATAACTGATACGTCCAGATTGCAGGCACAGCTGCTTCCCCAGGGGCTTGCACCGTGTCCTCAGAACTTGGCTTCACTCTCTTCATTTCTCAGTTGATTTCCTCTGCATTCATTCTGTACTCAGACAGGCAATTACCAGCATCCCCAGGACTACCTTGTCCTCTCAGAAGTACCAGAGGAGGGAACCGCCACCCCAACAGTCCATCAAATTCTTATAATTTAATCTCATTGTCCTAGACTGAACCATATGCCCATTTCTGGGTCAGTTACAGATTGTTCCAGTGGACTAAACCACGGCGCTTGGCTACACCTGGGCCACAAGGCCACCCTGGAGCAGGGGTGCGGGGGGTGAAGTGGGGACAGCCCCCTGAACCTAGTAATCACTTGGACAGAGAGTGAGAAGGACCATTCTGGGAGAAAATTGGGGAGTGGAGGCATGGCAGGCAAACACAGGAGAGGTTCTCTGCAGAAACCTTTGGCTAAAGCAGGGTGACAGTTGTTGACTTGGAGGAGAGGGTTTTTCGGGGGAGGGGGAGATAAATGAGCATTGTTAGTGGCAGAACCAAGGTCTTCTGACTAGTTCGATTGATCTTCATAAACATTTCCCTCAGTAAAGTCAGTCACATAATTTGTGGCATTCAGTGCAAAATGAAAATGTGAGTCCCCTTGTTCAAAAATGTAAGATGACCACAGCAGAGCATTAAACCAAATGCACAGATCACACTCCAATGAAGCCGGCCTGGGTCAGCCAATGCCATTTCTCGCGTACAGTTCATAGGATTTGTCACAGTACAGGCATGCGAAGAATTGGAAGATACTCCCTTCAATTCCACTCAGCTTTCACTCTAGCGCAGAGACAGAAGTTACACAGGCACTGACAAATACATCATGATTTTAGAGAAATACATAAAGCTGGGCTGTTGTGTCAGCAGATGTGCTACAGGTGTGAATGTTATCTTGGGCTGTGTAAATAAGGCTCTAAATTCCATAAGGAGAGAGGAGATAGTCCCACTTCAGTCAATGTTGGTCAGTTCTCATATCTAGCATTGGGTTAGATTTTAGCTACCCAGATTTTGTTTTAGTTTCACTGTTTCTGTGTAAGTACTTGTGATGGATTGAGTTGCCTCCCCCCCCTCCCCAATTCATATGTCGAAGCCCTGATCCACAGCATGACTATATTTGGAGATAGGGCTTTTAAGAAAGTAATTTAGATTAAACAAGGTGATAAAGGTCATAAGGCCCTAATCCAATAGGACTGGTGTCCGCATAAGAAGACGAAGTGTGACACCGGGGGCATGGATACACAGAAAAGGCCACGTGTGTGACACCGAGGGCATGGATACACGGAAAAGGCCACATGTGTGACACCAAGAGCATGGATACACGGAAAAGGCCACGTGAGGACAATGCAAGCAGATGGCCAGGGCAAACTAATACAGCACCTGACAAATATCTGTTTAATGGATAAGAGGAATACTTAGAGAAACTGATAAGCTGGAGAAGAGAAGATTTAGAAATATTAGAATTATCTGTGGAAGAAGCGTGTTCTGTATATCCCTAGAGGGAAGACTTAAGGCTAATAATTGGAAGTTATGGAAAAGTAGGCACTGCATCAGCATAAGGAGACTTGCAACAGCTAGACATTATCATAATTCCTCCAGGGAGAATTTCTGTAATTATCACAGGCTTCTTGCGTTTAATAGGATCTCAGGAGAAGTCCAATTGCAGGGAAAATACCATTGAGGAGAAGCTGATAGTAGAAAAGCTCAAAGTGTGAGGCTCTTTCAGAAAGGAAGTGAAGGGCCCGGCCAGGCGTGGCTCAGCGGTTGAGCATCGGCCTAGGATCCAGGAGATCAGGGTTCGATTCCCGGTCAGGACACAGGCCTAGGTTGTGGGCTCGATCCCCAGCTGGGGGCGTGCAGGATCAATGCTGGAGGCAGCCGATCAATGACTCTCTCATCATTGATGTTTCTCTCTCTCCCTCTCTCTCCTTCTCTCCCTCTGTCTCTCTGAAGTCAATAAAGACATATTTTTAAAAAGGAAATGGACAAGATTAGCTTCACCAGGGTGGTTACTTCATGGTGTTCTAGGGAGAAAGCCCTTCCTGAAATTTCGGGAGGAAAGGGAAGGTTGTATATTTCTTTACAGAGTAGTGGCTTATAAATCAAATCAGTTTGCAAAGGAAATTATCAGAGCTAAGACTGGGCTATTTAAAACTGTGGCTTAATGTAAACTAATTATAGGCAACTTTAAAAAAAACAAACACAACAGTATATCTCAAGTACTTGGGAGAGTTTACCTGTTACTTTGCTCTATATTTGGCACACTTTTATTAATAGTTAATAAAAAGAACTCACTATACTACATTGACATGAGTACGTTTCCATAAACACACACGCTATCGGGATATTTCCCTGAGGGTCCTTAGCTGTTAGTACTAAAACCCCAGTCTGAACTGCTGTGTTATTAGAGGAATTATATCAGCTTACCCCCTCATGGCAAACAGAGCAGGGCGTTCGTTCGAGAGGGGAAATCAGTTTATCTTTCTAGAATGTGCTTTAACCATGAATGAGATTAAACTGTCACAGGAACCACTGCTGATGAGTGAAGGAAACCATTAGCCACAAGAGCATGAAACATAGCAGATCACTTCAGGTGAGGCCAGGACTTACCTACAAGTCCCTTAAACAAATCTCCTTGTTGCTGGAAAAGCTCACCTAACCAGCTTTCTGATTTCCTAACACTATCCAGTCCTCTAGGACACTGCTGGCCTGTAGATATAATATGAACCACCTGCAATTTAAAATTTTTAGTAGCCATATTAAAAACTAAAAAGAAGCAGATAAATTTAATTTTGATAATATATTTTATTTAACCCAATCTATCAAAAATATTATCATTTCAATATGTAGTTAATATCAAAAATTCAAATGAAATATTGTACTTTTTTTCTTGCCAAGTCTTAGAAATCTTGGGTGTGTTTTACACATACAGCTCCTCTCACTTGAGCCTAGTCTCATTTCAAGTGCTCAGTAGGCCTTTGTGGCTACTGTACTAACAGTGTAGATCGAGAGCGGTGGGTTCCAAACTCGTTTTATGGCACATGCTTATTAAGAGAAAAGTGAGCGTGCATCCCAATGTGGATGATATTATAAATACATAAAACACATTTTTGCATTGTTTCTTATCTGTATCTAATTTGATTTGTATTTTTGTATATTTTAGAGTGTATATAATATATTTATAACATAATCCACATGTACAATTTCTAAAGAACTAAATGTGTGTATGTTGGGATGCATGTTGACTTTTTTCCTCATAGGCCCATCTTTAAATTTTTCTTTATAGGTAATTCCAAAATTCTTTCTCACTAACATAACCTTTATTAGCAAATACAATGTGATAAAGTAAACCTCATTCTATTTTAAAATCTTGATTTAATTTACGCTATGCTTGTAATTCAACAATTCAAAAGTCTGTTACTGCCCTGGGCAGTGTGGCTTAGCTGGTTGGACGATTTCCTGTGCACTGAAGGGTCGCTGGTTTGATTCCTGGTCAGGGCACGTGCCCAGGTTTCAGGCCCAATCCCTGGTCGAGGGCCTGCAGGAGGCAGTCGGTGGATGTTTCTCTCTCACATTGATTTTTTTCTCTCTCTTTCTCTCTCTCTCCCTCACCTTTCCTCTCTCTAAAAATCAGTAAAAAAATCTCTTAAAAATCTGTTACTAAGTTTAGTTTATTTTGATCCTTGATTTTAATGATTGTCAAAGCTGAAAAAAATTATATATTCCAAAGATAAATAGATAAAAATGGAAGAAGTGCATTCTTGGTTGTGCTTGAAATCATGATACTCGTTTATCAATCCCATCCACTAATTATACGTGTCTTTGCAATAATTTAGTATGTAAATTTCTACGTCCCTGATAGTCAGTCATTCTTTTAATTGCATTCTTATATTTTTAACAAATGGATTCAAAACCCACTGAAACTCTTTATTATGAAGATTTGCAAAGCTATTGGAAAATTTTATGAAAAATAGACCCTAAGATAACCCTTAATGGCTTCCCCCTCCTGAAGCCCACCCCTTTGTGGATCCCTCGCCCTTGAGTATGGGCACAATATATGACTTGCTTCCAACCAATGGAAGATGACGAAGAAGTAGACTGTCACTCTCATGATTATGTCTGGTTATTTAAGACTCCGTCTTAGCAGACTGGAATGAGAGACTCCCCTTGAGGTCTGGAGGAAGTGAGTGGGCATGTTGGGGAAGCCCACATACCAAGGAACTATGGGCAGCTTCTAGGACCTGCAAATAGTCTCCAGCCAGCAGTCAGCAAAAAACGTGGGTCCTCAGTCATACAGTCACAAGGAAATAAATTCTGCCAAAACCTGAATGAACTTGGAAGCAGAGTCTTCTGCAGTTGAGCCTCCAGATGAAAACAGTCAAGCTGTGACTTTTCCAGCAACTTATGAGGCCCCGGGCAGTAGACCCTACGCTGTTCCCACATTCTTGACCCAGGAAAACTGTGAGATTAAAAATGTGTGTCCTTTTAAACTGCTAAATCTCTGGTGATTTGTTATACAGCAATAGAAAATGAATGTATCCTGTTTCTAATTATTTTAAGTATGCAGATATGAGAGTTTTTACAGGTGGCACATGATCTGGTTAAGCTACAGAATCAAGAAACAATGGAAAATTTTCCAAATATCTATTTTCCAAATGCTCTATCCAAAACAAGATATCTCTTTTTTTTGTAAAACAGTCTCCTCTCCACACATTATTAAAATGTGAATATGATGATGAAGAGGTAGACCACATTTTTATATTTCAAAAACATTTGGCAGGTGAACTGAAACCGATAGCCCCTTGTCACTACAGAAAAGAGCAAATTTTGCACTTTTGTAAGAGAAAAATGCATAGCTTTAAGTTCTACAACACTTTTAGTGAACCCCTAAGTGGTTAAAAAAAGTTGTCAGTTCTTAATAAGTTTTGAATATTAACTCCTTATCAGATGTACGATTTGCAAATCTCCTATTCAGTAGATTTTTGATTTTTTGCTTTTTTATTTTGTTGACAGTTTCCTTCACAGTGCAAAAGCTTTTTATTTTGATTGTTTTCTTCTAGGAATTTTATGGTTTCAAGTCTTACATTCAAGCCTTTCATCCATTTTGAATTTGTGTTTGTATACGGTGTAAGACAGTGGTCCACTTTCACTCTTTTGCATGTAGCTGTCCAGTTTTCCCAACACTGTTTATTAAAGAGACTGTCTTTTCCCCATTTTATATTCTTTCCTCCTTTGTTGTAGATGAATTGACCATATATGCATGGACTTATTTCTGGGCTCTCTGTTCCATTGATCTACATGTCTGTTTTCCTGCCAATACCATACAATTTGATTACTATAGCTTCGTAGTGTAGTTTGAAATCAAGGAGTGTGATGCCTTCAGCTTTGTTCTCTCAAGATTGCTTTGACTATTTGGGGTCTTTTTGGGCTCCATACACACTTTGGCATTCTTTGTTCTAGTTCTGTGAAAAATGCCATTGGTGTTTTGATGGGAATGGCATTGAATCTGTATATTGCTTTGGATACTATGGTCATTTGAACAATATTAATTCTTTTAATCCATGAGCATGGTACATATTTCATTGCAGCACTATTTACAATTTCAAAGATATGGAAGCAACGTAAGTGTCCATCAATAAACGAATGAATAAAGAAGATGTGATACACACACCCAATGGTATATTGTGTGTGTTTGTGTGTGTGCATCACAAATAAAAAAGAATTGCCAGTTGTGACAACATGGACCTAGAGGGTGTTATGTTAAGTGAAATAAGTCAGACAATAGATACAGGAAACAAACTGATGGTTACCAGAGGAGGGAGGGGATGGGGCAGACAAAGGAGGTGAAGGGGATTAAGAGGTACAGACTTCCAGTTATAAAATAAATAAGTCATGGGAACATAACGTACAGTGTAGGGAATATAGTCAATAATATTGTAATAACTTTGTATGGTGACAGATGGTAACTAGACTTACTGTGGTGATCATCGCATAATGTATATAAATACTGAATCGCTATGATAAAGACCTGAAACAAGTAGGATATTGTATGCCAATTAAACTTTAATTCTTTTTTAAAAAAGAAAAGATGGCCATGATATCTCCCCAACTTCTTACAAAATGATATAAGGCCTACCATATTTTAAAAGTCTTGATTTAAAGAAAATTAATTTAATTTTTAAATTAATCACATCAGTGTAATTATTTGTGCTTTTGTGGCTTTGACCTCTTCTCTGTATTATCTTACCTATGAATGATGTGATGAATAAATTTAAGTTTGATTTTACCTGTGTAACATTATCCCAGCAACTTTTTTAAAATATATGCAGAGGAGCCAGTCTATCAGTGGCTATAGTTAAGTATTTTCTTCAGAAAATGTGGTTTCAATTATAGAAGTTATTTACTCTCAAAAATATATCTCCTTTGGTTATCTTTAGTGACACCAAAGAAAAAGGCAATTCTTCATGTTACTTATTATTAAAACCTACTGCAGCAAATAGCACACATCAGGATATGCGAGAAACATCTGCATTTTCATCTTGGCTCTTAAACTCCTATCATGTATCATGTAGCATCTGTTCTAGAAGTTGTTTCTTCCAGTCTTCAGCAATATAGTCCATGAATATTCCAAAGTGTTTTGCTACTGTGGTATAATAAAAATATCCGTATTTTGGTTGTTGTCCCCAGTTCCCAGGGCAGAGGTCATAAAACCTCTAGAACTGCCTGAGTGATAGAAGTGTCTTTGGTTATTCATAGCAATCCCCTTTCTGATCATACCTGAGTTTATGCTAATGAGGTGACTAAAGGCAGGACCCCTAGATAGCTTCAAAATGGGAGCAGGTCACCAGAAAGATGAGGGTTGGAACTTTCAGCCCCACCCCCGACCTCTGGGGAGGAGAAGGTGGGGATAGAGATTGAGTTCAGTCACCCTTGGTCGATAATTTAATCAGCCAAGCCTATGTAATGAACTGTCAACAAAATCTCTTAAACAATGAGGTCCGGTGAGCTTCTGGGTCGGTGGACACATCAGCCCCTCCACATGGCAGGAGAGTGGCCCGCCCTCCGAGGGTATGGAAGCTCTGCACCCCTCCCATCTTTTCCATTTGGATGATCCTGAGCCAAACCCTCCTGCCCCATAGCTGGTCCTATGTATCTCTTCCATTTTGCTGTTTCTGGAGTGTATCCTTTATAATAAAATCGTAAATGTAAGTAAAGTGTTTTCCTGAGTTCTCTTTGTTCTAGTGAATTATCAAACCTGAGGCAGGCTGCGGGAACCCTCAAATCTGTAGTCAGCCAGGCGGAGGACCAGGCAGGCTGGGCACCTATGGGCGCCGTCTCTAAGGCAGCCTTTCGGACTGCGCCTTAGCTTGTGGGGTTTGCGCCGACTCTGAGTGATTGGTGTCAGAATTAAACTAAACTGGAGGACTACAACATACCTATGTAATTACCAAAAATAAATAAACATGTTCCTCAGCATCGCTGTCAACCAATACCGAGTATGATAATTTAGCAACCTGACATTTTTCTAAAATGGAAATCAGGGAACTAGTTGGGCCTACGTACCTGGTAATCATACTTGGTCGGGTGTGAGAAGATACAAGGAGACATTTCCATTCCTGTTGATGACACTGCCTGGGTTCAATTCCTGAAGTCTCCTCATTCATTTCAAAGGATATTATTAAGTAGTTATTTTGTTCTTGGTGTGTGCTAGGTGCTGGCCATGCAGTGAACAGGTCAGATATGGTCCCTATCGTCAGAGGGCTTTCTTTTCCTTACTCTTATCAGGGAAACAAACAAGGGGCTGGACAGAGAAACATCTAGATAAGTTTCAGGGAGTGGCCTTGAAAGGCTTCTTTGGGGAGCTAGCATTTACATTGAGCCCTAAAGGAAGAGAAATGGTTAAGTGACGTAAAAATTCAGGGAACGGCGTAAACAAAACGATACAATTGGTAAGAGCTTGTATGTTTGAAGCGCTTATGCCAGCGTGGCTACGGTGCGCTAGGCGAAGGGGAGAGTTTTGTGCAAAAGGGAGCAGGGAGCAGATTATTCAGGGCCTTGAAGTTCACTTCATGTGCAATTAGAAGTCTCTGGGGCTGATTTCCTTTTTAAAGGAGACCTTTTCGGGTGTTACGTGTCTGGGAGAGGGGCGCAAATGGATGAAGTCATCCAAGTGAGAGAGAAAGTGGCACCGATGGATATGGCAATCGCGGACAGACGGGAGGACTCTTAGCGACTCCCTGGCGTGTTTGGTCTATAAAGTAAAGGAGGCAGACGACTGAAGGATGACCATCAGGACTCTTGCTTGGGTAACAATGTGGAGGTGGCACAGCTTACGGACGTGAGGATGAGTGAGGGTGGAATCAGGTCTGCGATGGAAAATCAAGATCTCCATTTTGCTCAGATTAAGTGTAAGATGTCAGTGCGGAAGAACATGAAGTTAAATTGGATATGTGAGTGGGGCCTAGAGGAAAGGTCTGGGCTGGAGATATAAATTTGGGAGTCACTAGCATAAAGGCGGTATTTAAATGCATGGGAATTTATGAGATGCCCTCTCGCCTCCAGGGGTGCAGAGGAGGAAGCCGAGCCTGAGCCCTGTGGGGAGAGCTGTGGGGGTGCAGGAGTTGGCAGGAATCAGTAGCTTATGAAGTGGAACCAGCCCAGGGGACAGTAGTATCGTGAAAGCAAACAGGGGATCGTAGGTCCAAACGGGGACAGGATGCTGAATGCTGCGGAGACAGCCACTGGGTGAAGGTGTTGCTCAGGCAAAGTGAAGGTCACTTCCAGTGACCTTGACAAGAGCGGTTGCAGGGGGGTGGGGGGAAGGAGCCAGACTGTTAATAAATAAAAGTGAGTTGAAGGGTAGGACGCGGGGTCAGCGTGCGTAAACAACTCTTTCAAGAAGGTTGCTATCAAAGAGCAGAGAAACGGGGCTGTTTCTAGAAGAGTGCGCGGGCCCGAGGGAAGGCTTCGCTACTTGTTGGTTTTATGCTGGGAGCTCCTGGAGCATGTTTGTTTGCCAAGGGAAATGGACGAATACAAAGGAAAGAGGGAGACTACAGTGCAGGAAGTTAAACTGGATATGTGAGTGGGGCTTAGAGGGAAGGTTTGGGCTGGAGATATAAATCTGGGGGGAGATCTGGAGCCCGGGGAGGGGCTGGCTCCCCGCCTCCTGCGACTGGAGGGCCGCACGGGAGGATTCCGGCTGGTTCGGTCCTTTGGTTATTGAAAGATGAGGAGGGATCCCTGGTGACCCAGAAATTCCCAGGGCAGCAGGGGGCTCATCTGAGGAGTCATGAAACAGTCTCAGCCTGTGGGAGAAGCAGTGGGATGGCTGGAGGGCACCCAGGCCCTCCAGGAGGCACAGCGTGAACTAAGGTGGATTAGCTCCATTTTCGAGTTTACGTGGGGACACTCATCGGCTCGGCTGCAAGCCTGCAGGAGGCAGACGTTCACCTGCGCTGATGTTTTTTGCAGCGAAAGATGGACAAGGGAATGATGGAGCTAAGGGAGCTTGAAAGGGAGTTAGGATGATGATGGATGGTGGAATCAAGACTGAGTAAGATAGTAAATGAAGCCAGGAGGGACTTTTGGGGGGACGTGAGGGTGTAGATGTTATGTCCTGTACGTTTTCTGAAATTTAAGGGGGCTGACCTTAATCAGTCAAAAGCTTAGACAACAAAATGGTATGTTTGCCTGTTCGGTGCCACATGCCTGGTCTGGATTTGTCTTTTCTCTGCGGTAAGTGGACTGAACAGGTATTTATCATCTCACGTAATCCTATCAGTGCTTGTTGAACTAACGGTTTGGTATTGGTCACTTCAAGGTGAAGGATTCACTTTCATTATATGAATAACGTCTCTGAAATAAGACTCCTTTATTTCCTCACAAAGATCATTTAACTTAGGATCATCTCAAAGGCAGTCGTTTTGGCCTTTCCCCTGCGTCGCCGGGGCGGCCAGGTGGAGCCAGGCCAGCGGCGCCTCCCTCGGGCCCAGCCTCGGCGTCCACTCTCTTGCCTCCTGGCCCACTCGCAGCCTCGGTGGGCAGATGCGGGGCTTGAGGCATTTCAGCGAAAGCAAACACCTGCCTTTACAACCCGAATTAAATCACCCGGTGCCACAGGGCTCGCCTCTCAGCATAAGGCATGTCTAGCCACTCCCGTGCTTTGAAAGTCACGAGTTTAGACTTTGGTTCTTATGCAGAGGCACCTGGAAATGAAAATGGTTTGATGAGCAATTCTTTCTTTTTCTAAATGTATTTATTTATTTTAAATTAAAGGTTGGCTTTATAGAATGATTCGTGAATCAGGCAGCATCCCATCTGCTAAATAGAGAGGTGCTCTAGATTTATTTATATATATGTATATATATTTATTTTTTTATTTTTATTTTGTTAACCCTCACCCAAAGATATTTCTTCCATTAATTTTTAGAGAGAGAGTGGAAGGGAGGGAGGGGGGAAGAGAGAGAGAGAAACAAACAATGTGGGAGAGACACATCGACTGGTTGCCTCCTGCATGCACCCCGACCAGGGCCAGAGCTCGATCAAACCTGCAACCCCGGTACACGCCCTTGACTGAGAACAGAACCTATGACCCTTTGGTGCATAAGCCGATGCTTTAACCACTTAGCCACACCAGCCAGGGCTAAATTTATTTTTTAATTATAGATGACATACAATATCATATTAATTTCAGGTTACAACATGGTGATTAGACATTTATATAACTTACAAAGTGATCCACCAGAATAAATCTAGTATTTATCTGTCACTATACAAAGTTACTGCGCTGTTACTGACTGTATTCTCTATGCTGTGCATTACATCCCTGTGACTTATTTCATAACTGGCAGTTTGTACTTCTGAAAACTTCTGTTTTCACAATCTCCAAGACTTGAACTTGGACCTCATTATAAAAACGGAAGGTCAAAATTTATGGAAAAGTATAAATATCATTTTGAGTCTGGTCCTATCAAATCATTTTATGTCAAAAATACCCACTCTTGTGTAACACTGCTAGTCATCCTCAGATATCCACTTGGACCACGGTCATCTTAACCTGACCCAGCTTGTGTTTTGCTCCCTGTATGTGTTCACTTCTTGCATCTCTCTTTTGTATGACATCTGGCTCTGTTTACCTGGCTTCATCTTCTTGCTTTTCCCCTCAGCATCAATGTGGCTATTACATCTTTTGGACATTCTGAACAATAATCATCCTCTCTAAGATAGAGTGGCTTCTAGAAGCTCAGATGTTGGCAGAGGCTTTCAGAAGCACCACATTCCCTGGGTTTGCAGACAGTATGTTCCTTGTCAGCACTTTTAGTCAGTTGCTGAAATGGCAGGTAGCAAGTCTTATATGCCTGCCAGGAGCCAATCTTCTATGCATAGGCCCATGTGTCCTAAAGAAGGCATAAGAATAGTGTCTGCAATACAGAAGCCACTCAATGAATATTTGAATGAATAATAATGATAGTAGATAATACACAAAGACTGTTTCCTATGTGACAATATTACCTGTACCTAGCATTGTTGTGTGATATGTAATTTAACCTTCAAAATAGCCCCATGAGGTGGGTACTGTTATACCTTCAATCATTAAGTTAATACATTGTAGGGGAAGATTTTGACTCAGCCCCCTCCTGCATCCCACTCTAGTCAATGAGGAGGCAGCTCTCAGCTCTGGGTCTCATCACTATAACTATAGTATTGATTGCAGCACTCCCATTCCTAGCTCTAAGCAGTAAGACAAGCGCTAGACTCTGAAGTCCCACCAAGTGTGTGGGAACCTAAGACCCAACGTGGATAGCTAATGTGCATTGAGCATTTTCTATAAGCCAGGCCCTCTGCAGGCATTTACATGCATCATCTCATTAAACCTTCACTGCATCCTCTAGGAATCCTTCCAATTTTTGAACGAGTCAAGTGAGGCTCCAAGAGGTCAGTAACTCATCCAGAGTTACCCAACTAATAAACTAGACTCCAACCCAGGTCAGTCTGAATCTGAAGCCAGTGCTTCTAACTACCATACTTTATTTACTGAAAGAATGAAATTTTATATTGTGAAGTCATGTATAAAGCCTGTTTCATCTTGAACTTTTACAAAAGCTCAGCCGACCAAATGTTTCCTAGGATACTGCCTTATAAGATCTTATACTTGTGTCAGAGTTGAAGCATTGATTTAGAAACTGCCTCACCGGTTAACAACTCCCTTTCCTCTCCCAAGTGCTGTCAATTTCTGAGAAAAAGGAGGAATGGAATTTTTTACGCACACAAGGGAACCCTTCTCTGGAGTGGAATTGGGGCCATTGTTTGACCCTACTCATTGATTTGTGTGAACTTTCCTTCTACTCTCAGTGTGAGTTTGAGCTGGGAACCGAGCTGGCTGAAGGAAACTCTGAAACTTTGTTAGTAAAAGAAAAGAAAAGCTATCAATTGAGGTCTTAAGTCTCGGGTACAAGGGCTTCTTGTGTGAAGTGAGTGGGCTGTCCGACCTCCCCGTCTCAATGGATCAGGCTCCTCTGTCTGGGTTGCATGCCCACCAGAACTTGTCTCATGACAATCTATCCAATTCCAGTCCTCACACTTCTTGATGATCCAACAGGCCAGACCCTACTTCTTTGCCTCTACTCAGGTTGTTGCCTTCTTGTCTCCCTCCTGCTCACTCAAAGCCTGCGAATTTGTCTAACCCTCATCATGACCTCACCTTCCACATAAACTCTTACCTTATTGTACTGACAAAGGGCACAAATTTGGGGGTTCAGAAGACCTGAATTCAAATTTCAGAGACTCCACATACTGTGTGCCATTGAGTAAATGATTTAACTTCTCTGAGCATCACTTTCTTCATCTGTAATACTGTGAATAATTAGACCTACCTCAGGAATTGTTATAAAAATTAGATGAAATAGCACTTGTAGAACATTTAGCCTAGGGTCTGGCGTGTGGCAAATTATTATTAAATGTTATTTACCTTTATGTTTTCTACTAAGAGGCCTTTATTCTAAGCTGCCCTCTTAAAAGAAAAGAAAAAAGTAAAAGATTCATTTCATTTGGATGTGTTCTGTTAAGATAGGAATGGCTTTAGGAGAAGTGTATAGTAACTTGGTCCAGGAGGGCCACCATCAATCCCCTCCATTCCTATACTCACATACCATTCCACCATCTAAAGGTGAAATCCATTCCTCCTCCAACTTTTTGAACCTAGCTAGCCCTAGTGACATTTGACCAACAAGGAGAGGTCCAGTAGCAACTTGCAGCTTCCTTCCAGGTCCCTTTGAACACTTGCTTTTGGAACAACCACACTAGAAGTTGACACCATGTAAGAAGTCCATCTGTTCTAAAACCACTGTGCTGTTGGAAACCCAAGCCACATGGCGAAGCTCAGGGTGATAAGGAAACACAGTGAAACATGTGAAGAAAGGCAGAGACACCAAGGAGCATGGAGACTGCACTCACATGAGTCAAGATGCCATCGTGGAAGTGGCTCCTCCAAACCCAGCTACTCTAACTCATGCTTTGTAAGACATGAAACCATAAAATGTCTAGAAGAAAAGCTACTTGACATTGGTCCTCGCAGTGATTTTTTTGGATATGACACCAAGAGCACAGACAACAAAAGCAAAATAAACAAGTGGGGCTACATCAAACTAATAAGTTCCTGTACCACAGAAACAGTCAATAGAATCAAAAGGCAGCCTATAGAATGGTATAAAATATTTGCAAACCATATATCTGATGAGTTAATATCCAAAATATATAAGGAACTCATTCAATTCAATAGCAAAAACACAACCCAATTTTAAAAATGGGTAAAGAATCTGAATAGATATTTTTCCAAAAAAGACATACAAACGGCCAACAGGTATATGAAAAGGTGTTCAACATTCCTAATCATCAACGAAATGCAAGTCAAAACCACAATGAGATATCACCTCACACCATTAGGATGGCTTTTATCAAAAAGACAAGAGATAAGTATTGGCAAGGGTGTGGAGAATGGGAACCCTTGTACACTGTTGTTGGAAATACGAATCAATACAGCCATGAAGGTAAACAGTATGGAAGTTCCTTAAAGATAGAACTGCCACATGATCTAGCAATACCACTTTTGGGTATATATCCAAAGGAAACAAAATCAGTATCTCAAAAAGATATTGCGCTCTCATGTTCATTGCAGCGTTATTCACAATAGCCAGATACAGACACAACCTAAACATTCATCAATGAATGAATAAAGAAAATGTGGTATATCCAGGTACAGTGAAATATTATTCAGCCATGAAAAAGAAGGAAATCCTATCATTTGTGACAACATGGATGAACCTAGATGTTATTATGCTAAGTAAAATAAGCCAGACACAGAAAGTCAAATACTATATGATATCACTTACATGTTGAATCTAAAAAAAAAAAATCAAAACTCACAGAAGCAGAGAGTAGATTGTGGTTTCTAGGGACTAAGAACTAATGGGGAGATGTTGGTCAAAGGGTACAACCTTTCAGTTATACAATGAATAAGCTTGGGGATGTAATGTACAGCATGGTGATTATAGTTAATAATACTGAATTATATATTTGAAAGTTGCTAAGAGTAGATCTTAAGCGTTCTTTCTATACACACACACAAATATACTAACTATACCAGGCGATGACTATGTTAGCTTGATTACAGTAATTATTTCACAATTTGTGCATATATCGAGTCATGTTGTAGTATACTTTAAATATATACAATTTTTATTTGTCAGTTATACCTCAATAAAGCTGAAAAATTAAAACATTTAGAAAATAAGAAAATTAAATTTTACAAAAGAAGCAAACCGTCCAACCAAACTCTATCCAGATTTCTGATCCACAAAGCTATTAGCAAAATAAAGTGCTTGTTTTAGCCACTGTGTTGGGGGTAGTTGTTTATACAGCAACAAATAGTGGAGCACAGTCTTAGCCTTTTGAGGTCGACACAATGGAGATACAGAGACAACCTAATGTCCATCAATGGACATTTAGGGCAAGGCAGTGGTGCAGTGGTGCCTCCCTTGGTGTCTGATGTGGGAAATAAAACAGCATTAGGTACCCCCTCAAGACTGCCCCAGTCTAGATTTTCTCCTGTTTTTAAGACTGGCCTGGAAATTATCTTTTTGTTATATAAAGAGGTTTGAATCTATCAGGTGGTTCAAGGTAAAATAGTAAAGAAAAAGGCTTTGGAGTCCCAAAACTTGCCTTTGCCACTTATTAGCTCTATGACCTTGGACAAGCTTCCTAACATTTTTGAGTTCCTATTTCCTTGTTTGGAAAATGGAATAATACCCACCTCTCAAGGTTTTATAAAACTTAAATGAGAACACGAGCATAAGGCACTCAACAGAGAGCCAGGCACAGAGTAAACATTCAATAAATAGTGACTATAACCACTAATGTACGTGTACTCACCCTGATGATTCAGCTTCTCTCCCTGATCCCACAACAGGAAACCTTGAACTTAGTACAGTGTATTTGGCAAAGCTAGCCTAACTCTGCCAGCTGATTTGTGCCATAACATCCCGGCAATATTTAGGTACATTGATAATAGCTGTTCTCATGGACAATGCTTTTTCCAATCAGAACAAGGGGAGCTGAATCACTGGGAGATAATTCAGTCGCTGATGGGTTGAAATCAGAATATTTACTTTACTGGAGGTCAGACTACCATACTAAGGAGAATGCTGCAGTGAGAAGTTTCTGCTTGTTACTCACATTTCATGCCAGATTTGGATTGCCCTTTTTTTTTTTTGCACTTAGTAGATTCCTGTGATTATTACATCATGGTGTTAGCCAAAGATCACGAGTGCAAAGGGTAGGTGATGCTACATAACTGTTCTTACACTTTTTTTAAAAATACTTTTTTTTTTTTAAATATGTCTTTTATCAATTTTAGAGAGAGAAAGGGAGAGGGAGAGAGAGATAGAAACATCCATGATGAGAGAGTCATCATTGATCAGCTGCCCCCTGCACGCCCCCAACCGGGGATCAAGCCCTCAACCCGGGCACGTGCCCTGACCGGGAATCGAACTGTGATCTCCTGGATCCTAGGTTGATGCTCAACTGCTGAACCACGCGCAGCCAGGCCTGTTCTTACACTCTTGCTGGCCTGTTGCACCCTGCACATGCTGCTTCGTGGCACCTTCTGAGCATTTACTGCATCGCCCAAGCCCTCAGCCAGGGCCTGAGAGCTCCACGGGCCAGGTGGCCTCCTAGTTCACAGGCCTCATAGGGCCAGTCCACCTTCATTTGGCTTGTAGGTCCTACGAGGTTGCAAGCGAAGAAACCTGCTTTTCAAAGACTGGAACAGGATCATTTCTTAGGACATGGAGAATACGAGTTCCAGAGGGGGTATTCCTTCGCTCCACAAATTTTCACTGAGGATCTACTACATGCCAGGCACCATGCTAGGCACTCAGGGTGTAGCAGTGAACAAGCTCGACTTTACATGATTGACCACAAATGATTTTTAACTAAGAAGACATTTAAAAAATCACTCAGCCTTTAAATAAGTGCTATGAAGAGTAAGTCTCTGGGTGCTGGCGATTAACTAGGGAGTAAGACTGAGAGTTCAACTGTTCCTCTGGGAAAAGAGCACCCAAGCTGCGGCTTGAAGGTTGGGTAGGAATTAGCCAAGAGAGGCAGGGGGAAAGAGCCGAGAAGCAACAGCACGTGCAAAGGCCAAGCCCTGACCCTTTGCTGGACCCGGGACAGGGTGCAGATAGAAGGCCCAGGGCCAAAGCACGCCTACCTTCCTTTTCCCCCCTCACCCACCTGTATTCTGTGCTGGGAGGGGATTTATGTTTATGTATGTGGAGACCTGTCCTAAACATCCAAGCTCTTAACCTGCACCAAAGGAAAAGAGCCACCCAGAGGGATGCACTCTGTGATAGGTGTGCCCTGGAGGTGCCACACCCTGGGGAAAGGCCTCTAACAGGCTCTGAAAGTGGGGTCCCAGGTCCCCAGAGAGTGGCCTAGAATTGGATGCATGACCTGGGCTCCAAGCAGGCACATCTTCTTGCTCTGTGGTGTCTTTGCCCCATTGTGAAAATAAAGCCAGAAAAGGCCCAGAGTGAGTTTTTATAAAGTGCATGGCCTGGCAGGGCCCTGATTGCTAGGCCTGTGCATGATACTGACTCAAGCCCTGGGCAGGAGATCTTAACCTACAGACTCTGTAACTTAGAAGCCTGGAGATGCATCAGTGAGCCTTTGTGCAACCAGAATCAAAACTGTGTGTGAGCCCGGCCGGGCGTGGCTCAGCGGTTGAGCGTCGACCTAGGATCCAGGCGATCAGGGTTCGATTCCCGGTCAGGGCACATGCCCGGGTTGCGGGCTGCAGCCGATCAATGACTCTCTCATCATTGATGTTTCTGTCTCTCTCTCTCCCTCTCCTTTCCTCTCTCTGAAATCAATAAAGATATATTTAAAAAACCAAAAAAAACCTGTGTGAGCCCACATGCATGTCCATGTGTCTGGGAGGTAGTTCACAGTTGTCTTCAGCCTCGTAAATCCATAACGCCCCAAATGTTAACAGTCACTGGAGAAATTAGAGGTTGTCCAGATGACTCAGGTCTTTGTGCTCAGAGCCTCCATGGTTCTCAGACAACCTCTGCTCATGAAACTGGCTCTCTAACCTGGGCCCGGCTGTGAAGAACCTACGGACAAAAGGATAGCTAGGGAAACATTTGAACATTACTTGAAATTTCAATTTTATGTTCTTCATACTCACATAGGACTACTAAATGTTTCAGAAAAGCTGTATGTCAGTCAGTGGAAAATGCAACTCTTCCTCTTCCAAAGCACTAAATTTCTCAGCAGCTAAGAAAGGCAGGCACCAATATTTTATTACTTCCCCCACAGTCTAGAAAGAAAACATCTTAGGGGAAAAAGGGTACTGGGGGAAGTACATATAAAGTAGTGGTGAAATCTAAAATCAAAGCATCTATTTCATTTAAGAAAGTAATCTATTTTGCTGACAGATGAGGCCTTAAAACATCATTTTTAAGTTCCTTGTTGGTTTTTTTTGCTGGTGGTACATCGTGTTTACCTCCATGCTTTCATTCATTCACTAAGAGGGACTGCTTGGAGTTTTCCTTGGTTTTGTCTAAAAGTAAGAGTTCAAGTTATTTCTTAAAATGAAGAGATTATAAGATTGTTCCAAAGAACTAAAGTGGCTCTGGGGTTTTAGAACTGGATTATCTTACGTTGGTGCTAATACAGTGCAGTTATAGCTAAGGACGGTGGGAGAGGGCTTCTCTTTTTCTAGGTTTATATGTTATAAGAAGAAATGATACCGTAGCTTTTCTAAAAGCCCAAAGAGAATCATTCTCATAACCACTTCTGCTCATTCCACCACCGCCATTTATCAAACAGGCTCTCAGGGTGGAGTAATATTCATTACTACAGGCCAGCCCTCTATTAAGCCCTTTATTTAGGTTAACTCCATTTTTCACCAATGAAAAAAGCACAGCTGCAAGAAGTTCAGTAACCTAGGCGGTAAGGGGTAGAATGGGCACTTGAGCCCAGGTCTGATTGACCCCAAGTCATTGATTGCTCTGGGCCTCCGCTGGGACACACGGAGGAATGTGGCTCTCTCTGAAAAAGGCAGACTCGTGCAAGGAGCACCGTGCGAGCAGAAACGCACACAGTGCTCACAGTGTCCATGAGCACTCAGGAGGCAGGAGAGGCCTGATCGGTCCCAGATGGGCCCAGGAGAGAGTTTCGTGTGCAGTCCTGCAGGGGGGGGACGCCGGACTTTCTGCCTGAATGCCACCCTTGCTCCTGCTGCTCCGTCCTGCGCTGTCTCCTTTGGAAAACATTTGCCCAGATTGGTTTTCAGGCAGGGATGAGGTTAGTGTTTTCTTGTTTTGGGGGGTGCGGGGTGGGTTGGGGGGTGTTGGGAGTTACTCAGGCGTAACAGGAAGCTCCTTGTGTTCTCATGAATACACCATGATCTCCAGATGGCCCAGCAGACAGACAACCATTCTTTGAAAAGATGAAGGAAAATATCAGGTTACGAGAATCCTATTATGATAACATTTAAGGACCTTTCATTTCAGCATTCTAAAGAGAAAGTCTGTTTGGGGCATGGTAGCTAATGATTACATTAACAGTGGTGGTGGACATTGGTTGACCTTGACACCAAGTCACCTTACGCGCCTTATGTGCACCCAGGGAATCTGCAAACAATCCCAGGGGTGGCTACTGGTATCCCCATTTTACAGATGAGGATTCTGCCACTAAGGAGGTTCAGTGGCTGCTGGCCCAAGGTTGCACCCTAGAAAGTGGCAGAGCTGAGGCTGGAGGCCAAACCACTTTAATTTTTAGAGTCATAGCCTTGAGCTCAGGCTGCCTTATAGTGCCTCGTTCCTGACTATCGTGAGGCTAACAACTTACCTTTTCTGAGAGAATCACAAGGAGAGTGACCAGTTTGGACAATGGAAATGTGAGACCACAAGGGGCTGCTTATCACTAAATGTCACCACTTCCCTTTTTAAGTTTTGCCCTCAATATACAGAGAAAATAAGTCCCTAAAAATCTACATCATTATTTGTGGAGGAGGATGCTTGAAGGAATTAGTTAATGGAATCAGGGAGATGATAGTTATCAAAATAGGCCACTATGTCTCTGGTTTCACATAGTTATAACATTAAGTGCTATCACTGATGCTAAAGCAACAGTCTGACACCAACACCCTACAGTCATTCCTCAAAGAAGGAAAAAAAAAACACCGGGAGTATCTCTCCACCCCAAGCCCACCCCTGTCCCACCCCCATCATGTCTTCCTATTGACTTTCGTCCAATATCTTTGCAAGAGGGATCCATGAAAATCTATAAAAATTCTTAGCCTGGAATCTCGGTTTATTCAGTATGTCAGCCACTCACTGAAGAAGCACATCTGTGCCCAGCACTGGGCAAGGCACTCTGGGTGCACACACAACCAATATTGACATGCTTTTTATACATTTGCCACTCGCTGTAATTCAGTGATCACGGCAGCCTTTTGAGGCTCTTCATACTCACACAGGACTTTTGAGGTGGTTGCGATTGTGCGGCCCTTTTCTAGAGGAGGAAACTGAGGCTCAGGGAAGCTGACGGAGGAGTTTGGGGTGACAGCCTAGGAAGTTGCAGTCCTGAGAACTGAAACCTGACCTGTGGCTTCGCATAAGGAACGCACTTAGGCCGCTGCTCCCTAAGAATGTGGCTCTCAGGTAAGGGAAATGGGGCTCAGGGCAGTCACCCGGTGACTGGACCCTAACCTTAGGTGGGTCTCACCTCAAAGCCTTTCTCATCCTGAATGGTCAGTGGGTGTCTCTGAGCTCTGTGCATTGGAAAGTGTGCTCTTTGCTGGAACAGACCGACCTGGGGCTTGATTTCTCCAGAAAATGTGGAAGGTACTTAGTCTGCAGGATATCTCTTGGAATGAAGAGTGGTTGATCAGGCATGGGCCAAGTTTTAATTTGACTTTAAACCTGAAGATAAATGTGTTCATTCATTCATTAAGCCGAAAGTCTAGCAAGTCCCAAGCTGGGTCATGATGACTTCATCTCAGCTTTCTACATGGCAAAAGTACCAGCCACGTCTAACACTCCAAGTAAACACATTATGTTCATTTTTTACGCCTCCAGCATCATACAAGACTCCAAGAACAGCTGACAAACACGGCTGTTATACAGACGCTCTTGGGTGGAGCTCAGCATAAACAATTTCTGAGACAGTGGAAGGACCAAAGTTTCCACCCACTTTGACAATAAGAACTGAATAATGTGCTGTACGAGACAGGGTTGGACTAGATGCGCTCTAAAATTTCTTCCAACTCTTAGAGCCTCTGCTTTGCTTCCCATGTAATTTAAAATTTATATTCCATTCACTGTTCCCCACATTGACAGTTCTCTGTTGGTATGACCCATGATTGAACCACATTTGAGATCTCAGCTTTAAAACTGGATTTAGAAGTGCCGGTTGTTGATAGCAAATACTGTAACTTTATATAATTGGAGTTCATGAGAAATGATGAGGTGATATGACATTGTGTTAGCACAATAGTGTCCTCCAGTTCCTAGAAAATACACTATTTGAAAACTTACGTAGCTCTCTCGAGTCCAGCAAAAGCTTATACCCTGCCCTAAGTAGACCCCAAATGTTTCTCATGAATGTTTCCTAAATGTCCTCTCCTGAGTTAGGTGAGATTTGCACCCCTTTTGTCTAGCAATTCTGTACTCCCATTTCTACTGTAAGTTGAGTGTTGAAGACCAATGAAAATATTTAAAATGCCAAATAAAGAGAAATTCTACCCATTTTAAATAATCAGGGTTCACGGGCGAAATATTCGCTGAAAAGACATGGCTATAATATATGTAACTATTCTACCGTTTATCCTATTTTGGAAAAAGTGCCTGGAGAGCAGGCACTGTGCATCCCCGGCCCAGCCAGTATTCCTGCACTGCACATTTATGGGCAGTTAACCAGACTTCTTCAAGGCCCACCTAACTCTCTGGCAAGAAGAAAAGAACCATGCACAGTAGGAACACATTCTGTCAATTGTTTGCCTAATTAGACTGGAAACTGCTATAACCAGCAAATAACTAAATGTTACTAACACTGAAATGTATTTTTATACGGGCTTTCACGAGGGCTCACTCACCTGCTAGAGATGAGCTCAGGCAAAACACACTCCGGCTTAGCGAGTATTAAATTGTAAGTCCTTAAGTACCGTTTGGGTGTGTTACTGTTTCTCTGTGTGTGTGCGTACGTGTATGTGTGTGTTATCACAAAGTCCCTCGCTGTGTTACTTAGAGTCCAGGAAATCTAGACTGATTGCAAGGAGCCAAGAAAGGGGAACCGAGCCTGCTGGGTCGAATTAGAGACTGTCTGGCGTGTTTCTGAGTCTCTGCACAGATTGTCCACCCACTCCCGCTTTCCTGCCCTTCCTTTGCCAGTCTGCACACGTTAAAAGTACCGAGATCCATTTGAAAGCCTTCTCCGCAAGAAGAGCTAACGCTTACTGAGCGCTTACTTTGTGCCAGGCTTTACCTGTGTCATCCCATTCGCTCTTCAGAATAGCGCCCCGTGGACATGTACCCACACCTGCATGATAGGTGAGGACAAGAGACTTAGAGAGGTGAAGGTGACAGAGGTGGATGGCAGAGCAGCCCTTGATGACTGCCTGGTCCCAAAGCCTGTGCCCGTGGTCATTGCTATGGTGCTTCACAGGACCCACCCTGTCCCACCGACCACGCCCTACACTCATCCCCTGGAAAGGAGATAAACTACCAACCACGGTTATGTACACACGACTGAAAATACCTTCCACTTGTTTTGTGTCAGTAAATGCTGGCTGCCCAGGCCAATACGAAGGACTTCTAGAACAGGAGCTGGGCTTCCTGCCTTCTCTGGAAGACGGCTGGATTGTGTGGTGGGCTATAGAACCACACGGTCCAAGTTCAAAGCCTAGACCCCCACTCACTAGCAGCGGGACCTTATGCAAATTATTGTACCTCATCCCTTCACCTGCCAAATGGATATTAAAAAGCATACTTGCCACCCAGCCAGGTGGGGCTCAGCGGTTGAGCATCGACTTACGATCCAGGAGATCGGGGTTCAATTCCCAGTCAGGGCACATGCCCGGGTTTGGGGCTCGATCCCCAGCAGGGGGCGTGCAGGAGGCAGCCGATCAATGACTCTCTCATCATTGATGTTTCAACTCTCTCTCTCCCTTCCTCTCTCTGAAATCAATACAGATACATTTAAAAAAAAAAAAAAAAAAAGCATACTTACCTTGCAGGTGTGTATTTTGCACTAGAATTAAATATATTAATGCATGTAAAGCCTATAGTATACAGTAAGCACATAATGGCTGTAAACCACTCTTTCCCCTTACCTAAACACAACAAGGATGGGCACGCAGCAGGTGTTCAGTTGTTGTCTGCAGAACAGAGTGACCATAGGAGTAAATGTGGGATTTCATCACAAGGCATTTGGTCATTTATTACTTGGGTCAGCCTTGGCTGCCCATCGCATACCAGCTCCTGGCATAATGTGCTCAGTAAGTCATTGTTGAATGAATTCTTTAATGAACTAAGCAACCAACCAACCAATTAGCCAAGGCCTTACCTACCAATCAAGCCTAATGTTCAGCAGATTTTCTTCTTTTTTAATGGAGCCTTCATCCTATTCATGGTAGCTCTTAATAGTGAACCTATTTTTCAGAATTGTGACTGTGCCCTGATCTAAATTTCCTCACAGCAAAGCAAATACTATCCATCATCTGTGGCCAATGGAGAGTTGCCCTGGCCATGCCTACAAATGAAAAGAGGGAGTGATGACCAATGCATCTTGCAAACTAAGCATTAGACAGGCTCGGTGTGAAGGAGGTGGAATTTAAAATTTCCAGGTATTACTTAGCATTTAAAGTTCAGTTTTTCTCTGGGGTGGCGTAAAGAAGATAAATGCCTACAAAAGGAGTGGTAATACGCTGCCAACCTATACTAAATGTTAGCACAGTGCTGCCAAAATTGCCGTGCTTGTCTATAAAAACTTCCCAAAAATATGATTTCCATTAAAATTTTGCAAATGATGTGAAGTGTGGCATCTATGATAAGGGCGAGCCTTAGTGGGCTTGCTGATCCTGGAGCCGATAGCATGCGCCGAGCGCTCGGACGTGGTGCACAGGGACGATGTCGGTGAGTCTGTCTTCGGTGTTTAATGTGAGGTTCGAGGGCCAGAGGGGTATTCCGCTGGGGATATTTTACCACTGTAAACAGAATTAGATACATCTCAGAGGCAGACATTCAGAAAAAGCGCTTTGTCTTATTAGCCTTTGCAGGAAATTGGTTTCAAAGATCGTGCCTGCCCATATGTTATGAGTCAGCTTTGCTGGAAACTGTTTATTTTCATCAGCCAGCACAGTTGCTTCATTGTTTTGCTGTTAATTAGCTAAGGAGACAATTTAACTGAGATCAAAGTATTCAAGATGCAAAGGCATATTTAAAAGGGGGAAAAAATGTCTAATTAGCTGCCTAGGACAGAACTCCATTTCTTCCTAGCCAATGGGGGTAGCACAGGGCGGGAATCAGAGGTGCTTCCTTGTTGCCTGATTCTCTCTGAAGGCCACAGTGGCCGAGGAATGTATTTGTTGCAGAAGGTGAAAGGGGGCCTCCTTAAGCTACTGGAAGTGAGACTTCGAAATAGTTTTCTCCAGATGGTAAGAGATTCACTGTATTCTCTCTTCCCCCTATTTTTGGTTGAGAGTTGAAGACCGTGGTAAAAGTCAGTCATTAATTACATTAAGGAAGTGTGGTTGGGCGGGGGGGGGGGGGGTGTGAATTACTGAATCCGTCTGCATAACATATTGGAAGGGGAACAAAGAAAACCAGCAATAGCATCCTGAAGTTGGAGGAGCTACGAAGGCCACCTACACCCATTTCTCCTTGGCCCCCTCAGCAGGCCTTCCAGAATTAGCCCTTTCCTCTTCCATATCTCCCACAAACCTGGAAATCACCAGGCAATTGTGGCAGCTATGAAAATGAGCACAGATCTAGCTTGTCAGAACCTGGACAATGTTTCTTTAAAAAAACAAAAAACAAAGAAAAAGGTGAGTTTTGCTCCTAAGTCAAATGCATAACCCATGTGGACCAATATCTTCACGGCGCGTTAGATTTTGACACGTGGAGTTAATTGGTTGGAATGCTCGTTCAGACAAGTTACTCTTGAGGACAAGATCATGTCTGCCCTCTGCTCTGCTCTGTCTCCAGCTCCTAGAAAAATGCGAGGGCTGTAAGTCCTGTCAAATATTTTATAGATAAATATTTTATTAATGAATGAATAAAATAATTTAGGGGCCAAGTAAAATATTCAAATCTTTTTTTTTTTTTTTTAATGATTAAAAATAGTGATTCAGACTAACACTTACTAAACACGTACCATGTCCTGGGCTTTGTGCTGAGAGCTTTCCCTGTATCATCTCCCTGGTGGGCACATGAAGCGCTCACCATGATTTGACCGGGAACTCCTCAGTGGGGAGATTACAGACCCCACAGGACAGGGAGAAGAGACACCGGGGGAAAGGGGACTGAAGTAGGAGACTTGAAGGATGGGTGAGAAGTAGTGAAGTAGTAAATCCAGCATAAGTCACAGATATGGATTCTCACCTTCCCTGAGAGTTCATTCAGACACCATATTTATTCAGCTCTCTGCTTGACATTCCTCGTGGCTTCACAGACCATGGAAGCGGAATCACAGACCCACATGGGCTTCACTCAGTCCATCACTAAGACCCATTTTTTAATTCATTTGACAAAGGTATTTTTTCAGTGCCTGCTGGGTGCCAGATGAGGTCCTAGGGATTTGGTAGTAAACGAGAACTGAACTCCTGCTCATATGGTTGCCCTTGCAGAGAGTCTAGTCTATAGGGGACATTCATAAACAAGAGAAAGTTTGTAAATTTTTCAGTAACAGTGAGGCCACCACAGTGGTCAAGATAGTGGTGTGTTGGTGGAGGGATAGGCACGTAGATCATTAAAACAGAATGGAGGGTCCAGAAATAAGCCCACAAAATATGGCCAATTTATTTTTAAATAAACTTCTTATTTTGAAATAATTAGAGATTTAGAGAAAAATTGCAAAGAAAATACAGAGTTCCCACACACTCCTCTTTCAGTTTTCCCTCATATTAACATCTTGCATCTCCATGGTACATTTTACAAAGCTAAGAAATTAACATTGGTATAATGCTATTAAACAAAGTCCAGACTTTGATTTCACCACAGGTTTTCCACTAATATCCTTTTTGTGTCCCAGGATCTAATTCAGGATACCACATTGCAATTGGCCAGTTCATTTTTGCCAAAGATGCAAAGGCCATTAAATGGAAAAAGAATTGTTGTTTTCAACAAATGGTGCTAGAGCATATGTATACATACTCTTTATATGAAAAACTTAACATGGATCATAGATCTATTTACATAGATCTAAATGTAATATGTAGAGCTACAAAACTTTCAGAAGGAAACATATGAGAGAGTCTTTATGACAGGGTTAGGCAAAGACATCTTAGAAATAACACCATTAAAGCAATATCCATTAAAGAAAACATTTGGGGTTCATCAAAATTAGAAAACTGTATATGCAAAAGACACCATTAAGAGAATGAAAAGACAAGACACAGATTGAGAGAAAATATTTGCAAAAAAATATATTCAAAAAATACTTATGTCCAGATATGGAAAGAAATCTCCAAATTCAACAGTAAGAAAACCACCGACCCAATTAAAAAGTGGGCAAAAGACTTAATCAGACACTTCAGCAAAGAGAATATAGGGATGGCCATTAGGCACATGAAAAGATGTTGAACATTACTGATCATTAGGGAAATACAAATTAATGCCACTATGCAATACCTCTGCACACCTATTAGAATAGCTAAAACTAAAGACACTGACAATACTAAGTGCTGGTGAGGATGTGGAACAGTTGGAACTCATATACTGCTAATGGGAGTGCAAAATAGCACAGGCACTCTGAAAAACAGTTTGGCACCTTATTACCAAGTTAAAAACATACCAACGTATGAGCCAGAAATCCCACTCCTGGGTTTTTATAACAGAGCAGGGCTTGGTAAGCTATGGCCAGCAGGCAAAGTCCAGCACACTGCTTACTTTTATAAATAATGTTTTTATTAGAACACAGCCATGCTTATTCTTTTACTTATTGTCTATGGCTGCTATCACATTAATTGTGACAGAGACTACATGGTTCTGTGTAGCCACAAAGCTATACAGAAAAAGGCCACCATCCCCTGATCTAGAGAAATGAAAACGTATGTCCACCCAAAAACCTGTCCACAAATGTTTTTTACAACAGCTGTATTCATAATCGCCAAAAACATAAAACAACCCAAATGCTCTTCAACAGATAAATGACTAAACAAGTTTTGATACACTCAGACAATGGAAATACTGAAAGGGAACAGTACTTGAAAGAAGCAAGCTATTAGAATAGGCAAACAACTTAAGAGACTGGCAAAGGCATTATGCTGAGTGAAATAAACTAGTTTCAGAAGGTTACTTACTCTCCAGTTTCATTAATATGATATTTTTGAAAAGACGAAATTCTGGTAACGGAGAACAGCTCGGTGGTCATGGATGATGGGTGGTGGGAGGGTATGATGTGAAGGGAAAGCATGTGGAAGTTTATGGGGTGATGAACTCGTCCCCTATCCTAACTGTACTGGTGGCTTCATAAATCTATCTGTTTGTCAAAATTCATAGAATTATACACCAAAAAAGTAAACTTCACTATATGTTAATTTAAAAAATAAAATAAATTGAAAATTAAAGGTGAAGCTACCTGCCCAAGGCCCCACAAATAGTCAGGAGTAGATTTAAGATTCTCACCCAACTCCATGTCATTCGGTTACCTTTTAACCCAATGCACTCGGAGCGCTAAGTCATTCACTGCTGTCACTTTCTGAACAAGTGACATGGTGGCTGTGTTGAAACTTGGATGATCCTTGTTCCCTTTCCTTAGGTACCTACTAAGTGCTGTACCTGAGGCTGAAGCCCCTTGCCTCATCTCCAGTGTCACCAGGTATCTGGCTCCCTCAATCTATTTTCGTTTATGGGTTCTGGGCAGATTTGAGTACACATACCTCTGGAAACCCAACCAGCATATAGGCTCTCATCAACATCATCACCACCACACTCATCATGTCTTACATTTTTAAAGTTTTTTATAGTTTTCAAATAGCTCTCAGTTTTCCTTGAACCTCACAACCTATCCAAATAGACGGGTCGGGCGGAAGTCGTTTTCCATATTTTGTAACCGAGACAATGGAGGCTTAGCCAGGTTAAAAACTTCTCCAGAGTTACAAGGTAATAACCCGTGATGGAGGAGCACCTAGCCTCTAAGAAGCGTGACCCCCAGCACGCACTGCTTGTCCCACAACTTCGCCTTCGCTTTGTACGGCCATCCTTTTGCTGACACCCTTTCTGGCTCAGATTGTTGAGCTGTGGGGCGAAGGCATTTGCAAAGCTGTTGTGTGAAATGTAGCTTCCAAGGAAATCTCACTGATGAATAGGTGTTGTTCTGAGTGTATCAACCCGTCTGCCTGTTCCCTGAGATCGGCAGCGACCAGAGTGCATGAGCTCTACTCATCAAACAAAGTCCCCGTAGAGCTTGGCCATCTGAAACTCAACCCATCTTACTTTACCTCAGTCCTTAGCAAACACAGCCCACGGCCAGGAACCTTCCTACTACTCTTGAAAAGGAAAGTCAGGTCATCTAAACAAACACCTTGGCCCGCCTGATGTGTCTTTTGATAAAAATTCTTTCAAATTCTAAATTAGACTGTCTTCTTAGGTCACGTGACCGCCAAGCATTGCCTTTCCATTGTGGTCCGTCCCCCCTCCCCAGTGTATGTTTAAAACACGTTTTCCTAAAGCATGCAAAGCTTGAATTCTTTATTTCTCACATATTGAACAGCAGATATTTAAGTGAAAAGGTAACAATTACTTGAAGGGAAAAAAAAAAAGAGTATTCGATGATCATTGAAACCAACCTAAATGCTTTAAATTCTAAACGGAAAATAAGACCCAGGAGATGACACCCTAGTGTAATTAACAGACTAAACAGAAAGGCCAGATGAGCAAATCTAGGAGAATGTGCTTAGCTCCCATTCCTTCCCTCCCAGCTCACCTTCTCTGCACTTCTCATATGCCAGAGAGGAGTATGGATAGATACGGAGGAAACGGTGTAGGAGAGTCAGTTGTGAAAGCACGTTGCAGAGCTGGCATAGCCAAGCGGCCTGTGCTTAGTGAGCCAGACTAATTCTATTAGCTCGAGGTGTCTCTGAAAGTGCTAAGTGTCCGCAGCTTCCCTCGGGCAGGTGATTCAGCACCTTCCGCAGCCAGGGCCAGATCCAACTGAAGTTTCCCTCTTGTGTAACCAGATTACTGCTGCCGAGTCGAAAGGAGACACAAAGCTAGGTGTACGTATCCATGTGCGTCTGCACATTTCTTCACTGGGAGGCTGGTTTTTTCTCATGTGCACACTTTCCTACTCAGCTTTCTTCCTGGGTGGCACCTGCTGTGGCGTTTCTGAAAGGTATTGGTTCCTTGCGACATTCATCCCTATTACTCATCCTTGAGGGCCTGTTTCCAGCCATCGCTGGAGGTGGAACCAGAGAAGAATTACACACACAAAATGATTTCTGGTTTTAATTTTAATGGCAACCGCAGTCTCTTTCTCTATTGAATTCTTTTTCTTGGAAATAATTCCTGAATGTCTAGTTTCAGGGAGAAATCATTACCAAATAAATGTAGCATCAAGTTTGCGTTAATGTAACGGGGGTGGCATTTAGTGCTATCAAATCTTGTTGCTCTGACTTAGAGCGTTAAGAGAAGGAAATACAAATTCACTGGTTGTAAGTTACATGGAGGAAGAAATGTGATTTTGTATACACGTGTAACATTTGGTCTGCAAACACCGCGCCGGGCGTGCTGTGGGGAAGGGTCCGCTGCACACGCCCATGCGCTCAGTGGGCCACCGTAGGGCGCAGTCTGGTTAAGATGGTTCCATGCGGCTGGCACGGCCAGGGGGCGGCTGGGGGCTGTGGAAACTTTGCCAGTGCCACAGGCAGAGAAGGCTGCTCCTCCAAGCAGCAGGCACTTTGTTTCTTTGTTTATTACTTAAGTATCATTGGTATGCTATACTAATATTATATATTATTATATTATTAGTATCAGGTGTGCAATGTAGAGATTCAACATTTTTATGCCTTGTAATGAGATCACCCCACTAATTCTAGCAATTGTTTGTCACCGTGCAAACTTATCACATTATTATTGATTATATTCCCCCTCGCCTTTTTCACCCATTCTCCCACCCCCCCCTCCTAGTAACTAACCCTTTGGTCTTTGTTTCCGTGAGTCTTTTGGTTTTGTTTGTTTGGTTTGGGTTTTTGTTTGTTTGTTTAAGATTCCACACTTGTTTTGAGCGTCTATTTCGTACTGCAAGGTGCCCTCCTGGAAGGTGTATTCCCAAGAGTAATTGCTGTTAAGAAGAAAAGCCTTAGGGAGGCAGGGTCGGGCAGTGGGGAGAGAGGGCGCCAGGGAGGGAGGCGGCGGCAGGCCCTCCGCCGCAGCATCTAAGCTGAGACGAAGGGGAAAGGAGAGGCGGCCCAAGGAGAGCGCAGGGAAGAATATTCCAGGCCGAGAGAACAGCAAGCAGGAAGCAGAGGCGGGCCGTGGAGGCACAGAAGAGGAATGGGCTTGGAGGGAATGTGGAGAACCGAGCGGGCGACGAGACTGGAGCCACACGGGACACGCAGACCGTGTGAAGGGCTAGTGTATTAAGTGCAAAGAGAAGGGTTTTCAATAGGGCTCATCTGTGACCTGCCAGCAGCTCGATCTGGCTCCTGGGCGGAGGGGGAACTGGGACAGAGATGGGAGGAGAGAGACGGCAGAAGCAGCCACTGGGAAACCACTGGAGTCATCGAAGCGAGAGAGAGTGTGAATGGAGAAGGGTAGACAGACAGACAACGTGCTTATTTATTGGAACGTGAAGGATGAGGGAAAGGAAGAAGCGAAGATGGCTCCTGAGTCTGCTGTGGCCTCTGAGGTTAATTTCAGCGGGGGCAGTGCGGAAGCCTTCCTGGAGGAAGTTTCATGCGACGGTGAGCACCTTGACTTGCCTTTGGGAAGGAAAGTGGCCTGGTAGGTCGCTATCATACAGGACGTAAGAGGTCAAAGTCATAGGTTAGCTGTGTGACCGCAGGCTAGACGCTGGCCCTCTCAGAGCCTTGGAACTACCTCGGCTGAGCTCTAAGGTCTTACAGCCCTTGAAGATACTGAGTTTTTCATTGGTGCAGACTGCACCTTCTTTCTCGTGGCCATGCACTGGTAGCATCTGAGCGAAACAAAACAATGGGCGCAGTGCAGCTCTCACCGCTACCCCCTAATCTCCAGGGGATCTCCTTACTGGCTCCCTGTCTATAGTTCATCTTTGTAGCTTAATGTCTACACCGGGAAAGTCAGTGCAGGGAGGGGCAGACCACAGCACCACCACCAGAGGGCAGGATGGAGCTGTGCACACCCAGATCGGCCCCTGAGGTTAGGAGCCCCCGCCCCCCGCCCCCCGCCCCCCGCCCCCAGGGAGCATACCCACTAAACTGGTCCGACCGAAGAGCAGTGCCAGGGTCAGGAAGCACCGCTGCTGAAAGCAAGTCAGGAAAGGAAATGTTCCTTATAGCCAAGGTACCAAGAAGAAAAGAGTATCCTTGTTGTAAACAACGAACAACTAAATGCAGCTGTCGCTTACACAGTCCCAACAACAGATTAAAAAATATTTTGGTCTTTAGCTACCATGCATGAAGTGCTATGTGCCTGGCACTGATACATGGTTATAAACATTATCTCACTTGAGCTTTACATCAACCCTATAAGGTATATCCTGAGTTTGTCCCTACCTTGCAGATGAGGAGACTGAGTAAGGTATGAAAATCACTGGTAGCGGCAGTTTCATCTAACTGCAAAAGTCTATTTAACTGCCCTCATCTAACTACAAAAGTCTGTTTAACTGCAAAACTTCCCCTCAAGGCTGCCGTACATCTGCTTACTATTTTCCCAGCATTTGCTGGATGCTCTGGGGATAGAAATGCAATCTTACATAAGACTTGGGCCTTGACCTTCAAGTATATACACTTTCAGAGTGGAAAGAACAAGTTAGCAACTAAATAATACAAACAGTTGCATAGAATCCAGGGTTGACCAGCTTGGTAAAACTGTATCTTCACAACTCTCCAGTGTCGAGTGTTTTTCACGCACATCTTACAGCTGCTTTACGCAGAATCACCTTCAAATTTAAAAAGATGGATGACAGACAGTGAGGTGGAGTCATGCACTCATCCATTCAGTCATTCATTTACTGTCCAAATATTGAATGTGTATCTCTGATCACGGACACTAGATAGTACACTGCAACATACCTGTCCCCTGCCTTGACATTATAATCTAGTGTGGGGCAAACACGGACAATAGCAAGTAAGCCAACAAAAAATGTGGAATTATAATTATACATCCCATAACAAGGGGCCAGTGGTGAGCTATTGTTTCTGGTGACCTCAGCTTTCAGCTCAGCCATTTCTTGACCTTGACTCTTCTGCCTTTCTGCACAGCAGCCTGGCAGCCCCGCCTCAAGCAGGTCTTCTCTTCTGTGATCTTGACCTTTCTGAATTCCTCTGCAACCATAGTCTACCGAGCTTGTGTCTCTCGCACTCCCTGGACCTAGTCAGCCTACGCTGTGTTCTCAGGCTGTATCCCCCTCTCTGATTTATTTCTGCCCAATCCGGACTCCAATGCCCCTGTTCCTGGTCTAAACTCCTCCTGACTATGCTCAGAATCTTTCTCCATATGTGCCCATTTGTGTGTTGCTTTCCAGACAGAATGGGGAGTTTCTTGCCCCTGCAGTCATTCCGTGATAAGGGTGAGTGGTGCTTGAGATGAATCTTGTGGAGGACCCGCTCATGCATGCACAACTGTACTCCCCTCACTTTATTTCACAGCTAGGTAGTGACCACCTGCTATTTTCCGGCATTGCAATTGGCACAGGGACGCTGCAGAGCCGTCTAGGACCAGGGAGGAGCAGTTCAGGTGGACCGAAGCGTGTGGAAGCGTCAAGATGTCTTGCTGGGTACACGATGAGGCCTGGGAGGTGGGGCCCTTACCTGCACGGTCTCAAGGTCATGTTAACGTTTTGAACTCATTCTAAGAGAGAAGGAAACAAAGGAAAGATTCTGGGCAGAAGGGGAACATAGTTTGATTTGCAGTTTCCAAAAGACCACTCTGGCTGCCTTGTGGGGAACAGGTTAGAGGGGGCGCAGCAGGAACGGGAAGAGCAGTTAAATGCTGGCTAGTGACCCGAGCGAGAGGCCGTGGCTTCCCGCGGATAAAAGCTCCCTTAGTTCACCACTGAGTCCCCTTCAACCTCTGAAGCCCTTGGACTCTGAGACTCCTCACAAGTGCCTCAAGGCCCCGGCCCCAGTGTCCCTCCCCTAATTTATCTCAGGCCGAGAGCCTGGCCCCCGCCCCCGCTGCGCGCCGCGCTCCGGATGGGCTGAGCCGCCCTCTGTTCCCTGGGCGCGGGCACATTCCCACCTCCAGGCCTTCGCTCAAGCTGTTCTCTCAACCTGAATAGCCCTTCCCCCTCCCTCCCGTCTGTCCCCTGCTCCACTCTCTGTTAGAGTGACTCTGGTCCGCGCGGATACTACGAATCCAGCCCTCTTCACAGTCGGAGTGTGCAGCTCGTTATATAATGACTGCAGTGTGACTTGCACTTCGGTCAGTCCATCCCTGCTGCCTCCTCCACTGTGAATCCTGTAGGAGAGGAAACATTGTATTCGTATTTTTATTCTCGTCTTCGAAGCCAGAATGTGTTGCTCAGTGGGATACCTTAGTGAGTATGAAGTGTTAGTTGTATCAAATCAAAAAGAACCCAATTCAATCTAATCCACGGTGACCCAATCCAATCTAATCCAACCCAGTCCAATCCAATCCAGTTTAATTCAACTCAACTCAACTCAATTCTTTGTGTATTAGTTATTTCTTTCACAGGAGGAAACCCCTTGAGTTTAGCACTTGTATAATGCTTCTTTGTGTGTCCTACCTTGATCGTGCAGTAGGCACTCAACATATGTTATTGATTGCTTCACTTAAAATTAAAGACACTGCTTGATAATAGAAGTGTAAGTTGACCTTAGACCCTTATTTCTTTCTATCTTACAGATGCTGAAAACTGCTTCTTATGTCAAATATGTCATGCGCAAGCTTGAAAGCTATAATTCCACAGAATTAAATGGTCAGAAAATGTAATATGGACTCTTATGAAATTTCAGTGCGGGTCTAATAAGATAAAATGAGTTTAGGAAACTGTATACAAAAAGCATTCACCTATTACATTATTGTTGCCGGGCTCAGTTTTAAGACATAAAAAGTTATTACTGAAGGGGGGCATTGTGGTAATTAGTGGTTATATGATATCATGAAGACCTTCCCCCTACATATCTACAAAAGAGAACCCTCTTATTATGCTCACGGCTAAGGGACCCCGGTCTTAACATCCCAAGGCCATATCTGTTACTCTAGAACATTATTGCATGTCATTCTTTGGCACCATATCCACAGTACTTTACAAACAGGTCCAGCCTCATCTTTAGGACCCCACACTGCTCATTCCTTATGTAATGCAGGTGCCCTTGTGAGAGACACCACTTTCTATTGTAAAATCTTCATAACATGAAATTTACCACCTCAACCATTTTTAAGAGTACAGTTCAGTGGCATCAAGCACATTCTCATTGTTGTGAAACCATCGCCACCATCCATCGCCAGAACTTTCAGATCCTCCCTAACTGAAATTCTGTACCCAATCATATATGTTTTATTAATTATAAAATAATGTCTCCTAAAGGTAGAAAATTCAAACATTATGGAAGTGTATAAAGTAAAAAAAGTGTTTAAGTTCTTCTTTTATCATTTATTACAGACCCACTTTTTGCTATTAACAGTTTGTTGTGTATCCTTTTGAAACTGTGTGTGTGCGCGCCCATGTGCACATGCATAACACAATGCAAGTCCGTAGAAATATACTGTTTTACAAGAATTAAGTTATAGTATATGTACTGTGTTGCTTTTTCCATTTGACCAAATGTTATGGCCATTTTCCCACGTTCTAATATCTGGCTGTATCCATTCCTTTTACTGGCCGCATAGTATTCCATCCTATGGGGGTACCATCATTTAACGTTGCCCTAACACGGACACTTAACTTTGTTTTCAAGTTTTTTCTTTCGGACACAGTATTACAATAAAAATTCTCCCACACTCAAGCAAACATTCCTACAGGACGCATTTCTAAAGGTCAGATTCCTAGATATAAAATAAAGGCTTGTGCATGGGGGGGGGAGTTGATGCGATATGACGATTGCTCTACACACGCATTTTAACAGCTCCTTTCCCAGTCGGGGTTGGGGGAAAAGGGTCTGTGCTTAGCAACTATTATTAATTCATGTCTCAGGGTGGCTTTGCTTGGAGTCCTGTTCCTCTGTCATAGGACTCAAACTGCTGCTCAGAGGAGAAGCCAACAGAAAAGAAAGGAAGCGCCGAGGAAGCGCTGACCTCGTAGAGCGCGGTGGGTTGATCCAGTGTTGAGCTGAGTCGCTCGCCAGCTCGCTGGGCCTTTGCACTTGGCCGCGCAGAGCAAAGGCCTTGGCATGTGCCCTCCTTCCTTGACTTGCCTCCCCCCCACCACCACCACCACCACCCCCGTCAGCTCTTCGGCTGCTCTCACCAGGTGAAAATGCTGGGCTTCGAGCTAGACCTCAGCTCTGCCGGCATTCACCAGACGCACATCATTTTCAACTTTGACCCATTCTGATTTTTTCAAACATGCAGAGAGTCTATGGAAAAGAATGGCCTCGTTGAGAATTGAGCTTGAAACTTCTGAGCAAGATTTTGTTGTTGTTGTTAATCCTCACTGGACATTTTTCCATTGATTTTTTAGAAAGAGTAGAAAGGAGGAAGGGAGAGAGAAATAATGATGTGAGAGATACACACCGACAGGTTGCTCTCCTCATGCACCCCGACCTGGGCCAGGGTCAAACCTGCAACCCAGGTACGTGCCTTTGACCAGGAATCGAACCTGCGACCCTTCGGTCTGCAAGCTGTGCTCTAACCAGTGAGCACGCCGACCAGGGCCTGAGCAAGTTTTTCTGCTTAGCATTCACAAAAATCCAAAGCAGAGCTGCCTTCATTTAGGGGTATAGGAGACTTGTGTTAAGTTTTTTCGCTGAAACCCAGGCAGTACTTGTAGTAATGCATGCCTCTTCAGTATTTGCACAGGATAAGCTTACATCCATTAGAAAAGCATGTTGTTCATTTAATTTTCCACTGAAATCAGTGGTTTTAATTAAGGAGAAAATTAATGGAATCTGAAACTTAGAGGGGGTGATTGATTTTGCCAATAAAGGACCATGTTAAGTCCTGCAAAAAAAAAAAAATCTAATTTTCTATAATTAGCTCGTATGTAATTCATTCATTAGACTGGCAGTCATGTACACAAGCAGAAAAGCACACTGCTGAGATGGAGAGTAACTGGATTCTGAGGGTAACTGTTGAACAGCAGACAAATGCTAAGTAAATATTTTTCCTGATATAGTATATTTCATGGCAGCTTTTCTCAGCAACTCCATGAAAGGGGCCTCTTGTTTTAGAGCCAAGACTATCTGAAATAAGATGATTCTCTTAAAAACAGTTTTTCCAGAAGCCCAGGTTTTAAGGGCAAGAATATCTGCTCTCACCCTCCTCATGACTAAGTCAAGGAAAGATACTGAGAAAACATGTGCTGTCGTCATGACTCTGAGTGTTTAACAAATGGACAGGAAACTTTAGAAATAGTTTAAATAAGTCCTCGATGTGTTCACACTGAGACATGGGCTACTACTGTCGTTGTGGCCCCTTTCTGAGCTAAATATTAAGCTGGAAGCCCTTCAAATATGGGCAAGGGTTCCTCTTAGATACTGACCAACAAGTTGCCAGCACATTGCAGTAGATTTTTAGGGGCCTCTGCTCAATGTACGATGACCCCTGTGACTGTTCTTTTCACCTTGGGTGGTGACCCCCTGGCAGTTATTTTATGTTGTGTGACTCTGCTGGCCCTCTTCTGCCACTGGCCAACCAAGTTCTCTTTACCAGGAATTTGGGATTGGCAATAAAATAGCATGATTGAGATTGGTCTGGTAAATGGAAGAAATCTGTCAAGAATTTTGGCATTTCTATCTTCTATTACCGTGTGCAGGAAGAGGGAGAGAGAGCCCTGGCTGGTGTGGCTCAGTTGGTTAGAGCACCATCCCATGCACTGAAGGGCTTCGAGTTCAATTCCCAGGCAAGGCACATACCCTGGTTGCGGGTTTGATCCCTGGTTGGGGTGCAGACGGGAGGCACCGATCAGTATTCCTCTCTCACATCAATGTTTTTCTCTCTCTTCCTTTCCCTTTCTCTTTCTCTGAAGTCAATGAAAAACGTGTCCACCAGTGAGGATTTAAAAGAGAGAGAGAGAGAGAGAGAGAGAGAGAGAGAGAGAGAGAGAGAGAGAGAGAGAGAGAGAAAGAGAAATAGATAAAGAAATAGAGAAATAGATGTAGAGAGACCTCTGGGTCCAGTGATTTTCTGAAGCCTGGCTGAGTTCTTGACCTTGGAGTCCTCATGATACCCCTATCCTTCTAACAAACCCCACACCTTTGCTTATGTCAGCCCTAGCACTGTTATTTGCAAGTCAGCTTGAGTAAAATTATGTTATTTGCAACAGAACTATTGTATATAATGCTGCAATAAACGTAGGGGTGCCTATATCTTTTCTAATTAGTGCTTTTGTTTTCTTTGGACAGATACTCAGGGGTGGAATTGCTGAGTCATATGGTAGTTCTATTTTTAATTTTTTGAGGAATCTTCATACTGTTTTCCATGGTAGCTGCTCCAATTTGCAATCCCATAAAAAAATAATAATAAATAAAAGAAATCTTGCCATTTTTTTACAAAATGGATGGTATTAGAGGGTATTATGCTAAGTGAAATAAGTCAGACAGAGAAGGACCAGTACCATATGATTTCACTTTCACATGGAATCTAAAAAACAAAACAAATGAACAAACAAAACAGAAACAGACTCATAGATACAGAGAACAAACTGACGGTTGCCAGAGGGGAAGGGGGTGGGGGAAAGGGCAAAACAGGTGAAGGGGAATAAAGGATACAAATATCCAGTTACAAAATAAATAAGTCGTGGGGATGTAAAGTACAGCGGAGGGAGTATAGTCAATAACATTGTAATAAGTATGTATGGGCCCAGTGGCTGCAGGCTTATCGTGGTGATCACTTCATTAGGAATATAAATGTTGAATAACTAAGGTTATACACCTGAAACTAATATAATATTGTATATTAACTATATTTTAATTTAAAATTTCTACAAAAGTTCTAACGGATGCACACGTTGGAGCATATATTGAAGGGAAGGTCAACTAAGTGTGGAAACAGAGAGGGAAAGAGGAAGGAGAAAAGAAACGATTACCTCCTTTGTGTCAAGCAATTTGTTAAACACTTTAGAAATTATCTCATTGCTCCTCCAAGTAGCTGAAAAAAGTGGATGTTATTCCTCACCCCCCTCCGTGTTTCCAGGTAAGATTTCTGAATTTCAGAGGTTCAGCCTCAACTTGCACAGCTAGCTGGTGGCAGATCAGGGACCTGCCCTCAGATCCGGGCGGCTAGGGCTGCGCTGTGGTCTAACTGGGATAAATAGCAGTCACCTTGATGTTATGATCCTGAGCAAGCCAGTTCACCCCATTTGGACCTCTCTTTTCTGTTTTGAAACAAGGAGTTTGGTTAAGTGTAATATTCTCTAGGGTCCCTCCCAAATCTAATGGCATGACACCCCTTGAAAAATTCCAATTCTTCTCTACCCAGGTGGTTGGCGGTCGGGTGGCAGGATGGGCGAGTTACATCCAAGCCTCCTTGGGTTGCTTTCCAGACCATACCCATCCTTCATTCCACACCCCTCCCTAGAAGAGCCTGAGAAGTTCTTCTGAGAGTGGAGGCCGTTGTAGGTAACAGAGCTGGATTTGAACCCAGAGCTGTCTTATTATTTCATTCTACTGCTACCCTCTTATTAGTCATATTGGAACATGGGAGAACCTCTGTGTTTTTTCAACTGAATTGGAATAATATTGACCATCAATGAGTGATGTGTCCTTTGCACATTTTAGAGTCAGCTTATCCATTTCTCATAAAATTCCTGCTGGTAATTTTTGTTTTGGAATTGCATTGAGTCTATAGATCAGTTTGAGGGTATTACTATCTTAACAATATTAAGTCTTCTAATCTGTGAGCATAGCGTACTTCATTTTTTCAAAGGTATTCTTTAATTCCTCTCAGCATCATTTTATAGTTTTTAGTGTAGAATTTTTTCATCTCTTTTATTAATTTCTCTCTAGGTATTTGATATCCCTGGATGCTATGGCAAATGTAATGCTGTACATTACATTCCCATGACTTATTTATTTTATAACTAGATATTATGTTGTTTATTTTCCAATTGTGTGTTGATAGTATATAGAAACAAAATTTATGTTTAGCATATTAACTTTTATTTCCTGTAACCTTATTACATGAGTAATATGTTAATGACCTGAGAAACTTTGGACGTGAAAAATCCTGCTCTAGAATTTAAGTGACAGAGTGAGTGAAGTAAGCACAATAATGCCCCCACCTACAAAGATGTCCCTGTCCTAATCCTCAGAATCTAGGACTATATCAGGTTACATGGCAAAGGGGAATTAAGGTTCCAGATGGAATTAAGGTTGCTAATCAGTTGACTGTAGTACAGGGATATTATGTTGGATTATTTGGATGGGCATAAGGTAATCAAAAGGGCCCTTAAAAGTGGAAGAGGGGGCAGAAGAGGAGAGTTGCAGGGATGTATGAGTGTGGAGAAACATTAGAGAGACAGATGCAACATTGTTGTCTTTAACGATGGAGGGGGAGGCTATGAGCCAAGAAATGCAGGCAGAGTCTAGAGACGGAAAAAGACAAGGAAGTGGACTGTCTCTAAAGCCTCCAGAAAAACAAAACAAAACAAAACAAAAGCCTGTGGCCCTGCCAACCTCTTGGTTTTAGCCAAGTAAGGCCCCTGTTAGACTGCTGATGTCCAGAAATATAAGGAAAAAAATGTGTTGGATTAAGTCATTGAGTTTGTGATAATTTGTTCGAGCAGCCCTAGAAAATGAATACAATATCGCTCAGGGTTAGGGGGAAGACAGCTCTCCCTCCCCACCTTCTGTTCCCGGGAACTGCCCCATGCTGACATCCTGCCCATTGCCGGCTTTGGGAGCAGTTGCCAATGGCGACAACATTGGCATTTTTGACACCATCCATGCTCCGAGGCTGAGGGGTCTTCAGGAAGGCTGGATAGCAGATACCAGGTATTATCAGCAAATCAGAGCTAGATCGTGAGAAGGAAACATGGGAGATGCCACATGGTAACTGTTGGCATATGTGGGCACAGGGAAGGCACCACTTTGGAGAATTACTTTGGATGGGGAAAAATTCCATTTTGAGAAAGTAGGTGTCTGAAAGGCATAATTTTTATAAATACAGCCCGATTTGGTGCCTCTGATAAGTGAGGCTGAAGGATTTGCATTATACTACTAATAATAGTTAATTACACGAATTGGTTACATTTCTGAAGTTTGTAAATCAAGTTTCTTGAAGTTTTAAGTAGAATTAGGGCAGATTGAAAGCTGGCCCTATGGTGAGATCACCCCTGCATGTTTGTATTCCAATATCCAGAGTGGGAGGAAGGAGGCCGAATCTGAGGGCTTGTGCTGGGAACTGCACGTGGCCCTCAGACGGTCCTCTCTCTGCCATCTCGGCCCCGGCGAGCGCCCCCGTGGATGAATCAGCAGGCGCAGTGGTTCCAGATTATTGTCTCCTGTCTGAATTGTGACTTCAGTATGCGCATTGCCATTCCTGATTCATCTTCCCCGTGTCTATATTGTTAATAAAAAACAAGGCAGGCAGAGATGAGAAAAATACAATGCATGTTTATCTTCAGGGCATGTCAGTGAGAATGATGCTATCTATGAAGTTTCAGTTCATAATAAACCAGGAGCCACAAAGACCAAATCAGAAATGAAGTGAATCTGAGATAATGTTACTTATAGTAACAGGTAAAAATGTATCAATATCATGTGTCATACAGTATTTACCTCCAAATCTAGGTATTCTGTGTTTATTCTTCAATATTATAATCAGTCATCCCATTTCTATTAGCTGCAGAGCAAGAGTCTGAAATTAAAAGGTTTAAAATAAAAAAAGAACACCCATATATATTTATTATGTTTTTCTTACAGAATGACAATTTGCAGATAACCAAAGGCCAATTTTATAGCTCACATCCTTATAAAATACTTTTATTATTTATTCTTCCAAAAGAAATTGACAGCTGTTTAATCTCTCCCCAGTCGAAAAGATAAGTATTTGTGCATGGAAATGGCAGTGTCTTCCGTCATTGGAGTTTCTGAGTTAAGGGAACAAGGCTGGAGACAGCTCCTTTATAGTGGCCCCAACAAAGGCCCTCTCCATTTTTTGCTTTGCAGTTTAGTTAATATTTATGGACTGTCTCTGCTGCGGCAGGTACTGTACGAGGTGCCAAGGATACAGACACGATTAAAACGCAGTCTCTTTCCTCGAGAAGCCCACGCTCTGATGAAGGAAGCAAGCACGGGCTTCAGGCCAAAATGCAAGACTCTGAGGTCACCTGGGAGGGAGGGATTTATTTTGCCTGGAGAGAAATAAAACCTTTATAGAAGGGGTGACATTTCAAAGGGCCTTGGAGGAAAAGAAGGCCCATAGTTATACGTGGAGAAACTTTAAAGGAAGTTCCGTTCCTATTCTGTCAGTCGCCTGCGCGACCTGGACTGAGTGTTCACCTGGGGGAGGGGTGGCTGAGGGGACCAGACAGAGGCTGGAAGGGCAAAGCCAGCCCCAGGAGCCCAGGCCCGGCAGCCTTCAGCTGGTGGAAGGGACAGGGCGCCACTCCCCAGTGCCCATCACCAGCACCTCTTGCAAAGTCTGTTCAACACTCCGAGTTTTCTGGGGAGGGGAGGGGAGGGGAGGGGAGGGGAGGGGAGGGGAGGGGAGGGGAGGGGAGGGGAGGGGAGGGGAGGGGAGGGGAGGGGAGGGGAGGGGAGGGGAGGGGAGGGGAGGGGAGGGGAGGGAATAAAAGAAAAGAAAAGATGATAGGGGCGTCCTGCCACTTCCTGGCTCTGAGATGGCGTTAGGGGAGTCACTTGTGCCTTAGTACCTTTATCTGTCGACCAAGGGAAGTGGTACCCCCCTCCAGTGGGTTTTTTTGGGTTTGGTTTTGTGTGTGTCTTTGAGGAGGAGAGAGAGAAATGCATGTGAAGTCCCCAGCACATGGCCTGGCCCAGAGGAACGGCAGCACCATGACCACGATGACAGGGACGCTGGTGATGCTGATGCTGGTGGTGACGATCAGGGATGGGCCTGCTCCCCGGGCTTCCTCGGGAAGGCTCTGACCATCCCAGGAGGTGGGCAGGAGTGCGTGACCGTGACCGTGACCGCGACCGGGCGACCCGGCTGCCCCCCAGAGCCGCTTCCTGCCACCTGCGCTTCCGTCCCGTCCCGGCTCCGCCGCGCTCAGGTGCGGCCGCAGCTGCTCCAACTGCTGCTGCTGGCGCCCTGCCCGCCGCGGTGAGCGGGCCAGGCCAGCAAACCACCTCCACGGAAACGGAGCCCAAGTAATCCCAGCAGCAGGGCCCGCCCCCCTAATTCCCCTGCCCTCCCTGCCCCTCCATTCCAGCCTGATGGCCTTTGACCCTTGGCTGCCCCTCCCTCTCCTTCCCCCGGGCGCGCCCCCTCCCTTCTCCTGTCTTTTCTCTCCGCTGGTGCCCGCTCTTCCTGCAATCGGGGTGCCCGGCGGGTGTGGTAGGAGGAGGCCCCGGTGCGGGGTCGGGGGCCCCGAGACTGGCCGTGCCTCTGAGAGCGCCCTCCTGGGATGTGGTTTGACCAGAATGATCCGGAGCGTTCTTTCCGCTGCAGGCCCCATCCTGTTGCCCCCTGTTGCGCTGGCCTCTGTGCCCGCTTTTCCTGTGTCAGCTGAGTCACCTGCGCACCTGCATCTTTGCGGCTTTGCTCCGAGCCACCATCGTCTCGCACAAGGTCCGCTCACTAGAGGGGCCGCCTGCTCCTGGAGGTCCCCCCCGCCTGCGTTCTTGTCCTGGCCCAGCACCTTTTCCAAACAGAAGCCAAGGTGACCTTTTAAAGCCGGGGACCAGACTGCTCATTGCTCAGAAATCCCTCCAAGCTCCCGGTACAGCCCTTGTCCATCCCCTCACCCTGCCTGCTCTCTTCAGAGCCAGTGTGGCTGCCCGAGGTGCCCTTTTTGTACCCACAGAGCCCGAGGCTTATGGGCCTGGCCTGTCTTCCCCAGGGGACTGCAGGGTCCGTGAGAGAGGCAGCTGGTCTGTGTCGCTCGCTCCGGATAAATGCTGGATGGAGGAACCTCCCTGTGTCCTGCAACCCATCTCGCCCCTTCTTGAGATCTTTATCTGCTCACTGCACAGTTTCCTGGAAAGATCTCTCTGCCTGCCAGAAATGTGAGCCGTTTTCCTTCACCAGCTCTTGGGCCAGCCTCCCTCCCTCACTTTCCTCAGCCCCCAGGCCCTATGAGCTCCGCGGCATAAGGTGAAGAGCAAGGGTAGTTCTGAGCCCTTCTCTCTCTTTAATTTCAGTCTGTGCTGTTGGGTGAATTAGAATACAAATAACAGAAGGCTTAGAGTCTCATCTAGATGGCTCTTTCCCACCATGCCAAGAAGGGAACTTCTCTAAGAAAGTGTATTAAAATCTTCAAAATTCTGTGCTTGGCTCTTAGGAAGGCGTTAGGAGTGGCCAGGCTCTTTAAAGCAACCCTTTGCGGTTGGTAATGTTAATATGCCCATTTTACAGATAACGAAAGCTGAGGATTAGAGAGACTGTGTCGCTGCATGAAAGGGAAAGAGCCAGTGGGCATGGAGCCAGGCCTTGAACCGAGGGGGTACAATGCCAGAACCAAACACAGTGTCACCATATTAATCCTTCTCGCTCTCTAGATTACAATAGTGTCACATATAAATATCTAAGGTTGCCTGATGAACTTATGTAACTGTTTGTGGCTGGTTCCTTCCGTCATAGCATCAGCTCCATCAGGGCAGGTACCACGAGCATCCTGCTCACTGCAGTTTACTCAGTATTTTCAATAGTGCCTGGTACCTAATGGGCCCTCAGTAAACATTTACTGAATGAATGGATTATTGGCGAGTGAGAAGATGAGATGTAATAGAAGGCCTGGTAATTGTAATGGATCTTTTTCAAAAGTATTTCTAATGGGGTTGTATCTTTAAAATCCTTTGAGAGTATGTTTTGGTTTTGCATTAACCAAAACTGTTATTTTCTTTCCAAAACAAACATGTGGTCATAAAGCATTATGGGTGCTTTTCTTTCTCAGAAGATAGACCTCTATGCAGGGGGCCCTAACTCTCTGTGCAGTGGGAGGCCTGGCACTCCGGTAAAGCTGTGGACTCCAGCACAGAACACAACTTTTAAAAGCACAAAATAAAATTTATAGTATTACAAGAGAACCAATTATATTGAATAAAGTTATCAAAATTTTAAAAATTGTGGAATAGAACTATATTTGCTTCTTTATTAACATTAAATAATAAGACCTTTAAAAAGTCTAATATCTACCTGGAATTGAGATTTCCAGGTATCTGCAAAGACTGAGATATTATGTGAAAATAATGGAATATGAAAAGATCCAGGATTTCTCTTGGTGACAAAATTATGGGAACTACTAGTGCTTTCCTAATTAAAGGAAACATTAAATTTCATAAACAAGTCAAAAAAAATAAATGTTCCCTTGTATCGGTGCACAGGCACATTGAATTTTATCCACAGACCCCATGGACCCCACATTTAAAATATTTATATTAGAAGAAGCTGAAATCAGCTCAGGAAGAGCAGCTTCCTTTAAGTAAGTGTCTTACTTCTGAAGGTGACCCTTGAAGAGGTTATGCTTCATGTGGCGTATATGTTCTGACATATGTGGTTATTTTCTAAATTCAGCCCCCTATTTTCAATCCCCACAGAAACTGTGTAGCTATTGATAAAAAGGCACACTTATCATCATTTAAATATATTTATTCTGCATTTATCTACCCACATATGAAGTGATATTATGAAAATTTAATCTTTGACTATTGTGAATTTATAATTTTTATTTATTGATTTCAATTTTTAAAATTGATTTTAGAGAGAGAGGAAGGGTAAGACAGAGCGAAACATTGATTTGTTATTACACTCATTTATGCATTCATTGGTTGATTCTTCTATGAGCCCTGACCCGGCATCAAACCCACAACCTTGGCGTATCGGGACGACATTCTAACCAACTGAGCTACCTGGCCGGGGCTTGATTTTAAATATTAATTTAAAATAGTTAATGCATTCACATGATTCAAAGATTCAAAAGATATAAAATAGGAAATCTCCCTCTTACCTCTGTCCACCAATCACTGAGTATCCTCCCAGCTGGCAACCAATATTATCAATTGCTTATATATTCTTTCAAAGATGTTGAATATTTACAAGCAAATACCTTTACATATTCTTTTTCCCTTTAACCCAATTTGCAGCATATAATTCACACTATTTTCTACATTATTTTTTCACTTAAAAGTATATCTAGAAGATAGTTCTATATTGGTGCGTTGAGAACTTACTTAATTTGTTTTGTGACTGCATGGTTAGTGTATTATAAGGATGTACCGTACCATAGTCATTTAACCAGTCCCTCACTGATGGACATTCAGGTTGTTTCTAAGTGATTTACTATTATGAAAAATGTACAGGCAGCAAAAATATATCATTTAAAGATGGGCATTTTGTCCTGGATACCTACATATGTGGGACTTAGAGTCATGCAGCCCAAATATAGGTAGTCAGTCAGAGATTTACACCCCCTAGAGGGTAACATACTGAGAATCACAATACAACGGATAATTCACCAACAGGGATGAAGGGAAAGACAGAGATGTCATCAGCTCTCTTCTAGCGGTCTTGGATGGGTTTAGTGTTTTCCAGGATGAAAGAAGTGATCATTGAGGGCAAAGAGGATGTCCCGGGTTTATGAGCCTACTTTGGAGAAAGCTTGGACTTATCAAATAAGCAGGTTTATATTGGTTTGTTCGTTTGTTTACTATGGTTTTCAGAAACAGACTCAAATTAATAATACTCTGGTTCATGGCACAATGACACCATCAATCCGTAGAGGGCTCCTCTCTTACTGTATCTATTAATTCTCATTTCCTTCCATTTCCTACTTCTATTCCCCACATCTGTGATTGTAGCTGAATGCATTTAAAGTGTATGTATTTCTTGCATGTAAAATGGACATAATGACATTGCGTGCACATGCACGCACGTGCTTGCTTCACATTTATGTAAATGATACTGGCTTACAACCTCTTCCATTTCTTCTTTCACAGTCACTGTGTTGTATGGTCCCTCCTGTCACTAATGTACATTTAACCCGTTGACTCTAACTGCCGCGTGGTCCCATCCCTCACATTTATCCACCTGCTGTCTCAGCGATGGACAGCAGGTTGCCTCTCCTTGCACCACAAGTAAGGTTACAATTCACTTCCACCTGCATGGCCTCCTCCGGATCTGTGTGAGAATTTATTTGGTATTTACACTTGGGACAACATTGCTGGGTCATAGAATTACACATACTTAGTCTGACAAAGCAGTGGCAGATGACACCCCCAAATGGCTCCTCAGTCAGCCCCGGGACACCCGAGTTTCCCAGCTCTGGCCCCCCCAGCCCTTGGTGTTATCCTGATGTCTTATCTTTTCCAGTCATTATTCCGCTAACTTGAGTTTATCCACTTACTGATGATTTCGAGCTTCTCCCGGTGCGTGTGGGCCTTTTCGATGTCCTCTTTTATAAATCACCTGCTCATATCCACTGTCCATTCTTCCACTTTATGGTGTGTAAGAGTTTCCTTTATAACATAAATAAACCCCCTTGTCAGTTTTAGATGTGACAAATATATTTTCCAATTCTGTCATCTGCCTATTTGCCCTACATTGCACAGAGACTCTTACTTTTGAAGTAATCATATTAATCAAATTTTTTCTTTACAGTTATGCTTCTGATGTTTTGTTCAATAAGCTCTTCCCACCCTAGGTAGCAAAGATACTCTACATTTTCTTCTACTACATTGACCATTTTATATTATACACTTCAGTACCTCTGGAGTTCACCTCTATATATGGTGTTAGGAAGGGATCCAGTTATATTTTTCTTCAGAGATAATGATAGTTCTGGAAGAAGCAGAGGTGCAGGCTGGGAGAAATGGGAGAGGGGAGGAAAATACGATACCCGAATCCCACAGAGAAAGGACATAGGAACAGAATCCAAAGGTTCCGCCTGGCCCAGCCCAGGAGACACCCTTCTCTTTGTGGTCTGTAATGAAATACTGAAGAGCCAGCCTGAAATGTACTGCTCTTGCAAATAAAACCGCTGGCAGGAGGAATTCCCCAGCAGCGCTGAGGTTCCTGTGTGTGGCTTTAAAAAGATGCCCCGTACACAACCGGAGGAATTCCCCAAGCGGGAGGGGGAGCAGGGTAATTAGGGAGAGAGGAAGCCCTCCTTGGAGGGAGAAACGCCAAAGCTCCCACAGGCAAACAGTTGAGGGCTGATTGTGCTGAAGACAGGCTGGGTGGTGGGAAATCAAGCACCCATGTCCTGCTCTCAGAGATGGAAATTCACCCATTTCAGAAAGGTGGTTGATTCCTGTCCAGTGTCTGAGTCTTGGGCACTCTTCTGTTTCCAGGTTATTATCGGCTGCCTATCGTTAATCCAAGTTCATATCAAACAAACAAAAGAGAAGCATATAATCTCACCAAATTATAGGCAGATGGTTGATACTTCTGGGCTCTTGGTCTGCACATATTCGAAGAAACCCAATGCCTGTTTCTAACCTCCTCTGTCAGTGGGCCCAGGGGGCCACCTCCCCGTAGCCTTACCCCATTGACCATCCCCGGCACCCCTGCAGGGGGGCGTGACATTGACCTAAGACCATCCTTAAGGAGGGTAAGAAGAAAGAAAAACTTGGGAAAAGAGAAAGGGCGAAATGATTTTTCTCTTTTCAATTCTGTAAAAATGGCTCTTCAGAGCTGGCATTTTCATGTCCAGCAAAGAGCAAGGATTACTCTGCAAGAAGAAAGAGCAGAGGCAAGTACAAGGTCACGTGGAGTTTTTTGGGGTTTTTTTTGTTTTTTTCATTTTTGCCCTAAGTACTTTTTGTCATGCAAGAGAAAATTTAAATCACTGTCTAATTTATCTGCTAGACTCTCTCTTACCACCTCCCCCAAAGAAAGAATATTTCTGATAGAAGGCCTCCTCCAGGTTCAGCACAAAACTCACAGTTATATGATATATCCCCAACTTTGAAAAACCTCAAAGTATAGTAAAGCTTTATGCCTCGTGAATAAAAGTCACATGTGAAAACACACACCTTATTTAATATGGTGCTTCTGTACCACACGGGGAAAGTTTCTAGGACTCTGGGGTTAGACCACCTGAGTTCAAATCTTGTCTCTGGCCCTTACAAAATGTGAGTCCTACCATGGTTTCCTTCACTTATAAAATTAAGATAATAGTTATCTCAGTTATAATTGAGATAACACTTTATAGTGTTATTAGATTACATGTCATACATCTATTGAATAACTAAAATTAAAAATAATTGACAAAGCCAAGTGCTGTCAAGGATGTGGGATGACTGAAACTCTCATATGTGGCTGGTGGGAATGCAAAATGGTACAGCCACTCTGGGGAATACAGGGTGTCCCCCCAAAATGTATACAAACTTTAATAGCTGGTCGCTCAATTTTGAAAATGAAATGTATTTTAATAAACACTGTCTTTATAATTATTCAAAGTGGGACACTCTATAGTTTTTTGTTTTGTTTTAACCTTCACCGGGAATATTTTTTTCCATTGCTTTTCAGAGAGAGTGAAAGGGGGAGAGAGAGTGAGAAACATCGATGTGAGAGAAGAGACATATCTATTGGTTGCCTCCCGCACTCGTCCCAACTGGGGCCAGGGATAGAGCCTGCAACCGACGTACGTGCCCTTCACCAGAATCAAACCCAGGACCCTTCAGTTGGAGGGCCGATGCTCTAACCACTGAGCAAACTGGCCAGGGCTGGTTGTTTCTTATACACACAGTTACCACTTGACCCAACAATCCCACTCTTGGCTATATTCACCCAAGTTAAATGAGTACTTACATCACACAGAAACTATATGCTAATGTTTATAGCAGTATTACTAATAATTACCCAATACTGGAAACAACCCAAAAGAGTGAATGAATGAACAAATAAGCTGTGGTATGTCCATGCAATGGAATACTACTCAGCAATGGAAAGGAAGGGACTATTGACATTTGCAACAATTTGGATGAATCTCAAGGCAATATGCTAGATGAAAGAAACCACTGTCAAAAGGTTGTATGTTATATGATTCCGTTTATGTGACGTTCTCAAAAAGACAAAACTGTAGTGACAAAGAACAAGATCCTGGGTGACCACAGATCTATTTGGGGTCAGGGATCAGGGAGAGCGTCTACAAGGGGATAGCTGGGAGTTTTATGGGGAGATGGAGCTGTTCTGTCCTGACTATAGTGGTGGTTCATGAATTTGTACCTGCATTAAAATTCATAAAACTGTACACCAAAAAAAGTCCATTATCATGTATAATTTAAAAAATAAACAAAATTATATGAACTAATGCATACTTAGCTATTAGTTGTTTCAAGGTCTGTGGTATAGACTGCATCTCCATGCACCTAATTTAATAGAGTCAACTGCTACAGTTCACGCAGTGTACCCAGCCCAAAGATGAGAGAAAAGAAAATGCTGTAAATCATGTAAATAGTGCAGGTGATTTTGCCTGGCCACCTCCCTCAATTAGCATGTGCTTGGAGTGCAGGAGAGATAGAAAAAGTCAATCTGATCTTCTTTTACTTGGTCCCAGTTCCCACATGTGCTTCTCATAGCATGGGCCTGTCTCTACACTGAATATGCTACTAGTGCTAATAGGATATTTCCTAAAATATGACCCCAAAGCACAAGCCAACTACTACTCCATCTGGTAGTAATCCAAAGAAACAGGAATGAGTTTCGACAGTAGAGGAAAACTGGCTGTGTTTGGTTTATTGGGATCCAGTTTGGTGTCTTCCTAAGAGAGTGTCAAGGGTAACTTGGCTCTATGTAACTTTTACCATATATGCTGATAATGATTTAAGAGCAGCTCTGTTGCTCAGAGATCAGAAAGTCAATTGATGTTTAATCCAGGTTGTCATATGCACCTACTGGATTGGTATTTGGAATTGTTTATAGTGCTTATGCAATATCCGTTTAAAATGTACCAGCCATTGTATTAGCTCAATATTTGGGCAACAGAGACATTTAGACCCAATAATAAATGTAGGGTCTATCCCCATGGCCTTCACATCTCCCATAGTTTCAAGTTAACAGAGGGCAGCTAGTATAATGCATTACCCCTCCCAACATGAATGAGTCTTGGCCTAAAAGAACTTCTGTTTGAGAGTGGTATTTAGAATCTGGAGCATACTCTTTTCATTGCTAAGAGTTCACAAATTCTCCATCTTTTAAAGTTGGATTTGATTGGTGATGGAAGATTTGACTCAGGGTGGAGAACACACAGTACAGTCTACAGATGATGTGTTGTGAAATTGTGCACCTGAAACCCGTATAATTTTGCTAACCCAATAAATTCAATAAAAAGGGAAAAAATAAAATTGGATTTGATTTCTAGAAAAGCATATGTCATTCTGAGCTAAATCTTATGTTTAAGTAAGATAATTCTGTTGGAGAGACTAATTTTGGTAAAAAAGAAAAAAGAAAAGGCATGGCTAGGAAGCAATGAGCTAGTTTGGGGGTCTCCCAAACTGTTTAAGACCCATATAGAGTAGAAAAATATCAAAAAAAATGGCAAATTGTCTTTTAAATGTCTTCAGCTCAAGTGGGTTAATCCCTCAAGTTGACTTCTTTGAACAAGGCAATATTAATTTGAAAAAGTTCTAAAAAAATTTTAAAGTCATGTTTCTTGAGTCCTTGTTTTGTTAAGAGGAGAGTTTTAATGTAAGCGCCAGAGGTATTTGATTGAAAAGGCCACGTTGGGTAATGCATAGGCTTGAACAAGATACAGTTAGCCCTGGCTGGTGTGGCTCAGTTGGCTGGAGTGTCGTCCCGTACACCAAAAGTTGGCAGGTTCGATTCCTGGTCAGGGCACATACCTAGGCTATAGGTTTGATTCCTGGTCGGGATGCCTACAGGAGGCAACCAATCGATGTTTCTTTCTCTCTCTTCCTTTCTCTAAAAATCAATAAAGTTTTTAAAAAGGTAAAAAAAGATATAATTAATTGCTAGTATTTTATTGCACTGAAATCATGTGCAAGGCACTCTCCTAAACATTCAACTAGTGTTATTTAATCCTCACAGCAACTTTATGCAAAAACTTCTGTTGCTGTGCCCAGTTCATAGTAGAGGGCTCAGAGCCAGAGAGGTTAAGTAACTTGCTAGTGATCAAACAGGTGGTAAGTGCAAGTCCAGGCTCCCTGACAAGGCCTGCCTGGCACTCCAGTGCCTCCTTCCAAACCACCATGCAAGCTGCCTTCCTGGAGATGCCCAGGAAAGGGCTGGGATGGTAGCCCAACAATCTAAGACAGTAAATGGGAACCAAGAGAGATACAGGACACAACTGGGGATTCAGGATGATGACTTAGGAAGATGAGGTGCCAAGTGGCTAAAAACCCTTTGTTCTGACCCTCCAACATCTGAAATGTTGTCCAGAGTAACCCATCATTTACAATTTCACCAAACTATTTCATTTATTAATTCACTCAACAAGTACTATTGAGCCCCTATTATGCGCTAAGCTCTAAATTGGCTAGGCACACACAGAGAATTGAAGCTAACGACATTTCTGATTTCAAGGAGCTTTTGGTCTATTATGTGGACTATATTTTACTTTAAGGCACTTCATCAAAGACAATGTATTATGGATGCATCTACACCCTACGCAGAAGCTCACCCTGCAGAGTGGTCACCTGCACTCAGCATTGCAACCGCACCCAGCAGGGCTGCCCCGGGGGTCAGCTCTTTATCTCTGAGCAGCACCAGCTCTTGCTTGTTCGCGTGCTGGACGACAGAGGGGCACTTTGTGAAACTGGGGTGTTGAAGATGTAGATGGTCAATGGAATGCTACTCAGCCATAAGAAAAGATGAAATACTGCCTGCCATTTAGGACCACGTGGATGGATCTTGAGAATATCACACTAAGTGAAATAAGTCAGAGGAAGTTAAGGACCATATGATTTCACTCATATGTGGGATATAGAACTGAAAGCAACAAATGAAAAAACATGAAAAACAAACAAAAACCCATAGACACGGACAACACTATAGTGGTTACAAGAGGGGAAAGGGGGGGTGGGAGGGTAGTAAAGGGTAAAGGGGGACAGATGTGTGGTGACAGAAGAAGATTTGACTTTGGCTGACGGGCACACAATGTAATATACAGGTGATGTATCATAGAAATGTGTACTCAAAACATATAATTTTATTAACCAATGTCACCTAATTTTAAAAAGATTTTGTATAAATTTGATTTTGCTCAGCATTAATAAATCAATTCACATTTTAAAAAATAGACTAGAGTTGGGCGGTGTGGCTCAGTGGGTGAGCATCGACCTAGGATCCAGGAGGTCATGGTTCGATTCCGAGTCGGGGCACATGCCCGGGTTTCAGGCTTGACCCCCAGTAGGAGGTGTGCGGGATGCAGCCGATCAATGACTCTCATCATTAATGTTTTTATCTCTCTCTCCCTCTCCTTTCTTCTCTCTGGAATCAATAACTCCCTCCTTACATGACAGGGTATGAGACTCTTCTGATCTCAGTAGTCTTTGCATTTTGGTTGAATGCACATTGTTTATAAAAACTTAAGGAGGCTATAGATAATATCTTCCACCACAGGGTCAACCCCTTCTTCCACTGGGCAGGGAGGCTGGAGTTGGGGGCAACACCTCACCCAAACCTGTGACTGGGCTGGGTCTCTTTCTGGTTTGCTCCGGGCCCTGTGTCCAAGTGAGAGCCTGACACACTGACCAGGACTCCATTCCCCAGGAGATCCTGGACTTCTCAGTGCTAACAAAATACAGAAAATTCCACTCTGCTTTCAAGAGGTGTTTTATTTTTAGTCTCCTGCTCTGTAAGTTTAGAGTTCTGCAGATTTCTTGAGGGGAAACCAGCTGTGTGCTTCAGGTCCCTCAGGTCTCCAAATTTTGTCATTCCTGCCTCACACCAATGCCAAAATTTCTGGTTTCCTATCCCGGATTCTCAGCCCTGGCTACCCAGAATTGACATGTGCTCCCTCCCTGCGTAAAGGGGACTGCAGGCGGATCAGCTCCATTGCCCCTGGGGCCCTATTAACCAGAGTTCCTCCCCCAGCAGGTCAACATCTCCTCAGAACCATGCACTTAAGGAAAATTCTGCTCTGCTTCTCAGAGCTTTTTCAGTTTGGCTTCTAAGTCTCTGACCCAGCACAGCTTCCGAATTTAGCAAATGTCTTGAAGGGGACACTGGCCTGGTGTTGAGGCCATTCGGATCACCAGTTCTGGTCACCCCAGGGCTGCGTAACTGCCACAGCGTCTGCTGATTTTTCCATCCCAGCAAGGGCCTTTGCTGAAGCCAACTTAGGCGTCTCAGCCTCTTGGCCAGACGCAGAGATGGCAAATGTCCCCTGGGAAGAAGCTGCTAAAGATTCTTTATTTATCCCCCTCTGGGAGTTTTCATCTGGAATGTTAGCTCATCTAGTCCTCATAGCTTTTGCAGTTCTCTGATGCCTTGAAACAGATTTTTAAAAATGTATCTGGCTGTCCTAGTTGCACTCAGGTGGAGTGTTAAGCTCCATTCTAGGAAGACCCTGTGTGTACCTATTAAAATGGCAGCAGAACTGGGTCGGTTAGGTCGCTGATACGGAGGACTCTGTCTGATGCCATCCACTTGGTTAACTGTATCTTGACCCCAAATATTACTAGTTTGTATCTCATGAGACTTACATGCAAAATATGATAAAAAGACAGAAATGGGATTCAAGAAGATTACCAAATGGGTTGTAGACTCTTTGATGCCTGCTTTCTAATAAATTCTGTATGTGTGAAAGGTTTGGGTTTAAGGCTTGTTCTCATTTGAACCTGGCAGCAAAGCCATAGGAGAGATCTTTAACTGTAAAGTAGCTTCACATTTACTTAAGGCCACCAGTTCTAAAAATAAACAATAATTGTGAGTGATCAAATTGGTTCGGTCCATTCTCAACATGGCTCATATAGAGACCAACTTATATCTTTTCAATGTATGTCGCTTCTTGAGTAGTAAATGCTATAAATCAACAAAGCAGCATATGAAGCATTATATTCTGTTTTGTTTTGTTTTAAAAATAACTCCCTGTCCACTGAGCAGTTTGATGAACACGATTCCACCTCTGGTGCTCTTGACTGTCTTAGAAACTTCAACTCTAGGTCTTCTCAGTCTCGCTTTTTTCCTTGCCTAGTGCTTATGTGCTCATCTCTATATTTACCAAACTCCTAATTCTAGATCTCTTTAATTGATCTTTTCTAAAAACTCCTTCTCCAGCTCCATGTTACTTTATTTGTTCATTCAACAGAGATTTATTAAATATTCCTTTATTACTTTTACAGCTATGAATACATGATAAACACACTGTGGTCGTAGCAGAGAAAACAGTGGTATTTGATTCTATACACCTAAAAGTAATTGGTATTTGTACAATCACCATTTTCTCTAAAACGCAGAGGCTGAACAACGTATACCTTTGCTCAGCACTTCATCGAAAACCTTAGCATACTGCTTGCATGTAGTTGGTATTTAATGAATTTGTTACACTAATAAATTAGTCAGTGAACAATGTGGAGTAGTCAGAGTCAGTCCTCTGCATTTGTCATCTAGGGAGGAAGTAAAAGAAACACACAGCCCGACCAGGCGTGGCTCAGGGGTTGAGCATTAACCTAGGATCCAGGAGATTGGGGTTTGGTTCCCGCTCAGGGCACGTGCCCGGGTTGCGGGCTCCATTCCCAGTGGGGGGCATTCAGGAGGCAGCCGATCGATGACAACTCTCTCATCATTGATGTTTCTCTCTCTCCCTCTCCCTTTCTCTCTCTGAAATCAATAAAGATATTTTTTTTTTTTTTTAAAAAAAGAACCACATACATCTGTAATAACCTCCACTTGCTACTCCTGAATTTTGTCTAAAATAAAAACCCCTGAAAACCAGAGATCTGTTTGGCACTTCAGGACAAAGAAAGCAAGAAAACATTTTTAAAAAGTCAGCCTTTGCTTTTTGAAAGGACAGAACAATGAGGATAGAAGGATCAGCAAAAGAGAGAGGCTCACACGCCACTCTTGAAAAGACAAAAAAACACACAAAACAGGCAGAGGTGAAGGTTTCCATTCAGACCTAGAACAACAGAGCCATGAAAAGGCAGGAATTCGGAGGTGTTGAAAAGTCAATTTAGATTCAACAAGACAGTAAGTTGAATTGACTCTCTAGGTAGAAACTACAAGAAAAGATACACGGAGGAGCCCTGCCGCCCAGCAGAAGGAAGCTTGTTTTACTGATTTTCCTGTTTCAGGCCCCAGGGCCGCACCGCAGTCCCATCGCTCCCACATCCTGAGTGTTCTGAACAGGAGGCGCTGAGAAAGGGGGTGTGTGCGCACTTTGTTATTTATGAACATCTTTCAGAGGCCATCTATGCTAAAGACACGGTTTCTTTTGCCTGTGGGTTTCTCTCTCTTTTTTGTCATTTTAAACAGAAAGAAAATGAAGAAATAAACTCTCTGATCAAAGCCCTTGTGTCTTCATCTTTACTCACCTTCCCTGGGGAGAACCTTTGCCGGCGTTGATGTAACGTTCATGCATGGTAAGCAGCACACTGAACGTAACGTGTGTGCAACATATGCGACGCGGGGGATTCTGTGATGCTGGTGAGTTGAGGATGGCTCCAAATTCACTTTTGCGTCGATGCAAAGGGTTGAGGTCAATGCCAAGCCCAGAGCAAGCATTTGGTAAGCAGTCAAATGAATGACTCGATGAATGAACAAAAAACAAGTTGAACAATATGCATGTAGGAAAAACACTATAGAGAAAGTCATCCAAGCTCCCTCCTGGGTCATAGGTTTATTCTATCATTAACAATTTATTATATCAACAAATGAAACAGTGAAATGAGTCCAAACTTGCTTTGCACGTCTAAAAAATTTCTTGCAGTATAGGTGTCTCAGATTCAAAGAAAAGGAGACAGAACTTTTAAGTCTTATGTATGTAGACCCTGATTTAAAAACAAGGAGCCCGGCCAGGTGTGGCTCAGCGGTTGAGCGTCGACCTGGGATCCAGGAGATCGGGGTTTGATTCCCAGTCAGGGCACATGCCCAGGTTGTGGGCTTGATCAGTGACTCTCTCATCATTGATGTTTCTATCTCTCTCTCTCCCTCTCCTTTCGTCTCTCTGAAATCAATAAAGATATAGTTAAAAAAATAAAAATAAAAACAAGGAAACAAAACATAGCCAAACACTATTCCGTTCGATTAGAACATACAGTGAGAGATGAATGGATGCCAGGCCTAAGTTTGGCTTCCTGCTCCCTCTCTATTAACTGTTTAACAAAGATGTTATTTCACTCCTTAGAGCCTGCTTCTCCACCTGTGAAATAACATCATAATACTTAGTTGGAAGATTGCATATTAAGTTAGTATATATCCTAGGTAAGTTTGTGAAGTTGTGGGTCGTTTTCTTTTGATAAGGGTTTCCCATTTAGCTGTTTTTCTCTTGAAGTATGTTCACTAATGACCTTTTAGATGCTGACTACAAAGTGATGTGCTCGTGCCATTGTCCAAGAGAAATGGGATTTATTAGGTTGATTGGAAAAGTAAGAATACAGTAAGTACATTGATACCAAGAGAGGGTTTCTTCTTATCGGATCACAATTCTCATTTTCTTTGGACATTCTTCCATCTCTATGAACCTCTTGTAGGCACTGCTCACAAACACCAGAGAGGTGTTACTGGACAGGCCCCTGAGTAAGAGGGAGAGGGCTGTCCCCAGCCTTGATTCTTGCCTTCTCCTGTGAATGAATTTATACGAGAGACCTTGATTATGTTGTGATGAAGCCAATTTTATTAAAGCAATTAAAGCAAGCACCTTTATTAAAGAAGCAAGGCAAGCACATCTGGTTTATGAAGCACAGATGGGCTCTCAGCTAATCTGAAGAGCGAACTGGGTGGGGGGTTGAGGCGCTTTATACCCTCCTGTCCGTAGGTTTCGAAATTCCTCTGCTGAATATTTTGGTACAGATTAATTCTCCAGGCCCCTTTTTACTTTGCTGTGGCCTTCCCTGAATTCATGAGAAGCACCCGACAATTTTATCTTTCTCTTTATCTCAAGTGAAGCCTTGAGACGGCTGGCTTCTTTGCTTAGGGAGTAAAACTGCCTTTTTTTTTTTCCCCTTTCCCCTTCCCCCCTCTTTTCTGCATTTTCTCCTTAGGGAGGCTTTTAACCATTTGCTTTCCATATCCTTGGCTAGGGAAGATAATGGCTTGTTATTTACAAGCTGGCTGCAAATTGCCCACACCGCGTGGCTTTGTTTTAACTTTCCTGTCTCAGTTTCCCTATTCCACCTGCGCTGGAATTTTCCTAGCTTCTTATTGCCTTGTAACAGACCCTTCACATTCACTCTAAATCCAGTTATGACAGTTCTCTGGAACATAGAAGGAAGGGGCCCAACAGAGGTCTGATCTTTTGGGGTTAGGCCACTACTTTCCCCTGACTGCAGCCAGCAGCCTGGAGATTTCTTCTGGCTGACTGTGTATTGTCTCTTTAATGTGCTTTTATTCTATTTGAGAACACCACAATCCCCACGCTCACAGGTGGACTCAGACAGCCTTGTGTATCACCTCTTTATTCTCTGGGAGCAGAGAACTTTGGATCGCTTTAAAATAAGGCCGAGAGATCACAAGGCCATACAGAACCACTGTTCCTTTTTGGCTATGGCAGTTGTTCCCAGACCTCAGCCATTTCAGTATGACAGCCATGATTTTTTGTCACACTGGCCTACCCAACTCATATCCTCATATGTTTATCATAGTTGCTTCGTATTTATTTAATATTCTTTTAAATTACTTTCCTTTTAACCCAGAATTATTTAAAAGGAAACTTTATGTTATCATTTTAATGGTAAGAAATGACTGTAAAAAGAAATTTAAAAATTTAAATTCTAGCTAGCCAGTTGCCAGAGGTTCTGAGCTTGCAACTTAATTCTTTTTAGATAAAAATGCAGATTACAAAGTGTAAAAGCTGCGTTAAAAATGTAATAACTCTGAGCTCATACTTTCTGCTTCATGAAATCAGCATCGAGGAAGAATTAAAAAGGGAATCACTCCCTTACTCATGGCTCAAGGAGACTTAATGCTTCATCTAAGGATTCGCAGCAACTAGAAAATGTGTGCTACAAGTGGGGCACTAAGGGAATCCCATTTCTCGGGTTACAGGGACTTGCAGGCTCAGTGGGGCCCAAGGAAAGCACGTTGGTGTCATGCCCAACATACACAGAGAGAAGACACACCTTTTTGGTGAATACACTGGCACATAGCAGACATTTAACAAATGTTGCCTTCCCAGAAGCCCCTCCCACCTTCCCTCTCATCCTTGGAAATTTTGCTTTAGAGAAAACAATGAGTTCTTACTGAGGGCTCTGTATTACTGAGGACCAAGCAGTTCCGGGTAGTATTTCATTCAATCTTCACAACACTTTCATCATTTTATAACTGAAGGAACTTTTGAAATTTATAAAATATATATAATTGGGGAAAATTTAATAGTTGAGAATCAGACAGGTAAATCACCCAGGGCAGATAGCATAGTGTTTGGGTTCTACCACCCCAGATATAATTAGTACTGAAGAGTTACCCAGCTAATTAAGTCAAACAGACAAAACAAACCACAGTTACCCCAATTATCTGAATTTTGGCTTACCATTATTCAAGTTTGGCTCAGAAATGATACTCTTCCTTTTCTTTTCTAGGAATAGTTTTGTTTTGATTTTGGCTTTGGTTATCTGGCTGATTGCCTTGGTTCTCTCAGCAGTGACTACCGCATTACTGTTCACAGAGGCATTTCATAAATTTAGATAGTGGGAGGAAGTCGTGAAAGAAAGAAAGAAAGAGAGAGGGAGGGAGGGAGGAAGGAGGATGTGTCTTTGTAAAAAAACCAACTTGAAATATACACCTGAGAATTGAGGTCCAAGCCAAATGATTGCAAATAAGCCTCACACTTTCCATCACTTTCACCATTTAAGAAAATGCTCATTGAGTTTCTTTGACATGCTAGGCTGAAAATGGAGCTCAAAGCACTGGCCCTGCTCTCCTACCAGGGCTGTATGACAATGCAGGGGGACATGTTCCCAGAGGTATTATATCCATACATTGCTCACCCTGGAGACCCAACTGGATGTTCTGCCCTTATAGAAGCTCTAGCTCTGCAGGACCCTTTGGAGCTATGGTCACATCTGGCCAAGGCTTAGGGGATGAAGCTAAGAAACTCCTGATTCTATGTAAGTTCTCCAAGTCGTGGATTTGTAAATGTGGAAACCCAGCAACACCATTCCCAGCATCCATGTCCTGTTAATCATATTTTCTCAGCCCCGAACAATTCAGTCACCGAATAGATTTAAGATGTCAGTTACTCAAATGCAGACATTACTTCTCCGAAACAAAACAAAACAAAACAAAGCAAAACAAGACAGGACACATTTCCCAAAGTGAAAAACATGTTACCTCAAGTATCTGATTTGTCAAATTGGGGGGTAATAATTAGGTGGATGGATGCCTCAGTTGTCTCCTTCATTTTGAATATGCGTGTGAGAGCCCACAATATAGTTCTACGTATAAACCATGGAGATTTTTCTCCAGTGTCTGAGTTTGAAAAGTCCAGTGCCTCCTAAAATTCTGTAATACTTGTAAACAAGCATGTTTGGCTCTCAGCAGTTTTCCATTTAGTTAAAAAAAAAAAAAAAATCTCGGGGAATAGTTTAGTAAATATTCAGTCTGTGTGGTTTTCCTATGTTTATGGGCATGTTATCACAAGATAACTTTTACTTCCTCATTATAAAAATCTTTTAAAATTGCCCTTTGAACCTCCACTCAGATTTTTGGGATTTATGACAGTTTGTGTTTAATCTGCAGACAGAAGCACTGAACCAACTGAAGTTGTGGGCTTGCTGAATTTAGTTTCCTCAGCTCTCACGGTCAGTCTTAAGCAGCATCCACTGGTAGGCCAAGGGCTTAGCACTGCTGCCTGCAGATTAGCCTTGTACGGGTCCCAGCCCTGAGGACCCCAGGAAATCTGATTGTAAGAAACAACACCTCTCAAGGACAACTTACAACTGAAGAGTCAGAAGCGTACCCTTGAGGGACTTCCCAAAGAAACTGGGAGTGAATATAAAATTAAAGACTATATTTTATCACATAAATTTACGTGAATTTTGCACACATACCTGGAGTTGGCGTGGCTGCCGATATGTAGCTGAATCCATCTACTGGTCTCCGTCCCTAGGCCCACTGCTCTAGCCCAAGCCCCCCCCCCCCAGAACAGCACAGGCCTCCTGATAGTCTCCTCACCACCCTGCTCCCCTACATTCCAATGTCCACACCGCAGCCAAAGCAATCTTTGAAAACTTAAATCTACTCATGTCACTTACCTAGTTTAAGAAAAATAATACAGTGATTTCTCAAAACTTGTAGAAGTAAAGCCATAGACCTCAGCACCGGCTCTTCCTAGCTCTCTGGTGTCACCACACGCCTCTGCTCTCGTCTCCAAGTCTGTGCGGCCGCCACCTGCTCGCTGAGAGCCCCCCCTTCTCTCCTTTACCAACATGAGAAGCAGCGGGCAGTGCTTCTGAGCCCCGGCTCTGAGGATTCAATGAGTTACTACAGGAAAAGTGCTTAGGACAAAGCGTGGCACATAGGTAACTCTCGTGAGTGATGTCACCCAGCTTTCAGCTCTCAGCTCACTTGGCACTTCCCGGGAGGCTGTCCCCAGTGCTCTCAGAGGACGTCAGAACCACCGAGTACGTGCACTTGCAACTTCCTGCCCTTCTTTACAGCACTTGCCACAGTTTGAAGTTATATAATTTTGTGATTATTTGATTAATTTATGTCTCTTCTGCTAGACAGGGACCATGTCTATTTATTCACCATTTATTCCAAGCACCTAACTCAGTGCCTAGAGACTACAAGGTGATCAGTATAGATGTATTCGGGGATGTTGAAGGAATGAGAAGGAAGGAAGGAAGGAAGGAAGGAAGGAAGGAAGGAAGGAAGGAAGGAAGGAAGGAAGGAAGGAAGGAAGGAAGGGAGGGAGGGAGGGAGGGAGGGAGGGAGGGAGGGAGGGAGGGAGGGAGGAAGGAAGGAAGGAAGGAAGGAAGGAAGGAAGGAAGGAAGGAAGGAAGGAAGGAAGGAAAGGAGGGAGGGAGGGAGGGAGGGAGGGAGGGAGGGAGGGAGGGAGGGAGGGAGGGAGGGAGGGAGGGAGGGAGGGAGGATCTTCAATTAAACTGGTTAAGCTAAAGCACCAAAAATATTATTAGAGGTCTAAATATAATATGGGTGCTGTGAAACAGTGACGAATGTTGGGTGGTAACCTATTACCAATTATTTAAAAGACGGAGAGTTAACTGAGATTCTTTAACAAGTATTTGCTTCCTTCCTTCAGGCTGAACCTCGCAGGGCAAGCAGGGCTGCAGGGGGAGAGTGGTTCCAGCGAGGCCTCCATCATAATGCTGACAAGCACGCACTGGGTTTGAATTCCAGCCTGACTACTACCTAGCTATCGACTTTACATCCTATTTTAATCCTCTCCAGTTCATATTTATTTTCTGTAAAATGGGTAATAATGCTTCCTCATAGGGATATTATGAGGCTTGAGTGCACTTTGAATGTAAAGTGTTGTGCTCAGTATCTGGAGCAAAGTATTAGGAAACTGCCAGGCTGGACCCAATCTGAAAACATCCAAGGGAGCAACACAGTTTGTGCTGCTGTGTTATGAGGAGCAGGGGGGATTGAAAGTGAATCACAGCCCTAGAGAAACTCTGCTTCCACTCCTGCAAGACAGGCCACAAAGTGGTCGTATCTTCCAGGGACACGGTGTTCCATCCACCTGGTGCCTACCTTCCTGTTCCCTCCTTTCAACACCCATTATGAACCCCCAGCCCTTAGGGTCTCAGGTGGTGTTTTCATTGTTGACAAAACTAAGTTCCTAATTACTTGAATCACTTCAGTTACTATAACTTGAATTTTTAAAAAATGTATATCATTCTAGAGAGACCACTAATTTTTCTCTAAATAAAATAAAACACAAAATAATCTAGTTGTTCTTTCTCCCCTTAGGCCCTGCCAAAAAGAATGGGGAACATGTACTTTTGAAATCACCTCATGTCTCCTTGATTTCCTCATTTACCAGCAGAAAATTTAATCATGAACCCAGCACAATTCACGGGGAGGGAAGAAAATTTCTCATGCTCCAGTCCTTGGGGAAAGAGACATGAGGCCTATTGCAGAGTGAAAATTCAATAGCTGCCTGACGTTGTAAAGCAAAGGGGATCTGAACCATTTGAACAGTTGCGTGCTTAGAAATGGGGCTGTGTCACCCCTGCTGGAAAAGGACAGTGAACCAGGTTTCCACTCTGTGTTCATCATATGGGGGACTGTAAAGACCTCACAGATGACAGATGACGCAGAAGGATCTTCCTGTCCCTAAAGGCAAAATATGACTTTTGCTTGGTGATTATATAGGCTGGGTCATTATGGCTGGCAGAAAATTAGATTGAAGCTCGATGGCTGTGGGTGGTGAGACTTCCATCCTATAGACAGATCTTAAATTTCACTAGAAATAATCCTAAATCTTATAGGAGTACTCATACCTGTGATCATATAATTTCTTCCATAAAATTCAGGTAATCAGTGATTCTGTGCCTGAAAGACTAACATTGATTCGTGAAACTACTTTTCTCTTGCTAAGAACAGCTAATCTCACTCATTGTGTAGCATAACACATTTATTTCATTTAATTTTGTAATAACCCTTAAAGGGACTACTCTTAGTATCCCTTTTTAACTGATGAGTGTTATCTGGTTAAGAAGTGGAGGAGGTAGGATTCAAACCCTGTCTTTTGGATTGTCCTGCCTTATTGTCTTCCCAGCATTCAGGGCATTACAAAGAGCATAAAGGCCTTTGATGTCCAGAAGTTTCTACCACTTTCCAAAATCTATTTACAAAATTAAAAAGGTCCAGGAATATAATTTATACCTGGTATTTCCGCAGTAAATTTTAGTCTAAAATGGTTACACATTCATTGTATTATTTAATCCTCACGACAACCTGTGAGGTAAATGTTATTTTCTTATTTTACAGATAGAAAACTGAGTCTGGGAGGGGTCAGGGAACCTGCCGTGTGACCCTGCCTGGTGAATAAAAGATAATCCACCCCCGATTCAAACTCCGGTTCGCTGTCTACACAGCCCTCCCCGACTTGGCCTTACCATCCCTCTCAGACCTCGAAGGAATAATCTCTCCGTTGCTTCTGCCCTCCTGTCTTGCCTCACAGCCCTGTGTTCCTTGATGCTTCTTGATGAAAGGCCCAAGTACCAGGAGGCAAGTGCTTGTGGCCACAAGCCTGCGATTATGGACAATCTGATGCAATCATCTTTCCGACTGTATCCTCAAGGAATAAATTGCAGGAGAGGTAGCTGCTAGGGTTTTTTGTTTTGTTTTGTTTTGTTTTAAACAATAATAGACTTTCAAGCTGCTATCAGCGTTTGCGGTTTCTAATCAGCCAGAGCTGCCTGCTCTGTAAAATATGTTGACCTTCTAGGCTGCTGCACCTGCATAATTACTGACTTGGGCAGAAGTTAGCGTTTGCGTATTATTTTGGGGACATAGTTCTGACAACATTGGGAACAGAAAGTATGATAAGTCATTACAGGGCAGGCTGGCTGTGAGAATGGTACTTTCAATTGTACCAGACAAATAGGAAACAGATGAGTTTATATCAAGGCTAGAAGTAAATTTAGGTTTTCTGTACACACTCAACCTCCAGATCAAATAAAAGGGCAATTTTTGTTTCCATCAATTAGAGGAACTGGTCTTGTAGGAGTCACAGCTGGTTTATTTGCCGTGCCTGTGACAGCAATTGTGCCTGCAAAAGCTGATGTACGTCACCCATTTAAACGAGGGTGTACAGTCCTGGTTTTATTTGGTGAGACCTGTCGTCAAACTAAAAAGTTAAAAAGCAATCAACTGTTTCCCTTTGTATGTTATGGCAAACCAAAAAGCTCCCCTGCGTTTTTCAGAATGATTTTCCCTATAAATGGACGATTACCTTGCGTGGTGTCTGATATTAGCTCATTCACTTAAGAATATTTATTGAGTATCTACTATGTGGAAAGTACCATGTTAGCACTGGGGGTATAGTTAAGTATGACACAGGCGGTGCCCCGGCCATCATAGGACTTACATTCAAGAGAGAAAGGCAGAAAAGTAAATTAGGAAGATAGGACATGTCCCTGAATACCTGGGAAAGGTCTCTATGAAGGGGCTGTATAAAAAGAAGCTGGTTAGATGCCAACCTGGGAAAGAGCATGCCAGGCAGTGGTCAGAGCCAGTGCCCCAGGGTGGGACATGCTGACCTGTTTGAGGAGCAGAGTGGGATCTGAAACAGCTACCCGGTGGCAGATACACCCATGTGATGTGGGGTGGGGGTGAGAGAGAATGGGAGTGGAGGCTTTGGAAAGGTACACAGGTGAGGGATCATGCAGGGCCTTGCACACTTTAATGAAAAATTGGGGTGACAATGATGATGACACCTCCACCTGCTAAAGTCTGCGGGGTGCATGTCGCTTCATCCCCTGCCTCCGCCTCCCTCCAACTCCGAGGAAGCGCTGCTGGGTCCTTCATGTTTCCTCAGGTCTTCTCAAAAGTCACAGCTGTTCTGTGGCATTAAGCACAGGTAGTTCTGGTCTTCTGGACACCAGGATTCAGAAGGAAACTCCACCATGGATGCTGGAAGAGACCTCAAGTCTATTAGATTTTTTTTCTCATGGGGAAAATGCCTTCAGAAGTTTTGTTTCTTTGTTTTCCTATCCATTTGGCAGAGAGATGAGCCTTCCTGTTGGGTAATGTAACAGATGAGTATATAAATGACATAATTGTACACAGATATTGCTTGGCTGGATGATACAGTGATGGTGGTCCTTCCAACATGAGAAAATATTACAAATAGAATATATTGAACTTGGCATATTGAGTTTTATGGAATCTCTATAGTTGAATAAATAAACATTTTAAAATCCCTGGGGCAGAGTTGAGCATTCCCTCTGAGTCCCCCAACTGCTCTCTTGGTCACAACTATTCATCCTTCCGAACTCAGCTCAGTCCACAATCACTTCTCAGAGAATGGAAAATGTTACCATGTTACCAATGCCAAAATGTGCAATAGACCAGTGATTTTCTTTTTCTTTTCTTGTTTTAAGTTTCTTTATTTTTATTGTTGAAAATATTATAGATGTCCCCCTTTTATCCCCATTGACCCCCTCCACCCTGCATCCATCCCACACTCAAGCCTTCCCCATACCAATGTCTGTGTCCATGGGTTATGCTTATAAGTATATAAGTTCTTTGATTGATCTCTCCCCATCCACTCCCTCACGCCTGCCTTCCCTCTGAGATCCCTCTGTCTGTTCCATGTTTCCATGTCTTTGGATCCATTCGTTCATTAGTTTATTTTGTTAATTATATTCCACATATCAGTGAGATCATGTGGTACTTGTCTTTCTCTGACTGGCTTATTTCACTTAGCATAATACTTTCTAGTTCCCTCCATGCTGTGCCAAAGGATAAAAGATCTTTCTTTTTTACAGCTGCATAGTTTTCCATGGTGTAAATGTGCCACAGTTTTTTTATCCACTCATCTACTGATGGGCACTTGGGCTGTTTCCAGATGTTAGCTATGGTAAATTGGGCTGCAATGAACATAGGGGTGCATAAGTTCTTTGTGATTGGTGTTTCAAGTTCCTTAGGATATATTCCTAGAAGTGAGATCCCTGGGTCAAATGGCGGCTCCATTTTTAATCTTTTGAGAAAACTCTATACTGCTTTCCGTAGTGGCTGCACCAGTCTGCATTCCCACCAGCAGTGTACCAGGGTCTCCTTTTCTCCACACCCTCGCCAGCACTTGTCGTTTGTTGACCTGTTGATGGTGCCATTCTGACAGGTGTGAAGTGATACCTCATTGTGGTTCTAATTTGCATCTCTGATGATTAGTGACCTTGAGCATTTTTTCATGTCTCTTAGCCATCCCTATGTCCTCTTTGGAGAAGTGTCTACTTAGGTCCTTTGCCCATTTTTTAATTGGATTGTTTGTCTTCCTTTTGTTAAGTTGTATGAGTTCCCTATGTATTTTGGATATTACCTTTTATCAGATGTGTCGTTGGCAAATATGTTCTCCCATACAGTGGGCTCCCTTTTCATTTTGTTGATGGTTTCTTTGCTGTGCAGAAGCTTTTTATTTTGATGCAGTCTCACTTGTTTATTTTCTCCTTAGTTTCTCTCGCCCTAGGAGATGTATCAGCAAACATATTGCTATGAGAGGTGTCTGAGACTTTGCTGCCTATGTTTTCCTCTAGGATTTTCATGCTTTCATGTCTTACATTTAAGTCTTTTACCGAGTTTGAATTTACTTTTGTGTATGGTGTAAGTTGGTCTAGTTTCATTTTTTTGCATGTATCTGTCCAATTTTCCCAACACCGTTTATTGAAAAGACTGTCTTTACTCCATTGTATGTTCTTAACTCCTTTGCCAAATATTAATTGACCATAATGGGTCAATTAATGGGTTCTCTGTTCTGTTCTACTGATCGATATGTCTGTTCTTATGCCAATACCAGGCTATTTTGATTACAGTGGCTTTGAGGTATAACTTGATATCTGGTATTGTGATCCCTCCAACTTTGTTCTTTCTCACGATTGTCATGGCTATTCGGGATTTTTTTTGTTCCATATAGATTTTCAAAGTGTTTGTTCAAGATCTGTGAAATATACCCTTGGTATTTTAATAGGGATTGCATTGAACTTACAGATTGCTTTGGACAGTATGGACATTTTAATGATGTTTATTCTTCCAACCCATGAACATGGTATATTTTTCCATTTGTTTATATCTTCCTCTATTTCTTTTTTCAGTGTTCTGTAGTTTTCCGAGTAAAGGTCTTTTACATCTTTGGTTAAGTTTATTCCTAGGTATCTTATTTTTTTAGTTGCAATGGTAAATGAGATTGTTTTTTTGGTTTCTCTTTCTGAGAGTTCATTATTGGTGTATAAAAATGCCATCAATTTCTGGGTGTTAATTTTGTATGCTGCTACCTTGCTGAATTCATTTATTAAATCTAGTAGGTTTTTGGTGGCGTCTTTAGGATTCTTTATGTACAATATCATGTCATCTGCAAATATTGACATTTTTTTTCCTCCTTTCCAATTTAGACGCCTTTTATGTTTTCTTCTTATCTGATCACTGTGGCAAGGCCAGTACTATGTTGAATAAGAGTGGTGAAAGTGGACACCCCTGTCTTGTTTCTGTTCTTAGGGGAAATGGTTTTAGTTTTTGCCCATTGAGTATGATGTTGGCTGTAGGCCTGTCATATATGGCCTTTATTATGTTGAGGTATGATCCCTCTATTCCCACTTTGCTGAGAGTTTTTATCAAAAATGGGTATTGGATTTTATCAAATGTTTTTTCTGCATCTATTGATATGATGTGATTTTTGTTTTTCACTTTGTTTATGTGATATATCACATTTATTGATTTGCGAATATTATACCAGCTTTGCATCTCTGGAATAAATCCCCCTTGGTCATGGTGTATGATTTTTTTAATATATTGCCGGATCTGATTTGCTAATATTTTGTCAAGGATTTTTACATCTATGTTCATCAGGGATATTGGCCTGTAATTCTCTTTCTTTGTAATGTCTTTATCTGATTTTGGAATTAGGCTAATGCTGGCCTGGTAAAAAGAGTTTGAAAGTATTCCTTCCTCTTGGATTTTTTGAAATAGTTTGAGGAAGATAGGTGTTAATTCTTCTTTGAATGTTTGGTAAAACTCCCCTGTGAAGCCATCTGGGCCAGGGCTTTTGTGTGCTGGGAGCCGTTTGATTACTGCTTCAACTTCATCAGCAGTTATTGGCCTATTTAGATTTTCTGACTCTTCCAGGTTGAGTTTTGGAAGGTTGTTTTTTTCTAGGAATTTATCCATTTCATCCAGGTTGTCCAGCTTGGTGGCATATAGTTTTTCGTAGTATTTTCTTACAATTGTTTGTATTTCTGTGGGGTCAGTTGTTATTTCACCTCTTTTATTTTTGATTTTGTTTATTTGGGTCCTCTCTCTTTGTTTCTTGATGAGTCTGGCTAAAGGTTCATCAATCTGGTTTATCTTTTCAAAGAACCAGCTCTTGATTTCATTGATTGTTTGTATTGTTTTTTTAGTCTCTATGTCATTTATTTCTGCTCTGATCTTTATTATTTCTTTCCTTCTACTTACTCTGGGCTTTTCTTGCTGTTCTCTTTCTAAGTTTTTAAGTTGTAGGGTTAGAGAGTCTATTAGAAGTTTTTCTTGTTTTTTGAGGTAGGCTTGTAGTGGTATGAACTTCCCTCTCAGAACTGCTTTCATTGTGTCCCATAGATTTGGAGTTGTTGTGTGTTCATTTTCATTTGTTTCCAGGAAGTTTTTTATTTCTTTCTTGATCTCTTTGGTAACCCATTCATTGTTTAAAAACATGACTTTCAGTCTGCATGTGTTTAAATGTTTTTTAGTGCTCTTATTGTAGTTGATTTCTAATTTCATGCCACTGTGGTCTGAGAAGATGCTTAATATGATTTCAATCTTCTTGAACTTGTAGAGTCTTGTTTTGTGTCCTAACATGTGGTCTATCTTTGAGAATGTCCCATGTGCCCTTGAGAAGAATGTATATTCTGCAGCTTTGGGGTAGAATGTTCTGTAAATGTCAATTAAATCCATCTGATCTAGTGTGTCATTTAAGGTCATTGTTTCCTTATTGATTTTTTGTCTGGAAGACCTATCCAGTCAAGTCAGTGGGGTGTTAAAGTCCCCTAGTATAACTGTATTGCTGTCAATCTCTCCCTTAAAGTCCACTAGACGTTTTTTCATAAATTTAGGTGCTCCTGTATTGAGTGCGTATATGTTTATCAGGGTTATATACTCTTGTTGGATTAATCCCTTTAGTATTATGTAATGACCTTTCTTGTCTCTCATTATGGTCTTCATTTTGAAGTCTATTTTGTCTGATATGAGTATTGCTACCCTAGCTTTTTTTTTCATTTCCATTTGCATGGAAAATTTTTTTCCATCCCTTCACTCTCATCCTGTGTGAGTCTTTTGCTCTGAGGTGGGTTTCTTGTAGACAGCATATATTTGGGTCATGTTGTCTTATCCATTCAGCCACGCTATATCTTTTTATTAGGGCATTTAATCCATTTACATTTAAGGTTATTATTGAAAGATACTTATCTACTGCCATTTTGTTTCTTTATGCCTATGTTTCTCATTCTCTTTATTTCTCCTTCTGATTATAGCAGCTCCTTTAACATTTCCTGTAATGCTGGTTTTGTAGTGATAAAGTCTTTTAGTCTTTTTTGTCTGGGAAGCTCTTTATTTCACCATCTATCTTGATTGATAATCTTGCTGGATAGAGTACTCTTGGTTTCAGATCTTTGTTTTGCATTACCTTGAATACTTCATCCCATTCCCTTCTGGCCTGTAGAGTTTCTGATGAGAAGTCAGATGACAGCTTTATGGAGGATCCTTTGTAGGTAACAGATTGCTTTTCTCTAGATTCCTTTCAGATTCTCTCTTTGTCTTGAATTCTTGACATTTTAGTTATGATGAGTCTGGGCGTGGGCCTCTTTGGATTCTTTTTTCTTGGGACTCTCTGTGCCTCCTGAACTTGTGTGACTTTTTCCTTGATGAGGTTAGGGAAGTTTACTGCAATTATTTCATCAAACAGGTTCTCTAACCCCTGCTTACTTTTGACCTCCTCTGGCACTCCTATAATACGAATATTGTTACATTTCATGCAGTCCCACATCTCCCTTAGACTGTCCTCCTGTTTTTTAATTGTTTTTTGGTCTCTGATTGAGTGATTTTTTTCTACCCTGTCTTCTAATTCACTGATCCAGTTCTCAGCTTCCTCTAATCTGCTGTTTATTTCTTCCAATGTATTCTTTATTTCTGCTATGTCATTTTTCACTTCTGACTGGTCATTTTTCATAGTTTCCATATATTTTTTCATGCTGTTGAGCATCCTTACAATCAGTATTCTGAACTTTATATCTGAGAGATTGCTTATCTCCATTTCACTTAGCTCTTTTTCTGGAGACTTCTCTTGTTCTTTCATTTGGGGCTTGTTTTTTGGTCTCCCTATTTTGGCTACTTTTTTGGGTTTGTTTTTAAGTGTTAGGTAGATCTGCTAGGACTCTCAGTCTTTTTGGAGGGTCTCTGTTACAGGCCAGTGTCAGACGCAGTTTGTGACTGGCCCTGAGTACCCTGTTTGGAGCTATCAACACCCCTAGGCTTGAGTTCTCCACTGCTGGGACTGGGTGCAACTGGACAGGACCAAGATGCACACCAAAGTCTCCTTTTCTAAGGCCTGCAACAGATCAGGCAAAAACTGAAAGCACCCTGGGGTCTACCTCTGCCTGCAGACTGATTAATCTGATTCTCTTATTGAGCCTCAGGCTATAGAAACACCACAGGGTGGGGCAGCTGGTTGTTATCAGTCTCTTAACAAGCCTCAAGCTGTAGAAACTCCTCTAGGCAGGGTGAGAGGCTTTCCAGCAGGGTGGGGCATTTGCTTCCCCCTCAGGCAAAAGCCAAAAATTCGCTGCCTGAGAAAGATGTCCTCTGCAGTATGAGGGAATGACTTGGCACAGGAATCCAGAGGGGCGTCCCCTGATCTCAGTCTCCGGAGCCCACAACCCAACTCTCCCCACACAGCTCCAGTCCACTCTGCCCTCCCTCTGCTGGAGCCCAAGGTGAGTGGCTGCGCACGAAATTTTGCATTGGCCCTGTAAGAGGGTGCCTGCAGTTCCAGCTGTCTCTCCCTGGCAGACAGAAACCTGGCTGCTTTTCACAGCCATATGTTATGTGGGCACCTTTCTCAGTTCTGGTGCTCTGAGCTGGAAAGCCCAGTCTAGGGTTTAGGCCCCTGAGTCCTCAGTGGGAACCCCCACGGCTAAGATATCCCTCCTGACTTCCAGCTGCTGCCTGTGGGAGCCCAGCCAGCCCTCCTGAGCCTCTGCACTTCCTACCAGTCTCTGTGCGATCTCCACTTTTCCTCCTTGGTTATGAGGGTGCTCTCCAGCTAGTCTTCAGTTGGTTTTCAGGATGGTTTTTCTATGTTTTAGTTGTAAATCCAGGTTGGTCCCGGGAGAGTGTCAGTGTAGCTTCCACTCAGTCCGCTACCATCTTGGATCCCCTAGACCAGATTTTCAACTTTTTTCATCTCCCGGTACACATAAACTACTAAAATTCTGCAGCACACCAAAAAATATATTTTTTGCCAATCTGACAAAAAAAAAAAAAAAAGGTATAATTTTGATTCATTCACACTGGATGGCTGTTGTTGTGTTGGCTGTTGTCATTTTTTTATTTGACAATCTAGGGGAAAAGAGGCCAGTGCCTCTGACTAAATAGGTATTGCATGTTTTGAAAATTCTCATGTCACACCTATTGAAAATCGCTGCTCTAGACAAAGGTAGGCAGGCTGGCAGTAACTTGAGAAATTTCATTAACCTTTTAGAGACAGATACACAGCAGAGACAGGTTAGGTGATGTCTTCAACCTTTCTTCACTTTTCCCCAAGGAAAAACAGGCAAATTCTTTTTTATCCTTTATCCCAGTATTATATATCTTTTCATGTTTCACATCCCCTTTCCACACACCATAACCCTCCCCCCACCACCTACATGAGGGGCAATGGAGTAAACATCATTAAAAAGATGGGATATATCACCCACTGCAAATTCCTTTTTATCCTAGAAGGCCCCATGAAATCTGCATATCTTATATCTGTGATTCTCAACTCCACCCATTAGCTTTAATGGATTTGACCTTGATAGACACTTTGGGCCAAGACTCCTAGGCCAGGTCTTGATGAGTAGATTAGAGTACCCAGCATTACCTAGATTTTCCAGATAAGCTCAAGCATTCTCCCCCCAAATTTCCATCATTTTCTTACCACCATTATATTATTTGTCATATCTTTTTGTCACTTTTACTATTATTTACTAAGTATTTTTCTTTAAATTGACTGAAATTTTACACTTCCGAGATGCACTAAGAGTGCCCCAGAGATATGCAGAAGCTCTCCCTTAAGTACTGATTATAAATGGAAAATCAATATCAATGACTATAAATAGAAGGTAACCACAGGAATAAATATAATAAAACAAAATAATATTATTAAAATTCTAGCTGTACACTTCTGCTTCCAGCCAAAATGGAGTGATAGAGATTGTGTCTACCCTCCTGTTTCAAGAGACCAAAAAAATGAACACTGACCATCAGACAACAAAGAGCAGTGACCTCTGAGAGAAGGAAACAAATGAAGTGAACCCTACAATTGTCCCAGCTTACTGTCTAGAGTTTCCTAGCAGCAGTGCAGGAAAGGAACCCAGGTAAAGCCCAGGGGTCTACTGTAATTAAGGAAATGTTGCTGATAGTCCAGGGAGAACAGGTGGCTGGAATATAGAAGGCAGAGTCAGAGAGAAGAGAGATGCACTAAGAATGCCCCAGAGATATGCAGAAGCTCTCCCTTAAGTACTCAGCAGAGTACTGACCAGCACACGTAAAGGAGAAATCTACCTGAGGATGGAGAATCACCCAAAAGGATTAGAGAAAATAGTATTTGGGACTCACACAGGGCCAAGTAGGATGCCTGTTCCTATCACCCAGATTGGAAAACCTGATGATTCACAAGGTATTGGGTAGATCACTCAGAAGTTCTTGCCTTGGAAGTGTCAGATTAATTATCTTTAGACTACTCTGGTATCATCTAACAACTCTTAAAAGCAAAGTCCAAAAGAATCACACTCTTTCTACATAATTTAATTATGAGTCAGATCAAAACTCAGTGATTTTGACAGGAATACAGAAATATCCAGCACTCAACAAGGTAAACTTCTCAATATTTTGCAATGTGTTAAAAAATTGCTATATAGGCAATGAAGCAGAAAAACACTACCTATGATGAGGGAAAGAAAACAATCAATTAAAACCAACCCAGCCCTGGTCAGTGTGGTCAGTGGTTAGAGCATGAGCCTTCACATGGAGGGGTCTCGGGTTTGATTCCCAGTCAAGGGTACATACCTGGGTTGCAGGTTTCATCCCACACCCTAGGGGCATGTGCAGGAGGCAACTGATTGATGTGTCTCTTTTTCCTCTCTCTCTCCCTCTCTTCCCCCTTCCTCCTTCCCTTCTGCTCTTTCTAAAAAGCAATGGAAAAAATATCCTTGGGAAAGGATTAAAAAAAAAAAAAAAAAAAGGCAACCCAGAATTGGCATTAGAATTAACAGAAAGGACATTAAAACAGTTTTTATTCCATGTTTTCTAAAACTTAAGTAGAGACAAAAAAGATATCAAAAGACTACCACATTTTTTTTTAAAAGATCAAAATTCAGCTTTTAGAAATGAACAACACAAGTTTAAGATGAAGAATATATCAATGGGATTAATGGCAGATTAGATATTGAATAAGAAAAGATTCATGAACTTAAATTTAGTCATAGCAATAGAAACGATACAAAATGAAATAGTAAAGAGAAATTTTTAAAATTAAAATAGCATCTATTAGCTGTGGGACAATTTCAAGCAAACTAATATATGTGTATTTGGAGTTCATTAAAGAGATGAGAGACAAGAGAGGCCAGAAAATAAACTTTTAAGAAATAATGATCAAAATTTTTCCAAATTTGATAAAAATTATAAACTCATAGATATAAGAAACTCAATAAAAACTCTACTAGTGACCATTCTAATCTAATTGCTATAAACCAGTAATTTTTAAAAGTCTTAAAAGCAGTCAAAGGAAAGAAAGTCGTGATACTTAGGAGCAAAAATAAGGATGTCAACAGATTTGTCACTGGGTACCATGTAAGCAAGGAGACAATGGAGCACAATCTTTAAAGTACTGAAAGTATTGTTAACCTATACTAAGGGAAAATAACTTTCCGAAATAAAGATAAATTAAAGACTTTTTCAGACCTACAAGAGTTGAATGAACTCATCAACCAGGAGACCTGCCCTAGAAGAAATACCACTTGAAGTCCTCTAGGGAGAAGAAACATACTAGGTGGAAATATGGATCTACACAAAGGAATGAAGAGTATTGAAATTGGAATGATGACCTAAACCAATTGAAGAAGATATGTTGCTCATGGGTTGGAAGACTTAATATTGTTAAGAATTCATCTATAGAGTCAATGTAATCCAAACAAAATCACAGCATGACTTTTCATTGAAATTGACAAGCTGATTCAAAAATTTATAAGGCAATGAATAGGACTGCTAGATTAGACAACATAAATGTATAGTAATCGACAAGGTGACAGTGGCATAAAAACAGACACAGAGATCATTAGAATAGAATAGAGTCCAGAAATATACCCACATATCTATGGACAGTGGATGTTTGACACAGGAATAAAGGCAATTCATTGAAGAAAGTATAATATTTTCAATAATGATACTGCGTCTATTAGATATCAAATGAAAAAAATTTAAAGGGCTTCAATTCGTGCCTTACCCCATAAACTCAAAATGGATCATAGACCTAAATATAAAATCTAAAACTATAAAAATTCTAGGAGAAAGCATAGGAGGAAACCTTTGTGACCTTGGCAAAGATTTCTTAGATAAGACATAATAATTACAGTACAGAAAAGAAAAACGATTAATTAGATTTTGTCAAAATTCAAAACTTTTGCTCTTAAAAACCAGTTAAGAAAATGAAGACAAGCCATAGGCTGGGAGAAAATTTTTGCAAACTGTACATCTAATAAAGTATTTATATCCAGGATAAATAAAGAACTCTGAAAGCTTGATAATAAGAGGACAATCAAATTTTTAAATTAGCAAAATATTTGACCAGATATATTACCTAAAAAGATAAACAGATGGGAAAACAAAACATATTAAAATATGCTCAGCATCATTAGTCGTTAGGCAATGCAACTTAAAACTATGTTGTGGCCCTACCTGGTTTGCCTCAGTGGCTAGAGTGTCGGCCTGTGGACTGAAGGGTCCCGGGCTTGACTCTGGCCAAGGGCATGTACCTGGGTTGCAGGCTCAGCCCCAGTCAGGGCCCTGGAGTCAACCAATTGATGTGTCTCTCTCACATCGATGTTTCTCTCTCTCTCAACCTTCCACTCTCTCTGAAAAGCAATGGGAAAAATTTCCTGAGGTGAGAATTAAAAGCAACAACACAACAACTATGGTGTGATATGACTTTATACCGACCGGAATGGCTAACATTATAACGGGCTGAAGATAAGAAGTGTTGATGAGGGAATGAGCAAACTGGTACCTTCACACTCTTCTGGTATGAATGTGAAATGGTACCACCACTTTGAAAAATGACTTGGCAGAGAAGTTAAATGTACATCTGCCATGTGATTAGCCATTCCATTCCTGACTCTTTACCCAAGAGAAATGAAAGCATATGTTCATATAAGGACTTGCACATGTGTTCATAGTAGCTTCATTTGTAATAGCCGAAAACTAGAAACAGCTCAAAAGTCCATCAACAGGTGAATGGATAAACAAATCGTGGTATGTTTGTATAATGGAATACTACCAAGATATAAAAAGGAATGAACTATCAACACACATAACAATGTGGATGAATCTCTGAATAAATATATTATGTGAAAGCAGCCAGAAAAAAAAAAAGTACACACTCTCTTACTCCATTGATATAAACCTCTCAAAAAAATGCCAACGAGCCCTGGCGGGCGTGACTAAGTGGCTAGAGTGTGTCTGCCTGTGCACCAGAGGGTCTTGGGTTCGATTCCCAGTCAAGGGCATATACCTGGTTTGCAGGTTTGATCCCCAGCCCCTGTTGGCGCATGTGTGGGAAGCAACCAATGGATGTGTCTCTTTCACATCAATGTTTCCCTCTCCCCCCGCTTACCCCACCCCCTTTACTGTCTAAAAATCAATGGAAAAAATCCTCAGGTGAGGGTTAACAGCAACAACAAAAAAAGCCAACTAACCTATAAGGGCAGAAAGAAAGTCCGTGGTTACCTTGGTATGGGGATGAGGGAAGACAGAAAGATTTGGAGGGAGGGATCACAGTGGATCCCAAGGTACTGGGTGGTGATGGACACATTCATTACCTTGATTGTGGAAATGGTCTCGTGGGTGTCTATATACATATGTCAGATTTTACCTTTGAAATATACCATTTGTTTTATGTCGATTATACCTCAATACAGCTATTAAAAATATCCCGTTGCCTGACTGAGGCCTTCTTCCTTCGGGGAAAGGCAGATCAGTTCAGGTTAGAAAGGTGTGAAAGGCGCACCAGCAAAGGCTGTCACCTTGGTGCACAACGGGGATCAGTTCAAAAGGGACTGACTTTTGCCTTCTGCAGTTCAATGTTATTAAATGCTCTGGCCATGAGCCACTTGAGAGAGTCTCATATACCACCAGGTGGGACACATACCCATCCCACGCTTTGGGAAACACTGAACAAGGAGAAACCTTTTAAGAGTGTAGAAAGTATTACCAGGCGACTATATTTAATAAATTTTTAATTGATCCTGGAAGTCTACAGCCTTGCTTAATCTTGGAGCAACAATGGCTCTAGACCAAGCCTGCTTAATTGAGCAACACAGGGTACCCTTCCAGATTTTTCCTAAGCCATCCTGGGTGGTTACAGTTTCTTCATATCCCGAAATCCTGCAGATTTGAACAGCCCTCTGGCATTCTGGCCTCTTTCCCCAAACAGGGCAGATGCAATATCTGGTTTCAAGATAAGATCTACAGTGAACAGTAAAAATGTGAAAATATGAGTTTCCCAAAGAAGTAAAGGGTGAATGAGAGAGCCAAGAGGAAGGAATTACTGTGAGCAGGAGAAAGGAATTACTGTGAGCAAGGGAAAGGAATTACTGTGAGCAGGAGAAAGGAATTTCTGTGAGCAGGAGAAAGGAATTTCTGTGAGCAGTGTTCTAACAAAATCATAAAGGCCAAATCTTCTAGTCTGTTGCGACTTCAAAATCTACAAGGTGTATCGCTGGCCTGTGTGGCTCAGTTGGTTGGGCGTAGTCCTGTACACCAAGAGGTTGCTGGTGCCATTCCTGGTCACAGGCCTGATCCACAGTGAGGGGTGTGCAAGGAGGTGGCCAATCAATGTTCCACTCTCACATCGATGTTTCTCTTTCTTTCTCTCTCTCTCTCTCTCTCTCTCTAAAAAGCAATAAAAATATCCATGTGGCCCGGCCGGGCGTGGCTCAGCAGTTGAGCATCGACCTAGGATCCAGGTGATCAGGGTTCAATTCCCGGTCAGGGCACATGCGGGCTCGATCAATGACTTTCTCATCATTGATGTTTCTATCTCTCTCTCTCCCTCTCCTTCCCTCTCTCTGAAATCAATAAAGATATATTTAAAATATATACATATATATCCGTGTGTGTGTGTGTGTGTGGTGTACACTGGTACAAAATCAAATCATGATGTCAGTCAGTGGGCCTCATTCCAGCTGCGGGAGGAAGTGGTCTCACTAAGCACAGAAAGACAGCACTCTTCAAGGGATGACTTGAGAGAGAGAATCCTAACTCAGTTGGGCTACTAAAGGTCAACATAAACAAGAAATTAGCTGAGGCTGAGAAGATGCAAAATGAAGTACCACAGAAGATTTCTTAGAGCTATGACACTGACTTTGCTTGCCCTACAAAGAAAAAAAGTCGCAAATGTGATTGTATTGGTTTTCTATTACCGTTCTATTATAATTTGCTACAAACTTAGTGGCTTAAGACAACACAAATTTATTATCTTATAATTTTAAAAATCAGAAGTCTAATGTGAGTCTCGCTGCACTAAAGTCTTGGTATCGGCAGGGTTGCATTCCTTGCTGGCGGCTCTAGGAAAAGGCTGAATTTTCTTGTGTTTACTGGCTTCTAGATGCTGCCTGCATTCCTTGGCTCATGGCCTCTTTCTCCGTCTTTAAATCTAGCAAAGTTCTAGAACTCAGTGTGAGTGGAGTTCTCCTCACATTGCATCACTCTGACCTGCTCTTCTGTCATCAGATCTCCCTTTGCTTCTCTCTTCTGCCACCTCCTTCCACTTTTAAGGATCTTTGTGATTACCTGGGGCCCACCCAGATAATCCAGAAAGACATTCCCATCTCCAGGTCCTTAACTTAATCACAGATGCAAAGTCCCTTTTGCCAAGTAAGATAACATTTTCACAGGACCCTGGACTAAGGAAGCAAACATCTTTGAGGGACTTCTTCTGTCTATCATAGTCACTGAATTGTTGGTACGTGTGAAACCATTGTCAGTATGGGGAAAAGAACAGCCCTAGGACTTTACAGAAGGATTCTTGGGTCAGGAAGAGAAAGCAGGCCCTTTCAAAGGGTCCTTCAGAAACTGTGAGAATACCAGGCAGGTGGGAGAGGACTCTTGATGGAGAGAGAGATTTTAATTATAAAATAGTGGAGAAAATGAGGGCTGGAACTTAGCGATAAGAAAGGAAGGAGGAAAGGCTGCCTTGGTGTGCATGCTTTTTGAAGGTTGTTTGTCCCCCTGCTTAGTAGATGAAGACAGCAAGGTTGAGAACCTACCTTATTATTGATTTAAGGATGGATTCAGGCCAGGTTTGTTCACAGATCCATGCTGAAAACTCACCCACTCCACAGTATCATCACTCTCCGTAACACATCAGTGAAATATCACAGGCACCTGATTCCTTACTTCACATTTAGGCTTTGGGTCAGTGAAAATGCATGACCCCTGGATGTGATAGAGCTTTAAGCTGTCATCATTGTAGAGGAAGGGGCGTCTTTCTCTTCTCACTCCCTGTGTGATTTCCACCAGACCCAGGCTCCAGGGAGGAGGGGTTACAAATCTCAGATTCCAGAACACCACTTGGGCCCCATTTACTAGCAAGTGCTGTCAATATGATTTAAAAAGCCACACGCTGACGAACAGCCTTCCTTCTTCTGTGACGACTTTGTAATGTGAGCCAGACTCCCTTCAGAGCCTTACTTCCTCAAGTGAGCCTCACACGCCTTCACATCAACGTCTCATACCAGGAGCCCAGTAGGAACGCAGTAAGATCCAAAGATCAGGGCCAAACGCCCCGTTCCAGCTTTACCGGTTAACCATGATCCCGCTTATAGCTTCTCACATGTCCCTCAGTCCTCTCCCACCCACTCTTTGAAACTCTTCTAGGGAGTCAACGCAACAGGCACACACACACGCTGCTGAATCTCCCTCCATACTAAGTAGCCGTGAGCCTGAGCAGGGGCAAGTTACCTAACCTTTTGTGGTTTAGTTTCCTCACCTGTAACATTGAGGTACTGTGATCTATATCTTATGCGACTGCCACAAGGATTAAATTAGTTTATATCCAAAAGGTGATTAGGCCAGTCTCTGACACATAGCAAGCACTCATTAAATGTGCATTTTTAAAAACATGTTAGGGACCCTTCCTTTTTTGCTTCCTCAGCTCCTTCTCTGTCGCTCCGCTGGCACATTTTGTTTGTCATGATCTGAGTCATTTTCCATTCAGGCATCTTGGTCTTCCACGAGCCTGTACTTCCCTGAGGACAGGGACTGTGTCGTGTCTATTCTGTTATCTCTAGCGTTGAGTGCAGTGCCTGACACGCAGGCACACAATAAACGTTGAATGAATAGATGTCCCTAAATGAGAAATTCAGTATCTGATCAGACTATACACCCTTTTCGTTATAGTAAAAAATGAGTGATAGGAACAATACCAGATTGTTAAGACTGTTTATCCCCAGTGGGTGAGACGATATGTAACAAGTATTTTTTTCCTACCTTCCTGTTTTCTTCCTACTCTCCTCCTCTCCTCCTCGAGTCTCTATAATGAGGGCAGAGCGGGGTACACAGCTGTGCACACAAAGGACTGAGCCCTGCTCTGACCAGAGAGGTTCAGGAATTATATTAATGAAGACGACACCAGCTGCACTAACAGAGGAACTTGGAAATTTTTATATGTTAACGTAATTGAAATGTATGTCTTTCTCACAGGTTGAGGTGTGTGTGTGTGTGTGTGTGTGTGTGTGTGTGTGTGTGTGTGTGTGTGAACTCCAGGAAGCCATCCAGGGACCCAGCCCCATGGAGGCTCCACCATCAACCCAAGGGTTGCCAGGTCACCCTGATGTCTGCATTTGGAAGGTGGACTGAGGAAGACAGGACACATGGAGGTTCATAGGGAGGCTGTCCATGGTGTACCTCACTTCTGCCCACATTGCCCTGGTCCAAATTCAATAACAATGACATCCATCAAGACAAGCTGGGAAATGTAATCTAGCTACATGTCCCAATGGAAAGGAAATGGGTCTGGTGAATAGGCAGAGAGTCAGTTAGCTTTCCTCCCCTGCATTTCCTCCAACCCAGCCTGTTGACTCAACCTCCTGACTCACCTGACTGGTCTCCCCTCCTCAAGTCTCACTCACTTTTAATTTATCTTCTACACTGCTGCCAAAGTGGCTTTTCTAAAATAAATATTGGACATGTCACTTGCCTTGCTTAGCTTCCTATCATCTACTAAATAAAGGTCAAATCTCTGTAAGATAAATCTCACAGTCCATAAACTCAAGTGCACAAGTAATATTTCTGTCTATGACTGAATTTAATTTCAACGCTGAGCTGCCACCCCGCCAGGCAGATAACCTTCATTCAGAGTTTCCTCTTCTTTATCTGGGGTAGGGTCTATGTTCTGGGGGATATCACACATTGCCAAAGCCTTGAGCAGGCAGAAGGTCCTCAGTGGTCATCTCGGAGGGGCTTTCTGGAAGAAACCAAAAGCCTCTCTTGCTCTTAGAACACTCCAGGAAACTACTTCTTGAGAATTTTATTCAAATAATCAATGAAAGGAAGCACACCAAGGCCAGCAGCACTGAAAACAAACAAAAATACTGAAAATGAGATGTCATTATGGAGATAGGGTGGGAGTGGGGGAGCCATTAAAAAAAATATTCATGGCAGAAGTGGAAGTCTCTTATGTACATATCTTCATAAAATAATAAAAAAGCAACTTGAGATAAGCAGTCTAATGTAGTAGCCAGCTAGCTAATATATAGTGCAAATGAATGGCAGCATGTGCTTTAATGCTTTTTATTGGTATACTAATTTATCTCTAAGTACCATATTTACATATTTATACAGTTCCATTCAAACCAAAGTACAACTTGCACTGTAATTTTTATTGGCATGTAAAATAATTCCAACAAATGAAATAGAGATATATTTGCTTTACTGAATTACAGGCAAGTGGATGAAGGAAGGGAGATACAGAAATGACAAAATCACGTGTAGAAGCAATGGTTCACCCAAGATCACGCAGCTAAGTGACAAGCTAGGGCCCAGCTCCAGGCCCCACAGCTACTTTCAGCTGGAACACAGTGGATGGTCAAAGGAACTGGCGCCCTGCAAGGGAGTAGCCTTGACAGCCACTGGGAAAATAGATGCCAGTGCATAAGGCAGCTGGACAGTGGGTCTGCAGCTGAACATTGATTTTCTTGTATTCCAAACACCTTTCACCTTCTTCTAGCCAGAATCAGGATTCACTTCTAGGGTTCCAAATCTCGCATAGCTCATGTTGCTTCATGCCCACGCTTATAGATCCAGGCCCACCATGAACAATCCCCTCCTCAGCACCTCAGGTTGCCTTAGGGAATGGCCCCTCCTCAGGGCGTGCAGTTGTGGGGAAGGGTCCTTTACAGCGTCTGGTGCTCCTTGGTTGAAAGAGTGCATATGATCCATAGGCCAGTCAGATTCCCTCTCCTGGAGATTCAGATCTGGATCAAAGTGACACAAAGATGGAAAAACAGTTGGAACCAATGCATCCAGTGATGACACCTTGAAGAGATTGCCTATTCGTGCCTGCTCTCAGGATATCCAGTGCTCCCCTAGTTCCCATCTTTCTGAGAATTGGTTATATAGCTTTTCCTTCAATTTGGTGTGACATCTCAGATCCTTCCAATAAACTCCTTTCATTGCCTAAGTTTGTTAGAATCGGTTCAGTTACCTGCAATCAAATAACTTGAATTGATGAAGTATACAGTGGGCGGTTCTATAGGTCAGCCTCCACTTACCTGATTTTTTATTAACCTAGATGTGAGCACAGAGGTTAATGGTCAATCAGGTAAAAAAAAAAAAAAATTGACTGGTCTATTTTTTTTTTTGTTTGTTTGTTTATAATTGACTGTTTTTTTGGCCAGAATTAACCACATGGATGATGGTTTGGTGTTGCGTAGTTAAGGACAAAGAGTGTTTATTACTCACCCATTTTAGAGGCCATGCTGGCCTCAAGTAGGGTCAATCCTCCCTCCAATCTTCCCTTTTCCTCCCTCTCCTATGAGGACAGTTGCCATTATTTTATTCTACTTCCTGCTGTTCAAAGCCAAAGACATGACTAGGCTAGACGGCCAGAGTCTGGGTGGGAGGGCACCTGCTTCTTTGCTGGGTTTTATTTCCTAGGGGCCTCCAGCAACCTAGACCAGACAGGAGTGACAGAGTCAAATACTGCAGAGGTGGGCAGTTAATATATGTGATGAGGTGGACCAGCCTAGTCAGGGGGCTCTGTATAAACTGGGGAGTCCATGCCTCATTAAAGAAGCAGCCCCTATGTGCTTTCTGCCTCCTGGAGGAATGTGGGCCGCATTAGCTAGTTCTTTGTAAGAGAGCTAGAAAGCTAATTATTTCATGTAAAATTCTCTTGCTTTAAAAACTACTTAAAATTTTAAACACTGCTGCCCGGCCGGGTGTGGCTCAGCAGTTGAGCGTCGACCTGGGATCCAGGCGATCGGGGTTCGATTCCCGGTCAGGGCACATGCCCAGGTTGCGAGCTCGATCAATGACTCTCTCATCATTGATGTTTCTATCTCTCTCTCTCCCTCTCCTTCCCTCTCTCTGAAATCAATAAAGATATATGTTAAAAAAATTTTTTTAAACACTGTTGAAGCCACACACAAAAATCTTTATGCCAACTACAGTCCATGGGCTGGCTACCGATGGGTGACCCCTGGCCTCCTCGGCCTCCCTCTCTGGCAGGTGCAGTCATGCCAGCCAGCTCCACGTGGAAATGGTAAAATTGGGGAATGGGGCCTTGAGCTTGGAGAAAAAGGCGAAGCTTCGGAGTGCTTAGTTCTAGACCACTTGAACCTATCTAGGCTCAGTGAAAAGAATCCTTGTGACCTGGCCTAGCTTGATCAAATTCAACATGAGCACTTGGGGCAAAATCTCAGCATAATAAAAAGTATCAGTTTTTCCCTCGCTGGTGTTGTTCAGTGGTTAGAGCGTCAGCTCGCATACCAAAGGGTCGCAGGTTCAATTCCCGGTCAAAGGCATATACCTGGGTTGCAGGTTCAATCCCTGGCTCCTGTCGGGGCATGTAGGGAAGGCAACCAATTGATGTGTCTCTCTCACATGGATGTTTCTCTCTCTCTCTCCCTCCCACTCTCTCTAAAAATCAATGGAAAAATATCCTCTGGTAAGGATTAACAACAACAAAGTATCTGTTTTAAGTTGGTGCATTTTCTCAATGGAATACTACACGGCTGTAAAAAAGAAGGAACTCTTACCTTTTGTGACAGCATAGATGGACCTGGAGATTATTATGTTAAGTGAAATAAGCCAGACAGGGAAAGACAAATATCACATGATCTCACTCATATGTGGAATCCACTGAACAAAATAAATTGACAAACAAAATAGAACCACAGGCATGGATACATGGAACAAACTGACAAAGGTCAGAGGGGGAGGGCGGTTGGGGGAACTGGATAAAAGAAGATGAAGAGATTAGACAAAGAACATATCTGCATAGCCCATGGACAGAGGCAGGGGAGACGGGCTGGGTGGAAATGGGTAAAGGTGGGGGGGATGAGGGACATTCATAATAGTGTCAATAATAACAAAAAAGTATCAGTTTTCCAGACTAATTTTCCTGTTATTCAGTGATGAATTTCCCTCATGGTCCTCTGGGATAGTCAAAAGGCAAAAATTAGCGATTCAAGATCCATGTCCTGGCCATCTTTCTTTTAATTATTTGCAGGTAACCCTGCTATGCCCTGCAAAACTTCCTTTGTATATGTGTGGATGAGGCATGTAGGTAGAAGGTGAGGCTCAACATATCCCAATAGTCTACATAAAGCAAATTAACTATAGTGTCCATTTCACTGATTCTGCATAGACACCCCCAAAATTTTGGAAGACCCCAGTGTAGTTCACTATTAAAGCTACAATAATGGGCCCTGGATGGGTAGCTCAGTTGGTTAGAGCAACATCCTGGTAGTTGTGGGTTTGACCCAATGACTGCGTAAATAAGTGGAACAAAGAGATGTTTCTCTCTCTAAAAAATAATAATAATAAAATATAGAGCTGCAATAATGTTTTTAATGAAAATATTCTATTTATTTTCCACTTCTACTATTTCAGGGATCAAGCATTCCTGTAAGTAATTAGATACTTAAGTAGGACTAATTGTTTGTTACACAGAGATCAAAATACTTTACATAGCCTTTGGTTTCAAAGATGTGTACATGTAATTACAGAATGCCATATTTTGGCAATCGGTCTTCTTCCTTCTCTCTGTATTTGGTTAATGAGTTTTTCATTGAAAATCATGTCAGTGAGTGAAACTACATGTTAACTGAACCAACCAAGTAGTTGGATGTTCATCGTTCATAGTGTGAGAAGTTAGAGGTCTATTGTGTTATTTATTGAGCACCTATCATGTGAAGCTCTGTATACTAATAAGAGTAGGAGACTAATTGATCCATTTTTTCTATAAAGTACCCAACAAACCTATTGTCAGGAATATTTGGGCTTGATCAGCTACACATATAAAGTAAGCGCAGCCACATTTCCCCTGTTCTTTGGACTGTTTCCCTTGCGGTGGCAAGCTCTTCTCTAAAGGTCCTTCTCACCCTGACTTTGTGAGGAAGGCTAGGCTCTGCATCCCAGGGCTGGGTCTGAGTCCTTGCTCTGCCCTCACTCACTCAGTGAGCTTGGAGAAGCCCCTCTCTTGGCATCAGTTTTCCCACCTGTTCAGCAGGAATAATGACATGACCAATCTCACGCTGTGATGGTAAGAATCAAATGGGATAACGCATGTGCTTGGGACAGTGTTGGTTATGTAATAATACGCGCCCCAGAAATGTTAACTAATAATATTTCAACACTAAAGTAAATACAGTTCCTTGAAAGGAGGCTCTGCAGTTAGCTAACTCCCGCCCTGAGCAAGTCACTATTCCGTCTACTGAGGCCCTGGGCTCTGCATCTGTAATGAGGAGGTTGGGCTGGATTCTCAACAACTGCTAATTTATAACTTCCCCGAGGAGAGGTTTGAGTGCCTCTGGTCATGCCGAAGTGTGTACTTCTATTTAGGTTAACTCACCCCACCCCTAGCGTGTGGACACAAATGAACAGATTTATCACAGTGTTTGGATGGAGCATTTTGAAGACCATTACAGACAATATAACACTTAGTGTATTTCTACAGAGAAAAACATTTCTTTAGGCAGGAAAAGCGTGGGAGAAACACTTGTGTCATTCGCTCCCTGCTCCTTCCTGCCTCTTCCTGTCCTCTCCGTGAGCAGTTGAGTGAGCTGGGGAGAAGGGCCTGGGCCTGGGGCTCAGCATTCGCTCGGTCGGGAGTAGCCTGGCCTCCACACACGGTGCTGAGTAGGCTGCCTGACTCAGAGCCCTGCGCTGTCCCCGCTGCCCTGGCTGGGTGGGAAGGTTTCATTCAGAGAGAAAAGTTAGGGGTTGCAAATCCAAGCAGCCACTCCACGCGACTTCATCAGTAAAAGCTGGCATTTGGATGTTGGGTTATCTCATTTCTAGTGATATGTTTCTCAATAAGGTTTGAACCCCGGGGGGGGTGGGGAGTGAACTGTTTTTTTTCTGTGGCCCCCGGAATCTCAGTAAATACTATGGGGGTCTATTTAAATTGCTTAGAGGAAAAATGCTCAAGCCCAGTATGGCTCGTGTACGCTTCGATGCAATTTGCTCGCCACACCAGACCGCAAGGATGCAAAGTGTTCAAGGACCTATAAACAGATGCTCCTGGTTAGAAGGTGGGAGTCTCCTGACTCCAGCTGCCTGGCCACTGCTTTCTGAGCCAAACCTCCCTGGCTGAGGACTTTTTCTTGGAATGTGATTGCCTCCCCCCCCCCAGTTCCACCCTGCCTTGGCTAAAAGGCTCTCTGTCCCAGCTCTCAAATCCTGAGGAACTATCCCTCTTGCTCTTATTTAAACATTCTAGTCCAGAAATAACTTGCTGGATGAAAGCGGGTACTTATGTAAGCTCTGCTCGGGCTGATTCACACGGCACGAGCATTTTCTATGCGCTCTTTCTCAGCCTTCTCTCTCTACAGCACTAACCAGGACAACTTTCTCTCCTCCTTGACCTCGTATTAGCTGTTTGAACATCCCCAAGTCTTCAGCAGCCGAAGCGACCGCACACATCATTGCCAGGGTGTCTGTGTCTGTGCCCTTCCACTCTTTCTGCTGCCCTTTGCAACTGAGTCTCAGCAGATCTGAAATTTTCTCATAAGGAAACTGTCCAATGTTAGGCTGTCCAGATAATAAAAGTAAAACCAGCATCTGTTTCCCTATAAGACAAACAAATTCCCAGCTTCCCCCTGCATATCCTAACCACGCCTGATCACCCGCGCGATGCATTTACCTGGGGGGATGCACTGGGCTGTGGAATTTAGGTTCCCCTGATTCACGGGTCTGATGGTGATGAAGACATACATCTCTGAGCTACAGCCACCAGGCTCTGCCAGGCATCCATTGATTCTACAATCCGTTTCTTCTCCAGATTGTGAAAGGAACTGATAAGCCATTTCCTCTGATCACCAGGCACTTCAGGCAGAGCTGGGATGGCTCCTATTGATCCATTGCCTTCACTTTCCGCCCTCACTCCAGCCCTAGGCAAGGCTGAATTTTCTTTAAAACAATTCAAAACACTCCGAGGTGCCAAGAAGTGCAGTCCTTCCCCATGGGTTTTATTTTCCATAGCACTCGGGCTCTCGTTAGCTCTGGGAAAGGATGATTAGCAGATGTGGAAGGTCAGAGGAGCAGGTGTCTACCTCCAATGCTGTGTTTTAAAATAGGGAGATCACAATCCACTCTCAGGAACCACTGTGTACTCCTGAGCGCCGGCTAAATCTGCAGATGGGGCGGGGAGGAGTAAGGCCTGAGTGCAGAAACGTCTCATTCGGGTTGTTTTATATTTAGATAGTATTCTAACATTTATCCTAAAATATTAAAAAAATAATAAATCCCTGCAGATGAATCGCAATGCTAAAATAGCTTCTCCCCTGAAGCTGGATTGATAATGCCTTTTTAGGATATTTAACATACGCGCAGCTGAGCAGAATGCTGCCAGGAAAGCCGTGTCTGGACTGAACCAAGGGCCAACCAGACGACGTCCGGAACCAGAGGGGAGAGGGAAGCCCCTGCTCATAGTCCCCAGGCTCTCAAGGGGTTTAGTGACAGGAGACCAGTGCCCTGGAGGGTAAATGCCTAGGATATTTTTAACGAAAAGAACTAGTAGTTTGGTTTTTTTGTTTGTTCATTTGTTGCCTTTTGATTTATAACAAACAAACTCATAGACACAGACAAGAGTATGGTGGTTACCAGAGGAGAAGGGTGAGGGGGGGATGAACAGGGAAAAGGGGGTCAAATACATGGTGATGCAAGGAGCTAGACTTTGGGTGGCCGGCACACAGTGCAACATGCAGGTGATGGGTTATGAAGCTGTGTACCTGAAACTCATATAACGTTATTAACCAATAGCACCCCAATAAATTGAAAAATAAGGAACATTTACAAAGGATTGTGCAAGTGCTCGTGTGCTCACCACTCAAAATGATCACTATTTTGCGACAGTTATTTCAAGATGTTTTATTTAAAGAAATGAACACGCACCTCCTCTGTTCCTGTCCTCAGACGTATTTCCCTCTCTCCAATCCCTGAGTCAGCTCTCACCCTAAATATAGAGTATGCCTAATCCATGTCTTCATATATCTGTAAATGCCATATAGTATTACCACACTCAATATTTTAAATAAATAGTATCAAAATGCGATTTGCTTTTTTCTCACTCAGTGGCGTTTTTTAGATCTGCCCATGCGGATATACAAAAATATTTCTCATTTATTTTAGCTGTTGCACAACATTCCATCATTATCAATATATCACAACTTATTAATCCCTATTCTCTTAATAGATGAATAGTTGAGTCATTTCCAATTTCATGTTATTAAAAACGATGCTGCAAAGAACATTCTTTGGCATGTCTCTCTGTTGTACATGTGTAAAAGCTTCACAAGGATATAAAGCCAGAAGTGGAATTGAGGGTCATAGAGTCAACTATACTTAGTATCACCAAATCACTTCCCGATGTAATTGTACCAACTGGCACTCCTATCAGCGATCGTGAGTTCTCTTTGTCCACGAGCAAACTTCTTAGAATCTGCCAGTTTTGTGGTTGTGAAATATCATCTGGTTGATTTAATTCCCTAAGTATTAAAGGTTGAGCATCTCTTCATATGCTTCATGGACATTAGGACTTTTTCTCCTGTAAAATTTCTGCTTATATCTTTTGCCTATTATTCGATATGGTTATTTGTCTTTTTCTTATCGATTTGTAGGCGTTCCTTACATAGACTGCTTATTAACCCTTTTTTGCTTTTTTAAAAATTGTGGACACTATTACAGATGTCCTGCTCCTCCCCCTTCCTTTGCCTCCCTCCACCCAGCCCCGGACCCCTCCTTCCCTCTGGCCATCTCCACACTGTTGTCTGTTGTGTGTGTCTATGGGTTATGCAGATATGTACTTTGGCTAATCCCTTCACCTTCTTTCATCCAGTCCACCCTGCCCTCCTCCTCTCTGACAGCTGTCAGTCTCTTCCATATATCCATGCCTCTGGTTCTATTTTGTTCATCAGTTTATTTTGTTCATTCGATTCCACCATAAGTGAGATAAGATGGTATTTGTCTTTCTCTGACTGGCTTATTTCACTTAGCATGATAATCTCCAGGTCCATCCATGCTGTCACAAAAGGTAACATTTCCTTCTTTTTATAGCCCAGTAGTATTCCATGGTGTAAATGTCCCACAGCTTTTTTATCCATTCATCTACTGATGGGCTCCTGGGCTGTTTCCAGATCTTTGCTACTGTAAGTAACACTACAATGAACATAGAGGTGCATATAGTCTGTCAAATTGGTATTTCAGGATTCTTAGGATATATTCCCCAAAGTGGGACTGCTGGGTCAAAAGGCAGTTCCATTTTTAACTTTTTGAAGAAACTCCACACTGTTCCTTAGTGGCTGCACCAGTTGGCATTCCCACCAGCAGTGCGCTAGGGTGCCCTTTTCTCCACATCCTGGCCAGCACTTGTTTGTTGATTTGTAGATGGCAGCCGTTCTGGCAACTGTGGGGTGATAACTCACTGTGGTTTTAATTTGCATCTTTCTGATGATTAGTGACATTGAGCATTTTTTTCATGTCTATTGGCCACTAATCCTTTTTTAAAAAACATATATTGTTCTAGAAGCTCCGCTATGCCTTGACAATTAATTAAGAGCTGGAGATTCACATACTTGGGGGCTTTTTGGAGCATTAAAGGTTAATCTAAAGAATCTATGGAAAAGTGATATTAAGTAGCCTCTTGGTCTGGTCATGGGGTGCTTAGAAAGACCAACAGATTTCAGGGCAAAGGGGAGAACCTCGAGTTTTAATGAAAAGATTTAGGGAGACGATCATCATGATCTCAGGAGCACATATATATGACCTAATTAGATTTTTCTCATAAAATGATTGGAATTTTAACACGGTCGCCGCTCCAGGCCTTTCTAAGCCATGCTGCCTTGAGAGCTGCGCAAGCTTTGTAACTAGATGCCGACAATCTATTTTCAATATAGCAGGTCCTTGATTGGCCTCCTTTCATTCGACGTGGTCTTGTTACAAGTCAATGAGATGCTGTCCATTAACTCTTGCCTGTGTCAATTCACCTGTGATAAAACTGATGTGCTGTGTATCATTTCACTTAAAGGTGCAGCGCCTACTGACTGTGTTAAGCGAGGATTTGCCGTGGTTATGTGGGCAGCTTTTCCTTTAAAAGCGGGGAGGCTGCCCCGTGGCTTGTTACAGTGACGGCCAGAAACGATACTTCACCTGAAACTTGCTGCTGCCTAGCGAGCATCCCGGATTTCCCCAAGCAATGTTATCACTGGATTCTCCAAGTATCATTTTACAGAAATTGCATGTCTAGGAATTTTCGATGGCCTTGTTATTGTAGTGGTGGTGGTGGTGGTGTAGGTCTCTAGGTGTTAATTGAAGGCAGCCAAGCCGGTGCTGCTCACCCTGCTGAGCCCGGGCCCTCGCGCCAGGACCTCCCCGTGCCCACGCCGGTGCCAGCACAAGCCCCGGTGGGGGGGGTCAATCCCCAGAAGGGGGCAGGCAGGACGCAAGGGATCAACGTTTCTTATTGATGTTTCTCTCACGCCCCCCCCCCCCGCTTTCCTCTCTCCGAAATCAGTAAAAAAATATTTAAAATAAGTAGAACAAAAGAGAAGGGGGCAAAGGGAATCAGACGTTAAGAAGCCTAATCAACTAAGGGGCTGAAGCGGACCAGAAGCCTGATTAAGTCGGGAAGTCACAGCTTCAGACGCCCCAGGGGATCCGGGCATCGCTCCGCCGAGGGAATTAACACCCCTCAGTGCTCCACACCCTCCCCCCAGCGCAGGGAGGACCGGCCAGCTTTCCAGTCGTCGTCGTCGTCGTCGTTGTCGTCGTCCCCCCTCCCAGTACAACCGGCCACTATCAGGGATAACTGAGAGCAGAAGAAAACACAAGGAGCAAGAAAAAAACCGCAAAAGCACAGCCTTTGCTGCGCACGCATGCCCAGTAGAAGCCAAGATGGCCCCTCGCGCATGCGCAGTAGGAGCCAAGATGGTGGCCATAAAGGGGAGCAGCCTCACCTGAGGAAAGGAAAAGGAACCCAGAAAGATCACGGAAATGAACTGGTCACGGGCAGAATCCACCAGGGGCCCGTGAGAGACTGAGAAATAGAACTGGTCAGTTTGAGAGAGCGCCCAGTCCTTCCCAAAGCCGAGAGAACATAGTCTAAGCCTTAACAAAGCTCGCCGGCTCTCGCGCCTTCTGGCCCCGTAACGTGCGCGGGTTCTTGGGTTCCCCGGTTGGGTTCTCTCCCGGTAGCAGCCATGCGGCCGCAGGACAGACTGCAAGCGCGAGCCTGGGTGCGGCGGTGCGGCGCCAGGCCTCGCGCCGCCGGGCACAGAGACGGTGCGGGCCCCACCGACGGGGCGCGAGGCTGAAGCGGCCTAAGCCTTGGCGGGGCGCAGAGGCTTTCCACACGGGTCTGTCTTCTGAGCTTGATGGCGAGAAGGCTGGACTCTTTCCACAGTGGGACTAACTCGGAGATGAGACACCGAGACCCTGGGGGCAGTCGTTTGTTTCAACCCCAGGAAACCTTAGGACCGCACCTCACCCGGCCTGCCGTGCGCGGTACCCGGACAGGCTTCTCCCGCCAGCTCTGTGAGGACCCCGTTTCCACCGGCGGCGGCAGCTGAGCAAAACCGCGAGACAGACGTAGGAAGGTAGGTCCCGGCTCCACTTTTCTCACCAAATCCAGAGAAAGCAATGGTTCAGAGGTTGGACGGTCTTCTGGACCTGCCCACAGCTCTAAATCGCTCCCCATGCCCCATGAGCTGGGGGGGATCGCTGACCTAATCGTGGGGACTCAGACCAGCCGACCCTCCACCTGTGGCCGCACGTGGTTCAGGTACATGATAAGGGCCCACGCAGAACCTGCCCACCTCTTCGAGGTTTACTAGGAAGTCTAAATCAGTTTCCTCATGTTCACGAATGGTTAGACGGACACAGAATCCACTCAGAATTCTGCAAAAGGGACATACATAACATTGAAATCAAGAAATAGAGCAAGAACACCCACTTGAAAATAATACTGTCTTAGTACAGACATAAAGTTCAGATAATAGCTTCTTTGTGCTCCGCAATAAAAGTCAACAAAACGTAGCCCCTGAGACAAAGAAGGACGACAGAGATGATAGTCTCGGACTAAACCATAAAAGGAACTAGGTAGGTATTGAGAAAAGAGGAAGAAAGTTATGACTATATGTAAAATTTTTCATGACATTGGAGTCAGTAAAGAGTAGAATCACGCCCTGGCCGGTTTTTCTCAGTGGTTAGAGCGTCGGCCTGTGGACTGAGGGGTCCAGGGTTCGATTCCCGCCAAGGGGAGGTCCCGGGGTTGCAGGCTCCAGGCTCCATCCCTGGCCCCCTTCCGGGCTCAGGTGGGAGGCCACCAATAGATGTCTACTCCCTCCCTCCCTCCTTTCCACTCTCTCTGAAAAGCAATGGAAAAAAATATCCTCTGGTGAGAATAAAAATAAAAAAGAGTAGAATCCCTGCTGTAGAAAACTGAATCAGTAACTGAATTAGTGATATAAAGGAAATGATTGAATCACTCGCCCAGATTGCAAAGACCAATGGAAATGAGAGCTCATAAAATTGAAATAAAAATTAGATACAGTAGAAAACTACTTTCCTGAGCTGAAGATCTGAATTTGCAGGTCAAAGGTATTTATCATGTAGCAATCAAAATTGTTAAAATGAGATTGGCACTTACACATACCCTAGTTAAATAATTGCATTTCAAGAGTAAAGACAATTTTCTACAACAGGCAGAGGGTTTGGTTCTAGGGGGGAAAGGATTACTTATAAAGGGGAAAAAATCAGTTTTCCCTTTCACACAACATTAAAAGTCAAATAATAAGAAAAAGTAAAATATTTAAATAACGCAATAGGTTTAAATAATAAAACCCACAGGCTTCTGAAGAAAAAAAGTGTTCAGGACCAAAAAAGATGAATCAAAACAAAGAGCAAATTATTTAATAAAAGGTCTTTAAGATTAATGCCATTTAAAAATAGAATTGTTCATGTAATTGACTTAAACATTATTATGAAACAGCATTTAATAATTTTTGAAAAATTTAATAATTTTTGAAAAGGAAAAATGTATAATACTAAAAAAATTTACAATAATAAATTTTTATTCAAAATTCCCAGAATATAAAAAGAAGGACATTTGGGGTAGTTGGAGAAATGGCTTAAATTTTTTGAATTTTCATGAGGAAATACAATGCATAAGGTTTCACTCATTATGTTGATAACCGTACTTTTTTTTTTTTTAATGTAAGGGTAACAACCAGGAAATTTTATATTTATTTATTTTATTAAAATGTAGCTGGCATACAATATTATGTTAGTTCATGTGTACAACATAGTGATTCGACATTCCACCTCACAGCAGTCAAAATGGCTATTTTCAAAAAGTCTGCGAAAAGCAAGTGTTGGCAAGGTTGTGGAGAAAAGGGAACCCTCGTGCACTTGATGGTGACTCAAATTGCTGCAGTCACTATGAAAACCAGTATGGAGATTCCTCAAAAAACTAAAAATGGAACTAACAACCAGGAAAATTTAAATCAAGATGCATGCTATTCAGGGAAAAATGTTAAGATAAATGATGCTCCCTCTCCATCCTTATCATGGGCCAGTCCCAGCAAAGTCTACTGTCACTGAGAACATTAAGCCACACTTCATGGTAGTTTATGGTTAACAACATCTCCATGAGAAGATATGCAACAAGTTAATAGCCACACTAGATATATGCCATAGGAAATCACTAGCAGCTAAGAAAAACTATTTGGTCTTCACAAGCAAACACAATATAGGTAGCAAAATATTCCTGGTGCTCTTTTCTGAATTGAGATGAATTTAAGGCTCACAAATTTACTTGGCTTGCCCTAAGGTTTCAATGAGTTTACATTCCTTCTGCAGTTAACCTGTCAAACTTCTGGCTTTGAATTTTATTTATTCAGAATTTTTTATTAATAAAACCACCCCATCAATGTCATGGACTGAAATTTCATTTAGATCTTGAGAATCATAATTCTAGACGGGATAATAAATGAACACTCAAGTGAAATAAAGTTTAACAGACCCTACGTTAGTGAAAACTTAACCTCCATACCCTTGGTTCCATTGAAAATAGTATATTCAATGTATTTTGCTACTTAAGGAAGCACTGAATGTGTCCTGTTTTTTGTTTTGTTTTGTTTTGTTTTATTTTGTTTCACTTCCAAACAGTGAATGAACTTTACACTGTCTTCGAAATAAATGTATCTCTGGTATAAGGGGAACACAATGTCATAAATAGAGAAAAAAAATAAGTAAAAGCCAAAGGAGTGGGTGTTTGGAAAGTTAACTTTTGTATCACTGCTGAATTTGTAACCTTTGCTGGCAGTTCCAGATAAGATATAACAAAGATAGACTCTAAGGAGACGGCCCTAAATTGGAGAAATACTAAAACAGTATACATGTCTATATTGGGGGGGCATGATTACCTCAAAGTCCATTTCCAACAGCCTGCGTTGTTCAGGCTCTATGTAGAACAACAATCTGCTTTTGACACATGGTAACTCAATCTCTCTCCCCATATAGAACACAAAATATTTTAGAAAGTTTAAATAAATAAGAAACAGAAAAGATAAACTCATGTTTTTAAGTCTATTTTTGGTTAATTTGATCCAGTCATGAATAATGAAATAATGCAAACTTGATAATAGTGTAACTGAAAATTGTAATAAATTTTTAAAATAATAACTATTCAAAGGGAATGGATTTTAATTTTAAAATTTTTACTGTAATAGTTTGCTACTTCAACAGTGAGTGTATCTTTGACCTCAGAACTTATTGCTTATGAGAGTCATTATTGCCTGTCTGAATATGCCAGGCCTTTCACTGGCCTTTTCTTCATGACAGTTTATAATTTTATGTCATAGCAGCCATCAATGGCAATAGAGCCTTATTCAAGTTAATGAATAATTGTCCTTTATAACTATAAATCTGCTAATCATTAATATTATGAACCCAATTTAACAAAGATTTTGAGTGTCAAATTAGGGCCATTTTGCTTCTGTCCTTTAAATGGTGGAGAGTGTGGAGGGGAGGGAGTAAAGGGTTGGAGCCAAGCCCAGTTGCTGCCATGCAGAAAAAGATAAACACTATTGAAGAACTGGGATTTGTGTTTATTGCGTATCTAATATGTGCCTAGCATTGCTAGTTGCTGTACATCATTGTTGCATCTAATCCCCCAGTACTTAACATGTGTGTATTACTATTCTTATTTTTCTAATAAGGAAGTAAAGGTTTGGAGAAATTAACATACTTGCCTATAGTTTAGCTGCTTTGCTAAAATTTGAATCCAGTTTCTTTTGACTTTAAATCACCATTCTTTCTACCACATTTCTGATACCTAAACATATGTATCATTGAAAATTACTCACAAACTATGTGACACAGGCTTGAAAATTTCTAGCAAGTTCAGTTCAATCCTGAGCAATAACACAATGATTTACAGTTTAGTTATTTCTTTAGCATGAAATCGTTTTTAGTGAAAAATGATGCAAGTTTATATTACATTAGGGTTGGCATCAATGCTATTTTGAGAAAACCTTTAACAGAATCTGAGGATCTGCAGGGAGTTCAAATTTTATCTAGTCTAATCGTAGCTGGAAATTTATGTCTGTCACTCTGATTAAGATGTTGAACATCATTAAGATGTTAATACATCAAGCTGGAAATTTTCTAGGCATCCTCTTTGCTGAAGAAAGAGAAGCCATAGGTAGAATGAGTTGCCAGGAAATCAGTGGCAAGGTAGGAAAACAAATTGAGTGAGAAACTAAGAAGTAAATTCAAGTACTTCACTTTTCCTCTCCATCCAGGGTTGAAGACCAATAGAAATAAATATTCAAATGGTGCTGGACTAAATGAAATTTGAGGTCCCTTTAGACCAGGAAGTTCTGTGATGATACTAAACCTTTGCAGAATGATGATGATGTCATTATGGATGGAGAAACCTAACATAAAACCTCATGAAGCTGAGAGGGTGGGGAAGTGATGTCTAAAGACCTCACATTGGTTGCGTGTATTCAGCTAGGAGGGCAGTGGTTTAGAAGCACCTAGGGTATATTTGGACCAACTGCATTTGGGTGACTGTGGTAGACTGAATAGTGGCCTCCCATATATGCCATGTTCTATTTCAGAGCCTGTGAGGGTTACCATATATGGCAAAAGGACTTTGCACGTGTAAGTAAGGACCTTGAGATGGGGAGTTATTCTGGATTAACCTGGTGGTTAATTATCTCACAGTTTCTGTGGGTCAGGACTCCAGGAGTGGCTTAGCTAGATGGTTCTGGCTCAGGCTCTCATAAAGTTATAATCGAGGTGTCAGTTGGGGCCTCTGTCATGCGAGCACCTGCCAGGACTGGAAGATCATTTTTAAGATGGCTCAGTCAAATGGTAGGAGGCCTCAGTTCCTTGCCATGTAGGCCTCTCCATAGAACTGCTTCATAGAGTGGCCTCACAATATGGCAGCTAGCTTCCCCAGAGAAAGCAACTTGAGAGAGAGAGAAGACAAAGCTGCAATGCTTTTTATGATCTAGTCACAGTGTCACTTCCACCATTCTTTATTCATTTTAAACGAGTCACTTTGACTAACGTACAATCAAGAGAAATGGAATTAGACCCACCGCTCTTGTAGAAAGACATATTAGTGAACATATTTTTAAAAACTACCATACCTTCTAACCTTATCTTCCCTGGACAATAATTCAGCATGTAGGGATGGGGCTGAGAATGGAGAATTTTCTAGGCAGAGAACAAATACAGAGTAAGGACACACAGGTAGGGAAACAAAGTTTGTTGGGTAACAGCAAGTATCCTAGATTAGAAGGTAGAGTGAGGACAGGGAAATGAGGAAAGAGGGGAAACATAAAATGGGAAGAGGAAGGAGAGCTTGAAGAGGTTTTTACTTGCAGTGGTGGAAAAAGGAAAGCAACGGAATGGCATGATTAGGAAGGGTATTTCTTTAGGAATATTCATCTGGGAAGATGGAGGCAAGCATTGGACACTGAACTCCAAAACCATTAGGAGACCAATATCTTTGCAGTAAGGTTTCTGGGACCTTAACTTGAACAGAACATTGGGCGCAAAAAGTAGGGAACAGATGCTATAGTTCTTGTTAATGAAATAAGAGAGGGGCCCAGAAAGAGTTGCCAAAAGTGACACAGTGTTTCTGGACTGGATGATGATGGTATGTTATTAATCAAAAGGAAAGGAAAGAGCACAGGGGACAGAGGTGTGACTTTTGTAGACAGATTGCATAGGATCAGAAATAATTACAGGCCATCAACTGTGTACTTTCCTAGGAAAATGATGAGATTGTGTTGAATTGTTGACCCTGGGTTATGGTAGAACATTCAAGGGGAGATGCATCACAGGCAATCAAAATGTCAGTCTAGATTTCAGGGGAGAGGTCAGGTTTAAAGACCAGTCCTACTATCCACACAGAGGAAAGACAGGCCAAGGACAGCCTGGGGCCAACCATGGGATTGGGAAGTGTCAGGGAAGAGATTTCTGTGTCTTATTCATAACTTGAATCCCACAGCTACAAGTGACTTGTGAATGGTTTGACTTATCTTTTAAAACTTATTTTTCTTTGAAGTGTTCAAGAAAAAGTGCTCAGGGAGTGACTTCAGTTCTAGCTGGTGAATCACTGTATTCGGTTTCTATTGCTGCTATAACAGAGTACTGCGAACATAGTGGCTTAAAACACCACCAATTTACTCTCTAAAGTTGTAGAGGTTAGAAGTCCAAAATCAGTTTCCCTGGACTAAGGTTAAGGTGTCTGCAGGGCTGATTCCTTCTGGAGGCTCTGAGAGGAGAACCTGTTCCTTGCCTTTTTCAGCTCCTATGAGCCACCTACACTCCTTGGTTTGTGACCCCTCCCTCCATCTTCAAAGCACATCACTTCAGTCTCTGGTGCCTTCCTCACATCATCTTCTCCTCTGACTCTGACTCCTCCAGTGTCCCTCTTATAAGGACACTGTCTGCACGGGCATGGCTCAGCGGTTGAGCATTGTCCTAGGATCCAGGTGATCGGGGTTCGATTCCCGGTCAGGGCACATGCCGGGGTTGCGGGCTAGGCAGCCAATCAGTGACTCTCTCATCATTGATGTTTCTCTCTCTCTTTCTCTCCCCCGCCTTTTCTCTCTCTGAAATCAATGAAGATATATATATATATAAAGAATGTCTTGAATGTCTTTGATGTGTTGGATTCAAATCTAGGGACCAGGGATGCAGGAGTGAACTTACAAATCTGGTGTCTGCTCTTATGCTAATTATAGTCTGTCAGGGGAAACACATATTAAATAAGTAATTACCCAAATAATTATCTAATTACCATATGATAAGGTCTGTAAAGGAGAAGACAACTGGGCTATGATAGCACTGACAAATCTGCTCTAGCAGAATAGAGGAGACTTCTAAGCACCAAAGAACTAAGAGTCCCCATGGGACAATCTAGGGCTTTGAAGAGGACTTTGGACAACAGTAGAGTCCAAGGTCGGGAAGGTGGGCTCTATATGCAACTGCCTGGATTTGAATACAGTCTCTGGATTTTACTCATTTCATGACCTCAGGCAACTTTCTTACCTTTTGGACCTTCAGTTTTTTCATCTGAAAGTAGTCATAATAATAGTATCCCCTCGTAGAGTTTTGGAATGGAATCAATAAGCTAATACATGTGCCTGGCACATTGTAGATGCTCAATTAAAATTAGTTACACTTCTGTTTTGAGTTTCTCTGGTCTGTTATTGGTTTCTAAATCAATAGGATCAGCCCATCACTCTTAAGTCCCAGCCCCATCTCTCTGTGAAGGAGGATTGTGAGTCCTACTTCATAACCCTGGCTGTAAGCAATCACCTTCTCAGAACATAACTTTAAGGTTATACACCAAATTGACCTGGGATTGACGGTTTTAGGGTGGTAGAAACAGAAGGGCACCTCTGAAGCCTTCAGAGAAGCTCTGCTATTACGTAGAATCAGTGATAAACCTATACAATCAAACATCACAAATGATTTCTCTCCAGACTTATACTATTTGTACAACCTCTTATATGGTTAGACATCTTATATGGCGGGAGCCTTTCCTCAGTATCCAACTAAAGGCTTTTTACTGTCGTCATTGCATTATCCTCTAAATACTTTAAAAATGCTCATCATGAGGTGAAATGTAATAGGGGACATAAGGAAAAGGAATCAGTTGCAAACACTTTGGCCTTATACAAATAAACTAAGATTTTATAAAGATATATCCAGGCAAGATTAAATCTCAGAAGAGTCTAGATATATTCTGTGAGTCAGCATCATGCAAATAATATTATAATAAACTATGTATTTCTTAACACATGAACCAAAAGTGCTTGTAAAATACTCTGAATAGATAGTGGGGATATGTGGCCATAGCTACAAAATAACACACACACCAACAACAGATGGTGAAAAAAAGTCAGCCAACATATCTCGGTGTTGTGTGGACCATGTGTTTTATTGCAGTTGACCTTAAACCTTCTTTTCTATGTCTCCCCACATCTCTCAGCTATGCCTACCCTGCAGTTTAAACATCTTCATCAGAAAAGCATAAACTGAAGGAAAATAGGAGCTCAGCTAGTACTCTGTGCTGCTAATTTGCTGATTTTCCCCCCACTCACACTTTTTGCTGGTTTCTCTTCCCATTAACATTTTTAGTTGCAAACAGATTATGTGTTAAGCAGTAAATCCTGCATAATACATGATCCAAAATAATTGTTCTTGATGGGACAGGGAAACAATTTTTCTACACAAAACAATTTCCAGATGAACCTTCATAATTTATACTACTAGAGCACAAACAGCAGGCTTTCCTAGGCATTTTTTGCACCAAAGAGAGTTGATGATAATGATGCTGAGACTGTTAGATGCACCAAAGTGCTAGCTGAAATGAACCACACCACCAAACATGGCAGGCACAAGGAGGTAGTAGGAGCATATTTTGTTAGCTCCTCACTTTAAGGAGGTGACATTCTCTTTAAGAAATTAGAGATTTCCTTTGACCAGGTCTAAAGAGTGAAATAAAACTAAAGGTTGTCAAGAATTGTTCTTTCCAAATTGCTGTGGCCATTCTGCATTGAGTGTGAACATGGCACGGAGAAGCAGTGAGATTCATGCTCAAATTAGGAATGTCTCAACAAATCCCAGTAAAATGCAACACTTTAACCTATGCAGCGCTTAGTGTGGATTTTTAAAATCCATGGTCATGTGGAGGTTGGTGGTCTGGTAATAAAGCACACTGCATCCAGGCAAGATGTTCCTTTCCTTGTCTGACTCACAGGCTTGCATTAGCTAAGACTTTATTCCCCAAGTAAGAGATTGTTGGTGGCTTCAGTAAGAGTGGAGGATTGAGCCCTGGCAGGTGTGGCTCAGTGGTTAGAGAGTTGGCCCTCGGACTGAAGGGTCCCGGGTTCAGTTCCGGCCAAGGGCACGCACATTGGTTGCAGACTCCATCCCCAGCCCTGGTCAGGGCACATGCAGGAGGCAACCAATCGATGTGTCTCTCTCACATCGATGTTTCTCTCTCTCTCTTCCCCCCTCTCCCTCTCTCTCTCTCTCTTTCCCCCTCTCCCTCTCTCTCTCTTTTTCTCTCTCTCTCTCTCTCTCTCTCTCCCTCTCTCCCTCCCCCTTCCACTCTCTCTGAAAAGCAATGGAAAAAATATCCTCAAGTGAGTATTCAAAAAAAAAAAAAAAAAAAAAAGAATGGAGGATTTATGTTGAGGATGTGGGGTTGACTTGAAACTCAGGTCAAGATGCAGCCATTTCTTGAAAGAACTAGATCCAGGAAGCCTGGGCACATTCTCTTTCCAAGTCCAGCATTGGTAGTGCTGTCCAGTAGCAGGATCTGGGTCCAGTATGTAGTTTTTCCAGCAATTAGAAAAGGGGCTTTCCTTCACCCCTACAGTACGTCGGCCCAGCCCCAGATGGCCAATACCTCCCGTTCCTAGTCTAATACCAGCCTGGTGGAGGACTTTGTCCTGAGCAGGTCTCTCTCCTCAGAAGTCTGAGTTTCAGCCCTGGGAACTCTCCTCCAAGTTTCTAAATTTTAATAATTCCAGCCTTGTCCTTTTATTCCTCCAGCCATGGGAGTGATAGCTGCTCCCTATCATTTTCTATACCTTCAAGTTTTTTCTTTTTCTTTTTCTTTTTTGGTTACATAGTTGACAATTTTATACCTAGTTAACAATTTTTAAAATTATTTTTGTTCAATTAACTGGTGGGTTTTCTGTCTCTTCATTGGACCCTGACTGGTATAGGTGTCAATTATTGAACTACCTGGTTTCTGCAGTCCTACTGACTTTAAATTTTTCTAATATACAAATGCACTTTGGTAAATCACAAGTATTACTCAAATATAGTAAGAGTAGATCACCATTCATGACAAATAAACACCATGATAACAGGTTTCCTTTTGTAATTTCTTTTTATCACAGTAATCCTATAAGGCATGTAATGTGATGATTCTGGTTTTATCGAGGAAGTAACTGACTTCAGGGAAATTGTCTAACCTTTGAGAGGCAGGAGGCTAGTAAGTGACAGAACTCAGTAGGCATGTCTGGATCTCCCCTTCGCTCCTTTCTGCCAGCGATCACAGCACTCACAGCATCATGTTTTCATGGCACCTCTCCTCAGACTGTCAGTACAAACACCAGGGTTTTATTTAGCTTAATATGTTAAATGTAGTCGCTGGAACAGAAGATCCACAATGAATGTCTGTTGAATTAAAGTTTGAAACTTGAAGAAATTGGTCCATATGGATTTGAAAAGACAGGATGATTCATAAAGAGAAGTCCTAGAGTTATTGGGACAGCTGATTGGAATGGCTTTTAAAGCAGATGCAGGACTTGTCATCTAAACTGTGTGATTGCCTGCCCAGGAAGGGAGAGTTCAGTGTGAGCTATTCTGTGTGCAGAATCCAAGTGAGTACTCAGAGACTGCCATCCACCCAGGAAGCACAGGCCTAAATTAAGACAAAAGTCACTCCTCTGTGACCATAACACTACAAGAGATCTCTGGATTGAACAAAAAAACGGGACCTGGTATTAAATTGATGATACAAAACTTGCCTAATTCAAATGTAATTTTTGTCCTAAATGTCCTCACATTTTGAAACAGTTGGTCTACTTTTCTATGGTATAGGGAACCCCGGTGGTTCTACCTTTATGGGGAAATAAACTCTTATTTTTGGAAAGTAATAGACAGTGACCCTGACTGTAGTGACACTGGCAGAAACCCTTCTAATTAAGAACTACCCAGAGGTTTCAGCCAGTTAAGATGTACCATTGCCTCTTGAGAAAAATATAACAATCTTCCTATAATTTGGGTTACTTTTACCACACTGGTATGTTGGTATGGTAGTTGGAAATTTAAATATTTCAAATTCATTACACTGGAATGACCTAGAGAATTGATCAATTTGTTCTACTTCTTAGTGAAAATTTTCTATAATTTCAGGTGCACCAAAATGCTTATTGGCCAACAGAAAGACAAAGAATTAGTTCAAATAATCTTAGAACCTTCCATATCGAAGCACTTGGGAAATCATTTTGCCTTTCCTAATGTACTGATTTGTTTGTTATTAACAAATGTTCAAGCTCTCAGCTGCTCACATATTTTTTGCAGCTGTTTGCTAAAAGACCTGGAGAGTGTTTTAAGGTTCAACTTAGTGTCAAGCTGTTGAAAGTTTCCAAAGTCAGTTTCTAGGCATAAAGGGCCACAATCTCTCAAGCCCGGTGTTGTGGAATTTTTGATGATATTTCAGTGCAAGCAGTTTTGTTTTGTTTTGCATCACTAGTAGATTTTATTTTATTCATTAAAATATGACTAAGAAGAATTGAATGGCCATGAAAACATGAATTCTTCAACTTGAATTACAATAAAAGCTTTTCTTTATGGAAATCCATGTTTCAATGAACTTATAAAAGTTTAGACTATAGTAAATATCCAAAATTTGTTCCAAATTCAATTGAACTAAAAATCTTAAATCTTTCTAACAATGTGGGCCTTGGTTTAGCCATGAACATAGAGCAGGAAACATGAAATAATAAATCATAATTCTGACGGCTGTCTTTCCAAATGCCACTTGGCAAACTAATGGCTTTCTACAGAAGATTGAAAATTTGCATATTGAAAGTCAAAAACCAGCACGTGAGAATTTATAAACATCTGAGATCCCTCCAGCTGATAAAATTGACTTTAGCATACATGACACTTAAAAAACCTTTTTTTCAATTACAGTTTACAGTTAATATTATTTTGTATTAGTTTTAATTGTATAGCTTAGTGGTTAGATAATCATATACTTTATAAAGTGTTCCCCCTGATATTTCCAGAACCCACCTGGCACCATACATACTTATTTTAATATTATTGGCTATGTTCCCTCTGCTGTACTCTATATCCCTGTGACTATTTTGTACTTTCTTGACACCTTCACCTTTTTCATCCGGTCCTCCAACCCTCCTCTCCTCTGGCAACCATCATTCTGTTCTCAGTGTCTACGAGTCTGTTTCTGTTTTGTTTGTTCGTTTATATTGTTCTTTAGATTCCACATATAAGTGAAATCATATATTAGTCTTTCTATGACTGACTTAATTTCACTTAGCGTAATACCCTGTAGGTCTGTCCATGCTGTGGCAAATGGTAAGATTTCATTCTTTTTTATGGCTCAGTAATACTCCATCATAGCAAAGCTTTTTATGCACTTGCTTATTGATGAGCATTTGGGTTGCTTCCATAGCTTGGCTATTGTAAATAATGCTGCAGTGATCATAGGGGTGCATATATTCTTTCAAATTAGTGTTTCCAGTTTCTTTGGATATATTCCCAGAAGTGGAATTGCTGCACCTCAAAGCAGTTCCATTTTTAATTTTTTGAGAACCCTCCATACTGTTTTCCATAGTGGCTGCACCAATTTGCATTCCCACCAACAGTACATGGCACTATTTTTTAAGTAATAAAAAGAAATAAGTATTTAGTTAAATACAATATTATGGTAGAAAATCTTAAGTGCTTTATCTAATATTTAGAGCTTATTAGCTATGAAATAACATTCCTTTGAGTTTCAGTTGGTTCCAGACAACATCTGTGATCCATATCCTTAAAATCCATAGAAATATAAAATCCACATATTATTTGGTTTTACAACTGAATATTTGATATTAGGCTATATTAATGAGTCCAGTTATTAAAATTGTCTTAACTGTTTGCTCATAGAAAAAAATGTGATGTTCTTCCTTTTTCTGCCAACGATCATGAACACTATCAAGTATCCTCATTGATAAAACACACACACACACACACACATATTTTGAGAGAATTATTGCCAAGTTCAGCAAATTAAAGGTGGAAGCTATGAACTTGCTGAAGGCAAATAAGATAACTATTTCCCCTTTTTCTTGCCCATAGCAATGAACAATGGGACATTGTAAGATATCAAAAGTTAGATGCCTAAAATTGTCCAAAATATTAAATAATTTTGCTATAAAGTACATTAGAATAGCATGTTATATGTATATTTACAATGTAAGAATACCGGTATTAACAATAGAAGAAATGATTACTTGGAGGCCTTCTGATTCTAATATTCTGTGATAATTCAGCATCTTGCCGTTATTTGTTCCAAAATTGTCCACTGGAAACATGGCACGATTAGTTAAGCAAATCATTTCCTCATAAGAAGCTGGCTCCCTAAACCACTTGTTAGGAAAAAATCCCAAATAGCCAGTTTCATAATTCGATGATCACTGGGTTTCCATTTCACAAAGGGACAGTTTGGCCCTCATGTTAGGTCAGACGGCCGCAGGAACGCATCATTTTCCCAACCACCACCCACACCCGTACACGTGCACACATGCTATGTATGCTTCCTTTTTATGGGGGCTTATTGGATGATATTAAGATAACTTTTAACCTGCTGCTGCTGCTTAAATGAAATGGTTTTGATTTGGTTCTCATTAGTGGCTAGCTTGAAATATAATTAACACAGAACAAAGAAGGAGAGGTAGTTTTCAGTAACATTGCAGGGAAAAAACACACACAAAAACACCAAACCTATTAATGCACTCAGTTCTCTCAGTTAAGAGCACAGATCTTACATATGTGGATTGTGCTTATTCATCTTATTGTCATGAAGTTTGATACTCACAGGAATCCACTCCTAAATTTAATGTGTGCCTGAAATGGAAGAAGGAACGTAATGTAACATTTACTAGACGCCCACCATGAGCCAGGCATTGAGGGTACTTTTGTATCCAGTCTCAGTTAATGAACCCTCCAAAGATCCCTTGTGATTAGAATTATTATAACATCCCCTATTTTACTAATAAGGAAACAGACTCTGAAACTAAATGCCTACTTGGTATTAATAGTAAGTGGCCTGGATCTGAGTTTTGTGGGGGTTTTTTAAATGAAAAACTAAATCTGATTCCTGGGCCAGTGTCTGCTGGGAAGATACAAAATGGTACCCAAATGGGTAAGTAAGCAGTGGGCATTTTGTAGTATCTGACAGTTGATAATTACTGCAATTGATTTGAGTAATTCTTAATACAATATTTGCTTTCCTGTTTCCATGTAAGTTCCACAAGGAAGATGTTTATTCGTCACTATCTCTAGTGTCTAGCACTGAATAGGTGTTCAGGAAATATTTGTTGACTATTGAATGTGCTCTGTCTCTCCTGCTAACTTTCTTAGAAACTCTTCTGCGGAGGTTTACACAACAATCATCGGACAGAATAATCATCGATATGCCCAATACACTTCCCCGTCAGTTTTCATCCTGTGCTCAACCAAGGGTCATTATCATTTAGAAGGAGACGATAGCCAGCTTTTAGCTAATTGCTTTCAAATCACTTAGGAGAGTTTTCCAGTTAGAAAAGATATTTATTTATTTATTTATTTAAAATATATCTTTATTGATTTCAGAGAGAGGAAGGGAGAGGGAGAGAGAGATAGAAACATCAATGATGAGAGAGTCATTGATCGGCTGCAACCCACAACCCAGGCATGTGCCCTTACCGGGAATCTAACCCTGATCTCCTGGATCCTAGGTTGATGCTCAACCGCTGAGCCATGCCCGGCTGGGCTAGAAAAGATATTTAACAATTATTGCACCTTTGCTATATGCCAAGTATTGTTAGAGCTTTCCATGTGTTGTGTTACTTAATTCTTACAGTGGGTATTTCCATGCTCCCCATTTTAAAGGTAAAGGACCTGTGGTTTAGAGCGGTTAGGTTACCTTTCCTACCAGGAAGAGTGATGAATGTGGGGTAAGCCGCAGAAAGACAAACTGTTGCTCTGGGGGTGTTGGTGAGCCCAGGCTCTCCAATCTCCCACAGCTGCCTGGTGGAGTCCATGCTCATAGCGCAGCCCACTCATGCTCCTTCACTCTACCCTGCTCCCCATTTCGGCTGCCTTGAGCATGAAGCTTCAACTCTTCCTTTCTGAAGAGCTTCCTCTGCCCACAGAGCAACATTCCAGAATGCTGAGCCCCATAGAAACTTCAAGGCACTGCCCAACCGTGCCGTATGCCCTTCGTCCGCGCCCCCCCCCCCCCCCCCCCCCCCGCTCCACAGCCCTGCACTGGGCTCCACCCAGATGTGGATAAAACAGCCTGCAGATGACCTAGACTTATGCTACAGGTCTACCTGGGCAAGAAGTACCAGGTCTCTTTTCCTCACCCCTTGGTCTACTGCTATCCAGGTACCTGCACATAGAACTGTCGACTCTCATTGTCATGGTGAAATAGATGTCTGGGAGACATTGACAGACTGAGATTCCTGCTGTAGGCTCAGCTGGACCCTGCCAACATGTGGATCCACTGTCAACAAAGGTCAGCTTTACTTGTGAAGTGGAAACCATCATGTTTTGTTTATTTATTGCTGCATAGTCAGTGCCCCCAAATGTAATGGCTTAAAACAGCAACCACTTTGTTGCTATGCTCATGACTCTGTGGGTTGACTGGGACTTGCCTCTGCGGTTTTTATGTTATTGTTTGATTCTCTCCTGCAGCTGTTGTCAGATGGGAGCTGGGTTGGAACATCCCAGATGGCTTCCATTGCCTTCCTTCCTCCTGTCGCCCTTCATACTAACTTTCTACATAGCCTCAGGTCCCAGCCCAAGTGTCACTTCCTTCAAGAAGATACCCATCCCTTACTCCAGGAATGAAGGTCTCCTTCATCCTTATCATGCTTGTAGTGTCTGGTTTGTTGTCTGTCTCCCCTGTGGACTATGACCTGTGTGAGGGCAGAGCCATGACCATTATTCATGACTGTGTCTTCAGTATCATATACAACATCCCATCTATAGTAAGTGTACAGGAAATATTTCAAGGAATGAACAGACGAATGACCACCTGGAAGCCACCTTTTAATGTTCAGAAGTTGTCATGTCTCTTAACTTCCAAATATATTCTACTTTTTCTAGGTTCTATAAAGTACATCTATACATAGTAAATGAAAAAAAAAAGAAAAAAGTACTGCCCGAATTATCCCAACAATAACACAAATGAAACACTCTGTTTTCAATTATTTATAAATTTCAAGTGAAATTTCATTTGTGACTATTATAAGGCTATCTGGACTTTTCCTTCAATTCATTTGATTATATGTATATATAGAAAGATGAAAATTCTTACCCTTGATAAAGTTAGTTTTTTTAAAGCTATTTTTCTCCCATTAGCGGAGTATTAGGGGACAAAGAAAAAATGTGGCCAAGTCTGTTTTTGTAGGCTGGGGAAATGTTTCTCAATTCTTACAAAAAAAAGTTTCCTGGCTCCTTGGCTTTGGCAGTTTCAGGCTTTGCCTCCAGAAATAGAAAGGAAGTGTTTAATTTGATAATTAGTGATGCAAATGCTATAATCTGCCTTGGGAGAACCAGCTGATAGGCAAAGGACATGTAAAACAATGTTGCTTTGATTATCTCAGCCAACCTATTGATATTTTTTTCAGGGCTCTTACTGAGAAAAAGCATGATACAAGAGATCAAGTCAAGCAGATCAACAGTTATTCAAACCGCATTAGAACCCCTGTTTGTTGAGTTGCTTTGCTGGAGATATTTAGATAAGCAGACACCATCTTTAATCATTGTTTATATTGGTACAGTCTTGTTTTCAGTCCTATTGCTTCTTAAAACTAAACTGTTTTTGATTTGTTACTTTATATTTATTATTTGGACATTTTTACTGACTTATTTACTCTAATAGGGATTTTCTTTAAACTCTGGCTATAAAATACAGTATAATGCAATTACAGTGAACCACAGGCTCAACTTCTCCAAAGTAGTTATTCTGCCTGTCAATTTCTAATTCATAAAATACAGAGCTGAGAACCAGAGGCATTTAAATGAAGTCCTAGGAATCTCTCACTACCTGATCCAGAGGGTGGCCTGGGCTCACCTGCGTCTGTATATGTTTTCATTTCATGACCTTTACTAGTACCCTTTTCACTGTGCTTGCTTTCCTTCTCTGGGCTTCTTTTCCCTGTCTGTCTGGGATGGATACATTTTTCCCCCCCCTCTCCTTTGAGGACAGTATATAGTCTGTGATTTTATATATGGGTTTGTGTAATACCTATTTTTATACTTACACTTTGAAAATATATATATATTAGAAATGGCGTCAAATGTATTATTGTATATTCAATTTATACTTATAGGAATTTAGAGACTTTGTCTTAATCTTTGCTATATCCCCAGTAGCAGAAATAGAACCCAATATACTAATGCTACTGGATGCATATTGCTACATAAAGAAATGAACACAAGTAAGGGTTGAAATGTGAAAACTGTCTTCTTTAATAACTTTGCAATTATGTTGCCAGAAATTTTTGCTCTCACTGAAATGAGTGAAAACATTTCATCATTTAAGTGTTTGTCATTTGTTAATGAAACAGATTGATCCCAAGGGCTCTATGGGCCCAGTGACACATTTAGTGTTGAACATTCAGTACTTTATATAAACTCTGAAAAGCCGGGGTAAAGGAAATGGGAAGAGGGTGAATTTCACTTTGAAAGAGTTTATAAGGCCCCAGGCTTGGTCCTTGAATATCCCTTTCAGTTTACTCCAATCTGGTTTAATTCCTAACACAATTAGCCAAAAACAGGAATGAGGACAGGAAGAGATTTCTGGTTTCCAGAAGGGAACCTCTGGGTCACAGCCAAAGCTATCACCTCAGATGAAAATAATATGATTTACCACAAGAGAGGAGTTCCTGTCTCCTTTCATCCAGAGCTCGGAAGGGGGGCCATGTGTGACAGGTTTGTCAGGACGCTAATGACTGCCATCAGACTCTTAATGCAGGGTGCAAACTGATGGTCTGAAGACCAAATCTGGCCCACAGATGTATCTTATTTGATACACCCTTTTTTTCTTCTTCATTGAATTAGTTGCCAACTTAGAAAGTCAGGAGAATTCACATAAAAGCCTGATTTCCCCCCTGCCTCACCCCCCCAAAAAATAAAAGATGCAGCAAGACTGTCCTTCCCGTCCCAAATTGTAGCAACAGTTAGCTGGTGCTAAAGCCCACATTCCGTGACTGCCTGTGTTTCTACCACAGTCCCAACTGCCTATTTCACTCTCATACTGAAAATACTTTCAATTTGCCATTCCACACCCCTCTCATTGTTTTCTTTCTTACAGCCTGCCTACCTCACACATTTCCCCATCTGGGCCCTAAATATAATTAGTGTCGTAGACTGCCCCACAAATATTGTTGTTAAACTTCCATCCTTCTAGCTTGAGAGTGACTATGAAAGTGTCCTGACTGTGACTTAGCCTTCATCATTCCAAATCAACTGGTTGATTCCATTAGTTCCCCCAAAACCTCAGTATGCATGTGGTCACTGAAAGGGTCAGGTGCATCAGCAAAAGTTGAGTGAAAGAATCGGCCATTGCTGTGACTGTAGGTGCAGACAGGGTTTCCTAGCTGAGTGTCTCATGATAATCCTTTTAACTTAGGTCAAGTCAGTATGCTCTTGGGAAAAGAAGACAAGTCGGGTGTCAAAAGAAGACAACTAATTTGAATGTGGACAGTGCTCATCTTTATGATAGCATGCATTGTATATTGATGTGTACATCTAGTGCTACATATACATGTCAGTGTACATAATTAGACACCAAATTATTTACACTGTTCCCCTAGGACCATATAAGGGGTTTTTAAAGTTAATTTTAGCTATACAACTTTTCGTTGATTTCCTTAATTTTTTATTTACTTAGATTACTTTTATTATAATAGTACCTAAATAACATAAACAAAATTAGTAATTAATAGTAAATGTCTGTGGCCTCTAACACATTTATACCCAGAATACATTGACTGTTAATTGCAAACAGAATAACACTAACAATACAATTTAAATGACTAACATGAACAGTTGATTTTGCTTTGCTGAAATGAGCACTAGCAGAATAAGGACACTTCTGCATGATACACGTTCCCTTAAGGAACCACACTGGACAAGCCCTCGGTGCCACACCTGAGCTTCCTGGGGCAAGGGCACAACAGGATTTCAAATTCTTCATGTCTTAGGAAAGGGGAAGCAGCCAGCGTCAGGTGCATTAACCTTTTTGTGGTGTGCAACGTGAATTTCACAGTAAGCGGGATAACTAAAAGCAATGAAAGTGTGCCACACGCTAGGTTAAAACAACCCAGAGATAAATCAAGACAATGTTCAGTAGGGCACACAGACCTGCAAATGAGCACATGACAGTTCAGTGTGATACGAGTGACAGGACCTGCATGTGGACAATGCAGACTAATTCTACAAGCTGAGAGAGGTTAGGGAACACTTTTTTGTTTGTGATACTGGTATCTAAGTGGGTGTTGATGGATGAGTAGGAATTCATTAAGGGTGGGATAGTATTAAAAAATTGCTCTAACCTCTTGGAGACAAATTAAATAATATTGTAGAGGGCACTTGAGGAGAAATCAATTCTCCTTTGGTGTTCACCAGCTTAATCACTTATAGTCGCTTCCTAAACACTGCTCAACCCAATCTTAACACTTTCCTGCACTAATCACGAAGTCTGAGCGCAGATCGGTTTGCAGAATCTCTGTTCTTAGGAGATAAGGACATACTGTTCTCAGGCCTCTCTTCGGTCCTGTTTGCTGTCTAATATTGAAAACGCTAAATGAACAAGATTCTTATCTATTAAGACATTCACAAGGTTCTCTAAGGCATGTGGCTTCTCCCTCTCCCCTCCTTCCCCTTTAACCTTCAAACTAGTTCCTGTCAGTGGGAACTTCAAAATCATCAGACCTCATCTGTAAGGCTCTTCTGATACTTGAGCTTTCCACTGATTGGCTTCTCTCCAAAGGGATGAATTCGTGTAATTCCTTCAGTGCATGTGCCACCAGTGATTATAGCTGGCTGGCTCCCAGGGAGGCTCCATAACATGGTCCAGATTCCTGATGGCATCAAGAGCCACGTGGGCTCCACAGAAGGGCTGATAATTAGCATACATTTAAATAAAGATTCTCTTAAATATTTTTTTCAGCATTTATTTGAGAGGCAGGAAACTGCATGGAGATGACACAGGGTAAAAAGGTCTTGGTGGCAGCACTCATCCTTTCCACTAACATTCCAAGAGATTAACTCTTGCCCCCAAACTTGCCTTCCGCCTACTGCAAAAGTGAAGCCCAGCAGAGAAATGGGACCAAGCTGTGAAGGCCACTTGGTGATCATCTAATAAGACTTCACATGCCCCTTGGAAATGGACCCCCCTCCACTCCCAAGTTGCTCATTAGAATAACCATGCAAATGTGTATTGACAGGAGTCCAGACACTATTTGTCTTCAGATTGTTACATGTGCAGTGCCATTTTGGGGACCTGTCTTGTTGGCACCACACCAACATCCAGTCTGGAAGGGTCAGTCCCAATTTCTCCTAGAGTCCCTTGAAGAGGGATTCCAAAGAAATCTAGAATCCCTCATTAGCATTTCTCTTCTGAATCAAAGCAGGCTCATTCCCAAACCCTATCTGACTGGCTAATTGGTTCATCTCTTTTAGGTTGGATACTTTGCTCAGGGCTAGTGATAGAAACATGAATAGATTAGTGACCATGTCTCACCTTCTAGATTTATCACTGGGCATTGCGGTTTGACTGAATCCCCAATGTTAAAAGGATAGTAGCATTATGTTTTTTTTCCGTGTTCACTTTAAGAGGTTTGGCGGTGTGATGTGTCGTCCACTGTCAATCTGCTCAAACAGCATGGTGCTTGAGGGGGCTCAGGTGATTGTGAAAGGCAAGGGAGGGGTTTTCCTTGGTGGTGTAGTCCTGTTAGAGCTAATAGAGGGTCTGGAATGCTGGCATGGAGTCTGAAACTTAATCTAAGTCTGTAATTTACCATCTTAATCAGTGATCATCTTACCGTTCTCTTTACAGTTTGTGGTGTGGTTCCTCTTACCACATTCACACCTGTCTGTGCAAAAGGCTTGCACAAAGCAGAGTGTGGTTTACAATGTGTGCAAACTTCATCCCGATCCTCAGAGCTGGCCCATTTGTCTTTGATCTGGAAGCCAGTCAAGGAGAAAACCCATGTCTATTTCTAATTCTAGCTGGATAGAAGCTGTAGAGACACATCATTGCAAGACAAAGTTCAAGGGAAAAAGGAAGGTAAAGTTTTAGTCTCACAATGTCTCTAGTTTAGGGATGTTTAAAGTCCAGAGTGGTATAAATGAAGGAGGCGAGGTCAGAGCGGGGTAAACCCTGAAGACATTATTTATACTACCAGGGGGACAGGGTGGGAATGCAAATAGAGTTCAGCTCCTCTGCATCACGTTTCATGTTTACCCTGAAATAATGGTAATAGGGAAGCAAAATTGCTTTTCAGGGCTCTGGAGAAGTTTGGGGTGGGTATGATATGGGGCAGAGGACAAGTGGAAGGAAATGTTTTTGGAGATGTAGGCAGAAGAGTCAGAAAAGAGTCTTAGGAGCTTCAACCTGAAGGAGTTTGGTTTTATCCTGAAGGTAGTGGGGAAATAGTGCAGGGTTTTAATTCAAAGAGTGATAGTTCTTTGTTGTTGTTAATCCTCCCCTGAGGATATTTTTTCCATTGCTTTCCAGAGAGAGTGGAAGGGGGTGGGGGTGGGGGTGGGGGGAGAGAGCTAGAGAGAGAGAAATATCAATGTGTCAAGATACATGGACTGGTTGCCTCCAGCACTAGCACTGACTGGGACAAGGAGTGAACTCACAACCCAGGGATGTGCCCCTGACTGGCAATCGAACCCAAGACCCTTCGGTGTGCAGGTTTATACTCTAACCACTGAGCCACACTGGCCAGGGCTACTTCTTTTTTAAACTGTTATCTGTTATCGTATATTCATACAATGTTATATATACATACAGTAATTATCCTGTGTTCAATATAACATCTCATAAGTGTTTTTCAAGTTAAAACAAATGTCATTTTAATGCTAGTTCACAAAGAAAACATGCCTTAATTCCTCAACTGCTGGAAATTCAATTATTTCATCATACTTTTTGTGTGTGGTGGTTTGTTTTTTTAATCCTCACCAGAGGATATGTTTTCATTGATTTTTAGAGAAAGAGGAAGGATGAGGGAGAGAGAAACATCAACGTGAGAGAAACATCAATTAGTTGCCTCCCCTATGAACCCTGACTAGGGATCAAACCTGCAACCTAGGCATGAGCCCTGACTGGAAATCGAACCTGAAACCTTTTGATGTACTGGACAATGCCCAGCCAACTAAGCCACCCGGCCAGGGCTCATCATATACTTTTAATTATCCATTTACTTCTGTCTACCTTTCCAGATTATGGTGCCCTTGGAGACAAGGACATGGTCTGTTTTCCTCTTGACCTTTGTCATCTGGTGTTAAACTTGACATAAATAGAAACTAAACCGGGCATCTTCCCACCAATATCTTCCAAAGGTCTTGTGGACTCTCTTTCAAATATTTCAACCTTGGGAGGCAGCTTTTCCTCTTGACTTCTTTAAAGTAGTCAGCTGGTATCCTCAGCCCTACAAAATATTCAAGCAACCAGTTCACTAGTTCAACTCCAGAATAGTTCTGACTTCAAACCATGTGATAGATACACACTAAGCTTGGTACTTGATTTACAGAAATGAAAAGTGACTGTCCCTCCAATTCACACACACAGCACACAGACTGTGTGGAAATACAAACCTTGTGTGAGATTGAATTACAGGTCAGCAGTCTGGCCATGCAATTTCCATGTTAGCCGTCTGTCAGTCCAGTGTCAGCAGGGAAAGGCCTGTCTTTCATGTCCTTGTGCCACCCTGGGCCTGATGCAGGGAGTGGAATTGTGTAAAGCTGAAATCAGGTCCCCTCCTCCTGAAAAGCAGGAAGCTGCCTGTGGCTTCTTCTGGTTTCTTCCTTTTTCTCTGTTTCATTCACGGCACTTTCTCAACCCGGATCACCCGCAGTATGACATAGGGCAACCCAGTTTTTAAGGGTCAACCCTAATCTCTCCTAGAATTCCATGAACAGGACTCAAGAAAAATAAATAAACAAATAAAAGGAAAAGAGCCCCACATTTCTGTTTCTGTTCCAGACTGGAGCAGACTCACCCCTGGGTTCCAGTAAAATTCTTTCTGAAAGGGAAAAGCCACACTAAGAGGATTTCCACTTACAGGAACCAAGGAGATGCCTGTTCTAAAAAAAAACAACAAAAAACACAAAACAAAAACTGTTGCAGAGAAGTGATGCCCAGAGAAGGAAGGCACATGAATGAACTGTTGCACTGGCTGAGGAAAAGTGATGTTAATCGGGGAAGAGACTCGCAGACAGGCAAGTGAAAGGCAGTGTGCATCTGGCTTCTCGAGGTGCCCTGAGCCCACTCATTTCCAAGGGCACTGTGAAGTGGGTTGTGATCTTGTCTTACTTCACAGGGAAAGAAAAATTAGCTTGGGGGAAAGTCACTGAGGTACTAGGAGTGAAAGGGAAACGAAGGACACAACCTATTCCCCAGTAATAAGCAGAAGGATAGCTACAGAACCACCTCTAAGCTGGCTGATGGGGTCACGATCTGCATCCAGAATAAGTTTGGGTGTTTCTTTCCCCCTTCCTCCCTCCGTCCCTCTCTCTCATCCAATGGGTCAACATCTGTTATGTGCTGGGGACTGTCCAAAGGTACTGGGAACACAGAATACGACAAATGACATTATTTCATTTGAAATTAGAGGGAGAAAATTTTTTCACTAAATTTCTTTTAGGAAAGGAACTGTGTTTGTCCAAAGGAAAAAAACCCCACCATTCTTGGTAAGTGGGTGAGATAGAAAGTGATACCCTGGCAGCCCTGTATATGGCTGAGGACCACACATGGATGAAGCCAAGGGAGAGTGTTCTGGTGTGTCAGAGAGGAGGAGGGAAGGGCGAAGCCACTGGGATGGTAGAAAGTTGTGCTCCATAGTGTGACACTTCACCAGACTCACAAAATGCTCAACGTAGATTTCTTGTGGAAACCAGTAAGGGGGCCAAGTTCTATCTATATATGGGGTGTCAAAGAGCACAACAGAAACAGTGTGCAAGAGACCAGCAGAGACCACCAGAGAGGAATCAGAGAGAAAGATGAGAATGATGTCACAGGAACACACAGGGAAAGCCTTGTACCAACAGACCATGTAACTGGAGTTTGGTCTGAGTTTGACCAGATCTGCAAGACTCAGGGCTTCTAGGTTACATCAGGGTCTCACATTCAATTGATCATAGGGGTACATTTGAAAATCCATAAACCTATCATCAAGGACAGAGGAAAAAATATACTGCAAAGCCCAACCCATCAGATGGTGGATCAATAACATAATACATGGAAAACACTTTATATCACATATAATTGGGGCCCACAGTCCCAAGTGTCTATATATGCATAAATAGGCTTCAGTGAAATCACTGAATTTACATGCAAAATGTTGCAAATATATATATCCATATATGTGTATTTGTGTATATATGTATCCGCAAAATAGTTATCAGTGAAAATAACTACTACTTCTTGAGTGTTTACCATGTAATATTGTACTAAAAGCTTAATGAACAAATTATTTTATGCTCATAACAACTCTATAATAAACAATCCTGAAAATTAGGGACTTTGAGTAGCCCCAGCAAAGTTACACCACTAGTGAGCAGCAGAGGCAAGGACATGAACTCATGTGAAAGTTATTAGTCTGCACGCTTGACCGCCTCCCACTGAGGTGCCCTCTGAACTTTGTGGAATCCTGAGTCAGATTTTGTTATCATTTCAAATGTTGTTTTCCCCAGAGAAAAAGTGCCTAATGGGGCTCAGATTCTATTAATATTTTCTGAGGGCCTAAACATTCCAGACACTTCCACATAAATATCCCATTTCATCCCCTCCTTTCATTCCATCCAGGTCAGTGGGTGTAAATATCTCTGCTCGGCAATGAGCAGCGCTGACTCCCGAGTGGTCAGGGCCCACGCTTTTGGGAAGTGGCACCGTGGGTTTTGACCCAGCTCTTCTACTTCACCAACTCATTAGCCAGTCAGAGGCCAGGTCGGTGGCCTCTTGAGTTGAATAATCATCCAGGCCAGTTGAACTATTATTATGAGATCCATCAAATCAGATTGCAGTTTGAGTCCTGCAAAAGAAGCGGCCTCAGAAACATGGCTTCAGTGCTGGGTAGATAGAGATCTGCAGAATGTGCACAAAGTATCAGGAGAGAACAGACAAAGTCACTGGAGACTTGACTCTGAGCTTGCCAACTTAACCTTACTGAGAGAATCTATCACACCCTGTAGAAACTCCATAGGGTCATGCTTGTTGCTTGACCTGGCTGGTGTGCGTTCAGTTTCCTGTGGAAATAGCTTAGCAAGCCGCACATGCAGTTCCTTGGGAAAAACAAAAGGAGCTGCAACTGAAGTGTACCCTCCTTTCACACAAGGCTGTGCTCATGCCCAGGGTTGATGTGGATGCCCCTGGTACAAGTAAACCCCAGAAGTCCTGGGAGACAACTGCAAGACCATTAACATAAAGGAAAGGCCTTTCCAGACCCCAGTTGGAATTCATCATCAAACTAAGGGAGCGGGGAGACATGGAGCCTGGATTATTTCCTTAGCACCTGGCTAGACAGAATTGGGATGACATTTTGCTAACCATTGCTTAGTTGGATTAGAAGCACAGTACAACAGTCCATCATTTTTAAAGCAAATAAAATGTAAAGCAGAAGAATTTTTACGAAAGAGCCACCACAGAGGGGAACGGTTCTTTCTGCTTGAGGGGAGAGGATGACATATCACAACTTCATAAGTAACACCTGAAGACACTTAAGAACTGGCTTAGCAGCAACTTTCTTGGTCATTTGTCATGAACTTATGGGCTAAGCAACAGTTGAAGGAGAAAAGGAAGCTTTTCTAAATTGTCTTGGGTGGGTAGGTAAGACTGCTAAAGAGACACAGTATCAGACTTCTAGAAAAAGGTCCAACAGCTAACTCTGAGGCTGTGGTTCTCAAAGTCCAACAGCCCAGCAGTAGCTGGGAACTTGTTGGGAAGGCAGATGCTCTGGTCTGCCCCAGACCTATGGAATCAGAAACTCTGAGGGTGGGGACCTGCAGTCTGTGTTAATGGGCCCTCCAGGGGAATCTGGTGTATGCTGAAGTTTGAGAAGCTCTGCTTTAGAGCTTAATAGAAGAAACTGATTCAGGTTCACACAGATGCAGGTTGGAGTCCTGCCGTGGACACTAACTCATGGTAAAACCTTGGGCAAGTTTCTTAAACTTTCTGAGCCATGACTTTATTCCATTCTGTGAGGATAAGAGTGGTAACAAAAGGTATGTGTAAAGGAAATTGAATTTTTGAAGTGATTAGCACTTGGTCACTGCTCACCCAACAAATGGCAGCTACAACAGAATTAACCTGTTTGGGCACTAAACAAGGTTTAGGCACCTGCTCCTGTTAAATTAGCACCATATCTAAGCCTTATTTGTCACTCGTTAAACAGCTTTATTTCTCATAGAAGGGACCACCTGCTACAGAATGACCTGGTGTATCCATTTAAAAATACAGATATCTAGTGCTCATTCAGACCTACCGAAATCTGCACCTTGTGAAGGGGTGGTCTGGTATCTACCAGCTGAAAATTTTCTCTAGGAGATGCTTCAGCAGACTAAGGGATGAGACTCAGCTTGGCTGAGGTTTAGCTCTCACAGCCCCTCTCCTACACATTCGGGCTGAAGGAGGTGGACACGATGTCTCAACGCTACACCAGTAAGTAGAACCAAGAAATAAAACATTCTGAACTTGATCACTTGTCACCACTCTTACCTGTGGTGGCTGATGAGCTGATGGCTAGATTTCTCTTACCTGGCCAACCCGGAATTGAGGTAATTTTACTGATTTATGAGGGAAAGTATTCTTGGTGGTGGCAGAAGAGAACTGTGTTAGCGGGAGCCTATGATTATAGAAGATGTGTGTAGCGGAAAATGCTGGAGCTTTGTATTTTCCAGGAAGACATGGAATCTCTTTAAGAAATTTCTAATCTGTTAACGTGGGCACAGCTCAAAAACTTGGTACCCTGCCTCCTATTCCTACCAAGGTTGCCAGGCAGTTAGCTCTTCCCTTGGGACCTCTGGTTTCAGAAGAGGAAATAGCCATTTTGGCATCTTCGGGATGTGCTTTCTGTGGGGAAGGGAGAAGAGGTGGGTGGGAGAGAGGGGCTTGGAATTCGAGTGACTCATGCAAGCCCAAACCACCAAGCCACCAGTCTGGGTTCTGTAAATCCCCATACTGATGCATGTACATATCAAACACAGAAGTCAAAGCATAATATCCAGAAGTGACAATCATAGCTAACATTTGCTAAGCCTCGTATGTGCTAGGAGCTTTATATTTATTATCTCATTGAAACCTCACAACAAGCATAGGATTAAGTGTGTCCCACTCTGGGATGAGAGAATTGAGGCACAGAGAGGTTAAGTAACTTTCCCAGACTCACAGCTAGCAATGTGCAGAGCTGAATTCTGAACCCAGACAACATGACCAGCGGCCACATCAGAGCTCTAAATCCTTGCTTACCCAAAGAGCAGTTCCTGGACCAGCATTTCCCAGGAACTTGAGAGAAATACAGAATCTCAGACTCCATGCCAGACCTACTTAATCAGACTGCATTTTAACAACTTTTTTGGGCACACTAAAATTCGAGAAGCACTGCTCTAAAATAAAGCACAAGGCATTTCTCCAAGTGTGATCCACATACCACTAGCGTCAGAAACACCAGAGAGTGCTGGTGAATTAAGCAGATTTCAGGCCTACCAGAAATCCTCCCCTGCCCAAAAACACTACAGTGTAAACAGGTCACAGGTGATTGTTACTTATGTTTAATTTAGAGAATCACTGCTTTCAGCTCTCTGTCCCTTGCTTGACAGTTAAGATTTAGAACAAGAAGGCCACAGCATGCATGGACCTGGAGAGTATTATGCTAAGCAAAATAAGCCAGGCAGAGAAGACAAATATCACGTGATCTCACTCATATGTGGAATCTAAAGAACAAAATAAACTGATGAACAAAATAGATCCAGTGACATAAAAGCATGGAACAGACTGAGGGATCTCAGAGGGAAGGTGGGAGTGGGTGGGGAGAGATTAACCAAAGAATTTATATGCATACATGCATAACCGATGGACACAGACAATAGTGTAGCGAAGGCCTGAGGCAAGGGTGGGTGCCAGGTAGAAGGGGTCAGTGAGAGAAGAAGGGGGACATTGTAATACTTTCAATAATAAAGATAAATTTTTTAAAAATGGTCACATTCAAACAGGTGAATGCTCTCCCTGCAATGATGACAAAGGAAACCTGGAGAACAGATCAGGGAGCCAAATTCAGAGCCAAGGAGAAACGTTGTCTCCCCTGACTATAATGTTTTTAAACCAAGACTGTGCCACAGGCTTTTTAAGTCTTAACTATTTTTCTGTTTGTTTTTAAAGAATCCCTTTGTGAAAACTTCTACCATTTCTGTCTCTGGCTTCAAGGCCAGTGCTCCAATGAGTTCTCTTTCCCTGGACTTCTTAGCATATTCTCCTCTCCAAACCTAAAAATGGGAAGTTGAGTCCTAACACATTTCAGAACTCTTCAGGGAAAGGTACCAGACTGTGAAAGTTTTCAAGTTGAGCAAGGTACCTTGTTGATCAGGCACACGTGGCATATCTGACGTGGCAGATGTGGATGACTGTGATAGTTGTGTCCATAAGGGCAACTCAGCAAGATCGGTGACAGTGCTGGTCAGGTTCATGACTATGTTGGCACCGTGGAGAAGCCCAAAGGTCGGGAAGCACCAAAGCCTAAGGAGGAGTCCATGAGTTGTAATTATGTCCGAGCACTAGCTACCAGTGTGCCTCCAGGGAAGTTGCGTAATTTCTTAAAGCCGTGGTTTTCCTATTCGTTCAATGAGAGAGTTTTTTCAAGTGCTGCAATTTAAGCAATCTCGTGGGACCAGGCAGGTGATAGAAATGGGCCAGTCAGCCACAGTTTAGGAGGAAGAGCCAGGGGCAGAGCACATGCCCCGAGGGCACCCCCCTCCCGAGGGTAGGCCAGTGCAGATCTTCCTGAGGCACTATACCAGCCAATCAAAAACATCTACAGCCGGGATTAACACATGATAGACTATCTCTGTGGGGCTGTCCCGCACGTAAACATAACTTTTAGAGTTTGTTGCCCATGGGGCATCAACATGTCCATTGCATGCTGGAAATTGTCCAGAATCAGAAGGAGGTTGAGGGGACCCAATAGAAGTTGACAATCTCATTCCTGTTACTTAAACTGGGACAAGTGGCACACTGCTGAGCTTCCCAAGGACTAGCTGAGGATAACATGCCAGAGAGAAACCGATATTTTTTCCCTAAAGGTAATGAGACTGAAAAAAGATTATAAAACCGATGCAGGGTTATTCTGGTGAAGTTTCTAAGAAATTTTTGATGCAAGAATAAGGGGAGGGCCACTTCGTTTGTTTTGTTGATGGAAAAGACGGGGGTTAAAATTTTAAATAAATGTATCCCTAATTTTGTTTTATTTTCCAGCAAAAGAAAACAAAAGTTTGTTTAATGTTCATATTTGTATAATTTACTTGATTTTGCTATGCTTACATCTATATTCAAAAGCTATTAAATGTTCAGTTTCACTTGTTTTTAAATTTAAATTGTGAACACTTACAAATTATTGTTAATACCAGAATTTCATTACATTAAAATAAAATTCTTAAATATACAAAAACAATTTTAAATGTAGATATGACAGATACTAATGTGAAAGCATCATGGTTTGGGTAACTTCTCTGACCCTTTAAGGGCAAAAATCTATTATGTTGTATTCCCAGGCATACAGGGAGGATCTGCAGTTTGGTGTTTAATTATTCATTTAAAATATTGGTTCTCAAAGTGTGACCCCCCCCCCCGGACCAACAGCATCAGTCTCACCTGGGAACTTGTTAGAAATGCAAGTTCTCAGACTCCATCCAGATCTACTGAATCAGAAACTCAGGCTGGAGTCAGCAATCTGGATTTTAATAAGCCATCCAGGTGATTCTGATGCCCACTAAAGAGTGAGATTCACTGATTTAAGATTTATTGTTAATTGGAGCCACTGGCTAGGCAATGGATCTGTGTTGTATTTCAGTCCTGATATTCTTACGTGATCTCCCTCATATTTATAGGTATTAAACTAGTGAGCTGGGAATATGGCGATCTAGATGCCAATATCAAGGTGGAGGTACAGTGGACAAACTGCCACTGAACAGAATCCAGGCTCATTCTGCAGGTAAGTGGAAGACTATTCTGGTTATTTATTCATTCATTCATTCTTCATTTTTAGTGCCTGTTGATCATATATATTTTATTGGGTAGTATTAGGTTGAGTGGTTCAGAAGCATCCTGTTTAAGCAGTGATTTGACACAGCATCACTTACCTGTATAACCCTTCATAAAATACTATCAGTCCATCATCAGGGTATAAAGCAGTACACTATTAAATAAGAAAGACCTGATATTTAATTTTTTATAATATGTGTGTGTGTTTCATCTCTATATTTGAGCATAGAAGGAGGGTGATTTCATCAGTTTTCTTTGGTGTGCAGGAGTAATCCATCTTTTCAGTACTCTGGTTTGCTTATGCCTATTATATGGGATAATTACATTTTTGCTTGTTAATCTGCAGTTGTTCTCTTGTCATCTTAAGAATGTAGCCCATTAGTAATCATTGTTCTCATATTGTACCTGAAAGAATTAACTACATCTCCAGTGCTTCTACGTTGGTATCACTTTCTGGCACTAGTACAAATGCTAAGAATTAGAACACAGTGTGGGCCATTGCCTAGTAGTGATTGATTTGTGAGAGCTTAAAACTGGTTACTAGGCTTTCTGGGTGACATACAGTAGTAAAGTCCTTCAAGGAGAACTCAAAACACAGAGAACATTTTCTCCATTAATCTCAAAGTCCCTCGTATTAACATATGGAATTTAGGCTGTTTGTTCATTGTAAATGTTTACATGTCTTCTCTTTGGTCTCAAAAAACCATGTGAAACCAATTTTTTTCTTTACACATGCATATAGCTTATGTAATCAAATATATATGTATGTGTATAAACTGATAATTTAGAAAATTAACCAAAACTGAACAGTTTTTAAGTGAATTGCTATAAATTGTCCTTGATTTAAAATTCTCAACCAAATGATAAAAGTTCATCAGCATTCATGGGATCTTCTGAGTCTCCTCTTGGATTTTAGCAGATTAACCAATCTGCTAGAGGTAAGAGTTAAAGTCTTTGAATTTTGCTCTAAACTCATTCCTTTCCTTAGTGTTCATCCAATACTTATGACACGTCCGGTTGGCAAATGTTTTCTAAGACTGTACAACGTGTGAGGTACTGTATTGTACGCAAGAATTTTGGCAGTAACAGAATTAAGCATGCCTTGCTTTCATGGCTCTTACCTCTGGTAGTATAGCAGAGACACTAATTGGTCACCGACATCTGTTTCATTTTCTTCCTGGCCAGACATTGTGCAGCCTCAATTGCTGCTGGGTGTGGCATGTGACTGAGTTCTACCAATGAGTGGTATAGAGTATGAGCCCAAATGATATGTCATTCTAGGCCTGGTCCAAAAATCTTCCTATGTACTTATCTTGACACACACTTTCATGTTCTTTGTACTCCCTAATGAGTACACCAGGGAAGAAAAACATTGAAAAATTTACTGGAAATGTTTTTAGTGATAAGAAGGCAAATGATTGGACATGAATGACCTTGTAGGTGGAAACCTGGGTCTCAGGGGAGTTCCCAGAAAAAGACAAAAAAATATTTTTACATGGCTTGATCTTAATGAGTTACTAGTTTTATTTAAAACTGAGGAGACCCCAAAAGAGATTCAGCTGGGTATAGTGGACACAAAACTACCAAGTTAAGGGGAAATGTGAGATTTAATAGACTGTACTTTAGAAAAGTGGTTAGTTTTCTGTGTTTCATTTGTACTAACACAAAAGGAAAAGGCTAAGGAATGAAATACAGCACAGATGTCTTTTGCACTTTTAAGTCCATATGAGAATACCTGTAATTGCTTGTGTACACAGAGTGTTTGGTTATTTTTGCTATAGTCTTTGACATCTTTGTACTAGAGAGTAAAATATGTGCTTCAGTAAGGAGGATCTTGCAGAATTGCTTTGTTTTTTAATAGAAGTTGGTCATTAGGAAATTGCTTTGAATAGTGGCATATACAAGGATGGGTGGGCGCTGTCTGATAAGGGTAGCATATAATAAGGGAGTTCGTTGTTTGTACACTGTTTAAAAACAATAACAATAACAGTAACTGAAAATTGGGCTGCTTCTTATTATCACCATGCACTAGTAATTCTAAAGAATGCCAGTAACAAAATACTCTTTCTACCAGAATAAACTGCTCCCACAGTTCACTGTCTTCACCCCGTAACCCAATTTGACAAATGACTAGGTGCCTCAAGTATCTATTAAGGACAGTTTTCAAGGGCTTTCGATGGAACAAGAGATATGCCATACTAGGAAATAGAATCACAGAATTTTTGAGCATGCAATCCCCAGGAAAGTAAACCAGAGGCTATTATTTCTGGCCTGAAAAATGGAACAAATGATTCCAGGAAGGCTTCATGCAATGCTTAATTTTTAAGACTTTAAAAAGACCTGAGCAATATGACAAAATTGAGAAGAAAATCATTCCATGCATTGAATAAAGAGGATAGTAAACTCCAAAGCTAGAGAGATGAGCCAAGAGTGGGAGATGGCCTTAGGTAAAGTTTAATAAACAATAGGTCAGTCATATTGGTATAGCTAGCACAAAACTCAGATGATAAATATCAAAATTTTGCTCTGTTTAGAAGGAAGCTATCAGGCCCCTTTGAGTTAATATGACACGGTCAAAACAATGGTTCTAGAAATACAGGCATACCTTGAAGATATTGTGGGTTCAGTTTCAGACCACCACAATAAAGTGAATTGTAATTTTTTTGCTGGTGGAGGGTCTTGCCTTTCATTTGTAAAACATACAACAGCTGTGAAGCACAACAAATCAGAGCAAAATAAATCGAGATATGCCTGTACCACCAATCAGCTATGAATACTTAGTGCCATGGTTTGGGGCAGGGGAAAAATTGGATGTACGTCATCCTAATTGATATGAAACATATGATTGATGTTATGGTTGTGGGTTTTGTAGGTAATGACTGCAGGGCCCTGTTACTCTGCAGTGTTTGGTTTTCAACTTTGTGGCTATGGGAAGCAATCTTGACTGTGTTGACCTGCCAATGACAGGTCTAAACCCAGAAATAACTTTAAGGGTGGATGTAGAGCTCTAAATGCTGGATACCAAGTCTCAGAAAATCAATTGGACCTCTGTCTTTACCATTTTAATATTCCACAAGTGTTTGATTTCGACCATCCCTCTTTTCATCATTGGACCTCATGCAAATAAGGTATCATTAAAGATCAACAACTCTTCTGTGCCAACCAAGGTCAAAGCATTTACGAAGAAACGTGGGTATTTGAAAGGGCGTACGATCACTTGGTTCAGACACACATAAGTAAGTTTAGGAGACGAGATGGGATTGAGAAAAATGAGCATTCAGTACCACTTTAAATAATGGGAACTACTTTGATGTGGAATGAAACCTCACTTTGCCATGCCATGAACCATAGCCACCAAACTTCAACAAGAACAGAGGAGAAAGTGACTCTGCTTCTCATCCCTGAACGTTGTTCATTAGTCCTCAGTGAGCTATGATTTTATGCATGCTGCTGTCATGAATAAGCCACTACATCATTGTACTGGCCAGTTTCAAAATGGAAGACTTCAGCAATGAAAGTGAGCTTACTTCTAATGTGGCCCTTCCCTGCTGCAAATGCACAGTGCAGTTCTTTATAGTCTGCATAGGATAGAAGGAAGAGCCTAGATCTAATCTGGTGTTACCTTCTTCCACTCAAAGCATTAGAACTTCATTAGCAGGAAGCGGAGAGAAATTTCCCCAACAAAAGTTCTGCACAAATTTCCATCCCTCTATGCCAACCAAACATTCCAATGTTTGTCAAAACCTTTCCACTTTTTTTTTTAATGTGAGGCTTCCAAAAGCAGAGGCAGAGGGAACAACCATCTAGGAGGGGCACTTGGGGAAGTGATGAGGGGCAGCATTTATTAAGGGGAAACCAGGCTGGTAAAGGGCCCTACATCTGATCCAGAATTGCGGTTCTGTCAAAATCCCCACTGGTAGGTCCAAGGATCCCAGAACCCAAGACTGAAACTTTTTTATATTAAGAAATGACAAAGTCCTCACCACTCCAAGTCTCCAGGCAGCCAAGCTTGCAAGTGGAATTTTAAATACACTTTGGGCAAGATTCCAAAACCCTTAATTTAAAAAAAAAATCCATTAAATAAAATCCTTTCAGAAGATCAGCGTTTCTTTTAGCATTGCTGAAATTTTTTTAATGTGCTCTTGGAGGCATAAACAACCAATGCAACCATTAATTTGGGGGCCTTTCTCTCTGGCAATGACCCAAATTGAAAACTAATCATTGAAAAGACATTCTGACTAATCAGGTCAGAGGGGGAGTGAATAGTGTTCTTACAGTCCAGCCAGAGGCTTTGTTTTGCTGTGAGTTTTAAGGGGGAAAAAATGGAGGGAGAAAGAAACAAAAAATGTCAGTACTGCTTTTTCCAATGACACTTTGATATACCTTGCCAATAATATATATTTTTTTTATTTAAACACCTGGGGTGCCTTTCAATTTATTGTAGCCCCGTTTCCCTTTTGTTTTCATTTTATTATTATATATACCCACATATATGTTACATATACATACAGTTCTTTAGATAGGAAGTTGTATAAGTCTTCAGTGCTTGGGTTTTATTTACGTAAGTACTCTTTTAAATTTCTGAAACTGTATTATTGCCTTGTAGAGTTGGCCATTTTTTAAGCTGTTGGTTATTATTCAGGTTTTCTGCCTCCCAGTGAATCAAGTTATAGTCGGGGAATACCCTTTGAAAGGGAGTACTTTGAAAAGCCTTCTACACTTTCTCTTAATCAAACTAGGACCTGCCATCCATCCTCACTCTGGGTTTCTTTTCTGGGTGGTGGCCACAGAAAGAGAAAAGAGAGCCTTATTGACATTTTATAGGAGGCTAAATGAATGAAATATTACATGAAATAAACTCCACAAGTTGGAGTTTGGAGGTATGTAAAGCATTTTCTCAATTACCCAGAACAGTGTGGAACTGGTTTGGAAACTTAGACTGCTTTCTTGATTATCATTCAGATCACAGTATTATATATTCTTTTGTATTAAGGAAATGTGTAGTGGAGTCATAACTAGTATTTTCCCCCCCACAAAAACAAAAGGGAAGAGAGAAGGTATAAGAACTGCTTAGAGACCAATGACCCGTTGAAAGCTCAGACCAACAATTAAGAAACATGGGAATTCATGTTGATTTCTAAGACATTATTTGAGCCATGAGGCCTTAAAATTAATCACTTATAAAACCACTCTTGATTTTCTAAGTTTAAAATATCTTCAAAGCCTGGGATTTGTGGATGTGTTTAAGAGATGTTTTGGTTTTGGATCTTCTTTTCTGCCCAGGAGTATCCGCTTATGTCTCCATCCCCCTTTAACATTTCATGGTTGCTAGCGTAGCTCTGAGCTCTTAGAAATAGCATGAAGTCAAGTCATTTAAAAATAAATAAATAATAATATATATATATACATATATATATAAATGTTATGTTTTCCATCACCATTTATCACTTCTATGCCCTCTTCCATCTCCTCCCACCCCCCACAATCACCACACTGTTGCCCGTGTCCACAGCCCTGGTGGAGTTGGAAGTGTTGGGGGAGTAGAGGGATTGAGCAAAAAAGAGGTCAAGCCTTCAGTCTTTGACTCTCCATCACAGGTTGAGAAGCCCCAGGATAAGGGATGATTCTTCTACTGCAGCTTCCTATTGGTGACAGGCAAGTCCATGCAAAACACCACCCATCTGACATTTGTGCCTTAGGGTGGTATTTTGTCACTTAAGCTCATTAGTAATGAGGAAGAGATTAGCCCCAATGAGTCTCTAATAGAATTAGCCTGCAGAAGTGCCTGGGATCAAGAAGGGAGGATTTGCTTAGCCTTGCTGTCACTTGGTGAGTCCACCTCTGGAGTATGCACTGTGTGTGGAACATTGCCCACTTGCTGTTTGTTCGCCTGGTATTTATGTGTTCCTAGAAGCTAGATTTTATTGGCTCAGCCACCATTCAACACTGGGCACTCCTGTTGGGCAGAGTATATACCAGGTAATTTTAGGGGCAACTGACTTCCTTAAGTGCCTCCTGCAACCGTGTAAGTTATTATCCAAACCAGGACACTTCTGAGAGGGAAAGGAGGTAGTCTAATATGCAGGGACAATAGCCCAGGACTGGGAAAAATGAAATGTCTTGTCCACCTACTTACGACCTACGTATGGATACCATGTGCTGTGTGTTGCTCCCTGTGCCAATCAGCTGAGGTCAGTAGCAGGCTGGTTTTACTGAAAACTTATTATTAATCATATAAACTTATAGAGGAAGGAAATTCACTGTGAAGGGGAAAGCCTGGATACCAACCCTAAAATCTTCCATATCCAACCAATTATCAAGTCTTGCTGATTCTGTCTCCTGGAGATCTCTCTCATCCATCCCTATTTCTCTACCCCCCCCTTCCCTCACCTTGGTCACAGCTGTGATCATTCTCCTCCAGGATTATTGTATTAGCCTCCTAAATGTTCTCGCTACTCTAGTCTTGCTGTCCTCCAATCAATTCTCTAGATATTAGACGAAGCACTTTTCCTGAAAACAGAATCCTAAGTGAGTGAGCAAGTGAGGTAATGCTTCCAGGGTACTTACTTGCTAGCAGCCAAGACAGATGACAAACAAATAAACTAATAAATAATATTTTTGAACTTTGATAAGAGCCACGGAGGTGAGCAACAGAATGAGGTAATAGAGGGTGTAAGGGTGGCAGGGAAGCCTCTCTGAGAAGGTGGTTTGGGTTCAATTTGAAGGACGAGGCAAGACAGCCATGTTGAGAGCCAGTGAAAGGGTATCTCAGACAATGAAAGGATGTTAAACACCCAGAAACTTGATGAATTCAGTTTTCCAGAAGCAGAGCAGGACACCTGTGTGACTGGCACACAGTGATCAAGGGGCAGAATGGTTTACAATCAAGTCAGAGGGTAGGCTGAGGCCAGGTCACCTAGTACCTTGTCCGCCAAGGTAAGGAGTTTGCATTGCTCTTAGAATGAAATTCCAGTGCCATTAAGAAGTGTTAAGGCAAAGGAGCTGATGCAACCAATGAGCTTTTCTATTTAAGCTGACTCTTGTTTCTATGTGAAGAACAGACTGTAGGTGAAAGGGACGTGGGTTTAGAAGCCGAGAATCCTCATTCAGGTGAGAGAGGGTGATGGCTACAGGAAAGGAGTGAAGCTTTTTGATGTTTTATACCGTTGGTGGCATCTGTGGCTACTGAGATAAAATTTTACAATTAAACATGCCTCTTCCAAATGTACCCCACTATCCTTTTATTATTCTCTCGAATGCATAATTATTGCCATAGCTTTGTTTCATTTAGTGTTTGTTTCTTAAAGTTGTATCCTTTAAAAAAGATTTTTTTTGTTCATGTGGTTTTGCATACATTTTTATGTTAGCCAACTCTTAGGCATTTCATTTTAGAAAATTAATATTGAAATTATGGAAATGCCTAAGATATCTAGAAAATGCCTAGGAAATCTATCCCAGTGAGTCCAAAACCCAGCACCTGAGACTGACTTTGACTAAGGAAATCATGAGTATTTAAACTGTCTGTTCTCTGATGTTTAACTCTGTCCTCAATTGCAGTTGTAGTGGCTTTCTGATGGCCAACATAAGGAAGACTTTGTTAAACTTTGGGGTGCATAATCTAGTGATACAAAGTGAAGTAACTATACTTTTCAGTATCTAGTGAAGTGAAGTATAATCATGGCAGATGGATGGATAGATGGGTGGGTGGATGGGCGGGTGGGTGGATTGGTGGATGGATGGGTGGATGAAAGGAGATAGCAATATAGATGGAGAAAATAGAGACAAAGGTGCAGATATCCATATATCTATCCCACGTGTCTCCTCAAACATACAAACCCATGCCATGGGGAGGGTGGCCTATCACTTTTAGAAGCTGTTAAAAATGTAGAGTCCCCCTTATCTTCCATTCTTTACAAAGTTAACACCTCTATTTTTTGTATATTTGCTTACTCTCTCCAAGGAGCAGGGATAGTTAATAGCTGGCTGATTGAATCCTAGTTTGATTTCATTCGAGAATCAGGCATTTGCTTCTTTGCAGAGCATCAGAAATGCTTTTCTTAAGTGATATGTCCCTGTGTACAAGGAAGACACATGCGATACAGATGTGTCTGTGCACGTTTGCAGCATGCTGGCTGTTGGAGGTCTGCAGGAGGAAACACCTTCTGAATTAAATCTTCCACGGCTAACATTTTTGTTGTTCAGTCTGCTGAATGATTTCACATGTGTTTTTTGCAGAGTCAGAATTCTTTAGTGATGTACAGGATAGTTATTATTATTATTTTTTTTGGTAGCATGAAGTTCTTTTGGCCACTAGGGTGGGGAAGTTATTTTAATTTTGTGAATAACAGGCCATTTTCCAGTTAGGAAGAGAGAGATCTGTTACCTCTTAGTCACTTAAACTACATTTTCAGGTCAAATAATTATGACATGAGGAAAAGATTGCACCATTATTTAATGAATTTCAGATTCTTACAAGCATTCTGACACCTCCCCCCCCCCACTTTCCTTCCTAAAGAACAGCTCTAAAATAGAGTTTTAAAGATTTCAACTCTTGTATGCAGTAACTTCTGCCCCACCCCAGGATTCTGTCTTTTTGTGGGCACATTGTATTGACCTTACCTGCAGATCATTTCCCCAGATTGTGTTTTCAGTAGACAAGCCCCTGGGGGAAAGTATTGTCCAAAAAAAAAAAAAGTCCTGTTCTAGACCCACCCAGAATGACATAATATTAAGTGTTTTCCATATTCAGCAGTGATACTGTTTTGAGAACACACAGCCGGTTTTAGTTTAGTTAAGTCCAATGTTTTCTTTCTCTTTTTGGTTCATAATTTCCCAGGGGCTTACTACCTTTGGGCTTAGCTTAAAATGTAGTATTCTTTAAACAGAGAATACTATTTGGTGTATTTAAAGCAATTTCAGGCTGCTGAATGAGAAGCTCAGTTACAGACATAAATAACAGATCAGATTTTTATTAGCTATGGAAATCTTTATTTTATTAAAGATAAAGTTATTATAAAATAAGTTGTTATAAAGTTTCATAAAATGAAAACAAGAAAAGTATCTTTCATTGTATGGGCTCTATATTTTGCCTTTAGCCTCATCATTTCACTTAATTCTCCTGGAAACACTGGGTTGCCTGCTGTCCGTTCCTATCCCTGTGTAAGTTGTTTGTGGCTGTGCTACACATAGTGTGATCAACTGGGACTGAGGTGCTGCTTGGGATGTAGAACTTTCTCAGTGGACAAGTCCAGGCAAACTGGGAAAAATGGTCATCCTAGAAACTATCTACCTACTTAGTGGCCTAAAACACAATGATCATTTCCTGCAATTCTATGGACTGACTCGGTAGTGGTCCTGCTGTTGTCACTGGGACTGTCTGTGTGGCTGCTTGGCTGAGGCTGGATAGGGTAAAGTGTCTGGGGCCTCAGCAGAGAGGGCTGGGCCTCTCCCTCCATGTGATGGTTCAGTACAGCTCGGGAGCCTCTGGGTTCCGCAAGAGCAAGAGTGGAAGCTGTGGGGCCTCTTGAAATCATCTCAGAAATCACAGGTTCTCGCCTCTGCCACATTTAGTGATCAAGACACAGGGCCAGCCCAATTCAAGGCATCAGGAAATCGACATCACCTTTTGATGGGAAGAATTACAGAGAATGTGGCCATTTTTAATTCACCACAATCCCCACTGTATTCATCAGGATTCCGGGAGTCAGTAAATTTAAGTAACTTTTCCAAGACCACATAGTACCTAAGTGGCAAATCCAGGATTTGAACCCTGGCCTGTATGTCTGAGAAACCCATGAGTTTTTTAGGAGTTTGAGTCACCAGACCCTGTTGGGCTATAACTACATCATCCTATAATCCAGGGTGGGGCAGAGGAGATGGGGTGGAGACAGAAGGGGACAGAACAACCAATGTCTCGGAAATTATCCAGTTTGTTGTGAGAGTATAATTCATACCTGCCTGCTTCTGTAAAGAGGTTTGGCGCCTGCTGTCCTTCCCTCCCCGCACTTGAGTACAACCTCATTCCTAAGAGGAAATTCTTCAATGGGCCTCATAAATTTACTATATTCTTGGTCTTGATGTTACTCTCACTCCATTATGTGCCAGCCTGACTCTTTTTCTACATGAGTACTTGGATCATCTTCTGTAGCTGAGAGTTTTGAGAGGACGAGAGCAGTTGTGCTAAGTTAGTTGTTGCAAAGTGTGCGAGTCCCTGAACCCTTCTCGGGGGATCGATGAGGCCCAAACTATTTTTATAATACTAAGTATTACTGGCTATTATTATTATTATTATTCTAAGTGTTATTTCCCACTCTCAGTTCTCTCTTGAATGTAAAGTGGGGTTTTCCAGAAGCAACGTGATATTCCACGTTGTGTGGATATTCCAACAGATTGTCGTGGAAGCAGATAGGAGAATTTCACTGTTTTCTCTTCTCTTAAGGCAGACATTAAAGAGATTTTTAAAGAAAATCTAAAATAATGACATTCTTTTGTTTTTCTGGTTTTTAGAAAACAGTTACTTTTTATTAAAAATGTTTTTAGGTTGGCATGTAAATTAATACATGTAAATAAATATTTTAATAAAATTTTCACTTAATTTCTCATGGTAAATACCTATTAAGAAAATGCACATAAACTAAAGCTCTTTTGGGTCCTCAGTAATTTAAAACAGAGTCCTGAGAGCAACTAGTTTAGAATGATTTTCATCATTTAGTAGCTGCTACTTTCTGAGATCCCACCATTCCCAGGCCGCTTTCTGCACGTTCTCTTTTAATCCCCACAACAACCCCCTTAGGAAGGTGCCCCATTAATCCCCAGCCCTCAGAGGCATGGATACTGTTCAGAATCATCAGTCACACAGCTTGCATGCCGTAAAGGTAGACTATGAAGCAGTTCTACCTGCCTCGGGCGGGAGTCAGTCTTTGAGGAATAACCTTCTTGCAGGTGCTGTAACTGTTGCTTAGCCTGACAGGGAGAAGCAGAGGTCAGAAGGACTTCAGTGGATTATTTGAGGTGGCTGAGGCAGCTAGAAACCACCATGTTCTGCTCCCTGTCCCATGAATAGCCCACTAGTCATAGTAACTTGTCTTTTCAAATTGCAACTTTTGGATAAAGGAGTTCCTTTCAATTCAAGTGATATATGGAACCTAATGGGAGGTTTTTAGTTTCCCCTTATAAGAGGCATTTCTGAGCACTCAACAAGGGTGAAACATTTGTCTGCCCAATTATCATGTTCTAAACTGCAGAAATACATGTTCACTGCCTCAACCAAATTTTCCAATTACTTCACAGACCAGCTGGTGCGTTTTGTTTGCTCACATCTCTTGCAATCGTGAGACACTTGCTGCCTTATTGAACGCTTAATCTGTGTCAGGCGCTGAGAAAGGCTCTCTATCAGATCTCCCACAATCCTCAAAAGAATGCTCTGAGGCAGGCAGGCTCTCCTTCCCTGCCTTACAGATAGGAGACTTGCAGAGGTGCAGCTACTTGCCGGAGGTCACCCAGCAAGTATGTAGGTGGGGAATCAGGGATCAAACCCCAGGTCTAGGTGGCTCCCAGCCTGTGTCTTTTTAAAAAAAATTTTTTTCAATTACAGTTTATATCAATATTATTTTGTATTAGTTTTGAGTGTATAGCATAGTGGTTAGTCAGCCATATACTTTACAAAGTGATCTCCCTGATATTTCCAGTGCCCACCTGGCACCATTCATAGTTACTATGCTGTTATTGACCATATTACCTATCCAGCCTAAGATTCTCAACCAGAGTGTGCTCAGCACGCCACTAAAATCCAGTGTCAACTTGTCCATGGAAAGATGTTCTCCAAAACAGACTTGATGCAGCCCAGATAAATTAGGAAAGGGATACAATTTTCCCTTCAGAGATTTTTAAGGAAAAACCGGGAGATGCAAACTGTTAATACAATGAGGAAACCAATATGACTCCTTCATTTTGTCTTCAGTTTAACCCTTCACAAACACCTAGGCACAAAGGTTCTCAGCTGTGCCTGGGACTACCCAGCGATATTTGAAGAGGGCCACCAATGCCAACTGACATTTGGGTTTAATTGTGAGGCACGTCTTCCTTCTGCCGGGAGGGGCTGTCCTTCCTTCAGTTTTAAAATGTCATGATCACAGCAGCAATGTTAGAAGTGCTGGGAAAGCTGAGGCACCACACTTGTCAACAACAGATGTGCAGGCCCCTGGAAAAAGAGTGATAGAATTTCCCCTAGGGCTGCGCTCCAGGTGCACCCGGAGGGCGTGAGGACAAAAGCTCTCATGATTTATAAAAGCTCTCACGACTGCTGAGCTAACCAGGTGCTTTGGGCAAGAGTTCCAATGGCAAATCTGGGCTTTAACAACCTTCACAACAACCTTCTGAACCCTCCTGAAGGCTCAGGTTGCTACTGTCCTAAGAAGCCTAGGATTTTGGCATAGAAAAGGATCATCTCCAGCCCAGCCTCTTACATAATTTGAACAGCATTTATAAATTGTTGGAGTAATTATGCAGAGGAATTCAATATACTGTGAAGACATATCTGACCAGAGCAGCTTGTTGTTGCTTAGGAACCTAATATTAGAGACATGAAACAGACAACTTTTGTCATTCTAAATCCATGCACTTAATTATCTCCACCCTAAATTAGCTCCAGAAACGAAAACAAGCAAATGTGTACAAATCTGGATAGTATAGGAAGATGACCAGAAAGTGGAGCACTGTGCATGGGAACTCCTTTCTGCCACCTCCTGCCCTCTGATCTCCTTGCCCAGCAAGACAGTTAGCCAACCTGGGCATTCTATGACCAGTATTGCTCACTAGCCATTGTTTTTAAAACAATGAACCTGTGAGGACCTCTTTGGCACTCTGTTATTTGAGAAATTTTATTGAATCCTATAATTTTTTGTAACTTTTATGATTCTTAAAACTGCCATCTGGAGCAGAATTTGTGCCCCCTCTTAACTCCTCCTCTAGATTATAGGGTCAGAGCTGAGTTCTTGTCTCTGTCACCATAATGCCGCCACCCTAAGTGCCTTGCAAATGGTATATAAGTCAGAAACATTACAAGTAATAACAGTAAAGGCTATGGGGCTTTGACTGTGTGTCAGATGGTACACCAAGGGCTTTATCCAACTCCCCTAAGAAGTAGATACTATCACTATTCCCATATTATCCCTGTCTTCCAGACTGAGGAGTACAGGCCGAGGCTGGAGCCCCACAACTGGCAAGCAGGGGAGCCCCAGCATTTAACCATTGGTACTACACTGCTTCCAAATACTTGTTGACTGAATGAGCGTCTCTGAGATTCATATGTTTTCCCCCCCTCCCTTCCTCTCTGTCTCTCTCTGCCTTCCTTTCTCCTCTGAACTTGCTGGCTCCTTTAGAAGAGTACAAAGAAATTGTATGTTTGTTCACCTCTGTTCAGTTACTTTCAGTCTTGTCAGTTGATGTGGAATCATTATTTTGTGCCCAGCAATTCATCTGGGTTTTAAAATATGCTCCCTCATCTTTGGAACAGCGCCGTGTCCAAGTCCATTACACCTGGGGATGTCTTGGTGCTCTGTGCCTTTTCCTTACTTTTGCTCTTCTTTGCCTGAAGTCAAGATGAAGTGGCTTTGTTTGGACCTCTTCCCAGGTGGCATGAGCCTGGGGAAAACCAGGCTTTTTTTTAGTTTAGTTTTTTTGTTGTTGTTTTATTTTGGAGCCATGTGTAACATTTTTCAAATTCTGTTTGTTAATTTCAGATCTACTTAAGTTCTTAAGTGCTGGCCAGGCAAACATTTCTCAGCCCACGTGATAGCTGTGGGAAGCGGCTTGGGGACAGTCAGGTGAGGGGGTGAAGAAGCAGAGGCAGGGTACTGGAGAGCAGGTAATAGGGTACACACCAAACTGCAGACCACATATTATTTCAAGGAGAGCTTGGGGCTGGACTGGTTATTCTACAGAAACAAAGAGGAAACTGCCATCTGGATCCAAGTGCCCTGTTTGGTTGCCCCATGGTGCACATATGTGCAGATACCATGAGGATAATTCAAAGGGGTCTCTAACCCTAGAAGCCTCATTTGGGAAAAGTATGACAAAATCCCCGATAACAGTAGTCATGTGACTTGGCCAGTGACTCAATCTACCAAACCTCCCTTCTCTCAACTGTAGAGAGGAAGTACTGGGAGCTCTCCTCACAGCTTTGTGGTAGGAATTAAATTAGAACTGTCGTGCAAAGCACTCAGCGTGCAGCCTGGTCCACAGCATACAACAAAAGGTAGGAACTATGTCTCCCACTGGCTTGCCCCACCATTTATATTCCCAGAGTGGGAATCACTTCTATGGGTTTAGGCACTGCCTCTCATTTTAAAATGCTCCTCCTAAGAGCATATGAAAAGTATTCCATTATCACATTATTGCACATTAATTTGTCAGCATTAGGAGATGAATGGCTAAAACTCCCCAGAAACACTAAATAATAAAAGTGACTATCATTTAATGAACACACACTGTGTTCCAGGCAAGAAGTTAAACTTGCTATGGCCAGTATCTCATTAAATCTTCTCAACAACCCTGTGAGGTGCAATTAAAAAGACCAGACGACTTACCCAAGGTCATAGGGCTTAAGTGGTGGCACTGAAATGTTGAAGTAAGTGCCCTGTTACTATGCTCTGTGCCCCTCAATGTGCTCCAATTGGGTAGAAGAGGTCCAGGGAATGCCAAGACAGGCTGGGCCTCTTTAGTATACCAAGGCAAAGAACACAGGGTCCTTTGACAGGGGGGACATATAAGGGTTCCAACAATAGGATGACAGTGGAGGATACAAAAGAGAAAGTTGGCGGAATTGCTCACACTTCTTTGAACATCCTTCCCTTGGTTTCCAAGTTCTGCCTGCCCTGTCTTTCCCACCTCTCTATGTGCCTCCTGGTCCCACAGCACACCATAGTCCACTGGATCTTTGCATGTGCTGTTTATCTGCCACCAATACTTTTTCAAACAGGACATTGTCTTTCTCATACACCATCCATCGCCAGCAACGAGCCTGATTTCTGGCAAATAGTAGTTGACCTGTATATTTGAATGGACAAATGATCCATGAATGAACAAGTGAATGGGGCCTTTTAGACATTCATCTTGTTGCTGGCTCTAACCAGCTGCTGTATTCAAGATCTGCAACTTGCAATTGCTCTTTTTCTTGTGGCTTATAACCTCATTTAAACACCCACATTCATATGTTTCTGCTATTTAAGCATCTGTTCCAGCTTAGTCAACTGGACAAAGGAAAGAAGCCGAAACAAGCTCTGATGCCACCTCCCTCCCACCAGTGCAACTTGAAGAGGCAACAGGGACTAGGCCCTTTCATCATGAGTCCTTCTGCCCCTCATCTGCATCTGCCTCAGTTTCTCTGAAAAGCGTTCTCCATCCAACAAGAAGCATGTGAGGGGTCCTGAGGAATCAGTGGGATTGGATTAGGTGATTGGAATTCCTTGGGAGGAGGAGTGCTCTGTAAACAGAAAGTTTAGCCAATTCTGGATTCCATGCCCAAATTGTGGAAGGGGACACTTTACATCTTTCCAAATGCATGTTAGATGGTGCAAGATCAGCCACTTAGATGTTTTGTTCTACAATAATTTCATGCAGAGACAAAGACAACAATAAGTAGAGCATACTCTCCTGCTCAGACAGCTGCTTCTATTTTTTAAAAAATCCTCACTGAGGATATGTTTTTATTGATATATGTGTGTGTGTGTGAGAGAGAGAGAGAGAGAGAGGGAAACATTGATGTAAGAGAGAAACATCAATCGGTTGCCTCCTGTATGTGCCCAACCAGGAATTGAACCTGCAACCTAGGGATGTGTCCTTACCAGGAATTGAACCTATAACCCTAACCCTGTGGTGCGTGAGGTGATGCTCCAACCAACTGAGCCACACCAACCAGGCATAGCTCCTGCTATTTTTAAAGATAAATTTAATGTGTCAGGTTAGCATTTTTTTATTCTGAATTTTCACTAAAACTTACATTTTCAGAACTATGTTGTGTCATGCAGGAATATACTTTCATTTGGAGTAATTCCAATTAGTTTGACTGATTATTGTTAATCAAAGGGCAGAGTAGGGTTTGAAGGAGTGGCAAGGCAGATCACTTGCATTCATAGAGCACTGATGAATGTTATATAGACCAGTCTGGTTTCCCACTGGCTTACAGTTGGCTGCTAAATTTGGTGATACTGGTTCATTCTTTTTCCCCAAGCTATGGGTCATGTAATATCTAGAATTAGTAGAGAGTAGTATATTAGTTATACTGTGGAGCAATATTACCATAAACTTCACAGGTTAAAACAATACCCATTTACTCTCTCATGGTTTCTGTGGATCAGGGACAGGATGGTTAAAACCAGAAAAGAGAGAAGGCCAATGCAAGGAAGCTTTGTTGAGTTGGCACCTGCTATGGACTTCTGGTGCTCAAATCTGCTGGACCTCCCCAGGCCCTTTATGAAATGCATTTCTGAAGGAGACAGGGGAGAAGCATGTGTCCATATCCCCACTGTTCAGTGGGGGCTCTACAAGCATCGACTCTTCTACAGTTCTGGGCTGTTCATTTGTGAGTGCAGAATGGTTTCCCATGGACACCCACACCCCAGCATCAGGAAAGGCCCAAGGCTTAACTAGGTTCTCTGCAAAGCTGAAATCAAGGTGTTGACTGGAGTTGGGCCTCATCAGAAGTTCATCTGGGGAAGGATCTACTTCCAAGCTCCCATGGTTATTGGCAGAATTCAGTTCCTTGCAGGCTGTCAGAATGAAGGCCTCAGATCCTTGCTGGCTGTCAACTGGAGGCTTCCCTCAGTTCCTTGCCACAGGGCTCTCTCCAGAGGCAGCTCAAAACATAGAGCAACTCACTTCTTCAAAGCCAGCAAGGGAGAGACAGTCATTACAGTCATACATATTATAATCACTTACATTCTGTAACCTTTGCCATATTTTGTTGGTTAGAGGTAAATCACGCGTTCTGTCCATGCTCAGTGTGAAGAAATTATTCCATGGCGTGAACACTAGGAGAGGAGAGCCATGGAGACCACCTCAGAGGCTGTCTGCCACAGTGGCTAAAAGGATGTTTAGTTACTTTATAAACAGTATTAGTGGCTCACCTAAGCTAGCATAAATTCCATTTTATACAAGAATCTACAACACCAAGAAAGCAGTCAAACTTTTTAAAAATCTAATATACTGTTTATTATCAAATACTCAAATCTCCTCCTTGACAAAATTATTTTTGTTTTTGTTGCTTTATCTGAAAGATATATACCTCCCCATTGCCATTACGTCTAGCATTTAGGTCCCCAAAGGGTGGAAATTAAGTCACTTTTAATTAAGCTTTTCTTCTCTGTGTAAAATTGTTCCGTGGCATTTTCCTTGACTCTTGACACCTTAGGGCTTGGCTATTTTGCATAACTTTACTTAGAGCATTAACAAAACGACATAAATACACTAGTTAAGTCAAATCATTGAAACTTAAAAAAAAAAAATCCATGTCCTGTCTCTGGTTTTTCCCCTTTAATTAGAATTAGGAGAACCAATGAGTAGGGCACTTATTTTTAATAATGTAGTTTGTGGGAGCATGTTTATCCTTCCTTTGTTATGCTTAATGTGGTACATCGTACAGATGTTGAGAATATTTTAGGATGTCTTGAAGAGACAATGAAAGATCGTGGTCGAACAACAAAGCCTCCTGCAGCACTGAGGCCTTTTGGTAACAGTCGGGTTGTTGAAGTGTAAGATTCTCAGTTAGTCTTCAAAAGGAATGTGCTCTTGGCCCGGGAGAGCTGCATATGTTTGTTTGCACGCCAATGTCCTTTCTGGTTAGTTTCCCCAAAGGCTTATTGTACGTATTGCATCATTTATTTTTATTTGTAAGAGTATTTTGGAAGCTTCAGAACGGTTGTAGAGTCATTACAGTTTCTAGCTGTAAGTGATTATGACTGCTTGCAGAAATTGTGTTGAAGGCAATCAAAAGTAAATAAAAGTCCCTCTTCTCTACCTTTGCTCTTTATCTGCATTTGCAAGCACTCCGAGCTGGAGGACCCAGCTCTGTGGGGTTACACGGGGTCAAGCTAGTTCTGATTTATGACATTTGTCTCCCAAGAGGGGCTACATGGATTTTTGGATGGAGGTGAATCACCAGCATGAAAAATTAAAGCTGGCATATTTATTTTGAAGGGCAGAGTGGAGTTAATGACCCTACAAAACTCCTGACACATAAATTTATTTTCCCCATCCTTCAAATGAGGTAACAAGGCAACTTTATATCCAGTCCTGGGGAAGTTGATGCTTCTGACCTAAAAGTCTATAAGATGGGTAACCTTCCAGGGCACTGGAAAAGCAATCTGTCTTAATAAAATGGAATTAGTTGTAACTATTATTAAGTTCCATAAATTATCCTCCTGGGCCCAGCCAGTTAAGCACCCAAATTATTTTTCAACATGCTTATGTTTCCATTTCTAATACAAAGTAGAACTTGAAAGAGAGAGGTCTTATTATCCAAAAACACTTTTTATAATATACAAAAACCATTGATGGCATCTCCTCTAGTACTCTGCATGTAATTTTGTGCTTGGAACATGTTTCTATTCATGTTTTATGTTGTGTTGTCATTTATGGTTGATTAAATATCAGTTGAGTATAATGTGTTAGAGCAAGCACTGTGAGGAAAGAGAGAGCCTGTTTCCTCAAAGAACTTCCGATCTAGGTAAATTCATGACTCTGACCCTTTTAAATCCTCCAGTGGATTCCATTGCCTTTGGAATGAAACTCACTTCCTAGCCTTAGCTTTTAAGATCCTAGATGATCTGGCTACCACTTGCCTTACATTAGAAGCTTCCATAGTTCAGCCAGACAGGTGCTATTATTTCCACCTAGCAGTTGCAAAAACTTGAGGCCCAAAGAGAAATGAATAAGCTTGTACACTACTCCCAGGTAGCAGAGGGGGATTCAGGGTTGGAGCTATTACATACCCTTAAATCCTTGATCTTCTTTCACTCTCCTAACCTGTGATTACATGATAACATAATCAGTTCTGTAAGATGAGGAGCAATCACTCCATATTTTCTGAAACCAGGATTGTACAGCAGACTCAGTTGGAAAACACTAGATTCAGAATGAAAAGAGCTAAGTCCTGCTCCTGGCTCTGCCAGTGATGAGCTATATGATCTTGGGCAGGTTTTACCCCATCTTCTGGATTGATAAAATGATGAAAGTTGATTAATAACTTTTAGGCAATCTTTCCTAAATCTAGTCCAAATAGCCAGGGTATGCTGCAAGTTTTGGGTCCATACTTGGAGATTTGCCTTGTGCATTAGCATGCTAAAGGTGGCATAAAGTCCTACATGGAGAAGCCTGTTAACATAGCACTTTTTCATCTCATGTGACCCCAGAGCACTTAGTCATATCTCACAGAGCTCATGTTCTCTAGAAAATTATTTGGGAAATGAGTTTCCAAATTCTTTGTAGGTGCTGAAATTTGATGGTTGGTATTTTAGCTTGAGAAGTGTTCTATACCTACAACCCATGTGTTCTCTTTCCATTGTGACTTGCTGCCACTGCCACCACCACCACCACCCACCCTTAGGACTGAGCACAGTGGGCAATAAATAAGTGCTATTGATTGATTTATTCAGCCTTTAAGGTTAATGTGTTTTAAATGGGGCTTATTTAATGTCTGGCAAAATTTAGCTTAACACAGAACAGTTCTGGGATGGGAACCATTGTACTCTGGAAACTGGGTGAAAACCACCAACTCCCCCTCGAGCCAGCCAGAAAGATGCCAGATGACATTTCAGTACCATTTGGCTATGAGAGTTCCATTCAAATGCAAAAACAAAAGACAAATTCTGTTTCTGGTTAGCAGGCTTCTGATCTAGCCATTCTGCCTGTTTGGTCAGTGGAAAATCAAAGCATTTGGTGTTGGGTGTCATTAAATAGTCACTCTGATATGACAGCCATTTTTTTCTATTCTCTCTCTAGCAGTTTACAAGATAAATTGCCTTGACTAGGTTCTCCTAGAGAGAAAACCCTCCTTTTCATCCCTAGAATGCCACTTGGTGTCTACTTTGGCAGTAAATTACCAAATGCCACCCTCATGGTTTGAAAGAGCTTATTCACAACGAAAGTGCCAAAGAGTTTCCCAGGAAGACTATGTGGCCTTTCTTATTTGTGTGTGCCCAAGGAAACAAAGTAACTTTAATATTCAAAATAATACACAGAAATGTAGTTTTGAAAGGGACAATTGTTTTTCATAAAATGTCTTAAAATAGCAATGCTTTTCATCCTTTGGAAAGCATGTGTGTCCAAATAATTTAATATGGTAATAAAACTTTTTGCAATGTATCAAAAGAGCATAAAAAAGCATAACACCTTAAGAGGTGACCCTATTAATGAAAAATATTTCTTTTATTTTTGTTTAAAAAACCACAAAAACAAAGATCCTATGAGGATTGTGTGTTGAGAAAAAATTTTAATACTCTAGGTTCATAACCAAGAACACTGAGAAAAATGTTTTTATTTCTTCCAACTTTTATAAGTACAAATAAATTATCCAAAAAAAGGCCTTTCCTTCTGAGCGTATTGTATAATGTCACCTGTAATGCAGATGTATGTAGTTGAAAGCAATATACATTAGTCATTAAGAGTGGAGAATCAACTTTGAGGTAGAACCAGTGTGAATCATAGCTCTGCCACTTACTAGCTAAAGCTTTTTTTCTTTCTTTTAAAAAATGTAAATAAGGAGAATTCTTTCATATGGAAAGAGTTAGTATAATCACACATTTGAAAGAAACAATAGGTACTGAACTGGAGGGAAAGGGCGAAGGGTGAGTGGCCTGGTGAATCCATGATTCTATTTCCCATCCAAGGTAAAAGCTTCCCCCAAATAATGTATAAACAAGCTGTACATTATCCCTGTACCCATCGTCTGCCCTTTCAAATATCTGGTCTACATGAAAATGTAACCGAAAAACGGAGGTTCATCTGCCTGACCCAACAAAAGCCAAACTTGTAAGGCAGTACTGGTGTGAAAGGAAAGAGGTTTTATTCAGGTGCAGTGTGAACTCCTGTCTCAAAGTCCATCTCCCCTTCCTGCTCAAGCCTGCCACTCTTAAGGGGAAGGGAAGAGAGGGCTTTTTTTCTGTTAAATTATCTTGCTAGCTTTTGGCTTGCTGGGGGTATTGTCCATTCATCTTCCTAGCTTTTGGCTAGCTCAGTGTAAGAGCCTACCCCTGCCACCATCTTGGCCAATGGGGGAAACTCCCTGCACCCACTGTCTCTCTACTGTAACAAAAAGACAAAGTGAGGAAATTAAGAAAATCTTTGACCCTCAGTTTCCTTATATATACATGGAAATTTACCTTTATCACAGGTTGTTTCAAAAATAAAATGAGATAAAGTCCAGAAAACAACTACCCAATGCCTGCCACATAATAAGCAAGTAATAAATATTCACTCTTTTGTGGAGATCTACAATTCAACAAATATTCAGTTCAACCTAATGCCAGTCAGGCATTGTGCTAGGCTATTAGTTAATTTGACAGGAGGATCAGAGGTATGGTTAGCTTGGCCAAGGACAGCCATTTCCTTGTGATTGTCCTGGCCCCATTCCCCTCTTATTGGCTTCATCTGTAGAAGTTCTGGGCCTATGATTCATGCACAGCGATTCCATCTAAAAGTTCTTGCCCAGAAACCCCTAGAAAACTTCCCTGTGTACCATTGGGCCAAGTTAGTCACTGGCCAAGTTGGGGCACATGGACCATGGCATTGAACCACAGTCAGTATTGTGAATTCTGAATAATTCAATTAAACAAATATTCAGTTCAACCTAATGCCTGTCAGGCATTGTGCTAGGCTTTGAAGTTAAAATAATGATTTAAACCAGGGATCTGACAAACTTTTGTTTCAAGGGTCAAATAGGAAATATTTTAGGCTTTGTAGGCAAGAAGTAAAATCAAGGATATTATGTAGGGACTTATTATCCATTTTAAATGTACCCATTTAAAATGTGAAACTAGCCCGGCCAGGCGTGGCTCAGCGGTTGAGCGTCGACCTAGGATCCAGGCAATCAGGGTTCGATTCCCGGTCAGGGCACATGCCCGGGTTGCGGGCTGCAGCCGATCAATGACTCTCATCATTGACTTTTCTGTCTGTCTCCCTCTCCTTTCCTCTCTCTGAAATCAATAAAGATATATTTAAAAAATAAATAAAAATAAAATGTGAAACTATTCTTAGCTTGCAGGTCATACAGAAAAAAAACAGAAAAACAAAAGCCCTGGCCATTGTAGCTCAGGTAGTTGGAGCATTGTCTAGTACATCAAAAGGCTGCAGGTTCAATACCCCCGGTCTGGGTGCATACACTAGGCAGATCAGTGTTTCTCACACTGATGTTTCTCTCTCTCTCTGTCTCTCTCGCCCCTCTTTCTAAAATCAGTTGAAAAGAAAATGACTTGGCCCATGGGCTGAGTTTGCCAATCCCCAGTGTATATAGCTCTGGTTCCTATCTCCATGGAAATTCAATTTATCCAAAGTGTGACGTGATCTTTTGACATTTTCCCCTTCCCCCATCTCCCTCTCATTTGAATGAAGCTGAGCCTATCAATAAAATTATTTTTCTAATGTCACCTACCTACTCATCAAATCTAAGAAATCATTGGTTGGAGGAATGCAACAAAAAGAAGCTGTTGATGATGTTCTTGTATTTAAGGCCATACCATGAAAACATGCACAGGAAGTCAGAGATTCTTAAAAGCTCAGTATTGAGAGAGAAAACATGAACCAAAAAATTATCTAGTCAAATACTGTCTTCAAAGAGCTAAACAGTGTTAGGCATATATAACCAAGTCCTCACATCTACATCTAAGTGAGCTCCTGAGCTCCTGAGCTCCTGTGTATATAAAGCAAGTACCTGTTTTGTCACAAAGGTTTCCCACGACACCATGCAACTACACACTCTGAAATAGTATTCCATAGCTGGGTCCACAGTGTAATCTCCCAGAGTCTTAATCTTGCCTTGGAACAAAGCTGCTCCTTGATTATTTAGGACTGGAAGATGGGAGGCAGCTTGCTAGCACTTCTCAGGGCCCATTTAAAAGATGTGCACGCTGCATCACAGAGGAGGTGGAAGTTTGCTCCCAGCTCAGGGCTCAGCCATCAGCTTTCCAAGACTTCTGTTACTTACCCTATAGATAAAGATATTGAACCATGCACTGCTTAAGTTTGCCCATCCTACTTGGTATGCTTTTGCAGCTTTATCCCACCTCCACTGCCTTCAGTTTTTTGGTGACTGCTGATGGCCTCTTCTGTGTTAAGAATCTAAAGAACTTAATAAACTGATGAACAGAATAGATTCAAGGACATGGAAGCATAGATCAGACTGACGAATGTCAGAGGGATGGAGGAGGACTGGTGGGTGAAGGGGGAGAGATTAACCAAAGAATTTATATGCATATATGCACAACCCAAGGACACGCACAATGGTGGGGAGAGGGACTGGGAAGGGGGATGGGATGGGGTGGAATGGGTCATTGGAGAGAAAAGGGGACATTTGTAATATTTTAAACCAAAAAGATTCCTTGAAAAACAAAAAAAAGAAAAAGGAAGTCATTTGGGGATTGAAATCTGGGAAAGAATTGTTTTGCTACAATTCATCAATTCAGAGGGAAGGTGATAGCTGTGCAAGGCTGATGTTGCAAGTCAGATAGGTTTAGGAAGTTGTAGTCCCTGTTTGAAGTAATTAAGAATCAATAAACCCAGTTTTTCTTTTAATATTTTCTACCCTAAGCACAGTATTCAAAGTACATGAACTGCTTTTGTTAATTCTAAGCTGATTCATTAAATTATATCCCAGAGGTCTTCGCGCTTAAAGACAGGAGGAAATAGAAGCCAGAATCTTGAGCCCATAATCTACTCGGTCTTTTATCTCTCTTTTCTGATAGTCAACAGCCTTTAAAATCCCTGAGTTCATAATTGTGGGTAATTATCTTGGTGGGGCAAACAGCATTTGTTTATTGATTTGTTTGTTGTGTACATTAGTCTATATAAGCTCCTAAAAAGTGCTGGAGAACCCTGGCCAATGTAGCTCAGAAGTTAGAGTGTTGGCCTGCCCACTGAATGGTCTTGGTTTCGATTTCCGGTCAAGGGGGTTGCAGGTTCGATCCCCAGCCCTGGCGGGATATGTGTGGGAGGCAACCAATCTATGTGTCTCTCTCACATTGATGTCTCTCTCTCTCTTTCCTCCCCCATCCTCCTTCCCTTCCACTCTCTCTAAAAATCAATGGAAAAAAGTATCCTCAGGTGAGGATTAAAAAGGGGGTGGTGGCTGGAGAAAGTCAAATAAATAGGTGAGATATCTATCTTCAATTAGTTTTCAATGATTGGAGAAATTTTAATAATCCAAAATAACTTAAACGTCCGAAACCCCCCAATGCCTTTCACAGCATAGCAACAGGTACCTCATAATGAAAGTTCTCTCTTCTAATTTTCTATAGCACTTAATAATTTGGGTTTTAAAAAATGTACTGTTTTATAGTTTTTCGAATTGAGTCTTGAGTCAGCGAGTCTTGGTGACCTCCTGGAATGTGAGTTTTCTCAGGGTGGAGAATTTAGATTTCTGTAACTCTTCTGTTTGTTAGTATTATGCTAAGTAAAAGTGGTCATTTTCATTTGTCTAATATCAAGAAGGTAGGGTGGTGGTTAATGGCTTTGAGTCAAATCTCTGGGCTCAGTTTTCTCATCTATACAATGGGGATAATAATCATGCCTATCCTTGTTCTAAGGACCATGCATACAAATGCATATAACATATGGAACATGCTTGGCATAAACCAAGCACAGAGTAACTATGCAGGACGTGTCTGCTGCTGTTTTCATTGCTGCTGCTTTTCCCCACCCCTGGAAAAATACCCTTAGAAGTTGAGTAATAATCAGATTAAGACAATTTGGGATAAACAACACAGTAAAACATAATATTCTATAAACAAGCCTAAAGCTGGGCAGTGTTTTTTCATTTTCTGAAAATTTGATAGTCCAGTGTGGCCTTGAGAAGAATAATTAAGGATAATTGTTCATTTTTCAAAGATACTCAGCATATGGTTCCTGAAACAGTTTGCTTTCTGGGTACAAAGCCTTATTCACAGGCTGCTTTTTGGGGGACAATATCTAGCTTGAGCCAACATTAGTGCCAATCACTGGGTTGCTGTTCTCCACGGGTTGTCCCAGGGAAGGCTGCCATATGTAAGCTCCAGTTTATGGGAACAGAAATAGGGACATAAGAGCACGTCACTAGCTGGCCTCGGGTTTAGGCTTCTAATTGGTAGCATAGTATTTGCTAGTGCTGCTTTTGTACTCTCCCCTCTAGCTGCCAATGTGGTTTTGGACATTTTTCCAATATATTCTTTAAGGTTTGGTTGGGCAAGAAGTATAAACTATTGGTGGCTCAACTGAATGTGTCTTGCCAGTTTCTGCAGGCCTTAAACATGATAACAAGTGTATTAGGATTCTGCTGGTTGCAAGAGACAGAAAACTAAACACAAAACCAGCTTAAGCAAAAAGGTGAACTTATTGGCTCATGTAAATGAACAGTCTAGGGTTTGGAGGGCTTCAGGGGCTTAAATAATGTCTCTAGACCTTTTTTTTCTTCTCTCTCCTCTGCCTTCCATGGAATCTGTGGCATTCCCAGGTATTCCTGGTGCTCCCTGGGGGCTGTAGGCTTATATAGTCCCAGGATAAAGTGAAGGAGAGGACCAAAATCTTCAGCTTGACTGCTGTTGGCCTGATTGAGTCAGTGCCCCTCCCTAAACCAGTCACCAGGGGAACAGAAGGGAAGTCTCTGGTGTGCTTAGGCCTGGGCCAGATGTACATCCCAAACAAACCACTTGCTGTGGGGCCAGCTCTACTGAAGTACTTGTATTGAGAGTACAGGAAGAGATCCTCCACAAGAAAAAAAGTGGTGACACTTTCTAAAAGGACACTTAGTAGCCAAAAACTATGGTAAGGAACACTACTGAGGGGGAGCAAAGTCAGGAATGACCTATGTGTCCCCCTTGGTGACATCACTCCTGGTAAAGAAAACCAGTTGCCTGCCAGAGAGCCAGGGTCTGGAGAGCACAAAGGCAACTGCAGATTTGTCACCTCATCCGGCTCTTCAGTCATTTGCTTTCTTCACACCCATTTCCTCACATTCCTGCCACAGCCCTGTCCATAGACTAAAATTAGAGTTTTGTGATGAGCAGAGTTTTGGGGGATCAAAAGCGGGACATTAGTGATCATTGTAGAGTAGGATTCTAATCTCGGTGATTTTGAAGGTGTTTCTGTAACTTGAGAAGAAAAACTTCCTGAAAAGACTGGCTATTTAGAAGTGAAGGAGACATGAGTCTGGACGTGTCACACCCTGTACTATCCCACAGAAATACAGATGCGGCAACTCTCATATTTTCCATAATTTAATGTTCTGTCCAAAATACACAAACAAGATGCCACTGATCGGTGATGCAGAAAACAGGTGCAGAGCTGTTTTCACAGCCATGGAGGCTGGCGGCTTTGACCTCTGCCCCTGCTAAAATGACACATGATGTCAAGTGTCACCTCCTTTAAAATGTGCTCTGACCTGTGGGTTGTTGCCCTTGTTGTTTTAGTAGCCACAGCAGTCATAGTAATATAGGTGACATCTATTGAGTTTATATCATGCCAAGTACTTGACATGTGTTACATCATTTAAGTCTTACGACAATTCTTCAATGTCGGTATTATCTCCATTTTACAGAGCAGGGACCTAAGGCACAGGGAGGGTGAGTAACTTGCCCCAGGTGACAGGATAGTAAATGATAGAGTTTGGTTTCCAAGCCACTCCTGTGCACAACCACCATGTTACTGGCAATGCCGCCCTGATTGTAGCACATGACAATAGCTGACAGTTATTGAACACTCGCCGCCACCTGCCAAGTGTTATGCAAACATTAGAGGCATCATCTCCTTTCCTATTCACAGTCACTCTGTGATGTACACCTGAGTACTATCACCACTTTACAAATGAGGAAGCTGAGGCTAGATTTACTCAGTAACTCGCCCAGTCACACAGTTTGGATCCAAAATCTGGCACTCAACATTCATGTTCCTAACTGTGAGCCAACACTGCCCTTTAAAGGTATCTCACCGTCTTATAAGGACTTGCTTAGATGCCAGTTTTCCCCACTAGACTGTGAGATCCTTGAGGGCAAGGAAACTGCCTTAATCACCTTGGCTCATAACAGGTGCTTAATAAAATGTCTCTCATTTGTTTGTTTTCTCAGTGCCAAATGTAGTGCTGAACACATAAAAGGTGTTCTCTATATAAAATAAGGGAATGAATAAAAGAACAAAGGAGGGTGAGGTCAAAAAGAAAACCCCTTCTCCATAGTCTGGAAATCAAACAGTCCCTTCTTGGGAGGTAGAACCTAGAGCTTGTGTTTTGCAAAAGTCAATTCAATCTGAGTGACTTAGTCTCAAAGTTGAAATGATTTGGCCTTGGCCAGTCCTCCATGAATATCACAGGACTTCAGTCACTTCCCTATTGCTATAATAGCTCCTATTAAAAACATCAGCCCTGGTTGTGTGGCTCAGTGGTTGAGCGTTGACCCATGGACCCAGGTTTTGGGCTTGATCTCCAGTAGGGGGCGTGCAGGAGGCAACTGATCAATGACTTTCATCATTGATGTTTCTCTATCTCTCTCCCTCTTCCTTCCTCTCTCTGAAATCAATAATAATATTAACACATTAAATAATAATAATAATAAACACATTAAAAAACAATAACATCAAACAAAAGAATGACTTAGGTATTATATAAATTCATCTAATACCGTGAGATTCAGTCCTCAAGACAGTTCATTCTGTCTAGTCTTTGCTGGGCTTTAATTCCCCTGACCTTTAACATTTCTCTCTGCAGTAACTTCACAGATGTCACAGAGAATGCCATTAACACAGCAACTGATTCAGCCTCCTGAGAACCAGACTTTACCTCCCCCAGGGCCAGGTACTAGGCTCTCTTTGTGGAGAATAGACCAAAGAAGTAAATGTACCTTTTCCCAGGAGGGGAGTTCCTTCCAAAACAAACAAAAAAATAAACCCTGAAGCAGACAATGAAGGAGGCTGTGGTTTCCAGCCAGCTGGAGAGGTAAGGAATGCAAATAACTAGAGAGTTGTTTGAGAAAGACCTGTTTGGGAACTCGAGGTGAACCCCATATGGTATCAAGTCTCTACTTGCAAAACTCAATTGAATCAAGTCCATGTTCATACAATTGTGGTTTCTTCAAGCTCAGGAGATAGCTGTCCAAAAAAAAATGACTCACCAGAGAGGCTAAATGTATTGTAGATGTTGCCTTGAGAGCAAGTCATCTACATGTGGGAATGAATTATTCAGCCTGTTGTAGAAGCAATAGATGAAATTTGCATTAAATCAAAGAACTATGCAATAGACCATATTCCAACAACAACCCACATCACAGTGGGAGGACTTGCCCAGTTTGTTTCTCAGCTGATTCCACCTTTCACATTTATTCTCTAAATATCTTATTATAGACATAGGATTGTTTTACAAAGATCCTATCCTGTGGCATTTACCTTGGCTGCTCAGCTTTCGGTCTTTCCTACCTTCCCTGCTGGCAGAAACCTGACTTAGGGCATTCATTTGCCATGTATGTGTGCCACTCCTAGGTGGTGAGTGTTAGCCTAAGCCAATCGTGGTAAGACCATTCTTCTAGCAAGACATTGGTATAACCCAAGCTAATCTAGATTAGCCAGTGAGGTATAAGCAGATAGCAACTGTGGACTGTGATGATTTTTTCTTTCTTAATAAAAAGGCATGTGGGTGGAAATATCCAACCTGTTCTATTGCTAAATATCTTATATCTTGTCCGAATTAATTCCTGGAACCATTGTAGCCGTTTTGCTACCATGAGGAGTGAGCTCTCCCACATCCCGAAGGCAACAGAAAGATGGCCAGCACCTGGATCCTTGATGACGATGTCATACCACTGAAATAATCCAACTTGCTTACAAACCTCTTGCAGTGGGAGAGAAATTCTTGCTGTGATGAAGCAGTCTTTAGCTAGGTAATTTACTTGCTCGCCTGATACAGGCGAGTCTGATTCCTGTTTCAAGGCAAATTTTTATTTTCTTAAAAATTCCTGTTTTAGCAATCATGTATTGTGACTTTTGAGAAAGAAAGGGCAACATGGTAGACAGCTTTTCGTAAATCAAATGCAACAACCCCAAACCCATTAAGAATGTGTAGTCTAAAGCAAGAGTAGGTAAACCTTTTCTTTAAATGGCCACATAGCCCTTTAAAGACTTTTATCTTTATCGGTCATATAATGTCTGTTGCAACTACACAACTCTGCTGTAGATAATACCTGAATGAACAAGCATGGTTGTGTTTCATTAAAACTTTATTTACAAAAACAGGCAGAGGGCCAGATTTAGCCGGCAGGTTGTAGTTTGCCAGCCCTGGTCTAGAGTTCCCAAAAGATACATCCTTCTACTGTGGAAAAACCCTCTGATGGCTTCCATATGTGACTATGGCCCTGCCTACCTTCCTGACTTTCTCTGATACATACCAGCCATTCTGGTCTTATAGTTAACCTGCTGCCAAGCTTTTGCTTTACTCTCTTCAGGGCCTTCATATTTCACATTTAATGTTGTCTTTCCCAGAATATTTTTCCCTGGCTCTTATGTTGCTTTCTCTTTCTTTCTTCTTTCTTCCTCTCCCTCTTCCTCCCCCCACTTCTTTCTTTTTGTATTTATTTATTTATTTATTTATTTATTTATTTATTTATTTATTTATTTTTAATTGAATTTATTGGGGTGAGTAAACACAAATATTTTCTCCAAGAGGCTTTTCCTCAGCAGCTAATCTAAGCATCCCACTTTGCCCATTCACTTCTCTGTCCATTATCTGCTTTATGTTTTTCTTTGCATTTACTGGAGTCCATCTCCATTTCCCAATAACCGACCCCTGCCCCAGTTAGGAGTTAAGTTTCTTAAGGGCGAGGACCTTGACTGTCTTGGTCACCATTCAATTCCCCAGGTCTAGAAATGAAGTAGATAGTAAAGATTTGTTGATTTTGGAATAAATGAAAATCTTGTGGGCTATGGTTGGCTCAAGGAAATGTTTTAAAGAGGTTTTTTCAAGTATTTTCTTTAATATAAAATAGTTATTTTCCAATCCTACAATATACTGCTCTCCACAAGATGGCTCCTGCATGACTCCCTTTGGAGTTAAATTTTATCTCAGTAGCAAAATATGTGTTCCCCGAACATGTGACTAGATGACTAATAGAAATGCAGATTGGCCACATGACACTTTGTGTCAAGAAGTTAAGAAAATTGTGGGGTGGGGTTGGGGGGAGTAACTTTCTTATTTGTTCTACCTACCAAATAATTCTCCTGGAAATACTAAAACAGCCTGTTTGTCATGCCCTGTGCTCATTAAGAGCTTCCTTTCCACGAAGAGTCGAAGCAGGTACCTCTAGCCCAGATCCAGGTCAAGGCCTGAGCCCACATTCCAGGCAAAGCCAGAGCTGTGTTTCAGGAGCCAGGAAATATCTGCTTTATTGAATCTTACAAGTGAAAAAGAGGCAATTCCAGTCTTGTGTGAAAGATCCTTTTGCTTTATAAAATCTCACATGTGATTTTCAACGAACAGTCAGACCATATGAAAGGGCTACTTTACTCTGCTTATTTGTAAATGACTTCAGAAAACCCCGGATTTGTTTACAGATGAAATTCAGCACCATTGGACCAGGGAAAGCAGATCAGGAGTGGTAACTTAATTTGTTTGGGGCTGTTTCCTAATGTGAGTTAATACGACGTTGTCCCAAGTTTTGGGTCATCTTCTCCACTCCCCTCTGTGTGTGAGTCATCCCCACCCTCGGCGATTACCTGCTTGGCTGTGGGCCACTTGCTGGCCTTTCTCAGACCAGGAAATCTGGCTAAGATATGATCTCTGGCACTTGCCTGAATTTTTTTTTTAAGTCGTCTCATTAATATCTGTGACTCTCCCATGAAACTCCCTCCCAAATACTTTTGAGAAGTCACCAAGGGATACAATAGAGAACAAAAATATCCTTATAAAAAGGGAAGAGTCACACAGAAGGAAATGAGAACCACAGATCCCTCATTAATGCTTTGCTTTCCATTGATCTAAAACTTATCCTCCCACCTGAAGATCATCACTCCCAAGTGTTCTTAAAGCCTGTGCTCTCAGTCACCAGTGGAATCACAAAACATCTTTCTTGCTGAGGGAGCCGAGATTGAATCAACATATACATGAACTTTGGCCACTTCCACTAGCCACAGCCAAGTCTCCTCTGTTTGTGACAGGCATCTTGAACCACAGTGAAAAAGGCTGATGGTTTTGGTCCAGACCCTAGCTCCAGCAGAGCAAGCAAATCAAAGTTTGTACAGACACTGTAAATGAGTGCCCGGGGCCAGGTGGGAATTGCATGCAATTGGGGGCAGCCAGTACTAGTTCCTGCCAAGTATGACCACATAAGAATGTAGGCCCATAGTTGCCAGATCTTCTGATTTAAAAAAAAAAAGATCCAGAAACCTGGATGACTCTTCCAATTTCTAAATGTTGGAGCAATTAAAAAAAAAAAAAAAAAAAAAAGAGTGGTGCAAGCCAAGTGTTTCCACAGGCCAGACTAAGCCTATGAGCTGCCTATCCAAATCCACTCTGCAGCAGTCACATAAGTCCATGCAGTGCTGCCAGTGAGCTGCTATGACCTCAGAGAGCATCATCAGCAACTCTGGTTTGGGAACATGTTAAGGTACAAGTTTGGAACTACAGATGTGTTTAACTATTTGAGATTGTCAGCCCCTTTCCCATCATGGTACATATCCTGGCAGCAGGAGGGATACAAACCTGATTTTTATCAATGAAGAATATTTTCACCTCTTTTTTGAAGTGGTGATGCTTGGTCTAAATTTAGACTTCAGCTTACATCCCTTGCAATTTTTTTTTTCTTACGTTCTAGCCAAACATGAGCTTCCAACTAGTGTACGTTTTGTTTTTCCAAGTTTATCCCTGGTTTCCAGAACCAGAGGCAAGAGGTAAAATAGAAATGAAGACACAGTCTCTCTTGTTGGGATAGCACACACCTCTCATTTAGTTAGAAGTTCATGTTTTCTTTAATTAAATTTCCTTTACAGAGCTATGGTTTAAGTTAAGGACAAGTGAGCTTTGTTAAACTAAGGACTTATTTAAAATACTTCTGCACATGTCATCAAACTAGAAGTGCCACCAAGTTCTTGTCACCAAGCCTCTGCCTCCACCTTGCTTCCCTTGAGCAGTGCCCTGTGTCTCCTTCACCTCTTTGTGTTGAGAATGGAGGTCCTCCCAAAATGCAGCATTTGCCCAACAGGGCTCCCCAAACTGCGGATCTTGTTGGCATGAATGCAGCAAGGAGTCCTACTATGTGTGCTTGCCCTTGCTGCCCTTTGTCCAGCTTCTGGGGAGTTTCCCATGATGCCTTGTGTTTTAGGAACCCTTCAGATATACTGGGCAATCCCTCTCCAATGTACAGTTATTTCGAGCTGGTTAAACATTGCTTAGCTTGGTCTAACGCTGCTTTTGCTTTGTGCTCTGTATCCCCCTCTAGATGTATTTTGAGTTCTTGTCAATATTTTTCTCATTATTAAAAATATGGAAAACTATGCAATGGCAAATAGATTCCCAGATTTTAATCTATACCCATAGGTAACCACTGGAGATATTTTGGTTTATTTCCTTAACAGTTGAACACAGTTTTTTCTTGATTCTGTGACACCATCTACTATTGTAAAACACAGTATGAATTTAATTTGTATTCCCAGAACTTAATGAAGCTGGTTCCTTCTTGTCATAACTATCTTAACTCAGATGTCACCGACTCAGATACACCTCCCTGATGACCTTTTCTAAAGTAATCATATACCACCCCCCCCCCAATCTATTGCACTCTGTCATGCCCCCTATTGTTTTATTCTTAGGACTTCATACTATCTGAAGTTGTCTTTGTCTTGTATCTCTCCTTGTCTGTGTTTATATATTAACAACCCCTACTAGACATAAGCTCCGGAGAGCGGGAAACTTCTGTTTTACTCACTGCCATATCTTTAGAGCCTAGAAAAGTGCCTCTGCTTTGTTCTAGAACTCTGCACAATGACAGGACAGGGATTTTTTAATTTTATTTTTTTAAGTTACCAATTTGCAAGGATAGAAAGAAGGAGAGAGAAGTGTAGTGGCAGTAGTAAGGGTTGGTGCTAGAAAATGTAAACTTAATGCCGGTGTGTTCTTGACCCAGCCCTACAGGGTCCTAGTAAACCCATCTTCCCATGGTGTACACCCTAGCTCTGACTCAATACCTGTTTACTTGGATGGTGCCCATCCTGGCTTTTTGGCATAAGAGTCATGACTTAAATATATTTTCTGCCAGTAAAAAAGATGAAAGTATCAATTCCTTCAACCCCATCTTTTCAAAGATAACTGTTGTTAACATTTTAGCTAACTGCTAATCTTGTTTCTATACTTTTAAAAACATAATTATAATTGTACTAATCTATATAGATTCTGATCTTGGTGGCAAACTAATAAAATAGTCTTCATGCTTTTTCCTGTTTGATCCACCAAATAGTGTACTTAATAGAAAAGTCAAGTCAATAATGTTAAAAAGAAATGCAGAGGCCAAGTGGAAAACTAGTAGAGAAAGGTTCCTATTAATTTACATTTTTAATATTTTTTATCCTTTGTCCCTTATTACAAATGACATTTATGTGATTAAAAACAGGTTATTTCCTAGTAGCCCATCTCCTCCTATTATATATTTTCCATGTGAATGTATTATTTCTCAGCTTGTGACAGAAAAGTTAGTGACTGTGGAAATGATTATAATGTCATTGAGGATTATAGCTTTAGAGAGAAAATAACCGGCAGGGACAGAACCTAAGCCACAAAGTTCCGGTGTTGCTGAAAATCTCATTAAGAAGAAAAGAAAGGAGGCTGGTTAAGGCTATGTGAACTGACCCCATAAATGTGAATTGGCTTCCTCTCTTTCGTGCACATCTCTGAAACTACAGTCTGGGGCACCAATGGGGAAACAAAAATGAGAGGCTCAAATTATCCCATAGTCTTTGAAGTGAGTTAGGGATAATTTTGGGAAATGGGTCAATACCCAGATTAGTTTCTGAAAACCAAATCCTATCAACTTATTTTTTTTATATAAGTTTGAGTCCAGTGATTTCTAAAATAGTTGGGATATTTCTAAGTTAAGAGAAAAATGTTAGTTGATCTTCTCTGAGAGAATAGCTCAGGTTTTAAGCAGTGCTCATATGCCTTTTCTTTTCTTTTTCTTTTTTTAAATATATCTTTAGTGATTTCAGAGAGAGGAAAGGAGAGGGAGAGAGAGAGATAGAAACATCAATGATGAGAGAGCCATTGATCAAGCCCGCAACCCGGGCATGTGCCCTGACCGGGAATCAAACCCCGATCGCCTGGATCCTAGGTCGATGTTCAACCGCTGAGCCACGCCTAGCCGGGACCTCATATGCCTTTTCAATAGCAGGGCTTCCTGGAGTGTCCCACCTTCCCACATTCATAATGAATAGTGACAAGTCTTCTCCTTCTGGGAATGATCAAATAAGACCTTATTGGATGACTTCTGTGCAGGAAACTTTAAATCTTGACATAATACCAAAAGCTGGAGATACTGGAGAGTGTACAGAAGAAACACTTTAATAGGGAGTACACACTTGGGGGAGGGTAGAAGGGGAGCTGTATGAAGTTCCCATGTTCACGGCTTAGGCTAAGTGCAGTTGGCACAGTGTACTCAGGCAGCAGGGGTGCTTGGGTAAAAAACACAGTCTTTCTGATCAGGGGAACCAGGACATGCTGGAAAAAGTAGGGGAATCACCAAAAGGAAAGATCTAGAGAGGGATCTATCAAATTCTGTCTATCCATATCTCTGACTGACTCTTAAACTATGCAGCATGGTATAGATTCAAAGCAACTAAGCTGAAGACAAAACAGATGAACTGAGACTGCAGCTGTCACCCAAGAAACAGTTTGGAGTTTAAGTGCGTAAGATCATTGCCAACTAAAATGAAACAACACTTGTTGGAGGAAAATAATCGCTTCCAAAATCCCAACCACTTAATATTTACAATGTTTAGGATACAATCCAAAATTACTCAGCATACAAAGAATCAAGAAAATTGGGGCATGTTCTCAAGAAAAAAGAAAATCCATTGAGTGTGACTCCAGAGTGAACCAGATGCTGGAACTAAAAGACAAGGATATTAACGTGGTTATTATAACTTTTCTAAATGATGCACATGATGAATGAGAAGATAGGAAATTTCCTCAGAGAAATGGAAACAATAAAAAAGAACCAAATGAAAATTCTAGAACCAAAAATACAATACCCGAAACAAAAAATTCACTGAACTGACTTAAGAGTTGAGTGGAGATGTGAAAGAAAAGAACAAGTGAACTTGAAGATAGAGCAACAGAATTATCCAACGTGAATAGCAGAGAAAAAAAGATTAAATAAAATATAAAGCCTCAGAGACCTGTTAGATAATATCAAATAGCCCAATAGGTAGGTAAATGGAATTTCACAAGGAGAAGGGAAGAGAATGGAGGAGGAAAATATTTGAAGAATTCAGGATCAAAAAATTACTAAATTTGATGAAAGACAAAAATGTAAAGATACATAATGATCAATGAAAATTTCCTATCTTCTCATTCATCATAGTCAACTGTTAAAATCCTGCAGATAAAAAACAAACCTTGAAAGCAACAAGAGGAAAACAACACATTACATACAAGGAACCAGTGATTGGATTATTCGTTGGTTTCTCAGTAATAACTACGTGGGCCAAAAGAGGGTGGAGGAACATCTCTACAGTGCTAAAAGAGAATAAAAATTGTCAAACCAGCGTTCATTACTCAGAAAGTATATCCTGCACACTGAAGACTGAATCATGACATTGTCACATAAAATGATACCACGAGAGCACCAGCAGGCCTGAACTAACTGCAAAGTAGACTACAGGAAGTTCTCCAGGATGAAGGGAAGATGAAGACAGAAATCCTCAGCAAAGAGTGAAAAACATTGCAAATGGTTACTATCTGCGTAAATACAAAGGACTATTTTTAAATTTTTGTCTTTTCCGCTTTATTTATAAACCATATAACTGTTTAAAGCAAAAATTATAACATTGCTTGTGGTGTTTATAATGTATGTAGATGTAATACAGATAATTATGTTAGCATAAAGGAAGGGTAAATATGGACCTACAAGGATATAAGACTTCTACAATTCACATGAAGTAGTAAAATATTAACTGCACACAGGCAGTAAATAGTTAAGGATGTATATTGCAGTCCCGGGAACAGCCAGATCCCCCATCCAAATTACAAAGAAATATCAGCTAAAAAGCCAATAGATCCAAGATACTCACTTTAGGCAAATAAGAGAACTCTATGCCATTTTAAAATGTCATTCTTGAATAATGTCCTCTAGTCATTCCTTCATTTAGGCTTCAGTAATAATAATTAGTAGTAGTATTGATAAAGAATAAAGCCTTACTAGTCATTCAAAGTATGACTAGAGGACATCACTTTCCTTCTATCATCTTTAATATTTTACATTATGAAGTATACTGTACCCTTTCATATACCTTGTGGTAAAGGCAAGGAAGACCCTCATTCCAGAAAGGAGAAAACCAACTATGCAGAGAAAATAAATTGATTATTCCTAAAGAAACATTAGACCAAAAACACCTCATCCAAAACCCAGTCTGTGGACCTCAGCTGCCTCTCTAGAATGGAATAAAAGAGCCTCTTCTATTGATGACTACACAGAAATGCCTGCTTTCTGGAGAGAATAGATAGATTGTAGGTAGAAAGACATCAGGAACAGAGCACATACCTACAGGTCACATGGTTTTGCAGAAGAGTGCTCTATACACCTAATGCTAGTCGGTTATGCTATATTTTTATTTTCTCAAGGCAAAATTTACAACTTTTAATAAGAGAAATAACCTGTAATCAGGACCTCTCTCAGGAAGAAGATACAACTATCTACATCAGGACCCCTATTCTAAAAAGCCTCTTTTGCCTGTATATTCAATACCATCCAATACCCATCTCTTTGGAGTAGCCTTCGAGCAATCTCAAAAGAATTTTACCATGAAAGATCTTATATTCATGGAAAAGAACAAATCTCTTTTTTTTTGTTATTTTAAGTTCAGTTACATAGGGGATATGGGGAATGTTCTGTAGGGCATTTTAGCCCTTAATAGACTAAGCACTAAAATTTTTGTGAACTTTTATGACTCACTGCAATTTGAATGGGCAGGAAGGGAGATGGTTGTAGAGGGAAGGAGCTGATTATAGCTTTCAATAGATTAAACTTCAAATATTTTCATATTTTGCTATATAACTTGTAAAATAATCGGGTGAACAAAGTAGAATTAGTTCCCACTGGTAAAGAGAAGAAAACATATGGGAATAACATGAGCTTGAAGTTTTTCATGCACCATCTATAGTAGAGGCTTATATAGCCTCATGGAGCATCTGACTAACTGACTAGGTGACTTTCAATACTCAGGTCCTGGGTTTCATCGAAGAGTTCCCAAGGAAAAGGAGATGATAGTGACTGATGCATTTTGTTTGCTCCCTTTTGTGTGCTGAGCATTCTACTGAGGGCTTAATATTTGTGATCTCATTTAATCTTCAGATCAGCTCAGTGAGGGAGATGGTATTATGCCCATTTTACAAAGGAATAAATCGAGCATTTCTAAGTTGGACAGCTAATAAGAAGGAGAGCCAAAATGTGGACCCAGACCTATCTAACTCTGAAGTCCATTCCCCTCCCCTAAGTCAGTTTGCTCCCCTTCTGTTTTGTAGTGTACACTCCTTATTGGCCACCTGACACCTAAAATGATTTTGAGAACCTCATCATTACGTTACAACCCCCTTAGTGATGTTGTAAGAAAGGTTTAGGGGCATTTACAAATTTTAATAGAAAGAAACATCATTTGATATACTGAATGTCAAGGCTATAAATGCCAAAGCTGTTGAATATGCCCATCTTAGTGCAGATTGCCCTCCAAGAGAGGCCAGTCTATGTGTCCAGATGGTCAGTTTTTTAATCCCTATGATATCCAGCAAAGTGGTATTATCAGGGGGCTTATCAAATATTGGAGTGTGAATGAACTAGACATAGAAGGGATTATTTGATAGGTGACTGGCTAAATTAAAGTACAATTAGATACAACACCCTTTTCAGGCTTTCTATCACATAACTTAGGTTGAAAATCTTTGCCCCACTGTTCTCATTTAGTATAGCAAGAAATCTCTTTTATTAGCACAAATGGAAAATGTTTCTGTTTGAATTGCTGACAGATGTTGCTTTATGCTGATGGTTCTTGTCTCCATCAAACCCAAAGTACACTTTTGTAAAAAAAATATATAGCTTTTCACCATTCTGTATAGAAGTTCATAGATTACATAACTCATGTAAAATTTAAAAACAAATACAATGTCCTACATAATATAAGAGAAATAAGTCATTTAGAGTGACATTTCATCGGTAAAAATCTCAGGCATGACAACACTAGAAGACATTTTTAAAAGACGATGTGTGTGACCATGGATATTGCTATAGCAAATACTGAGAGCATCCCCGTGAGTGCAGCAACCACAATGGAGCCCAAGATGGATGTGGACATGGAATCCAAAACCGCTTGGGGCATTGCCGTCAATGATCGGAAGACCTCTTGGTCAAGTTCCAAACAAATCAAAATATAATCTCCTTCTTTGATTTTTAGAGTAGTTGCATTCCTTGGAATATTCTAGACTGCATTAACACTATATAAAAACATTTCATGGTTAAGTCTAAAAGAGTTGGTTTTAGGTTCCTGGCTGTCTGCCAGGACAGTTCTTTGATGTATAAGACTCTCTGATCCACGTCTCCCTGGGCCTTACTCACTAAATGCCAATCACATTGCCTTGATCCATGGGGACTAGCAAAATGCCCCCCCTCCACCCCACCTTTCTAAAACATCTGTGAGGAGGTGGCATCAACCTCCTTTGAAAACTGGCACCAATTGAGTTCCTGAAAAGCTATGGGCAAATTTAATTTTAATACTTGAATCTGAATTTCCACATGGTCAATTTTTGCGAAACAAGGTGCATTTTTTAAAAAGACAAACTTTTTTATGGCATGAACAAAGGTGTTCCTGATTCACTGTAATAGTCTTGGCTCACCCTAGATGGTGACACAGACACTATTCACTGATGTAACTCAAGTGAGGACACAGTTAACTTACGTGTGTACAAAGGACTAATAAAGAGCAGGTGGCCCACAAGGATTATAAACATGCATTGACACAGGTACAGGCGTCTGTATATTCAGCTGACTCGAGGACTAGGCAGAAGTCCTTGGATGTCTGACAGGTTGATGGGGGGTCAATTTAGGAAAAAGGTGAGCCCAGGGAAAGGCGATGTCAATAGTTGTTAGGAGGCTAAAAGTTTGTGAAGGAAACCAAGGATGAGAGTCAGGGTAGATGTAAATGTATAAATGTAAACAAAGGGCAAGGATAGTAGTGATGTTACAGTCAGCCCAGGTAAAGGTGACCGAGGGTCTTAGAGCTACCTGGTGGATATTACTGCTTTTTGTTTTTTGAAATATCTTTATTGATTTGAGAGAAAGAGGAAGGGAGAGGGAGAGAGAGAGAAACATTAATGATGAGAAAGTCATGGATTGGCTGCCTCCTGCACACCCCACACTGGGGATAGAGCACACAACTCGGGCACATGCCCTGACCAGGAATCGAACTGCGTCGATCTCCTGGATCATAGGCTGAGGCTCAACCACTGAGCCATGCCAGCCGGGCTAGATATTGCTTCTTGAATGACATGCTCTTGCATCAGATCTTGAACTGGAGGGAGCTACTGGTGGATGGCACAGAACTGTATTTTATCCCCTCTCCTGGAGTGGTAGCAGTGCATGGTTGATGAGCTTCCTTCCCCCACCATTCAGAAGACACCTTCTGCTACCTGTACATTTCTGGAAGGCCAGCTCACTGCAACTGTGTGAGGCAGACATCTGCTCACCGTATTGCAGGGGCCATAGTTATGTCTGTTTTTCTGTCCCTTCGGGAGAAGGAATGGCAGGTGTGACTCCACACGGAAATTCTGGCAGACCAATAAAGACCACCTTCCAAGTTCCCCAGGCTCGTGCTTCCCTCAGGCTATTCGCGCGTGGCCCAGTCTTGCTGTAGTTTGCATGCCCGCCTGGATTTCCCTCTTCAAGAGGGCTCCAAAAATCAGGCCCAGACTTCAAGGCCTATTCATCTGAAGTTCACAAGGCAATGTGCCTGGTGTCATTTGAGCAAGCTGTTTGGCAGCCAATTTTTTTTTTTTAATAACATGATTGCCCAGGCTTTCAAATCTCATTATGAAACTTTCTATCCTTTACTCAGAGGTTTGTTTTTTTTCCTCTAATCTGCCATTTTAGTTGGATGGAAAGAGATGTTGAGGAGAAATATTTGGAAAATTGGTCTTTGGGGCCAGATGATGCAGTGAGTCATGAGCCTGAACACATTCATGGGAGCCGTAGTTGTCCCATTATTCCCTGTCCTGAAACTCTTAATGACAGACACTCACTGGCTATTAGGGAAGCCAGCCCCAGTGTGGATAGGAAGAGGGTAGGGCTAATTCCCAGGGCAGCGTGGAAAGTCATTACAAGTGTTGTAGGGAAGAGACGCCCACCCAGGCCCCGCCTTAGGGGGCCTCCAACACAGGAGAGAGAACGAGAAGGCCCCGGCTGCGCCCTGCGCGTTCAGAGCCTGACGCAGGTGCAGCCTGTTGTTAGAAACGGTTACCAGCCAACAGCAGTGTTGTGCCTGCTGCTTCACTGTGGCTACACATAACTTCAGGGCTGTGGTATGATCCATTCACACCAAGGGGAATATACAGAGCATCATATATACCCTAAGACAAAACGAGTACCTCAAAACTGGCTTTGAGAGAGACAGGTCTATATTTTCATGAACATTCTCTTAGGTGTACTCAGCTCAGGGCATTCTTCTGTCATACCAGCTCACCTACAGGAAATTGTAGGTGATGTTACAGCAAGTTATCTACATCTCACATGGTCACACACATTTGATTTGGTGGGAGAAGGGGACGCAGGATTTCTGGGGCACTTAGCCTCCTCAGAGCCAGGACGTGACTTCCCTTCACAGCTGTGACCTAGCATGTAGTGTGGCACCTGGCACCCAACAGGAATGAATAAATATGCAGGGCATACAGTGGCTGGCTGGCTGGGCCACTCCTCATCCCTGCGCCTCACCGCTCCTTCTCTCCCTTTCTTTCCCATCCCACTTCTCTCCACTCCCATTTCTCCAAAAAGCTGGGTCAAAGTCAATATAATGACTCATGAAACAGAAATAGTCAGTGTTATGAGATGAAGAGAGAGAAGTGGTGTCCGCATTGGTTAAGAGAATGGACTTGGGAGTTGGGGAGCTGAATTTAAGTGTAATCCTTTACACTTGTTACCTTGGACAAGTTATTTAATATCTCTTAGCCTTTTCCCTCCTCTATGAAGTAGGGGTAATAATGGTACCTACCTCATACGTTTGTTACAAGGATTAGGGCTAATGCATGTAAAGTGCTTGGTACCATGCTTGGGCCTTCAGTATTCAAGAAATGCTAAGCTGCTCTTACTATTTTTCCTCATGCTCATTAACACTATGTGGGAATCAGCCCGGCTCAGTGACCACAATTAGACCTGTGACTCTCTGAGAAAAATTACTAGCTCATTCATCTCTGGAGCAACTGGAATTATTCTTTGTGCCGATTTGACCGATTTGATTAGCTTGGTTGCTATGGTTACGTTACATTTCGGGTTTCAGCTTCATTGTAAACAGAGATGGCTGCTGTGTCTACATTCAGAGATAATCACATGTGAAAAGGATTGGAAAGGGTCCTAAGGAGTAAGTATGAGTTTTGGGTTTATGCTACCATCTAGGTACCTTAACATTTCAGGATTTGGTTAGGGAGTAGGAAGGGATATGAAAGCTGGGGGTAGTGTGTAATGTACATCCAAAGGTATTTATCCTGACTGTACTGACTCATGCATCAGTGAATTGAAGGATCCGTGATTCATAGCAATTATGCCAACTGTTCTGGCTGTGCATAGGTCAGTAAACACGTCTTCTTTGGAAGCTAAATAAGTCACATGCCTCAGTTCTTTATTCCAGTGATGCTGTATGGTGGTGGGTTTTTTTAAAAACTTTATGTTTAGACAGTTAGAAACAAAAATCTCAAGTCATATTTTCCACCAGCATACAGTCATTTCACATGAAGAGTAAAGAAAAAAAAAAATCACAAGAATGAAACTGAAATGACAAAGGAGGGAAAAGAAAATAGTGGATACAGTCACCCTCACAGTTATGCTAATGTTATTTGAACATACCTTGCTAAGCACTTCGCATATATTATCTGACTTAATGCCAGACTGTAAAGCACATACCATTACCTCCATTTTACATAGAAGAAGAAATTAAGGCTTCAGGAGGTTAAATAACTTGGTAAAGTCACACAGCTGTGAATTGCAGAACATTGCCCTTTTTTAATGTCGTCTTTTCTTGTTTTGTTTCCTCAAGGATGGTTGAGTGTATCTGACCACCTGGGGTCATGCCCTCTGTGTTGACAAAGCACAAGGTGGAGTGGTATTTAGAGCACTGGGTGACTCAGCTTGCCATTAATCTCTCCTTGAACTGGCAAAAATTCAAGAATGAGCTTGTGCCATTGACAGTTAGTCTGTGGAATCCCATACATTTGCCTCCATAGCTGTAGATCTGAGTCACTCTGTAGTGACAGAAGATTCTACTGCTCTTACTTACCATCAGCCCCTAACCCCTGCAATGATTTGTTGGGTGGCCTTTCACCAATTAGCCTACCGTTTAGTTTATTCTTTCATCACTTATGGAGCATGTCCTATCAGTAAGAAACTATCTATACTGGGTATGTGGGACCAAAAAAGTAAAAAAGATTGTCTCCCTTCCCCAAGAGCAACTGCTTTAGTGGAATTTACACGAATAACTAACTAGGTAGGTAGATGGACAGACAGTGGAGATGATATATAATAATGCCAGAGTACTGTGCTATTCGAGCAGGAATGAAAGGGTGACTAATTCCAGCAGAAGGCTGAGGATCTGCAAAGCCCTCTTAGGAGAGACAGAATTTGATCTGAGCTTTGAAAAAAGAATGAGGGGTGAGTCTGGGAGAAGGGTCGTGCTAACGGGCAGAGAAGACCGTCTTAACTATAAAACCCAGATATGGTCACATTGACCCTTGTTTTACCGAGCCCAGGAAGAGTGAGTCTCCACTTCTATACACCAGCTCAAGGTATCACCACCACTTCAACAGAACTGATAGATAGATACATGGAATGAGTCTTGTTCATCCCCCCTGACTTTATCCCTCAGTGACTCCAAAGGCAGGAATGTGAAGCCAAGTAATAGAGGAGTGGTAGTACCTCAGTAGACCCAAGCAGATGTCTATTGTGTTTAGCGAGGGACTTTCATAAAAACAAAGCGCATAACCCATATAAGTACCTACTTATAGGCATGTCCTTAGAACCTCTGATCTCATTTTCTGCCTTTCTCTTGTCTACACCTCTCTCAGTGCTCTATTTAAGAGACATTTGGCTTTCACCTACGTTGTACAGGTCTCTTTGCTAAGTACCACACAAAGATGTATAAGATAGAGCTTCTGTTGTCAAAGTGCCATCAACTAATGGGAGTAACAAGACTACTTTTCAGAAAACTCTGTACAAGTCCATATAATCAAAATGTCATATGCATAGGCAATTTGAAGTTTTCTACCATTCTACCTACCACAAAGAGAACTGGCTTGAGAAAAATTCTCTCTAAAATGTAGAGTATGGTCTCAGGAGAAAGGAACCCATGTGCAAAGATGACTCAGCTCTCAAGCTTTCACAGTTGTTGTTTTTTATCTTTGTGATCCCACATTCAAATTAGATTTTTGAGATATATTCACAATTTCCCTTTGTATTGGGCAGCATTATATGCTATAATTCCCAGTTGATCCTCTTATCTGAAGAATGAACCTGTAAAAGTAGGGGGGAAAAACATAACTCAAGTATTAATGTTGGAGCTAAATGGAATCAATGACTTTTATATCTGACCCTGAACATGTAAAAGAATACAGCACCTGTCTTTTCAACTTATTTAAATAAAAGGTCTAATTGAAACAGAGGCCAATAGCCAAATTAGTGGTCTTGCTACAAAGAAAATGTAGCCTAATTCATTATTGAAATGGCAAACATTAATGGAGTAGAAAATTGACCAGTCTTCTTATATTAGAAAAAAATTTGATGCTTGGTTGCCAAGAAAGGTCTGCTCATATTAGCCTTGACTACATCCTCTGTAATGGATTAGAGCCTGCAAGGTCCCATTAGCACATCACTAATACAAGTTTTTAAAGCCACATTAAATAACATGAAATGTTGCGGTATTGTTAATGTGGTGAGAGTGATTGTTAAGAGATCAAATTTACTGTTCTATAATTTTTAAACAACCTATTTGGTTTTGAAAATATTTGACACAGAATGTGAAATCACAGAGAACTATATCCAAAATGAAATAGCAGATTTGAAAGTAAATGATGTAAGTCAAAGAGGGAAATATTTCTCTTTTCCCTCTAGACTTGCCAAACAAATCACCTGATGGGTCCAGTCATGGATCAAGAAGCTCTATCCTAGCACCATCAAATTGGATTACAGTCAAGACTCTTAACATATAAAATACATATTTTAAATTATCTTCATTAAATATCTTCTTTTTCATAAAATGTGTTTTTTTCATGTGCTCTCATTGTGATTTTAAACTCTTACAGTGATGTCAATTAAATGCAGTAGCAAAAGTAGAGAAAACAGAGCACTCAACAATAGGAACATGCATGAGGATAAACACTCGGCGTGCACTCCATCTTTTCTAATAAGATGGAATCTGCCACCACAATGTTCCTGTCCGTTATCTGACTTGTAATTAACGTGTGTTTCCTCTGTAGCATGAAACGAAAAGTGTTCTCAGACGTGAGCTCCAGGCATTTCAGAGCATAGCAGGAGCTGAGTAGACTGCCCACAATACCATCATTTTCTTTTCTGTTCTCACCAAAATGTCATAAGCAGAGCCACCTCCCAGCAGGCCTTTCGCAGAGGGTATAGAGGTACATTTTGGGTAGGAAAAAGGCATTGTATGTATATGTCTGTGTGGTAGCTCTTGAGTCACATGTGGTACTGTCTTTTCTCTTAATTTGTCTCAGTCCTTGAATGTTTTATTATCATTAATGTGTTCATTTCTGTACTACTCATGCCCAGGAGCATATTGTAATGGGCATGATTTTGAAAATTGAAAAAAAATCCATTACACAAATAATTAGTTTAGTTGATAAAATAGCTTAATTTAAGTGATTGAAAGCACCTACAGCCAGCTCTGAATAAAACAATTCTTTAAGAAAAACATCACACTTGTAAAACTCTAGCCTCAGATTGCCACTTCGTCTAAAAATACAAGGTTGGCACCAAGCCCGGGAGGTTGGCAAGTGGAGCTTTGATCAAGCAAGACAGGCAGGGGGTTCAAAAGCTGAGGGCCCCTGTCAAGCATGCCCCAGTCCAGTTGCCCACGATCTAAATTGGGGATCCATTAAGCAGAGACCCACAGTGGACTTCAGCTGTCACAATTTGCGTACGCAGAGAGCATTTAACTTTAGTTGGGATGGTGGTTTACTACCTAAGGCTTTCAACAGGTTGGGGTTTTAGATAGAATTCAAGCTGAGAGGAGAAATGGAAAAACTTATTTTGGTTGGGGCGATGGGTAGAGTGTGTGTGTGTGTGTGTGTGTGTGTGTGTGTGTGTGTGAGAGAGAGAGAGAGAGAGAGAGAGAGGGAGGGAGGGAGGGAGGGAGAGGGAGAGAGAGAAATACAGATACAACTACAATTATTGTTCACTTTCTTTCATCTGAAAAGTTTAAGGGACTGGTTTCTCCCAGATCACTGGGTCATATACACAGGGGTGGACAAAAGTAGGTTTACAGTTGTAACAAATAAATAATACATAATCAATGAATAATAGATTAACTATGAATCTGTGAATAAACTCTGTGTTTCACGTACTCACAACTGTAAACCATAGAAATTGAAAGGTATATATATCTCTTATCTGCCTATAACCACGTGAGCCTGATTTTTACCAGCTAGCTAATCGCGGATGATGGATGACTATAATATCATGTGTTTGAGACATGTTGTCTTCGTAGTTGTCTGTGTCCTATTACATTGTACATGCCCTTAATTCGATAGTAAGAGTAGAGTCTATTGTGACTTGGGACTCTCTTGACCCTATGCTTTTTTCCTTCGTTGTCTATCCAGAAGTCTCTTTTCATGAAAGCTGATTTGTCATCCACAAGACAAAAAACAAAACTCAAAAAAAACCATGAGATTAAATAAGATAATGTTTGTGAAATCATGTAAGTTCAACGTAAATGCCAACAGTTTTATGCAGATAAAATTGGTATGTTAATCTAAGAGTACAACAAAATGTGTTTCACTGTTTGAGTCTTATAAATTCAAATCGGTACTATGAGTTTCTAGTATTGATTAATTTCAGATTTTGCATATTCTGATGACCGACCGCAGTTAAATTTAATTCATTTCAAGGGAAAAAGAAATGTCCTTTTTTTCTCTTTTTCCACTGATTTGCTTTACCCTAATTTATTTTTCTGGATTAACTTTAAGATAGAATAGCTTTTTAAAAACTCCTCTAGGTTCTGACGATTGTTTTCATAGCCCTCATTGCCTCAGAGAAGACCTTCTTATTTATCATTATCCATAAGCTGGAATGAATATACCCTCCCTGCTTTCTTTTCACAGGTATTGTGAGATTCAGTCTTTTATTGGTCATAAAAAATCTTTAAAATATGCAGAGCAGTATACAAGTATAAAGTGATATTATCTATTGCTTATCTGTTTTGTCTTGTTTTGTTTTTGCTTATATGTTTTTTAAATGCCTTTTGTGTGTTTAGGAGTTTTACTAAATGTTATTATGTCATATTTACTCAATGGTTTTATTTCAGTAAAAAAGCAGCAGATTTAAATAGAACTGAATTAATTAAAACATGATTTTGTTTGTTTAGTAGAATTTATCCATAGTATGGCTGCCTGCACTTTTCTTCTGTGCCTGCTCTCTCTCTTCTTTATGTCCTTTGGACTTAACAAAGAATAGAAATAATAAAAAGAGGCCATAGTTGAGTTTTCTGCTTTGGGGGTGTGGAGGAGGGCGGGGAGTCGGGGAAACATCTCCAAAAACCTCCAGTGCTGTGTTTTAGTTTTACCTAGAAACAGTTGGGAAAGTGCGCAACCCTATACTCTAAGGACAAGAGTTGATTTTCTGAGCTTCTGGCCTCCTCAGCAATGGAAGGGGCCACAAAAGGGAGATGAAACTGGAGAGTCATCAAGTCCAGCTGTTCGGTCTCAATCAGTAGGACTCAGTTTTTTCCATGTTGTTGACATGGGGGGCCATAAAGTGATCATCTTTACTGAACACTTTAAGAGCAATTGGTCTGAACACAAAATGAGGAATTGGAGTTTAAACCCCACAGAGCCATTTCTAAGAACGCCTCCTTCCTAATGACACCTTGCTCCACAGAGCCTATTAGGGTTCACAGAGTCCACTGCCAAAGTGGCTCCCACAGATAAATGGGTGGCTGTTACAAAGCCTGTTGAGAATCGGAGATGTCAGAGTGAAGTGGCTTTTTAAAAGGCACTTGTCTTTGCTTCGGTTCTAAAACATCTATGAAAGGAAGGAAAAGTTACAATTTAAAGCCAGAAGCCAGATGGCCGCCTTCTTGCATGCTCAGGGAATAGTGCATCTGTCTTATGACAGATGGCTTTTTAATCCGGAAAATACCTTGCTAAGACATAAAAAAAGTCCTCACCCAAGGATATGTTTATTGTTTTTTAGAAAGATGGGAGGGAGGGAGGGAGGGAGAGAGAGAGAGAGGAATATCGATGGGAGAGAAGCTTCGACCAGTTGCCTCCTGTACATGCCCTTACCAATGATCAAATCTGCAACCTGGGTATACGTGCCCTGACCTGGAATTGAACCTGCAACCTTTTTGGTGTATAGGATGATGCTCCAACCAACTGAGCCTCCTGACTGGGACCCTTGCTTGGACTCTGTAAGTGTGATTTGTGAGCTTCTGTCCCCTTTCTCGGGAGTCATATTTCTAAAGAAACGAAAAGGGAGCTCTATCATTGCACCTAACATAACAAGAGTGAAACTTGTAGAGCGGACCCTAGAAAAGACAAAGGGAGATCAGAAGACAGTCCAGGAAAATAACTGGAGACAGAGGTAAGGGAGAAGAAATCAACAGAGAGGAACTGCCCGTGGCAGGTGGGGTAGTACCACCAGCTGCGTGTTGCCCCTGCCCCTCCAGTAATCACAGCAGCTTAGGGGCAGTAGAGGGGATTCAGGGACAGGTCTGGGGAAAGAAAGAGTGAACCTGTGCAACCCGAGGCGAGGCCTGCATCCTCGAGTCCAATGAGAGCAGAACCTCAGGCCTGAGCTTCCTCTTTCTCTCTCCACTGGCAACCTCTCTGTGTGAACTCGGGCGTGCCGTGTACCCTCCAGGACTTCTAAAAAATGCATGTTGCTGTTGCTGGGGAGATGTGAACATTGGAAAAATTCCAAAAATGGAGGCCTGGATATGATAGGCAGTGCCAGTACACCAAAGAGAGCGAGAGTGCAGCTGGACAAACCCGGGGGACACAAGGAGGCCAGGTCATGGTATCCAGCCCACCCCATGCCTGGCCCTCTACACATGGGAGCTAGTTGAACATGGTGGAAGTTGAGATTTGGTTGAACTGCTTTAAAAAAATTTTAGCCAGGTGTTACCTCAGTGGGCAGCAGATGGAGGAAAATCCATTTGCTTAGATCACTAGCAGTTGCCCAGCACATGATATGAAGCACAGATGTTGATCTGTGATAGCCAAAAAGTTGGCAAATGAACACTTGGAAGAAAGCAATTCAGTTTCAAAACCTCTCTAATGCCATATTGCAAACAGGCAGGGCAGCCCAAAGGGGTGGCATTCATACCTGACTCTCCCCCATGGTCTTCTCACAGTAGTGGGTACACATAGTGCTGTGCTCAGCACTCAGACGTCAAGCCTGGAATGTCTTTTTTATCAATGAACAATATTTTCAATTAATATGTTTCAGTGAAAAAATATATTTTTCCCCCCAGTGTATCTTTTGAGTTTTACATTCAACATTTTATTGCTTTTCTCATGCTTTATAAGATAAAAACTCAACTGATTTCCACACATTTTTTCACCCCCTTTAAAAATGTATAATTTAAAACATTTAAGTGTCTCAGGTATCTTAGTCACAATTACCTTAGAGAGAACCTTTTTTTACCGTGAAGAGTTGTGAAAAAACACACACACACACACATACACATACATACATACATACATACAGAAATATAGATGGAGCGCTATGGGAGCATTTAAGAACCAGCCAGACCAACCAGCCCTCCCTTGGGGAGTCTGGACTTCGCCTCCTTGCTCAGGAACAGCAGGCAGAGCATTCCATAGAGGACACAGCATATGCAAAGGCACAGAGGTTTGAGTGTACTTGAGCAGCTTAGAGAAAAGCCAAATTGTGAAAACATCTTAAGAAATGTTTTTCTTTACTATTAAAAAAATGGGGAACTGAAAAATGAATCTGGGCAGGAAAAAGACATAATCAGATTTATGTCCAAAGAAGGAGAGCTCTGGTACATGCCTTGCAACCATTGATTTATTCAATAAATATTCACTGAGCTCTTGTGTGACAGGACTATGCTAGATGCTGGAGATAGAGTAATGAATTAATAACTAGTTTTTGCTCTTATGGCACTTACAGCTTACAGTTAGGAGATAAGTGTTATTAAATTAGTCACAAAAATTAAAGTTTAATCATAAGTATTGGGAAATGCTCTGTAAGAAAGTGAAGAGGTGCTTTAATTGAAAATTACAAGGGAGAACATAATTTTGTTTGGAGGTTGGGTCAAATAAGGCCATCCAACTGAAACCTGACAGATGAGAGCCCGTAACCAAGCTAAGATGGGTATAATGATTATATCAAGTTTGGGGGAGCTAGAGGCTTAACAATCAACTAGAAAGCTATTCCAATGTTCCAGGCAGATCCCTGGCTCCTCATCTACAAAAAATCAGGGGTTCGTCTGTGCTGGTCTCCAAAACCATCTACAGCTCTGAAGTTCTACAGAAATAAGAATTGACTATGTTTGATGTTCTAGGTACTGATTAGGAAGAAAATAAAAGATATATAAGATAAGGCTCCCCAACAGAGTGACTGTCCAACAAATTTGACATTTGGTGCAGGTTCAGAGAGTTTAACTCCAGGTATGTATTATTTTACGGAGCCTTAACAGAATTCTGTAGCACAGGTATTTCTTGTTGAAATGCCAGAACCATTAACCACTCCCCAGAACCCAACATCTGTTTCTTAAGTTTCTTCTTTTAGATTGACTTCTATTTGGGGCTCTGCGATCACAAAGGATGGATGATTGATTGATTGATTGATAGATAGATGATGATAGATAGATAGATAGATAGATAGATAGATAGATAGATAGATGATAGATAGATAGATAGATAGATAGATAGATAGATAGATAGATGATAGATGGATAGATAGATAGATAAAAGATAGATGATGATAGATGATAGATGATAGATAGATAGATGATAGATAGATAGATAGATAGATAGATAGATAGATAGATAGATAGATAGATGGATGATAGATAGATAATTTGTACTTACAATGTCTAACACAGTATTGAACACCTGGTAGGACTATACTGCTCATCTTTACAATGGAGATAAAGGTGTTATTGACCATGTGAAGAACTGCCACATAACGGGCGACTACCATTGAGTTACAGAGGCAGTGCCCTGCACATAAAAAGCACTCAAATATATTTGATGAATGAATGTACAAATTAACTCTGCTTCAAAATATTCAACTGGGAAGCAGAATCAGATGGCTGCCACAAACTCCCTAGGCCTGCGGCCACATAAGTGGATGGTGGTGCTGTTCTTAGAGCTTTTGCTAATGTGCTGGACAGGGGATAGGCTGTGTTCCCACTCTTTCCGCACCCGCTCATCGTGATTCGGGTTTTGCCCATTCAGTTTCTTTCCCCACCCTTGATAAACTCCCAAGAGCTTCTTTCCCTGATTTTCAGGGCTTTTATATTCAGAACTAGGAGAAAGGTGAGCAAAACATGAAAAGATGCTCGGGCTAGGGTTGAAGAATCAGTGTCTTTGTCTTTTCTCTTGTTTATGGGCCACCCTTTCAGTAATCCCTACACTTTTATATACATAGGATCACATCATAACTTTTATTTTTATTGTGGACACCATGTTAAGCAAACTCAGCTTGTTTGTTGATTTACTTACTTAGCACCCCCACAAAGTGTTCATTTGTCTTTCTATTTTTCTGTCTTCTTTTTGGAAGATCAAGGTACTGAAGCGGCTACAGTGAGCAAGGGAGGATGGCGGGAGGACTTTTAAGCACTTTCTTTAATGCATGAGTCCTCTTTGCAGTGTCCAAGGAAAGCTAGGCAGGAGATGAGCTGTTATAATATTCTGTCTTGGCTGCTGGGCTGTATGATAATTGACGCACAGCTTTGAAAAGGGCTCAGGTAGGGACTGTTCCACTCCTCCAGGAAGGACAGATTCTAATTGCATGACTATAGACACTGAAGCTGAGAGAGATGCTGGTCTCAACTAATGAGTAGAATTATGGGAAGCCATAATTAAGCTCAATACATTTAAATTTTTTCTAACTCATGAAAGAGTAGGTATTGGCCCTCGCTGGTGTGACTCAATTGGTTAGAGCATTGTCCTGTGCACTGAAAGGTCATGGGTTCAATCCCCAGTCAGGGCACATTCCCCCAGTTGAGGGTTTTGTCCCAGGTTGGGGCATGTACAAGAGGCAACCAATCAATGTTTCTCTCTCATATCAATATTTCTCCCCCTCCTCTGAAATCAGTAAGCATGTCTTCAAGTGAGGATTAAAAAAAAAAAAAAAAAAAGATAGAAAGAAAGAGTAGGTACCCTTTCAAAGTATTAACAGCATTGACAAAATGGATCTCATCTTGGGTAGGCAATTAGGCTGAACAACATTGAAGATTCTCTCTTTCACTAAAATGCCTCTGATTTAGACACTCGCTAAATACATATTGAATGGAGAAATACAAAGCCTCTATGTAAACCCACATTAGGGCCCTTTTCCCTGCCACACATCTCTAAAGCCCAGAGTAAGCTGGCTGTTTTTCAAGCTAGTTTCTCAATAATTCTGATGGGAAGAATATACTTTTCAAGGGTCCAGTTTTTCCCCCCCACATACCAAAAAGGCTCTTCTAACTTGTTAGCCTACAACTACCACCAAACCCAAAGTCAAGATTTATTTTAACTTAAAAAAAAAGACAAAGATTTGTGCAAATCAAGTACAATGTAAATGAACTTGGTTATAGGGCAGTTTAAAGTATTTGGGAAAGCCTTCCTTCATATCAGAGACAGAAAGTCTGACCTTGACTTTAAGTTCAGTGCCTACTGGTCTTCAGTACTTCGGGCATGGTAGATACAGGCTAAATGCAGGATTAGATTGAGAACAATACAATCTATGCTAATAACTAAAGTTAATTGACCACTTACTGTGTGCCTTGCATTGTCTCCTGTAACTCTCACCCTGACCCTATAGTGGAGGTGCTATCTGTAAGTGTCTCCTTACAGATAAATCAACAGGAGAGAGGGAGAGGGGAGGAGGCAGAGGGAGGGAAAGAGAGGAGCTCTTCAAACATTTCCCAGTGAGTATACAGCAGTTGCAGGTAATCAAACCTCTGTTTTCAGCTAGCTATGTATAAGGAAAGGTACAGTAAAGAACAATATATTGCCTGGCTGGTATGGCTCAGTTGGTTGAGTGGCTGTTGACCCATGAACCAAGAGGTCACTGGTTCGATTCCCCGTCAGGGCACATGCCTGGGTTGTGGGCTCAATCCGCATTAGGGGACGTGCAGGAGGCAGCTGATGAATGTTTCTGTCTCATTGATGTCTCTATCCCTCTCCCTTCCTCTCTCTCTAAAAATCAATTTTAAAAAAACATTTTTAAAAATGTATCACATGAAAGATTAAAAAGAAGAATGATATGTCACTATGGGTGGGATAGACTGAAAAGTAAGGAGATCCATCAGAGCCAGCTGGAATAAACTTTGGAAGGGTTCCTGGGTGCACTCACCCATTTCAGAGCATACGTGGGTTTTGAATTGGCCAGAGTGAGAGTGACCATTTCTGCTCACAAACAAGACTGGCCTCTGTCAGAGGTAAGGTTGGCCGGGAGGCAGTAGACAGGTCTGAACTCTTTGGGTCCCTCCAATCTAGAAGAGAGCTGAGGCTGTGGCTCTGGGGAAACAGCCTGGCTGGCATGCATTGCAGGGAAGTCCCCAGCTGCTTGTTTTTTTGTCATTTGGCCCTCCTGACAGCTCTACTGTTTATACCAGTAGCATAAACAGTAGATCAAATTTCTACTTAAACTATAATCGTCATGCCTTAAAGCAACAAATATTGTGAGTATCCTAAGAATGCATTTACTGCCCTAGCTGGTTCGTCTCATTGGTTAGAGACGAACCAATGGCACACGGGCTGAAGGGTCCCGGGTTCTCTTCAGGCCAAGGGCATGTACCTTGGATGCAGGCTCGATCCCCAACCCCAGTAGGGGTGCATTTGGGGGGCAGCCAGTCCGTGTGTCTTTCTCACATCAAAGTTAGTTTCTTTCTTTCTCTCTCTCTCTGAAAAATCAGTGGAAAAATTCCCTCGGGTGAGGATAAGGAATAGAAGAATGCGCTGACTCGCTTACTGGAAGCCGTGACCGAATAACTTCACCCTCTCTTCCAAGGCTTTTAGGCAATTTCTTCAGTGCAGTCCTAGAAGACAGTGTTTGTTACAGTGGAGTCTATATGTGGGAATCATCTAGGAAGCTTCTTAAAAATGCAGATTCTAGGACCCTATCCCAAATCTACCGTGTTGATTAGATAGGCTATGTTAACCTCAAAATCTCAGTAACTCCACAAAGACAGACTGAATTCCCACTCACATGAAGTTTGCTGCAGGTTTGGTGGCTCTTCACAGTATTCCTTTCCAAGTAGTTACCCAAGATCCAGTCTGCTGATTTTTTCTGGTTCTAATATCTCAACAAGGGAGCATGGAGAATTCACACCACTCTACTGTCCTTTGGCCTGGTAGGCCCTTGTCATGACTACACAAGAACCCGCCCTCCGGCAAGGTGCTAGAAAATGCAAGGAAACACAAGGGCATAGAGTGGGCAATAATTATCTCTGATACTTTCCACACTTTGCCCCTTTTTCCTACACAGAGAACATATTCAGTCCTTCCCTCAGAAAGACAACTCCCAAGTCCCATCCAGGAAATTGCATTTAGCTCAAAGTCTAGGTTTTCTAGGTGATGGCCAGTAGTTGCTACCTGGTTCACACCTGGCTCCTCTTGGACTACATAGAGAACTATGCCTCTGCCACTCCCCGCAGACACTCCCAATGTAAAATGATGGATCAGGGACATGTTAACAGCATTTGGCGCTCCCATTTGAAAAGGGGAAGAACAGAAGGCATACCATAGTCACTGGTTATTGCAACTCTATAATCTCCCTGGTCAGTGACTGATGGTCCCTACCCTTGTGTGAAGGAGGTTCCTCCGTTAGACCCTCATTCTGTTATCCGAGAGGAGAGGGGAGGTCTGCTATTCTCTGCAGCGCCTGACTCACCCCTCTGGGATGTTCTTAATATTCCCTGATTTTCCTTTGCTATGTCTAAAATGGATATTGTGTCACATGCCCCCGTTTAGGGCTTTAGAGGACTGAGTGTGTTTTTAGTCTGTTGACTTTGAGACACAACTTTCTCGAAAATTCAGTGGACCTCCAGTGTCTTTGCTTGCGGTCAGCCCCATGTGCCAGGACTCCACCCACACATCGTGTTTGAGACATGGCTTTCAAACCAGCCTTACATCTTTATTGGTTCCTTCCCTCCGAATAGACACACACTAAACCTGATCTCTGCCCTGAGTCATTGGATCATGTGTTTTCGGACATTTGTTTTCACAGCCTTCTTGTATCATATTTCTCACAGCTTGTGGTCCAGTTGCAGTGGGGTTTCCAGTCTTTCAAGGCATCCCATTTCTGGGCTTTGCTGCCTTTCATGTCTGCCATTTCTTTCCAGAGCATCTCTTCTCTTTTCTTTTTTTATGGCACTTTTCTGGTTGCAGACAATAGTGGCCAATACACACTATTGGTGTTGTGTTTTCTAGAACGCTTCCCTCCCCAAGCTGCCAGTTCAGTACTCCCATGGTCTCCCAAGTTATCACAGGTGAGAGTTTTAACAAAACATTTTCCCACTGAATAACATAATCTCCACATTTCTAATCTCCATGATCAGTTCCTCACTGCCTGTCACCTGACTGCCAAGCTAATGCTGAACACTTGAGGGTTTGTTACAGCAGCACCCCCCCATTACAGTGGCAAATTCTATATTTGCCATAAGCTAGTTTATGCTGCAGAAATAAGTCCATCACCAAATATCTGATGCTTAACATATAAAAGTTTATTTTTCACTTGAAGTCTACCGTGGGTAAAGTGACTCTCTGTGACATCTCCCTTCCAAGCATTGATTCAGGGATCCACTGTGTTTCCATTGTACAGGTTTGCAGATGAGACACATGGTATGCAGGGTCACCCAACAAAGATAAAAGGGAGCTTAGGTGGTCACAGACCAGCTCTAAAGTGCTTTGGCAAAGTGGTGACGCCTGTCACCTCTGCTCCCAGCCCTTGGCCTTGCCCGACAACACTTGCTTCTTCAGTGGACAGTAGATGTCTCTGGCACCTACTTCATCAGACTCCGAGGACAAGGCTTAGATGTGCATCTAAACATGTATCCGGTGTCTGAGAACGTTCGTTTTAGGATAAGTGGTGGTATTCCTATGGTACCCGTAATAAAACTGAAGCTTAGAGATACTGTAGTTCACCCACGGTCACACAAATGCAGAGGCACAGCTGCTGTGGCTCCTGGTTCAGGTCAGCTTCAAACGACTGGAGTTTAAAAGCCCCATAATAGTGCAAGTCGCAATCTCTATGCAAGATCATAGGCTGAGAAACCACGTGTTTTCTCCTCCTCTGTTTCCTGGGGCCCTGCGAGTTGAAAGAAACAGTGCAGGAAAACAATGGAAAGCTGTGTGTGTGTGTGTGAACAAAATCAAACAAGCTGAAAGGACAGAAGCAGAGGAGGGAAGACTGTTTTCCTGGAGAAGACGATATAACTTGGTCAAGTGTAAGTTTGCTAATGGTTCACGCCCATAAGCTTACAACAAGTGGAAACCCCTAATCTGATCACTCTGGTCCTTACCTGGACCAAATGACATGGTCAGGAAGATGCATGATGTACCAGGGTTTCACTCAGTGATCACGATGCTTCCTATAGCACCTTGCACTTCTGCGGAGCTGCCTCACCTGGGAGCTCATTCTCAAACAAACCCTGCTTCCATGCATCTGTAATGAATGTTCACATTTGCTGGGAGAAAAAATACTGTTCTGTCCAGGTGATGGAATAAGCTTCAGAGCTGTGGAAGTTCGCTTTGGAATTTGCAAATTTTATCCTTGGATCATGCCAGCAAAGAAAACACATGTGGCGTGAGGAAGAGGGAAATTCTTCTTAAAAAGACAGAAATAACTCGAGCTAATTATATTAACCTAAAAAACTAAGTGAAAATTAATGAGAAATCAAAAGACTTGTAACTCTGGAAATAGCCCCTCTTCTGTGCTATTGAAACCCTATACTCTTGGGTAGAATAAGCTCGGAGCAGGAGCTAACCCCGCCAAAATGAAATTCTAGAAATAGGGATTGCTCCGGGCGTCCGGGTCCAGCTAAGTAGCTTGCAGTATTTTCCCAAGCCCTTCAGTTCAGTAAAATATGATTCACATTTTGCCTCAAGCCTCTACTTTTGGAAAACCATTTATATTTTTAAACAAATGCAGTTTGGATGTTTCTTATTTTCTTGCCCTTTAGCTCATTAAATTGTTAGTTCGTCAGAGTATCATTTGTTTGGGAAGCAATCTGATTCTTTTGGAGAATCTTTGAAAGCCTTTGTTATTGGAATAAGGTGGAAAATCTGCCTGTTCTTGAGTGAATATATTCAAAGTGAGCTGGAAAATTATAGAAATGATCTGAATCGCGTGTTCTCAAAGAGGGGTCCCAGACCAGCCTCTGTATTACCACCTGGGCACAGGGCCCTCCCACTTAGAAGGACCTCACACTCGGTTCAATGCTGTCACCATCTGTATGTAAATTCTTAACAAGTTTATCTCGGAACATAAAGTCCAGCGGAACAGTAGGACAAGGGAGCGTTAGTGTGAGCAGAGGAGAGACGTCAATGCTCGTTGCCCCATTCACAGACAGCATTCACTATGCCCACGAGCACAGAATTCCAGGGAACCCCCATGTGTGGGAGGGAGTTCAGTAAGATCCATAGCAGGTGTGAGGTAAATGTATCATATCTATGACTGAATAAACTGGGGAAGGAGAGGGTGATGGAGAGGACATTGACCCCCACCCAGAGAGGGTCTCCCTTTCTATTTGAACCAGAACTTCCTTTGAACCCAGAAAAAAGACAATGGTGGCATTCTAAGAAACACAGGCAAACAAGGAACCTTATCATATCCTTCCTTCCTTATGAATTAGCCAACTGCTTACACTCAAAGATGGCAAGAGAAAGATAGGGCAACCCATGGCTCCTTATCCTTCTTGTACTCCCTTACTCATCAATAATTCAAAAGCAGAGACAGTTGATAGAATGCATGCATATCAAGAAGGGAAATAAATACAACTGAGTCAGTTTTGTGAAGCAGTTCTACTCTTCTGGCTCTTCTGGTAAGAACGAATATGTATATGTATGAGCTACGAAAGACAAGAATTAAGGCAGCCATGCAACTTTGGGCAGTATTCTCAACCTCTCTGATGCTCAGTTTTCTCTGCTGCAAAATGGGGTTAGTGTGGTTAGAGGAATGAAATAAACTAATACATGTAAAGTATTTAGCATTGGTACATGATTAGCACTCAGGAAAAGGCATTACATCTAAATTATTATTAGTGTTCCTTTTTTTTATTTAATGCTCACCCGAGGATATTTTTTCCATTGCATTTCATAGAGAGTGGAAGGGGGGGGAGAGAGAGAAAGAGAGAGAGAGAGAGAGAAACATTGATGTGAGAGACACATTGATTGGTTGCCTCCCACATGTGCCCCGACTGGGGCTGGGGATCAAACCTGCAACCAGGGTACCTGCCCTTTTCCAAATCAAACCCAGGACCCTTCAGTCTGAGAGCGACGCTCTAACCACTGAGCAAAAACAGCTAGGGCCTCTCTGTGTTCCTTATTGCCGGGGCTATTGGCCTTATCCTAGATAAGTCTCTGAGGCCTCACCCTTGCTTAACTCTGGGTTGCCCCCTCTGCTTCAGGTTGAGATGTTAAACACAAAAGAAACACACACAAAAATAGAACCTTTCTTTCTACAAGTAGGGGGAGGGAATGAGAAACAGAATAGAGTGTTTCTCTTTTTTTATTAGGCATTTTCTTGTCTAAAATGTTCTGCTGCCTTAAATAATTTTGTCTTATAATTCTAAAGCATACAAGGAAGTGCCTGTTCCCCTTGACTGAATATTGTGTAGAGAAAGAGGTTTTATAATAGCTAAGAGCCTGGGCTTTGGAGCTGGACCCACCTGTGTTCTGATTGTGCCACTTGTTTGCTGGGAGAAAACACACCACTTGCAGATGGGCTGTAGGTCTATTTCCTCAAAACCCCCCCCCCCCCAAAAAAAAACCATAATACCTTGGGGAAGACTAAATGAATACAGTGAGGTACCACATCACACTTGCAGGAATGGCTACCATCAAATAAATCCACAAACAACAAGTGTCCGCGAGGATGTGGAGAAAGGGAGCCCGAGTACATGCTGGTGGGAATGCAGACTGGTGCAGCCACTATGGAAAACAGTGTGGAGTTTCCTTAAGAAATTAAAAATGGAACGGACTTTGGACCCAGTGACCCTACTTCTGGGAATATGTCTAAAAATCCTGAAACACCAATCAGAAAGAATATATGCACCCCTATGTTCATAGCAGCACTATTTACAATAGCTAAGATCTGGAAACAGCCCAAGTGCCCATCAGTAGATGAGTGGATAAAAAAGCTGTGGCACATTTACACAATGGAATACTCCATGGCTGTAAAAAAGAAGGACCTCTTACCTTTTGCGACAGCATGGAGGGACCTGGAGAGTATTACGCTAAGCGAAATAAACCAGTCAGAGAAAGACATACCAAATGATCGCACTAACGTGGAATCTAATGAACAAAGTAAACTGATGAACAAATTAGAACCAGAGGCATGGATACATGGAACAGACAGACAAATGTCAGAGGGGAAGGGGGTTGGAGGACTGGATAAAGGAAGTCGAAGGGATCAGCTAAAGAACATATATGCATAGACCACGGACACAGACAATAGTGTGGGGAGGGATGCTGGGTGGAGGTGGGCGAAGAGGGGAAAATGAGGGACATCTGCAATAGTGTCAACAATAAAAAAATCTAAATTTTCAAAAACAGAAAGAATATAGAGCACACAGCTTAGTGTCTGGCTATAGGAGCTCCAAATGTGTGTGGTTGTGGTGACCAGTTAGGAACTAGAGTTCAGACCAGCTCTGGTCCAGCACCTGACCACCATATGTGTTGGCAAATAACTTCCCTGACCCCTTCTCCTTACTGTACAGCTGGTATAGTAATAACAATCTCTCCTGCCTACCTCTACCCAGGGAACTATCCAGAGCTCTTTGTCAATTAGAAGCTTCAGCTAACACAAGGAAAGTTTGTTACTGATTTGGCTGTCTTCAGAAAAGAGATGGTAAGACCCTGAGAAGGGGTATGCTCCTGCTCGCCATGTGAATTCACAGAAGTGTTGTGGGAACCAAGTCCTACTTATTTCTGCATTTATTGCAACAGGAGAAAGTGTGTCTTAGCACCAACCTCAAAAGTGATCTATGGAAAGCATCGTGGTATTATGTGTTCTCCTGATTTTGCTGAGATCTTTAGGAGGAAGTGCTCAGAGCAGATGCACAGTGAGCATCATTAGAACTCGCATTCGAATCCAGGACTGCCTGGGGTTTCCTCGATGACAAATGTGACTACGGTCTGCAATGAGCACGGCGCTCAAACGGTGTGTGCTGCCTTCTGCTATACTCACGTCTGGATTGTACCATGGGTCGTGCTTTCCTTGAGGATAGATCTCTCCTCAAGTGTAAAGCTTTGCAACAGTTGTTATCAAACATTAATGTGCATGTAAACCACCCAAGAATCTTCTGAAATGTGTGGATTATCATTCGGTAGGTCTGCTTGGAGCTGGAGAGTCTGCATTTCTAACAAGCTCCGACGTGATGCCATCTTGCTGATTCACAGACCACACACAGTGTGTGCAGTAAGTGTTTACAATTGAAGCCCCATTGGGGGTTCACATACCCTGCAGGTGAGGGCTCTGTGTTTAAAGAAGAGCACTGAGCACAATAAAATCTGGGGCTGGGTGCATGGGTGCATGGTCCCTGTGAGCAGCTGGGGATGAGAGCATTGACCGGTGGGTGTTTATAAGGAGTATGGCCTGAGAGGTGCCAGCTTGGGCCCACAGTCTTAAAGAACAAGGACTTGATTTCTTATCAGTCCCTCTAAACTGGAGACCAAAGGGGTTTTAGGTAGGGATCTCAGGATGACATTGCACCTGGGAAAACTTTCCAGCAAATAGCACACTATGCAACCACTATAATGATTCTAGCACTGCTCAGCACACTCCCCATCACCTGGTGGGTGTCCTTACCCTGACTCTGCCTGCTGTTTTCAAGGCTAGGTTTCTAGAATCTAATAATATTATGATAGTAGTAATGGATAGGTGTAATGGCCGTAGTAACAATTAATATTTGAAAACTTATGGTGCAGAAAGTCCTTGTATGTATCTCATTTAATCCTCACAACAACCCCACAAGGAACTAAAACACAGGAAGTGTTTTAAGTAACCAGGTCACATAACTAGTTAGTGGATGTTCCCACCTCTGCCTCTCCCCCCGAATGTCCTATTGGCCCTAATGCTCTCTGTGGTTATTAAAGGAATCCCTGCACTCTAGGGGTTGCAGTAAGTGCCCAAGTAGTGAGGGGGACACAGAGGTGTCTGGCAGCCCTTGTCCTTCTGAGCATGGGGGACAGAAGCTGTGGGGAAAGTAGGAAACCCTCATTGTTTTGACAGCAGCCACTGTACCATCTGAATTCATCTCTAAATCTTCCCTGTGTGGGGCAAACACTTAAATAAATAAAATAAATGAGGGCTTCCATATGAAATCAGTGGAAGAACATTTGCCAGGAAGCCTCCAGGTAAACTAACTACCTGAAATCTCGTATCTGCTACTCAGCTACCCTACTAGATAGGATCCAGAGAGAGCTTTCTGCTTCCTTATCAAATATTCAGGGCCAAGGATTCATCATTAGACTATAAGCTCCTTTGTTTCTATATCTCAGCCTTGGCACAGAGTTTGGCTCATGGGATATATTCAGCATATGCCATGAACAGATTAGTTAATCCATCTACTGGCGATGGCCCTCACTCTACTCAGCAAAACTAATGCAGGTCATATTTGAGTCCTATCCCTAAACATAAGAATACAGTTGAGGGCAACAGGGAGGAAATGTAACTAACTTATTCCACAGACATTGCCAGGTACTCTCGTCAGTGCCTGGGTATTGACCAGGATGTAGTGACCAGGATGACTCTACAGCTGTGAGCTCCAGCTGGAGGCAGACAGACCTAGATTTAAATCACATTTCTACAGACTGACACTCAACATCTCTGTGCTTCAGTTTCCTCTTCTGTAAAATGGAAATGATAGTAGCACCTACCTCGTAGACTTGTTGATGAATAAATAAGACAATGCCTAGGAAGTGTTGAGTACAGTGCTCAGCTTAGTAACAATACAGGTCAGGCTCCTTGCATTTCTGTTCAGTTACCATATTGTTATTCCTAACCCTAGCCACCATCACCCTTTCCTGAGCAACTCTAACAGCCTCCAGAAAGTTCTTCCTGAGATTCTCTAAAGAAGCACCTGTTGACAGAGAACACAGCCTTCCCTTTTGGACAATTTTGTCCGTCAAGTCCAAGGAAATATGAACATCTTGAAATAATAACATTACTGCTCTTTATTAAGTTAATCAGTTGCCTTTCCATTAAGTGTTTATTGAATGCACATTTTTATTGAGGCATAATTGACATAGAACATCAAAATAGTTTTAGGTGTAGAACATAGTGATTCAATATTTGTATGTATTGTGAAATGATCACCACAGTGTCTACTTAACATCCCTCACCATACATAGTTAGAGAATTTTTTTCTTATGATGAGAACTTTTAAAATCTACTCTTAGCAACTTTCAAATATGCAGTAGAGTATTATTTATTCTGGTTTAAAATGCATTTTAAAAGATATTTTAAATACTGTTCTTTGATATTCATGGTAATATCACTGTGAAAAGTGGCTAAGTCTTTTGTCTACAAAATTATATCTCTGACTTTTTAAAAAACCAGATACATAATGGATTGGCTTAAAGAAAATGGAGATTATTTGTAAATTTGTTGAAATCCTGATGCCTAGAATCCAAAAATTTTTTTGTTTTAAATATTTTTAACATAGGAAAATTAGAATTTGTCCAATAATGCCATATTGAACAGCTTAAAAAGTATATGAGCATTAAAAAGTTCTAGTTTAGAACAACTTTGATTTTTCTCAACCCTTTCCGCATCTGAAATTCAGAGGACTGTAGAAAATAAGTTATTTGTATTTGTTATTTCTTTTTTGAAACATGCATTGAGCACTTACTGTGCACCAGGCACTTTGTAGGACAATGAGTGTTCACAAAGCCTGAGGCACATTCTCTGCCCTCACAGTGACATAGAGGGATAGTTAGCCATGTGTGGAAGCAGGTCCAAGGTAGAAGTTGTACAAAAGGGGAGATGTTCTACCAAAGTCATTAGTGGAACTTTGACTTCAAAGTCATTATAGGAACTTTGTATTTTCAGCCAGAAGTATGTCTTCTATACTCTTTATTCCACCCAAACTAATAATGGCAATTTATAGTGGTAATAAAATAGCCAGTGATTATTAAATGCCTCCTATGTGCCAGACTCTGTGCTAGGTGTTTCACTACACTACAATATTGAATCCTCACAAGATCTCTAGAGATGAGTACTCTTATATCCCACTTAACATAACCAAGGTCACATAACTACTGAGCACTAAAACCCTCACCTGACCTGGCCCTGGCCCACCTTATTCCAAAGCCCATGGGGTTCCCACCACTGTGTGCTGGTGATGTTTTCTCTGGTATATGCATCAGATGTTAAATAATTTTCTATATACGACCCTGCAAATCAGCTCTGAAGTTTTGAAGATGAAGAACACTGCCTGTTGATTTTACCCATGGGAAGTCATTAGCAAGTAGCTGACTACTTCATTTAGTTATCTCTAGGTGCTTCAGTCATCTGAAAAAAATAAGGTGATACCAAGGTGTGCACAAATGCACCTCCACATACAACCACATAAAAATACCAAAGGAGAGGAGGGAGGGAGGGCTCTGGGAGGGTTTCAGGCCATTTCAGTGTGTACCCTCCAGTGGTGCTTCCAAATCTATTCCAAGGCAATTAGGGGTATTAAAAAACAAGAAATCTTTACCTTATCATGCCTGAAAGCTCAATCATAACTGATAACTGGTTTTCTTAGATTAAATAGCCATCTGAGACAGGTAGAAGATCGCAGGGTGTTGGAGAGCAATACTCCAAGGCAAGCAGAGGATCGCAGGGTGTTGGAGAGCAATACTCCAAAGCAAGAGAAAGGCAACTGGCAAAGGAGGCCTACAAGCTGAGCCTGCAGAAGTAGAAGAGTAGAAGGAGGTTGAGTAGGTTCTCTGTGCTTTCAAATGCTCAGATGCCCGAAAGGGTTCCTACAGAGGGAATGCTCTCATGACCCAGCTGTCTGGAAGCAGACCAAGGTTTGGGTCTTCACTGCCCATTCTCCAAATGAAGCCAGGACTAGAACCAAGAGGAAAGGATGGGAGCTGAGAGCTGTTTCCCTCTGTGGAACATGTCCCATCTCATGCTTCTCCCTGGTTCGTTGGCTGTCCCAGCAAGCCACTCAAGAATCGTCCTTACCCATGGCAGACACAGCGATTAATTTCTGTGATTAAATTTGTTTGCCAGTGAGTCAGCTGAGTATCCATAAGCAAAGAAAAAATCACATTCATTCTTTCTATTATCTCTGAAAAGTTTTATTACCAAGAATCTGAACAAGCAATACTGAGTGAAAATAATAAGCCCCAAGCAGGCCCATTTGTCATGGTAACATGTCTGATCCCAGGGCCTGGCCAGAAAGAAAAGTAACTCATAGAAAGGAAGGCCACAAGGCTCAGAGATCTTAAGAGCGTGCGTTTTATATCAGAAGCATGTTTGCTTTCTTCCTCTGAATTAATACTTAGTATAGAAATGGATCAATAATACAATTTTCTTTTTGAGGATATTTTAAGAGAAGCGAACGAATATTTATTATGAGATTCAGATACATCCGCACTGCTACCACCCTAAACCTAATTCACCATCATCTCCACTCAGGCTATGGTAATGGCCTTTCTGTCTCCCCACTGCCCCTCCCTCCCTCTAAAAATGCCACCCCCTTCATTCTTTTCATGGCTGGCTCAGTCTTACCTGTCAGGGCTCAGATTAATGCCCCTTTCTCAGAGAGACCTTTGCTAACTACCACTTCCAGCACTTTCTGTTTATCTCATTGTACTTATTTCCCAATTGCTTTTATAACAGTCTTCTTAGTCTGGCTTAAGCTGGAGGAGCACCACGTCTTCGTCACTTACTGCTGTGTCTACAGCATCCAGCACAGGGTCTGACTCATGATAGGCACTCAGTGTTTGTCTCATGAATAAATAAATGTGATACATAAAACAGTGATGATAGATAAATGAATGGTACAATGGATCCAGCACTGGGCCTGATAATTTACAAACATTTTCTTGTTTAATCTTATAAAAATCCTCACCTAATGAAAGAGGAAATGAAGGGCTGGATAAGCTCTCACAGCTTGCAGGGAGAAAGCGGGGATTTCCACTTGGGTCTATCTGACTCCAAAGTCACTTTTATTTCTGCCAAATTATATCGCCTTTCAAATAGGAAATTTTTCTCACAAAAGAGAAGGTTTTTGAACAAAAGTTTTAAACATCCCAAGACTTTGGACCCAGCCTACAGAGCTTCAGGATCTTAAAGCAAAGTTCTTATAATGATACCTTACCCTTTGCATTAAAAAACAACAACAAAAAAAACACAACAAAGGGAACAATGGGCTTTCCATTGCTTGTTAAGTGAGTTTGACATTTTTAACCACTCTCTCCACACACATGCCAACCCCAAACTGTCAGGTGGAATCTTTATGCTAGTTAATAAATTTGCGGTGTTCAGCCAGGTAATGGCTGTGATTGACATTCCACTTTAAATTGTCATGAATTAACTTCTTGTGCATAAATCAGGACTGCAGCCTATGCGCAAACATAATTTATAGGATCATTTTAGTTTAGGCATACTTAATCTTCTGGAGGCCTGTTCACAGCAGAAGCACCCCCAAAATAAAAATACATAGGCATTCACACGTGTGTGTGTGTGTGTGTGTATGTATGCGTGTATATACATACATGTGCCCACAAATATGTGTACACACTGTATTTTAAGCACAGCTTAAACTACATCACACTGGAAAACTGAATACGATCAAAATTCATTACCAAGAAATACAATTAGCTCACTTGCTCATTAAGTTCCCTTTATGTGTCTGTTTTCTGATAGTGTTATTTGAACTAAACTTTTTTTTAAACTTTCATGCCTAATGTTAATAGCGTGTTTGCCAAAGTATGGCTGAGATCTACTCAGCCTACTATGATCTACTTTCTTTTCATAACAGAGACCCAGGGCCATAGCACCTTCATTTATTTGAAACCACATTGCATGACGTTGAACAAGGTATTACTTCAAGTGTAGCACCCATACTAGCCCAGCAGACAAGATGATTTAGGTGGGACCCTCCATGGGGTAGTCAGACGAGGAGCGGGAGCACTCTGCTCCATCAGAGTGGGACCAGCCTCAGGCTGCAGAGTCAAAAATGTCATTATAACATTTACTTCTATTTGTGCAAATGATATTAATTTTCCATTTGTGACAGTAACATTTAGTTTCCTTTTTGGGTAAATATACTTAAAGAAAAATATGTCAATTTAAAAACATTACACACATAATTATACAAGCGGTATGCAGGGTGGCAAAAATCATGCAAGCCAGTTCAAAGAACTGGTGGAAAAAATTAGTGATGGCAGCAGAGATCTGGAAATCTGAGTTCACCATTTAGTATCTGAGTAAACTTGAGTAGGTTACTTAACCTCACTTAAAAATAGCTGCAGTAACCTCAGAGCTTTTGTCTGTTCAAATGGAAAATATATCAAGTGGAACATAGCAGTTGTAATAATAACTCTTTTATTACCACTATCATTAATGAAACGGTGTAACTCAGAACCTAGTATATACTCAGTAAATATGAATTAACTCTCCGTCATCAAGTCAGCTTCCTCCACAATAGACTTATAACCAGATGAATGATTCATGACTCAGTTTTAGCTGCCACCGATCTAGGATGTGAATGCTCTGTGGCCTATTTAAGATGTGAGCTTAAAGACTACGCTGTATATGATTGGTATGGCATATAGAATTCTAAATTAATAAATAGCGAACAAACTGACTACGTCAGCAATGCCTAGGAGAAGTGGACCCCACAAAAACAAAAGGGTCTGTGGAGGGAAAGCAGCTTTCTGTAATGTGTAGCACACTTCTCCTTCTATTTCTACTTGAGAAAATGGGATAAATATTAATCATCTGTCCATTTGGGGTTGTAAACATAAAGGTTAAAACTGTATCTTAAAGGAATTTCTGAAGTCCCTTCCTAGAAAGAATCATCTAACAGGAAATTCAACCACAAATCAGCACAAATAGAACAGGCTTCTTAGGAGAAAAATAAATTAAAATGGGCAATATGAGAGGACTGAGAAAATAGACACAGGTCTTATGTTATCTAGGAGATGGCAAAACGTTTATATTTACACGATCCCATCTCTAGACCACTGTGAACACAGCAAGACATAAATAGAGTAAGAACTTTGTTGACCTAAAGGAAAACTGGTGAATCAAGAAAATAGGAACTTAGCAAGACAGAGATCATTCTTGGAGAAAACAAAGTGAGGAATAAAGAGAAAGGAGTAGGGGTGGGTGACACTTGACTGATTATAGACACAATAGTAAATCTTCCTCTGAAATTGTGTACTTTTAAAATGGTCTATTGTGGCCTGGCTGGCATGGCTCAGTAGTTGAGCATCGATTGACCTATGATCCAGGAGATCGCAGTTCGATTCCCAGTCAGGGCACATACCCTGGCTTGGGGCTTGATCCCCAGTCTGGGGCATGCAGGAGGCAGCCAATCAGTGACTCTCATCATTGATGTTTCTCTCTCTCTCTCCCTCTCCCTTCCTCTCTCTGAAGTCAATAAAGACATATTAAAAGAAAAGAATAAAAAATTAAAAATGGTTTATTGTGGAGATTTTCAAGCATACACAGAAAAGGGAGAGTAAGTTAATAATCTTCATATACCCACCACCCAACTTTGACAATGATCAACTTTTTTTCTGTCATTCTTGTTCCATCTAGCCTCACATGATGAGGGAGGGGGATTTGGGGAATGGGGCTAGAGCTTTTAAGGTAAATCTTAGACACTGTTTCAATCTTAATGACATAAATACTTCAGTATTCATGTTTAAATGATAAGGAATATTTTACATAGTTATTATGTTATTAACACTTCTACAAAATTCAGATTCCTTAATACCATCTAATACCTAATTTCCTAAGTTGTTTCAAAGATGGTTCTGTAAAAGATTGGTCTAAGTCAGGATTAAAACATGGTCCAAAAAATGCATTTGGTGGTTTTGTCTCTAAGTCTCTTCTATAACAGTGCCCCCTCCTTTTTTATACCATTGAGTTATTGGAGAAATTGTCATCTGTGCTGTAAAGTGTTACATAGTCTATACTTGTCCAATTGCTTCATTATGGTGTCATTTAATGTGTTCTTCTGTCATCTACATTTCTTACAAATGATACTTAGATCTAGAGGCTTGATTAGATTCTAGTTCATGTATTTAGGCAAGAATGCTTTATAGATGGTATTGTACACTATGTATTGTACCACATCCTGAGGCACATAACATCTTTTTGTCCTGTTTTTAAGGGTAGAGTGATGGATTTATATGTTTTCAGCCCTATCCCTCCTTCCTTTATACACTTTTCATATAATTTTAGCATTGCTTAGTGTGTTATTTTATTATAGTTGCAAAATGGTGATTATCTCAAACTATCATTCCTTATTAACTGGAATTCTTCTATGAAGAACTTTCCATCATCAACCATTTGGTTGTGATGAAATACAGTCTATACAAGAAAGGCAAGATAAATTCTTGATTCTTTTTTTTTAAATCAGTTTTCAGAGTAATAAATTGGTGCCTTAGAAATGAGGCTTTGTTTAATATCACTGTTTTTGATGGATTTAAATCCATTGTAATCATTATTCTTTTTTATATTCAAAATATCCTATGTTAGCACAGTAGGAACACCTTAGAGTTGGCTTGTGTCTTTTGACATTATTACTGTTAGTCTTTGAAGGCATTCTTGCTTTCTGGCCCAACAAGATTTCCCAGGCTTATCTCATTCATTTCCTGCTCCAGAGCCTGTTCTAAGAACTCTGGTTCCTTGCAGAGCAACATGGCATTCAGAACGCACAATCTGGGTACTAGGATTGTTCATTGTTCCTTGTTGCTACTACTTCTAAGCCTTTTCAGTAGCAAAGCTAGGACAAAAAAATCCTTACGAGAAAAAAGACCGTGAGATTCGACTAATATTTCCAAAAATATTTAAGATAAAAGGATTTTTTTTACTTCTTTGATTTTTATACTTGTATATATTTCCCTTTATGCGGTAAATCTAGGTTCTTAACATTACTATAATTACTTATTTTATTTTATGATATACCTATAATAACTTTGAAATAAGATTACAATATTTCAACTGACAGTAAGACTACTAAATACAAAAATTTTGTTTTGTTTTGTTTTGTTTTGTTTTGTTTTGTTTTGTTTTAGAGAAAAGGCAACATGGATTAATTTCAAAAGCTATCCACACTCTGAATTTGCCATGTCATGTTTATATGAAATATATCAGTATCAAGGTTTGGGTACTTAGTGTACTGGTTTAGAAGACTTTACCAAGGTATTTGAAATTAGAATTTAATGACCAATCTACTTTACCCTGCCTGGGACTCATGCCACTGCCCTCTAGACCCACCTGGTAACAGTACAACATATGCTCCACAAAGATAGGACCAGTTCTTTTATTCACCCATACATTATGGAGCACCTAGCAGCACAGTGCGTGTAGTATTCATGCATACACAAATCAGTCATCCTACATGTTTTATGGGAAGTCACTGAAAGTTTCACTCCAGAGCTGCTAAAACAGTCATAAGTAACAACAGTGGCCACCTATTTCTTCAGATTCTCTACCATTGTTTTCCAGGCAAAGTGTTATTAATGACTAAGAGCTAAAAACGCTCTGAGAAGCCTAATTCAGTCTCTTGATATCTCAAATGAGAAACTGAGTTAGCCAGAGACTCAGTAGTTTACCCCAAATCACTTAGATCACTCCTGGTAGAGTGAGAATTAGGACCCAGAGCCCTCCTTTCCTGGTCTGAGATGCTTTGATTAGATTCTAGTTCATGTTGGCCTGCCTTATCACCCATCCCTAGCACGTCTCTGGACTCACACTGATAAACAAAGAAGATGAAAGTTTAACAGTTTAGCCCTAGGCAGTTTTCTCAGTGGTTAGAGCATCAGCCTGAAGACTAAAGAGTTGCAGGTTCGATTCCAGTCAAGGGCATGTATCTGGGTTGCAGGCTCAATCCCTGGCCCCGGTTAGGGCCTGTATGGGAGGCAACCAGTCAATTTGTCTCTATCACATTGATGTTTCTCTCTATATATATCTCTTCCCCTCCCTTCCATTCTCTCTAAAAATTAAATGGAAAAAAAAAATCCTTAAGTGAGGATTAACAACAACAACAAAAGTTACAGTTTAATACTCAATGGGCAAAAACTATAGGCGTTTCTCTTAAGATTGGGAACAAGACAGGGATGTCCAATTTCACCACTCTTATTCAACATAGTACTGGAAGCCCTAACCACAGTGATTAGACAAGAAGAAATAAAAGGCATCCAAATTGGAAAAGAGGAAATAAAACTGTCATTATTTGCAGGTGGCATACTGTATATAGAGAACCCTAAAGAGTCCACCAAAACACTACTAGAACTGGTAAATGTATTCAGTAAAGTAGCAGGATACAAAATAAATATCCAGAAATCACATGCATTTCTATATACCAATAATGAACAATCAAGAAAGGGAAACTAAGAAAACAATCCCATTTACAACTGCATCAGAAAAAAATACCTAAGAATAAATTTAACCAAGGATGTAAAAGGTCTGTACTCAGAAAATTATGTGACACTGAAGAAAGAAACTGAAGAAGATACAAATAAATGGAAGCATATACCGTGTTCATGGACAGAAAGAATTAACATCATTAAAATATCCGTACTAACCAAAGCAGTGTACAGATTTAACTCAATTCCTAAGATACCAATGGTGAGAGATCCAAGATCACAGCAGACTGAGTGGAAGCTACACTGATGCTTTCCCAGGACCAAACTAGAATTACAACTAAAATAGAGAAAAACCATCCTGAATAATCAACTGCAACTGAAGATGAGCTGGAGAGCACCCTCATAACCAAGGAAGAAAAGTGGAGACTTCATAGAGACTGGCAGGAAGTACAGAGGCTCGAGAGGGCTGGCTGGGCTCCCACAGGCAGCAGCTGGAGGTCCGCAGGGATATCTCAGCTGTGGGGGTTCCCGCTGAGGACTCTGGGGCCTGAACCCCAGGCTGGCTTCCCAGCCAACAGCACCAGCACTGAGAAAGGCGCCCACATAACATCTGGCTGTGAAGAGCAACCCTGTTTCTCTCTGCCAGGGAGAGAGGGCTGGAAATGCAGGCACCCTCTTAAAGGGCCAACACACAAAGTCTCCTGTGCAGCCACTCACCTGTGCTCCAGCAGAGGGAGGGCAGAGTGGACTGGAGCTGTGTGGGGAGAACCAAGAGGTGCTGACTCAGGGATTAGAGCTCAGAGGGCGCCCATCTGGATTCCTGTGCTGAGTCATTCCCCCGTAAGGCAAAGGACATCTTTCTCAAGCAGACATTTACCTTCCAAGCAGCTTTTGCCAGGGCGGGAAGCAACTGCCCCACCCTGCTAGAAAACCTCTCACCCTACCCCGTGGAGTTTCTACAGCCTGAGGCTCCTTAAGAGACTGATAGCAATCAGCCGGCCACTCGGTGGAGTTTCTACCGCCTGAGGCTCACTAAGAGATTGAATAGCAGCCTCAGGGTGCTTTGAGTCTTTGCCTGATTTGCTTCTGGAGCCAGGCCTTGGAAAAGCAGACCTTGGTTCACATCTTGGTCCTGTCCAAACACACTCAACCCCGCAGAGGAAACCAGAAGCTGTGGAGTGTGGAGAACTTCAAATAGGGTACTCAAGGCCAGTCAGAGAAACCCAAAATACTAATTCAAAAGAATATATGCACCCCTATGTTCATTGCAGCATTACTTACAATAGCCAAGATTTGAAAACAGCCTAACTGCGCATTAGTAGATGGGTAGATAAAAAAGCTGTGGTACATTTACACAGTGGAGCACTACTCAGCATAAAAAAAAAAAAAAAAAGGAAATCTTACCCTTTGCAACAGCATGGATGGACCTGGAGAGCATAATGCTAAGTGAAATAAACCAGTCAGAGAAAGACAAGTACCATATGATTTCACTTATATGTGGAATCTAATGAACAAAATAAGCTAACAAAATAAAAACAGACTCATAGATAGAGAACAGGCTGACAGCTATCAGAGGGGAGAGGGTGTTGCAGGGGTGGGTGAAAAAGGTGAAGGGATTAAGAAAAAATCAAAACAAAAACCTCATAGACAACAATAGGGTGATTACAAGAGGGAAAGTGGGATAGGGGAAGGTAGACAACTGTAAATGGAGGGTAAATGATGATGAAAAGAGACTTGACTTTGGGTGGTGAACATATGATACAGCATTCGGATAATGTATTATAGAATTGTACACCTGCAACCTATATAACTTTATTAACCAATGTCACTCTAATAAATTCAATAAAAATTTTTAAAAGAAAAGAAAGTTAAACAGTTAGTTTAATCACTTTCAGAAGTTTTGGATACATCTCTCTCATTAGGTCTAGATTATTGAAAATTCAACCTGACTTGTCATTGTCTTGTTCTAATTGAAGATCTAACAAGTTGGCACAGATACCGTTTTGTCCATTTCTAACTTCAATTTGTATTAGAATGCAAAATCCAATATTGGTAGACACAGTAAGACACAGTAATGAATTATTACTGTAATAAATTACAGTAATAAATTATTACTGTGTCTAGCCCAGGAAAAATTCAGTGAATTAAAAAACCATTTGACCAACATCTACAAATTTCATATTTGATTAAGTCCCTGATTTTATACTTTAGGTAAAGATTGAAGTTTGCTTATTAATCTTTGTTCTTGATTACCAATTGTTGTCTGACTTACAGCATAATAGAGGACTGGCTGTCCTCCCTCTTCATTCATTAAGTCCAAGTTGAAACGTACGATCATTATTAGGAGGTTTTATAGTTATAATGACTCCATGGTAGTTCCATGTCTAGTAAAGGTTCAAAAACCCTCTTCGGTCATAAGATTTTTGAGCAGCATGGTGACTGCATTTTGGTGCTGTATTTATTTTGCATTTGAATTTTTAAATTATTTTCCTAGGACTTTACAGAAAAAATACCCACAAAATTTTAAGCCACTTTTATACCAAGATTACAGAATAAGTATATTCTAATTAGGTGATACTATCATTTGAATGATAATGAAAATGGCAGTGGTATAAAAACAACAACAACAAACTATTCTTTAAAAATCAAATCCCTTCTGTAATAGATCAATTCAGGTGCTCATTTTTATTTCAGCTCCCTATAAAGTCTCAACATTTCAACTATTTCTAGGTAATCTACTGTAATGGAAATATTATCACCTTCAATTTATCATTCCAGCACTGCCTTTATTACTTTAAATCTTTACTGGTTTTTTTTAATTATAAACATTGTCTTTTTAAATTAAAACATACACATATATAATAGGTTTATCAATGATATTGCTTAGAGAATAACCACTTATCTTGGGAGAAAAAAAACACTGTATTTCAAAATTTACCCAGTTGTAGGTTTTTGAAGTGAATGTTTCTGTAAAGAGATTACTTGAAACTTTAAAACCAGCTCATCACTTAAATATATTTCACAAAGTTTGTAGTTTTTGTTCAGATAATGAGGGTTTAGATGGCAAATTTAATATTTTTAGGAAGTCAGCCTTTATCGAAAACAATACTGCTACATGCGTAATCCCTGTTTAGAAGTACAATGCATCAAAGAAGGAAAAAGCTCTTCTTTTATGAGAAATCCAATAAGTATGCATGGTACAAATTTTCTAATCAAATAATATATGTATAAAGATATAAAATGAAAGGTACAACATTCCATAACTCCCAAATCCCCAGCCCCATTTGTCTGAGGTAACTATTGTTAACAGTTTCTTATATGTTTTTACAGAAATAGTGTGTGCATATACAAGTATATATCTGGCGTCTTAATTTTTAATCACTTGGATAATACCAATTTATTTTTGCTTTTTCTACTTAATATACCTTGGACTTCTTTCTATGTTAATACATCTAAAGTGATGGGTATACATATTAAGTATCCTATTGATGAATATTTAGGTGGTTTCCTATTTTGGCTGGAATGTTGAAGTGAAGTATTAGATAGAGATACAGATTACACTTTGTGAATGAGTATATTGGCAGAATAAAGTTCTAGTGACAGGAACATGTACATTGAAAATTTGACACATATTCCTATGCTGCCCCTTGAAGAGTATTTAACCCTACCAACAGGGTATAAGACAGCCTGTTTCTCCACACTCTTGACCACATTGTATATTATTGTACATTTTCATCTTTACCAATCTGATAGGTGAAAAATGGTATCTTACTCTTTTATTGTCTTTCTTTTGAGTAAATTAAATATCTTTTCATATTTAAAACCCACTTGCTTATTTTATAAACTGAAAGTTCACATCTTTCCCCATTTCCATTTTTGTTTTCTTGCATTGGACTTCATCATCTTGATTTATGAGTTCTTTCAATAATGAGAAAATTAGCTACCTTTTATATTATGTGTATTGAAAATATTTTCCCTAGGTTTTTCTTGTTTCTGCCATATAAAAATTTTAAATTTTTATGGATTTAAATTTATCACTTATTCCTGCTGATGTTAGTGTTTAGTAGCTAACTTAGGAAAGACTTCACCATTCTAGAAGATTCTTTATTTTGTTTTCTTCTAGTACTATATCAGTTTCTTTTTTTTAAATCCTCACCCAAGGATATTTTTTCCATTGCTTTTCAGAGAGAGTGGAATGGAGAAAGAGAGAAACTTTGATATAAGAGAGACACATCAGTTGGTTGCCTCCCTCAGTCTGTGGGCCAGTGATCTAACCACTGAGCCAAACTGGCTAGGGCTATCAACTTCATTTTTAAAAAATATACATTAAGATCTTTGAGCTGTCTAATGGAAGAAGTAATACAGCCTTATTTTCCCCCAAAATGTTAGTTATTTTAAAACCATTTATTTGAATAATGTGTTTTCCTCTCTGATTTGAAAAGTCTTCTATTATCATATACTAAACACCCATATAAGTCCACTTGGATATAAGTTTATTTCTAGACTATCACGTATTGTTTTTTTCCTTTCCATGCCAGAACAAAATTGTTTAATTGCTATAGTTTTCAATTTTAATTTCTATATGAGGTAGTCCAGTCATTAGAACTCTTATTTTTTAGTCAGACTTTAGCCTTTTAAGGTTAATTTTTAAATTTATTTTATTTTTCTTTATGGAATTTCAAACCAGCTTGTCAGGTTCTGAAGAAGAAAGACAAAGAGAGAGCAAGAGAGGGAGGGAGGGAGAGAGAGAGGAAAAGAGGGAGAGAGGGAGAAAGGGAGGGAGGAACGTTATTGTGATGAAGATCACTTTTGGTTCAATTGAGGGTGAATTAATATCTCTACAATATTAAGTGTGCATGCTGATGGTACAGTTTCTATTTACCCAGGTTTTCTTTTTAGAAGTAGAGTCACTCAGAGCTTTTTAGAAGTAGAGTTTTAAGGTTGTCTTTGTATATTGTATATATATTTGGCTAAGTTTATTTCAGATATTTTAAATTTTTATTACTTTTATAAAGGTGATGTGTGTGATTCCTAAATTATTGTACTATAAGTTACTTTTCTTGTGCCAACCTATATTGACTATTAACAATTTTTATTGGATACTGAAGTCTATCAAATGGATTTTTGGTGTCTGTACAAAAATGGTCAAATGGCTTTTCTCCTTTGACTTATGGCTATGGTTAATTATATTAATACATTTACTATTATTAAACCATCCTTGCATTACTTGAATATATCCCACTCTATTAGTATGTATTATGCTGTACATGTGCTGCCTGGTTCTATTTGCTAGTGTTTCAGTTGCAAGCCACCCCAAGTTTTCAGAGCAAGCAAGAGCCATATCTGTTTTATTCACTACTTCATATTCAGCACATAATACCTGGCCTTGTATCTGATGCACAGAAAATTCTCAGTAAAAATTTGTGAAAGTAAGGGTGGTTCCATGAGTCATTTGATTTGGTTCTCTCTTAACTCTTCTGGTCTGTTCTAGAAAGAGAATCTATGACCAAAAGTAGCATAAAGGTCAGTGAGTACATCCAGGTCCTTTGAAAAATTCTTTGTGTGTTCACATGACCCTTTTAATTACTCATAACCCTTCTGGGTCCTTTCTCCCCTGTTATGAGTAACTAGACATGTTTTTCTCCTTGAGCAATCTTCTAGACATCAACAAAGATATATCTGACAAGAGCAAGCCTAAATTTCAAAACAAGCTGTTCTGAGCTCCGGATAGGGTGTCTGGCCTGGACCAGACCCATGTGGAGCTGAGAAGAGAGCTTGGGCCTGACCTGGGCAGATGCCTGTGTTGGGTCAGTGGCCATTATTTTATTTTATTTTATTATTTTATTTTATTATTTTTTTGAGAGAGAGAGAGAAAGGGAGAGGGATAGAGAGATAGAAAGATTGATGAGAGAGAAACATTGATCAGCTGCCTTATGCACACCCCTCGCCGGTGATTGATGCCTGCAACCCGGGCGTGCATATTGACTCCTATATGCCCTGACTGGGAATCAAACTGGTGAACTCTTGGTTCAGGGGTTGATGCTAAACCACTGGCCCACATGGGCAGGGCAAGTGGCCAAAATTTAATTGGCATAGCTAAATTACCTGGACAGGATTTCCAGCAGCAGCTTAGAGGCCTCACCAGTTAGCTTCCAGCAATTGAAATGGAAATCTGTCCTTGGTGGCTCCATGAGCATCTCCATTAACACCTCTGAAGAGCTCACTGGCCTGGGTGTGCAGCCCAATTCTCTAACTAAAGTCACATGTAGAAACCAGAAGGGTAAAGAAAAGATATGACTAAAGATTACTTTGTGGTAAAACAGCTGTGAGAACTGAGGCTAGGAATGAGCAGTTACTAATTATGACCAATCAGCCCTCTCAATTATTATTCAGATACTCCCTCAGTTTTTCTTTTTAATATCGATTATAATGTTTATAATTAAAATAGGAATGTTTATCTCCATTGTACCCTATAATATTGTGATTATATATTTATTACTTTTATAAATGGGATATGTTTGATTCTTATAGTACTTGTGGCAAACTATAATGACTATTAACAATTTTTACTGGATACTGAATTCTATCAAATGGATTTCTGGCGCCTGTACAGAAATGGTCAAGTGGCTTTTCTCCTTTGGCCTATGGCTAGCTATGGTTAATTATATTAATACATTTACTATTATTAAACCATCCTTGCATTACTTGAATATATATTTGATCATTCAGGTGGTTGAAATATATTTCTCAGATATATTTGATCTTCAGTCACAGTTCCTGGCTCACAGCTCCCTCCCTCAGTTTCTCATATACTATTGTGTTTCTTTTCTCAGCCTTTCCCCATGATTTCTGTCTTATGGTCACCAAATTAACTCAAATTTTTCGAAGACTTCCATGTATCTCCTGTTTCCTTTTCCTAGTGTCCCTCAATTCTATCTAGTTCTCCTCTTCTGATGTTTCTTGTGGCCAGTTATATTTACTATCTGGTTTCAGTCACTACCCATGGGAGTCTTGTACCCAGACATATAATACTTCAATTACACAGACTGTCCAGTTGAAAATTCTGTTTTCAATGAAATCTAATCTGTTGTTTGTTATTTCTGATTTAATAAATAGGGACATATTTAAGGAAATCGTATCAAAACGCTTATAGCTAGTTAAAGGGCAATTAATATTGCTGAATAAATGAATACATTATTTGAAAGTCTAATGCAATGTTAATTTCCTTCCTAGGTATAGGGCCACATAAATTCTAGGGCAAATACCTTTATAACCAAGAATACTCTGAAATGTCACTGTGTTGACATCTGTTCGGGGACGACAACTCTTTGTATACAAAGTGAAATACATTATTGCGTTGGTTATTGGGATAATTAAAGCTACAAATGGCTATTTCAAGGAACATTCTGATAAACTGGTGAGTTCAGAGCCAGATTATTCAGTCTTTAAACCTATACTTCTGAACAAGAATTATCTATGTATTTTGTTTATATGGGTCACATTAGCTGAAAGATTCCCAAATTTTTGTTTCATCTTATGGTGCAGACTTGGCATGGTACCACTTAGCCTGCTACCCCTAACATCTTCAGTTTCAGCAGGAACCACAGCCAGCAGATGATTGCTGTGGAGTCACTCCTGCTTCAAAGATGAAGCCCTGCTGTCCAGTGCCAATACTCAGTTTTTCCACATTACATAATGCTCTTTGTTTCCCAGCATTTCCAAGTGGCTGTCTTATAAGTGGAACCAGGAATGTGGTTTGCTTAATGCTTCACATTGATATCGATGGACTTGGACTACAGAATAGTAGGTCCCTTGTTGCCTAGCAACTAAGCACAGTGCCTCAGGCTACTGACCTCAGTATGGGTACCACTTGCACACGATAAAGCTCCCTCATTGAATGGATTGTTGCTGCCCTGTTTCTGATAATCCCCAGCCATATTTAGTTCCTCAGCCCACCCTGGTGAAGCTTCTGATGGAATTGTAATTATTGTTCTGCTTTCCCCCCTCATAGTCTGAGTTTAATCATAAAACAAATATCATAAACTAATGTAAATGTTTTTATTTACTAACTCTGTTGTCACTGGACCTGAGACCAGGCAGCTTGATTTAGAGACATTGATGGAGAAGGAGGGACCATTTGCTTATCAACCTAAACAGAGGGATTAAAATTTACTTGGTACAGGGCTTCTTTGCTACTAATTTTCTTTTTTAATTTTCATTAAAATTTCCACAACAAGAACAACTGACTTGCTGACTTCGTGCTAAGCATTTAATATATGTTATCCTTTCAATTGTCACAACAACACTATGAGGAAGATACTAGTATTAGCCCCACTTTTAGATAAGAAAGTTGAAGGTTAGTGAGATTTTGCTGTTGAGACAAAACCACAAATGTCGTTAGATAGCAGAGCTGTGGCTCAAATGCAGGTTTCCTTGACTCTAAAGCATGTATGTATACATTATATATCATACCAGAAGGTTAAGGGCCAATGACAAAAATTATGCACAATGGTAGAAATTATATTTCTAAGAACTCATCCTCTTTCCCAAATCAGAATAGTTAACATTACCAGTTTTCAAAGTTCTTACTGGCAGTGCCAGCTTACAGTGGCAAACGTTGGAGCAGATGATGGACCTCTGTGAGGCTAATTGTTCAAGAGTAAGTCAGAACAGCCCAGCCTAGCGTGGCTCAGTTGGTTGAGTGTTGCCCCGTGCACCAAAAGGTGGCCAGTTCGATTCCTGGTCAGGGCACATACCCAGGTTGAAGCTCGATTTTCAGTAGGGGGCGTGCAGGAGGCAGCTGATCAGTGTTTCTCTCTTTCTCTCCCTCTCCCTTCCTCTCTCTAAAATCAATATAAAAATAAATAAATATAAAAATAAATAAAGCCCTAGAAAAGGGCTTTAACTCAACCATTAAAAAAAATAAGAGTAAGTCAGAACTAACTAAAAGGAAATTCAAATTCATTTAACAATAGTTATCAGTAATATTACTGTGTGCCATCAGAACCAGCCTCCCCTGACAGATACTTTGTTTTCCACAGTTACAGAGAATTAACTGGGATTTTACTTGGAGGAAACTGAGACTCAGCAACTCTTCCTAAGTTACACTGTTAATAAGTAGTAAAATGGATATTTAAATCCAGGATTGTCAAACTCTAAAGATGACCTTTGGGTGTTTTGGATTTACTCATGAGAAAAAGAAAACAAAAATCGCTGGCAGAACACGTGGACATTGTTCAGAGAGGGAACATTCTTAACGCTCTTGAGTTACTTTGTAGCTATGGGACATCACTAATTATCATAATAATTATAATAACAACCAGGGGGGAATATTCGCCCAGCACTTTACTGTCTGGGTATCTGAGCCACAACCGAGCAGTTGCACGTACCATATCTCTGGAGCTCCACAGCCACCTTGGGCTTTAGGTACTGGTGAGATCCCCATTCTGTAACTGAGGGAGATAATTGTCCTAGGCCACAGGGTAGCAAACATGAAGTTGGGGTTAGCATCCAAATCAGTCAAGCCCAAACCCCAGCTTTCAACCCTGACATTCACTGCCGCTGAATGCCAGAAGATCCACAGGGTCCCCTAGGTCTCTCTAAGGAAGTGTGAGAATGTTTTTTGCTTTTTCTATTTAAAAGCCACTTCTCTCAAGAACACTTTTGCCCATTGGATCCACTTTAGCACTGGACACAATACTGGATGAGAGAGCACATCTCTGTGGGTAGGAAACAGCCAGAGAGAGGCTGCCCACACGGGTGCGTTAACCAAGGAGAGGCAAGTTCACGTTGGACAATGCCATGACTTTCTCTGAAGCACAGACAAGTGAGACCAAGATCCAGCAAGGGAGATTTCTACTCAACCCATCTGCAAACCACAAGTTGGCAGGCCCTTCCCCATACAGTTTATTAAGTTCAAATAAAATGTCCAAACTGCGCAGCACTAAGTGAGCATACTTATTGCTCTTGCAAACCATTACCATTTAAAGTGGAATGAAAATTATCCTGGGAACACTGGCTCTGTTACTATGAAATTATTTGTGCCTGACTCACTGAAGGAGGCTCAAGGGCCCCAAAGCTACATGACCAAGATTTATGTTCCGATCTTTCTGTCCCTGCTGACTACAGGTGAGAGAGTAGAGCAACAAAAGGTGGCATTATTTTCCCAGGAGCCAGAGAATGCCCTCTGTCTCTTTGTTGGCTTGGGATGGGATGGCCAGATAACCAAGTTTATTAAAATTGTTTGATACAAAATCAGAAATGGTTTCTGGGTGAGAACTGAGGAACTCCCTTATTAGTTAAGGGTACACAGTTCACTGCTGGGACATGGTAACATCTGTTTTGTTGCTGAAAGAAATCTTATGCTTCTTTAAGACCAGTGGTTTCAGATGTGCTCCTCAGTTCCTAAGAGCTCCCAGGAGATGCTTAAAGGGTTTGTTTTGGGTGAGGGGTGCAGGAGAAGAGCTCCAGACAGGCCCCTGCTACACCCATAGCAAGCAACGCCTTTTCTCTGAAACCCATTGTATGAAATAGGGTTCTGCTGGGGTACCTGTTATTTCACTACCTTTCTTCTGGTAAAAGCACCCTGGTTTTCTTCTAGAGATATACCCCCCCTGCCTACGTGTGTGGATTCCTCTGCCAGGTGCAGGAATGAGCGTGCATCCTCCTCAAACTTAACTAATCAGAGTCTCTAATCCATTTCATCCCAGACGCTGTCCCAGAAAGGGCAGTTGACCCAGTGAGCACTGGGCTTACCCAGGTTCCAATCTCGGCCCATTACCTTTCCAGCTGTCTGATATGGCTAGTGCCCTGCTTTCCTTATCTGTAAACCAGGGGTGATGCTACTTATGGTTAGATGGTTCCTGGTAAGTAGTATATATTTTACAAAACATGAGCTATTATTTATGAACCTGCGTGGACAATTCATTGCTCAATTTTATTAGATTCTTAATTTTTCCATTTAACAGTTACCCAAAATGCCCTTTATAACATCCCCTTCCTCCCAAAAAAAAAAAAAAATCACAGCATCTAATTTTCAAGCCAACTGTCTCTCCACCCACTCGAATTCCTGTCCAGTTTGCTTTCACTTCTCGTCTCCTGATCCTTCTCCTTCCTGTTTTGTGTGCTCTGTGCATCAGGGATGTAGCGAAAGTCTGCTGGCCATGCGATGCTCACGGTACCTCCCTGCCCAACGTGACGATTCCTCATCTCTTCATTCATCCCCACCCTCAGGTTGATGCGTTTCATTTGCTACATCATCTTGAAGGTATAACCATGGTTATACACAATGCCCAATTCCCTGGCTGAAATTCCACCTGTGTCCAGCATTATCTTGGATCCACTTCAGTTTACTTCAGTTTTGCCCTCTGCACATTTTCCAAAGCCCTTCTCTCAATCTTTGTATTCCATGCCAGTTGATGGGCCTTTAGTATGTCCTTGGCTTGGAGAGCAGAAAAAAACAGAAGCCCTTTGAAGACAAGGGTTCCTCCTGTCTTGGAAAAGTTGAAACTCTCTGAGGATATGATGCTAGATGTCCTGAGAAAGGAAGAGGGGGCAAGCAGAGAAATGCCCTTGAGCATGGGGCAAGAGAAAGGGGACATGTTGTTGAGTCTGGAAAGCGGAAAAGTGACATGGCTTTTAAGGAGCCAGCATTCAGTGTCACCCCACAGGGGTGGTAGGACTGGGAAAGGATGGCTGCCTGGTACACCTGAGGAAGCTGGCCCTGAGCAAGGGTTCCCCAGCCTTGGCAAAGTTCCCTTGCCATGGGTGGGACACAAAAGTAGAGACTACAGGATTTTATGAGAACTCAAGGCCCAGATCATGAGGATGTTAACAGCAACTATGATGAACTGGTGACTGGGCATGATTTTAGCCCCCTGTTACCCAAGGAGGGAAGTGTCCCAACAATGACTGAGGTTAGCTTCCTTGCCATGCTGGCTGGTACAGTGGACACTGAGTCAGAGAGTTGAAATAAAGCACAGTAAACAGAGGATGCCTGCACACGCTGGGATTGATACCCACATGTCAGCAGCCACAGCTTGCTGGGAGGCACCAACACGTGTGGACATTTCTGTGAAGGGCTGTATCAGGGACATCCCCAGCCAGGAATGTGGACGCACACCACCTCTCTCAGCTAAGACATCTTCATCAGAGGTCCCAGGACTAGCTCTCATGTGGGTAAGAGTGCCGACAGCGAAAATACCACCTTAGGGAAAAAATCCATTTTCTAACCCCCAGGAAATTCTTCCAATGTCATCCATCTGGAATTTTCTGAAGCCAAACCCACTCATCAATGCCAAAACCAGAATGAGAGGAAGCTTTTTGGAGAAACACCCTCCCATCCTCTTATGTCACAGGTGAAAAATGGCCAGCTTTGTTTACTTTGCTTGTGAAGGGAAAAAAATCAAGGCAGATCAGGATGCTTAGTCTCAAGTTGCCTCACTTCCAGATCCCTTTATCGTCCCACCAAACTGAGTTACAGCCCTATTAAAGTGCCACACTTAGTATTTTCTGTCTAATCCCCTAATACTCCAATCTCTGTCAGCAGACATGCCAGGACACTCCCCTCTCCAGAGGATTTGGTTTGGGTTTATTCTGGCCAGAAAAAGAAAGGAAAGGAAGAAAGACTCAGAGAGAACAGGGCGGTTGGCAGTGGGGAATCACTGGCCTTATTTATTCCGGCAGTCTCTGCAACCCATGGCCCTTCAGGCTGCTGACATTACAGGCAGGCAGTTAGCACCTACCTCCCCTCCCCGAGAACCATTTGAAGGAGAGATGTGACCAGACTGATGGAGAACCCATTTGCCTCCCAGTGGAGGGCATGAAACCTGTTAACCATTCATCAGCTCCTCGCTGGGGAGAGGGGGCAGGTGGCCCCAGGGTGACTCAGCCCAGCAGATCCTACCCAAGGACAGTTATGGAATGCAAATATTTACAGATCCCATGGCACTGAGCACACAGGCCGAGGCTCAAACCAAGATAAGCGAGTCCTGCCTCTGAAATCCCATAGCCTGGCAGGATTAAAGGAAAGAAACTCAGACAAGGGTCTGTTTTCTTCCCCAGTTTGTGCTTATGAATCTCTGTCACACATGATTGTTTCCGGGCTCTAGGTGTCTTCCTGGTGGGGGCAGGTGGCTTTGTCTGTGGGGACTTATCAGCGTTCCAGTGACTGCCTGGCTTTCCTGGGGAAGGAATTTTGAGTAGGAGCAGGAGGAGGAGGGTAAAGGACTAGAAATTTCCACTTGTTCTCTGCATACCTCTCTGAGCGCAGAGGATGCGTTTCAGCGCCTGTATCTGCAGAATCATGCCTGGCCCTCTGCCTGGGTGACAAAGGGCACCTGATGGGTTAGAAGAGAGGCAGGTGGCAGAGCTCTGTGGGAAAAGGCTGCTGCATCCTTGAGGTCACTGGCTTTCCTCCAAGCATCACCGTGATTTTTTTTTTAATGAAATACAGAATATTAAAATTGTGAATGATTTAGGGTTTTTTGAAGGGACAAATAAGGTCCTAACATGTGGCTAAAAACTATAGGATTTAACAGCTAGCTGCTAAATTTCTTTTCTGGTCAAAGTGAAATGGGGAATGAATTGAAAAATCACCCAGAGCCTTGAATAGAAAGCTTGAGCACGCAGCAGGGCCTCACCTGCCGTGTACCTAAGTGGGGAGGAGACGAAAGGAAAGTGAGGGAAAAGAGCTGGCCAGGACACCTGGCCACACAAACAGAAAGCACGACAAGCTGTGGCTAGGGGAGTGGTGGCACCTTCCCAAAGTTCCCAGGAAAAAAATACTAATGCTGAAACCAAACGAAATCTGTTCGGGAGCACACTGACAAGGGTCAGAATGGGGGGTTGTCTGTCACATGCTGTAACTAATAATTGCTGTGGCAATTTGCCTCCACATCCTGCCCACCAATCTCCCAGGGGTCTCCTACAGCAATCCTCTCTTTCTAGCCTAAACTCTAACTTGCTGTGCCTGTCGACGCACTGTATGAGGTCCAGTGCACATTACGAACCATGCAGTCATAAAATGCGAGAGGTTGGGATAATTGAGAATCAGGGTGCAGTAAAAGTTATATGACTGAGTCATACTGCTTTAAAAAAAAATCTCAGGATTGACAAACAAGCAGTTGGCCTGATGGGATGAAAGTACAAGGTTTGACTAAAGCAGTGGCCCTGGACCAGTAATGTCAGCATCACCTGGGAAATTGTTAGACATGCAAATTATTGAATCCCACCACCCTAGCCCTGCTGAATCAGAAACTCTGGGGGTGGAGCCCAGGGTTCTGTGCTTTCCCAAGCCCCCCATGGGATTCTGGTGCAGGGGAGGGTTTGAGAGTCAATGAACTGAGTTGAAACGAATTGTCTAAGGAATGTAACACAACTTCATATCTCAGAGAGAGTGGCCTTCTGAGTTTCCCATGAGCACTTGCTCCTCAGTGCTTCATTTGTGAAGCAGATTAATTCTTCTCTTTTGAAAGTGTCTTCAAAGACTAGGTACAACCAGAGTTGATCTTGTTTGTTCATTTGTTGTCTTATTTGGATGGTTCTATACAAAAGCCAAATCACACAGCTTCATTACCAGACCCATCTCTCAATGTCTTTGTCAGGTTTTCAAACTAAAATTCAACCTCAGAGGACAAAGGTTTCTATGTGGAGGGTGTTCCACAGAATGAGCTTCAGGTGCTCATCTCAGACATGTTCATTTTGACTGAACTGCTTGTGACTCTGTCTTGTCTTGGTATTTTTTAAGTACAGCGCCTACCCGGAACAGTCTGAGAATGTGGTTCTTCTAGGTAGGATGGGACCCAACTACAAAATAGCAAAGAGTAACCTGATATATTCTAGGAGATTCCGACTGTGGTTCAGAGGCCAGCTACACCAAGAAATAGATGCGTGAAGTATCCAGGACTGCTCAACTTGCAGGACTTGGATTCTGAAGGCAGTTTTGACAGTGATGGGCCATGAAATGGCTGCCAGGTTCTGATGGAGATATAGCAATGCAGGGGAAGCAAATACCATTGAGAGTTTATGGGGTAGTTTGGGGAGCAAGATGTCACACAGGCTAATACAGCAAAATCCACTCCATTTATTACAACTGTCAACACTGGTTTTCCTGTTTGGAAACATCAGTGTTTCCCAGTGAAATGTAGTCCATGCAGATCTAACATCAGAAATACTGAGAGACTGTGATGGCCCAAAGCATCCTCGTGCCATGGATGCCAGACAGTGTGCTGGACTTAAACACAACTCAGAGAGAGGTGTTCCCACAAAGCTCCCATTAAAGCAAACATAATTTCCATATTTCTAAATTTCCTCACGTGGCTGCCCCTCCCATTTTTGTGACAGCCACATCAAGAGGGGCAAGGGGAGAGGTTTCTGTTCTGATACTGACCAGAGGCCTTAACTAATTTCTTTGATGGTCCAAGACTAACGCACTCGGCAAAATGTCAAGTAATGAAAATTTATTATGTCCCATCTCCCTGTTTCCCATTGGGGGAATATTGGGAGTAAATGTTATTCTTAATCAATTACTTAGGAAAATAGAGTTTTTTAAAAAAAGAAACAGCTCTAGCTGGTTTGGCTCAGTGGTTAGTGTATCTGCATGAAGACTGATGGGTCTCAGTTCGATTCCGGTCAAGGGCATGTACCTCGGTTGCAGGCTTGATCTCAGGCCCTACTTGGGGCACTTTAGAGAGACAACCAATCAATGTGTCTCTCTCACACTGAAGTGTGTCTCTCTCATGTCAAAGTTTCTCTCTCTCTCGCCCTTCCACTCTCTCTGAAAAGCAATGGAAAAAATATTCTCAGGTGAGGATTAAAAAAATAATAAATTAATTAAAATTAAATTGAAATAAAATAAAATTTAAAAATAACCAAAAAGCAATTGTTCTAACACCTAATTCTATTCCTCCTGTAGAACCTCAGCCAGGATTAGTAAAGAGAGCAAATTCAAATTCGATTTGCCTTTCAGATTGATTAGACACTGTATTGGTCAGAAATGCATTCAACTTGATTAACACCAACCTAATTGATAGTCATTTAAGCACATAAAGATGTGTTTATCTCTCACATAAGAAATCTACAGAGCAGAGAAGTAGTTTGGGGTCAGAAATGCTTCCAAGATCTAGATTTTCTGCCTTCTTGGTCCATCATCCTTGGCTTGTGCCTTTTGGCCTCATGGTAGCAGCAGAGCTGTATCTACATCATTGCATCTGTATTTTCTGCCAAAGAAGAGGAAGAACTAGCAAAAGCAGACTTCTGCTTACATCTCATTGGCAGGACTGTCACATGGCCATATCTGGCTGTAAGGGATACAATCAGGTTTTCGGCTTTTTAGACTTCTGAAGGAGAGAAGGAAACTGGGACAACTGATCTAGAGTGCATTATTACAGACATCGTAATAAATAGACCTCTGGATTGATATGGCCTATTGTGTTTCCTCGATCATTGTCCAGGGCCTTCTCCTGTTATAGGTTCATCTAAGCAACTAATTATGATACAGTGTGATGAAGACTAAACACCAACCGTGTAGGAGTTGAGCCTTCTGTTTTGCTGGAGGGGTGTAGGGAAGGTTAGGTTCATGCTTCTTAAGCTTTTATGGGATTTTGTTAAAATACTAATTCTGATTCAGCGGCTCTGCGATGTGGTTCAAGATTCTGCATTTGTAACAGCCTCCAAGGAAATGCCACTACTGCTGGTCCATGGAGCACACTATGGATAGCAAGGGTCTAGGTAATGTTTAAACAGCAGGAGAAAAAAGATGAAGACACCTAAGGTTAAGGAAATAGTGTGCACAGATGCACGCTCATATCCCACTCATGAAGTCCTCTGCCACAATATTTCTCAGTTACTTTCTTTTGTTTTTAATCCTCACCCAAGGATATGTCCATTGATTTGAGAGAGAGAGAGAGAGAGAGAGAGAGAGAGAGAGAGAGAAGAAAGATCAAGGTGAATCAATCGGTTGCCTCACGCATGTGCCCCATCCGGGGATTGAACTATACCTAGGCATGTCCCCTGACTAGGAATCAAACCCACGACCCCTCCATGCATGGGATGGTGTTCCAACCAACTGAGCCACACAGGCTAGGGCTAAATTTTTTTCTTTAAAGTTTATACACACACACACACACACACACACACACACACACACACACGAATGGATGTACAGATGAAGAGTTTGGTACGTGGATAGAGATACAGGCAGACATATACAATAAGTAGATATCATATATTTAGCCAACTATACTATACACCAGTGAGTGCTAACGCAAATTCTTAGTCATTGAGCTCCTTCCTGCACTCTTCTAATTCAACATGTTGGTTTTTCTCCTCTGTGGGTTTTCCTTCTGCCATTTATGTTGTATTCTAGGACACAGGTTTGACTCATAATGATTACCAAAAGAATTGCCATTATTAGTCCTGAAGCTGTCCAAGAAAACAAAGAATGCTAGATGTTAAACGGTGAGCTTTGCTTAGTCACTTTACGAATGGTCAAGGGCACGCACAGTAAAGATCATCCCTTACATGTTGTAAGGCCAGTCATACTATAGCTGCAGCTTGGGATGATTGACCAACCACTGTGTGATCCATGACCTAGAAGAAACTATGGCCAGAGGGATGTCATGACTCTGGAGTATCTGAGGAAGTCTGAAGAGCCGTTGCCGGTGTATTGTGTCAGACATGCCTCTCTGGGGAGACCGTGCTGAAATGACCCCACATACTGTTGGTTTGGGTAGCATTTCCATTTCCAGGAGCTCATCCCACACACTAAATGAGAAGTGCCACTGTGGAGCACATTTAGAGACTATAAAGTAGGCTGATACTCTGGCATGCAGGACAAGAGAGGAGAATGGTAGCAGATGAGGCTGTTCTCATCTCAGAATTACATGCCGAGTTCCACCTAGCCTGTGGGCACTGGGAGACTATCAGAGTTTATAAACAATGCAGTGGCACAGTCGCATTTGGGCTGTGGAGGGATAACTTTGTTGACAGTGCAGTGGATGGGTGCAGGGGAAGTATACCAGCCAAACTGAAGTGAGGAAGGTCAGGTAGAAGGAGAGCAAAGGGGGCCCTGCACCAGAGCAGTGACTGTAGGGAGGGAGAAAAGGAGAAATAACAGTCATGTCAAAGGGAAGCTCAAGGGGGCAGAGTAAACTTTAAGATGGGTGGTTCAGGGGAAAAGAAAAGTTGAGAATGACACTAAACCAGGGTAGCAGTTCGGACTAACATAGTATGTCCTTTTAAAATTTACATTTGGAGGCCTTTAGTTGTTCACAGGCCCTCTATACCCTCTTGCCTTATTCTTGGCCACTTCATGCATCTTTGACATCTGCCAGAGCCTGAAAGCTTTTCATATTGATCATAGAGAGGTTTTGTCTTGGTCAACAGGATGGCTAAAATGCCCCTAAATGAAAGAGTGAATGTAGGAGAGGAGCAGGTCTTCAGGAGGAAGCTAATTCAGGATAGAGCTTTACCAGTAGAGGTGAGTGGTTTGGCACTCATGGATGGAGGACTAGCCTGATTCACTTGATTCACTTTTTCTGTGACCTTGAGCCAGTTCCCTTGGCCTTCCAATAACCATAAAGCAGAAGAAAACATCCACCACCCTGTGAATAGCTCCCCAAAGCCACTAGGATCATAGCATTGATTCTAGCCCCGTGCACAGTAATCACTGTCATTCTTCCTCCTCCTCATAGACATCTTTACAAGCCCCCATTTCCCTGCATACTCAGGTCCCTAGACTCAGAAAATGTGTTGATAACAGGACCCCCAGTGCTTCTGCAGAGCAACGCCACCCTGTGAAATCAAAACTGAGAGAGGAGAAACTTGTATCAGGTTTCTCTGAGACCCACCATCCAATTCTTAGTATGCAAGAATTTTTAGAAAAAGTTCAGTGTTTATTTTCATGGTTGCACTAAAGGCCTCTGATAATACCATAGATAGCCACAACACTAATAACTATTTAATTTATTACATTTGCACATGCTGATGGAAAGAAACCAATCTTGGCATAGAACAACTATAAACAAATATAAATTACAAATCAGACAGTCAAACTGGAAATTAAAGTAGAAAATATTTAAAATCCATCTAATGTTTTCCCATTCCCATGTAACTTTAAGCTGTCAATTTCTTTTACATTTTTGCCCTGGCCAGTGTGGCTTTGTTGTTAGAGCACCGGCCTACACACCAGAGGCTCATGGGTTCGATTCCCAGTCAAGGACTCGTACCTGGGTTGCAGGTCTGATCCCCGCCCCCAGTCAGGGTGTGTGTGTGCGGGGGTGGGGGGGGGCCAACCAGTCGACCTCTGTTTCTCTCTCTCTCTCCCACCTCCCCCTTCCCATCCACTCTCTCTGAAATCAATGGAAAAAATATCCTCAGTCCTTGGGTGAGGATTAAAAAAAGAAAAGAATTCTTTTACTTTTCATTTTCACTAATGAGAAGTCCCTCAGCTAATGAGCTTTTCTTTTCTTTTTCATTCAGTTAAGAAAAAACAGGCACTGAGAATGCAAAGATCAAATACAGCCCAGTCCCTAGTCAAGTCGTAGCTTAATCCCATGGCTTATGCAAAGTTTGGGTGTACAATAATTTTAATGGACTAGTAAATGGATGAATTCTTAAATTTAAATCTTTTTTTTCAATTACAATAGGCATACAGTGTTATATTTGTGTCAGGTGTCCATCCCAGTGATTGGACATTACATAACTTACTAAGTGACCTTCCCGATAGATCTTGTACCCGTCTGATACCATACCTAGTTATTAGAGTATTACTGACTCTATTCCCTATGCTTCTGTTTTCGCCTTTTATTGGCTCTCATTTTAGTATACATCACTCTTTGAAGCAATTATCACATTATCCATTATTTTTTTAAATTACTTGGTGACTCTCCCTCACTTGATAATAAACAGCAAGAGAGCAATGACCATGCCTATTTTGGTTCATAGCTGTATCCCTAGGGACTAGCTATAAGCCTTGAGCATAATAGGCATTTAATATATAGTTGTAACATGAATGAAAGAGTATGTAGATAATGATCAATTGTTCACTCAGTCACCATCTACTGTTTTTAATTGTCAGAAAACCTATTTCAGGGATGAAAACTCTGTTCATCTTGTTTAATTCTATAGTAAATATTAGTGTATAAATATTTTGAGGCCTTGATGATAAGTTATCAAGGTGGTCTGTTAAAGGATTTGTATTTTTACTATTCCAGAGAATGGAGGGTGAGGGGAACCAGAGCTGTGATGTATTATGCTCTGAAATGCTCTGTGATTGGCTGCATTTACCTGGTGTTGAATGAATCCTTATCTTTCTAGGAAAATACCACCAGCAAAAGTCATGAATTTTTTTTATATAGTCAAATCATTTTATAAATAATGTAGAAAACATTTTTGCTTGCTTCAGCTTCACTTATGCATTGGCCCACCTTTTCAATTTGTAGTTCAATAATTATGATTCTAGGAGGAGAGGCAATGTGGCTGCAGTCTAGGGAAGTTCCCTCCGCTTGCTCCCAGCACAGGACTGGACTTGTGGCTAAACTGTAGAACATTCAACTTGAAAAACCATTTGAAAATAGCTGATCTTAAATACTGTGGGCAGGGAGGGTGGAGAGGGGACAGGAGATGTGGAGTGGGTGAGCCAACTTGCACAGCTGCACAGTGCAGCTGGGAGGCCAGAGGGAAGATGTGGAAGCGCAACCCCTGCCCCCTGGGAGCATGGGGTCTCGGCCCCATGCAGGGATCCCCAAACCAGAGCAACAGAGAAGGGAAGGGGAGCCCACATACCATTAGGAAGCGGGACTTAGTGGTAATTCAGTCCACCTGGGAGATTCAGACCACACTATCCCAGGCAAAAAGCAATTGCTTTGTTACAGCACCAGCCTGGGAAATTCACCCTGATCAGTGTCTGTGGGAGGGGCCATGTAGAACTCCAGACCGGTGGAGGGGTCTCAACAGTTCTGAGGGTCCAATTATTTCCTGAAAGAGCCGTTGGCAGATAGCAGGACAGGGACCACATAGAGTGCCATGGGAAAGAGGAGGCTCCTCCCCACCTCAAGCAAAGAGGAGGCGTCCCTTCCCCCACTTGTGGAAGGGCTCTAGGCTAGAAATCCTGTGCCCATGAGGCTGGGCCCGGGAGCCTGGGGGACTTGGACATCTGGCCTGGTGGGAGCCTGGGCAGAAGCCCCACCCAGCGAGAGCCAGCCATACTGAAGATTACAGAGCCAAGGCGGGCTGGGGGGGGGTACTTTTTTAATATCCCCTCTTGCTTGGGTGGTGACAAGGGGGTGCCAGTGACCTAGGCAGTGCTGAGGAATTGGAAGAGAGGAAGCACCCAACAGCCCTTCCTACAAGCTACAGGCACCAACCCCAACGTGAGTCTGTTTAAACCATCCTGATCTGGACTCGGCTACCACAGAGCCCGGTTCCATGGGAGAAGGACATTCAAGGTGTGAGTCCAGCCTCTGGGCTAAGGAGGCCCTGCCTGCCGGACTACTTGGGGATCCACCATGCAGGACTGCAGTCAGGTTGCCCAGGGCCAGGCAGGGACAGTGACTCACATAGGCCTGCACCAGATAACTTCTGGGGAGATCCAGACTGACAACACTTAAGGGACCTGATCCAACAACATCAGAGTAAAAGCCAGTGAGCGCCACGAACAGCAGATGCAATGTTTTTGTTTGGTCTAGTTTCTCTTTGTCTTTCTTCTCTTTTTTCTTTCATACTCTCTTATTTCTATATTTGATTTTAGTCTGTTTTTTTCTCTTTACTTTTTTATTTTTATTATTAATTTCTTTTCTTTTTTCTTCTCACATTTTTCTTTTCCTGTTCTATATTTTGTTTTACTAAGTATTGTTATTTTTAAAATTATTTCACTTATGTTTTTCTTTCATATATTTTTATACTTATTCTTGTTTCTTGTCTCTTCTTCGCTTTCATATTCTCTCTTTTTGTTTCTTTTTTTTCTCTAATTCTTTTGGTCTCATCTTTTAATATTTTTTTTGTGTGTGTTTTTATTTGTTTTTTAGTCTATTTGTGTGGTCGTTTTTATTGTTGTTGTTTTGTTTTGTTTTTCATGTTGATTTTGGTTTGGTCTAGTTTTGTCTTTTGTTCTGTCCGCACCTGTATAACAGTTGGCACAACATGGTCAGGATTGAGACGCACAGTCAACAAGCCTGAGGGCTGAGCCCACCCATGAATGAGACAACTGCAATCAAGACCCAAATTCAATAAGAGGGCCCATATAACCCACGCAAGGGACATTCCTAGAGCACCCAGCTCAGATCAAGGAGACTATACCACTGGGTCTGACTAGAAGGCCAACCCACCAAGACTGAGAGGCATAGCAGTCTTATCCAATACACAGAAACAAACACACACAAAAAAACCAGCAAAAAATGGGAATCAAAAAACAGGCCCCAAATGAAAAAACAGGAGGAATATCCAGAAAAAGAGCTAAATGAAATGGAGGCAAGAAATTTATGAGATATAGAGTTCAAAGTAACAGTTATAAGGATGCTCAAAGAGCTTAATTGGAACTACAGGGAACTTGGAACTACATCAGCATGAAACCATGAAAAAGAACCAGTCAGAAATGAAGAATGACATAGAAATAAAGAATACCCTGGAAGGAATCAACAGTAGATTAGAAGAAGCTGAGGAACAAATCACTGAATTTGTGAATTAGAAGACAAGGTGGAAAAAAATCACTCAATTAGAACAGCAAAAAGAAAAAGTATTTTAAAAGCATGAAGACAGTGAAAGGGAACTGTGGGACAACATGAAACGGAGCAACATCCGCATGGTAGGGATACCAAAGAGAAAAGAAGGTGAGCAAGGGCTAGAGAACATATTCGCCAATGATACATCTGATAAGGGATTAATTTCCAAAATATATAAAGAACCCATACAACTCAACAAAAGGAAGACAAACTACCCAATTAAAAAATTGGCAAAGGCCCAGCTGGCATGACTCAGCAGTTGAGCATTGACCTATGAGCTAGGAGATCTCGGTTCGATTCCTAATCAAGGCATGTGCCTGGGTTGTGGGCTCAATCCCCAGCAGGGGGTATGTAGGAGGCAGCTGATCAAATGGGCAAAGGATCTGAACAGACACTTCTCCAAGGAGGACATACAGATGGCCAATAGACATGAAAAAATGCTCCAAGTCACTAATAATCAGAGAGATGCAAATTAAAGTTGCAATGAAGTATCATCTTACATCTACCAGAATGGCTGCCATCAATAAATCAACAAACAAGTGCTGGCTAGGATGGGGAGTAAAGGGAATCCTAGCACACTGCTGGTGGGAACGCAGAGTGGTGCAGCCACTATGGAAAAGTGTGGAGTTTCCTCAAAAAATAAAAAATTGAACTGCCCTTTGACCCAGCAATCCCACTTCTGGGAATATATCCTAAGAACCCTGAAACACCAATCAGAAAGAATGTATGCACCCCTATGTTCATAGCAACAGTATTTATAATAACTAAGATCTGGAAACAGCCCAAGTGCCCGTCAGCAATGAGTGGATAAAAATATCTGTGGTACATTTACATAATAGAATACTATGCAGCTATAAAAAAGAATGGTCTCCTACCCTTTACAACAGCATGGATGAATCTGAAGAGTATTATGCTAAGTGAAATAAGCCATTCAGAGAAAGACAAGTATCACATGATTTCACTTATATGTGGAATCTAATGAATGAAATAAACTGATGAACAAAATAGGTCCAGAAGCATGGGAGCATGGGACAGACAGATCTCAGAGGAGAGTGGTTTTGGGAGGGGGCGGGGCAGGAAGAGATTAACCAAAGAACTTATATGCATACATGTATAGCCCATAGACACAGACAATAGCGTATTGAAGGACTGGGGTGGAGGGAAGAAATGGCGGAGAAATAGGTGACATCTGTAATAATGTCAACAATAAAAATAAACTTAAAAAAATAATTGATTCTAAATAATTGGACCCTAAAGATAAGATTAAGATACAACCATTGTTCTTCAAGAGATCTGAGTCCAGCAAGGAACAATGAACTCTTAAACAATACAAATCAGTAAGAATTGTAATATAAATGTGTGCAAGTCCTAAATGAGAAGGACTTGATATGATAGGAGAGTCTAGAAGTCTATTTTGAGATTTATATGATCCTTGACTCTTTACCAATTCTGTCTATGGCATTTTTCTTCAATGTCCTCTCAGTAATCAACCTTGGCTACTCTGACACTTTTGCCTCCTGAAACAAGGGTAGAACCAATGGATCAACTCCTCACCAGTCCGTAATTCGCCAAGACATGCTTGTCATCTAGAGAGGGAAACAGCTATGAATACAAATAAACTGCAGCACCAAGAAAAGCAAGCAGTGTGGTGTGAGAAGCCATGTACTTAAAAGCATAAGCTCTAGAATAAAAATGAGTTCAAATTTTGATGCCATGTATTATTTGCTGGATGAACTGAAGCAATGTCTTAACCTCCTCAGTAAATTAGAATGATAATGCCTATCTCATAAGTCTGTAATAAGTATTAAGTGAAGGAATTTATGTAATATTTTCAACACAGTGCCTGGTACATAGTGGGCACAGTATAAATGGTATACACGAAAATGATGAACAAAAGGATCATAAAAACATATAAAATGCTATGGGAAACCAAGTCAGGGTATGGGTAATTCTGCTTAAGGAGGGGTTCAATGAAAAAGAGACCGTTGTGCCCTGAACGGTGTGGCTTAGTTGGTTGAGCATCATCCCATGTACCAAGAGGTTGACAGTTCAGTTCCCAGTCAGGGTACATGCCTGGGTTGTGGGCTCCATCCCCAGTATGGGGTGTGCAGGAGGCATCTGATTGATGTTATGCTCTCACATCCATCAGTGTTTCTCTCTTCTCTCTCACTCTCCCCTCCTTTCTCTCTAAAATATCAATAAAAACGTGTTATTAAAAAGAAAAGAGACCTTTGAGCCAAACCATGAAGGGTAGAAAGAAGCCAAGAGAGAGACTGGGAAGATGACATTTCAGAGAAAGGAAACATCATTAAACTAAAAATATAAGGTAGATTTAAGATTTGAGAGTTTATAGAAATAAGTGAGAAGTTAGCGTAAGTCAGGGGCTCTGCTATGGATAACAGAGAAAACTCTGAACTAAATCTTGGAGATATTTCCTAGTGTGGGTTTCAGAGTGATGGCATAAATTGTGTTAAAGTATTATATGTGTAAAGTGTATGCAATTAACAAATTGGACTTAAAGAGACAGGACTATTATTATAGGCTCACCCTCTTCTCTTTGGAGCCCTCTGTTTTTACAGTCATGTTTATCAGTTACTTCCATTGTTGAAAACTCCTCTTGCCATTTTTAAAAAAATCAAAGTGTGTATTTTCAGGCTACATTGTTCACCTGGGCCTAAGAAGGGAAGGTCTCCCAAATTCTTCCAAAATGTGTTTTTGGTCATTAAGTTCAAATAGAGCATTCTCCCAAAAGCTTGCCTCTTTGCATCTCTGTCTCCTCCAATCCCCAACTCTGGCCCTTCCTACTGTCTTTGTCAGTTTGAGTTCTTTCATAATTGACACCCTCACAAATGTCAAAATACCAGCAATTTGGTATTTTACTTGCATTTGGTTTTGGTCTCATATAGTCTATGAACCACCAATACTTTCTATTTCATTATTATTAAGCTGACACTTGAGAAACAGCTTGCAATTTTATTTTCCTCTTTCATTTTTCATACAGCCCCTCCATACATATTTTTCTTACACATTAACCTGGTACTAAAAATACACATCAGTTGAAGGTTCTGTCAAAATCCTTAGTGAACTTCTCCAAAGAGGACATATAGATGGCCAATAGACATGAAAAAATACTCAGTCACTAATCATCAGGAAGATGCAAATTAAAACCACAATGAGGTATCACCTCACACCTGTCAGAATGGCTCCATCAACAAATCAATAAAGGAACGACAAGTGCTGGAGAGGATGTAGAGAAAGGGGAACCCTGATACACTGCTGGTGGGAATGCAGACTGGTGCAGCCACTATGGAAAACAGTATGGAGTTTATTCAAAAAATTAAAATGGAACTGCCCTTAGACCCAGGGACACCACTTCTGGGAATATATCCTAAGAACCCCCAATTACCAATTAGAAAGAATATATGCACGCCTATGTTCATAGCAGTGTTATTTACAATAGCTAAGATCTGGAAATAAACCAAGTGCCCGTCAGTAGATGAGTGGATAAAAAATCTGTGGTACACTTGCAGAATGGAATACTATGCAGCTGTAGAAAAGAAGGATCTCGCCTGGCCAGCATAGCTTAGCAGTTGAGCATCAGCCTAGGATCCAGGAGATCAAGGTTTGATTCCCAGTCAGGGCACATCCCCAGGTTGCGGACTCGATCCCCAGTAGGGAGTGTGCAGGGGGCAGCTGATCAATGACTCTCTCATCATTGATGTTTCTATCTCTCCCTCTCCCTTCCTCTCTCTGAAATCATTAAAGACATATTTAAAAAAAAGAAAAAAAGAATCTCTTACCCTTTGAGACAACATGGAGGGATCTGGAGAGCATTAAGCTGAGTAAAATAAACCAGTCAGAGAAAGACAAATATCACTTGATCTCACTTATTTGTGGAATCTAATGAACAAAGTAAACCAATGAACAAAATAGGCACAGAAACATTGAAGCATGGAATAGACTTAAGAATCTCAGAGGGGGTTGGATGGGAAGAGATTAACTAAAGAACATATCTATTTATATGCACAGTCCATGGACACAGACAATAGTGTGGTGAAGGCCTGGGGTAGAGTTAGGCCTAGGTATGGGGTGAAGGGGCAAAGGAGGGGAAAATAGGGGAAATCTGTAATACTGCCAACAATAAAAATATATAGATTTAAGAAAAATACTTAGTGGCCCGGCCATTGTGGCTCAGTGGTTGAGCACTGACCTGGGATCCAGGAGATTGCAGTTCGATCCCAGGTCAGGGCACATGCCCGGGTTGCGGGCTTGATCCCCAGTGGGGAGGCGTGTAGGAAGCAGCCGATCACTGACTCTCTCATCATTGATGTTTCTCTCTCCCTCTCCCTTCCTCTCTCTGAAATCAATAAAGATATATTTTTTAAAAAAGAAAAAGAAAAAGAAAAATACTTAGTGAATGAGTAATCCAACTTGCCCGAAACCAAAATAAGTGTGTGGGTCCTAAAACAGATCCCTTTGAAGTGAACCAACCTGTCTGGAACCTGACTTCATGGAGACATTATAAGTGTGTGGCTATGGGAAATAGTCACTGGGTCAGTGCAACACTATGTGCACACTTCATGTCATCTTTCAGGAATTGACATCTTTCCCCAAATGTCAGAAGTTCAGCCAGTGTTCTCATGCGTGGCACAAGCATAGCATAGCCTGCTTTCTTTTTTAATTTCTTCCTAGTTCTAATCTTTACCTGAAAGGATCGTGTTTATTTGTTTACTTCCTTACTGTCTTTGTTACCCTCCGGATCGTGACTCCATGAAGGAAGAAGGGACTTACTGTACTGTTTCCCACTGTGTCCCCAGTACTACTAACTCAGTGCCTTGCACAAGATACATGCTCAAATTTGTTGAATTGATTTTCAAAGCCAAAGTCCAATAAGGCCAAACTAATACCTAACTCTTTTTTTTTTTTAAATATGTCTTTATTGATTTCAGAGAGAGGAAGGGAGAGGGAGAAGGAGAGGGAGAGAGAGAGAAACATCAGTGGTGAGTCATTGATGGGCTGCCTCTTGCACGCCCCCTGCTGGAGATCGAGCCCACAACCCGAGCATGTGCCCTGACCGGGAATCAAACCTCCAGCTCCTAGATCATAGGTCAATCCTCAACTGCTGAGTCACGCTGGCCAGGCCCTAACTCCTTTTTTTGCATGCATTTCTCCTAAGAGTAAAATAATACTGATGGCTCTAGTTTATGAGTGCCTGCTACATGGCTGGCACTGTGCTAGCACACTGCAACATCCTGTGCAATCCCCGCAGCTAGCCTGTGTGATCTATATTTGTATCGCCTTTGCAGATGCAACTACTGGAGCTCAGAGAGGTTAATAACTCTCTCAAGGTCATAGAGCTGGGAAGCAGAAGACTTCAACCTTGAACCTAGGACTGTTTTACCACAGCTTCTCAGTTTATCACACTGCTACTCCTTACCGTCAAGTACTATAGATCTTAAAATTATCGGGGCTTAATATCTTTTGTATTCATTCTGGATTGGGACTAAAGAAACAAGTTGTCGGTTTTAGTGGCTTACTGCTCCTTTTCTCAGATGTGGGTTATAGAGATGGCTGGTGACGGATCCTTGTAACTCCGGTTATAGAAACGATGCTGATGCTCCTGCTACTTAACCCTTCTGGCTACCAGTTCAGTCTTCCACATTATTTTGGAAACCAAAATAAAACCAATCCCTTTTCCAAAGTCCATCCATCTTTCCCAGTTACATTTCTAAGCAAGCCTGGAGGGACACAAGCCTCACAGTCAAGTCCCACCGTTAAATGTGTCTAGAAGCTCTCCCTGCTCCTGAGGGATTTTACAATCCACCTGAGGTGTTTGACCAGTGACATCAAGAATGGCAAATTCTCCATCCAAATAAGGGAGGAAACTTCTTTATTTATTTGCTTTGAAGAAATGGGGGGGGGTCCCTTTAGTTCATGCACACATTTTATATGTGTCTTATCCCATTAGATCACCTTTGTGTTTGCCTTGCCTTTATAGGATGGAATAAATTCTAAAGAATTTGGGGGACATTAAAATTCATTGAGTTTCCCTGCATTGATATGTTACTGCCCTGCAATACAAACTCCAAACTATTATTTTAGACCCACTAAAATATAACTTCCATGTAGTATTTCCTGATTATTCAAAGCAGAATTAATATCTGCATAAAAGTTGGCACAAACTCTACAGTATCAATTGCTACACAAAATAATTATCTTTGTACTTATTTATTTACCCGTCATAGACTTTCATTAAATACCTTGTGATCAGGAATCACATCACATTAATTTTTATCTTCCTCGCTGATCACATGGCATGTAGTGGATCCTCAATAAGTTCTGGATGAATTCTATGTACACACAAGTTATTCATACTCTTTTGAAGCACTTTGAATGATAGCTCACTATTTCAAGATCCAGCCCCTTTTATTGTGCAGATATAATTATTATGAGGTCAAATGTCTTTTTAAAAAAAATCAGGTTTTTTATTTAACACATTCTAATCAAAGAGTAACCACAGTAAATAAAGACTTTGAAAAACAGGCCGGTATCCCCCTAGATCTGGAAGAACATAACTGCTGATGTCCATGGTTAAACAATTCAAGGACAACTCGGAGGTTTCTAAAGCCATTTGCAAAAAAAAAAAAAAAAAAATCTATGGCAACAGGTTGCGACACAGCTACTTCAAAGGCTAAAATGTCTATATATCTACGGTTTTATTAACAGGGATTGAGTTGCACCTGTATAGCGTGACATTCCTGTCTTTAGCCTTAAAGGGAAAGCAGTCTTTTCCATTTGCACCAGTTTGAAACATTTCTGAAGTCAGGCTCCCTTAAAATGGATCACTACAGTGCTCCTTCACAGGAGAGAGTTCATACATGTAGCAAAAAGACAAATACAGGATGTCATGGTCCCTTTTTTGGTTGACTTGGTTAATTCTATAAAATGAAAGATAACACTCACACGCATATCTGATCAACAAAAGCCCTAAGTACATCAGGATACAAAATATAACATGTCCACAATAGACTCGAGTCACCAGGCACGTAAAACGGGAGTTAGGCCTGCCTCAGTTTTTTTCCCCTTCTTTGGGACTCCTCCCTGGAGTTCTTTCTCTGCTACGGGGAGATAAAGGAACCTCAGAAACTCAAGACATCCTGATAAAAATGTTACTTAAGCCTTTACTTGGAACATGTCATTTTTAACTTAAAAGGATTAACTGTGGTCTCAGCCTTGGAAGGGAAGCATTATTCAGGTGAACATATCTGAGGGAGCTTGACCTAGCTGCCTTCTCACAGGCCTAAGTTAGAGGCCGCTCTGAGGGTTCCGCGGGGTTATCCAGAGCGCTCACCCAGGTTTTGGTTCTCTTTTACGTGGCTGCATTTGGAAATACTATACATTTGGCACGTTTAGAAAAAGAGAAACACTTATACCTGGAATTTATATTCGTCCAAGTACTCTTTCAGCCTTGTTGGCAAAGGCAGTGCCCAGATGGCCCCGGTGCATCTGTGGATGACGCGTCTGCAGAGATGCTGCAGCGGTGGTGCTGATGTGTAGAGCGGTTTGGTCAGATAGAGGTGAAGGGTGCCCTCCCGGGGGGCTTCGGCGCCTCTCATCTTATCCCTGCACATCTGAACATAGTAGTTGATCAGGTGAACCACGCTGTCAAATCGCTTAAGCTTGGACTTGACACACACGATACAGTCCAACCTGAACTTCCCATCTTGATATTCGATTCGCAGATTAGTTGGTCCAGCTGGTGTTTTAACAGATATTGTTAGTAGGTAGTCTGGATGCGAACTATCTCTAATCAGGAAAGTTCCATTTGGTGCCTCTTTTAATTTCTCTTTGGCTTCATTAACAGTCATACTTCCCCAGTACCAACCTGTTTGACTGAGCTCCCGCAAGGCCTTTGCCAGACGCGCCGCCTCCCGGGACGGCTCCTCCTCGGACCCCGCGGTCGCCGGCTGGCTCCGCATCCCGCCTTTCCTGGAGGGCTCCAGGCACCGCAGAGTCATGGGCGAAGGGTCACCGCAGCGAACACAGGTGGCCGTCCGAGCTGGGGTCAGAGAAGGGCACGTGTCCTTCCTGGAAGTCAGTGGGAACCCCAAAATGCGTCCCTGCGGAGTATCCAAAATCGTGGAGGAGGGGGAGGGAGGGGGAAGCTGCTGGTTCTTCCTCCCCAGGTCTTGGTGGACGGATGGAAAAGACCCTCGCAGGCGCGGTCACCCACAGTTTGCCGGGTCCCACGCCCTGCGTTGCCGCGGAGGTCCCGGAGCCACAGCCGCCGGCCCCGTGCGCAGAAGTGCTCAGAGGTGCGCGAGTTGCCGCATCCCGGCCGCAGGCGGCAACTCGCCGCGGTCCCACCGCTTATAGGGCAGGGGTCGGGGGCGCGGCCTGGCGGCCACTCCCTCGGACGTATTTGATATGTTGAGCTGAGCTCATTGCCCCTCACAATTCCACCTTTGCTCCTTGTTTGGCCTTTGGGGCCCACCCAGATAAGCATTTGGAGACAGAACACCCTACCTGTCTATACTGAGGGCCTTCAAGGGACAGCTTCTGAACTATAGCCATTCTGGCTCCTCTCCCCAGGACGATCTCTAATTACCGAGACCCCTCGGGAAGGAGGGCGCTGTACCACGCCCAGACGTGGTGGCCCTCTGAGCTGCAGGGGGTTCTACTGAGCCGAACACTATATTTTTGCAAGTAGCCTTAATAACATATTTTAAGTATTCTATCCGTTCTCTCTCAGCTCTCTTTTTGTTTTAACTGTAGGGAAGTCAGACTTCTAATGGATCCTGCTACAATTAATTTTGTAACATTAAAAGTAAAACTTCATATTTGTCATCTAAAGATAGCTTGTTTATTTGGGATTTTCGGGTGCTCAGGTATAGAAGACTGAACTCTGAATTCAATCACGTATTTTGTAATTAACTGATACCCCCTCTACTCGATAAGCCTGTAAATAACTGGGTTTTAAACAGTCCCATTCTAAATATATTTCCAGATAGGTGCTGGCCATATTAGTTCACTACTCTAGGTGAGCATCAGCCACAGGTAGGCTTTGGTGCATTGAGTGCCAGGCTCTGTGCTAAGCGCTTTACATGCTTGTCCGCTAGCATAGGCTTTACATGATGATAAACAACCTAAAATTCATGATGGTTCAAAACAACATTTTTTTTATTTTTTTATTTTTTGTCTCACTACACATCCAGTGTGGGAAAGAAGGGGTAGGCTATTACTCTTGGTCACTGGAGAGGCCAGTGAGTGGAAGTTCTTTCTCAACATGTTATTCTTCGGCATCAAGGTAGAGGAAAGGAAACCCAATGAATCCCCTGTTGGTTCTTCAAGTTCTTTCTCAGAAGTAGTACATGTCATTTCTGCTCACATTTCATGATGCAAAACCAGGTACATAACCGTATCTAACTTCATTTTTAAATTTCTGTCTCTGTCTCTTCCTACAGTGCCTGACCCAGAGTCACCACCAAGAAAGTAGGTGTTGAATGATTGAATAAATGAATTGAATCTTTAGTTATGATGCCCCTGGCCCAAGAAATCTCAGCTCAAAATGGCTTAAGACACAAGAAAACTTATCACCTCACATATTGAGTACTTAAAAAGTGGGCAGCTCCAGAGATGAGTGATTCTGAGGCTTGGGGAAGTCATTAAGTGTCGAGATCCTTTCATCTCTGTGCTTTGCCACCCCCCAAATTCTCCCTGGTCTGATAGACCTGCAAACTCATCTCCCCTGCCCCATGATCACAAGGTGGTCGCAGCAGTTCAGGAGTCATATCCAATGACAACAGCGTCCAGAAGAGGAAGAAACAAACTCTTCTGTGGGATCCTCTCTAAGATGAGAAGCTTTGCCAGAAGCTCTCCCAGCAGACTTCCCCTCGTGTCTCTATGGCCAGAGTTGTGTCACAAGCCCATGCCTAAAACCAGCCATTAACGAGTGGCATGGGCTCTGTGATTGACAGTCCAGTCAGATCCATCTCTAGGCTGGGGGGTGGTGGTCACGCCTCTGAAGTCCATGCCTGCGAGGATGAGGGTGAACCCTTGAATACAACTGGAGTTTTGTTAACAAAGAAGAGGGAAGGGATGGATGTTGGGTAGAGCATATCAGAGCCCCAAATCTCTTCACATTAACTGCTCCTCGCCATCATAGCTTTGATGGGTCTGTTGATGACCTTCTGAGCTTGTCCTTTATTTAGTTCATCACCACTCCCCAATGGCCTTGATTAAGTCAGAAGTTTGTCAGGATTGGCTTGGTTGACTTTGGAAGGGCCAGGCTCATTTTATATAGACTAACTTGATATTAGCTGTATGAAAGTCTACCACTTAACATATACAAGACATAGTAATCCAAATACAATTTCTTCCCAGAATCGTTGTAGACCACCGGTCTACCAGCATTTACATCAGCTTAGTTACCATCTGGGCAGGGAGAAATTACTCAGCGATGTGATGAAGGGCGTTAGAAAAAGAGACTGGCATGGATTCTCCACTGCATTGATCCAGAACCCGGCCGTGCTTCATCATGCTGGGATGAGATTGCAAGCCTGCCAGACTGTTTCTACTTATAAGTCTCTCCCTAGAACCTGCTCCTCTGTCTCATAATCCGCTTCCCATTCCACTCCCGTGTCTGACTCCTAAGTACCCTTTGGGTCATCATGTAGATATGGGTGACTCCTGAGGGCACAGTAAGTACCCAGCTGTATTCTCTTAGACCATCAGAAGGCTGTCTATCATAGTTCCTATCACACTTGAAGCTCGTCTTGTCTCTACTCTTTAGACCATAAATAAGCTCATGAACCACAGAGACCACATCTGTGTGATCCCCATTACACCCCCACTGCTTTGCACACAAGATAGGCTCACTGATATATTTTTTAAGTTAATGAGTGAATAACCAAATAGCATCTATCAACATTACAGCACCATGTTCTCTCATATAATGTGCCAGATTTACTGTTTTTAACTATACACCATAGAATATAACTACTCATTGTCTTGCTCTGATCCATGGGGCTGGGATCTACAGAGGAGGCCCATCTGATTCCTGCAGGGAGAGGGCTCCCCAACATGGTTTATACCCCATTGTTGGTACCTGCAATGATTTTGAGTTGTACAACTCCTTTATTAGGTTTGTATTCATTTCTATGGTGAGTTTCTATTTATGGCAAGTAATATTTATTTTATATTTTCATTAGTAATTTACTTTCTTTTTGTTTCCCTTTTTTTAAAAAAAAAAATATTTTAATTAAGTTTTGTAATAGCCCCAAATTGGAAACTATTCAAACATCTATCAACAAGTGAATGGTTAAACAAATAGTGGTATATCCATACAATGAAATATTATATAAATGATAATTTAACAAAAAACAGTAAAAAGAAGCAAGCTATTTATATATGCAACAGAATGGATAAATTTCAAAATCATCATGCCCTGTCAAACAAGGCAGGAAAAAAAGTACATATATTTATATAAAATTCTGGAACTTGCAAACAAATACATCGTGATAGAAATCAAATCAATGCTTGGGTATGAATGAGAAAGGAGACATGGATTTAAAAGGGGCACAGTGCCTGGCGAGTGTGGTTCAGTGGTTGAGCATCGCCTTATGAGCCAAGAGGTCACCAAATCAATTCCCAGTCTGAGCACATGCCTGGGTTATTGGCTCGATCCCCAGCTGCAGGAGGCAGCTGACCAATGTTTCTTTCTCAGCAATGTTTCTATCTCTCTATCCCTCTCTCTTCCCCTCTAAAAAAAATCAATAAAAGGGGCATAACAAAACTTTAGGGAGTGATGGATATGTTCTTTATTCATTAATTCAAGTTGTATATTTTAAAACAACTTAAAGTTTTTCCTCAAAGTTTTTAGGGGGGGAAAAAGCCAGATTGTTTAAGGTGAGGGGGCCATTGGCACAAAGTTCAAATTGAAGTCTAAATAAAATGGGAAGCTACTAATGGGTTCTAAACAAAGGATGGGCATAACTAGATTAAATATTTAGTGTAATAGAAGCGCTTAGAGCATGTTTTTAAAAATCTTGTCTGAGATAGTCTCACAAACCTCAAAATTTCCCCCAAATAAGGCAGGCACACAACACTGATACTCGCCTATACGAATGGCTGACACCTAGGATAGGTCAGAGTATGTTCCCCTCTAAATGGGCAGGGAGGTCAAAGCTGGACTGGGGAGACCACATTAATTTCGGTGCACATTTACTAAGCAGTGAGCAGAAAATGTTGACCCATGCATCCCTCTTCCTGCAGTCGATTGAGGAAGAAATCGCCAGAGACAGAGCACAGCTACAAGGTGCTTCCTGTATAAAGTCCACAGCATAGCATCTGTTCATTGGAATGGTCCTTTGGAAAGAGTTGAGGTACCCAGGAGACTTGATGAGGCAGATCTATGTCCCAGTCCTTTCAGACAGGATGAGGGGGCCAGGAAGTTTTAGACCAGGAACTTTGACACTGACAGCGAGTGAGGATCCCAAGAGATGGTGCGGAATGAGGACCACCCTGGCTCTGGGCTTGCCACAGCCCGTCTGGGAGCCCCAGGGCCAACCTGGGAAGTAAAGCATAACAAGAAGTAGTTGAACATCAAAGATCATTGAACACTGGGATTTAAAACCTCCTAAAATCTGAAAGCACTATCTTAAAGCTAATGGCTTATTGAGTCCTTGAGTTGAACTGTTAATGACTAAGGATTAAGAAGAAAGGAGGGACTGACTCCCCCTCAACTGTAACATGTTTCTAAGGCACTTGAAAGCACTTGAAGAAGCACTTTTGAAATAGCTTAAACTTACTAAGTTGTCACTGACAGAACCTTTTCCTAACACCTGACAGCCAGGATCCTGTTCTGGTTGAGGGAGGAATTGTATACATTATTTTATCGCGCACTTCATCGGGCACTGTGTAAACAACCTGACCAGACCAAATCCTTTGTCAGTGCTGGGAAGTGCCTCTTACCTCCCGCTCCGACAGGAAGTCGCCACTGTTGGTTTAGCTCATAGAATGCCTTAAAAGTTCCTTTGGCACACGGCACTGGATGTTAGACTTTGTCCTCTTAAGGAGCGAGACTCACATTTAAAATGGTCACATTCAGGCACAAGTATGAAGTGCCTACTGTGTGCTGGATCAGAGGCATTCAGGAGGGTGTGCTTTCTGGCTCGAAGAGGAAGGGTGTACGTGGCACCTGGAGTGTCTGCTGATGGGTAACAGTTGATGAATTGCAGAATTCATGAAATCACATCCCCACCCGTCTGAATGACAAAGGCAAAAGAGACACTTTTAAATGGAGCCTAGCTTTAAGGTAAATACAAATCTAGTTGAGAGGGTGGACTTTTCAAGGATCTGCTTCAGGCAAAATAAATAAAATTAAAACATAGTTGCTTCTGAAATTTTCAGACCTGGGAATGGCGATGGGTGATAGCGCTGCCTGTCTAAGATTATAAATTCCTAAAAATAAAGGGAGGTGTCAAAATTGTTCTTTGGCCAATACCCAAAAGACATTTTATTCATAGGAAAACAAAGACGTAGACCCAACTGCATAAAAAACCAAAGACTTCCCTTAAGCTGGTTACTAGAAGTCCATCCTAGCTCCTCTTCTCTCCCTCACTGAGAGATTTAGACACAATAAAATTTAATTAAAACAGATTTCCTCTGGCTTCTGTATAAATACAGTCATAAAATAAGAAACTAACTTGGGGAATTCTGAGTCATTCTCTAGTTTGAAATCATGAAAACATGAGCTCCACAATGACAGGATCTTCGTATTATTCCCTGCTGTATTCCCAGTGCCCGGCACCTAGTAGATGCTCAATAAATATATACTTATTTTTTAATTTGTCATTGTTGAAAGTATTACAGATGTGCCCTTTTTCCCCCTTGACCCTTTCTGAGCTGCACCTGCTCCTGCCCCAGGCCTTCCCCACACTGTTGTCTGTGTCCGTGGGTTATGTGTGTATGCATAGAAATTCTTTCATTAATCTCTCCCCACCCCCTCACCCCCTCCTTCCCCCTGAGATTCGTCAGTCTGTTCCATGCTTCTGTGTCTCTGGATCTATTTTGTTTATCAGTTTATTTTGTTCATTAGATTCCACATATGAGTGAGATCATGTAAAACTGAATCAGGAAGAATCAGAAAACCTGAATAGGATAACGACTAATGAAATTGAAGTAGTAATCAAAAAACTCCCAGCATATTGGATATTGGATTTCATCTAGAGCTGACGTATATTCCTCTAGACAGCTGGGCTCTGATATCGTGCGATTAGGCACATGCTGTAATTAATCATCTTTATAAAATAGCTCAGAGGCTTACACCCATCAACTAGCTATCCATCCAGCCTTGTTATAGTCCTCACAGCCTTTCCTTTATGTGTTGGTTTGCTTCCTAAAATAAGCCAACCTTGTCTTGTAGCAACTGTAAAAGATGCAGGACTTGTTTATGTACACCTTGTTTAGAAAGCTCCATACACACGTGGAAAGAAGCTTTTTGGCTGAGACAAAACAGCTCATCTAAATGTACTCAGCAAGTGAGCGTTTAATAGAAAGGAAAGTCTCCATCTATGGGGGAGAAGTTACAGAGGGAAAGACTAGCAGAAAGGGGAGAATTTCCCTGACTTGTAAGCTTTAACACCAATAAATACACATCATGAAGTATAGCATCGTGCCTAAAATGAAGGCTGTGCAGTTCATTCTACATTTTACTGTATGCACATAGGGATAATACCTCTCTTGTGAAACTTGTCTTTAATAGGGTTGGACAAAAGTAGGTTTTCACTTGTGAGCACACAAAACACAGAGTTTATTCTTGTATTATTATTTATTAATAATTGTGTTTTCCATATAAACAACTGTAAACCTACTTTTGCCCCACCCTGTAGTTGTTTATCTTTGGAAAGGAGTCTCATTGAAACACGTGGCAAAGATAAAATTCAGTCTGAGAAGCCTGTTGGAGTTTGGGAGGTCCTGTTGATCTCCGAAGAGTCTTCAATCACTATGTCAACCGACACAGATGTTTCCTTTTTGTCATATTACGGTCAGGGATCTAAACTTGTCCGAAAAACTAAAGTGGCACCATTTGTCCCTATTGGAATGGCGGGTTTTGCAGCAATTATTGTGTCTGGATTATATAAATTGAAGAACAGGGGAGAAACTAGAATGTCCATTCACCTGATCCACATGCACGCAGCCCAAGATTTTGTCGTGGGAGCAGTGATTCTTGGTATGGACTATTCCATGTATAAGGAATTCTGGGCAAAACCTAAACCCTAGAAGAAGAGATGCTGTCTTGGTCTTGGTGGTGTTTACTATAGTTGAGATGTCTAACTATATGTTTAGGTTGAAAATAAATCATTTGAGTGGGCCAGGCAATAACATGATAAAAAAATAATAATAATAATAAAAATTCAGTCCTTTATGACCATTGATGCAGAAATGCGAAAACTTCTGGGATCCACCACAAACTGCGCAATAATCAGGAAAGCCAAAACCACAGAAAAGATCAAAAGATATTTCTCCGTGGCAGTGGTAAAGAACGCAGGTATCCCCTGCTTTTTGAAAATTTGCTTTACGCCACTTTGCTTTTATGAAAGACCTACATTAGTACTTGTTTTCACTAACATTATAGAGGCATCGTAAACCCTGAGCAGCAAGAATGGCTCCGCCCAGCTCCTTCACAGGAACCACACTCAGCATCTCAGCATCCAGCCGCCATAGCTTTGAGCTGTGCCTGTGAGCATCTGTGCTTCATTATTTATCTGTGCATCTGTTAGCAAAATGTGGCCTAAGGTAATTGCATAGGAATACTCTACTTTCAGACAGCAGGGAGAGCCTTTATAAATTAAATTTGGGTTTTGGTATAATTATTATTAATAATGAAACAGATAATTTGATAAACAATAAAAATATCATGAGTGTTTTCTCAGAAATGTAAGAAGAGGACATCTGATTGAGATTAGAAAAAAAAAAAAAAGATTCTCTAAAGACATCCCAACCCCATTAGGAGCATTACTGAGTCATATCTGATCTGGATGCTCCAGACTCCATTTGCCTTTTTTGCACTGTATTTAAATTTTTTATATTTTTTAAACTGGCATGACCATATATATGAAATGCAACAACAGGAACTTTTCACTTTTCACATTTTTATTTCCAATATGTATTTGTCAAATTAAGTAGGTTTTTAATTAATGGTGTGTATGTTCAATCCCATGAAATGAACTCAACTGTTAGCAGGGAGAATCCAGGAGAGGGAGAAAGCTTGATGATACCAGAAAGCAAGAATCACTGGGAATCCTCATTCCCAATGTTTGCGCTCATTCATTCCATCTACATTTATCGAGCTCCTCTCCCATGTCAGGCATTTTTATAGACACTGGAGACAGAGGCATGAACATAATGAAGACTCTGCCTCCTGGATGAACTCCTCTCGATAGAGAAGGTAGATAGAGAAGAGAGAAAAGCTGAGGGCAGAGCTCTGGAGCCCAGCATTTAGAGTCTGACCGAGTAGTAAAAACAAGGCAGAGAGGCTTGGCTCACCTTGTATAACAGAAGGGAAGTAAGGGGAGCTTGGCACCATGAAAGCCTTCAAGATCATGGCTTCGAGGAGGGCGTGATCAACCTGGGCAATGGCTATACAGCAAGAGGCCACGTACAATAGAGGCAAAGAATTCGCCACTGGATTTTGCAAGATTTCAGTCAGCTAAGACATTGAAAAGAGCAAATTCGCAGAGAGGATGGGGGCAAAAGCCAGCTAAAGACGGGGGGAAAAGTGGAAACATGTTTAAGTAACTCTTTTAAGAAGTTTTGCTTTAAAGAGAATTTGAAAAATGAAGCTACTCTGGGAGCTAAATAGGTCCACTTCAGAAGACAGTAAATCCCAAGGGTGTGGTAAAATGAGAGAGACCCAGGCCACCTCTGCTGCGCTCTGCTCCTGCCTAGTGTGCCATACAGAAATGGAAGCCTGGTGTGTCAAGTTTCCGATTTTTCAAGAAAATCTAGATTTCCCAATTGTACATGTTGATTCAGTTTATGTAAAAAATGTATTGTGACAGTCAAATCACATCTGTAGGCCAGATGGTTCATGAAAGGAAAACCTCTGGTCTAGTGATTAGAACTGGAAGGGAGGGAGATGCCTGTCTGCTCTCAGTTCTACCCCGTTCTCTTTCTGAATATTATCCACCTCACATACTCACTTTTCTATATTCTGTTTCAAAGTGGAAACAATTATAACCACTTAATTTTTGTTGAATTGATACAAAATAACTAGTTTTACCTTTTCTCAAGTGTATCAATTTGTTTTGATATATTCAATTAACTCTTTATGAAATGAACAATAAAAAAGTACAAAAGAAAACTTTAAAAGCAATAACATTTAACTTTTTTTTTTCTTTTTTTTGTGGTGAGAACACCCAAGATCTATCCACTTAGCGGATTTTAAGTACACAATACAACATTAACTGTGGTCACGTGGCTGTACACCAGTCCTCCAGAACTTACTCATCTTGCATAGCTGAAACTACACCTTGCCCAACGTCTTCCCATTTCCCCCTTCCCCAGGCCTTGGCAACTACCATTCTACTTTCTGTTTCTATGAGTTTGACTATTTTAGATTTCACGTATTAGTGAGATCATACAGTATTTGTCTTTCTGTGATTGGCTTATTTTACTTAGCACAGTGTCCTCCAGTTTCATTCATCCATGTTGTCACAAATGGCAGAATTTTCTTCTTTTTTATGCTAATGTTCCATTGATGTGTATATATGTGTATGTGTGCATCACATTATCCATTCATCTGTAGATGAACATTTAGGTTGCTTCCACATCTTGGCTATTGTATGAATATATGGTAAATATTTCACAATGTATACACATATCAGGCCATCAGGCTATACACCTTAAATATCTATAATTTTTATTGGCAAATATACATTAATAAAGCTGAGGGGAAATGGTAAGATATTACCTGTAGCATACGTAAACACTTCATGTGCATAAGAGGACAATAGAAACTGTGTACCTGGGAAGCTGCCAGGTATTCCAACAAATTGAAGATGCTCTACTGCTGTGAAGTGTCCCCTGTCCCATTCTATAAAGCTAATTAAGTGTAGTATGAGATTAAAACAAAAAGCAAGAACATTTACAATAGCAGTAAGTAAAACATCAGATACCTAAAGTATAAACTTAACAAAAGATGGACAAAACCTCTACACCAAAATTATAAAACATTAGAAGAAAGTAAAGATGATGTTGAATAAATGGAAAGATATTCCATATTCAGTGATTGGAAGATTCAGTATATAAATAGTATCAGTTTTCTCCCAACTGATCTATTAATTCAATAGCTGACCAAAATCCCAGAAGGTTTTTTTGTGGAAATTGACAAAGAAATTCTAAAATTTGAGTGAAAGTGCAAAAGGCCAGCAATGCCAATGTAACATTGAAGAAAAGGAAATTGGATATTAAGATTCATTGTCAAGTTACGATTAAATGAGTGTGATGTTGGCACTAGAATAGACAAACAATGGAACAGACTACAGAATCCAGAAATAGATGCAAACATATGTAATCACTTGAATTATGACAAAAGATGGCCTTTTCGTGGTGCTAGAACAATTAGATACTGAATTTTGACCCCGTCATACACAATAATCAATCCAGTTATATCTTAGATCTAAGTGTGAGAAGCAAAACAAAAAGTACCTATAGGAAAACACAACAGAGTATCTTCCTGACCTCAAAGTAGTCAAATATTTTTAAACAAGACACAAAGAGCATTAAAGTACCATAAGAGTTTGAGTAATTGGATCACATTAAAATAATCAGTCCTATTTATCAAAAACTTCCATTAAGATAGTGAACAGGGCTCAGCTGGGCGTGGCTCAGTGGTTGAGCATCCACCTAAGATCCAGGAGATTGAAGTTCGATTCCCAGTCAGGGCACATGCCCGGGTTTCGGGCTCGATCCCTAGTGGGGGGCGTGCAGGAGGCGGCCCATCAGTGACTCTCATCATTGATGTTTCTCTCTCTCTCTCCCTCTCTCTCTCTCTCTGAAATCAATAAAGATGGATTAAAAAAAAAAAAGATAGTGAAAAGGCAAGTGGAGCGGTAAAATATATTTGTAATACCTATACCTGAACAAGGGATTTATATCCAAAATATATGTGGATATATATATATATATATATGGATATATATAAATATATGTGGATATATTTCTCCTTCAAAGAGAAAAAGTACCAAACCCCAATTAAAAGAAAAAATGGGCAAAAGATTTAAAGGGCACATCACACAAAGGATTTTCATATTACCTAAAACATTTGAATAGGTGATTCATATTATTAGTCATCAGAGAAATGCAAATTATAAAGCCACAATGAGATACCACTACAGATCCACCAGAATGGCTATTATTTAAAAGACGGGTAATTTCAAGTTGTTGGCAAGCATTGAGGAGTAACTGAAACTCATACTGTTAAGAAGAATGTAAATTGGTACAACCACCTGGAAAACTTTGGTGGGTTCTACTAATGTCCAACACATGCATGGGAAAATTTACTCACATTACCCAAAAGTTCTATTTCTAGGTATATTTCCAACAGAAATTTGTGCGTGTGTATGCCAAAAGACATAGTCAAGAATATTAATATCCATATTACCATGGGTCCTTACCTCATGAGACTTAGTCCAATGAGGGATTAAAGGAGCTCACTGTTTTTTCCTTTGTGTAGAAACAACAGACTGTCTTGAGGTTCAAAGACAGATGTACAGAAAATCCAAATTTAGTTACTACTCCTTTATTTGGGTATTTGTATTGGATGGATGGATGGATGGATGGATGGATGGATGGATGGATGGATGAAAATGTACAACTTCTATGTAGAATACTTAAGAGTCTTTTACTTCCAATGCATCTTAAAAATATATTTGAACAACAAGCCTATAGTCAGTTCCTGGTATATCAATTGATTAAAGACTGCGAAGAAGGAGTATCTTCTGGTGAAACAAAGTATTTACTTCTCATAATTTCAACACTGTCCAACATGTGATGGTTGAGTCGCATCAGTCGCCAAGTGACTCCAACCTGTGTTAATTGATTAGCTACTGGCACAGTTATGCTACTAAATATATCTAAAGGAAGTACAGTTGACCCTTGAACAACAGGGTTAGAGACATTGCCTCCTCCCCCATTAGAAAATCCAAATATAAATTTTGACTCTCCCAAAACTTAAGTACAGTGCTCCCTCAGTATCCATAGGGGACTGGTCCCAGGGCCCCCGCAGATACCAAAATCCCTAAAGCTCAAGCCCCTTATATAAAGAGCAATGTATACTGTTGGCCCTCTGATTCCACATTTTCCCAACCACGGATTGAAAATACTGTTTTCCACCCACAGATGGTTAAATCCACAAATGTGAAACCTCGGGGATATGGAGGGTCGACTATATATTTATTGGGGGGGGAAATACACATATAAATGGACCTGTGCAATTCAAACCCATGTTGTTCAAAGATCTATACTTTATAGCCCTCAAAATGTTCTCTTTTGTAACCAGTATGACTTTACTACAAGTTCCTCAATATGAACTCTCATAGCAAATAAATCAGGGGCATGACCCCAGAAAAGTGAATTAGTGACTTGGTAATTAAAATAGCATCATCCATACCTAGAGAGCCAGTGCCTCTAATAGTTTGGCAAAAGCATCTAATACATATTCTTGTTTGGGATACTTTTTGGAGTGTTTCCCACAATAACGTTCCTTATTCTCAACCTGAATGTGTCCTCAGTAGTCATTTGCTGCTACAGGACCCCATCCCACTGGCCACTCTTGACTGGACAGGGGCTGGAAACTGGGCACAAATTGAGCTCATCAGAGTCCCTTAGGTCATTTGAAATTAGGATAGAAGGAAAGAGTCTCTCCATTTGACTAGTTTTGTCATATTTTGGTTTGAGAGCCATGGGCTACCAGATTCTGCCATGAGAACTGGGGAGCAGCAAAAGCAGGACTACAGAGAATTAAAATGAGATAGAAATGTGGAGCGAAGCAGATGCAGGAGATGGAGGAAGGCCATGGCCTGAGCCCAGTGGTTTCACACTTCCAGATATTCCTGAGGCCCAGCTGTGTGTTCTGCCATTGGGTTCCATATCTCATCTCTTATAAAAAGATATTCCTTTAGGTTTAGCTTGAGTTGGTTTTTGTAACTTGAAACCAAGATGTCCTAAGTAATATAAATTCTCATTCTGTTGTCTTGAGAGAACATTAGTGGCTTCTAAACCTTCCATTAGGCTAATCTAGCTTTAACTAATTTTGATTTCTATATAGTAAAAATTGATCTGTGATCGCGACATAAGCATATGAAGTGAAAAGTAAAAAAAAACAAAAACCTCTCTCTTTCTTCTTTCCCTAAATAACTACCCTTAACAGTACCTTATAGATCTAAGAAAATTTTTATAAATATACAGGCAGATGTATTTCTATCTTATTTTACATAAGCGAAATCATTTTATAAATATCCTGCAACTTGCTTTTTATGTAGTAATACACATACTATATGTCCCAATGTCACAAAATATAGATCTATCTTATTATTTACAAAAGCTGTATGATATGGAAATATGGCAATTTATTTAATAAATCCCTTAGGATTTAGGTTGCTTTTACTTCTTTAGTATTGCAACCAATGCTGCAATGTCTTACCCATGTATGTTTGAGTACTTTTGTGGCTCTATCTGAAGTATAAATTCCTAAATTGGAATTGCTGGGGCCCATCATTTAGGCATTTATAAGGTCAATGAATATTGTCCAATCTCCCCCCCACCACCACCACCACCTATCACACTATCTATGAAGAAAAGGGCATTAAAACCTTCTTTCAGTGGGGCCAGAAAGGGTGTGGAGTAGTGAATCAGATGAAGCTCAGAACATTGAAGTGTGAAAGAGAATGCAGTTTTGTGTGACAAAAGCCAAAAGCTGTTTGACTCTTCCTAATCTGATGTAACCAAGGTGATTTTCTTCTTAATGGACCATACTGAGTCACTGTCATGTAGATTAAGATTCACCCACATCCTGCCCGGTAAGTGAGATGTGACAACAAAAGCACAGTCCTTCTGTGGTTGAGAATTCATGAACTCTGAAGATACTTGGAGATGGGAAATCTTTTGTCTTTCTGAACAAAATGGGAAAATAGTAAGGATTTCCCCACTAACTAAAGGTTTTATATGGCACTCAGTGGTTTAGAAAGTGCATTTCAGTTCCTATAGGACTCTGGGGTAGCTATAACTATAACACCCATTTTACAGATGATGAAACTTAAAAACTAAAAGTATTTGATGACTTTCCCACAGTATTAGAACCAGTAAGTTTTAGAGTCTGTATTCAAACCAGGGGCTTTTGGTTGAAAAACAGACTGCCTTTAAGCAGTGCCACTTAGCTGAAATAACTGATTTTACCCCCTAAATAAACCATTTATTTGTAGCTAGTACAAACTGTTAAGTGATAATTTGCTTTTCAATCATGGAAACACAGCTCCTGTTATGGTTTGAATCTTCAAGTTTCCCTCTCAAGTTATTAGATCAAAACCCACCATGTGTTAGAAAACAACGAACTTCACTTAGCTGAGAGTTTAGCATGAGCTCTTTGGAAATGGATGAGTAAATACTTCTGATAATTAGTCCAAAAGTCTTAAATTAGCAAAGCTTTCTGAGAAATTTTTACATGTTAGGAAACCCTTACAACTATAGAACAGGTTTTCTGCAACCACTTACCACCCCCCTTCCACCCCCCCCCCCAATCCCTCCCACCCCACCTCACCCCACACACTAACTACCAAAGGTCAGTCTTAAATTTCCGGTGGTTTGAGTTCTGTTGCCAAATCAGCAGCAGTAAATGTTGGCACATAGGGGCACGCCACTCTCTGTGTCCAGTTGCTGTGGGTCTGTGTTGGGAAACAGTTCTTTCAAGTGACAAGGACATTGCCTTGCAATCATGAGTGTTAAAAATAGATGTGTACAAGCAAGAGGAACAACCATGGGAAGTGGGCTTTGGCATTTCCCTTGGTTTTGTGTGCATCTGTTACCCACCAACTGATTTCTAGAATGTGATTACGGATAGCTAACAATAACAAGTTTTATACCAAATACCTCATTAATAAAAATAGGTGACTCTTCAGAGGTACAAATGCAAGGTATGGTGAAGAATTGAAATAACTATCAGGATGATTCAAACCCTAAATTAAAATAAATTAGCATAGATTATAGGCTAAAATAGCAAAGATGTTTTTCTTCCTTCTCTCTACTCCTTAATCTGCATACTTTCCATGAATGACCTCATTCAGAACCTTGGAGTTAAGCACCATCAATTACATTGAACTTGTATAGCCAACTACCCTGGACATCTCCAAATGATTGTCTAAAAAGTATCTCAAATTTAACAGAAACAAAACAGAACATTACAGGATTATTTTCCCTCAAGAACCTATTTCTTTCCTGTTTTTAACCCAAAAGAGCAAATGGTCCCATTATTCACCCAGTTGCCCAAACCCAGCCTTAAGAGTAATCATTGACCCCACGTTTCCCCTCATATCTAATTTGTCAGTCAGCAGGTCAACCTACTTCTTTTCGTAGCCACAGCGGCTCTTCTAACCCAAGCCTCCATTTCTCACCTCTACTAAAATAGGCTCCTGATTCCTGATGACGACCCATTCTCCCCTGCTAAAACCCTGCCTCTTCCCATCACACTTAGAATAAAGGACAACTGCCTTATCAAGACCTGGAATGCAGCACAGGATCCAGCTCCGGCCTCCTTGTCCAACTTAGCTCATTCCAGTGTATGAAAGCTCAGAACCCTCCAGGGAACTTACTCCTCCGCCTTAAACATACCAAACTTTCCCTTAGGGCGCTTGCTTCTCCTGCTTCTTGGAATGCTCTCCACCCAGATCTTCACAGGGTTGGTTCCCTTTGTCATTCAAGTCTCAATTCAACCACCACCTCCTCCACAGGCCTTCCCTGAGCACCCAAGTCTGTATTATTCCTTCTAACCCTTAGTCTCTATCACAAACCTCACAACATGGTTCCCATCACTACCCTGAGATTATGTTTTCTGCTTTTTAATTTCTGGTCTTCTCCATTAAAAGGCAAATTCTTTGAGGATTGGGCACATTGTCTAACTCCTTACTGAATTCCCAAAGCCTGAGCCAAGTTAAATGAACCCTTGACTAACTTTGTAGACATGGGCAAAGCCTATGATTGACTGTTGACCAATACAGAATGAAGCTGCGTTACTCCAAATGAGAAGCTGTTTATTCTGTCTCTCCCTCACCTAGGAATTTCTTTTGGAGAGATACACAAAAACTCCGGTCAGGTCATTTGATAAATTGAGGCACTTTTGTCACAAACTTAATCCAGTTTGCTGCTTTGTGTTCCCAGAAATGTAAAGAGACCAGACAGTGCGTGACAGATTCATGCTTTCATTTACTCTGCAAATATTTGTTGAGAGGCTACTGTATGGAGAAACTAGAACAGGGAGTGGTGAACGAGACAGAAATAGTATCTGCTGTCTTGTCTGGTGAGGAGACAGCGTTAACAATTAACTACACAAATAGCTGTTTAATTATTTTGTGAGGGGGACTAGGAGGAAAGTACAGGATGCTAATACAGGGAGACCTATGTACCCTGGAGATTCAGAGGAAGACTCTCTGAGGAACCGCCATGCTGGGTTGGCACTGAGACAAACTGACAGAAAGAACCACCACCACTAGGCCAATCCTTAGTCCTGCCTCATTTCCCTTCTCCTTCCCTCTATTGTCGTTCCCTTTACTAGAAAGGAGGGCATTTTACCTACACAAGTAGCACAAAGTGAGGGGACCCCATTGTACCTGACAATTGGTCTTGTAGGACCTTTCTAGGCCAGCAAGGGGAAAGCAAATGGCCCACTTGAGAGAACTTGTCTGTGATCTGCTCACTTTTGTCCTTGCCTATGCTCACTAGAAATCAGCCAAGAGCTGACCCAGTGAGGAACCTACCACCATGACCACCAGTGCTACCACCCCATCGTGCTCGTGGGTAGCATTCTCTAGAACATCATGTGTACTGTGTAGCGTCTTAAGCATTTACTCTCCTGATCTCCTTCCATCTTAACCACTGTTGTGGTCACTACAACCATTCATGTCCCTTTTCAGATGAGGAAACTGAAATGTAGGGAATTTAAGTAACTGTCCAAGGCCACACGAGAAAGTGACAAACCCAGAATTTCTACTCAGACCTGTCAGGCCACTCTCAGCCATCACTCTCATGCCACTTCTCCGTGGTTGAAATCAACAAGTGGAGCCTTCTCTAGAGCAGTCTGACTTGCTCAGGAGGGTGTGTTGGATATGTCCAGGGTCCCATGATCCCGAGATAATTTGAGGTAGAAGGAGAAGCTTCACTTATATTCAAAGTTTTGGGTTACTTGATTATACCGGATGTGAGCTCTCCAGGGTAATCTCTTTACGAGTCAAAATTTGTCCTTTCAAGCCACGGTGTACTTTGAAGATAAGGCCTCATTTATTCTCAGAAACTTTATTTGAGTCAGAAACTATTGTTACCACTTTGCTGATGAGACAGCTGAGGCAGAGAACCAACAAATTACTGTGGCTCAAATCTCATAGGTTGTATCAGAAGTGGATGACAGACTGCGGGTCCCATCTCTTGTGGCTTAGACTGGTCACCCACCATCTCTGAGCTTCAGCTCCCTCATCCATAGCACCAGGGATCCAGGCAAGGGCTTCTCTGAGAACCGCCCTTTTCCCCAAATTCACATGCCCCAGTGTTGGGCGTAGTGGTCACCAGTTAGCTCTGCCTACCCAACAGGGGTGCTCTTCTCTTCCCGTGCCAGCTTGTTAATGGTCCTGTGGGGCACTGTCTTTCCTTGAGAGCCCAAGAGCAGCTTCCAGGTTAGGGGAGGGGAGGGAATGTGGATCATTAACACCCCTGCATCCAAAGGGGGAGGCGTGGTTTCCCACAGGAAAATGAAGGTGTCATTAAGCAGAACCCCCTGTGTCCATCACCAGGGACTACTCAGTGTGCCTGAGGACTTAAGCCTTCTCCAAACCTGGATGCGAGAAGCCCCAGGCCTGGATTCAGTCAGGAAGAAGAGAGATCCCTTGAGACAGGAAGACAGGAAAGACATTGGAGGGAACAAAGGACAGATGTGGAGCTGGGCAACTTGGTCAAGGTGAGGCTCTGAGGAAGGAGAGCAGACCACTTGGCTCTTACTCCAATTTTTTTTCTAACTGCTCTGCTCCTTGGCTCCAAAGTCTGCACAACTCTGGTTCTCCCATTGTACAAGGAAAATTTGTTTTTGTTTTTAAACTTTCCATAGGAAGACTGCTAGTGTTTCTTCCTGCATTAAGGAATGAAGCAAAAGACTCTGGACTGATTTAAGGCCGCTTTAGTGAGAGGAAGCAGACGTGACACCAGGCCAAGAAGGACCTGGTGAGATAACGCAAGAAGAGTAGTCGGTCATTGCCCAGACCAGAAATGGCAGCGGGGGCCAGAAGACTGGTTCAGGCCTCTGACATGTGGCAGTCAGCTAGTGCAATGGGTCTTTTTAACTGAACTAATTGCCAACATTTAAAAGTCAGAGTATTTCATATAAAAAGATTTTGTGTGGGAGCATTAAGCTAAAAATTGAGGAGCAGCCTGTCTCCTCTGGACTCCGTATAAATTCTCTGTCCTTTGTGTCTCTCACAGCCTTCTCTGGCCCTGGCCGAGTGGCTCAGTTGGTTGGAGTGTCATCCCGTACACCAAAAGGTTGCAGGTTCTAATTCCAGTCAGGGCACATACCTAGGTTGTGGGTTCAATCCCCGGTCCAGGTGCGTATGCGAGACAACTGATTGATGTTTCTCTCTCTCTCCCATCTTCTCTTTAAACATATCCTTGAGTGAGGATTAAAAAAAAAAAAAAAAATCCCCACTCTTCATTAATATCAACTGCTAGGCCCCCAGAGCCATCTGTATTTTGCAGCCTCTCTCTAGATAACTCTACAGCAGCAGCTGCAGCCGCGGGGAGCCAATGCAGACATGTCCCTGAGCTTTCATGCCACCCTGGAGACTGAGCTGCTCCTGAGAGTGCTGTCAGTGCCTGCGCTGTTTATCTTGTCACACTTTGTCAGCCTCACTTTGAGGAAGAGAACCTAGATCAATACTAGTTGGAGCAAATAAGATCCATTATGGATGGAGTTTATGTTTCACTTAGGCTTCTGCTGCCAGACCCAGAGTTAGATAGGAATGGCATGAAGGAAGGTAAGCCAGTGAGGATGGGATAGAGTGAGGTTAAGAACTGCTCCCTGCTGGAGACTTGCCAGGCAGAGGACCCAGCTAGCTTCTAGAAACTGCCAAAGCCTGCATGGGGCAAGGTGGAAGAAAGGGCCCTGGTTAAAACTCTGAGCCTGGTAAAGGAGCTGGAGTATAACACAGGAAATGAACACGAAAGGTGTCTGAAATATATGTGCAGGCATACCTCAGAGATACTGCATAATTCTTTATTCAATAAATAAATCTGTATTACAAACCACCACAACAAAATAAATATTGCAATAAGGTGAGTCACACAAAGTTGTTTCTCAGCATATAAAAGTTGTTTACGCTATACTATAGTTTATTAAGTGTGCAATAGCATTGTCTAAAAAACAATATACATAACAACTTAAAAATACTTTATTGCTAAAAAATGCTAAGCACCATCTGAGCCTTCAGGGAATCGTGATCTTTTTGCTGGTGGAGAGTCCTGCCTCAAAGTTGATGGCTGTTCTGATGAGGGTGGTTGTTGAAGGTTGGGGTGGTTGTGGCAACTTCTTAAAACAGAAGAAGCTTCCCGCGTGGATTGACTGTTCCTTTCATGGACGATTTCTCTGTAGCATGTGATGCTGTGGTAGTGTTTTATCCACAGTATAACGTCTTTCAAAACTGGAGCCAGTCCTCTCAAACCCTGCCACTGCTTTATCAACTAAGCTCATTTCATATTCTAAATGTTGTGTTGTCATTTAGCATCTCCACCAGTATTAGATTCCAGCTCAGAAAACCCCTTTCTTTGCTCATCAGAAGAAGCAACTCCTCATTCATTAAAGTCTTATCATGAGATTACAGCACTTTAGTCACATCTTTGGGCAGCTTCTTTCTCCACTGAAAACTTCAGCCTTCAGAGTCATCCATGAATATTGGAATCAACTTTTTCCAAATCCTGTTAATGTTGATATGTTGACCTCTTCCTGTGCATCATGAATGTTCTTAATGGCATCTAGAATGATGAATCCTTCCCAGAAGGTTTTCAGTTGGCTTTGTCCAGGTCCATCATAAGCATCAGTTGTCTGTGGCAGCTACGGCCTTACAAAGTCTATTTCTTATTAATAAGACTTGAAAGTAGAAATTACACCTTGATCCATGGGTTCCAGAATGGCTGTAGTGTTAGCAGGCATGAAAACAACATTAATCTCACTGTTCATCTCCATCAGAGCTCTTGGGTGACCAGGTGCATCGTCGATGAGCAGTAATATTTTAAAGTAAATCTTTTTTCCTAAGCAGTAGGTCTAAACAGTGGGCTTAAAATATTCAGTAAAACTTGTTGTAAATAGATGTGTTGCCATCCAGGCTTTGTTGTTGCATTTATAGAGCATAGGCAGAGTAGATTTAGCCTAACTCTTGAGGGGCCTAGGATTTTCAGATAGTAAATGAGCATTGGCTTCAACTTAGTCACCAGCTGCATCCCCCCGTCAGCCTGTCCTTTGAGGCTTTGAAGCTAGGCACTGACTTCTCTAGCTATGAAAGCCCTAGATGGCAGCTTCTTCCAGTAGAAGGCTGTTTCATCTACATTGAAAATCTGTTGCTGAGTGTAGCAACCTCCATTAATTATCTTAGCTGGATCTCCTAGATAACTGGCTGCAGCTTCTACATCAGCGCTTGTTGCTCACCTCGCACTTTTATGTTGTGGAGACAGCTTCTTTCCTTAAACCTCATAAACCAGCCTCTGCTAGCTTCAAACTTTTCTTCTGCAGCCTCCTCACCTCTCTCAACCTTCACAGAATTGGAGAGCCTTGCTCTGGGTTAGGTTTTGGCTTACGGGAATGTTGTGACTGGTTGGATCTTTTATCCAGACTACTGAAATTTGCTCCATATCAACAATAAGGCTGTTTCACTTCAGTATCATTCATGCGTTCACTGGAGTTGCACTTTTAATTTTCCTCAAGACCTTTGCCTTTGCACTCACAGCTTGGCTAACTGGTGCAAGCTGCCTAGCTTTCAGCGTATCTCGGTTTTCGACATGCCTTCCTCACTGAGCTTAATCATTTCTAGCTTTTGATTTAAAGTGAGAGACATGCCACTCTTCCTTTCAGTTGAACACTTAGAGGCCATGGGAGGAATATTAACTGGCCTAATTTCACTCCTGTTGTATCTCAGGGAATAGGAAGGCCAAGGAGAGGTAAAGACATGGAGGAGGCTGGTAGGTAGAGCAGTCAGAACCAACACAACATTTATCAATTAAGTTTGCCCTCTTATGAGGGCATGATTCATGGTGCCCCAAAATGATTACAACAGTAACATCAAAGATCACTGATTACCGATCATTATGACAAATATAATAATGAAAAAGTTTAAAGTGTTGTGAGAATTACTAAAATGTGACACAGGGACATAAAGTGAGCAAATTCTATTAGAAAAATGGCACTGATAGACTTGGCAGGGTTGCCACAAATCTTCAATTTGTAAAACATGCAGTGTCTGCAAAGTGCAATAAAGCTAAGAGCAGCCCAGCTGGGCATGGCTCAGTGGTTGAGCATCGACCTAGGATCCAGGAGATTGTGGTTCGATTCCTGGTCAGGGCACATGCTCAGGTTGCAGGCTCGATCCCCAGTCGGGGGTGTGAAGGAGGCAGCTGAATAATGACTCTCTCATCATTGATGTTTCTCTCTCTCTCTCCCTCTCCCTTCCCCTCTCTGAAATCAATAAAGATCTATTTAAAAAAATAAATAAATAAAGCTAAGCGATAAAATCAGGCATTGCCTGCAGTCAAGTGAGTGTTTAACAGTTCTCTTTATTGGTAATAGGTACATTTTAGGTCAGAATTAATTTTCTTTTTATTCAATAAATTAGTTCTTCATTTATTTATCCAGCAAACCTAATATGTATCAGGCATTTTCCTAGGCTTTAGAAAGTCTGAGCAGGGGAGGGGAGCACAAGTTTAGTTTTACCTTATTATTTTTACTTGTTTTAGTTTATTGATATAAATTTGGCTTAGAGTTTTTCATAAATCTATGTAGCATATGACAATAAAATCCTAGAACTTCAGGGGTGGGGTCAGAGTAGCTTTTGCCACAAGGTAACAGATTCACAGCATTAGAGGAAAAGCGACCCTGACAGTAAAAAGCTTTCTATCATCCCATATATGTATATTTGTTTGTTTATAAATTGCATGTGTAATTATATAATGTATAATTATCATTATCCTGTGATATGTAATAATTTAATACATTTATATATCATTAAAATTACATGTTAGCGTGTCTGTTGTACATTATAAAATATACAAAGAAATGAATAATTTGACAAGAATAACATTTTTCTCTTTCTTTACTATTTTTAAGACTAGAAGACCTAATATTTTCTTGCCGCCCTACAATGAATTGTCCTGTGCACTCTCTGGCATGTGTCATCCCATGGCAGAGACCAGCTCCTAAACTTGTGCGGCTGTATGGGAGAATATCAGCCACTCATATCAACAGGAAATCAGATGGTCGTCATTGATCCAGTTTAGTGAATGACAAACTGCCAGCTCAGCACCTGCCCAAGGCTGCTAAGGTCCCAAGTGCTCCTCTAGCCCATTTCACTCCCAGAGCCCAGGGTGACCTTTCCAAAAAATAAACCTGCTCAGGAACTCCCCTGCCGACAGCCCCTAGGAGGCTGCCCCTGCATGGACCATAAAGCACAGGACCCCCAGGGTGTCTCCAGGGCCCTGACTCCGCCTGTCCCTGCAGCCTTGCCGCCTCCCCACCCCCATTGCCTCTCCCCACCCTGGCTTTCTTTCAGGCCCTGCAGCTACAGGGCGCTTCTTCCCCAGGCCAGGCTCAGGGCTATTTCTCTGCCCTGAAGGCCCTTTACCCATTCTTCACCTTGGATGTCAACTTTTCAGGGCTACTTCTCTGACCCTCCCATTCTAAATCCAGTCACCGATTAGTATTCTCTCATCACAGTTTTTATTTTTCCTTCACAACACTTTAATAATTTGGAGTAACAAAATATATTTGTGTGCTTTCTATTTAATATCTAGCTCCCTAATAGACACTGAGCTCTACAAAAAGGATTATTGGGCATTTGTAGCTGCCTGTGTGGCCTGACCAAGTGGGTGGCATTTAGCGTATGCTCAATAAAGATATATTAGAGGAAAGAAAGGAAATGAAAGAAGAACAAAATTAAATCCCCCATAAATATATAGGCACATGCACATGTTTTTCAGAGTCCTGAGAAAATTCCTAGGAGGTAGATTCTAGCAAAAGCGTTGGTGAGGTTCCCTAACAATACCTGCCAGGGAGACAGATCACTGAGTGTGTCTGTAATTACAGGAAAAGGGAAAAAAAATCGATTAAGCCAGGCCAGAAAGAAGTGCTCAAAAGAAGTCATTCAAGTGTTCTTATGTTCTGGGTTCATGATAAATACTAAAAAAAAGGTTGAAAGACTGAATGAAAGAGCAAGTGATTGAACAAAGTATAAAGAAACCAGAAAAATATTAAATGCCAAAATGATAAAGTAATAAAAATAATGTCCAGTGATGATAAACTAGCTAAATAGCAGGAACATAGAGGTGATACCACAAAGTGGTAATACGTTAGGATTAATTATAAAGTACTTAATATTCATATGTAAGTTCCTTTATGCAGATACCACTTCAGAAACTTTACATGTATTAACTCATTTAATCTTTACAACCGTCCTTATAAGAGAGGTTCTATTGTCCCTATTTGATAGACAGGGAAACTGAGGCACAGTGAGCTCATGAGGGGCCTACTGTTTTGTAGCTGGTGTGGACGAAAAGGGTCCACCTACTAAACCTGACAAGCCCAGAGCAGGCCTGCGTGGCCGCCTTGCAAACTCAAGAGACCTAAAATAACCACAAAGGATGGTCTGAAATAAAAACTTTTTAAACAAGAGCAGTTTATGGTTGCTAGCCATGTCCCGAGTCAGTATTTTTCCCTAACAAAGGTTAATTTTCACCTTAGCCTGTCGGTTGTCTTTTGCATCTGAGATAACATAGCTGATTAACACCTGCCTTTGCAAAACAAAGGAATCCCCCCGCCCCCCCACCCCGTCCTCAACGCACCGAGGCAGAGACCAGGAATCTTCTCTTTGTTATTGATATCTTGTTAACTATCCTGCACCCACCTATGTAAAAGAAGCATCTGTCTATCATTTCACTTTTTAATACAATCCCAGAGGCTTCCCCACTTTGCTTTCTCCTACCCCCCTAATATATCACCAGTGAATATCACGTAACTCACTTACGTCTTCCCCTTTGATCGTAATCTATAAAGCAGGGTGCAAAACTGCCATTCTCTAGAGCATTATCTCATTCCGCTGAGATTTTGGCTCTCAGGCATATGTCAACACTTTGGCTCAAATAAACACAAAAATTCTTCACAGGTTTCAACGTTTCTTACGTTAACATTGGTAAGTGACAGACTCAGAATTCCAGCCCAGGGCACCTGGCTCCAGTCTCTGAGGCCTTAACCATTGCACTGATCCCGCTGCTTTTAATTAAATGGAAATACGTACATATACTGTAGCACGGGTTGTTTCAAAGAGCAAGTTTATTCTCACGCATGGCCCATAGAGAGATGTATTCCAAATTGTTATTTTTATGATACTAAAAAAGGTCTGTTCATCTTTGAGGTCAAAAGTGTGTGAAAAAGGATGAATGCCCTGTCTTTCTAGGATTAGATGAATGAATGCCACCCAAAGATTAGAAATCTTTATAGAAGGGAGTAAATTTATTCAGAGAATTTTAATGTTTTATATATACTAGTCTGAGTCACTGTTGGGACCTGGGGATTCAGCAGTGATCCAAATAAGCATAGCCTCTGCCCTGGAGAAGCTTATGGTTGGGCAGAGGAGAGACGAAATAAACAAACAAGTCCTCATTAATTCCTGTTGTGAGAGCAGTTAGAGTGCTATGAGCAGGGAGAGGTCAGCCTGGTGCGCAGTTTCAGAGTAAAGGGAGGCTCTCGAGCCTTTGTCTCAGCCCTCAGACTCTCTGGCCCCTCTGGCCACCGAAGATACTTCTTAGCTCAAATCCTGCTCTGCTCCTCCCCCATTGTCCACCCAGTGTGTGACCTTGGGCAAGCCAGGGCACCCCTCAGTGCCTCCTTTTTTTCACATCTGTAAAATGTGGATAGTAATACTCATCTCATGAAAGTATTGTGAGGATTCCATGAAATAGTAATTGTATAGATCTTGGAACTGTGTTGAGAAGGCCGTCAGCACTAAATATCAGCTGCTATCATTATTAGTGTAATAGTATTATCTCAAAACCAGAAATCTGAATCTAGCAAAATTGGAAAGATATCAAGGGGCAGGGTATTAATATAAAGGAAAACTTTAAACTCAGAACCAAGATGAGTTTTCATACCAAGTCACTAAGGGGATTGCTGAAGCACCTACAAGGTCTGTCAAAATGGCTCTCCTGAAAGTGCTCCTGTGTGTCCCATGTTCGTCCCGAGTCAGAATTCCCAGGGTCAGAGAGAGAGGAGTCTATTTTGGCTTTTCCCTAAAACTTAATTGAGTGTAGCTGGTGTCCCAGACACCGTGCCCTGATATTTCAGAGATCAGTAAAGTTACTCAGGTTTTGTAGGAGGGGTCTAGGATTCCCCTCTGCCTTGTGTCAATTTTTGATGTATTTATTATGAAGTGATGGTAACCATATATCTGTATCATTTTAAGTAAATTGAAAATTGTTTAACTTTAGTGTTTATCATTGCTTTAAAACACAACAAAACCATATTTGAACCAACTCATAGTACTTCAGTTTCCTTGTGGCTAGAAAGCATGTTGCCTTGAATTTGATTTTGCATTTGCCAGGTTTCTAGATTTCCAGTATCAGAAAAATAACTGGAAGTTCCTATCTTCTGTACTAAGTTGAAAAAGTCCTGATGGAGTGAAACTTCCTGGGAGCATCACCCTTCCTGCCAGCGTGGTTTCCCAGTGAATTCTCAGGCCTATCACATAGGGGGAAGATGGGAAATACCCACCTCAGGGACTGACAAGAAGGTATACAGGTAGGAGAGCAGAGAGTTGGTCACCAGGCCTGAGCAAAGGAAGAGAAATATTTACCCCTCCCCTGAGTCATCAAGAACAGTCTCTCCAGCATACTCAGGGGCCTCTTGAACTCTGAGATTTGGATTTAGTCCAGACATGAAATATGGAAAGGCACTCTCTATACAGTGCCTTTATCACCATCACCGTTTCGCCTCTCTTCCATCCCAGTTAACAGACATAAAACAGGTACTTGTAACCATCCCTTGTGATTGCCATGATTACAAAACTGTTTATGAGGAAATTAGGAAGATTTCAGAATCAAATGACGTGGACATTGTAATCAAGACAATAGCTTTATGCCCACAAGACTGTGCCCATATGGTAAACATTCCATTCAGCTCTAATTCACCTCTTTCCTGGTGTATTGAATAGTGCTCAGCGTTGCTGACTGTTTAGTAAGAGAGTTAGACCTGTGTTTCTATGAGGCCATAATGTTGGCTGAACGAGTGACTGATGAGAAAGAGCATTCATAGGGATTACAGAAAAATACACCCTCAAGCAGGCACTTGTCAGATAACCCTTCAAAACTCACTTAATTCCTGATGCAGAGACTGCCAGTTCTAAACCAGTAATCCCAAGCACGCCGCGTGGACAAGTGTCTCCTTAGCAGCTGGGCTCGTGCTATCCCCATCCCAGAGAAAGGGGCTAAGAACCCTGCAGAAAGCAGGTTTTACCCTGAGAACTACAGTCTGTCCTACCAGGTGTTAACATAAGAAACATTCAAACCCGTGAAGAATTTTTTGAGTTTATTTGAGCCAAACTGTCAACACTGCTGGAAGCAGAATCTCAAGGGACTGAGCTAATGCTCCAAAGAATGTTTTATACAGTACAGTTAAAGGACAAGTGTGTTATATGAAATCTGTTCAATATAGATTAGGGAGGCGGAAGAAAGTGGGTGGGGGAGAACCTCTGGGATTGGATAGAAAGTAAAATGACAGACATCTTTGACGGAGGGGGGTACAGGATAGTTAATAGTTAACAATTAACATGATAACAATAATAATGAGAAGCGTTATGGTCCCCACCCTGGTGGGTTGGTTGTGCCCTAAGGGGTCTGGAAAAAAGGGGAATTACCCTCGAATTCCAAAGGAATGTTATTGAAGTTGCAAAAGACAGTAGACAGGCTTAGTTAAGGTAAGATTGACCTTGTCAGGGAAGATTCGGGCCTAGGACATGACTATCCACCATAAACTGCTTTTAGTTAAAAAAGTTTTAATTTCAGACCATCCTTTGTGGCTACTTTAGGTCTCTGAGTTTGCAAGGACACCATTCAGGCCTTCCCTGAGCTAGTCAAGTTAGCATGTGGCCCCTTTTTGTCCACACAAGGTTCTGTCCCCTTTAAGCAAATCTTCCCTGAAAAAGAAAGATGTGTTTATTTGTATTTTCAGTTTAGTTGACTATTTTTCACATTTCCTGCTGATGAGTCATTTTGCAGTTTACTGAAAAAAATAAATAAATTGAAAACTACAGCACTGCAAAATTAAGGATCCAAGATGCATAACTGACGTAAGCCCCAAATGGGTATGGGTTAAGAATTTAATCAGCAAACAGATCAGTCAGCACATCAGGCCACCACTGCGAGGGAGGCTGAGTTTTCAGGATTTTGCCCTGGGGTCAGCACAGCCTGCCTCTGTGGAGCACCGCTGTTGGTTTTGCTCATCAGATCCTTGTAAACAAAGCCTGCACAGGTATTTGGTCAAGGAATCAGACCATATTTGCCTGGAGCCTATGTGAGGAAAGATCTGTGTCAGGCTTATTCCACGTGGTACCTGTACACAAGGTGTGTATGTTTGTCTCTGTAAATCAGAAGCCCGAGTTCAGGGTAACTATAGGAAATTTGCCCCCTGTTTACAGTGTGCAAAGGTAGAGAGAGGCACAGTCCTGAGCATGAGCCTGCTGACTGTGCAGCTGGGGCAGCAGACGCGAGGTCCCCATACCCACCTCTAGTGGCTGTCTCTGCATTCCACACACAGACTCATTGGTCCTTTTCAAACTCTAGGGCTCATTGACTGCAGAGCTGGAGGCTGAGTGTTTTCATTTCTTCCTCTGGACACATTTTATTCAACATTTAAAAAAAATCAATCAGAAGCAGATATAAGCAATATACATACACATACAGTAACTTCACTGAAATATCTAGAGCAGTTGAAATATCTAGAGTATTTGTATCCATTTCTGAGCTCCCTGGAGCTTAGTGAGCATGTATTATGGACCACACGTGTAACATATGTACCTGTGTTAATTCTCAAAACAGTCCTATGAAGGACTTGCCATTAGTACTCTCTTTTCATAGATGAAGAAGCTTGTGATGTGACTTTGCAGGTGTCCACAGAAAGGAAAGGGTGATCCATTTTGACTCCAGGTTCTTAGCCACTAAGACGCTGTCTCCCTTTGAAGATTAGTCAAGTCTGTCTGCATCTTATTGTGTTATCATATCAAATCCTTTCTACTTTGTAAAGAACCAATTATCCAAATTAAGAGCTAACACACACAATCTATAAAGTACACCTTTGAATCGTCATGTATGTTTTCTCTACAATGAACAAGGAGAAGACAGCTTTTTATTCAACCAGTTGAAGCACTGACCTTCACACGTGGCCTAACATAGCACGTGAAGTTGCACAAGCATGTCATAGCCCCTGTTCTATCTCTGCTATTATAACCTCCAGCCCTTAAAGCCCACGAGGTTCTCTGGAACGCACAGCCTGCATTCACCAAGTGCTCAGCTATGTATATTAGGTATGTTCTCAGCAGTCTCAGGTGTCCCTGAAGGGAAAAGACATTGCTGCTGCTTCTCTTTCTTCTCCTATGAAACTACTTCCAACTAACCCTCTACTGGTCTCCTTCAACTTCCTTCTTCTCAGATGTGCATGTTCCAACAAGTGCAGTACCACTGAACCACAGTGAAGATTCCACTGTTGTCCAGGATCACATAGTGCCTGTGGCTGTCACAAGAGCTGAAGTATCCGATTTAAAAGTCAAGCCTTGTGTTCTCTCCCCTTTTCTGTTGTCTGCCTGGGCACTCCCCCCCCCCCCCCCCCCCCCCCCGTAGACTGTGACTACTGTGACTAGTCCCGAAAGTGAGATAGTAGACATTAGTCTTTATTTTCTAATGCTTGGTTTAAAATATCTGAAATGGAATCAGTTACATATGAACTTCCGGTTTGCAAGCCAATAACCCACTCTTCTTAAACATACATTCATCCAAAACTTTCCTCAGCACAGCATTTTTATAATCACTCATGGGATCAATCTGTCCCACTCACTGGGACCCAGTTTGCCTGTCTGTAGAATTAAAGGAGGTGGGTTAAACCATTCTGAGGTCACTTCCAGCTCTAAGACTCTTTGATTCTAATCTAGGTTTTCATTTTTCTACACTGTTGTTTCCTTCCATTCATTCATTGAAAGAAAATGTATATATACAGTGCCTACTGTGCACTAAATAGGCAGATGGATCAATATCAAGACAGATGACATCTCTCCCCCAGGGGGTTTATAATCTCCATTTCCTCTCCTCCAAATCACTTGAAAATTTAAAGAAAGCCTGTGGTAGAGTTGATCCAACAAGGTTGCATAATGGAGTGAAACCTGAGTTCAAGTCCCCTTACTGCAGACATAACCTTGTGTAAGTCACTTAAGCTGCTGAGACTTTCTTTAAATAGAAAAAGAGAGAAAAAACAAACAACAAAAACAAAATAGAAGAAGAGACCAAAATCTCCATCCAGAGTTGTTATAAAGAACGGAGATGTGTGTCAAGAGACCAGCACATAGAAAGCGCTTGGTCAGTAGGTGACACCGTTACTGTTGTGGGAAGTAAGAGCTATCAATGCACCCAATGTGCTCCCTTTAGGCTACCCTCCTTGTTTTGGCTTAACTGATGGGCTCTTTGCCACAAAGGACGAGCCTGTAATTTAATCAGGTCTTTTCCACCCTCCTCCTTTGTTAAAGAACGTGGGGTTACAATGTGATTACCCAACGGGATTTACCTGTATTAGTTTTCTGTTGCTGGTGTAACAAATTACCACTAACCGAGTGGCTTAAAACAGTACAAATTAATTATCTTACAGTTCTGTGGTCATAAGTTTGAAATGGGTCCCACCGGGCTAAAATCAAGGTGTCAGCAGAGCTGTGCTACCTCTGGAGGCTCCAGGGAAGAATCCACTACACTGGCTTTTTCCAGAGGCCCCCTGCACTCCTTGGCCCAGGGCCCTTCTTCCAGCTTCAAAGCCAGTCTTCAGTCTCCCTCTGACCCTGACTCCGCCTTACCTCCTCCCCCTGAAGGACCCTGCTGATTACGTTGGGCACCTAGATAAGCCAAGATTTTATCTCCCTGTTTTAAAGTCAGCTGAGCAGCAGCCTTAATTCTATCTGCAATCCTAATTCCCTTTTGCCACCTATACCAACACACTCACTGACCCTGGAGATGGCCCTGGACATTTTGGGGAGGTCACTATTCTGCCTGCCGCACTCCCCACAGGTGTTGCTCACCCATCTCCACCTTTGCGTTCCCATCACCAGCTCCCTGAGTGCCTCTAGTTCTCACCCTGTGCATCTCCTGCCGGGCTTTTCCTCTTGACCTTTTCAGTTTTTTGCTCGAGGCCTGACAGGTTTCTGCTTTCCCCACAGCCAGAGCGTCCCCACAGCTGCAGGCTGAGCACAGACTTACTCAGAGAGGCAGCTTCCTGTCACGTGGGAGACTCCGGAATTCGTTCTCTGCCACAGTTGAACAGCCTAGAAGGGCCTGAGCCCACTTCTGTTGATCCTCTGTCCGATCCCAAGGTCCATAGTCTCAAATGCAGTTCAGCCCTGGCTGCCCAGTTGCCCTCTTCCCAGTGGGAAGGAGACAGTCTGGTGGTTCTCAGGCCTCTGCTGAGATGGGTGAGAGAGGGACACTGACGGGGACTGTCACAGGGCTTCCTGTGTGGGAGCAGGAAGAGAGGTCCCCGTGCCAGTTGGGAGCCTGAGTGTGGGTGCAGAGAGCTCACCAGGGTTGAAAATAGGACACCATTTCTTGTTCATTTCACAGCTTACATTGCCACATACAGGTGTAAGGACCACCTGCAAATGTCCAACTTCACAGCGGGATGGATAACTTTATCACTGGTGTTTAGGAGCCAATCTACCCACATGAAGTCAGAGGGCCCTAGCTCTGCCACTCCTGGTTTACTCATCTAAGTCCCTTAAAAGCCCGGAGCTTCCTCGCCGTGAAATGGCCATAATGCCTACCTGATGGTGCCAATATTGGTAACTAACAATGTGTGAGCACTCACAATGTGCAGACACTGCAGTAAACTGTAAATGTATTTCATCATTGAATGAGGGAGAGCCTCTTTTTTTTTTTAATATCTTTATTGATTTCAGAGAGAGGAAAGGAGAAGGAGAGAGAGAGATAGAAACATCAATGATGAGAGAGTCATTGATCGAGCCCGCAACCGGGCATGTACCCTGACCAGGAATCGAACCCTGATCACCTGGATCCTAGGTCGACGCTCAGCCGCTGAGCCACGCCTGGCCGGGCAAGGGAGAGCCTCTTATTATTCCCATTTCAGAGATGAGGAAACTGAAGCTGCAGAGAGGGTTCAGCCACTCGCCTAGGGTCACCGCAGGTACACAGTGACGGGATCCATATGACTTTCCATTACCCTAGAGGTTCAGAGCTTGGACTGCGGAGCCTGATGGCACAGATTAAACCAGACTCTGAGCGTAATAGCTGGGTGACCTTTCTCTCTTCATTCATTCCTCAGCCTGGCCAGGCAGCTCTGTGGAGATTATGTCCCCGGAAGCACCCTGCTCACCTTGATGGTGGCCCCAGCCGTGTGAATGACGGGGTGGTAATTGACGGGGAGCTTGCTTCAGCAGTAAAGCTGTCACCCCTCCCTCTGGACACACAAAGGCAGCGTTCTAAACTAAGCCTGCACTACGGTTCATTCTCCCCATCCTTCGGGTCGGTCTTCTTTCAGACACAGGAAGCTCAATGTACTTTTTATATTCGCCTTCTTATTCTGGCCTCCTAAAGAGGACCAGGAGTAGGTGGGGTTCGCTGCAGTCCACAGAACTGCCGGAGCTCTAACCCCAAAAGGGTCCTCTATGCAGTGCAGGAGAACTGGGAGGACTATAAAGCAAAATTGTCCATTGTGGCAAAAATCAAACCAGATAGTGTCTGCTTGGGTGTCTTTTCTGTAAACAGTCTGAGATCCCGTTTCCCCTAGAATTACCAGCTCATTGAAATTTGCTTTCAGCATTTACCAGATATTTTGAAGACATGGATTTGCTTCAGGAAACAGAATTCCACCAGGATGCCCCAAATTGTGCTGCCCCCACCCTGCCCCCAAACCAACCTGCCTTTACCGTTCAACCCAAGACATTTCTCTAGCCAGAAAAGAGGCCTTTGCTGGATTTAAGAAGATAGCTGAGAAGGAAAGCTCTGGATGAGATGAGAATTTCAGGATGATTCTGCTTTAAAAACAAGCCCAGCCCTGGCAGGTTTTGCTCAGTGGTTAGAGCATTGGCCCTTGGCCTGAAGGGTCCCAGGTCCGATTCCAACCAAGGGCATGAACTTAGGTTGCAGGCCCAATCCCTGGCCCCACTTGGGGTGGGAGGCAACCAGTCGATGTCTCTCTCACATCGATGTTTCTCTCCCTCTCTCTCTCTCTCCCTTCCACTCTCTCTGGAAAGCAATGGAAAAAATATCCTGGGGTAAGGATTAAAAGAAAAAACAAAACAAAAAACAAGCCCAAATGGTTTTCATCAATATGCTACCAATCATGCAGGGAGGACATGGCAGGCACCGTGCTAGGTGCATCTCATCCTCACAGCAACTGAGTTGTAGGATACGCTCATGTGCAGATACGGAAATGAGGCCGAGAGGTCAAGGAGCTTCCCACAGTCACAGGCAGGACTCAGGTGTGTTACTGTGAGTGCAGGCAGGACTCAGATCTAGGTCTTTTGGGCTCCAAAATCCAGTGTTCCTCTGTGCATCCCTGCAAGCCGGAATGATTTTGTCTCTTGGGATGATTTATGTCTCTGGGCCCCCTTCACACTCCTGCCAAGGAGCATCTTCAAGGATTCTTGGAACAAAGAGCAAGCCGACAATTGAGTTAAGAGCAGGAGAGCGCTGGGCACATTTTTGGTTATGTCTGTACAAGAAGGGACGGCTGTTGGTGGAAAAGGGAGCGTTGCAGTCTAATGATTGGGCTTCTTGTTGGCATGACAAAAAGTAGAACTGGTTTGACTGATGTTACCAATGAGCTGCACGGGGCCGGAGAGGCCCAGGTTTGTAGTTGAAGTAACTGGTGAAGTGGACTGAACTTCCCACTTTCCAGGTTGTCTCTGTGGCACCATATAGAGAGACCAAGGAGCTCAGCTTGGAGGTCTCACACATTCGCTCAAGCTCTGCCATGCGGCCAACTCCCCAGAACTCTCAGTTTGACTCTGAGAGGTTAGGTTCAAGGCTGCTTCCTCACAGGCATGTTCAAAGGCTGCTTCTATGCCATTAAACTTTCCCAAACTTCACTGGAGATTGTATTCCTGCCTAATGCCCAAGGTGGTATTTTCGATGCCAGTGGCATTTAAAATGTAATTTTTATGTTTTAGCAAAAGTTTTACATGAATACATGCTCAGAATAAAGAGACTTAAATGATACAGCAATATACAAAGTAAAAGTTAATAGGCCTTTACCTGTCCTATTCCCCATTCCCAACCTATCTCCTTTCCTAGAAGTAGCTGCCATTAATAAGTTGTACACATCCTTTCACCCTTTTTCCATATAATTAAGTAGGTAGGTAGATAGGTAGGTAGATAGATAGATAGAATGTGTATGGGGTAGGATTTTTTAAAATCATGGTTGAAATCAAGCTCTGTAAATTGTTCCAAGCATGCTTTTTAAAATTCAATTATCCCTTTCCATTCAGAATATAGTGGTCTGTAGTATTCTTGTAAACTGTTGCATAACATTCGATAACTTATTTAACCATTTCCCTGTAATTAGACATTTAAGTTATGTACAGTTTTTCACATGAACTTACTTATACATTTTCCTTGTACACTCTTCAGAATGTATCTGAGGGAAGATTCCTAGAAATAGAATTACAGAGTCGAAGGATGTGCTTTCTATGTCCATTTTTTATTTTGATAGGAAAACTGCCAAATTAGTTCTTTCCTTAGAAAAATAAATAACAATTTTCTCTCCAACCAACCCTACATAGAAGAAAATATGGAAATTTTGCAACAGCAACTTCTCAAAACACTGTATCTCAGCTTAAATGTTATTCTTGGTATCAGAGCTTCCTGGCCTCTGATAAGCTCTCCAGTGCCCAGCTCTGTGGTGCATTTGGTGAGCTGCCCCTGCCCTGCCTTAGCTGGAAGGGCCAGCAGCAGTCCCCTGCTGTCTTGGCTCCCTCAGTTCTGTGTTCTTTATAACACCCATCTTTCCATATTGGAACTTTATCTACTCCTCTTGTGGCTCCTCAGCTAGGGAGAACCTCCTCTAGGGGAGAAGCCAAGCCTTAGTCCCCTTTGTATCCCCAGCACCTGTCAGGGTGTCTGAGACTTGTCAGTGCTCCCTCAGCTGTTGTTGGAATGAATGGCAGAGGGAGGAGAGGGAGAGGAGGAGATATGAACGGAGGGAGAGGAGAGAGGGAAAGAAGGTAGGTTGGTTCCCTGACAATGCTGAGAGGGTCCCAGTCCCACTGAGATTTGATAAAGCCCCATGTGACGTGGAGAGACTCAAGGTCCTGCTGTACCCGAGAGATCTGAGCACTTGGAACCTGAGGAATGTCTCTTAAGACATTCCCCAACCACACACCCCAAGTGGGTGGACACTACCCGCCTCCAGTCTAAGAGCTGTGAGATAAAATGCAGGAACTTTTGAGGCAGAAAAGCCACATCCACTTTGTTCTTAGGAGTTCTCCACACCCGCTTCACTCTCTGCTCTCCCTGCAGCTGTCTTAGGTACTGACAAAGCTGGGTGTGGAAAAGTGAAAATCCGGGGAGATTCTGGTTTGACTCCGGTCTTAACTCTTTGCCAGGAACTGTCCCCTTAGCTCTCAGAGACTTTCCTACCACCATCCTGTCGTCTTTCCTACTCAGTTTTCCAGACATCCTGCAAGCCTCCTGCCCACTTCATCCTGCTTTAACTGTCTTGCCTACGCAAAGGAACCCCTGAAGGGAATCTTGTCATCATTCTTTAAACAGCTGGAAATCTCCTTTGTCTTCTCTCTGCCCACATGTTATATTCAGAGCTCAGAGGACATGTTTTATCATTGACTCTTGGGCTAACTCAGGCAATTTCCAGGAAATATTCAAAAGTTCTCGAATGCATCAACTCCAAGGAACAGACTGGAGCTGAACTTGCTTAATTAAATCGTATCTAAGGGTCCCTGCATTCAGTGATCTCAAGTATAAGAGGAGGATCCGTACATAAAGGCCAGCATCTACAGACAAGGGAGAGAGGAAAACATAAAGGACAGGGAGCTGGGAGGGAGGGAGGGGGAAATATCTTAAAAGAAGCACATAAAAAATAAGGAAACCTTAAGTGTACCATCCAGTGAGTGTTGATAAATGCATTCCTAGTGTAATCTTTCCCCTAAAGTTCCCCTTCACAATTAATCCTCCCTCTTGCCCTCAAAACAACTATAGTTTTTAAATTTTAATTTTTTTTTTCACTGATATTAGTTTTGTTTGTTCTGCAGCTTCAAATAAGAAATGAATACACTATGTTGTAATCTTTTGGGTTGGGCTTCTTTTGCTCAGCATACTGTCAGGTGAGATTCCTATGTGCTATATCAATAGTTCTTTCCTTCTTTTTCTGAGAAGTATTTCCTAATATGTACATATCCCACAACTTGTTTTTTTCTCTCCTGTTGACATTTGGGATGTTCCCAGACTTTGCTGTTGTACATGAAGCTGTTATGAACATTGCTGTACACACACAAAAAAGTAGGACATGAACCTTGATTGTAGTTGAAGGACCTGGCGAAAGGTAGCATGTCCTGTTTCAATCAACTAAAATGATGGATCCACAGATACTGCCTTCTCTGGAGGACCCTCTGATGTGCTAGGTTCAATACGTTACATTCCCTACATTCGTGCAACTGAGCTGCTCTTGTACCTGGAACACTTGTTTTACTGTTAATGATAAAATGGTTCCCGTACCCACCAGCTGCCTTAATACCCAGGCCTCTGAGATGGCTGTGCTAGGTCAGCAACCCTGGGCATTAGCTTCACAGGTTAGTCCAGTCATATTTTAGCATTTCCTGTCCAAACCTACCACCTGCTATCCATAGGGGCTTTCTCTTCTAGCAATACCTTTACCGTTACTGTTCCTGAACTCATAGCTTGATGACTGGAAGACCTCTCCAGACTCTTCATATTTTAGAGCCTCATATAAGTATGTCCTCATTTGGAGCTTTCATTTGCATTCATTTCACATGAATATCATAGCTGCTCTCACCACCCCAATGCAAAAATAGCTTTCTGAGTGCTCTTGCTTGCTTTTTGATTTTATATTTTTATATGGCATATACTTATATATAATATAATAATTTTTATTATTGTGAGCATATTATTATTTAATTCATTTGTCAAACCAGTCATGCATTTCAACTTCCTCTAAACCAGAGGTTCTTAGCCAGGGATGAAAAACTTATTATGTGTATAGGTGCTTTGGGGGACATGTTCCCAACACCCAGTTCAAAGTTGGGAATGCATTAGCTGCTATAACTAAAATACATACATAAATAGATACTTGTACACACACACATTGTAATTGTATGGACTTTAGACATATTTTTATTGGGCTCTAGCTCCTTTGATCTACAATTCTTGGCTCCGCTGGCTTCATCTCAAGTTGACTCCATCATGGTTGCCAAATGACAGTAGCAGTTCTAGGTTTCACATCCTCACTGCACTGCACCTAGAAAACAGGCTTCTCTTCCTCACCCCTCCCTCTACCCATCCCATCAAAAGGCAGTCTTGGCTTTCTCTCCAGTGAAGCATAGGCCACTTACCTGCCCCAGAACCACACAGATTAATGAGGGGTTTGCTTAAGTCAGTCAGAGCCTGGAACTGGGGATGAGTCACTATCCATCCAATCCCATGACTGCTATGCACTGTGGGAGGTACGAGAGGGGGACGAGGGGGCTGACAGCAGTGTTCACAACGGAGGGCAATGGAGGAAAGGGAGGATTTGTAACTACTGAGCTCAGAATTGCACATGATCTGCAGAGTGTCTTATGAGTGTCACAGTCCAGAAGCATCCTGAGCAGTAATGGGAATGGGTTGAGCATGTGACATATTATCAAATAGGTATGACTCAAAAGGGTGAGAACCTGTGTTCTAAACCATCAGCTACTCAAGGTCAGGAGTTGTGTGCTATGTATCTTCGCTGCTATAGCATGTGGCAAATGTAAGCTGAATTTATTCTTGTTCTCCCTTACCACCTGACTGTCCCTCTCTGTTTTCTCTCCTTTAATATCTTGATGTTTACTCTCCTCTTTCCTCGAACTGCCTTCCACCTGCTCTAAAGTTTCACTGTAAGGGAAAATAATTCCACCCCCACCCCCATCCCACCAACTCCTTTCTGGAGAATGTAATTTGGAAAAAAGAATATTGATGCTTAAATGTGTGATCAAGTGAAGTAACTTCATTGAGAACGTCATAGAGAGTGGTGTATTTCCTGTGTGAACAGCAAGAAAAGGCTCCCATGCATGGCCTTAGATACCATTTGTCTGTGGAGCAGTGAGGTACAGACCTGGAGCTGCATAAGGCTTTGAAGCAATTGGATTTCATCAAATAAAAGTTTTATTTTGAGTGAACATGTGCCACTTGTCACATGTAGGGACCGTACTCTGGCCCTCTATTTTAGGATGTGCATTTCCCATTATTCACTAAGAGGAGATGGGTTAAAGCTGAGCTGCAGATGCTTTTCCTCAGCCCCCCTGGGGCAGGCACTTGTAAAAGGTCTGTTTGTATAGTCTGGGGTCTAATCTCTGGTCGTGGATCAGGATTTCTTCTACTCAGAGGGAGCTGGTTTAAAAAGAGCTGAATTATGATATTTAAAAACCACAAGCATTGACAGATTCTGGTGCCCTCTTGTCTGTAATTGAAAAAAAAAGCAGTCCTTAACTGCAAAATAGAATATTTACATGGTTGTGGAGATCAGAATGACTTCATTTTGGATTTAGAGATGGCAAAATTCTTAATAAATTCAATTACTCTGGATCCTTCTCTCCTCTCTCTCTTTACATCTTTCTTTTACTGCCCTTGCTTTGCTGGTAGGACTTTAGGTACATACCTATTGTCTTTATATATATATATATATATGTTTTTATTGATTTCCTAGAGAGGAAGGGGGGGAGAGAGAGAGAGAGAGAGAGAGAGAGAGAGAGAAACGCCAATGATGAGAGAGTCATTGATCAGCTGCCTCCTGCACGCCCCCTTCTGGGGATGGAGCCCACAACCCGGGCATGTGCCCTGACCAGGAATTGAACTGCGATCTCCTGGATCCTAGGTTGATGCTCAACTGCTGAGCCACACCGGCCGGGCCTATTCTGTGTTTTGTACAACCCAGCCCTGGTCCAGGAGGAAATCAGAAAGCTACCTTTGTTCAGCAAGTTTCACTATTCTAACCTGCCTAGTAAACTTTCCCTGGCAAAAACAAAACAAAACACACACACACACAAAATAGACAGGTAGAAAGCCTAGGGCAGCTTGGTGCTAACAAAAACAATGTTGAGGTCACTGAAAGGATTCAGCCTCCCAGAGACCCAACGCTCCAGCAGCTGCCATGGTGACCTTGTGTGGAGAGAAGTACCCTCTTTAACCAGGAACTCTAAGAGCTACTCAAGAGTTCATTTCCCTCAGCCCCACTGGTGGACAGAACTCTTATCTGTGCTCCTATCTAAAGTCAGTCCTTCCTCTTATGTGCACTTGACCCAATCCCCTCTAGCCACTCAAAGACAAAACTTCAGCGAGTCTGTCTCCTTTTCCCACATCCTCAGAACTCTCTCCTCTTTACCGGATCATTCCCATCAGCCAACAGACATGCCATTATTTCTCTTATCTTTAATAATAAGGTTAATAACCTCCAACTCCTCCACAGACACACTCTATATCTCTACTCTTCTTGGCAATAACACTCCTCAAAACAGTTGTCTCTTCTGGGAGACTGGAGTTCCTCTCCTCCTGTGAAGTCTTAAATCCAGTCCAACCAGGCCCCGCCCCTCCTGCATCAAAAGAGCTCTCTTCAAGGTCACCAGTGACTTCCACATTACTAAATCCAGCAGTCAGTGTTCAGATTTGACATGGGTTCATAGGACCCATGGGTTCCTCCCTTCCCAGGCTCTCTCCCTGAGTCTTTCACTATCTCTCCTCTTCTGCTCTACAAGATGGAAGTGCCCTATTTTTTATTTCAGCGTGTCTAAGATGAACTCTCATTCTCCCTTTCACCCACATCTATCCCTGTCAAACCTGTTCTACCTGCAGTCTTCCATCTCAGTTGATGGGACCCCCAAATTCTCTTTTGCTCAAGACCCTAACCAATCCATCAGTATATCAGTATCTTAAAAATAGAGCCAGAGTCCAGCCTTTCCAATGATTACTACCTAGTCCAGACCTTGCCAGGATTACTGGCTGCCTCTCTTCCACCTTGCCCCCTGTAGTCTACTTTCAACCTAGCAGCCACACCAGTCTATATAAAATGTAAATCAGATCGGGGTACTCCAGTGGCTTAAGGGCAAAGCCAAGGTCAGCTATATTATCCTTACACAAATGGTTATGTAGTGTACCTTTAATTCTGCAGTTTGCTTTCTCCATTCCACTTTATGTTGCTATAATAGATCTAAGTGAATTGTTTCAACTGCTGAATAGCATTCTATTGAATAAACTACAGTTTATTCATTTGTGTATTGATGGATACTGAATGTGTTTCCAAAGTTTTACTATTGCAAAAATTGCTGTAATGAGCTCTCCTGTACCTATGTATCGTTGTGTGCATGTGGAGACTTTATATTGTGTGTGTGTGTGTATACTGTGCATATCTGTGCAGCTTCAACTTCTCTTGACGTTGCCAAATTAGTCTCCAAAGTGTGTGCACCAACTTACATACCTGCCACCCCCCTATCGGAATCTCCTCACATCCTGGCCAGCAATAGTTATTGTCAGAGTTTTAAAGCATTCCCCATCTGATATGTGTGAAATTGTTCTTTTAATTAGAATTTTCCGATGACTAGTAAGGATGACCATCTTTTCCCCCTTGTCTGGCTGGTCAGTTTCTCTCTTCTGGAAAATGCTTATTTATATCTTTTGTTCTTTTCTTTTTTTCCCATAGGAAGGTTTGTCTTTTTATGGTTCATTTGTAATTCATTCTATAATCCGGAAACAAATTCTTTGCTCATTATAACAAGTGCAAACATCTTCTCCCAGCTGATTGCTTACTTATTTAACTGCATTTAGGGTGCTTTTAAAAAAAAATACAGGAACTGATTTAACACAGTCAAATGTATCAGTCATTTCTTCTGTAGTGTGTGCTTGGTGGATGTTGTTTGAGGAACCCTCTCTACCTGAGAGGATCCTTCGAGGTGACTTAGAGGCCACCAAGGAAGGAGGGAGGTGGGAAGGTGACAGATTTATAGGCCTTTCTGTCTCTATTCCACCTAGAATAGCACCTCGTATGTCTGTTTTCTCTTTGGACTTCTACATGATTGAAGAAGTCATCTTGCTGTTTAAAGAATTTTTTAAACTTTGAACATTGTTGCATTTGCTCTGAGATTCCTATCCACCAAGACAAAACAAGAAGGACGGTGAGTTACATTAACTCATAAGAGAAAATAAAACATATACACATGCTTGACAGGAGGACGGCCAGGTTGCTGGGAGAGGAAAACTCAGCACTGAGCCCTCATGCACCATATCACATGGACTCATGGAAAGGAAGGACACAGTGAGCAATCTCATAAACAGCAGGTTTGGGAAGGTTCAGAGAGAACCTCACAGGCCTTGTTTATGGAATGAGAAGGCAACAAGGAGTCCATCTCAAAATGCAGGGTCCCTTCCGGGCTCTACTGAAACAAGAACGTGTGTGTGTGTGTGTGTGTGTCTGTGTGTGTGTTCTGGCTGTGCCCCAGATCTGCTGAGCTCCATCTCAGAGCTCTGATTGGTGCCTCAGCATCTGGTGAGTCCAAGGGTTGGGCTGAGACAGCAGTTCTTCCCTCACCAGACACTCCTCCTAGTTTTCCACCTCTGCTCTCCCCTTCCTCTTCTTTCCACTATGCGCAAGAGCGCTTCCTATTGAATGACCTTAAATCCTTCACGTTTTGAAGGATGTGCATGTTCGGCAGCCTCAATGGTGAAATAAACATACACACATCACTGCTACCTTCCAGTTTATGAAACTTTTCCCACCCACCATGCCACGTTTACTGGTTTAGTACCTGTCCCTTATGGAGCACTGGAGCTCTTTCCTCGTTGTGGGGATGGCTGCAGAGCTCTTATTAGCTGGAATATCTTCTTTTGAAACAAAACACACCTTCAGAGACATGTTTCTATCCCTAGCAAAAATACAAAGGTGAAAGAATTAAACATTCTACTTTATTATTAACTTGGCTTCTTAACTGTTTTACTCCTCCCCATATATTTCTGTTTCCCCTTTATTTCTTTTTTGTCTGCTTTGTATTATAGTCTCATTTTACATTTTCTCTATCAGGGTTCCTTGGTTATGTTTCACTTTGTTTTTTGTTTTTCTGTAACCTGCTTAGGTTTAAATGATCTGTTTTCTTAAGCAGGGTTAGCACGCATGATAATATGTTTCCTGGCATCCTGCCTCTGCCCTGTCAGCCTGCTTTCTGGATTTAAGGCTTGTTTTTCAGGGATGTGCAGATCTGCTCTGAATAAGAATAAAGAATTCAAAACTCTTCTTCCAAGAAAGGTACTCAGAGTAGTTTTTCATACCTGTACTGTAAAGAGATCGAGTGAAGCATTTCCTTTGAGCAGTAAGACTGTTAAACTTAAATAATACTCAGCTGTATTTCTCTACCCCGACCCTGGAGGATGCCTCAGTGGGACTTCCACTGTGTGTCAACCCATAGATGGTTCCCCCACAACGTCTTTGTTTTACGGGTCTGGGAACTGAACCAAGTAGAAGGACACATAGATTTCTCCCCAGATTGTGCAAGATCTCTAGGTCAGCTCTAAACAACTACATGGTCAACACACATGCAGTCTCAAGTGTTTACTCAGAAAACGTAATGTATTTCCACTTGCACGCCTTCCAAAGTACAAGGTCCTGGCAGACAAGAAACAGAATTCCACTCATAGGGAGGGCTTCATGAAGATACTTTAATAAAGGAATTATTTATAGGATAAATGGAGCCAACAAAGGATGTTATAGCTTCAGGGACCAGCAAGAGCAAGAAGATTCCCCTCCCCTAGAGCTAAAAGGAAAGAGAATGAGAGGCTGTGGGAGCCCAGTGAGAGTAGGGGCTGGGGCACAGGGCTGCCTGGCAGGAGCAGGGGCCACACAGAAGCATGGCCAGATGGCAGTGAGGGGACAAAGGAGCAAACACAAGATATTCCAGCCCCCTCCCCCCCGCCTCTCTTCTTCTGCTTCCCTTGGCCAAACCCGAACAGCAGAGCTCGCAGGCTAGGGAGCCAGGGAAGCAGCCTATAAATGAGCCCCCCTGAGGCACAGATAGGGGCGGAGGAGCGGATGGCAGGAGGGATGGGGGCAGCGGGCAGATGACAAGTAGCCAGCTCTGGATGACAAGTAGCCAGCTCTGGGTTAAGAGCGAGCAGGTTTGAAATTTGCTCAAGACTATCTTTTTAAAGACAATCCAGTTCAGTTCATGAGACTGGGGGTGGTGGGGTGGTAAGTGGTTTTGTTTATTATGAAGGAGCACCTTGGTCTGAGTGATCTGGCCTTGCTAAGACATGGGCTGAGGCCTAGCTAAGAGAGTTCCACTGACCTGGTAGAGTGGTAAAATGTCTGAGCTGGAAGGGACCTTTTAGAGAGCATGTAACTTAACCACCATTCTTTAGAGACAGAAAAAATCAAGTCCATTCCCTCCCTCCTTCCCTCCTTCCCTCCTTCCCTCCTTCCCTCCTTCCCTCCTTCCCTCCTTCCCTCCCTCCCTCCCTCCCTCCCTCCCTCCCTCCCTCCCTCCCTCCCTCCCTCCCTCCCTCCCTCCTTTCTTCCTTCTTTCCTTTATAACAAGATAACTATATAAATATTTATTGACTGCCTACCGTGCACCAGGCTTTCATGATGAGAGTTCGACAGTGAACAAGACAAAAACCTGTTCTCATGGGCTTCCTTTCTAGTAGGGGGAGAGAGAGACAATAAACTATAATAACAAAAGCGTGTGACGGGTCAAAAGGAACTATGTACTTTGAAGAAAAATAAAGCAAGATAAGAGATGGGAGAGTAAAGGAGGCCAGGGGTGGCATCCCTCCGTTGTACAGTAGACATGGAAGACCTGAAGGCACCATTCAGGCAGGGACCTGCAGCAGGCAAGGGATGAGCCTTGTGGACATCTGGGGCAAGAGTGTCCCAGGCGGAAAGTACCGGGAGTGCAGGGGCCTGAGTGGATCATGCTTGCTACAGAGCTAACGAGAGAAAGGCGGGGTGGCAGGAGATGAGACTGCAGGCCGGCTGTGAGCCAGGGCTAAGGAAGCGCACAGGCTGTGTGGAGCTCTGCTTCGTTCTCAGGGCGTTAGGAGGCCATTGGAGGGCACTGCGCAGAGCAGTGACACATCTCCCTGCTGTGTGACAAGGTCTGGCTGCCCTGTGAGAGCAGACTGAAGGAGGGCAAGAGCCCGATGAGGAGGCTGCTGCAATGACCCAGGGGAGGGAGGATGACAGCTGGGACCAGGGTAGAAGAGGCAGAGCTGGTGAAAGCCATTAGATTCGGGGTATATTTGAACATGGAGCCCCCAGGACTTGCTGACGGAGGGGGATGGACAGTAGGGAGACAGGAATCAGGATGACTCTGAGCTTTTCGGCTTGAGCATCAGGAAAGATGGAGCTGACCTTACTGAGCTGGGAGAGGAGGTTTGTGGAGAAGGGGGATAAATAGGAGTAGGTGAGGAACTTGCAGAGTTTTAAAGGCCTATTAGATGTTTCTGCAAAAAACCCCCACAAAACACCAGCCAACATACATACACACACCTATACACACCCATATACATATGCATATATATATATATACATGTGTGTGTATGAACATGAAGCTCAGGGGGGTGAGACTTGAGGTATAAATAAAGTCATGAAAAAATGAGATTATCTACAGAGTGAGCATATCTATTAAAAAAACTTAGCACTGAGCCCTGGAACACACTAATAATAATATTAATATTTATTAAATTTTTATGCTAACGTTTATTCAGCACTAAATATGTGTCAAGCATGGTGTCAGTAATTCACATACATTATTTCATTGAATTCCCATAAGAACCCTGTGAGAAATCCACTAGTATCCCCCTTTTACAGATAACAAAGCTGAGGCTCTCTGAGCAATGAGTCAGTTTCCTGAAGCCACACAGCAAGTGTGGCACTAGAGATCAGCCCCAGACAGCCTGGCTCCAGATGGAGCAGCCAGCCCAAGTTTACATAGCGACTCCGTGGCAGAAAATGTCTGGTAAGATTCTCTGTGCTGCCCTGCCTCTGCTGACTAAGTTCTTTCACTTCCACGTGGAATTACTCAAAGTGCAGAATTGCACTCGAACACACAGCATCCAGACGCCAAGCACACCCCCAAGCCCAGCCCCCATTTAGGCATTTGATCTCCCCTCTCCCTCCAACATTATGAGGTGCTCAGCTCTGTGCAGAGGCCACGGTTCTTAATCATATATCTCTTGTGTATCTCTGTGCTCAGCATAGCACCTTGCCCAAGGAAGCTGCTCTGTGTTTATGAACCGACCGACTTCCAAGTCCACTGTGACTTCCCTGGCTTGTCTCAGCGGTGGTGAGACAGAGAGTGAGAAGGGAAGTCTTTTCCTCGTAGTTGAGGTTGCAAATTAGGGCCAAGAAGAAACCCACTCTTTGGAAGGCACACATGATGGAGGACTTCCTAGTTATGTCCATGATACAGTGACTCATCTAGGATGAATCCTGACTGAGGACAGCAGCTGGGAGGTGTTCAGCCTGCATAGTGACCTGGGGAATGGCTGTGCGTGTCTCGGGCAAGGCTCCTCTCAGAGGATGCTGTTTTGCAGTGCTTTGCACCCAAGTAGGCAGCTCAGATAGCATCACTTTGCCTTTCCATCACCAGGTTTCAGAGGTGTGGTGGAACCGTAATTGGAATCTTTCAAAGAGCTTTTTGGGTAAACAGACTGTCAGCTCTCAGTTATAAATAAACTGCTATCAGCCATCTGAAAAAGACAAAATGATAGCAATGTACCACATGCAAAGGGATGCACACCTCAAAACTCCAAGCTATCCAAGCCCTTTTGCGTAATCTGTAACTTCCACCAACTCCATTTCCCAAATTGATCAGGAACATGGTGTAAGGAAGGTAGCTCAGGCTTTGGAGTCTGACAGGTCTGGGTCTGAGTCTAGCTCTGGTGTTCTCTAGTGATGACCTTGGGCTTGGTGTTTCATTCCTTAGCATTGCATTACCCTCATCCATTAAGTGGGGGGAGAGGGGGAATACTTCCTAGACCATAAGGTTGCTGTGAGGGTAAAAACAGATAGATAGCAAAGCACCAATATTGTACCTGGTAAATGACAGTGCTAGGGAAGATGCTGTTGATGGTAACGGTGATGGTGATAATGATGATTGTGATGGTGGTGATGGTTATGATGGTGAAGGCAATGATATTGATGGTGATAACGGTGGCGATGACGATGTTCATGGTAGCAGTTACGGAGTTGATGGTGATGGTGGTGGCATTATCAGGTTGATGGTGAAATGGCATTTGAAGACCGGGGTTGGGCCCCCAATTCTGTGAGATATACACTGGAAGCCTGAGACAGAATTGCTGCTTTAAAGAGGATTGTTTAGTGAGCTTAAACTAAAATGCGTGAAAAGCTATGCAACTAAAAATGTAACTATTTTTTATTATGACCAATGAGAATATTTAACATTTATTCAGTGTTCACTGTGTGCCAGGCAGGTACCAAGTAGTTCATGTGTATTTCAGTTAATTCTCACTGCACCTCTTTAAGAAACAAAGTATAATTCACTCCATGTCAGATTACAAACCCCAAGCTCAGAAAGGTTAAGTGTCTGACATAAGGTCACCCCGCTGGAAAGAGCTAAAGCAGGAAGTTAAGCCCAGGGCTGTCTGATTCCAGAACCCAAACTCATAACCACTGCACCACATTGCCTGCATCCCTACCAGATACACAGTGGCTATTCTAAGAGGGAAGAGGTCAGGGTGCTCTGAGATAGTAGAGGGTATGAAGGGCCAATGGTTCTTATGAGAAATTCTCACAAGTAGATAAAAGTGTATTTGAGATACATTGGAGATTGTAAACAAGCAAATCAGAGAAATACCTTGTTGACCCCAAATAGCATTTCTGCAGTTAAGATCAGGTTTCCCTTTAAAAATCCAGATTTCTTGATTTTCTTAAAAAGTTAGGTGTTCTAGCCCAGCCATTGTGGCTCAGCGGCTGAGCATGGATCCAGAAGATTGTGGTTCAATTTCTGGTCAGGGCATATACTTGGGTTATAGGCTTGATCCCCAGCAGGGGTTATGCAGGAGGCAGCTGATCAATGATTCTCATCATTGATGTTTCTATCTCTCTCTCACCCTCTCCCTCCCTCTCTCTGAAATCAATAAAAATATATTTTAAAAAAAGAAGTTAGATTTCTAGATAAACTAGACTGTATTCCAGGATGGCTTCAATAAACTGGAGCAACTGGTACCTTTACTTTAGGTGTATGTTCTTGAGTTTGCTCACTGTCCAGAGCTCCCTATTTCTTTTTCCTGCAGATTTCACTGGTTTGTACAACTGGCCTGACCCTGTAGATATTTGAAGAGTGCCCTGCTATGGAGGCTCAGACATGGAACAGGGCACAGTTCAGGTCGCAGTTAATGTTATCAGACAGAAAAAGTTTGTCCATCTGGCGCTGGCAGAGAAACAATAGCCACAGAGAATGGCAGTGGAGAAATATTGGTTATTTTATTGATGGATGGCGCCACCCAGGAGAACAGGAAGCTAATGGTCAAAAGCCTGAACTCCCCTGTGGCAGGAGTTAGAGATGTATAGGGCAAAAATCACAAAACACAGTAGGTTAGGGGGCTTGGGATCATGCTGGGAGCTGATTGATTGGAGGTGAGGAGATGAATCATTTCTTCAGGTATGAAGACAGTTCTGAGGTCTGCTCAGTGTCCCTCTGTGTGGGAAAGTAGCCATGGACCATTCCACCTTAGGGCTCAGGAACTGAAACATAATTTAGGTCAAGATGCTATCTTAAGCCTGCCAGAGGTCCCAACAGCATGACCATTATCCAGACTGCAGTCTTCTGCTGCCTTGGGGGCTGCTGATTATCCAGCAGAAAGGCTAGGTCTCTGAGGGGCAGAGGGAGAGAGGAAGATAAAGAGAGAGAAAGAGATGATTTCTAGAGCTAGAATTTAAAGCTAAATTTAATCAAAGTCTTAAGGACCCTTGGTCTCATTAGCAGAACAGACGGAGGCCTTTACCCAGTAAATGCCATAGCTGAAGAAAGTGAGGAGGACCTAGACCTCTGGTGGATCAGACCATCTCCACCCAGGAAAGATCAGTCTGTAGCTGTTGCATAGGAGTTCACCGTAATCTGCTCTACCATCAGCCAAGGCCGCCTGATTACCCATCGCCTGCTCTTCCTGCCCTCCTTGCCGGCTGCTGAACATCAGCTCCCTTTTCTCCTTCCTACAATATTTTTGTTTACCTTTCTTGTTTTTACTGTGGGCTTCCCCCTAAAGCTGTTTAGAAAGGTTATTTTTTTTCTCTTTTAAAAATGCCTTGTTTTCCATTTTCCACAATTAGTTACCCAAGTTCATGAGAAAGCAGGACCTTAGCAAGCCAACAGAATAATATAAGACCTCCTTCTACACCTTTATTGGGAAAGAGGCAGGTGTAAATAAAAAATAAACATAAGAAAACATCTTGTTTGTATCATACGTCACAATTTTCAAGGAACAGTCATGTCTACCTTGTTTGATCCTCAAAGCAGCCCAGTGAGGTGAGCAGAGTGGGAGTAAAGCATTCATTTCCCAAGACTGCAGTTCAGACTCGAAGCCCTCTCAAAGGTTCAGCGGTCAGTAAGCAAGAGGATGTGGATTAGTGCCCAGGCCTGGCCTGGAATGAATCAACCCAGACACAGCTCAGCTCTTGCCTCACCATAGTTGGTTTACGACTTTACCACGGACCTTTGCTCAGAGAGAACCAAAACTGAAAACGAAAGCCGAGGATCTGCTCCTTGTACTGCGCACCCTCCCTCCTTTCCTTCCCACAGATGTGCTAGGCAGGCGTGATGCTGACTGCAGGCCGCGCAGTGAAGGCCGGTGAATAATGCCAAGACGAGATGGCTCAAGCACTGCAGGAATGCCACCATGTAGCTGCATGGCTTCTCATGATTTTCAAAGCCATTTTGTGGCGACCCTATGTGCTGAGTGTGTGCCCATTTTACAGATGGAATTTTGCCTCTGAAAAGCTAAGCGACATACAGCTAGTAAACTGTAAGGCTGAAATTCAGTCCCAGGTCTTTGTACTTTGGGTTCAGTGCTCTTTTCACTACTGATACTCCTTGCACCTAACAGTGCCTGGCACACAGTAGGTGCTCAAGAAATGTTTGCAAAGCACGTGTTAACCGCATTGCGTCTCAAAATGACTAAAAACAGCTCACGTGAACATTTCTCCTTCAAGGCCAAGAAAACAAGGCTTCTCAAGAATCTTGCAAATCTATGGCTCAGTAAAAGCCAACAATGCTTGAAATTATCATATCATTTTCACCTGAAACAACATATAAAGCAAGAGAGAGAGAAAAACCAACACCTCTGCTGAGGCAGTAACTGCAGATAAAGTTTTTCTTACTCTTGTTGACATTCTTCTTTGCCAAGGACAATCTGTTAAGAAGAAAATATTTTCCCCTATCTACTTAAAACCACATTTCAAACCAACATTGGACAGTAAGTAGTAGAGCAAATTATTTACCCTTCTCCGGCCCCTTTTTCCGAGGTGAGTTTCCACGTCTACCACAGAGGGGGTCCCAAGATCCTCCTCCTTGATTTTTGTTCTTTTTTGTAATTTGGTGGGAGATGTGTGGGGAGTAGTTTGATAGGAAAACTTTGGCTTGGCTTGGTTCAGAGATCAGTACACAAACATGGGTAAGCGATTTAAGAACCAAACCTGTGGTCTGCCTTTCCCCGTTGGAGATCTGGCTGTCCAAACCCCTCACCTTGGCCCAAGAGGATCTGCTGCCTGATGCTCCTTTTTAATCTGGTCTAGCCCTCCCTGCAAAAGGCCAGGCCACAGTCCAGTTCTCTCTGGAAAGGGCAACCTGGGTGCTGATGGGCGAGAGTTGCTATATAATTCACCAAGTTCACAGCCTCGTCTTCCCTCTCTACTGGTGGCCCTCCTTGCCTTTATGTGGTTCAGCCACCTCTGCACCCCTCCCCGAATTAATAGGCACGTTGGACTGATGGTAGGAATGATAGACAGCAAGAGTGTGGGCCCTGTAAAAGCTATGGAGATATAAGGGAATAAAACTTTAATTTTTAAAAATTTATTATTGAAAGTATTATAGAAGTCCCCCTTTTCCCCCCCATTGACCCCCTTCCACCCTGCATACGCACCCCCCACCAGGCCTTCCCCACACTATTGTCTGTGTCCATGGGTTATGCATATATGTATATAAGTTCTTTGATTAATCTCTCCCCACCCACTCCCCCACCCCCTCCTTCCATCCGAGATTCCTCAGTCAGTCCCATGCTTCTATGTCTCTGGATCTATTTTGTTCCAGCTTTAATTTTATATTTAACCCTCTGGCATAGTGTCTTTTTCATTCTTGTTTCCTTGTCTCACTTTTTAAATCAGCCCATGCTTCCCAAAATGTCACCACTGGCCCAGCAGCGTCAATACCACTGGTGAATTTGTCAGGAATTCCAAGGTCCCACCCCTGACCCACTGAATCTTTCTGGGTGGGCCCAGCAGTTTGTGTCTTAGCCAGCCCTCCAGGCTAATCTGACGCACACCCAAGCCTGAGAACCACTGGCCCGAATAATTTCTCCAACCACTGGCCCAAATAATTTCTCCTCCCACTGGGCATCATTCTCTTAGATTCCCTCACAGCTTTCTGTCTTCTGATAGTTACATAAATGGATAAACATGTTGGATCACACTAACTGATACAGTGTCTTCAGGCCAGAATAAATGTCCACCTCTGGAGATCCAGCTGAAAGTAGTCAGTAAGGTGTGGTGGAGAGAGCAGGGACTCTCCCAGCAGACAGCACTGGGTTCAAGTTGACCAGATGTCCAAATCCACTCCTTGCTGGTTGTGGGGCTTTAAGCTGGTTATTCATACTTTCTGTATATTGTCCATGAAACGTGAATGAAAGACCGAAGTTACAGGATTGTTATGAAGGATAGCCAAGATAGCACATGGGAAGTGACTGTAGCACACATCAGTCACCTAGGACACATTCCTTTCTTCCTCTTCACCCCGTCTCCAGTAAAATCACAATACCCCGCCCCCCAACCTTGGCATTCCTCCTTGTCTCTCCCAAGGCTTTAGGAGGAGCTGAAGCTATCTCCTGAGGTCAGTCAAAAGACCAAAATATCTCTCAGTCTGTTGTCTAATCAAGATGCCCAGCCTCTACCCTCAGGTTTGGAATGTGACCAATATAAATAAGTTGTAATGTAGTCCTTTCATGTGATCTAATGTTTTGGTAACTGTCATTGGAAGAGGGTAGAAGTGAGCATAGAATCTAGGGCATGGAGATCCAGTGTGAGAATTTGTTAGTATTCAGCCAAAACTATCCAACAGAGAGAAAGTAACAGGTACTTTATCAGAGGAACCCTAATGATTTTGCCCCTAAAAAGGAGGAGGGGCAGTTCAGAGTTTTCCATAGTCTGGGCAGGACAGTCCTTAAAAATATTCTATTCCCACTGTGCTGAGTCTGCACTCATAATTTCTCATTTATTGAGTTCTTAATATATGCCTAATCCTAAACTGTTAAATGATGCATATGCATTAGTACCTTGAATCCTAAGAAGTAATTACTATTACCCCCTCACCAGCCCTCAATATGCAGATGAGGTGGGAAAGCATTTATATGCATATATGTATAACCCAAGAACACAGACAATAGTGTGGTGAAGGCCTGGGGCAGATGCGGAGATGTGTGTGGGGTAGAAGGGGTTAACGGTGGGGGGGGGGAGGGAAGAGGACATCTGTAATACTTTCAACAATAAAGATAAATTTTAAAAACACATGCACACACACAAAAACAACCAAGAAGAACCCTGAGATTTAGAAGCTAAAGGCAACTTGCCTGAGAGCACCAAGACCTGGGATTCCACTACAGGACCACTAAACTTTGAATTCCTAATTCAGTGTCCCAGGTAGCTCAATATGAGGGAGTGAATCTCCTGAGTAGTAGAAACCAGTACTCTATTCTCTGGAAAGCTTAATGCTCTCTCTACAAATCAGTCAGTTGGCATTCTGATTTCTAATTCTATCTCTAGTTAGTTTCCTTATGAGTCAATCCTGGGAGCTTGATAAACTCAGGGACAGCTGAGTGGATAAAGTGCCTAAAGCTACGAAGGTGAGTGTTAGGTCTTATCTGAGGTTCCCTCACCAAGAAATTGCCTACCTGAGCAGACCTGCTGAAGGCAGCTAGCCAGACAGCCAATTATCTTCTTTCATACCACTTTAAATGCAGTACAGTTCAACCACTGCTATACAATACTATTCAGAGAAAAACATAGTACAACTAAGCTGGAAGGAGCAAGCCTCTAGGAGCTTTAAGAAGATAATGGAGTTAAGTGCAGCAAGAAATTCTAAGTTAAAGATGGCAAAGAGCTTTCATTTTAAGTGACACATTCAATCAACTGGGATTGGCTGGGATGCTGCATTAAGAAAGATTATGAGGCCACTTCTGGGCTAAATAGTAGAGGGTTCCATGATTGGTTAGCAATGTCTTCCTTGATCATAGGAGGTGGGTGTGGGGCCCTTGTGTCGTATTTATTATTCCTTCCCTAAGTGCTAGAATCTCTGTTGATGTTGACAATAATATCGAATGTAGCGTCCAATTGCATTTAGGTAGAAAATAACATATTTTGAAAATATTTACCAATGTTGACTTGTATGAAATCGTATGGTAGGGTACTTGCTGGTATATGTGCAAATTTGAATTCACTTTTTGGGACCTTTGTCCCCAAAGATTAGTTTCCACCTTGGCATGGTAAAAGGTAAAGGGAAAAAATCCTTTTAGTGTAAGAAATTTGGGGTTTCATTTGGGTGCCAGGTTTTCTTGTGAATAGGCATAGATGTGGCTTTTGGAACATGGGTCTATTTATCCCACATAATTACAAGATCACAAGTTAAACATTTTAAAGGGATAAAAAGCAGTTTGCTTTTTATTTTAAATGTTGTGATGAGAGATGTATCTGTTCTGTAAATTGGAAATGTAAGTCTCCAAAACTACATTTTAACTGTCATGATTTGCAAATCATGTGACTGTGTAGAGACTTTAAAAAAAAATTTACAGGTGGGTTATTGAAATTCATAATAGAATTTAGCAAGCTTGGTGGATATAATTCCACTGTACAAAAAATTAATTGTATTTCTGTGTGCCAACAATAATTAGAAAATAAAAATTTTAAAGTATGATATACAGGGTGGGACAAAAGTAGGTTGACAGTTGTTCGTATGGAAAATAATACAATAACTAATAAGTAAGAATACAAGAATAAACTATGTTTTGTGTACCCACAGCTGTAAATCTACTTTTGCCCCACCCTGTATAATAGCATTAAACAAGCATGAAATAAGCAAGGACCAACCTAGTGAAAGATGTATAAGACTTCTACACTGAAAACTATAAAACAGAAATGAAAGAAGACGTAAATAAATGAAGGACTCTTTCATGTTCATTTATTAAAAGACTTAATATTTTTCTCCCCAAATTGGTCTATAGATTCAATGCAATCTGAATCAAAATCATAGCAGATTTGTCTGTGTGCGCGTGTTTGTGTGTATGCATGCACATGAAAAAAACCAGCAAGTTATTAGTGAGGATAAACTTTAAGAAGAAGAAACCTGGAAGACTTTCATACCAGATCTTAAGATTTATTATAAAGCTACAGCAATTAAAAAGTGCAGCGATGGCATAAGAACAGACAAATAAACCAATGAAATAAAATCCAGAGATGACTCCCACATGTATGGTCACCAGATTTCTGACAATAGTGTCATCACTGTGCAGTGAGGAAAAGATGGCCTTTACAACGAGTAAGGCTGAGTCAGCTGGATTTCCATATGGGGAGAATCAGTGAATCGTGACCCCTACCTCACACCACTCACAAAAATCAACTTCAGATGTGAAAGGAAAAACAATAGTCTTCCAGAGATAACATAGGAAAATAGTTTCATCACATTGGGATGAGCAGTGATTTCTTAAACAGGGAATGAAAAACACCAACTGTGAGAAAAAGTGGATAAATTGAACTTTATTAAAATTAAAAGCTTCTCATCAGTAGATATTGTCAAGAGAATGAAAAGGCAAGCTACAGAGTTGGAACAGGTATTTGCATACATTTAACAAAGGATATGTATCTGTACTATATATTTTTTAAACTCTTATATATCAGTAAGAAAAAGACAGCTAGTGTAATAGAAAAATGGGCAAAAAAAAAAACTTGAGTAGGTGCTTTACAAAAAAGAGGATATGAAAATGGCCAGTATGAGGGCTCAACATTTTACCAGGGAAATGCAAATTAAAACCACAGTGAGATACCCACTGAAACAGCTAAATTGTAAAAACTGAACTTCAAATCATGTGTTGGTGAGACTGTAGAGCAACTGGAACTCTTGTGTAGTCCTGGCAAGTCAATTGGCACAACATTGAAAATTATTTGGCATTATCTACTAAAACTAAACACATAAACACTCTCTGATATAACCAATGTCACCCTTACATATGTAAAAAACAGAAATGTATATATATGTGCACCAAAAAAACCTGTAGAAGAGTTCATAGCAGCATTATTTGTAATAGCAAAAAACCGGAAACAACACAAATATTCATCAACAATAAAATGGAAAAATATATTGTGTAATATTCATAGGATGCAATACTATGCAGCAGCGGGAAGAAATGAATGTCTGCCCCACACAGCAACATGGAAGAATCTGACAATAATTATATGGTTGAGTAAAAGGAGCCAGACACAAAAGAGCACACACATACTACGTGATCTAAGTCCATGTATACAAATTCAAAACCAAAACTTATTGTAAGAGAAGTCAAAAGAGCAGTTCTCTTTGGGTGGAGCAGGAATCCATCTGGGTCAATGAAAATGTTCTATATTTTTATTTAGGTGGTGGTGAGGACAATGATTTCACTTTAAAAAACGAATCTGTAGAGATAGAAGTCATAGTAGTGGGAATAGTGCATTTGAAGGGGCACAAGGAAAGCTCCTGGGAGCGGGTGATGCTACGTATCTTGATCTAAGTAGTGGTTACAATGTTTTCTTTGTAAACATTCATCAACACCTATGGTTTCTGCCCGTTTCAGTGTGGATTTTTTAATTCAATAAAACTTTACTTTGAAAAAAAAAAGTTGTGTATTTGAGGGAGGGAAGGCAGTAAAAGCCCAAATAATATGGACTGACCATCCTCATTGCTGGCAACAATAATAGAAAATATTTATTGAGTGTGTAGTACGAGCCAGGTACTGGGCTAAGTACTGAACATGGACACTCTTACTTAGTTCTCACATGTTGCGTGAGGATCAATCCTATTATTACCCCCATTTTACAGGCAAGAATCTGAGGCTTGGCAAGCTTGTGGGACTTGACCAAGAGCTCATGGTTAGTAAACACCAGAGCTAGGATTTTAGCTCTGACAATGTCAAATGGAAGGACGGAATTCAAATATGTGTATATATATATATATGTGTATACATATATGTGTATACATATATATGTGTATATGTGTATATATACATATGTGTGTGTGTATTTATTGATTTTTAAAAAGATTTTTAATTGAATTTTTGAAAGAGAGAAAGGGAGATGGAGAGAGAGAAACATCGATGTGAGAGGGAAATATCCATCGGCTGCCTCCTGCACACCCCCTACTGGGGATCGAGCCCGCAACCTGGGCATGTGCTCTAACAGGGAATGGAACCAGTGATCTTTGGTACTTGGGATGGCGCTCAACCAACTGAGCCACACCAGCCAGGGCAAATAGTGTTTCTTTTTAAAGGAAGAAAGAAAAAGGAGTGTGTGTCCCTGACATCTGGTTATGGATGCACTCAGAAAGCTGCCCTCTGTCTACTTGCCCAGTGGATTTGCCCTCAGCCTCTCTGGCCCAACAGAAGGATGCTGTGAATTGGCTTTTCCTTCACATGTCCTCAGCCTCCAGGACTGAGGAGGGGCGGGTGTGTTTGCGTTGGATCTCAGGGAATTGCTGTGGCTGTGGCTGGCACTCAGTGGGTTTCCTGTAACTGGGAAAGAGTGATGTAATGGTATTTTACCAGGGTGGAAAACGGGCCTGGCCGTGAGGGGTGTGTGCAGCCGCCCTCTGTCAGGCCCGGCCTCACACAGGCCCTCGCTGATCCATAGTGCATCCCTGGCACACATACCTTCACTTCTCCTCTCTGAGCCTTGAGACAGTCTCTTCTAAGAACCCCATGACTGAAAATACTAATAGTTGGGTCATTTCCAAGCACCACCTCTCACTGAGAACTTAGAATTGCTCATCAGCTAGAAATGTTTCCCTGGTCTGCATTGGAAAGTAAGATGGGAAATTTTGCTGGGGGAAATTCTACAGAGGTTTTTCAGAGGCCTCTTGGTGAGTGACCGATTTCTGTCACTTCTTCAAGACTGTAAAGAAATCCAAGTAGCAGACAGCCATGAGACTCCTGAGGCAGGGGAACATTCTAGCATTTGCAGATCAGGTGCCTCTTTGGGGCGTGTGGAGAAGCAGGAGACACTCAGGAATGGAGACCTTTGGCTTCCCTCAGAAATATGAGCATGACCCTTGAGCAGCCAGGGGAGATACCCGCTCTCCACCTTCAGTGCCCGACCAGGCTGTTACAGTCCCCTTCCTCCCACAGTGTTCAGAGTGACTCCACAGGATTCTGCTCCTCCCCAGTATGTCTCAAGGGCTTAGAAGTTCAACCAATATTTCTAGAAAAATCACCAGCACCCACAGATTCTCCTCAGCCAGTGATTTCTCACTGGGCTGCCCTGCATTTATACTACATTGACCCATTCTCACCATTTATCCAGTTATGTATCTTTTATTAATCCATCTATCGGCTTACTGTCTTACTCATTTAACAAAGGTTTATTGACTATCTACTATGTACTTTGGGGAATCAGCTGTGAATCAGAGACACTCTTCTTCTTTTTCCCAAGTCATACAGCTAAGGGTCCCGAACTCAATTTTTATGTGTGATTGTACATCCAGATAGAATTTATTGAGCACCTACTATGTGCTAGGCACTGTTCTCTTACATGTAGTACTCTCATTAATTCTCACAGTACTCCAGGAGAAATTTCTGTTTTATAGATGAGGACACTGAGACAGAGAAGCTAATAATAATCTTCGTTAGGCCCCCTACCTAATAGTGGCACCTCTGGGATTTCAGCCAGGCAGTGCTATTCCGCAGTCTGTGCTCCCAGCCATGTCCTTTGTCTATACAGATAAACAGAAAAAATCTGAAAGGCTATAACCAAATATCAATCAAAGTTAGATTGTTATTTGGAGGTAGGGAGAGGGTAGAATGACTAGTAATCTATATTTTATTCTTGCTCTATATTATGTATTCAGTCTCTCTTTCTTCCCCTCTCCTCCTTCTTTTTTACTTGTACTATGAGAAAATGTCAGTAAGGTTATACAGGCATTTAAAGAGCAGGTTAGCAGGAGTGAGGCCGTGCAAGGGGTGGCTGGTGGGCAGGAGCTCGCATTTGGGCCGAGGCCTGACAGATGAAGACACCGTTCTCTTAGGAGGTACCACAAGAGAAGGTGTCTGCCCACCTCCAGGATTTGTTCAGCTCCTCTGCCCAACCTGGGAGCCTCTGTGGTGACATTGCCTGGTATTGGCAATTAGGAAGCTTCTAAAGTAGGTAGGATTTTTTCGTGAGCATGCCATCCACTTGAGAACTGCTTGAGCTCAGGGAACAAACCCGTTGCATAATCACCAGCCCAGGGAAGGTTAAACGCACAAAAATACCTGCTTCATGGAGTAAGGCGTAGTATCAGCTCGGTCACTATGACAAGTGACCAGGGACCCAGGCTGCAGACGTCCCCTTGCCCTAACCATTACCCCGGAGTGAAATCAGCAATCATGTTATTTTTATTTCAGTGATATTCTCTTATTCTGGTGTCAGTACGTTTGTTTATTTACAGCAATAAAAGATAGTGTGTTTCCTTTGCTCAAAGAGAAGAACCCATAATTCCACATTCCTACTGTGGCAGGCATTTTGCCCTTTAGGTCATTTAATCTTCAAAGCAAATGTATGAAGTAAAACGTGACCATCCCCATTTTACAGATGAGAAAACTAAGGCTGGGGGAGGTTAAATAACTCATCATCTAGCAATTTTACAGGAGATGAGCTGATAATCAAAAGGAAGCTAATCTTAGAAAAAGTAGAATAAACTTAAGAAAAATGCTGCTACTAAATAAAATGTATCCAGATCACTGGTGTGGATGTTGAAAATGAAAGCCTTAGGGAGGACACCTATTCTTTTGAGAATTAACTTGTTTCTGGAAACTAGACCTGAAAGCCTATTTGGTCACCCAGTGACATATTCAGACTAAAACCCTGCCTTCTGTACACAACATGGTGAGGTTATGTTGGGAAGTTGTGTTTAAGTCTGAAAGCAACAGGAAGCTGTTGAAAAGTTTTCCCAGGGAACTGGCCTGGTCTGATTTGTGGTTAAAGCTCCTGCTGGGAGCTGAGAGGATACTGGATTGAATATCTGCCTTCCCAGCTGGACACTAAGCCCTGTTCTTATTTGCTATTTAATCACTTGTACCTGTCTTTGTCCATTCAAATGTCAACTCCATGGGAATAGCCTTATCTATTTTCCCATTACGGTATCACTTGTGGCTGGACCAGTGTTTGGCCTGGAATAGGCTTCTGATAAGTACTTGTTGAATGAGTGAGTGAATGAATGAATAAATGAATGAGTGAGTGAGTGAGCAAATTAATACAAGAACGAGAGTGAATGAAGTATCACAAAGATGAACATAAAATGTGGCAAGTGCTGTGAATGAAAAGCATGGAGGGCCAGGAAATCCTGCAAGCAAAGAGTTTGACTAGGAGTGGGAGGCAGTAATGGCTCTAGCTTGGAGGCAGAAGTGAGAAGTAATTCAAGGCATATTGATGACATAAAAGTAAAAGTAATAGGACTTGCTGATATATTGCTGTGAGATATGGAGGCAGGGGATCGTGCTAGATATGAAGGCGAGCTTCCTTCCCTCAGCCCTCCAAGCTGGATATTTGATTCAATTCAACTTAGGATGAGTGAATGGCTGTTTCCCAAGTTGTTTATTAGCAGTTTGTACAGAAAACCTGCAGAACAGCAACCATGATTTTCTAAATAATGAGATTCTCTCTCTGAAAATAGGGGAATAACGGTGATTATTTTTATAGTACCTACAGGAATCAGTTGGTAGCAGTTTCTCTGTGATGTTTGCTTCAACACTCCCACCCTGAATCTCCTGGTATTTCTATAAGGTTTCCATGGCTAGGTTTCCATGACACCACACAGTCAGTTTCATCTACTCTATCAAAAAAAAAAAAAGGTCAGAATAAAAGCGTTTTCCTCTTTTCCTGCACCTGAATGAATGCACCCACTCTCCAGTGCCCCAAAACACACACTCACACTCACACACACTCTCTCTGCTCCTAGCACAGAGATAAACATATATTTACAACAACCACCGATTGACTTGCCTATGTGGATTCAAATAGCTTTCCTATCTTATAGGCTTCTGTGGACCATCTGACTAACATTTATAAAGATAATTTCCAAGTTAGGTATTGTTCTACTTTGGACTCTGACAGTGATTCTCTTGAGGTTATTTGCCGAAAGCCGGCATTCTTGGTTTACAAATTACAAATAAAATTCACGTTTTGTCCTTGAAGACCTGCTGTTATTTTATTATCTTGATTTCAAAAGCTAATAGCCAAGGAGATTATTTTCGCATATGTGTATAAAGCGTAGATTTTCCTTTCCCTTCAGCCCCCTTCAGAATTCGTTGGCTAGACCCAAGCCCTCCTGAGCTTGCCCTGCGATGGATTTTATTTGCAGTTTCTGAATCTTTGACATGCATATTTTGGCTGAGCTCACAGAGGGTTCATTCACAAGTTTCAGGAGGTCTTCACTCTCCATATCCAAGTTGTGCTTTTCTGCCACACAGTGGGCTATTGACTCCCTATTGGATGTATTTCTCTAGTAATGTTTCCAAGTCATAAAGCTAAGATGACTAAATAAACAGCGTGTGGACTCCATCACCCAGGCTTCCTCCTTTGACTGTAGCATGTTGACTTGGGTGGGTGCACCTGTCTTTACATGGTGGACAGTTTGTTTTTTTTAATCCTTACTCTAGGATTTTTTTTTCCATTGCTTTTCAGAGAGTGGAAGGGAGAGAAAGAGAGAGATCAAAACATCGATGAGACATCGGTTGGTTGCCTCCCGCATTTTCCCGACCTGGGCCAGGTTGGGGATTGAGCCTGCAACCGAGGTACGTGCCCTTGGCTGGAATCAAACCCAGGACCCTTCAGTCCGAGGGCCAACGCTCTAGCCACTGAGCCAGACTGGCCAGGGCCATTGGTATGTGCCCTGACTAGGAATCTAACCCACACCCTTAGCATATTGGAATGACGCTCTAACCAACTGGGCTACCCAGCCAGGGCCAAGTGATCATATACATTTATGTGTCTCCATTTCATAAAGGGCTCCATAAAGGAGCTTTTTGATGCCCAGTTCACACAAATAAAAGAATGTTTCATTTAAAAAAAAATCTCTTTGGGGATTGTTCTGCCATGGCTGTACACAGAACTCTGAATAAGAATATGAGACAGTTTCAATAGACAGGTGTCTGAAATACACCGCACTGCCCCGACAGCTTTTGGGCATGTGCTTCCTTTTTGCTTACCTTGTGTGTAATGTGTATGGGGAGTGCGGGGAGGAAGGCGTTGTTGATCATGTTTCGGACTCTTCAAACTTTTGCCGCTGCCTGGTTCTTGCCAGAGCTGACAGTGCTCCCCATGTTCTGGGCTCTGCTTTTCCTCATTTCGTGCTGTCACTTGACCTTGCTTCTCCGTGGTCCAGCCACTTGTCATTTTTTTCAATTCCTTGACACTTCATTTCCTTCCCACCCAGTGCTGGAAAACTCACACTGCACATGCCCACACACACTCACCCCCCCCCCCCCATCACAAACGATCTTCTGCCCGATCAGCTCCCAGTCATCCTTCCTGCCTGAACTTACGCCCGCCTCTGCAGGGGCACCCACTGCTTTCTCATCTTAAACATTCTCATGGAACCTGCTCTTCCCTCTGGGGCACTCGACGCAGTTGGCAACTCTATAACCATCCTTTATCCATGGCAGCCTCTACTCAGGATCTTTATAAACCCTGTGAGATCAGACGCTGGACCATTGTCACCTCAGCCTCACACGTAGAGCCTGGCAGCTAGTTGGCTTGCAATAACTATTGAATGGATGGATGGATACGCATGGGTGCGCGTTTGTTTCTGTCAGGGAATGGGAATGTTGCTAATGTAACTTCCAGAGTGCATTTGTGTTTTTCTTTAATTCAGGCTGTTCTGATAAACAGAAAGTAGAATTAACACTGTTCTTCATATGATTCAACATCTTTGCTAATTCTGCTTACAGAATCAGAGTCTTCATTCAGTCACATAAACACCATAAATGATTCACGCGCCTCTGGTTAGCATTCAAAGAAGAGAAATCTATTTATACTACTTACGAATATCATATAAATACCACGTCTCGTTAACTATGCGTCTGTGTTCATTTCAGCTCAATCACAGAAACAGCAATTACTCTTCTCTAACACCATTAACAACCTCATAATATGCCAGAGATAAATTACCCAATAAACAAATGTTTAAATACATTAGCAGGGACTAATTGAGGGCTATGTTACATACTCTGGACAGTCAGCAGCAGTCACCTCCCCTTCGTTTCCCCCTTCCCTCTCCACCACCCCACCGCGGAGCAGCCTGTGGAATTTGGGGCAGCTCCAAGTAGATAGGATGGAGAATACAAATAGGTACACGGACGCTTACAGAGAAACGATACAGGAAGGCCCCGTCACTCACTACTGACTGGTACAATACAGCTGGGAATGCAATTTTGATCATGTACCAGATAATTCAAATAGTTGCAGAATGGAGAAAGGTTGATAAAAAGCACATGAGGAAACAGAGAGCTTAAAATAGTCAAGATTGCATACCAAGGCCAGGTCTGAATTCTAGCTACGAGTGGTCTGTGCCCATCCAAAAGCTGGCTTGGGGAGAAATGGTCATAGTATACTTCTGCTGGTGAATTTACGTTTAAACACAGGAACCAAGGCCCTTTAGAATTGCCTTACACTTTGGCTTCCAAGTTTGTAGTCTAGTCTTGCCTAAAGGATCCAGCAACCCGTGGAATCATGGGAAATGGGTTTTGTGGTTCACTAACAAACCCTCTTCCAGGACTTAATCTATGAGGACTGTAGTGCTGAGAGTTCTGTGGCAATATACACCAAATGCCCACAGTACAATCCGGAATTGTAGCTTCTGGTTTCTTTTAAATTCTGTCAAGCAAAATAACTAATTTTTCAAAGCTTGAATTAATTTTTATGAATTTGCCATCTTAGAAACCACCCTCTCAAATGTGTTGTTTGGGGTGTTTTGAAAATTAAAGCAATACATGCTCTTTGAAATATATATCTATATAGTATATAAACATATAGCCATCTGTATAGCTACGTAAATATAGACAGCTACATAAAATAGTACTGATATTTATAAATTAAGAGTAAAAGTCCTTCATTTGTTCCTTCTCTGATGCAAATCATATCCTGTTCCCCAGAGATATTTGATATATTTACTTTTATTTTTACACAAATAGGATGCTACCATATATGCAGTTCTATAGTATTTTTTGTCTTTAAGATGTGTTTTAAATGTCCTAATGGGGGGAGTTGGCTAAAGGGTACATGGGACTTATTTTGCAGCTTCTCATGAGTCCAAAAATAGTCCAGAATAACATGTTCTTGAAAAAGCAATAAAATTTTCACTTAAAAAAAAGTTTCCTTTACCGTGTCACTTCAGTACATTGCACTACCTCATTCTGTTGAATGGGTTACTAATATTTTGTTGCTAAGTTATATGATAATTCTTTTAACCAGTCTCCTATTGACAGGCATTTAGGTCATTTCCCAGTTTTTCAATATTATTATAATGTACTGTTACCTCTAGTTGTGGTATAAGCTAAGCACCTCACCTGTTTCCCTTGTTCTGTAGGAGGCATGAATCTAACCTTCACAACTTCAGGTCATCGTGTCAAGAAAGTTTCCATATTAGCAGATTTGCATTTTTGTAAAGAATATCTAGCCAGAGCAGACACAAGCATATTACTGAAAGTTTTGTGTCTACTCTCCTAAAGTTGCCTCTGCTTTTTGGCTGTGGTTTCTCCCAGAGGGGCGCATGTTCACCAGATCCTTCCTATGTGTTTGCAGGAGACTTGAGGGGACCTGCATGACTGAGCAGCCTTCAACCTTGACAGTCAAAAAAACAAAATTCATCTGCAAATTCAACCAAGAGGGGAGAAAGAGCTTCTCTAATTGGTTGAAAACAAAAAGCTTCTAAAAAAATTGCTTAAAACTGGGCAGTTGCCAGGCCTCCTAAATTTGGCACCTCTTCCTATTTGACAACCAATGAGAGAAATTTGCCATCATAAGACATATCCATTTTTATATTTATTAATGTAACAAATTCAGGAGCCTCCACTATGTGCAGGGCACTATGACATTGGTATTGAGATACAAAGATAAATAAGACACCCTCTGTATCCCCAAAAAGCAGTCTCTCTAAACCAGTAGTCCTTAGCCTCTTCTGCACCTGTTGACCCCTTTGAGAATCTGATGAAAACTGTGGAACTAGAAAACTGTGCATGCACACTCCCCCCAACCCCAAGTGATCTTAGCTAGTACCCTGACTTGGAAGCCAACCGTTAAGCTGTGGACCTAGGTTAAGACCCCTTCGTCTATTAGGCATGCAAGATGGGCAACTGGAAAAATTAGAGAACATCTAGCTGCAAAGGTTCTCTAATGAAGAAAGTAGTCATACCTTATAGAACTTCACATTTACAAAGTGCTTTCTCTTATCAACGTCCTCTTGCAGTAAGCCAACTCTATTTCTGTCAGATGAGGTAGTATGCTCAGGGATGATGTGATTAGCCCAAGGCCACTCAGCTATCAGCTGAAGAACTCTGACCAGAAGCCAAGTCTATGATGTGTAGTCTGTTTTGCCAAATGGAATAGAAGACTAATATGAAATTCCATGAGCAAGGTTTTAAAAGGAAATCCTAGTGTCCACATACTAAGATGAAATGTTCTGAATAGTCATTAGGGTTACCTTTATAGAGGTACATTTTCAAATTTTAGACAGTATTTCTCTCTCCTTCCCTCCCTCCTTTCCTTTCTCCTTCTATCCTCTCTCTTGCTTTCTTACTCAGTATGTATTTGTTTCAAAAATCAAGTAGTCCCCCCTATTAAATTACATATTCCTTGAGAACAGGGACTATAGTTGGTTTATTTCCATTACCTTGGTGCCTAACAAAGTACCTGGCATAGTCAGCATTAGTCTGTTGAGTGAATGAAAGTTTATTACACAAAGAAAGAGACTAGCAAGATAAACTTCTAGTAAATGTGTTCCTCAATTCATGTTCTGCTTTCAAAGAGTATCTCCAGGACATGAAAAGTGTCATCAGTTCATTGGCATATTTCTCATTGTTTTTCCTGCATTTTTTGTTTTCCATTCTTCCCAATTTTTTTTAAACTGTCTGTGATATTTGATAAGTGGAACCAAGCTGGGTTGAGTCTAGTTTAAATTTTCAACACTAAGCAGTCTTTCACTTCATGTAATCAAAAAATTTCCACGTTCTATGCCAAACTATAAGACACTTTCAGCAATAATTTAATTATTTAAATCAGTTGCAGGGTTTGGATATTTTTTAGCAGAAAGCTTATTTTTTTAAAAATAGGAAAAAGCCAAACTGTAACTTAACCACCCGACCCAAGACAAATGACAACTTTAGAAGCAATGTGGTTGCTGAAACAATAAATAAATGGTTTAGCTCCTCTTGGGTCTTGGAAACTATACCTACCCTTGCCAAGAAGGAGCAAGGGAATAAGTCTGCCATTTAACCACACTGAACTCCTTGAAGGAAGGGTCTATTCCTGATCCATCTTTGTATGATAGAAAATTTTCTGGCACACAGTGAGTACTCAGTAAATTTTTACTCAATTAAATTGGATTTTTGCAATATTTATACATATCTGTAATACATGTTTATATGTGCATACATATTGTATAAATATCCTATGTGGGTGAATATCCTAAAAGGGCAGATTATGCCCCATATCTTCCCATATACAAACTGTAAAAAGCCCATAGCACTTGTTTGTATGTGACCACAGCAAAAGTCAGGTGTGTTACAGAATTCCGTCTAATATGTGCATACTCTGTATTATACTCTGCACTCTGTATGTGCATACTCTGCATACCAATTCTTTATAATCCTGTCTCTGAAACATTTTCCTAAATATAAAGGTAAAATGATCCATTATAATATATACTTAGTGTATGCTCTTTTTTTTTTTTTTAATTCTCTCCTGAGGATATTTTTTCCATTGCTTTTCAGAGTGAGTCGAAGAGAGAGAGAGAGAGAAACACTGATGTGAGAGAGACACATAGAGTGGTTGTCTCCCGCACATGCCTTTGGGGCCAGGGATTGAACCTGCAACTGAGTTACATACCCTTGGCTGGAATCGAACCTGGGAATCTTCAGTCCGTGGGCCAACACTCTAACCACTGAGCCAAACTGGCTAGGGCAGTGTATGCTTTTAAACTCAGGCCAAGACTAGAGACTACTACCCCACTTCAGGCAGTTTCCCTACACCACACAGTCCATTGTTTTGGTCCAGGGTGGGGGGGTAGGGGGTGTGCCACTGCACCGTCTTCAGCTGAGTATTGTTCAGCATTATCTGTTGTCACTCTACAAGAATGGCCTCTTCTTGCCATTCATTTTGGCCTTGATGGACAGTTCTGATCCACAATAGCTGACAAAGGTGACAGCTGGTGGAGTGAGACTCACAGTAAAGAAGCTAAGGAAAGGCAAAACAATGTTAAAATGCCAGTTTTATGAAAGCTCAATGTGCTTTTAAGGAAATGGCTGACAAAATAGAGGGTTCAGTCAGCAGATCATTGGGGATTTATGGAAGTTGTGCAACAGTATCAAGAGTTTAGATGTCACTGTAGCCAGCAGCTGGAAGCACCCAGGACCCAAGGTAAGTCAGGACTCAGAGGCATTAAAGGAACCAGAAGAGCAAAGGCTAAAAGCATAGTCAAAGAAACATACTTTAATCCTTTGCGGTCGTTTGTCTACTCTCACCCACCAAAGCTTTTTTACTGTTCCGGTCGTATGTCTACTCTCAGCCACCACAGCAAGGAACCGTACGAATCTTAACTCTATTCATTCATGTATCAGTTCATAATTTCTCTGAAAGCTCTTAATTCCGACTAGTACGACACCCATGTCCAAATTTAATACGACCACAAAGGGTTTATAATTCCCTACTGAGCAGTTTCAGTTAGGATTCCCATCTTCAGGAACACATGGCATACTTATCCCATGAAGTTCTTAGCTTTCTACTACTCAGAAGCACCTAGTCATTCCAGGAACAATAAGGTGGCCCAGGAGAAAGTTCCAACCTACCTTCTTTTCTAAATTACTTTTGCAACAATGAAAACTAAATTGGGCAAAACACTTAGGGCCACTGTAACACTCAACACACAATAATTCTACTTTCTCTAAAACCACCTCTCCCTGTTTGGGGAGTGAGTCCTGGAGGCTCTGAAGAAGGGGCCTAGAGAACTCTACACTTCTCTTCTTTGTGCTCCCCAGCCCACAACGGCTGGGGTGAAATGTGGTCACTCTCTACCAACACCTAATTTAGCACCCTGGCTCTTAATAAATATTTATGTCTATCAAATGTACTTATAGGAAACAGCTTGGAAATGAATTGTCTCATTTTAAGCAGCTGCTTGGGAATTGTGCATTTTTCAAAAACTGAATTAACTTGTTCATAAAAACAAATGATTCCATGATATTCTTTTAGTGTTAGTTTCAAAGTCACACAACCCAGAGAATAGCTCCCTTACTAAGAGGAAATTACTCAATTTTTAAATTAAAATGACAGTGTGGTATTCATCTGATCATTCAGTGAACATTTGAGCAGTTATTATGTGTCCAGCACTGTTCTATGCACTGATAATGCAGTAGTGGACAGCAAGACAGGCTTTCATGGTGATTACATTCTAATAAGCAGAAATATATATACAAATAAATAGATATGTAATGTCATGTACCATGAAGACAAAGAAAGGAGAGAAAGGGGATAAAGAGTGATGAGAAATGCTATTTTACAAAGAGTAAAAGGTATCTCAGAAGAGGTAACATTCAAGTAAGTGACCGAAATGGAATGACAGTGCAAGTCATATGAATACCTAGAGAGTTCCAGGTAGATGGAACATCCTTGGCCATACTCAAGCAACAGCAAGGAAGCCTGTGAGGATGAGAGAGGAGGAAATGAGAGGACAAAGTTGAAGAGGTAGGACTTTGGGTATCATTCTAAGCATGATGGAAAGTTACAGGAGGCCTTTGAGTAAGGCATGATCAGATGAAACTTTGGATTAAACACCCCAAACAACTTCAAAACCACTGAAGTAAAAACTTTTAATTCCAAAGTTGAGCTAGATATTTAGGGAACCCCTTTCTGTAATAACACATCTAAGAGTAATGGACATACAAGTGTACACTGTGCTGGTATAAATGTAAGGAAGTACCTTGAAGGCTAAAAATATAAGTCCAGAAGGGTAATTAAGCACTGAAGTAGCATTTGCCAAGGGTGGATCTGCCAATTCTTGTGACTTAGATTCTTAATTTTAAAAGGTCTTTCATCTAAAGGATGGAGGTAAATCCTGAGATATAAGCAAAGTAGACACTAGGTCATGAGACTTATAGTCGACACTTCATTGGTTAAAAAAAGAAAAGAACCATCCTACAGAGGAAGATTGTGAAGATAGATGCCTATTTGGGTTAAGGCCTTAGGTGACATGGTAAAATATAAAGAGTCCCTCTGAGAATTCCTAAGTATAATAATGAAATCACAGATTTTGGACCGTAATTCATAAAAACTTTGTGAAAAAAGAAAGAGAGGAAGAGGAGGAAAGAAGGAAGAAAGGAGGGAGGGAGGAAGAAAGAAGAGGGAGGAAGGGAGGAGAAGGAAGGAAGAGGAGGAGAAAAAATTTAAAGTAGTATGGGGTCAGGAGTTTCTGTGGAAGCCTACTTCTGCCAACACAAATCCTCTTGGGAATAATGCATTTTTAAAATGGGCCTCAAAAATATCTCACAGATGTTTGCAAATAACTTGAGATCACTATCAAAAATCAATACGGGCATGAGAAAATAAACCACCACAAGGGAGAGATAATAAGACTACAAACTACAGAATCAGACAAAAAGTCTACTTATATTCAAAGTATCAGCTGTGGAACATAAAAATATTTAAATAAATGTTTGACTAAATGAAAGATGGTATTGAAGTTAAAGAAATGGAAACTATCAAAATTGACTGAGCAGATATGAAAAAGAACCAAACATATTTTCTGTAAATATAAAAATTAAAATTGGAAATTCAATGGAGGGATTAAAAACTGATTAGACATAACTAAAGAGAAAATTAATGAACTGGAAGATAGAACAGAAGAAAATATACAGAAGGAAGCACAAAGATCAAAAAGGATTTAAAAATAAGGGCGGGTAAGAGACAAAACAGCGATAAAGTGTATACATACATTTAATTAGGGTTACAGAAGAAAATTATAGAAAGAAATAAAATATTTGAAGATGAAAGGGGCTTATAATTTTCTAGAACTGATGAAACACTTAAATTTAGAAATCCCAAGCATAGTTTAGAAGGAGGAGGAGGCAGGAGGAGGAAAAAAACACAAATGAACAAATGAAAAGAAATAATACATGCTTAGACATATAGTGAATATTGCACAACTGAAAGCAGAGAAAAAATATCTGAATTGTGAAGTTTTTAAAAGTTAGAGTAGAATTAAAATATTTTATAACAGTAATTTTTGTGCACTACTGCTATAGCAGCAGTTAAAGGGAAATGTAATGCTTATATTAGAAAATAAGAGAGGCTGTAAATTATCTTGGTAAATATCTACTTTGGGTATTAGTGAAATTTTTTAAAAGCTAGAAGGAAATGATAAAGACAAGAGTAGGAATGAATAAAATAAAATTCAATAGAAATGATTAAAAAAGTGGTTCTTTGAAAAGACTAATAAAATTTATAATACAGTAAATAGCAAGATTTGTCAAGGTTAAAATAAAAGAAGGCACAAATAAACAATATTAGAAATGCAAAAGAGAGTATAATTAACATATGGTACAGACATTAAAAGATCAGAGAGTCTGACAAAGGATTTCTATCTGAAATATATGAAGAACTCTTACAATTCAATAATAAGAAAACAAACAACCAAGTAAAAATTAATACGGACATGTGCATAAACATCAGGAAAATGATTTAAACATAAGATTTGAACTTTACAAAAGAAGATATATGAATAAGTATAGGAAATGATCCTCAGCATCGTTGGTTATTGAAACCACAATGAGATTACCTACACATATACTAGAATGGCTAACATTCTTTAAACTTGTTAAAAAAAAAAATCTGATGATACCAAGTGTTGACAACTGGGTAGCGCTACTGGAACTCTCATATATCACTAATGGGAATACAAAATAGTGCAGCAACTTTGGAAGACAGTTTGGCAATTTCTCAAAAACATTAAGCATATACTTCTTATATGTCCCAGGAATTTCACTCCTCAGTATCTACCCAAGAGAAATGAAATCATACGTTCACACAAAGATTTGAACACAATGTTCATAGCAGTCATTATATGTAATAACAAAAGAGTGGAAAACAACCTAAATGTCCATCTATGGAGGATGGATTTAACAAAATTTGGTTTATCCATACAGTTGAATACCACTCAACAATAAAGAGAAATAGACTACCGACAAAACAAGATGGATGGATCTCAAAACATCTGCTAACTGAAAGAAGTAATATACAAAAGACTCTGTACCTTATGATTCTCTGTATATTAAATTCTGGAAAAGGTAAAGTGATAGGCGCAGAAAAGAGATATATGGTTGCTTGGGGCAGGGATTGAGCACAAAGAGCTGTAGGAATTTTTTCTAAAGCTGCAAAAATGTGAAAAATAAAACAAGATCATAGAATATTATAAACAGCATTGTGTCAACAAATTTGATAATGTATATAAATTGGACTGTGAACATTGCCAAACCAATCCTAAAGAAAACAGAAAACTTGAATGTTCCTATTGCTATTAATCAGTCTGTAGTTACAAGCCTTTCTTAAAGAGTACATAGGATCCAGACAGTTTTACCGGTGAGTTCTAGCAAATACTCAAGGAACAGATCATTTCAACCTTAAACAAACTATTCAGAAAACAGGAGGGAAAAGGTGGAAGGAGAGACACTCCAATTTATTTTATTTTATTTTTTAATATATTTTTATTGATTTCAGAGAGAGAAAGGGAAAGAGTCATTGATGGGCTGCCTCCTGCATGCCCCCTACTGGGGATCGAGCCCACAACCTAGGCATGTGCCCTGACCAGGAATTGAACAGTGACCCCCTGGCTCATAGGTCTATTCTCAGTCACTGAGCCAGGCTGGCTGGGCTCTCCAATTTATTTTATAGGCCTATATAAGGCCTTGATAGAGAAAACTGACAAGAAAAATAAGAGAATGGAACACTATCTTTCAATATCATTCATGAACATAGATACAAAAAATCCTAAGTAATATATTAGCAAGCTCAATTCAGCAATGTATTAAAAATATATCATAACTTGGGTTTGGGGCTTATTCCCAAAATGCAAACTTAGTTCAAGTTTACAAAAATCAATTATTGTAGTTCACCACATCATCCAGTGAAAGGAGAAAAGTACATGTGATCATCGTAATAGATCAGAAAAGGATTCGGTAAAATTTAACAACCTTCCATGACAAAATCTCTTCGCAAACTAAGAATGGAAAGGAGCAATCTTAACCTGATAAGTGATATTTATAGAGGACATGGAGCCACCATAATATTCAGTGGAGAAACATTGTAAGCATTCCTATTAAGTCAGGATCAAGACAATGGTGCCCTCCATCACCACTTGTACTCAACTGTATACTGGAGATCCTAGCCAGAACACCAAGAATAAAAAAAGAAATAAAACATCTAAACATTAACAAACAAATCTCAAAATTGATATAATTATCTACATAGCACAAAACATCTACAAACAAATTCTTAAAATTAACAAGAGAGTTTAGCAATATTACTGGATATAAAATCAATATACAAAAGTCAATTGCAAATCTAGTTACCAGCCATAAGCAGGTAGAAAATTTATAGGTACCACTATAATAGCCACTAAAATGTAAGGTATTGAGGAACAAATGCTACAAAAGACGTGTTAAGTTTTATGTAGAAAATTACAAAATCTATTTAAAGGATATTTATTAAGTGCCAGCACTCTGCCAGGTAGTAGAAAATCAAAGGCTAGTAGAACATAATGTTCCTACTCTCCAGAACCAACAGGCTTGTAGGAAAAATTGGTGCTCAAGCAAACGGATGCCATCCATGGGACAAGGGCAATGGAGGTGTGTTTAGACCCAATGATAGTGATCGTTCACCTTTGGAAGGGTCAAAAAAGGGTCATTCAAAGTTGGAGAATCGTATGCATACAGGATGGGAATAGGAAAAGGCATGGGATTTTCGAAGAACCCTACTCTCCACAGCCATAGCAGCTCCACAGGGATTTGCTGAAAATGCCATCAGTCGCCCCACCCCTGACCTCTTGGGCTGTCATATACATCCTATCTTGCCTCTTTCCTCCACCTCTGCCTATTAAACTATTTCCTGGACCCGAAGGTCCTATTCAAATTGCTTTTCCCAATCTCCCACCCCACCTCACTGTGTGATCCATCTCTCCACTCTGTTCTGATAGTACCTTCTATCTCCAATTATAATGGAATGCCAGTTGCATTCTTCTGTTTACCAAATAGCAATTGAAGTATTTCTACTAGCTTTGCAAAATATCAAGCTGATCATTGAGCGGGCACTCACATATGTGTGTTTTAAACAGACTGTCGTTGCTCACTATGATCTGTTCCTTGCAGTGGGTTGTAATCTGCAGGAAATCTACATTGTTGTTGGTTTTGTTTTATTGCATGACATCACAGTGGATGACCTTTCCCTAAGCCACAGGGAGCCCAAAAGACAAAATCTGTAACACTTGGCCTCTCAGATGAACTCCACCCTGTGTGCTTCAAAACAATATGAATTTCCCACCCTCTCTCACTTCACTCTCCTCTCTAACCCAAATCCTGAGAGTGGGAATACAGACAAGGTATTGACTATTGGGCTGCACCGTCCTGGTTAAAAGTCTAGTTTGCATATCAGGTTGCTACAGCTACGCACCACAGAGCAGGTTCATCTGGACATGCATGGAAATAAGTTGATATTTCCTGCTGCTGTATGATTTCTACATCATTTTTCAAGTTAATAATATTGTACAATTCAGAGTAAGTAATGCTGCTTACTTACCATTCAGGTTGGAGGAGGTATGGAAGTAGGGAGTAGTAGGGAGAGCACTGGACTTGAAGTGCTCCTAGGAAATTACTGCTGGGGCAATCTCTCAAGTCTTTAGAGCCTTAGTTTCTTTGTCTTCTAGTTAGTAATAACATCACTTACCTGACCTTGTCATTTGGCTGTTGTGAGGATCAGATGGGCCAGTGGCTGTTAGCACTTTGGGAAGCATACTCCATTCCAATGCCATGTGCTATCATTATTACTAAGAGTAACCAGCACAAGCTGATAAACATTTCCCTTCTCATGAGCTTAGACCCTTTGAAGCTATTGTTATCTGCATGAGAAGAATCAAGTCTTGTGACGCATGCCCAGAAAGTTCATTGAGGACATTGTTTTTAGGCAGCTAAGCTTAATACACATGGGTGGAGCTTGTTATCTCCCTTCGGCATCTTTCAGTATCACCCAAAGTCTGTATTTTTTTATTGAGGTATAACTGACATATAATATTGTATAAGTTTAATGCATATAACATGTTGATTTGTTGCATTTACACATTGCAATATGATTACCACTGTAGCTTTAGCAAATATCTCTGTCACACCATATAATTATTTCTTTTTGTAGTGAGAACATTTAAGATCTAGTCTTAGAAACTTCGAAGTATCTAATACAGTACTTAATGCTATAATCACAGTGCTGTGAACTAATGCTCTTCTTCTAACCACAAGTGTCCCCTTTGGCCAACATCTTGGCAATTCCCCCCACACCCCAGCCCCTGGTAATGACTATTCTACTTCCTGTTTCTACAAGTTGGGCTTTTTTAGATTCCACATATAAGTAAGAATCGTACAGTATTTGTCTTCTTCTATCTGATTTATCACTTAAGATAAAGCCCTCAAATTCCATCCATATTGTCACAAATGGCAGGATTCCTTCTCTCATAGCTGATTAATATTCCATTGTGTGTGTATATCTGTATATATATAATCACTTCTTCTTTGTTCATTCATCTGACAGACACTTAGGTTGTTTCCATATCTTTGCTAATGTAAAAAATGCTGCAATAAACATGAGAGTACAGATATCCTTTTGATATCGTATTATCATTTCCTTTGGCTATATACCCAGAAGTGGGATTGCTAAATCATATTGTAGTTATATTTTTAATTTTTGAGGAACCTCCATACTGTTGTTGTTGTTTTATTTTTAAATATGCTTTTATTCATTTCAGAGAGAGGAAGGAAGAGGGAGAGCGAGATAGAAACATCAACGATGAGAAAAGAGTCATTTATCAGCTTCCCCTGCACTCCCCCTCCTGGGGGTTGAGCCCGAAACCCAGGCACGTGCCCTGACCAGGAACTGAACTGTTATCTCCTGGATCATAGTCGATGCTCAACTGCTGAGCCAGGCCGGCCAGGCTCCATACTGTTTTTTATACAGACTGGACCAATTTACATATCCACCAACAGTGTACAAGAGTTCCCTTTTCTCCACACCTTTGGCAACAGTTGTTATTGTTTGTCTTTTTGATGATGGCCATTCCAACAGATGTGAGGTGATATTTCATTGTGCTTGTAATTTGCATTTTCCTGATGATTAGTGATTTTTGAGCATCTTTTTATGTACCTGTTGGCCATTTGTATATCTTTGATAAACGTTCCACTCCTCTACCCATCTTTTAATCAGATTGATTTTGGGTTTTTGTTATTGAATTGTATGAATTCTTTATGTGTTTTCCATATTAAGTCTTATCAGATATATGTTTACCAATATTTTCTCCCACTCTGTGGGCTGCTCTTTCATTTTGTTGATTATTTCTTTTGCTGTGCAGGTTTTTCATTTGACGTAGTCTCACTTGTTAATTTTTGCTTCATTTTCCAATTACATTTTATATTCAATATTATTTTGTATTAGTTTCAGGTGTACAGCATAGTGGTTAGACAATCACATCCTTTACTTAGTGTTCACCCCAATATTTCCAGTACCCACCTGGCACCATACATAGCTATTATAGTATTGACTATATTCCCTTGCTGTACTTTATATCCCCATGACTGTTTGTAACTACTAATCTGTACTTCTTCATTCATTCATTCACCTCTTTCACCTAGTCCCCCAAACCTCTCCCCTCTGGCAACCATCAGCCCATTCTCTGTATCTATGAGTCTGTTTCTGTTTTGTCTGTTCATTGATATTATTCTTTAGATTCCACATATAAGTGACATCATATGGTATTTGTCTTTCTCTGACTGACTTATTTTACTGAGCATAATATCCTTTAGGCCCATGTATGCTGTCAAAAATGGTGAGATTTCATTCTTTTTTATGGCCTAGTAATATTAAATATATGTGCCACACCTTTTTTATCTACTCTTCTACTGATGGACATTTAGGCTGCCTCCATATCTTGGCTATTGTAAATAATGTTGCAATGAACATAGAGGTATGTACATTATTTCAAATTAGTGTTTTGGGTTTCTCAAGATATATACCCAGAAGTGGAATTAATGGGTCTTAAGGCAGTTCCATTCTTAATTTTGTGAGGACCCTCTGTATTGTTTTCCATAGTGGCTGCACTAATCTTCACACTCACCAACCCATACATGAGGGTTCCCTTTTCTTCACATCCTTGCTAACACTCTTTCTTTGTATATTTATTGCTGATAGTCATTCTGGCAGGTGTGACGTGATATCTCATTGTGGTTTTTGATTTGCATTTCTCTAATGATTAGTGACAGTGAGCATCTTTTTATATGTCTATTAGCCATCTATATGCCCTCTTTGGGGAAGTATGTTTTCAGGTCCTCTGCACATTTTTTAATTGGATTGTTTGTTCTTTGGTGCTGAGTTGAATGTGTTCTTTAGCAATTTTAAGTATTAACCCCTTACCAGATATATCATTGGTGAATACCTTCTTCCATTCAGCAGGTAGTCTTACTATTTTGTTGATGGTTCTTTTCTTTTGCTGTGCAAAATCTTTTTAGTTTCCTGTAGCCCCACTTGTTTATGTTTCTTTCACAGAAAAAGTATTGCTAAGAAGAAATATCAGAGATTTTATTGCCTAAGGTTTTTTCCAGGAGTTTTATGGTTTTGAGTCATACATTTAAGTCTTTAATCCATTTTGAGTTTATTCTCTCATACGATGTAAGAAGGTGGTCTAGTTTCATTTTTCGCAGGTATGTGTCCAATTTTCTGAATACTATTTATTGAATAGACTGTCTTTACCCCATTGTATGTTCTTGCCTCCTTTGTCAAATGCTAATTGACCATGAAGGTGTGGGTTTATCTCTAGGCTCTCTATTTTTTTTCCGTTGATCTATAGGTGTGTTTTTATGCCAGTATCATGATGTTTTGATTACTATAGGCTTACAGTATAGTTTCAATATCAGGTAGTGTGATTCCTCCAACTTTGTTCTTTCTCAAGATTGCTGTGGCTATTCAGGATCTTATGTGGCTCCATAAACATTTTTGGATTATTTGTTCTAGTTCTGGTATTTTGATAGGAATTGTGTTGAGTCTATAGATTGCTTTGGGAGGTATGGACATTTGGATTATGTTTATTCTTTTTATCCCTGAGCATGGTATATGCTTCCATGTATTTGTATATTCTGCAATTTCTTTCTCTGGTATCTTAGAATTTTCCGAGTACAGGCCTTTATTTCCTTGGTTAAAATTATTTCTAGGAATTTTTTTTTGATGCAATTGTAAATGAGGTTTTTTTAAATTCCCTTTCTGATAATTCATTATTGGTGTATAAAAGTGCAACTGATTTCTGAATATTTATTTGTATTCTGCTACTTTACTGAATTCATTTTTAGTTCTACCAGTTTTTGGGTGGAGTCTTTAGGGTTCTCTATACACAGTACCATGTCACCTGCAAATAATGACAGTTTTACTTCTCCCTTTCCAATTTGGATGCCTTTTATTTCTTCTTGTCTGATTGCTGTCGCTAGGACTTCCAGTACTATGTTGAATAGAGTGGTGAAAGAAGACATCCCTATCTTGTTCCTGATCTTAAGGGAAATACTTTTACTTTTTTCCCTGTTGAGTATGATTTTGGCTGTGGGTTTGTCATATATGGCCTTTATTACATTGAGATATGCTCCCTCTATTCCCACTTTGCTGAGAGGCTTTTTAAAAAAAATTATAAATGGGTACTGGATTTTGTCAAAAGTTTTTCTGCATTTATTGATATGACCATACAATTTTATTCTTTATTTTGCTTATGTGGTACATCACAGTAATTGATTTATGGATATTGTACCAACCTTGCATCCCTGGAATAAACCCAACTTGATCATGGTGTGTGATCTTTTTAATGTATTGCTTGACTAGCTGCCCATTAGGCTCAGTCGCTGAAAAAGCCTCCGATGGTATGCAACTTATGTGAGTTAGGTCCTCGGTGAGTCACCTGGTAGGAGCGAGTGGTGTTCACCAGGTTGATAAAAGTGTGGCTGAGGCCACTGAGCAGAAGTCTCAGGGTATACCAAGGCCAGCCGCCACACACTGGGGGCCTGCAGAACTTTGTGGTGTGGTGGGATCTCAGTCAGTCATCAGGGTGCGGCCAACAGAGTTCATCAGGTTAAATCAGACCAAGATTTGGCCATGTGAAGGGAGGCTTTTCACAGAAATAGAGGCATTGGCATGTGAGAAGAAAAATAGCCCTTGCCCTAGAGCCACACAACTTAGTCTATGCCACCCCTGAGTGTGTCCAGACCTTCCTGAGAGCCTTCCAAGAAAGTCTGCATTGCAGACCCAGGCTGGCAGCAGCCACTGACTCCACTGCTTGACGGGGCCACAGGGAGTTGGGAAGGTGGGGCTAGTGCATTCCCTTAGGCTGATGCCATACGGAGGGGAGTGCTCTACTCAGGAAAGATGGCATCTGTGGACAGCATGGGTGAGGGACTCAGCACAGGGACCTTGTCAGCTGTCCCTTTAGCCTTCTCCCCAAAGCCACACAAGCCTCTGGGCTGCCTTCCTTCCGCTGGAGCCTAGGATGAGTGGGCATGAACGAGATTTTGTGCACTGGCCCTTTCAGAGGGCGCTGGGTTTCTAGCTGACTCCCATCTCTCCCTGGTGGCCAGAATCCCCACTGATTTCACAGCCAGATGTTAGGTGGGCTATTCTTCCTGGCTCTGGTGCTCCTGGATGGGGAGCCCATCATGGGGTCAATACCCGCCGCTCCTTAGGATGGACCTTTGCTGCTGAGATATTCCTTCAGGTTCTCAACTGTCGTACCTGGGTGAGGTCCAGAACTTTATGGGTCTCCGCCCTTCCTACCAGTCTTGATGTGGTTTCTTCTTGCTTATAAGACTTACAAATCCTTGCTTATAAGACTCGTGTTCAGCTGGTCTTCAGTTGTTTATTCAGGTTGATTGTTCTATAGTTTAGTTGTAATTCTGGCTTGGTCCTGGGAGGAGGTGAGTGCAGCTTCCACCTACTCTGCCGCTGCCTTGGATCTACCAGATCCTTTTGTGTGTTCTGATAGTAACACTACTTAAAAAAAAACAACACCCCCAAACAAAAAAGAACCCATGTGTATTTTTGGGATTGTGAAAAAGATTTTTTTTTTTTTTTTAAATATATCTTTATTGATTTCAGAGAGAGGAAGGGAGAGGGAGAGACAGAGATAGAAACATCAGTGATGAGAGAGTCATTGATCGAGCCCGCAACCCGGGCATGTTCCCTGACCGGGAATCAAACCCCGATCTCCTGGATCCTAGGTCGATGCTCAACCGCTGAGCCACGCCCGGCAAGATTTTTAAAATGAGTTCCCTCTATAGGGTTGGAGAGAAACTTTGGTGAGTGACAGATATTATTATTAACACTTTGGCTCTGCTTAGAAAATGATAATACACAGGTATGTGTATGCGTATGTGTATACGGATGTGTATGTGTGTAGTTTATGTTTATGTATATGTATGTGTATGTGTTTATGTATATGTACACACATGTGTATGTGTATATGCTTATGTGCCTGCGTCCACTGTCGTAAATCTCCTTTTGTCACTGTCTAACTTGTCTTCACCCATTTGGCAGCTGGGGCAGGCACTAGGGGCCCAGAGAGACATGGACTGGGTCCCTCCTTCCACCCTCTGCCCGTATTCAGCAGCTGGGCTGCCTGGTGAGGACGGTGGGCAGCTGTAGCCAAAGAGAGCCCAGAATGTCGGCAAAGGGGAGCAGAGGGTGACACCCAACAGCCTCCAGGAGAGGCGACATCAGAAAGGCTCGTTGACCAGAGTTTGCAGTCTCCTGAAGCTGTATAAATAATTCACTTGGGAACTGCGTGATTGCTTTGAAAGCCTGAGTATCCCATGGGCTTTTAAAAAATAAATTCTTAATAGAAAAAGGTGAAGTCACACCTTCATATTATTTTTCGGTCTATGAAAGTGCCTCAGTCTTCCCTTGTCTTTCAGGACCTTGACACTTTTAAAGAGTTTTGGCCAGTTATTTTGACTAATGCTTCTCTATTTGATATTTGAAATGATATTTTTAATGATTAGATCGAGATTATGCATTATTGGGAAGGGTACGAGAGAGGTGATGTGTCCTTGTCAGTGCTTCATATCAAGGGGCACTGGATGGCAATATGTGGCTTGAAAATGTCCCTCAGGGCTGCTGGGTTGTTTAGGCCAGTGAGGAGATAAAAGAGGAAATGTGTCTCTAAAGAGAACAAGAGTGGGGTTGGGCACAGGGGTTGGGAGTGGGAGGCGATGAGCTCTCCTCCCTGCATCTCATCCGCCCGCTTCCAGCTGCTGCAGTGCAGGGCAGGACAGGCGCCTCTGTCAAGTCATTCATGGCGCCTCAGCTCCCCTCCTAACTCTGAAATCACTCTGAAGGGTGTCAGCTTCTGCCTGAGCCTGGTTTTCTGCTCCCGTAGCCTAGGGATAGTGACAGTGGAAAGAAGGGCGCTCAGTGAGTAAACAGGCTCCAAATAATGTGCTTCCTCTCTGCCCTTATTCGTGCTCTCAAAACACTGTTCCGAAGCATTAAGAGATGGGGTTGAAAGCCCGACACGACAAATTTCACTGCGGTTGAGGTGGAAAGTTTATATTGAAGGCACTCATCATATCTGGGATCATTAGGCTATTACAGTATAACCATTCCTCACAGAGCCTTTATATTTTACACATAATGTGGATGGAAAATTGCAATTCAATTAATAATTAAAGATACAATATTAATTCCTTAATCACTGATTTTGGTGGATATTTTATTCAGAATGCAAATAAGGCTTGTGTGTGAATAAAAATGAAAGAATTGTGAGTATAAAGACTTTATTGCTAGTGCTCCCCTTTGAACACAGTGATTTTCTGGTTACCTGACCTGAAATGAATCATAAGTCAGCGGCATAAGAGAGCGCAATACAACACTACAAGGCACCATGTTTTGCCCGTGAAGCATACATATTTGAACATTTGCATTACTGTTGCTGAATGAATGTTTAAGTATCTGTGAAATATTAACTCATTTCTTTTGGGTATGACTGAAATATTACATTCAATCTTTACTGCCCAAAAAAACACACACCCAAATTCCTGTGTTCTATGAAATGTTAAAAAATTCTTATGTCAATGTCTTGCTTCATTTAACTGGTGCCAGGTCTGTGCTATGACATGGCAACCAAGTTGCAGTTCAGAATTTAAGATTTCCATTCTGTTCTTGGGAGGAACAGTACACAAGTGCACCCCACTCTCTCTACTTTCTCTAAAAGTTGTTCGTAAATTGAAATTTATAAATTCAGAAGCAGAGCTAGAAACCTAAGAGTTTGCTTTTATTTTTTTAAAGGGAAGGTTGTTTTATGTTTTGTAAACTTGTTGTTGTAAGTATTAAGAGATAGTAAAACAAGATTCATTGCTTGGGCTTCCAAGATCAGGAACTCCTTACTTATCTAGGGACCATGGACTGACATCCTAGTTTACAGAGGTCATATCAATCTTATCTGTAAAAAATATATAGTTCTTAGCAGGTGGGTTTTTTAAAAATAGAAAATGATAAGTATTTTAACATTATAAAATGTTATTATTATTATTGCATAAATAATACCAATCATAGACAATTACACACTTTTTCCTTCCTGGATAATGAATTTGCCAACCTCTCAACTAATAGGCACATATTTTAATTCTACATGTATATTAAATTTCACCAGATGTTATAATAATTTCATATAGTCAATATTTATTAATGAACCAATATTGATACATTATTATTACCTAACATCCAATCAGATTCCCTTAGTTTTTGCCTAGTGTCCTTTTACTGTTCTATGATCCCATCCAGGATACCATATTACATTTAATTGTTCTGTGTCCTCAGGTGCCTCTTGGCTGATGTCTTTCTCATGATTAGGCTAGAGCTGTGGGCTTTGAGAGGAAAACCACAGAGGTAAAGTGACATTTTTATCATGTCATATCACACTATCAGCAGGACTTACCACTTAAAAAAAAAAAGTGTCTTTATTGATTTGAGAGAGGAAGCGAGAGAGAGAGAGATGGAAATATCAGTGATGAGCGAGTCCTTGATCGGCTGCCTCCTGCACGCCCCCTACTGGGGGTGGACCCCACAACCCAGGCATGTGCCCTGACTGGGAATCTAACCTCAATCTTCTGGATCATAGGTTGATGCTCAACCACTGAGCCACGCTGGCTGGGCTGGACTTACCACTTTTGATGTTAACCTTGATCATTTGACTGAGGTAATGGTTGCCAAGTTTCTCCACTATAAAGTTACTCTTTCCCCCCTTTCCACACTGTACTTTTTGGAAAGAAGTCACTATGCACAGCCCATACTACGGAGTGGTAATTATGTTTCTCTTTAAGGGCAGAATATCTACATAAATTTTTGGAATTATTCTTCATTGGAGTTTTGTCTCTTCTTGCCTATTTATTTTGTTATTCAATCACTTATTTATGTTGTGGACATTTATTTTATACTTTGAGTTCTAATGCAACTTTGCATTATAACCTTATTTTGATGCTGAAGTTGTTCCAGCTTTGGCCATTAGGAGCTCTTTCAGTTGGCTCCTTTGATATAAAACACCCTCGCATGTTTGTTGTTTTTGTTCTGTTTTCTTTTTAAACACCTCATTATCTTCTGGTACTGCAAGATCCTCCTCTAGGCTTAATTTGAATATTTTCTGTCTCAGTCCCAGGACCAATCACTTTTTTCAGAGGAGTCCTGGTTGTTGTTTTTTATTGGATAGTGGTATTAGAAATCAAAATCTTGGTGCTAGATATGCTCATTGCTACTACAGTGACATTGCTTCTAGTCTCTCTCATCTGATAGAGCAAGAACATATATCTGTTAAATTATGTATATATATGTATTTATAAAGAGCCTACAATATATGTGTAAATATCATACAGGTAGTATAACCATCTGTTTCTATATTATGCTAAACATGAGTTCATACTAGTGTCTCTAATCTGTTAACACATGGATTGTTCTAGCTTCCTCCCCCTTGCTTATCTGTAAACTCCTCCTTCAATAGTGAGAAACCTGTTCCAACTGTCTGCACTTACTTAATTGTTCAGTTCCAGTGTGTATGTATAGCAAATTGAGAATTGTTAACGTGTTCCCTCTGGGACACAACTTTACCAACCAAAGTATAGTGCATAGTTCTTTTGCTTTCAGTCTTACCAACTACATTCATTTCCAAAGTTACTTAGGTCAGCACCTTTTCCCTTCACCATCTTCAGTGCAGTATTTTTCATATATTTGCAATATGATTGAATTGTTTTTGTTCTGTATTTTTAAAAATCATCATTTTGTTTAGTCATGTTTTATTCTGGATATTTTTTTCAGACCTATATTCCAGTTTATTAAATCTCTTTTTAACTGGGTTTACTGTACTATTAAAAACCTTTGGGTGCTTTATTTTGATTATTATATTTTTCAGTTATGTATTTTTCAACTTGGTTCTTTTTAATAGTTTCCAGTTCCCTAATTTTTCAGTTAGGCCTATTATCTCTTTAAACATATAAAACATTCTGTGTCTCGTGACTTGATTACTTGCATCCCAGGTGAGTTTGTTTATAATGTATTTTTACCTTTTTGTTTGTGATCCTTTTGTCTTATTTCTTCTTCTGCTTGGTTCAACTTTTATTGAATTCCAGAAATTGTATTTGAAAAAATGTCAGGTAAAGTGAGGTCTAATATTGTCTTACTCCAAAGATGATGTCTTTTTGCTTCTAGCAGGAAGCTAGGGACACTAGAAATCCTGGATAACCTTAACCTAAAGTCGAGGATTGAGATAATTTGAAACAGGACTTCTGCATTGTAAATATTTATTTATTTATGCTGTATAGATCTTTTGGAGCTACCCAAATCAAAGCACAGGAGCTTTCTCAGGCTTCCCTTCCTTGGTGTTCTCAGGACTCCAATCTTTGTAGTTGTAACTGAACACTCTCAAAATCTCTGCTTAGCTTCTCAGTCATCTCTTTTGAGATTGACTGGTGCCCAATTAATTCTGAAGAAAGAGGCGATTGGCTCAAATGATCCATGGGACACTTCAGTATAGGGCACTGAGTTGTTCTTAGACATAATTTCTTATTTTAGTCATCAAACTAACTCTATACATAGGAAACATTGAGAGCCACTAAATGGAGTACTAAAATGCACTGCAGACAGAGCATTGGAGAGTCTAGGTCAAGTTGGTGCTTATACAGTATAAAGAATAAACACAAAGCAGGTGCATATGGGAGAAATTGGTGAGGGTTGCTATCTATGCCATGGAATTGGGATGACTGACTTTTTTTCATTTTTATACTTTCATATCAGATATCCTCCCTGGTTAAATAGATATATAACCCAGCCTCACTCAATTTTAATAAAATAACCCCTTTAATAGATTAAGTCTGTGTTTTCATTTGGGGTTGGAGAAATACCTCTATTTTTAGATATCTTTCCCCAGGGGCCTTCAGAATTGGACCCTGTTTCCAGGAACCTTGGTGTGGTTAGAATTCTAGGCTTAACTTTGTGTCTTGCTGACTATGAGGCATTTTGAGCTTCAGATTCTTATCAGTAAATTGAGTGAAATGTAGAAACAAATGTGAAAGCTCACTGAAAGCTGAAAAATCCCATGTGAATTGTACTTTATTAGTATCTTGGGGGGCGCATGTCATCAGATTGTGAGCCATGGAGATAATGATAAGATTAGAAAACTCTGAATACAGTAATATAATAATGATATTCTGTTAAAAGCTGACTGAGACCCTCAGAAACCCAAGTTGTGATTTTTTTGTTTATTTATTTTAATATTTATTCATTGATTTACTTATTTAACAAATAATTACTGAGTATCTTAAATGGGTGTAGCACTATGCTGGATGCTGGGGATTGGAAAGCAAATATACGCAGCCTTTGTCCTTGTACAGTTTAGTGAGTGAGATTTAAAAAAAAAGAATCAAACTAATAAATGAAATTCACAACTATGAGAGAGACTTCGAAGGAGAGGACTGTGTTATTATAAGAGTACATATGGAGGGGATGGAGTGTTTGGCCTGTTGAGTGAGGTCAGGGAAAACGTCCTCAAGGAAGTGATGGTTACTGGTTGCTGTGGGACTTGAAGTATAGGAATTAGCACGATACATGGAGTAGGAGGTAAGAGTATTCCAGGCCAAGGGAATCCCATCTGAGAACGTCCTAAGGCGAGAGGAAGAAAGTCGTGGTCAAAGTTCTTTACCTTAAAGAAGTCTGGAATGTCTGGAAGACAGGGAGCAAAGAGGAAGTGGGGCATCAGATGGGTTGAGAGCCATGCAGGGCCCAGGCTATGTGGCCACAGTAAAGGTTCTGGCCTTCATCCCAAGGACAATGGGGAAGCCACTGAAGGGGAGTGACATAGTGATGAGGACACTGCATCCCAGAGATCAGCTGATATTTGGGCAGATTTGGTCTTCATCAGGCTTCATATCCTCGAGTTCAGTCCTCATTTTCTATCATTGTGTTTACAGAGAAGATTAATTAATGTGAACCCTTCAATACAAAAGGGGATATTTTAGTTTATTCCTAGGAATGCATTATCAAAAGGGCACTGAATATAATTCCAGATACCATTAAAAAATCATCAGACTGCGTCCATTTACTCAATGAATAAATGGCTATTTTGCAGAAGTCACTAGGATAAAGATAAGCCAAATTTGACTTTGAGTTACATCTACCAAGTATTCATTTAAAAAACAAAATATTGGTATATACAAATAATCAAATTCCTACCTAAATTGAGAAAGCGAAATTTAGTAAAATCCTAAATAGGTCAAAGAGAAAACCTTATGTGTATCGAGAGAATATATTTTGTGCAGTAGGACCAGGAAGAGCAAAGGCCTGAGGTGGGAGTAGGCATGAGTGAGTGTTCAAGGAGCAGAATAAACTGGCAGGAAATATGGGAGGAGAGGCAAGTAAGGTGTCACCAAGCCTCCTAGTGTATTGTGAGGTCCTTGACTTTGACTCTGAGGTAAGAGAACAATGGAGGGTTTGGGGCAGAGAAATAATACTATCTAACTTTTATTTTAACAGGGTCTCTCTGGCAGCTATGTTAAAAATAGACTGAAGAGAGAGGAGGGTGAAAGCAGGGAGATAGCTAGGAGGCAGGCCACTGCGATGGTCCAGGCAGGCGATGAGAAGGACTTGGGCCATGGTAGTAGCAGTGAAGGTGAGAAATGGGCTCAGGCTTTGCTGGCAAGTTGGACAAATCAAGGATGGCTTCATGGTTTTGGTTCTGAAAGCTAGAAGCATATAATAACCATTTCTGAAAGAGGGAAGGCTGCTGGGGAGAAATCTGGATCGTGAACATGTTGAGTTTGAGATGTCTGTTAGTATCCACTGAGGAAAACCTTTTTAAGGTTAAATATTTCTGACTCCCTTAACAAAAAACACTGTGTTACAATGTTAACAAAGACTCTGCCTCTTTACTTGGCCTTATCTGGTATTCTGACCACGCAGTCAGATTAACTCACTCTCTACTTAAAACTTTCCAGTGGCTTTCCACTGAATTTATAATAAAATCTAAATTCCCTACCACAGTCTCCAAGACCCTTTCTCTACGTCCTGCCTGCCCAACTTACCTTTAACACCCCCTCCTCGTTCGTTATTCCACCTCTGGGGGGGCTCATCTCTGGGTCTTGAACATGCCAAGGTCATTTGCCCTTAGGGACTTGCTGTTGCTGGTGTCTTTCTGGAATACTCTTCCCACTGTTTTCTCCTGTACCGGAGACTGTGATCAGTCCGACTGCAGCCCTCCTGTCATCTCCTCAGAAGGGCCTTTGTGTTTATTATCATTACTTCTTAGTCCTGCTCATGCCCTGAAATTGCTCTCATTTATTTACACATTCTTTGACATCTCCCCCTCCCCGCCCCTAGAGGCGTCTTATCTGGCTAGTTTGCCACTGTATTCTCGGCACCTAGTACAGTGTCTGGCACATATTAAGCACTTGGTGAATATTTGTTAAATGGTTCAGTAGAGGTGGGAAGGAAAGGACGGGTGGAGAGAGGAAAGCCTGTTCTCTCTCATAATGAAATGGGTCGCTCTGTTGGCTACCATTTTGCCCCCATTGATGAGCATTTTATGTTGTAGACCTTACAATTTGCAAAGCATTTCATGTGGGATTTTGTGTTAACAGTACAAAACCAATAGGTCAGACCATCCCATTTTACATAAGAAAGTGAGGCTCAGGGACCAGGTAACCTCCTCGTGCTTATTCTGCTTTAAGTGACAGTCTGACCTGACCTTGAATCTGTGTCTCCTGGCTTTGAGTCTGGTGTCTCTCCATGTACCGTGGTAGGTAGTTCTCTGGGATACCACGGGCACTGATAGTGTCTCAAGAAGCAGCACGTAACCAGATGGGTCAGATAAAATTAGAATTGGTCTCAAATTTTGCTGACTTGAGTCTTTTTCCATTTGTATAACCAATATCAGATTTATTAATATCTTCTGGCTCTGGTATGTTTAAATAAATTTCTTTAAATACATATTTCTCAGACTTACTACTGGCAGTGTAACTGGGAATACAAGAAATCTCCCAGGGAATATGCTCCTTTTAAATGTTTTATCTTCTCCAGTCTCTGAGGCTTTATAATCTTTGAAAAGCCTGAATTAAGGTTAGTTCCAATATGTTCTCAAACCACAACACTTTCCACACAGCGCTCAGAGCAAGGTGAGGGACTGCGAGTCATTCCCACCTGGGATCTGTACAGAAGAGGCCCCACCACACGCTGACTCTTTCTGCAGGTCTGCTTCCTGTCAGTCTCCCCGGGGGCAAGAGGAGCGCACATTTAACATAGGTGGTGCTTGGGTGGGGGGAGGGAAAGGCTGCCCCTCCCAGGGATTCAAGACTCCCCAGAGCCTTGAAATTGGCATTTTACTTTAGAATTCTTTGCCTTTACTTACATCGCTTTCACAAACATTGTGCTCAAAACTGTGTGTGTGTTGGGGTGGGGGGTGTTCAGAGATGCAAAATCTCGCCTTTGTTCTAAGAAGTGTACTGTCTATTAGGGAGATACAAAATTTACTCTCAAACAACTATAATGCAAATTCGAATTCGGGACAGATGCAGCCTAGAATGTATGGGTTGGCAGCTTGCTCTGTGGAGTCAGAGTTTGACATGGAGTTTGGGTTGTGACTCTACTGTTTATCAGTTAAGTTGTTTTAGACAAGATACTTAACTTCTCTAAGACTTGGTTTCCTCATCTGTAGTATTAGGGAAACAATACCTATATGTATTATTACACATAATTGCATTCATAATATAATTATGTATATGAATTAACACAATTTTGGACCCATAGTAATTGATCAGTGGTAGCCTGTGTAATTATTATATATCTCTCTATATTTTTAAATGGTTTCAGTTTTCCCTAGACTGCATTTTACGTCAAGGAAATGCCATTAGTAAAACTGTGAAGTGGAGAAAGTTTGGGATATATGGGGAAGTGGCTGGTCCCATTTTGTCCAGAGTCGGGGACCTGTGTAGAGAAGTCTTGAACTATAAGAGATAAATCTGGGTCAATTAAGGTGAAGCTTGAGTTTTAAGAGATAAACTGAGGAATCTGTTTAAATCAACAGGTGTGGGCGGGTAGTGAAGGATGGTGTGCTGTTTAAACAGGGAGCTCTGCAGCCACACACCCAGTCTCACTGTTTACTGCTGCATGACATTGGGCAAATTATATAATGCGTCTGCCTCAGTTTCCTCATGTGTCATAATATAACCAACGTCATGGGATTATTGTGAACATTATGAGATAGTACATGTTCATTATTAGCTGAGAGCCTGGCAAAACACTAAATAAATGGTAGCTATTGTTGTTGTTATTATTGTTATTATTTTTATTATCATTAAAATTAAAGAACTGAATAGTTGATTTGCAAGTAGCAGAAGCAAAGGACAGTTCTTTCAGTGTTATTTTATACTTAAAATGGGTATAGCAATAAATTTTGAGTAAGACACCATAAAAAGTGATATTTTAAACCTCTTCTCCAACCCCCTTGGCTTTTCTCCAAGTTTCCTGACCACTTAAGCAGTTAACTTCTGGCTGGAGGTGACTTTACGACTTTCTATACAAAGTGGCTGTGTAGGTGAAGTTTACATGCCATTGGCAGCTGGTAGTTGTGATGTGTCTATATAGCGTATGTAGTAAATCTGTTCCTGAAAAGTTGGGTGTACGTTAGTTTATGTACATTGAATGTTTTAAGCAAAAAAGACAAGTTTTTCTTTAGAGAAATATTATCATTAATTTATTCTTAAAATGTAAAAGAGACCCCCCCCCCATCATCTTTCTAAATCCAACTCTTCATTTATTTGGATGGGCAAAGGCTGCATAAACTCCACCTACTAAATGGCACAAAGGAGAGGCTACCAAAAGGCAAATCAGAGTTCATCTTGATTTATTTTCTTTTCTGCTTTTTCAGAAAATCTACTAATATTTCAATGTGCCATATTCATTTTCAGTGTGTCAGTTTTTATAGGCACAAACATTGGACAGGTGGCCTTAAAGCTTTTCATGAAAATGTAAAGTGGATGAGCAATAAATGTGAATGTCATTGGCCTGGGAAAACTCAAAGAGCCAAGGTGCTCGCCTTTGATGAGTGCAGACGAGGCAATTGTTGGCATCTGCAGTCTCATAGGTGAGTTTTTCTCCGCGGGGTTCAACCAGATCACAAAGAATCATTCCACTGAGTTCTTTGGATTTCAGGGGGATGATGAGTCTCGTGTCAGGAAACCTTCATGGAACATTTTGCTGGAAAAGACACAGCTAGGTCCTGCCAGGTGAGGGGAGCCTGGGCAGAGGCTGAGGTCGGGGAAGTTCACCCGCCTCCCCTGCCTCCGACTCTGTGGTTAAAGCGCCGCTTTCACAGCCGAAGGCAGGTCCGTCCGTCCCTCTTGTCTGTCTGGTTTTTCTCTTTCTCCCGGCCTCCCCTCCCTTTTCCTTCCTCTCTGTGAATTGATGTCTCTAATATTAGTAACATATTTGACCAGTGACCAATAGGAACACAATAGGCCATTTCTGTGACCTATTATTTAAAGCCAGACCTGCTTGGACCAATGTCTAATTCTCTTACTAACGGAGGTGGAGCTGAGGGTATAATAATTCAGATGTGTGGACTCCGGGAGGGATCACCAGCTACATTCAGGGTGGTTTATGCTTGAAGATCCATGGTCATCTCGCCATGTCCCACACCGAACCCCCTTTCATTACCATGTTTCTCCCCAAGCCAGCATGTTTCCTCCTCCCACCCCCCCACTTACAGGTACACCCATATCTCCCAGCACCACATATTTATGTAACATAGAATTATATATTATGGATAGACACCCCATATATCACTTCTCTCCTAGTCATGTAATATTGGAATCTGGGTGTCAGTCATCAGTTTTCATTATGATAATCCTCAAACATCTGTGGAAATAGTGAGGGGAGGGTAATGAACGCTTATCAGGGACTGTGACACTGTGTTCTTGCATCTTCGCGCCCCCAGAACTGTGACTCGCACAAAGCAGGTACTTTATATGAGTTTGCTCACCAAGCTGATTGCCTGTTCCTCAAATTTATTTCCTTCTTCAAGGATAAGAAACAACTTTGTGTAACTTCACTGTTTGGAGCCCCCTTCCCTTGTCTTTTCAGTTCCAAAAGGAATTTACTTATGATGTCACAAAAGCACCACAAGCAGAGATGCGACTGTCAACTAGTAGAATACGTTTCTAATTCTGAGCCTGCACATAGGAATTTACAGGAATTAAACACTGTGCTGCCCATTCTCCAATGGCTCCTCCCAGACCTTCTCTGCACCCACTTGGGCTTCCCTGTAGATGGCACCTGCTTGGGGTCTCCAAAGGGAGTCACTACCAGTTTGATGTCACAATTTTGGTTGTGACATTATCTCCCATATGGTAGCCCCTCCTTTATGATTTTTGTTGTTCAAAAATGAACTTGATTGTGGACCTGTGACTGTAGAAAATAACAGAATCTTTTTATTTTTTAAAGAGGACCATTTGGGCATCTTCTGTAGTTTTTAAAAAAATGTTATACTTGTTGAGTAGAGAGGCTTTTTCTTCTATTATAGCAGGCTTTTTCCACTATTAAAAACGTGTCTTTTATTACAATTTGAGTTCATGGCTTTTGGAAGGTACTTGACCCTAGATTAAATGTCTCTAAGAGAGGGGAAAAAATACATACATCAAGACCAAATGAAATGCTAATTAAACCTGAAAGCATGTTTTATATTTAGAATGTTAAAAAACAGTTTTTTAATATAAAAGTACCAGGGTTTTTCTTTTCTCAGGGATTAAAAAAAGGGTTATTATCTGCTATGTTTTTACTAAATCACCATCACATTGCTTCCCACATGGGACTTGGGGGAGAAGTAGGTAGCCGATTATGGGTGCCTCTAGGGTAACCGACTGTTGTGTCCTGGCTTGTGTATCTAAGGCCTGGGTAGGTCTCTGCGAAACCAATCTGGTTGGAAAACACCTAACACTCACTACGTTATCTGGAAATCACTTTCCTTGAGATTAAGCAAAAACTGGCCACCCAACCAGAAGACCTTCTTCCTCCTTTTGAATGCGTTTCAACAACACATCTGATAAAGGGTTAATATCCAAAATATATAAGGAACTCATACAACTTAACAAAAGGAAGACAAACAATCCAATTAAAAAATGGGCAAAGGACCTAAATAGACACTTCTCCAAAGAGAACATACAGATGGCCAAGAGACATATGAAAAAATGCTTCAAGTCAGTAAACCACAATGAGGTATCACCTGACACCTGTCAGAATGGCTCCATCAACAAATCAACAAACAAGTGCTGGCGAGGGTGTGGAGAAAGGGGAGCCCTGGTACACTGCTGGGGGGAATGCAGACTGGGGCAGCCACTCTGGAAAACAGTATAAGGGTCCTCAAAAAATTAAAAATGAAATTGCCATTTGACCCAGTGATCCCACTTCTAGGAATATATCCTAGGAAACCTAAAACACTAATTACAAAGAACTTAAGTACCTCTATGTTCATAACCCCACAGTTTACAATAGCTAAGATCTAGAAACATCCCAAGAGCCCATCAGTAGATGAGTGCATACAAAAGCTGTGGGACGTTTACACCATGGAATACTACACAGCTGTGAAGAAGGATCTCGTACCCTTTGGGACAGCATGGAAGGACCTGGAGAATATTATGCTAAGCAAAATAAGCCAAGCAGAGAAAGAAAATTACCACATGATCTCACTTATATGTGGAATGTAATAAAATAAACTGATGAACAAAATAGATCCAGAGACATAGAAGCATAGAACAGACTGAGGGATCTCGGAGGGAAGGTGGTAATGAGGGGAGATTGGGGAGAGATTAATCAAAGAACTTATATGTTTGTAAGCACAACCCATGGACACAGACATTGGTTTGGGGAAGGCCTGGGGGTGGGATGGATGCGGGGTGGAGGGGATCAATGGGAGTAAAAAGGGGACATCTGTAATATTTCAACAATAAAGATAAAGAAACTTAAAACAAAAAAAAATGTGTTAACTCTGCCAAAACGAATTTCTGATATTGAGTGAAGAGGCCAAATCACTTTTAACTCTGGGGAAAATGTAGTAACTGCAGCTCAGGGTTCAATTCTAAAATCATTTTGCTTCAGATAATTGAGGGGCATGTAAAACTACCAACATGTAGCAAAGAGGAAACCCTAAGTCAACTGTAGGATTTTGAGCAAATACAATCCCTAGAGAATGCCGGTGCTTTTACAGATGATAAAATGGATATTTGGAGAAATAAGTGACTTGAATGAGGTCATCCAGATACTTATTGGCAGAAGTAGATCTCTAAAGCAGTTTCCTGGCTCATATACAGTCATCAAGGGAGATATGAATACCGTAGTTGCCAGGCCAGTACTGCATCCATATTTTGCCCCCACGTATTGTACTGGGAGGCTTTCAAGCCTTCATTGGGTAAAATGGCCATTATGTTGCTATTACCTGGGTTTGAATCCAGGTATTTCAGATCTAGATGCCTCCTTTTTTTTAAAATCTCACCCAAGGATATGTTTTTATTGATTTTTAAAGAGAGAGGAAGGGGGGAGAGAGAGAGGGAGAGAGAGAGAGAGAGAGAGAGAGAGAGAGGAACACTGATGTGAGAGAACATCTATCAGTTCCCTCCTATTTGTGCCCTGACCAGAGATCAAACCTGCAACGTAGGCATGTGCCCTGACTGGGAATCTGACCTGCTACCTTTTGGTGCACAGGACAACCCTCCAACCAACTGAGCCACCCGGCCAGGGCTAGATGCCTCCTTTCTTAAACCCCACTGTGTTCTTCGCTGACCTGGAGTTACCTATGAACATAGGTCCAGCTCATTTGGGAATAAAAGAAAAAGTGCAGTGATGATTCTTTGCAGGGATACTAACATCACATTCTATTCCTGGTAGTTGGGATCTAAACCCAAAGAACTTCTTTAATTACTCTAAACTGCAACATAGGCCAAAATAATTGACTTCCTCCCCCCCCCCCTTTTCTTTCATTTGAAAGAAACTCAGATGATCAGTGAGATTGCGAAGCCTGGTGCTCAGAGGAAATCTGTTGGAAGATCTCTTTGAGGTTCATCTTTTTAGGGTTCTGCAAACAGAGTTATCCCTAGGCTAGTTTTAGGAACAGAAAATAAATTTACATCCACAAGTTCATTATTTCCTGTGCTGCATTTGGAAGGACAATATCAGGAAGGACTAGCCGCTGAGACCTCCCAAAAAGTCCCCAAGGAGTCTTTTAATAGTGAGTCTTCCTTCCTGACTTGCCCTGGGGGTAGACGAAGAGGAGTGTCCCCTTAGCGACACTGCAAGGCAACAAGAAGTCCTGCAAGCTCTAGTGACCAAAATGGGAAGTGTTGGGGACATTCGTCATGTTGGGAGCGGAAAGCTTTGTTTACTAGAAACTTTAGGACTTTAATACTATTGCATGTGACAAAAATGAGCCATCAGTGGGGTTATGTATTAGGTAAAATGGAGGCTCAGATACTAGATGTGGTCAGCATCTTCCATACAGAACTTAAAAGGGCGTTTGTGATACCTTCAAATCTCTCAGTGATTAATAGTCTTTTTGAGTAGGCAGTAGTGAGAAATCAGAATATTCAGGGTGAACAGTGTGGCAATAAATTTTGCTTTTCATAGAGTAATATGTAAATCATAATCATTAAGATTTTGGGGGGAGGAATCTCTCTTATTCTACTTTATACTGAGTTATTTGTATGTCTATCTGAACCTCTACTAGATTTTGAGTTCTTAGAGGGCAGGTGCGTGTGCATTATTTACCCTGATATCCCCTAAAGAACAATCTTGAACAATCAAGTTCAAGGAATTGTTTTTATTCTAAAACATTCCTGCCACCACCACACTAGAAGGGCCTCAATTTCATAGAACTGTAAGAAAAAGCTTTTTATAAATGTTCACAAATCATGACGCTAATCACTTGGTCTGCTTAGCAGGACCAGTTCAGTTGAGGATTCCTATGGCTACTGAACCACAAGGACAAATATTTATTTCAACTTTGCCAAGCCTAAATAATTTCAAACAATAATTTCTCTTCTTTTTATCTTATGGAGTAATCAGCAGAGGTTTAAACATATTTTCTTGTTAGACTTTTGGGAGTCAGCTTATTATGATGCAGTGTTTGGGGCCAGCTTCACCTGGGATGGCACAGCACCGTTTATCAGCCCCTACCCCCACCACAGGCTGAAAGAGCTACAAAAGAGCTAGGTTGCTTGAACTGTTTAGATCATCTGTAAACATATTTTCCCCTCAACTATATGTGCATCCATCTAATTCATAGAGCTATACTCAAGCGTTTCAATTTCATCAATGTTTATACAATTTATTCTTTTATGCATCAAACATGTAGAATATTTTTATGTGTAACAGTACACAGTGCTGCACCTAGGAGTGCTAAAATGAGTAAGATATGAGACTGGAAGCACTGCTGTATACAGACAGCGTCCTCCATACACTGGGCCTTCAGTAAGTACCTATACACTGCAGTGCCTGCCCTCAAAAACTAGCAGATGAGTGGATATATACTGAACATTATAAATACCCTAAAAATGCATGTATAAAAGATTCTAACAAGTCTGTGCTCAAGGACCTTTCATTCAGCTGGGGAGACAGTATCTACTGTGGTTAAATGTATAACCAATGTATAGTGTGACTGAAGCTTTAAACAACACCAGAGATCATACATGATTGTATACAGTTGCCATGAAACTGAAGTCAACTTTAAGTGAAGTATGCACAACTCATAGAAGAGATCACAATTGCTAAAGGACTTTGTGTCCTTCATTCACTGACACATACACTTGAATTCAAGTGGGGGTTGGGAGGCAGGGAAATTACTCATGATTCTTGAATACTTCTTTTAGACTTTCTACAGATTTCTTTTACACTTAATCTCATTTCCCCTGCACAACTATATGAATTCAATGCTTTAATATCCATTTTAGAGAGAAGGAAATGGAAGCAAGATTTAGTCATTTACCTGTAAAGAGCGAACTATAAGTAGGTGGTGAAGCTGGACTCAAACCCAAGTCTGCCTCAAGCCCTGTTCTTATACCAGACCACACTCCTCCCTGGAAGCTTTCGGTGAGCCGTAGAAGGAGGCACTAAGCACATCACTACGACAGTCCATAGGTCAGCAGGTTAGACATGAACACCGATGCTCCCTGACAGTATCACACTGAGATGCTCTTCTAAGCAAATGGTGCATCCTATTTCCTTTTCTACAGTCCCTGCAGGATTTTAATGCCATTTTTATTTTTATTTTTTTATTTTTAAAATATATCTTTATTGATTTCAGAGAAAGGAAAGGAGAGGGAGAGAGAGAGATAGAAACATCAATGATGAGAGAGTCATTGATCGAGCCCGCAACCCGGGCATGTGCCCTGACCGGGAATCGAACCCCAAACGCCTCGATCCCAGGTCGACGCTCAACAGCTGAGCCACGCCCAGCCAGGCCTGATGCCATTTTTAAATGTAGGGGACTCTGAGACAATTTACAGAACCAGTAGCTGGATGCAAAGATGTGCCCATTTGTAGACCTTGTAATGAGCCCCTTTTGTACACCCCAAACCTGTTTGCACTGTGCTCATATAAGTGACTGAAAAATGAGTGTTTCCATTTGTTTGGATTCATCCTTTAAAGTGTGCCTTTCCTTGAAGAGAAGGATGTGTTTTCTTAGCATGTGTAGTGTAACATGCTTTGCTCTCAATACATATTTGATGTTGGCTGACTAGGTGCTGGTGATGGTACCCTGAGTTGCTTTCTTCCAAGTCAAGACCATCAGGCTCTTTCTAATCAAACAGAACACAAAGGTGCCCTGTCAAAAGCTAGAGAAAAACCGAAGCCACTTATCTTGAAATGCCAAACATTTTTTCTTTGTAGTACCTTAGTCTCTGTTTAGGATGCTATGCCCAGAGTAATTTAGTGGTTTAACTGTTTCCTGTTATGTTATAATATTCAATGCTCTGTTGTCAAGGTGATGAACCAGAGGGACGGGAGTTTACGAGTCCATTCCTAGTGACTTTGCATTTTATCTTTCCAGCCAGCATAGAGCGATAGGCATCTAGATAACTAGTTCAAAAGCTGAGAAAACTTTTGACACAAAAAGGGGGAATGTGAGCTAGGGTACCCAGTGGCCAAAGAGAAGATTGGCCCCATTGCATTCACACAGTTCCTGTTTGAGGAGATGAGAGATACCCTGAGTCCTGAGGCAGGATGTGGGCATCCTCGCCTGTGCCTCCATGTGCAGCATTCATCTGACCAGAATCTTGGCCGTGGTCTAGGAAGCACCCAGGAATGAGCTGGTGTGTGCTCATGGACAGCATGCAGGACTTGACCTGGAAAAACTCAACTATGCGCGGCCTCTGAGCAGCAAGAAGGGGCCCTGCTATCTCCGAGGAAGAAGAGATTTCAGAGGTAAAGCAGGTAAAGAAAATCCCAAGGAAATGTGATGAACAGAGAAAGAACATCACGATCTGAAGGAGCATTTCCCAGGACTTGTCTGGATCCATTGAAAGGGTCAAGGAGTTCAGTCCTCTTTCAGGAAGAGCCAGGCACAGTAAAGTAAATAAACCCTTTCTGCCCCACCAGCATGGCTCAGTGGTTGAGCATCAACCTAGGATCCAGGAGATCACAGTTCCATTCCCAGTCAGGGCACATGCCCGGGTTGTGGGCTCGATCTCCAGTAGGGGGTGTGCAGGAGGCAGTCGATCAGTGACTCTCTCATCATTGATGTTTCTGGCTCTCCCTCTCCCTTCCTCTCTCTGAAATTAATAAAGATATATACTTTTAAAAAATCCTTTCTACTCTTGTGAACAAGTAATAAAAGTTATTTATTGTCCACCTCCCACCCAAACTATGAAAATTGCAAGGTTAAGAAAAAATAAGAAAGCTATATGCTCTTTTGGGCGCACTCACAAGCATATAATTGGTGTAGCACACTGAAAAAGATGACTGCTTTTTTTTTTGAACTTGGCTTTTCTCCTGTTTTACATTAAATGTCATACCTTTTTAAAAATGTTTATGTATGTACTTTATTAGCGCATTAATAAAAGATCCACTGGCAGATCTAATAACTACTGTAATTTTGCCATGGTGGTGAGTATAAGCGATATTTGGGACATCTGCCACATTGTAAGGTGACAGGAAAATATGGGATTCTATTCATGAGAAGTCATGGGCTGCTGCAATCTATTGCCTTCATTCATAAGTGAAGGAAATGATTCATTTCAGTTAGAAGTTGGTGAACTAAAGGTATTTTTCTTCAAATTCTGGCTTTAGATTCCATCTCCGGCCTGGGATTAAGGGACCCTGCTTAGATGACATGCCGCGGGATGTGCATGGCCCGTGGTCTTGAAGCCAGTATTTCTTGACCGTGGGCTCCGTTTTCTATACCCACTGCCTCTATCTTGAGCCCCTAGGTTCTTTGCTTTTTGGGTGTGTTTTTTTTTACCCTTTATTTTCCCAATCATGGACAGTAGTCTAAATTTGCTTCATTTCACCAGAAATGTGAAAAAAAAAAAAAAAAAAAAAGATTGTTGGTCCTTGGGGGAGGGAGGGGACCTTTAGTTCCTGGCCTGGGAGGAGCACCTCCCCCAGGGTAAATGTCTTATCTTTGAGTCTGCAGTTACCTTGCTGACAGAGATTATGCTAAGAAAATGATCTCTTCTATTGGTATTATTTCTTAAGTAAATATTAATGCCATTTTTATAAATGGATATAATTTACTCTTAGACTGGCAGCTTTTTTTGAAATTTTCTCTCTCCTTTCTGAGTTTATTCTAACCTCTGACTATAACTTTTAAACATCTGACTAGAACTGATGAAATGACCCCCGTTTGGGTCCCAATCAGTTCAGCAACAGAGACTGTCATGCTTAGGAGCTGAGTGTCACTGATGTAAGGTAAAAAGTAACAAACCAAAGTGTTGTAGGGAGAAAGCTCAAAGGCAAATCCCTGTAAAGATCCCCTTTACAAAAAGCTGAGGTTTTAGGAGGGAAATGTTCGAGGAAAGTAATTGCTAGAATAGTAACTTATACGTATGATTAAGACACGCAATGCACTGAAAGTAGGGAGCTTTCTTAGGTTAGTTTGAGTATAATGTGCCAGAGGCTCCTCCTGTGTCCTCAAGCCTGCCTGCTCCCTCTGTGCCTCCATAGAGGGTAGAATTTGCTCAACATATTACCACACCCTTTGTACCTCTGAAGAAATTCTTCAATCCAGAAGTTTCAAAGTGTTTTTACAAATGTAAATTAACAAGTCTCATCATCACTTCTCTCCACAGAGATGGCTCATTTAAGTAACAGAAATTTACCTAAATGGCCTACCCAGGGTCACCTGAGAAGTCCTTTGTGTCTTCTGGAAATGGATATTCAAAGTGTAAATCTACCTTGTGGTCTCACTGCAGATCCAAATTCACTGCATCCTTTGGCAAGTCCCCTTTGGAGGGACGAATCATCTTTAATCTTTACAGCAAGGCTCCTAGCAGTTGGCCTTTCCTCAGCCCCACTGAGCACCCACATACCTGGAGACCCAGACTCCAGCCCTCCTCTGGCCTATCTTATCTGCCCCAAAGGCTGTGAGGACAGAATATGCATGTTTTTTAAAGATTTTTTTTTTATGAATCACTTTGATTAAATAAGCAGTTGACAATATTTTCTTTTATCCCCCCAAACTCTTCTATTAATCCAGTGAACAAATATTTATTAAACACTTACTTTGTTGCCACTCACCATGCTAGACACAGGAAACACTAGTCATGCTCCTCCCTTCATGGGAAGGACAGACAGCAACAGGAATCAGCCACACTGTGGCCGGTGCTATGAAAACCACAAACCGATGGGCTGCGTGGGCATGGGTGGGTCAGGGAAGCCCTCTCTAAGCAGGTGGTATCGGAACTGAGGCCGGGAGCACGAGAATAAGTCTGGTTGGGGTTTTTCTGTATCTTACAGGTTTTCATTTCTAATACAGTAAATATTGATCTTTAATATTCTAGATAAACAAAAAGCTCTTTGGGGGGAAGGGGCTTTTTGTTTTTTCCACAGTATAAGGGTCATGAGACCAAAAAGTGAGAAAAACACTATGGTTTATGCCCAGCTGTGATTGGTCCATTTCTTGCTCTGACCTCATAAGACTCCATTGTGATGGAATCACAACCACTCCCCAGCCGTGATTGGTCCATTTCTTGCTCTGACCTCATAAGCCTCCATTGTGATGGAATCACAACCACTCCCCAGCCGTGATTGGTCCATTTCTTGCTCTGACCTCATAAGGCACCATTGTGATGGAATCACAACCATTCCCCAGCCGTGATTGGTCCATTTCTTGCTCTGACCTCATAAGGCGCCACTGTGATGGAATCACAACCATTCCCCAGCCGTGATTGGTCCATTTCTTGCTCTGACCTCATAAGGTGCCACTGTGATGGAATCACAACCACTCCTATATAAGGCCCTGGCTGGGCTGAGGTTTTTGTCCGTTTAAAGCCCAGGGAGCTGATTTGTGGTGACCTGTTGGACTTGGACTCATTAGCTTGCTTTTGCCATTGTTTGTTTCCTCTTCTTTTTTCTCATTTTTTTTTTAATTTTTATTATTTTTATTTTATTTTATTTATTTTATTTTTATTTTTTATTTTATTTTATTATTTTATTTTATTTTTTTGTTTTGTTTTATTTTTATTTTTTTTTTTATTTTTTTTCCTTTTTTTGTTCTTATTTTGAAGCTGCCATGGCTAATGACCTACTGGCCATCCTCGCCAGCGAGGGGCCCCATGTGGGCGACTATGTCCTCTTGAAAGCCCTTGGCAAGGGCTCCCTAGCCGAGGTGCGGCTGGCCCGGCACTTGCTGACCGGGGCAGAGGTGGTCATCAAGGCCATTAATCAGAGGGGCTTCTCTAGATATTTTCAAGAGGCTCATTGCCTTAAGAGTGTAAACCACCCGAATATAATAAAACTGTTCGAGGTGATTGACACTCGGGACAAGCTCTATCTCGTCATGGAGCACATCAGCGGCGGGGACTTATCTGACTATCTGGAGCTGTACGGCCGCATGAGCGAGCAGGAGGCGCGAGCAGCGTTCCGGCAGGTGGCATCGGCCCTGCAGCACTGCCACCAGCGGGGCATCGTGCACCGGGACCTGAAACCAGATAACATCCTGGTGGACAGTGACGTGACTCTCAAAGTAGCCGACTTTGGCTTTGCCAAAGAAGTTTATAACTATAAACTGAGCACCTACTGCGGCACCCTCTCCTATATGGCCCCAGAAATCCTACAGGGCCAAGCCTACGACGGGCAGAAGGCTGATGTGTGGAGCCTGGGGGTGCTGTTGTACAGAATGATGATGGGGGTTGTGCCGTTTAAGGGGGATGACATTGGGGAACTGAAGAGGGAGATACTGAAGGGACATTTCTATGTGCCATTCTTTTTGTCAAGGGAAGCTAAAAGCCTTTTAATGAAATTATTGAATCTCGATCCCAGCCAAAGACCGACGCTGGAAGAGATTATGAAGCACCCGTGGGTGAACAAGGACGAGGAGGCGGCCCTGGAACCGTACTGTGAGCCACCCTGTGGCGACCTGGACCCTGAGGTAATGGAAATGATGGGAAACCTTGGTTTTAACCACCTGGAGATCCAGGAGTCCATTACGCACAAAAAATTTGACAGAGTGATGGGTACATACCTGATACTAAGAATGAGGAAAACCAGGATGAGGGGCCGCACCGTGTGGGCAAGGCCCCGCCCTGCCCCTGCCCTCCCAGGCAGTGCTTCCTTGAGCCAAGAGGTCCTGTTATGGGAAGAGACCAAAAAAGAGCCTGCCATTCCCCCAAGCTACCTGTGGTCGACAATGACCGTCCCCCCACCCAGCCTGGTGTCCAGGACCACCACTGCCCCATTGAGCCTACCAAAGTCCAGGACCACCACCCCCAGCCCAGCCCCCCAGAGTGGCCCCGAGGGCTCCCCCACCACCAGCACCAGCAGAAGCACCAGCAGCAGTGGTGGAGCCCAAGAGAAAGCCACCCATGAAAACTGCCTCCGAGTTGGGAAGCCTGATAATGAGACCCCAGCCTCTCCTGACGGTGGGACCCCAGCCTCTCCTGACGGTGGGACCCCAGCCTCTCCTGGCGGTGGGACCCCAGCCTCTCCTGGTGGTGGGACCCCAGCCTCTCCTGGCGGTGGGACCCCAGTGCCTCCTGAAGGTGGGACCCCAGCCTCTCCTGATGGTGGGACCCCAGCCTCTCCCTCTGGGCACAGCCAGGGCCGTCAGGGGATGGCTAGGAGAGTCTTCAGGTTTGTCTTCAGTTGCATATGCTGCGGGCCGCCCACGAAAAAGAAGCCTCTCAAAAGGACAAAAGTCATGCCGCTATAAGTTTTAAAATCGTGGGCGGCCAAGGCAGAGCCATAGAGGTGCGAAGCTCCACAGAGGCGGCCACATGGTGGGAAGATGAGCCGGAGGCTGGACACAAACAGCTGGTGAGAGCGGTGCCAGGACTACACACTGTGTATGCCAGGTGAGAGGACTTGGTTCAATGGATGACTGCACGGGAGTCACATCAAGAGGGTATCGGGCATCCCCATGGCCTTCAGAAGCATCTCATCCAAAATAACCTGCTGAGCTTGGAGGACCTGCCTGGAGGACCTGCCTGGAGCCCCTGGAGGTCAAGAGGAGAGACGGCCCTCGCTCTGGGTCCACCCCTCAGCCCCCACCTGACGAAACTTCAGACTGGACTTTTTCCTGGGTCCCTTCCCTCCCCTGCTCCTTAGCGCCCATGTTTGTGGGGGTTCCTATTAAAGTCTTTGGTTCTATCAAATTTTGTAATAAACGATACTCCAGGAAGATGTACTGGATGCTGTTTTCATCCCCTGCACAGAAGTGGGCTGTGCATTCTCTAGCTTGAATAGTCCTTGGGCTTTATGACGGGACCTGCAACGGTGCCAAATGTGATTCCGCAGGGAAAAGGCCAGCACCCAGCATGCCGGCCGGTTCCAGACACCGGGGCACAGCAGTGGGTGGAGCAGGCAGGGGTCTCCATTCTGATGGCCTGGGTGCTCCATGACCTCAGCAGGAATCCTCTCTGCTCACCTCTTGGCTTCGCTCACTTCCCCCTGTGCTGGTGTCATTCTCGGGGGCTTTCCCTGTGTACAAGCCAGACTTTTAAAGTACTGGGGGAACAGTGTTCCGGGCAGAGGGAACAGCAAAGCTCAAGAAAAGACAGCAAGTGGGAAAGAACTTGGCATTTTTCAAGGTGGCCAAAGTGTAGTGAGCTAGCCAGAGGACAGCAGGAGCTGCGGCTGCAGACCAAGGCAGAGCTTGTGGCCAGGGGAAGGAGGGTGGAAGTTTATTCTGAGAACAGTGATCAGCGCATGGAGGGTTTTAAGCAAGGAAGTAATATCCGATTGGTGATTTAAAACTGGTAATTGTGGAGAGTATTCTTCCTCTGCAAACATTTTTATCTGTCTATTTCAAGATTCACCAGGTAGAGCAGGTTTTGCTATAACCACTGAAGAAATGTGATTCGGAAACTTTATGTGTTTTCCCACTTGAATCTGTACCACACATATAGTTCCCTGAACGTGTACGAATGCAATTAAAACATTGCTTAAAGGGAAAGACCTACCTGCCTCCACAGAGCTGATTCATTGTTCTCACATCACTGATCAGCTGATCTTGCCCTTTTCACTGAGGAACCTGCCGTGTTCCTCTGATTCTTCTGTCCTCCTTCCCTGTGACTGCAACAGCATATGGTGTAGACCTATGTGTGACCCTCATCACTTGCGTTGTCCCTAAGTGGTTCCCTTCCCCTCCTCGCCCTGATCTTCCCTCCCTGAGTCCTTTGGAGGCTGGGAGCTGTCGTTATCCCAGAGGCAGGCCGAGAGCAGGCGCTCAGAAGATGGACAGGTGAGCGACCCACCGGGTGACTATATAGTGGACTGTCCCAAATCAGGACACATGGGAGTGTAAAAGGGAATGTCATTAATGACTATGCTGGGACGACAGTGTAAAGTTGGGCTGGGCTTTAACAGGGATGTATGGTCACCTGGGTCATCACTGTAAAGAATTATGAACAAAACAACTGTGAAGCCTGCCGTTCTGGAGATCTTTCAGGAGGACTGGTACTCACTCCACTTGCCTGAACTAGTTCAGACCAATGGTCTCCAGAGCTTGGGAGACACAGACGGGTTTGGAAGTAGCGAGCGCGACAAGATTAAGTGATACGGAGTCACTTTCACAGCGTAATTCCCTTTTCAGTTCTACATTAGCGTTTCTGATTATCACAGAGAAACCCTTGCTCAGTGCTGGATTATCTTTAACCCCCTCAAACTCCCACTAATCTTCCTTTTTAAGTGACAAGCGAACATACCTCAGGATCAGGACCTTTGAATAAGAAATGGTATTTGGCTGGAATTTAATATTTTTATGTTAATTATATTTATTTTTGCTTTCCTTTCCTTGATGCCAAATTATGATCATTGTCCGGATAGGACTGAGATATAGAATTTCATTTTCAATTAATCTTTTGAAGTAAAAATGATGATTTAAAATATATATGATAAAGGTCAGACACAGATTTTGGCAAAAAGCATGAAGTTGATGTGCAAATAACTGAAGTTGGGGAAACTAGATGAAATGATTCCCAGCCTGTTTCTAAGCTTTGATGGTCCACATTTTTTTTTGGAAAATATTCATATGAAGTTAATTTAAGATGATTTAGGAAAATAAATATGTTGTGCTTATTATATATTACTTTTATTTATTTTTAAAATCTTTTTCTCATTATAAAGATTGCACATGCTTATTGTTGGAATATTATCCTGGAAAATTAATGGCAAAAAGAGAGTTAAAAAGTGAAAACAGCCCGGCCAGCATGGCTCAGTGGTCGAGCGTCGACTATGAGTGAGGAGGTTACAGTTTGATTTCCGGTCGGAGGCGTGCAGGGGGCGGCTGGTCAGTGACTCTCTCATCATTGATGTTTCTCTTTCTCTCCCTCTACCTTCCTCTCTCTGAAATCAATAAAAACATAGTTTTTAAAAAAGTAAAAACAAAAAATAGATTAACACAATTCAGGGGAAAAACATTCAATATCTGAGGTTTTTTATTAATTTTAGTAATTTTAAATTTCAAAATGTTAATACGTATGTAAATCTGAATTTACATGAAAGAAAAACAGTGTGGTTTTACTTATTAAAAACAACACTAGAGTGGCTTTAAGGATCAAACCCTCCCTTGTGTACTTAAAAGCTTAATTGGCTCAGAATTTATATACATGTACTATTTAGCCCCATACTCAGTAAGTTAAGACACATCTCTACTAAATAAAATTTCATACAATTTCCATCAGTTATAATGAAATGAGTGAAGCTTCTTTTTGGAAATTGTGCATTTAAAGCCCTGCTTTTCTTACCTGCAGGGACACACTTTCCAGCTCTTTGCACACCTGCCTTTCTGCTGGGGAAGGGTGAAAGCGTAGCGGGTTGGGCTGTGTTCAGATTTGCAGGAGGAGGAAACAGCGTTGGTTCTATCGCCCTCCCACGCCAACAGGTGTAGGCAGATAATTATTTGCTTATAAAAACGGTACGGGTGTGGAAAATACCTATTTACATTGTTTTCCAAAGCAGAACGTCAGCGCAGGATGACATTATGACCTTAATCACAAACCCGCGAGATGGTTAGAAAACAGCGACAGTAACAACCTCTGCACACCAAGATAGCAGCCTGCTGTTCCACTGAGACCAGCACGCTCTTCTCCCTCCCTCAGGATTTCTCTGTTCAGGAGAAAATCGCTTCGCTTTGAGGTTACAAGGTGAGAGAGGCTGGGATTATGTGATCTTTTAGAGCCCTTTGTCAGGAAACAGTGAAGCTAAGGGGGTAACCCATGATCTTGAAACAGACTCCTGTTCATGCGCAGCAGCTCCGCTCAGCCTGCTCACCAACCACTTACACACGCGTCTGCACGAGGACTAGGATTCCGTGAAGCTGGCTGTGGCCTCTGTGCCTTAAACCGGGCTTGGTTCTTAGAAGACTCTTTAAGGCTGTGGAGTGAATGAGCCGTCATCGCCATCGCTACTGTTTCTAAGCACCCGGGATGTGCCTGATGCTGTGACCCCTGTTCCAGGTCCGGTAGTTAGTCTCGCCCGTATTGTCTCACGGAGGAAACAGGCTCGGGAGCGTTAAGCAACGTGTCAGGTTCGCACAGGGATGGGACTAGGACTCAAAGCTACGTGTGTCTGAGGCCAGTGCTTCAGTGTTTCTCTCCTACAGAATGCAAAAGAGTTAAATGACTTCATGAAGGGCTTCGTATATGAAAAGGGAAAACTCCAGTAGTGCAAATTCAGATTATTTTTCTTAAGAATAAATATCTTTTTTTTTACAGTTCACATTCAATATTATTTTGTATTAGTTTCAGGTGTACAGCACAGTGTCATACAACCATACACTTCACATAGTGCTCCCCACAATATTTCCTGTACACCTGGCACCACACATAGTTATTACAATATTGACTGTACTCCCTATTCTGTAGTTTACATCCCTGTGACTGTTTTGTGACAACCAGTCCGTACTTCTTAATCGTGTCACCTTTTTCACCGAGTCCCTCCAACCCCCTTTCCTCTGGCAACCATGAGTCTAATTCTCTGTATCTATGAGTGTATTTATAGATTTTGTTTATTTTGTCCTTTAGATTGCACATATAAGTGAGATCATGTGGTATTTGTCCTTCTCTGACTTATTTCATTGAGCATAATACCCTCTAGGTCCATCCTGAGGTTATTAGGAGAATTAAATGGATAAAGTGTGTAAATTAATTAGCATAGTCCTGCCCCACCATAAGTGATCTATAAATGATAGCCACTATTATTGTAGATGAAAAAATACAAAAAACGTCAACAGCTATTATCTCTGGGTATAGACCTAAGAATGATTTTTAAGTACCTATTTAGGTCCCATCACCATCTTAGTCAACCATTCTAATGTGTTGACATGTGCTTTTATACATAGGCATATTGCAAAATAGGTGTTGTTTTATAATGTGTTTTTAATTTATGAAACTGTCATACTACATATCTCATTGTTGTTTTTTCACTCATACTATGTTTTTAAAATTCTGCCATGCTGCTGTGTGTACATCTAATTCATTCTTTCTAAATGCTGCCTAGTACCCCAAAGTGTGTGAACTCAACATTTTATCTAACTGCTCTCTCAGTGACAGGACTCATAGGTTGCATTCAACTTTCCACCGCTACAAATAACCTTGCAATAAATCTCCTCATGAACATCTTCTTAAGGATCCATGCAAGATTTTCTTTGAAATACATACCTAGGGGTAGAATTGCTGTGTTTGGAGTATGTATATTCTTAATTTGACTAAGTAGTGCCAGATGCTCTCTAGAAGGGCTGCTGTAGCCCATTTGATAATGATGAGGCTTCTCTATCCCCACATCTGCATCAACACTTGGCCTTATCCATCTTTCTAACATTTATCAGTCTAATAAATATAAGGAGATTATTCATTTTAATGTGCATTTCTTGGAATATTAATGATTTGAGGCATAATTTCTGGAAATTGCCTGTTGGCATCCTTTGCCCGTTTTTCTGTTGGGTTTGCCTCCTTTCTCTTATTGACTTGCAGCAGCTACCTGTGTTACTAATTTAGCTCTTGGGGATTTTAGACATTTTTAATATTTTTTCCATATTGCCATCTGTGTAATGAATTTGTCCATGGTGTCTTCTTTGAACAAAAAGCCTTAATGTCGATGGACTCAAAGTCATTAGTACTTTGCTGTTTTCAAAATTTTGTTTGAAAAGCTTTTCCCTGCCCTTATGTCACCAAGATATTCTTTTATATAGTGCTCCACTAACTTTATAGTTTACATTTTCTTCTTAGGTCTTTAATCCATGTGGAGTCCACTGTTGTATGTTATGCGAGGCAATTACCCAGTTTTATTTCTGCCTCTGTAATGAGCCAGTTTTCCCAATATAAGCTGCTAAGTATTGACTTGTGACATTCTTTTCATCATATTTAGGTTTCCGCTTATACATATAGGTCAGTGTCTGAGCTCTCTGTTCTATTTTATTGGCCTATTTATCTGTGGGCTTTTGGTTTTTTTCCACCAATGCACCACTGTTTTTGTTACTGTGGCTTTGTCACCCATTTTAATAGCTAGTGGGGCAAACCCCCTTTCTAGTCATGCTTTTTCATCTTGACTTGGCCATTCATAAACTTTTATTCCTCCAAATAAGTTTTAAAGTAAGTTGTTAACATTTTCCTCAATGGAATTTTTATTGTATTGTATTGAATTTCTAGATTACGTGGGAGAATTGAGGTTTTTATAGTATAATATTGTCTCACCCAAAAGCATAGAATGTTTATTTATTCAGATTATCTGAATTAATATTTTTAAGCTTTTTGCTTCCTCTGTAGATACTCTGTATATTATTTTATTAATATAATTAATTGACTCTTAGATATTTAATAGATTTCTTGGTTGTGGGAATGATATATTATTATTTATTATGTTTCCTGATTGGCTGTTGTTAGTGCTAAAAAAGGGGGATTGATGTTGTATGCAATAATCACTCAGTTCTTGTTCTGGTTCTAATGGTGTGTCTTTTGATTCTGTGAGTCTTTCTGATAAATGATCATATCATGTGCAAACAAAGACAGTTTTATCTCTTCTGTATTAATTAGCTCTCACTAAGCTAATGGTATGGTAACAACCAACACCCAGATCTCAGTAATTTATAAGAACAAAAATTTATTTCTCACCCATGTAACATGTTGAATACATGTTGGCTGCAGCTCTGCTCTGCGTGTTTTCTTGTTCTGGAATCCAGGCTGAAGAAGCAGCCATAATCAGGGACATGCCATTCTTGTGGCAGAGGGAAAGCACAAGGGAGTGAGCAAATCCAAAGGATGGCTGTTAGAGCAGCTGCTCAGAACCGGCACCCTGCCAACCCCGTTCATGTTCATCGGCCCAAACCCATCAGAGGGTCAAGTCTGATGACAACAGAACAGAAAGTTTGTTCCTTCTAGAGAAAAGCTCAGCAAATCACGTGGCGTAGAACAGGCAAATGTAATCCTCTTGCAGGAGGCGGGACAGGGAGAGTGCTGGAGGGTGACGGGCTCAGCCAAAGAACGTCCGTGCGGAACCCGCAGACACAGCCAGCCGTGTGTGATGGCCAGGGCCGGGGGCGGCGGGGTGGGGACATCTGTAATAGTGTCAACCATAAAAATGAAGGGTTTGTGTGTTTTTTGTTTTTTGAAGCTCAGGTGGTTGGAGTGCTGGCCCATGCAACGAAAGGTTGCGGGTTTGATTTCCGGTGAGGCACAGATCTAGGTTATGGGTTCAGTTGCCGGTGAGGGCACACATGGGAGGCAAATGAGCGACATTTCCCTCCCTCCCTCCCTCCCTCCCTCCCTCCCTCCCTCCCTCCCTCCCTCCCTCCCTCCCTCCCTCCCTCCTCTCTCTCTTTCTCCCTCTCCCTCTTCCTCTCTCTCTCTCTCTCTCTCTCCCTCCCTCCCCCTCTCCCTCTCCCTCCCTCTCTCTCTAAATCAATAAAAACACATACTCAGTAAGGATTAAAACAAATAAGAAGAAAATATAATCCACCACCCCTTCTAACCCTCTTTCTTATTATTTCTTTGCCTTTTCTTTGGTCTCAGCCAAGACCTCCACTGGTAATAGTGAGCATCCTTGTCTTAATTTTATCTTAAAGACAATTGACTCTTAAACTTCTCCAATAACTATAATACTTATGATAGATTCTTAGTATAAATAACCTTTATAAATTAAGAAAATTTCCTGCTATTCCTGGTGCTAAGATTTCTTTTATCATAAATTTGTGTTGAACCTTATCAAATGTATTTTTTAATCTTGATTGATATCATCACAAAATTTTTTCTCCATTAGTCTGTTAATACACTAACAACATATATACATGAATTTTCTGTTGAGTGATGCTGTATGCCTGAGATAAATCTTGATGTATTATTTTTATTTATTTATTTACCTATCCTCACCCAAGGATATTTCTTCCATTGCTTTTTAGAGAAAGTGGAAGGGATGGGGGGGAAGGGGAGAAAAATTGATGTGAGAGAGAGACATCGATTGGTCACCTCCCGAATGGCTCCTACTGGGTCAGGGATGGAGCCTGCAACCGAGGTACCTGCCCTTGGCCGGAGTCGAACCCGAGACCCTTCAGTCTGCAGGCCGACACTCTAACCACTGAGCCAAACCAGTCAGGGTGATCTTTTTTTTTCTTTCTCTTTTCTTTTTAAAAAATATATTATTATTGATTTCAGAGAGAGGAAGGTAGAGGGGGAGAGAGAAACATCAGTGATGAGAGAGTCATGGATCAGCTGCCCCCTGCTGGGGACCGAGCCCGCAACCCAGGAGTGTGCCCCTCCATCTCCTGGATCCTAGGTCAGTGCCCAGCTGCTGAGCTACGCCGGCTGGACAGGGCAATCTTGGTGTATTATTTTTAAATCTACAACTAAGTTAATATTTTATATAGACTTTTTGAATCCACATTAATAAATAAAATTGGCCTCTTATTTTCATTCATGTGTCGTCCTCATTTAATTTTGGAATAAGGCGGATGGTAGCCTTATAAAATGATGCCCTTTTTCTATTTCCCAAACCATTTACGAGATAAAAATTAATATTCCTTAAAGATTTGGTAAAACATTCCAATAAAACCATCTGGGCCTGGAGATTTTTGAGAAGGACAGGTCTTTGTCATTTCAAATTATTTAACACACACTGACATATTCAAACTCTATAGTGTTTCTCCTCTATACCAGTTTTGACTTGTCATCTGTTTTTAGGGATTTACCCATTTTAACTAGGTCTTCAAACTTATTAGACTATACCTGACCATAAAACTTATTATTATGGACAGAAATATGCCAAAATATTAGAAATTATCCTCAAGAGTAAGATTAAGGATAATTTCTGTGGTTTAATAATGGCCTATGTTCTTTTCATTATAGTCTGAATGTTTTACATGGATAAGCTATTGCTTTTATAGAATCAGAAACAAAGTAAGCTATCTGTTTTGTAGTGAAATGAATCCATAAAACCTACCTGATTTCAGAAGGTATTTTCAAACACCGGTGCCCCATTGGGTGCTGGTATTTGGTGAATCCTCGGGCAGACTTTGCTTTCTCAGGTACTGACTTCATGTGTAAACAAGTAAAGCCTTTCCAGGGGGAAATTATAACCTGTACATGGCTCTGTGCACTTTCACTACTTTATAAATAATAACAATTAACAAGCACTCTTGGGTTTATATCAATTTAATTCATGTAAAAGGACATTTTAACATAACTAGCCATAGGTACATTTTTACTATTTGCAATTGAACTCTTGGAACATCAGTCACTTGTTCTGTTTGTCTTTTTACTGCCTTCACACTCAAGTGTGGGTTTTATTAAGCAGTGTGTATTTCATTTACGGCCTCAAAAATATACTTTATGAGAAAAAGGCTTTTTTTAGGTATTTTGAGGTAAGTGGTGCCTTCCTTCTGTTTGGTTTTTAATGTGTGTTGTTTGTAGTTCCTGAGGATTCAGTGAGGCTATTTTCTTTTGAAAAGCTGTCAGACAACAGAGATTAAATCCCGTAATTGAAGAAATACAGCCAAATGGGTTCAGCTAGTTCACATAATTTTAAAACAAATGAGAGAGAGAGAGGGAGGGAGTGTGTGTGTGTAGGGAGAGATTTTACCATCTCCTCGTCAATGAAATGTCTTCAGTTCTCTAGGGGAATGTATAAAGAGAGAGAGAGACAGAAAGAGAGAGGCAGAGAAAGAGAGGGGTACCCCAGAGTTATACCTTCTTCATCCCATCTTTGTCTTGCAGTCATCCTGAACTAATTCTAGGTGTATTAGTACTTTATCTTGATATCAACAAAGATGACCACTGGATCCTGGAGCGAGTTAATTTGGGAGGAACTAGAAACCACAAAAAAAAGAAAAAGATTTTCATTCACAGAACTCCCTCCTCTCATCTTCAAAAACAGGAGCACATGGTTTGGAAAGGCGGCACGTGGCAGATGTGCCCTCCTCACCCTTAGATGAATTTACAAGAATATTGAGGGAGAAAGAGTCTGAAGGCACAGACGCAGGCTCTGCAAACTCTTAGCTATGTGACTTTGGGCAAGATATTCAACCTTTCTAGCTCGGGTTTCCTAATCTACAAAATGGGGATGATAACGCACTTAACTCATGTGGTTGCCATAAGAATTAAGTGAGGTAACATATTATAGCACCATATTTTGAAGTAGTTATGTATATACTTATAGTACATAGGTAGTTATGTATATAACTTTTTAAAAAATATTTTTGTCTTTATTGATTTCAGAGAAAGAAAGGGAGAGGGAGAAGGAGAGAGAGATAGAAACATCAGAGATGAGTCATTGATCGGCTGCCTCCTGCATGGCCCCCACTGGGGATCGAGCCCCAACCTGGGCTTGTGCCCTGACTGGGAATTGAACCATGATCTCCTGGATCATAGGTCGGTGCTCAACTCCTGAGCTACACCATCTGAACTGTATATAACTTTTGTTGGTCTATATCCCCACTAAACTGTTAGCTTCATCAAGGCAAGGAGCTTCGTTGGCTTTGTTTCATGTTATATCAGCAACTAAAATGGTGTCAAGGAGCCCAACGGGCATGGCTCACCAGTTGAGCATCGACCCATGATCCAGGAGATCACGGTTTGCTTTCCGTCAGGGCACATGCTCAGGTTGCTGGCTCCATGCCCGGTAGGGGGCGTGCAGGAGGCAGCTGATCAATGATTCTCATCATTGATGTTCCTGCCTCTCTCTCTCCTCTCCCTTTCTCTCCCTGAAATCAATAAAAAACATATTTAAAAATAAATAAATAAATAAATAAAATTTAAAAAAAAAAAAGTGTCAAGGGTGTAGTAGGCCCCCAACAAAAGCAACATTTGTTGAATGAATGCTGAATAAAAAAGGAAAAGCATTTATCTTAGTGTTAGTACTATAGCGATGATGGCAGGCAGCAGGAATGGGTGTGGGGGGGTCATGGTGGAGGTGGTGATCGGGATGTGGATGGTGGAAGGTTGGTAGCAAGGTGCAACAAGGTAAGAGCAAAGGCTCTGGGAGACTGGCTGTAGGTGCTGACTCTTGTTCCACTAGGTGTGAACTATGACCTGGATTTCACTTTCTTCATCTGTAAGATGGGTATAAAAATAGTATCTCCTTTGAAGGGTTGTTGTCAGGATTAAATTAGTTCATATTGTAAGCATACTTAGAATAGTGCTAGCTGTTTTTAACATGATCACTACTGCACCTACTGCTTTTATAACTGGTCAGTAACTGCTACTATGGACTGTAATTCTAAAGGAAAGCATTCAGGGAAACCACCTCATCATCAGTAAGGTGCCACGTGAAGGAAAGATTGACCCAGTAGAAAAATCATCAAAAGAATGGAGGATGCAACTATAAATTGCCAGTAAATAAAGATAAGTATTTGTCTGCCGAACGGGTAATCGAAGATTGGTAGTAAAAACAATGAAGAAACACGTGTGACCCACTAGAAAGGCAAGGTGAAAAGAGTGATAACACCAAGGGGTTGGAGCAATAGGCACTTCTGTACATAACTGGTAAGAATGTAAATTGAGGCATTTGGGAGACTAATTTCATAAAATATATCGATATATCAATATCCTGAAAAGCCCCTTTTCAAAAATACCAGTTTTAATAATTTGGCCAAAAAAAAAATCAGACTAGTGTTTTATAATACATGTATGTGAATTATAGTCATACATTATATGCATTAATAAACATTAGAATTTGCATCAGTATGGGAACTAGTTAAATAAAATATTTTATCTATACCATGGAATATTTTTGCAGTCACTATAAGTGATCAATATTTTATTGACTTGGGAAGATGTTTGTGCTGTGTCGTTACGTGAAAAAAAGACAATTGATAGTGTGGTCACATTTTTATTTTAAATAAGTGGGTGTGCATATTGTTAAAAACCTAGAAAGATCTATCTCAAGTGTTAAGAGTTAATGTTAACAGTCGTTATCTCTGGGGTATAGAATTACAGGTGACTTACATTTTCTTCTCTATATTTACTTGTATTTTCTGAAATTTTAAAATAAGCATATATTACTTTTATAACGGGAAGGAAAGGGCAGTCAAAAGGCTATTGCCACATTGTAACAAAAGGAGATTGATCAAGTGTCTGTTAATTTGATCCCTGAGGTTAACCAAATTAAAAAACCCTAGCCCCAGAATCCATTCAATGATCTGAAACAGCAGCAGCTAACAACTCTAACAATTTAGTTATCATTTTTGTGACCATTAGTCAGTGGCCCTCAGTCTGTAGTCTGACCCAGATTGGGGAATGGGGCAGAATCTCCCAGTGCACTGGGTACACTGAGTCATCTAAAATAATGGCAGAACCATTTGAGACCAGCCATGGTCAGAGGCTGGACTGGGCCAAAATGATCTGAGCACCTTCGGAGGAAGTAAAAAAATCAAATACATTCTGCCAGGGGCATAAACTAGCAAAGGGGTGCTCCCTGTCTTTCCTGCAGACTCTGCCTTCATTACACCTCCATTCCCTTGGAATGTTGTATTGGTTCATTTTTTTGTTTATCCAGTGGTTTTCAAACTTTGATGCAACAGAATCTCCTAGAAGGCTCGGTAAAACACAGATCGTGGGCCCTCCCCTGACGTTTCTGATAGAGCTGTGGTGGGCCCAGAGAATCTGCGTTTTTAACAAGTTTCTAGCTGATGCTGATGCTAATGGTCTGGAGACCATACTTAGAGAACAGGAATGACCAGCCTACATATCACTAGTCTAGCCATATGGATTATTCCCTTTTAAAAATCATGTTATTGGCCTAGTTGGGTTGCTCAGTGGTTAAAGTGTCGGCCCTCAGACTGAAGGGTCCGGGTTGGATTCTGGCCAAGGGCACATACCTCGGTTGCAGGCTCGATCCCCACGTGCGGGAGGCGACCAATCGATGGTCTCTCTCGCATCGATGTTTCTCTCTCTCCCCCTCCCTTCCACTCTGAAAAGCAGTGGAAAAAATATCCCTGGGTGAGGATTAAAAAGAAAATCATGTTATTGCTAGAACAAAACTAAAATAATAAATAAAACTCAAGGTTTACATTGACCGTAGTCTCATTTCCTATTAAATCAAAGTTTTCATTTGTTTCCACTCCCTTCTGAACTCGGCCACGTACACATCCACTTTTCATGTTTGCGGTAATCATAGATAAAAGCATAGAAAATTATACATTTCCCCATATTATTGGAGGATATGGTCTTACCTCCTCCAGCTAACCACTGACAACCTGGCTCTGACATAAATTCTTCCACGGCTTTCTCTGTGCTCGGACAAACATAACTGAGTAACAGTACAGAAAAGCGGTCACGAGCTCCGGCTGCAATCCTGTTGAAAATTCTGACTCCACTCTCTTAGCAGCTGTATGTCCACAGGCACCTCTAGGCCTCAGAATCATTTCCCCGTAGGGTCAGAACAATGCTAACACCCACATCGGGTTTGGGGGAGATTCATATAAGTTAATACATAAGAAGCGCTTAGCCCAGGCAATGGCTTACGCAACAGATAATGAATCCAGGCCGTTGTTATTTGCACACATCAGGGGGTTATTTTTACATACATTTTTCTGCACTTCGCTCTCCTTGAAGCACGGACATTCCTCCTGGTGAAGGAACAGAGCTCTAACTAGCTCTCTAATTGTTGAATAACTTTCCACAATAGCATGCGTGCATTTGCACTCAGTGAGCCATGCCCTAAGCGATGGGCATTCTGGTTGGTTCTAGATTTTTGCTACTACAGACGCTGCAGCAGCAACAAGGACAAGCAATCCTTGTCCCCCTCAGCACTTCAGGGCAGCCCGTTCTGCCCTCCCCCTTTTGCAGGGAAACTGCCTCTTGCCCGCCCCAGACCCCTCTTCAGACAGGGGTTTCCTCCACAGGCCACTCCACTTTCCTACCCTCTTCCCCAGGCCTTCCCTTGTCAGGTTGGCCCAGCCAAAGCAGAAGCCCCTCAGAACCCCAAAGAGGACTAGCTGGCAGCTGAGATGCTGAAGCCAGAGCCCCGGAGACACCATCATCCCAAAGCCACGCTGCCATGGTTCCGGGGGGTGGGAATTAAGGCGAGACCTGCGGAACGTGCTGGGAAGCCATTCTGACTGTGTTGAGGGAACAAGAAACACCCAGGCAACCGTTTGCTGGGTGTACCCCAGATGCTGCAGCCCGCCACCTCTAGGACAATTCTGGCAGGGACACCTGCCACAGATTTAACCTGCTTTAGGAATTAGCCACTGATGACAATACCCTGTATCGGCAGAGTGACTTACACCTTCTCAGAAGATTCTCTTCGCTCTCATGTCATTCGGGGCTTTTCTGCTGAATTAAGTGACCCCCATGGCCCAGATCAACTGCTGTGATTTAACTGTGCGGTGGACATTTGCTGAAACTCTAGACCCAGCCACCTGGGAGCTAGGTGTTTGTGTTGTAAGGCAGTTTAAAATGCTCCCTTAAAATTCCCAGGAGCTCATCCTTTCCCACTAGGAGTGGGAACTAACAGGAGTGGGACATACATGTGCCTGGTGCTTTTCAAATGTTATCTGACACTTAATCCTCCCTGAAACCCAGGAATTGTATCCCCATTTTTCAGATAAGGCCACTGAGGCTCAGGGAGGTGAAGCAGATTGCCCCAGGCTACTCACCTGGTCAGGAGTAGAGCTGGAATTCAAGCCCAAGTCCATGTGACTAAAAACATGTGTCGCCCTGGCCGGTTTGGCTCAGTGGTTAGAGTATCGGCCCGAGGACTAAAGGGTTCTGGGTTCGATTCTGGCCAAGAACACATATCTTAGTTATAGGCTGGATCCCCAGGGTGCAAGCGGAGACAACCAATCAGTGTGTCTCTCTCACATCAATATTTCTCTCTCTCTCTCTCTCTCTCCCCCCACTCTCTCTGAAAAGAAATTGAAAAAAATATCCTCAGGTGAGGATTAAAAAAAAAACACCCAAAAAACATCTGTTCCTTCCACCGCACACACAGCTAAATCACCAGCCTTAAAGAAAACATCAAAAAACCCTATTTCTGAAACATGATAAGGAAACAGCCACTTTCTTATAGTCGACTAGGACATGTTTGTGTACCAAATCTACTTAACACTTCTATCACACAAGAAGCCAGATTATTTCTTGTGCTCATATCCAAGCAGTTGGTTGTAAACACGAGGCCGTGATGATGATGATATGATGTTGGTGGCAGTTATCTGTCATCCACTGAGCACTCACTCTGTGCTTAGCATTTTACATTTTCATCCTGACCCCTTTTTGTTCTCACAGTAAACCGGGTGTTTTGTGTTGTAAGGCGCGCACACACACACACACACACACACCTTGCCCAGGTGTCCAAGTATATGCAGCTAGGACACACCAGGCCTGAGATTTGGCCCCAGGCCCCTGGCCCCAGAGCCTGTGCCTGGAACCACGTCTCTACCCTTCGCCTGATGTAGGGTACTGGTAAAAGAAAACAGACATTGGAAATACTCCACCAGCTCCCACTGCGCTGATGGCCATGCTTAGATTTACGTATTTTATTCTGCAAGGCTCAGACGCGTTCAGGCACTTTAAGTTAATCATTACCTGTCACAATTTATCTGGGCTGTTCATTGTCAGAAGTACATGTAGACTTCAGGACCCGATCACCCTCTGCTTTCCATCACATTTTTATTACACAGCCGTAATATTAATAGGTGAGTTCTATTGTTAGCAGTAGCCCATTTTTGCAGAGTTGATAATATAGGTGCTCAGCCTAAATTAACTGGATAATTGCTTCAGTCTTTTCCATGATTTGTCATCATGGGCTCTCACACACCAGACATCAGTAATGGCTAAGATGGCCTACGAGGAACTGAGAAAGAGCAGAACTGAGTTCTGCACAAGGCCCACAAACTCCTTGAGCCTGAATTTTACATCTCTGCCTAAGAATCGCCTCTCCTGATTAGAGCAGGGCTGCCCCCTTGTTTACCCGGCTCCTCACCTCGCTATCAAAGGTCATAGTGATGGGGTGTTTACTGTGAGCTCGCCAAGTTGGCATGGCATTTCTGCTTGACTTGATTTTTAAAACATGCAATACCTGATTATTTAGTCAGGGGCATTGACCTCTTTTCCCTTAAATTGTCAAATAAAAAAATGACAGCAGCCAACACATCAGCTGTCTGGGTGTGAATGCCCTGTCTTGAACCATAAATATATAGGTCATATAATAGAGTTGCATATTACTGGTCAGGTCACATAATAAGGTTGTGTCTGATTGGTTAATTCTTGGTACCAGAAATCCTTATATACAAGTATAGGATCCTGATTTCTTAAAAAGTCACTTTGGAGCAAAAATGGTAGGTAATTACTATTATTATATTTTTTGCAAATCAATCAAAATTACACCTATTTTTTTGTCAGATTGGCAAAAAATTAATATATTTTTTGGGGTGCTGCAGAATTTGAGTAATTAGTTTATGTGTGCCATGAGATGAAAGAGGTTGAAAATCGCTGCTTTAAACAAGTGGAATTGTAAGCTCTTATGGACTAAAGCTACACACAGTCTCAACCCTTTTCTCACTAGAACCATGTGAGAGCCAGCTACCGGCCACAGGAAGCATCGCTTTTTGCTGGCAGTTTGCGAGCTTCACCTTCACTGAGGTGAGGTAGCTCTTCCTAATTCTGCCTTTACCGCCCAGGGCTCTGAAGGCACTCTCTGCCACAGGGGTCACCAGGAGGGACAGGATGAAAGGTCACATATGTGTGGAAACCCACGGATATGCTACTCCCCTCTTGGAGAGTCATGGTGGGGCTTCGCTGTTAAAGGCTGTCAAGGGCCCTGCAGCACAGACACATGTTAACTTTGTTCTACCCCGCGCTTCCCAGCCTTAGCTGAGCGCCCAACTCCTCTTGAGGAAGGGCGTCCCAAATGGCTGTTACACCACGTTCTCCCAAGTGGCCATGACCCACGGGTTCTAGGGGAAAGAAAAGGAAGGAAACAGCGTGCAGAGGCCAGAGGAACCTTAAGGGGTTCCATTGGCTTCATGGCGCCCTGCTCCCTTCTTGAAAGTCCCAGAACAACCTGACCCAGAAATCTTTTCACAAAGCACCAAAATCAAAACGACTGGCCCAAATCTCACCCGCTGATTTCAACCTACTCCTAACAGACACCATGACCCCCTACACCATTACGAACTTGGGGAGAAGGAAGGGAGCTCATCAAGAGAGACAACAACCTTTGTCCTATTAGGTCTCATCTCATCTTTTAATGTGGCATAGAGGCCATGGCAAGGCTCCTTTGAACCTTTACTAGATTTCCAAATCCTAAATTTATATATAGATAGCAGGATACACTCTCCACCTTTCTCCCCCTTACATACAGAGGCCCGAAACTAAGTCCTAAAGTCTAAAAGCATATCTGTTTAACAAAAATATTCTTTTTTATAATTAAAAAATTAAATTACAGTTGATATACAGTGTTTATTACTTTCAGATATACATAGTGATTAGATATTTATATACCTTATGAAGTGATCACCCCGGTAAGTCTAATACCTGACACCATACATAGTCATTACAATATTATTAACTATATTTCCTATGCTGTAATTTATATCCCTGTGACTGCTTTTATATCTGGCACTTTGTACATCTTAATCCCTTCCCTCTTTTCACCCATCCCCTAACCCCTCTCCCATCTGGCAACCATCAATTTGTTTTCTGTATCCATGAGTTTGTTTCTAACAGAAATAGTCTAATGCAACTAAAAGATAGGAGAGCTGCTGGAGTCATTTAGAGTCACTCTGGCAGGGATTAAAGATGCGAGGAAAGTTTGAGATTTTTCTGCTCCCTCTGAGTTCACTGCTAGTTCTGACCTCTGTAGGATTTATAACATCAGAACTCAACAAATACCCATTGACACCTGACAGAGCACTGGTGTTCCACAGAACCCAATTTGGGAAATGTTATCACCTTATCCAGGACTTCTTTAAAAGCAGAATGCTGAGAAATCTTTTAAGTATTTCAAAAATTCTCGGCTCTATAAGTAATAGACATGATGCAATTCTCTTTTAAAAAAATTAGAACTTTGCAAATAAAGCTAAGGTCCCCTTGGACTAGTATCCTCAATCCCAGTTCCTTCCTCCCCCTCTCAGAGGCAATGAGAGTGTTTTACCTCCTACGCGTACATACACACAACATACATACACATGGGCACTCACACATTCATAATTCATGCGAAATACATAGTATGGTTTTGGATTGTTTTTCCATTAATGGTATCATACTGTTTTGCAATTTGCTTTTTTCAGTGTAAAATGTGCTTGGGAAACCTGTCATATTGATATACATCGATATGTCATTCAAGTGCTGGGTGGCAGCCCCTCTTATTATTTCACCATAATGCGTTCACCTGCTTCCATCCCGTTGGACCTGGAGGTCGTTTCCCCTTTGGTTTCATTATCAGCCACACAGCGCTGGACATCCATGTCCATGGTCCCCCGAGCCGAGGCACAGGGATCACCAGGGTGCTTCTGCTGGACCACAGGGCACATTTTCACTTTCAAATGATGCTGCCAAGCTGTGAGCAAAGAACTGTCTTTGGCGAGAGAGCCAAGGAAACGATGACTCGAGACCAGAAAGGAAGTGAAGGAGGGGGTTGCACTAGCTGCTTTGGAAAAACCTCCGAGACTCACTTTCTTGCCAGCAGTCCCCAGGACCCATTCACTGTCAGGACTCCAGCCACGGCCCCTTTCCTCACCCCAAAGGCAGCCTTCGGCCTCCCTGAGCTCTCTGTTTCCTTTCCCGGCTCCCCTTTGTGCTCCGTGTGAGTTGGTATTCTGATCCTCGCTGCTGCAGACCGAGCGTGCGCACCCTGGGTAAGGAAGACAGACATGCTATCATCCTTGAGGGTTTACCACTGAATGCTCTTTAATAGGAAAACTGAAAACTCCTTTGTTTAAAGAGAAAACAGTGGGTGAATGACAGCCAGCTCCCACTCTGTTAAATAAAGTAAAACATGGGAAAAAGAATATATGCATCATGATGGATTTTCACAGAAGATGACAGATTTGCACTAAGGAGCAATAGGGTATTTATAGGCCAGATGTTAGTGACCCGTTTGTATCCAATTAGGTTTTCTAATCTTAAGAACACTTAAAACCTCAGGCTTAAGTTTTAAATCTAGACATCGCAATTGGGAGCATGCCACTCATGATTCTTGGGTCCTTCGCAGTCCAGACACACCAGGCCTCGTGATGATGTTGACTGTGGAGCTGTAAAGAACAGGAGGGCGGAAGGTGGATGTCTACGAGTGCCAAAGCCCAAGCAGACCCCAAAAAGACTAGCCTTTTTTTTTGCATAATACAGTTCTTCCAGTTCACCCCATACCAGCCCCTTATACTCCCAGCACCTCCACAACCCTGATACCAAACTGAAACGAGGGAGTAGAATTGTGACATAAATAATCTGCCACTGAAATTTGAGCAGGGGACTTCTGCAATTATACCCTGAAGTTTGATTTCCTCAAGGGCGGGAACTTGTAAGACTTAGTAATAGTAGTCAAAGAGATAGGAACAAGGGCTTACAACTTCTTTACTTTCGGCTCAGAGCATTGCTTGTGGCCTACCCAGCCAGAAGAATATCAAACAGTATAATTTGAGGAGCACCAAAGGGTGGAAAATATGACAGCCTGTCAGTGCCTGACATTTCTGTCACTAACTTCACTGCCCAAGGGCCTAGCAGAGACACGCTCTTGATGTTTTTAGTACTGTTCTTTAATTTTACAATAAAAAAACACCCAATATTTTAAAGAAAAAAACTAATATTACAGAAGCTATGCAATGAAAACTAAAATTCTCTTTCTACTTCCTTCAGCCTAGAACTCCATACTTCAAACACTGCTGTTCAAGTTTTATGAAATGTATATCCTTCCAGAAATCAGGTTGTGTAGGACAGATAGATAGACAGACAAACGTGCATATGTTTGCGCATAGAAGCTGCTCAAGCAAATATCATCTCATTCGTACCGTCTTTACCATATTCTTTTTTGCTTAATGCCTTTTGAACATCTTTCTAAGTCAGCACTTTTTAAAAAATCTTCCACATTCTTCCAAATATCTGCATGGTACTTCAGAGGTCCATGCTTCTGGGGATGGGCTAAAATTAACTTACAAATCTGGTCCCGTAATGATGGGCATCTGAATAATTTTAGTTTTTTACTATCATAAATAATAATAAGTCAACATCCTCGAACATACATCATTGCATATAGGAGTAAGTATAGCCCTAAGATTGTATTCAAACAGTTGAATCGCTAGAGCAAAGGAAATAAACATTTTAAACTCTAATACCTATTGCCAAATTTCCATTGCAAAAAGTTAATGCCAATAGTGTATAAGAGTACCAAAATTCTCCCTCATCCTCACCAATACCAGGTCATATCAAACGCTGTCATTGTTGTCAATTCAATAAAAATGATTTATTTTGATACTGTTTTTGTCAATCAAGTGAAGTATGTTGCTTTGCTTCGTGTTTCCTTTATTATGATGAGGCTGAACATCTTTTCATGATTGTTGATCTCTTGTATTGTTTCCTGTGAGCCTCTCCTTTGTAGTCTCTGTTCTTTTCTGTTTCCTGTGCTGTGCAGTGGATGGTACAGTCCATCTCTGTATAAAGATAGCCTCTGTAGCATGCGCAGCATACATTTTTCCTAATTTATCACTTATTGTTTTACTTTGTCTATGATATTTCTTACAATATAGAATTTTTTCCATACACAGAAGTATTTCATTTATTCGTTAGGTAAGTATACTACCACTTTCCTTATAACTGCTGGAATATATTCATTTTCGTTAGACATTTGATGATCTCTTCTTTTTCTGACTTCTAGAGCACATATGATTCTTACCACATATTTTTTAAATTTAACTTTTCGATTACAGTTGACATTCAGTGTTATTTTATATTAGTTTCGGGTTTACAGCATAAGGCTTAGACAATTACCTAATTTACGAAGCGATGCCCCCCATAATTAAAGTACCCACCTGACACCATACATAGTTGCTAAAATATTATTGACTATATTCCCTATGTTGTACATTAGATTCCTGTGAATATTTCATAACTACCAATTTTTTCTACTTAATCCATTCACCTTTTTCACACAGCCCCCCAAACCTCCCCTCCTCTGCGTCTGTTACTATTTTGTTTGTTCATTTATTTTGTTCTTTAGAGTCTACAGGTAAGCGAAATCATATGATATTTGTCTTTCTCTAGCTGATTTATTTCATTTAGCATAATACCCCCTAAATCCATCCATGCTGTTGCAAATGGTAAAATTTTGTTCATTTTTATTGCTGAGTAATATGCCATTGTGTAAGTGTACCACACCTATTTCTTTAATTTAAAAAAAAAATTATCTTTATTGTTGAAAGTATTACAGATGTCCCTTTTTTCCCCCAGTGACTCCCCTCCACCTCGCACCTGCCTCCCCCAGGCCTTTACTGAACAATTGTCTGTGTCCATGGACTATGCATATATGCATATAAGTTCTTTCATTAATCTCTTCTCGCCCCCCTTTTCCCCACTTCCTTCTAAGATTCTTCAGTTTGTTCCATGCTTCCATGTCTTCGAATCTGTTTTGTTTGTCAGTTTATTTTGTTCGTTAGGTTCCACATATAAGTGAGATCATGTGATAGTTGTCTTTCTCTGCCTGGCTTATTTCGCTTAGTGTAATACTCTCCAGGTCCCTCCATGCTGTCCCAAAGGGTATGAGATCCTTCTTTTTTACAGCTGCGTAGTATTCCATGTGTGTAAATGTCCCACAGCTTTTTTATCCACTCACCTACTGATGGGCACTTGGGCTGTTTCCACAGCTTGGCTATTATGAATAATGCTCTAATGAACATAGGGGTGCATATATCTTTTTGAATTAGTGTTTTGTGTTTCTTTGGATATATTCCCAGAAGTGGAATCACTGGGTCATAAGGCAGTTCCATTTTTAATTTTTTGAAGAACCTCCATACTGTTTTCCTCAGTGGCTGCACCAGTCTGCATTCCCACCAACAGTCCCCTGACCATCTTTCCAGCGCTATCTTGTACCATTCTTTCCCTTGCTCTTTATATCCTACTATCCTGGCCTTCCATCTGTGATTCAAATATGTGCCAAGTTTTTTACCTAGGGCCTTTGCCCGGAATGTTCTTTCCCTTGATTTTTACATTCTTGACTCCTTCTAGTCATTCGGACCTGTGGCAGACTGGATTATTCCAAAGAAGGCCACATCGATATATACCGTACAGTGTGGGACTTACACTCCTCCATCAAAAGGTGGGCCCTATGTTGCTCCCTGCTGAAAGTAGGTGGATCTTTGTAATCATCTTAGTCACTAGAGTATGACAGAAGTGATGCTATGTGACTTCCGAGTCAAGGTCATAAAAAATAATAGAGCTGCCACCTGGCTCAGTGTACAGGACACTTACCCCTGGAGCCCAGCCACCACATTTGGAGGAGATGAGGATACGTGGAGAGGCCCTGTGTAGGTGTGCTGGCCGACAGCCCCAGGTACGCACTCAGCAGACAGCCGGCACCAACCGCCGGACGAGTGACTGAGCAAAGCCTGAAACGCTCCCAAGCCCAGACTTAGTGTCTTCCAGCCAGACCCCGGACATTGTGAGGCAGCGACAAGCTGTCTCCACTGCGCCCTCTCAGGATTCCTGCCCTAGAGGATTCTTGAGCATAATAAATTGCTGTTATTAAGCCACCACGTTCATGAGTAACTCATTCCGCAGCCGTGGCAGCCGGAATGGACCTCGGCTCAGGCGGCCCCAGGGAGGCCCTGCTGAGCGCCCAGTCTGGAGTTGCGCCTGCCCATCCCCTCGCCCTGGTCAGCGTCCGCTCTCTGCCTCGCCCTCCGATAGTTTTCGCTCTTGTTTGACTGGTCGGTTTGCTCACTGTGTGCCTCCTTCCACTAGAAAGTAAACTCCATCTCACACGGATCCCATTTGCTTGTCCGCCTCGGAGTCTTCAGCACCTACAACAAGGTCTGGCACATAAGGGGTGACCCACAAATACGTGCTGAGTGAATGAGTGAAATGTTCCTAGGCAATCAGATTCTTCCGTTAGACCTTATATTTGCTTCTTGATGTAACAAACTTTTACAGACAATACATGACTTTTCTTAGGAGATGGGTTATAGTTTCCTGTTCTGTGGCATTAGGTGTACTTCAAAGAGTGATTTAATGATAATAGAAATAAAAATAAGCAATAACCAAGAAATACATATACTTAATGAGGTGGGTTTTTGTTTTTTTTTAAGGTTTAGAAATGACAGTGATAGGGGAAAATAAAATAAACGAAAGTAAGACAAACTCTTTGAACATTAAAAAAGAAACAGGAGTCCTGACTGGGTAACTCAGTTGGTAAGAGCATTGTTCCAATACACTGAGGTTGTGGGTTCCATCTCCAGTCAGGGCACATACAAAAAACCACCAATGAATGCACCAACAAGTGGAACAACAAATCGATGTCTCTCAAAATCAATAAATACAAATTTAAAAAAAGAAAAAGAAAAAAATAGCTTACCAAAGAAAGTGATGGATATCAGTCACATACAAAACCAAATTCTACCATTGTGTTGACTTGTAATTTCTTAAAAGCAGTATAATCCTCTTTATTTACTCAGAGCATATGATCATATTGTTCAGAGGACTCAGTAGAGGAGATGGGAAAAGCCAGCTCTTTAAAATCTGATTCCTTCTGGTTAAGAAGAATGTTAAACCAACAACTCTCTCTTCTCCTCTACTTACTGACCACTCTTTGCCCAAATGGGGTTGGAATCAGTGACCAAACCAATGGAACAATGAGTGAACCCATAGTATGCAAGTAGAACTCAGGTTTTGTAAAAGTTTTAATCTAATTGCTCTTAGAAATTGTTCATGAAATAAGTCTGATTTAGCCAGCTACCTGGGATGTTTCTTCCTGAGACAGTGAGCTTTAGGGCATCTAACAGTGTCTGTTTCCTCCCTTGGATAAGCACATTTACATCCTTGTTTTCAAAACTAAACCCTTGCTATTTCATAAAATGTTGGAGCCAATTTAACAGTTCCATTGGCCTTAGAGAAAGTACTGGAATCTCAGAAAGGCACACAAAACTGGAATATTATAAAGAGTGTTGGGGTAAATAGGTGTTTTTCATGACATCCTTGGGGAAATGAACACCTAAACAGCCATGAACTTGCAACTTGCTTGTGCCTGTTATAACTCACAGCATACAGTGATGATTTCTCGTCACTAAAAAATGCTCAAAGTTCCGTGGCTGGAAAAAGCATAGGAGATGAGCCATGGCCTGTTTGAAGCTAACTATTCCTCTGAAATAATAATAGAGCGCATAACAAATAATGCTTTCCAGAGGATACTAGGACTAAAATGAGAGGTGCTAAAACCTACTCTCTTCTCTTCAATCCAACACTTAAATATTACTCCAAGGTCCTTCTTTGTGTACCCACTAAAATACTCAAGTTGGTATTGTTTGGCACCATCCACACCTTTACTTCTGATTTGGCACCTATTCTGTGACTTTTATCGTATATCTAAATTTAGCAAAAATACTCCATGGCCCTCTCTGCAAATATGGGTTGAGAACTGTGAATCCAAAGACTATAAAATAAAATTGCTTACCCCTCTCAATCATCACCCTTTGAGCCAAAAGACAGCTGGGGCACCGACCTAAAAACAAGGCTATGCGCAACCAGTAGACCAAGTCTTATTAAGACCAAATTGTGGATTCAAGTCTACATGTGGGTTTCTTTTACTTACTTAAGCAGGATGCCAGAGAATATCCTCTAGTCTTTTTTTATGTCCTTGATGGAAAGGCAATTAGATGAGGAGAATATAAAAATTAGTAAAAAAACACAACCACCAGCAAATGTCCACTACATGGCCACTGGGAATTTGTGCTCCAACCTGCATTTACTGTCTTATGTTATGCCAAGGTCCCCATCCCCTCTTGTGCATTGGATGTCAAACAGATGACCCTGGACGGGACTTACCAAACCAGCCCTTGGCTTCCCAATCCTGGAACTTGCCTTCTTGCAAGAAGACTAAATAAGAGCCAATTAGATGCTTTTTACTTGAAAAGTCTATGCACAGACTAGATTTTCTTCCTTCAAACTTAATGTCCTTATGTGTGCCAGTGCTTTTAGCCCAACCATCCCTGAATATTTTCTCGCTTTCCCTTCCAATTCTTATGCTTGCTCTATTTTTGCAGCATAATCAGGAAAAAGGTTGTTTCAGAAACAATCAGAAAATAGCCCAAACCCAAGCAGTTGAATAACCACAGTTGACATCATCATCATCATCAGAAGATGGCAAAGGTCGACCAGTTTTAACAGGTTCCAGCAAGCTTAAAATTCTTGAGTGTTCCCTATGTCTTCATTTCAAACTGAAAAATTCACATTCCCTTTATTCCTTTCATTAAATTCCATATCCTGGTTCAAGAAAATAAGCTTTCAGAAACTTTTTTTGGAACAACTTAAATGGCAAGTTGAAAATCAAATGGTTCTGACACAACAGTGATTTTGATGAGTTAACTACCAATGAATGTACCATATGGATGAAATTCTTCCCAAAGTCATGTGGGTGTGTTTAAGGGTAGAGTGCTTGGGGCAAAACACATTTTAAGCTTTTCAAAAACCTGTATATTTGCAAAATCATGATGCTTTTTTACTGATTCTAAAACTAGCCCATTTCAAAGACAAAGAACTCCTGGTCTTTTCTGGGTATCTTCCTTCTTGTTTCTATATGAGCATACCCGTCTTATTCTCAGAGGAAGGACATGTCCACTTCAGAAAGCCGCAGCTTATCCAAACGCTCAAGTCTATAAGCAAAACAAAGCGGGAAGGAAGAGACCCCAAACTTCAGTTCCAGCAATTCAACCTAGCAGCCCACATTGCTCTGGGATATTCTGTAGCCACTATTTTATTGATTCATAGGGAACTTAGGGTCAAGTCTTTTATCATGAGCTGCTAGCAAGTCAAATTTCCCTAATCCCAAAATATAACCAACCCCTCATTGAATTTTGATTTTAAATGGAATTTAAAATCAGCAGGAATTTACAGCTGTCCTCATATTAGCCTTCATCTTGTTGGTTTTGATTCACTGTTTTAGCATATTAAGGCTATTTTGAAATCAAATTTGGTCAAACTCAGAGAGATTTACGTTATCCAAGGGGATCTGGGTCTAAGCTGGCCTGTTATCAATGGTCTTCTAGATAAGGCTCAGAATCCTTCACAGTGTTCTGACTCCTGCGACCAGCCTGAGCTGACACTTGAGATTAAAGCTGTTCGCTGTATCTGCTTTAGATGTTCCTTTTCTCTTCATTAGAATTATTCACAGGTGAGCAGTCAGAATAACTATCTTTAATACCTACATGTTTCTTGAGCTAGATCTATTTTAGAATGTCTGCCCATAACAGGCCTGTCCAAGTCATTTGAAAGCTATCTTCCCCAAACCTGGGACACACATGGGTGCCTAGAATCGCCTAGCTTCACTGGCAGGGTCCCCTTCCCCCAGGTTCTCCTCCTTCCCACGTCGCCAGTGAGTGGCCTGTTGCTCATAGGAAAAACAATGCTAACCTGTTGTGGTTTTGCCCATATTTTGACTGATAAAATCAAAGCAAATCAGGGATGTATCAAGTTATATATAATAAAGGGAGAGCAATAGAACATTAACTGTGGTTGTTATTGCTACCAGGCTAGGTGGAAAATATGGGAAATATAGGAAGAGATTGTGTAGACCAAAGGCAAGAGAGTACTGCTTCCTCCAATTTGTATTCCCGCCAAGAGTCTCATCCAACCATGTGTCGACAATACCTGTGAGATAGTTCTTGCTTTCTCATGGTCCAACGTCAAGCTCTGTTCACCACATCTGAGTATTTGTATACACACTGCAAACTCAGTGAAGGCAGGGGTTTTGACTTCCTTACCTCTACAACCCCAGCGCGAAGCTTGGTACCTTGCATATATTAGATACTCAATAATTATTTAATGAATGAATGAATGAATATGAGGTTTCAGCAGTTCTCTGTCGTCTCCCCCTGAGAAATACTGAGCTCTTCTTCTGCCACAGTTTTTACATAAAGGCAATTCAAATAGGAACAAACAAATTGTCGTATTTATCAAATTTGATTTTCTGAATGTGGTAAATCACAAGAATTTACTTTGAAAATGAATGTAGGAGTAAATGATTTCCAACCTCTCTTCCATCTCTCCCCACTCTTAATCTTAAAACACACACACACACACGAGTAATGGGGGTAGTTTCGAGGCTATAATTGAGTATTTTTTTCAATAACAGAAATGGATTTGCACACAAGCTATCCACACTGTCCCTTCAATCCCTCTCTCCTATCAAAGAATATTTTTTTTTGTTAAATGGCTGGTATGAGTTAGGCCAACGAATCAGCTCTGGAACCAAAAAGGAGCAAAGTGGCTCCCGTGAAAATAAAATCATCAGATGAATCTTGCTTGGCTGGGTACCAGTCCAGCAAACCACCCATTGGCAGTCGCATAACCTTCTGCATTCATCCAGAACAAACAAAACAGGTCCTGACTCCAAAACAAAGGAATGGAGAAAATGAAGCATTTCTGTCCCATTTCCGTTTCAAACAAAAGACAAAATGTAAGCCAGGATGTAATATCAAAAGCATGGGTTTAGTAAGATCATGGTAGCTAAGTCACTTTGGGTACAGAGTGTATATTTTTGAGTGTGCCTAGTGCTTTCCGATTGGGACATTATAATAACTGAAAATTATAGGACACCAATGAAGTCTCACGGTTAAGAGCACAGTCTTTGGAGTTATGCAGACCTGAGTTTTGTCACTTTTTTCTGTGTCCCTTGAACAAATTATTTAATCTCTGCGTGCCTCAATTTCCTCAGCTGTAGAAGGGGTACTATGTCATGGGTCTGTTGTGAAAATTAAACGAGATGACCTATGCAAAGTAATCCCAAAGTGCCTGACACAGAGAAACACTTGGTAAATATTTACTATTATAGCCATGATTCTTACATTAATCTGAGAGAAATGAGCTTGGCAGGAGAGTTGATGGATTGAATGGAAATAGCACAGAACTGTCTTATCACTGAGAACATAGCCTTTCTGAGAAATTAGCCAACCAGCAAGCCCAATAGCTCATTACAATTCATTTGGAATGAAATGGAGACAAATGTGCCATTGTAAGAACCAGGATAGAAAATTGCTAATGAGGATCCAGGCAGTGGTTTGAGGGGGGTGGGAGAGGCAAGCCAGTCCACTGTGCTGTGGGCAGAACCTCTGGCTAGTGGTCCCAGCCAGGATCATTCTCTGAAAAACCTTCATCTGAAAGCTGAATCGGTGACTTAAGAAGCTAAATCAGTCCTGCCACATGCCTGCCCTTTGGTAGCCAACGAACTGGTTCTTAGGGAGGTGAACGCTCTACTTGGGAACTAAGACTCTTTCCAGGACATTCTGTGAGGGATGCTCATGAGGTAGGCTGCACTGGGTGCCTCTAAGGTTGTTGAAATTGGGTCTCCAAAGTAGAGGTCCTCTCAGTGGAAGCTCACGCTCCAAACAGGTCCATGTTTCATTCATCTCTTTCCTTTGAGATCCCACAGACACCAAGGCGGACAGGTCCTGGCCTCATGGAGCTCTCAGCTCAGTGAGAAGGTGACTGATTGGTGTGACAGGACAGGGTGACAGGTGTCCTGGTAGGGGTATGTTCAGGGAGCTTGTGGAGCTCAAGAAAGAAACATGGAACCAGTCTTGAGAATGAAGAGTCTTCTTGGAGAAAATAGAATGGATGGCATGGGAAGAATGACCAGGGTTAGAAAGGCAAGAGAGCTGAGAGGGGGAGCGGGACAGAGAGGAAAGAGCGCGGGCGAAGTCCGGGAGGAACCGGAGCGCAGCCTGTTGCAGGGATTGAAACGGCCGCAGGGAGCGCGTTCATTCTCGTGACGGAGAGCCAGCATTAATTTACACTTGCTCTGTGCCAGGCCCTGTGACAGGCGGACCCATTACCAGTATTAGCTCATTAAATCTGCACAGCGATCCCATGAGCTGGGGCTACTGTTCACCGCATTTTGCTAATGGGGAAACTGAATTGGAGAGGTTACCAGTCAAGATGTTCAGACCTGAGCTGAGGGTGTCGCGTCCTCCTAGTGAGCTGGGATTTCTGCTCAGGCGGCCTGGCTTGAGTGCTCACACCCTTAGCCACGACCCACCACAGGGCAGCTCACGCCAGGGGGTCTAAGCACCAGGGATTGCAAAGTGCTTTTGTATAGACATTTATATCTATGGTTCACCTAAAGTTAAATTAAAATCATCTATACCTCTGACCCTCCTCCCCCCAAAAAACCAACTTACGTTTCAGAGTATTAGGAAGTATGACCACAGGTTTTTACTTCTACACAATCTTACACAGGTTTTACCTCTACGGACTCTTAGTTTTTACAAAGTCTTGACTGAGACTATTTTGAAATCCTTCAGGTAGAAAAGCTACCTCATCTGAGGGGCTGTGCCATCTGGGACTCAGGCACAGTTTCTGTGTGTGCCTGAGGCTAGATTTCTATCCAAATATCAGAGGAAGGAAGCTTTTTACCCCAGCTCTGAGCTTTCAGGTATCAATTTGAGAAAGAAGAAAACTCACTATGTATATATAACTTTGCTACACACAATATCCAGCCAGATTATGGGCCATGTCAAGGTCCTACAGCCCCTAGCACAGTGCCTTGTACGTAGTGGTTGGTGCATGAAATGTAGGAAATGAATGAATAGATAAGAACATGAATAAATAAGTGAAAGTTTTCTGTTGCTCATTTGTTTCTTGGCTTTCTCCTTCACATGGGGTATGATGGTGTAAGGAGAAATATCTCTGACTGGGGCCAGAAGTTATAAGAACAGATATAACTTCTGTGACCACTAAAGTAATACCATCTTGAAGAGATTTTTGCACTCCCTTGTTCACAGCAGCAAATTCACAATAGTCAAAAGGTGGAAGCAGCCCAAGTGCCCATCAGTGGATGAATAGATAAACAAAATGTGGTTATCCATACAATGGAATATTATTTAGCCTTAGAACAAAATTCTGATACATGCTATGGCATGGACGAACCTTGAGGGCATTATGCTAAGTGAAATGAGCCAGTCACAAAAAGACTGATTTCCACTTGTATGAGGTACCTAGGGCAGGCACATTCTAGAGATGGAAAGTAGGATGGTGGCTGCCAGGCACTGGGGGGAGGGGAGAGCGTGGAGTTATTGCTTAATGGGTACAGAGTTTCAGTTCTGCAAAACTGAAAAGTGTTTTGGAGATGAGTGGTGGTGATGGTTGATGAATGTAGTTAATAGCACTGGACCATCACTGAAAAATTGTTTAGATGGTAAATTTTATGTTATGTGTATTTTACTGCAGTTTTTTAAATGTTTTTAAAGTGAAGATAAAATAAAGACATTTTCAGACAAAAAATAACGTAAACTATTCTAAGTAGTAACTTATTATAGCATGTACTTTATATAATATATAACTGTACTATAATAATTATAGCTAACCTTTATACACTGTATTATAATGTAATGACAATCTAACAATAGTAATAATTGCTCTTATATCTAACATCTTGAGCACTGTTCCAATCAGTTTTATATGCTTAAACAAACACTCTGAGGCAGCTACTGTTACTTTCTGCTGTTCACAGACCAGGAAAGTGAAGTCCACAGATGTTGAATAACTCTCCAAAGACACACAGCTAATAAACACAGCTGTGATTACTCTAAAGAAATAGCTGAAGGGTGGTAGCAGCTTTGAGGCCTATGGCTAGTTGAGGGTGTTTGGTGCACCTGACCAGTAGTTTGGATTGGCCAGGCCAGAGGTCCCAGTAGTTTATGACCTCACACCAAAGTTCTCCAGCCACAGCTCATCAGTAATAATAGTAACATAAACAGGGCCCCTAGATGCCTGGTACCAGAGTGAGGAGTTTGGATGCATCGTGCCCAACCTTCCAACAATAATAGGATGTAAGGGCCACTTTTATCCCATTTAACAGATGAGGAAACTGGCACAGAGAAGCGAAGATGCTTGCCCAAGGCTGTACATCTAATAACTGGTGGAGCCAGGATGTAAATGCAGGATGTCTGACACTGAACTTTGTGCACTGACCACAGTGCCAGGGTTTCTTAAACTGTGGTTCGAGATTTAACTTCTCGGAATTTTCATAATAATTATAATGAGTTAATATTTGTTGAGCACTCACCATATACTGGTCTAAATGCTTCCAATGCATTGCCTCCTGGATGCCCCAAAGGACCCTCTGAGGGAAGTATTGTCATTTTATGGGAAAAGAGGATGACCCAGGATCTCTCTGTTAGCAAGAAGTGGAATCAGGGTTAAGTGCAGGAGGTCGGACCCCCATTGCACTCTTAGAGACTCCACCCCGCGACTCAGAGAGGCAACCAGCAGCATTGCCCAGGCGCTAGTTAGAAAGGCAGGTCCTTGGACCCTACTTCAGAGTGTATGAATGAGAATGGGTCTGCCTTTTAACAAGCTCTCTGTGGTTCGTGTGCACATTGAAGTTGGAGAGGTGCTGGGCTGCATTTCAGTCTCTTCCTCACAGGCAGGCCACAGGATATAGCAGTAAACCCCGCAGACAAGGCCCTGCCCTGCAGCAGGCTCCACGCTGCTGGAGGGAGGCAAAGCCGACCAGGAGTAGGGAAGGGATTACAGAAGCGCTTCTCAAGGTGCGGTTCCCCGTCTCCTGCCCCAGACTTCCTGCATCTGGGTCTGGGGGCGGACCTTGGAAATCCATATTTAACAAGTTATCAAAGGCTCTCTCAAGTTTAAGGGCCCTGTTCTCGCTGGTTGGGCTCCGGGAGGAATCAGAGGAGACAGAAGTCTTGCCTACTTGGCTCCTTGTCTGGTCCTTAGGGCCAGAGTGGTGGGCTGCAAGAAACCGCTCCAGCAGGCCGGCAGCTGGCAATCAGAAGAGGAGGCACTGAATCTGGCCCCTCTCTGTGCATTAATTTAGATCATCGACTCTCACAGGTCCATGTAGTGCTACTTAATACAGTCAACAAGGCTGCAGTCACTCACAATTGACCCTGGGGGTATTGACTGATCCCTATGGAAACGATTCTTGCTTCTGAGCCTGCCTTTGCCAGTCTGCTGCACCGAGAAGGACATCACCCTGCCCGTCACCCTTGGGATGGGTCTAACATGATGGCAGCAGCCGGTCCCTAAGCGGACACTAACCGACGCCATGAGCACATACTTGCCAGCCAGGGGCCAGTTCTCATCTGACACTCCCCTGTCACTGACGGCGGTTAACCAGCCTCCACAGAAAGAACTAGGGGAAGACATACAGGCAAATTGTTCCCAAGGCTTTGAGTTGGGAAACACACCATCAGAAGAACCAAGAGGGAAGGAATTAGATAACTTACCTGTTTCCCAGTAGGAGGGATCATAACCAACACGCATCAGTAGTCACTACATGCTAGGCACGCACCAAGGAGTCAGCAAGTCTCATTTAAGTCTCCCAACAGCTGTGAAAAGTCAGTATTATTAATTACCCCCATTTCATATAGGATGTAACGCTGTCACTTTATAGGGAGAGAAAGGGGGGAAGGAAAAAGGGGGGGAGGGGGGAGGGGGGGAAGGACAGACCTCTCAGCTTGCTTCTGGAATAGAAGGAAAGATGACTGAAAAACATACAGCAAAAGAAATTTCTCTGAGGCTCAGGAATAACATGAATGGAAACTGACTTGTTCCCTAAATTTGGAACAATGGAAATACTTAAGAGATTGCCTTGTTTCATGGCGTTTCGGGCGCCTCGGTTTCCTGCTCTCCGTGGGAGATTATCAAGAGTTTAATGAAACTAATGCTTCGGATTCAGACCTCTCGTAACCAGAAGCCAGGGCCTCTGCAGCACTAGCAACTGGGAGTAACTCAGGCCCCTCGAGGCCGCGGAATGTGCGGCCCCGCCACCCTCGCGGCCCGCTGACCGCGCCACGGCCTCCGGGAGCCCTCGAGGAGTGGGTGCGCCCCGCAGGAGAGGCCACCGGCCGGGGGAGCCCTGGTTCGGCCTGCACAGTGGGGAGGCCGCTGGGATGTGGACCCAGGAAACTGGACCCCGCAGGCCCTGAAGCACCGAGTTAGACACTGCCCCATAGTGATGCTGGCGCAAAATTCTTTATTTAAATGAGCAGACTGGTGGCTTGGCATTCTGTGCAAATACAAAACTGTAGTTTGGCTCGTTGTTTTAGTGGTTTTGTAGACGGTGCCTCAGAAAGACATCATCCCACCCAGGGCACTGAGGGAATGCCTCTGCTTCCAGGATGTTATGGAGTCATTTCACCCCTGGTCATTCAAACTTCTCTCCACGGGAACTGCACGTTCCCCACGCGGGTCCACAGGCGAGGCAGACTGCCCCATGGGGCTGATTTTAACCAACTGACTACCGTGTGGCAAAAGCCATTCTGGGCACTTCACATGCTATCATTTTTAATCCTCAGAAAAGCCCCGGGAGGTCGGGGCCATTATTACCTGCATTTTCTAAGTGGGGAAATAGAGATTCGCAGTGGTGAACTGGAGCTGGGGTTCCCACCGGGCCTGTCTGTTGGCCGGAGCTTCCCCCTCTGAGCACTATCTAGGGGTGAACCTCAAAAGACAGGCACCAGGCTCTGGCCAGGGAGCTCAGTTGGTCAGAGCGTCTCCTGGTGCACCAAGGTTGTGGGTCTGATCCCCAGTCAGGGCACATGCAAGCATCAACCGGTGAATGCATAAATTAAGTGGAATGACAAATCGATGCCTCTCTCTCTCTCTTCCTTTGTCTCTCTCTCTCTCCCTACCTTCCTCTCTAAATTAATAAAGTAAAAATAAAAAGAGAGACATGATACCCATCCAGGAAAAGCTGTCACACCAACAGAGGAGAGGTAGATGAAGCCACAAATTACCCAATTAATTATTTTATCACTATTTTGGAAAGTACTACACGTTAAGTCAAAGTAGAGAGCCCTATGCATGTGTTGAACTGAGGAACTGACCTAGGAAGTCAGGAAATCTTGCCTTAGGAAGTGACGGTTCAGTTGAGAATTAAAGCGACTAGGCAAGGAGAAACGGGAAAAACGTTTCAGACAGAGAGGAACAGAATATTTGTATTAATCTCTTGTATTAAGAACTGTTGGTGTGTTAGAGGGGCAAAGTGAGAGAAGATGCAAGAATCCATTGAAACATTCCGCTGTCTTCATCTTTTCTCATATACCTTCTTGTGTCACTCTCCCTAGCCCCAGGTTAAATCCGCCACGATCAGATTCCTCACTGTGAGCCCAGTGTTGCCTAATAGACGATCAATGGGTCATTGATTAATGAAGAAAACAAGTGGACGAATGCATGAAAACTGTTGGCTGGATGTACTAGGGAGGGGAAAAGTGCATAAAATCAATTTTTCATATCACACAGATAAGTTTTTAGGCTGATTTTTTGTAATTTTAGCTATAATTTTTTAATTGTATAAACTAATGAGGAAAGAATCGTCTTTTCATCAAATTTAACTAGAAAAACTAGATATTCACATGCAAAAGAATGAGGTTAGACCCCCTCCTTTACATTATATGCAAAATTAACTCAAATGGATCACAGACTTAAATGTGAGCATTAAGACTATGATGCTCTTAGAGGAAAACATAAGTGTAAATCTTTGTGACATTAGAATAGGCAAGTTTCTTACATAATGCACCTAAAGCACAAGAAATTAAAAAGAAATTGAACATCATCAAAATTAAAAATGTTTATGCAACAAAGGATACAATCAAGATACTGAAAAAACAAGCCTCAGAATGGAAGAAAACATTTGCAAAGCATATATATCTGACAAGGGATTTGTATCCGGAATGTGTAAAGAACTTTTATAACTCAATGATTAAAAAAAACCAACTATCCTAATTTTAAAATGAGCGAAGGATTTAATTAGACATTTCTCCAAAGAAGATATTCAAGTAGCCAATAAACACAGGAAAAGATGCTCAACATCATTAGTCATCAAGGGCAAGAAAATCAGTGAGACACCACTTCAAGCTCATTAGGATGGCTGTAATACAAAAGACAGACGATAACAAATGCTAGGCAAGAATGTGGAGACTGGAACATACATTGCTGGTAGGAATGTAAAATGGTGCAGCCACTTTGGAAAACAATTTAGAGGTTCCTCAAACTGGTAAACATAGAGCTACCATGTGACCCAGCAGTTCAACTCCAACCTGAAAGAAATGAAAATACATGTCTACATTAGAACTTGTCCATCAATGTTCATAGAAGCATGATTCATAATAGCCGAAAAGTGGAAACAAACTAAATGTCTGTCAACTGGTGAATGGATAAACAAAATATTATATCCATGTAAAGGTGTATATACTATCCATCAATAAAAGAAAGGAAGTACTGACACATGCTACAACATTGATAAAACTTGAAAACATTATGCAAAGTGAAAGAGGCACATCACCAAAGACCACATTTAGTGTGGTCCTATTTATACAAACTGTCCAGAATAGGCACGTCCGTGGAGACAGAACGTAGGTTTCCTGAGGTTGGGAGACAGATGGGGAGAGGGCTGGGGAGTGGCTGCTGGTGGGTATGGGGTTCCTTTTGGGAGTGATGAAATGTTCTGAAGTTGATTATGGCTATGGCTGCACAACTCTGTGAATATACTAAAAACCATTGAATTGTACACTTTAAATAGGTGAATTTTTAATGTAAATTATATTTCAATTAAGGTGTTTAAAAAATCATCTATGAATTAGAACTAGTGTCAACTGTGTGTGTGTGTGTGTGTGTGTGTGTGTTTTACCCTCAGCTCCTGAGGAAAGGCTCTGATATAGAGTATCTTTTTGTGCACCGCCCCCAGCCTTATATATTTTTATATAAAAATAAAAAGCACTATTTCCAGGATAGATGCAGTGGGAATGAAGGTGGGTCAGGTCTTTTCAACTTTCTACATCTACAGCTCTGCCCAGCCAGAGCCTCCTTGCTCCTAACAAGCCCTGAAGCTTTTCAGAGTCCTGAATTATGCAAAGATTCAAATAGTTTTCCTCTACTGTACTTCCAAGTCTTCCCCTCACCCCCCAAAAATGTCTGTGAACAGAAAGCTTAAAATATTTTTTTTCTTAGTCTGGGTGAAGCAGAGCGGCAAAAACAGCAACAATGAAACCAGCCCATTCCCCAAGAATTCTAGTTATGCGGGTTTTTTCTATAGTTGCAGCAGCATCTTGGAGGCAGACTTTGGCTGCAGTGTGAGGAATTCAGTTTACACAAAAGTCATTTTCTTAGAAGCATTGCTGAACAATGGGCTATTGAGCAAACGTAAGTTTTCTATCTATGGGCATCTTTTTTTTTTTTTTTTTTAGTTTCTTTAAAGACTTTTATCTGTGAACTTCAGACTATAGTGTGCTTAGTCTTCTCATAAAGTAAGAGAGTGATCGCAATTTCTTATAATCCCCCTCTATTCCTATTACCTATAATATTTAATGGTTTCCCTTCAACTCCATCAGTGCTTGCGATAGACCTGTTTTACTGTTGTTCAGTTTTAGCTTAATAACCACACCACTCTCTGCACCATCTCTGAAAATTTCGGGGAATAGCCACGTAAGAGAAACGCGCTCTTTGAATTTAGAGCAGTACATTCTGTGTATACTTTTCTATTACATTCCATTTGTGCAGCTCCAACAGCATTGGCCGAGATCGGTAGCAAACCGAAATGACTGTGATGTTTTCCATTTGGAAAGGATGGCTTATTTAGCAGATACATAATAGCATTTATTTTCCTTACCATTAAACATAGTTTGGTGTCCTTGCTTCCCCAACCAGTTCTAGGCATCAGCCTACCACGCGTGAGCTATTTGTCTTGGCCGACATTATAACCTCGATGCTTTTGTTTTATTTTTTTTTAAAGCCCCAAAGAGCTGATAAACTTATCAGAAAAGCTCTGACTTTTAAGTTTTACAGGACTACTGCACCGTTTTTAGTGCCAATTGCAGTCTCTAGGAGAGAGTAGTAACAGTTAATACTTATTGAACTTTTACAACGGCCCAGCCACTTTTACAGAGATGGATATTGATATATTGTGGACATGGACATGGACATGGGTATAGATGAGGACAATTAATTTACTTAACCCCATCAGCAACCCTACGAGACGGGTACTGTTAAGGTCCCTGTTTTACAGGTGAGGACATTGCCATGCAGAGCAGTAGAATAACTTGCCCAGATCGCACCGCTGGCAAGTGGCAGAAGGTCGATTTAAACCAGGAGTCTAGCTCCCAAGTCACGGCTCTACGTTGCCTGGTAGCAGGAGCTTACTAAGCCTCTTGGAACCAGTAGAGAACACAGAGTAACAAAAGAGACCTGTGACAGCAGAGTTCCACCTACTCGCCTCCACCCATCTTTTCCAGGCATGCGCCCTCCAGGAAGCCTCCCCAGATTACCAGAACAGAGGGGACATTGTCCTGTTGCTCCTCCTTCCTGCTTGTCCACCTCCTTCCTAGTCGTGGAGAGACCTTTATTTTCCTTACCATTAGAGGGGAAGTGTTTGTAGAGAGCCACGTGCGCTTGCAAAGGAAGCCAGTCCCCAGGAACCCGTGTCAGCGTGCAAATCCGCAGGGTAAAGGTATTCTTTGACCCATTATGACCATAAGAATAAAACAGGAGGGTTCTGGAAAAGCAGAGACACAGAGCAAAACTTCTGCAGGAACCCAGAGCCCTGCCACGGGTTTTAACCTTCCTAGCATTTGCGCGAGGCCAAGGCGGCCTGATGAAAATTGGACTTTAGTAACTCATCTGAAACCCTCTCTTTGGTTTCTTACGTATTAATCAGGCAAATTAACCAGGCTGCTCTTTCTCAGTTTCCAAATCAGAAGTCAATTATTTCAGGTCAAGGGCATTTGGCAGTCTGAAGGTTTGTAGTAGTGGCAGTGCTGTTTGTTGACTGATCACGTAAGAGCTGCCTCTGTCATTTATTCAGAAGTGTCAGTAGACACAGGACAGCTGACAGAATGGCTGCACCAACACTTTTTTTTTTTAACGTGAAGAGGAATTGAACTGAGATCACGTGAGAGGAGCAAAAGCCCAGCAACCTTGATTCACCTATTGGGGAATTTCAACTGGGCCTTCTTTTGAGGCACATCCACAAGGGGCTGAATTTGCTGCTTTACACACCTTAGCTCAGTTAACCCTCCCAACAGTCCTACGAGATTATTTTATTATCCTCACTAAAGACAAGGAAAGTAGAAACAAGGTCTGAACCCAGGTCTTTTGAGCTCTAAAACCCTGACTGTAACCATCTCCATTCTCCTGCCTCAACATACACCTGAGCACAGAGGCAGACCTTAGCAATAAACACCTTTCTGGAACCAAGTGGAGTCATTTCAGCAATCCCCTCAGTAGGATCTTATAGGCAATGGAAACGTGGGGATCCAAATCTTTTTCTCCCAAGAGCCTGATTGTCCCCCAGTCTGTCCTTTGGCAGTAAGCTATTATTTCTAGAGCACCCCAGTTAAATGTAGATAGGAGATAGTAACTTGTAGGTGATAACAAATTTAAATATAGGAGGTAGTAAATTACTTTATGTTCTTATCATATTGTTGTTTTATTACAACTCCCCTGCCATATTACACTTGGGTAATATAATTTGGTTGGTGTCCCAAAGTTGCATAATACATCAGGTTTCAACATCTTTTCAGCAACATTTTTTCATTTGATCATTGCAACAAGCCTGTGAGGTAGACATAAGGGACTATTATTCCAATTTTAGAGAATGGGGAGGGAGGCTTTGTATGCCTGGTGTGGCGTAATTGCTCAGCAGTTGAGTCAGTACTGGAATTCACTGGTTTAACTCCCAGATCAGTGGTCTCGTCGCTGTCCCACGCTGCTTCTCCAAGATCCGTGATGCACACTTTCAAGCAAACTTGAAAGATGCCAGTTGCAGAAGGATACATATAGTATGACATATAAACTATAAAGACAGGCAAAATAATAGTGTAAGTTCGAGTATGTGTGTAGTGGAAGTATTAGAAATGTATGGGAGTAGTTGTGACCAAATTCAGACTACTAGTTGCTTCTAGGGAGCAGAATGCGATCAGGGAGTGGTAAGCAGGGACTTAAACTTGTACCTGTAGTCCGCACCTGGTGGTTATGTTATTTTTCTTTACATCTTTGTGTGTGTCTTAAATATAATACCTTCTCCAAAATGAAAATGAAGAAGGCAGCCCTTCATTCTGCAAACATTGACTAGGGCCAGGTGACGTGCGGGCGTTGTGCTGGGTGTTGTAATAACAGTGGTGACGAGATCGAGCCTGTACCTGCCCCCCACAGACCCTCGGATCTTGCAGAGAAGATGGGGCTGCAGGTAGAGCGCTGGGAAGCACAGGGCGCTACGCAAGCTTGTGACAAGGAGACCTCATATAGTTCAGATGACCTAGGGAAGCTCCCAAGAGAAAATGAAGCTTAAGCTGAGACAAGAAGGAAATTTTGGTGATTAGGAAAGAGAAGAACAGCCCCGATTAATTGTATTCAAAATGTTCGCGTCTACAATGAAACATTGTAGCAAGCGAGGGAGAGGGAGAGGGAGGCGTGAGACAAGGCTGGGCAGCGAGGCAGGAGCCAGGCCGTGGGAGAGGACCTCACATCCATTCCTCGCCAACTTCTAACCTGACGCACGGAGCCCCACGGATGAGCCTGGGACGGGCTACACGCTGGCAGGTACAGAGTGGAGACGGGGAAGCGAAGGATTCTAAAGTGGTTTTCAGTGGCTCCCTCACCCTCTTGCTAGATCCAGAACTGGCCCGGCAGCCTATCCTCATTCAGAAGGAATTTCAGCCGCTGAGGGCAGGGAGCAAGAGACAGGGAAGCCGAATGGGCATGTGAGCGGCCAGGGCTTCCCCCGCCCTTCCCTTCCTACGGAGGAATGGCCCTGGCAGGCTTCCACGCCGTTGGTATTTTACCATTTGTCAGAGGCAAGTTATATAACTCGGTTAGTGATTAAATTACCAACAGAGCTGCTATTAGAGTCGGGAAGGTTCAAGGTTTTTCCTGCTGCTGCACATTGGTTGAAAGGGAACTGAATTAATTCTTTCTTAATCTCCTGGGTTAGAAGATGAAAACATAAAAACCACACCCGGTCTCCAGTAGACAGTGTAAAAAGCAGCGGTCAAGCTCAATCAGCAACCACCAGGGTCCCTGAGTCTAACCTTGGTCCCGTGTTTAGATTTATGAAGTGTGAGATCATTGTCAGTTTTATTTATCTCTGTTATTAAATTTACTGGCCCTCCTGCAAATGACATTGTGTCTTCTTATCTAATTCAAATAAATGTCTTACTCATGCCTAGAATGTAGATGATGAAATCTCATTGTTAACTCAATAATTGAGATCATCTCATTGCTTTGTTTTCCTGATAGAATCTTTAATTCATTCCTCAAGTCTGGAATTCCACTCAGCTTCACCAAACTTTTCATAACACCACCGCTTTGAGCAGCCCATGTCTCAGTGTAGCTACTGGAATGATACGTTCTTGACCTGTTCTTTAGCTAGTGATGACCTTGGTCTGTTTTTCTTATACAAAATAATCACTCAATTTGACACTTGCATTTATTTTCACTAATTATGATTTAATACACTGATGGTATAGTAGCTAAAGGCACAGGCTTTGGAATAAATCCTCAGTTTGAATTCCAGCTCTGGGACCCAATGGTGACTTAACCTCAGTTTCCTCATCTGTGAAATGGGGGATTATAATAGCTACTTCATAAGTGCATTGCCTGGGCTGGATGCCTCATAGCAACCATTCAGATATTAGCCAAGGAGAATAAGATACTGTGCTGTGTGCTTAGCTTGAATGGAAATATGGTTTATCATCTAAACAGCATGCGTGCTGCAAGAATTTTTTAGAAATGCAGTACCTGACTATTTAGCCAGGGGCACTGACCTCTGTTCCCTTAGGTTGTCAAATAAAAAAATGACAGCAGCCAACACAACAATAGAGGCCCGGTATGAATGAATCGAAATTATACCTATTCTTTTTGTCAGATCGGCACAGCAAAAAGTAGATTTTTGGTGTGCCGCAGAATTTCAGTAATTAGTTCATGTGTGCTGTGAGATGAAACAGGTTGAAGATCACTGATTTAAAGGCTTGAGCCAATTTTTTGAATTGTGACTCGTGAGGGATTCCCTCCCTGCTTTGTGCCATCTGCCCGTGTATCCGAGTCACTAGTATTTCCTATGTCACATATACAAACCAGCATGTAAGTTCATTTTGTTTGATCTGGTTCCATCCTTTTGGTGACATTCTTAGCTGCCAGAGGTGGACCCCTGGGTCTGGAGGAGACAGTAGACTGCTTCTCAGCACCTGCTTAGGTGGCTGTCCCGAAACGGAGAGTTTGAGGTTCCCAGGTACAACAGCCAGTGCTGCCTGGTAACCAAGAGCAACAGCCTGCGGGGCTGGAGGCAGCCAAGATCACAGAATGGGATTATCTCCCACAACCAGCTTGAAACAACAGGGCCGCCACCCCACGCCCCATGCACTTTCTTAAATATGGGCTTTATACACGCTCTAATCTCTGCCCGGAACAAGCTTCCCGATACTTCCCCCTCAGCCCGATTCCTGCTCGTTTATCAAGTCTCAGCTTGCATGTCACCTTCTCCAGGAAACCTGCTCTGACTCCAGGATGGGTGGAAATCTCTATTATGTACCCCCCATGACATTTTCTAGCCATCACCCTTCTGTGTGGGCAGTTCTCGCTTTGCATAGTTCTGGCATGCAAAATCTCCGGTTACGATGATTTTAGTTATATAAAGTCCTCCAGTACCACAGTTCAAACTTGCACATGTACTGTGAGTGATTACATAAAGAATAAAATTCCCTGCTTGCTTTTCTCAGTCCACCAATCGCTTCATAAAAAAACAGATTCACATCACGATCAGATCAGTAACAAATTGTATCACTTCCTCCAAAGTCTGTTGGTGATTGGCCACTGCACGTCTGTATCCAGTTTCCATGTAGACGGCAGTGCGTGTAGTTGTGTTGCCTCTCTGTATTCCAGGGATAAACCCACGAGACATTTTACTAATATGGATAATCAAACATGGGAATTAGCCAGAAAAAATGAAAGTGCAGCAAAGAAATGAAAAAGTGATGACCCTGGAAGTCACGTTCGATCTGAATGTGGGTGGAGTTACAGAAGAACCAGCTGACCCGGGAGGTTGCCGCCGTCCCCATTGGGTATCCTCCAGATATGCAGCCGGAGAGTTTCGCGAAGGCAAATGGATGGACATACGTGAGCAAAGTGGTCATGACAAAAGGAATGATGATACCCCAGAAAAAGTGATGCTAGCAAACCACTTCACATCAAAGGAACTCTCAGAGACACTGCCCATTGACATAGAAAGAGCAAAGCACAGATTCATCCAGACTTTGAAAGGAGTATGATAATATTTGCTCCGCGCTGTTATATGACAAGAAGGCAAGCACTGCCCAAATGGCTCTTGATAAGATCTTTACACTAATTCTCAGGTGTCTAATGTTTAATAACTTAAATTACAGTGTACTAAATAAATAGTAGCTTTACTACTTAAAAATATATCTTTATTGATTTCAGAGAGAGGAATGGAGAGAGAGTGAGAAACATCAATGATGAGAGAGTCATTGATCGGCTGCCTCCTGCACACCCCCAACTGGGGATCGAGCCCGCAACCTGGGCATGTGCCCTGACCGGGAACCGAACCAAGATCTCCTGGAACCTAGGTTGATGCTCCGCTGAGCCATGCCTCGCCGGGCTTTACTACTTTTTTTCATTTCCCTTTACATTTATAACCAACAGTAAGAGTTTTTAAAGGTCAGGGGACAATCCTAATTTTTCCCATTGGTTTGGGTGAGCACTGTGCACAGTTTTAGCTCACATGCTAGGTTTAATGGTCCTACTGTGCAAACTGAGAACTTCTACACTGTACTTAGTTACTACACACACTCACACAAATACAGGTTTGAGTTTGGATGAATGGGTGAGTGAGTGAATGGATGGACGAATTCTAAGTGGGCTTCACCTATATAAAATACTGGGGGTGAAAGGGTACCCTCTTGCCCGGCCAGGCGTGGCTCAGCGGTTGAGCATCGACCTAGGATCCAGGAGATTGAGGTTCGATTCCCCGTCAGGGCACATGCCCGGGTTGCAGGCTTCTTCCCCAATGACTCTCTCATCATTGGTGTTTCTATCTCTCTCTCCCTCTGCTGCCCTCTCTCTGAAATCAATAAAGATATATAAAAAAAAAATAAATTAAAAAAAAATTAATTAAAAAAAAAAAAAGGGTACCCTCTTCCTCCCTCACCAGTGTGATTTGTCAAAGTTCCTCCCCCATCTCAATGCTCGGCCCTGATTCCAGGGAGTAGATCTGCTCTGTGGTCAAAATAATTTTTGTAGCCCTAATAGAAGCTTTGAAAGTGGGGGTCAGCTCCCTAACCAGCAGGTCGGTGCAGCAACTGTGATGGACTCCACCAGGTCTAGGCTCAGCCCCAGCAGGTCATAGCCACACCCACCACTGTCTCAATGCCCAGATGGGTTTATGATTCAGACACTCCTAGCCTTTGACTGTGGTCATGGGGCTTAGGGTATTTTTAAAAAATGAAATTTACTGTTATAATATATGCTTTAGGTTGGCCAATACCATTCACATCCTCTCCTCCCACATCTTTACTAGAAGTGTTAATAAATATCCAGATTTCCTACCCATTTTTTCATGCCAGGGAGGAGTAAAGTGGCCAAGAAGTGAACATTGCCATTCAGCCCTTCAGAATTCATCAGTGCAATCCCAGGATAATTGAACACTTAACTCTTCTCATATTTTCTCACTACTTTTATCATTATGATCCTGTTGGAAATGCAACCGGGACGAGACAGAGGATGGAAGGGGCAACATTCCCACAGTGTCTGGATGCCAGTAGGTGATCTCATTAAGACATTTCCAGGAAATACCACAAACCAATTATTTATGTTTCTTTTTCTCCTGGGATTCTCTCCGAGGATGTTTTAGAAATTGAGCTGACCTCTTTCCAAAGGCCCTTAATAATTCCTTACTCCATGACACACTGAAATTTTGTTCTGATAGGTTGCCCAGGGGTCAGTTGGGAGTTTCATCCCTTCCTTTATTCATTTGGCAAACGTTTATTGAACACCTACTCTGTTCCTAGCTCGGTGCCTGGCCCCGGAATCAACGCTGAAGAGTCAGGCCTGCCCTTCTGGGACTTACAGACTGATTGCAGAGACAGACAATAAACAAATGAACAAGTGAAAAGACGGGAAGTTAAACTCACACGATCAGAGGGAAGGGAGGGTCCCGGGAAGGGCCTTTCGAAGAAAAGCCCGTCAGGAAGAACTCTGAGGAAATGAGCCGTGAAATATGAGCAGAGGAAAGAGGTTCCCTCGCCGAGGAAACACATGCCAGTGGGCTGAGACAGGAAGCGTGTGGATGCTCAAGGACACGCAAGGGAGGAAGCTGGAAATTATGTGCACAGTTGCATAAAATGGAAGCCCATTTAAGGCCAAAGTAACTGGTGTGATCTCTGGCCCTGGCCATCGGCCACCACGGAGAGCCTAGCGCCCTCTCCACAGCCTGCCCTCTGGGGCTGCAGGAGGGCCCACGAGGAGGACTTCCACGCTCCTCAGCTTCCCCCCGACCTGCCTCCTACCTGCTGCAGGCCTGTCCTGGCCTAGGACTGCTGCCCAAGGCCCCACCCAAGCCTGCTTCTCCGAAGCTCACTGACCTTGACTTCGCAATCTTACCGAGGGGCTCAGTTCCAGCATAATCTTTCTCCAACTTCTTTCTCTGTAACAACTTAAAAGTACAGTGGTTTCCCTCATCGTCTCCCGCTGCCCACAGATAGGAGGCTGAACACTGTCCCGCAGGCATTCCCACCGGGAGGGCACAGGGACCCCCCTGAGCGAGCCTCCCTGCGGGTGTGAGAGGGAGAACTCCCTGGCCCTGGGCCAGTCCTGCACCCGAGGGAACCTTACTTGGTAGAGGCACTGAGTCATCAAACCTATTCTCCTCTCCTTTACCTTCAGGATTTCAAAAGAATCACAGCCTACATTTTTAAAATTAAAATACGTTTGACATATGACATCAGTTTCAGGTATACAACATAGTAATTCAACATTTATGTACCTCAGGATGTGATCACCACAGTTAAGTCTAATTACCATCTGTCACCTGCCAAGTTATTACAATAGTACTGACTATATTCCCTGTGCTGTACAACACCTCCCCGTAGCTTATTTATAACTGGAAGTTTGTACCTCTCATTGCCTTTCAGCTTTTTGCTCCCTTCCCTCCCCTCTGACAGCCACCAGCTTGTCCTCTGTGTCTCTGACAGCCTACATTTTTAAAGCTGCTTATAGCACATGATTGAGAAAGTCTGTGATTTGAATCAAGCCAGGAAACTACTTACCACATGTCATCATGTCATACAGTAAAAACTATAACTGTATGTAGAATAATTCTTAAGTAACCCATTTCAGAACTTTTTTGGCTCTTCAGTTCAACTGTTCACAGGAACTTTACAGTATTTATATCTGTTATTAATAAGGTGTCAGGGAAAATGTATAACAGAGAAGCTGACATATCCAGCAAGTCGCTTCTCTCTGAGAGCCTCAGTTCCATTATTAATTAAAAGGGAATAAATACCACTGTCGCCCTCACAGGACCGTTGAAAGGGCTAAATTGGCTGGTGTATCAGACACATGGCTCAGGGCAGCTCATAGTTAGGACTGATCAACAGTTACTACTATCATTGTATTATGAAGAAACACTATTTCTCCTTCAAAATAGACTTTTTGTCACTCATACTTTTTTTTACCACTAGGACAAACTCTGCCATCGCTGAGAGCCAAACAAGAGTTTATTGTGTTTGCTTGGGTGATTATTTTTGTGATTTGTCCCAAACTTCTCACTTTTGTTAACAATTTAAAGCTTATAGTTAGATGTTTGCTCCATGGATGGCACAGTTCAATTCCACAGAGAACAATTTTGAAGCCACATGTTGAATCCAACAAGTTGCTAGTAAAAATAATCAGTTCATAACAGTAGTCTTGGTTCATTAGAACTAATGACATGCAGTCTACACTATGTTTATTCCACTTCCTGGGCAAGAGACACTTTGATACGCATGACTCTATAAAATAGATATAATTGAGCTATAGAGGGCCTAATTTTAATTTTTTACTTTTTAAATATATCTTTATTGATTTCAGAGAGAGAGAGAGAAATGAAAACATCAATGATGAGAGAGTCATTGATCGGCTGCAGCCTGCAACCCGGGCATGTGCCCTGACCGGGAATCGAACCCTGATCGCCTGGATCCTAGGTCGATTCTCAACCTCTGAGCTGGGCGGGCTTCATTTTAATTTTTGTGATTTTTGACACCAGTAAAAAAAAAAAAAAAAAAAAAAATCTGTATTTTTTGGTTCTTAATGTATTTCTTGAGGGCTAACCATGTGTCAACCACTGTGCTCAATGTTCTGTGTGAATTGCCTCATCTACCCCTCTGTCTATAAGATACCATTCCTATACCCATTGTACAGACAAGAACACAGAGGTTTGGAGCTATGAGGTATGTTGTTCGAGGTTAGCCAGCCAGCGGCAGACATGGGACGCAAACCCTTCTCTGCAATCTTGACTGTGCTCTCTGCGGGAGAAACTTGTGCCTCGTCTTCAGGCTCTGACGGATAAAAGCACAGGCTCCTGGGCCAGTCACATCTCTGCGCCCTGGTTTCCTCATCGGTCCGATGGGGATAATAATCCTGCTTACCTCAGACAGCTGTTGTGAGGGCCAAATGAGATGGTGCGTGTTAAGCACTTAACCAGGAGCACTCGTCCTCACCTTCGGGGCCCTGCCTACCCCCTCTGGAATAACACATTTTACTTGGTCGGAAAGAATTTCCCCAGATGGTCTGGCCTGACAGTCCCTTGTTCTGAGCTGGGGTCATGTTCTGTCACTGGCTCCACCCCTCCGTTTTGGCTTTCTCAGATGAAAGTTTAATTTTTCAGGGTCATTGCAGCTTCCTTAATTGGCCTTACTTGATTCCCAGTGTAAAAAATATACATATTCCCATGATTCTGTTGATCCCTGGGCTAAAAGATTTAACAGATCTCCAGAGTCACATGCTTCTCCGTCCACAGCCTTCCTCTTCAGAGAAAAGAAATCTTAAGGAAATCCGTTAGGCCAGCTTGCCTGTTCCTAAAGGATGTGCCTTGCAAGAGGAAGGAACGGCCACTTGTGTCTGCTACAGCCAAGGCACGTGAACTCAGTGAGGGCCACACGCCATGCTAAATTCTTTGTCTCTCTCTCTCCCCACCTCCATCTGTTTCTCCCAATCTTCTCATTACCAGTTCTCATTATCATATGCAAGTCCCCTGTGAGGAAGTGTTCAAAAATGGGCTCTAGATACACCAATAATAAACTATCAGAAAGGAAAAATAAGAAAACAGTCCCATTTGCGCTGGACCGGTAGCTCAGTTGGTTAGCGCGTCGTCTTGATATGCTAAGGTGGTGGGTTCAATCCCCAGTCAGGGGACATACAAGAAATAAACAATGATGCATAAATCGGTGGAACAAGAAGTCAGTGTTTCTCTCTCCCTCTCTCTCTCTCAAATCAGTTTTTAAAAAGGAAACAATCGCATTTACAATTGCATCAAAAAAAACATAAGATACCGAGAAATAAATTTAACCAAGGATGCAAAAGACCTGTATTCAGAAAATTCTAAGACACTGAAGAAAGAAATTGAAGAAGATACGAACAAGTGGAAGCATATACCGTGTTCATGGACAGGAAGAATTAACATCATTAAAATGTCCACACCACCCAGCACAATCTATAGATTCAACGCAATCAAGATACCAATGGCAATCAAGATACCAATGGCGTATTTCACAGAACTAGAACAAATATTCCAAGAATTTATATGAAACCACAAAAGACCTTGAATAGTCACAGCAATCTTGAGAAAGAAGAGCAAAGTTGGAGGAATCATGCTACCTGATATAAAACTACACTACAAGGCCACAGGAATCAAAACAGCATGGCACTGGCATAAAAACAGACATGTAGATCAATACAACAGAATAGGGAGCCCAGAAATAAACCCACGTCTTTATGTTCAATTAATATTTGACAAAGGAGGCAAAAACATGCAATGAGGTAAAGAAGTGGTGTTGGGAAAATTGGACAGATACTTGCAGAAAAAAAAAAATGAAACTAGACCACCAATTACACCATACCCAAGAATAAGCTCGAAATGGATTAAATATTTAAATGTAAGACTCAAGATCATAAAAATACTAGAAGAAAACACAGGCAGTAAAACGTCAGACATTTCTCATAGGAATTTATTTTCTGATATGTCTCCTTGGGCAAAGGAAACAAAAGAAAAAATACATAAATGGGACTACATCAAACTAAAATGTTTTTGCAAAACAAAGGAAATCATCAACAAAATGAAAAGACAACCCACTGAATGAGAGGACATATTTGCCAGCGATCCATCTGATAAGGATGCTCACTGCAGCATTATTTGTGATGGCATAAGACCAGGGTACATTTTCAGTTAAAAAGACTAGAATATCAAAAAACTATTAAAATTGATACAAACTAAACAAATGAATATTCCTCTGTAGATCTTTTGGGCACAGGTTTTCACGGGAAATGTTAGATAGACCCTTTAGCTACTGTCAGAGAGCAGGCACGGGAAACATGCACGGGCTAGAGGAGCGAGATCGGGGCCTGTGCTCCCCAGCTCTCTCACTCTCGTTTTCTCTCTTCCTCATGATAGCTGTCCAACTCAGATTACCAAAGGGGCGCTCACATCAGAGTCCACTGGACCTAGGAACTCAACTCCGTTTCCAGAAGGAAAAAGGTTCTCTCTCCTAGTTTCAGACTGAGAAGTCACAGGGGTGGTCTCTGGCCCAGCCTGGAGCAGATGGGGTGATAAATGTGGAGCTGTGTAGCACACACAAGATGACAGAAGTGATTGCTACAGCCAGTCTCTCCCCCCCATTTGGATCTACCACTTGTAAAAAAAATACCTGGATAGTCAGAAGACGAGTTAGGTTTTTCTTTTAATTACTATATATATATATATATATATATACACACTATATATATATATATATGCTACTTAAATTAACATAGCACACTGTGCACTTCCCTTTGCATGTGTAGACACAACCCTTTTTAAATCTGTATCAAAAAATAGAATTGGCAGCGGCTCCTGCTCCCACTTGAGCTTGCCAAAAGGTTGGAAATGAGCATGCTTCTTCCTGCCTCTCTTGGCTGCGTTCCCTATGAGAAGTTAGTGGAGACAGAATCCTCTTCCTCAACTTTCCCTTGAGCAGTAAGTGGACTGAGGGGTGGGGTCCAGGAGAAGGGCCCCTGCTTTTCACAATCAGGCAGGTGGTTATGTAGAAATATTGGGTGCTGGCAATAAAATTTTGGAGCTTCTGATCAAGTTCCCGTGCTGTTGTTTAATCCTTAATCATCCCTCTTGGCATAATTCCCATTGCTACTGCTTGCATAAAATTGGAAGGGACTAATTGCCTCAATCTGTATTTTCATAAAGCTATACTTAATGCAAAACCCACAGGGACTCCCTGTAGGATCATTTTGACCTAGTAGGCTGCTTTATTTGCTTCCAAGAAGTCTCTTCTGCCTTTCCCTTACATTCTACAATTTTCTTAGTCCCAAGTGACAGTCAGCAACATGGGAGATATTTAAACATCTCCTGCAAAGAGACTGAATGTTAGTTCAATTCCATACCCACCTCTCTGAATGAGATCAGTTATCAATGGGGGTTATTGCCGTGAGTAGGGGTCCTTATAGAAATTACTGTAATTATTTTGTTCCTAAAGATTATTCTGGGAACAGAGAACAATCATTATTCTTCAAAGCATCTACACACACACACACACACACACACACACACACACACACACACACACACACACACACACACAGATTGCCTCAGCTAATTGAAATTGAAATTTGAGGGCTCTTGTGATCTGAAACTTGTCACTCAACTGTAGACTTTCTCAGAAGAAAAAGTTCACTGTACTCTTCAGGAATGAAAGTCTAAGATCCACCCAACTTGTTGCATAAACCGAAAATGCTCAAGGCCAATCAGTGTGGAGATCCTAGCTACTGTCGCTTTGCTGCCAGAGAGAACCTTAACCTAAAATATTTATCCCTCTAATGCCTGAATTCTGCCTTTTGTAAAAACTTCCTTAAAACCCCCAAAAAACCATAGGTGGAAAAATATAATCAAGTGCTAATAGCTTGCAGTCTATTTATTTGTTGCTTATATATCACTCATTAGGACTGGGTCTCATGCAGAAGAGAGTGTAGGAAGGTATTTGGCAGAAGGTGGCAAGGAAAAATGAGATCTATAACGTTTCACCACCTTGCCACAATTATCATTATTTTATTTTCCGTTTTTGAAAAAATATTTCATATATATATGTATGAAATATATATATAGTGTCCAAAAAATGTATATACATGTTAACAGCTGATAGCTCAATTTTGAAAATGAAATGTATTTTAATAAACACTGCCTTTATCATTACTCAAAGCATGTGTATACATTTTGGGTCCTACATGTGTATACGTGTATACATGTGTGTGTGTGTATACATATATATATACACACGCCTGTGTGCGCGCACACACACACACATGGATTGTGATTGATCTAGCTTAGTCGGGTATCCACCTGATCCAATTAGCTATGGCTAAGGTACAAACATGGCAAAGGGTTCATTACTATAAAAATATTTAAAATGTAAACCTATGCAAACCATGCCCAACTAAAAAATATAAAACATCACAAATCCAATTGAAGCATCCTGTCTACTTTTTCTCAGTTACCTTTCCTTACTCGGGCCTCATAACCAAATACTATCCTGAATGTGGTATCTGTTATCCCCACACATATCTTCACGATGTATGGTCATTTTTATAATATTGCTTAGGCTGTTTTAAATTTTGTGCAAATACTGTAAGTTAGCCCTTTTTGACTTGCTTTGTTTACCTAATTATGGTTCTTGAGAATAACTCATGTTTACACAATTTCAGTTTCACTGCTGCATGATCAGTATTGCTTTGGTGAATACAGCACAATTTGTTTATCCATGCTTTTACTGATGGACATGTAGATTAGTGACATGTGGATTTGCTACCACAATACTGCAGTGAACTTCTTGTGCATGCTTCTTTCTGCATACACAAAATTATTTCTCTAAGGCATAGACACCCAGAGATAAAATTGCCGGGGCAAAGATTCCACACTTTTAAATTTTTTTGTTATTGTTTAAAAAATTTTTTTACTGATTTCAGAGGGAGGAAGGGAGAGGGAGAGATAGAAACATCAATGAGAGAGAAACAAGGACCAGCTGCCTCCTGTACGACCCCTACTAAGGACTGAGCCCACAACCCGGGTACGTGTCCGGGTCTGAAACTGAAGTGTGACCTCCTGTGCATGGGATCACACTCAACCAACTGAGCCACACCGGCCTGGCAGCACTTTTAATTTTGTGTAATATTCCCAAATGGCTCTCCAAACTGGTTTATCAATTATCCATTCAATCAAAGTATTACTCTAATTGCTCCATACTCTCACCAACTATTCATATTGTCAGACTTTTCAGTTTTTTCCAGTCTCATGAGTGTCAAGTGGTATATTGTCACTTAAACTTCCATTTCCTTGGTTACTAGTGAGCGTTATGTCAGATGTTTATCAGTCCTTTGGCTTTCGTCTTCCACCAATTTCCTGTTGACATCATTTGCCCATTTTTTCCTGGACTGTTATTTTTTCTCTATCTTCCATACCTTTCTGTGCCTGACTTCCCCAACCAGACCGTGAGCATCTAGTCATGGCTTCCACCGCTCATTCAGTCAATAGCCACTGAATGACCAGCGTGTGCCAGGCACTGTGGAAGCATTAGAGAGACAGGTCCTTGCCCCGGAGATATTATTATGCCTTCACAATTCTTCGAGTGTGTCTGGCACATAAGGAGAGATTCACTGAATGAATGAACAACAAATGAACACAGTTCTGGGGAATCTGCATGTGTCCCCTGCGGCCTTTGTGTGGACAGGCCCTCAAACTTATTCTGTGCCACACCAAAAGGAAGACTGAGTATAAACAGGTAAAAGCCATATGGAAAGACTTGGACTCCAACATAATAAAAACTTTCTAATAATCATATGTGTTCAAAGATAGCGTAGTGAACACCCCATCACTGGAGGCATTTAAGTACAGCCTGATTATACGTAGCAAAGCTGTTGAGTACGGAATAGAGCATTAGATAAGGGGTTGGACCAGTTAGGTTCTCCTCTAGTCCCTGAAACTTTGTAAAATGCAATGTCTCATTTCAATGAACTCAAGATCCCACTTAAAATAAATTAAAAAAAACCCCTCATGAACGTAGTCAGTAATATTGTAATGACTATGTATGGTGCCATGTGGGTACTAGACTTATCAGGGGATTACTTCCTAAGTTATATAAATGTCTAACCGCTATGCAATACACCTGAAATTAATATAATGATGTTACTGTAATTGAGAAAAAAATTTAATTAGCAGAAATTCCAAGATGCAGGACTCTGTTTTAAATAATTTAAACTAAATAATATTCTTCCCTCCCCCCCCCCAAAGAAAAACCTCTCCCATAATTAGGTATAAAATTCACATCTGTTGATCTGATATTTTCATGTTAAAATGCCTGTCACTGCTCACCAAATGCCATAAATATGACACCTTCTTGTGTCTGTGGTTAGTTTCGTAAGTCATTTCCTTTGCAGCCTTTTCACCTTACATAACCCTTCACGTTATGACAGAATGGACTCAACCTTTTATTTCATGTAAATGACCGAATGTGTTGCACCATATTGCTTGAAAAAACAGTGAAAAGATACTTGCTTCCTATCCCATCACTCTATAAAGAACAAAATTACTATTCTGAATCCAGCCCTTCCATTACCATACACACATCTGAAAATTTAGAAGCATTATGCTTGGAATTAGGCTCTCCATTGGTTTCAGAACACGCATACTCTCCTAGAATTACAGGTTTAAAAGCAGGAAGCACCCTTGAAACCCTTTACCTTTGCTCAAACCAGGTGTCTGGTATTAGGCAACACTGAAGAATCGAAGAGCAGCCCTCTTTCACACTCCAAATACCTTGTTTGTACTTTATAGCTTGCTAGATGGCTGCGTAAGCAGTCAGTAAACGATTGAGCACCTGCTGGGAATGTGACAGGATGCTGCAGGTAGGGCCTGGCGTGGCCTGTAAGAGTCTCTACTCTCCAGGAACTCGCGGTCTTGGTGGAGAGGTCACATGCATACAGAGAATAAAGAAAATATACCAACGTAAATGAAAGCCAGAGTCTGGTGCATGGCAGACATCCATAAGTATGCCTATAACAAGAGAGCCCAGTGACTCCCGGAGCTCTGGGGTGCATGCTTGGGTGGACGGCAATGCCACTCGCTGAGAGAAGGAACACTGGAAGGGGCAAGATCGAAGGCAGGGCAAGCGGGGAATGAGGAAGAGTCAGAAATTTGTCTTGGGCATACTGGAGGTAACGTACTATTGAGAGCTGGATGTAAGCGTTCAGAACACAGAAGAAATACCTAGGGTGGAGATACAAATGTGTGAGCCATTTGCACGCAGGTTAAAAATGAGAGGAGAGAGAGAGCCTTGGGCCATCCTTGGCGAAATGCCACGTTTAGTGGCTGGGTAGAAAAAGGTGCATCCACAAAGGAGGCAGAAGGGGACAGGTGGGTATCACAGGGACAAAGGGGGCAAGTGACAACAGGGCTGAGCACTGCCGAGAGGCCGTGTGAGTTAGACCGCAGGAGGGGCTGTTGGCTTTAGTTTAGCTGGAAAGGAGTTAGTGGAGGAGTCGGGGCTCGTGCTGATCCCGGAGGAATGGGTGGGTGGTACCCAGACGTGGAGGAGAGGGGGACAGGCGCTCTGGGCAGTGGGGAGCAGCACCACCTAAAGCCCAAGCAGCAAAGTAGCAGCTGGGGGCCAAGGAGCACCAGAGTGGAACGTTCCTGTGTAGTCCCCTTCCAGAAGGTGACACTGGAGAGGAACCCTGGGCCAGAATGGCCTGGGATGGCAAGGAAAGAACTTGAATTTTTCTCTAACAAAAGAGTCATCGGTGGTTTCTGAGCCTAGAAGTGACCATGTAAAGGCGTGGCAGGTGCTTGGTAGCTATGGGAGGTGTGATCCTTCTGAGCGACTGGGTGGAGACACACTTTGGAAACACAAACTCAAACTGGTATTCAGCAGCAAAGGAGAAAAAACACTTCGGAGAGGGCTGATTTGTTGCACCATCCTGTGAGCTCACGGAGGGGAAGCCCTTCACCCTCCAAGGGGAGCACTACTTAGAGGTGTTATCGTAGGAACAACCGTCACTTCTCCAAAGGAGAAGTAGAAAACCAGAGCTCCAGACAGGAAGTGGGAAAACAAGGAACTGCTTCCCTCCCGTAGTTTCTGACTCGGTGAGTTAGAAAAGGCGGGGGCAGGGCAGGGGGGGCTGTACTGGGCCCAAGAAGCTGCGTTGATCTGGTTCCCACAGCAGAGCCTTCGAGCCTTTATCTCTCCTGCCTCCATGACCTTGATTAATTTCACGAGCAAGTCTCCGCTCGCTCTGGTAGACTCAGGGCTTTCTGAGCATTTGGGAAAGGATTTATATCTGTGTGTTTTAGAGACAAAACACTGTGGCCCTGACTCCTCTTCCTCCTGCCTTCTGTCTCTGGCAGGGAAATAGAGGAGGGAGAAAACATAAAGGGGTTTGGACTCCTGTCTGGGGTTTTGCAGGGGGAGAGAGAGAGTGCTGGAGAAATCAACAGAGTTGATGGCAGGCGAAGAAAGGGCAAGAAAAAAGGAAAGGACAGCAGTGAAGCTGGTTCTTCTCTGTGTGTCTCCCTCCTCTCCCCCACCCAAATGACAATCATAGCAATATATTTCTTCCTTCACTGATTTATTGAGAACTTACTACATGCTCAGCACTGACCTAGACACTAAGAATTGCCCAGTGACCAGCACAGACACTGTTCCCGCCCTCATGGAATTTGCAGTCTAGCAGGAAAGAGAGATTCATGGAAGCAATCACAGGCTGATGTGCATCTGCAAATACGATGCATGCAAGGAGTGCAGTGAGGGGCAGCTGCAGGGAACAAAGCACAGGGGACCCCGTCCGGATCCTAAGGCCGACTGCCCTGAAGGAGTGTTGATGGAGCTAGGGCTGAAGGACTTCAGATAGTCAAACAGGACTGAGAAGAGAGTCAGAACGGGCAGAGGAGAGGCCCTGAGGCCCAAAGAGATTAATAGTGGTAGCAGTGAGGAAGAAAGGCCAGATCACCAGGACAGGCAGGGGAGATGGTGCCAGGGAGGCCCCTAGGGACCAAACTACCCTGGGCACCCCAATGATAATGATTTAGATAGTTATCCTAAAAGCAATGGGCAGCCAAGGGGCATTTTTAAGGAGGTGGACGGTGAGCTCAGCCATATTTGAACCATCAGCAGCATGAATGGCTGTGCTGCTCGCATTGCATGCATGTTTGAAGTTAGGTGCTTCCCTATCCTCCTGTCCCTAGGGTTTGTCCCTGGCCCCGGCCCTGTACTTTTCCTGGGATCGGTGGATCGCTTGACTGCTGCAGGAGGAGGAGAGAGAGGCAGCCAGCAGATGTTCCCCCGAAACAGTGGCCAAGAGAAAGCTGCTTCCAGGCAGCTGGCACGCACTTAGAAACATGGGAGTCAGATAAGGGTACCTTGGAACCGTTTAGAGGTTAATCTAGCCTGCTGACGAATTCTATGCATAGGAGGGAAATACCCGAGACACCCTGTGCAGGGGAAAAAGCCAGCGACGAAGCAGCAGAGGCAGGACCCAGTGCCCTGGGTGTCTCTGTGTGCTCAGACATTGAGAGGTATGCATGAAGGTATCACATGGCAAAGCCTAGGAGTCAATACAGACGACTGTTAACAGTAGTTAGCTCTGCATAATGGGGCTATGGCAATATTTTTATTCTTTCTGCCTCACTGGGTTTTCTAAAGGTTCCTCTAGGAAACCTGAGGCAGTCAGTGAGTGGACAAGGTGATAGCTTCCGCTCCTTCCTCAAGATTTTGGCTGGTGCTGGCCCTGCCCCTCCTAGTTTTCCCATCTCCAAACACCCTTGCTCAGCATCAGTTTCCCCCGGGGCAATCTGAATGCGAAAACTCAGCTCCTACTGACATGTTTTCTTTCAGGACAACTGCTCTCCACCTTAAGACTTCAAACTACGATGTTGGGGGACCGAGAACGGAGCTCACTCAGTCATCCCTTCAGTCAACCAGTAGTCATTGTGTGGCTCCCTCAGTACCAGGGGCCGCAATTTAGATAAGAGAAAAACACATCACCACCCACAGAAAGAGATCGAGCCACTGAGGTCCCCTGTGCCTCACCTTTGTATGTTTTACCACCCATCCCACCTGCCAAGGAAGCCAGTAATTTCATAAGGCTCATATTTTAGTAAGTTGGTGTTGTTATGATCATTTGGAAAACAGTCATCCATTTGATATAAGTCCCCAAATATCCTGGTCCCCACCATGTAGAGCCCATCTTCAAACAATGCCTGTGACATAGAAAGAATTCAGAAATGTTTTCTTGGTGTATTTGTTAGGAACTTTCCAATAGCTAATGAAATGGCCTTAAGCCAAGAAAGGGATTCACGTAACTGAAAAATCCATGGTTGAACTGAGTCTCATTGGCCTGGCCTGGGTCACATGTTCATCCCTGAGCCTGTCACTTTCCTGGGAGGATAGACTATATGGATTTTCTAGAACTGGGTCAGGTACCAACATCCAGAGCCTGGGGGAATGTTCAGCCTCTGTCAAGGCTCAGATTGAGTGTGGAGCATGGATTGTTCCCCCAAAAGGAAATTGAGGTGTTGTTACCTTCAGATAAAGGAATGGATGTCCATCAGGCAAAATAGCAGATACCCACAAAGCCAAGGGAATCACTTAGGGCTTTCTCAAGGCATTTGCTTCCAGCTGAGTCAACATGGAGGCAACATAGTGTAGGAAGTGGAACACCGGACTCAGAAGGAAGAGACCAGGGTCCTGGACTCATGGGTCCTCCTACCTCTAGTCTATCTTCAGATCCATTTTCTAGAGTTCCCATGATGATTCAGTTAAAATGCAAATCTAACCATGTCTTAGCTTGAAACTCTTCGTTGTCACACCCACTCCTCCTGTCTCCCCCACCCCAACCTCATTATCTGCAGGATCAAGTCCAAAGCCCCTAAGTGACATGCAGGGCCTTCTGCCTGCTTTTCAATCTCACTATCATCCCAGCAACCGAGTTCCCTGGAGTTCACACTTGTACACAAACACCAAGCTGAGTCTATTTGTGTCTTTGCTCAGGCCTTTCCCTGCAGTGTTCCTTTGCCTATCCTGACCCAATGTTACCTTGCCTATTCCATGGCATCCTTTACAACTTGGCCTAGATATCATCTCTAAGAAACCCTCCCTTCTGTGCTTTCCATGAGCAGAGCACCATAATGGCCTAAACACACCTCTCTCTTTGCGCTAGAAGTATTCTAATAACCAATTTGCAATTCTGTTCTGACAGAACAATCATGATAGGAATCTTGTCTTACTTGTACGTGCAAGCCCCAGGTGCTGGCACCCTCACTCGCCTCAAAAAGGTGCTTAATAGATGTTTACTGAACGGAGCATTCCAGGACTCCGTTCCCATGTATAAAATGAGGACATTGAACTGTGTTAGCCATGAGATCCCTTCCAGCTCTGGAAGGTCATGGAGCAGACAAGCTCTTGTCACTTGGGAGCAAAATCAGGAGGGCATGAGACGCAGAGGGAGTAAGTTTCAATTGGGGAGACAGAAACTCAGAATAAGTCCTAACCAAGAGGAGATGTCCCTGCCCAACCTGGGCAGCCCATGAGTTCTGTATACCTAAAAGGGATAAGGGTTAGTGTGTGTCCAAAACTAAAGAAAAAATGGAGATGTTTTATCTCCAGGTGTTAAGCTCACCACATAGAGCACGTGGGCAGTCACAGACATGTCTAGCATGTGCTGGCCACAGAGTAAGTGCTCAACAATGTTGTTGAGTTGAATGCCAAAGCCCAACTTTATCTGATTCTCCACCCAGAAAGTGAAATGGCATTTACCTGGAAAGGGGAGAGACAGTCAAGGAAACATCTGTGTGTATCATACACACAGCCATAGACTTTCCTACCTGATTCTTGCCAGGCCAGCAAGTTGGCCGGAAAAACCCCTGAAAGGGCTTCTGCTAACCAAGAGGGAAGGGCAAAAACTTGAAGAATAGAAACTAAAATCCCTTAAATGCCGAAAGCTTAATAGCGGTGTCATAGTCCCACCAGACTGTGAACCACTTGAATGTTTGCAGGGAAGACTCATATAAGTGTTCCCCCAACTTCAGATTTCTTTGCTGTTCTTTCGACGTCTGGTAGAGACTGAATTAGAGGCAGATTGGATTTATGGTTAGTGGGAAAGCCACCCTGAAAGTAGGACCAAAAAATCACTTTTTCATCATTGTTGGGCAGAATGACTTTCCCAAGAGCTTCTTCATTTTTCAAAAAGTGCATGGCAGTTCCTTGAAGGGGGGGAACGTAGGGTAAGTGTTTATGATAATCACATATTCTAGGGTAACTTCGTATTAAAAGCTTTAAGGATACATTTGCATCAAAATAAAATGAATTCTGTTTGCCTTTTCTAGCACTGATTTTCTAACACTCAAGGAGAGTTTATTTTTCAGGACGTTACCTCATCATTTGTGTTGCTGGTTTGTTTTTTTAAACCCCTTTGTATCTGTGCTGAAAGATGGGTTTTGTCTCGTGACCAGCGTTTTGGTAATATAAATACACTTTGCTTCATTTAACTTATTCGTTTAATTTTTATTTGGGTAACAGTCGCCTGCATTTTCTCTTCCTACTCAGACTTCCTGACAATTTTATGTAGAAAATTAAAGTAATATTCTTTCTGAACCTAAATTGATTTTTCCCAGGTCTTGTTTCAGAAATAATAGCAAAGAGAAATAATAGACTCGAAGGCCTTGAATTTCACAGATTCCTTCTTTGCAGCCGGCTTGAAGCCACAATATGAAGTCAGAGCTATTTTTTTTCTCTTTATCTCTCTCCTCTTCATCGCCCACATTTACAGAGTGGTCACTTGACTGTGTCACTGGTTTGTATGACTTTGTTGTTGCTGCCTAAAAGAAATAGGTTCAAGGGCTGGTAATTAAATCTTCTGCTTATATTTTTCCCCCCTTACAAGTCACTCAGAACCAGAAACCTTTTCCCCACTGGTTCTGCAAGCAGTGTCAACCAGACCTTACACTCTTGGGCTCCTGAGGTTGAGGGGAAGCCTCACAGTCATGAAATCCAACGAATCGGGGTTGGTGAGGAGGGGCTACGTAATCCGGCCCCCATCTTCACAGTTTTATTTGGCCTCATTTATTCAAATATTTTAAAAAATTGTAGTGGCTTGGCTTCTGTCCTTTTGATATGCTTCTTGTTAGTGGCTGGCCTACAGCATGTGAATCTTAAGAAAAACCTGAAGACCCTCCTAGCCACTCCCTGTTGGCCTTGGCTATGGCCAGAGGGAGAGGCTGGGGCCCCACCAGCAGGCTGCCCAGCTTGGAGGCAGTTTTCATGGGTGGCTCCCGCTGGGGCTCCACCACCACTGATGGTACTGCTGCCTCTGTGGGTGAAGGGGGAGCCCCCAGGGGGGCTGGGCTGGGGGGAGGTGGTCCTGGACTCTGGGCCAGTTGGGGAGTGGTTGTGATTGACTCCGGGTTGGCTTGGGAATGGTCATCTTCTCTTCCAGGCTGGCTGGGGGAGTGGTGGTCCTGGACTCCAGGCTGGCTGGGGGATGGTGGTCCTGGACTCCAGGCTGGGTGGGGGAGTGGTGGTCCTGGATTCCAGGCTGGCTGGGGGATGGTGGTCCTGGATTCCAGGCTGGCTGGGGGATGGTGGTCCTGGATTCCAGGCTGGCTGGGGGATGGTGGTCCTGGATTCCAGGCTGGGTGGGGGAGTGGTGGTCCTGGATTCCAGGCTGGCTGGGGGAGTGGTGGTCCTGGACTCCAGGCTCAATGGGGAGTGGTGGTCCTGGATTTCAGGCTCAATGGGGAGTGGTGGTCCTGGACTCCAAGCTGGGTGGGGGATGGTGGTCCTGGATTTCAGGCTCAATGGGGAGTGGTGGTCCTGGATTCCAGGCTCAATGGGGGAGTGGTGGTCCTGGATTTCAGGCTCAATGGGGAGTGGTGGTCCTGGATTTCAGGCTCAATGGGGAGTGGTGGTCCTGGACTCCAGGCTGGGTGGGGGATGGTGGTCCTGGATTTCAGGCTCAATGGGGAGTGGTGGTCCTGGATTCCAGGCTTAATGGGGGAGTGGTGGTCCTGGATTTCAGGCTCAATGGGGAGTGGTGGTCCTGGATTTCAGGCTCAATGGGGAGTGGTGGTCCTGGACTCCAGGCTGGGTGGGGGATGGTGGTCCTGGATTTCAGGCTCAATGGGGAGTGGTGGTCCTGGATTCCAGGCTCAATGGGGGAGTGGTGGTCCTGGATTTCAGGCTCAATGGGGAGTGGTGGTCCTGGATTTCAGGCTCAATGGGGGAGTGGTGGTCCTGGATTCCAGGCTCAATGGGGGAGTGGTGGTCCTGGATTTCAGGCTCAATGGGGAGTGGTGGTCCTGGATTTCAGGCTCAATGGGGAGTGGTGGTCCTGGACTCCAGGCTGGGTGGGGGAGTGGTGGTCCTGGACACCAGGCTGAATAGGGGAGTGGGTGGGGTAACGGTCATCGTCGACCACAGGCAGCTTGGGGGAATGGCGGGCTCTTTGGTCTTCTCACCAAATGACAGAACCTCTTGGCTTGAGGAAGCACTGCTGGTGAGGTCAGGGGAAGGGCAGGGCCTTACCCTGATGGTGCGGCCCTTCATCTTGGTTTTTGTCATTCTTAGGATCCGGTCTGTTTCCATCACTCTGTGTGTTTCTGACTCCTGGATCTCGTGCTGGTTAAATGCCATGTTCTTCATTATTTCTATTACCTCAGGATCCAAGTCACCCCAGGGCGGCTCGCTGTACAATCTCAGTTTCTTCTTTTGGCCCATGTTGACCCATGGGTCCTTCATTATATCTTCCACGGTTGGTCTTTTGCTGGGGTGGAGGGTCATTAATTTTTTTGAAAGCGTTTGACCTTCCAGTGACATAATATATGGTACATGGAACTGTCCTCTCAGCATCTGCTTCAGCTTCCCAAAGTTGTCCCCCACAAACAGCACAACCCCCATCACCATCCTATACAAAAGTACCCCCCAAGCCCTGCCCAGTGTTGCTCAGTGGTTAGAGAATTGGCCTGTGCACTGAAGGGTCAAGGGTTCGATTCCTAGTCAAGGGCTCGTACTTGGGTTGCAGGTTCAATCCCGGCCCCTCTTGGGGCACATGCGGGAGGCAACCAATTAATGTGTCTCTCTCGCTCTTTCCCTCTCCCTCCCTCTGTCCCTCCTTTCCACTCTTTCTAAAAATCAATGGAAAAAATATCCTCAGGTTAGGATTAACAATAACCAAAAAGTACCTCCAGGCTCCATACATCAACTTTGGAGCCATCAAGACCAATGTCAAGGAGCCTGTCATTTCTGCTCCCCAGGGTGGAGCCCTGAAATGCTCAAGCTCCTGTGCCTTCTCCCAGTCGCCCAGTGTTAAACCAGCTTTCTGCATTTGCTGGTGAACTGTCTGCAAACACTCGCACTCGCCAATGGTAGGGGAGCATGTAGGGAGCCAGGCATGGTGGGGAGGAGCCCCAGGGAACCGGGAAAGCCTGTGGGCCAGCTGGGGGTCCAAGGCATCCCAAGCACCGGCCTCCTGATGGAGCCTGTGAAGCGTTTACTAGAATGCGCAGCCCTTTGTTGAGTTCTGAGGCCTGGTTGCTGTGAGTTCTCGCTTCTCCTTTGTGTGTGGGAGACAGTCACGGGCCTCTTGGGGCGCATGGGGCACAGCTGGGGAAGCTGGGTGCTCACTCGCTGCACACTCACTTGACCTCTGTGGGAGAAACCGGGCCAAGGAGGCCTTTCTTAGCGTCGAGCTGTGACTCGGTAGAGGGGTCACGTGGGTAAAGTGAAGCTATTCTTCTTACCCTCTTCAGTGTGTCTGCTCTTGGATTTTTTTGCTCCGACGGTGTGCTGGAACTTTTCTGCTGGGCTCCCGGGCTCCCACAAAGGTACCCCCATTCCGTGGGGTCGTCAGAATCAATGTTCTGTGGGAGGATGACAGCCGAAAACTCCTATTCCACCCTCTTGCTGATGTCACTTTTCAATGAAAATTTGAGAAAACTTTAGGTATTTTGCATATAGGATGTTTCCCCTGCTTTCCAGAAAATAAATAGTTTTCTATCCTCATTGTCATATCAACGTGCGTAGCCCCAGCACCTGTATGTCACTGGGGATGCTACACAGGTCAGAAGCATGGTCTGTTGTGCTATATAGTCAAGCCAAGAGTCCCATTTATTAGCAGTTTGACTTTAGGCAGGTTATTTAACCTCTCTGAGGACAGGAATAATAATAACCTCTGCGTAGCTCATGGGGGATATGAGAGCTGGATGGGATAATGCCTGCAAAGTGCCTGGGACGTGGCAGGCACTCAGAGTCGCCACCACAACAGTTAGTATGACGTGTGGTCATTCGGGGCAGGACTAAAATGTTTACCTTTCCTGACATGAAAAAAAATCATTCTATTAAGCAAAATAATAAAATAAAGTTGTGAGAGGAGTATACTTCTATAATAAAAAATTATTTTAAGACATCAGCCACACGAAGTTTTGTAAAAAACAGCTAACTGGAAACGATGCACTGAAAGTAATTGCTAGTTTGTTCTTCCCTCATCCTTAGCTTCGAAAAACCTCATCGCATCAACATCCCTGTCAGCATGTTTTCAGCTTTGTTTGTGTCACTGAGTATAGTTGGAAGCTATAAGCTACAATCCTTTTTAGTATTTCCTAAGATTCAGGTTTTACTCTATTCAGTCAGTGCACTTAGTTCAAACAAATGAGTTTTGTGAGTGTAGTAGGAGGGAAAGAGGGGAGGGGAGGGGAGGGGAGGGGAGGGGAGGGGAGGGGAGGGGAGGGGAGGGGAGGGGAGGGGAGGGGAGGGGAGGGGAGGGGAGGGGAGGGGAGGGGAGGGAAAGGAAAGGAAAGGAAAGGAAAGGAAAGGAAAGGAAAGGAAAGGAAAGGAAAGGAAAGGAAAGGAAAGGAAAGGAAAGGAAAGGAAAGGAAAGGAAAGGAAAGGAAAGGAAAGGGAGAGAAGGGAAGGGGAGGGAAAGGCAGGGGAGGGGAGGGGAGAGGGAGAGGAGAAGAGGGGAGAGGAGGGGAGGGATAAAAGAAGGAAGGAAAGTCTTTCATGAATTTACTTAAAAAGGGCATTTGCTATAAAACAGCCCTTGCCTGTGGAAGGTGAGCAGGGCCTCGTCACCAGCAACCTTGGGAAAGCTGCAGTGACTGACAGGTGACACCCAGTGCACTCAGTCCTCTGTTCTCAGCAGCATATTGCTCAGAACCACGGCGCAAAATGAGGGGGCTTCAGAGAAATCGTGAGCATTGAGACTAGATGGCTGCCTGGTTATCCAACTCTAAAGAGTCACTTTAAAAAAAAAAAAATCTTTATTGTTGGAAGTATTACAGACGCCCCCTTTTTCCCCGTTGACCCGCTCCACCCCACCCCGACCCCCTCTCCCCAGCCTTCGCCACACTATTGTCTGTGTCCATGGGTTATGCATTTATGCGTATAAGTTCTTTGGTTAAACTGTCACTTTTAAACTTGGTTTCACCCAGTTTCACCTTGTAAAGAGAAGTTTAATGTTATAATACTAAAAAGTCTCCCAGAGGCTCCTCTGGGGCCATGTCGCTCTCCTCACTTAGTTTTAGATATTTTAGTCACCCTGTCTCTCCAGTATGGGAGAAGATATCTAAGTTCTAGTAGATTTTTTAAACAGTTCAAATATCACAGATTGGATTGGAGAGGTTGTATTTCACAGAAGCTCCAGAATTATTCATTGCAGACAGCCTGCTCTGGCTTCACCAGCTTTCTTTTTTCTGGGGGCGGTTGTTAAATACAGATCTCCATTCCCCATTCCAGACTCTCCAAAATCAAATTTCTGGAGTGGAGGTTAAGGGAAGGACTCTATATACCCACAGCTCCTGGGTGATTCTGATGTGCAGTCACATTTAGAAACAACTGCTATAGGACTAAAACCAAGAAAACCTTGCCTGGGTGACCTTCAAGGACCCTACGGCCCTTGGTATACTAGACCCTGTGGTCTACTCCAGAGGATGCCGTAAATCTTAACCAAAACAGACCTCCAAATGGGAGACCAGGAGGCAGAGGCGAGAAGCTGTCGGGCACCCCATCAGGCATCCTCTTCATCTCTCCCCTCATTCTTTCTGTTCCAGTTCGGACGTTACCTGTGTCAGTAACAACAGCTCTGTCAGTATTAATTGAGCACCTACTGGCTGTGCTGGATGAGCAACATCGGGCAGCAGGACAGACATACGGAACTAACCCTAAGCCATGCGGTGACGAGTGCTTCTTGGTGGTGTCGACCAAGTGCAGTGGGAGCTTGGGGGAGACATTAACTCCGAGGGGAAGCGGCGAGGGCATTTCAGAGGAGGAAACTCAGAGGGTGGGCCACAGGAGCTACTGCACCACACAGAACACTGAGCGAGAGAGGCTCCAAGGCAGGGAGCCTGTGGGAGGTTTCAGTGTCCCCAAGAAATGGTGAAAGTCTCTGGGAACCTCCCTGTCCTCCAACATAACATAGGGATGATCCGCTATTTCAGCTAAGGGACCTAGGGGCGATGACATCCCAGTAGCAGTGAGCATACCCGCTGCCTGGATCTTGGTTTCTAATACCATTCTCCAATAAAAGGGCCCAGGGCTGCTTGGAGAAATGACTAATCCTAGAACTGGGGCCAGCAATACACGGAGGAGCCCCCAAAGGTACGTAATAGCCTGAACGAAAGAGCTCCCAGCAGCCGGAGCCACAACAGTGGGAGGAGTAAAATAAGAAAAGCAGTGTTGGATTAGACCCCACGGTATACAATAAACAGTCGTGAGTCCACACTGATATTGGTAAGGATGGAGTGAATAAATAAGTGGGGGAAGAACCAGATCTCCCATGCAGGAGAATTCCGGATCATTTATGCAGATGCCCTCGAGGGGGAGAGTGAACTCCCCACTCCCTAAGTGTGGGCTGTGCGGAGTGACCTCCTTCCGAAGAGCAGGGTGGAGAGGAAAGGAAAAACCGCCTCGTGGAGAGCCCTCACCGACAGGCCCTCAGCCAGTGATCGAAGTTAGCATCGGGGTGACAAGCCGCCTCGATCGTGGGCACCCTTGCTTGGCATCATGGGGAGAGGAAGGCACTTCTACTCTCCGGTCTTCCTCCTAGAGATGTGTGACCTCAGTCTAGTCATGAGAAAAATCCCATTTGAGAGACATTCTGGAAAACCCCAGATCAGTGCTCCTCAAAACTGTGACGATCATAAAAAGCAAGGAAGGGCTGGAAACCTGTCACAGCCCAGGAAGCCTAACAGGCCGTGACAACTCAAGGTCATGTGGTTTCCTGGCTGGGACCCTGGAGCACGGGAGCACAGTGCGTGAAAACTAAGGACAGCTGGGTAAAGCATGTACCGCAGTTAACACCATGGGCTCAATTCTGGTTCATTAATGTGTCCAAAGTGCCACAGGAAAGCAAAATATAAATAATAGGGGAAAACTGGATGTGGGGTATTGGGGACTCTCTGTACTGTCTTTAAACTTTTCTTTAAATCTAAAACTATTCTAAAATTAAAAGTTTATTAAAAATAATAGGAACGTTCACACCTCTTGCCAGCCTGGTATGGCTGACATGCATATTAAGTGACATGTGGCTGTGAGTGTACTTTCTAAACTGATGCACACCACAGATGTGAAAGGGTTGTAAGTATTATTTTATTTAACTACATTTTTAGAATTTCAAATTTTTTCTTAATTTATCTTAAAATGCTTAAAATTAGTCTTGGTATGAGGTTGAGTTGAGACTGATTATGCGGGCTGTGAGCAGACTATGAAGAGTCCCAGAAGCTGTGTTAAGGAGTTTGGGTTTCATTCTGAAGATTATGAACCATTAAAGGTTTCTTAGCAGAAGAGGAATGTGATTAGATCTGAATTTCAGGACCAGCAATAGAAGGGAACTAGAATTGTGGAAACCATAGAAATCTGGGCAGAGATGCTCAGGGCAGGGCAGGAGTGGTTCAGGGAGGAATCGAGGGGCAGGACGTGATCCCCTTCTGATTAAGATGATTTCCCGCTCTGGACCCCAAACCAGGAACCCTCCAACCCAGACTTTTCAAGAACGGTGTTAATCTGATACCATTTTAACATTTTCAGTAAAAGGGACTCATTATTGAATAGTTATATGTGAATTTGTATACCTTGCCAAAACTCTTACAAAATCATAAATCGCACAGAAACCTTTTGTCATCCCATGTGTCTGACTTGGGTTTGGGGGGATTCTCTCCTCGTGGCAGCCTCGGACATATCAGTGGTCAGCCACTCAGCCTCGCTTTCCTTCTCTATAACATGGGCGTCATTCTAGTACCTACCCCATCAGTTGTTGTGAGCAGTAACAAGAGAGCCAGAACAAAAGCGTGCAGCTCGTTGCCTGGCACACAGCAAGCACGTGGCAAACGGTAGCTATTAGTAATGGTGGTGGCAGAAGTAACAGGCCTCCTTCGCATTGCTCAGGGGAGTTGTTAAACATAGTAAAGTAAATAAATTCCTGCTGCTGCTCATCCTAGAGCACTCCACATATTTGCCCTGGTAAGAAGCAACTAGATCTTTGCTAGTAAGTATCAATAAGTGGGACCATCTGCTCTCGGTGACATTCCTTTTGAGGCTCATCTGTAAAACTGCTGTTTATGTCCTCTGTCCACTTTATCTTAATAGACAGTAAGCATTCAACAAACTTTTTTTCAATCCTCACCTGAGGATATGTTATTTTTTATTGATTTTTTTTAGAGAGAAAGGAAAGGAGAGACAGAAACATTGTGAGAGAGAAACATCAATCAGTTGCCTCCCCCGCACACCCCACCTGGGGATCGAACCCGCGGCCTTTTAGCGAATGGGGCAATGCTCCCGCCCGCCCAGCCACGTGGCGGGGGCGAACCCGTTCTTAATGGTGTTATCATGCCACGCTTCTCCCAACTGGCGGCCCCACAGGCTTGTTCTCTTCAGTTTAGGTGCAACGGGAGGCAATTAATTGCACATCTATTTGAAGTATACACACGAAACCACTAATTTTTGTGTACTCCACAGAGCCTGTTTTCATGTCAGATTGTCCCAAACATACCCTCCAGATTTCATAAAAGCCTACCCAGCTGTTCCCTGTAATGTGATGACAGGCAAGCTGACAGAAACTTAATTTTATGATCATAAGTTTGAAGGTTTTTGTGTGCCCTGCTGTTAGTCTGCTACTAAGCTGTCAGCAGCTTGAGGGCAGGACCCTGTCCCGCCCATCCACACACAGGGCTTGGCCTCCAGCTGGAAGCCGGCGCTAACCACGGCCAGGAGAAACCTCGAGGAAGCCCCATGTCTCTTCCTAGGAGTCCCTGGGTGGAGAGGCTCAGCGCCACCAAAGCAAACGTCCTGAAACCAGTTTTACTGGGGTTCACTCTCCTCATGAAACTTGAATGCATTAGTCACCTCTGACAGTCCCATTTATTTCTTAAAGAAATGGGGCTATTTCCTTCCCTACTCCACCATTACAGGAATCTCTTCAGATTTTTCTAATAATGAGTAATTTGGTCTATATTTAGCAAAAGGGAAGATATTTTTAGGTCATTGAAGGGAAGTTCTCAGAAACAGTGCAAGTTGGAAAGAGCCAACAGAAGGCAAGTAAAAGCCATCGATTTATTTCCCTTCCAGAGCAGAGGGATTTTTCATCAGGTCTCAGAGAGTAGACAATAGGAGCTCAGTTTCCTCATCAACAAAATGGGTATTAGTACTTACCTTATAGGGATCTGGTGAGGAATAAACAAGGTAGCAAATATAAAAGCACTTAGCTCAGCTCTCAGACACGGTTGGTCCATCTCCACCTGTCCCCCTCTCAGCCACCGCCCTCACCCCCTCTCCTCTGCTCACAGCCCCATGCTGGTTCCCTGCTTTTAGGCACCTCCCCTAATCTCCCAGTTTGCTCTTGGCCTTCCTAAAACCCTGCTCAGAGGTATCTTTCCCCACCCTGAAATCCTTCTGGCTTCCTCCAGCCGTGGCCTAGCATTCTTGGCCTCAGTGCTGTACTGCATCCCATAGTTCCCCAGTTGGTGCCCACTATTTGCCTGTGCGGTGACAAAAGTTTCCCAGTCATATTATGTACCCTCCTATACAGATCAAATACATAGATTAAATGAGTTGATTTTTGTAAAGTCATTAGATGAGTGCCTGGAACATGGTCACTAGTATTGTGTTATAGCTATTGTTGTTATTTTGAAATATTTTAAGCATACAGAAAAGTTTAGTGTAGCTTGGCCAGCATGGTTCAGTGGTTGAGCATTGACCTTTGATCCAGGAGATGGAGGTTCGATTCCCGGTCAGGGCACATGCCCGGGTTGCGGGCTCCATCCCCAGTCGGGGGCGTGCAGGAGGCAGCCGATCAGTGACTCTCTCATCACTGATGTTTCTCTCTCTCTCCCTCTCCCTTCTTCTCTCAATAAAGACACATTTTAAAAAGAAAAGAAAAGTTTAGTGTACAAAGTAACAAATACTGATGCCCCTGCCATTCGATTTTATCACATCATCATATTATGCCATATTTTTATTTTTTTTAAGCAGCAAAGCATTACAGATACTAGAGTTAAAACCCTCTCTGTTCTCTTCCCACCTCCCATCCTTATCTCTCCGTCTAGAGCAGTGACTATAGTCCCAAATTTGGGGTAAATCATACTTTCATATTTTTATCTTGTATTCTAAAATTTTAGTTAAGTGCTATAATGCCGTATTTGGTCCTTCTCAAACTGTATTTTTGGTCCACGTCATGTGTTTTGTATTTATCCATGTTGAAATGTGTAACTTTGGTTAATTCATTTTTGTTGCCGTGTTGTATTTCATTGTGCGAATATTCTTTGATTGACTCATTTCACTTTCGAGGGACATTTACATTGCTTCCAACCTTAGAGACAGAAGAAACCTCAGAGATCACTGTGCTGGTGAGAAAGTGAAGCTCCCTGGCTAAAGTCGTACAGAAGATAGTGGAGGCAGGACTTTAAAAGAGATTACCTGTCCTGGCGGGGTAGTGCAGCCGGTTAGAGTGTCCTCTCCGTGAACCAAGGTTGCGGGTTTGGTCCCTGGCTGGGGCACAAACAAGAGGCAGGTCATGAATGCATGGGTGGGTGGTGTGGCCAATCGATGCTTCTCTCTCTCTCTCTCTCAAATCAATTTTTTAAAAAGAGAGAGAGATTATAATAGCCTCGAGGAGCCAGTTTTTGTCCGCCCAGCAGGCTTTCCCATTTGTTTGCTTCAGGTTCCTTTGAGGAGCCCGTGCCTCATTCCGCGAGAATACCCGCTACCCCGGCCAACCCAACCGGCAAGAAAGCCCAGGCCCAGGCCTTGCCGGTCACAGCACTTCACTCCCTGCTGTGCGCGGACGGTTCGGGAAGATCATGCGACTTACCCGAACCACTCAGAGCCCTGTAACTTTGCTGGGCTGAGAAACTATAGACTAGCCCTAGGGTCTTCAAAAAATATCCCTCCTGCCCTGCGGGGAGAGTCTGCACCCCGCGGAGAGAATGAAGCCAGCGCAGAGAGAAGCAGAGACAGAGATAAAGAGGCCTGGTGACGCCGTTTGAGCCCCTGGCTGCAGCATGCTTACGCGTCTCATTTTATGAAAGCGGTAAACACCTGCTCTTTTCCTTTATTTTTAGCTTAACCGGTTTGACTTGCGCTTCTAGAGCTTGCAACTAAGTGTCCCGACTCTAAGTTTCCTCTTCTTTCTGCTCTGTCACAACGGCACCCCCAGATACTCGGTCAGCAGTGAATTGAGGAGGGTGATCTCTGCCACCAAGTTTGGGCCTAAAAACACACAGCAAGACTGTGGTCCAAGTTACGATGCGACACGGCCTTCTCCTAGCTCTTTCACCCTGACCTGCTGTCCCTGCGTTCAGCGTAGGGTCACCGCGTTCCTACTCTGTGCCACATGGGAAATATATGACAAGAACAGCCCAAAGGACACAGAGATAATGGAATTCTTTTCTAAGAGTTTTATATGAAGCTGTACAATATTAATTGTAAATAGACTGCTATTAGTAACCAATGCGTATTTTAATTCCTAGAGAAAAGACTAAAAAACCAATAAAGGAATTACATGTAACATTAGAAAATACTTGATCAGTCTAACAGGACATAGGAAAGAATCAACAGAGGAATGAAGAGAGACAAAGAAAGCAAATATGAGTGTGGACTTAAACCAGCCTTATCAGTAATCACATTAAAAATAAAGGTTAAACCTGCAAATATGAGACAGAGGTTTTTACACTGGATACAAAAGCAAGGCATAACTATTTGTCGTCTGTAACACATACACTTGAAATATAAAGTGAGGCTGAAGGCAGAGGATGGGGAAAATATTCCACGCGAACTGTGAGTGCGAGAAAGCTGATGTGGCTGTATAATACCAAACGAAGATGGCTTAGTAAGGAATATCAGAGATAAAGACAAACATTTTATGATAATAAAAGGGTCATTTCATCAGGAAGGTATTGCAAGTATAAATGTGTATTAACTTAGAAATAGAGATTTAAATACATGAAGCAAAAGCTGATAGAACTAAAGGGAGAATTAGACAAATTTGCAGTTATGGTTGGAGATCTTAACCTCCCTTCTACTAATTGATACAACACGTAGATGGGTAGACAGTGATTGATAGAGCAAGTAGGATATGTAGAATATCCAAATACTGTCAATCACCTTGACCTCAATGATATTTATAGACCATATGGGATCACTTCAGAATATACATTATATTCAAGTGCACTTGAAACATTTGCCAGGGTACATCATATTCTGAACTATGAAAGAACTATCAATAAATTTCAAAAGACTGAAATACAAGTATATTCTCCAACCACAATGAAATTAAGTTAGAACTTAATAGTAATAGGATACCTAGAAAGTCTTCACATGTAATAGAACTAAACAGTTCATTTTTGGATAACACATGGGTCAAAGAAGAAACTACAAGAGAAATTAGAAAATATTTTAAAATAAATTCTGAAGAAAATATAGCATGCCACAATGTTTGGGATATGGCTAAAGCTGCAGTTAAAAGAAAGTTTATGAATTTAAATGCTTATATTAGAAAAGAAAACAAGGGCAAATTTCAGTGATCTACGCTTCTGCCTTAAGAAACAAGAAAGAAAAGAGCAACTTAATTCCAACATAAATAGAAATATAAAAGCAAAATTCAATGACATAAAATTTAAAAAATTTAACAAAACAAGAGCTTATTCTTTGAAAACATTAATAAAATTAATAAACTCCTAGCAAGACTGCGGAAGAAAAAACAAGAACACAGGCGATGAATATCAGGAATGAAAGAAGACATGTCCTTGCAGATCCTATAGACACTAAAAGGGTAATAGGAAATATTATAAACTACTTTATGCCAATAAAGTTTAACAACTTAGATTAATTGGACAAATTCCTTGAAAGACATTCAAAGCATTCCCAATAAAAGTCAAGTAAGCTTTTTGAAACTTTTTTTTATTGTTGCCACTATTACATATGTCCCCATTCCCACCCCCTTTGCCCCCTCCACCCAGCCCCCGTCCCCTCGTCCCCTGGCCATCACCACACTGTCTCTGTGTCTGTGTCTGTGTCTGTGGGTTATGCAGATATGTTCTTTAGCTAATCCCTTCAGCTTCTTTCCTCTAGTTCCCTCTGCCCCCCTCCTCTGACAGCTGTCAGTCTGTCCCATGCCTCCATGCCTCTGGTTCTATTTTGTTCATCAGTTTATTTTGTTCATTAGATTCCACATATAAGCGAGATTGAGGAAAGCGTTGATGATTCAAAATATAGATAGAACTGCAAAGAACCTAGAACAGCCAGAACAATTTTGAGCTAGAAGAATGAATTTGGAGGACTCACACTACCTAATTTCCAGACTTAGTGCTAAGCTACAGTAATCAAGACACACTGGCACTGGCATAAGTATTAATATTAACAAAGAGATCAATGAATCAGAATACAGAACTGCACATATTCTTCAACTGATCAACAACAATGAAAAATCTTAAGGCAATTTATTGGAGAAAATGAAATATTTTCAATGATTTTGTCCTGAAAAAACTGGATAAGCATACAAGGGCGGGGAAAAAAGAACCTTGACACTTACCTCATCCCATTTACAGAAATTAATTCGAAATGGATCCTAGAACTAAACATAAAAGCCTAAACTATAGACCTAAACATGAAAACATCTACCCCTAGAAAACATCTATCCCTTAGGATAGTATCTCCATGAGCTTGAGATAAACAAATATTTCTTAGAGGACACAGAAAGCACAAATCATAAGTTAGACCTCATGAAAATTGAAAACTTATGCTCATCAAACGATAGGGATAGAATATCTGCAATGCACATATGCAATATACAGGATTGTATCCAGAATATAAGAGAAATTCTTGCAAATCAATAACAGCAACAAAAATAATGGGCAAATACTTGAATGGATACTTCACAAAGAAGATATATGAGTGGCCAATTGCACATGAAAGAGTGTTCAGTAGCCAAAATCAAGACAATACCAAATTTTGGTGGGCATACAGAGCAGCTAGAATTCTCATAAAATGCAGAATAGAATAGCCACTTTGTAAGCCTGGCAATTTATTATAAGGTTAAAGATACTCTTATCCTATAACCCAGCTCTTCGACTCCTAGGTATTTCTTCCCCAAAAAATAAAAACATATGTCCTCACAAAGCCTGTACAAGAATATTCATAGCAGTTTTATTCATAATATCCCAAACCTGGCAACAACCCAGTGTCCACCAGCAGAATGAGTAAACAAACTGTGGTACTGATACGTTCAACAGCAGAGGCAAAACTAATCTATTGTGATAGAAATCAAAGCAGCGGTTTTCTAGAGCAGTTTGGGGATTGATTAGAAGGAGGCATGAGAGAACTTTCTAGATCATTGAACGTGTTCTGTGTTTGGAGTATTGGCTACAAAAGTGTATACATTTTTCAGAATTTAACATATTGAGCAGATATTTTGGATCTTTGCATTTCACTGTAAATATTACCCAGGGAAAAACAATGCTCTCTTAAAAAAAAAGGGGGGGGGGGCTGAGGGATGCAGCTGAAGAAAGGTGTGGATATGAATCCTGGCTCTACCACTTGCAAGCTAAATGGTCTTGAGTATGTTACTTAACACTTCTGTAACTCAAAAAAACAACAACAAAAAACAAAAACCAAAACTTCTGTAACTCACATCCCTCACCTAAGAATGGAGGTGATAATCCAGATCTCATTATGGCTGAGAAAGTGGCCCCTTACAAGCGCTTGTCGCTGTGCCTGACTTGATCTCTTGCCTTCCCAGAATGGCTCCGTCTTGAAGACCCAGTTCCTTATAGCTTCTCCATGAGCCCAGCCTCTTAAACTCTAGCCTCCACCACTTTGTCCTGATCTTCTCTTGCTCAGGAATTTGTTTTGTCACCTCTCACTTTAATACAGTCATCATCTTTCCTCTTTCCCCGTGTTTAAATGATGTCCACCGCAGACTGCAAGCTCCTGAGAGAGGAGCTATCTTTGCTGTCTTCAGAGAATGCGAAGTACCCGCGTGGTATTACATAGGTGTTTCTGTGTTATTCTTTAATTTTTGAATAGGTAATACAAAATTTTAGGAAGGAATATTCAGTAATAAGTTTTCATTGTTCCAAAATTAAAATAATGAAAGCTATTTAGTGAAGTCCCCTCTCAATCTCTCTCTTCCACCTGGTACCCACATCACCACCACCACCAAGAAAAGAAAACTGATATTCTCCATATTTCTCTATGACAATATGATAATATTTTTATTTCTTCCCCTTTGCTACATAAAAAGTGCTACCATAACACTTGTGCATTTTGTGTGGGGTTTCTGTGTGTGTATGTGTGTGTTACAATAAAAAAACAGGCCTTTTCAATATTTGCAAATCACATGTCTGATGAAAGACCTGTATCAGAATTTATAAAGAATTCTAAAAACTTAGTACTAAGTAACAGCCCAATATAAAAAAAAGAGCAAATATTTGAGCACTGACTTCACAAAAGCAGATATATGGCAAATAAGACATGAAAAGTTGCTAAATATCATTAGTCATTAGAAAAGTACAAATTAAAACCACATTGGAAAGTCTAAAATAAAAAATCTGGCCATACCAAATATTGACAGAGATGTGGAGCAACTGGAATTCCCGTACCTTGCTGGTAGGAATGCAACATGATACAGTCTCTTTGTGAAACACTTATTCTATTAACATACACTTGCCACATGACCCAGCAATTGTATTCCTAGATGGTTACTCATTTAAAATGAAAGCCTATGTTTACACAAAAACCTGTAAGTGAACATGTATGGCAGCTTTATTTGTAGTTACTAAAACTGGAAGCAACCAAATGCCCTTAACTGGGAAAGAGATAAACAAACTATGAAACTTGCATATTATGGAATATTACTTAGCAATAAAAATTATCACCTCACACCTGTCAGAATGGTTCCTTCAACAAGTCAACGAACCCCAAGTGCTGGCGAGGGTGTGGAGAAAGGGAGACCCTGGTACACTGCTGGTGGGAGTGCAGACTGGGGCAGCCACTGTGGAAAGCAGTGTGGAGTTTCTTCAAAAAATTAAAAATGGAGCTGCCTTTTGACCCAGCGATCCGACTTCTAAAAATATATCCTAAGAATCACAAAACAGCAATCAGAAAGCATATATGCACCCTCTGTTCATAGCAGCACTATTTACAACAGCTAAGATCTGGAAACAGTCCAAGTGCCCATCAGTAGATGAGCGGATAAAAAGGCTGTGGGACATACTTACCCCATGGAGTACTATGCAGCTATAAAAAAGAAGGATCTCTTACCTTTTGGGACAGTATAGAGGGACCTGGAGAGCATTATGGTAAACAAAATCAACCAGACAGAAACACAAATACCACATGATCTCACTTATGTGTGGAATCTAATGAATAAAATAAACTGACAAACAAAATAGAACCAGAGGCATGGATACATGGAAAAGACTGACAGAAGGGGGGGGGGACTGGATGAAAGAAGGTAAAGAGATCAGCCAAAGAACGTACAGGCGTAACCCATAGACACAGACGACAGTGTGGCGATGGCCAGAGGGGAGGGGGTCGGGGCTGGGTGGAGGGGGGTAGAGGGGGGAAATGAGGGACATCTGTAATAATGTCAACAATTTTTTAAAAAGTAACGAACTATGGATACATGCAACAACATGAACAGCTCTCAGAGGTATTATGCTAAAAGAAAAATGCCAGACACCAAAAGCATTTTGTGGTTTTTTGTTTTTTTTTTTAACTAACACTATATCTTGAATCTCTTTGCTAATCCCTACTTAGAAATCAACCATAAAATGCCCCATTGATTAATGTGCTATAAATTTCCAATCTTTTGCCGTTACAAACCATGCTATAATGAATAACTCTTTACATAGCCCTTCACACGTGTACCAGTATGTAGGACACGCCCTGCAAAGTGGCATTCCTGGGATAAAGGGCATGTGCGGTGCTAATTGCTGCTGTCAGCCGCTCTCCCTGGGAGCTCCCGGCTCACGGCCACAGGCAGCGAATGAGCGGAGGAGCGGCTCGTTTCCCAGCAGCCGGCCGTGAATAAAGGGACCAGCCACTTGGGTTTTTGCCAGTGTCGTCAATGGAAAGTGGTGTCTGATGCGGTTTCTCTTAAAGTGAAACTGTGGATCTTGTTATAAGTTTACATGCCCTTTTTTTTTGGTCTTTTTGCCTTTTTTGTGAGTCCTCTGTACCTATTTGTCGCCCATTTTTCTATACACTTGTTGGTCTTTTTCTTATTAGTTCCAAGTCACTCCTTATATGTCAGAGAGAGAAACACTTTGTAAGACAGATCGCAGCCAGTGTTCCCAGTGTGTCATTTGCATTTTGTCCCTGCTTGTGGGGTTTCTGCCATACAAAATTGTTTTAATTTTCACATACTTTAATTAATCTTTTATTTTATGGCTTCTAGATTTGAGTCACAGTTAGAAAGGACTTCTCTTTTTCTTTTTTTTCCTTTTTTTTTTTAGATCGGCTGTTTTATTACACACCAGATTACAGTCCAAAAAAGATCAAAGATTTCAATATAAAAATGGAAACCTTGGGAATTTTAAAAGAAAAAACAGATGCTTCTTGCCTTGAATTGAGCCTTAATTTAATTGACACATTGTGCATGTTTGGGGACACACACAGCTCTGCATGGGCCACAGAGAAGGATTCTGCTGATCTCTCATTATACTTTCAGTACTGCGTTGGCGGGAACGCTTGCCCGGCAGCCTCGGCGGACTGCAGCTCTCCCCACCATCTCCTGTTTCTCACTCTGCATGTGCTCCAGGCACTTTTTCTCTTTAAGCTGCTGCTTTTGTTTCTTTTCTTATTTTTCTGGCTTCGCTTTCCGAGTGAGTAGGAACAGCAAGCTTCTGTCAGCCACAATTACTTAGAGACCCCGTCATTCTGTTTTTCTGCCGATCACTAAGGGGCAAGACAAGAGAATTAAATGGTTCATTCGCTCACTCATCTAACAAATGTATTAAGTGAAAGACAGTCTGCTCAGTGCTAAGCAGACATGATGGAAATGCAGACAAAATCACTACCCTCCTGAAGCTTATTCTAGCAGGAAAGACAGATCTTAAACATTTGATAAGAGGTAAGGGCCAGGAAAAAGTCTAGGCTGTTGTGAGAGTTTATAACAGGGACCTGCCCTCGTCTGACAGATCAGGGGTGAACCCCCCGAGGAAGCCTCTTTTGAACCGAGCTCTAGAGGATGAGTGGGAACTAGGGAGGCAAAGGGCAGGGAGAGATTTCCAGACAGGGAGCCAGCAGGAAGAGCGATGGCCCTGAGGCCACAAGCAGAGTGGTGCAGGGTGGGAACTGCAAGGAACCGGAGGGGCTGTGCTGGAGGAGGGCAGTGCACACAAGCTACACAGGTGCTGCGCTCACTTGGGCTCCCTGGTCCTTGGGATCACCAGCCAGGGGGACAGAGAGGAAGTGAGAGTGGGCGGAGGAGAAGATGGGCTGTGGTGCCCTCACCAAGAGACCCCAGCCAACCCCGCAGGGGCTCGGAACTGAGATGGCCCTTCAGTGTTGGGACACGGGGGACAGGCCTTCATGTCCCCATGTGGAACAGCCGGGGCTGATCGGGGAGGGCTGTGAGGCAGGCGCACTCCCAACAGCTGGGCATGTAAGTCCTTCTGTCCTGGAGGGGGACCTGGGCCACAAAGCACAGCTCCCACAACAGGAGTCTAATCATTCTGGGCCTTCTGGGTCATGGTAAGGAGCTTGCATTTTACTCCAAGGCCTGGCTGCTCTCCGTGCGTATTTTAAGTGGACGGTGTGGAAGGAGAGAAAGCACCACGAGGCCGGGGCGGCGGCCGCACGAACTTAGCAGAGGAGAGAAGCCGGAGGCGGGAAGCGATGAGACTGGGTTTGGCCGTATACGGATGGGCCGAATGTGGGCTGGTGGAGAAAAGGAGGAGTCGGAGGTGATGCTGAGGTTTGGGGCTGCGTGGTGCCACTCGAGGTGAGGACTCCGGGAAGGAGCCGGCTGCAGGCCACCTGGGCGCGCAGCCCAGGAAATCGCCTTTGTAATGCAGTCATCGGCCACTTGCTGCCTTTGTGCTGTTCCCAGGCACACGAGGACACATTACCTAGTCCTTGGGCCATGGTTTTCACTTAAAGCACAAGTCAAAACCCTGCTGATCCTTCAGTGTCCAGGTCCGGCGCTCCCTCCTCTGTAAAGCCTTCCTTGGTCATTCAGCATTGGGGGGTGTGTGCGTGTGTCCTGATGGTTTATACTTGGGGGAACTAGAAACTAGGGAAATTAACAGGCTTTCCCACGACTGTCCTGGATGCCAACAGAGCTGCGACTAGACTTCAAACCTCCTGATTCAGTGGCTTAAAACTGCATTAAATGAAAGAAAAGATAGCTAACAAGGTGGGCAGAGTGAATGCCAGGTCAGCCAGGAATTTCTGACACAAGTCCAGGCAAGAGATGGCAGCTTAGCCTGGGCTGGGAGTGGAGAGGAGTGAACAGATCTTAGAAGTTTCTAGGAAGTAGAATGGTCAGGACGAGGTGTTTGTTTTGGATGGAGGGAGGGAGAGGGAGGTGCCTAGGATAATTCCTTGGATGACCTGAGCTTGGATGTCGTTCGCTAAGCTTGGAAGCACTAGGAGAAGACACAGTTTGGGAGAAAAGATCATGAGTGTGATTTTCATTTTGGTTCATACCTCCAAGGGTGACTAAGCGTTGCCTGAACTCATACCTCTGGGATTAGGGGCTTGGCACTGAGGCTTCTCTGTGGGATTACCAGGCACTTGAACCGTGAGGGGACACTCCAGGGCTGGTGCTCATACTTTGAGGGGTGTTTGTCACTGATACTTGGGACACCAGAAAACAGTGGACTGGAGCTGCACGCTGCACCCTTTCCCCACTGCCTCCCATTGGCAGAACCTGACATGGAAGTTTAAGGGTCTGGGAAATGCAGCCTCACAGAGCAGAACATGGAGAAGTGGATTTAGGTTTAGGGCTGAAAGATATTAAATAACAACCAGCACAACAGGTTTAGGGAATGAGCCCTGGCTTAGGCGCAGAAGCTTGGGTTTTATTTTCAGCTCTGCCATAGCCAGCAGCGTGACCTTGGACATGTCACTTCCCGCCTCTCAGTCTGTCTATTCTTCTGTCAAATGTGTAAAGCTCTCCTTGATGTTGCACATACTTAGGTGTCTGTCTGTGAAAAATCCTTCCCTGACCCCCACCCCTTAGTAAGATTTGGTGCCCCTCCTCTTGCTCACATGAACTCCTCTTCTACCTCCTTTTAAATTTTTTTACCTTAATTTTTAATTGAGAAATAACTAACGTACATTTAAAAACACAGATCTTAAACGTTTGATTTGATGAGTTTTGACAATTGTATGTACCCGTGTAATCAGCAACCCAAACTAATTATAAAATATTTACCCCTACTCCTTTCCAATGAAAAAAATCCCACAATCCCAAGTATACACTCTGATTTCCAGGACTATAGATTAGTTTGCCTATCATTTGAACTTCATATAAGTTTAGTATGCAATATATACTTTGAAATATTTTATTTTGTAAAATATATATAACATAAAATTTGCCATTTTAACCATTACTAAGGATATAATTCAGTGGCATTAATTACATTCACAGTGTGTGCCACCGTCACCGCTGTCTACCTCTTTGTATCACATTGCATCTTGCTTGCCTAGTGATGGGTCTGAATCCCCTCAGAGGGATTCAACCCTCAAGAGCTAGGATCAGGTTTTATGCCAGTGATTGGCATTTGGTAAATACCAGTATTTGTTGGGTGGCTGATGGAAGGATGGGTGGAAGGAAGAAAGGAAGGTCTAAACTCTCACCGAGTGTGTTTTTCTACGAGTAACGGTAATAGTCTCCAGCTTCTTCATTCCGCCTTCATTTCTCAGCTGTGCATTAAGTACCAACAGGTGTCTGTCTGTGCTGGGCTCTAGAAACTGAAAGACAACCTGGCCAAAATTCTTTTTCTACAATGTCGCAGCCAGGCTAGGGATCCAGACGAGTAAATAACATTTAATAAAACAATTAGTCCTTAGGAGAAGGGTGAAGAGGTGCAGAGATGAGATCGTGCCTATCCTGTCTCGGAAACTAAGGAGGGCCTCTAGACACGCAAAAGCAGGTTTAGTGCCGCTGAGTGCGGGCGGGAGTGCGGAGTCCAGGGAACCGCAGGAAATAGGGCCCCAGGCAGGCTGCCTCCTCCTCCGGACTCGCATTTTCCGCCTCAACGCCTGAGACCCCGCTTGGCAAAGAAGTAATAGAGCGACGCTAACCTGCTTTCGGCTCATGGGTTTGCTTGCCCCTCTCGCGCTCTGCTTCCTCTTCATTAAGGTTCCTCCTTGTTTCCGAGCGCTTCCCTACTTCTCGATGTTTCCCTCGAGTTACCGTCCCCTCTTGGTGCATGCTCTCTCTTTAAATAAGTGGCCTTTATTATTTGTGGCCTCTCATAAAAGGTCTTTGTTCAAGACCTTGGGGTTTTCCCAGAGAAACCATATAAGTCTCCAAAATAGTTCTGCATATTTATTGTTCCCTTATTTCAAAAGTAGCTGTTGAATGAACCTGTACCACCTAGCTACTATGTGTACTCAAATTCACACACACGCGTGCACACACTCTCACCAGTCCCCCATTCTGCTCCATTTTCCCACATGTATGTAGCTTAAGAACTCCAACCATGAAGTAGTTGTCTATGGTCAAAATGGTGCTACTAGACTTTAAATAACATGGGGACCAAGACTCTTATGTAGAGGGCTGGATGTTTGGATGGATGGATGGATGGATGGATGGATGGATGGATGGATGGACAGATGACTGAGACAATCAAGCTTCTAAAAGCTTGCCAAGGCTACCCTTTATAACAGCCCTTAGTAAGACAACTCAAAATGAGTGTCCGCAATGATGATGACAATGATAGTAATATTGATGATGGTGGAATGTGGTAAGTGCTACAAGGGAAGGATGAAAAAATGTCCTGGGTGAGGATGGCAATGAGATGCCAAAGAGCGAGGCAGGGCTAAGACTTCATGCTTTCGCTCCCTTGCTCATTAAACAACATTTATGGAGTAGTCTGCTCAGGCATCACCTTTTACTCCGCCCTGCTGTGCATTTGGTGAATACAAAAGAAATATCAGATGGCATCCCTCCCCATTTTAGAGTAATTCATGGCCTAACATAAGGGCTTCCTTCCTCTTGTTAAACCTAAACTAAGTAATTATTTCTTTTGAAAGACTTGGATGAAAGATTCTGAACTCTGAAAGGCAGAAATCATTCAAAAGCATTTTTCATTAAAGTCTTTTTTACTTTCTACTAAACAAAATACTAAATAATAATAATATATTATTCATGCTGTTTGTCTGGTTCTGCTGATAAGGCTTCTTTCTTGAATTGTTTGAGAAGTCCAAGCACGACCATACCCTACTTAGGAAGCACGGGTAGAGTGGTCCCGTGGAAATGGGAGTGGAGGTGGGACATGCCTCTCTTCTGTATCCAAAATGACTTATATAGAGAAAGCTATAAAGATGTCAAAGACTACCCCATGCTTTCCTTTCCACCTCTCGTTGTAATTAGGGTAAACAATACATAAGAGTGGAATTGCCCAAGTGTTGCCTTACCATGCGTCCAAAACTCCACCTTTGTCCATGTGAAAGAGGGATTATCATGTAGCGATCGTCAGGAAGACTTCCAGAACATGCAAAGCAAGGTTGTCTGAGGACACAGGCTTCAGCCCAAAAGGAAATTTGACTCTAGTTGTAGAAACAGGAGCAACTGGAAAGTCATAGGGTGAGTAGAACTCTCCTAAGCCCCTCCCCCGACTTGCGAATGTGACGGCAGAGCTATGAGAGAGAAGGACCATGAGCAGAGGCAGCGGGACCTAAACCGGCATGAAGACCTACGTGCAAGATGAAGTTACATTGGCGCCAAAGCCTAAGCAGGCAGAGGCTATAAGGCAGCTCAGTGTGCCTGGAACACATCTTCCCAGACCACTCATTAACCCCGTGGATCTCAGTTTAAACATCACCTCCTTGGGGAACCCCCCCAATCAACCCTAGCCTCGCCCCCACCCCACTCACATCCCCAGAATTAGACACTTGGTTTTCTTCGCTGACTGTATGAATAAGTGTCCTTCTCTTTGGGAGTGAGAGAAACATATTGAACATCAAGTTCAAATAAATAAGTAAAAGGTGTCCCTGCTCTTCAGTGGTGCCACACATCATGTTTTATATGATTAATTTAGATGTCCTGCCTATTGCACTGTCTGTTTTTTCCATACTTTTTGAAAGAATAAGGTTTTCCTTAAGGAATAAGCAGAGCTTTGTGTTGCAGCGGGTTTGTTGGGCTGAACAGTTCTTCGTTGTTGTGGACTGTTCTGTGCATTGTAGGATGTTTAGCAGCATCTCTGGCCTCTACCCACTGAATGCTGGTAGCACCCTCCCAGCCCCAGTTATAACTATAAAAAATGTCTCCAAGCATTGTCAAATGTCCCTGCTGATGACCACTGGTCTAGAGGGTGACAGAGGCTAGCAGGCAGAAGCTATTTCCTCATCCTAGAAGGGCAGACCTAGATGAGGCAAGACCATCGTTGACCTCCTGGGTCATATACTTTTCCAGTCACCAATTTGTTCTCCTTAAACCACTTCAGACAAGGTGCAAAAATGCTTCATAGAGTCTTACTCTTTGGTAAAAACCTGGAACAGAAAATGTCTTTCTGGAATCCAGGGGGTTTCTCTCTTCATATAGCAGAGAGAATACTGGGCGGGGACCCAGTCAGACTAGCAGCCTGCCCCTTAGCACCTCTTGTCCCCTGCGGGGTGTCCCGCGTCCCGCAGCTGTACAGTGCTCGCTCCCATGTCAGTAAAGGTTGGAAGAATCAAGTCAAAAGGAGGCCCGTTTTGTTTCCCATAAGTGACGGAATCAGACCAAGTGGTACCTGTCGATTTATTGCCCTTTTCTGACAAAATTACTCTATCTTGAAGAAGGAGTGGGAGGCAGAACAGAGAGTGGTTAGGGGTCCAGTCTTTGAAAGCTGACAGGCCAGGGCTGGAAACAGCTGTCTCCAGCCAACAGCTGTCTAGGTGGCACTCCAACCAGGACACATAATCATTCTGAGCCTCCCCTCCCTCATCAATAAAACAATCATAACATGTACTGTCCAGGGGCCGTCGTGCGTATATCATAGGACATATGCGAGGCACTCTGTACACCTTGTCCAACATAGAGTAAGCACCCATAAATTATGTCTGCATCGATGTTATCGTTGTGAATAAACGCAGAAAATACCAGGTGCTGTCTGACTAATGGGAAAGACATTTGGTAACAGAGTTTCCTTTAGGATCCTTAAACCAGAGCTTTCATAGGAACTTCCATTTAAACGGCTTTGTTTAACGCCAACAGCACCGACGGACCGGTTGGAAAGATTAGTTCTTTATTAGGTGTTCATGGCAAGAACTGTGTCTTATTTATATCTATATTCAAAGCGCCAAGCACAGTAGACGCATTCATTACCGTGCTTGACAGGTTAAATTTTTGAGCATCTCCTAGGTGCCAGAAACAGCTCTTAGGGTCTGGGGGAAGGAACAGTGATGAACCCAAAGAGATGCAGTCGTGGCCTCACGGACACGACAGTCCCGCTGCAAAGCCTGGGAATCAAACCTCACAGCAATAGGCAGAAATCAGGCAAGCCACACAATCTTTTTGGTCTCTGTAATTTTTTTTTCACTTCTGATAGACATTTAGTTATAGAGAAATACTCCACTTTAAGGACCCCAACATTGCAAGAGTGATAGTAAATGACAGATGCCATGGTCTCAACTTTAGAGAGACAATAGGGAGCAGTGGGAAGTGTGGTGAGCTACAGAGGAGAATGTCACTAGTGAACAATAGAGCTGGCACGTTCTCCAAATCGTTTTGACATTTCTGACTGTCTGAGGAGAACTGATTTTTGACAGTTGGGTGCTCGTATGGACAGAAGAGGATGGGCACTTGCAAGGAATATGGGCAAGGTTACAGCATGATTCCAAGAAGACTGGGTTACAGGAGCCAGATTCCCGGAGTCCCTGAGCCCACAAGTCTCAGCCAGGTACCTGACAGTGTACATGATGTCACATAACTAGGAGGCAGATAATGACTGGCCTAGCCCTTTATAAAGAGTTGTGTGTGTTTTTAATATTTGCCTAAATTCTAGAGATTGGGTCGGGGAGTAGGAGGCAGTAGGAGGTACTTTTTCACTCAATCAACTTGAGCAGGCTTTCAGAAATTTCCCTTCTGGGTGATTTCAAGAACCTTGTTCCTACAGGAAGAAGCCAATGGGATTGAGCATCCCCCTGCCTAGATCAAATCCTAATCCTTTTAGAATGGTCTGTAGTCTATGGACGTGTTAAATGGCTGGGGATGGTCTTACCCTCCGGGCCGGCTACGACGGTTAGAGTCTTGACAGGGTCATACCAGATGCTCCAAGAGAGATTAGGACCAGGTCCTGTCCAGCTTTTCTTTTTTTTTGTCTTTTTCTTTTTTAGGCTGAAGAGTCTACAGACTCTGGAAAAGGAATGAAATAAAGAGTAGACCATAAGGAAAGGCAAAAGGACATTGAAAAAGGAGATTTCAAAAGAGTTTGGGGATGTTATAGTCTTAAATTAAATGCAAAGCAAAAATCCTAAAATATGTATTATTTACTTCTATAATAGCTGGGATATTTAAAAGAAAAGATCTGCAACATTTTCTACTTAAGAAAATGTGGGGTTTTCTGGTCTTTATCACACAAGTCTCAGAATTGTCTGTTTTTCTCTTGGAGCAATTATAGAAGCAAGTAAAAACCGAAAGCTATTTTAATAACCTTTATGGTACAGTATCATGTATTAGATTCAATTCGTTGTTTCCTGCCCCATATTTATTTCCCACAGCATAGCACTGCTTTTACATTAGACAGTCTGCACTGTAGGGCGGAAAATGGGTCTAAAATATAAAGCTAACCCTTTCTTTTAGCAGACATCCTGTAATTAGCTCAAGTTCTGATCTCTTCCCAGAAAGATCCTGCTGCACAAAACAGAAAAGTTTTCTTTTTTCTCAACATGTTTTTGCCAGATGTTTACACACACACACACAAATTGTAAGGGCATAGTTTTTGTGTGCACTGGCGCATATGACTTTACCTTATGACTGCTTCGAAATGCTCCTCCTTCATTAAGCGAATTAAGTCTCCCCAGTTCCTGTGTAAAGACATCTGTTGCCTCCGTCTTCACAGTCCCTCAGCATTTCAGCCATTTGTGGTTGTCCACGTGCCCACAGGAGGAGTCAGACTTCAAGCTCCATGTTCATTCTCTATTTTCTGCACAAACCCAAAAGAAACACTTTAACAACATTCCGACAAAAGAAAACTCAATCGCTGTAATTAACCCAGGAAATTGCTGCTGTCTCTCCAGTTAACCTTACATTTTTGTCTAATTAGGGAACGATTCCTTGTTGAAATATGATAAATTCGCATCAGTATTAGCAGTCAGACACTATTTTGTTTGAGACAGTCGTGTTTTCAGCTTTGCTAGAGAATATTTTTATGCTTTTAAAAATATTTCCCTTCCTTATGATCTTACGTATCTCTGCCATCCGCACAAGATTCTGTAAGGTCAGTACTGGCGGTGGCCTTCGGGGGTCCGATTCAGCCTGTTCTTTGTGATGGCCGGCAACACTGAGAGGAAGGGAGTTGCCCTAGTCATGTATCGGATTAGTAAAGACTTTCTGACCCTCATTCTACATCTGTTAATAATGGAAGACATTGAATTTTCATGTGGAAACCCAAAACAAAACACCAACAGAATCCCACCACCTTTTGTCCATGACATAAGCTCGAAATCACTGACAATGATGCCTGTTTATACTTCCTACCAGTCGCGAGTCGGTATTGTTGGCTCCAACTATTTCACGGGCTGGCCACACTCTTGTATAATAAACTTGGGATACAGCTGAGTGTGATTTCCTGCAAGGATGGGTGGCATATAGTTAAGACTTTTAGAGGGGGGGAAAGGTTCCTACAGGAGTCCCCCCCTTACTCACGGGTGATACATTCCAAGACGCCCAGTGGATGCCCGAAGCCACAGACAGCACCAAACCCTATGTGCATAATGCTTTTTCCTATGCACGCATGCTTATGATAGAGTGTAACTTTGAAATTAAGCACTGCCCGGCCGGCGTGGCTCAGTAGTTGAGCGTCGACCTAGGATCCAGGAGGTCGCGGTTTGATTCCCGGTCAGGGCACATGCCCGGGTTGCGGGCTCGATTCCAGGTCGGGGGCGTGCAGGAGGCGGCCGATCAGTGACTCTCTCATCACTGATGTTTCTCTCTCTCCCCCTCTCCTTCCTCTCTCTGAAATCAATAAAGATATATTAAAAAAAAACACACTAAGCACAATAAGAGATTAAAAACAACTAATAATAACATAGAACAATTATAACAATATACTGTAATAAAAGTTATGTGAATGTGGTCTCACTCTAATAACAGATCTGATAACCAATATGACTACTAAGTGACTAACTGGTGACTAGTGTGTACAAAGTAGATAGCCTGGACAAAGGGGTGATCCATGTCCCAGGCGGGACGGAGCAAGATTTCATCCTGCTGCTCAGCATGGCGCACAATTTAAAACTTAGGAAATACCTATTTCTAGGATTTTCCATTTAATATTTTCAGACCGTGGTTAACCACAGAAAGCATTGCCATGGATGAGGGGGAACTATTGCAGTTCGACATGAGTCCAAATTTTAGCTTTACTTCTTATAAACAGGGACCTCAGCAAGTTATTCAGTTTCTCTAAGCCTCAGTTTGCTCATTTAAAAACTGGATTAGTAATAGGAACTTTTGCATAGGGTTGCTAGGAGGAATGAGTTGGTGAGCATAAGCATTCGTGTGCTATACCTGACGCGTAGCAAACACCTGGCATATTAACACTTTTGCTGTCTGTGGTTAAAATCCCGAAGTTTGGTGAATGCCTAGATCAGGTGGGGAGAAAGGACTAGAAGGTGGTATCACAGATGAGGTTGAAGTTTCAAGCTCATGTTACCATTCCTAGTACTCACAATACCCACCTTACCTCACGGTCCTAAACGCGAGAAACACTACATTTCCCAGCCCCTTTCAGGTAGGTAGGGCCAGGGCCAGAACTAAAGCGAGACCAGTAAGGTGCCTATGGTGAAAAATATAAAGAGCCACTGGCTCTCAGGGTCGCACAAGTGCCAATCCTGTGCTTGCATGACCCTGAGAGCCAGTGAGTGCCTCTTAAATTTTTGCACTGGTGCTCCACTGCTGTTACCCCGGTCTCCGTCCTGGGGAAGGCCATGTGACAAGGTCCAGCCAGCGAGCTGCAGCTGGAAGTGAAACTTATGAGCCAGCCCTCAGTGATTTTCCATGCTCTCTCTCCACCACGGCAGCCAAGGCGGTCGCCCATTGTAGACGGCGGAGCTCAGGGCCTATGTGAAGCAGGGTCCCCTGCCTACCACATGGACACGTAGCATGATCAAGAAATAAAGCCTTGTTGTGATGGGCTACTGAGATTTGGAGAGTGTTTGCTACTGTAGCAAAACCTAGTCTATTCTCCTTCTTCCTCTTAGCATGATCCCAATTTAAAAAAATCACTCAATTTTTGTTGCTCTCAGCATGAGTGCTGAACCCAGGCAGAGTGAAGTTTAAACCTGACCCTTTCTAGTTGTATTTTCTCTGAGCCTCAGTTTCTTCAGCCAGTAAATGACACTAATAAGCCATAGCTTGCTGAGTTATTGTGTGGGGTAAGTTGCATCCCAGTTGGTTGTAAATGGGAGTGTCCTTCCTTAGAAGCTTCTTGTGGGCAGGGGATATCTCTGTATCACTGAGGCCTAGCATATTACAAATGTTTGAGAGGTATGTATTGATTAAGTTAATGGAAGACTTTGGTTGTCGAGTTGCAGATAATTTTCTGCAAGGTGAAAGCTATGAGCCATCACTGAACCAAGAGAATGGCCCAGATTTTCTCCTGTGTCTCTGTGAATCTCTGATTCTTTCAGTGCCTGCATCAGCTGGGTTGTCAAGGTTACCTCTCGTCATCTTTGGAATATTATTAGATGTTGACCCATATTGTGTCAAAATTATACATAGACCTGGATGTGTGCTTGCCTTCCCTGCTGTTCTGACTATTGTCACTGTCTTTTCTGATCTGTTTCCCTCATTTTACTGTATTTAAATTCATGAAAGATTTCACAGCTTGGCTCTTCACCAGAATGAGATATCATTCTGTACTACACTGACCCAGTGGGGTCTCAAGGGACTTAGATTCAACCATGAATAAGGTGCAAATTCTTTTCTTAGCATTTGGGTGAAATTCTACCTCTTCTTTCTAAAATGATAGATGCCCTGTGGAGTTCTCCTCATAGTTATGACCAGTTCTCTTACTTTCTTAAGCTTTCATTACCACCATCACCATCACCGCCACCACCAGCACCACCATCACCATCACCACCACCACCAGCACCACCACCAGCACCGCCACCACCACCACCAGCACAACCACCATCACCATCACCACCATCACCACCACCACCACCATCATCACCACCATCACCATCACCACCACCATCACCATAATCACCACCACCACCACCACCATCACCACCACCACCACCATCACCATCACCACCACCACCACCACCATCATCACCACCATCACCATCACCACCACCATCACCATAATCACCACCACCACCACCACCATCACCACCACCACCACCATCACTATCACCACCACCATCACCACCATCATCACCACCACCACCATCACCATCACCACCACCATCACCATCACCACCACCACCACCACCATTATCTCAGCAGTTTATTTGGCCCTGTGTTAGGTACCCTGCTAAGTGCTTTACATGCATCATATCACTTTAGCCTCACCATAACCTTGTGAAAGAGATGCTGGTGTTAGTGCAATTTTACAGATGAGAAAACTGAGGCTCAAGACAATAAATAATTTATCCAAGGATACAGCGTTCTAAACATCAGAGCTAAAATTAAATCTAGGTTTGGTTTGACTCCAAATCCTGTGATTTTAGATTTCCATGGGTGGCCCAATTCTTTCCAGTTTCATGAAGTTTTAAGACATACATTTGAAAAATGGCAATGATACCTAATATTATGAGTATTTCAGTAGGTTTGATGACACAGTCTGAAAAATTGGACTTAAATAAAACATTACTCAGAAAAATACCCTCCAGTTTCTTTATATCTAGACTTTTAGGAGAACAAAAAGGGATGTTATTTGGCAAAATTGTTTATTGGGAGAAAGTATTTTTAAAGTCAATTTTAAAAGTGTGCATGGTAAGGTTAAAAGTTAAGGAAGAAAGAATGTACACTAACATTATTCTTTAGACCAGTGTAAAGCATTGTGCTTTGGTAAAAATAATAAATTTTCTTCAATATAATGACCTTTACAAATAAAAGAAATTTTTAAAAAATATATCTTTATTGATTTCAAAGAGAGGAAGGGAGAGGGAGAGAGAGATAGAAACATCAATGATGAGAGAACCATTGATTGGCTGCAGCCCACAACCCGGGCATGTGCCCTGACCGGGAATCGACCCCTGATCGCCTTTATCCTAGGTCGATGCTCAACCGCTGAGCCACCCTGGCTGGGCAACAAAACAAATTTCTTTAATTGTTGAGTTGAGCTTCTTACGTTTATTGGCAACTTTTATTTCCCTTCGTGTGAATTATCTGGTAATAAAATTTGCCATTTTTCTATTGAAATATATATGTGTATATATATAATATATATATAGTTTGCACGAACATTTTATATATTATGAAAATTGGACCTTTGATTGTCATATTATAAATATTTCCCAAGTTTAGTATTTATACTTTCTTTGTGGCATTTTCTGTTTTAATTAATTAATTAATTTATTTATTTAGAGTTAATAATGAAATAGTTTAGAAAAAAAATAATTCAAGCTAATGATTAAATTTCTAAGAATTGAAATGACATAGATAAATGTGGAAGGAAACATAAGTGATACCATTAATAATATTTTCCTAATAATTCAAGTTTTGTGATGTCCTTCAGTAAATGCAATTGAAATTTAATGCCTTTTGGTTTATTATATGATAGTGGTTATTACTATATTTAATTTTCTTTTACATTTTCTAAGTCCCTTTTCTATTATTTTGCTTCAATACTAAGTAATCCTTACTTTGTTATTATCTTTTATTTTTACTATGGCTGTATATAACACTCAGACTATTTTTTGGTTGCAATGATTATTCATTTATCTTTAAAATATATGAAAAAGCAGTTATATAACTGTCCTCATAATTAGCCAATATCTTTCTAAGGTGGTGACACAAATGAGACATACTGATTACAGGCTTATTCTACTTACTCTTCTATCTCTTCATTTCACTGTAAGTTAAAATCAGGTAGCACATTCTTTTTACTCTCTGTTTTCTTAATTTTAATTATCAATAAATAGATTGTCTGCTTCATCTTATTCTTTCAATAAATCAACATGGATAGAATCAGTTCTTGATCAGCTAAATTTATTTTAAATTTTCATGTTTAAAAAGGTAGTTTTGATGCTTCTTATGATAGGGAAAGAATTTGGATGCCAAGCCCAGTTTCACAAGTCCATTTCATGCCAATAATGGAAGGCAGGGAGCCACTGTGTAATTTGCGAGGCAATTTGCAGAAGGCTTCCTGTTAGTCTTTGGGCATCATTAAGTAATAGCAGTGTGCTGATTTGGCTACTTTCCATGCTCAGCCTTAGAGCCATTCTATCAGCACTCACATCAGATTGCAATGCCTGGCTGGTCCTAATGGGTGTTAACACCAGCCCATAAAACTGCTGCTACTTTATGGATTTGTTGAAATGTCAAGTGATTTGCTGCTGAGAGAAAAAAATGAAAGACAGAGAAGAATGAAAGAAAGCTGGGAAGGAGGGGAAAAAACACAAAGAGAAAAGAAAAGGAAAGAATAAAAGAAAGGGAAATTAAAGAGAAGGAAGGCAATGGGACAAGTAAAAAGATAAAGAAAAAAATAGGAAAGAAAATTATTGAAAGATAAAGGAAAAGTAAGAATAATGGAGAAAAAACAGAAGGAAAGAAAGGAGTAGAGAGTCAAAATATAAGACGGATGAAGGATGGATGGATGGATGGATGGATGGATGGATGGATGGATGGATGGATGGATGGATGAAGGATGGATGATGGATGATGGATGGTGGATGGAGGGATGGATGGATGATGGATGGATGGATGGATGGATGGTGGATGGATGGATGGATGGTGGGTGGATGGATGGTGGATGGATGGATGGATGGGGGATGGATGGATGGATGGGGGATGGATGGATGGGTGGATGGATAATGGATGGATGGATGGTGGATGGATGGATGGATGGTGGATGGATGGATGGATGGATGGATGGATGGATGGATGGATGGTGGATGGATGGAGGGAGGGATGGATGGATGATGGATGGATGAATGGGAGGAAGAAAAGAAGGGAAGGGAGGGAAAAAGAAGGAAGGGAGGGAGGAAGGGAGGGAGGGGAAAATTAAAAAAAAAATTAAGGCTAAATCCATTTCAACTATACAAAGAATCATAAATCCTAAGGATGACTTCCAGTCTAACCTACCTTCTCTCAAGCTTTTCTTCTCACTGAAAACCTGCTATTGACTTGAACTGACTTCAAGCAATATCCAACATAAATAATATTATGGCAAAAAAGGAGAGGGCTTTCTGCTAAACCAGAAAATTTCACCCTGTACGATTTTTTAAAAGTATAGTACATTGCCTTAACAGAATTTGAACCGTAATGTGTAAAACTCAAAAAGACAAATGAGCTAGCCATTCCTTCCTTCTTCAAAATTTTTAAAAGGAGAGTTGTTTGTATTTTAACACAAAAATGTACTTCCAAGGAAATTACAGTAACTCAGGAAAAGGCTAAGTAGTCTTCAGTTCTGTTTGGTAGAGTTTGGATTGTCTGCCACAGACACCTGAGGAGCATTGTGTTTTTTTACATTGCTGTTTGAGGCCGGATAGTAAACAATAAGGAGAAACAGAGGATGGATGTCATTGCAGCTGGCTCTTCATTTCAGTGAGTGTGATTTAAGTTACGGACATAACTTTCCTAAGAGGGGGAGTGGCTGACAAGTTCTTGAACATCAAAAGGAACAATTATGAATGACTGGAAAACCAAAGCATTTCTCCAAATGCCCCAAAACACAGAAAGGTCCTCTTTCCCATGATGTAAATATACCCTCCTGTTCTCACAGTCAGGAGGCAGGACTGAGAGAGTCCCATGATTCTATATGATCCTGTAACAGTTTAAGAAAAAAAAAAACACACACAAAAAACCCCTTTGCCCTAATTAACTGGTTATTGCTTTAATTTGCTATTTTACTGTGGCAATGGGGACCTTGCTTCATTCTGTTAATTTATTTTGGATGGCACTCTGGATGGCACTAGCTTAGCTGTTTAGAATTTATGCCAATGAACTGCTTTCATCCATTCATTCAACAAATATTTATTGAGCTACTTACCCACCAGGCACTGTTTTAGGTGTTGGGCATAAACACAGACAACACAGATTTAAAAACAAAACAAAACAAAAATCCTCCTGTCAAAGAATTTGCACTCTAGTTGGAGGGTGGGAGGGGACAGAAATAGACAGTGAATCAATCGGTATGACAATGTATGGTATTTTATGTTTGGTAGTAATAAGTGCTACGGAGGAAAATAAAACGAGGGGCTAAAGAGGGCAGGGAGTAGAGGAGCCTTAATTCTGGGTGGATGATAGGCACACCCAGTAGATGGCCTCTCTGATGAGAAGACACTTGAGCAAAGGCCCGAGGGAGTTAAGGAGCGAGAAGCGGGCGTACCTGAGGGATCTGTGCAGGCAAAGGGGACGTGCCTGAGGACAGAGCGTTGGGATGCGTGGACGAAGGACCGTGAGTGACGGGGAGAGCTCAGAGAGGTCGGGGACCAGATCTTGTAGGGCCCGGTAGGCCACTGGATGGACTTTGGCTCTAACTACGAGTGAGATGAAAAGAAAAGCAGCCACCGAGGACTTGAGCAGAGGCGCGGGACCCACATTTCACACGATCCCACTGGCCGCCCGGAGGAGAAGAGCACGTTCAAGGGCAACGGCCGGGCAGAGCGAGCCCCGAGAGGCTCTGGCCACCCACGCCTGTGTTGACGGGCGTGTAACACAGGTTCTGGGTATATCCACGCATTTGTTCAGGGATGAAAGGAAGGCAGGAGTCAGCGTGATTCCAGCATGGGTCTGACCGTCTTCACTTGCCTGTATGTTCAAATAAATCCCCAGTGTTCGCTACAACGCTCTTCTTTTCTGTCTCCTCCCACCCCAGGTCCGGTTGTATTTATAGCCAATATGCTAATACAAGTTGTTTGCCACTAGGACTTACAGAATCTGTTCTGATTTCTCCCTTTACGTGAGTTAAGAGAGAACCCAGACTGAGTTTAGGACTGTAATAGTAACTAGATTTCTGTTGCACTTGTTTATTTCTCCTTTTCTATGGTTTCTAGGAGTTTATTTGTGTTTTAACGGCCTGGTTGTACATGAGCCTTTGTTGTTACTTTTCAACTTCTGGGGAAGCATATATGGGAGAGAGGGAGGGAAGGAGGAATGGATAGATAAATAGAGAAAGAGATAAGAAGAAACAGGGAAGCAGAGGGAGAGAGAGACAGAGAGAGAGGCAGAGAGAGAGAGAATATGAAATGGCCAATAATAAATAAATTGTTTAGAAAGTAAAGAAATAAATGCAAGGACACACTCACTGGGCAGACGGAGTGAAAGAGTGTGATGGTCAGAATAGATTCATCACCCCTTCCAGAACTTTCAAAAAAAGATAAGATACTCACTGGCATTTCAAAAGTAGTGTGCCCCCACACTGATGACTAATAGAACCTAAGGTCATAGTTCACATTGATTTATTTTGAGGCAAAGGATTTTTTTAAAAAGTGTGTGCTGATTTAGAAAAGAATTAAATTGTTTTTTAACGTCCAGAAGGAAGGCAACATTTAAAATTTATTGTTCTAGAAAGATAGTGAAATAGGATATATAGTAGCGCTGGGATGATAATTTGGGTGTGTCAAGTTGATCACCTTGAGACCAGATTTATTTATATATTCATGCTCCATCTCCTTGCCTCAGAATGAAGAGAAAACGGGCATAAGGAAATAAAGCCAAGGATAAAATTAATGCACCCCACCGACCACCCCTAAAAAAAAAATGAAAAAGAAATGCAAACATAAAGTTCAGTTGAGTCACGAGAGATAGTCTGTAAATTTAATTTTTGAGCTTCCTACCAACCAAAGCGAAAAGGAAAATAAGATCATGAATAAAAGCCTAGTTTCATTAAAACAAACCAGCAGTATGGTGGAAGCTAAGACCAAAATTTAAAGAAACTGCATTCTGTAGAGCCATAGGACGTGGGTAAAGGCCTTGACAAGATTCCTTCAACAAAGACAATCACAGAGGCAGTTTCTTCTTATGTTCTGAATGAAGTGTTTATCTTTTCTCCCTCTTGGGCAAAACGTCACCATTAATTCTGGTAACGTTTATTTCATATTAATTTTTTTAGAACAATTACAAATGTACCATAAAATGATCCTCGCCACCACGGCAACAATTTCACCGGGCTGTTACTCTGCATACGCCAGCTAATGGGATAGAAAGGCAACAGTTTCGAGGCACCATTTCCGCAGATACTTAAATGCAAAACAATGCCATTTTTGCAGCTTCTGCCATTTCACCTGTGTCAAGCAAGTTTTCTGGAAACAAATCCATCTGAAAGATTCTGCTATGATTAGGACCAAATGCACTAGATGAAAACTTTGTGATTGGGGCCAAAGCCAAGATTATTGGTTCTGTGGGTTTTTCTGAACGCGGCCGTTCTGGAGGCCGCCATCATCAGCATCAACGCCGCCACCTAACACATCTCTCACTTGCTCAGCCCTTGCAGCCGTGCTGCACACGGAGTTCATTTGCAACCTAAATGCACGTGTAGCATGCGAGTCAGGGCGCTGTGCTAATTTAGGCGTTGCGTTTTAGGGGAAAGAAAAGATATGTTAATATTTCATTCATCTTCAAATTGACTATAAACTGTGCCTCCTTGTATAGCTCCTCCTCAGGCAAACGAGGAAGTCCCAGTTAATTAAAATTAAGGCATACAAATTAAAATGAAAAAAAATTTGTTTCTGGCACCTGCCGCATGGCAAAGAAGGCTCATCAATGGCAACATCGACCTGGAGCGCGAGTTTTCGTTTCCTTCCCCTCGGTGGTCAGGACGTGTGTGATTTGCTCTCAGCCCCTCAAAAGTCCCCTCTTCCCCTTCTCTTGCTCCCTGCCCTGCCGGTCTGGTGCCTGCACAGACATCTGAGTAGGCCGGCCACTTTCACTTCTGCTGGGGAAATTACAACGCGCTCTTTAAGTGGTAGAGGAAAGGGGGAAACTTAGATATTCTGATACCAAGTCGCTGGACTTCGGAGGGTCCAGAATCTGTCACGCCCAGCAGGACCACAGAATGAACAAATGAGGCAGAAAGAAAAAAAGGGTCAGAAAGGAAACAGCGGACGAAAGACAGACACATCGTCGAGGGTGAATATCCCCGCGTCCGTCTACTTCAGAAACCCTCGCCGAGCGCCGGGGAGTACCTGGCACCAGATTGTAGTTCACCTGTCAGTTCCCACTCGGGTCCGACTCGGAGAAGATCTGCCGATTCAGTGGCTCTGAGCTGAACCGGGGAATTCACCGAAGTTAGGAGGGTCAGGGTAGTCATGAGGGCCAGCCTGGGAACAGTTACCCCGAGAGGGAAAATCCTCTGATCTGAATTTGTCTCCCCTTCTGACATTCCCCGGTTCGTGTTCAGAGCAAAGGGCACACCCGCGCAGCTCGCCCTTCGCTGAGCTTCACAAGGAGACTTCATCTGCGTGCCTCCTTCCCAAAAGAAACAAAGCCTTCTCAGAGGCTGTTTCCTGAAAGTGTCAGGGTGGGTGGTATTTTCATTCCCATTCAACAGCTGGGTAAAGTGAGTTCTGAGGAAGTCAAGTTACTTGCTAAAGGTCACCCAGAGGTGAGAGCATCTGGAGAAAAAAAAAAAAAGATCACAGGACTGATGTCATGCGCTGGGTAGTCTAAACCAAAAAGGAAGAAAACACCTTTTTGTGGGGGCTTATCTAAAAAGAAAGGTGTTGCTCCGAGTTTCTCGGTTTCCTTTTTTCAGCTGTAAGTGCCAGGACGCACTCTTCTAGGCAATGTGGATACAGCCAGCAGCGAACAAAACAAAGCTACAGGGCGCTTACATCTAGATAAGAGAGGCGCACAGCGCTTTTCAAAGAGCACATGTAATGTGTTAGGAGAAAAGTGCTAGGAAGGAAACGAAAACAAAGTAAGGGGACAGAGAGCAATGGGGGGCTGTTTCAGACAGAGCGGGCTGGGGGCTTCTCTGAGGAGGTGACACTTGAACAGGGAGCTGACTAAAGTGAAAGACAAATTATGTGGCCCCCCTGGGGGACTCCAGGCAGGGGAGCATCAGGAAGAAAGGCTTTGATGTGGGAAGGCGCTTGGCAAGGTTGAGGAAAAGCGAGGAGACCAGTGCGGCTGGAGCAGAGAAAAACTGGGCAGCCGGGGCCAGAGGCGGCCAGCAAGGCAGCCAGGGGCCAGGGTGTGGCGGGGGCTGTGCCCCTGGGTGAGATGGGAAGCTGTGCAGGGTTTTAAGCAGGGACTGCGGTGACCGGGCTTAGTTTTCACAAGATCCCTCTGGCTGGTGCGTGAGGCCGGGCAGGAAGCTGCTGCAGTTGTCTAAATGAGAGACGGGGACGACTCGGGGAGGGTGCCGCGGTGGCGACGGTGAAAGGTGGCCGTACTCGGCGTGTATAGTGTGAAGCCAGGTTTGCTGAAGGATTGGATGCGGGGCGTGAGAGAGAGGCTTCCAGAGCAGACAGTTTAGCCCAGCCGCCAGTCCCTCACAGCCCAGGAGGGCCAAGAACACCCTTGTCTTGGACGCTTGGCCCTTTGGCCTGCACGAGATGACGTGGTCTGTTTAGTTCTGGTTCTGCCCGTTAGCAGCTGAGAGACTAGGGCCAGTGAGTGGCCCCCTACTCCTCAGTGTCTTTCCTGTTTATTAGGGGTGATTATTTCTGTTCTACCTACCTTGAAAGGATGTGTGGAATAAAACTCTCAAGTGCAGCCGGTGCCAGCTTAGGGATTGTTAATTAAGTCATCAGAACCATCAGAGGGAACTTGCTGAGTCAGCTGAGTTGTCTTTGGGGGGTCACTCATACATTCCAGGAAGCTCCCCTGCCCAAAAGGCTCCCTCTGCCACCCGTCATGGTGAAAGAATTTCACCATTAGCCTGATTGCTTTCTTTGCAGGCATTGGGGACCACACGGCCTCATTTACAATGGAAACTAACTCCAGCGCCTGTCGATCGTTTGCCATTTTAGGTGAATTTCTGTATCAGATCACTTCTCTGTCACGATAGTGGCTTAAGTTTGGGAGAAAGAAAGAATGAATGTGGAGCAGAGAATGCGACAGTTGGGAGGACATGGCCAAATATGCTGTGGACAGAGTGAGAAGATCCCTTGGGGGAGGAGCCTCCAAAAATAAACTTGGCCTATGGTGAAGTATGGTCCAAATTCGCTCCACGTCATCGTGTTTCTCTCATCTAATAAAAATGAAGTCCTAGAAGGGCACCTCCTTGAAGTAGTTATAACAAGTAGCTACAGCAGACAAATTACCCTAGGGAAAAAAACATTGAATGTGTAAATTGGATGCTTTAATAGCCCCTTTGGCTTGCTTCCTTTAAACAAACTGGTCCCCCAAGCATCTCACATGTCTCCAATTTGGGGTGCCCCTGCTTTATCTCAAGCATTTAAAGAGTCCCTTTCCCCTAAATGTTTCTGGAAATGCCAAGGGTGCTGACATCATACAAGGGTTCAGAAATAATTCTGTCAAGTGTCCCCATTGTGACGGGAATCCACAGACCGGAGCTCGGATGCTGCCACAGAGATGCCCCTGGGGACTAGAAGCCTGTCCACACCCCTATTGGTGTTACAGTGACCGCCACCCGAAGACCCGCAGGCCCAAAGCTGGTGGATTTGGAAGAGCCCAGTTGCCTAGGCTGGAAGCCCTGGTTCCCCACTCAGCAAAGTGAGAGGAGAATGCTTGGGGTTAAGAGTCCCATAGCAAATTTGCTCAACCTCAGGTGCTAGTGGCTCACCGTAGGGCTTTCTCACCGGAGGGTGGTGACCCAAGCAGTGGGTAGTCACACCAGACTCTGACAGTTTCACAGATGTGCTGTGTCTCCAAGGTTGAAGCTCTGTTCCAGTCATCTTTGCCACTAACCAGCACCACCCCCGGGAAAGTCATCTCCGGGCCCAAACTAATATAACTGGGATTCAAAGCCAGAGCATTTAATTGCTATAGTCCACTGAGCCAGAGGCCCTACTGCAATGTTGCTTGAGTCCCAGTGTGTTACTACTTTTATAGGATCATTCTTCAAAATCCCGCCCACTGTACTTTGCCGCAAGTCTGGGAATGTGCCCTCAGGGTACATGAGTCAGGACAAGTCCTGGTAAGAGCTGGGAGACTACCCCTCTCGCCTTCATTCCTGGAATCACAGTGCCGTTCCCTTCTCCCCTGGAGGCACCTGTTCCCATATAGCCTGCCCTGCGTTCGGAGCACCCTCGTTTTGCAAACATAGGTTTGCAGGGCATTGGTGCGCAGGATTTCAGTCCTCTCGGGGATTGTAAGCCCTCCTGTTGAAAATCAGTAGATGCAAATGAATGCTTTGGGGAAGGCTGTGGTCTACCTCCACTCCCGGAAGCCCGAGAGCCACAGTCCCTGCCCAGACCTGGCGCCCAGTTGTCCTAAACCACATCTGAACCTTTCCCATCTTCTTCCCTGAAGGGGCACCAAACAGTACATCCCATGAAGCCACAAAGACTAAAACCTGTTCCCTCCTCCGCACATCTCTGCTCAAGTGACATTGTAGACGACTGAACTCAAGACATGTCTACCTGGCACTGATGGTTAGCTGGGAGTTCCTAAGTGGAATTCAGAGCTACTTACAAGTTCAAAGTGGAGATGTGCTTTTAGTGGTTGCATGTAAATGCTCAACACTCCTAAACAGGGTGGGACCTTGCTCAGGAGTCAGGCTATGAAATACAGGGTACCAGCATCTTTCCTTAAAATAATATGCATTGTGAAACTTCTCATAAAAGTGATATATCTTCATTGGAGGAAGTAGAAAAGTATGGAAAAGTATGTTGAGGAAAATAACTATCATCCACTTTCCAGAGAGAGCCATGGTTAATATTTCCATGCATTTCCTGTGACATAATTCAGCTTAAGTTAATATATTTTAGAAAACATAATCCAACATAAAAGCATGAAATACATAAAGATATATTTTTAAAAGATAGTATTACTATGTGTATTTTATAAACACATGCAATTTATGCATACATGTATGTGTATATATCAATTTTTTATTACTAATAAATATAACAAATATATTAGTATAAATAATAATATATACACTTATTATTTTATTGTGAGCATTTTTCTTGGTTATTAGAAAGCCATGATTTTTTTAAAAAATATGTCTTTATTGATTTCAGAGAGAGGAAGGAACAGGGAGAGAGAGAAAGAGAAACATCAATGACGAAAGAGTCACTGATCGGCTTCCTCCTGCACGCCCCCGACTGGGGATCGAGCCCCAAACCCGGGCATGTGCCCTGACCGGGAATCGAACCCCAATCTCCTGGATCATAGGTAGATGCTCACCCCTGAGCCACGCCGGCTGAGTGAAAACCATGATTTTTAATGGCAGCATTCCATCTTATGGACAAGACATGACTTATTTAACCGTTTTTCTATTGGTCGATATTAAGGTGGCTTCTACCTTTTTTTTTTTCACACACTGCCCCGTTTTATTACCTCCTCTGTAGTCTCCTCTGTGGAAACCCAAGCAAGCTCCCGAGTTGGTATCTTCAGACAGAGACCAGCAGGCCTCTCCAGGCGGCTTCAGGAAGTGGCTTTGACAACCGTGGTGAATTTGTCACGGCTTTAGAGCTAATCGTAGGCAGGATCGGAACCCTGAATCCGCAGCCCACCATCCGCTCCTCCTGTCAGACTCACACCAATTTCAGGGGATTACTTTGTAAATGTCAGTGAAAATATAACTGCCACATCTGAGCCACCTATTTTGTCCCCACAGACGGCCCTGCATTGGAATGACGATGGCAGTGATCATAATGGTTAGCATTTATTAACAATTACTGTGTGCCCAGCACAGTATAAAGCACTTTACATGATTAGTTGTTACAATCCTCACAGCAAGCCTATCGGGCAGGGCTGTGGTTAAGCCCCCTTTGTAGTGAAAGTTAGGGGTTATGCGACTTGTAAGATGACAAAGCTAGTGAATGGCCGAGCTGGGGAACTGAACCCACACAGTGTGAATGGGGCCTGGGCATTTAGCCACTACCACGTGGTGCCCATAGAAGGCAGACACTTCAGAAGGTTTGGAGTGACACTGAATCTGGGGGGGAAGGAAGGCGGGAAACCCAGTTTTCAGGTCACTAGACTAGCCTGGCCCGACGCTTCCAGCTCATGGAACTGTGTTGCCTACAGGTTCTCAGCTTGCACGGTGCTTTGCCACAGCCCTCTGTCCACCTCGACACTGGCCAGAGCCGTCCCCCGGGACAGGAACCCCCAAATCCTATGATCTCCTGGGTGGGGCTGGAGGAAGCATGCTGAGATTTCTTCTGCCAACTCTCTTTTCTCTCTGCATCTTGTCTTTCTGCCTTTCTGCCCCTTTAAGATAGCCTTGCATCCATTTATGGGAATTTCATAATTAAAACCCTGACGGTAATTCCCTCCATCCCACCCACATAAGGGCAGTCCCGACGTGATTAATCCTGCCCACCTAGTAAGATGCAAAGTGCTTCAGAGCTTTATTTATATCTTCACTTTTTTTTAAAAAAAGGCCATATCTGGAGTGAGATGGTAAGTTTGTCACACTACATGATGAAAATGCTAACCTCTCTCGGTGTGGACCACGGGTGCTCCTTGAGGATCAGAAATGTTACACTTGCCCAAGAGTGCTCAGGGCTTCATCGAGGGCGGTGTCTTAGCTTTTGAACTCCTTTTAAAGAGAGCAGAACTGCAGGAGCAGGTATGCTTTAATAAGCAAGACGAAGCCCAGATGATTTATGAATTATATTCCCAGGAGCAAATAAAATCCTGCACCCCCTGACATGATGCCCCCAAATCCTGTTGGAGTCTTCCCACCCCTGGAGGCCGTGGTGAGCAGGCCGTGAGGAGGCCCTGAGGCCCGGGGCCATGAATTAGCCAGATCACCAGCTGTTCCGTGCCTGCAGGAGCTCATTCTCAAGATGACTAACTTGTGCCTTTGAGACAGGATTTGACCCACTAATTAGTGTACCGTAAAGTTTTAATAAGAACGGTTTTTTTTCAAAGTGCCGCTTTGATGAGCAGATGAGTTATCATGTGGGGGTTTAAAAATAAGTTAGTCAAAGGAGTGTTGACAACCAAATTCTTTAAACTTGGCCTTCCCTTGGCCCCTAACTATTCTTGATCCTAATCTGCACGAACTTTTACTTCTCACCTAGAATGGAACATGTGTCTTTTTATAAAAACAAATATTAATGGAATAACTCTCGAGCTTTATTATTTTAGCTGATTCGTATCAATGTAGCAACATTCCAAAGAAAATACAAAGCATATGTCGGTTTTTAATAACTTTTTCCTTTTTTTATTATTACTAGTGACATATAATTCGCATGACATAAACTTCTCCATTGTAAAAGGTACATTTCAGTGGGCTTTAGTATATTCTTAATTTTGTATAGTCATTCTCATGATCTAATTTTAGAACATTTCCATCACCCCAAAAATAAACCCTGTACTTATTTGTAGTCACTCCCGTTTCCCTTTATCTCGACCACTAATCAACTTCTTGTCTATGGATTTGCCTTTTCTGGACTTTTCATATCAATGGAATTATATGCCAGGTGGCCTGTTGTGTCTGCCTTCTTTAACTTCGCATAATGTGTTAAAAGTTCGTCCAGGCTGTAGCACGTATCAATCAGTACTTCATTCCTTTTCATGGCTGAGTGATATTCTATTGAATACATGTACCACATTTAGTTTATCTCTTCATCAGTGTATGGACATTTAGGTTGTTTCTACTTTTTGGCTGTTATGAATCATGCTGTTACAAACATTCATGTATGAGTATTCGTGTGGCCACATGTTTTATTTCGCCTGGGTGACCCCAGGGGTGGAATTGCTGGGTCATATGGTAACTCTAGGTTTAACTTTTCAAGGAACTGCCACAGCGCCTGCACCATTTTACAACTATCAGCAAGTATAAGAGTCCTCATCTCCCCACATCCTTAACGACACTGGTATTTTCTATTTTTTTATTACAGCCATCCTCGTGGGCATGAAGGGATACGTCACACGTTTTTGCATTTCCCTAGTGAGTAAGGACGCTGAGCACCTTTCCATGTGCTTATTGGCCATTCGTATGTCTTCTCTAGAGAACTATCCAAGTATTTGCCTATTTTGTTTCGAAAGCATAAGGTTGTCTTTTATTACTAAGTTGTGAAAGTTCTTTGTATACTCTGGATCGATACCCTTGTCAGATGTGTAATTTGCAAATATTTCTTTCATTCTGTGGGTTCTTTTCATCTAATTCTTAATGTCCTTCGAAACAGAAACATTTTCATTTCGCCACAGTCTAGGTTACCAACTTTTCCCTCGTTTGCTTGTGCTTTTGGTGTCATATCTGAGAAACCACTACCTAATCCAAGGTTAGAGAGACTTACACTTATGCCTTCTTCTGAGTGTTTTATAGCTTTGCCTCTTACATTTAACTCTTTGGTCCATTTTGAGTGAATTTTTTTCTATGATGTGAGGCAATGATCCAACTTACTTTTTTTGCGTATGGCTATCCAGTTGTCCCAGCACCATTTGTTGAAAAGATTATTCTTTCTTTGAATAGTCTTGACACTCTTGGTTTAAAAAGAAAGAAAGAAAAAAGATTCTAGACATATGGGTTTCTGGAACCTCACTCAGTTCTCTGCCACTGCTCCGTGTGCCGGCCCCTGTGCCCATAACCGCAGTATCTTGATTACTGTAGCTTTGTGGTAAGCTTTGAAGTCAGGAATTGTGAGTTCCCCAACTTTATTCTTCTGTTTAAAGATTATTTTGCTATTCTGAGTTAATAACTTTTTAAAACATCAAGTTAAAAATGAAGCAGCAACTCTAGGAAGATAAATTTTGAAAAGTCACAGCGACCTGTGTTTGGTATGTAGTAGGTGCTTCTGAAAATGTTTGTTACATGGAGTGGATTGATTTCATCTCTATTCTAACTCTAGATGCCAAAGTCACTTCTTTGGAGCCTTTTTTCAACCCCTTCTCCTTTCTAAGAAAACCAATAACTTCTACATTAATACTCTGTTTGTATGCAGAGAGATATAGACAGAGACAGAGATATAAAGACAGAGCTAGAGGTAGGGGGAGGGGGAGGGGGAGAGAGAGAGAGAGAAATATACCAGAGCCAAGGGCCTGGAACACTTCATTATAGTATTTACTTATTTATGTGTCTATTTTCCCCACTAGACTATAACCCCATGAAGGACTGGAATCACGTCTAATTTACCCCTGAGTTCCCAAAACCGTGTCCCGAGTAGATACCCCATACGTGAATTTTGGAAGGAGAGAAGCCCGTAATGAAGGACGGGATGGCAGGTGGGAGGATAAGGGTGGAGGGAAAGTGAGAGAGAAAGAGGGAAGAGAGAGCTAACATCTGCTTAATGTTTACAATACTCCAGCACAGCCTTAGGAGGCACTATCTCATGCATCTCACAGCAGCCTTATGACACAAGCACTCTTATAACCCCCATTTTACAGATGAGGGCGGTGAGACACAGTGTTAAATAATGTGTCCAAAGTCACACAACCAACAAGTAGCCTCGGCAGGCTGGCTCCTTGTCAAGTCCGTAAACACGAAGCCATGCTGCCTCTCAAATGAAGACTGAAATAAAGACCCCTGGGCTCTACCCTTAAGAGTGGGTCAGTAGGTTTGAGGTGGTGTCCAAGTGTCCGTACTTTAAACAGGTTCCCAAATTATTTGATGGACAGCTCAGTTGGAAACCAGCCTATAAGGGGTGGCCAAATAAAACACTATGGAGGCTCAACGCAGGGAGACTTTGGTGCAATGTCGTACTTGGGAGGCAAAGCAAGAGTGGGCTGGGCAGCAGCAAAGATGAGGGGAAAGGAAAACAAGCTGCTGGTTGTCTAACCAAGAGGGAGAACTGAACGCGCGCAAACGCCACGCCAGCCACTCCCCGCCTTGGCCCGCGGCTGGGCCTGGCTCTCACTGTGCTGCGTGCTCCGCAATGACATGTGCCTTCCACCAAGTGCACATCACACCTAAAGTCTCCTTCAGAGTATCCTGTGAGCAAATGAATGAACCATGAGAGCAAGTAAGAATAAACAGCAAGAGAAACAACTCATATTTATTTGTTGCTTATATGTGCCAGGTGATTTTCTAAGTGCTTTATATGTAAGAACTCACTCAATCCTTACGACAGTCCTATGAGGCAGGCACCGTTGTCTTCCCTTATTTTACAGGCAAGGAGTCTGAGGCACACAGAGGTTAAACAGCTTATCAAAGTCCCGTAGGTGACAAGTGGAGGAGCCAGATTCAAACCCGGGCAGGTTAGCCCCGGAGCTCATATTCATAACCATTATGCTGCTTCTAGAAGAAAGAAGGAATGAAGGTTGGGGCCCATCAACACTGCAATTTAGAAAAGCTGCTTGCAGCAAATCTCACTTGAAAAAATATGAACACGCAAATCCTTCTGAGCCCCCCTGTTTTTGGCTGAGCTCCGACAGGAGTGTAGGAAGACCATGAGCCCTCAAAGGGCCCTGAGCCTGCCATCGGCTGCAGGGGCCAGCTTTGGGTGGCTAGCCCTTCATAACCCAGTGGCAATGGAGACAAGCCCAGGCTGTGGCCAGTTTCTGTACTCCTGAAAAAGAGACTCCCAAATTAGGGCTAACCAAGTCTCTTTTTGGTGAATTTCATTAAAATCACCATCTGAAAATGAAGATGTTTACCCTGAGTTATCCATGAGGGGAAAATGATATATTTTTTTAATTCAACTATTTTGGTAGCAAGAAAAGTATGAATGATATTACCAGGGGCTCTGAAGGACTTTTGTTTTCAGAGGAGATGTTAAAATGTGTAAAATATCCAAAGGATACTCTTTTGCAGCTGAACTTAGTATATTCAGGAACATTATTGCTTTACTGTGTTTCCTGATGATTATTGCAAGTAAGCAGTACCTGGCTTGCATCTCAGGCAGGGATTTTCAACTTCGGCACTCCTGACATTAGGGTCTGGGTAATTCTTTGTTGTGGGGGGCTGTCCTGTCCATTGTGGGATGTTCAGCACCATTCCTGGCCTCTACCCACTAGATGCCAATGAGACTACCCCCTTCTGACAACTAAAAATGTGTCCAGGCGTTGCCATATGTCCCCTGGGGCAAAATCACTCCCTCTTGAGGACTCCTGATCTAGGGGAGACCATTATAGTTAATGGCATGTCTACAATCTCTTCAAGGTATTACATGAAACGTTCACTTTTGTATCATAGCGCTTTAAATACTTGGGTGTTATTGAACGTATATATAAACAGACTGTAGTTAATAGCAAAATATGAATATGTTTGTGTCCTTGGAAGAGGGAGAGAGCAGACAAAGGAGTGGGCTTAGCAATACGTTGTCGGTGATAGTAAATGGGTCATGTTATTATCATCACAGTTAGCTACTACTATGAGGAGTACTACGATTATGAGTGTCGAGTACAGGGCTAAGGTTCGCAGGCATAACCTCATCGAATCCTCACAATGGCCCTAAGAGGGATTTAATAGGCTCGATGCCTGTTTAATCGACAGGGAAACCGAGCACTGTAACTAGGTCAAGATCACACAGCCAGAAGCATCCGAGCCTGTGTTCTTTCTGGTTCCGCCCCCGTCCAAGCCAGTGCTGTTAACACTGTTCTGCCTTTCAGCATGATCATCACACGAGCCTCAGACTGTATTGATCTGTCTGCCACCCACCAACCCTTGTTCATCCTTAAGTTTCGACCTGCTTCCTCTAGAACCTCCCAGATTCCCGCCTCCCTGCTCTGCTCCTGTCACAACCTGTGTGTTCTCTTTTTTATTGCACTTTCTGTATCACACCATCTGTTTCGTGTTTGTCTCCTTTGCAGTGGGGGAGCCTTGAGGACTGGAGCCTACCTTACTTATCTCCATCTCCAGGGCCTTGCATGTAGCCATAGAGTAGGAGCCCAATAAATACGGACTTTCTAGTAAAAGCTTTGCTGTGAGAGGGGACAGGGAATGTCGTTACCTCTGTGTGTGTTAAAAGAGATGGGGAGTGACAGTCCAGAGACCTGAGCAGAGAAAGAGAGTCGGCAGGAGGAAGACAAGCTCACCCAGATCGTGCAGTTGGAGGCTGGGGCGGGGTAGGCAGGGTCCTAAACCCAAAACCAAAGCCCCGTCTCCTGTCCCCTCGCTCAGGGCTTTGTCTACTCTGTTATATAAACTTCGATGGTGCAGTGAAAGTGATTTTCGGTGGCATTGATATAACTAAGCAAATGAATTTGTGGGTTGACACATGGCCAGCAATAAATTCATAGAAGGTAAATATTGACGTCTGAAGATTATAGAATCACTATGTTGGGTGTGTTAAGGAAGCTCGCATGTTCTTTTTGGTTCCTTGGCAAATCAGAGAGGCTTCAGACAAATCGTTCCATTTCTCTGGGCTTTCTTTCTTCTGGCTGTAGAACTTTGTTGCTGGTTAAGGAGCATATGGTCAATTTCTATGCTTTATTTATTTATTTATTTTTCTACTACTTGCTCTTTTTAAAAAATATATATATATTTCTTAATTGATTTTTAAAGAGAAAGAGGAAGGGAGAGGGAGAGAGGAACATTGTTTGGGTGCCTCCTGCACCCCTTCCCACCTGGGGTTGAGCCCACAACCCAGGTATGTGCCCTGACTGGAATCGAACCAGGGGCCTGTTGGTGCACAGGAGGATGCCCAACCAATTGAGCCACACAGGCCAGGGCCGCTTTTATGCTTTTAAATGTCCTTATTTGAACATGCTCAGCCAGATGTGGAAAATCTGTGGTTCTCTTGGGTTTCATAAGGGTCAAATCCCACGGTGATATGTAATTTGTGTGGTTTATAGAATTGTAGGGCTCCCCCCAACACACACACAGACACACACACACAGACACACACACACACGTGGTGAGGAGCCTGATAAATCATAAAGTGAAAATTTCCAGCTAGTGACTGAATTTCTTTCACAGAATCCCCAGCAGGTGCTCAATGAGTCTCATTTTCCAATCCGTGATAGAAGGGGGAAAGTGGTCTAGTCTGAAGAAAGGTAGTGTGGTGTGTCTGTGTGTGCGTGTTTGCATGTGTTGGTGTGTGTGAGAGAGAGAGAGAGAGACCTTTCTGGTTGGGGTACGCCTCCATGTCCATCTCACTTTCTGCAAGGCTGATAATGACTTGTTGGTTTCTTTACATTGCCAGTCCCTTGCTCGGGGCTTAGCGACAACAATACTCATGTAACATAACAGCACTTACAAATCGTCAGACACTGTATTAAATGCTTTCCATAGAATAGGTTATTTAATCTCTGTGAGAACCTGATGAAACAAATACTATTATTACCTTTCCTTTTCCAATAAGGAAACTAAGATTCAGAGAGGTTAAATAACTTGCCTGAAGACATATGTCTACCAAGAGGCAGAGTCTCAAGTCTATTTCAGACTGAGCTGGAGCTATTAATAACTAAATAAATGTTTACTGAATCCAACTAATGATATCCCTGCCCACCACCACACCTATTCCCTTACTACAGATGAAAGAGAAGTATAAAGTATATATGTAAAACAGTGGCAATATTTATATAAGAATTGTGAATTTAATTCAACTAATAAATTGATTTTTTATATTAGTGGAGTTTTTCTTCAGCTATCAGGTTTGGGTTTCAAAAACACCAATAATAATAAGATATTAAAATATTGTAATATATACTTCACTAGAGCATATTTACAGGTGCTGTATTTAAATTAATATATTATCAAATCTACTATAAGCAAAGCAATAAAATATAAGGCTGGACCCATATAGAAAGCAGAGTAATAATTTAGGCTGCCCTAAGGAGAAATCAGATGAGACTTTTCTTTGGGATGATTATCGGGGAGTTGTTTTCTTTTCTCTTTTAAAGCATAGCCTAAAATAGAGATGCAATTTCTATATTAATAAAAATGAAAATCGGAGGCAGATGTAGCTGGAATGAGTGAATTAACTAAAAGTTGATACTCTCATTTATGTTGCTGTATTTTAAATAAAGAAGTTTGACCATCTCGCCTGGTTAATCATTAACAGGAAACTCTAGCCAAACTCGTAAAGCAGGTAAAGTTTATTCTTAGGCATTCAACTGGCTTCTCTCTCTGGCTTCCCCTTCTTTTTTGGGGTCACCCTAGATGGCTGGTAACCGTAGCCGGCTTCTCTCTTCTGGAAGGAGCAGCACCCCATGTTTTAGGCCTTCACTTCTTAGGTCAGGAGCCTTTCAGATGCAAGTGTTAAAGAGTTAACCCTAACTGGCGGAAACAAGCCAAAAGAATTTATTTATCAGAGTGTGTAATAGTGAGGTCTAGGGATAGCCCTAGCCTCAGGATCTAGGCATTCAGATTGTATAATTGGGAATCTTTCTATCTCCAGATCTCTTTGCTTTTTCTTATATTTTTTGTCAACCACATTCTGATGGAGGCTCTCAGCGGTAGAATACAGCTGCTCAAACTTGCCTCTTATCAGCTTAGCTATTTTTGTTGGAAAAGGGCAAGTCTCTGAATCGTCCCAGAAGGTCTACAATGAAGCGTCATGTGCCCGTCTCTGAACAAAGACTCGACTAGGCCCGGCCCGGCCCATCCATAGATTTTGGGATGGGGTTAATCCCACCACAAACACATGGACTAAAGTTCAGGAAAGGACAGTTTTCCAAATGAAAATTCAGGTCCTAGTACCATACGTGGAGAGTGGATGTGTGGCAGGCAAAAAAGCAGTATCTACCCACCATATGGTCATGATCAAGGACATCATAGGAGGGAGGGTGTTCATCAGGAGCATTGTGGTGTTCCTAAATAATCCCTGGCAGGTGAGCGCTCCCCAGTTCATATGTAAACCAGTCCTCTTGAATTTGTAATACAGTTAACATAGGATGGATTCAGCAAAGCTAGGACCATAACAAGACGCAAGGGACCTGCAGGTAGGAGCCTGTTCTGCGTGGCCATCCATGACTCCTGCTCTAATTGAACTTTTCTGAAATGCCTAAAAGAAGATGAAAACAGAAAATGAGCTGGCAGCGGACAAACAGTTTTTTAAGCAAGCCCATTAATGTGGCACAGTTGGGTGCTTCATGATTGTTATGAATTACACTTGCCTGAGCATTTCTATACTACAGAAACACTTTCACAATGGTGCAAAGATACATTTGCAAGGATATTCATTGCAGCTTGGCATACGACAGTGAAAAATGGGAAACAAATGTTTATCAACAAAAGGAAGGTTAAATAAATTATAATATAGCCAAACAACAGAAACCTGTGCTATTACCGAAAAATGTTGACATGAACAGATGCCCCCAAACATGTAATGAATAAAGTTGAAAAATATACATAGTAAAATCCCACATTTTAAAACTGCATGCATGTGTAGGCACGCACGCACACACAGGTGCATAGACAAAAGGTCTGGAAATACGAATACCGACTCTTAAAGACAGCTGCAGCTGCAAAATGGGACTGTGGGGGGAGGTTTTACTTTTTACTTTATGTATCTCTGCCTTCTTATGTTGGGATTTTAAAAAATAGGTATGTATTTTTTAAGCATGTGCTATTATTATTATTATCATTATTTTTAATTCTCACCCGAGGACATTTTTTCCATTGTTTTTTCAGAGAGAGTAGACGGAAGAGAGAGACAGAGACAAAGAAACAGGGACGTGAGAGAGACACACCGATTGGTTGCCTCCTGCATGTGTCCCAGCCGGGGCCAGGGATCCACTCCGCAACCCAGACCCTTCAGTCTATGGGCCGACACTCTAACCACTGAGCATACCAGCTACGGCTAAGCATGTATTACTTAAAAAAAACTAAAAAAAAACTTTTTTAAACAGAAATGATATCTAAAGTTACGTTTTGTTCTTCCTAGGCCACCCACACAAAGGCAGCCCTTTCTCTAGGGAGCTTCCAGTCTTCCTTCTGTAAACTGTGTCCCCATCTGTCACATTGGTAACGCATACACTTACTCCTCACTGCTCTCCATTTGCTCTATAGTCAGGACTCAAAGCCTTATTAAGCATTATTCCTAATAAAAAAAGAAAACACTAACTTGTAAAGCATGTGCGGAATGTGCTAACAGACTAGCCATTCAATAACCTATTTCTCTCTTCTTTTTTTTTTCTTTACAATTTATCCCTTCACTAACTCCAGATAGGACTTGGACTATTCATAATAAAAATCAATAAAGATAGATAGGTGATGATAGGTAGATACAGATATAGATAGATAGGTACCTCGTAGGTGGAATAAAATCGAGCAATTAGAAACTGATCAAGTAGACTGTTGGTCTGATGAACAGAAACACATGTGATGAAATCACTGAGAAGTAAAATAGAAAATGAAAATCAGAAACAAGGGGAGAGGAATAAAAATATGCTGGACATCATTCAATAGCTATTTGCTGATGGTAATTATAGGGATGGAAAACCCATCAGGCCTGTGGAGCTAAAATTAATCAGCAAGTATTCATGGAGTGCCTCCTGCTTCTATTACTGGTTCTGGCTTCCTGCCTGCCCAGTGCCCAGGCTGCAGACATTTGCATGACTTTCAGCTTGTGGAGACACGAGGAGCAGAACAAGCAGACAGGGGCTCGGGGCAGCCTCTCCAGCCCATCGCGCTTGTTGGAATCACAGTCAAGCGAGACAGATCCCTCTGCGAAAGACTATAAAGCCAGCTTAAGCGTTGTAAACATCACTCCATCACCTGAAAAGAGCCCAATTAAGTAGAAGTACTGTATCGGCAAAGCAGCAGTCAGTTCATTTGTGTACTATTTGAAATTCTTAAAGTACAAACCTACATTCTTTTCCTACTGAAATCAGGAAGGGAGATTAGTAGGGCTTTTAACAGCTATCCTTAATTCTCAGGGTTCGTTTCCTTGCTGACAACATCTTAGGCTAATTTACTTAAAATGTAAAATAGGATGTTTATGTCACTGTTAATATATATATATTTTAAATATGATTTTATTGGTTTCAGAGAGAGGAAGGGAGAGGGAGAGAGAGAAACATCAATGATGAGAGTCATTGATCGGCTGCCTCCTGCACGCCCCCTACTGGGGATGGAGCCTGCAACCCAGGCATGTGCCCTGACCAGGAATTGAACCTCCATCTCCTGGATCATAGGTCAATGCTCAACCTCTGAGTCACTCCAGCCGGGCCACTGTTAATATTTTGATGAACGGCTATCTTAGTGGACATCTGTAATTTTGTGCATGCAGTCCAGTTATTTGGAAGAGACATCCTGCCTCTCTCTCTCTCTGATTTGTATCCCACTCTCAGACCTCAGTGGTAGACACTTGACCTAGGTGTTGCCTATGAGAGTGCCCATCGCTTACACCCCATGGTCATAGTAATTGGTTCAGGGAGGAGCATGTGACCCAACTAGGCCAATGAAACCCCTCCCAGGGACACCCACTGATGTTGAAGAAAAGGACTCTCTTCCACTGAAGTTGCTAAGCTGGTAGGATGTTTTAAATCCTGATACTGCAGCCACCAGGTGGAGGCAGCCTTCCCAGGAATAAAACCAAGACAGGAAAGTTAAGTTAAGCCGTAGTCCAAGCAAGCCCTTTTGGCATCGTCTGAGCCCCTGGATCCATCCTGCCTAATACTAAACTTCCTCTCGAATTTTAAGGAAATCAATAATCTTCTCTTTGCTTTAACAGTTTGGTTTCTTTTAAGTGCTCCCAAAAATGTTCAGACAGAATACTAATGACAAGCTTTCTTTATAAGTGTTATTTCCATGAGAAATAACCAAATAACCTGGAGGAGATCCTTTATAATTCAAATCAGTCATGCTCACCTCCTAGAAACCCTCCCTGACCACCATCTCCATACCCATACCTACTTCCTTCTTTTTTTAAAAAATATGTTTTTATTGATTTGAGGGAGAGAGAAAGGGAAAGGGAGAGATAAGATAGAAACCTCGCCCCAGCCGGGCGTGGCTCAGCGGTTGAGCGTCGACCTAGGATCCAGGCGATCAGGGTTCGATTCCCGGTCAGGGCACATGCCCGGGTTGTGGGCTCGATCAGTGACTCTCTCATCATTGATGTTTCTCTCTCTCTCTCTCCCTCTCCTTTCTTCTCCCTGAAGTGAATAAAGATATATTAAAAAAAAAAAAAATAGAAACCTCGATGAGAGAGAAACATCAATATCAATTGACTGCCTCCTGCTTGCCCCCTGCTGGGGATCAAACCTGCAACCTGGGCATGTGCCCTGGCCGGGAATGGAACCAGCGACCTCTTGGTGCTTAGGTCAATGCTCAACCACGGAGCCACACCAGCTGGGCAACTACTTCCTTCTTACACACCTGCTGACTTCTTGATGCATATGTCTGGAATGATAATGACTGGATACTGTATCTGTCTCCATTTCCTCCAGAGTAGAGATTATATCTTAACCATCTTATACTCACACAGCCTTACAGTGGGGCCTAACATGTAATAGTTGCTGTTTTGTTGAAGGAATTGTATTTTGCTGAAGGAATAAATGAATTAGTTGGGAAAGTCCCTACTATTAATAAAGATTCCATAATTAAAACCTTCAATAAAATAGCTATTAGAAGACAAAAGTGAGCCAAATTGATATATCCAAACTGAATCCTGAAAGTGTTAGTCACTGGTGGCAATCTAGTTGAGAATTTGTCCTTTCTCTGGCCATTGGAGTTGAAAGGGTGGGTGAGTGGCAAGTAGTTATTCTTTCTTTTACAGAACCATTTATGGTTCAAATTCTATAAAATTTAAATAACTTCTCTTGCAAAATGTTAAAACCAAAGCTTACAACCTGTGGTGTGGAATATAGGTTGCAGCTTGCAAGCGAGGAAGCAGGGTAGCCAGAAGCTTTCTGGTAACTAGTAGGCGATACAGCAGGCGGCTTACGGTAGGGCCCTTCTTCACGGCGTGGCGAGGAAAAGCTGCAGACAAGGTCATGGGGAGCGTAGGAGGAGACCGCACTATCTGTGCAGCACAGGGTGACTGAGTGAGGGAGCGTTGCAAACTTAAAGTGGGCAAATGCTAGAAAAAAGTCTATGTAGATGGGTTAGGATCAAGACATTGGGATGAAGAAACAATCCCTTGATGTAGGCAAAAATCATTACCTTTCTAGATGAGTAAGAAAACTTCAATGCGAGTTCCAGTTTGACACGAAGCCCAGCTTTCTCCGTGCGCTTCAAAGATATTGACTTAAACTCTAACGCTGCCAGTGTCTCCTTTCCTCCTTACACATGCTGCTCTTTAGTTCTCAGGGGCAGCTTTCTGTGCACTCACTTCCTTCAGCCATGGAGCCTTCTTAGTATCCACCAGGCCGCCTTCCTTTAGCACAGGCGGTTCCTCAAAGTCCATCTCGTCCATAGAGATGTCAAAAGACTGGTTTGCCTTCCTTTAGTCTCCAAAATGCTCCCCCATGTCCCACCATAGCTTCCCGCCTCACTGCCACCACCCCAGTACAGATCTCCATCTTCCCTGGAACCAAAGCCCCTGCCTCCTCACTGCTCTCTTTGCTCCCTCTCTTAGCCCCTACAACACAGGCTCCGCCTCACAGGTGGGATGATCTTTTTGAATAGTTCATTAGATTATGGCCATGCCTGGGCTGATAAATGTTTAATAACTGTTGGGGGGAAGGGGAGCGGTATCTATGTATTTTCAAGGTAGATGAAAGGGAAACAAAGATATATGATGGATACACTCATTTTTCAATGATGTGAGCCACTTCTTTGCTGATCAGGTAATAGTTTTCAAGTACTGGAAAAGCATTTCCTCAATTTTTTTGTGTTATCATAAGCAAACACAATTTTAAGTTTAATCTTCACTATTAAAATTTCTCCCATTACTATCTGAAGTTGAGACAGTCAACAAAATAAACCAAGCCTGATTTGTAGTGTTTTCCAGTTCCTATAGTGTAAATACTCCACCATGGTTGATTTCAAACTACCAAAAAATATTTCTGAATGCAAAATGGAGATGGGATATGCTGGATCACACCATATATAATATATCCAATATACATCACAGAAGGAAATAACTTTATAAAGCATGGATAATAGTAAAATGTTGTAAAATAATTAAGAAGTGAAGTTTTCGCCCAGTCCGTGTGGCTCAGTGGTTGAGTGTCGCCTGTGAACCAGGAGGTCATGGTTCAGTTCTTGTCAGGGCCCATGCCCAGGTTGTAGGCTCAACCCCCAGTAGGGGGCGTGCAGGAGGCAGCCAATCCATGCTGCTTTTCTCTCAGCAGTGTTTCTCTCTCTCTCTCCCTCTCCCTTCCTCTCTCTAAAAAAAAAAAATCAATTAGAAACACATTTTTAAAAAAGTGGTTTTCAGCATGTATTACCTGTTTTGAAAAATATTTTAATTGTGAGCTCATAAATAATTTAATTTTTAATATAGACCATGATTAACACTTGACTTACAAAATTCCTGAAAATTTAGCAATCAGCTCTCAGAAGCCGGTACAGCTGGCTCCAGCACACTCCTGAATCATAACTCCTCTGCTTAAGCCTTCAGGCCTCCCATTTGCACGGGTTATCTGGGAGATGAGTGAAGAAGGCAATGACAATTTTCAATAAGATTAGAGGTCACTTTTGTTGTGGTGAATTGATGATGCAAAAATTCTACAAGTGCCTCTCTGTTTTCCCATCCAGGCTTGGGGCTTACAAACTCCTCAGGAGCCTCACATGCTGCCTGTGGGACAGGTGGAGTAGATACCATTCTCCCTCCTTTGCAGCCGGAAAAGCAAGGCTGGGAGGAAACAAGGGACTGGTCCCAGCTCATTCAGTTAGCGAAGTGGCAGAACAGATTTCAAACCCGGGTCTTACACTGAAGATTTAAAAAGAGGCTAGAGAAAATGCAGTTGACTAATACTGACATCAAGTTTTCAAAATTGCAAATGTCCTCGGTAACTCTTCTGAGTCTGATATGAAGTACATTCATATCTTGTTCAGGGGTTCCTATACCAAGGACGTTTAGATCTTCTAAACTTCACTATTAAATAGGCTGTAGGCATGAAAATAGCATTGTACGTTCTCAAAAATGAGCTGAGACATTCCACCTAGAAACTGAGCAGATTGAAACAATCTCTACCAGAGAACATGGGACAGAAAAGGAGATTAAATCAGAAAAGGAAGAAAGCTAATGACATAATGGCCAGCCACAAATGCCACAAATGAAAACAAAGTACAAAATATCAGCTACAATTCTTCATTGTGTTTGCTCTAATGTCTCCAAACACTAAAAACATGAGGTTCTTGCTTATTGCAAAACTTATCCTTTTTCTCTGCTGATATTTACCTCATTGTTGAATCAGGTATGGCTTAAGCTAAATTCTGCCTGCGTAAGGATGTAGACTTCACAGGATGTGCGAAGAGCATTTCATGCGTATGAGCACAAACTGTGATACTTCAGGTTGTTATGATGGAGTCACTGAAAGTATCATGAGGAGCAAGACACCAGGGATGTTGGTAACAATTTAGCATTTCCCAGTTCATGGGGTAATGCTAATTCCAATTACAAAGAGAAAAGTACCAACATGGAATTCATTATGATTAAGAACCTGCTGTACTACCCATGAACTGTTTATAATAGGCATGTCTGGTGTAAAGTGCAAATACTGAAGCAGAGAAAGATGGGACATTTAAAGCTCAGTTGGGTTCCCTTGAGCCTCTTACCTTACAAAGTTAAACAAGAACAGAAGTGTTTCCTAAAGTCAAGGTATTATTTTTAAAAGGCATCTTATAGCTATGATAGCTGCAGGAACAAAATTTTAAAGTAAGTTTTGACAACCCATAGAAGCTGCTCGTGTTGGTTTAATGTAAAATTAACATAGTCAATGAACTATCATTTTCGAAATGATTAATACATACAAACATGATAAAAATTTACTTGATTTCAATTTACATTTAACATCACAGATTTAAAGCATGTGTGTGAGAGATACAAAGATACAATGAATGAAACTAGAACCATGACTGGGAATTCTGAGCTATAGGAAAGTAAGTCACAAGGAGGTGTCTGTCCTACGTAGAAGGAAATGCACGATAAACAACGTGGGGGTGGGAAGGAATGCGGTATAAGCTGTGGTCTTCCTTCAACAGAATCTCTTACAGTACTTAATGCATTCAGCTCAACTCACCCAAGTTCTCCATTCTCCCTGGAAAACATACTGGCTAATGCCCAGCACGTGCTGAACACGGTCAGTTCCTATACTCTCTACATTTCTCTCACCTGTTAAGCTGAATGCTTACCAAGAGTCCATGTGTTTTTTTCCCTCCATTTGTGCTTGTTATTGTAATTAGGTAAATATTAAGTAAAAATGAAATATGAATAGAAAAATAGTTGTTGTTCCATACAATCTAAATGGGAAACTGCCATGTAAACAATTGCTATTAGATGAGGTGAGTGTAAGACAATTTTAAAAGATTAGGGTGAGAGCAGAGGGGATGAGTCATAAAAATTGAGAACGCTACCTCTCATTTTGTAAGGACTTTTAATTTCTTGCACCACTTTTTTTTAAATGGGGAAAATGGTAATACTGAATATTAATAACAATTGCTAATGATGATTAAACGCTTGATATGTTCTAGGAATGAGTCTAAGCACTTCACATATACTGAACGTGTTTAATCTTTAGAATAACTGGAGTTAGCACGATTAGCACCCTCCTTTCATGGATGATGGAAACTGAGTTACATTCCTCACAGAGGTGGAGGCGACCCAGCCAATCTGGCTCTTAACCGCAATGTGTACTTAGTTTACACACGAACAAAGACGTCAAACTCCAGGCAGGGGGCTCACAAAAGGTTTAGGCCTTCATCAGAGGATTAGGAAACAAATGTTCAATTCCAGGTTTTAGGTTTTAAAGTTTAAAATGTGCAAGTATAATTTTTTTTTCTTTATGATTCCCCTGCTTTAATGGACTTTTTAATTTAATCAAATACCAGTCCAATTGCATCAGCTAGAAGACTCTGCCTGGCCTAGAAAGAAGCAGGTAAAAGATGGTCTTAAACATCAGAATGGAAGTTGGGGGTCTGGATACACTGGAATAGGAAGTTACTGTGGTTACTTTTTTTTTAACAAAAATTTTAAAGTATAGTGAAGTATAATTCTGTAATCTGCAGACCTAACATTTGGTGCATTTTCCTAATCTTTTCAATGCCTAATTTTTATTCCATATATGGAAATATCATTTATTGGATCACTAGATATCAAACCCAAACACCATCTCACGTGCTTCTAACCATCCAAGCACATAGAAGTTAAGTGATTTGTTCAGGGTCACAGAGTTAGAATTTAAAGTCTGCTACTTACATTTTAGGTATGATGTCAAACTCAATCTTAACTGCAAAATTACAATAACCGCTTCCCCCTCCCCCATTTAGCATAGCTTCAGCATTTCCCAGGACATTAAGAGTAATAACCTACTGGCAACTTTGACTTCTTATTGCATACATGCACCATGATTAGTTACTTGAGCAGGAGCATGACATGGTTTCATGATGTTTTAGAGGGGTAATCTGGCAGTGAGGCTTGCATTATTTTAATGGGAATGGGAATAATAAAACCTGTGAACAAAATGGGGAAATTCACTTGGCTAACATATCAATTGCTGTGTAAATGTAAAAGGTGGTTTGGTTACTATTTAGATTTAAGGTTTTATTGGCCTTAGGATATAGTCTCAGACCCTTTCCATCCCTCCGTTCATTCATTAAGTCATTTAGTCATTCAACAAACATCCACTGAGCACCTACTATGCAACAGTAATATAGTGGTAAAAAAGAAACACAGGCCCTGCCTTCACAGACCTTATGTTCTAGTGGGGAAGACAGAAATTTAACAAATGAGTCCACAGGTAATAACGAACTATCATTGTAATGTGCTAGCAAAGTACAGGAGACTACGAAAACACATACTAATGGGTCTTAGTTGCTTTTTTGTTTTTGTTTCTGAAGAATGGGAGCACTCAGGTGTTTAAACAAGAGGTAATAAAAATGAGGATCTTGAGTAACACTTGGACACTTTTCATTAACTCATTTGGCCTCCACAACCACCTAGTAAAAGCGATATATGTCTTGTTCACTCAGTGTTTTATTATAACTTTGTAAAGTATTTGCTGAGCACCTACTATGTACTTTGCTCTATTCTGGGAGTGGGACATACAGCAATGCATAAGACAGATCAGGTCCTTGTCTTAATGGAGTTTCGATACCTCACCTTCATTCCCACGTCTACCTCTGAGGCAATCAATTATATTCCTCCTCAGATGGGGATCCATCCTATTTATTCTCCTGCAGTAATTGTAACTTTCAAGGGTTACAGATTAGTAACTGTCATAGCTAAAGGCTTAAGATAGTACATATAAAACACTTTCAATAACGCCCAGCAGACAGAAGCTCAGTAAATTGTAAGTTTACTAACAATTGTTAGAATTGCTATTATTATTACAATGTTTAATCTCACGTCCTTTCTGGTACAGGAGATTTCATTTCTTTAAATTCCATACACACTCACTGCAAGCCTATCGTGGGACTTACATACTCTTTCATGGGAATTGTGAGATCAACCAAGAAAAACCTCTTTTCTTTTATTATTTTTTTTATCCTCACCTGAGGATATTTTTTTCCACTGCTTTTCAGAGTGGAAGGGAGAGAGAAAGAGGAAGAAACATTGATGTGAGAGTCACATCGCCTGGTTGCCTCTGCTCGCACCCCAAGCACGGCTGGGGATCAAGCCTGCTACCAAGGTACATGCCCTTGGCAGGAATCGAACCCGGGACCCTTCAGTCCTCCAGACTACTGAGCCAAACCGGCTAGGGCAAAAAACTCTGTCTAATTCTATCTCCCACTGCTATAAGCATCATCCTCTGTAAGCCTCATTTTCCTCTAGTTCTCATGAAAAATTACAATAATACCTATCTATTCAGCTGTTGTTTGAATTTAAAACGCTGTGAATCTTCCATTTCAAGATGGTCTGCAGGACCTACAGAAATAAAGTGAGTGGGGAAAAAGTTAATTGGAAATTTCTGTGAAATTGGGTATTATTTATTTGTTAATCCTCACCTGAGGATATTTTTTCCATTGACTTTGAGAGAGAGTGGAAGAGGGAGGGAGGGAGGGGGAGAGAGAAACATCAATCGGTTGCCTCCCAAACCTGCCCCACCTGGGACCGAACCTGCAGCCCAGGGACCTGCCCCGGGGCAGCCCAGCTCTCCCGGCTGAGCCTCCGGCCAGCGCCCAGGGGATGTTATTTAAAAGGCAGAGCATCTACCACCCAGAACAAGAGAAATGAGGCGTATTCTCAGAGCAGAGATTCTGTTAGGAATTGGTTGACGGTTCGGGGAGAAGTTAGGTAACTTATGGTCCCTTTATATATGTGTGTGTGTAATATATATATGAAGTACTTATACATAAGTTGTCATATTTATATATGAAGTATTCACGTATAAATAATCCCTAGCATAACAGTTACGCATATTAAGAGGGATAATCATACTAGCACGAGTTATTTAACTAACTGCCTTTTAAAACACGAATAACATTATTGTAAGTTTGGGTCTTGATTTTCCTCCCCGATACCGTTGGTGGTTCTGGAACCACAGAAGACCTCTGATTCCAGCGTTTGAGCCTTGGAAGGGGGAAAAACTGGAAAGCAGGCCAAGCAGCGCTCTCGGGGTGAATTCTCACTCCTCGTCCGCTACGGCCGGCGCAGGGCCTTCCTCCAGCGCACTCGCACCGACGAAAGGAAAGCAGAAGCCCCCTCTTCCGGACTCAGACGGGGGTTTGTTAGCACCCGGGGAGCTCAGCACCCTTCGTACACATTCTACCGGCGGAGGGTTGGACGTCGGCAAGGTTTTGGCTCCCTCTTCTTTTCGTTGGCAGCGAGCGTCTCTTCCTTTTCCAAGATGGCGGCCTTAGAATCGCCTGGCGGGGGCCGGCGCAGATCGTCTCCGCACGGGCAGCCCGCTAAAAGCCCAGCTCTCTCCTTCCATACCCGACCACGAGCGGGGCGGCGACCCCCTGAGACCCGAGGAGGACTGGTTCCCGCGTCGGGAACCTTGGCCAAGATGGTGGCCGCGCGGCCGGTCCGGCGTCAGCGCCCTTTACCAAGATGGCGGCGGCGGCTTCCGGCACGCGTCTCCCCAATCCTCTGGAAGATGTCAGAGCAGGGGCGGCTGCCGGCAGTCAGAACGCGGCCTGAGGGGAGAGCGGCTGCGGCCGAGCGCCGGGGCCGGGGCCGGGACGAGGTGGAGCTGCGGCAGCCTCCGCCCCCGTCAGGAGCTGGCAAGCGCTGTCACCTGTGGGGGCGCAAAAGTTACCTCTCGAAGCCCTAAAGCAACACAGCATCACCTTTCCCTGAGTCCCAAAAATGATAGCATGTGCTGCACAAGGTAGGAGGCTCGGTCCCGGCGTCGCCCAAGCCCTCCGGACGCGGCGAGTTGGGCAGGGGGCTGGGGCGGGGACCTCCCGCGCGGACAGCCCTCGCCTCCGCCCCTGTCGTGGGGGATCGGCCGCGCGCTTCCCTCGGACTGAAGGGGAGCCGCGTAACGGGAACAGCTGGAGGGAGTTGAACGCTGACACGTTAAAGCTGTGTGCGTTTCGTCCCCTTTGGAGGGGCCGGGGGCCCGTCACACGAGCGGGTGGGCGACGCGTGGAGTCGGGTGCAGCCAAAGTGAAGACTCGGGGAGGGGCCTCCAGGGGACTCTTGGAAGCCGGTCCTGGAGGGGGTGGCAGGAGAGGTCAGGAGTTTGGGGGTGAGGGCGTACTTTGCAAGCAACTTGCTGTTTCGCCTGCAACTTGCTTTTAGGCCTGCCGCCCCCTGCTTTCCTTAAAAATCATGAAAAAAAAGTGCAAAGAAATGCAGCTCGCCGGAGGTTTTGCTTTTGGCGTGCAACTTCCTTCAAGTGTGAGCGCGCTGGGAGGGAGGGAGGGACGGAGGGGTGGGGGTTGAACTTGGCAGGCAGCGCCTCCTTCTGCTCCGCCGCCGCCGCCGCCGCCTCGGAGACTCGGGGAAGAGGGAGGGGGACGGCCGCGCGCGGGGGAGGGTGGGTTCTGCTTTGCAACTTCTGCCGGGGTGCGAGAGCGCGGCGGCGGCTGCAGACGGGGCCGCCCGGACGATGCGGGGGTGGGGGACCCGCCGGCACGCGACTGACCCCCGGCCCAGAGTACGTACGCGCCGACCCCTCGGCCCTGCCTCCCCGGAGCCTCCCGGGAGGGCGTGTCGGGCCGGCCGCCCCGAGCGCGGCCGCGGCGCCGCGGCACCGTTCCGGTGCAGCCCGTAGCCCGGTGCTGAGTGACACACTTGGTGCTACTCGGCCGGGGGACCGTGGCGCGGACCACCCCCGCGGCTCCGCTGCGGGCCGCGCCCGGCTCCCCAGCCAGCCCGCTGTCAGCCGCAGGGGCGCTGGCGGCGATTGCCGCCGAGGGACAGGGCGTGCTCCCGAGTGGGTCGGGAGTCGCTGCGCTGGGTGGGGGCGGGAAGGAGGCAGAAGAGAAACTAGAGAAACTCGGCTTCCCTCCTCAGCGCGCCCTGAGAGACTAGGTCCGCCCCCGCCTCCTCTCCTTTTTCCGGGGGGTTGGGTGGGCGAAGACAGTCCCCGCGCGCCCCGAGGGCGGCGGTGGGCTGCCGGGGCGGGGGCCATGCTGGGGCCTCGGGCGTGCAGGCGCCGTCGGGGCCAGGGTGGCGGGGCCCGCGGGGAGGGCGTGGGGGCAGGGGCCGCGGCCGCCCGTGCAGTTGCCGAGCGTCGCCAACAGGTTGCACCGTTCCCCGCCGCCTCGCGGCCCCTCGGGCGGGGAGCGGCCGGGGGTGGAGTGGGAGCGCGTGTGTGTGCGAGAGTGTGCGCGCCGTGGCGCCGCCTCCGCCCGCCCCCCGCTCGATCCCGCTCGCTCGCGGCGGCGGGGCGGCCCTTTCGCGTGTCCGCACTCCCTCCCCTCTCCTCCTCCTCCATTTTGCGATCTCGAGTCTGTGACGGGAGCCCGAGTCGCCGCCCGCCCGTCGGGGACGGGTTCTAGTGGGTGGAAGGAGAGCCGCAGCCGGAGCGGCCGGCCAGGCGCCGGGACGGAGGACGCGCGCCCGAGACCCGGCCCGAACAGACGGGCTCGGGGCAGGGGGCTGGCTTGTCAGCGGAGAAATGCAAGACTTTATTAGATAGGGGCTCCCCCCACCCGTGGAGAAGGGGGCGGCTGTTTACTTCCTTTTTTTAGGAAAAAAACCATCTCCCTCTTGCTTTCACATGCTAAGTTGTTTATCTCGGCTGCCGTGGGAGCTGCGGACGGTGGTGGGTGAGCGGCGCCTCCAGCAGAGGTAAGAGGCTAGGAGCCAGGGCCCGCGCGGGGCTCGCTCCCCCGAGGTGCCGTTCGGGGGCCGCCGCGGCAGCCTGCAAACTTTTATTAGCCTCGGGGAGTGGGGGTGGGGGCTGGCCGGGGCCGGGTGACGGTGACGAAAGGGCAGTGAGCGGGTGACAGCGCCGGGCTCTTCCTCTCCTCGGCCGCCGTCCCCCGGTGGGGCCGAGGGGGAGGAACCTGAGCTCTGACTGCGAGTGGAGCCGCGTTGAGCTGCCCCGGGTTTCCAGCCTCTCGTTCCGTGGCGCGGAATCGTGGTCTCTCTTTTTTTTTTTCTTTCAAGTCCCCTTCTTTTTCCTTCCCTGGGGGGCCGCCCAGACACCCATTTTTATGGTGAAGGCTGAGCCGAGTGTGAATTCGACTCGCGGAGTATTTCCACTCCGCCCCGGTGCGCCCGAGCGCGTCGGGGTTTCTGCGGAGGCTCCAGCTCGTCCCGCTTGTGGCGGGCTCGCGGGGCGTGGAGTGCGAGCGCGCGGGGGCTCACCGCCTGCAGCCTGCAGCCTTCGGCCCGGGCTGGCGTCGTCGGGTAGGAGTGGGCGTGTCGGGAGAGACTCAACAGGTCTGGACACATTTCTCTTTTAACCTACCCCCCCCTCCCCACCCGGCCGAGGGATGGTTCTTTGGCGCTTAGCAGCATTTCTCACCTGACTCTTATAAGTGACCCCTTTTCAGAAAAGACCCTCCCTAGCCGTCTTCGTTTTCTGGAGCGACTTTTGACCAGCGCGCCTTTGGTGTTTGGGTTGCTGGCTTGGCGATGGCAGCCTGGTCGTGCAGCTTTAGACCCCCGCTGCTCGGCTCATTAAGGTGTCGGAGTTATTGGCCATGTAAACTGGGGCATAAAGTCGTTGGAGGGAGGAATCTTTTCGTTTTATGAAGCATTGTTTTGGTTTTGAGTTTGAAGGCAGCTGTCAAAGCCGCGTGGAAATTCATTAGGTTTTATTTGATACCTAGTGTTTAGAGACTTTTATCAGATAAACAGGGGCAGGGAGGTAAGCCGGTTACCAACAAGATTTGTAGTGACAGATCCCACCCTTCTCTCTACCTTCCTCCGACTCCACTTTCCGTGAAGGCCAATGAAGTTTGTTTCTTAAAGTCTCCGTATAGGAAAAGTTTCCTTTCATTGGGTGAGATTTGGCTGTAATGTTGAGAGTATGTTTATCAAAGTCGTTGCCCGTTTTTTAAAAACATCTTGATTATTAACAATGTACCAGCAACCTAACTGTCCTGAGACTAAGCTCAGAATTGGCACAGGTGAAGGTTTAAATGCAGAGAAAATTATCCAGAGCATTTTATTGGATTTTTTTTTACACCTGGATTTATATGAGTGTGATTTTACAGTTCTGGGTGTTTTTTTTGTTTTTGTTCAGTACTTCGATATCAGGAAAAGAAACGTCTTTATTTAGAGGTATATTATTTTATACTGAGGATCTGAAGCAGTTTTAAAGAAATGTAGCTTCACCTATATTTTATTGTGTTTTACAGATTGAGAGGTGCTGCATTTGTTATATTTAAATAAGCTAAGTTGTAGTAAAAAGCTACTTCTAATTCTATTCTGCTTTTTAAAATCTAAATTTTAGTTGGTCTTTATACAGTGTATTTCATTTCGTATCTCCAAAATTTGAAGGGAGACACTATTCAACAGGTACATTCAGTAAGAAATATGAGTTAAAAATACGAGCCTTTTCCTAGCCTATTGGAAGATAGGCAGATCATCATTGTTTATTTTTCAAATAAAATGTGCACGGTTTACCAGTAGGTTGTACTAAAAGGTTTAAATGTGTGACTAGCAGGAAGGGGAATTTGGGGATAATCAGAGATACAGAATTTTAGCATAGTATTTATCAAATTTTATGTGTACTGATTCTCAGAAAAGCTGAACAGCCTTGATTGAAAAGAGGCAGGAATTTTAATGATCATAGTTCTTTTTTCAATTAAATACTTTGACACCACCGTGAACCTTTAGAATAATCAGATGTAATGAATTATAATGTCTATAATTAACGAAGTTGCAGTTCTGTGAGTGTCAGGATGAATAGCCAAGCTTAGTTTGATACAGTTTTGTTGTCAGCCACGCAGATGGACTGTGTTGTACTTTTAAGTGTGGCACACTGAATGGGAGCAGGGGAATGGCTTTTTTATTCTGGAAGACAGAACTACTCTTCTGATAACAAGGAATTAGATTCGGAGTTAACTGAAAGGTTTATTTAACAGGCTCTTACTAATTGGATCACAGAGATAATGTGACTTTATAGCTTATTATGTCCCCCCCCCTCTTCTTTTTGTAGCTGATATTCGTTGATGGACCCGAAGGAATCATTAACCTCCGTCAGAGAAGAAATCCCTAGCAGTGTGGTTGTTGGGGAGAGGGGAAATGTGATGGACCTTTATAAAACCCTAAGGGGCGGAGCTACCGTGAAGGTTTCTACATCTGCCTCCTCACTGGCTGCTGCTTCTCAGTCAGACTCCAAGCAGCAAAGACTTTTGGTCGATTTTCCAAAAGGCTCAGGAAGCAATGTGCAGCAGCCAGATTTGTCCCAGGCAGTTTCACTCTCTATGGGACTGTACATGGGAGAGACAGAAACAAAAGTGATGGGGAATGACCTGGGATTCCCACAGCAGGGCCAAATCAGCCTTCCCTCTGGGGAAACAGACTTTGGACTTCTGGAAAAAAGCATTGCAAACCTCAGTAAGTCGACCAGTGTTCCGGAGAACCCCAAGAACTCAGCATCTGCTACTGTTTCTGCTGCCCCCACAGAGAACGAGTTTCCAAAAACACATTCTGATATGTCTTCAGAACAGCAGAATTCGAAGAACCAGACTGGCACCAACGGGGGCAATGTGAAGTTGTATACCACAGACCAAAGAACCTTCGACATTTTGCAGGATTTGGAGTTTTCTTCTGGGTCCCCAGGTAAAGAGATGAATGAGAGCCCTTGGAGATCAGACCTCTTAATTGATGAAAACTGTTTGCTTTCTCCTTTGGCAGGAGAGGATGATCCATTCCTTTCGGAAGGAAACTTGAGTGAGGACTGTAAGCCTCTCGTTTTACCAGACACTAAACCTAAAATTAAGGATAATGGAGATCTGATCTTACCAAGCCCCAGCAGTGTGACACTGCCCCAAGTGAAAACAGAAAAAGAAGATTTCATCGAACTCTGCACCCCTGGAGTAATTAAGCAGGAGAAACTGGGCCCAGTTTACTGTCAGCCAAGCTTTTCTGGGGCAAATATAATTGGTAATAAAATGTCTGCCATTTCTGTTCACGGTGTGAGTACCTCTGGGGGACAGATGTACCACTATGACATGAATACAGCATCCCTTTCTCAACAGCAGGATCAGAAACCTGTTTTTAATGTCATTCCACCAGTCCCTGTTGGTTCAGAAAATTGGAATAGGTGCCAAGGATCTGGAGATGACAGCCTGACTTCCTTGGGGACTTTGAGCTTCCCTGGTCGATCGGTTTTTTCTAATGGCTATTCAAGGTAAGATTGTTTCTCTATTTCTTAAGTCTGAGACAGATTGATAGTTTTAAATATTCATTTATTTGTATGTGTTCTCCGGCAATTAATGTGCTGCTACTTATGAATAAGTTTAAGTAGTCTTTTAAAGTAGGCAAGGTAGACAGCCTGAGTGATATTTCTATACATAACCATTTCAAGTTTTTGTCTGAATATTGGCATTCAGTATTTCATTGGCCAGTGGTTGAAAATTTTATTTAAAAATTTAAAATAATATTGCTTATTAACAGGTATCTTAAGTAAAAATTGTATAAGTTCAAGGGATGTAATGTCTGCAGATATAACATGTTCATTGTGCATGTTCATTTAAGCTGTTTTCGAATACGCTTACGTTGCAATGAAAAGTACCCTTCATACTTCACGTAATCAAAAGTTGTGCTGGTGTATTTGCACACTTGTGGAATGTTAACTTGAGATTAAAGGGTTAAATCTTTCCCCCAACAAGAAAAGCTTCCTATTTAAAGAGGGTAAAAAGGCTTTTAAGTACCAACCGTAAGTCAAAGCAATGCAGTGTACAGTGTGCCGAGTCATAGTATTAGACGGAGGACTCGCCTACGGGGTTCCTGACCTAACGTAGCCAAGTCTTGTCTGCTGAATTCGTCTCTTTAAGAAAGGAATTGTTGGCAACATGGTGCAAAACAAAATTTTACTTTCAAAGGTTCCCACAGGCTCTTAAATAGATAACTGATGGCCGACATTGCTAAGCTTCAATTCTCAACTATCATTTGATGTGTTCATTTGTCATCTTTTTTCCTCAGGCGTTTGTAAGTATGCTGACATTTCTGTTTGACCTCAGAAGGGTCTGTTAAAATGGAATTACTGGGAAAAAGTTCTAAATTTAGATGTATCTGTTGGTAGGGGTTAAGTTGTGTACCTGCACCCCCATCCCCAATTCAGATAAATACTGGGTTGTATATCACATTTTGGATATGTAGGAAAATACAAAAATATGACTGTAGAGACAATCAGTGGGTTTTTTGGGGTTTTTTTTGAAAGGCATAGTAGATTCAGTGATTTATTTGTACATAAGCATTTCAAGTTTTTTCTTAATGTTAGTAATAGTCATTGTTTCCGTTAACTAGTCATTGAAGATTTTATTTAAAATTCTCTTTGAAATACTTTTTCTGTTGAAGGGACGTCCTAACACTGAGGTATCTCTTTTTTTCCCTCTTAAAATAGGAAGCTTTTCTTGTTGGGGAAAAATTTTAGACTTAGATTTAGGCTATGTTCTATTTCTTTTTCTTTAAAAGGCTTAGTTTCTCATAAAAAAAAAAATAATAAATAACACCTTGGTTCTTGTGTGTCTAAATGTAAACGACCTACTAATCTATTATTTAAATAATAATTATCTTTATTTAAAAGAACACTACAACTTTGTATTGCTATCATTCTGAATTTGAAGGTTTAAAATGTTTCCAGTAAGGAGATTTGAGATGTTTCTTATCACATAAACTGTTCTGTTCAAATGTTAAAAGACATGCTGTGTTTTAAATTTTTCAGTCTCAAATTTTTGGTATTGGAATTCATGGTTGAATGTGCTTGGTTGATTTGACTAAGCTATCTGTAGGAAATTACTACATTGATTTATATAAAACATAATTGTACAGAGTAAAATAGTATATCTTAGGAAACTCTTGCGGATTATTAATGCATTTTGGTCTGATAATTACCAAGGTATTGTTCTCGTTTTCCTTACTATAAAAAGAGCGTGGAACAAGATTATTTTCCATTTACATTGAACTTTCATTAAGCCCCATAAAATCTGGGATCTGGAGCATAAGTCAGGTGAACGTAGTTACCTGATAGATCGTTATCGAACCTTTTTTAGTAATTTATGACATGGTAAGTGTCTTCATATTTTTAACTTGAGCTTCATAGCAACCTTATACGGTAGGCAAAGCAATGATGATGTGGCTCTTTCAAGATTCTTTAATATCCAATGCAATGATTATTTTTATGCCAATGTGTGATTTGAATTATAACCAGTAGTTACGACTTGAATTATAATCAGTAGTTTGTGTCCTAATGAAAAGGTGTAATATTCAGAATCATTTGGTAATCTTTGAAAATTTATACCTTTTGGCATTAACATTGGGAGTTATGATTACCCAGAACAAAGCTTCTTCCAAATAAATTGAAACAATGTTTCTTTTCTAACCATCATTGAATTACTCTATTGTTTCCAAACAACCACCCTGATATAAACTAAAATTGGTTGCTTTCTCCTCTATATATGTTACATGGTTCTAGCAAAACACTAGGTATGACCAGTGACCCTGAATGATTAGCAGATAAATCAACATGCTGAGGCCACAACTGTGTTGAATACTGACATTCTGACTTTTGATATAAAAATATTAAATGTTACTAATAACTTCACTTGCATCCCTTTTCAATTAAAAAAAAAAATCATCATTTGACTTTTTAAGATGACACCTAAAATTGCTTTTTCTCAGAATGCTTAAAAAAAATTCACAATGTTTTGAGGGGGAAGATAGAGTTTTTTAAACTTTTTTTTTTAAGAATGGTTTTATTGATTTTAGAGAGAGATGAAGGGAGAGGGGGAGAGAAACATCTATCCACTGCCTCCTGCACGCTCCCTACTGGGGTTTGAGCCCCAAACCCCCCCTGGGGGGGGGGGCAGATCTAACCATTGACCTCTTGGTGCATGGAACCATGCTCAGCCAACTGAGCCACACAAGCCAAGGTGTAAGGTAGTTCCTTCCGATGTGTCAACATAGCACAACGTCCAATTACCACATTAAATTGTAAAATTATGCATGTCCTGATTGAGCATAGTAAAGTGTTTTCTTTTTAAGTTCATTAATAGTGAAACAAGAGAGATCTTATTGATGTTCAAATACATTCTTAAAGTGAAATGAACTAGCCATTCTAGCTTAATATGCTTTTTAAATACTGAAATTCAATAAATTTAACATAAACTTGTAACATCAATGAAGGCACATTTCTGCATAACTTGATTTTCAACATTGTTTCACTTCAGCATTAATGGTGAAACTGCTGAAAAGGGGCAGAGAAGTAAATGGTTTTAAATTACAGCTTCATTGGGATTATTGTTGAAACTTCAGTGTTAAAAAGCTGACTAGTTTCTGAAGTATAAAATTATTGGAGAAAAAGAATGATGCAAGATGCAGTTGTAAACTCAGTCGTGGGGTTTGGGGCTCTGATAATTGACACCTAATGAAGCTGCAAAAATTTATGGTGATTTTATCTCTCTCATTATTAACTGCATCTAATTTTATTAATGTAATGAAACTGAAGACCTGCACAAACACAGGATGAGGGAAGCAAGTTTTGTCTCTTTCTCGTGTTCCTTAACATCATGTTGAATATTTTTCTCAGAAGTGGAGGAGGCATAAGGAAAATACTCTGTTTTGATTTTATTTATCCCCTATTTATCCCCTTCTTAGTCCATACTTCCTTTACATCCTACCTCCCCCTCCCCCCCCCGCCCATTCAGAAGGCCCTGGCAATGAGTGTTTCAGTGTCTTCTTAAACTTAATATTTCTGATATTCACTCATATAAATGATTGCTGAATGTTAGAGGAGATTTGCCTTTGCTTATTTATTTACTTACTTATTTTCAACTTTATGGTAAGAATCTTTTTTTAAACTTTGTACTTTGTTATGGCTGTATTAGTAAAAGCTTAAAAAATATAACTGTGTTCAGGTGTTTCAATTTAGTGTGGAATGAATGATACAGAAATGTGTGACCAACATGTGGTCAGACGTTATTAAAATGACTTCTTGGGTTGTTTCTTTGGCTATCCCATGATATTTTTGTAATTGATAACATGATTTTTATTATAATGGTGTTTTGATTTTGTTGTTGCAGATACTTTAGTTAGTCTGACCACTTTTAGTATATTATTGAATAGACTATAAATTTTATGACCTATTCTGAAATATACTTTGCATAAATGTAGGTTAAATGCAAATTATATTAATAGTGGAATTTATATGTGGGTAGAGATCACTTTAGAGGCCTTTTGAGATTTTAGACGTTGGATCAAAAGGGTTTATTTTAGTATGAGTGCCTGATGTGAAATAGCATCTGTATTAATTGGTTGGTTATATAAGTCTTATTCACTCCGGCCTGTAGGTGATTGAAATAGCCTAGTTGTTAGAAAATCTTAATTTACATTAGGTTTAAAATAAGTCTGGGGCATATTTCTTAAAACACATTTTTTCTTTAAAGATCACATCTAATTTTATTTAGCAGTGAGTTCTCACTGTGTACTACTATTTAAGTGAGCAAATTAAATAGGAAAAGTAGGTTTGTGCTTTTACCCTTCTAAGGACATCCTGATAATTGTGTAATGCAGTATTTACAGTTATGTGCCAGATTAATGGGCATTTGCTTCCATATTTCTGAGTCATGGAAAATATATGTATTTGTAAATTGTGTTGCAAAAAAATTTTCAAGATGTATGTTGAATGAAGCTAAAACCATAAAAAAAAAACCCAAAAAACAATTACTGATTGACCTTTGCAGAAGGGTTTAAAAGCCCATGCTCTCCTTATTTTTGTAATTTCAGAAAGCCAACTGCTGTCATTTTTCTTCTGGGTTATTCTATGTGGGTTTTGTATTTTTCAAGTAAATAAAGATATTCCATTTTTTTAAAAAGAGAAAAGATCCATTAAGTTTCCTTTCCCTTTGAATTGTGTGTGATCACTCTGTGCTAAACTGGATTAGAGTGTGACTTTTAATGATGGTGGTTGTTTTCATTTTACAAATTAAGGTATAGTTTAGAAAATGTGCCATTTTATTGCAGTTCAAAATTCATTATAGACAATGATTTCAACCCCAAAACAAGTAATTTTGACAGCTTGTCTTTTTATTCCTCACTACCATCACAAATGTCCTTTAAATACAGGATTTCCAGTGGATTATGCATTAATGGGTGTTGTGGGGAAGTCGGGGGGGGGGGGCACGGGAGAGGGAGAAGCAGTACAAGTGTAGAATGGTGGAAGATAAGTTTAGAAATATCAAAAACAGTTTCAAAAACCAATAATTTGGACCAACTGTCATGAATTCAGAGGACTAAAAAGAGAGAAATTTGGTGCTGTGTTTATGTATAAGGGAATGCATTAGCCAGGATTACACTTTGGTTTCTTTCATTTGAGAGATAAGTCTGAAGCTAATTGTGGCAATGTAGCCTGTTTATGGGGTTATGTCGTTGGCTTCTGTTAGGCTTTATTACCAAAAAAGGGATGGGATGAACATTTTAATTCTTTTTAGATTACTTCAGCTAAGATCAAGTTCGTATTTGTCACATTTTTATTTAGGCTACTATTTAATCAATGAAAATCTAGTTACTGGAGTGTCGTTGAAACAGTGATGGTGTCTTACATTGTTTCAACCACTTCATACTTCACAGCCTGCTTTTATTGTGCTCATCGCTGCCGCACTGTGGAATGCAACCCTTGTCTTTAGTAATGTAGTTCCATTGGTTGTGTATTTTTCTGCTGGATTATTGAGGAAATTAAATTCTTATTTAATGGTACATAAATAGAATAAATTATGGGGTAGAATTGCTAGACAGCCTGTTAAACTATTTATATTGCAGTATAGTCCTTAAAACCAACTCTTTTGAATGGAAGTGTGTCATCCCCTAATTTATCTCTTGGCCAGCTTAAATATTAATGACTGATTATCTTGGTAGAGCTGCATGCTTTAAACATACTTTTACAGAGTAACTCAGATATTAATTTTGAGTGCTTTAAAATATTTTTTCTTTTGAACAACTTTCAACAAGATTAATAATATTTATAGTGCAGCAAATTTAATAAACATACCTCTTAATTTTAGAATTTTTTTCATTTACCCTATAGGACCCCAAATACATATATGGGGAGAAAACGATATAATTGATTGTAAATGTTTATCACAGTATCTTACATTGAATTTTTGTTTTCGTGACTAACAATTTGAGAGTTCAACCTAAGTATGCAATGTTTAGGACATACAGTCGCAATAAATATTAACTTTTATTTCTTTTTCTGATAAAATTAGCCTTTATTCTAGTTGATTTCATAATTTTTCCATAATATTTAACTGTGTCTATTATGAAAGTATATTTGATAGCCAATTTTTAAAAGCTATTGTGAAATGGCAAATAATTTAGTTCATGATTTATTGTTTATGGTTGGGGCAGTGCAGTGGCTTATGACCTTATGATGGTCACATGTTGAACATTAAAGCTCTACCAGTTTGTACGCTCTTTTGTTTTTGTTGTTTTGTTTTGTAATTACTGAGGATAAGGGCTTTATTAATTTCAAGATGATTTAAATTACAAATTTGGTGCTTTTTAAAAAAAACCCTGGAATCCCTTCCATACAATTTGATTTCGTTATTAAATAGTAGGAATAGAAAAGCACTAGACTAAAAATCAGACTTGAGTTCTAAGGCTGAGCTGAGCCAGTCTATGACTTTGAGTAATTCGGTGTTTTGGAATCAAAATACTTTCTTTACAGTTACATAGTAATTATTTTCAAAATGTGTGTGTGTTTCTGTTTAAAATCCTGCAATCCTCTTAACCTTATCACTTTCGTGAAGGAGGCAATTGTGGTAGGGAATGGTGTACAAAGTTGGTTCTTTGACATATTTTTGGTGTATTATAAAGTACAAGAGGAAAAACTGAACACAGATTTGGTATTTTTATGAGATACAGAATTTAAAATAATGTAGTTGGTGGTACATAGACATATGGTAAACATGTTGTTGGCAGTGCCAGAGAGGTGAGGGCCCTTGGGTTCTCGGAGCTGGATTTATGCGTTGGGTACAGTGATTTTTAGATGAGAGCATAAAGGGACTTGAGAGCTCATCTTCTCCCTCTCATATTTTTTTCAGATGAGGAAATGAGACCCATAGAGAGTGTCTAGGGAAAGATCACAAAATTAGTGATGTTGCCGAGTTGAGTATCCTAATTCTAAGTATCTAAGCTCCCCAGCAGGCTTCTTTTCACATCTGGTCTCTAGTTCTAGAGACCTGAAACATAATACAGGTTAGCCAGGTGTTTATGAAATCAACTGGTTTAGATTTTTAAAAGTATACAATATTCACATTCATTCTTGTATATTTTTAACCCTTTTTTTCTAATAATATTGAATGTAATAATTATGTGGCAGTATATGCAGAGGACTTTGTATGCATTCATCTCTTCCAAACCTCTTAACAGCCTTATGAAGGTTTTTAATTCTAGTTTCTATGTTAAGTTATTGATTCTGTCATTATCTGTGTAGTACAGAGTCAGCTGTTATTTACCTTAATTTTACAGGTGAGACATTTAAGGAGAAAAAAAAAAGAATAGTCAGGAAAAATTAATACTGATCTGTAGGGAAATAATTTAATATTGTGTTAGAAATTCCTCCTGGATCTTTAAAAATTTTATTTGTCATATGTGAATCTTTAAATATATAAAGGAGAAATGGGATCAAGCCTCTGCTCTCCCGCATATATTTGTGTAGTCACTTACTGCTTTCTGTTAAGTTTTGACTCCTGTAAAACAGTACGAACACCCAGCATTTCTGCCTTACAGCATGGGTGCTTGCTTTGAAAATTAAAATTACTATAAAAATTCAAGGTGGAATTTTTAAAGCTGTGCCGTCTGTTGAACACAAGCCAGCATACCCTCCTTGGCTGAATACATTAGGGCATCTGTGCCTGTGCAGGTGTTATTTCTTCATCAAGCATCTGGACTTTTTCCGTGTCTACTGTGTGTGCTCCTTGAAGGTACATGGCTCTCAATTTCATACGGACTACTATATTTAAAGCCCTCAGGTGCCAAGATCATTACATTTATACTGATTTTTTAATTGTTTTTTGTTAGTTTTTCAATGGATTTTATTGAATATTAGTTATGCCATCTAAATTTTAATAGCTTTATTGATAATTTCACCCACCTTATCTTTTTATTAATAAATGCTAGAATATCCCCTTTCTGTTTTATTGTCTAGTAGTCTTTAAACACACACACACACAAATACTCGAAGATTCTTATTCATTAAGGAACTTTAATTTGCCTGAAAATGAGAATGAAGTTATCAGCTTAAAACTTTTTTTACATTTATTATATTTAGCAAGCTGTATGAAAGAGAGCTTCTGACTATATTGAATACCAAAGTTTATCCTAAGTGCCTAAGTTTGGGAGAATTATCAAACTTTATTTGCTAACTTTTTTCTTTACTGATCAAGTGGTTAAAAAATCTTGAGTAAGACAGATTTGATGGATTAAACCAAAGTTATAAATCTAATTTTTATATGACGAGCCAAGTACAGAAACAAGTTAAAAGGCATAGTAAATTGGTAAAACATACCCATGTAAAGTGTAACTTACTACGTTTGTAGGCAGCTTTCTTAAAGGGAAACTTTAAAAAATTTAATTAGAACTCTATTTGAAATTTGTCAACTGGAATCCCACTGAGTTTAGTTTATTAAGGACAAGGTGTGACTATAACATAGGTTAATTTTTTTTTAAACAGAAAACCCCAAATGAAAGTTGCATTTCTAAGCCTCTACCTTGGGAGGCTATGTGTATTATTTCTTGTTTGAAGTTGCCATAGAAGAAAACTTGACTTGTTCATTACACTATTGTTTAACACCTAAATGTTCTTGCTTAATCAGAAAATGTATTGAATATATTCCTTAGCTTGACCATTTACCTTATTATGTGATTCCAAATGGTTCGAGTTCTTCCAGAAATACAGAATTTTAATTCTCTCCGAAATTATAAAATTTGTTTTCATTGAAGTTTTTAAAAAAACAAAGCCATGTAGGTATTTTTATAGCAGATGTTTAAAACTGTGTTGAATATCCCTGAAATAAGCACTTAGCTTCCCAAGGTGACTAATTTGAAATGGATGGTGCTCAAGTGGTTAAGTTCTGATTTGTTTTCTTTAAGCTATCAAAGAGCTTTATGTTAACTTTCATATTCCCTTTTCCTGACATAATACAGAAAAAACAGATTACCTCTAGGCCTGATTTTATTTTTTTTATGACTGTTTATGTTCAAGTAAGGTGGGCCTGTCTTTGCCTTGGCCTGTGATGATAGCAGATATAAAATAAATGTAAATTCCTGCAACAGTCTCCAGAACAGTTTAATTTCCCATTCTTGTTCTCCACATATCAGGGAATTAACTATTTGATAATCAACTCAAGTCCACTAAAATTATTTACACCCATAAAATAGTTTGAGTTATATAAAATGCATGTGTTTTCTATTTTGTATTCCTCATAACCTGAAAAGAAATATTCTGCTCTTAGTGAAAGTACTTTTAAAAACTATGTGGCCCTGGCCAGTGTAGCTCAGTTGGTTGAGCGTGGTCCAGAGGTCGCAGATTCGATTCCCGGTCAGGGCACATGCCTGGGTTGTGGGCTGTATCCCCAGTAGGGGGCGTGCAGGAGGCAGCTGATGGATGTCTCTCTCTCTCTCTCTCTCTCCCTCTCCCCTTCCCCTCTCCCTCTCCCTTCCTCTCTCTAAAGTCAGTAAAAACAGTTTTTATTTTTTTTATGCCTTTTTAAAAAACCAAGTGAATTTTGGTTGTCATTACTGTTTTTTTTTAAATTTAGTCATGTTTATTATTCATAAAATGCTAGGATTGGAATGGATCCCACCCTGCCTTTGAAATCATAAAGATACATGCAGTGGCACTAAAAATAGGTTATACCTTTTGTAACCATGCTGTTAGTGCTGAAATTCTTTGTGGCTTAAGAACTCTAAGTTTCCTGTGTTTGTACTGAAAACAACTTTTTTCTCAAATATTCTTTCTCCCTCAAAAATGACAAGTTTTCAGTGGCTAAGGAGAGGAGGTAAAAATCCATTGTAGCATGGCAGATCTGCTTTATTGCTAATTTTGGTTTTATATTTTTGCTCTTTTGTTAGCCTTAAATCTCCTAGTTCTGTTAGCATGGAGATTGATAGAGTTTTCATTTAGGTAGAATATGCTTCTTATAACTAAACACGTACTATGGGCCAGTGTTCGTGTAGTGTATGGGTACCAAATTTTACATAGTTAAAGAAGAAGAAATATTTTTAAAGGAAAGGCAAGAAAACTAGGTGATATAATCTCTAGTTCAATATATTAGAGATGAATGACCCTTTAAATTGATAAAGTCATTTAACAGTGCTTTGGGGGCACCACAGACATATTTAAAAGAGAAAACAGTAAATAAATGAAGGCAGAGGGAAAAGTTAGAACTAAGAGGCTCATGGAAAAAGAAAATGAAAGTTCTAAATTCTGGTTCCAGTGTCTGGTTAAATAAGATTTTTCTATGCTTGTGGTTCTGTGTGGATGCTGGAAAGTATATGAGCAGCCTCCCTACGTTGTGTTGGTAACAGGTGAAAGATACACAAATGCATGTGCTTAGAAAGGAATTCTTGAGATGAGTGGAATGGGAGGTTAACTCCATGATCTCAAAGTTCCTCCAGCTGCACTAGCAGCAGCAGACATTTATGGAGCTAGACACTGGAATACAGGCATAAAGAAGATTAAAAAAAAAAAACAATCCGCAACATCACAGAGCAGTGATCTTCCAGTGCAGTGATTTTCAACCCATGTGCCATAAAAGGCACTCTAGTGTGCTGCAAGAATTTTTAAAACATGCAATGCCTGACTATTTAGTCAGGGGCACTGACCTCTTTCCCTTAGATTGTGTTGGCTGTTGTTCTTTCTAGTCAATATTGTTGTCAACAATAGCCATCCTGTATGAATGGATCAAAATTATACCTATATTTTTTATGAGATCTGCAAAAAATATATTTTTTGGTGTGCTACTGAATTTTAGGATTAGTTTGTGTGTTCCATGAGATGAAAAAGGTTGAAAATCACTGTGCTGGTGATCTTCATACCTGTCCCACCTCCCGCCCAATTTGCTCTTTGAAATGTGCACTTGAAGGATATTAAACGTTTCCCTAGGAAGGCATAATTGAAACTTCATAGAGGAAGAGTGTGGAATGAATGGAAAGCAGGAGTGGATTCAGCAATTTGGAATAAAAAAGGAGGTAACAAGGAGTGTGAGACAGAAGAAGAAAAAGATGGAAAGAATGAGCTGCTCAGATGAGGACTGAGTCGTTAGGAATGAGCCAGCAGGAGACTTCAGTCTCCTGTGGAGGAAGCTAGTATGTCCCAACTGTCATCCTGTACATTTGTGATGCAAGACAAGGAGAAAGCACGATTTTCACCTTTAATGCATAGCCTTAGGTTGTGCACCCTTGGTGTAAGACACTTTTTTTTTCTTCTAGTCACTGAAGTATATCTCCTAGTTCTCTAAAAGAAGCATAGTTCTCTTTCTAGGTCCCTGGATGCATGAGCCCAAATCTGAGGAATTTCTGCCTGTGATGTTCTTCCCCCAGGTATCCACATGGCTCATTCTCTCACTGTACTTTGGATCGCCATCTAAATACCAGCTCCATAGGAGAGACCTTCTGACAGCTCTCTCTGAAACAGTGGCATCTTTCACAGGTTGTCCCCTCCCCTCAACATTATGTATCTAATTGTTTCTGTCTTGTCTGCTCCCCTGCTAGAATGTAAGCTTCCTGAGACAGTGTTACAATCTGTCTTGCTTAGTCCTATATCCCAGCAAGTAGAAGAGTATCTAGCACATAGTAAGACCTGAATACATCCATGTTGAATATACATGACTAAACAAACTTGACATTAAACCAGAAAGATGTGTAGGGATGGATTGTACTTCTGTCTTTCCAGAGAAGGGAGATGTCAGCAGGTAGTGAGTGTTGCTAAGAGGGATGATAGCCCGCCCAGGTATCTTCTCCAGACAGGAAATCAGTTTTAAGATGGACAAGTACTTATGTATATGCAGAGAAAATATACCAAAAAAAGTGTTTTTAATTGTTGTCAGTCTTTAAGTTTGCTCTGAGACTTTGAAATGGATTACTTTTCAGAGACTCTTAGAACAACTCTGGTACATTCACCACTGAACAAATTAGGATAACCAAAGCTTGAGGGTGAAGAGTTTGAGGTTTGGCTTTGTTTAGTTTTATTTATGTTGCTCAGGATAGTAACCTTTTGTAACAGAAATTTTCATCTTTATGTTTTTCACTTTACAGATTGAGATTATTCTAGCAGCCGTCTAATGCATACATTTATGTAGGCTTATCTAGAAAGTCAGGCAAGAAGTAAATTTACCCACTTTCAGATAAGTTGTGTGTGTAATCTCTGAATACTCCAAGAAAGGAGAGGTATCTTATTTTTGCCTGAATTTCTAAATTATCTTTCTTCAGCTTATTGATATTTTGGATTTGACTTACACTATAGTTTTTTGACTTTATCTGTTGTATATAACAGCAATTCAGAAGGGTAGTAAAATAAATTATCTCTTCTAAGAGTTGTGGGAAGAATTCAACCTAATATGATAAAGATAGTACAGAAAAGAGAAAATGCAAGGTAAGTCAGTTTTAGTGAAAGCAAGAAAATCAGATGAGGTTATTTAAAAATGAACTGCTTTAGTGTTTAGAAGAAAAGTGGAGGGCCAATGACAGGGCTCTGGAAGGCGCCCAAAGGGAGCAGCCACGAAAGATACTGAATGAATAGCTGGAGAATTAGGAGACAACAATATTAAATTGGGGCAAGAGAGAGTAGTTTGTGCTGTCAAGTCAACAAGGGTAGAAGACAGCGAACAGAATATCACAATTATGAAAGGTGGTTGTTGAAGCCATTCCTCAAAATATGTAAACATTCTCAAGAGTCAAAGCCAGAGAAATCAATGAAACCCTAAATAAAACAGCATAACTAGTGATTAATTTATAATTTTTTAATTTATTTTTATTTTTAAAAATATATCTTTATTGATTTCAGAGAGAGGAAGTGAGAGGGAGAGAGATAGAAACATCAATGATGAGAGAGTCACTGATCGGCTGCAGCCCGCAGCCCGGGCATGTACCCTGACCAGGAATCAAACCCCGATCGCCTGTATCCTAGGTTGATGCTCAACCGCTGAGACATGCCCGGCTGGGCCAGTTTATAAAATTTTTTAAAAGAAGAAACCCTAAGTTTGAGAGTCTACCCAGTCTTTGAAATTTAGATTAAAATATTGAAGTGGATAGTAAGGAACACACTTCTTAGACCACAAAGACCCTGAGACTGGGCTTAGGAGTAAAGGCTGGGAAACGAGAGGGCATTAAGTTTATGTTCTCTGAGAAGCTAGCACAGCAGGAAACAGCTGGCCAGACCCTAGTTCAAACTCCTGTCACTTCAGTAGTCTCTTGAATGTGCTCTTACTTTTCCCTTCTCCCTTCTCAATCCATTCTTCACTCACTGCCAGACTAAATCTTCCTACAACACTGCTTTCAGTATTATTTCCCTGATCAAAAAATGTCTGAGGTTCTGCTGCTCACAGCACAGTGGTTCTGCATTTCCTTTCCACCACCACCCATGTGCCAGATGGCACACGGCAAAGAGCCGCGCGAATACCCCAGAACCCTTGAAGGATTTGGGTTATGCACGATTTCAAGCAACTCCATCTGGTCTGTCCTTTGTGCAAGAAAGCGAATCTGAGTATAAGCAAGGTTACAGGGACAGTCTGTGAGGTGCCTCTTTTTGGAATTTTTTTTTTTTTCATTATTAGTTTTGCAAATGCCTTTTCAAAATTTACAAAAATGTGTGTTCATTCCCTTCAGTAAAATTATACCAAGAAAAGTCCGTAGACTTAACTTTTATCACCTTTCCTTTCCTTTTTCTTCCTTCCCTTCCTGCCTGTGCCCCCCCACCGCACCCCCTATAAGGCATCCTGGGGTTGTTTGCTTTTATTTTATTTATTTATTTTATTTTTGTATTATTATTTTTAATATGTATAATTTTTATTTTTGTTTAAAGTATTACAGATGTCCCTTTTTCTCCCCAGTGACCCGTTCCCCCCTGTTCCTTCCCCCTCCCCAGTCACTCTCCCCACCATTGTCCGTGTCCTTGGGTTGTGCATATATGCATATAAATTCTTTGGTTACTCTCTCCCCCTCCACCCCCTCTCCCCCCTCCCTCTGACATTTCGTCAGTCTCAACTATGCTTCCATGTCATTGAATCTATTCTGCTCGTCAGTTTATTAAGTTCTTTAGATTCCACATATAAGCTTTTAAATAAGAATAGGACCATTATATTCCGGTTTCTCTGCAGCTTGCTTTTCTTGCCTAACAGTACACCCTGAACATCACTTCAGATCAACAGATGTGGATCCCATTCTTTCTAATAGTTGTACAATATTCCATTCAGGATGTTTCACGATTTTTGTCACTATAAACAAGGCTCCAGTAAACACCCTTTTCTGTGTATCCTTTCATATAGCAGCTTGTGTTTCTACCCATAGATTCCCCCAAAGTAGAGTTGCTGAGTCAAGAGTATGTATATTTACATTTTTTTATATATTAACTTCTTTTTAAAAAATGTATCTTTATTGTTGAAGGTATTACAAATGTCCCCCCCCCCCCAGTTTCTCCCCTCTGCCCTGCACACCCCTCAACCCAGGCCTTCACCTCACTGTGGTCTGTGTCCATGGGTTATGCATATATGCATATAAGTTCTTTGGTTAATCTCTTCCCACCCCCACCCCCTTCCCTCTGAGATTCGTTAGTCTGTTCCATGCTTCTGTGTCTCTGGATCTCTTTTGTTCATCAGTTTATTTTGTTTATTATATTCCACATATAAGTGAGATCATGTGATATTTGTCTTTCTCTGCCTGGCTTATCTCACTTAGCATAATACTCTCCAGGTCCCTCCGTGCTGTCTCAAAGGGTACGAGATCCTTCTTCTTTAAGCTGCATAGTGTTCCGTGGTGTAAATGTCCCACAGCTTTTTTATCCACTCACCTACTGGTGGGCACTTGGGCTGTTTCCAGATCTTAGCTATTGTAAACTGTGCTGGTATGAACATAGGGGTATGTATATTCTTTCTGATGAGTGTTTCAGGATTCTTAGGATATATTCACAGAAGTGGGATCACTGGGCCAAATGGTAGTTCCATTTTTAATTTTTTTTGAGGAAATTCTATGCTGTTTTCTGTAGTGGCTGCACCAGTCTGCATTCCCACCAGCAGTGTACCAGGGTCTCCTTTTCTCCACACCCTCGCCAGCAGGAGTCGTTTGTTGACCTGTTGATGGTGCCATTCTGACAGGTGTGAGGTGATACCTCATTGTGGTTTTAATTTGCATCTCTCTGATGATTAGTGACTTGAAGCATTTTTTTCATATGTCTCTTGGCCATCTGTGTGTCCTCTTTGGAGAAGTGTCAGTTTAGGCCCTTTGCCCATTTTTTAATTGGACTGTTTGTCTTCCTTTTGTTATGTTGTATGAGTTCTTTATATATTTTGGATATTAACCCCTTATCACATGTATTATTGGCAAATATAGTCTCCCATACAGTAGGCTCCCTTTTCATCTTGTTGGTGGTTTCTTTTGCTGTGCAGAAGCTTTTTAGTTTGATGTAGTCCCATTTGTTTATTTTCTCCTTTTGTATGTTTAAAATTTTAACAGATATTTCCAGTTTACTTTTTACAAGGATCACAGCAAATCACAATCTAACCCAGAAGTGTTTATACTTCTGTTTCCAATGAAAATACGTAAGTCATTACTAACAACTTCCTTGCCACAAATGCTAAAATTGACCACAACATAACAGTGTGTGGTATAGTTGAGGACTTGTGCAGTCTGGAACGGGGGCTCCCTCCTGGTTTAACGTTGTGTAACCATCTAGACCAGTTTAATACCCACTCACTTTGTATACTTTCCTTCATGTAGCCCAGCTCATTGCACCCTCTTCCTCATTAGAAGGTATCCTGTGGCAACTGCTAACCAAACAGTTCTTTATACTGAACTCAGTGATTAGCACATAGTAAGTGGCCAATAAATATTTGTTGAATTAATACTTTTTTTATATACAGTTCGTTTTCTTTTTGGTTAATCCTTACCCCGGAGGATATTTTTTCCGTTTACTTTTTTTTGGAGGGGGACAGAAAGAGAGGGAGAGGGAAAGAGACATTGATGTGAGATGTGAGAGAGACACATTGACTGGGTCCGGGGCTTGAACCTGCAATTCCGGTACGTTTCCTTGAAGAGGAATCGAACCCAAGACCCTTTGGTGCGAGGGCGGGCGCTCTAACCACTGAGCACACTGGCTAGGGTGCTCTTTTCTTTATATATTTCTGATATATTTCTTCAACTAGATTCATTCTTATGAAAAAGGAATGTTTTCATTAAGCACCTAGCACTTAAGATACTCAGTTTAGGTTGGCTAGTGGAATAAAAAACCATGGAGAAGAGGCAACAAATAGCATGGCCTTGCCTTTAATCATGTATTTTACTTCCTTTAGGGATAAATGCATTAACAGCAGTAAGAACAGCACTTGTGTTGAGCAGTTACTATATGCGAACAATTCAAGTTGCAAAAGATACAGTGGTGAGCAAGACTGATGTTACCTCTGTCCTGTGGCACTTATGGTCTATGGATGTTACATTCAAAATATTTGTAGGAAACATTAAAACAATGGTATCCAGTTTCAGGCTCTTCCCAGCAAAGGCTGTGTGATAGTTATCCATTCATTCAACATTTAATTAGTGCTTACTCTGGCAGGCACTGAAGGGGGAAAGCCCAGGGCAGCCAGACCTTTGCTGGGAGGGGATGAACTGGCCAGGGTGGTGCATGCTTATGGGTAGTAGATTTGTTTTCCTAACTGGCTTCACCACTGTATAGAAGCAAGGGACTAGATAGAGTGGTTAATGTTAGCATATACTCCAAGGATGTTCCTTTTCAGGTAAAGGTGCCAATGCCTATCACTACCCAAAACACAAACACTAAGAAGTATGCTCCTGTCATTGTCATAGAGCCACAGAACTCCAACTGGATCCAGTCTTTTTTTTTTTAATAATATATATATATATTTTAATTTCAGAGAGAGGAAGGGAGAGGGACAGATAGAAACATCAGTGATGAGAGAGAGTCATTGATTGGCTGCCTCCTGCATGCCCCTGCTGGGGATCAAGCCTGAAACCCTGGCATGTGCCTTGACCTGGTCAGGAATTGAACCCTGATCTTCTGGTTCATAGGTCGACGCTCAACCACTGAGCCATGCTGCCTGTGCTGGGTCCAGTCTTGATACCTGGTCCTCACTTTCCATATGAGGATACTAAGGCTGGTACAGTTAGTATAGCATTGTGGGTAAGAATTGGGACTCTGCACTCAGATTCTGTGGGTTTGAATCTGTTTAACAGCTTTGTGACCTCAAGGAAGTTCATAGCCCTAAAAACCCCCAGTTCCCTCCCCTTTAATATGGGCACCATGAGATAATGCATGTAAACCACATAGCACAGTGTCTGGCAGTTATAAAGCACTCATGAAATATTAGCTATAACTTTTAGTGAGTTGGCTAAGATTAGACAGCTTCTTAATGCCAAAGGTTCCTTCTTGAGGACTCTGTTCGCTGTGCCATGCCAACCTATTCATAAGCCTTTTTCATTAATTGATAGCTCTTAAAGTGACTTCATTACCATCTTAACTTTCAAACTAAGTACAGGTACACCTACACCTAATTTTATTGTGCTTCCTTTATTGTGCTTCTCAGATGTTGCATTTTTTACAAATTGAAGGAAAGACCCTCCACCAGCAAAAAAGATTACAACTTGCTTTACTGTGGTGGTTGGGAACCAAACCAGCAATCTCTTGGAGTAGACCTGTAATTATAGTTGTGTAATGGAGACTTTAACCTCTGGTACCATTATCTCACACACATGCACACACACACACACACACACACACACACACATTTTTGCAATAAGTTTGAAGAGGAACTGAAAAATGCATATGTGATGGATATTTTGTTGGAATGAGTGCTGAGTACTTCCCATCTGGCTCTCTTCCCCCTCTCCTCCCACCAAGTTCCTCTACTTGAAACTCTTAGGAACTTGATTAAGGTAAATTAGAATAAGACTGAAGGAGAGAAATCCTCTTGTGTCTTCACAAATTCTTGGGGTTTTATAAATAATTTCATTGCTTCTATTATCTGATCTCTCTATATATCTTTGGCTTCTTAAAGAAAATAGTAATTCTCTGAAAATCTTATTATAGTACAAAGGCTCTGTCTCTTCAAAGAAGGACTTTTAAAAATAGCTTTTTATGATTCAGTATGAATTAAATCCCACAATTAAAAGGACTTTACTTTCTGGGTTTATATTTTCAAATGCATAATTGTTCCTGTTCGTATCTAAACGTAAGTGCTCTGAAGCACCTTGCACATTTTTGAAGAGATCAAGTCACATGCTTCAGCCTTATTTTGCAAAGTTAAGTAAGGTAATTAAGGATTTGTTGAACACATCTCTTATTTTGATATCAACAAGGTTTTTCATGTTGGGGCCCATTTTTTAGAAGTAAGTTTTTGTTTCACTTTCTTTGCTTTCTTGAAGTGGATTTGTTTGGTAATTGTGTCAGGTAGTATTTGCTCTATAAGAAAACCACCCCAAAATGTAATAGCTTTAAAATAACAGCCATTTCTTATTCCTCATGAGTCATCAGGTCAGCTGGGCATTTCTGATCTGGACAGGCTCAGCTGATTTCAGCCGGGCTCCCTCAGTGTGCCTGTGGCAGCTAGCTGGTTGACTGTGGCAGTGAAGGCGGACAGCCAACCATGTCTCACTATCCAGCAGGGTCTCTGGAGCTGGTTCACAGAGGAGCAGCAGGGCCCCAAAAGAACCATCAGAAGCTTGCAAAGCCTCTTAAGGCCTAGGCTTGGGACAGCTCCCTTTTCCACCACATTCTGTTGGTCAAAGCCAGGCCACCCAGATTTGGGAGGAGGAGCTGCAAAGTTACACTGCAAAGGACATGACCATAGTGAGGAGTCTTTTTTGCAACCTGTCACAGTAGTTATAGAAATTGGGTGCATTTGAAATTCTCATCCTTTAGTTGGTGATATTCTAAGTGCTTATGAAACTTGCCCAAGCTGGGAAGGCTGAGTCATCAAAATCAAAAGGGTAAAAGCTTGGACTTTAGAGACTGAGCTTCACATTCTAGTTCAATCACTTTTTTCTGCACTTCTGTTCAAGTTACTTAACTTTTCTGATAGGCACTCACAATGTGTAATTTATTATAAAGAAAGGGCTAAGTACCTGCTAAGTACTAAAATAATTGCTTTTGTTAATATAAAAAATTGTTTTTATTCCTGTCTCCCACACTTTAGTAAAGGTGCAAGACCAAGCCACTTCCTTGGAATAAAAAGGAAGGAAGAGAAAGTGGGTTAGGGAAGGGAAATATTTGACTAATTGTGGCCTCAAAATGAAGTGACTGTTCACTGGAGTATTTTCCTCTAAGAAAAGAATGGCTGAGATCAAAATAGTTAAGAGATAAAAATCCATAGGTCTCCTTGGGTAGGATTCACTGTGATTCATGGGTTGAGAGTTGTAACTTTAGAAACAATCCAAATCTAGATTAAAAAAAAAAAAGAATTCTGACCCCTCCTAAAAACTAAATTTGGGAGTTGTCACACTTAGAAATCATGTATTACATGAGAAAGGAGAAAAAAAACACAGTATCATCTCACATAAACAGTTGTATATTGACTGCTTTTAAAAAATTAAAAGGGGCCACCTAGAAGTAAAATAACAAATTTATTTTCCTTTTGTTGAAAACAGTTGTCATGTTGGATAGAAACTCAACACTTAAGGGCACAGTAACATGGGATTAGCTTAAATCACTCAAAGAGCCAGATATTTCAGAATGTGCTCAGAAATGTTAACGAGCCCTGGCCTGTGTGACTCGGTTGAGCAACGTGCTGTGCTCGGAGAAGTTGCCAGTTTGATTTCCGGTCAGAGCACATGCCTGGGTTTTGGGGGCAATCCCCAGTAAGGGGCATGCAGGAGGCAGCGATCACTGTTTCACATCAATGTTTCTCTCTCTCTCTCCCTTTCTCTCTCTCTCCAAAATAAAATCAATGAAAATATTAAAAATAAAGTAAAATAAATGTTAACAAGTTTTAATTGCCTCTTGTAGGAGAGGTACCGGTAAGTGCTCTCAAAGAAGTAACAGGTAAAGTTGAACTACCTCTGGCATTAGCTAATCATGGGAATACAAGCAAGTTCGTTGATGGGTCTGCACCTTAGCTGCCTTTCATATTTAATAATTACACATTGTTCTAAGAAAAGAAAGTTTAGTTATAGCTTTTTGATTAATAACAAATAATAAAATATTTTAGTCTGGGCAATGAAAGTGTCTGGCTTAGAAGCCCATCTTTTTCTTTCTTTTTTTTTTTTTTTTTTAAACTAAATTGGTCTTTATATATTTCAATCTTTGATTTTCTTAAATCAACATTTCTCAGTTTCATTCTTTACAAAAACCATTTTCAACCATAAATCAAGGGTAACTAGCTTTCCCAAATATATTTGGGACTTACGGATATTTCCCCAAGACATTCAGTGCTCATTTTATGCCAATACATGTTTGCAGAACCAATAAAAATAGACTGTGCTGAAGGAAGAATTTGAGTTTGGAAGGACAGTTGGAAAGAAGAAAATTTTGACAGGCAAGTACAGTTCAGTGCTTAGAAGTGGAGGGTCATAAAGAGATGGCAGTGGTCAAAGAGTGTTTCTCCCCACTATCACCTGCTAATCAGGTGGGCCAATAAACATTACTGAGGACATTCCACCTGTGCAGTGCTGCAATTTGTGTTCAAGGGGAAGAAAGAAATCATATGTTCACTATGATCGAGAAGGTTCTTGTATCTGGCTGGGGAGACGATGCAAATACATGAAGTCATTAAGAAATCCAGGAGGTCAGAGGATGGATGATGAAGCAGGTGTGGGAGGAAGGTCAGTCCAGTGCATCAAGTGGTTCTTCCAGCCCCAGATTGACATTTCCTATGGGTCAAGTCTGTCCTGGGCTCACAACAACTCTGCAGATCCTGCCCTAAGGCTGACTTAAGGCAAGTTTCAAAAACCACCATATTGAGTCATGACCTTTCTGGGAGGTACCCCTGCCCTTTCCTCCAGGACCGGGAAGGCAGTGCCCTTCATAAACCTGCTTTGTTTTAGGGCCTATGAAAAAGAAGCCGCATCGGTGAAAGACAGCAGTTGAATACTGAGGGGTGTTTGTGTTTTAACAAGTGACACAACTTTAAGGAAGGAATGAAATTGTAATGATGGAATTTCTTTCAGGCATTTTACTTTTTTTGTTGAAAGTTAGTAAGCTAATTTGAGGCAAAAGAGCCTTTTGAGTGTACCTCAGTCGCAGCACCTATCTCATGTGCAGGAAGACAGCACTGTCTGTCTTTCTCATGGAGCAGTATCTGCCTTGTTTTTCTCCCTCCCCCATCATTGTTCATCTCTAGTCCTCCCTGCACCTTTTCTAAACACTATATCCTTAAGTCAAGAACTAGTGGTACCAAGTGCTTCCTGGGATACTTTAAGAAAAATATGGATTTCCACACATTTTGTCTCTTTCCTACCCTCACCCCTATTTAAGAGTTCTAGGGACAGAACCCAAGAATCTGAGTATTTTCAGAAACTCTCTAGAAAAGCACCCATGTTCAGAACCACCGCTCTATAAAGGACAGCAAGAATGCCAGTAAACTCTGTTGCCAAGGAAGTGGTCATGGAACTTGGAACCTCCTAACATGAGAAGCCCCCCATAGTCAAGTAGTCCATGTGCCCAGGCAACACAAGGATAAGCCAGAAGCAGCTGGGCAGGTGGGTTCTGGCTCTTTGTGCCCACTGTGTCTGACCTGACTTTCTCCTGAGGGAGAGGTCATGAGCCTAGGGGCGACATGGGCAGATGAAGACGTAGCTCTAGATGGAGAAGGGCAAGAGCTGTGACGGAGAGATTCCTGTGCAAGAAGTTAAGAGGCCCCCTTACGTCCTAGCTCCTTGGCAGCCCCCATGCCCTATCTGAGAACTTATCTAAGGTTCTTTCCCATTCTTAACAATCTAGTTCCTACTGCATTTGTGAGAAGGAGAAAGGCTGTGCTCTAACCCCCTTCAAGTTTTTATTTGATTGGTTGATATTAGAGAGGAAGACAGACAGAGACAGACATCAGTTGGTTGTTCCACTTACTTATGCATTCATTGGTTGACTCTTGTATGTGCCCTGACTGGGGACTGAACCAGCAACCTTGGTATATTGGGACAATGCTCTAACCAACTGAATACCTGGCCAGTGCCCCCCTTTCAATTTTTTTAATTTTTCAATTTATTTCTCCCACTGCCTTTGTGTGTCACATATAACCTTTTAAGCTTTCTGTAATCCTCCAAGTTTACTGACTTTTCTCCATACCTTTCAGCTTTCTGGCAGGTAATAATTTTTTCTAGTTTGCCTTAGAAAAATTCTAATTGGCACATACCTAATTTCATGGAGCCTCTCATGAAAGCTAACATTGAGGTTTTATGAAAATAGGGTAGAGCATTGTGCCTACTTTAAAAGGGGAGAAATAGCAAAAAGTTGCAAAGTACCAAACCCAGCCCTGTGTTTTGCATTCTCTCAAGTATTTTTCCAAAGACTATTATGAAATTAACACTATTTTAAAATAAGAATTTCTTCCTCTTGGTTTTCATAAAAAGCACTTTACACTTAAACTTTTTTTTTCCTCTTTCACTAATCAATTTAGCAAATAAGGCAGGTTTATGTGGTCAGTTCTCAGAGAAGTCTTGACAGAGTCATAAGTGGCAGTGTGTTATTATGACAGGTGCTACTCTTTTGATTACTTTTTATTTTTTTATACTTTTCTGGAAGTGGACAACTTACTGTTTGCCCTTGAACAATGTGAGGGTTGGGGGCCAAACCCCAGTGCAGTTGAAAATCTGCATGTACACACATTTTGACTCCCCCGAAACTTAACTACGAATAACCTACCGTTTTCTGGAAGCCTTACCGATAACGTAAAGTGGGTTAACACGTATTCTGTATGTCATGTGTGTTTATATACTGCATTCTTACAGTAAAGGAAGCAGAGAGAAGAAAATGTTATGAAGAAAATTCTAAGGAAAAGAGTCCGTTTACAGTACTGTACACATTTAATGAAAACATCTGCATATGAGTGGATCCAAGAGTTGAAACCTGTGTTCAAGGGTCAAGTGTACTTATAAATAAAAGTATATAATATTTAATTCTTTAAAATTAAAATATTTAGTAACATTCCAACTTGTAAATATGTGTGTGTATAAATTATGACTCTTAAAAATATATCATGGACATCTTTCCACTACATTCTAATAGCTAAATGGATGTACGTAGTGTATTTAACCAGACCTCCATTGAAGGGAATTTAGATTTTTTTTGATACTGCTTCATTTGGAGGAGGAGTTCATTTTCATGCCTCATTAAATTTAATGTATTTCTCAAATCCTCCACTCAATTAGTTCATCTGATTCTGAAGGGATAGTTGGTGTCATCTTGATCAGCCAACCATCTTCATAACAAGATTTGTTGATAAGTCCTGGAAGATTAATTTTTTTTGCTATTACAATGTATACCTCTCTGTGTGTATATACGTATATTTTTCCTCCTTACTCTTTCAAGTATTTCTGTAGGTTTAAGTCTTAGAAAGGTTTTGAAATTGTCTTAAGTAACATGAGAAGCATTAAATAGCTTTCTTTTAAAATTATGTCTTACCTGTATGACTAGCTTTCAGCAATTTGTTCTTCATAAAACTCCTGAGATCTTCAGTTTAAGAATAGGTGGGTGACTAGACTTTCCTCATGGAAAGAGTAAGGGTCTGTGAAGGGTTTTGGAGAAGTGTGTTCAAATGTAGCTGCTGACCTGATGTCAGCCTGGCGTCTGGCAAGGCATGTGTTGAATCTAGCATCTGCCTGCATTCCAGCATCCCCTTACGGAAATTTGTGGTTTCCTTCACTTCATGGTAACCATCCCAAGTTACAAGATGGGGCCTCTGAAAACAGGTAGAATATGAAGGCCTGAGGAGCTTGGGAAAAGAAGCATAATCTAGATACTCACTAAAACGTGACCTGAGAATCAAATCTCAGGCCCCAAATTCAGCTCCCTTCTTCTGCCTGCCTTTTTGACTCACCATAAGTCTTTAACCCTTTGGTGTCATTTACCCCCTCTGTGAAATATCTCCGCACTGGTGTAAGGCTAAGGTAAATTATTAATGATTTAGAACATGAGAACATTAAGCAATGTAAATAATGAACAGTCAACATCCTGAAGCGGCAATAAGGCAGTAGTATATTTTATATATTAATAATAGAGAGGCCAAATGATGCTAGAAGCTGAGCGACAGGGAAGAGAAACTGAATTTATGAACTATCTTGAAAACATATATTTCTGTATTACCATAGGAACCACATTTTTACAAATTATTTCATACATATAGAAAAAAAAATATATAACTTATATGTGTGACTTACAGGGTAATAAAACAAGCACTTCTTTGTACTCACTACCTAACATAAAGAGATCGTGACTATTACCTCTGTAGCTCACTGTATGTGCATCTTCCCAGTCATCTTCTCCCTCCTGACCCGTGGTGACTGAACTACTGAATTTTGTGTTTTTGCATTCTTTTGCTTTAAGATTCTACTACCAGTTTCCACGTTCCAGGCCCACCTCGAAGATACTGTGGGTTCAGTTCCAGACCATTACAGTAAAGCAAATATCACAATATAGCAAGTCATGAAGTTTCTGGTTTCCAAGGAAACAATGTACATGTCTTAATTAAATAATTAAAAAATAGCAAATGTTAATGGACAGTTGCTATTTTGAACAATGCTGCTGTAAAAGCGTCTCTCGATCCATGCTGTGAAGAGCACTGTCTTAGGGATTTGTGCCTAGACGTGGAATAACTAGGTCATGAGGCTCACACCTACAGCTTCTAAGTAATGCCAGGTTGTTTCCCAGTAGTGTGGTAAGTATTCTTTTTGCCCCACATCCTCACCAACGTGGGAGTGCTAGTCTTACTTTCGTGCTATTATGGTCGGTGTGAGGTACAGTTTGGTTTTTCATGGTACCATTTAAGTAGACTTAAGAAATATTTAGAAATGAAGGCAGTTTTTGCATTTTGTTTTAATGAAGAAATTGAGAGTAGGCCTTGGAATAAACATCGGTTACAAAAGTGGCTAAAAGGAACTCTTGTTTGGTATCCCGGAGCCCCTCTGCCTCATTGAATATAAAACCAGCGTGTTAAATGATGCATGTGCGGTCCAGAGGCAGAGTAGTGATTGTGCTTGTTGAACAGAATGATAGTAAGCTATTTCTGAACAACTGGGAAGGGACCCTGGTTGTGGCTCAGTTTAGCCTCCCCAAACCTTATATGCTAAAACTTGCAACAAGGTTTACCGACACATATTACCTGAGCAAGGTGGTCACCAGCTCATGATAAAACACGGGGCCCCTGCAAGAAATTTTGAAATTTACTGTTTAGTGTTAAATGAGGGCCCAGGAAGAGAGCTGGGAAGAAGGTTGAAGAGGATCAGTCAGCGGTTTGCGGGGAGGCAGAACAATTATTAAAGAAAGGGGAAAAAAGTGATTAGTATTTTAACTTAGCAACAGTGGTGCAACAGTGGCACCGATAATGGTAAGTTATAGTCACACAGAGCTCTGCCCATTTACGGAACATTCACATTTGTGACCTTGTCTAATGATAATGCTGAAGGAAAAGTATAATTTACCACTGCTTTATTAATAAAGAGAAAAAAGGTAAGAGAGGTGAAACAGGTGGACCAAAGACACCCATCGAGGAAGTGACAGAGGCGGGGTGTGTCCTCGGGGTTCTTCTTGCCAAGACCATGGCTCTTTGGCTTCTTAGTTTCCTGCTTCCTCAGCACTGCAGCTGCATGTAGTTTCTGCTGTGGGTGATGAGTGTCAGCAAGCACACTGAGCACTCATGTGTCCTGTTAGGACTAAAATGAAAAGGCTATATTCCTGCCCGGGAGCTCACACTCTTACGGAACAAGGGAAAAGACTGATACAAAACAGGAAGAGACCAAAATGGTTTCTAATGAAATGCTGGGCTGTAGTAAGATTCTGCTTTAGTTATAAATCATAAGCAAGGGTACATTTCAGAATGGAATAAAAATGTGAGAGTGTAAAAGGAAAGTAATTTTCAAAATTCAAATCGTTTTCTGTTAAGAAAGCTTAACTCTTCATTCTGATATTTAAGGTATTACTAATTTGTCTGATAACCTCAGGTAACCACCTGATATAATGGATGATGTACATATAATGAAGAAAACCCCACATTTTACTTTTAAAGAGAACTTCTGAATTCAAAATGAAGTTTTTCCCTTTAGTGATCTTTGGTCAATTAAGAACTCGGTTATCACAGTAAGACTCCTAGACCACATTTAATTTTCTATATTCCTATACTTTTATTAATAGTCCTCCATGCCTTGCACCTTTTTGTGTTCTAAAGAACCCATGGACATTTTTTTTCTGCTTACAATAATGATAATGTAGTTTATTACTTTTTAAAATTTATCTTTATTGTTGAAAATATTACAGATGTCCTCTTTTTTAAATCCATGGACATTTAAAGGTCAATTTAACAACAGCTTCATTCTGAATTGATACATCTCCAGGGTCAGATTGCCTTCACTCTTGGATACTGAGTTTCAACCATTTATAAGTTCTTGATCATTTGCTTTTATATAGACCTAACTTCACTTTTTTTAAACATTAGGGTCTTTTTTTCTTTAATTGCTATTTTGTTGAATTCTTTTTATTGAATTTGAGAGCGAGAGAGAGAGAGAGAGAGAGAGAGAGAGAGAGAGAGGGAGAGGGAAACATTGTTCTACTTATTTATGCATTCATTGGTTCTTATATGTGCCCTGACCAGGGATCAAACCCAAAACCTTGGTGTATCAGGACAGTGCTGTAACCAACTGAGCCACCTGGCCAGGGCTCTTGAATTCTTGAGAGTGAGTAAAAACTTCCAAGTGGGAATCTTTGGGCTTCTGTATCTGTCGTGAATTTGAGCAGAGGTAATAGCCTGACGCCAGACCCATACAACCTCAGTGAAATGTCAGTCATTGCGAAAGCCTGGAAGGAGTAGTGTGTTCTAATAGACAGATCCGTAGCCAGTGTCCTTAATATAACAGCTACATGTCTCAAGACTCCTTTTCCTAAAAATGCAGCGTAAGAAATTCAAGTTATCATTCTGCTCCAGAAGAGAGATTAGTCTCAAATCAATTTATTCCTTCATTTTAAGCAAAGGTAGCTAAGTAGTAATGACATATTTATAATTAGTGAATTTTGAGAAGGATGATAATGTATGTTACTCTACAGAATCAACATTTTATAGGTCTTTAAAAAACAAAAAGTCAGTAGGCTCCCTCTGCCTGGAGGCTATGCAAGGGGTACTGTCTTGTCATTGGTGCCTGGCTGTCAGCCCAGATGACATAAGGAGAATAAGCTTAATAAGTTGATCACATCCTCGATGTGTTTCAGAGCTCTTTGGGCATCTTATTTTCGAAAAGATACCAGAAACCATCTTTTGGGGGGAGGAAAGAGAGATTGGAGGGACTGTTAGGAAGATCCATTGAGCTGCTTGAGTATTGTAATATCTTAAACCAGAGAGCCAGGTTCCATTTAAATCTCCTCTTGCATTTTTAACTTTGTTTATTTTAAAAAAAATACACCTCCACTGAAATTCATTATTAGGCAAGTGATTATCATAACATTTTTTACAAATTGTATTACTGTTTAATCCTCATAATGTGGTGAAATACTTAGAGCGAGTTTGAATTATCCCTGTTTTTCTGAATGAGGACACGGGTTCAGGGAGATTAAGTGGCTTGGATGTTACTGCAGCAGAGTCAGGATTTGAAACTAGGTCATGACTTCTGATTCTGGGCCTTTTCCACTAAAGTGCTGTCTGCATAATAGAATTATACACATGAATGTTTACTTCTCATGTTTTTCAGAAGTGCATGTATTTTGTAAATTAAGGCATTTCAAAGGAGGTTTTTCATTTCATGGTTTTCAAACACCTTCATCCACGCTCCCTTTGTAAGCTTTTGTGAACACCTTTTATCTCATCTTACAAAGAATCAAAAGACTGGTTCGTGGTCAGATTCCTGTTCCAAGGAGAAAAGGTTAGCAAATCGCACAGGCACAGGTGTGCTCACCGCTCTCTCACAGAGTTAGCTACTCACACGATTGAGTAGAGCCTCTGCAGCAGGCTGCACGTAGGACCTTATATCACCAAGTTAGTTTTGAAGTCCTGGATCCCAAGCTCAAAGCCAAAATCAGGTGGGCAATGTCCACAAAAGAAACAGCCTTTAAAAAAGTTGTAAAAACACTGATGTGATGGCATTCAAATTTCCTGAAAGCCTTATATCCAATATGGTTAAACTCCTCTCAGAAAAGAGAAATTTATTTGAATTGCAAGATCTTAAAGATGTCTTAAAATTGGTGACTTTTGAAGTACACTCTAAACTTGAGACTGATACTTAAGCATCCCTTTGCCACCTGATTTGATACTGTCAAAATGAACGAAGAATTAGAGCTCTAATAAGTTTGGAGTACAACATCCCCAAATGATACTAATATAGTTTTACACGACTGGTTATGTTTTCCTGTTAATAGAGTAAATTTAGAATAGGGTTTTTCAGCCTTAGCACTACTGACATTTTGAACTGGGTTACTCTTTGTTGTTGGGAGATACTCTGTTCATTGCAGGATGTTTAGCGATATACTTGGCAATCATTAATTTTACTTTTTGTCTCTCTGAACATTTGCCCATGCTGAACATTTCATATAAATGGTATACAGTGTGTCCTTTTGTGTCTAGATTCTTTCAGTTAGCATGTTTTCAAGGTTCATCAATGTCTCATTTAATAGTACTTCATTCCTTTTTATGACTGAATAATATTCTGTTATATGAATATGTCACATTTTGTTTACTCATCAGCTGATGGACATTGAGGTTGTTTCCCCTTTCTGGCTATTGTGAATAATGCTGCTATGAACATTCATGTACAATAGTTCACCCATATCCATGGCGGGGGGTGGGGGATACATTCCGATACCCCCAGTGGATGCCTGAAACTGAATAGAACCAAACCCTCTACATATTATGTTTTTTCCTCTCTGTATATACCTATGATAAAGTTTAATTTATAAATTAGAGTAATAGATTAAAAACAATAGCTAATAATAAAATAGGGCAATTATAATAATATGCTGACATAAAAAGTTAGGTGAATGTGGTGTCTCTCAAAATATCTTATTGACTGTACTCACCTTTTCACTTAAAGGAAGCACTTTATGGCTTCTCTTTGACATATCTGAATTGCCAGAGTCATTACTCTGGTCCTTTCAGGCTATTTTAAAGCAAAATAAGGGTTACTTGAACATATGCACTGTGATACCATGACAGCTGATGTGATAAGCGAGAATGCTACTAAGTGACTAATGGGTGAGTAGCGTATACAGCATGGATACTCTGGACAAAGGGGTGATTCATGTCCCAGGTGGGGTGAAATGGGACAGTTTGAGATTGCATCACACTACTCAGAAAGGTGTGTAATTTAAAACATTTATGTTTATTTCTGGAATTTTTCATTTAATATTTTTGTTCTGAGGTTGAGCACGGGTAACCAAAACCATGGAAAGCAGAACCAGATAAGGGGGACTACAGTACAGGTTTTTGCGGTGACCTGTTTTTCATTTCTATTTCATAGATACCTAGGAGGGGAATTACTGGTTCATATGGTAATCCTTCTGAGGACTTGCCAAACTGTTTTGTACAGTGTCTGTAGCATTTCCCAGCCCACCAGTGATGTCTGAGAATTCCAGTCTCTCCACATCATTGTCTATACTTGTTACTGTCTATCATTTTTATAATAGCCATCTGAGTGGGTGTATCTCATTTTGATTTTGATTTGCATTTAGCAAATGACTAATGATATTGAGCATCTTTATACAGGGTGGGGCAAAAGTAGGTTTACAGCTTATATGGCAAATGGTACAATAATTAATAAAAAATAATAAAAGAATAAACTTTCACATACAACTGTAAACCTGCCTTTGCTCCACACCGTATGTGCTTCTTGGCCATTTCTATATCTTTGGAGAAATGTGCCCATTTTTTAATTGGGTTGTATTTTTATTATTGTTTGTAAAAGTTCTTTATATATTCTGAATACCAGACCCTTATCAGATACATGATTTGAAGATATTTTCTCCCACTCTGAGGGTTGTCTTTTCGCATTCTTGATAGTGTCATTTGACTTACAAAAGATTTTTATTTTAATGAACTCCCAATTTATGTTTTCTTCCACTGATGGTGCTTTTGGTGTCATATCTTTAAGAAAAAGTTGCCTAATCCAGGGTCACAGATTTTCACCTGTGTTTTCAGATAAGAATTTTATAGTTTTAGCACTTATGTTTAAGTCTTTGATTCCTCCTTAATTTTTGTATGTGTTCTGAAGTAGGGGTCAAACTTTATTCTTTTGTATGTGGATACGTAGTTGTCTCAGCAACATTTGTTGAAAAAACCACAGCTGACCCTTGAACAATGTAGGGGTTAGGGATGCTGACCCACTACACAGTCAAAAATCTGCGTATAACTTAGGACTCCCCAAGAACTTAATTTCTAACAGCCTACTGTTGACCGGAAGCCTTCCCGTAACAGTCAATTAACACGTTTTGTATGTTATTTGGATTGCATATTGTATTCTTACTTTAATAAAGTAAGATAGAGAAAAGAAAATGTTACTAAGAAAATGAAAAGGAAGAGAAAACACACTTACAGGATTGTATGTATTTATTGGAAAAAAACCCATTTAATTGGACCCTTGCAGTTCAAGCCTGTGTTGTTCAAGGGTCAACTGTAGTTCAGATATAACCACAGCATAATGTTGTAGAAACAAATCACCATATGCCAGTCATCATTAAAAATATAAGTGAACTAACTCTCCATTTAAGAAAGAAAAGTTGTCAGGCTCTATAAAAAACAAGACTCTTCTCTTTGTAAGAGATACACCTAAACCTAAGGATAGAGAAGAGTAGAAAGGGTAGAAAAAGATCCACACACAAATGTTAAGACTTTCTCCATAAAGCTATAGCAGTTAAAACAATTTGGTAATGATGCAGGGACAGTCAAATAGGCATGCCACCCAAGCTCTGCCACTTAGTCGCACTCATGTCAGACTTGAACTCTGAAGCTCGTGAAAAAAAGCAGAATAGCAGTGGTGTTGGTGATAGACGTGGTTGCAGTATTTTCAAGTTCGAAAGTGGCAAATTTGTTGCTTGGTGGTGGCAGCGGTAATTTCCTCATCAGACCATTTCTGTATTGTTATTTTGAATGTTTTTCTTGGAAGATTACCTGGAGCTAGGGATTCTGTGAGCTACCTTGTATCTTTAAACAAACACCCCCCTGCTGTGCTCTATCACTCAGAGTCAGCTTCTATCCCTTGCCCCTAAGAATTCTCACTGGTACAAAATGTGGTTTCCTAAGAGAAAGGAGAAAATCCCTTCAAGGCATTTGACTCAGGACTGCTAACTGGGACCCTGCCATTCTGATTATTCCTCCAAAATGGGGGCACATTTTCTTAATTCTCTACTTTGCAATGATTTGAACTCCATTTGCTAGCAAAATGCAAAAGATCAGGATTTATGTTCAGAAATACCGTTGACTCTTGAACAACGCAGGGCTTAGGGGTATCAACCCCCAATATAATCAGAGATCCACGTATAACTCGTCAAAAATTTCAGTTGTCCCTCAATATCCACAGGGGATTGGTTCCAGGACTCTATGGATACCAAAATCCAAGGATGCTGAAGTCTCTTATATAAAATGGTGCAGAACAATGCATACAGTTGGCCTTCTACATCCATGTATCCCCAACAGCTGACTGATAATGTTTTCAGTCCATGGTTGAATCCACAGATGTGAAATCTGGGGATACAGATGACTGACTGCATTTTTTAAAAATTTGCATATAAGTGGACCTGTGTAGTTCAAACCCACATGTTCAAGGGTCAACTGTATTTATTCTCTCCACTGAATGATTTTAATACCCTTGTTGAAGTAAACAGACCATAAATGTATGAGTTTATTTTTGGACTCTCAATTCTGTTCCATTGATCTATATATCTGATCTGATGCCAGTACCACCCTGTTTTGATTACTGTATCTTTGTACTAAATTTTGAAAATAGGAAATGTAAGTCCACCAACTTTGTTGTTTTTTCAAGATATTTTGGCTATTCTGTGTTTCTTGCAAATCCTTTTTTTAGGATCTACATGTCCATTTCTGAAAAATGGCTGTTGGAATTTTAATAGGGATTGCGTTGAATCTGTAGATAAGGGAGTACTGCAATCTTAACACTATTAAGTCTTCCAATCCATAAACACAGGATATCTTTCCATTTGTGTAGATCTTTAATTTCTTTCAACATCGTTTTGCAGTTTTCAGTATACAACTCTTGTACTTGGGTTAAGTTTATTCCTAAGTATTTAAACCTTTTTGAAGGTATTGTAAATTTGTTTTCTTAATTTTATTTTCAGATTGTTTATTGCAATTGTGTAGTAATTTAACTGATTTTTATGTGTTGATTTTGTATCCTGCAACTGCAGAACTCATTCATTAGTTCTAGTAGGCTTTTTAGGTAGATTCTTTATGATTTTCTATGTGTAAGATCTTGTCATTGTAAGTAGAGTTTTCTTCCTTTCCAATTTGGATGCTTTTTTATTCTGTTTCCTGCCTGGTTTCCCTGGCTAGGACATTCATTGTGAAGCTGAATAGCAGTGGTGAGAGTGGGCATCTGCAGCATCTGTCAGTTTACAGTGGAGACAACCTGTGTTGAACTTACACATATGTAACTTGGAAGTCACTCTGCTTACTATTTATCAGTCGCTTTACAGGAGTCCTTTCATGAGATAACAGAAAACATAAACCATCCATAGGTAGAAGGGTATCATTAATGTGTCATTAAATTTCAGAGGTAAGCCCGGCTGTGGTGGCTCAGTGGTTAAGCACTGACCCATGAACCTGGAGGTCACGGTTTGATTCCTGTCGGGGCATATGCCAGGGTTGTGGGTTCCATCCCCAGTAGGGGGCGTGCAGGAGGCAGCTGATTAGTGACTCACTCTCATCATTGATGTTTCTCTCTCTCTCTCTTCCTCTCTCTGAAATCAATTTAAAAAAACAACATATAAATAAAAAAATTAAATTTTGTAGATAAGACAGTGCCTGGTACCAATTTTGGCATCTGATTAAACACCATATTTCTTTATTTTCATGTTGACATTGTTTCTTTAATGTGACAAAAGAAAATTTTAAGTTAATGAGTAACGATAAAAGTCTTAGAGGGTCCTGAATATTTTGTGTTTCTAAATAATTTAACAGTGATCTAGTCAGCTACTCGCACAGAAATACAATTGATAAGCGTGAAAATGTCATTCTCTTTTAAGTTACCATCTTGAATTAAAAAAAATGGATTGATAGTACAAAAAGTTACAGAGAAAGAACTTACATATCTTTCAAAACTGACTCTTATACAAGGCATTAGAAGTAGTTTTACTAAGTTTATAAATAGTGGTAGCTATTAGAACTCATACATTTGGTATATTTCAAAATTGGGATCAATTATTGTGCTATGAAAACACTTTGGTTAATTATTCTTTAACCATGTGTGTGAAAACTGGTTTTTCTTTTGCAACCTAGTAGTGTTTGTGTGTGTTAAACAGTGGCTTTTAAATTTGTAATCACTCAACAAACTGACTATACCACAAATACCACTAAGGCAAACTGTGTGCATTCATATAAGCTCTTTCTATAAAATGCATAGGGCTCAAATCTTCATTTTTAAAATTCATATGTGGGTTTTATTTTCTTCACTAGAAATAAAAGTTTGATTTTTAAAAATCCAAGCTGAGGAAACAGTTGTGTACATTTCTCCGTTAGCAGTCTTGACTGTAAGCCATGTGGCCCACTCATTAATAGAGGCATCACTTCAGGATTTGTGAGTGGCAGAAGTCATTGAGTAATTTGGGAAGTAAGAGGGGAAAGCCTTTGTTGAGGAAGATTCTAAGGCACTAGCGGACAGAACAAGCAAAAATGTAAAGATTCGTTAATAGGCACTCAAAACATTTTTTTAAATGAATGAATGAATGAACTTGGCTTATTGAGGGACTCAGAAAACATACTGACTGGAAGAGGGCTCCTGCAAGAAACTGGTGAGAGAGATGCGAGTTCAGGTTTTGGTGGGCCTTGTTAGAGTTTGGGCTGTATTTTTACAAGGAGAAGATTTGATTGAGGTTTAGAAATGAGGGTTGGGGCTGATAATGGAGACAAAGTGAGGTTTTAGGACAGTGGTTTCCAAACTCTGTTTAAATACAAAGTTTGAAGGTGGTGTGAGCCTGACATTCCAATTTCAGTTTTACTGGCTTTATCAAAACAGCCTCACTGATCTCCCTGACTGCTTCCTGTACAGCTTAATGTTATAAATTTAAATGTATAAAATGTGCTTTCTCAATATAATACCACTTTATCTGTTTTCTATATTGGGGGTTCTGCATAAAGTTTAATATTTTAAAAGAGAGCATTTGGCTGCTAGGGTCTTGAAACTTGTTTTAGGAGAAATGGATTAGAGCAGGTTAAAAAGACAGGAAAAGAGAACAGTCACAAGGCTCTGTGTTCAGAATTCTTTGCTAACATTTACAGTAGCATTCCTTCCATAAATATTTAATGGTACCAGATAGTAAATGGGTATAATGGCTGAAGTGTTCAAAGGATGCCATCATATTAATGACTTGTGATCAGAATGGCATGATGGCTGTCCCTCTTCCAAATGAAATCCTTTACTTGTGTGGAACACTTCTGTTAATGCAGATGTCCCAGGGCCTGTCTGCCTTTCCCATGTCCTCTTATGACTTTTCACTGCTGAGTTAACATCTTTGGTAGGGAGTCCTCTACATACTAAATGTTAAATAATAATGTCAAATGTTAAAAACATTTGAAGGGATGAATAAAAAAAAACCACTTTCAGTTATACAAATGTTTGGTTTATTGGGATGGGGAATGAGAAGAGCCCCTGATAAAAATGGATGTGAAGAAAAGTGGTATCTGCCTTCCTTTCCTTGTAGCCCCATTTAGCCTAATCTAACGCACTTCACTGAAAAGCCATTTCATATTCAGTAGCACGCAGTGACCTAAAGACTGAGATATCTTAACTTGGCTCTTTTCAGGTGAAAAAACTTCATTTTGCTTAAGTTTCTTCTTGTTTATCTCAGGTTTTCTCATTAACTATTAAATCAGAATTTCAGAACTAGTTTTAGATCTGGAAGTCTAACAACTAAGAGAAGGTGAGGCATGGGGAAAGATGGGGAGATACTTGAGAAATAGATGGGCCACCTTAAAACTGGAGAAAAGCAAATTAGAATAAAATAATGAAGTCATGTTTTTTTCACTGAGGACAACTAATATATTGCCATAGAATTTTCTTTTTTTATTGGGTGTTAAAAATATTATTTTGAAGATACTACTCTGAAAGACTTTCTAAAAGGTAATGGGGGAGGTGAAGAAGAGAAAAGAGGGAGCATGGTATTCCCCAGTCTGTAGTGAGTGGTCTCAGTCTACACCGCCCTTCTGTAGTTCAGCTACAAGCTGAAGATTACAGAATTCTTTTTAAATTTTTTAATTAGAGAATTATTTTTCACTCACTAGGTACAATGTGCATCTTTTGATTTTCTTCAGTTTCTTTCTCGTGTTGTGATGATCAGTTTTGTATAAAGTTCTGTTAACTTTTGTTAACAAAAGTGTTTTTTGTTTGTTTTTTCCATTAGTTAAAATTTAAAGGGATAGCGAATGTTAGAAATTTATCTGGAAATGAAACTGTTCCTATAATTATATTTATCAACCTACGAAATATGGATTTTCTTTGTCAATACTATGGGTAATCTTAGCATCAGGCTATTGATCATTGTGTTGACAAACCAACTTGCTTTCCTGTAGCAAATGCACTGGGAATGCATTACATTTATAAAATAAAACTTACAACCTATTTAATGAATAGTTGATGATTTTTAGCCCTTTGGATTTAGAAATGACTGAAAAAGTGAGGTAGTACCACTTCCTCAGCATTATTTTGAAATCCTGTTTATAAACTATGTAATTTCCCAGGCCATGAGTCTGGCACCTTTCTAGATATTAACTTAAAAACAAAGATATAATTTTATTTATTTATTGAAGTCTAATTTAAACCCCACATCCCAGTGAGAACTTAGAAATAACATGCATTCTGATCTATAGCTAGTCCCAGTACTCTCTGGGTATATCGCTTCTTTTTTGTGCTCCTAAAAAAGAAAATTAACCTAAGTATGCTGATTATTAACACCGCCACCCCACCACCACGCCAAAAATAAAAATAAAAAAATTAGAAAGTAGTATGGGATAACTTAGTGAGTTATTTAATATAATTTGCACACCTTTTTTTCAAGAAACAGAAATTATGAGAAACACAAAAAAGTAAAAGACATAGGAGAAATATTATTATAGGACCAAAGGTTGCAGAAACTAAAATTCCAAAAACTGTTGGACATAATGGATTTAAAACACACAGGGGAAAAAACAAAACAAAACAAAAAAGGAAAAACCAACCCAGACTAGCTCTGAGGGTCTAAATAATCATATATTGTTAATAAAACAATTTGCTCTGCCATTTGGCCTCCGGAATTATGTCACATTGCTGAGATACTAGAAAATGGCTGTCATGAAATTATTTGTTTAGGGTACTGTAAGAGTAAAAGGTCTCTAGAACCCACTGAAAAACTGAAGTTAAGTCCCACGTAATAATGCTTTCTGCCTGTTTCAGAGTAGCCAGCTTCGGATGTTTCCATGGTGTAATAAGCTTAATCTTTCCAGAGAACATTGAAGGTTTCTGTGGTTGTCATTTCTTTGCCACAGATGTACTTTTGGTTCCTAGGGCTTTTGAGCTGGGGTTCTTCAAGATGCTTGTTGAGTTGGTTCTGTGATCAAGTTGATGTTGATAGAGACAGCCTGAGACATTCCCTTTTTATGTCTGTCACTCATTTTAACACTCATTGAACACACTGAGTGGAAGATATATTCTGAACTTTTCAGTAGTACCTGATGTCAGTGATGGCGTGTAACCTTGGGAAGACACTTAGGAAATAGCTATAGTAGACAAGTTTGGTCCAAGAGCAAAAGGTTTTTATCACTCAATTATCCCTGAACTGACCATTGGGGGGGGGGGGCTCTTTAAGGGCCAAGCAGCAAACCTGATTTCTGAGGGCAGACCAGGAATCACTTATTTGAATCATTGTGTTTTCTTACCCACTTCTCTTACGATATTCTGAGTTCATTTTTCCTGTTTTCTATTCCTTCTCTGGACATCCGATTTCTCTTGTTATGCTCAGTCTTTATGCTAAATATTGCTTATTTAATGATGTCAGTCTAAGTTCAAGTCCATTTTAGATAGATGTTGTGGCATTTAAAAGTTGTATTAAAAAGGTACTTAAAATGATTAGAGGACATCACCCATTCCACTGATAAGCTGTTATTTTAAGATTATCTATGGAGGGGTGATTATTTCACTTAAAAATGCTGAGATTATGGAAACTGGATTGGAATATTTTGGAGCAGTATGAACAAAATAGATCCAGAGACATAGAAGCAGGGAACAGCTTGAGGAATCTCAGAGGGAAGATGAGGGCGGGGGTAGGTGGGGGGTGGGAAGAGATTAACCAAAGAATTCATATGCATATATGCATGACCCATGGACGCAGACAGCAGTGTGGCGCAGGGGTCAATGGGGGGAAAGGAAGACATCTGTAATACTTTCAGTAAAATAAATTTAAAAAAAATAATACCTCTGAGAATTTAATCAAGCTTATAAACCCCTCTTTCTGTGTTGCTGTGTCTTGAAAAGACGGCGCGAGTGAGTCTGTAGGCATTCCTTCTCCGGGGCGTGATTGGTAGACAGGGAGTAAACAACTTACTGTAAATGGGCGCCGGGCCAGCTGGCTTCAGGCAGCAGCAAGCTTGTGATCTGCAGTCAGGGTTAGGAAAATGCCTTTTAACTTGTTCATTTCCGCTTCTTTAAACATGGGAAAAAGGCACAATCATACTAATTTATTAAGTGCCTTATAAGATCTTTTAGGGCTTGCAGGGTCTTCTAGGAACCCCCCCCCCCCGGAAATTATTAGTACTCTTTCAAATGGATCTGAATACCTCTCACAGAATGACAAGTTTTTAAAAGGAAGTTTTAGTCAAGAAAAGGAATTTTTCAAACTAAATTGGTTTGCCCCCACCCTGTCTGATTTATTTGGGATTATATTTTGGAGTTTCTCTGACCTACTTTCAATGTATTTAACTTACTGTCCAACACTACTTTCAGATAAAACCAAAAAAATCTTAGAAAAGAGGAAAAGACCTTCCCTTTTTCTTTAAAGATGGATTATGCTCAAGGCATCTGTTCGGAGCTGGTGAATCACTGAAGCTCCTGAGGCAGCTGTCATCCATGTATGAAAAGGGGAGGATGCTGAACTCTGAACAATTTTTCATTGAAAAGCTAATCAAGACCTAATGGTATTAATAAATGTTCTGTTACATTGTATCCACACCTCAAAAAATGCTTGTGCTTAGTTTTTTGTTTTTAAATTAAGATTAGAACAGTTTTGTGGAATCAGATTACTAATTGGAAGGTTTCTAAAGGATTTTTGCAAATTTTTATGTCCTTGTAAATAGTATTAAGGAAATTCTGTTCAGATTAAAATTTATTTTAAAGCATTAAAATCTAAGAAGAATGGTTTTAACAATAAAGCCTTATTATATACTTAAAACTATCACTTGAGAATGCAGTAATATAGTAGTTCAAATCCTTCACCTTTAAACACTTTAAAATCTTTTCCGTGTCTGAAAGTCTTTCAGGGTAGCGTTTAACTGCATGATGTGAAATTCAATTATTAAAACAAATTAGTAAGTTTTCTTTGGCAGAAAAAGATATTTATTGAGTTAGCATATGTTTCCCTTTATAAGACATCTTAAATGCCTGTCCTTTCAGTGAAATTTAAAACTAATAAAACAGCAAGCTGGAAACAGGATGGTTGATTTTAGCTAGCCCACCCCTCTTTCAATGTTAAAATATGAGAATAATTTGTTTGAGAGTGTACAGTGTATTTTAATGAACCTTTCAATTCTCCCTGGATCAGTATTTTTAAGCTTTCTTGGACCATAAACCTCTTTGAGAATCTGATGAAAGTAACTGACCTCCTCCCCAAGAAAAAAATGCATGAAACACATATACTTACAATATTTTAATAGGAACTTCTTGGATCTAGCTAAAACTTATTCATGAAACTCAAGTTAGTAAGTCCTGTGGTTATGTCTACATTGCTGACAGAATAAAACATAGAAAGGTTAGGTTTGAATATCTGTATTGTTACCAGTGTTTAAGAACTCAAAGTGAAACTCCTTACTTCTTGAAAACTAGGGAAGCAAGTCAAAACTGGGATTAGCATTTGCCATTTCATACAATGATGATGCTTTATTTTAAGCTACAGCAATGAGCTAAAAATTGGAATAGTTGATGATGCAAATAATACTAAGAAATTGGCTGTTAGCTCTAAAAAGTATCCATGGCAGTTTACAAAAAACCATTCAGTCAAGATATTCATCTTGATTTGAACTAAAAAATTAGCAATGACAGAGGCACCAAATAGAAATTATTTTGATTTTGTGCCCCATGTATAGATAACATAAATTATATGTTGTCACCTCTAATTGCTACAAAAAGACTATGATGAGTGAAAACTGGATTCTGTAGCTAATCACCAAATCAGAATCACCTGGGAAATTCTTAGGCTGCACACAAGATTTTCCAAATCAGAATTTGGGGGTTTGAGATTGGTAATCTATAATTTGAGAACGCCCTCCAAATGTTTCTGATATTTCTTCCCAGAACTACTGGTAACATAATAGCTGTGGTCGTTAGAGTTCTCTATCATATTTAAATATTAATAATATTTTGTGGTTGAAAAATAAACTCAGCATGTAAAAAAGATAAGAAATGTGTATTATAGAAGATGTTGAGATTTCAGCAATATGAGTGAAAATGGTTTTTCTCTAATTGAGAACATGCTAAATTATAATTATAGAAGGGTAACAGACTTCATGGCATTCCTCTGTAGACCATGATGTCTAGGATAATCAATTCATGCTATTAATAGAAATTTTAAGTTTACAATGATAAATTTTCACTCTACCATTCTCAGGAGATTTTTTGTAACTATTGTTTGGGATATAGGATTTATAAAGTGCACAGTAATCTGATGACTGATTCTAGTATCATTTCATTTATATTATCATTTATATATCTTTATATATAAACAGATACTTATGTATCATTTATTTCACTCACCATGTATTAAAATGTACCATGGCAAGCAGAGTAAGTTGTAAAAGGCGAACATCTTTGCTAAGCATATTTTATTATCACTGCACTGTGTTAAGTGCATGTGTATTGTCCACGTTGTTACCGTACAAAATCTTAAAAGCTACAGAGAAAAAAAGCTACAAAGAGGATGGGAATGTTGTGAGGGATTCAGCTATGCCTAAAATTACATGACAAAACCTGTTTAATTTGTTAGATCATCTTCAGCACTGTTTAGGTGTGTCACAGGCTTCTCTGTTTGGATTAAAATTGGTCTTAAAGTCTTAAATGGCTTTTGACCTGTATAATTGTTTCCTAATAAGCATGTGGGATAAGTGGAAAGCTATAACTCTTGCTGGTTTAGTGCAGTGTGTACAAACTACCACCTTCCAATTGAAAACCACTGGACAGCTTCTGCAAGATTGGCAGGAGGGAACTTTAAAAAGAAGGCCAGTATCTCTTTTTTTCTGCCTCATCATTTTACCCAGCTGAGAATGTTGTAGAATGAGTAAGCTGATAATAGGATGGAAATGTTTTCTAATATAACAGATTAGTATTTATAAAATGCATTATTAAATGTTAAACACATTTCCCCCTTCCCTTTAAGTCGTGCGTATCATGCCAGAGCGCCACAGGGGTATCTGTTATACACAGTTCTGCTCTATCAGATGCTGTTTGTTCATTGTGCTGGAATAACAGAGAGCGCCCTGGACCCATCCTTTTTAAAAAAATAACAATAAAAGAAGAAATTATGCTCACCTACATTGCCCATAATGAAAACCTTGATTTTTTAAGTGTTTAAAAAAAAATTCAAGGTCATTATTTTTTACAAAGATGGGTGTGTGGAGGTAGACTGGCATGTGGGCAACATGGCCAGATACATATATTGGAACCAAATACTGGAACTCGGTGAATGTTATGCTAAGGAGTTCAGATTTTTATTCTGAGGGCAGTCCAGAACCATTATGCGTTTGAGCCAGGATTGATTTGTAAGCTGTATCTTAGAAAAATTACTTTGGCAATTGTGATAGGAGCCAGTCACAAAGATCAGGCAAGTAAAAGCATGAACTGTAGTGAGTGGTGGCAGTGGAGGGCATGCAGGGATAGACGTTGAGAATATCCGGAAAGTCTGATGAGGTCTGATGAGGCCACTGACCCTGGAGAATCACCGGTTCCTCTCTACACTCCACTGGCATCTTCCCAAAGTTACCGATTACTTTCTTGTTAAATTCAATGACCTACTGTGCACCATCCTGTGCTAGACACCAGAACCCTGTTTGTAAGGGCTTCTTCCTATGGTTTTGGTAACACAATACTCTTTCGAGTTTTCCTCCTCCTACCTCTCTGGTGTCTTCTTTGCAAGTTCCTCTTTTACAGTTTCTCAGAGCTCTGTTCTAGGCCCTCTTCTCACATTCTCTCTCTCCTTGAGTAATCTTATCTCTTCTGTTGCCTCAGTTACCGTCTACCCATATGCAGTGGACACCCACCTTTTCTGTATCTCCAGCTCAGACACATTCTCCTGACATCCTGACCCTTACAGTCATCCCCTCTTATCTGCAGTTTCACTTTCCATAGTCAACCCTTGTCTGAAAAATGAAATGGAAAATTCCAGAAGTAAGTTCATAAGCTGTAACTTGCACGCTGTTGTGAGTAGCATGATGAAATCTTGTGCCACCCCACTTAGGACATGAATCATCCCTTTGTCTGTCATACCCATGCTTTATATGCTTCCCGCCCATAGCTTTCTCCGTTACTAGATCGACTTAGACTGTCATGGTATCACAGTGCTTGTGTTCATGTAACCCTTAATTTACTTCATAATGGCCCCAAAGCACATGAGTAGTGATGCTGGCAATTTGGATATGCCCAAGAGAAGCGATAAAGTGCTTCCTTTAAGAGAAAAAGTCTGAATAGGAAAAAACAGTGTATAGGGTATGGCACTATCCAGGGTTTCAGGCATCCACTGGGCGTCTTGGAACATATCCCCTGCAGATAAGTGGGAACTACTGTATTTCCAACTGCCTATTGAGTGTCCTCTCTTTGGTGGGTCAGAAGCCTTGCTTCCTTTTGCCCCCGTACCCACATCTCAGCAGATGTATAGTACTTCGTCATCCCATTCCCCTAGGGCTGTCATAGCCTTGTGGCATCAGCATCTTGACTGGCTCTCATCATCTTCAGTCTATACTCTACTGCAAGTGGAACTTTCAAACATACAGATGATGTTCATCAGCTCATTCCCCTGCGTATAACACCTTAGGGCCCTCACTGCCTTAGGACAGTGTAACAGTTTACTATGGCTTATAAGGGCTTTTGTCATCTGGTGAGCCTTTATGGTATAACCTTTACAAGCTGCTTTTATTTCCCTATTTCCTCCTCTGTTTCTTTGCATAATGCTGTTCCCTATTCTTTAGCCCACCTCTAACCCCATATCCTTTCTACTTGCATAGCCAAGTCCTCCCAGGTAGCCAAAACCCAGCTAAAACATCACATCCTCAACAAGCCCCGTCCCCACACCTGGATTAGCTGTCCCTCCTCAGTACTACCACAGCACCAGGCATTTTCCTATCCTAGCATTTAATTTATCTCATCGAGTTGCAATTGTTTGTTTACTCTGTGTCTCCCTCTGGCCTAAACGTTCTGTGAGCGTAGAAGACCATGCCTGCATTTTTAGCTGGGGTACACCCCAGTGCATGGTACAGGAGAGGCACTCAGTGAATATTCGTTAAATGTGTAAATAAAAGAAAAAGCAAACAGGAAAACGGAGGTGGTTTGAAGGCAAGGAAACAAGACTACGAAGGATGTAGAAAAGGAGCAGATGAGGCGATGGGAGAAAAGTTGAGTTTGTTTTAGGAAATACTGTGTTTTAGAACCACAAATAACTGATGTGAAGAACTGAGGCCTGGGTGTGCAAAGGTAGAACCGTGAAACAGTGTATAGTGGTGGCTGGCAGGATGGAGAGGAAGATGCCAGGTTCCAGAGTAGGTCTAGAAGGACTCAAGTCCTCTAAAATGATAAATGGTAGCAAAAATTAGGGGATGGAAAGAGAAGTCTGCTCCACCTACAGTCTCAAACATACAAGGGACAGTGGCAGAGGGAAGGGGAGGAGGGCGCCTTGAATCTCAGGCTGAAATGAAGCAATTAGAGAAGGAGCAGCCGTCCTCAGACAGTGTGGAAAGGAAAACGGTGTCAGTGGTTTTTGTAGAGCAAAGCAGCTAAGGAAGATTGTGTTACCATTTTTAACCACCACCACAAAAGACAGCGCGATCATCTTTGACTCTCCCCATCCTTTCTTGGGCATCGGAAGGCTAAGAAGAGAAAACTGTATAAGAGGCTCCTTCCTCCACCCACCCCCTTCAGTATTACCATACATTACTCAGCAGTAAGTAGGGACTTGTATAAAATTTCACTAGGATGGCATGCATGGAGAGAGAAGTAGTTATTTGGGTATTTTCCTTTGTCGATAATCCATAGGAGCATTTATGGAAAAATATTTACAAATATAGCAAGACCCATTATCTTTCTATACTTATATAAAATTTTAAAATCGAGCCCTTAGATTCTTTTTAAAAAAAAAAAAGCAATCAATATTCTCACCAAAGTCTATGTATATGATGATCTCTGTTGAGTGAAGGAGTGACCAGCAGAGGGATGAGTGGGAATGCTGATGGGGGACAGGCGGGTATGCAGAGAGGATCTGGATAGTGGTGGATGTGGGTAATGCTTCTAGGCCTACATCGGGGGTCAAGCTACAGCCCACGCCAAACTCGGCCCTTCAAAAGCCATGAGCTAAGAATGGTTTTTACTTTTTTAAAGCTTAAAAACAAGTAGGCAAAAGAGAATATGTGACTCATGGTATGCAATGCCCAAAATATTTACTCTCTAGCCCTTTGCAGAAAAAACTGCTGACCCTTGATTTACATCAGCCTGTTTAATGGAGGCATAACAGTCATCATATGGATGTATAGTCGATTGTCACTACTCACTCCAGTTACATCTGGAGTAATAGTCTCCGCAAACACTGCGTTAGCAAATACTGCGCCATTGCTCCTCGGGAGGACAGGGTTAGGCTCCTACAAGCCTCTGGTCACAATATTTTTGCCAGCCTATCAGCACGTAACCTTTTTCTGATTGTGTTTCTGTTTTAAGACATGTTGTTTAATAGATATTGCTGGTTCATTAGCATCGAACTCATGGACTATGCATTGTACCTGATGAAGCTTGTCTGACACACCGCCTTCATGTGCTGAGGAATACTGAGCACTTCAGCACTATGCTTGGTGCTGTTTTAAACAGGGAAACCACGGCACAAAAATGGAAAAAATATGGTACTAAATACCTCATGAAAAAGGACACTTGCTTATGGTACGAGAGCTGACACTCGAAGGCAGGGGTTGCTTTGATGGACTTCAGTGGGGAAGGGGCGCACATTTCTCGCCACTGTGTGCTTATCCACAAATGCCAGGAGAGCCCTGCAGTGTTGACTATGGAGTTACAAGTACATTTTAGCAAGCAGGTGAGCTGCAGGTGTGTAACCTGCGAATATAAGGGCCAAATAAACGGTCCCTGGTGATCTGACCATTAAGTCAGCCTTTCGAAGCAGTGTCCCAGGGCCTGACAACGATGCCGCCCTGGTTTTGAGTCATTCACTGAATGTCGTCGCTTAGTCTCAGTGGGCATTTTCCATAGTTTTATTAGAAGTCGCATTTTAGATCTCAGAATTAAGCTAACCCACCATCACAGCTATGTGCTGGGTAAAGTTTTACACCTTCGCGGAGGCCCTGAGTTTTGGGCTGGATGCTGGAGAACCATGGGCAGGGAACTCTGGTCAGGCTACCTGACAGAGTTCTGAGGGTCGGGGCCTCAGATTCAGACGACACGTAGACAGGAATTCAGATAACCTGCCCAGAGGACGGAGGCTGAAAGCTGACACTGGAGTGGGTACTGAGAGGGTGAAGTGCTCAGCCAGGGAAGGCACGTTGGGCACAGACTGAAAACTGTGTTTGCTAGCTGAGGAAACTTGGACTTTACCCTCTGCAAAACAAAGCTATTGGCTTTTGAGGGGCTACACGAAAATGTTATTTTAGTAGCATAGATTTGATAGAGCTGTTATCTGCCTGAGAATATCAATGTCATTTTACCAAATGATATTACTGTGTGTTTAGTTTGGCCTAAGTTTCTACAGTGGGAATGTGATCGCATACTCTTGATTAGTGGGAAGAGGTAGGCTTTTTAGGCTGAAATTCTTAGGTAGAAAAAGTTCGTACCTAATTAAGCTCTTGGCACTCTCCAGTTTTATGTATAGTAAAACGGATTTCTCAAAAAGCCAGTGTCTAATGTCTGTAACAGATACTAGAAATTCATGTAATTTAAGTGGGATTTACAAGTGAAAAAGGTGGCCTTTAATTCTTTAACAATGTAATAAACCGTAAAAATAATTAACACCAGAGTTAGGGCCTAAAAGTAATGGCACTGGCTTTAGGTATATGTTTTCAGGTGCAAGTTTTTTCTCTTTGTTTCTTTAACAGAAGTAAAGGGGCAAAATGCCAGTACTACTTCCAGTTTCAGCTCTTAAAAATGGTAATGACTGCAATTTATTAAATCACATTTTTGAACTTTAGTCTTTGTTTTCTAAAGATGAGTAGGATAAATTCGTAAAGATACCTGCATAAGACTTTTGTATATTTATAAATATGTGGATAATTGGCATTTTCTGTATCAAATATACATTTTATATGTTACATGTAAGCATCAGGAAAGAGAGGGAGTGAAGGAGGAAACGCCTCATTAAGAAGAGCCTCTTCTCTGAAAAGACTTCCTTTACAGTTCTACTTATTAAAGCTTATCTTGTAAGTCATAAAACACTGAGCACACATAAGGTCACCCTCTTATTGTTGCTTTGGTAACAATCAGAAATCAGTTTTCAATAATAACCTTGTAGCATTTATGTCCTACTTGATTTTCTGATTCTCCTCATTGTTTTCTGCCTAAATTGAAAAACTGTTTGCTACATAATTAGTTTTTTGAAGTATAGTTAAGTTTTGAAGTTCCTAGTCATTTCAGTTTTGCTGCTGTCCCTCATTAACATCTTGTAATAATGTTCCATTCGAGCCATTCCTGGGATCTGAAAATTATTTTGGTGGCTGTCTTTTCCTTGTAATCTAAAGATTTTCAAATTTAGGAAATTTTAATTTCCTAGATTTATAACTTTCTTACAAAAATACAGAAATCCAGTTTCCTATATATTATTTAATGCCCTAGACCTCTTGTCAGGTTATTTTAAGGTCCTGATGGTATGCATGATGGGTAGGACATCATAAACTACATTAAAGCTAAAATGAGGCTGACTTATTAACTAGCTGAATGGACATATTCCTCTTCTGTCGCGTCGTATCTTTTCTTCTGGCAATCAGTCTGGATTGAAGGCCTGAGGTCGGTCTGTAGGACCAAGGTGTTAACAGGTTAGGAGGCTGTGCCATGTTTGAAGTCGCAGATGCCATGGAGAGTTCTAAGCTTGAGAGAGAGAGAGTGAGAGAGAGAGTGTGTGTGTGTACGTGCGCTCGAGTGCGTGGGAAGGGGGGGCGGGATTCAGTGGAACAATGACCGTCACATAGCCCCTAGTAGACCACAGCTGCTGACTCATTTAACCAAGTGGATATCAGCTCATTTGCTTGCTGATTATCTCTAGCTCTTCAGTAACTTACTTTGATAACCTAGATTTGGGATTCTGACAGCATGCAGTGTATGCCTCATTAAAACCTGCCCTTTAAGGGCGTAACATTGTATATGTAGCACAGTGGTCAAGCACTTGGCATCCAGAGTGGTCTACGTCATTTGGGGTCCAGATACCGCTGTTTTCTAGTTGGGGGACTTTCTTTGGGAAAATAGCCTCTCTGAGAGGCTATTAACACATATGAGAAATGAGAAAGCTGACTTTACTACATGCTGGTTATATGATCTTGGGCAGGTAATTTCTCTGAATTTGCATCTTCCTTATCTGCTGCGCATAATAATAGTATCTCTGCATGTGGTTGTGGTGAAGATGGACTAAGGTAAGTTTTTCTGTAAGGATTAGACTAAGCTAATATGTATAAAGTACTTAGGCTGATGTCAAGCACATCGTAAGTACTCAATATTAATTTTCATTGCTATTATTTTGAGGCGGTTCTTTGATAAATAAAGTTTAACTGACTTCAAGCTGTTATACGGCTAGGGGTACAGAAGGCTGTGTTGGGGGTCTCTCTCTCTCTTTCATGTCTACTTTACCTTTGTCCTTTAAAGCCTGGATTCCCCAAACTAGACATAGCAAAATACAATGTTTAAATGCTAACTACTATATCACAGTAAGTAACTTAAAGGTTTCTCCATGTTGTAACTTACAAGAGTAATGAAAATATAATTTAGAAAAACTGCTAGCCTAAAATCACTGATCTATAAATGTCAATAAAATCTTCTATTAATCATCCTTTTATAAATTAATTAACCACAAAAAGTTAAGTGAAAACATTTGCACTTTAGCTGTCTCTCATGTTGGCTTTTTAAATCTATGTAATTTGCTGCATTTGGAGGAACACAGAAAGCAAGGTCATGAAACTTGGATCCTGGCCCCAGTGCATCACCGAGTCCCTGCAGGACCTTGCGAGAGCTTCAGTCACCTCATCTCTAAATGGGGATAACGCTGTCTACCTTCCAGGACTATTAATGAAGATAAGATAAATTGCTAATGTGAAAATACTTTGAAAAAACTAAGTACAGGGTAACAGTACAGGGACTGTTCCCGCCAGCAGTGCATAAAAGAGAGGCGCGCACTGCTGGGTAAGGCAGGAGCTCTGTGGCTGGGATGCCTCGGAGAGAACCTGGCTCCGCTAAATGCTAGTTATATGGCCTTGGCAGGTCACTTCTCTAAGCCTGCATTTTCCTTGTCTGTCTGGGGTTGATAACAGAACTCACCTCATGGGGTTGTGGTGAAGGCTGAGAAAGGTAAGGAATGTCAAGTGCCAGCACGTTGCTTGGTCCTTAATACACAGTATTAGCTACTATTACTGGTTCTCATTAAGATAGTAGTAGTGTTGTTCATCTCTGGTTATTTGCCATCATGTATCTGAATTAGAGAATCATAGTGTTAGAACTGAAAGAGTCCTGAGAAAATTATCTGGTCCAGTATCCCGCATCTTGCGAGATAAGTGGCTTTATCTGCGAGTCTCAGAAGGAGGAGCTTGAAGTCCAGGAAAGCTAAATGAGTTGTTGGTGGTCACCCAGTCAGCTGGCGGTAGGACATCTGGGATCTCTCTGGTTACCCGTTTCTGGTGGGGTGGTTTGCTTTGCACTAGAATGCTGTGCCAGTCTCAATTTGAGAGTGCAGTATGACACTTGGTGTTATTAAGATTTCTATCGTACCACCTTCCGTAGATGCTGTCTTACATTTGCACTTTGTGAATTTAGCCTCTGACTCCCCCATCACTGTGGGACCTTGGTTGTACAGTATTTTCAAATGTTCTTAGTATTTTTGTTGGTTTTGTTCTATTGCCTTTACTTTGAGTTTCCCAGATGAGTTGTGCTCTGTGTACCAAGAGGCCTCTGCACAGTATGTTCTCTCCCTTGACCTCCCTCTCTGACTTAACCTTCCTAGCTCTTAGCACTGGTGCCATGTTCTCCAGGAGGATGTCCCTGACACCTCGAACCGAAGGCCCTTCCATGTCCTCCCATGGCAGCATGAATCACAGTGTATTATGATTGCCCATTTCCTTGTATATATCCTACAATGGGCTGTGGAAGCTTCATGAAAACAGAACCTGTGTCTGTCCTAAAGCTGATTATTCAGATGTGTATCCATGGTAAATATTACAGCTGTGCATCAGAGCGGACAGCAGCAGTAGGGAGCAGTGAAGAAACTCTTCAGCAAGAGGTCTGAGCATCTAGATTCCAGGTCTCACAGAGCCTCCATCTTGGTGGCCTTACACAATTGACCCTCTGAGCCTGTTTTCTTGTCTTTAAAGTGGGGATGTTAATAGAACCCCTTCTCAAAGATATCACCAGGATGAAAATAACCAAAATAATTTCTGTACAGCAACAGTTAATTGTAAATTAAATTAGGGAAATTAATAGATTAAACGAGGTCGCCCATTTCCTTTTGATTAAAAAAGGAAAGGAATTGTTTTTCTTGAAACATAATATGTTTCAGAACTTTTCCCCTGTGAAACATCTGCATAGCACCTTGTTGTTCACTGTGTTTTGACTGTGGCTGTCCTGGATTCCTGCTGGGGGTCTGAGAGAACGATCTGTCATTTTGAACATGGCGTCAGTGAGCAGCTTATGATTCAACAGTCGCATCATCCTGGACAAGCATCAGATGGGTGTGAGCAGGGGCATGATGTGAGGAGAGACATTCATTCTCTGCTCTTCCTCAGTGTTTTCTTTGCCACAGAACTATTCATGTCAAGCCCTTAGTAATAACATTTAGGTTGAACTCTTAAGAATGGAGGGCATTCACTTGTATTATCTATTGTAAACTGAGTGATTATATATTCAGTCACAGTTTATTTGAAATAGGTTTTTCTTTACCAACGAGTACACTTTATTAATGAAAGAATAATAATTATCTAAGAATATTTAATATCATGTTTTTATTAAGTATTTACTGTCTTTTCACTTTCAACTTTCTGGTTGTAAAACAGAATACTGAAGGATATAATGCCATGTTCTGTTAAAAGAGTTTTGGCAATTAGAAGACTTGTCTTCATGTGTTGGGAAGGGATGCTCTTTAGGGCAGTTGTGAGCAGTGTATGCAGATACCCCTGAAAAGACCAATGGGTAGAGATAGTTCTTTCTACTTTTGTCATTTTTATTAGCATTCTGGTTGCTGAGTGATAGACTTCTGCTTTCAGCTCTTCTCAAATTCACTGTTGTTCTAGTGACTTTGCTTAAGTAGAGCATCTCCTTTTGCTACAGGCCATCAGAGCACTTACCTTTAATTTTTAAGAGTACTCAAATGAGAACCTCATAAATTAAAGAACACCTATAATTCTGAGTTAACACATCTGACCAAGCCTTTGGCAAAAGGAAGTTTCCTTTAAGTTGGTTTCTTTTTCCTTTTAACATTCCATTATCCAATGGCTGATTCTTTGGAGCAGTGACCTGTTTAATATATTTCAGGCTTCTGCCTAAACCAAACAATGTAGGTTACTACTATTTTGAAACTACAGCAGCTTATAAAACATTTAAAAGAAGAGTTTTGTATATGCCACAGACTTAAGAATTGTTTCAATTTTAATGGATGAGTTGACTTCATTATATATATTTAATTCCAGGTAGTCAAAAATATTTGGTAAATAAATTGTATCATCTTTGGAGATATTTAGCCCTCCCCCGGAAGGTATAGGGTCTCCTAAGTCTGCATTTCCATGTAAATTGTAGAATCAAGTTGTGAATTTCTACACACACACACACACACACACACACACACACACACACACACTTTAGCCCTCCCCCGGAAGGTATAGGGTCTCCTAAGTCTGCATTTCCATGTAAATTGTAGAATCAAGTTGTGAATTTCTACACACACACACACACACACACACACACACACACACACACACACTTTAGCCCTCCCCCGGAAGGTATAGGGTCTCCTAAGTCTGCATTTCCATGTAAATTGTAGAATCAAGTTGTGAATTTCTACACACACACACACACACACACACCACCACCCCCCCACCCCCCCCCCCCGGAATTATGATCGATGCTGTATTGAATTTATAGATCAATTTGGGAAGAACAGACATAGCTAACACTGTGTATCCCTCCATTTAGTTAGATCATCTTTGGTTTCTGTAAATAATGTTTTCTAGTTTTCTCTTCGAGCTCTTGCGCACCATTTCCCCAATTTGTCTCTATGTTTTCTCTGTGTTTTGCTGCAGTTATAAATGACATGAATTTTAAATTTCATTTTTGAATTCTTTGTTGCAACATACAGAAAGAGGGTTGATTTTTTAAAATTGTGCCCTGTGACCATGCTAAATTCATTGATTCTAATTTCTTTTAAGCCAGTATTTCTTTGAATATCTTTTTGCTCCCTTCTCACTGTTTTTATTCTAGGGCTTCATTTACATGTGCATGAGGCCATCTCATACTGTCTCTCGGGTCCCTGAGGCACTGTTCATTTTTCTTCAATCTTTTTCCCCCTCTTCTTCAGACTACGTGAACCCCACTAATGTTGGGTGTGTAACAGCTCACTTAGTCATCCTGGGTATATACCGTGCCCTCAACTGTGTCTGGAATCCTTCACTCCAGAGCCCTCTGCTTTGCTGTTTCCAGAGAAAGGCCTCTGGTGTTCTGCCTCGAAGGAGGGAGGGGGTGGAAAAGGTGAAAGGAAAGATAGCTTCTACTTTCAAAAACAGAGATCAGAGCAAACAACAGAAGAATAAAGAAAATACACAGAGAGAAGGAACTCACAAAAACCTATCATTCATACGCTCAGGAATAAGAAAAACAGTGCATTAATCAAATAAGAGTAAGGGGTTTTTAAAAAGGGAAGCACTCAGAATAAAACCGAACTCTTAGATATTAAAAAAATGAAAGTATAAATGAAAAGCTCAGTAGATGGCCTGGGAGATAAAGGGAAACTAAATAAATTACCCATAAATAAGAGCAAAAAAACCAAAAAGATGAGAAATAGGAGAGAAGATAAGGAACTTAGATGGCCAGTCTTGGCCTCCGGAATGTGGACAACCAAAGGAAAAGAGTAGGGGAGCTGGTAGGATTAAGTAACCTGCTTTTTCTACTTACTTTGTTTAGAGTTTAAATTTTTTACTATGAAACAAAGCACACATAAAAAAACTCCATATATATATACACTTGAATAAATACTTGAGGCCTCCCATGTGACCTTCCAAGATTATAGTCCCATTTTTCTTCCGTAACCACTACCTGACACCTATAACTATTTCTTTTGCTTGTCTTACTACCTATATATATGTCCTTAAACACTATAGCTTCCTTTGCATGTTTTGGAACTTTAATTAGTAAAATACTAGGTTTCATTCACTCTACATTGCACAACTCATCCATGTTATTACATAAAACTGTAGTTCACTGCTGTATAGACGTGCACCTCTATTTATACATCCATTCCATTCTCATGAGTAATAGTTTCTATTCTTGGTTTACTACAGAAATGCTGCTGTCAGCATTCTCACACATTTTATCATATAGGCACATTAATTTTTGGAGTACATATCAAGTGGTGGAGTTGCTGGATCATAGGATATTCTTGTTTTTCAACTGTGCTGGATAACACCAAAGTGTCTTTAAAGCAACGTGCCATTTAAACTCAGACCCTTATTGTCAAATGTTTAATTTTTGCCAGTCTGGTGGGCATAAAATGGTATTTCACGGTGGTTTTAATTTGCATTCCTTAATTACTAATGAGGCTGAATAACTTTTCATATGCTTATTGGCCACTTGGAGTTCCTACCTGGTAAACTATGTATAAGGTGTGTTTTTTTCTGTCTATTTTCCTAGTGGGTTTTCTGTCTTTTTATTTGAAACCCCAATATTCTCAGAGCATAGGTGGCTGGGATGCTTTCCTTTAGATTTGACCCTAAGTCCTTAATCATTTTGTCAGCTCACTCGTATTTTTAAGGAGATTTTTCAAAAAATAATTTTTATGCAACATTTTGGTTTTTTTTACAGGCAAGTTGCCCCTATAATCTAGCATGCCTTTTCTATAAAGATAGAATTCTGCAACTATTCTTAAACAGATTTTGAACTGATTTGGGCCCCTGCCTTTATCCCCAGTTTCTGAGCCACATGGAAGTTCTGTCATAGTAAGTAGGTTGTTGCTTAGCTTTCCCCACAGGTGACTTAACAGACCCCGGAATGCCCACCCAATCCAGTGTAAAATGTGGCTGGTATTATTGCTTCTTTTTCCTCCCAGTGTTATTGTAATATCACTGACAAAATATCACTTCTCTTGTCTTTATTCTTAGAGGTTTATACCTTTAAAAAATATGCCATTCCTTTCATTTTACTGGGTTCCAGAGGGAGCTGAAATAAATCATGTGTTAACAATATTATCTTTAACCAGCTCTACATTTGGCCGGTCATTTTATTTTCAAGCTCACACACACTTCAAACTGTAATATGGCTAAAAGAAGTATTCTCGCGTGAGCAAATAAGTAAGGACTCAGGACATCACAGGCATATATACTGTCAGCCTTGAAATATTTCAAAATATGACTTAAAAATAGGGCTTTCTAGATATGTCCTCAATAGATTGTTGAAATTCTTAAAATCTAAAACATTCTTACAAATGGAGAAGACAGACACCCCACGAAAGAAATAGGCAATTTGCACCAATTACTGACCAGGTTTGTTTTCTCTTAGGAGCAAATACGGGGGAAGGTACGAGCCTACTTTCCAGCGAGGGCGGGTAGGCAGTTCAACGACGTGTGCAAAAAGCCCTGAATCTGTCCACTGGCTTCCCTCATCCTTTTAGTAATTTAATATGTAATCAAAGATGTTTGCAGAGGTTTCTGCAATGGTATTTATGAGAGGAAAAAAACAAAAACAGAGAATGACCAATAATGAGGAATGGCTAAGTTACAGCTGAATACTTTGCAACCATCAAAGAATGATGTAATAAAAATTATCTATTGACATAGGAATTTTTCTCAAAATGTTAAGTGATGAACAACAAACGAACAGCGCCTCACATATGAAAAGCTGCATACAAAGCAGTCATCTGTTGTTATCCCCCAAATAAATATATACAAAATTATTTTAAGATTAAGGATATGTATGGAAGTTTGCTGGTTTTCTCCAACAAAAGTATGATGGCTTTATTTTCTAATTTAAACTTTCTGGTGTTTTTCAAATTTTCTAACCATTATTTTTATAATTTAAACAGTATCTCCCAACCTATTTTTATTTGACCTAGTTGTATATTTCCAAATGAATATAAAGCAATAATCTTGGAATAGATTATGGACTAGATACAAAGAAATGAACTATGAAAAAAATAGTTTGGGCTTTATGGACGTAGTAATGAGTTTTCCGCAGTGTAGGGATCATGCTTATATCGAGTTCACTTAGTTTACCTTTCCCACATGAGTAACAAATGGAGCAAGCCCACCCCAGAACTGCCCTAGCATATTAACACTTTGCTGTCCTTGATGTTTATGTGTTGATGCCAGCAGGGAGGGAAGCAAATGAGACCTTCGGGCCCACCAATAGAGCCAACCAGCCATTTCTACTTTCCACTGAAGTGGCAAAAAATGTGAGCCCTTCCTGTTCTCTACTGTGTAAGTTTCCCTTGGTCACTGTTTCTCATCCTTCTCAGATTTAGGGTTTACACTACATTTCAGAAATCACAAAAAATTTCCTTTATATTAGGTTATTCTTTACGGGCACTGTGAAAAAAATTAAAATTTCCGACAATGTTCTCAGATACTATTTACATCCTTTTGCCCCTCCCCCCTTTTGGGGGAGGGGGCAAAGTTCTTCCTCAGGCTATGCAAGTGGGCAAACTTTTGCTAACTACCTCCATTGTAATTTTGAAAGATTCTCTCTTCCTCTTGCTTTTGGAACTCTCAGTTCTTATGGCTGGGGCGTTAAGATCCAGTCTGTGGTTCTTAAAGAAAGTGATGGATAAGTAAAAACAACAAATGAACACTTCAAATAAGCCTGGAATAGCGTCGCTCGTGCATCGACTGGCCACCTAACGGGTAACAGTGCAGGTTGCTTTGCACTGTTTTACTGTTTTAAAACTTGTCAGCTTTCAGTGTTAATGTGGGAGAATCCTTTATCCACACGGAAACGTTTGGTCCAGAGTCATCAGATATTTATGCTACAGATTAATGACTTGTCCGTAAAATATCAATTGTGTGATTCATGTTTTGGCAGATGGTGTCTTGTGTTTTAAACAATGGATGAGAATTTTCTCGGTCATTGTTATATTGGTTCCTTTCCTCCCCTGCCCCCCTCGTCTTTTGTTGCTATGCTTAACTGTGTTGAATTGTGAAGTTTTTTGAAGTGATAATTTTGTTGAAAGTAAGAAGTCTGAAAAATACTTGATATTTTAAATGGAGGACCTTATTTCCAGAAGTTTCCTTTCTCTTGGACTTTGGAGCAGTGGTTTCCCGGGAATGTCAGCTCTGCAGGCTGTTTCCGGCACGCAGAGCTTACTGCTTACATAAGAACTCAACTTTAAAGCGCGTCCTAATGCTGACTGGTCACATTTTATTCTTTGAAGGGACTTGGTTTAACTGAAGTAATTTTTGTAACACTTTTGTGAAGATACGAACTTTAACAGAGCTTTTAAGACAAGTTTGAGAGAATTACAGTGTTGGTTTTATTTTTAAATCTGCAAATTATTTTAGAAATAGCTTCTGTTGATCATAAGTGCTTATCAATTTCAAAGCTTCCAGACTGCAGATTTCCCACTGCAACAATTGTTACTATTTATTTGTTCTAAAAAAAAAGTGCTACCTGTGCCCTTCAAATTTTTACATACTGAAGAATAATCCCCCAACTTTAAAACAAAAATCACAGTATCAGTTGCCTTCAAAAGTTTCTCTTCCATCCCTATATGGTTTCAAAATGTTAGCAGATAGCATTTTAGAAGAAATAGACGTTTCTTTTCTGTTGAATACTTTAGAATCAATATTCTAAAACGAACTGCAATAATCAATACTTATGTGAACTGTGGAAAACAAACTGAAGCTTGCTTTTTTTAATTGCTAAATTTAGCAAAGGTGAAACTAAATGATAGCCTATGTTGCCTATCATGGTTATTTATGAAATTTTGTTGAGAAAAGGGATATGTGCACAAATATATTTAAGTCTGTACATATTATATACAGTGTCATAATACATTATGTTTTCAGTATGTTTTGACCAATAGTTAATTATATAATATCCCAATGGATCTTACGAAAGGAAATTACTGAATTTTAGCGTAATTCACATGAATTTTTTTTAGAATGTTGCCAGCCTTTATCTGGAGAATGCAGAGTAAATAGATAATAAATGGGTATTGGTGAAAAGTACTAATTCTATTCTAGCTCTATGATAACTGTTACGTTGAGCATCAGTTGACCTCAGTATCTGCGAAATAGGAGCTCTAATATCCCGTTAGTGTCACTATAATTTGTTCTAATTTAACCTGCCATACAGTTAGATAACCAAAATTTTATTATTTGTATGTGCCAAAAATGTAAAAAGCAGCAGACTTGGAATCTTGAATTCAGATTTAAACTTAGCCTTCTCAGTAGTGTTATATGGTGTTCTGGGGACAGTTCTCTAATATTTGTGTAATTTTTGCATCTGTAAAATGGGATTAGTGATATCTTTAAGGATAGTGATGAAGACTGTAGATTACGTATATCAAATGTCTAGCACATAAGGAGTGCCAAATAAATGGTAGTGTTGTCATATAGCCAGGTTGAATACATAATTATGGTACCATATACTTTGGTGGAGCAGTATATTTCAGAAAAATCAAATGCATCTCAAAAAATTCTGATTTCTAATATGTTAGTGAAACATTGCTTCAGAGAAAAATTGGTATTGGAACATATAAAACACTACTGTTTCTGTTCATACTTTTGATACGTGGTCTCTATGTTAATTCAATATTTAATGGCTAGTGTGGCATTTACCTTAATAATTTAGAATATAAATATGTTAAGATTTAAGTCAATATAACAGGAATCTAAAGAAAAATGGAAGTGACCTGGATACTTTCATATCATTTGAGATAATTTCTACTCCATTGTGATACCAGGATAGTCAGAAGGAGGAATTATTTTTGATGTTTAATTTGACCTCAAGACTGTCCACTTGGTGATGTACACAATATTCTAAAAACTATCGAACTGAGCAGATATTACCCTGCAGGTCCCTGCCAGGCAACACAATCATGAGGGTGAGGAACGTGGATTTTGGAATCAGGCAGCACTAAATTCAATATCCCGTGTGCTAATGTGACTTTGGGCAAATGTATGGCTTAATTTCTGTGTTCTCATCTGTAAAATGGACCAATAGTAAGGATAATTTGAAATAATTATTAAGGAACCTAGCCATGGAGCTTAGCCTATAAAATTAAAAATCAGCCAATTGGCTTTCTGTATGATTATTACTATGATGGGGCAGTTTTCTTTCACCTACTGAAAACTTTTTGGCCTCAGATTTTTCATCTAACTGCTTGTATTACACATGTCCACTAAGTAACTTTTACATCATTCTAAAGACTACTTTATTTCTTCCTTATCTCTTCTAGGGACAAGTTTACCAGTGTTTTCACTATTAAATACTTAAAATTATTCCTTTAAATTGTTTCAGTGGGTATTTAGGAACCAGGGTGTGAAGTGAGAGCATTTTTAAAACCTGAGGGAAACATAGCCAGAAAACCCTCATCTGGAAGACAGGCATGATAGCGAAACCAAGAAGTTCCCACACTCTCAAGAATCAAGGAGTTGAAGCCTGGGCTTTTGACTGGGGGGAGGGAGGGAGTATGTGGTAAGTTGAGGTTGGTTCTATGAGTTTTGTTCCTTTATATTCACATAAGTATGAATATTTAAAAAGCTGTTCTGTATTTGTTTGATTTACAGACATCTTGGTAAGGATTTTGGAATTGTGCTAATCGTTCAGAATGAGTTATACCTTAATTTATGGATCATTTGAAAATTTAGCCAAACAATACAGACCGTGTTTTAGGGCAACTGTGTTTACCAACTTGACCTGCTCTGGCAACCCTTACTTGGACAAAAAATCTTGATTTGCAGATCATAATTGGAAGTTGGCATGGGAAATTTGCTACCTTTCGCTGGGTATCACCGAGACATCAAATCTCAGTCTACAAAGCAGAAGGCAGGCATTGTTCCTCAGTTCAAAGATGTAGATTCACCTCAGCTTCTCAGTTATGCCACTTTATCATAGTGAGGGAGGTGGAATGCTGGTTAAAATGCTAATTTTGGTGTTAGAAAAACCTGGGTTTGGATCCCTACTCTGTTACTGTGTCACCTTAGATGAGTAAGCTTCTCTAAGTCTCAGTTTCCTCATCTGTAAATAGTACCCACCTCATAGATTTGTGGAGCAGATTTAAGGAGGATAATGTATATAATGAAAGAGCTTGCACAGTAGTGAGGTGATACCTGTATTGTAGGTATAAACTCATAAACATCTACCATATTAGCTGCCTCAAAGTCTTCTGCAGAACAGATGAAGATTAATGTATAAATAGGTTAAATAAAATAGCATATACTGGACACTGTACAAGATGCCGGACTCTTGTAGTGATAGCAACATACATTGGAAGGTATCATGGGATCACCTGTGTAAAGTGATACATGGCGATGTCTAAGGGAACTTAAAGGTTGTCATGGATCAGAAGAGTCATGGTGGACACTCCAGTCACCTCATGAATATTTGTAGAACACAGGATCCCTACTACCGGTGATAAAGAAACCAAACGGCTGCCGTAGGGGAGTGGGACAGCATCTGATTGGAGAAAGGTGAACCAGGTTGTGGACCATGTTGGGCTTGTACTATATACAGTGGGGGAGCCCAGAGACTTTTCATCATGATGGGCAGAAGAGATTTAGCAGTGTGGTGGGTGGAATGGAAGGAGAAGCAGCCCGAGCCAGGAGACTGCTTAGTATAAACCACTGCGGTGGGGAAGGCAAGAGGTGCGGGAAGGCATGCATTAAGGCGGTGGCGGTGGGAGTGGACAGGAAGAGGAAGGTATATGGCGAAGTGCTATAGGGAGTGATAAATAGAATGTGAGGAAAGGGGAGGGGTTGGCAGAATCTCTGCATGTAAGCTGGGTCTACTAAGTATAGTGAGATTCACTGCCCTCTAAGAATGCAAGAAGATATTTAGAAATGTTTCTGTTATAGTTAGGGTGGAAATGAGTGGCGTTTTTTGTTTTTTTAGTCATTTTTATTGAAGTTTTTCACAGCAGTTATATTACAAATTACAATAAATATTCCGAATTTCAGAATTCAATAAACCTATATCTGGGGTTGAAACTGATGGTTATGGAGTTGTTTTTGAGCTTGAATGTCACCTGTGATTAACTCTTTACATCCTGTCATGACTTGATTTTCCTCGTATACCAATGTATTTGTAATTTTACTAGATTTTATTTTTAGGGAGTAGGGAAATAATAGGTTATTTTCCCTTTTTTTAAGTTTGTTCAGCTACGGTGCTATTCTGTAGGTATCTGCATACATAGTGAGATATACACATAAGAAGGCAGTACGTGTGCCATCGTCTCAAACCTGTTCTTGCCTTCTTTGAAGGTGTCACATTCATAATTCTGTAGTACCAATGAGTCAGTAATCCCTTTGCTAATTCAGGGATAAATGAGGAGTTAGGAAATATAGTCGCCTGGGGTGTACTGCTAAGTATTTCCATTTGTCCTAATGAATAAAGATAAGAAAAATGCAGGTGACTTTAATGTGTAAAAACCACCATTTAGGGCTAGCACTAGAGGGGAAAATAAATTACTGACTCCAGTTAACCACTAGGCCTGGACAGTCCCTGGCCTTAGCTCTGTTTTGAATCTCCCTTAGGGCAGCTGCTCCATTTTTAAAGATAGTTCAGAAGGTTTTAAAATGTTTCTGGTCCTTGCTGAATTTTTTCCTCCACGTGTTGCTTACAGTTTTATGGGTTTCTTAACCTTAGCACTGCTAACATTTGCAACTGGGTAATTCTTTGATGTGGGGGACTGTGCTGTGCATTGTAGATGTTTAGCAGCATGCTAGCCTCTTCCCGCTAGGTGCCAGTAGCATTTCCTCCCTTTTGACAGCCAAAAACGTTTCCAGTCAAAGCTAAATGTCTCCAGGGCAGCAAGACTGCTCCCCATTGAGAACCATTGCTTTACTGGGACAAAACTAGTAAACCAATGAGAAGACACCTAATTCCATTTGCAGTTGGTTAAAATCCAGTTGTAGCAGCTTTATTTCCAGGATTTCTTTCTCATATTAATTAATACTTGTTCTCTGAGGTGATAATATGCCTTTGATTTCCCCCCCCAAGTGGATTTATTGCATTTCGTTGAAAAGCTGTTTATTAAATTTACTTAAATTGAAGGGTAAGCCAACCACGCCAATCGGGTTTGTCATAATTTATCATCTCTGGTCCTTTCTCTTTGGGGGATAGCCTCTAACTTAGTAAGCAGTACTGTATCATTTTGCCAGGTGCATGACAGTCTCCACTTAGAAATAGGACACTTGAGATTTAGAGAGATGAAAGGTGACATTGCAGTTCGGTAGTGAGTTCTAGCCAGTCTGACTTAGAGCCCTCACTAGTCTCCATAATAGCAATTCTCAGTATGTGGTCCACGGACCCCAGGGAAACCCCAAGATCTTTTCAGAGCTATTTTCATGATAATACATAGTTTTTATTTGCCTTTTGTACTTTGTTGGTATTTGCATGGATGATACAAAAACAATGATGAGTAAAGCTGCTGGTATCTTAGGGTACAGTAGTCACTGTATTCACTGCCATGCATCCATGGTTAAAAAAGGAAAGACGGTTCCTCTTAAGAATATCCTGAGGAAGCAAAATGCTAATTCTGTTAAATCTCTACTCTTGAATAGGTGTCTTTAAATATCTTGTGTGACACAATGGGAAGGTGCAGACAGCACTTGTGCTGCATGTAGCATCTGATGGCTGTCTCAGGAAAGAACGTGTGAGATGAAGTTGTGAGCTGAACAAGCCACTTTTTTCGTGGTATACTATAGATCAATTGTGATTTCAGCTGGGTTATTTGGCACATTTTCACAAAAATGACTGAAGTGAGCTTATCACTTCAAGGAAGACAACTGACAGTATTTGTTGCCAGTTGATAAAAATTAGAACTTTCAAACAAAATTTAGAACTTTGGAAGACATAACTGCCACTGTGAGCTTAACAAATGTGACTCCTTTATACTGTGTCAGCCAACACTTGGAAGGTCTGCATAACTCAGGGAACCAGTGTTTTCCAGATGACTAATGCACGGGTAAAAGATCCTTCCAAAGTGCGAGACAGGCCAGTGGATTTTAAGTAACAGAGTTACTGAAAGTTCACTGATATGGTTTCAGATTCCACATTGGAACACTAAATTGTCGAATTGGGTTGTAATATCAAAAATATACATATCTGCAACTACCTAGACTTGAGATTCTAAGGGACCATTACTAACCTTCCCCTGGCTCACAGGGAAGACTATTTATAGCACTCCTCTTTCCCTAGAATACTCTAGAAGGGAAGGAGGAATTGGGAGGGAGAGAAAAAGAAGTTAATGGGGTGGGGAGTTGAAGCGAGTACTGTTTGATGATCACTGAGTGTGTGCCCAGTACTTGATATAAATGTGATGTATCACCTACAAAAAAATTCCTAAAATGGAACTAATAAGGAAACAGACTCAGGGTTGTCAGCTAGCCACTGCTGCAGTTGTTAGAACCCTGGAGCAAGGATCTGAAACCAGATTTGTCTGTACATGTAGCTGATTCTCTCCCTGTAGTAAGACATAAGAGGCAGCTAAAATATTCTGCTACTCCTACCTAGATCAGGTTCAGGGTTCATTCCCACTGCAGCAATTCATTGCGTGCATGCCATGACTTCCTTATAAGATATGAACTCTGCATCCTCACAGTGCCTGGCATTCAGGTGCCAGGAAGTATGTGCTGAAGGAAAGGGTGTAATTTGCACATTTTACATGCGTCTCAAGGTGTGCGATTAACTTTTAGAATCCACCCATGACTGTCCATCAGTTGCTTTTCTTGCAAGAGAATTAAATAGAACACCCCAATTTTACACGTTTTTTTCCTCTCGTAAACTTAATAGCTTCAGGAATACCTTGGGTGTCCGTTCTGAATGGGAAACAGCATTTTGTGCCTCTGACTTCACCTACAAGAGGGCACCCTGGGTGTAGTCAGTATGAAGAGAACCTCAGCATCTTCAGAATGTTTGGTGTAGCTGTAAACACACTGAGCAAAGACCAGCACATTTTAGCTTTTTCAGGCCAGGAAGGTGCAATATGCACTCATATTATGGTGTGCTTAATATGCACTCGTATTGTGGTGTGCTTTTCATCTCTTTCTGCCACGTATCATTAAAAAATGGCGATTCCATATGGTTTTCCTTGAGTCCTAACCACTTTGTTGTACCATAGCCCTTTTAGCAATATCATAGGGTCACATTTGCCATTGAATGCCACTTCACGTTCATCCATTCCTCCCAATGTTGTTCATTATAGGCCACCATAGTCCTCATATTTATGTGACAAAAACTGATTTTTTCCACTGATGTCTGGGGTATACTTGGCAACTTTCCTCGCACTCAGTTCTTATCTGATGTAGCCCAGAATGACCACCTGAAGGGATGCCAAAAGCCTGACTTAAGTTCCAGATCCTTCACTACAATTCTATCAGTCCATTTGTTCATTTAGTTTTAACTTTCCCCTTTGTCATCTGTAGCTCGCAGCTCAGTGGCCTGAACGTGTTCTGCAGATGCTCTAATTTGTAAGTGAGAATTTGCGAACACTGTTCTAGGTTTTTAATACTACTTTCCACTTAGGTAACACTTTTTATAAAATCTCCAGTGTTGCTGAAAGAAAATGAACATGTATTGAATGCCAGCTAGCTGTAGGAACTGTGTGCTTGACTTCCTACATGTTCTCTGTTCACAACACACACACATACATGTGATGTCCTTCCCAGTTTTTACATGGCAATGCTGGGATTGAAACGTGTCAGTGTGACGACAGAAGACTCCCTCCTCAGCCTCCTGCTACTGCATGACCTCATCTAGAGCCTAGGACATTCTTTTTACAGGGTTGTTGAGAGGATAATGAGATTCTATTCATGAAAGTGTTTTAAAGCTATAAAGTACTACAAATACTTCTACAGATTTTTAAGATACATACATATATGTATTATGTATGAAAATTAACACTTCAAATCTTTAAGTATTGCGCTTGTTTTCCGTAAACTAAATAGACAAACTGGTTGGTCCCTAAAAATAGATGTCAGGTGACAGAGGTTGGCTGAGCGGGAATAGGGGCATCTTCAGAACGAAGCCAAGGAAGTTTGTGCTTCCCTAACACATTGCGCCGTCCACTCGCTCCTCAGCCTTCCCACTTCTCTGTAACACTCTGGCCCAGGGCAGCACCTCTACATTAGTCGTGAGTTTCCATTAATCAAAGGCAGCTTGTGCCGGGCCTATAGCAGGGTCACCTCAGGTTCTCTCCTGTTGTAGGCTTTCCGTATGTACTCAGTCCATGCTCCCAGACATAGTAGGGAATCAGTGCCTTGTGATACGGAAGCATCTGGAAAACCTTCACAGCAGTCAGAGAGCAACGGGAAACCCTGGGGCCTATTCCCTGATTGGGGTGTTGGGAATGCTGTCCTCTTGACTAAGCCTCTTAGACAAACAAGGGTTGGCAAGGTGCAGTAAGCTTCATTTGAGGATGGAATTTAGGGGGAGCTTTGGGTTTAGAGGCCTAATTACTTAAAGTGACATTTATAAAACAAATTGTCATTTTATAATTACCTTTTATTTCTAAAACAGAACAAAAATGTTACTTCATAAATATAATTTCTAACCATGTTGATACATCAAAACAATTTCTTGTTTGCTCTCTGAATTTGAGCATATTTGTAATGGAGAGTTAGTTAATACACTGAGTCCTCACTTTAATGTCATCCATGGTTTCTGCGACTTTAAGTGAAATGATGTATAACAAAGCAATGTTGAACAAAATGACATTACTTGAGAACCTGCTGTACTGTTCTCGGTGCAGTTATAAAGGGTGACAAAGGGACAGCTAATGGAACAGGCAAATTAAGAAAGTTTTAGAGAGAAGTAACGGTATGCTTATGAACTTTCTTATGTAGGTGATAACACACTTGAATGTGTATAGTTCCAAAATCAACAGATGGCTATGACTCATATTCTGAAAAACACATAACCAGAGAAGAAATAGGCACTCTCCAGAAACTTTTTTTAGAGACTCTTTAGTTACAGAAAGTTAAAAGGTTAGAAATTCTTCTGAGTTACACAGTACAGTAGCTTTGGTTCTGAAGTTAGCATGTAAGATGAAAATTCCTTAGGAAGATACATGTTGGAAAGCTTTGGATGATCCACTATGAAGTGTTTCATAGGTAATTGTTCCGTCAGCATTAAAAGGATGGCTGTTTTGTTGGCTTATAAATGTGTATCTTTATAAGCAAATGGAGCACAATGTTAAGAATGGTGAGCATAGGTAAAGAGTGTACATCCCTCGTATAGTCCTTTCAACTTTTCTGAGTTTTTTTCAAAACAAAAATTAGGAAAAGTATTTATTTTTAAACACTAGACCTGCACTCTGTGGTAAAAGTCTGCAAGATGAAAAACGAGACCCAGTAGGAGAAGCAGATTCCCATTTTCCATTTCTTCTCCAGGGCATATCTAATCTACGCGGAGTGGGGAGGGCAGAGCAGTCCTTACAGTTGAGAGCCTAGTGCCTTTTCCAGTTGTACTGCAAGCCAGACAAGAAAGTTATAGAAAGGACGGTTCTGCATCAGTCTTTTCTAAGTCATAAGAAACTGGTTTCAGTTAGGATGACAATGCTGGCAATGAGAGATGTAGGACCAAACTAATATTGTAAGAAGTTTTGACTCAAGTGGAGGACATGAATAGAATTGTAATGAGAAGTGACTGAATTTATAAAGATGCCTGCCCAAAACAGCTGATGTCTTAAGCCATTAAAGGGTAAGAGGAATCTTTTGAGAGTGATACTATGTCTTGATCATGGTGTTAGTTATACAACTATCTATTTAACAAAATTCATCAACTGAATACTTATAAATGGTGTTACTGTATATAAATGACACCGTAATAAAGGGGATTATAAATATAAACAAATCCTAAGCAACTAATAAACACGTAATTTCTAACTGAAGCACAACTTTAGGGGATACTTAAAAAGTAATGACCTCACTCTTAATTTTGTATAAAAGAACAAATAATTATTTGAATCTATTTCAATAGGTAGGATAGTGTCACGTTTGCTAGAACCTGGAGCCAGAGTGACCATGCTCACTGCAGAGTGAGGAGCTAAGATAACTGTATTTTGGTGGGTATCTTTTGAGTCGTGACAGCTAAATCACAACACTGCTTTCTTCTTCTTTAGCCCCGGAATGAGACCCGATGCAAGCTCTCCTCCTGCATCCAGCTCAGCAGCTGCAGGCCCGCCTCCCAAGCTCTGCCTTGTGTGCTCTGACGAAGCCTCAGGATGCCATTACGGGGTCTTGACCTGTGGGAGCTGTAAGGTCTTCTTCAAAAGGGCAGTGGAAGGTAGTGTGTGTTTTGAAGAGTTTTATCTCCCTCTACTTCGTTTATTTCTCAGAGTGGATTTTGAAATTTCTATTATAGGCAAAGTTTATTAAGGCTAGAAGTCAGTAAAGGGGGGGGGGCTGACTCCTAGGTCTTAGGGGGAAAGAGATATTTTAAAAAGCAACATAAAAGTGTAAATTGACAGGAGGAAGCTTGGTCAGAGAACAGAGGAAACTGAGTGGTAGCATGTGAAATGATGGGATTAGATTTGGGCAGGAACAATATGAATTGTGTTAGAATCACGGGCTTTAATTACCATAAATTAGTTGGTTTCAAAGCCACCAGCTATTTCAGTCTGGCAAAAATGAGTGACAGTGAGAACTGTGGGGGGAAAAGGTGTTTTATTTTTGGGCCAGGGCACTATGCTAAGTGGTATAAATACAACATCAGACCTGATCCTTTCCCTCTGGGAAGTCACAGTCTATTTGAAGTGAAAGGTAACAAGGTACAGCGATTACAGTAGAGAGGAGCAAGTGATAAACTGCCCGAGGAGGTCAGAAAAGGTACTTTAGAGACGGTGACTTCACTACCCGAACATTATATTAATACAAACTTCACCCTCGTTATAGACCCAGCTTGCTGACAAAGACAGTAGCATCAACTCTTTAAAGGAGGAGAAATTCCTTCCATAGCAAATTATTATTGGAAGTCACTAAAATTTTCTAATATTACCAGCAAATCCTCGTGGGGAAAATGATGTAATTTGGTCATCTGTAAAGCAGTTTGAGGCAGTGTGGCCTGAGTAGATTACCTAAAGAGTGCTCTGATTATATTAATTTTTAAAGAAGTAATTATTTATTCATTCACAGTATGAGAGGGTTATTATTATTTGGCTAGAGTTGTGTTTGCATCCTTGAGTTAGATGAGTCATTTTCTTTAGTTTGCTAGAATATTTAAAAAATCATCCAAACTATAAAATTGCTCATTACCCCACTTAGTGCACAGGGATGCAGGTTTTGACCGGTATAGTAGTAACTCCCAACTATTGAGCACAGTTGTAAGTAAAGCCCATCCCTGCTTGGTGCAGTGCCTCTAACAAAGGAGATCTTACCTACAGCAAACCCAAGAGAAGGAAGCTTCTTACTCTTTATTTAGTCATCACTTTATATATCTTTATTGATTTCAGAGAGAGAAAGGGAGAGGGAGAGAGAGTTGAAACATCAATGATGAGGGAGTCGTTGATCGGCTGCCTTCTGCACGCCCCCGACTGGGGATCGAGCCCACAACCTGGGCATGTGCCCTGACTAGGACTACAACTGCGATCTCCTGGATCCCAGGTCGATGTTCAACTGCTGAGCATCGACCGGCTGGGCTAGTCATCACTTTCTTAACTGGCTAGTTATTTCCATGGTATAAGCAGTGATGATAGTAAACACAGTATTGCTGTACATAATGTTGACAAATTGATTTCAGAAAGTGAAATTCAGAATGAGACACTGTAGCCTTAAAAGAAATACAGTATTTAAAAAAACATTTTTCATTCTCTTCCATTTTAACTAAAATTATTCTTTAAAACAGGGCTGCACATTCAAATGCCTACAGGGACCAAATATGTCATTCTGGCCAAATATAATCCAGCTGGGGGAAGAAGGGCAGTTATTGCTGTTAGAGAGTGTGAGTGTGCCCTACCTAAGAGCATCCAAATGCAATTTAAGAAGGAAAGAAAGAGCTAAATATACTTCTCAAAACACTGCTGCAAACTATATGCCCTTGGGTCTTAATCCCTGCTTTAGAATTAAATTATTATACTTGTTTTTAGGTAAAATCTAATTGAATATTAGCTCTACTGTTTCAAAATGTTTATCATTTAAATATTTCAGTTAAGTGTGGTGGCTAGATTACATGTTTAGTAAGGAAAGGTTTAAATGTGGACTGTATCAAGTAAATCCTTTCCTTGGATTTCAGTGTTCTCCAAGCTCCCTTTCCCCTCTAAAATTCTGTCATCCTTTGATAACCTACCTAGACTTGATGAAAATGTTTTAAAGCCCAGATACATATTTTGGAGCACTTTTTAGAAATTTCAGAGTTGTACCTTGTATAATTTGCATTACACTTAGCACTCCATTTATGACGGCTGCTACAAATGATGTTTTCCCCCAAATTGGCATGTTTTAATAAATACCCAAGCATTTAACTGTTTTTAGGAAATCTGCAGAATTTGCTGAAGGTTTACTTATTGTCCATATAGCCCAGATTGAGGATAGATACTATGAACTTTTTTTATTCGATATTCTGGACTCGCTTTTCTGCACACAGAGAAGGATTTTGGGTAGCTCCATTTCTTTCCACGTACACTAGTTCAGTGATCTCTTTCCCCGCTGGGGTCCCATTTTTTTATGTTCCCTCTGCACAAAAGTACACCTAATCTTTGTTAGTGGGTCATTATGGAGACAGGCATCAGCTACCCTTAATTTACCATGTGCCAAGTACTGTGTTTTACATATGACATAGCATTTAATTAACAGCTGTGAACTCTTAGATGCTACTGTGATTCCTATTTGATGGCCTAGGAAACAGGCTCAGAGAGCTTAGCTTGCAAAACTAGGATTGAAACACAGCTGTCTCCAAACAGGCTCTTAACCTGTGTCACACTGACTCCCTGAGAGGTATATGATAAAAATCTGTCACCTAGCATTTTATAATCTAGGTGGGTTCTGAGATGGAAGTTATTGCAAGGGCATTGTTTAGTGGCTATCATTTATTGAGGGCTTACAATGTACTAGGCACTACTGGAAGAACCTTCTACACAATTGCCTTTAACCTTGGAGAAGCCCAGCCAGATAGGTGCTAATTTTCCAGATTTACAGATGGGGAAGCAGAGGCTCAAGAGAAGTTAATAAACATCACTGAGATCACACAGCTAGGAAATAGAGCTGCGTTTCAGATCACAGGCTTCCTGGCACCGTACCAGTGCACTTTCCGCTATCCCACACTGTTTTTGAGAGCAGATAAAGAAAGCAGCTCAAGCTGACAGTCACAGTTCACATTTAAGACTTGGTTACTACAAAATGCAGAAAACCCTAGAACATGCCCTTTGCTGTGGTACCCATTTCCTGTACCATTTTCATGGTCTTGTTCACGTCTATGCATCACTGACCCATTTATTAACATTTTTCTTAGATCACTCTTTAAAACTTATTTTAAATGTTTTTTTTTATATGTCTTTATTGATTTCAGAGAGAGAGGAACATCAGTAATGAGAGTGTCATTGATCGGCTTTCTCCTGCACGCCCCCTACTGGGGATCAAGCCCTCAACCCAGGCATGTGCCCCGACTGACTGGGAATCGAACCTTGATCTCCAGGATCACAGGTTGATGCTCAACTGCTGAGCCACGCCAGCTGGGCTAAAACTTAAAACACACACACATCTTTACTATCCCTCCTGTGTTATCTATTGCTGTATAACAAATTACCCCCCAAAGGAGTAGATTAAAACGGGGCATTTATTATGTCACACAGTTTCTGAGAGTCAGGAGTTCGGAAGCAGCTTCTTAGCTGGGTAGTCCTGGGACACTCATGAGATCACATTCAGACTGTCGGTGGCGCTGCAGTCATCCCAAGGCTCCACTTCCACCCCGTTAACATTGCTTTTGGCAGGACGCTTCAGTTCCCCACTCTTTGGGCCTCCTCTAGGGCTGCTGTCAGCGTAATGGCTCGCCTCCCCCAAAACAAATGATCCACGAGAGAGAGTGACCAACATGGAAACAGTGTCTTTACAACTTTATCTCCGATGTGACACTGTCATTTTTGCCATATTTTATTGGTCACACAGACCAGTCCTGGTAGAGTATGGTAAGGGACTACACAGAGACCATAGGGGCCTTCCTAGAGGCTGGTTACCACACCTACCAGAAATAGAAACTAGAATCACGTGCCAAAAATAGATTTTGACCACAAAAATAAATACAGTGCAAACCAAACCATGTTAAATTCCAGCTGGCTTGAAGGCTTTTCTCCTGACGTCTGCTCTCTGTTAGGGAATTTACCAACTAGTACAAGGCAGAGACTCCAGACTAAGACGTCCCTCTGTCTTATCAAAGGGACTGACAAGGAGTGACTTCAGTGGTTCATGTCTAGGCCTTGTAAAATAGTGACGACTCCTCATTTTATGAGACACATACTAATAACCAGATAGGACTAATTTTAACTTAGAGGTATCTTTAACTCAGGTTCTTAGATGTGCTTAAGACAAACCTGGGATAAAAAAGCAAGCATTACCATAATATGTGCATTCTGATATTTTGGTTGGATATAAGTAAAGCATTAGCATTTTTTCTGTTTTTAGCAATGAGCAGTTTTTTCAGCTGTTTTTCCCAGTAACTGCAGGACAGTGACTTGGTGATATTCTTATGGAGCCGAAATCCTTTATATTTTAACTGCTTCCACTACATCTATTGTACCTACTCTTGCTTTAATAGAATCACTGGGTTGATGCTTGCGCTTTATGTTCAAGTAAAGCAGCTAGGAAGAGTCCACAGTGCAGAAAGGAATTGAAACAGCTGTACAGACACTTGGCGTCAGAGAGCAGTTCTGAATGGGACAGGGCCTTCAGTCAGCCCTGCGGCCTGTTCCTCCCGGTACAGTTAACCATCCACCCAAAACTAATGCTTCAAGAGCACTGTTACTTATCCTGGTAGGAAGAAGTAAATATAGTTTATTTTCAGCCCAGGCAAGTCTTTGGTTGTCCTGTGCATAAAAGATCTTTTCCTAAAAATCAGAACTAGCTATAGTCAGCCTAGTGAATTGAATTTTCTCTTTTCTTAGCATATAATTTATTTTTGAGAAGAGGCATGGCTTGCAGTCTTGTGAAGACCATCCCCTCTAGTGTAAGGTACCTGGACTCTTAGTTGTATATTTATTTAGATATTCTGGTCTTGCCCAGCCGGGTGTGGCTCACCAATTGAGCATCGACCTAGGATCCAGGAGATCGGGGTTCGATTCCCGGTCAGGGCACATGCCCGGGTTGCTGGCTGCAGCTGATCAATGACTATCTCATCATTGATGTTTCTCTCTCTCTCTGTCCCTGAAATCAATGAAGATATATTTAAAAAATAAAAATAAAAAATAAAAATAAAAAATAGATATTCTGGTCTTGTGCAGGAGGATCCTTTGTTGTTGTCAGGCCAGCAGATCTTCAGATAGTTTTCTTCAACATTCAATAACACATTAAAAGAAAATTTCAAGATTGTGCATATGGGGGAGGTAGGGATACTTTCAGTCTTTTCCTTTCAAATTTTCTGTGAAAACTTTTGCCAGGGGAAAACTGTACTTCCACCTCTAACATGTTATTTAATAACCGTGACCACAAGATTTTAGACAGTAGTGGTCTTCAATGTTTGGCGTCAATGATGAACTCACATTCTTATATTCTAAAAGCATGTGAAATAATTTACAAATCTCTATAAGATCTATGTACGGTAGTTTAGTTGGTGGCAACCTTAACTTTCAAGATTAAGTGTTTACCTGTAGCTTTCTTTAAAATTGGGAGGGGAGCACATTTTACTTGCATGTGGTGGCAAAGTTGAATGAAAGTTGTTTCCCCTTTGGGACTCTCGCAGTATTTTAAAAGCAGTTTCCTTTAGTCTTCAGCATTAGGTCAGAAGTCGTGATAAAGCAGTGATTACAGACCTGTCCTATAACTGTTAAAAGCACAATTTGTCTAGAAAGGTTGCCCTTGGTGGGCGTTTGTGGGGTACTGTTCTGCTTTTTCTTAATCCTCACCTGAGGATATTTTCCCACTGCTTTTAGATAGAGTGGAAGGGGTGGGGTGGGGGGAGAGACACATCGATTGGTGGCCTTCCACACACACCTGAATGAACCTGGAACCCAGGTATGTGCCCTTGACCAGGAAGCAAACCCGAGACCCTTCCGTGCGCAGGCTGATGCTCTAACCACTGAGCCACATCAGCCAGGGCCTGTTCTGCTTCTTGATCTGAGCACTGATGCCATGGAGTGTTCTGTTTATGAAAGTGCATCAGGAGGTACATTTATGACATGCACTTTTCAATATGTTTGCTGCCGTAAAGTCTTCTAATGAACTTTGTTTGATTTGCTTAACAGAATAAGACTTTTTTTAGTGACCTTTCCACTTTGCAATGGCAGTGTAAGCAGGTCCACTGTACCTTCCTCAATCAATGCCTTTGCTCCTTGGCTGGGTTCCACCTAAAACAGAGTCACTCCAGAAAAAATACACTTTAAGACCTGTGAAATTTTAACAGTGCCTTTATTTTCCATATAGGACAGCACAATTATCTTTGTGCTGGAAGAAATGATTGTATCATTGATAAAATTCGAAGAAAAAACTGCCCAGCGTGCCGCTACCGGAAATGTCTTCAAGCTGGAATGAACCTGGAAGGTAATGTAAGACCTGAAAGGAATTGTCCCTGTATCATATATTTTTAAAAGTAAAGTAAGTTTTTATAAGTAAGCTGATGTAATAATTTATTATAGTATGTATGTGCTTGACTAGCACAATTTTATATTATTCAACAAAAGTAGGAATTTTTAAATGAATGTTTTTTATATTGCTTAAGTTTATTCACCAGTTCTCATTTCTGAATTCAGGATAGCCAGACTATACTGAAAAAGGAAATTATATAATAATGATAATTACAAAACTTGAAGCAACATTACATTTGTAGATCTGCAGGGGGAAATGCTCCTCAAGGTGGCCTTGGATAGGTTTTGTTTATGTTTTTCAAGTAAAGAAGAAACCTGAAACTAGTTATAAGTTTGATTTTCATGCTCCTGTTTTTGTTAAGTTTATAACAACATTGATTTCATCATTTAAAAACTTGTCTCCAAAAAGCTAGGACTTCTGCTTTGTGAAATTGCAGGTCCGTGAAGGTGGTGATGGTGATCCGATAACCCACGTGCATGTGCTGTGATAGGAGCATTCACACAACAGTGCTCACCAAGGAGGCAGGCACCAGGCAGTGCATTCAGGGAGTGCACTGTCTGGTTAGGTTGCACAGTCAAGTCACGCAATGGGATGGCACACTGCCAAGAGAATAGAGCCACAGGGAAGAGGAGGGCCACCTAATTCTGTCCTGGAAGAAGCAACGTTGAATTTTAAATCTAAAAAAGCTGAATAGGAATTAAGTGAAAATAAGGGCAGAGGACATAATCAGCTTTGTATTTTAGAAAGACCAATCTTGTATAGAGACCAATTAAACAAGACACGGTGATCTTAGAGGGAGAGCGGAAACCATGTGGTTCTTTTGATAGGAGACTCACTGTTGGAGCTATCTAGCACATACTGTGTGTGTGTTTAAATACAAAGTAGATTTATAGGTGTGACTGCATAGTTTGTCTGTCATTTAATATTAAATATTAGCACATATTGTGCAGTTGATAACTTGTAGAGAAACGGAAAAGCTTTTAAATATCTAAGTTGATAGGTTTGTTTTTTTGCATGTGTGTGGTTTTACTGTAAAAGCTTCATTTTTGTGTATAATTATTCCAGTGTTTATAAAACCTTTATTTAGAGTAAGCGCCAAAAACGTCTAGCAGACCGTAATACTTAAGAATATAGATGAGCCACGTATTTCATACCGATTTTTTTTACAAGTCTTTAGAAATAGTCTTTTGTTCATTGCAGTGTTCCCCTAAGCCAGGCAGTTTCATGGTCATCCCAGGGTAGCTTTGCAGAAGCCACCCGCTCTCTCAGTGCCCATTCCTCTCCATAAGTGTAACTCAGTACTGCAAGGGGTATACTTGGACATGTTGCCCCATACCCAATAATCCTCAAGATACATTTTAAGGCAGCCTTCTTCACTGCCTGAAGTGCATAGCATTTGAATACAGATACAGTTTTTAATGGTGATCCCACGTTTCATACTTACTTCATTTTAAGGTGTATTGTAATCATTCCAAAATAGAGCGTTATTTTTGGTATAGATCAAGTGGAACTTAAAGGCAAGGAGGCTTATGACATTAGATTTCATACCTAATATTTTAAGGCTAATTTTAAACTAAATAGATGTCTTTTATTAATAAAGAAGTAGAGCTATCACAGACTCATGAATACTTCTGTAGAGATCGTATATCCAATGGTAATCTACCATATGCTCCAAGGAGTCAGAAACTTTATATAGAGTAAAAATCTTATTAACTAAATTGCTTTAAAACAGTGATTGCTTGTATTCAATTAAGAACTCCTTGCTGAAGTTCTGTGGGAACATTCTAGTGCATTTTCTTGCTTTCGTCAGCGCAGTACCATTGGATGTGCTTTCTGAGCCTCATTCAGAAGCATCCATTTAGGACTATAGATAAATAGTAAGAAATTAAACAAATTCTGTGCTGAGTCACAGATTTTTAGAGATCTCCTAGCTTGTCATTATCCTTTCCTCTTTGTTCTAATGGAGTGTAGGAACACAGTCCAGGCAATTTAAAGTTAAGGCTAATTGAGGCTTTTACAGTCCGATTTCAGTGTATTGATTTGGGCCATGCATGTTCTTTTACTTTGTCGGCCAAGTGCGTGCCATGGTTTTGAGATCTGGATTTCATTGAGATACTTTTGATTGTTTAAAGCAGGGATAGGGAACATCCGGCCCGTGGGCTAGATACAGCCTGCAAAATCATCTGGTCTGGCCCTGCCAAGGCAACCTTACGGGTGGGACTCGAAATTCAATAAATCTAGGAGCTTTTTTCATAGCTAATTTTTAAGTTGATCATTTTGTATGGCCCTTGAATGATATACGTCCAAATGGCCCTTGGCAAAAAAAAGGTTCCCCACCCCTGGTTTAAAGGGTTTCTTCCTGTATAGGGACACATCCTATTTTAAACTTTATCACTCCTCTCTAGACTTGCACTATCTGAATTCAAAATATTCTACAACCATATTCTACCAGGTGAGGTACTGACAGTTCTTATAATAGCACTTAATGTGTGCCGGGAACTGTTCTAAGCATTTTACATATTTTACCAGATTTAATTCTCGACCACCCTATGAGGTAGGTACTAATATTATCCTCATTTTACAGAAGAGAAACTAAAACCCAGAAAACAATTTGCTACAATACCTGAAATTCAACCATGTTGGTTTCAGATTTATGCTCTTTATGGCTACACCCCACTGTCTCCAGCATAGCATGCTAAAATAAATTAGATTTATCTTGGTCCCGTTTTTCTCTTTTGAAATGTTGACTAAAAATTCAATTTCTTAGTACCACATTCAGCACAGAGCAAGTAAGAAATGAGGCCATTCTCAACGTACAATACCGGATTTTTTTTCCCTTTCTAACACCAGACACTGGGATATAGATCCTGCCACCATATCTATCCTCTAGAAACTATCTTTATCATTTTAGGGACCAGGATCTAATAATTATTTTGAATGGTAATATCAATTTTCCCTTAGCAAAATGATTTGCATTTCTAATAACAAACAGGAACATTTCTTCACTCCTATAAATTCCATTCCTTGCCCTTCCCTGGAACTCTGAGTGCTTCCTCTTAAAGATACTATAATTCTTATTTGTCACTAAAACAACCAAGAGTAAGACTACGTTTACTCAAAAATCTACAGAGTCTGTGTTGTATTACACTGGTCTGAACTAAGAGATAAAAGATAGCTTTAGTTACTTTATATATAATGTGAAAAGGATGCTTTAGGTTTATAGTCATCAACATAAATCTCTCAAATTACCCACTGATAATTTATGTGAAGAAATACAAAGTTTTTCTCTTTATCCCCCCAAATGTTTTTAGTCCCAAGTAGTATCCATTATTACTGGTTAAAAAAGTGGATTTCTGCTCTTAGAACTAATACTGTCTCCAGTGTGTGATCTGCTCTGTCATCTTCCTCTCTCAATAAGGGGGCCATGCGAAGCTGTAAACTGTGTGGCTCTCTTCACTGTCTGTATCACCGTCATTTATGGTGACCCTAAGCCAGAGTTTCTAGGTTGGTAGTACAAGCTTAGATTCTTTCTTTCAATTGATAGTAAAAGTAATTTGCCTTATAAAACCAATGAAAATTTTGACTTTGAACTAAAATGTGAGACAAATTAATTTATGGATGAATTCAGGAAAGTGATTTGTTTAGAATGCTTTAACATAGTATTGTAAGACTTAATTTTGTATAAAATATAACTAATAACTGTCTTTGTAGCAGAAATTAATATACAAATGGGTTTCTCTTGGTCTTTTTCTTTCAGAAAAAATGTTTCTCTTATTCCATGTCACTTTATCATAATTGCTAAATAAAACATTTCTACTTTCAGTCTAAATATTTTGAGAAATTAAAATGCCTCTTGGATAAACTTTGTCACCTCCACCTTCCCATCACAACTCATTTCTGTGTATTTCTCTAATACCCACAGCACGAAAAACAAAGAAAAAGATAAAAGGAATTCAGCAGGCCACTACAGGAGTCTCACAAGAAACTCCTGAAAATCCTAACAAAGCAATAGTTCCTGCAACATTGCCGCAACTCACCCCTACCCTGGTGTCACTGTTGGAGGTCATTGAACCCGAGGTGGTGTATGCAGGATATGATAGCTCTATTCCAGATACGACTTGGCGGATCATGACTACACTCAACATGCTAGGTGGACGGCAAGTGATCGCAGCAGTGAAATGGGCAAAGGCGATACCAGGTAAGACGCAAAAGATGACAAAGCTAAGATACACATTTTTATATTTGCCTTTTTTAAAAAATTATAGTTGATAGTTACACTTGATATATACAATATTGTATGAGTCTCAGGTGTACAACATAGTGATTCTACATTTTCATACCCTATGATGTAATCACTATGACATGTCTAGTAACATCTGTCACCGTACAGAGTTATTAAGATACTGTTGACTCTTCCCTGTGACTTTTGTTTTGTAACTGGAAGTTTGTACCTCTCACTCCCCTTCACCTTTTTCATCCATCCCTCCTCCCCTCCTGGCAACCACCAATTTGTTCCCTGGATCTATGTTTCTTAAAAACACTCTGGATCTTTATCGTCCTGATCCCATGGTGTGTCTTGTTTCTCACACTCAGCTATGGGAGAATGCAGAGTCTATGATAAAAGTCTTACACTGCTCCCTGCTTTTCAGAGCACAGTAATTTCAGATAGGATGATGGACATCACTCACTCAGAATTTCTTTTAAACTGAAGTAGGAGAAGAAAATGTAAAATATTTCTTAAATTTCAGTTTGTTTTGCATGTTTCACTTTAAAATTTTTTGTTATTTGTAAAATTGGTAAAAATCAGACATGGTGACATTTTGTCAAAATGTACTAAAGTAGAGTCTTTTAACTGTTCCCTGACTTGACAGAGGGGAATTGACAAGCTGTGTTCTTACAACTAGGGACAGAACAAGACTGAAGTGGCCGACCTCCTGTCTTCACTACTCTGTCTCATTGAATGAATAATGTCCCAAGCCAGAATTCATGGCTTGCTTTTTTACTGTTTATATTTCCTTGAATAGGCAAAAGGTGACAAAAACTGGCTACTCTTACGTTTTTGAACACTGAATGCTGTTAAAAAGCACTGAGGGCTTTGGTCTTCACGTGTCACGTGACGGAGGAACACTGAGCCCACTTGATGTTTCGTTCCCTCTACCTGTTAGAAGTCCCCCGGAACAAGGCTAGTTCCAAAGAGATGACTTCTTTTTTGCAACTACAGTTTTTCCTCACACCTTCATTTCTCTTAATTCAGGATTCAGGAACTTACACCTGGATGACCAAATGACCCTACTGCAGTATTCATGGATGTTCCTCATGGCGTTTGCCCTGGGATGGAGATCGTACAGACAATCCAACGCAAACATGCTGTGTTTTGCTCCTGATCTGATCATTAATGAGTAAGTCATTTTCCCTGTATTCACAGGGTATTTTAAGCCACTGATATTTTCCTGATGGACTGTTGCTGTGATCATTCAGGACTGAATCAGTGCTGCCAGGTATCTGGGAACTGGGAATACTTGAAATAGAATTATCAGTGCTGAAGGCAAGCCAAGTAGGATGTGGGGCAAATATACATGTGACATTGTTACTGTCCCAGGACACACTTAAAGATATTATTTAAACAGTGAACATCTCTGGGTTAGAAAAAATCTATAGCAAATAAAAAAGAATCTTGTGGTGCATTGTTTTAATTACATAACTCTATCCCAGGAAGAAAAAGCATGATAACAATTCATGTTGATCTCGCTTTTGGTAGACCCAGGTGAGGACATCCAGGCTGAGGGGTGGGAAGTACTGCTCCAGAGAAGAGCTGTCTCTTTGCATGGCAAGGACTACTCAGTGGTTATTACTTGGAAAGAATATGGGAACAAGAATATGTTTTTCACTTGGGGGAGAACCAGCCAAGCTTTAAGATTTTACATCAGCTATGCTCTGGTCTTCTAGGGCCTTGCTTCTAAATTTGAAGTATCTTAGACGTCCATTCCCCCAGCTCATTGCAGTTGTTTCCTAACTAGTTTTCTGCCTCCATTCTATCATGTTGACTAATTTTTTTCTTTCTTAAGCACAGTGTGTTCACGTCTGGTACACCAACACATAGACCTTGTCGGTGTCTCCTCACCAACCACCCAGTACATTCAGCCTGGTTTCTGTCTTTCCAGACCTGGCCTCACTTCCTCTCTCCTTTTCCTTGACACACTCATCGCTCCTACTCAGATGATCCATTTTTCAAATGCACCCTCAGGTCAAGGTGTTCATATCACTGTATAAGACCTCTCTGCTATACAGCCTAAGCTCTTACTCCTCAGCACTTTCTCCCTTGTAATACTACTTTTTTGCCCACAGCTTACCTCCTTTATTAGAATATAAACAGGAAGTTCGCGCACACACACACCCCCCCCCCCCCCGTGGTCTGAGCAGAGTAAAGAATGAAGGGGATTTATGTGAAAAAAAGTTAATGAATTCTTAAACTACATTATTGGAATAATAGTTCCAATGCTCTGTGAGTCAAGCGTCATCCGCCGTATTTAAAGTAACACAACTTTAAATCATTCCAGAGTGGCAAAGAGTTTGGAATTAACGTCAGTTTGTGAGCAGAGAGATTTGGAGGAAAGAGAAAAGGAGACTAGAAAGCAGTGAGGACAGCCCAAGGAGGTACTCTGAAGATAAAGCAGACATACTGTTTTCTCTCTTGGGTGTACCTGCACAGAAATAATGGGTAGGAGTTGCAGAAAAGCATCTTTGAGCCGAGTGTTGAATGGAGGGCCTGCGTTATGATGTAGTAAGCTTGTGTTACTGTACATGTTTCAGTAGAGACTGGATGATACTAGCTCCAGACATTTTAAAGGAAATTGTTAGGCATCGTATAAGAAGCTGCAAGTAGTGGGGAAATTCTAGATTCAGGACACTTTTTATACTGCTCTGAGGTAATGCCAAGACCGTGTATCTGGCACGATGATAGGAACTACGTAAAGCAGAGTCCAGGTTTTCCCTCTGTTAGGCCAGGTGCGTACAAAGCTAGCCTAAAGAAATCCGGCTGAACTGTTGAGTAAAACTTGGTGTTGCTTCTCTATTGGTGACACTTTCCAGCAGTGTTCACTCAGTGTTGGATGAGTACTGACCCGGTGCCTGACACCGTATTAGGAGCTTGAGCTTTAACAGTGAATACAATAGATGATGCCCCGCTAACACTCTGATGGGGGAAGCACATGACCAAAATTATTTTGGAGCCACGATATAGTCGTGTGATGGAGGGGAGGAGAGACAGGCATGTGCTACATGAGATTTTTGGGAGCATGGAAGACCTCTCTAGTTGAGGGAACTGTTTGAAAGGGAGGGCATTCCAGGCAGAAGGAATGAGTACAAGGGCTGGAAACAACCTTGGCACGTGTGAGAAAACCACTGAGCATATTGTGTGAGTTTAGGGAAGCGGGCAGGGACAAAGTCAAGCAGAATGTTGCAGGCCATGAAATAGAGTTCAGATTTTATTCTAGGAGCAAGAAGCCTGTGGAAGGTTTCAAAAAGAGTGTACCATGATGGAGAGAATAGATGAAAGGGGAACAACAAATACTCATCACACCCCTAGCATGTGTTGCCTGGTGCTATAGCAGAAATCAAGACAAGGCTCCTCACTTTCATTGCATACACTCTAGCTGGGAAGACACAGACAACCACCCAATAAAATTTCAGACTGTGGTGGAGTTTCTACTAGAGAGAGGTCTGTTTCAAACAGAGTGGCTAATGGCTCCTTGAAGGAGGTGTCGCTGAACCAAGAGCTGAAGGAAAAGGGACCAGCCTCACCGTGAGCAGAGGCGTGTGAAACGTGCCGCAGTCTGTTCCAGGAAGGGCCATCTGCCCTCCCGACAGGCACTGCCATGTGCTTGGCCAGACCCAGGCACCTATGTCAGAGAAGGAAGTCACCTTGATTGACTGTTACCAAAAAGAGGACTGTTCAAACCACTGTATCACAGTTTAACAAGATTTAAGTTGTTTACATTGTTCAAATTTTGAATTACTGATAAAGATACGTAGCTTATATGTAAACTCAGACATTTAAAATCTCTTCATCTCGTTTATTTTAGAACCCAACCATGCTTATATAGTCCCTTTCTAAAAAGCAATTTTATAAAAAGCAGTTTTAAGTCATTTAATTGGGATTAAAACTGAATGGAGATTTATATGCAACACCAGTTTACCCTTTTCTGTTATAAAATTAATCTAATTCAAGGTTTTTATTTTATTTTGGCAACACTCAAATTTAGACTTAAACAATCACAGCAGAACCTGATCGTGCCACATACATTCCTCACATAAAAGAAGGAATTACAGGAATACTTTCTCAGTGTTAGCTCTGTTGGAGATAAATGGCTTATATGAGCAGTGGTTTTGAATAGGCCATTCTGGCCTCGCATTCTGTGTGTGTAGGAGGTAGGAAGCCCCCTCCTTTCTTTTGGCTCACTGTGTTTCCACCCTACTCTGGTGTCTGTGATGGGCAGACTTGTGGGCCAGAAAGTATCCATTCAAGTTCTGACCATCTGTGTAGCTTGTAAAACAGTTTCTCATCATTGTCCTTAGGTCAGAAAGTTGTACAAAATATATTTTTTTCAACAGCCAACTAGAATGATTTTTTTACTCTACTACCCTGTAACTTTGTCAAAATTACAATGTATTAGAAACTGAAAGAGAAAAAGATACCTCCCAGAAAAGGAGTGCTTAACTCCTAGTAGGATTTTGGGAAGGGGCCTCTTTAGTAAAAGCAGATTTTAAATTTGAAGGGTCATAGAGCTCCTCTGTCATCACTTTGGCAGTATACCATTCATGTCTGATTTATTTTATCACATAAAGAAATAAATTACATCTTCAATAGAGAAAAATAATACCTTTCTTGTACTTAACAGAAAAAAATCACTTTCCGTGAAAACTTTAAAGAAGAAAAAACAACACACAGATCTTGAAGTATTTTTAAAACTGTGAACTGGGCACAGATTCAGGCTCTTAGTGTCACTTAAGAAGTTAGGAAACTGCCCTGGCCAGTGTGGTATAGTGGTTAGAGCGCAGCCCAAAGGGTCAAGGGTTTGATTCCCAGTCAGGGGCATGTACCTGGGTTGTAGGTTTGACCTCCGGCCCCGGTGGGGCTTGTGCAGGAGGCAACTAATTGAAGTGTCTCTCTCACATCAATGCCCCCCCCCCCTTCCACTCTCTAAAATAAAGCAATGGAGAAAATGTCCTTGGGTGAGGTTAAAAAATTTTTTTAAGTTAGGAAACTTCAGGGATCTATTTGAAAATTGTGGATGTGACGATTGTTGAGAATCCTAATTGAGGGTTCATTTGGTACCTTTAGTTAGGAGAATATTCAGTCACATAATGTCTGTCAGCAGCAGATATGAGGCACCAGGACACCGAGCGTTGTTCTGACCCTCTGCATAACTATAAACATTGTCACTCATAGTTGTCTTTAGAATGAAATGCTGTGGGGGGGGAAAGTACCTTTTGATTTTTAAATGGGTAGGATCTAAAACTGTTGCCTAGTTGGCCATATTTGAATGCTGCCATAAAACCTTGATTTAAATAAGCAAGTGGTAATAAATCTGGTAGGACTAATAAATTCTAAACACTTAATAAAACAATACATGACCTACATGATAGAAAAATAATTTCTTCAATGTAAAATTAGGTTGTTCAGTAGTCTCTTTATGTGCTACAGACCCAGGAACAAGTTTAAGAAAAATTTTCTAAACTTCTGATCTACTGGGAGTTAGCATTAATAGTAATAGTTAGGTTTTCCTTTACGGAGCAAGCACCATTTATTTCTAATTCAAACGCTGATATTTGTCTTTCACAGGCAGAGGATGGCTCTACCCTGCATGTATGACCAATGTAAACACATGCTGTTTGTTTCCTCTGAGTTGCAAAGGCTTCAGGTCTCTTATGAGGAGTATCTCTGTATGAAAACCTTACTGCTGCTCTCATCAGGTTTGTAGAACATTTATTCACTTTTAAATGTGTCAGGGCATGAAGTACAGAAGTCTAGAAACAAAAGTATTATTTGTATACATAGCACTACTACTTATATCAGTCTACTATGTCCTGCTAGCCAGATAGGTTTTTATAAATGTAAAATTTTAGAAAGGCACAGCCAGTGATACGAAGATTAGTAAGACAGACCAATGGGTGTCATGGAGAAATAGAAAGATATAGGAGTTGCACGGGGTTTCAGTTGCTCTGGAATGTGTAGACTTCTTCCTGAGACCTTTGATAACACCTCTATAGCAGGCATGGACAAAGAAAACCAACTGGAATGATTTTTGTTTCTCTACTACATTGCTACTTTGTCAAAAATTTTACTTACACAATGAGTACTACCATGTGTAAGACATTATGGGAAAAAGAATCTACAAAAGTTGTGCTTGATTACTATTAGAGGGTTGGTTAATGCAGCATCTGAACTGGATTGTTGGGCAGAGAGATAGTCTATCTAGAAAATGGCAACAAGCGTTTATCTAAACTTTCAAGATTGTTTTAGAAAGTTCCTGGTACATAAACTTTAGTGAGACTACTTTCAGCTAGCAAAGGCATACTTTGTTTTTTTCAAAAGCTGTCTAGTTTTAACTAAGTATCTTGTCTATATTAATAAATTATGACATTTTTGGCATTTTCAACAACAAGAGTGTGAACCAGTTGGTATTCTAACCAATGTTAGGCCATTCCAGTAAAAAGTATGTATCAGGTTAGTGTTTATAAAATACTGAGTTGACAGCTGAATTCCTTTTTCATTAAAGAAGTCATTATTCTGTTAGTAACTGTGGTTTCAAAGTTGTCAAATAACTTTAAGCTGTGGATGTTGCACGTGACTGTTTAAGCTTTTATAATTCTTTGTTCTACAAAAAGTTATTTTATGTTCATGGATTTAAAGAGTATTAATAATATTCAATCAAGGCTAGAAAAATTTCCACAACCCATTAAAAAACCTAAAGGTAAAGATCATCACCAGAGACTCTTTTCACATTAAGGATGGCAGTACACTTGTTAAAGAAGTGAGCTTGATGTTATTTGAGCAAAATCTGATCATGATTTTGATTGATAATATCTAGGTATAAGTCAGCACCAAGATACTTTACCAATCTTATTTGTAAAAAAATCACAGTTAAAGTTTTATACATATCTGACACTCTGAGCTGTGTGCATTTTTTTTTAATTGTACATAAGAAAAAATGAACTAGTACGTATCACTGGTTCTTTTTTAAAAAAGAATGAAATCACAAGGATGAAAACACATCCCTCAAATATAGTTAGGCATCTGTGCTGACAGGAGGCTGGAATAGTGCTCTAACCTCCCCTAAGAATGCTGGACTGAAAACTACCTGCAGACAGGAATCCCAAGAAGTAAGATGCACTCTGAAGCTAGCCTTCTCTTAGAGGGTATTTGCAAAACCTGGTAAGGTAGTATATTTAGTAAGCTTAAAGACTGGGTTGGAAATATAATTGAAATAGAAAAAACAATGGATGGGTCTAAAAGCAGATGAGACACATTTAAACTGAAATAAGTTCAGTTTAAATAATATATCTAAAGAAATTAGCCAGAATACAATTTTTAAAATGCACGTATGTGTATAAGTGAACAGAGGATAAATGATTGAGGGAGGAGATCTAAAACAGTGCTTCACAACTCAAAATTTTCATGTCATAATGAACATAAAAAACAGCATTCAACAGCATAGTACACTGAGATAAGTGAATGAGGCCACTTGCAACCAGCATAGCAAATCATTACCATTACCCATTCACAGCACACCAGCTGAAAAAAGCCCTGGTTTAACATAATCATCAGAAATCCAGAATGAAAGGTGAAAGAGAATAGGAAAAGGCATTATACACAGAGACAATGGTTGAAAAGATTCCAGAATTTTAAAAAGACACCAAACCCTATATCCAGGCAGTGCAATGAATTCCACATAGTATATTAATAAAACCCAGCTGTCTGAACAGCAAAGTTAAGAAAATCACTGAACAGGAGAGAGAGGAAAAAAAATCTTCAAAGGAGAAGCAATTTAACTGAACCAACAGCAACTGAACAAAATGGAATGATGTTTCCAAAATGCTAAGGAAAAAAATGAAGGTGGACTTCAGTTTCAGCTCTAACAAGTAAACAGCTTTGAAGTTATCCTCACAATAAGCAAAAGCTGGTCAAACTGAAAATTTAGTGACTTTTCTTAGATCCATCAGAGAATTGAGATCACAACGCAAACCACCACCTCAAAATCTATAGAAACAGGCAAATACAGAGCAGCACAGCCAAGGTCAGCTTACTGGCAACAGACACTACTGGAGCCAGTAACTGGTAGGAACACTTTGGTAATTTTGATGACTTCTGTAGACCCGATGTGAATAGCCTGAGTTAAGAATTCCTGGGACCCAGTGTTGGCAGGGGGCTTGTCTCCCCACACTTCTTCGGGTTTACCTCCTGAAGCCCCACCAGGTTCTCATGGTGAAGCCCTGAGAAAGATCCCCTAATGTTTTTGCCTGCTAAGGGAAACTGCTATAAAGCTTTATATGACCTGGGGGAAAAGGGGAAATAGATAATTCCAGCTATGTCGTGTAAGAGAAGGGAGAAGAAAAAAAAAGGCTCAGAAACACTTCTGAAGGACACAGCCCAGGGACCAGGCCTACTAAAAATAGATTTAATCATAAAAGTATAAAACACTCCACATCCCCACACCTTACCACCATATCAGCAGGGCTCCAGTATAATAACTGAATTACAATGGAGAGAGCTGCAGAACAGATATTTAAGAAGGAAAGACAACGGGGTGGGAGATAAAAACAAGGAAACTGGATCCTCTTAACACTTATACTAGCCAGATTAGCATAAAACCTTACACTAAACGTCTACTACAGTTCTGACATAATCTCTAGCTTTTTGCAAAAAAAGATATGCTAAAGGAAAGAAGAAAACATAATCAGAAAAGACAAACAAGCATTAGAATAAGACATAGATATGGCATAACAGAGGTAATTTTCAGATAGGGGATTTGAAATACTGATGATTAATATGTTAAACAACATGATGTAAGAACACATGGGTATTGTAAGCAGAGAGGTGGAAATTGTAAGAAAGAAAAAAAAAAAATACTGCATGCTGTTGATAAGGCTCATCAGAAGATTAGATACACCAAGGAAAGAATCATTGAGCTTGAAGATGGTCACTGGAAACTTACAAAATTCAAGTGCAAAGAGAAAAAAATGAAAAACATGGAACAGAATTATGTAAGAATGGTGGGGACAATTACAACAAAAGGGGTAACATACACGTAATGGGAATATCAGAAGTAAAAGAAAGGAATGAAAGAAATATTTTAATAATGGCTAATAATGTTCCAAAATTAATGACAGAAACCAAAATATAAATTCAAGAAGCTCAGAAAGTACCAAGATAAAATACCAAAAAAATCTATACTTAGGCCTATTTTTACTCAAACTACAGAAAACCAAAAAGGAAAAGGAAATCTTTAACAGCTTACCTATGGAGGAACAAGGATTAAAAAAACATAACTCTCATCAGAAACCTTGCGGCAAGAGAGTGGAGTCAAATAGTTAGTGTTGAAAGGAAAAAATCACCAATTTATAATTCTGTATCCAGTGAAATTTACCTTCAAAAGTGAAGGCAAAATAAAGACCTTCTCAGACAAACAAAAACTTGAAAGAATTAGTCACTAGTAAACTTTCCTTTCATAAAATATTAAAAGAAGTATGATACAGGTCAGAAACATGGATCTACATAAAGAATGGAAGAGCTTTAGAAAAGGAATACATGAAGATAAAAATTTTACTTTTCTTCATAATTGTTATCAACAACAATGTATTAGATAATTACAACATACGGGTAAGGTGACTGAGTGACAGCAATGTTTAAAGGGATGGTTGGGAAGGATTGTGAATACTCTGTTTTAAGGTACCTGCACTACCTATAGTATTACTTGAAAGGAGATGCAGATTGCAGTTGACCTGTAACAACACAGGTTTGAACTGCTCTGGACCATTTATACACAGATTTTTTTTTCAATAAGTAGAGTCAGCCTTTTGTATCCATGGGTTTTGCATCCTCAGATTCAACCAGATGCAGACCAAAAGCAGTATTTTCACATTCCCAACTGCAGTTTGTTGAATCCACAGATAGGAAGAGCCACTTGTAGAGTCAGAAATTATTCGTGGATTTTCAACCGCACAGGGGTCCGCACCCCTAACCTCCACATTGTTTAAAGGTCAACTGTAGTTGTCAATGTACATGCAAACTCTAGAGCAACCACTAAAAACGATTTTTTAAATTTTATTTTCATTTTCCCATCACCATTTATCCCCTCTATGAAAAACAGTTTTAAAAAGAATTATGGATATACTGAAAGGCGAGAAAACAATCATATGAAATGCTCAGTGGAAACTAGAAATGGCAGAAAAAGAAGGGAAGATTAAAAAGGAAACTAAGAACAAGTGCAATGAGCAGAGAATAGTTACAGGCATGGCAGATACTGATCTAAATATGTCAAACAGTTGCTTTTAAATTTGAATGGTCTAAATATACCAATCGCCTGTTTTTAAAAAATATTTTTTTGTTAATGAAGGCCAAAACAAAGTTTGCCACCACAGATCCTTACTAAAGTAATATTACAAGATATAGTTAGGCTAAGGGGAAGTAAATCCCATCTTTGAGAAGGTAAAAAGAACAAAGAAAGTGGTAAATATGTAGATACAGTTAAACTAACCTTTACTTTATAAAATAACAGTAATGTCTTCAGGGTTTAAAAACATGGAACTAAAGTACATAATAATTACATGGAAGCAAAAGTGAGAATTTGGTAAATTGAGAATGAGTGTTTAAATGTTAAGGATGACAACTAGAAACAGAACGCACCAAACCCCTGGGGGGAGAGAGGATAACATGGTAAAAACAATCCAAAAGAATGAAAGAAATTGGGGGGGGGGGGGCATAAACGAAAAGCATCCTAAGAGGAAGTAACAGATGGTTCAAATAAAAGCAAATATATCAATAAATTCACCAGAGATATATCTAAAGTTATTTAATGGCTGAAGTAAAAGGACATATATAGTATGCATGGTGTAACCTAGGAACAGCAAACTTTTTTGTAAAGGGCCAGATGGTAAATGTTTTCAGCTTTGCTCTGTTATAGCTACTCAACTCTGCCCCTTGTGGCATGAGAACAGGCAATGGCTGTCTTCCAATAAAACACTATTTACAAACACAGGCTGCAGGTGGGATTGGGCAATGAGCCATAGTTTGCTGACTGCTGCTTTAACCAAAAGAAAGCTGAAGCAGCTATCTTACTATCAAAATAGACTTTGGGGGGGGGGGGGGGGTGTGGATTTCTATATTTAAAGATACTCATTACATAAAGCATTCTACTCACCAGGAAAATATTTCTAAATATATGGCTTCCAACAACATAAAGCAAAAATACATGGAACTACAAGGATAATTTGGGATGGATGAAATTCTTTTAAATATAAATATCAAATAGGGCTTCTCTCATAATTATTTTTAGAATTAGGATAACCAGCAGGAAAAAACATAAATAAGCAATCACTATTTTAAAAATTAGCAATAATTAGATTACCTGTAATGTAAACTAATGTATAAAATGAATACATCGCTAACAAAGAAGGCTCTTACCACTCCTGATTAAGTGGCCTTCAGTCTTGCATTAATACTGACATCTTAGAAGTACCAAGTATTGCTTTATGGAATCAGAACATTTTCATATGTGTTCTTTGGTCTAATCCTAGTCAAAATCCAGTGAGAGTGATACTTCACAATCATATTCTCAGTAGATGCAGAAAAAGCACTTGACAAGATTCAGCACCTATTTATGATTAAAAACTCTCAACAGCTGAAGGCCATATATGACAAACCCACAGCTAACATCATACTCAATGGGAAAAAACTAAAAACTTTTACTCTAAGATCAGGAACAAGGCAAGGATGCCCACCCTTGCCACTTTAACTCAACATAGTCCTGGAAGTCCCAGCCAGAACAGTAAGGCAAGAAAAAGAAATGGCATCTGAATTGAAAAAGAGGAAGTAAAATTCTCACTATTTGCAGATGACATGATATTATGTATGATATTATGATATTACCAATTCCAAAAACTGTTGGAACTGGTAAATTCAGTAAACTAGCAGGATACAAAATCAATATACAAAAATCTGGCGCATTTATATACAGTAATAACAAACTCTAGTAGAAAGTGAAATTCGGAAAATGATTCCATTTACAGTTGCATCAAAAAGGAGAAGATACCTAGGAATGAACTGAACCACTGAGGTAAAATACCCATACACTGAAAACCGTAAGACGCTGATGCGACAAACTGAAGACGGTGCAGGTGGAAGGGTATTTTGTGCTCGTGCATTGGAAGAATTAATTTTGTTAAAATGTTAATTTATGATGAAAGAGCCAAGAATATACAATGGGGGAAGGACAGTCTCTTCAATAAATAGTGTTAGGAAAACTGAACAGCCACATACAAAAGAATAAAACTGGACCACTATCTTACACCACACACAAATAGTAACTTGAATTTAAGACTTGAGATGATAAAACTAAAAGAAAACATAGGTGGGAAGCTCCTTGACATCAGTCTTGGTGATGATTTTTTGGATCTGACACCAAAAGTAAAGATAAACAAGTGGGACTACATCAAACTAAAAAGCTGCTGCACTGCATAGGAAACCATCCACAAGATAAAAGGCAATGTACTAAATGGGAGATATTTGCAAATCATATCTGATAAGGGGTTAATATCCAAAATATATAAAGAACTCATACAATTCAGTAGCCAAAAGACAATCTGATTAAAAAATGGGCAGAGGATCTTAATAGACATTTTTCCAAAGAAGACATACAAAGAGCCAACAGGTACATGAAAAGGTGCTCAACAGAATCATCAGGGAAATGCAAGTCAAAACTACAATGATATATCATCTCACACCTCTGAGAATGGCTAACATCAAAAAGACAGTAAATAACAAGTGTTGGTGAAGATGTGGGAAAAAGGGAACCCTCTTGCACTGTTGGTGGGAATATAAATTGGTGCAGCCACTGTGGAAAACAGTATGGAGGTCCCTCAACAAATTAAAAACAGAAATTCCATAGGATTCAGCAATTCCACTTCGGAGTATTTATCCAAAGAAAACAAAAACACTAACTTGAAGAGATACAGTAACCAAGATAGGGAAGAATCTAAATGTCCATCAACGGATAAATGGTAAAGAAAACGTGAAAGAGATATTTATATTCAGTGAGAGTTACTAAGCCATAAAAATGAATGAAATCTTGCCATTTGTGACAATATGAATGGATTCTGGGGGCATCACTCTAGGTGAAGTAAGCCAGTCAGGGAAAGAAATACCATATGATCTCACTGATATGTGGAATCTAAAAAGAAACAACAAAAACAAGCTCATGGATACAGAAATTGGTGCATGCCAGAGGCAGAGGGTAGGAAAAATGGGTGAAGTGGGTTAAAAAGTACAAATTTCCAGCTATAAAATATAAGTCATGCGGATATAATGTACAGCATGGTGACTGTAGTTAACAATAGTGTACTGTGTGTCTGAAAGTTGCTAAGACAATCTTAAAAATTGTCATCACAAGAAAAAAATTTGTAGCAATACATGGTGATGGATGTTAACTAGACTTATTGTGATCATTCTACATTATATACAAATATGCAATCATGCTGTGCACCTGAGACTAACATATGTCAATAATATCTACATCTTAAAAAATGAAAAAATTTAGTGAGAAAGAGCATGAAACAAATCCACAGAGCAAGTAAGAATTAGATTAAGACTCCTTGATCCTAAACCCACTGCTTTTCCTCTATGCCAGCATTTCCTAAGATGTCAGCAGCTGTGTGAAGTTTGGGAAACTTGTTTCCCCTCTCTGGAGACTGCATAATCATCATTCTGAGAAGTTCTGAAATTCAGAATCTGCCTCACTTTGTATTAAACCTTTAGCTTTGCTTAAATTTAGACCATCAAATCCTCTTTTCCCTAGCCATTAACACAGAGCCAGGGTTCCAAGGAATACACTTCGGGAAATGTAGCACTCTACAAAGTCAGTCTCTAAGTGAAACCATGATTAAACTATCTGTTCGCCATCTTTACTAGTATCAGTTTTTGAAGAGTAATTAAAAAAACTGACTTTACATCAATCTTATGATCCACAGTTCATGAGGTATTTTCTATATTTCTGAGTACATAAGGGAAGGCAGGTATTTCCTTCCCCGGAGGTGTATGTGTACACACACACACACGCGCCACATAAAAAAATCAGGTTTTGTTTTAGATTGGAATCCTGTCAACTCTGTGCTAATACATCGATTGATAAAATGTATTGCATGCTGATTTTTAGGTCTAACTGACTGGTGATGTCACATATATTCCTGTGATTGGTGGAATAAACACTGTTGAAGTTTTCTATGTCTGTACTACAACTAAACTGAAGGGTAGAATGGCTGCCACTGTGTTATTTGGTCTTTGAGCCGGCTTTGTGAACTAGAGAGGAAGGTGTCATCACCAGCTGCTTTTAAAGATGAGAAGCAAAGCGCTTTACCTAAGCTTCAGTCCTCCAGTTTCCTACTGGCCCAGTATATTCTCTTGGCTGTAGTTTCACAAGCCTTTGAAATGCTCATGTTTTAATAGAGTGCATTAAAAGCACATAGACAATGTTCAGTCACGAAGTGTGCAATTAATAAATGCCCTACTTGCATACATGAAAAGTTATCTCAAGAAGGTTATTTAATTAACTACATGTTAATCTTTTAGTTCCTAAGGAAGGGCTGAAGAGCCAAGAGCTATTTGATGAAATTAGAATGACCTACATCAAAGAACTGGGGAAAGCCATCGTCAAGAGGGAAGGAAACTCCAGTCAGAACTGGCAGCGGTTTTATCAACTGACAAAACTCTTGGACTCCATGCATGATGTAAGTGTCAAACACAGATCCAACTATGAGAAGACTTTTTGGGATATGAAGTTATGTTCTAGTTAGTTTGAATAATTATATACCCGTATTTTCCCGTTTGTGGATATTGATGGTGGTTTGAGATTGAGCTGTAACTTCAGTTAGCACACGGTTTTCCTGAGGCCAATTACGGAATTCCATTTCCTCTAGTCCTGTGCATACGGCATTGTGACGCTAGCACAAAACTTAACAGCACTGTTTTAAAATGTGGAATTCCCTGGCTTTGCGTGATTAATCCTTTAGAATGTGTCTTTCACGTACTGTAGTACTGCAGTTCATCATGAAACACTTAATTCCAGATAATTCTGTATACAATATAAGGGACTCAGGAGGTCTTTGGTACCTGAGTGCTCATTGTATTTAACTAAACTTTTGTTTACTTGGGGAATTCCAGCAGAGATTGGTGTATTCTGTCTAGGTCAGATATTTAAAAAAAAAAAAGCCAACAGGCATGAGATGTTCCTACTGATAGACTTTTAAGACTAATCATTACTCTACCGTCCCTTGTAGGTAGTTGAAAATCTCCTTCACTATTGCTTCCAAACGTTTTTGGATAAGACCATGAGTATTGAATTCCCAGAGATGTTAGCTGAACTGATCACCAACCAGTTACCAAGATATTCAAGTGGAAACATCAAAAAACTTCTGTTTCATCAAAAGTGACTGCCTTAATAAGAAAGGTTGCCTTAAAGAAAGTTGACTTTATAGCTTTTATTGTAAAAATTATCAGTTTATCCTATAGCGGTTCTGTTTAGTTTTCTTTTTTGTTCATGTCTGGTTTTGTTTTTGTTTTGAATACGCACTACATGTGGTTTATAGAGGGCCAAGACTTGGCAGCAGAGCAGTTGAGCCATCACTTCTCAGTGATGGGAAAAGTAGAAAGTGCTAGTTGGTGGATCCCAGGAATTACAAACAATGACGTGGGGTGATGTCCACTATCAGAGAAGGGTGGCACCCAAACCACCAGTGCCCAGAGTCTACGTCATGGACTTTCTGCTCATATTTTTCACAGTTGGCTGGAAAAAATTTTCTAGACTTTTTGTTGGTGTATTTCCCCCTGTATAGTTAGGATAACATTTTTTGATTTATGCATGGAAACCTGAAAACAAGTTTACAAGTGTATATCAGAAAAGGGAAGCTGTGCCTTTTATAGCTATTATCATCTGGTTTTAACAATTTCCTTTATATTCAGTGAACTACGCTTGCTCATTTTTTCTTACATAATTTTTGTATTCGAGTTACTGTACAGCTGTTTCAGATGGGCAACTAGTTCAAAGCTTTCCTAGATAAACTCTAAACATTAATCTTCTGTGTGAAAATGGGTTGGTGCTTCTAACCTGATGGCACTTAGCTATCAAAAGACCACAAAAATTGACTCAAATCTCCAGTATTCTTGTCAAAAAAGCTCATATTTTGTATATATATATGCTTCAGTGGGGAATTATATAGATTGTGCAAATTAACCGTCCTAACTGGTATAGAGCACCTACCTAGTCCAGACCTGCTGGGTAAACTGTGGATGATGGCTGCAAAAGACTAATTTAAAACAAACAAGAAAACTACCAAGAGGCCCTGTTTGTACCTAATGCCCTATCCCTGCAATGGTTAGATGGCACGAAAGTTAGTTTACTGTCTTTCAGGACCTTTTGTTGTAGTTTATATAACTTCTTAAAAGTTATGATTCCAGATAACCAGCTGAAAAAAAGCTGAGAGATTTTAATCAGACCAAGTAATTCCTCTCACTTTACCCAAAAAATAAATCTCTAATAAGGCAGAAGTGGCTAGACACCCATTTTCACATTCCCATCTGTCACCTAGTAGTCTACCCTTCCTGGTGGTACAGGAAAGCTCAGCTACTGATTTCTGTGACTTAGACTGTGTGTCCGACTTCCATGTTTGTAAACTATACACATCCCCCTGTCCCCGTGTGTGCCATAGTTTAACAAAAGTCTTGTGAATTTCTCCTCCTCACTGTTGAGACTTAATCATTTTAAACAAATAGAAGCTGTAGTAGCCCTTTCTGTGTGCACCTTACCAACTTTCTGTAAACTCAAAACTCATATTTACTAAGCCACAAGAAATCTGATTTCTATCCAAGGTGGCCAAATTATTTGTGTAATAGAAAACTGAAAATCTAATATTAAAAATATGAAACTTCTAATATATTTTTATATTTAGTTATAGTTTCAGATATATATCATATTGGTATTCACTAATCTGGGAAGGGAAGGGCTACTGCAGCTTTACATGCAATTTATTAAAATGATTGTAAAATAGCTTGTATAGTGTAAAATAAGAATGATTTTTAGATGAGATTGTTTTATCACGACATGTTATATATTTTTTGTAGGGGTCAAAGAAATGTCGATGGATAACCTATATGATTTTAGTGAGTGTAAGCATTCATATACGCAGCAGTGGTCTCGAAAACCAAACAGGTTTGCTCTAGGCCCTAGAGTCGAGGGGACGAGGGAGATGGAGACTGACCCTGTGTGCAGAGAAGGTGGCTGAGGCTCCACCCCGCTCAGATCACAGAGGAAGTAATCCTCTGCCTCCCAGAATGACCACCCTTCTCATTCCAACGGTGATTCTGGCGGCGCAGGCTTAGTTGACTAAATCTCCCCTTGCGCTAAGTGTGTGAGCAGGAGATGGAAAGGTGGTGCTTACCCCCAGACGGTCACCATCTAACAGTGTGTTACTTTCACATGCAAGCCTCTCCGGCAGTTTAATAAAAACAGAGGCTTTAGAAGTTTGGCAATAATAGGCATAGAGGTACCAGCAATATGTAAATAGTGCAGAATCTCCTAGGTTGCCAATAATACACTAATTCCTTTCTATCCTACAGGAGTTCATTTCCAAACAAAATGAGGATGTTTATGTTTTCTTTGAATGCTTTTTGAATGTTATTTGTTATTTTTCAGTATTTTGGAGAAATTATTTAATAAATGTAATAATTTGCTTTTTGAATGCTCTCTAAAAGGGAATGTTCCTTTTCTGTAATAGTTTAAATTGATCTAAAAGTATTTTAAGATGGTTTGTAACCCAGCTGGATGTGAAATTTTTGGTGCCTAAGAAATACCGCTTGAATATTATTATCAATGACAGTGTTAAGAATCAAAAAGAACTTCTGAAAGGTAAATTTTATTCATTTATAATGTTAATATGGTTAAAACCAGAAAGCACATCACACATCAATCATGTTTTAGTCCCAGCATCCTCAGCTCTTAAAAAATAGAGGTTGGTGAAAAAAAAAGATACGTGCACTTTGTTGTTAAAAAAATCAACTGACATTCATACAACTATAGGAGGCTGGACATTGAATAGAAAAAGAAGCTGTGCCCTTTTTGAATACGTGGGAAAGAAGAAAGTTACCTTAATTATGTTGTTCCTATGAGTATAATTATGGATTTAAGTGAAAAAAGATGGTGCTATTTGAAAGTAGCTTCATTTTCTATGTAGGTGGTATCTTGCCATCCCAAACTATTTAAGTTTGTAGTAATGTCAGTGAGAGTTGGTGACAGGCCTGGGTGACTCACAACAGATCCTGAAAAGTATTTTTAATTACTGGTGGAACAAAGTGACCCTCTTGGTGTTTTTAGGCCTTGCTGCGGGGCGCAAGTGCTTTTTGGGGTATATAGACCCAACTGTCTAAGATTATAGGAGGGGAACCTCAAAGAGCACTTGCTTTCTGGGAAAAAAACAAACAAACAAAAAAAAAACACCTCACCCCAAAGGGTCTATGAAGAGCTCGGCCACTAGCATCAGGTTGATTCTGGAGGCAAATCTAAGGAAAGCCAACCTCACTGCAGAACTGGGGGGTGGGAAGGGTAAGCAGTTCCAATCTTACTTATCTAGACAACCTAGTATCATTGAGTCTTATCATTTTAGTTCTGTTAAATACCCTAAAACTCCATCTCCATGGAATGAACATTATTACACTATGATCTGTCAAAAGTCAAGAATCATGGCAGCCCTCCATGGACTTCGATCTCGGTTGGTTGTTCAGAAGACTGTAGCTGTAGATGAATGTGTCTTTATGTGCCTGGTTTGAGAGTTGAAAGGGAAAATGAGAGAGTAAGGGGGACACTTTAACCACTTTGAGTGGAAGTTGCATCATTTTCCAGACTATTCTCAGTCGGCCTGGTACACCAGGGATTAGTGGCCAGGTTTTTTGGGAAAGGATTAGCTTCTCTCTAGGAAAGAAGGATTTTATTTTCTGATGAAAGGCTGTATGAAAATACCCTCTTCAAATAACTTGCTTAACTACATATAGATTCAAGTGTGTCAATATTCTATTTTGTATATTAAACAAATGCTATATAATGGGGACAAATCTATATTATACTGTGTATGGCATTATTAAGAAGCTTTTTCATTATTTTTTATCACAGTAATTTTAAAATGTGTAAAAATTAAAACCAGTGACTCCTGTTTAAAAATAAAAGTTGTAGTTTTTTATTCATGCTGAATAATAATCTCTAGTAAAGAAAAAAATGTCTTTTTACCTACACAGTGAAATGTCAGATTGTAAAATCTTGTGTGGAAATGTTTAACTTTTACTTTCATTTAAATTTGCTGTCCTGGTATTACCAACCCACACATTTGTACTGAATTGGCAGTAAATGTTAGTTAGCCATTTACAGCAATGCCAAATATGGAGAAACATCACAATAAAAAGATCTGCTTTTTAATTACGTGACTCTACCATGCTTCCGTAGAACTCATGCAGCTCCAACTTTCCTGCTTTTCCCCTCCTTTTTCTACTGAAAGTAGAGTTGTCACTTCAGATACCCTCACATGTCAGTATGGCAGAGTCTACATGCTAATATGGCACAGGTTCAAAGAGAGCTTAACTCTGGCGCCAGAGCCCATAGCTGCCCCTCCATGCCCCAAATGGTCACCTGCCAACTACTGCAAAGGAGACTTGAGGGAAGGAAGAACTCACTCCTGAGGCTTCTCACATACAACATTTGATCACGAAAAGTGGCATTTTATGTAAACACATGCAATCTAGCTAAATTCTTACCTTATTTTAAAATGAACTCTCACAGGAAAGGTCATAAATGTTTAGTAAATATCACAGCAATATCGCACAACTATTCTATACAAGCTATTCATTTTTCCCCAAAAATATGTTCAGGTCATATCTATGAATTGGATAATCTCACAAACTTCTCCTATAAATACTCTCTTCTCAACAAGTGACCTCCATCATGAAGGAAGAAAGCCAGATGGTTTAAAAAACCAAATGTGACATACCTACTATATGGTAAATACAGAAGACAGAATAAGAAAGAAAAACCTCCTTCCCCAGTGTCTTGAGGTACATGCAGAACCACCAGGTATGGCACCAGTGTTTATACACATTACTCCTTTACAGTGCACGTAGTGTTACTCTTACAGTTGTAGGATGCCTGCACAGACATTATAGCAGTCAGTCCTCACCCAGTGGAAGAATGAAATGAAAACAAATGCTGAAGATATTAACTCCATTTACTAAAAAATTTAAAAAAAGGAAACAGGCTCAGTGATTAAAAAACTGGTTCCTAGCTGCAAACTCCCATCTAATTGAAGTTTGAATAGAAAGTCTGTAATGAGGCCATTTACCACAGTCAGAGGACATATCTCTGGCCTACACGCCTCCCGGGGAACTGGTGTTTTATGTTTTTAAATTTTGTTATACATTTACTGAGCATTTACTATGTGCCAGACATTGTGTTTCAATATATTATCTCATTTAAGCTTAGCAACTCTATAAAGTAAAACTGTAGAACTACTAACCTCATGGCATTTCCATGAGGAAGCTATTGCTTGGAAGTGCTTAAGTAGGACTTTTTTTTTTTTTTTTAAACACAGCATCTGGCTCTAAAGTCCATGCTCTTAAGCAGTACTGAGAAATTATTAATATGAAGCTCCAAACTGGGTTAAATGAACTCATACTGAGCGTTATTTTGGCGGGATCTCAGTTAATCTAATCCCTTTTGCTACCATATTAGTTTTGATCTAGTCATTTAAACACTGATATTTCCTCCTCTTAAAAACCTGTGTCCTACGTCCTAGAGACATGGAAGGTGAAAGATAGTACCTCCCCAGAAATAATACCCTTTGGTTTGTCAAGTACACAGTCAGGAACCTGTCTCACCAATTCCCCCAGGAAAATCAACAAACTTACTTTAAGTGAGGCAGAGCATATAAGCTACACTCAGACTGAGGAAGAAAGATGTTTATAAATAAAAAGTGGTGCAAGTCAAAATGTATTCTTAGTTTCGTAGGTAAAGTCAGAGCCAGACCTTGGGTGTTGAAAATACAGAAGCATTCACACTAGTTGAGTATTTTTTAGACCTTCAACTAATCTTTCCTACTTGGTAGTAAGCCGCTCTCAACAGCATTAGTAACTTTACAGCCTTTTCTTTGGTGAAAATACCCAGCCCCTCTTGTCATATCAGGCTTCTGCTTCCCAAAATGAAACAATCCCTTGGTAGAGAAACATTTTTACTTTACTTGGGTACAGACATGTTAGTCTCAAAACAAAAGAGTTCATGTCCAGCACATCGAACACCCAAAAAACTCTCCTCACTCTATCCCGACCACTTAATAAGAGCCGGATGATAACTTACTCATCTATACCTCACCAGAAACAAGCAATACAGAAATAATGCATCCACCACGTAAATAGGCCATTTACATTCCATTACTGTTAATGTGGCACTGTATGAGGTAGTGTCTTTCAGTATACATGGGGCAATGCTGGAAAGAAGAATCTAGGCCACCCAAAACCATTAGGATTTTTGCTACGATTGCAAAGAATTGAGATAAGCATAAAACTCTTTCCAAGTGCGGAGTGGGGTGGAGGGAGGGTATATAAAAACCAAACAAAGGTTCATAGAACATGAGACTGTCATAAATATTTCCTGATCAGTTTCTCTACCCCCCATGTGGCACGCATGCTAGATGAGCCAATATGAAGAACACCAAGGCAATACTAAAAAACTTCAAGGCGAGGTTCCTGCCTTTAAGGAATCAAAGATGATCATCAGTTCCACTCCGGTGTATTTATTCAAAAGGAATGAAAACATGCACACAATGGCTTCCATCCAAATGTTCATAGAAGCCAAGCAGTGGAAATAACCCAATGTCCACCAACTGATAAATACATAAACCAAATGTGGCAGGTTCATACAATAATAAAAAAGTGAGATGATGCATATTATAATAACGGACGAACCTCAAAAACATGCTACATAAAAGAAGTGAGAGACACGCGGCTACATATTATTTGATTTCACTTCTATGAGATGCCCAGAAAAGGCACATCTATAGAGAAAGAAAGCAGATCGATGGTTGCCTATGGCTGGGGATGACATTAGGGCTTAAGTGAAAATAGACATGAGGGAACTTTATGGGGAGATGGAAATATTCTAAAGCTGGATTATAATGATGGTCGCACGACTCGGGAAACTTAATAAAAATCATTAGCTTGTACACTTAAAGTGAGTAGATTTATGGTATGTAAATTATATCAATACATATGTATATTTTTAACTAATATATTTAAAATAAATGTATAATTTAATATGAGGCAGACAAGTAAATGTTTAATTGCCCATCACCTGTATCAGGAGCTGGCACTAAGTATTTTAAATACATAAAGGCAGGTACAGCTGTTTCTCAGGAAAACCTAAGAGATGCTTTCACTGTGCTGGGTGTTAAAGGGTGAGCTGGTGTTTAGCAGCTCGGACAAAGGCTTACTCATCTAATGTGAACAGATTTTCCCCTAATATTTAATTAGATTTCTGTTGCACTCACCCTGAGATCACAGCCAGATTGGCAACATGATAAGTAAAAAACCATAGCACACATGACTGCCCATTTTAAATACACAACAATGTGTGGCACAAACACTAAGTGTCAATAACTGTAAAGACCTTAGTAGTTACAACTTGATAATGAGTCAAACCTGGGTTCAGGTCTTGCTTCTGTCACTTACTAAAGTCTGCGATCTTGGGAAAGTTCAGTAGCCACTGTAGGCCTGTTTCCAAACATCTGAAAAGTGGAACTAACACCAATATCTTAAAGGAATGAATTAAATGAGATAAAATATATTTAAGCTGCTTAGCTCAGTTCCTATAATACAGCAAGTGCTAGAGACATATTACCTGTTTTTTAAATCCTATGGGAAATCTAGAGAAACGCGGAATTTTTTCAATGCTCTCCCCAAAAATGTACAGAAAAGGTCAAGGTGAATGACGGGGAGAGATGTGAACACAAGGTTGAAGGCAAATTTCCAACCCCACACATCCTAATTAACAAAGGTCATGCACAAGGCTAGGGTGGGCTGCTATGACACTGGCCTACATTTTCACTATCTCACATATTGCCAACTATCAGACCTTGGCCTGGGTCACCCAGAGGCATGGAGCATTCTTTCAGGAAGCATCTTACATTTGCATCTAGTATCTCAAAGCATAAGAGCAGTGCCAAAAAGAAGAGGGAAAGTTATAGATTTAGTTGATCTAGTCTTTTATACAGAATTTTTCCCGGTCCATAAGAAGACTGACAAAAGAACCAGCTTGTTCATCTTTTACCCCACATGGAGTTTCCCCAGGCTATCACTGTCACTAAGGTTATAAATATGAATTAAATTTCATTAATTGGCATTGGTGAGAAGAGGACAATCTGAGATGAAGGTCAAAATTATATCTTTTTTAGTATATACCGAAAAGAATTGAAAATATGTCCACACAAAAACAAATATTAAGAGCAGCATTATTCATAATACTCAAAAAGTGGAAACAATCTAAATGTCCATCAACTAATAAATGGATAAGTAAAATGTGGTATATCCACATAATAAAATATTATTTGGCAATAAAAAGGAATGCTACAACATGGATAAAATTGGAAAATACTATGCTAATTAAAAGAAGGCAGTCATAAAATTTTATAAATCAGTTTTATACAGGGTGGAGCAAAAGTAGGTTTACAGTTGCTGGTATGGAAAATAATACAATAATTAATAAATAATAATTCAAGAATAAACTCTGTTTTGTGTAGTCACAACTATGAACCTACTTTTGCCCCAGCCTGTATTAAATGCCCAGAACTGGCAGAATAGGCAAATCTATAGAAAAAGAAAGTAGACTTGTGGTTTCAAGGGGCTGGAGGAGGGAACACTGAAGAGTGAGTGCTTAGTGGGCACTGAACAGAAATGTTCTAAAATTAAACTGTACTGATGGTTGCACAACTCATGAGTATATGAAAAGTCTTTGAATCGTACATTTTAAACAGGTAGATGTTACAGTATCCGAGTCAGAGCTCCAAAAAAATAGATCACTTAAATAGCCCTTTACCTATTAGTTAAACTGAATTCGTAGTTCAAAACCTTTCCACAAAGACTTCAGGCCCAGATGGTTTCACTGGTGAAGTCTACCAAACAGTTAAGGAAAAAATAACACCACTTCAACAGAAATTCTTCCCCCTCAAAAATGAAAGGGAAATATTTCTCAATCCATTCCTTGAGGCCAGCATTACCCTGATAACAAAATTAGACAATATTACAAGAAAAGAAAACTACAGATTAATATCCTTCATGAACATACATGCAAAAATTCTAAACAAAACTTCAGTAAATAGAATCTAACCATATATTAAAAGGATGGCATATCATGACTACAGCGTTACCCCAGGAATACAGGACAGGATTCACATTTCAAAATTAACCAATGTAATTCACAACCATGGAAAACTAAAAAAGCTACTAGACTTCAAAAAGTTAAATATAGAATTACCATATGACCCTGCAATTCTACTGCTAGGTATATAGCCAAAAGAAGTAAAAACAGATACTCAAGCAAACAATAGCAGCACTATCCACAACAGCCAAAATGTAGAAAAAGCCCACATGCCCATCAATGGATGAGTGGGTAAGTTCGTTGTAATATATGTATAAAGAATGGAATGTTATTCAGCCATAAAAATGAAGTACTAATTCATACTACAACATATGGATGAACCTCCAACACATTATGGTAAGTGAAAGAGGCCAAACACAGAAAGTCACATATTATATTGATTCCACTTACATGAAATACCTAGAATACATAAACCTATAGATACAGAAAGTAAGTTGGTGGTGGCTAGGGGAAGGGATAATGGAAAGAAACTACTTTATGGGTAAAGGCATTACTTTGAAATTATTGAAATGTTTTGGAACTAGATGGAGATGGTTGCATAACATTGTGAATAGACTAAATGCCACTGAATTATTTGTTTTTAAATGGTTAACTTTGTTATATTAATTTCAGTAAGTTACTATTTTTTTAAAAGCTACTGGAATAAGTGAGTTTAGCAAGGTTGCAAGATACAACAGAGGTTAGCAAACTACGACTTACAGACAAAACCAACTTATCACCTGCTTCTGTAAATAAAATGTTTTGAACCACAGATACTCATTCATTCCTTTTAGGTGTTGTCTAAGTTGCCTCCATAATGCAATGGCAGAGTTAGGTAGTTTTGACAGACATATATGGTCCACAAAGCCTAAAATATTTACTGTCTGGCCTTTTACAGAAAAGGTTTGCTGATGCCTGGGATACCAGATCAATATGCAAGAAATAATTTTTTTCTATGCACCAGCAACAAACAATTAGAAATTGATATTTTAAAATACCACTTATAATACCTTCAAAAATATGAAATACTTTAGAGATAAACCTAACAAAACATGTCAAAACCCTATTCACTTAAAACTACAAAATATTGCTGAGAAAAGTTAAAGATGGCTTAAATACATGGAAAGATATATCTGTTCATGTGATAAAAAACTTAGTATCATAAGGTGTGAATTCTCCTCAAACTGATCCATAGATTCAATGTAATCACAATCAGAATCTTAGCAAATTTTGGTAGAAATTTACAAGCACATTCTAAAATTCATACGTAAATGAAGAGGACCTAGAATAACCAAAACATCTATGAAATAAAAGAACAAAGTTAAGAGGGCTAACTCTACCTGATTTCAAAAATTATTATAAACAATAGTAATTACAATGACAGAATATTGGCATAAAAGTGTCCACATTTCTACAGACACTCATTTTCACAGAGGTGCACAGGCAATGCAATGGAGAAAGAACCTTTTCAACCAACCTGCTGAACAACTAGCTGTGCATGTATAAAAAATGGACCTGATCCATACCTTGCACCATATGCAAAATTAACTCAAAATGGAACACAGTCGTAAGTGTAAAATCTAAAACTATGTAATTAATAAACTAAAACATAGAAGAAAATCTGTGACCTTGAGATTGTCAAAAATTTCTTAGACGTGCCCCAAAAGCACAATCTACAAAAACAATCGATAAATTGAACTTCATCAAAATTTAAAACATTTGCTCTTCAAAAGACACTTTTAAGAAAATGAAAAGACACTTCTGGGAATGTATCCGAAGAAACCCGAAACACTGATTGGAAAGAATATATTCACCCCTATGTTCATAGCAGCACTATTTACAATAGCCAAGATTTGGAAGCAGCCCAAGTGCCCATCAGTAGATGAGTGGATCAAAAAGCTGTGGTAGGCCCTGGCCGGGCAGCTCAGTTGGTTAGAGCATCCTCCCAATACACTAAGGCTGCAGGTTCGATCCCCAGTCAGGGCACATACAAGAATCAACCAATAAATGCATAAATAAGTGGAACAACAAATTGATGTTTCTTTCTCCTTTTCTCTCTCCTTCCCTCTCCCCCTTCCTCCCTCCCCCATCCTTACTCTATCAATTAAAAAAAAAAAAAAAAGGAAAAAAAAAAAGGCTGTGGTACATTTATACAATGGAATTCTACTCAGCTATAAAATGGAAGGAATCAATCCTTTTTCGACAGCATGGATGTATCTAGAGGGTATTATGCTCAATGAAATAAGCCAGTCAGAGAAAGATAAATACCATAAATACCATATGATTTCACTTATATATAAAATCTAATGAACAAAATAAACAAAATAGAAACAGACTCATAGATACAGAGAACAGACTGACACTTGTCTGGGTGAAACACATGAAGGGATTAAGCAAGCAAGCAAAACCCTCATAGAGACAGACATCAGTATGGTGATTACCAGAGGGAAAGGGGGGAGGGGGAGGTAGAAGAGGGTAGTGGAGGGATAATGGTGACGGAAGGAGACTAGGCTTTGGGTGGTGAACACACAATATAGATGATGTATTATAGAATTGTGCACTTGAAACCTATATAATTAACTAACCCCAATAAATTCAATGTGTGTGTGTATGTGTGTGTATGAAAATGAAAAGACAAAGCACAAGTTGGGAGAAAATTCCTTGTAAAGCATGTGATAAAGAACTGTGCCCAGAATATGTAAAGAACTCTCAAGGCTCAACAATGAGAACCCAAAAAGCAGGGGTGGAGGGTGAGGGGGCACAAAATATTTGAACAGATGCTTCACGCCAAAGAAGAAATAGAAAACAGACACATAAAAAGATGATCATTAGTCAATAGGGAAATGCAAAATAAAACCTCAATAAGATAACACTACACACCTGTTAGGACGTTAAAAATTGAAACACTGACTATATCAAGTGCTGGTGAGCATGTGGAAGAACTGGAAATACACAGCTGATGGGAATGCACAACCACTGAGGAAAACAGTATGGAAGCTTCTTTAAAAATCAAATATACAACACCTACCATGTGGTCTAGACATTCAATTTCTAGATATTTACCCAATAGAAAAGAATATATATGTCATACAAAGATTTGTTCATTTGTACATGAATATTCATAGTAGTTTTACTTATAAAAATCAAAAACTAATCACAATAAAAAATGACTATCAGTGAACAAAGAGATAAACAAACCGGAGTAAAATGAAATATTACTCAACAATAAAAATAAATGAACTGACACATGCATTAACATGGATGAATCTCAAAAGCACTGTGCTAAGTGAAAGAAGTCAGACACAAAAGTCTTCATACCCTTGGATTCTACTTATAAGACATTCTGTGAAGGCTAATCCACAGGAACAGAAATCAGATCAGTGGCCACCAGGTGCTGGGAAGAAGAGGAGGGAAATGACCGCAAGAGCAAAGGAGGGAACTTTATGGAGTGATACCTTGATTGTGGTGGTGGTTACATATGTTTACATGACTGTGTATGTCCATCAAAACTCTGAACTGTACACTAAATGTGAACTTTATATAAATTATGCCTCAGTATACCTAAAGTTTAAAAACAAAAACAAAAAATCCTTCAACCTAGAGAATTAGATATAATTGCTCTTAGAAATAATAATAGACTTAAATGACTTACTTCTTAAAGAACATTAGGCACTAGAAAAGAGTTCAAATAAAGGTTCTCAGCTTAACAACAACCCACAACTTTCGGACCAACTAAGGTTCTCAGGTTAGAAATTATGACCATCACTAACGCATGAAAATCCTACTGCAACCAAAAACACCTGGTTTAAAGTCCCGCTGACCCTGCTCTACAGGCCCGTATCATGCCTCTCCTAAACTATAGCAAAAATCTGCTAATTGGTCTCCCTGGCCTGTCTCATTGCACTGCAAACCCTCCTCCACAAGCTTTCCACAGATTTTTTTTTTTTATATATTTTTATTGATTTCAGAGATAGTAAGGGAGAGGGAGAGAGAGGTAGAAACATCAATGATGAGAGAGTCATTGATTGGCTGCCTCCTTCACATCCCCTGCTGGGGAGCGATCCTGCAACCCAGGGCATGTGCCCTGACCGGGAATCAAACCTCGATCTCCTAGATCATAAGGTTGATGCTCAACCGCTGAGCCATGCTGGCCAGGCACAAAGATTCTTTTTTTAAACTATATATATATAGTTTAAATATATATATTGTTTACATTGTTGACAATATTATAGATGCTCCCCATTAGTCCCTCCATCAAGCCCCTACCCCACCCCAGGCCTTCACCACACTATTGTCTGTGTCCATGGGCTATGCATATAAGTATTTAAGTTTTTCAATTAATCTCTTCTTGTCACCCTCCCCTCTCTGAGATCTATCAGTCTGTTCCATGCCTCTGGACCCTATTTTGTTCATTAGATTCCACATATAAGTGAGATCGTGTGGTACTTGTCTTTCTCTGACTGCCTTAGTTCATTCAGCATAATACTCTCCAGGTCCCTCCCATGCTGTCTGAAAGGGTAAGAAATCCTCCTTTTTTGCAGCTCCATAGTATTCCATTGTGTAAATGTATCACAGCTTTTACAAGTGCTGGCAAAGGTGTGGAGAAAGGGGAACTCTGGTACATGCTGGTAGGAATGCAAACTGGTGCAGCCACTGTGGAAAACTGTATGGAGTTTCCTCAAAAAATTAAAAATGGAACTGCTATTTGACCCAGAAATTCCACCTCTAGGAATATATTCTAAGAATCCTGAAACACCTATCAGAAAGCACATGTGCACCCTTATGTTCATAGCAGCGTTATTTACAATAGCTAAGATCTGAAAACAGCCCAAGTGCCCACCAGTAGATGAGTCCGCATATTCTTCCTAAAACAACTATGACCATGCAGGCCTCCCATTTTAAAATCTGATGCTTCCCCACAGAGAAAAATGTAAAAACCCAGGCAAGGCCCTGCTTAAATTAGTCTGAATCACCGCTTAAGGCCCACCTTCTCTTCTCCCTTCCCCAACACAAATTTTCAACTCAATATTCACAAGCACGCTTTCAAATCACATCATTCAGACCACCTGAAATCTCCACTTGATACCTCTTCTGGGTCTTTGTATATCCTCTGGCTCATAAAAGTCCTTCTATCTGAACTGCCCTTTTCTGGATTCTTCTATACCAGGGGTGGGGAACCTTTTTTCTGCCAAGGGCCATTTGGATATTTATAACATCATTCGAGGGCCATACAAAATTACCAACTTAAAAATTAACTATGAAAAAAGCTCCTAGATTTATTGAATTTCAATTCCCACCTGCGGTTGCCTCAGCAGGGCCAGACCAAATGATTTTGTGGGCTGTATATGGCCTATGGGCCAGACGTTCCCCACCCCTGCTCTACATTAATGTCATGTTGGGGAGATTTCCCCTGTGTAAACACAGTGCATACCTCCTTCACAGCATTCAGCACAGGATGTTACAATCAGCTGACCTAAAGTGAGGTCTCCTGACTGACAGGCACCGTGTCCTGACTCAGCTCTAATCTCCAGGGTCCAGCTCGATTCTAAGTTGAATGGGTGCTTTGGTAGGTACTGAGAAATGCTTATTAAATAAAAGTATTTTTTCGTATCACTAAAGTAGTGTGGAAAAAAAACTGTTGAGAACTTTATACAAATAACATTTTTTATTTAAGACAGCATTCTACATTTAGAAGAGAGTGCTGTGAGAGGAAAAAAATCAAGAGGTGAAATCAGGAAGCCCATATGAGCTACTTATTAGCTGTGTGACCTTGGACAATTAGTTCTTTTTCTGCCTATATATTCTGGATACATAAAATGAAAATATTAACAACATGCAACAATATAGGCGAACCTGGAGGACATTATGCTAAGGGAAATAAGCCAGTCACAGAATGACAAATACTGCATAATTCCACTTATATGAGATATCTAAAATAGTCAAACTCATAGAATCAGAGAGTAGAGTGATGCTGCCAGGTGCTAGGAGGAAGGGGAAATGGTGAGTTGCTGATCAGTGGACTTACAGTCTCAGTTAGCAGGACCAAGAGGTTCTAGAGACCTGCTAGACACTGCCTAGTTACTGATACTCTATTGCAAATTTGAGAATGTTAAGTCAACAGAAAAAAAATTACTATTTTTCTGGCTCAAAGAGCTCTCCCTGAAGAGTTAATGCACAATGCTAATAAATAATTTGGAAATGCCTTCAAAGTGATGGCCAGAGTGACTTACAAAACAAAGAAGAGAGTTTGCTACTGCATATGTTTAGTAATGTCTTTGAAAATCTATGTTTAGCAGTTGTTTCAAAACATTATTAACAGTCTGGGGCAGGGGATTAAAATAATTGTAACATTTTATCCAAATAACGAGTTTTTTTAGATATGGCTAGAACTTCCAATAAAATCCACCTGAGGGCTGGCAAAAACTCAAGCCATAATTAAGAATTTTCTAAGATTCACCTATAAATTTAAGTAAATAACACAATAGTATAATTATTCTAATTGCAAACTTCATGAAGTCAAAAATAAAACAAAATTGAGATAAAAATGCTTATTTTGTACTGAAATTAGGCCTCTAATTCTGAAAATGTGAAAATATGATGGTGATGCTTTTCTACCAGCAAAATATAGTGCACTAGCATCTACCAGCAGTGTTACAAATAAAGAATAAAAAAAGATAATAAAGAGTGTTGGCAAGGATGTGGAGGCACTGGTATCCCCACACACTGCTGTTAGGAATGTAAAATGGTGATCCACTGTGTAAAGCAGTCTGGCAATTCCTCACAAAGTTAAATGTATAACTCAACACCAGAAAGATGAATAATCCAACTAAAAAAACGGGCAAAGGACCTGAATAGACACTTCTCCAAAGAGGACACACAGATGGCTAAGAGGCATATGAAAAAATGCTCAACGTCACTAATCATCAGAGATGCAAATTAAAACCACAATGAGGTATCACCTCACACCTGTCAGAATGGCTGCCATCAACAAGTCAACGAACCACAAGTGCTGGCGAGGGTGTGGAGAAAAGGGAGACCCTGGTACACTGCTGGTGGGAATGCAGACTGGGGCAGCCACTATGGAAACCAGACTGGTGCAGCCACTATGGAAAGCAGTGAAGAGTTTCCTCAAAAAATTAAAAATGGAACTGCCATTTGACCCAGTGATCCCACTTCTAGGAATATATCCTAAGAAACCTGAAACACTAATCACAAAGAACTTATGATAGCTAAGATCTGGAAACAGCCCAAGTGCCCACCAATAGATGAGTGGATAAAAAAGCTGTGGGACATTCACACCATGGAGTACTATGCAGCTGTAAAGAGGAAGGATCTTTTATCCTTTGGCACAGCATGGAGGGAACTAGAAAGTATTATGCTAAGTGAAATAAGCCAGGCAGAGAAAGACAAGTACCACATGATCTCACTTATATGTGGAATGTAATAAACAAAATAAACTGATGAACAAAATTGGTCCAGAGGCACAGAAGCATGGAACAGACTGAGGGATCTCAGAGGGGAGGAGGTGGGGGGACAGGAAGGGATTAACCAAAGAACATATGCATATACGCATAACCCATGGACACAGACAATCTCGTGATGAAGGCCAGGGGGTGGGGTGAGGGCTGGGTGGAGGGGAGCAAAGGGGAGGAGGGAACGGGGACATCTGTAATGCTGTCAACAATAAATAAACAGTGAGTCAAAGCAGGACAATGCATCTGATTAAACAACACAATCTTTGTGACCAGGAGGCCATGACCAGTTTAGCTGTTTCCTACTTAAATATGTTAGACCACAAATTACGCAACTTCTTATAGCCAAAGGTCAAAAACAGGCACTGTCAGGTCACAAACAAACCAGAAAGCCTATGTGACACCACCTGTGATACACAAAGCTGCCATGGGTTCCGCTGAAAGACTGGATCTGCTGCAATCTCTTTCATGGTTGATATGTCCCAAGAATTCATCATCATCATCACACACTCACACACTCACACACACACACACACACACACACACACACACAAGTACAAAGCTGAGAAGACAGTTTTCTCCAGCCTTTCTCGCTCCAGCCAGATCCATCTTTTGGCCTTTAGTACCACAGAAAGTCTCAGCATGATTTTTACCTTGAATACAAATGTTTATAGAATACACCAAATTTCCTGACAGAGTAAAGTGTTTTGTAAGAGATTTTTGTTCTATGTCTATAACATGGGAATCAGGCACTGCAATAAACATGCTCCTTAAAGGCCTCGGTGTCTCCTGCCACTATGCATAGTTGGAAAGAAATCTGTCCCAAGGATAGTAATTAATATCACCAATAATGTTCAATGTCTGGAAAAGAGCTGTTGACTTCAGCAAGGAGGTAAAAATCTCAATAATGAGGGCAGACAAAGGGCCAACTAACCGAAACACTAAAATTCGCTGAGAATAGTTTTCAGCACTCCATTTTTAAAGAAAAAGATCATCTTTACTGTTTAGATTCCAAATCCCAAATTCTGGGATGTTAGCAGGGGCTCTTATGGTCAACTCACACTCAAACCATATGCACTTCAGAGCTAAGGCCTAGGTTTGTTGTTCATCACCTAGCCCCAGGGCTCAGCACAGTGATTAGCAATTTATCAGTAATAGTTCTTAAATTAATGCTTGATGAAAACCACAACCTAAAATGATGACTCTAAGCTCTCTGGTTCTCCCACCGCCCCCTTGGCAGGTCCCAGCCAGCTTGGGTGGTGAGAGGAGCAGTAGCGGCCAGGCCACCCAGCTTCTTGAAGGCTCTGGGCCTACAGGCACCCAGAACTCACCCACCCTGCCGCCAAGATGCCCAAGAGGAAGGTCAGCTCCTGCCCAGGGGGCAGTGAAGGAGGAGATTGAAGAGGCTGTCAGCTAAATCTGCACCTGCAAAAGTGAAAATGAAGCCAAAAAAAGCAGCAGAAAGGATAAATCTGCAGACAAAAAAGTGCAAAACGGAAAAAGAGCAAAGGGAAGGCAGGAGGAAGTGGCAGAAAAACTCAAGACTTACCTGCAGAAAATGAGGAAACAAGAAAGGAGCCAGGCCCGATTACTATCATACACCATGTGGAACAAGTTTTTCAGTAGCTCTAGAAACATTTTGAAGGTGGGAATTCCACCTCATCTCATTTTTCAAGTGAAAATCCTCTTTTCAAGTTGAAACCATTTACTAGCTATGTTCTGGGACAACCAGAAAATAGTGAGATACTGAGTATGGGAGGCTTTGATCGTCTTGGGTGTCAGCTTTACATTCCATAGATGGAGGCAGTTTCTATATCCTATAATATAAAGCATACTAGATGGCAATCTGGAGTCAGTTGTGCATTTTATGTGTCTTGAACAATTTTTTTTATTTTTTTAAATCCTCACTCAAGGATATTTTCTCCATTGATTTTTGAGAGATAGAAACATCGATGTGACAGAGACACATAGATAGGCTGCCCCACATACATGCCCCGACCAGGGCTGGGGATCGAGCCTGCAACTGAGGTATGCACCCTTGACCAGGAATTGAACCAGGCTGACACTCTAACCACTGGGCAAAACTGGCCAGGGTTTGAGCAATTTTAAATTACTTCTATTCCTGTGTTTCTGGTAGAATTGTTTCCTAAAGAAAACCACTCCTTGACCTTGGCTCCCTGTCGGAATTTTCTGTACTCTGTAACAGCTTTGGTGTGGTAGCTCAGTTTTCCCAGTAATTTTGTTTATGTGCTGTGAAAGATTGAAAACCTGATTATGTACAGCATATGATACTCAATTGTGAATTGGTGGGACTCTGATGTAACAGTGTAGCAACACCTGAAGGTATTGGTACTTGATATTTTATTAAGAAAAATTAGCCTCCAAATTTTAAGCTGGAAAGTCACGGGAATAACTGTTTCGAAAAGAGTCACAACTACATGACTTTTTAGGGTTTTTTTTATATATATGTGTTAAGAATCGCTTACAAATTGAAACGTCTGCCGGGGGATCGAACCTGCAACCTTGGGGTGTACGGGATGAGGCTCCAACCGAGGCACTCCGCCGGGGCTCAGACTTCTTAAACATTCCCCGATTACAGCCCTTCTTCCAAGAGCAAACTGAACAAGTAGGAAGAAACATGATAGAAGCCGGCCTCGTTCTGCATCTTGGGCAAAGGATGAGCTGAGATAATTAAATACCTTATTAGCCAGGCTGCCCACAGGAAGAGGCTGATGATTCTCTTGACCCCACGAGAAAGAAGACAGGATAAGGCCATTTGTGCTCAGGTTCTGCGCACCAGCCGGCCCAGTGTGTTTGCAACGTACCTCCCGTGAGAACAAAATACAGTGTTGCACAAACACAAAAGGAGAGCGAGCAGCGGATAAATTCTCGCTGTTGAGCTCACAGGTTACCCGTCGGGTGGGAAGGGAGGCCTCCGGGGCGGGGCCACCGCGCAGCCCGCCGCTCACAAGGCGCACGAGCTTCAAGAGCTCCCGGGGAGCGGGCGCGGGCTCTTCAACACCGACGCATGGCGGCAGCAGGCTCTCCTCGCAAGGAAGAAATTAGCTTCTGTATGTGTCGGGCATCTGGGACAGCGAGCAAAAGCTCAGAAATGTAAATATCCCTCCCTGAACCCTCCACTTCGGAGAGAAACACACACACGTAATGCCGTAATAACTACGCGTGGGGTCCGGTGGGTACCGGGTTTACCAGGGTGATCACTTAAGTTATATGATGTCTCATCACCGGGTTGTACGCCTGAAACGAATGTAATATTGTAGGTCAACTGCAACTGAGAAACAAAAAAATATTTTTAAAAAATAAGGAGCACACACGTGCGCACACAGGCTGCCCACAGAAAACACTCCATAAAGGTCCCGGAAAGGTGCCGAAAGGAAATGAGGAGGCACCCCTGCCCTCGGGGAGCCCGCAGTCCAGCACGGGGCACGGGCAGCCACCGGGCTGTTAAGAGCTGGACCGGGCAGGCCCAGCCGCCGCCGCCTGCCTCGCCAGGGCGAGCCTGACGCCCCAGGCACCTGGACAGGTCACAGGAGCTAACAACGCCACTCAAACCAGCATACGGGATACATAAAAGACAAGCTGTACCTCACACAGGAAGAGGTTGCGGCTGGAAGCGGGGTTCCACAGGTCCGCGCTCTGCACAGCGAAGCCGCACGCCCAGGGGGGGCTCCCCTCGGGCGGCAACATGGCGGCCCACGAGCTCCGCTGCACGCGCAGGCGCAGGCGCGGAGGCGGCCTCCCCCTATCAGGCCTGGAGAGCTCCGTACTCGCCTCTCATTGGCTCAAACTGGCTTGGGCCCACCCACCCCTCAACCAGTCAGTGCCAGGGAAGAGCCGACTAATCATGATTGACTAAAAGCTTCGTTTGCAGGTGGAAGGGGTGCTTGAGAATCAGCCTCAGTGTCCACTACGAAGCGCTCATTAAATAAATACTTCGCGGAGGGATGGATGGAGTACTGAGTGGCGGGATCTACAAGGGGATGCAATATGTGCTGTTTCTGAAGGTGTTTTGTTTTTTTTTCTTCTTTGGAGGGGTGGAGGGAGCTTTTGATTTGAGTTTCACATAATTAGAGTCATCTGAGTGCGTATACCTTAAATGACTTTATTGGAAAGCTATCAACAATTAAGGATAGGCCACCATTAATATTACTGAGCAAGTGGTATGAGTCAGGCACTACATATGTAGAGTGTAGCTTGGGCTTACGGGCACGGGATTTGGAGTGAGACAGGCCTGGGTTCAAATCCCGCTTCTACCACTGACCGTGCGCATGATCCTGGACAAGTTGCGTAACCTCTCTGGGTCTCAGTTTCCTCACCCGCCAGATGGGGAAACGACCGTTCCGACCTCACGATGTTGTGAGGATTCAGTAATAAAACATGTGGTCAGCTTACTGAATGTTTAATAGATGCTAGCCGTTATCATTCATAACAGATCCATCCTGAATCGGCTTTAATTTCATGCAAACTGCACATGAAACTCGAGGAAAGGCACGTGTTCTCTGGCTGATAGTGTGTACAGTTCAACAAATGGAATGACAACCGCAACATAGTCCCCTTATTAGCTGGTAGGCCTGGGGTGGGCAGGCTGCTCCCCTCTAAGGTAGAGGCTGCCCACTTTGGGACTCAGTCCTGCTCTGTGACAGTGCCACCCTGGATGCCCCGTACTTCCCCCTGCTCCCAACACAGCAAGTTAGTACTAGGTTACTCTGTTTAAAAATCTATATATAGGGTGTTCCAAAAAAGTCTATTAACAGCTGTTAGCACCTTAATTTTCACTCATTCTCAGGTTTAACGGATTTGAAATAACGGGTGATGCCAGACTAAGCTTTGAACAAAGAAAAATTTATCCACTAGGCATTTTTTTACGGGGATACATAAAAGATAAAAGTTTACAAAATTGGCAACAGTTGACAAATTGAGGGCACACAAATATTGAATGAAATGATTCTTGATGTTTTCAGTTCCATTGCTTCGAGTTATCAGCAGTGCGTGGACCAGGGCAGTCATCAGTTTGAAAACAGGCATTGACCAAAAAAAAATCATTCATTTCTGTAGACTCTTTTAAATTTTGAAAATAAACTGTATGTTAATAAACACTGACTTTATAACCATGCAAAATGTGTATACAGTTTTTTGGGACACCCTGTAGTTACCCAAGATAATAAAATATAGGCCCTCTCAAAGACTTGTACATGAATTTTCATAGTAGCTTTTTTCATAGTAGTCAAAAAGTGGGAACAATCAAATAAAGAAATAATAAGACATACATATAATCCTTTAAAATAGTTTATATATATACACTATATTAGAAAATAATAATGAAAGGAGTTGCTCTCCCAGGTGTTTAGACTTATTATAAAAGTTATAATTAAGATGGTATGGTATTGGCAGAAGGATAGATGAACAGGCCAATGGAGACTCCAGAAACAGATGCAGACTAAGAAAATTGACTTGATTAATGTTGAAGGTGGCACTGCAGAGCAGTGGGGAAAGGACAGTCCTTGGAATAAATGAAACAACACATTAGAACAATTGTAAATTCTTGTGATGGTCAGTTTTATGTGGCAACTTGGCTAGGCTAAGTCCCCAGTTAGTCAATCAGAAACAATCTAGGTGTTGCTGTAAAAGCATTTTGCAGATGTGACTAAAGTCTGTAATGGGCTAGCTTTAACTAGAAGAAATTATCCTAGAAAATCCTCAAGTGGGCCTGATCCAATCATTTGAAAGGCCAGAAAAGCAGCACTAAAGTTTCTTTTAAGAAATTCCACCTGTGGACTGTAGTTCTGGCTGCTGCCTGGGAGTTCTAACCTGCCCTTCCCGACGGCCTGCTCTGTGGGTCTCAGATTTGGCTAGCCAGCAGAAAAAGCTTTGTCCACAGAATACCCATTTGCAGCAAGAGGAGAATGTTTAGGCAAACTACTGTACCTCCTTGATATGGGATTATGCAACTACTAAAAGTATGTTTGCAAAGTGCTTAAGAAAATAGAAATGTTTATGCTATTACTTGAAGTAATGATCAAGCTATGTTTTTAAAAAGTACGTATGGTTTATATAAAGTTCAAAAACAGACAAACTAATCTATGATGTCAGAAATCAGATGGTGGTTACCCTTGAGGCGGGTAGTAATTGGAGTTAGGTGAGGGATTTCTGGAATGTTGATAATGTTCTATTTCTTAGTTCTGGGTGCTGGTACCATGGGTCCAGTTTATAAAAATTCATGGAATTGATTTGTGTATACGTGTGCACATGTGTGTATGTATATGCATGTATGTTATATAAAGTATGTTTTACTTTAATAAAAAAATTATGGATAGAAGAAAATATAACTGGTGGTTGTCACTACACGGTGGGGCCACAGATAACATTTTTGTTTCTTCCTTTTTCTTCTCTAATTTTCTAAAATAAAAGTGTTACTTTTATAATGGAAGACAAATAGTGGGTTGATCTTAGTTAATTATCAGTGACAGTCAGGCACAGTCGTTCTTTGGAGCCCAAAGGAAGGACTCCAGATGGGCGGCTGTGATCTGGGAGGGAGAGGGGACCCCAAGCTAGAGAAACAATTGAGCTCATCTTTGGAGGCAGGGATGTGACGGGCCGCTGCTGCTTTCGTGGCTGAGCGTTCGTTCCCATTCCTCTAGCAACAGCCCCTCCATATTCCTTGGGAGAAAGGGCCCCTCTAGGCAGACGGTGAGTCAGCATGTTCCCTCCCGACGGGTCACAGGTGGTCACCTACCCAAGTTGGTCTCAGGTAAAACCCAAGAGTTTTGCTGAGAATGTTGGGACAGAGCCGCTCTGAGGTGCTTTAGCTGATACAATATCCGCCTGGAGCTGCTGGGGTCATGTTGGTGCAATGAGGGGAAAGTCTCCCTGAAAAGGAAACAAAGGCCGGGGTCAGAGACGCAGGGGCAGCTCTCTGAAGACATCATTGCATTCTGCATGCAATCGGCCCTCCTGGTCTTTTTACTTCTGTAGGCCAATAAAGTCCTGTTTTTTAAAGCCTTTCTGAGTTGGGTTTCTGTCACTAGCAACCAAGAGCAGAGTGGTATGAACAGAACAGCCCTCCGTGAGGAGTCTTTTGTCATGACCTTGTTTAGCATTACTAGCTCATAATAAAAAGCACAGCACTTTCAGGTGGTTTTATTATTTAAATTCTCCACAGACAAGGCAAGTCCTTATTGCTGGCCCCCTGTCCCACTGCTCCCACTGTCCCCTCCTGCCCGTCTCACTCCCCACCTCTGCCTTGGTCTGACAAGCACTGTAGATGGAGAGGAACCTCAGGTTTTGAACTACACAGGATCTTAGAGAAACTCCAATCCGATCACTCCATTTATCAATAAGGAACTGAGGCATAAAGAAGGGAATACATTTGGCCAAGCTCTGACTCACACTGGCCCAGGGGAGCAATGAGAAAGAGCAGAATGCCCGGTAAGAACACCACAAAGTAAAACTCTGGGTGGGCCTGGGGTGCTTGTGCCTCTCCCCCCATCCTCTGCAGTCCACTGGGTGTGGGCAGGGGTGGGGAACGCTTGTCAGTTTACTGCTTTCTTGCTCAAGGACTTGGCCACATTAATCAGCCTCAAAGACAGGTCTATTTTTATCTAGACAGAGACACTGGCACTTGGACTGGGTCCCTGTCTCAAACACAACTGAACAGCTGGGTTGAAGTAGAAACCTCACCAAATGCCTGGTGCTTCCTCGTGCTGGCAAACACCATCTCAAGATCAAGCATTCCCAGAAGGGCTTCTGGGGCTGAAAAGCGACAGGGACTGTTCCTAAGACAGTTTTGCAGACGTCGCTGGATTAGGGGCTCAGCAGCAGTAACAGGTTCCAATATGTTGATGAGGGATAAGATTTAGACTCTAGACCTGCCCTTCCCATCACAAAGTTAGATGACTGTTTTGGAAACAATAAAATCCCCACTGCATTTCCCATTCCCCTAAAATGTTTTTCCCCTTAGTCACTCTTACCCTTGGTTAGTTATAAAACAAACAGAAAGGCTGCTCTCTGCTTTTCTGCTCACGCCGTTCGTTTTGTCTTGCTGGGTAATGAACTGCTGAACAGTTACCCTGGACAAGAAGGAAGGGGTAGAGAGGGAAGAAGTACTAGAATTATTTTCTATTAGGCCATTCGGCCCTGGACGAGTGTTTACAAGCAGGGTCCAGTGTCTGAAATCTCTTTGTTCAAATCCCAGCTCCATCAGTTCCATGCTTTGTGAGCTGGGCAAATTAACTCTCCGGGCCTCAGTTTTCTCATCTGTGAAATGGACATCATCCTATCAACCTCAAATGGTGCTAAAGTGAAATGAAGACAGGTTCTCTCTTTTGTGCTTGTGGACCCCAGTCAACAAAAATCAGGTTATTCTTTATGAAGTTCCTTTCTCCCCTTTCCACATGCATAGACTCCAGCAACAGAGGTCTGAGGGGCGCTCGCTGAATCACCAACCTGATCAAGTCATGCTTGGGCTCAAATCCAGACATCCTGCGTCCAGACCTGTACTGATGTCTTTTTATGGCCTCGAGCTACACTCAGATTTACCAGAAATACATAAATTAAGTAATTAGGGCTGGCAAATCCAGGACCCAAGAAAGGTCAGGCTGAAGACTGAAGTAGAAAAACTCCCCGCCGTGGCAGCTGGGGCCCTGCCTGAGCCTGCGGCCAGCAGGCCTCTCCTCCCCAGGTGGAAAGCATAACTAGGCCTGAAGAGTTGGCGATTGTTTTGCTGGGCTGTCGCCCCCACCCCCACCCCCACCCCCACCCCCACCCCCACCCCCACCCAAACCTGACTGCTCTCTGGTTTTAAGGATACAATAGAATCAAGGTATTTTAACTCTCCCCCAGAGAGGAGGCAGGTGAGCTAGATGCTGCAGTAAACAATCTCTTCTTCGTCTTGGATGAGTCTTCCGGACTGTTCCTGGACCAGCTAATGCCCTGCATTGTTAGGCTTCTGCAGTGGGAGGCAGCCAACTACCTGTCTTTACAGGAAATTTCTCCTTCGTGGTTTTAAGTGTGGAGTGGCCGGTGAGAGGGACGGTTTCTGTCCTACTTTGCTGTTCCTGACAGGATGACCCAGGGACAAGGACACCTCAGCAGCTCTGTTCTTCATGGGTGGAGCCTTCTTGGGGTCACAGCTTATTGGCTCCTCCTTGGAGCAGTATCTGACCCCCCACACCCTCCCAGCACCCCAAATGTCTCCTTCACAGCTCTCACGGCTTGCATTTTTGTTCATTTATTTGTGCCCATTTTACGAATGGCTGTTTTCTCCACAGGACTGTGAGGTTTGAGAGTGGGGATAGGGTCTGTCTCAATCACAGCTGGAACCCCAGGATTTAGCAGAGCGCCTGGCACCTGCAGGGTGCACAGTGTGTGCTGAATGAGCTGGGTGTGTGCACAGGTGGATGGATGCAAGCGTGCCCAGGCTCTGCTGCTCCTGGTTATGGGAACAGGGGTCGATTGCTTCACTTCTTTGGGCTTCACTTCTCCAGTGACGAAGGACATGCTTCTAGCTCCCCTTACCATGCTGAAGCCCTGATTCCATGAGGAGGGGTCAGAAAGCGCCCAGAGCAAGTTAACCAACAAGTCAGGCTCCCACATAGAAGCAGAAATTGGGGGAGGGCTCCCAAAGTCTCCCGCTGGCAGTCAGGTTCGGAGCAGGCCCTGCGGCTGTCTGAGTGACTGATTTCGGCCACTCTCACACCCTCAGCATGGTTGGCTCCCCCCCCCCCCCCCCCGGAATGGGGCTCCTGGTCAAAACCCAACCGGAGGTTTAGCATTCCTCACAGCTGGACAGATGCTCCCCAGGGAGCAGACAAGGGAGGAACGACAACGGCAGTCATGTCCACATGAGGCCTGGTCTTCAGCCAAAGCATCCCCTTGTGTGTTTGGGGCTGTGCCCTCCACTCCCCTTCCCCACTCCTGCCCCTGCCCCCCTCCACCCACCCCCTAGCCGGTGCTGCTCTGAAACCTGGGCCTGAGGTTCAGGCAGGTCAGGAGTCCTTGGACCAGGCCCCAGTCTGTGGCTCAGACTGGGAGATAGTCTTACAGCAGGCCCCGACAAGTGCCTCTTGGTGGCACAGACTAAGGGTATCATTTCAAAATGGGGTCCACGAGTGCCAACTCTAGAAATGTCCTCCTCCCTCCTTCTGTGAGCTCTTTCGAGTCCTATGTTTAAACCGGAGGGGAATCCATGGTGATAATTAGCTAATCTGATAAGCCCACCTCCTCTGTTCTTTCTCCCAGCAATTAAGAGTTTACATAAACATTGAAATAAAAACGCACTTGCCCTATGAACAAGCGATTCCACGTTTAAGAACCAGCATTACAGCTACACTTGCATTTAAAGTGTGACACGATCAGGGACAGTCAGTGAAGACTCGTAATAGCAAAAGGTTGAAAGGAGCTTAAGTTTCCGCCACTAGGAGACGAGTTGTGTGAATGACTGTAGTCCCATGGGATGTAGTTCTAGGTAGCCACTGAAAAGCCTGAGACGGGCTTTTCTCCTTCTACTGAGAAAGAAAAATCCCCAAGAATATTAAATTATAAAGCAAGATGAAGAATAGTGTTTAGAGTGTGCTACCGGTTGTTTAAAAATCAGTGTACACGCAAATGCCCGTACGATGCGGGCTGCATTGCGTCGTCCCATAATTTCTATGTTGGAGTCCTAACCCCCAGTACCTGAGAATGGGGCCTTACCTGGGGACAAGGTCTTTACAGAGAAAACCAAGTTAAAATATGATCATTAGGTTGAACCCGAATTAATATGACTGGTGTCCTTCCAGATGGGGAAAACTTGGACACAGACACGCACACAGGAAGAAGCCAAGCACGGCCAACAATTCCCAGTAAACCACAGAAGCCAGGAGCGAGGACGGGGCAGGTTCTCCCTCCCAGCCTCAGAGGAGCCCTTGATCTCAGCCTGGTCGCCTTCAGCAGCCCTAGTCAAGGAATACAGCCTGTATGTGTGTGATTTTACACGAACACACAGAGATAAAAACGCCCCCCTCCCCCCCCCCAAAAAAGCCTGATGGACACACTGCCTCTAGGGAAGGGAACTGGGGAACTGAGGTGGGAAAGAATTATCACTTTTCTTTTATACTTTCTGAACTTTGTACTCAAGTGTGGTTATTTCCTTCCCACTTTCCTCATCCCCCCCCAAAATGAATAATTACATGTACAAACAATGAAGGCAGCCTTCTGGCGACGCCACTCCTCACCCAGAACACAGCACGTCTTCCCGATCTAACCTAGGGCATCATGTATGCTTTTAACTCTGCTGCCAAGTCTGACCACCCGTAGGGGTTGTTGCTGGGAGTGCGGGCTTGACAATGATGCGGAGGCTTCCACTGGGCCCGAGGGGTCATCAATTAGAATGTCTGCAAGATGCAGCAGGGGATCCGGGGCAGGAGCCATGAGCACCTGCCAACCCTGCCCTGCTCCACTGTTGGCACAGGCTGGCACTTTCAGGGTTAGTCTAGGAGAACCGAGGGTAGCATGCGACTGATATTCATCTTCCTGCAACAAGGAGCCCCAGTATTATGAAGATCGGCTGCAGTCCGTGGGTCAGGCAGGTGGCTCCGGAACGTGCGATGTGATGAGTCAGCTCATGCCTGAATCTGGGCCAACGGTGTGTGAAGAAATCCTCTTTCCTTTCTGGAGTAAATGAGCAGATGGGTAGTCACTATGTGAGTCACGAAGCCCGAGGCCCCAAATGGCTGTGCAGATGGAGCAAAATGAGATGCCGGGCAGGAGGCTCCCATCTCCCAAACTGTGGGGTCTGAGCCCTGCACGCCCCGCACCTGCCCGAGTGCACACGTTCCAGGAGGCGGTCTGAGCCCCCGCGGAGGGGGGGCGCGGAGACTTGGCGCAGTCGTGGCTGCTGCCAGGACCTTGGCCACCTTCCAAAGTTGGAATGACCAGAAACTTGGAGCAAAACTCAATGTGGGAGAAATTAGGACGACGACTGTGAAGCGAGAGCCAGGGTCAGTCTAACCCTGCTTCTAAATATCACATGAAAACATGACCACGTGTGGAAATGGACACCTCAGGTGCCAGCATTTCATGCTGTTCACAGTATTTTTCTACTCGGTGGATCCTCTCTCTGAGGGATGATACCTAAAGCCCCTCAACAAGATCACCTCTTTCTCTGATCTCATAAGGAGGTCAGTTTCCCCAGCCAGCCGATCCAGAATATATATATATTTTTAATGGCAGAGAGACACCCCCGCAGAGATCTTTGAGAAGGCAGGAAGTGAAGGGGACAGGTAAAGAAAGGGTAGAAGCTCAACTGGAAGAAGTTTGAGATGAAGGTGCATCCGGAGCCTTGAACTCCACCTGCCATAGACTCAACATTCTAGAATGAGACATGATTATATATTATTGAGGCATGGAGCACAGCAAGACACCTAGCACACGTGGCGGGCTACGGTGTACAGATGCGTATGACCAATGCCCTTTCCGAAGACCGCCCTGTCCATTGCCGGGGGTCCCGAAGTCAGCAGTGCAGAGTCCTCGATCTTGAAGAACATACAGCGTGACCCTAGAAACAGCCACACCACAGATGGGCCCGTAAGTTATCGTCCCAAAGGAGCAGAAAAGATGCTCTGGGAGCGTGGAAGAGGAGGGTGGCAGGAATCTTCCAGGCTGAAACAGGAGAAAGGGGAGTCCAGACAGAGGGAAGGAAGCCCTTGCCCAGAGGCCCACCGGTGAAGAGAGGAGCAGCCAGGGGACCAGTGAGCACGTCGGTGCGCCGGAGGGTGGGGTGTTCAGGCCCAGATGAAGCTGGAGAGATGGGCTAGGCCTTGCACGGCCACTTGAGTCTGCACCCCATGCCTGAGTCATGGGGGGGGGGGGGAGCCCGCAGGCTTCAGCCGCCAGGAGAGTAAACACACTTCCTGATGGGGAGGCAGCTCTGCCCATAATATGAAGAGTGAACCAAGGTGGAGGGAGGCGGCTGCTGACACAGTCCACGTAGAGCAAGAATCAGATCTGGGCGACTGGGGATCTGGAATGGACAGGACCTCCTTAAAGGGAGGGTTTGGGGGGGGATGATTTTGAGGTTTCTGATTTGTCTGGTGACATCACCCAAACAGGGGACATAGAAGGAAGGGGGGCGAGGAGTTGGTCGTGCTGGGTCTGGTGTGTCTGTGGGTCATGTAGCTGGAGATGTCCAACAGGCGGGCAGAAGTAGGGGCGTGGCGCTTGGGAGCGAGGACGCTGATGGAATATCTTTCTTATGACACACTCCTGCTGAGCTTCCATTGCTTGGGTTTGGCAAAGGCCACTGTGGGCAGATTGGTGGGGGAAGTGCTGCTCTGAGATCCTGGGTGGAGTCTCACAGTCCCGATAGCAAGGCAGTGCTTCCTCCCCTGCCCCTGCGTGGGGACCAGTGTTTGCACAGGCTCGTGTGCCCGGCAGTGAAAATATATTTCACAGCTCTACGCCTAGCACCGAAGTTCCCTCTTTAGCCACGTTTTCCAGGTGAGTTTCTCACGCAGGAAGGACAGACTCCAGCAGAATCACAGGGTTAGTCTTAAGATCCCCAGGTCCAGCTAGCAAACTGGAAACCTAGAGGTGGGAGAGGAAGGGACAGGAATCAGCGCCCTCCCAGGAACCCGGTAGGCACTGGCATCAAGAGAAAGTCACCACTGAAAGCAGTCGATGATGGTGGTATAGGGTGACAGGCTGGCCGGGACAGGTGAGGGGTAATGAGAGAATTTCCCAGCATATTCTAACAGAATTGTTCTGAGTCAAGATAACATCATAATGACATTATTTTACACCTACCTAAAGATGTTTTAGGACCCTTGGGCATAAACCTGTCACTGCACTGTGTCATTTACTAAAACACCATCCCTGTGAGTTTGGTTCTACACTATAGTTTTTATCCCCATTTTATGGATGAGGAAAATTGGGGAGAGAGGTTACATGACCTGCCCCGATCGCCTGTCTGGTAAGTGGTGCATCTGGGATTTGCAAGTGGTGCATGTGGGATGTCTGACTGCAGAGGCTGCCCCTTCCCCACAAGGCCACAGGCGCCCAGCAGGTGTGTAACTGATGTACTTTATGGCACGCTGCACTGTGAAAAGCACTTTCTCATATTTAATGTCCTCCAAATTTACAGTGACAGGGCCAAGGCCACACCTTGAACTGAAATAGCTTCCCACACCGTTCTCTGGGGCTGGACGGTGGACCCAGTATCTGGCCTACTGCAGCCCCTTTCACACGAGCCTAAGAAACAGTGTCAGAGTGGACCCGCCTCCCCTTCTCGGGCAGGATGCTCTTTCTAAAGAAGGCCTTTCCGGTAGGACCGCACATGGACCCCACTCTGGGCCACAGCTGCCGAGAGGAACTGAAACGAAGTGAGCCACAGAAGGCTGGTGTAGTTACAGTTGGTGCTGCAAAACTAAAACCTGCAAACCCTCACGTTGCTTTTGTGCTTGTTTTCTTTTTGGCTTCTAAGCTCTTTAGGATAGACTCAGAGTTCTCTTATTGTTAACTGACATAATAGTAACAGCTATCAGTTAGTATGTGTGGAATACTTTTTTAAAATCTTAATTTTAGACTTACAGAAAAGTTGCTAAAAGTAAAAATTCCTGAACAGCCTTTACCCCCATATCTCAAATGTTAGCATTTACTATGTTTGTTCTATCTATCAATCTGTTTTTCTTTAACCATTTAAAATGCTCTATATCTGACACCCTTTACCCCTAAATATTTCCTAAAAGCCCTCCCCAAAACCCTGCCTCTCAAAACTATAATGTGATGATCTAAATCAGGATATTAACACTGATGTAACACAGTTATCTAATCTAGAAACCTTACACTGACTTTTTCCAACTGCCCCATAATGTCCTTTCTAGCCAAAGAAAATCTGTGATCATGTATTGTGTTCCCATGTCGCGTCTGCACATCTGGAACGGTTCCTGAATCTTTCTTTCTGTGTTAAGGCACTCACATTTTTAAACAAACGGCCCAGGTTATTTTGTAGAACCCCACTTAGCTTGGTTTGCCTTTCTCATGGTGAGATTCAAGTTATGCACTTTTTGGGAATGCCACAGAAGACATGATGAGTTCTCCCCAATGCCTCACAGAAGTACATGCTGGGGAGGATTAATATCATTGAAATGACCAAACTTATACATATTTCCTGAAAGCCTGCCTAAAAATCCTGCCCCTCGAAAGACCACAAACAGCCAAAGTGATCTTGAGAAAGAAGAACCAAGTTAGAGGTATCATGTTCCCTGATTTCTAATTATGCTACAAGCTATGATATCAAAACAGTATGGTACTGGCCCCAAAACAGACACATACATCAATGGAACAGAATAGAGAGCCCGGAAATAACCCCTCACTTATGTAGTCGACTAATCTATGACAAAGGAGGCAAGAGTATACAATGGAGAAACAGCAGTCTCTTCAACAAAATGTGCTGGGGAAACTGGACAGATACATGCAGAAAAAAATAAAACTGGAACACTCTCTTATACCATATACGAAAATTAGCTCAAAATAAATTAAAGACATTTTTAAAGTAAGACCTGAAACCATAAAAGTCTTAGAAGAAAACATAGGCAGTAAACTACTTGATATTAGAGTAATATCTTTTGGGATATGTCCCCTAGAGCTAGAGAAACAAAAGCAAAAATAAACAACTGGGACTTCATCAAAATAAAAGGCTTCTGCACAGCAGAGGAAACCATCAACAAAACAAAAAGACAACCTACTGAATGGGAGAAAATATTCGCAAATTCTACAGCCTATAAGGCGGGGGTGGGGAACCTTTGTTCTGCCAAAGGCCATTTGGAAATTTATAACATCATTCACGGACCATACAAAATTATCAACGTAAAAATTAGCTATTAAAAAAGCTCCTAGATTTATTGAATTTCGAATCCCGCCCGGAGTTGCCTTGGCAGGGCCAGACCAAATGATTTTGTGGACCATGTACGGCCTGTGGGCCAGACGCTCCCCACCCCTGCTATAAGGGGTTGATATCCAAAATATGTAAGGAACACATACAACTATATAACAAAAAAATAAACAGTCCGATCAAAAAATGGGCAGAGGACATGAATAGATATTTGTCCAAAGACATACAAATGGCCAATAGACATATAAAAATATGCTCAACATCACTCATCATCAGGGGACTGCAAATGAAACCCACAATGAGGTACTACCTCATACCAGTCAGCATGACTATCATAAAAAAGTCTATAAGTAACATGTGCTGGTGAGGATCTGGAGAAAAGGAAACCCTTGTGCACTGCTGGTGGGAATGCAGATTGGTGCAGCCACTGTGGAATCTCCAATATGGAGATTCCTCAAAAAACTATAAATACATCTACCATACAACCCAGCAATTCCACTTCTGGGTATTTATCTGAAGGAAACAAAAACACTAATTCGAAAAGGTATATGCCCCGCTATGGTCATTGCAGTGTTATTTACAAAAGCCAAGATATGGAAGCAACCTAGGTGTCCATCAGTAGGTAAATGAGTAAAGAAGATATGATATATATATATATATATATATACATATTGGAATGTACGTATATCACATCAGAATATTACCCAACAATAAAAAAGCATGAAATCTTGCCATTTGCAATAACATGGATGGAGCAAGTGAAATAAGTCAGAGAAAGACAAATACCATATGATTTCACTTATATGTGGAATCTAAAAACATAAAAATAAAAAGCCAAAACAGACTCATAGAAACAGAGTCCAAAGGGATAGTTATTGGAAAAGGGGGGTGGGGGATGGGTAAAAATGGTGAAAGTGAATATAGTCAATAATATTGAAATAAGTTTGCATGGTGACAGATGACTACTAGAATTACTGGGGTGATCACATTGTAAGGTATAAAAATGGATGATTCCCAACTGACTCAAATACTATTATTATGATGGTTGCCAAAATGCTGACTCACTATACCGTACAACTGAAACTAATATGATTAATATTGCATACTATTATACCTAAAGGGGGACGGGAAAGAGAAGGCGATGATCCCACCACCCTCCAACCCCACCGTCATACACTATGACCAAGTGGGATTTAGTCCAGGGATGTAAGGCTGGTATAATATTCGCAAATCAATAAACGTGATACATCACATAAACTGAAAGACAAAAATCACATGATCATATCAATAGATGCAGAAAAAGCATTCGATAAAATCCAAAACCTATTTTTGATAAAAACTCTCAGCAAAGTGGGAATAGAGGGATCATACCTCAACATAATAAAGGCCATAGATGACAAACCTACAGCCAACATCATACTCAATGGGCAAAAGCTAAAAGCATTTCCTCTAAGAACAGGAACAAGACAGGGGTGTCCACTTTCACCACTTTTATTCAACATAGTACTGGAAGTTGTAGCCACAGCAATCAGACAAGAGGAAAACATAAAAGGCATCCAAATTGGAAAGGAGGAAACAAAACTGTCATTATTTGCAGATGACATGATATTGTACATAAAAAATCCTAAAGACTCCACCAAAAAACTTCTAGATTTAATAAATGAATTCAGCAAGGTAGCAGGATATAAAATTAACACCCAGAAATCAATGGCATTTTTATACACCAATGATGAATTCTCAGAAACAGAAACTAAAAAAACAATCACATTTACCATTGCAACAAAAATAGTAAGATACCTAGGAATAAACAACCATGGAGGTAAAACACCTGTACCTGGAAAACTACAGGACTCTGAAAAAAGAAATAGAGGAAGATATAAACAAGTGGAAGAATATACCATGTTCATGGATTGGAAGAATTAACATCATTAAAATGTCCATACTACCCAAAGCAATCTATAAATTCAATGCAATCCCTATTAACATACCAATAGCATATTTCACAGATCTAGAACAAACACTTTTAAAATTTATATGGAACCAAAAAAGACCCTGAATGGCCACAGCAATCTTGAGAAAGAAGAACGAAGTTGGAGGGATCACAATACTAGATATCAAGTTATACTACAAAGCCACTGTAATCAAAACAGCCTGGAACTGGCACAAGAACAGACATATAGATCCGTGGAACAGAATACAGAACCCAGAAATTGACCCACAGCATTATAGTCAATTAATATTTGACAAAGGATGCAAGAACATACAATGGAGTAATGACAGTCTCTTCAATAAATGGTGCTGGGAAAATTGGACAGGTACATGCAAAAAAATGAAACTAGAACCACCAACTTACACCATACACAAAAGTAAATTCAAAATGGATAAAAGACTTAAATGTAAGATGTGAAACCATAAAAAACATAGAGGAAAACATAGGCAGCAAAATCTCAGACATCTCTCATAGCAATGTGTTTGCTGATACATTTCCTAGGGCGAGAGAAACTAAGGAGAAAATAAACAAGTGGGACTGCATCAAAATAAAATGCTTCTGCACAGCAAAGGAAACCATCAACAAAACGAAAAGGGAGCCCATTGTATGGGAGAACATATTTGCCAATGACACATCTGATAAAGGGCTAATATCCAAAATACATAAGGAACTCATACAACTTAACAAAAGGAAAAAAATTCAATTAAAAAATGGGCAAAGGACCTAAACAGACACTTCTCCAAAGAGGACATACAGATGGCCGAGAGACACATGAAAAAAATGCTCAACGTTGCTAATCATCAGAGAGATGCAAATAAAACCACAATGAGGTATCACCTCACACCTGTCAGAATGGCTCCATCAGCAAGTCAAAAAACCACAAGTGCTGGCGAGGGTGTGAAGAAAAGGGAACCTAGCACACTGCTGGTGGGAATGCAGACTGGTGCAGTCACTATGGAAAGCAGTATAGACTTTCCTCAAAAAATTAAAAATGGAACTGCCATTTGACCTAATGATCCCACTTCTAGGAATATATCCTAAGAAACCCCAAACACCAATCACAAAGAACTTTATACACCCCTATGTTTGTAGCAGTGCAATTTAAAATAGCTAAAATCTGGAAACAGCCCAAGTGCCCATCAGTAGATGAGTGGATAAAAAAGCTGTGGGACATTTACACCATGGAGTACTATGCAGCTGTAAAAAAGAAGGATCTTTTATCCTTTGGCACAGCATGGAGGGAACTAGAAAGTATTATACTAAGTGAAATAAGCCAGTCAGAGAAAGACAAGTACCACATGATCTCACTTATATGTGGAATGCAATAAACAAAATAAACTGATGAACAAAATAGATCCAATGACACAGAAGCATGGAACAGACTGAGGAATCTCAGAGGGAAGGTGGGGATGGGGGAGTGAGCAGGGGGAGAGATTAATCAAAGAACTTATAATGTTTATAAGCATAACCCATGGGCACAGACACTGGTGTGGGGAAACCCTGGGGATGGGATGGATGCAGGGTGGAGGGGATCAGTGGGGGCAAAAAGGGGACATCTGTAATATTTTCAACAATAATGATATAGAAACTTAAAAAAATATTTAAAAATAAGAACAAAATAAATAAAAATTGCTAAGTGCCTTATAAGCACAAAATTATATCTTTAAAAGATAAAAAATTAAAAAGGGACATGATGTCAATTAGTCACACTAAAAGGTATTGTCTGCTGGGTTTCTCCATTGTAAAGTTACTATTTTGTCTTTGTGATTAGTCATTCTCTGGTGAGGAGAGACTTTGAGGCTTTGCAAGTACAGCCTATGGATGATTCCCAACTGACTCCAATACTATTATTATGATGGTTGCCCAGTGGTGATGTTCTAATTCAGTTACTCCTTCCACCGTTCTGAGTTGGTTTTCAATACAAGGAAGAATCGAATTGTCCTAGATGGTGCCAGGTACCGTATATAAATCATTTCATGTAAATCTCAAAAACGACTTGATGTGTTGGGCATTATGATTGTCCTATTCTGCAGACAAAGAAGCTGAAGCTAGGAGAGATTAACCTTCACAACCTTTAACTGGTGGAATCTCCAAACTTCTTGTGCCAAGTGCTTAATAGATACGTACATATAATGTATAGATGTGCCACCCCCCAATCTCCCGATGTCTTTACCATATAGGAATTATCCCCTCCCCTCCCCTCCTACTTTAAGATTAGAAAATAGGCTCGGGGAGGTTAAGTAACCACTCGCAAAGGCTGTGATGAGAATTCACAGGCCTATTGGAAATTCCATGTTCTCAGCAGACCACAGCCTCCTTTAAGATGACGTTGTTTTACAGATGAGATACTTAAGTACCTGTCTTTTTTGCTATTTAATTCTATTTAGGACAAAGGAGGTGAAAGGAGAAACTGTGGCTTTTTTTGTTTCTTTCTTGACAGGCTGTATTTGTAAGTTTTTTCTTTGGCTAAAAGCTACCCCGATTCTGATCAGAACCAATGCTAGGAAGTGGTGGTGATTTAGATCATGCCCAAATCCTTGGTGTTCTGGAGTTTATGGCAAAAGAGTTCTTGAGAATTTAATCTCTTAACGTGAATGCATTCATTCCGCTATCTAAAGGGAAACTTTGGTGATGTCTTTCATCATATAGTCACCCTCTAATTTATCATCTATGTAAATAGGGATTTCGCCATGACTGTGCTTGTGTTAATTATGGACCAGTGAAGAAACGTCTCATTCGGGAATGTGTGAGCCAAGGAAAGTTGCTAATGACCACATAAAGAGGGCCCAGGAAATTTCGACACGAAATTGGAAAGGAAATGTATTAAAAGCATCATCCTGTCCAGCTTTGACGGGGTGGGGGGGCGGCCACGGCCTCATGGTCACCCCAGGTGCCCACTGTAAACAGAGTCTGGGGCTTGTCCCAGGCTGACCAAACCTGAATCCTTCAGTTCTAACAAACTTCCCAAGGCTCCTGATGGTCACTAACGTGGGAATGGACGTGCTGGGCCTCTGACCAAGCCATTTCTGCGGACTCACGACAATGCTGGCGTGTTGCCATCAACGTCAGCCTTGAGGCCACTTGACCTTTGCCTTGCCTCTTACCCACAGCCGCCGCCCGGGGAAGGGGGAAGGGACGCATAATTTGCCGGTTAGCTGCTGCCCTTGGGGAACGAGCCTGGGGCGGCTCTCACCTCCCCCCTCCCACAGGAAGCGAAGAGCAGAGGGAGTTCACGCTCCTCCAAGCATTCGGACGTACAGGATCTGTACATAGTTCTTGGAAGTCCTGAGCACAGTTCTGAGAAGCTTCTTTGAAGGGGTGGAAGCAGCCAGCCAAGCCCCTTTCTAGGCTCTGGTTAAAACCAGTGCAAATAAACAAAAAACAGCTGTTGGCTTCCAGAGGACGGCCTGTGTTTAGGGAAGCTTCCTTTATGCCCAAACCCAGATCACTGTCAAGTGACGGACGGAATTCCAGATGGGGTATCTCTAGCCGCTCGCTACCTCTACGCCCCCAGCCCTCGCGGAGGCTGAGCCCGTCTAGGCTGTAAATGGAACCAAGTGCCTTTGTCACTTATCAAGCTGGGCCCCAAGCAGAAGAGGCAGTGCCATGCTGGTGAAGACTCAACAACCAGCTCTTTGGGGGAGGGCTGCTTGTAGCATTTGTTCATTTCCGAGGCATCAACACTCCTGCCATGGCCAATTTCAAGCTACCAGCAATTTCAGGACTGATGAGAGACTTCTGTGTACTTAGCAATTAGCTCTTGTGAACCTGGATGCGCCAGCTCCAGCACCTGGCAATCCTAAGGAGAAGGCTCATCCGCTTTAGCAGGGCCTTGGGCAGGGAGGGGGAGGAGAGGGGCACAACTTACTCTGTAGGACAGAGGGCGAACCGGGCAGCGCTGGGAGGTCAGCCCAGGCGGCTGAGGAGAGGAAATCCCTGGGCCTGCCTCTCAAGACTTCTCCCCTTTCCCCCTAGCATCTGAGCACAGCAACACAGCGGAGGGCTTGAGATGCTGCACAGACTTCAGGGCACTCCAGTTTGCCTTTGCAGAGAGCCACCCAACAGGGAGAACTTCAAGAGGGCAGAGGAAGCAGAAAGTGGTCATTTCCTCTTGGCTTTTCCTGTAACACCACAGTTGTATGCAAGAGTTTCAAGGGCAACAGGTAACGTTAATAATTAAAAGAGATTAAGATCGTCTGTGGAATTAGTGGCCAGCCCCACTCATGCCAGTTTCTAAACCCATCCTTCCCAACTCTGGCTGGAAGGGGAGGTGAGACAAGATGCACATGCCACCCTCTCCCCTGGTGTACAGAAACCTCAGCCGGTTCCCTAGTCCAGGAGGCCCAGGCTGAGTGGAAGCCCAGAGGCTCCAAGCTCCGTATCACCATGTGACCTTGGGCCGCTCGTTTAGCCACCGGAGCCAATGGTTTTCCCCAATGCTGGTTGGGACTCATGGTTCCAAGGAGGGCTCTTCTGTTGCAAGGAGCAGAAGCTGTTCAAACTGGCCCAGATACAACAAGGTGCTGACTGTAGGAATGTGGGGATCATTTGGGATTCTGGAACAGAGCATAAAGCACATCCAGGTGCTCTAGGAAAATTAAAATTTCTTCAGGACTCAGGCAGTTCTTTCTTTCTCTTCCCAGTTGGTCTCTTCTTTCTGCACCAACACCCTTCCTCTGAAGACAGGCCTCCTTGTGTCTTTAACACAACGTGGCCACCAGTCGTGGCCTGACACCAGGAGCTCTCATCTCATGCACTCATCTCGAAGGGCAACTTTCCTTGGAGGTTAGACTCACCAGAGTCAAAGTCTGATTGGCCTGTATCATGTGTTAAAAGCCAAGCCACGTGAGTCTCAGGACACTGCATTCTGATAACCTTTGGTTGAGGTGTGTGCCCACGTGTAGTCCTCTTGGCCACGGCTGGAGAAGCATGTGGAGAGGAATACATGACACGCAGAGTCCAACCAGCCTCAGAGGCCTCCCAGGACTGATAGGCTGAACGCACTGGTGGCTATGAAACAAGGTCGCACACATCTAGAGACCTGCCAGCTCTTTGCCAGGTATTGAAGAAATCCATATTGTCACACTATATCACTGATTTTGGGGGACAGCACATTTTATAAAGTACATTAAGTGTCATTTCATTTCATTGAAACAACCTTAGGAGGTCAGCAACCTTAGGTCCATTTTAAAGATGAGGAAATGGATACTCCCAGAAGGTAAGTGATTACCTCACAAGGTCCCGCAGGTGGGGTATCTGGCGGAACCAGACTTAATGTTAAGTTTTCTGACGCCAAGTCCAGTTGGGTTTTTTCTCCCCCTGGCAAAGGATCAGACAATCAAGTTGAGGAGAGGACTGTGCAGAAACCACTCTGAAGCTTTATCCAGAGCTCAAGGACTTCAGCTGTTAAGTGGAAGAATCCAACTCAAAATGTATTGAGCAAAGTAAGAATTTATTGGCTTATGTCAGAGAAGCTCAGGGGACAGGCATGGAGCCCTGCCATTCTTTTTTTTTTTTTTCTAATATGTTTTTATTGATTTCAGAGAGAGAGGAAGGGAGAGGGAGAGATGGATAGAAACATCAATGATGACAGTCAGTAATCAGCTGCCTCCTGCACGCCCCCTACTGGGGATCGAGCTCACAACCCGGGCATGTGCCCTGACTGGGAATCGAAAAGTGAACTCCTGGTTCATAGGTCGACGTTTAACCGCTGAGCCACACCCGGCCGAGCTGCCCTGCCATTCTTGGTCTCCCGGCACCACTTGAAGGATTCCCGGCTCATAGGCAGGCTTCCCCTCGCAGGAGGTAAGACGGCACCAGCAGTCCTCACGGCTTCACTTCGAGAAAGTCTCTCATCACATCCATCTACTAAATCCAGAAATGAGTTCTCCTTGGACTCACTTAGGTCCTGGGCCCCTTCCTGAATCAACCAATCCCGGGCTGGGTGATCTGATGACCTCCTTGGCCTGGCCGGGGTCCCAGGTTCACCACTGGATCCAGGCTTGGTGATAGCCCACCCAGACCCATGGAACCTGAGAGCAGGGAAGGGGGGCTCCTCAGAGAAACACTGAGGTGCTGTTCTCAGAAGCAGGGGTAATGGCTGCCAGACAGGCAAAAACAGGGGCTACTCCCCTTGGGGTAGGAAAAGGGAAGAGCATTTGAGCCTGAGTTAAACTCAGGGGCCCAAGTGGGAGACAGCACCCAGCGCTTGGGTGTGGAATAGCAGGTGCCCAGTAAATATTGATGAATAACTGAGAGAATGCATGTTGGCTCAGACTGCTGTAGAAAGATAGAGTTGGTGCCTCTGGGGCAGGGGATGCCTAAAGGAACACGGGGCAAAGGCTGTTGGGGCCACACTGGCTTGGTGTTTTTTTGCAGGCTGCAGAAGCTTCTGAAGGTTTTTTGATCAGGGTCCTCCCATGGTCAAAATTTGGAAGAGAAAGAACTTGAAAATATTAAAGCGACGCACTTACATTGAAAACATTCTCGTTTGTGGGCCAGGAGTGCCGCCTGGGCAGCCTGTCCCTGTGAGCTTGAGAATCCCTTTGTCTAGAAGTCCTTGAGACCAGAAAGCCGTGGGCAGTTCAGGAGGGAAGAGCAGCAGCAGGGGATCTGCGTCCCACTAGATACGCCCGCCCCTTCAGGGCCTCCAACTATGCGGCCCCACCCGGCGAAGGCGAAGGCGAAGGCCTGAACCTGGTGACTGGAGTTTCTCAGACGCACGCTCGCGGGATGGTGGAACAGGTCTGGGTGCGGCCCCTGGGGTGTGTGAACATCTTTCCGAGCTGAGGAGCGCTTTGTGCCACCCAGTTCCACGTCGTGATTAAGCATAATTTATTGTCATTCTTCATGACACCTGACAGGGGGTCCTCCTGAGAATTCCAGGGCGCAGCGTCTCAGTACTAAAGCACCCCTGGGATGGGCCACATCACCGAGGGACGACCTGGCCACCCAGGATTGGAAAAGTATCCACTCAGGGCTCTGAATGACACAGTTCCTCCCTATGTTTAGGAGACCCTGCCACAGCTTCTCCGGGTCCAGACTGGATAAGAGACGTCGGAGTCTTAGAAATAAACTGTGCTTGCTGAGGTCGGGCTTCGAGGCTTCTCTTTGGGGGAGCTCATCCCAGGATTGATTAAGTTGCGTCTGTCTACTTGATGTTGCAATTCATATTTCTGCTTGCTCTCTGAAGCAACTCTCCCAAGTGGTATACTATTACAATCTCAATAAATAAATACTCGACATAAGGCAGGAGGGGCCTCGAATAAAGACAAGTGGCAGACAGAGCTCTTGCTAAGAAGCCCTTTGAGGGTGGGAGGGACAGCACTTGCCAGGCTTCCCTGGTATCATGAATCCCCCAGCTGTGTCATGAGGGCCCTGCCCAGGACGAGGCCCTCGCACTGTGGATGAACTAGGTCCTGTGCCCATTCCTGAACCAACCAATCACTCTGGCTGGGTGCATTTGACCTCACAGGCCAGAGCAGGGCCACGGGTTCATCATCACTGGGTCAGGGGTTGATACCGGCCCACCCAAGCCCATGGAACCCGAGGGCAGGCATGGGGGACTCCCCCCCCCCCCCCACAAAACCAAGATGCTGTTACCAGGAGAAGGGGTACTGGATGGCAAGAGGGCAAAGACAACAAACATTCCCTTGGGATGAGGGAAGTGAAGGGTACTTGAAGGTTGGGGTATCTGGGACCTTCCCCAGAGTAGGGAGAGTATGGGAGTTAAGAGCACACACTCCGGTGTCAGCCTGCTGGGGGTGAATCTCTGTTCTGTTACTTATTAGCCCAGTGACTTTGAACAAATTACCCAATCTAATACTTGGCTTCCACTTCCGTAGAAAGGTAACAACAGTATCTACCCATAGGGTTGATTTGAAGATTAAATGAGATGATGCGAGGAAAGCAATTAGTACAATGCAGGTGCTTCATAAAGGAGATTGACTTTATCACTGTCATCTAGCCGTGCAACAGGCCAGCCCCACCTCACTGTGGGACGGCTGGGTGAGTCTCTGTGGAAGTAGATCTCAGTGGAGGTCAGACCCTTTCTGTGCCCTACAAGGACTCACCCACCATCTGCATTGAGTTCTCATGCTCTCTCCTCTAGCTCTGACTTTTTCAAATCTCATTAAGCTCAAGAGGGGGTTAAAATCCCAGGAAAATTCTCTATTTTTGAGCATTAGCAGATCAGGCTAGAAATGCCAACTCTCCCACAAGACAACACATGCTTGTGGGATTTCCCTGGCAATCCCCTAAGAGCGGAAAGGTCTGTCATTGGCAGCTGCATCAGTGTGGGGAGAGGGGCCGTTTTCAAATTGTTACATTTTTAAAGCTTCGCACCTTCCATATTTCCAGCCAGCAAAACATGGCTGGGCCCTCTGCAGGGAGTGTCTCCTTGCCGGGTCCAAACAGATGATGGGGCTGGCCGAAGACTGCAGCTGGAGTCCCTGGGGCTGCCCAGAAAACCAGGAGCGTCTACACAGAGCTCCAGAAATGGAGAGCTATCTGCCCAAGATGAGTGAGCAAAGGGCTCTTAGGAGGAAAGATTTTAATCAAAACATACCCTGCTCTTATTCCAGCCACTGCAAAACCAAAGCGAGTGTTTGCCAGAGATTATGCATTCTGCAAGGCTCGCTGCTGAAAAGGGCATAATGAAGCCGTTGCCATCGGTTGAGGAGGGAGGGGGCTGATGTGGGGGATGGAAGAACCAAGTCAAAAAAGGAAGGAAAAACTTCCACCCAATGCATTAAAAAGTGTTGATGCATTTATATAAAATCATGTATATATCTGTAAAGAAATTTTAAAAAATGTTAAGAGCTTGCAGGCTACCGAAGCAGACCTATACTGGAATTCTAGTTTCACCACTTCCTAGCTTGTGTGACCTCCCTGATCCTCAGTTTCTTCTTCTATAAAATGAGGGTAATTATAGTACTTCACTCGTGTTTTCAGGACTGAGTTAATGCATGTATAGCAGCATCTGGTAGCTAGTAAAACTACTGATAAATACTACTGATATTGTTGGTCATTGAGAGACAAGAGAAGCCTAAGTGAAGGCTAAGGTGGGAGGTGGGTGGTGGGTGAGGGTCAGTAGTTTACAATTCTCCAGAAGCCCTTATCTCCTCAAGCTCCAATCATACTGAACCCACCTCTTTCTTTCTCCCCTTCACGCCTCGGTCCTTGCTGTCCTTGCACCTGGGACACTTTTCCATTTGCTTTCAGTTTTTCAAGAACCACCTCCAATGTCTGTTCTTTGGTGACACTTTCTCTGGTACCTACCTCCTAAATAGAAAGGATCCCTCTTCCTCAGAGCCCACGGCTACCTGCTGGCACATGCCAAATGGGGGTCCTTGCATACTTGCCTATCACTGAGGCCAACTGTGAGCTCCCTCGGGACAGAGATCGTATCTATACCTTTTGGGTTTAGCAGCTCCCGGCACACAAGAAGTGGTCAGAAGTGTCGGCTGAATGGAAACGTAAGAATGGTGGGCGATTGCTCTAAAAAGATGATGGCCGGTTGATCTCCGCTCTAAGGAAAAACAGAAAGGAAATGGACTCAAGCTGCATCATGGGAAACTTCAGTTAGACACAAAGAATTCCCTTCGACAGAGTGTTAGATACCAGACCAAGGTCCCATGGGGCAGTGTGGAATTTCCTTTAAGGGTCGTTAAAAAATGGATACTTTTTCTTTTGGGGGAGATCCTGATGTGGGTTTGCTTGAAGGTAGGTCCCCAGCCTGGTATGAAGTTTATAAAATGACCCATAAGTAAGTAGTTCAGGTGACAGCAAAGGGTCTTTTGGCTCTTGGTCAACCAGTTGTCCAGATGCTTTCCTGCGTCAAGCACTAGAGAGGAGGCTGGGAAAGAATGTGGCTGTGAGCGGCCAGGATGGAGGGTGGGGAGTCTCTGTCCACAGCTTAAATCCCAGGACGTGAGCTAGTAGAGTAGCCTGCCAAGAGTAATGAAGTCACCTTGTGTTCAAGTTCCCAAGTCTAATGACACCCAATTTCTTTCTTGCAACCAGAACTATTGAGTAAAACAGGAAGGAGGGACTACAGCCGACGGCAGTGCCTGACCTGAGTTCTTCTACTTGCTATTGGGCACGTGCTGTGTGTCAGGCCTTGGGCTGGGTGCTGCGCAGATGGGTCAACAAGGCCTGGCCTCTGTCGTTTATTAGGAGAAAAACAGGCACCAGACGTTTTATGACAAGTAATGAATTAATTATAGGTAGAAAGTACTATGAAGGAGCAAAATGATGTGATTAGGAGAAAAGCTGGAAAAAGAAAGCCGGCTGCTCGGCTGTCATTCCTTCATCTCATTTAACACAGGCGAGGCAGGCACGACCATCCCATTTCTTTTTCGCAGATAAAGGTTCAGAAAAAAGCAGATAAACAGTAAATAACTTTAAAAAATTCCTTCTAATCATCTACCGCAAAATGCAAAAAGGACATACAACAAGTATGAAGGCAGAAATTTAATTTTGGGGGAGGCAAAAGGCCTGGAGAGTAAAATATGATTTGTTACCTAGAGAAAGGACCCATGAATTCAAGTCTTGATTAATTCGCTAGTTGGCCTTGGGAAAGCCTATTAGCTACCTGAGTTTTAGCAAATCGAGGCTGGGACTGGCCCGACGGGGTCAATTACACAAGAAACTTTGCAGGTCCACAGCGTGAGAGGAGCTGCGGGATAACCCCTTCCTGCGTTGGTCTCCACGGCGGGCGCTGCCTGGGTACGCAGGGTGGCATGCTGAGGGGTGCAGCTCTGGCGGGGCGCGCTCCTCCCTCCCCCATGCCCGGGCAGCTCCTGCCTTGCTTGGAGGCTCCCTGGCGGATGTGCAGCCTGAACTCAGGCAGTCCCGACTAACTCAGCAGAGCTAATTAGCTGCAGCTTAGCCCAGTGCTATTAAAAGCAGGGAAAGCCAATGACATTGACACATTTGGGGAGGAGAGATGTCTATCTGAGAGGCGGTTGAAGAATAACTGAGAACAGACGGAATGAAAGCCCTGATTGAGTTCCCAAGATAGCAAACGTGCTTGGGGTCTGAGCACATCTTTTATTTACCTCATTTCAAGTGTCCATCAAGTCCACTTCTAACCAGGGTGCTCTCATGACCAATCAGAAAGCCAGAACAAACGGGGAAAACACCAAACCAACCAGGAGACCTGACACAATTTGAGCTCTGCTTGAGTGGCTGCTAAAAGCAAAATGAGAATGGAAAAAAAAAAAAGAAAACCTTTTCTGTTAAAAAGATATGAAGGTGGAAGTGGCTGGCAAGTCTGTTGGAAAGGCCAAGACATAAAAAGCACACACTTACATACCGTATATTTCATTCTCCGCACGATGGGCCACGGAGCGATACCTTGTGGCCTCACATATGTATGAGGCTCCAGATGCTGGAGAATTTTCCAGGGCAGCTGTACACTTGGTGAAGGCAGCAGGCAGGTGCATAGGGTAAACCAGTGCCTCATTAAGTGAGAAACGAGAACAGTATTAACAGTTCATGTATCATCCACACATTCAAATAGCAACCCTCTCAGAACTAGGCACCAGGGGACAAGCTCCTGGAACCAGAAGCTTCACCCCTGCTCAGCGCCCTGGCTCCCCTTGTCTCCTCCTTCTCAGTCCCCTGCTCTCCCTGCAGGAGCCAGGAGCTCACCGTAAATCTGGGCTCCAGGCTCCAACTCAGAATGTACCTGGAAGGGACATAATGAATAAAAAGACCGAATAATATGAGTTCACCCGGGACTTATGTTACAAATAACTGATTTGCAAACCTGTGGGTCATGCCCAGCTTTGGTGGGACTGGTGTATTCTGGCTTCTTGATGATGCCACACCACGGCAATGAACTTCCAGAAGATGGTTGATTAGAAAATCAAATTTAGGAAGGAAAAAAACAATATGCATTCTAGGAGAGAAAGTCAGAAATGTTCAATGGAATATGATTCCTTGGGGTTGAATCGTTTAACATGCCTGGTGGCCCCTCCTCAAGGGCACTAGCACTGGCCTCTTCCTGAAGGAAACCAGAGCGCCCCCAGAGCACATCAGACATCGGCACTGCGGTTGTCACCAGCAACCACAGGAGCTCAGACAGGTGACTTCTGGTCATGGTCTTCGCTGATTTGAAGACATATTAAAATATACATGTTGAAAGTTTATCAGAAACGCAAGAGACAGACAGACCATCAAATGGAAAAGTCATTTAATTAAAAAAATCATACTTCCACTCGATTTATAGGGATTGTCACGTAAACCCACCAAATGTAAGGAGGCCACACTTCAGAGGCCACTCGACAGAAATTGTACTTCTTTATAGATATGCTCAGTGACGCAAAAGCATGTTTTTGTTTTTGTTTTTAAAGCTTGAACATGGCAAAACTGTTTGGCTAATAACAGGAAAAAAGTTCTATTCTAGTCACAAATTACTTTTTAATTTACAGAATTGGATTCTACATACCAGTCAATATTCAATACTGAAGTTTAAAACAGTGCATTATTTATGATTTATAAAGACATTAAAGTGCCATTTTTAAGTACTTTATTGATATCATATCACACAGCACTTTATAATATACTCAAAGGCAGCCTAAATTATGAATGAAACATGCAGATATTTTCTTCTCCAAAATACGGACAAGCTGTCTTTTAGGGTGCTTCCGAACACTAGCGACTAAAAGTGGGTGAGTTCGATCTTTTTTCAACATGACTTTTAATAAGTTAACATGGAATACAGCTGTAGATAGTAACCATTTGATAAATATGAACAAAGTTTTAAAATGGCACTTCATTTACATCTCTGATCACTCTGATAGTCGATCCACAGCCTCTCCTGTTGCTCTAATTCTCAACTTTCAAATCTTAGAGGCTGTAAAGGCTCAGCGACTGCCAGCTTATGTGGGTTTCCATGAGTCTGTATCTTTACATATGTAAATGCGCACTGTACATGCACACACACAAACACATACTAGCACATATATACATTGGAATCACCAGAGGAACTCCTTTCACAGGTACAAGGCTGACCCTGGCAGCTGGATACCCAAGAAGGCTGCTCACAGGTGTCCGCGCCACTTTGTAGAAATGTCCCTGTAGCTTGGGCTGGAATGTCTTCATCTCTCCGGGACGGCTCCAGGCGGTTCTGACATTTTGATGATCAATATTCTGGTTCTCACTACACTCAAGAGAATTTTGACATGACAGTAATTGCTACCCTTCCGTGGGTCTAGGACTATGCCAAGCCTCTGCTCTCTAAAGCCTTCCGCCTCGAAAGATGTTCCCATCTTGTCATGTCCCGTAAAACTCTTGCAAAAAAACATCAGTTGTGAACTTTCTTGTGACAGGTGTTCCCTTCTCCTATTAAGAACTACAGCTGTCCCTGTTACAGAGAATCCCCCGTTGCTCAGTCCTGTTCGCCTTTCTCTCCCTCTGCTCCCAGCCCTGCTGTACACCGCACGCTCTCTCCCAAGGACGCAGTGCGCTGCCCCAGGGGGCCGCCTGGATTCCCTACAGGGTCTCCCCCGGCTCCGGGAGCTGCAGGGGAAGAGGCTGGTTGTGACTTGCTGGAGCCCTGTCACAGGCACGCTGCGGAGTTGTGCAAGGTGCACAGCTCTGCTGCTGCTGTCGTTCCGATGCTACAATTACAGAGCAGTGGTTCAGCGCCCGGCAGTCAGCATGGCTGCCAAACACACCTGAGCACAAGATAAATTTTTTAAACACCAGCCCAGGGTGTGTGAGAGGACACCCAACTGACTTAAGAGAGATGTGGGGCAGGGTTGTCTAGGTAATTGATTACTGTCAGGTTTGCCAGAGATGACAGATAACTCCCGAGACAGAACACCTAGGACACTCCTTTCCAAGCCAGGCAGCTAAGAGGCTGTTTGGCTTCCTCAGCGCTGGCTGCGCACTTGGGGGACATGGCTGCTCATCAGAGATCCGATGCTAAGGAAACTGCAGGTGCCATGGTGGCCGCTGCTGTACCTGGCAGTCCTGTGTCTACAGAGATGGATGGTCCAGACTTGTTTCTGGAAACAGGAGCCAGGGCGTGAAAGGTGCCAATAGACTGTCACAAATAGGTGATCAAGTTATCGTCAGCTGATTATTTCTGTCTCCCTATCGCTCAATCACGGGTGTTTCTGGAGTCACTGGAGTCAAGATACAGCTTTTGGTGAGACTGGGGTTGCTGTTTTCAGGAGACACATGCAGCTGGTAGAACTTCCTTTTGAGCTAGCAAAAGACACATGCAGCTGGTAGAACTTCCTTATGGCACACACACTGTGGAGTCCTGACAAACGCCTGAAAGACCTTGTCACTACAAGCATGACTGCCCTGCCACCGCTAGCCTGCCAATATTTGATTGCTCATTTTACCTCTTTCTCTTTGCCTCTGTTTAAAAAAACAAAAACCCTCAGCAAGAGGGGGATGAACTGGAATGAAGCTAAAAAAGACAGTTTGGTCTGACAGAAGACAACACATATTGGCTGTGGAAATAGTAAAACATTAAGCTAAAAACTGGCTCCAATTATAGATTACCAAGGGAGACGGTGCCAAACAGGGTCCACCCTAGATGCTTATTTTTGAAAAGAGAAGATCACCAGTCTTGAGTGAACCAGTTTACTTGCCTGAGGGCAGGGGTTTGAAACTAGTTGTCTTATGACATGGCATTCTGTAGACAGAGACTTCTGTGAGAACATGAAGGAGTGGGAGACTGACCTTAATGCCCAAAAAAATCCAGGCTCTGTATGCCAAACAGATCCCAGGGCCTCACAAAGAAACAAGGCCCTCTGGGAAAACTCAGGGATCTTGGTCAACAGGCATCCATTCTAATACCTAGTTCACTCCTCTAACCCGTCCTAAAGAGCCCTGGTCAAGCAGAGCCAGTAAGGGATGGGGGGCAGAGATGGTGGAGACGGTAGCATCTATTTTTAGTCTCCCAAGTCCTTCCTATTGGCTCGTCTCATGAGCAGTCTCTCCAGTTCTGTAGCAAACAGGGAGCAGGTAAGCCTGGCTGGGGAAAGGAGACGGAGCAGCCATCTGTCACAGGCCCAGTGCGGAAGGGATCTACCTAAAAATTCCTGTTGGCAGCAGCTCCATTTCCTTCTGGCTTCAAATCAGGACCAACCGAGGAGGGAGAGACATGCTTCCAAGTGGTCAAGCTGGGGCCAAGTGCCCGCAGGTCTGTTTCGGGGGGGAACGCCCCAGGCCAGGGCCTGCACCCTTTGCTCCTCCGCGTTAGCTCTAGTTAAGGTTCCACTGGGGCCAGTGTCAAATATGTTAAAAGCATTCTGTTGCACTCCTCCTATTTGGAAAACACAGTGGTCCAGTGCGCTTGTCGCCTTAGGCCCCTTGGAGCAGGTCGCCAGTGTTCCCTTATCTCCTTGGGTTTTCAGTGATCGCTTTCCTGAGTCCTATCTGGGTCTTGTCCAGTCTTAATCCTTGCTCCCTGATTCCATGGTCTTGTCGCGACTGCTGCTGGGTGAGCTCCTTGATAATAACTGTGTAACCCTTGAGCTCACAAACTGAGTCACACGACAAACTATCGACTTGAAAACCATCTATAAAGCTCTAACCACACAATCTCCAATCCTCTTTGGAGTTTTTCCCTCACCTGGGGTTATAGGAAATCTGAGATGAACGGCAAGGGCAGCATATTGAGAACTAAAGATCCTAGGAAGCCAGTTTTTCTCAGAACTCAGGCACACAACATTTGCTAACTAGCTTGGCTTCATTCACGAAGTCTTAGAAGATGTGCAGAAGGAGTTGTACGCAATTATCCTATATCCTTCTGTCCTGATATCTTGGGGTACCAAGAAATACACCTGAGAAGAACAATGGGGAAAAAAAATCCCAGCCCTGGCCCCACCTAGTTAAATCCTGAGCTGAGTAGGAGTTCTTGGAAAGATTTTTTGCCCGAAGATGCTCTTTCCATCTCCAAACCCAACACATAAGAAATGCTCAAAATCACATCTGGATAAAGAAGACTGAACACCGCCGATGTGTTATGCCCACTAACAAGAGCCAGTAGAGCGTGTGCAGAAATTCCCTTTCCTTTCTCAAGGCCAGAGTGATGACCTTGACTCCCTTCAACCTCGCTCCTCTCTCCCTTATTCACACTCATTCAGCAATCAAAGCTTAAATGCGTGGAGCAACAAGCTTCAAGAATATCAAATATAAAACTTTGCCATACAGTATTTCAAATCACTCTATTTACAGGTTTATCTTTCCAAAAAAAAAAAAAAAAAATGTAAAAGATACAGTAATTCAACACAATTCAAGTTTTTCTCTTCTTCTTGAAACTTCCCTAGAGGAATTCCAGACACAGGAAATACTCTGGAGCACGGCTGCCATCCTGGGGGATCCTGGGAGCTCAACAGTCCATCCGTTTGGAGTTTGCCTGCCCAGAGTCACTCTTGCAAGGACATTCAAGTGTGGAAGATCCTGGGGACTCTGTCCTTTGGAGGCCAAGTCAATCCGAAGTGTCCAGGCCAACTTCTCCACCCAGGGAATTCTCTTTCTCAGAAGATGCCCATCCCACCTTCCACACCCCAAACTTTTGGTATCCTTCTGAATCACAGTGGCTTTTGATGTTAGTCTCATGACTCAAAAGCCTGAGAAACAGTTCCCTTTTTCTGAGTGGCAGTGAACATGTGTATCCTTTTAAACTATAGGCCATAGGGCTGACCTAGGAATCAGCCCTGAAAACCACCAGGGCACCAGTGCTCAGCAGCCTAGGGCACTGCCAGGAGTGGTCAGTGATGGGCTAGAGGCAGATGAGGGCAGGGGAAAGGACAGGTAAACTGGAGGCCATTAGGGAGTGAGGCAGGAAAGGGAGGGTGTCACCCACCCATTGAGAGGCAGCATATTGCATACCCTCTAGAAAGCAAACACCAGTTGCATGGAAGAACAGAAATATTAAGCCTGCATGTAATTCAATCTCAAGAGGTTACTAGAGTTTGCTCCAAATATATCCTGCTGCCGCTGAAATAAATCAGAAAGGAAAAAGTTCCCAGTTGCTATTTTGTCTGCCCTGAGCAGACCACTCTAATTCCTTGATCTTCTGCTCCAGGTTATTGGAAAACCATTCAAAAAACGATCCAAAAGGGGGGAGAAAAAATAATGTGTCACGCAAAGACAGTGTGTTATTTTTTTGGTTTGGTTTTAGAGTAGGTTGGGTTGCCGTGGTTACGAGGTGGCGGCAGCCGTCGGTGGCAGAGAAGTTCCTAGCTTGGGAGGAGGGGAAAGTGGGGTGTGTGTGTTCCCTTGCATGAGAGGACTGGACTGAATTCTGCTAATGCTGAGCCAAGGCTGTTTTAGAGATGGTGAGAGATTGGATCTTATGTAAACAGTGCTGTAAGCCCTCTCCATGCTGCATGCAAACAAACAGACCCAGCTGCCTGTAGCACTGCGCGTCTCAAGTATGTAGAGGTGGGTGAGAGTGTCTCCTGTAAACAAAAGCAATGGACGCATCCTGGATCTCGGAGCCAGTACCTGGCCTGCATGCGCTTGAGGACTACTTAGATCTTATTTCCACTTTCAGAAGGCTGGGAATTTGGGTGACTGTTGAAACAAAATAAGTGCTCCCCATTCAGGGTGCTGAATGAGAGAAATGGCTTTGGCAGCCTTTCTCCCCGTTACCAAAATCAAATGGCCTCCCCTGCTGATTTACTTGTTTCTGGCAATGTCACCACATGTCGGCTGAGATGATTGTGGGGATGGGTGACACCAAAGTTCACAGAAACACTCGTGTTGACAGGTAGCAGCAGAGTCAGCCACCCTGCACTTCTCGGCGGCAAGGAGAAACGACCTACAACACAGGACTCAGCAGTTGTCATGGAAACCATGGAAAGCTCAGCAGTTCTGCTGGGGCCCATGGTTAGAGGAACTCCACGTAGTTCTCAGGGATGAGGCCAGTCTTTCCGTTCAGAGTCCCCTCCAACCAGCCAGGCTCCTGAGACGGGTGAACTGCAACAGGAAGGGGAGAGAGCGGAGAGATGACGTTACAGATAGGGCAGGAGGTGGCTGTGCGCCGGGTGTGCAGATGCGGACGTGTGAGGGGCGTTTGGGGAGAGTGCAACTGCTCAGTAAGTTACATAATCCTGGGGTCTGTTTAAGCCAGAGCTTCGGAACCTTTTGTGGGACACAAGCCTTCTGATGAAGGCTATTCTGAACTCTCTTCACAACAAAAATGGAAACAGACACAGATTTTTAAAATTCTACATGCAATTTTAAGGGTTTCATAGACTTTTTGAAGGTCCTGGTTTAAACTCTAAAGAAGGGACGAATTTTAGGTTAGAAGTCACAGTTATGGTACTCCATCTGTATATTTATCTAAGTATCCATCTGTCCATCCATCCATCCATCCATCCATCCATCCATCCATCCATCCATCCATCCATCCATCTGTCTGTCCATGTACCCATCTACCTACCCAGTTTTCACTCTGTACCAAGGAGTGCCCATAAAAGGCTGCTAAGAACTAGACTTTAAAGAAAACTAGCTCCCAATCATGCATTTTACTTGCCTTTAAACCTTTACCCTCTACTTCTAATTTCCTTGCCAATTCCCTCTGTGGGCTTTTTGTTTGCTTTTGTTTTTGCTTTTGCATTTTACAGTCTTAGAATAGCCCCTTCTCTGTTCTACCCATACCCTGAGCTTTCTTTCCTGTTCTCTAGAATTTTTGTCCCTCCTGTATACAAGTCTGAAAGCTTCCTTTTCCTCTATAGCAACTTTCAAAATTTCTGCCCCTTTGGTTTTTCAATATCTAAAGAATATATACCCACCTCTGTGACACCTTAATCCATCTCCATGGAAACTACTATAATATTGCAAAGATTATATAAGATCCAGCTGAGTCTGCAAAGTAGTCAAAATAGGAAGGAAGAAAGAAGGAATTATGGGACTTGGAGATGGGGGCTGCTCGTGCTTGCGAACTGGGAGTATACAAATTGCCCGGGCAAGGCAGGGCACTTGCTATTAATGGATTAGGAAAACTCCAATTTTCCGAGATTGTTTGGAGAGAATGAATTTTCCCCTATTCCCTTCCTAGGCTAATTAAGCGACTTCCTGAGCTTGTTTTAGAAAAGCATTTCTGCCAACACTACTATACAAATCTAGTTTCAGTTTGTATGGAAAGCAGCAAGAAGGGGAGCCAATGGGGAAGCAGGACACACACTGAGGCTTACAGAAGATCACAGGCAACCTTGTCTAGGTCGTGAATGTTCCTGTAGGAAAAGACAAGGTCAGACATCTGTTAGGTGGCCTCCAAAATGTGTACGTAATTTCCTATCACTAGGCTTCAGGAACAAATCAAAAATAGCAAGGGTACTTGGAGGATTCGGGACCCCCACATGAGGAGAGAGAAGTGCCTGGGAAGAACACAGTGCAACTGAAAAGCAACCTGGCTTCTCCAATGACCAGTTCTCCCGTCCTGCCCCTAAAACACCAGCACCCCAGGACCCCTGCCTTCTACCCATCCATCCTGATGACACTGCCAAGACCATTTTGGTTTCTGCACCTATTAAGTGATGATCATAAAACTCTCCTCCCTCCGTGGGTTCTTGTGAAGGTTCAAGGAGAGCTGACATGCAAAGAGCACTCAAGAGAGTCAGGACACAGTGAATGCTCAGTACCAGTCATTTGGCAGGTGGCCCTGTGTCATTTGACCAGTCACTTGGTCTGCAAGAATCTCTCCTGGTAAAACCTGGGTAAGGGCCTGGTATCAATACCCTAAGCTTTGGGAAACCTAAAACGCTTAGAACCCAAAACAAACAAACCAAACTCACTCCCTAAAATAAAAGACCCAGGAGGGAAACAGAAGAAAACAGAAGAAAAAACAGAGAGAGACCCCCCCCCCCCCCCCGCCCTTGCAGCAGAGCTCCTAGTTGAGTTGACACTCCACTGGACGTGCTAAGTCCGTGTCTTCCAGAGATTTTTCCCTTTCTGCCAGCTGTTCAAACACAGCTCAGGTGCTGAGGTGCTAATTTCTGCAAACAGTGGAAATGGAATTCGCAAAGTAAGAGAAGAATTGGAGGGGACAAAGGAGGTCCCCTAAATTGAAGAACAACAGATGTGTCACAGGGGGGCTGCAGGGGACAATACAGCCTTTAGGTCAGATTGCTGACTCACTGGAGCCTTCATATCAGGCTTTATTAAAGTGTGGTGCCCACTGATGCTCATTAAAACGGCAGATTCTTAGGCCCCGTGGAACATCAGTTCAATCAGAATCTCAAGGAGTGGGGCCCAGAGGCCTGCATTTTAACTCATTCACAGGAAGTTAAAGGTTAAAACTTTTCTGTGCCAAAATGCCTCTGTAATGAGGGTGGTCATAAGAATTGAAATGCAAATTCTCATTAACCAATGAGAGGAAGGAGGCAGCACCAGATCCCCACAGAACCTCCAGCTTTCTCCCATTTTTTCTTTGCTTCCTTTCCTCATACTTCAAGGCTTAGTTGAAGCCCTACCTCCTCCAATATGGTCACAGAGTCCCATCCCCCTGCTCCCTCCTTTCTCAGCCTCCTGGAATGCTCAGAGAACATTCCACATTCGTCCTATTAATGCTGCTCAAATGTGTTCAGCTTTGCTTCACTAACTAGTATTATATCATTCAACATGCGTCATTCCTCCCCTCTACCTGGTGAATTAAAATGACACAAGCTAACACCTAGAAATGGTGACTGGGAAACAGCCATGGGTTCAAAGCTTTAGATACATATTGATTCATTTGACCCTCAAGATCCTAGTTCATACTATTTTTTTTTTAAAATATATCTTTATTGATTTCAGAGAGAGGAAAGGAGAGGGAGAGAGACAGAAACATCAATGATGAGAGAGTCATTGATTGAGCCCGCAACCCGGGCATGTGCCCTGGCCAGGAATCAAACCCCGATCGCCTGGATCCTAGGTCGACGCTCAACCGCTGAGCCACACCCCGCAGGGCTTAGTTTATACTATTAATATCCCCATTTAACGGATGAGAAAATGAAGGCTCAGAGAGGTAAATTAATTTGTGCAGGGCCACACTGGTAGAACCAGAATTTGAACCCAGCTTGTTTGACTCCAGAGACCAAGCCCTTTCCCACTACATTATACCTCTGTTCAACCAGAGAATGTGATCCCTAAGGGTGAGATTGATGTTACATACGTTGAGCACACGCTAAGTGGAGGGTCTATTGCTAAGTGCTTGGCCTGCGTCACCTACTTTTTTTTTCAGAATAACTATGGAGATGGTTCTGTTATTCTCTTCATCTTCCTGATAAGAAACTGAGGCTCAGAGAGGTTAAGCATCTTGCCCAAAATTACACAGCTGGTAGATGATGGAGGTTTATCTGAACCCAGGATATTTGACCCCAGAGTCTTCGGTCTTAACCACGACCACTTTGACCCCGCCCACTGCTCTGAACCTCAGAGATGCTCCCAAGTACTTGTTGGGCTGAACTGTGCCCATGTCCAACCTTCTGAATTGCACCAGTGTCCAATGCGCTATATAAACACACAAGATGCTGCAGAGAGCTGCCCGGGCAGCTCTCCAGCACAGCCAGCATATAATAAATATAAGCTGCTGCTGACATGGGCGTGCTTCCTGCCAACCACTTTCTCGCAGCTCTATCCGTATATACGCCACACGCCCCTGTACACGCAGCTCATGTTCTCTCCCCTCCTTCGCTCACTGTAGACAAGCAGCAAGTGTGCAAATAGGATCTGCAAAGGCCAGCAGCCCCCAGGGAGGCAGCACTGGCTGCAAGAGGCACAGAACCCTGTGCAGTCCGAATGCATTTACTCATTTAACATGTGTTTATTAAGCGCCTCCCACATGCCTGACACTGTGCTAAGTCCCCAGACATAGGACAGAGCAAGCAGACAAGCTCCTGCTCTCAGGAAGGGACCATCTATAATACAGAAGCATATAATTTTAGGTAGGGATGAGGGGAGAGAAAGAGACTGGGAGAGGGATGTGGGTGGGTGGGGAGGAGCTCAACAAGCTAACACCTAAATGATCCAGAGGAGCCACTGGGCAGGGCTGATGCAAGTGCAAAGGCTTGAGGACAGGGACAGGCTCGGTGTGATTTTAGAACAGTCATTGGCAATTTTTCTTAAAGAGCCCGATAGTAACTGTGCGTCTCTCCTCAACTCTGCCACTGTCTGGCCATAGATAATATGTAAACAAAGAGGTGTGGGTGGCTGTGTTCTGGTAAAGCTTTATTTACAAAGATGGGCAGGGGGCTAGGCTTGACTGGCAGGTCACGGCTGCCAACCCCGTCTGAGAACATGGAGAAGGTGTGCGAGGCTGCAGTGTATGGAGGGAGCGTTTGCGGGGGCTGGCGGGGCGGAGGCTGGGCCGGGGAGGTCCTCGCCAATAATTCTAAGAGCAACGGGAGGCCACTGGAGTATTTTAAGCAGGAAAATAATATGCTGTGATTCCCATTTTTCAAAGGTCACCCTGGCTGCTGTGTAGAGAATGGTTATGAGGCCAAGAGTGGACGTGACAAGGCCAGTTGGGCGGCTGGTGGAAACACCGGGTGAGGGATGGAGGCAGCTTGGGCGTGGGTTTGGTAGCAGGGAGGGCTGGGGAGGCTGAGGGCTCCACAGAGAAACCCGTCACCCCACTGCCTGAGCCCTGGTGAGGACATTCTCTGTCAGTAAAGGAGACCCTGGGCAGCCCTGCCTTGTACTCACACTGCACCCCGGGCCCCGAGAATGATGGAGCCAGTCCATCTCAAACCTTGATGAAGGAATCCTAAGAACTCTACTTTGGTGAACACCATGTGAATTTTCCAGGGATCACTAATCACGTAGCTTCGAGATGACTAATGTTACCGAGAACACAAGTTGTTTCTCTTTCCAGTTACTGTCTGAGGTGCCTGCTCTTGGTGAAGCTGGCAGTTTCCTGGTAGGCTGGCAAGGGCTGCCCCTGGAGCCATTTCCGAGTATTGCGCATCCATTCCCCCTGCACAAAGTCCGAGAGCTGACCAGGCAGTGCCCCAGCTGCCCAGCACGGGCCCTGGGAGCCAGGGCTTGGGGATTAATCATTACGAAACCCCAGACTTTCCCCTCTTCCTCTGGATTTAGTCCTCTTGGTCCTGAAAGCACGCACACACACACACACACACACACACACACACACGCTCGCGCACGCTCTCTCTCTCTCTCTCTAACCCTGTCATTAGGAAACTTCCTTCGAACTGCTCTAATAATTTCACCTGGCAGCTACAGAGCATTCAACTTAAACAGCCCTTGCCTAGTATCTCCAATAATAAACTAACAAGAGATAGAACAAAGAAAGAGCTCTCCCTGCCTAACAGGTAAATAGTTGTTTCTGCCTCTAATGCCTGATTTCTCCAACAGAGGTGACGGGAAGGGGAACATGGAGGACATGTAGCATTTTCTAAAAATCGAACACAATACAGTGTTATCAGCCAAATCAGTCTAAATAGTGGATTGACATTGTGTCAGATCTTCTTCGACTGCAGCTCGGTCAACACTGAAAGGTGTTTTCTTCTGGACTTAATTTGGCCTTTCGCTCTTCAGGGAATTCAAAAGGTCACTGGCATTGCTGATTAAAAACAAACTGGTGTCAGTGACCTCTGCCATGACTCCCTGAAGCCACAGGAAGGCTTGGGCAACGCCTCTGACTCGGTAAACCAAACCTCTCTCCGGCGCTCGTTTGTCAGGGCAGGATTTACGCTGATTATGAGTTGTGGGGTGGGAGAAGTCCTGGAACCTGCTAGGCTGAGGAAAGGACTTGGCAGTTAAAACTACCTAGGTATCTTTGCTTTTCTTTTCTGTGGTCGGCTACTTACACTACTTCCAACGGAAGGCTTGAAAACAAAAGGTAGCAATGTAAAATGCTGCAACCCCTTTGTGAAACAGTTTGGCCGGTTCCTTAAATAGTGAAACACAGAGTTACCGTAGGACCCAGCAATCCCACTCCCAGGTGTATCAGCAAAGTGGGAAATATATGTCCTCACAAAAACTTGTACACAAATGTTTACAGCAGCCAAAAAGTGGAAATAATAAAGATACCCATCAACTGATGAAGGGATTAATCAAATGTGATATATTTGTACAAAGGACTATTATTCAGCAATAAAAAGGAATGGAGTTCCGACACCTGATACGACATGGATGAACCTTGAAAATACGCTGCTAAGTGAAAGAAGCCGGCTACAAAGACTACATATGTGTAATTCCATTTACATGAATTATTCAAGCAGGCAAATGAAAAGTGACAGAAAGAACGGTGGTTACTGAGGCCAGGTGGGGTAAGGTTATGAGTAAATGGGGCACGGCTGATAAACTGTACAGGGTTTCTTTTGGGGGTAATGAATATATTGTGGAGTTAGGAAGTGGTGATGGCTGCACAACTGAATATACTAAAAACCACTGAGTTGTATGTTTTAAATGGGTAAATTTTATGGTATGTGGGTATCTCAATATAGCGGTTTAAAAATGAAGAAAAGGAGCCACAAACACCACACACACACACACTACACACACGCATTCACATACCTTCCGGGAGCTTAAACCGATTCTGCCCCTGCGATCAGGGGTCCTTTGTGTTGTCAGAGTGAGTAGCTGGTAGGACCACAGCAGCCCCTTGCAAAGGGGAACCGTGAGTTGGGGTTTAGAGGACAGATCTTGAAACTGGATTCACCAGTAAAGGTGGGGCCGCTCATCTCAAGTCCTGCTCATCTATGGGCAGGAGCCTCTCCCCCGCTGACAGGGCAGGACACCAGTTCCTACATGCAGCCCACCCTGGTTTGTCTGCCGTGGAAACTGTGTCACGTGATGGTCCGGCTGTGACTCTGCCACATGGGCCCATTTGGGGGACACTCAACAATGACATGGCTCTGGACAGCCTTCGGTGGACCCACTCCCCTGCAGGGTTGCTGGGGCCTGAGTGCTCCAGCTGCTCCCAGGAGAAGAGGCTGGGCTGTCTGTCTGTGCACTTTGATTTGCAAAGGGGCCAAGCGAAAATGGAGCAAAAGTTTAAGGACAGTGCTTTGGGGGCTCTGAGGACAATCAAAGAGGATGCAGGCCCAGCAGACCACGTCACCCTCACCCCCAGGTGCTCTGTGACCAGTGCCCCATTCTTTCTACCTGTGCCTGCTCAGTATCTCTGAAATGATGAACACAGGGGGCCATGTACACTGGGGCAGCCCCTTGGCAGGCAGATGCACTCAAGACTGGGCCCCAGGAGCCCAGCTCTGATCTGACTTGGACCTCGAGGCCCTTATATGGAGCCAGGGCCCAGGGAATCAAGGTGCATTACCTCCTGCACAGCCGAGAGCCAGGCCTGGGTCCTGTCAGATGAAAGCAAAGACTGTCACTAAGAACTATGACAGAATCAGGGTCTTTGTCCAAGACTGATGTAACGACGATGATGACAACCACAACAATAACATACTGAACGCTTAGTATGTGTTGAGAACTATTTTAAATACACGATGCACACTATCTTGATTTTCTCTCACAACCCTCTGTTACGTGCTTGAGGTCACACAGGAGCAAGTGATCAAGCCAGGACGTGAGCTTTAGTAGCCTGAATCTAGTGTCATTTTCTCCAGCACTATGTGGGAGTGCTGGCTGCCCTGGATTTCTGGATCTCAGACAGGCAATGGGAGGTGTGGTATAGGCCAGGGTGGGCTGGCTGGCCACGATGGGGAGTGCTTGGGCAAAATGCACTCATCCCTGACTAGGAACTGTGCCCTCACCCCACCTGAGGTCAAGAAGGGAGCCCTGGAAAATGTCCAATTCCTGAAACCAGGCAGCTGCTTTTGCTTCCTCATTGAGCAAAACATACCCTTTCACCCAGGGATCTAGGAAGATTAACCCCAAAGGAGAACTTTATCTGGGGTAAAATCTCAGCTGTAACAGCAACTTAGGCTTTATTCTCAGGATCCTAATTTTAATCTCAGGCAAATGATAAGTTATGACAAAATATGACATCAATTCTGCCTTTTAAAAATATTATTTTTCTAGAGAGGAAAACAAACAAAAGAAAGAAAGAAGAGAATGCATCGAGCAGGCGCTAGTTCCAAATTCTACAGGGCAGGTGTCACCAATCCATTTGCACATCAGGACACCCTGCAGGGCAGCTGGCGGGTACTGGGTGGTGTGGCTCTAGGGGGGGAGGGCAGGGACACAGCGAGGCTTACTGCTTGGAACTCGCCCAGTGCCCTGCCGTCTCAGAAACCAGCCTCGCCTGCTGTGGACAGCGATGCCGTCAAATCCAAGAGAAAAGGGGCATAGAACCTGCAGCCTCCATTGCCATCCTGAGCTTCCGACCACTTGCAGGATCCCTGTTCTCCACTCCTTTGACGCCTACCCTCTGTCCGGCCCCGAACTCTCAAGGCCACCGCCAGGGGCTGGACTGAGTCCTATGAGGCACAGTCACGTTTATGTCTGTGACCCTGCGAGGAGACTGCCTCTGTCAGCTGACCACACGCTTGACAGCGCATCCTGCTGCTGCTCTCTCATTTTGGGAAAATACACAAACACACACTCATTGGCAGTCTTACCCATTCACCTGAGATTTTCCTTAGGTAGGGGCTTTGAAAACTCTAGTTTTTTATTTGCTCCCCAGCCCCCATCCTCGTGAGGGGACTTGGAGAAAACTCACCATTATCAAAGACGGTGCCTGCGGTGAACGAGAGCTCCGAGTCGTGCTCAGCCTGGCAGGCGTACAAGGCTTTCGCCTTCCGGAACGGTGTGCTGCGTGAAGACAGGCATTTAGTTAGCAACTTTCCAAACCCTCTGCAAGCTCCAGGCAGTCCATCTCTCTTCTCCCCCTTCCCTGGGGCCGCCTAGCCCTCTGCAGTGGGAAGAGCCTAACCAGGCAGCCAGGTGGTGGAACATGAGGTGGGAAAGCTGCAGAGGTCACCAGAGAAAAATGAGAAACATTCAGAGAAAAGCCGCAAGCCCTGAGAAACCACATTTCTTGTGAGGTCACCTTGTGCCACCTTATAACTTGACCTAGGAGGTATGAGAGCTAAGCAGCGGGAGGGCAGGCTGGGGAGGGGGAGGGGGGAGGGAGGGGCAGGAGAGAACTTCCAGGGTGTACCGGAGAAACTCCCAACAGAGCCTGCTGGAAGTTGGCAATGCTGGGTGAGTCAAAAATGAGAAATTCTAGCAAAGCCAGGTTTCCGTTCTGGGCCGTGGGCTGACATCAGCTTCCCCAGATGTTACTTATTTCTCATGGGGCTGGTGGAGCAGGATTCCAGGGCTGGAACTCCCTGACCGCCAGGTAGGGCAGGGAACAGGCAAGATGTGCATGTGAGCAGTTACACATGTGAACATGTGTGGGAGTGTGGGAAGCAGGGAGAGGGGACACCATGCTTTTTTTTTTTTCCCCTTCTCATGTCCAACAAGTGTAAACAACCACCACTCTCATTGTGTATCAGAATCACCTGGAAAGCTTTTAAAAAAATGCAGATGTCTGGATTCTACTGTGACTTGTAGATTTAAATGTAGGCATCAGGATTTTTAAAAAGGTCTCCAAGTGACTCCAGTGTGCAACCAGGGCTGAGAATGGCTGTTCTAGAGCCGGGGTTGGCAAACTCTTCCTGTCAAGGGCCAGACAGGAAATCTTTCAGGCTTTGTGGGCCATATGGTCTCTCGTGTAATTACTCAATTCTGTATTGTAGCATGAAAGCAGCCACAGACAACATGTAAAGAAACTAGTGCGGCTGTGTTCCTTCAAAACTTTACTGCGAAGACAGGTGATAGGCCAGATACGGCCAAGGACCACTGAAGGCGAACCCATGTTCCAGAGAATAAAGTGTAAAACTGGTAAATCCTATTACCTTCTATAAATGTTTGCTTTCATATCCAACTACTTCCAAATGATCTATGGACTCCTCAAGGGACATAAGAAAAATTACATTCAACAGTCAAAAGCTGGCTCTTTATTTGGTAAAAGCAATCTCCTTCTCCCTCCAAGCCATCTGAGGAAGCGTACGTAGGGGCTCCAGGGCAGAATAACAGAAGGGTAAGTAGGTGCTCTGGGTTAGGCAATTATTCAAGGTATATGTGTTATTATTTTATCTTCATTTGATTAATGGACAGCCTCAAGGAGTGAGTGGTGCTAAACCTTCCATGGTGTACTAATTTCTAATGACCAACTGAGATTCAGCTGAGGGATGACTGGTGTTCTGTAAATCCAGACAAAATCAGAAGGGCCAAGGCACCTTGGGTCATTCTGGAATTGTTATTTCTTGGAGTCACCAGGTCAGCTTCCCTTTGGGAAAGAGAAGCCCTGGATGGATGGAAACCTATCCCAGGGCCTGGCATCTAGAACTTCTAGTCTGGGCTCCATGAAAACTGAAGGAAAGAAGGCTAACAATGTCTACTGCGCAGAATGATAAGAGTAAATGATTATCCAGAACTTGTTGCCAGGGTGCAGTTCACTGACGCTCTCTCTGGTCTTCTAGTAGCCAAGAGGTGATGGCCAGGTGGGAGAAAACTGGGAAATTCAGAAAAAAGGAAGTGGGTCCTCTGGGAATAAAGGAAAGAAGAGCCTGTAGAATTCATCAGCTCTAATGGAAGACAGCTCTTCCTGTGTAATTATCATTGAAGTCAGAATAAAGTCCAGAGCAAGGGGCACATTCTGTGAGCTGACCAAACCAAGTCTGTGCATGAGCCAGCGAGGGCCAAATATCCAACATGCAGCTTTCCAGGGAGGGAAAGAAAGTTTTGTTTTGTTTTCTTTCTTTTTTCTTTTTGAGGGAGTCGGCAGCAGAGAGGAGTTGTCTAGCTGTGAACAGTGCTAAGTGGCCAAAACCCCATACTGACAGGTAAGTAGAGCCTGTCATGACATGGAAGGTGGACATTAGTCAGGGTCACTGTCCCTTGAGGACAGGGCAGAGCAGGTGAGGAGAGAGCGAAGAGACTGCATACAGGGAAATAAAAGGCGAGGGAAAGATCAGCTGAGGTAAGGCTCCTCCAGCTGGATTTTCCTAGAGGTTACTTATTAACCTCATTAAATAAAGGGAATGGGACCAAATGGGGGCAAGCCAGGGAAACCAACGGGCATATCTGGCAGGAAGAAAGCGGAGGGAATGGTGCCCAAGATTATCATTCAAGAGGGGTAATTTTCCACTAATATCAAGCTTTTAGAATTGAATAGTGAAGAGACAATGAACTGGTACAATAAAAAATAAAAACAAAAACAGCTCTGGCCAGTGTGGCTCAGTTGGCTAGAGCGTTGTTCTGTGCACCGAAAGGTCTTGGGTTCGATTCCTGATCAGGGCACATGCTTCGGTTGCGGGTTCGATCCATGGCCCTGGTTGGGGCACATGGGGAGGCAGCTGATCGATGTTTCTCTCTCTTTCTCCCTTTCCCTCTCTCTAAAAATCAATGAACATGTCCTCAGGTGAGGTGTAAAAGATAATAATAAAAAATAAGTAAATAAAAACATAGGTCAAGAAAGGGCCTGGCTTTTCTCCCCAATTAATAGAATAAAAAAATAGTAACAAAAATGAAATAAATAAATAAATAAATAGAAAACATAGGTCAGAAAAGAGCCTTGCTTTTCTCTCAAATTAATAGGTGACCATAGTATATAGAGGGTCTCTTCCCCTGAGACCTCCTCCCACCCTCTTAGGATGTGCGTAAAAATGGGAGGGATGACAGATGGGGTGCTTTTTAAAGGGAACACCTCTGTTCCCCAGGACAAGGGCTGACAAATAAAATACAAGATACCTGGTCAAATTTCAATTTCAGATCAACAAGGAATACTTTTTAGTGTAAGTATATCCCAAATATTACACAAGTCATACTTACACCGGGGGAAAAAAATCTTTTGTTGTTTATCTACAATTCAAATGTAACTGGGTATTCTGTGTTTTTATTTTATTTGCTAAATCTGGCAACTCTACCCAAGGAAGAGTATTATCTTTTTAAAAAGTCTGTTGGCCCCGCAAGCCCAGTGTCCCATGCCATACTCCCTCTCAAAGGCCTTGAGCAGTTTGCTTTAGGTAGAATTCCTACCCAAACAGCTCCTTTTGGCACAAAGGCTGTGTTTGTAGGCTTTGGCTCTGAATAAAAAAAAATACAAAATCCCCACCAAGCATCTTTGGTTCTTTGGCTCTCTGGCTCCCTCTCCTCTGCAGCGCCTCTCAGCACTGGACATAGAAAGCCTGGGGTGCCTTCAGCTGCTCCTGTGACAGTGCCCTTCAGACCTCAGCTGGGCCTTCAAGGGCATGAACAAGTTTGGAACCCTTTGCTAGTTCATTTTTAATCTTTGCCTCTGAGCATGGCACAAGGCCAGGAAAGCACTCAGAGGAGTTTCCCTCAAATGCCCTTGCAAGCCTTGCAAAATAATGGCCCACTCTCCATTGTGTGGCATGACAGGGAGATGGGGCCAGAGAGATTGGCAGGCTGCAACTTAGGACCATTTCCAGGGGCCCTTGTGCAAATGCAAGGAATGGGTTTGGGGCTGGGAGCTTTTCTGGGGGTACGAATGAAAGGAAAGGGAAATGTAAAAGTACCCTCTCTCTGATGTGCTGTGAAAGGCATCTTCATTTCTGAGCTTGAACTAACAAGCACCAAAGCTGCTCTGAAGAGGGGAGAGGAAGCCACCTCCATAGGAGACATCATGTAGAAGTTCGTGAGACCATCCATTTGGTATAATTAGTTATTTTTAACTGCTCTGCCTAGGAAAGGAAATCTGAAGTTCATGCTCTGGAAGTAGATTTGGGGAAAGGCTCCACTGGGCCTGTACAATAGGCACATGCCTCACCGCTTGGCTCCATACTGCAACAGCAGCTGTGGGTTTTAGCCCTCTGTGTTGGTGAGCTCTGATGGGCTGGCTCCCCAGTACTGTCTGATCCAGGCTCACCTTGGTATATTTAGCTCAGTGACAGCCTCTTACAAGCCCTACTCGGCGTTGCATATTTCAAAATGGCAGCTTCCTAAAGGGTTGTGAAGCAGCATCTTCAAATGGTGCTATTCTAGCAACGGCCAGAGGAGCCAGGGCTGAGTAACCATGGCCCCAAATACAGCAGGCCAGCAGATTCTACCACCACCATCCTCTGCCGATCGGGAAATACTTTGGGAGAGGAAAGTTGCAGCTGAAGAAAAAAACCTGGAAATATCTTGGGAGGTAGAAGGGAGTATAGAGGTGTAGACTGGACAGACAGGCAACGGGGCCCCAAAGCTCAGAGACATTTCAGATTTTTAGCTAAATGATTCCACTATCCTGAGTCCCCTAACCCATTCTGTCCAAGGAGCCAACGTCTTGAAGATTTTATTCCTTTTTGATCAAAATGAAGGAGCCATATTCTTCTAATGACCAAGTCTTTGTTATGGTGAGGGAGGCATTCTGGAAGGTGACTGTCTCTGGTCACTGTGGTTTGCTCTGGTTCAGGTCCTCACGGACATCAGTGATCTCACCAGGAGCATCCATGCTATACCTCCCAAAGCACCCAGGATACGTCTAAGATAGCATTAGGAAATAACTTGAGTGTCAGGAAAATATGATCTGATTTTAGAGCTTATTCCCAGGTGAAGATAAAAGGATATACTGTCAAGTTATCTTTCTCATATTCTGGACAAAGCTGGATAGAAAACCGAGTTGAGCAGGCCAGGCCCGGGGGCTGAAAGTTGCACGGAAACTTAAATTTGGGGGCAGCAATATGTTTGGCAGAAAGAGTGCTGCGTTGAGGGCAGGAAGTCCTGAATTCTGGATTGGCTCTCGTTTAGCCACGTGACTGTGTACAAGTCACCTCTCTGTGCCTTAGTGTTCTCTCCCTGTCACAGGGTTCAGGCCATTTCTCCTCTCATTCTCGTGTAAGGATGGAACAAAATGATAGATATAAAAGTGAGTGGAGAAGAGTAAAGTAATGTGTACATCTGTGTGTAAACAGCACAGGGGTTTCTTTTTTTAAAAAGTGAGACTCAGCTTTATCAATTATTTAAGCCTCTCTGTTGGACCCACCCCTTAGGGAAAGCCAGCTAGGAGAAATGAGTGGCAAGGAAATGCTGCCAAGGCCCAAAATGCTCGTGATGCGTATAACTGGGCTCTACATTTTGACTGTCTGAGAACAGAGACTAAGTTAGAGAGACACACGCGCTGAGGACCTGGACAGCAGAGGGGCCCTGCAGGGGCTTAGTTCATTAATTAATTTCCTGGATTTGAACAGCTTTTTTTGTCTCCAAAACAATCAAGTGCAAAGAATTAAATCTGGACGTGACCAAAGCAGGGAAACTATAGCATGGCCCTTGGGGAGAGGAACTAGGTTGACCCTCAGAAAGAGGTGCTGCCTGTCCCCACGAGAGCTCACGGTTCATGACACATGGAGACAGAAGCAGGCTGGGAGCACTGACAACTCCTGGGAGCACCTGGCGGGAAGGAGGTGGCCATGAGCAATTTAAAGAGAAATCAGTTCATGCTTCGATTCCTTATTCTGTGTCATCTCTCTCCCAGTGGTCTGGTCTCAGCAACTAGGTGTCAGGGCACAGGGTCGATAGTCTAACCCCGCAAGTACACACTGCCTGATGCTACCTGATAAAAATGAGGGGAGAAAAGGCCAGGGTGTGTCTTGGCACTGTTTCCTCGGATACCACCTAATACCAAAGCACAGAGAGCTCCATGATTCAGACAGCGAGCCAAACGGAAGCCCGCTCGGGAGGCACTCTTTCCCCAAACTTCAAGTATCACAGATCATTAATTCAAACTGAAGGAAGGGTCCAAAAGGGCGTGGAGAATGCAGGCTGGTGCATGCAAATCAAGGGAGTGCAGAGGCTGGCCACCTGCTGTCCCTGACTGGCTTTGGATAAAGGGGGCGGATTGGCCATAGTCCGCGATTTTACCTGGCGTCTTCATGAACTGCTTCTTCTGGCCTGTCAAAAAGCAAGTGCAGGTTTGGATGGCAGGGAACAAAGTTGACGAGGCTGAACACTGCATGAAGAGAGGACCAAGCCAATGAGAGGACAACAGCAGCAACAGAAAACCAAACAAATCCTGCAACAGACCTGATGGGGGAGGAGTCGCTGGACGTGGATGAGGTGGGCATAGGGCTGGATGGCGCCGAGAACATGGGCCAGGATGGCGAGAGGGGTGAAGTTGGGCTTGGATTCGGGGGGCTGCAAGACATAACCACCAGAAAACTCGTCAGCACACAGGGGAGCCACAGTGGGAGCACAAGGGGTTCATGGAAGGCCACATGACGGGGCGCTAGAGCTGCCTGGAGGAGCACTGACTCTGGGAGGTGTGGTCAGTGCCAGACAGTTCTCCAGACCAAACCTCCGTGTCTTCCAGCCAATGCCTGCTGGGTAGTTCCTCGGAGCATTAACATGTCTCCTTGCCCTGCAGAATAATTGCTTTCTCGGTGGCAAGAGCCTCATCAGTTGTGTCCATTGTGCCTCTGCCATCGGTGGTAAGTGCCCTGAATCCACATACGTGACTTTCCACACCCGCATCCTATTGCAGGCCTCTGTCTGTGGCAGGGCTAGCTTAGAACCAGCCTTTAAAGTTGTGTCTCAGCAAAAATGACCATTTTTCCTGGCCACACAGGCTATTCAGCCAGAAAACAATTTCCTGTTTACATTTTTAACTAAATGGGCTGTCTGCCACTGGAGACCCGGAGAAGGTCTGCGTTAGAAAAATGGCAGCGGATGGAGGATGGGTCTGACACATACCCCTTGAGAAAGGGCCTGCAGTTATGGGCAGCATGCTGTTCCTGAGGTTTGCTCTCCAGGTCTGCTCTTTCTTTTTTCATAGATTCTGGGCATTTTGATGCTCAAAGAAAAACCCCAGAGGGGAGGCAGTTAAAAAAAAAAAAAAAAAAAAAGGAGAGCCCTGGCCAGTGTGGCTCAGTGGTTAGAGAGTCAGCTAGTGAACCAAAGGGTCTTGGTTTTGATTCTCCGTCAAGGGCACATACCTAGGTTGCAGGTTCGATCCCTGGCCCAGGTCAGGGGGGTGGGGCAACCAATCATTGTGTTTCTCTCACCTCTCTCTCGCCCCTTCCCTCCCTTCTATTCTCTCTAAAAATCAATGGAAAAATATTCTTGGGTGAGAACGGAAGAAAGAAAAAAAAAAGGAATGGGAACCTTAAATCTGTCACTTTGTTCTTTGATCGGTGGCTGATCAAAAGTTTGGAGAGAAAAGGTTGGAATTACTCACTAAAATATGGTTTGATTTTAATTGGTCATGTAGCCCTTTGACATCTTTCCACAAATTACGTAAACAAACATCTGAGCAACTCTGTGAAATCACACTAAGTGCAAACAGTGCAAACACTAATGATTGAAAAAAACAATCATTAGTTTGTTGGCCACACCACCACACAGCCCCTAACCTCAGCCAATGGCTGGACTGTTTGGTTCAAGCACTTTGTAGAGGTGAAAATCACAGCAATCCCATCCAGGGAATAGACTTTCTAAACATAGTGGGAATTAGCAAGAACACATAAATGTCCTACTTAATGGGACATACTGAATTCAGACATGAGACCCAACCATGGCCCTAATTACCTATGGTTGCAACATAAATTCCTATGGCAATATACAGCAAAAACCCATTGTATGAGTTCATCAGACAGCCTCAGGCTAATTGAATGAAACATTTATTAAGTGCCATTATGTGTATTACATTTCTAGAATATAAATTCCAGGAGGCAGGGATTTTTGTCCATTTTGTTTACAGCTATATCACCAAAGCCTAAAAAAGCGCCTGCAGATATTCAATAAATAATTACTTGAGTAAGTGAATGAATAAATCTTGTTTAACCCCCCAATGAGTCAAAAGGCACTATTATAATTCCCATTTCACAGATGTGGAAATATGGGCCAATATGAGGCTTGCCTGAAGATGCTCAGCCTGTAAGTGACAAGACTGAGGTTCAAACCCCAAGCCCCTGACTCTGAGCCTCTGCTATAGTTGGACTTGCTCTGTTCCTCGATGCTGTGCCAAGTGCCTTCACAGACCCAGCCATAGCATTAGAAGCCTTCTTAAGCCCCACTTCTGACTTTCCTTTAGATGCCTACCATATTTGCAAGGGAAACTGGGAATGCAACAACAGACAGATTCAACAAGACTCAACACACTGTAAATTCCAACAAAATCCCCAATAATGCCTCCATTCTGTCTGATAAATTCATCCAGTAGATGGAAACCATATAGTGGAAGAGATTAAATTAAAAGAGCACGGCCTTTCTCCTCTTTTTCCCCCCATTAATCCAGCAAAGACTAGTTATAGAGTTCCTAGTATGATCAAGACAGTAAGTTGCAGCTGGTAAGAAAGGCCTTTCTCAGTCCTCTCACCACAACCTACCCCACTAGATAATGACCTAGCAGACACCAAGGACCTGTGATGACTGCCCCATAGCAGCCCAGCTCAGCCCAAGAACCCAAGTCCTGATCAGGGTCAATGTGGAGGTTCCGGAGAGCAGCCCAGGCCCAGAGGTCTGGATCAATCTGTTCCTCTGCTCAGTGGTCAGCACAGGACAATTAAAAAGTCCTAAGGACTTTTTTTGAGGATTTCTTTTCTCTTTAGTGGCTTTTATAAATAGGAAACACCCCCAGTTTCCTATCTCATCTGTATAAAGAATGATGCCTTTGGCTAAAGGCACAGTTGGGAACATAGTCTATGAACACAATGTGGGTTCTAACTGTTTTCTCACGTCATCGGATATCTAAGTGGTTCCTGGCCAGTGGTATGTGGCTGAAATTATCTGGGGGTGTGGCTGGAATTCAGGGCATTCACAGGACTACAGGAACTTACTCTTCAATCTCCATGCCAATTACCACAGTATTAACTGTAATTTTTACCAATTAACAAAATTTCATTTGTTTGTGTTTAGTCATAGCAATAACATTTATTAGCTATAAAATGACCACAATTTAAAATCTATGACAATAGATTTCTTATGACAATAAAATGCCACAGCACTTCTATGAGTTTTCAAACTGTGAATGGAATTACACCTTTTGTTTATTTGTGCTTCAGAGCCATGTCAAGAAAACTCACAATCACAATACCACTGAACATGCTTATATACCACATAGACTGATGCCCATAGCAGCAGAATGACTGTAAACATATAAATGCTCCTCCAAGGAAGAGAGTGCACATTATATTTTAGTTTTGATGCAACTCAGAAAACACACAGGTGGGAAACAAGGTGCACGGAATGAGAATGGCCCACGACTCTGTATAATCTTTCACTCCAGAAGTGTCTGGGTAAGGTTACTTAAAACTGACAACAGAGCACCCCTAAAATGTCCAAAACAGACAAAAAATGATCAGCTTTCCTATTGGCTCTGGAACCTACTAAATTCTCAAACTCTTTTCCCACCAATGAGGCCAAAGATAACAGGATAGGAGAAAATAATTTTATAACTACAGTCTTAGCAGATGACCCCTGAAGGCTTCTCTGCAGCCCTCAGAGACCAGCTGGAAGGGAGTATCTGAGCCGAATATCCCAGCACACGTTTTAGCCATATCCAGGCCCAACTGTAGCAGCAACAGCTTAGACGTTAGCATGGGAGGAACACTGGCTCGTTTGATTTGGATTCAAGTGGAAGGCTTGCATCAGCTCTAGTTTGCTGGTCCACAGTGTCCTCAGAAGTCCCAGTCAATCCCTTTGACATTCACTGGACACTGAAGAAATAACGGTTTAGGAAGATAAGGCTCAAAGGCCTGGCAGCATGCTGGGCTGTGGCTGATAGTTCACGCAATATCATGAGCTTGACACCCTTCTGTGGTGACTCACTGGAATGGTGGCACGTCTGCTGTACCAGCCAGGCATGCCTGCCCAACTGTGGACGGAGCTGCCCTGCAGGCTCCCCATCTGATCATGGCTGTGGCAAGCCCTCTCTGGTCTCTACACCACAGGCGTTAAAACCCGAGCTGCTACAGACTGAGCAGTAAGCTGGCCTTTAAGGAGAAAACTAATCTTTTTATATTTTGATACTCAAAATTACAGATGGCCTTGTAGAAAATTGGAAAATACCAAAAAGTAAGTAATAAAAGCATACATAATTTATCCCCCTGATAATCACTGTTAACATCTTGACATATTTCCTCACTTTTTTGGGGGGATAGATAATACTACACACAGGGTGAGGCAAAAGTAGGTTGATAGTTGTTCATATGGAAGATACAATAATTAATAAATAATAAGAATAAACTCTGTTTCATGTACTCACAAATGCAAACCTACTTTTGCCCCACCCTGTACATGGTTATAGCCTTTAATAATGCATTTTCTGATACTATTAAATAGCCTTTGATATCATGTTTTAAAATGGCTACAGGGTACCCTGTTACAGTGTATGCCTTGATTTATGGAACCATTCTCTTATTGTGTACACTCCCCTTCGGCTATTATAAATAGTGCTGCAGCTCACATCCTTGCTGAGGACCACTGCCTGTGTCTCCAATTGTTTCCTTAGCATAAATTCCTGGACGTTAAATCAGTGGGTCAAAGGCTAGGAGGTTTTCTTAAAGGGTCCTGGCACATCCTAGCAGCTTTGCAGAAAGGTTCTACTGAATTGCACTCCCACCAACAGTGTAGGGGGCTGCCCCTTCCCTCCCGCCATGGCCCCACCAGCATGGAGCATTATCATTTAAAACAATTAGGTGGACTTTGATTTTTTCCCCATTCACAAAGGTTACTTCGGATTTTTCTCTTTCCTCGCATTTCCAATAATAAAAAAATGAATATAAGTCCCTTCCCATGTTCTGTTTCCATCTGGAAGCAGTGGTAATTTTCCAAAGGGCATTCTGCCAAGAAGGCAGTGTGGGGAAGGAGACAGGCAGATGGACAGAGAGACAGAAAAACACACCTGGGGATGTGAGACTCCTGGTGAAATGGTATGGCCGCTCCGAGAGAAAGTGGGAGTGGTGCATGGTTAGCTTAGTCTCGGCCTCTCAAAGATCAGAGGGATGTAAGAGGGATGAGGTACATAGGTGGAGCCAAAGAGTCTTGCGCCAGCAGCGTACTGAGGAGCAGTCACTTAACTGGCATTTGTATCTCTCTGCCAGGCAGTTAACTGTGATCTGCAGCCCAGGTTCCCGGGCATGGGGAGGGCCATGGGATCGCCGGCCCAGGGATGACCTTAATGCTCCCTCAGTCTCCCATCCCAATTAAACCTGGGCCAGGGACGCTGCTAATAAGTCCAAGGAGGACCACTTGTATTTTTCATTCTTTCCCCCTATAATAAAAAAGAACAGAAAATTCCGTGAACACCTATAAAGTCCTATCTAATCTAATCCCAAATTAGTGAATTCTTTTGCTTTGTGAAATATCCCTTTACATCTTGAGTTAAAGTACCATAAAAAAAGAAGGAACCTCAAACTTCAGCCAGGGAAACAGGGCCAAAAGAAATACTGGGAAACTGGATAGTGGTGAATCAGAGCATATTACGCAAAAACTGACTTTAATTTGTTGAAAATTTGAACACATATATTCTTTACATGTGCCCGCTGAAGCTTTTACAATACAGAAATCCTATACAGGTCCAACCTCCTGAATCTTTAGTGTGTGCCTCACAACTTTACAACGGGAAAATCCATGTGCCCCCGAGCTGCACTGCTCTGTTTTCTTTTCTGACTCCTACTGGTGTGCACAGTATTTACAGATTCTTCCCCTTCCTCTAGCAGAATTCCACATGCATCTTTATTCAGATAGTGACAGAGTCCTGAGTTTTATTTTAATGAGAGGAGCTGCTGAAACTCCCCCTAAGGCCTTAGCAATTATACGCAACTGCTTTTAAAATACTTTTGAAATTATTTGCTTTTAAAATAGTGCAGTTAGTCTAAGTGTGGTGATTCTGTCTTCCAGCTTTAAAAAATTTCCTGATGTATTAGTTTCAAATAAAATTAAAATTCACATGGAGTGTGGTGGGAATGGCAAATAATTTCATGATTTAAATAAAATCCAAGAATAGGGCCTCTGTCATTGTTCAGGTTCCCCAAGTCAACCATTCAAACCTCTTCATGTAGCATAACCCAGAAATATGAGGTAGAGGGGAAAACTCTGAATTGGAATTAAAGGTGCTTAGACAAGGGGTCCTAGTTCAACTGCTCATTGCATAGGAAAGAACCTCGAGGGAAAGGACCTTTAAGGTTAAATGGAACAAATGCCTCCGTTGCGCTCCATGGCACTTACTGAGTGCAGAAGTCTTCCTGTTAAACCTAAGTATAGCTCCTTAATCTTTTTCAGTGACACATTTTAGGTACATCAGGAAAAAAAAATGTATTTACTCTCTTGCAACTAAAAAAATTCACAAATTATGAAGTTATTTGTAAGAAAACACTGAAGCGTTTTGGGGGCATAACAAAGGTTTTACGTGGTAACATTTGCTATTTCAAAAGATTTGAATGGCTGCTGAGAAATCCCAATACATCCTTACTGTCTTAAACTGAGTGCCGTACAACTGCTGTGCTCTAAATAACGGAGATATTGCAAAAACAAATCAACTCACTGCAATTTAAAAGGAAAAGGAAGCGACAGTGCTCTAGATTCAATCTCCTACTGTCCTGAGGCATAATTTAAAGCCACCATTCCAATGCGAGGAATGTTTAAACACTATTCTTAAAATCTACAAGCCAGGAACTATACCTGCCTCGGGGGGTTGAGAATGGAGGCCTGAGTGCACAGGCATGCATTGGACACTCAGTTTTCACTGTTATATTTGTTTATACTGCTTGAATTTTAAAAATCATGAGCTTATATTATTTAATATTAATAGTGGAAAGCACTCTTCTATAAATGGTGCTAGGATAATTGGAAATCTGTGTGGAAAAAGTGACACTTGATCCTCTATCTCATATCATACCTAACAAATGATTTCCAGGTGGATTATAGATCTAAATGCCAAAGGCAAACAATAAAGGTTTCAGAAGAGAATAAGTCTAGGAAACTACCCAACAGGGCATAAAAAGCACTAATCATTAAAAAATACTGATATCCCTAAAGACATTAAAATTAAGAACTTTTATTTATCAAAAAGAAACATTAAAAGAGAGCAAAAGACAGCCTACAACACATAAGTAAACAAAGGGCTCATAACCAGACTACACAAAGAACACGTCCTGATCAGTAAGAAAGACTGATAACCGAGTGAGAAATGGGCAAGAAACTTGAACAGGAACTTTAGAAGAGAAAATACAAGAGAAAAGTTGCTCAACTTTTCCGTAAGGCAGGAAATACAGATTAAAACCATAGGGAGATGATCCTGCACACCTACCAAAATGACTACATAGCTAACATCTAAATGCTGAAAATACCAAGTGTTTACATGATGTGGAACATCTGGAACTCTTGTACGTTGCTGGAGGAGGGATGTAAACTGCTATACCCACTTTGGACAACAGTTGGGCATTATCTAGGGAAGGTGAAGATATCATTCATTCTCTATGACCCAGCAGTTCCGTTTCCAGACATATACCCTAGAGCACAGTGTGTATGTGTGCACCAGAAGACATACATGAGAACGTGTAGAGCAAGTTCTTTGTAAAAGCAAAAACTGAAAACAATCTTGAAGTTCAGCAAAAGTAGAATGGAGAAATAATTTTAGTATTTTAATACAATGGAGCACTCTACTACAATAAAAATAAAGGAGCTACAGCTAAATTAATGACCCTTAAAACCACTGAGCAAAGGAAGACAGTAATGTCTTCTAGGGATGCATACAGGTGATCCTTATTATTTGTAGATTTTGCCTTTGTAAATTCACCGACTTGCTAAAATTTATTTGTAACCCTAGAAAAAATACGGTGCTTTCATAGTCACTTGCAGACACACGTAGAGCAATGAAAAACTTGAGTCACACTGAGTCACCTGATGCACACATTCCCACCTGAGGTCAGTCACAGGAATGCTCTGCATTCTTGTTTCTAAGTGTAAGAAGGCTGTGTGCGCTGTACCTTAGGGGGAAACAGTGTTTTTAATGAGCTTCATTCAAGCACGGCTTATAGAGCTGCTGGTCAAAGTTAATGATATTAAATAAGGTGTCTTTAAACACAAATACACATAAAACAAGGTTATGTATTGATCAGTTGACAAAAATGTTGTGACCAGAGGCTCACAGGAACCTAACCCTGTATTTCCCCTAGGAGCGATGATCCAGCATTTACTAATTCAGTGTCTGTGGTGACGTCATGAAACTACTGCATGTAACAAATATCTGTATTTAAGAGGTAAAAATATAAATACAAACAAGGAACTGGTTACTGTAAATGTCAGATTAGCAGTTACCTTTGAGGGGCAAGGGGGAGAGGATTATGATAGGAAGGAGAAAGCAAGAGACGTGAACACTTCTGGGGTCTTGGCAAGGTTGTACTTCTTAACCTTTTGGGTGGTTATGTGGGTGTTTACTAAATAATAATTTACTTTGTTTATAAATGTAAGCTGTATATTTATATTTCATGCCTTTCCTATATAACAAAAAAGATCTGCAAACCTATCTTAAAACATACCTATGGACAGTCAGTATACCAACATATAAACAGCATTCTCTGGGTGATGAGATTAAAGATAATTTTTATTCTTTGTGCTTTTAAAATACGTTCCACATTTTCTGCAGTTGATAGGTTACATTTATAACCAAAAAAAAAAAAGTGTTAATAGAAAAAATAATCTCCCTAATTATACAAAGGCTACTTTTATGCTCTAGAGGACGGGTGTTTAATGGAGGCGAAATGACAGTTTAGTGTTTGTTGCGCTAATCTGTGGTTTAAGCTGCATAACACAGTTGGCAGCTCCCAACTGTCTGTACTGTTTCTCTTCTTTTTTAGTCAAATAAAGTCAACAAATATTTATTGAGCACCTTCCATATGCGAGAACTATTTTTCCCTCCTTCTCCTGTCACTGAGAAATAAGGCAGGCTCTTCTAGAGACTATTGTTCATCTTGGTAAAGTTCTTACAGTTAATGAATGGTGTCTTCCTTTCGCCTGGGGAATGGGGAAGTTGAGGAGGACCCTCCGATGTCACACTGAGTAAGCTGCACAACATGTTAACAACATTGGCTGAAAGTCACTGGCCATCTGGCATACTCTGCTATACGGTCTGCTTTCAGGGGATATTTCCTGTTTGGACTAGGGGGAGGAAAAGGAGGGAAAGGGATTCAATAAGAATCTAAATGTCCACTGCTGAAAACAAAGGAGCATCTAAAATTAGCAGTGGTGGCCCAAGATACGTTAGCTTAAAAATAACCCTGGGGAAAGGGGGTTCCCTGAATAAGAGCCTAAAATATTTCACTATGTTCAGAACTCCCAGCAATAGGAAAAAGCTCTCCTGCTAAAGGTAATGCCCACAATAATTAGGTTAAACTCCCGTAACCCTACAAAACTTGATCCATGAAAGGCACATAAGGCAGAGAGATAAGGAGAGATGAACTTTGATGAAAAGATCAATAGTCTGTCTCTGACTTCCCCCCACTCCACCCCACCCCCAAACAAGTAGGTGATTCCCCTCTAATTCTAGTACTCATTCAACAGTCTAAACAGATGGAAAATTGTTCCTGAGCTGATCTTGACCTACTCAAACATCGTCTCTACTCCATTTGTACCCTCCACGCCCGGCCACAAGCCATCGTGGGATTAGGTACAAAACCCGCATTCACCCCGCGACCACGCTGCCCTCCACAGTGGCTGGCCCAGGCTGCAGTGAAGGGGTGCAGCCTCGCGAGGTGTCACGGTGATTTTCACCCCTTGTTCATTTGGTTCTGAGGAGCTCACTGACTCGACTGGAAAAAACTTTAAATGATTTTCCAGCAAAGTCACCCTTTCCAGTGGAAAAAAAGAGTTTTAACATCTGTGAATAAAAACACTCCCAAGGAAAATGATTTTTATATTCTGCTCTAGTTCTTGCACTCCCAAACCAAACACCCACCGAGAAGTCAATGAAAACTGACACAGCCAAACACCATCCATTCTGACCTCACGCAATTAAAATTTCTATTGTTTCCCAAATCTGACATAGATCTGAATTACTTTGGACAATCTTTACATTCCTAGGAAAATGTACTCTGTAAATAAGGTTTTCAACATAGATGCTTTAACTTATGAGGACCATTTTTCATGATCATTTCAAATGCAAATCTGATCATAAACACTTCAGTGCTCCCCCCTTGCTCCCAGAGTGGAGACCAAGGCCTTCTCATCCAGATGGACGTAAGAGTCTCGAGCCTGGATTCTTTGCCTTTTACCATTCCAATCCATCCTAGTGCACATCATAACCACATGTACCTCCTAAACACATAGCTTAATAAATAGGTGTTGAATGAATAGCAATTTCCTGCTCATAAACTCCCCATTACCTACTGAATGTAGAACACATTTCCTACCCCGGTGTAGGAGACTATGTAGTTACAGTTTAATCCTGCCCCCCGTTTTCCCACCCCTCTTTTTCTGGTTCATTTGCAGAAGTTCTTTTCTGCTCTGAGTGATACAGGTGAGTCCAACGTCCCACCGATTTCACTGCAGGGCAGGCATGGGTCCAGGCTGGCTACTAGGAGTCCCCCTTCCCCCTGGCCACAGTCAAGGCTGAACATGTAACTGATCACAGTTCATTCATGGGTCCAGTGTATACATGCTGTTCTTTCTGGATACAAACCCTAAACGCTTTGGCTTAGGGCGACCAGAGCTCTTTTTCCCATTACATGGCAAACATCTGTCTGCAAGAGAAGTTTAAAAAAAATAAAAGAAGGGAAGATGAGCCAAGTAAAATAATAATTTGGGCTCCTGGATCCAATTGTGCTCGAGGTTAGATCCACCCTGAGGTTTCCCAAAATTCTAAGTTTATAACTTCCACTTTTTCCTCAAGCTGGTTGGGTTTTTGTTGTTTGAAGGTCTTTCACAACATGGCCCCATGCTCTTCTTGGACACAGTGCTTGTCTTCATGTCCTGAATGCTCTCTAGGTCAGCAAAATTTCTCTTAAAGGGTCACATAGTAAATATTTTCGACTCAGTAGACCAAGAGACAAAATTGAGGCTGTTTGTGAGCAAATTAAATTTCCTCCCAAAGCCTCAGAAGCTGGTCCATTTGTACCATCTGTCATAAGGGAAACTAGAAACCACTGTCTGCCTGCCTGAGCTCTGCTCTTATCAAGGAAGTTGTAATTACCTCTTGGGTGAAGGATTTGCATCATTACAGTAAATCCCTTATTCAGCACATCTTGTATTAGGGAGGCATTCTGACCCTAAAAGGGGTTTTTTCCTCTCGCCCTGTAAAGATGCAGTAAAACCTCAGCTCTTCGGAGCCTGGCAGAGTGAACGGTACACCAGCCTTGTCTGTTACTTGACGACACATATTTACTGAACAATGTTTACTGCGAACCTGCTACATGGCAGGTCCGGTGCAGGCACTGGGAAGGGAGCAGAAAAAAGCACAGCGAGGCTTCTGCTCTCAGGCAGCTTGCGCTCAAGTGCTGCGAACTGCAAGGGCGGGTGTGAAGCACAGGCTGTGTGGAGGGAAAACTTCCATTTGCCTTTTTAATCTGCTCCTTGCAAGATTTGTATTTTACATATGTTTTCTGATGTGTATAACATAACAATTAGTAAGGTCAGTATATACTTTACAAATAAGTAAATAAAAACAAGAAACATATTGGAGGTATATGTCCCAAATATTTTTTCTGATAATATTTTGATCATTTTAGTGAATAAAATAGTTAAGGAAACACTGGTGTGTTTGTGTGTGTAATAGACAAGTAAACAAATAAGATCATTTTAGGTGGTACAAAGAGCTATGAAGAAAATAAAAGTATTAAGAGCCATGAGGTGGGGCGGTGTGAAGGTGAATACTTGGGAAGGAGAAGGTGGGTGAGGGGATCTGGATTCAGTGAATGGGCCCTGCTTCCTTCAGCAGTAATAGCTGAGTAGAGTGCTCAGGGCTTATTTTCTTAACCGCCAGTAGGAACTTCTTATTTTAACCATTTGCAACAAAAACAAAAACCAAGGCCTGTTTCCTCCTCAGCTCCCTCACAGTCTTTTTGCTGAATCACTGAGCTTTTTCCTAGAATACCGTGTGAACTTAATGGAAAGGGTCCTATTTTGAAGGAAAGAAAATCAGTAATAAATATTGGCCTGGCGGAAGGAGAATTCCCAGTAGTGCCTGGTGACAGCTAAACATGCTTTTCCTGCAAGAAACTGTTTCCTGGTAAAGCTAAAAAATCATTTTGTTTGGGGACACAAATGTTTGCCTTTTCAATGACATCTCTAGGAGCCCTTAAAAAGTATGTTGCTTGCTCCTTTTTGGAAGAAAGGAACTACATAAGCCACAAACAAACAGCCTGGAGACTTCTCTTCCTTTGTGTGAGTTGTCACATCTCTAGGTCTCTACAGACCAAGACCATGGTTAAATACCCTAGTTATCATACCTCTTTTTTCTAGGTCACTCTGACTTTCACTACCTGAAGTTCTACTCACTTTTTGCCAGTATATTTATATCGATTCACTTACAAAGGTATTCAGTATTACAGGCCCATTCAGGGGTCACCAGTCTATATTTTCAAACACACTTGCTTGAGATGTAAGGACGAACCTTCTACAAATGTCACCTCCCAAAGCCTACTCCATGTCTCTGTCAGCTCTTCCTTCCTAACATCACCCAGGCTTATGGTGACACAATGGTACTCTGTGTAGACTTAACCTTTCTGTCACTTTGCCATGAAACCATGGAAATGAAAGGAGAATCCGCCGGGGGAAGACTATTGTAAATCACAATGACAAAAATGAAAGGAAATAAAATGTATTTTCCACAATGAAAAGGCCTCACACCATCAAGTAATTAAAGGAGTTGGGCTGGGTTGGGGCCTAAAAATCTGTATTTTTTAAATGTTGCCCCACCCCTACCCCCACCCCAGCCACGTGGTTCTGATAAGCAAGCAGAGACGGGAACCACGGTCCTCGGTTTCTGTAGGCTCCACGTCAGCTTTGGAATGTGAACGCACCAGGTGCTTAGCAGCAGAACATGTTTGCGATTATTTTGTTCCTGCAAAAATTTTGATTTATTTGCACGGATTTTCTTATTATTTTTGGCTCGGCTAATATGTATAAACTTTTTATCCAATAAATTAATAAACTCTCAGTGCTAATCTATGATTTGGTCAGAAGAACCAAAGGAGTTCTGAGAACAGAGGGATCTGTTTAAGCCGGAGTAGGCTGGGAAAGTTTCCCTTGAGTTGGAGCCTTCCCATTTTCCATTCTGGGTTTAAAATGGACGGGCTGTGGTCATTCTTGCCCCTGGGAGAGGAGTCAATGTTAAGGGCACAATGAGTGCCCACTTTTCTGAGACAAGATGCAGCAACAGCTCCGAGCCAAGCCTCTAAAGGAACAGCTCCTACAGGTGCAGAGTGCTTGTGACATGCCAGGCTCTGGGCTGAGCGTTTTTGTCACTGACTTGTCCCAGTAACCCTGCAAGAGCTGCCCTGATTCTGCAGGGGGTTAAGGGAAAAGTTGAGTAATTTCCCAAGAGTCAGAAAGTGGTGGCGCTGGGACTGAACCAAGGCAGCCTGACTCCAGACCTTGGGCTCTTTCTGAACACCTGTGGTCACTGCTGTCCTCAGCTTTCCTTCCGTGGCTCCCTGACAAATGTCCAGCACGCATACTTCACAGGCCTGAGGCAAACAAAGCAAGCTGATTTAACAGAGATTTGCCTGAAATGCCCTAAGACCTGTTGAAACAGGCAAAAACCCAGTTCCAAGATCTCAAAAATACACATTAAATGGGAAATAAAGAAAAATGGTTTGGAAGCTTCTCAGTACTTTCACGGTCTGTCTGTTTTCAGAGAATACCTGCCATATTTGATAAACAGACTTCTAAATGAAAACGATATTACTAAGAATAGCGAATTAACAGTTAAGTGTAGAAGTCTGGGGTCAGAAAGAGCCCTGCAACAGATTTGAATATTGAGCCCTGTATTGGTTCTGTGACCTTGGGCCATATAATTCCTGTGTCCCTCATTTCCCTCTCCTGCTTAAAACAGGGGTGATTAATAAAAAGTATACCTCACAGGATTGCTGAGAATAAAAGGAGATCAGACATATAATACACTTAGTATATAAAAACTTGGTATACAGTAAGTGTTCACTAAATGGTAACTATTATGATTAGTATACACTTGACTTGTCCCGAAAAGAAAAATGGTTCTATTTTAAAATGAAAGTGGCCTTAAGGACGTGGTACTTAAACGATCTATAAATCTTAAGACACTGACCCAAACAGAAGTGAAAATGAAGAGAAAACAGCACCAACACTTAACGAAAAGGAAAGAGAGAAAAAGTTAATAGCCTCCAGTTCCAGCCTTTTACCCTAGGACAATTTCCCCTCTTAGCACAGCCTTGTTACTTGTGTCTGCACAGCAAAGCCCCCAATGGAAAACACACAGAGGCGAGTTCACAGGCGCCAGGTTGTGTTACTTGAGGCAGACAGGTCCGCAGGTATCATATAACCTGTGCCCAGAGCCCAGAATTTCATGTTCAAGTGGAGGTGTCAATACTGAGCTGTGGATCTTAATTAAGCCCCAGTCTCTTTTTTCAGGGCAGACCGACAGGAGACCTCTGTTTTTCCCTTGGCTCTCTCAGAGAAAAGCTGGAAGGCTGGATGTTGCAGAAAATGGACTTGGGAAGATGGGAGGAGGGGCACTGCCCACCAGCCCACATTCATTCTGGGGGTGTCGGTGGAGAGGGCTCGAATTCCTGGGTGTCCTTGTGGACAGCTTCCTGAGGAGCCCACATGGAAAGGGCAGGTCGGGGGGACCCAGTTACGGAGCAATGCTTCCTCTGTGGGGTGGGCCTTCCCTCGAGGATGACTCCACGCTCCTAAAAGCAGTATTGTGCAGGTTTCAGACAAATGCTGCCAGGGATGGCGCTGCTCACTGTTCTAATATTCGGTGAGGCAGGCAGCAAAGAGCTGCCAGCACTAAGCAGGCAAGGTAGGTAGGCGAGGCTGGACACTTGGACATCAGGAGACAATGACTGGCTGAATTTCGTGGGGTGGCAATTCCCCCCCTCCTTTTCCTCCTAAGCATCTAACTTCCCCTCTCCCTCCTGCCCTCACCCCTGCCAACAGACTACGGACTGGCTCTTTAAATAGTGGGGCTCCCTCAGGCCTAGAGAAGACTCATTGAGAAACTTCTCAATAAAAGGGTGAGTGAAGAGAGCACGGGCTGTGGACGCAGGTGGAGCGGGGGTGGGAATCCTTCTGACTCCACCTCGCTCTCCTCATCTGAAAACCGGGGAAAATGTTCCCCCAAAGGGCCTTCGTGAGGACGGGATCAGTGCACACAAAGGGGTGGGCACCACCTTCAGCACACAGAGTGCCCCTGACATAATACAGGTATTGATACTCACTGTATCTGACAGACCAGTAGAGTTAAAGAACTCAGTAAATAACCGAGCAAAACTAACCAGGAAGAAGGAGGCCGGGGCTCTGTTTAATCCAAATATTCAAATCAGCTTATTTCCTCTCCTCTTCCCTCCCCACCTTGTTTTTGGTTTTAAAAAGGGGGGGGGGGTGCCCCATAACATATTTTTTAACACATATTTATATTTCAAAATACAGAAATAGAATTCGTTGTTGTTTCTATTTCTAGCTAGAAAAGAAATTTGTACTCAATGTAGAAAACAAAGAAACAATAATAGGCAAAATCCGAAACTAAACAAAGCCCCCCAAATTAAAAATAGAACTCCCATATGATCCAGCAATCCCACTCCTGGGTTTTTATCCAAAGAGAAAAGAAACACTAACTCGAAAAGAGAGTTGTACCCCCATGTTCACTGCAGCATTACTTACAGGAGCCAAGGCATGGAAACAATCTAAGTACCCGTTGACATGATGAATGGATACAGAAGACGTGGCACATACATACACACGCACAAGGGAATGTCATTCAGCCATACAAAAGAATGAGATCTTGCCATTTGCAACACACATCACACTTACATGTGGAAGCCAGCAAAAGAAGGGAAGAGAGAAAGAAGGGGAGAGAGAAAGAAGGGAAGAGAGAAAGAAGGGAAGAGAGGAAGAAGGGAAGAGAGAAAGAAGCCTGACCCCTGGCCTCATAAATACAGAGGACAGGCGGGTGGTTGACAGAGGTGGGGGATGAGGGAAATGGGGGAAGGGGGCAAAAGGTACAAGCTTCCAGCTATAAAAGAAATAAACCATGGGGGTGTGTAATGTACAGGGTGGCGAATGTAGTTAATAATACTGAATTGCATATTTATTACTAAGAGAACAGACCTCCAAAAAAATTATCACGCACACAAAATTTTTTTTCTAACTATGTATGGTGACGAATGTGAACTAGACTGTGATCGTTTTGTTACACAGGGTGGGACAAAAGTAGGTTTATAGTTGTTCATATGGAAAATAATACAGTAATAAATAACAATACAAGAATAAACTTCTGCGTACTCAGAACTGTAAACCTACTTTTGCCCCACCCAGTACATACAAATATTGAACTAATATGATGTTGTGTGTCCAATTATATCTCAATAAAACAAAAAACTAAACCAACCAACCATCAATACTCACGCCGTAAGGTAGGCACCACTGTGAACACGTCGGTGACTGTTTTAAAACCTCTATGTGTCATATGCTCCCATATGCATTTTGTTTTGTGCATTAAAATGGTGCCATATTTCATATAATTTTTTATTCTGCTTTTTTCCACAGAGCAGTTCATTATCAGCAACATAATATTTAATAGTTACATTGCAGTATACGGCTGTATGGTAATTAACAAATCATCACCATTGTCAGACATTTAAATTCATTTTTTTTCTATTATATATAATACTGGGATAAAATTCCTTCTATCTATAATATTACCATTATTTCCTTATGATAATATTAGGACTACAATTGATGAGTCAAAGAGTAAGCTGCCCTGCCTGTGTGGTGCAGTTGGCTGGGCACAGAAACACTGCTGGTTCGATTCCCAGTCAGGGCACATGCCAGGGTTGCCAGCTCCATTGCTGGTAGAAGGCTGTGCAGGAGGCAGCCAATCGATGTTTCTTTCTCTCTCTCCCTGTCCCTCTCCCTTCCTCTCTCTCTAAAAAATCAATAAAAATATTGGGGGAAAGAAACAAAGGGTAAGCCCATCTCAAGGCTTCTGACCTTTCATACTGCTTCCAAGAAAGGTCATGCTGTTTTATAATCACACCCACAGTGGGGCAATTTGGCCTCACACATCTTCTTTCTACCCTACCCTCTTCGGTCTCTGGGGTATATGGATTTTGTGGCTTTTGCAAATGAGCCAATTGCAAAAGTTTTTGTGACTACTAGCACAAAAATGGGGCTGGTCTAATTTAGGTTCAACTCATTCCTGAACCACTGCAGGGTGTCCGAACAAGGGAGTCGGTGGGAGAAAGGAAGGTAGGTTTGTTTTTCCTCAGCCCCTTCCCCAGAATTGAGAATTACTGGCTCCCTCCCTCCCTCCATCCATCCATCCATCCATCAGCAAGCTGAACTCAACATTGGATTACAGCAAGGGGATGAGTGAACTTATACGTAGCAGGGACACACATGCTGAGCACAAACACATGCACAGACACCCTCATCACACCTCCAGCTGCGATGCTGGAGGCATCCTGGAGGTGAGACGGCCTTTCAGGACCTTCATGGAATCAAAGGGGAATAGTCCTTACTGGTTCTTTTTTTTTAGGGGAGAGAAAAGAATATTTAATAAGAAATTAATTTGGGGTTGGAGGCTAAAATATTTGTAATGAGCATTTCCACTTCGGCTAATTAAAAAGAGGCATTCTTCACCCCAATGAGCAGGAAGGGACAGCTGGCATTTTAAAGTTGGCAAATTCCTCCCGAAAGATCAATGTTGTCTCTGTTTGACAGACTGATCTGGTCTAAGGTTTATTTGTTGAAACAGATAATGTCATTTTCAGACCGTCAGCGTGAGCACACGTATGCAGGTTTCCTTTAACCCCTTTCCCTCTGTGGAACTTGCAGAATCTGAATGACTTACCCCCTTATTTGAGAGTTAGAGCTTCTGACCAGGGGCAAAGGGAACTACAAAAGATGCGGCTACTAGGGGGAGAGAAAGAGAGACAGAGCAATTTTCGAGACTAGGGTTATTTCGAGACCAAAAGTCTACTGAAATTAAGAAAATGGAGTCCTTCCCCAAGTCCCTTCTAACATCTCCCATCAGAATCCCCGCCTGTTCACAAGGACAGCAGAAAGAGGCTTGTTTTGACCTCTGTGAGGAGCAGGGCCACTCTGCAGAGCCTCAGGGCTGGCACTGGTATTTGCAGACCTCTGCTGGACCCGTAGGAGTTGGGGACAAAGCCACAACCCTGGCATGCCTCTGCCCATAAGCAGAGGCAGCGAGCGGCCTGGGGGAATTTCCCCTGTATGTAGCTGCTGCTTTCTGGGTAACCAAGTACGTGTGGGCAGGGAAGAGCTCGAGAAATGAGCTGTCGGGAGCCAACTCATTCTGCAAGATGCTCCCCAGCAGTCGACGGACTGTGAGTTTTGCAACAGCTCAGGATAGGGCAAAAGCCACAGTGGGTTAGTGCCAAAGCCCAGGCCTGTGTACTCCTAGAACAGTAGCTGAGGTGAGTTAACAGTAGTCACATTTACTGAGAGCTCACTGCGAAGCAGATCACAAGGTGCTTTGCTGTCAGGATCTCCTCAGTACCCCAAGCCCAGCAGATGAGACCATGTGTGTTTGGTTTTAGAATTATTCTCCTTATGCCTCAAGCAGTTTAAAAGGGGCGAATAAGCTAGTTTCTTTTCCTAGTAAGGCCTGTAGGGGAATTGGACTGTTCTTGGTGGCATCATAACCTCGCAAAACATGTGTAAACAGAATGCTTGGCTGAGTACTTGCGAGATGAAGGGCAGGAGGTGGGTTGGTGCAGGCAAAGAGTAAAATGTCCCGGAAGGTTTTCTGTGATTTTCCAGAACAAAGTAGCCAACCTGCTGCCAACGTGTTGGTTCAGACCATGTCAAAAAAACTAGATGACCAGGGCTCTTAGCAACTGGCAGCATCGACTTGCCAAAGAACCCCTGTTACAAAGGATTAGATGAGGTATGATTAAATGGTGTTCTTGACATGATTTATGGAGGCTACCGCTTACATAGAATCTGAATTTGAGAATGAAATGGCTAAAGATAGAGTGACTATTTACTTAAGAACTGGCACGGCCAGGCCACCATACAGAGAGTGCAAAACGTTTGTCTCTATTTCTAGGAAACTTCAGGACATTAGGCCTGACGCATTTGTGATGAGTAAGGAGAGCTCCGTTATGTGTGAATTGTTCCTTAGGCCAATTACCTAAGGTCAACGAGAGCTTATCTTATGCATCTTCTGTGTTAATGGCAGGTTTCAGATATAGGAATTCTTAGCTCATCAACAAACCAAGTTTTATTTTATTTAAACTACAATGGATTGATTGAATGAAGGTTATGAAGCATCTTCTTTGAGCCAGGCCCTGTCCTAGGTTCTAAGAATCCTGTGATACACAAGGTAGGATGGTCCTTACTCTCATGGGGCCTAAAGTGTCTTGAGGGGAGAGGGACAATAGCAGGTAAGTTATTAGGCAAGATTTCAGAGGGAAAGTGCTGTGGAGAGAATAAAACAGGTGATGTGGTAGATGGTGATGGGCAGGGTCAGAGGGTCAGGGAAGAACCTTCTAAGGCACCAGGCCCTGTGGCAAGAATGAACTTGGTTTGTATAAGGAACAGGATAAGCACAGGAGCATGGCAAGCAAGGGGGACAGCCATGTGAAGTGAGGTTGGGGAGGTTAGGCAAGGCATGCACCTAGGATAAAGAGGTTAGGTTTTATTCTATGTGCAACTGGAAGGTGCTGGAGAGCTGAAACAACTTCCTGAAACAACCCGAGGCACTGTTAAACCTCTGACGCATTTATAGAGTTAAAAAACAAAACCCTAAAACTAAAAAACAAACCCTCCTGGAAATCTCAAAGATAGTGTCATTTCCAAACTCCACTTTTTGCAAAATTGATCGTCCAGAAATCCTTTTCAATGTATTTTATGTGTTTACTCAGTCATGTAAAAAACAAATGTGTATGTCTAAGTTTCAGGCACTGTGCTGGGTGCTAAGGAGATGCAACTGAGAATATCATTGGCCTACAGAGAATGAGACAAATACCTGGGTGGTGACAACACACTGTGATAATGCTGTACTGGGGGGTAAGTGCTTTTCTAATGTGCAGTAGAGGAGAGAGAATCAGGAGAGGCTTTGAAAGAAGTGATGTTTAATAACAGCATCTCATCTACCTGGAGGTGAGAAGAGGCAGGGCAAGATTAGGAAGTGAAACAGGTTCAGTAGAGCCCAAGTGAGGAATTTACTTATTTTATTTTTTAAAAATTATAGTTTATTGATTTCAGAGAGAGGGAGGGAGAGGGAGAGAGAGATAGAAACATCAATGATGAGAGAGAGACATTGATCGACTGCCTCCTGCACACCCGTGCTGGGGGTTGAGCCCGCAACCCAGGCATGTGCCCTGACTGGGAATCGAATCGCAATCTCCTGGCTCCTAGGTCGATGCTCAACCGCTGAGCCATGCCGGCCAGGCCCAAGTGAAGAGTTTAAACAGAGGCTGTGGTACCAAGCAGGGGTGGACCATCCGGGGCCTCTCCATCAATAAAAGGATTCTGGAGTTTATGGCACCCATGGGAGCCATGAAAGACTTTGAAGTGGGCAGAGGGAGTGCTGTGTTCAAGTGTGCCTGTTAGAACAACCCCAAGGGCTGCAGTAAAGACAGTGAGCTGGAAGGGATAGTCAAGGGTCAGGAGGACAAGATGGGCAAGGCTCGGGTGAGGGTGAAGACAGCAGGAATGGAGATAAGTGGCTAACGTGAGAGAGGCAGAAATGACACGTGTTGGTCACTGGGGAAAAGTCAGTGATAAATAAAAAGGGGAGTAAAGGAAGCTGGCCAGGTTTCTAGGCACCAGCTGGAGATTGGGGGAATCCACGGAAACAGGAAGCGCAGGGTGAGGAACAGATGTGAGTGCAGGGCAGGGACAGGAAGCATCCACACACGACAGTCGCCTGGCATGGGGCTCGGGATGTGGACAGTCTTTGGTGTTTGCTGGTGATTGGAAACAGAAAGGGATGTGCTCAATCTAAGAGTTAGGAAAGATTTATGAGACGTTAAGAAATAAGAACTTTTAAGGGGAAAGGAGTCTTTGGAGGAGACAGACAGAGAGAGCAAAAAAAACTGGAGAGTATGGTGTCACCAAAACAAGCAAAGAGAGGGCTTTAAACAGAGGGGGCTGTTGACCATGTCTAGTGGTGCCAGAAATCAAGTAAGATGAGGCTGAGAGGGGTCTGTGAGATTTGCCAGGGAGGCGACTGGTGACTTTGGTGAGAGCAGTGCCGGCAGGGTGGCTGGGGACAGAACCCAGGCTACATGGGGAGGGGGGAAGGAGGAAGGCCTATATTTAGTCTCAAGAGTAGGAATGAAAAAAAATTCATCACAGGACTTTCCCCACATTACAAATCAAATGTAGATTTTCCAAACAGTGGAAATAACTCCATATTTTTAAAATGGGAAATAAAAGGGCCATTTTGGAGCAAATTACCTCAGGTAAAAAAAAAAAAAAGTCAAACAAATCTTCCCAAGATTTCTCCTTTCCAGTGCCTTCTGGAGTGGCCACCCAATAGCTTGGCGCTAATGACTCTAACCCACTCCCGGTGAGCCAAGCCTCTGGTACAGGGAAGATAATTCTGGAGTGCCAGACGACAGCCGCAGCTTTCTGGGTCTGTCCTGAGCAGCAAGGGCAGCATTCAGGAGAGGTGATCATAGCCAGCAGACCAGAAAGCCACAGTCATGGAAAGCAACACCTCATAGACAGTCATGGTCTGGTCCAAGAAGCTGACATAGCTGCTGTTTACATTTGGGGTCCCACAGTTCTCCCCTCACTGCCTCTCCTGCTCCTCCACCCAACGGCTATTCAGTAAAAGCCACCTGATGCCAGGAGAGGGAGTGGATGCCAAAGAGAAATAAGACCCAGTCCCAGCCCTTGAGGAGCTCACAGTCCAGTGGGGAAGACTGGTATCGAAATACATGAGTATCACACATTTAGTTAAGTGGAGTGCAGTGGGCTTAGCAGAGTAGAATCATATGATGGGGTTTTCAGTCTTCCACAACAAGCTGCATGACCTTGTCCATGGTAGATGGTCTTTCTGAGCCTCAGTTTCCCCACCTGAAAAATATGGTCATTAACAACGTCCCTCCTGGGTAACTGTGAGTGCATGTGAAGCTCTCAGCTCAGTGTCTGGCTCCAAGGGAGCCCTGATGGGTGGCAGCAGCTGTTGTGAAGTACAATGACAGAAATAAGCACTGGCTGTCGAGATAGCACTGAAAAGTGGCCCCTGGTGCATTCAAGCGCGAGGGCGTCAGGGAAGGCTCCTTGGAGGAGCTGAAGTGCATCTTCAAAGGGACAACAGACATTAACAAGTGCAGGAAGCAGGACGCAACAGCAGGCAGAGGGAACTGTGATCTCCCATTTTCCTAGATTTCTCACAAAGTTGTTAACTCCATACAATGAGTACCACGCTGTCCTTTCTGGGTGCTGACTCAACAGGGAGAGCACAGGTCTTGGAATCAGAAGGCTCAGGCTTGAAGGGCAGCCTCAGAGCAGCTAAAGACCACCATACAGACTCGAACAGGCCCCTCTCAGCCTCAGTTTCTCTCATTTACAAAATGCAGGCGCCAGCTGCCTGCACTCCTCATTTAGCCAGTCCGTATCTATGGAACACCTACAAATAGGGCTGTCAAGTGCTGAGGAAACAACAGGGAACAGGAAATGAACATGGGTTTGAAGTGTGTGACCGCTTAGTACAGGAATCAGAGAAGTAAATGGGCCACCATAATACAGTGTGCAAAATGCGATGATTGGGGTTAATGCAAAAATCAAATAAAATATCTGCATGAAATGGCTCTGAAAACTGGGATGTACTATAAACATATATTTTGTAAAGTTACTATTCTTGACAATAGTGCTAGCCAAGTTCTCAATCTCCCAGGGCTTTTTTCAAACTTCTGGTCTGCCTTGTTTCCAAGGCAGCTATAGGTCAATGGGTCTCTCAAATATGTGTATATGTCTGTTACCTGGTCACTGCCAGGTTCTCTGGGGTCTGGTTGTTCAACCACGATAGAGTGTCTCAGCATTCGATAAGGCCTGCTTACACTGGGGAGCATTATGGTTGGTGGCTTCCCAAACATTTCAGGGATCCAAACCCTGTAGGCTTGTGATGCTGCCTGAGATGTTGATTCCTTCATTTGATGTGCACCACATGGCAAACATCAGCCAACCATCAGCCTGGGAGGCCAGGGCACAGCGACAACCAGGATGGCCCCTGGTTAAAGAGGATCAGTTTAGTGGAAAAGACACCTGGGCACTAATATGATGAGGTGTTCCAATGAGTGCTGTACTGAATATAATTAGAGTGATCACATAATTTATCTCCCAAACCAGGGCAGTGAAGGAGGGACACTACTAAATTTGCACCTGGGCTACAGATATAACAGGTGAACCGAGATAAATGGTCCTACGTAGAATGTAGAGGTCACAATTTTGCTCACAGGTGAGTGCCAGAGCCAAAGCATATTGATTAACGGCCTGATTCGATGTAACTCACATTTCTGCTTTCCATGAAACTGGTTATCTATTTTTCATGGTTTCCAGCAATGTAGCATTTTCTTTGCATATTCGACCCTAACAGCATTTGTGGACTCTGAGATTACGAGCTGAAAATTGCATAAGAATGGTAATAAGATACCTAAGCCTTTTTTTAATGGCAGAAATTCACATTATAGTATTGAAATGTAAGTTTTTGTGCCATATCTACACTTCTGCCTAATGGCCTGCCACTTAGGGTTATGTTAAACAGCCAATCTACAGGAATTCCTTCCTCAGGCTCCAAATGAACTGTCTTTCCAAGTGCTTCTTAATAGAAACATTTAAAAGCATTCTCCAAGCTACCCTAGGGCAAATCCAAATTAATTTCTCATTTTTAGACTGGCTCTTTCTGTTCCATGGTAAAAGGACTTCTACTGGAATGTGCATGAGTACAGAGGTGATATTCCTGGTGAGATGAACTGGAGAAAAGACGAAAAACCTCTTGGAGACATCCATGATGGTATTTGGAAGTCACTATCCTGTCTAAAGGGCTCCCCTGCCAAGCCTGTGGGTAATTCCCCACATGAAATTGACTTTCAGAGCTAAGTCCCACTGGATGAACTCCCATCATCTAAGAAGTGAGCTTCTGTTTATGAACCTGGAACCAGGCTTGGTGAGTCTCTTACTCATAGTCTGTATGGCAGATGTCTCATTGCACAGGTGATATGACTTCTCATCTGTTTTAAGGGACAAATGCTTAGCCAAGCTTTGGCTCAGAGGAGGAGACATCCATCTTATAAAGATGATTTCCTCTTGTTTCACATGCCACATTTCAGACGAGAAACTTACAAAATAAAGGGATAAAGTCCAAGTTGGTTAAAAACAATTCCTTATGCCAGCTCTCTTCCCAATCCAAAAAAAGAATCAGAAAGTAACCCTAGCCGGTTTTTGGCAAAAATATGAAAAACTCCCTCTTCCCCCTACCAAGTATATCAATCAGTGTAAAACTTCTGGACCAGTGTGTATTGGGAATCTTCTGTATTTTGTAAGAGGAAATGTGTAACTTTTTAAGCCTTTACAGTAAACAGTAAACACTAAACATGGGTGGGGGGGAGGTGGATCTGTTTTTTCTAAAACATTTCTGAAAATATATACTTGCAAAAGAAAAACATCATGCTAAAAACTCTTGGCAGACATCCTTTTGTCATGACCAGAAGATACCAAACCTTTCCTTCAGTGTCACCAGCAATTAGCCCTGCCTCTTCAGGCACCCCTCAGCATTTTGTTTATGCTTCCCATGAGCTGCCCTTCACAACGTTTACCAATCCTTTTGATCATCCACCGTTTATAAATTCCACTGGCTGCAAGCACGACCCTGGATGCCTGAATTTTTACTCGTTAAAACGATACTGCCACTTAGTTATTTGTGAAGCACCAAAAAGTATGAATTAGTCCTTATGTCACCTCAACAGCCTCAAACAAGCAACAGGCCTTCTGGGCTCCTTTTACACAGGAAAGGAAAAACTTGTAAAGAGTTGCAGCGACCTATGTATTCTGAGCACACAGGTTCTCTGGCATCTTTCCTGTAGCTCCGGATCATATTTGAAATGTAGTTAAACCACAGGTTTACACTTAAGCTTGGTTACCTCTGATAATGGACTTGGACACACATCAAAGAACCTGCCCATGTGTACTTATCAGTCCCTGGCAGGTATAAGGCTTAGAAGTTCAATATAGGACTTTATTGCTCACTTGTTTAGAAACTCAGATGTACGGTATCAGCAAGTATTTGGATGAGGGCTCCAATTACTTATGATCCTAGGTAATCCTATATTGCTACAGGGTTGCCTGGTTATAAGCTACAGATTTAAAATACTCGTATGAAGGATAATTCACAACCATGGGATAGAGGTATATGTCTCTATAAATAAAATCTATGAATACCCTTCAACTTTTGGGGGGAATGGGGAGGTTTTTCTCTTTAATTTTTATATTAATGTATTGCTTTTGAATAGGTAACAGTAGATAAAATTTCCAGACAGTATAAAAAAGGTATCTGTAAACAAGGGTAGAGAGGAAAAGATAAGTCTCCCTTTCCATTGACCCCTGTGTCTCGAGAAGTAATCACTGTTGTGAGTTTCTTATATCTCCTTCTAGAGATATTACATGAACATACAAGCATTGGTGGTGTTTGTGTGTGAGATTCTCTCCCTTTAAAAACAAATAGTAGAAAGTTATTCACATTGTTCTGATCACTGCTTGCCCTCCTTAATATGCCCTGGAGACTGCTCCCTCAGTACACCAGTTGTCAGTTCTTTTTAGCGGCCACTTAGCATTCCATTGTGGAGATGTGTGACTTACTCAACCAGATCTGTACCACAAACCCGTAGGTTGTTTCCTATCTTTTGCTTTTGAATGGGACAGAATCTCAGAGCTGGGATAAGAGAGAAGAAAAGATACTACGCAAGTATTGATGGTTAATCCTACCTACTGCCGTCCTTTTAAAAAAATACCATGTTTAAACAACACGAAGAGCCTATAGGGAGAAATGGGTGTTAGCCTTCCTGCTCCAACACTTGGGAAGATAAAACCTCTCTCTCTTCTAGAGCTAATGACTGGTTTCTAAAGTTGGAGATGTTTAGGTGTGGCCCATATGGAGCAGCTGAATCCTGGGAAGAAGAGCCTCTTAGCTCTGCCAGAACCCAACTCATCACACTGGGTGGACCAACCTCAGTATCTAGGCTGCTTCCAACAAACAAAAATGCACTGTGGGGTAAATCTCTCAGGTTAGGGAAACCTAATGTGGAATGTAGGTCAAGGTCATCCCTCTCTTCCACGCAGCATGATGCAGAATTCCAGTTCTGCTGGGGACTTGCACAGGCCTTGGACAAAAGAATTTCCCAAATAGTGAGGTGGTGAGCAGCATGTGGAGCTGGACTGCCTGGACTTTTGGCAAGTTACTTAACCTTTCCATGGCTCAGTTTCCTCTCTGCAATAGGAGGAAAGTACTACCAGAGGGTGATGGTGAGATGAGTAAAATAATGCATATGTAAACGGCTAAGCAAAGTGCCTGAACTTAGTAATGGCTCAAGAAAATGTTTACTGTTAATAAAACAATCCAAAGCCACTTTTTCTTTCTTTTGAGAAATATCTTGGCCCTGCCTGAAAATATATCTGCTGCAAATGTTGATGAATTGCCATGCTTTCCTCGATTGGTCAACTGAACTACATATGTTTCTCTTCTTTGTCATGGCTGCTAGGAAGCTCAGGGAAGTGTGATGCTGACTTAATTCTCTTCTCGCAGCCTTTGCTGATACCTTTTATTTAATTTTACTCTTCTGTGTATGTGTTTTGAAAAAGAGTAATGAGCCTCATGTTTTTGTTTGGTTATCAACAATGCTCAGAGAACAGCTGTCACCAGATACCTGGCACATGGAACACATTTCTTGCACTGTCACCCAACTGGGCTCTAAACACACACACCCGTGCAGAACTTGTCAGCACGCAAAGCCTGCAAATAAAAAACAAATGCTTGCACTTAGTAAAGGCTTGAAAATCTGGCAAATGCTGGCCTAGATTTCACTGGCAGCAGGAGACAAGTGTGTGTGTGTGTGATGGTTGCCTGCACAGATTTTGAGATGGGTATGATTCCCAAGCTATAAAGCCATCCTTTAATAAATGCACTGCAATAGGTTCAGCCCTTAGGGGAACGATTATACCTGGATGCCAAGCAATAACAGGAAGGAAAGGGGAAAATATGAGCAGGAAGTTCAATTCCCAAATCGCAGACCTAATGGCAACTGGAGCTGCAATCCGTCGGTACTGGGCCTGTGCCTATGCCAGAGATAAGGCTGGACTCGCAAACATCCTGCTGCTGCCTCTTCAGTTTGGAGGGAAGTGTAGTGACAACCAGATGGTCAGCTCTGGAGGGAAAATTTTTAGTTTTGTTTTTATGGCAGAAATGAGCAAATGTAGGGAAATCTCACGAGTACGAAAAAACACTGCTTACCTGAGATTAGAGGGTTATGGAATGCTTAAAGAGAGATTTGCACCTCTGTCAACACACTTGAAGTCTGGAGAGCTGGCTCTATAAGGCCTGAAACTTTGGAAGAAAGGAGGAGTGTTCCCTCCCCCTCCCTTTTTTGTGATGGGAGAAAACAGCAGCTGCCTCCCAGCAGAGGAAGGGCTGTATCAGTGTTATCTCTGAGTATCAGTCAAATCTCAGGATCAAGGTGGCTCACATCTCCAGCTGCAAACCACGGCTAGGAATGAGGGACTAGTCTTCAAGATGATGCAAGACTTGTTGGCCTTGAGGCTTATACAGGCCTCAGTCCAAATTCCAGTTCTGCTGCCTCCCGGCTCTGTGATCTTGAGGAAGATAATGCATGTAACCCCCTTAGCCTTCATCCCACTTTCTTCCCCGGAACTCCCCGTATTCATCTTTTATATTCTCTGTCCTCTGCTGTCGCTTATTCCAACTATTTCCTGCTCTCCTCTCCCCGCTGCTTTCCCTTAGACTTTGGCTGCCTGCCTTTAAGGTCCTCACTCACTGCTCCCGTTTCTCCCACGTTCTCCTGGGCTCCCCCAGACTTCCCAGCATCCGAACTGGAGTCATACTAGGGAATGAAGGGTTAGGAAGAGAGGACTCTGAAGGAGCTGTTTCAGTTTCTTTCGTCATCTGTAAATTGGGGGCTCTAACAGTACCTCATGCATTATGGTGACTAGATAAGTAAACACCTGTACAGTGCCCGACACATCAGCCCTTAACGGGTGTTAGCCACATTCGCCACCACCCCCTCTTCCACCTTATGGAGACGTGACATCCCACAGATACACAGGGTGGGGCAAAAGCAGGTTTACAGTTGTGAGTACGCGAAGCACACTTTATTCTCGTATTCTTACTTATTAATTACTGTATTATTTTCCATAGGAGCAACTAAATCTGTGTTTACCCCACCCTGTATTTTCCACCTTTGAGAACAAAATTTGTCCTCAGGAATATGAACCAGGCACTGGAGGATCCAACTAAGGTGGAATTTTCCAGCCGCCCAATGTGGTCCTGGCAGAAGCATCCGTTCTTATCCACACTCGCAGCTCTTGGACAACGCTACCACCCCTTGGAGACCTGCGCATAACTCCTGAGTTGGCTGTCGGCTGCCCTGTCGTTGCTGGCAGACTACCAGAAGATGTCACCACCCAGTGGCCTGTGCCCGAGGAGCTCCCAGAGCGGCTGAGCCAGAAGATAGATGTTCGTGGCTCTCACAGGAGAGAAGGGGCCAGTCCTTGAAGATTCCTTTTCCTCTGGGTAATCACATTCCAGAATGCTCTTCTTACAGCACTGTCCTTAAAACTAATGGAGGCCAAGCCCCAGCACACCAGTGTTTGCCATATATCCTCTAATGACCAGTAATGGGAACTGATGATAAAAGCCTTTCCTCAGAAAGTCGGTTTTTAAAGGAATCAACTGTGTCCAGAGCTACATAAGAAGATGACATTTTCTTCATGTTTTAAAACTATAAAAAAATGTTACTCTCAAAGGAGCCAGTCAGTTAACTAAGAATAAAATAAGAAAATCTGCAACAACCATTTGGACTCCAGGAAGGGACATTTTCAGAGATCACGTAAGGAACTACTGGGAACAACAATGACAAAAAGAGGCACAGATTTGCCCCTGGAGGTTAGTGCAGCCACGAAATCCTTCACTAGATCCATGTAAGAGAGGCCCACCACAGTGGACATCTGTGGTCCGGGGCTGTCTCTCCTTTAGGGACCTCCTCGCCTCCAGCCTCATGGTCCACGTGCTCTGCACGTCCCAGTCAAGGATGACAGGCGATTCTGGCCTAGCTCGGCAGAGCAGCACACACTCTTGGCCAATTGGGACCAAGAGAAATAAGGCCCAGACTACTGTTTACACTTTTGGGGAATAGAGGCTCTTTCTTTTCTCCTAAACTTGGAGTTTTAAGAAAGTTAAGTGCAACTGGTGGGAACTACTTTGTAATAAAAAAGAAAGTGCTCATCTAAGAGAAGAGTAAATGGAGAGGAAAACTGAGCTGAGAGATGGAAAGAGCTAGATCCTGATGGCAACATCTGAGCACCTGGATCCATCCATGCCTGAAGTCAGACGTTCCTGTAATCCTCAAGTACATAGGTGAACCAGTAAGTTCCATTTCAGCCTGAGTTAGTTGGGCTGAGTTTTCTGTTACTTGTAACTCAGAAACCTGACTGGTAAATGTGCTCAAGCTGACAACATGGGGTCTCATATGTAATAACTACTTGTACATTTAAAAAATGTTCATATATTAGGGATGTTTATACTAGTGCCCAGTTTCCAGAAATGTGAGAAGGACAGGAAGAGCCAGCTCTTCTTAGAAACCAGAAAGGTCCTTGACTGAGAAAATGGCCAATACTCCAAAAGTAAATGTCCAAGTAAATGTCTGACAGTAACTTCAACAGTGCCCCTGGTGCTTAGCAACAATGTGTCCACTATAGTTGAGTGGCTAGGGTGTAGTTTCTATAACTCACTTATAATTTGACAAAGAGAATGGATGTTACTGATCCAAATAAAAATAAATACCAGGCTCACTTTATCAGGTTTAGCATAGTAACTAAAGGCTAAATATAGCAACTCTAAGGAGTAAAAATAAGCAGGAATTTTCTGTAAAGCTGGATGATTGCTATTTATACTCTGTCCTTACTAAACCCGCTATGAATCTGGCCTGTCCCAACTGTCTCTGAGCTGCTCTATCCACTCTGAGCTCAGAGGTAGTCCCTTGGAGGTACACCCGGACTCCAAGGTAAACAGCCGTGCTGAAAGCTGAAGGTGTCAGAATTTGCCGGAGGTGCTTGGTCTTGGGTTGCAACATAGACTAGACGAATACAGCTTATTTTCACATCTATATTGTTGGCTTTTTACAGTACAAAACTCAAAGCAAACAGGATGAAGCAGAATGTTGTAGGGCCTTGTGTGACACTTAGAAATGAAAACAGGCCCTGTGTGGAAGGAAATTTGGGCTAAAAAATAGGAGTCCCAACAAATATGCATATATGCATAAACCATGGACACAGGCAATAGTGTGGGGAAGGCCTGGGGTGGGGTGGGGGCTAGGTGGAGGGGGCAAAGGGGGGGAAAATAGGGACATCTGTAATACTGTCAACAATAAAAAAATAGAGGAGTCCCAGATGGTGAGGCCTATCTGACTGTGAAGCAAAACTGTGATGAAAGTAGAGAACGTTTCGGGCAAGTTAATTACACAAGATAAATCGATAGAAGATGTTTCATTGGGACCCAGCTAGCATGGAATTCTGAAATGGGAAGACAACATTATTAGGCTTTCCCAGCTTTAGCGCCTAAAGGAGTAAAAATCATATTGACATAAGAAACAAAACAATTGTAACACAATAGATGGGAAGCATATGTTCAGACAAAGTCAATTATGAGCGGCTCTCTGCACATGCCCTGTACGTTCCTGCCTTTGAGTCTTTTCTTACTGTTCCCCTTGCCCAGAAGACACCAGGTCCCTTCTGTCTAAATCTAACCCAAGTTCAATGCCAATTTGATCACAAACTCTTCCTTGGCCATCCTAGCTCAAAGTCATCTCTCCCGCTGGGGAGTGAATTCCAGTGGCACTTTATCCTGTAGCACGTATTGTTTTATGACTTATATATGTTAATAATATGTTACCATTATGCATTATTATATATTAATGTATTTTATATTTATTACCTCTCATTATCAGGGGCACTATTGCCATCTAACTCATCATTAACATAGTGGGCTTACATATTGAGGGCATTCAGTAATTCCTGTTGAATGAGGAATACATTGGTTGCAGAAAATTGAAATGCCTTGAACTCAAGTAAGTACAGGAAGCCACCTCTCCAGGGTAGCTCCCACTGGGTCCTTTCTGTTTCTCTTTGCACACAGGAATGACCACAACTGGGCTTTCTCCGTGCGGTGGTAGCACTGCTGCTCACCATTCCGGAGGACAAGATAGAATCTTAATGCAGCTCCAGTTGAAAAAAAATTCCCATGAAAATACTGTGGTCGGCCTGGCTTGGTCACCTGCTCCCTCCATTTCCCTACACTAAAACCAGAATTGTGGTACAAAATCTGTATCAGTGAAGGTTTCCCCTCTACTAATTCTACAAACAAATCACATTTAATTACTGAAGTGCCGAGGTTTTTATTTTAACCAATGGAAATCTAAGATACAGCACACATTTTTTTTTTTAACCTTCAAAAGTAGAATATGTCAAACAATTTCCTTTACATCAATCACTGTCCTGTGCTGTCATATAATTGTGACCCAGGGGGGTGCTGGGTGTGAAGGGTGGCTTGCTCTTTTCCAGACTCTGTTATTACAGTTTTTGTCTTTTTTTTTTAAAGTTCTGTACCATGTCTCATCAGCAATTATAGCTGACTCTTGAACAACACAAGGGTCAGGGGCGCCAACCTCTGTGCAGTAGAAAATCTGTATATAACTTCTGACTCCCTCAAAACTTTACTACAGCCCCCTGGTATCTGGGGGGATTGGTTCCAGGACCTCCTACAGACACCAGAATCCGTGGATGTTCAAGTCCCTTATATAAAATGGCACAGAACAATGTATACAGTTGGCTCTCGACATCCATGGACTCACAAACTGGGATCGAAAATGCTTTCTATCATGCTGGGCTGAATCTATGGATGCAAAACCTGAGACTTGGGAGGGCCAACTATATAATGATTGAAAAAAATCACACATAAATGGACCAGTGCAGACTACACTGTGTTGTTCAAGGGCCAACTGTATTAACTTTCTGTTCTGTGAATGAACAGAGTGGAGTGTTCTGTGAATGACAGAAAATCTAGGAGCCAAGTTTGTTCTTGGGAGCCATCTAAGGTATGCCTTGGACATGGCCAACTATAGAACCTGTTCACCTCTCAGTTCCTGCTGGAATGTTTTGTAACCCAGCTCCCTCTGGCCACAGATGATTCAACTGTAGAAGACCTGCCTCGGGGCCTCTGGTCCATCAGCTGGCCACCAGCCAAGGACAGGCCCCAGAAGAAAGCTGGCTCAATCAGTCAGATTCACACTCTCAGGAAATAGGGCTGGAAGTGGAGAATTAAATCCTGTGGAGAGTGAAGCCATGAGGCAGCCCTGGGGCCTACATAAGGGTCATGACAATCCAAAGATATGAACTCAGAAGCAATGGGAGGAATATCCTGGAAAGAACAGGGGGAGAGAATAAGCCAGGTGCGGGGGCATCAAGCAGGGGCAGCTGGACGCTGAGGGTGCCAACATACCAAAGAGCTGAAGGGTGGAGATGCTCAGCTTCATTCTGGGGCTGGCTTTCTTCCAAGAGAATCCACCTCCCCTTCGCTTCAGCCATTTCCAGCTTTCCCTGGGTTCCTGGCCTGTGTTTCTGCCCCACACTCTCATGATCTTCAACCCAGGTAGAAAGCTGAAGGTGTGGGCTCTTCCAGCTACCCAGAGCTACTCTGGTGCTCACTGCCACAAGGTGTGTAACTGGGATTGTTCTAGACTATTTGAGGGAGGGGTCGTGTTACTCTGAAACTTGGCTATAACTAGATCCCCTTCTCACCCTGTGAGGATCAGCACCTCAATACAACCCTCCAAAGCTATTCATATCCTTGGTTATTGTTAAAATAACAATTCGACAATAATTACAGCAGGTAACTTTTATTGAGCATTTATTATGTGCTAGAAGCCATGCTAAATGCTTTCCGTGAACTGCCTCATTAAATCCTCACAACCACCCTATGAAGTAGACACTATTATCAACTAAACAGATGAGGCTTACAAATATCAGGTGGCTTCCTGGCAACAAAGCGAACAAGCAGTGCAGCTGGGCTAGGAACTCGAATGAGTCTGTCCCAGAACCTATGCTCTTCCTGCTGACAGACTGAATAATGAAAACCTGATTTTTACCAAAGACTTCATGAGGTCACGTGGAAGAAGACTGATACCACACGCCACATGGGAAAAACTCCACAAAATTTCCTTTATATAGCTTTGTTTCCCAAGGTTCCGACCCGAATGACAACCCCCTCATTTCTATACCCACCTCCAAAAAATCTCAACCTATATGCCCCACTCAGCGAAACGAAAGCATGGCCCTCAGGAGTCCTGATTCCACCCAGCTTGGAATTCCAGTCTCACAGCACTGAGGGGCGAAGGCAGGCCCGCGGCGATACTCAGAGCCGTCTCGAAAGGACCCTGCCCTTTTCAGAGGAAAGGGGGTTTCTTTATAAGGTGGCAAAACACAGGTCAGCTAGCTCGCTTGAGCAGAGACAGCATTTTCTTTCTCTTCTTTTCTACAAATTCTTGTATTTCTAGATGAGTCTGGAGGAAAGCTAAGCCTGTGGCAGCACACAAACAGGATTCTGCCTAAAACCACATTGCTCTCCTGTTTGGGGGGCCAGATGCACCGATTACATATTCACATTCCAGGTAAGGGTCTTAAGCTTCAGCTAAACATTTTGTATATAGAGACCTAATTCTTCCTGAGGTGTGCCAAGTTCAGTGGGTTACATGAGGTGCACCAAAATTAAGCAATAAGGCTGGAAGCTGGCTCTGTCAACAGGAGCACTGAGGATACAACTAACAGAGCTCCCCACGGCCCAATTTAGAGCAAGCAGTATTCGAAATATCAACTGAGCTCAGGTTCTAGTAAGACTCCCTCTGTACCACCTCTGGAATTGGTTACTGAATTGTACCTTGAAAAGAATACACTCCAGAGCTAACATTTCTGGAAGCGGAAGAAGAGCCTGGCAAAACCAGCCATGTATGCAGAGAAAATTACAGTCAAAAGAGTTTCTTTGCAGTGATGAACCAGTCAGGACCTCACTGACTCATGCTGAAATTAAAGGTAGAACTTAATAGATGGCCTGTGAGGAAGAAGGAATTTAATGTAGAATTTCCTTATAGATCAAGAATTGGAAAAAAGAGCCCTCACTGCTACACAGAAATTTGGGTGGTGCATGAAAATTTACTAGCAAAACTTTTCTTGACCCATGGCAAGGCATTGTCTCTTTTCAGTTATTTTTCCTGGCTCCTCTGATTCAGAGTTTAAGGAACAATTCTCAAAACTTTCCTTTTCCATATAAGACCAGAAAGCAATCCTTCAAGGTATGAATTAAATTTCGACTCAACAAAATATTTGGCGTAGGGCTTATATAAGAAATTGTCACAGATTTTTGCCTCAAGTATAACCTGGGAGGGGAAAATTCCTTTCCTAATGGAGGACTGTATTAATGAGAAATTCTGTTGGTGGGAGGGAGGTAGGGGACCTTCAAAATGCAACATATTCAAATGATCAAATTCCAACTTTTCCTTCTTTTCAATATTTTTTCTCTCTACATCTTTCTTAACAGCCCAAATTTTAATTTTTGTGGCATCTAAAATGTTAGATCCATAGAGACCTCTGTGGGAAAAACAAACAAACAAACAAACAAACACACACTTGGGATATTGCACCATCTTTCCTTTTATAAGCCCCATGCTTGACAACTGGTAGAGTCTAAGACATAGGAAGTCTTCTGGCTAAAACAGGATATAAAAAGTAGGGTCATAAAACTAGAACTCCCCCTCCCCCACTCTCAGTAAGCTGGACTAAAGGCAGACAGGGAAATTACAAACTTCAATGTGGATCTAGAAGATGAAGCATTGAGATTACTGGAAACCCTGCCCATACAATGTAAGCAGAAAAGACAAAATTCATTCAACCATAAATATTTTTGAGTAAATGATCAGGCCACTCACTTATGATTTAAAATCTGTCTCGAATTAACAGCAATGCTACCCACACGTATATAGATCTGACTTCCCCCATCTGGGTGGGCTGTGAGAGATTTGAGGGAAAAGTATTCTTGAGTTTCCCTCCTATGCCTGGGACAGTGTCTGTAACAGTAAGTGTTTGCTAATTGACTAGGAAGGGACTGTCCGTCAGAGCCAGCCAATTCTGAGTGCTGACATTCATGAGGACTCCAGGGTACAGGGAAGCTACAGCAGCAAATATTCAACTGGTGGTGCCATATTCCAAATGGGCACAGAAGATGAAGATAAGTCTTTTGAGATTTAAGAAAGGGCAGAGCATTGTGCAAGAGCAGTTTGTGGGCTTTCTTCTGCAAAAAATTTACTTAACTGCAGTTTTCATTTGGGACAGTGCTGGGTCTGACTGCTGTCTGGGATGATCCCACGGCCACGCTGGTCACTAACATGCAGATCTTGTTTCTGTTGGGTTAGCGTGTCCAGGATTCCCGTGACTCCGCTTCTTGACTCTTGATTTCCTGCCAGTTTATTGTCACTGGGACAATTGCACATTGTAAGTGCTGCCATGGGATGACTAAGGACACGTTTCCTCTAATTCCACTTTCACACAAAGGGTCGACAGAAGAAAGGGAAGGAAGATGCACTGTGTGTGCGAGGGGGTGGGGGCTGTTTGTCCCCCAGAAGACGCGGAGAGTTATAGGGTGCTCCTACCACGAGGTCTGTGCTGCAAGGCACGGTGTATAGAAATTAAGGGAAAATACAGGCTTCTTTTCAAACACAGTTGAAGTCACCACATTTCTTTGAAGAAACCTCTCTTGTGCTTCAGCTTTGACTTTTCCAACTTTCAAACAGTCTTCTTCAAGACAAAGCGCTGTTGTCACGGGGCTTTAATCACCCTTGTCGGCGATGGCTGACGTGACACAATGAGGGCCTTGCCAGCTTCATTCTCACACTCCATCCCGGGTGCCGCTACCCTGAAATTCTAGTCTGCAAGTTTCACCTGCTTAAATCTTCTAAGGTTTTGAGCACAGTGGTGAACAAAATACATTGGACAGGGTTTTTCAACTTGTTTAAAATCTAAGATGATTTCTCTCCTATGTCTCTGCTTTAGTAGCTAAAAAACAAAACAAAAAGCCTCTTTTTAGTGTCTCTAATCAAAGCAGTATCATTTCTATTTTTACAATAGAAGCTGAAAAGGATTATAAAATTACTAAATTGTTCCTTTCTTCATTAGCAGGAAGCAGGTGACCATACTGCCTAGAAGGCAGGGGATAGTGACAAATACAGATGATTTAAGCAGTGCATCTGAGGTTACCAGGGCAACTGCTAATTATTATTGAGTATCTCTAATGTATCTCCACAAAGGTCAGGAGTTAAGGTTTTTCCATTATATATTCTGCTTTAAAATGAGGCTTTCAGAGGAAATTGGGTAGATAGCAGATGGAGAGTGTCAGAGGGAGATCAGGTGAAAGAACTATACATAGCTCAGGAAAAACTGAACTGCTTAAATTTCACAATGTCAGTTGAGGGGATGGGGGAAGAGCTGCTCCATGTAAAAAATGACTTTCTGGTTTCCTAAGTTAGGGCTTCCCAAATTAATAAGAAATCTGATATCAGTCCAGATGCAGGGGTCTAACGGGATCCCCTCTACTTGGCTCCCTGAGACAAATTTCCTCTGCTGTCCCAAGAGTTACCATTTACCAAACTGAGCTGGAGCCTTGGACAGACCAGCCTGAAGAGGAGGAGTCATGTGGCCATTTAATAATTCAAACAGACCAAAAGCAACACCTTCTTGGTACAGGCTTATTCTTCAATCAAACAGCATCTTCTTACTCAGATCCCTAGCTACTGGGGATATAATAAATTTTAAAAGTTTAAAAAAAATTCCTCTGCTCACTTTGTCAGCACATATACTAAAAACTGGAATGATACAGCCTGGCCCCTGAGCAAGGATGACACACAAATTCATGAAGTGTTCATATTTTAAAAAATCAAACCATCATCCTGTAGGCCTTAAACATAGAGAGTGATGTATGTCAACTATTTTTCAATAAAACTGGAAAAAATAATAGCACATGTATTCAAGAGTTCCTTCTTTAATGCACCCCACAGCTGTCAGAAGAGAATAAAAGAATGGTGACTTCAAAACTGGGCAAATCTATTTTTACTTGTTTTCAAATCTGAACAATCAATGCATATACATGTAAAAAAGTTCCAACACCACAAAAGTACTGCTGAAAGAAAAAGTCAGCGTCCCTTCCACCACAGGCCGCTGTCTCATCTGACTCCATTAGAGACAACCACAGATTCATTCCCCTGCATCTCCCCGGAAACATCACAGACACGTCCACGCCTCTGTACGTGTATGTGCCCCTGGACTTTTATATAAGTAGGACCATGCCATGCTCACTAATGATTTTCAAATCTAGCTGCAGATGAAAATCACCTAGGAAGTTTAAGAAACATACCCAAACTCAGTTCTCACCCCAGATCAATGAACTCTGAGGATCCAGAGAAGGTGCCTAGGTGTTGGTATTTTTTATTTTAGGCTCCCCAGGTGAAGCTTCCCAACGTGCATTGAGAACCAGTTGCATACTCTCCTGAACCTTGCTTTTGCCCTTAATGTACCTTGGAAGGTTGCTCCAGTGCATATAGACCTGCCTCATTCCTCTGCTGTCCTGGGTAGGCTCCACTCTTACAATTTCTTTATGCCGTCCTTTATGGTGGTTATCCCTTCTGGTCCTACTCTTTGGCTTTTATAAATGGCATGGCAATATAAACCTGCGCTGGATGGCAGCCACTCCCCATCCTGCCCTCTTCTCCGGGAGTAACCAGCATGGAATCCATAACAGGGTTTCCTGCACCCTATGGATTCCTATGGGTTCAACAAGGGGGAGCTCTGGCAGGAGATTAGCAGGAGGAAGCAGACAGCCAAGATATTTATTCCCTTGTCTCCCTTTCTGAGAGGTTGCCCCCACCTGGCTGAGTCCCTCGAGGGAGGTGCCAATTCTATACAGCTCCTGCCCCTTCTGGGTTCTGGTAAACCCTTTCTACTCAAGTCCCTTTGGCCTAAGGATGGTAATTAGTTAGGTGCTACTAGCCCTGGTTTACTGTGTTCTCTTGTAATTCTCCTGCCCCTGATCCTTTGTAACAAACTCTCTTTGAATTATGCTATTTTCATTGTGCTGATGTTTCTTCTTAGGATTCTAATTGCATCCTTGGATAGACATCCTTGCTTTTATTTCTTTGTGGACAATATCATCTTGGTTCCCTCTGAAGACATGGATTCTTCACATAGGGCAACAGGGTGGTCCTTACAGCTGCTATTCTACCCCTTTTCTGAGCATTTCTGACAACAGCCAGCAAACAGGGCTATCGCCTCTTCAGTCTGTAAGGAGTTGTGGAAGGAAACCTACAGCAGTCTTGGGGGAAATCCCACTGTTCCCTTGAGAAGGCCCTGGAAGAGAACCTGACAGGGTAAATGCAGAGAATGGCTAATATCAGAATAATTTTTTCAGAAACTTTTTCTTTTGCCACAATGACAGTCAAATTTACAGTCATAGGCTAGAAAGGAATTCCTGAGGCTAAATTATCCCCTAGTGGAAACTCAGGATTGCAATTAGGTTCTAGCCTAATTAGTATGAGTCCAATCAGCTCCACCCAACGGAGAAACAAGAGGGCAGAAGGCTTGAGGAGGCTCCCAGAGTAAACACCTAAGCCTGCTGACTTGGGACAAACAGCCTGAACCCTGTCTCCTTAGAGGAGGGCTTCTATTGATTTCAGTGTTTAGTTATTTGTAGTTAATTTAATTTTAGGTGTTTTGTTTTAAAATTATCACCTCCATGTTTTTAATCTAGGTTGCTCACCAGTATCAAACAAACAAAAGTAAACACTGAATGTCTATCTACAGCCACCACTGAAAGAAACCAACACTGGAGGACTGTTCATTGGTAAGGAGGCAGTCTGACAGCAAATACTGATAAGGTAATAAAAAAATAATAGTACCAACTCATTTTTATTAAGCACTTATTATGAACCAGGCCATTTACTAATGTTATGCAGGCATCTGACCCTCACAACAATCTTGAAGTTAGGTATTGTTATTACTATTATTATTATTACTATTATTATGACCATTTCACAGAATAGGTTTAGCTCAGAGAGGGCAAAATCACTTGCCCAAGTTGACACGGTTAGGAAATAGCAGAGCCAAGCTTCCCACAGGCCACCTGGACTTTTCCTTGCACTAGAGCCCACAGCTCTCCTTGCATGATAGGACCCACTGTGTCCTTCAGATAGCTGTCTGTGGCCATAACTTTATATACAAGTTAAATCTCAGTTCTCCTGAAGGATCTCAGCTAGAATGCCACCCATTATGAGAAATACATTTTCCCTCTCAAAAGTGGAGTGTTGATTTAGAATAGCATTTCCTGAGCTGTGGAAACTCGGAAGGACACATGTCCTTCGGGCGATACATAATGGACATATTAAAGGCTCAGAGGTCCTCTTAGTCACAAAGCTGTTGAACTTAATCTAATTCATCCCTTGCACTTCCACCCATCCCTGCTTCCTGTACCAGAGTGGGGAATGCTGACTCAGAAGTCTCAGATCTCCTGGACATGTTCATGCGGATCCACCCTCTTCAGTATCACATGGCCCAATGCAAAGTTCTTGATCTTCTCATGTTACACACACAGTAGGTACTCATTTAAAAATATCTGTTGGCTTGAGTAACTGAAGCACCCGCCCTCTCTTATTTGTGACCACAAGGCATGCATTTGCAAAGCAGCTGGCTGGCTTCCCTGGGGAGCTGGTAAATGCAGCACTGGTGAGATGACTGGGTTCCCCTGAGAAGCAAGCCCGTCAGTCCTCAGCCCAATAAGCTGTGACAAATCTCAAAGGCTAAGGGTTTTGTTGCTCTCGAGCCCCACCACTATCATCCCTGCAGGGAAAATCAGGGTGCCCGTGGTGGCACAAGCTTGGCCCTGGGAGCTTTACAATGAAGTAAATCCAGATTCTGTTCTTGTAGAAGTCAACCTCATGCACTAGGACTGTGGTTTTCAGGCTTCAGCATGTGTCAGAATCAGGGCTTGTTAAAACACAGTGCTGGGCTCCTCCGTCAGAGCTGTTGACCCAGTAAGTCCGGGGTGAGGCCTGAGAATGTGTATATCTGCCATTGGCTCTGGTCCCAGGAGCACACACCCTGAGAACCACTGCACAGAGCTGACACCCTGCCCAAGGAGACCCAATACAACTGAGAGTAGATCCTGGTTTTCTAGACTCTTACTGGAGAGGAGGGTTTAAAAGTAAGATCCTAAGGCTGTTTCCAACTAGAAGTGTGTTACCAGCTGAGTAAGCATCTGCTTTCCAGATTGACCAAAAAGCTTTAACAGGCAGTACTTTAATATGATTATAAGTTACTCAGTTTAGGATCTGAATTTACCAGAAAGATTCCCCCAAATTACATACATAGGGAGGGAAAGTGTCAAATCGAACCCAGAGTGAGAAAACGGCATTACTGACTGTTTTCCTTCCACGTCCCCTTACAGGAGCAACAGTGCTGACACCAGTGAGCTAACTGGGTTCCCAAGAGCAGGATCTCAAGCCTCATTCCTTCCCAAAGGACTCCACTAAAAATTCGAGATTCAAAATGCCTAACACCTACCTACACATATACAGTACAGAGCCACAAGGCATTTGAGGGCAGCTAAATTCAGGATGAAATTCATTCACATGTCTAATTGAACTCCAAGGCTTTTAGCATCTACTGAGTGCCATAGCAAATTTTGGGCATTGTTGTAGAATACTGACAAGATTAATTCATTTAAAAAGTATACAGACTATGTGATTTTAGTTTGTAAAACTGCGTGCGAGGGAAACCATTTTTCCATTTGTGATTTTTGCTGTGCTGGAAAACAGGGGTGTGGCTAAGCGCTGGGGCTGTGTCCTGTCCCCCGCCTCCTCCCATACCCCCTCTGCTGACAGGCTGCACCCGAGTCCAGCGATCCCAGCGCCACCGGCAGCCCTGGAGCTTGGGAACAAAATCCTGCTGGGTCATAAAGTGTGAGGGCTGCCTCGAGCAATTTTTATGTGAAAAAGAACCGCTAATGACCGAACACATTTATCCAATAAAAGTCGGGATGGGTCACCAGGCAGGAATCCCTACTCTCAACCAAGGGAAGCAGCCGGCTGGGCTCCTGGCTGGTGAGGGAGATCTTGGCTGGGGAACGGGAAAAGCTGACAGGAAGCCACTCAGAAAACAAGAATACGGGTCACGTAAGTGGCCATCTCTGCAAATGTCAAGGGATGTGGCCGGGTACTTGGGAGGAGCTCTGTGGCGGTGGCCCCAGGAGCCTTTGGTGTCAAAGGGATGCTTTCGGGTTTGTCCAAGAGGTGACCATTCATGGGCAGGCTGGAGCCCCGTGGGGCTGAGGAACCAGGAAAGGCAACCGATTCCTTGTGAAAATGGGTATGCTTTCAAGTCATTTCCCAAGGTGGGGACTGCTACCAAGTTTTCAGGGAAGACAGTCTGAAGAGACCTCTTCTGCTTGGGGGTGGGTGAAAAACAGAATCCTCAATCCCACAGGGAAGACCCTCCACAGAAAACTGATTCAGCCAAAGGGGAAACGTCCTACTTCAAATCCGCGCATTCCAAAGGATGACAAATGAAGATCGCTGTAGTAAAGTTAGAGCTGCCTGCTTGGGTGTAGCTCTTTTGGCATAAAATGGCACTCAGACGGTAAAATTACTTTAAAAAATACACCATGAATTATCATTTGTCTAATGCATATTATTCATTTTGTGATTCATTTGGTCTCAGTAAATAACAGCAATGCATAAAGCTCATCAAGTATCCGTGGGATCTGGAGCTTTCCAAAATTTTCAGGAAAAGGTGTGCCTACCCTAGCTGGTCTTTGTTTAAGGTGGGGCAGCACCTGCCTCTATAGACATTCCTTCTTTTCACTGATAACTCGAAGACAGGACTGACAGTTTGGGTCACAGATTCAAGGTGCAAAGTAGTGGGGATAGGTGAGGACATCTGTCTGCACACAAAAAATACATACCAGGGCTGAGGGAGTAGAAGGAGAGAAAGGGTACTGTGTGGAGGCCCTCCAAAATATTATTAATAATAGCTGACATTCATAGTGATAAACATGTAAATGAGATAAAGAGTGACCCCATTACTCTCCACACCTTTTTGAGGAGGATACGATGATCCTATTTTACAGATGAGGAAACTGAGCCAGAAAGAACTACAATAGCTTGCTTCCCTCCCCTACAAACCCATACCTCCTTTATGCTAGTTTTCTCTCAAGAACGCAGTATCTGATGTATTAGATAGTGATTTACCTCCTATCTCCACTGGAATATAAAATCAATGAGAAAATAAACCCTAATTTTTTAAATAACTGTCTCTTCAGCACTCAGAATAATGCCTGGCGCACAGTAGGTATTCGAATGATATTTGTTGAATGAATGTTGACTGAAGTTTAAGTAAAACATAAGTAAAATTTAAGAGGTATCTCTGAAGGCAAGTTTCCCCCAGATTTCTTCGGAGAGCAGCTGCATGAAAATGAGAGGGAGCCAACAGCGTCTCGGAGAAACAACTCCTCCTGGAAGCAGGCCTTGTTTAAACTCCGAATTCCAGGGACTGTGCTCACTGGCCACTAAGATGGGAGAGGACGGTTGACTCTGGCAGAACTGGAAGGCGCTTGGCATGCACACATCTTTTAGGTCACCAGAAATAACTTGGAAATGTATGTGTGTGTTAAGTGGAAAGGATGAGAAAAGTTCATTTTATTTATGGGGCTACTAGGCAGCCAGTTATTTTTTAGGGTAGGGACCACTTACGCAGGGAGAACTCCAAGGTGAGCCCCCCCAATGCTGTAATTATCCCTCGACCTTCTGACCTTCTTTCCATCTTGACAAGCCCCTCCTTCCCTACCCCAGCGGTCTAAAGCCCTCACCTAGTCATTTTTAATTTGGGGGAATTACTGTAGTATCTTATGTAATGGGATGTCCCCCGACTTTTGTTTATTTCCTCCTTAAAAATCACTGTCTTCCAGAAGGTGGTGGTACAATGCCAATGCTATTATTGTGAGAGGAGTGACTTTTACTTCTGCAGCCCTTTGTAAGCATCCATTAAACAAGCTCTGTTCTTAGAGACAGGTCAGTCCCATTCTTCTACCACAGGGAGTGAGGGGATGGACACGCTCAGAGCCAAGGACTGGCACCAGCTAGACAATATTGGTGCCAGGATTACCTACGGTTTCATGCTTTCCATGCCAGTGTTTAAGCCATTTTTCTCATTGCTTCGGTCATTAGCCATGGGTTTTGTTTTGTTTCTTAACTTCTTAGAATCTCATTTATAAGTCATTTTCTTTCAAAGATCTTGAAAGTTGAGAGGCTAGTCTCCATGCTGCCATTACTTTATAGTGAGAACCTTCCATAATTTTCTACCTGACCCAGGCAGCCCAGCCCCATTCCAAGGCAGTTCGTTGCCCTTGACTCCAAGGTCACAAACTCATAGGCCTTATGTCAATTATTGCTGAATAAACCAGCCCAAACTCAGTGGCTTCAAACAGCCACAATGTTTCTCATGAATCTGTGGGCTGATTGGGCAGCTTTTCTCTTGTTCTTTCCTGGACTCACTCACGTGGCTGCATTCAACTGATTGGTGGTGAGCGTGTTGGGCTAGGCTGGGACAGCTGGGCTTTTCTCTCTTGGCGGCTAGACTGAGCTTTTTTACATGGCAGCTGGGTTCCAAGAGGATGAGATGGGAAGCTACAGAGCCTTGTGGCCTGGGCTTAAAAGTCATATGATGTTATTTCTACCATTCTCTATTGGCCAAATCAAGTCTGAAGGTGAAGGCCAACCTAGGCTCAAGGACTCCTCCTAATGGGAAGGGCTGCTAAGAATCTTTGGCCACATTTAAGCTATCACAGGCCTATAGGCAGAAATAACAGAATTTCCATATACCTCTATCCACTGCCTAAGTTTGTCTTATTATTAACATCTTTCATGAGTGTGGTGCATTTGTTAAAACTGATGAACCAACATTGATACATTATTATTAACTAAAGATCATAGTTTACAACATGAGTATTTGCTCTTTGGGTTCAACGGGTTTCATGAGTTTTGACAAATGCATAATGTTTCGTGTCTACTATCCACAATCTTTTTATTGACTATAGTTTTGCCTTTCCCAGAATGTCATATAATTGTCATCATACACTGTTGTACTCTTTTTAGAGCAGCTTCTTTCATTTAGTAATATAAATTTAAGGTTCATCCATGTCTTTTCATGACTTGATAACTCATTTAATCACTAAATAATATTCCATTGTCTGGATGTACCACAGCTTGTTTATCTATTCACCTACCGAAGGGCATCTTGGTTGCTTCCAAGTTTTTGCAATTATGAATAAAGTTGCTGTAAACATTTGTGGGCAGGTTTTTATGTGGACATAAGTTTTCAATTCATTTGGGTAAATACCTAAGAGTGTGATTGCTAGATTGTGTCCTGTGATAAGTCTATGCTTAGTTTTGTAAGAAACTGCCAAATTATCTTTCCAAGTGGCTGTCTCATTTTGCATTTCCACCAGCAATGCATGAGAGTTCTGGTTTCTCCACATCCTCACTGGCACTTGATGTCAGTATTTTGGAGTTTAGCTATTCTAATAGGTATGTAGTGATATCTCATTGTTTTAATTTGCATTTCCCTAATGATATAAGATGCTGAGCATCTTTTCATATATTTACTTGCATCTGTATGTCTTCATTGGTGAGGTGTCTGTCTATATCTTTAACCTGGTTTTTAACTGGGTTGTTTGTTTACTTACTGTTAAATTTTAAGAGTGTTTTGTATATTTTGGATACTCGTTCTTTATTAGGTTTTTTTTAGAGCTGTTTATTTTTTATTTTATTAATTTTTAAATTAAATTTATTGGGGTGACATTGGTTCACAAAATCATACATGTTTCAAGTGTATAACTCAACAAAATATAATCTGCACACTGCATCATGCGCCAATTACCCTAAGCAAAGTCTCTTTCCATCCCCATTTCCCCCTCCATTTGCCCACCTCCACCTCTCCCCCACCCCCTTTCCCCTCTGGCTATCACCACATTGTTTTCTGTTCTGTGTTATATATACATGTGGTGAGTTTTTTTCTTTTTTTGCTTAATCCCTTCACCTTCTTTCATCCAGGCCCCAACCTCCCTCCCTTGACAGCTGTCAGTCTGTTCCATGTATCCATGCCTCTGTTTCTATTTTGTTCTGTTTCTTTTTTTGCAAAATATTTTTCCCTAGTCTGTGGCTTGGCTTTGCACCTTAATAGTGTCTTTTGCAGAACAGAAGTTTTTAACCTACATGAAGTCCAGCTGACCAATTTTTTTCTTTCATGTAGTATGCTTTTGGTGGTGTATCTAAATAGTCATTGCCAAACCCAAAGTGACCTAGATTTCTTCCTATGCTGTCTTCTAGAAATGTTATAGTTTTACAGTTAGGTCTATGATCCATTTTGAGTTAATTTTTATGAGAGGTGTAAGGTCTGTGTCTATAGATTCATTTTTTTGCATGTGAATGTCTAGTTGTCCAGTACAAAATCTGGATTTTTGTGAGAAGTGTCCTGACTTTAAAGGTTGGAGACATATATTTATATATTGGTAGTGGTAGGGGAGGAACTAAGTTCCCCCTCCCTCAATACATGTCTATAGACTACCTTCTCCATTTTGGATCATCTCTGCCTCTCTCATCCCCCTTACCTGGAATGCTTTTCATCCACCCATATAACCTTACCTAATGCCTACCTCACATTCTGTCTACTCTACCTTTCCCAATACTCTGACTGGTGCGTGTACTCAGCAGATATTCAGTTAATAGTTGTTGAATTCTAAACACACTTATGAGCTATAAGTCCCAATTAACACTGCCATAGACCACTGACTTTCCTCCTTAGCCAGACTGTAAACTCTTGGGAGGTCAGGAATCCTCTTTATTTCCTCATTTACCCAAGGTAGCTTAGCATAGGCCTCGGCACAAAATAGGTAAGCAATACTTGCTGACAATTTTAGACTAGCTGGACTTTGGTCCTGGCTTACCAAATATCCTTTGATCTTCAGGAGGTCTAGCTGAGCACCTGCCAAAGATATAAACCCTACAGCCTTGCCCTGGTGTGGTTAGAATGGTGGCATCTCTAATTTTGATGCCTGGCTTCGCATTATGCCCACACAAACAAGAGGGCCCCGATCTCCTTGGAGAATTAGCAAAGATTTACCAATGAGACAGCAAAATGTGGTCTCTGAAGAACCAAAGGATGCTGAGTCACCCTGTGCTTCTTTCATTATGACTGCTGCACTGTGATAGTGATCATTCCAGTCATCATGAAAATAATGAAAAGCAAATAAATAAAATGAAAAGAAGGACTTAGAGTTTTCTGGTGACTAGTTCTTCACCTTATGCCAATTAACAGTCCAGATAATGGTAGGCCCCCACCCCCTGATTTTGCTTTTTGTTTTCATCTGCATATTAAGTGTTCCCAATCAAGGCTCTCTGTGCGCTTCCAAGTGAACACACCGGAGGGAATGAAAGGGTCCAGAAGGGAGGCTGAGCCCCGCCGGACTGCTGGCGGCAACTGAGTGCCATCACCACAGCACAGTGTGTGCTGGCAGACGTCACGGAATCAATTTTCTCAGGGGACATACTGTGACTTCTGTAAGCCAGGACTACCCAAGCTTGTGTCCATGGCCCACTCAGGGAAATCCCAGCAGGAAAAAATGGGGAGGCGCAAACTGGAGAGTAACATGTCACTGCCTTGGGTATCAGAAATGGCCAGTGAGGCCACTGCAGAGCCTGCAGGGCCTTGGCTGGCTCTCATTTGGGGCAAGGCTACCTCCAGTGTGGGCGCTGGAACCAGCACTTCTTCCACCTCAAGAGCAGCCTTCCTAGAGCTAAAGACTCACAGGCGTCAGTCAGATTGTCACTCAGCTTGGAAGGACCACAGTCCTGTTGGAAACACACCAAACACCTACCTCTAACCCTCCTCTCAAGGGAAACAGGTAGAACTCTTCCTGGAATCACCCCCCTTCCCTGGGAAAGGCCCCCCCACCCCAAATCTGCAGCATGCAGGGAACAGGCCCCTGGATGGTGTGAACCAGATTGAGTCACCCCCCAGTGTTTCATATAAAACAAATCAGTAGACAACTGAAAAATAAAAGCCCAAGCCCCCCTTTCCAGGACCTGTCTAAAAGACATACTCCCCTTTCTACTTGGCTACAGAAGTAGCCTCTTTGGACCCACTGTATTCAGCAGGACTCAGCTGCTGAAAACAAAGCTGAAAGACCACTAGTTGGTACTGCAGCTAGAATAAGAAGATGTTAAACAACCTGGGCTAGAAATTCAACTTTGCTCATGCTGAGCAACAAATAACTTCAGCAACTGGTAGGTACAGAGAGTAAACCAAATGGGAGGGGAAAAAAGAAACTAGAACCTCCTTAATGTCCAGGACCACCTGAGAAAGCCATATGACATATGGGCAAGTCCAGCCCTGGGGAACCAGAGAAACACACTGCCCACAACCTGAACAAGTTATTTTGAACTCTTAAGGCACTGGTCCACTTCTTCGTGAACAAGCACATTATCAAACAACAGGAAAGTTATTTCACTTCCTGAATATCAAGAGGTAGATTTAAAGCCAACAACTAAAATGTGACTGACTTTTTCAATGCATGTTATCGTACGCTGTTATTGTTCATTCTGTAAAATTACCTCATAAGTCTATTTAGAGTCATTTTTCCTCCCAAACCATAATATCCTATAGTCTCTTCTAAGACAAAAATTGTTGGACCCATTGTGCACATTTGTAAATATCCTAAAAAGACAGAACGCCAAGGCCCGTTTGTTTGCACAACCACAACATAGAGGGAGCAGGAAAACGCTCTGCTCTCCTGGTACCTCACCAAGGGAAACGATTGCCCTGAAAGCCATCTGTGGCTGAACCGCAAACTATTTTCACTAGAGAAAGGCAAAGTTAACATTGCTTTTCCTGGGTCTTATACAACTGCAGCCTCCGAGTCCAGCTGTTCTGGTCACCGCCTCACATTCTTTCTGCAAAGGCTCCAGTTGACACGATTTATGGGGTGGTCTGAAGAAACATGCTAAGCAATGTGGGATGAAACCACAAGGGAGGACTTTCTGGCCCTAACAGAGCAGATCTAATTTCCGTGGAGGTTTGGACAAGCAGCCCCAAAACTGCCCGTCTTGACTATGGGAGCTCGATACAAAAACGAAGCAGCGGTGCTTCTCTTTCATAGTCTCTGGTATGTGATCACAGTCATGCCAAGGTTGGAGGATCTGAAGTCTCAAAGGGCTACTGGGGGGCCCTTTTTTCTAAACTGAACATTCTCAACATAGTCAGGGAAAAGGGAAAGGGAGACAGCATGAATGAAAGAAACAGACTTGGTTAATGATCTACTGAGCTACTACAGTGTCTGGATGTTCATAAAACCAAAAGAAATTGCTTTTCATGCCCAGCAGCCAGCACAGGCAATAGCCATCACCAAAGCCATTGCAGCAGGATGGTAAATCATAGATTACCAAGGCCAAGAAGCAGTATGTTACAATTAATGATTAACCCATAACAAACTAGCCAAGCTACAAGTTTAAAGGAATTTAAATCATGTTATAGGACAATGCTCAGTCAGATTGGGCTGAGAGCAAAGTCTGGGCAGAATGGCTGACCACGAGCCTGTTGTGGCAGGCAGGTGAATATCCTACTCACAGTGAGCTGGGGCGGGCGGGTTTGAGTACATCCAGGTCTGGGTCACTGGAGTTCATGTTGGGTTGTAAGCTGCTGCTGGAATTAAGGATGCTGTTTGCATTTGATGAGACGACAGATTCCAAACTGGAGTTAATGATGCTGTTTCTTTGTTCCTCTGTGGAGAAAAAAGGTGACAAGCCCCGTATTAATATTATTCCATAGGGATAGTCTGTGCCCACATATACAAAAATTTACAAATACTGAGATTGGACTGAGAAGTCTGGGACCAGTGAAACTGAAATAGGGCATAGGAAAGGGTAAGAATTACAAGTGGGAAAGGAGGTCAAAGGCGAATAAGTGACTTGACATTTGAGAGCAAAACTCCTTCCTTAGCTTGACAGGACATACCTCCTCCCCTTTCATCTGACCAGCCTTTTTCTTAAGAGTGGCCCTATTACTCCACCATAAACTGTGCCTTCTTCTGACTAGCAGATGGTCAGAACACAGACCACCCTTGCATTCAACCAGATCCTCTTAGTTTCTGTGACATTCACCTTTTATTCAAACACTCTTGCACCCCCCCAGTATCGCCTAGGTTGCCCAGGCCACATCCTACCTCTGATTCTATAGCACTGTCACCATCAAAATTGACCATTTGGCCATTTACTTCCTTATGACTCCATGGTCTATATTCCTGATGCTCCCTGGACATACCCTCTGGGTTGCTTCAGTTTTATGTAATTGATGTTTAGCTCCAAATTAGTTTTTGATAAATAGATGTGTAAGGGCTACAGAGTAGTTTGCATATTAAAAAATTGAGTCCACAGTCCAAGCAGTCATATTAAAGCTTAGAGAATATTACCAGACCAGGAGGGAGAAATTCGGAATTGTCCTCAAGGCTCCACCCCTGACTGGTAGTATGGCCTCAGGCAATTTTCCCTCACTCTGTTTCTTGGCTAATGCATCTATAAAATGTGGAGAGTGAGCCATCCTGAGGATCAAGTGGGATCATATGCAAGAATGCATTTTGTAAACAGAACATTGTTCAAAGAAAATAACTTCCTGTTTCTTCCCATCTTTAAAAACTTGGAACCAATGCCTGAAGAAAACATTTTTGGTATAATTTAGTTAAATGACATAGGCACCACTGTTGTAACAAAACACTGGAGATTTAGAATGCCATTCTTGTCCCACATAACCAACATACACTATCTTAAAATCAATTGATGTTTTGAGCAATCAGTTCACTTATCAAGAAATATATCTAGGTTAATTTTCATGGGACCTTTTTGAAATGAGCCTGAGGTGTAGTACCATGTCCCTAAGGAGACAGACTAGGCTAACTGACATGGTAGCTTAGAGGTTGACATTTGAACTCGGGTGTCGTTAGGCAATAAAGGGGGTGATGTCATGGGAAAAAAACAACTTTTCCCCCTGCATTAGTCATGTCTGTAAAAATATATTATGCTTATGAAATGATGGTAGATTAATATTCACATTATACACACATACACACCAATGATCCCTAATAGCTTGGCAAATTCTCAAAGTCACATTTAAAGCCCTATAGAAGAGTTAAAAAACTCCATGAGGCTGCTGGGAGATTCCTGAACTCTAAGTAGATTTTGAAAAAGTAGATTATTAAGTTGATTCCAGAGATTTAGAACTATTTATATTTTAAAAGCTTGAATTCAAAACAGAAACAACAACAAAGAAAGAGAAACCAAAAGAGTTGCATTGAGCCAAGATGCAGGCAGACTAATACGGCCTGCAAATGGGAACTTGCTACTGGGAAGAAAAACAACCCTAAAATTACATAATTAGGGAATGGATATGCCTCTTATCAGTGTGAATCAGTATAAGAAAAATGTTCCTTTGCACAAAATACTCATATCAAGATTCCTGCAAGACTGTGAGGAGCCTAAGACCACCATATAAAAAAGGGTAATAAAGATGACACTTCTTTGGGGTTCAATGGAGACATTTTCTGTTTTATATGGGAGGAGAGATTAATAGTTTTATTAATTCTAATTTGAGGCCAAGTTTGGATGGCATAATTCTCTGAATTCATAGGAAATAGAAGAGTATAACTGTAGCTCATATTTCTCTTGTAATTTTATTTACTTTCCCATGAGGTTATAATTCTATAAATTAAAAACAGTATCTTGCTAAAAGTATATTAGTTTTTCTAAAATATTATTGGGACTTTTTCTACCTTACTATCAATTAGGAAAAGAATATCTAAAATGAAACCTTCTTTGATGTTCATTTATTCAATGAATGTTTACTGAGCACCCACTGAGTAGCAAACACAGTATCCAGTTAGCAGGCCCTTAAATTAATTCCCTGGTATTTTATTCAGATGCATACTAGTGTATTTATTAACTTGCATGTACTTACTCATATGTTTACCTTCTTTGGTAGACCATGAGTAACCTAAGATTGGATATTTGACAAATAAAACTTGGAAATCACAACTGGAAAAAACATATAGAGATGCTTTGCTTAATAAAATATTTTATCAGAATCCCTATGTTCATAAAAAGATTTAATCCTAAAAACTAAACTTAGGTAAAGATTTTAAGAACACATCTACTATTACAGTTTTATAGACTGGGGTTCTTCATGATCTAATGAGGGAGGCCGCAGCATATGGAACATGGCATTTGTCTGAAGTAAACCCATTAGGGAGCGAGGATGGGGTGGGAAATGAGAACTTGGCCTTCCCTGGACTAGAAAAGTCAATAGAATAAAACCGGTGGCTACACCCAAACCGAGCTTGAGGATTTCTGGTATTCCATTTACTGGAGGACACTGAATTTCTTTTTTTAAGAAATAAATGCTTTCTGAGGTTCTATTTTGACATATATTTTAAATATCTAGAAACTTTCATAACCTCTAACAAAACAACTAAAGAAAAGGTCAGGGAAAGGAGTTCATTGTCTAAGAAGAAAACAAAAAATAATTAACCATAAGATTTCACAGTTTTGCAGCCAACACTGCCAAATGTGCATCCCGAAAGGCACCTTGTCTACTGGTGTCCCTGGGTGGGCCACGTGAGAAGGAAAACTGTACGTTGGGCACTCTCCGGATGCCAGGCCATCACAGTGTCAGCGGATGTAATGAGGCTGAGAACTTCTAGCTGGATACTGCTAAACTGAAACGCTCACATTCCTTACTGAGCGTGCACAGAAAGGTGAGGAGAGTAAAATCAACAGCAAATCAAATGTTTTAGCAGTTATGGCAAACTCTACAGAGACCAATTCTAATGCACTTGGAATGAATTAAGGACTAAAGAGAAAATGATTCAGTAATGTCACTCAGAACAGGAGGATTTTTGTCAGGTGGGCAAAGGAATCCTTGCTCCTGACAGAAAAACATAATGAGAATAGGCAGCCTAAAAGACTTTTTAAAAAACAAAAATAAAAATAAAATAAGCCAGATCATTCAACTATGAGAAAGGTGGACTTCTTTGAGCCACTAATGATTCAAACCAGCTCTGCATCCTCCTAAGAAGGTATAAGACGGAGCAATGGCAATTACACTGGTGAAGAAAAAATTACAGACTACTGGACTGAAAAAAGAAAAACAACCAGCTATGAGTCAAATCAACAAGATCACAGAGAACCATTTAAATGACCAAAAGGGAAAGAATGCCCACAGCTCGGGAGCTTTGCTAAACGGGTGGAAGTCAGTGAAAACGCTTGCCTTCCTCAAATGTGTTTGTCAACAAGAATCTCTCTTCATGTTAGTCGCTATGTACGAGGGCCCAGAAACGAGGAAATGATGACACCAGTCTTCAAACAACTGTAAACATGTATGGGTAATGCACTGGATGTCTTCATGAACACATTACGAGGAGTGACAAACTGGATGTGGAGCTGGCCCTTAAAAATACAAACTACTCAAGGGCTGGGGCACCTCCGCCCAAGCAGAATACATCAGGCATCTGTTACAGTGACCTGTGAGGTCAGTGACCTGTGAGGTGAGCTCCAGCTCATCCGTTCCTGTCTGGTCCACACATAGTATCTGCTGAAGCGCCTCAAGTAAGTAAGTATAAGCTAAATAATAAACATAAAGCAAAAATCAACAATCAAAATGTGTTCTAGTGCAGAAAAAGGCAGCTTTGTGTGACTGAATTTCTCAGGTGCTTCAGACAGGGCCCGCTAATGACCTTGAAAACAAAGTCCTGGTTACAGTGGGCAGTGTTTTTTGTACAAATCAGGAGCGGAAAAACATGAGCATGCAACCAAATCACTGCAACTAAAAAAAGAAAGCCACAGAGCAATTTTGGTGATATTGTACTTGTTCTGGGGGTTGCCATGGAAATATGGGAGCTAAGCTACTTCACTTTCCATATTTACCAAGTGACTCCTGCTCACTCTAAATGACAACCCCACCACACACAGGAGGCAGGGTCTCTGCTTACCACAGAACCCAGAGGCAAGGCCAGGAACGCACACGCAGAGCCAAGCCAAATTCACACATCTCGGCAGGCCTGAACACGTCTGGCCACTGAGTACACAGAGCTGAGGAATAAATACAAAACGCAGATCTTCGTCATCACTTTGTGGGACATTTCCCACCATGCATGGGCGTCTGTCAGAATACAGGCTAGTAGCTCATCTTTCCGTGATGTCCGAGACCAGCTGTCAAAAGGGGGGAAGCTGACTGCTCTTTAACAGCAGCTCATGATGCCTTGCAGAGCCCAACGGGGGGAACTCTCTCTCCACATGATCAAACAGGGAGAAAGGGAGTTGCCAGACAGACGGAAGTTCTGTAGAGACCCAGGGCTTCATGCAAAATATATTCAGGCAAAAGCAAAATACCCAGCGGCTTTCCTGTGCTGTGGTGGGGAGAGAGGTGTACTTTCTCCTGGCTTGTTAAAGTTTTGCAATGAAGTCTGCAATGCATCATCTTGACAAGACAGAATGATAATAGCCTTGTAGCTTAATGAATTTTGCAATAAAAAATGATGAGTGCACAGCAATTTCAGAGTTTACCATCTCTGGGAAACACCCAAGTCCGCTGGAAGCTCGGAATCACTTTCTGAAACAATTCTGTTTCCCTGTAACTGCTTTTGATAATGGTGGCGTGCCAAGCCACACTAAAATCTGAGGTGGTTGGATTTCACGCTGACCCAGCCTCAGTCCCTATGATAAAAATAATCTTTAAAAGCTGTCTGGGTGATGTGTTGGAGCCTATGAAAACAGTTTGGGCAATGTTTTAAAAAATAATCTTAGAGTAGTTTGGGCTGATTGGGCTAAACAGTGAGTTGATAAATAAAAAATGTGGTCCATTATTTTGACCATAGGACACAGTTCATGATGCTATAGCTTGTGGCAGGTTGTCTTCAGCAAAACCACCACTGATTTTGGTCCTGCGTGGACGGACTGAATTATTCTCTCCCCGAGGCGCTCAGAATAACTGTTTTCTTTGCAAAGGGAAAGAATGCCAATAAAACTGGATTTCAAGAGAGAATGGGGAAGTCATGTGGCTGGCCCAGGATTTACCTGATTCAGGCAAGGACATGGAGGCACAATGGGGATATCAGGCCCTGAAACAAAAGCATTTCAAAAGCCACAGCTTACGAATGAGCCTCTAATCAATGGCTGAGCAGGGAGTTGCATGATGTGAGTTAAATGGATACTCTCCCACTCAAAACTTAGCCCTGTTTTCTACCTGAGAACTTACTTTTGCGTCAAGACACCATCTCTTTTATCTATGATTCCTCAATATCTGAGAAAGTCCACATACAGACTGCTTATACCATTGCTTGTTAGAAAGAAGAAAATGATATATTTACTTAGTTTTAATACCATGACTCATTGCAAAATGGGTTTGGGATAGTAACTGAAATGTACAATTAGGAGGTTTTGTTTTTAATAAGGTAAAATTAATCAATGCATAATAAATATGCATCCTCTTCAATTTAGAAAGTACAGAAAATACAAACATCCTACATGTGTTTTGGTGTGTCAATATCCAGTTGGTTTTCTATACATAGAAATATATATACATATTATCTACTTTGTTTTTTAACAAAGTGGGATAACATCATACCTAATGTTCTACGTGCTTTGTTCACTTAGTGATAATGGCAGATCTGAGCCTATAATGTGCTTTTTTCATTTAATGATCTATCTTGAACTTTCTTCCTGCCATTGGTTTTCCACAGCATCATTTTTTAATGGACATATCAAGTATGTGGTTTTCAGTCACACATGGTAACCACACATAATTAAGAGCCACATTACACCTTACAGCCTGTGTGACAATAGGAAGCCATGTGGATAAACACGTCATCTGCCAAGACAAACAGGTGTGTCCAGAGCATGCAGCATCTGCAGAGGCACATGCTGCAGCTCTGCCTTCTCGGGAAAGGCATTACGTAAGACTTTCAATAGCACAAATTCCCAGTGATTTTTCAACAAGGAAGACACACATGAGAAGTATACGAGGTAAATCCCCAACCTCTCACTGGGCCTGTCTGGGAGAGGGTCCAGGATGAATTAACTGAACTAAAAGAATTAATCAGAGCTATAATCCCAGCAGCTAGTTAACATGATCCCTGTAAAACGAAGCCCAAGAATCCATTCCCACCCCCATCAACACTGTGCAACTCATCCCAGGCTGCTGATGTATTTGCACTCAAGCATCAAACGGGCTCTGGCTGAGGCCAGGGAGACTCTGCACTACCCTTCCGTATGGGCCTCTCCTTGGGAATCTGCAGGCTCCAGAGGGGGGATACTCTCTTAGTCAAATGTAAGGGAAAGCTATAGCTTGATGATAATCATTGTAATCGTTGCTAATGTTTATTAGGTGCTTACTATGTTCTAGGCCCAGTGTCAAGTACTGTACATGCACTGTTTCACTTAATCACGGTAATTTCTCTCCAAGAAAGCTATTACTAGTGATGGATTTTACAGATGAGAAAAATGGTGGTTCAGAAAAGGAAGAGGCATGTACTATAGGTCCCAGAGTCAAGATGGCATGGAGACAATGAAGTCAGGCTGCAGAACTCCTGCTTTCAATCACCATGCCAGGCTGCCTCACATCCCGACAGACTGTCAAAGAGATGTTCTGGTAATGACAGAAGACAAGAAACCTCGACGGTACCCTCCTCCCAAGCAGTGCTTCTTTAACTGTAGCTGGCATCAGCACTGCCCGGGAGCTTTTAAAATACATATGCATGAGCTACAGAGCCAAGACCTGATTCAGAATGTACTGGGGGAGGAGACCAGCCATCTGTATTTTTAAAAAATATATTGTGTGGTTTTTATTGATTTGAGAGAGAAGAAGGAAGGAGAGAGCGAGAGATAGAAACATCAATGATGAGAGAGTCATTGATCGGCTGCCTCCTACACGCCCCCTACTGGGGATGGAGCCGGCAACCCGAGCTCGTGCCCTGACCTGGAATTGAACCATGACCTCCTGGTTCATAGATCTACGCTCAGCCACTGAGACATGCCGGCTGGGCAGCCATCTGTATTTTTAACAAGCTCCTTACATGATTCAAATGCACACCCAAGTCTAAGAACCACTATTCCAATAAATACATTTCAACACCTTGGTGTATGTACTAAAAATCTGGGACAACATTAGTGATAAATATCACCTTGCATCTTCTTAGAAAAAAATCTAAAAGGTTTTACAAGACCTGGTTGCTGGTTCCCTCTAATCTTTCTGGCTCTATCTTCTACAGTTGTCCAGAAAAAGTACGGCTGCGTGTCAGTACCTTTCACCTAGATACACCAGTCCAATTTCTGCTGCATGTTGTATCTGCATGGAAACTTAGAGATTAAACACTAATCTCCTTTGCTACCATTCATCTGGTATCACAGTTGAAAAACCTGCGTAGTTGGTGCCAGATCTGGAGGGGCGGCTGTCATATGGCTGCTGCCTGACAGCACGAGTACTGAGGAACCCATTCAATATGGCTCAGCTGCCCCCAAGGCAGCGCTGGGAGCTGGGACAGATGGCTCTGATTGCTTCTGTAATTCAGTCTAGCAAGGTCTTTGCTTCTGTGGCTCAAAAACTGACAGAGGCACCCTTTTGGAGACAACATGCCATGGGAAAGGGAGATCCCCTGGGTACAAATTCCTCCTTTGCCACTTGTCGGCTGTATGACTGACTGCCTGACCTCTCAAGCCTCAGTTTACCTGTGTGTAACATGTAGATTATGAGCCCCTACCTCATTGGGTGATTATCAATTATGAGGATAGATGAGACAATAATGGACTTAGCAGGCTGTTCAGACATTAGTTGAGCTACGATCATTTTTATTTTTACTGTTGTTTTTATTGAATGAGCATCAACTATCACGGCAGGTACTTCCATGAGCCTGAAGTGCAGATGCAAAGGCAAAGGACAGAGCCTACAATCTCACAAGGTGACTCTCAGGAGCTTCCTTCTCAGGAAGAGGGAGGCAACCGACAGTGTGAGGCCGGAAGTGTTGGCACAGGTTCACCAGAGAGAAAAGAATGGGCTGCAGCTTCGGTACCGAGCAGGGGCACTGGGGGGAGGAGAGAGAAAAACACGTGCTGATGGGGAACATCTGGAACCTCTCAAACTGAAGGACCCAAGCCAACTACTCTGGGAGTTTCAGGCCCATTAAGCATCTCAACTAGGAGCTCAAGAGAGGGCTGACCAATGAAATACAAAGAAAATATTAAATGGCAAGTACATCAGTGAGGAGAAAAAGCATAATTGGATTCAAAAGAGATCAGATATGCAGACAGAAGAGGAAATGAGGTTCTGAAAAATATCATAGGCCCATTTTGAAGGTGGAGGAGAGGTATGTGTAGGGGTGTGTGTGTGTGTGTGTCCACACAAGCACGATCCCTTTAATAAGATGTTTGCTCTGTGGCAAGAATCTGAAGAAAGGTAAGGTTACATCACACCTGGACAGGTGTCACAGCATGAAATTGTAGACAGCATGAAAGTGATAGATGAACAGTGAGTGTCTAGTAATATAAACAACCAACTGATGATATCTGAACCCAATTCTAATTGAGTGAACCAAAGAAACCTGAGTTTGTATATTTACGTTAAGATGAAGGGTCTGAGTCTGTCAAACATTTAGAGCAAGGTCTGTGGGCACAGTGCACATCCCATAGGCAGGACACGAGACAATTCTGAGGCTGGATGTGGACGAACATTCTTTATCTTGATGGTTACATATTTATTTTACTGTATATTAGGAAGTAGAACCATGAGACTATCAAATTCATGTTTTTAGAGATTTTACAGAATAGGAATAGGCCATGTAAAGAAGTGAGTTGCTTTAAAATCGATTTAAAGACGTATTAAACAAACAACAGTGTATAAATTATGTGATTGTGGCCCAAAGAGTGAATGAAGTTTATGCAAATGATTCAAGTCTGGGAATTACAGAGCTAGGTATAGAAAGAAGGCCTCATACTGATGGGTGGCTAGATTACAACCCAGGAGGGGAGAGTGCCCATAGAACCTTCCAGCTCCTGGCTCCATCTTCCTCACAGCATCAACTCACCCACTTCTTCCATGGTCCTTTCCAAGATGGCTTGGATATCATTATAGTTTCCCCCCAAAAAAGGGAAGGTTTCCAAAACATTATTAAAAAGTATATGTATCTACACACATCTATATACTTTTCAGTGAAAATGTTTCTTTTGAAATGTTTCTTCTCTGAGAATCGGGGAGAAAGCTAAGCACCCCACAAATATTGGAGCACGTGGAGGTTTCAGTCCTGTTTCCAGGAAGCACTGATTAACATTTGGAGAAAAGAGGCATCACTTCACCCTCTTCCCGTCTCTACCCTACATCCACCATCTGCAGACAGGGACAGCAGCTTGCTCTGCAGCTGAGGCAGGTCTGCTTTCACCCTCCTTTCCTTTCAGCCCCTGCCTGTGTGATTAAAAACTAATCTTGGGCAAAGATCTAATTGATTTTCTCCTAATCTCCATCTTCATTCTTACACCCTTCCAGAGTATAAGTTTCTAGACCTGTTTCAGAGCTGCCTCTGCTTCAGTCTAATCATGAACTTGGCACTATTTCAAGCTTAGAAGAATTTACCAGTACTGTCTGATCTGTCCCAATCTGCACTGTACATGTTTGTACAAAACATTAGGTGACCGTGGCTCTCCTGGAAACCTGAGAAGCACATCACCCTACAGCCCCACGTCTAGCTTGTGGCAGATGTGGGTGTGGCCAGGCCCGTTCCCAGTGTTCACCGGTACATGTGGAGGGGCCCAAGCCAGGTGGACACACAGTGAGAATGAGCCACGTCAGACTGTCAAGAGGAACACAGGTTATCATGGGAAGGGAAGCCAATCTGGGTATAGGGTCAAAGCCCTAAAGCTGTGCATATCTGTTGACCTAGAAATCTTTCCAGGAATTTATCTTAAGGAAATGACTATTCATGACTATGAATAGATTTAGCTACAAAGGTCATAACAGTAGCTTTATTCATAAATGCAAAATACAGGAAACACCCAAATGGTACTAAATACACCAAGGTGCAGCCATGTTATGGGATACCGTGGCATCTTTAAGTGCATGATATTCTGGATGGGGATAATTTGTTTTCAGGGGTTATGATAAGAAAAACCATTACTTTTGGAATGTGAAGGGCTAAAACTCATATTTGTAACAAGGAAAGAGAAAGATGCCAATCTTGATAAGGGGCCTCTTCTCTTCAAAGCGAAGGTCATGATTCTACTTTGTGTCTTTACTGTACTCCACGGAGATTAGCAGCAGTGGTCTAATGGGGGGGGTAGTGGTGCTCATCTCTGTAGTAAGAATAATAACACCCCTCTATAGCATTTACTGGGCACTTACTCGGCACCAGGCACTATTAGAAGTGCTTTAATCCTCACAACACCCCTGAGAGGAATGAACTGTTATCATCTCTATTTTCCAGGAGAGGAGATTGAGGCCCCGAGATGTTAGATAACTCGCCTAGTCACACTCGGCAGCGAGCAGTAGAGGCGGACTCTCACCCAGGCAACCTGGCGCCACAGCTTTCTTTCTTTCCTCCTGCCCTCCCTGTCTTTCTGTCTGTGTTTTTGTCTTCCCTTCCCTTCCCTTCCCTTCCCTTCCCTTCCCTTCCCTTCCCTTCCCTTCCCTTCCCTTCCCTTCCCTTCCCTTCCCTTCCCTTCCCTTCCCTTCCCTTCCCTTCCCTTCCCTTCCCTTCCCTTCCCTCCCCCTCCCTTTCCCCTTTCTTTCTCTCTCTCTCTTCCCCTTTCTTTCTTTTTCTTTCCTTCTTTCCTTCTTTCCTTCTTTCCTTCTTTCCTTCTTTCCTTCCTTCCTTCCTTCCTTCCTTCCTTCCTTCCTTCCTTCCTTCCTTCCTTCCTTCCTTCCTTCCTTCCTTCCTTCTTTCCTCTTTCTTTCTTCCCCCTTCCCCTCCCTCCCTCCCTCCCTCCCTCCCTCCCTCCCTCCCTCCCTCCCTCCCTTCCTTCTCTCTTTCTTCTTAATGATTTTATAGAGAAAGGAAGGAGAGAGAGAGAGAGGGAGAAAAACATTGATGGGTTGCCTCCCACATGCACCCAACCCCAGGGATCCGCCACAACCTGGGCATGCACCCTGACCTCGAATGGAACCAGCGATCCCTTTGGTGCACGGGAGATGCTCAACCGAGCCGCACTGACCAGGGTGGTGCCATGTGTCTTTCAAACAGCATGTCCTACTGCCTCACTGAAGGTATGTTTTTCTACGAGAGCAGTTATGCGCCAACTTGCCATTATCTATTCACTTGTCTGCTTCCCTTACTCAGCTGTGAGCTCCTTAAAGACAGGTGGTGTTTTTATATTCTTTGGGCCAGATGCTTAATGTATAACTTTATTTTAACCTCACAACTTCCCTATGAGGTAGGTACTATGATCCCTACTTTATGGATGAGCAAACTGAGGCTGAGAGAAGGCAAAAGGCGTGCCCATGTGTTGCTGCTGGCACAGGAACCCAGGTCTGTACTCAACTCTTTCATTACAAATGTTAAACAAGTCCAGATATTTTAGGGCTCAGTAACCTGATCACTGCAAAGAACTCAGAAATCCTGAGATGAAAAAAGTTTTGAAACAATCGTAGTGATTACACTCTGCTATGTGGAACAAGGAAGGTATTATTCCCTAATGAATGTATTAATTAACTTTACATATTTATTAAGTGTCCACTATATACCAGGCCCTGTGAGAGGTGGAGCGGAAGGACGAGCAAAACAAGGTCCTGCCTTCACACAGTCACATTCTAGTGGGGCATGTGACTCGCACTAATATGCATCTAATTACAAACTGAGAAAAGGAAAGGAAACCGTGCCATGGGAGCTGCTAACAAAAGGGGGCCCAAAGAAGCAACACCTGTGCTGAGCTCTTATTGTGTAGCAGGTGGGAGAGAGGCTCAGCTGGTGGCCCCAGGTCTGGAAAGAGAACCGGAACAGCGCGCACCCTGCCTTTCATTCTCAGCAATCCTGCTTTCTCTCTTAATAGGGTTGCACAGCCGTGGCACCCGGGAGAGCATGATGCTACACAGTCTTCAGGGACACAAAAGGCTGCGGCCCACAGACAGAGGCTGGAGGTGTGCCCCCTGAGCAGCCAGGAAGCGGCATGGGATGTCCCTGGAGCACACTGGCCCTCGGCACAGGACTCACGTTTCTCTGTTGACTGTGTGGCGTGGAAGAGCGTCAGGGGCCTCTCGCTGCAGGACGGGGGCTTGGAGTCACTGCTCTTCTTCCGAGACAGGTGCAGCTGGGCATTGGTGAGAGGCATATCAGGTACCGTGTTAAATATCTGCAAGTAAAAGTTCATAGCATGGTTACACACTGCCATGAACTGGGGACAAAGCAGAACCAGTACAACTGGAGGTGCGGTGATAGCTAACAAACAGCAAGAAACCCTGAGAAGGCCACCAGTGTTTGCTCAGGACTTCATTTGAAACGTCTCTAGGAACCACATTCAACCCTCTTGTTCGGAAGTGTATCCTGGAGTTTAGTAACCATTTACTTCCATTCCTAGAACCCTCTGTTATATTTCCCACAGGTCTTTTTGTTCTCTCCAAGGGAAATGGGAAGCTCTGTGCTACATCTAAGCCATCGACTGTTAACAAGACTTCAACTTTTGTGACCACCTTTGTCCAGAACCAATTAACCAAAATCCCTTTACTTTCCCTGCCTGGTTCTCTCAGCAGTTCTTAATGACGGCTTCACAACTTTCTCAGAGTGTGAAACAGGCATTTAAATAACACCCCAAAAAGTAGCCCAGAGCAGGGCCCACTTCCTAGTCCTCAACCATCTTCAGAGGGGCATCCTTTCTAGTTCAGTAGCTCTGTGTCATCTTTGATGCAGAGCAATTTTTTTCTTATTTATAAGGGGGGAAAAGTTGCTGGTTTTTTTTTTCCTTTTGATGATAAGTGACACATAAATACTCCAGGCAATTTGAAAAGAGCATCAAGAAAACAGAAAACCTCTCCCAATTCTAGAATAACCACTATTAGCTTTTGAGCTTTATTTTCTTATAAACTTTTAAGCTTTTATATTTTAAAATAAAAAGTCCAAGGTAAGAAATGAGAAGAAAATGATAGACAAAATCATGACAACTCTCATCTTTTTTCCTACAGACACGAGGACAGCAGAATTATTATAATAGATACCACTTACATGGTACTTACTGTGATTACAGTGGCCACCGTTCAGTGCTGGTTCCCTAGGGGCCAGCCACTGCGTGTGTTTTACACGTGGCTCACTCCGTGCTCAGTGACCTTGAGCAACAGGTACTATCCTCACCACTTATAATGAAGAACTGAGGCAGAGAGGTTAGGCTGCCACAATCACAGATGTAATTACGGATGATCACTCAGAAACCCATGTCCTTAGATTCTCTAGATTCATTTTTAAATGCATATAACACCACCACCGATTCATGCAATTGAGAAAGATCTTTTGAGCATTTACTTTATACCAGGCACTGTGGGGATAACAGTGCAGGAAGAAAACATGTTCCCTGTGGTTAGAGTTTGCATCCAGTAGCTGTGATTGCTTAGTCTTTTCCACACCAGGCACCGGGTTAAGTGCCTTGATTCAGTTATCTCACTTGATGGTAAAGAACACTTTTCCATAATTATGATTATATTCTTTATACAGTTTTGTATCATATCCATGTCGTTTAACATTCTATTGTAACATTTCTTCCTTCATTAAAAAAAATCTTCTAACATCCCACCATATTAAGATATCAGTATTAACCAATCCACTCATTATTGCCTCTTGCTCTTTGGAGATAGCCTCCTTCTGGATTTTCTCTTTTCCAACAATCATGAGTAACAAGAGGATGGTGGTGGGAACCCACTCCTTTCAACTAAGGGTGGCCCTAGACACATCAGAGTCTTCCTCATGGCTTTCTCTCCTCTGGGTGTGCATTTAAAAGCAGAACTCAGAAGCTGATAATATAGGAAGCAAAGTCATAAGAATGATAAGAATTTCAGCCAAAACAGCTGCTCTCCATGGGTTAGCAGGTCCTTGGGCTCCAATGGTGCCAGCCAGCTGGTTCAGTCCATCTTGCTCCCAAACACAGCTGTCTGAAAACAACATTATCATATTTTCCCTAGGGGACTGAATTTTCAACAAAATAGATGGAATCACTACATAGCTGAGTTCAACCGGGGCGAGGGACTAAGGGGAGAAGGGAACTTAAAGCAAAAACAACAAAGATCTCCCGGTTTCCAGAGGAGTCGGCATCCCTAACATTAAGTACCAGTGTCACACATGTCCCCAGTCTCCTTTTGAGTATCTGCAGGAGAAGAGAAGAGAAACTATGGCTGTTGTTGAGCTCAAGCACCACAGTTTTCTCCTCCCTTTTCTTTGTTCCCCAAACAAAGCTGAACCACGGCTGCTCCTGGGTGACAACCTGCCTGTGTACCATTATCATTGACACTTAAACACTGTTCCTATGGATGAGTGTTCACATCTGCTTGGTACTTTGCATGCTTAGTTCTAAACCATAGGTGAACTCAACATAGGTTAACCGTCACACAGCTAAGCAGGACAGGGGCTGGGATGAGAACCCTGGGGCTGAAGTTTCTAACACCTGCACTTTCCACTTCCTCAGCAGTCATCATCCATCCATTCAGCTCACCTTTTCTAGCCAATCTTCACCACAGAGGCCAGTGCCCCCAACCCCACAAGTATGGATTTCAACAAATAACAGAGTGTTTCAGAACCCTTCTGCCTCTGGCCTCAAGTACAGCACAATCAGCAATCCTTACCTAAAGACACTTGAAATGAATTCAAACTTAGTGACAGGCCTCCGCCCCCTGATGCCTGGTGTCCCCCAGGTTTTGTCTGTCTATTTCTAATGAGTTCCTGAGAATAAGATCCTCGCCAACTACAATGGGAACAAAGATAATGTTTAATTTCAACTGTCACCCAAAATGTGAGCATTTGTTTTTTCCTGCAAACTGTAGTAAACGTTGGAGGAACAAAGAAGAGTGAGTTGTGAGGAAGGACTGTGGATTTAGACAGATGCGTGAAAAATTGTGTTTATACACAGCCAAGCAGAAAGAGACATGAGAACATGAGAATTTCATTTCATTGGCTGTTTCGTCTGAGAGAAAAGCTATCTGAGCATACTAGAATGTGTTCTAGAAGGAGATTTTCACCCTGGGGAGTGTTCCAGTTCTGAGGGCCAGTTCTCTCCACCACGAGTCAGGCCCTAGCTTCTGAAGAGCTCAGACAGGGCCGTTCCGGGCTCCAGAGCAATGGGGTGCAAGTGAGCACATCATAGTGTGTGAGTGCCAGACAAGGGGCTATCAACCTCTATCATGACACGTGTTTTTCCAAGTGCAAGGGCACCTCTGTGGATCAGGTTAAGAGCAGATGAACGTTCATCAAAGGGCCTGGGAAATCATCCCCCAAATTACTGTTGTTCATTTAACTCTGAAACTCAGACACATGCAAGTCATTTAAAAGCTGCTTAGTGTCTGGCCACCTTCTGGCCAGACCAAGAGTTCTGCCTCTGTACTAAAAGCTCCAGTTGGAATTCTGATGAGAATCTAAATTATTCACAACATTGTTGGCTATTCCAATCCTATGTTGTTTGGAAGAGATAATTTCAAGAGAATGATATGAAGTTTCCTTCATTCTTTAGTGAAGGATCACTGTGCAAATAAGCCTGCTGAGCAAAGGAAGGGAAAGCTTATGTAATCTATGAGAAATGGATTTATGAAGCTCTACTGTGTGGCTCAAATAATCTACTCATTGCATAGGGACTTTCCAAAGTAACACAAAAGTTGAGGCAGTAGGAGCTTCTTCTATGCCCTAAGTCCCTTGTTAATTCTGTCCAAACTTAAAAACTAATTCTGACTTAGGAATGTCTTAGAAATAAGTTATTAGAAAGACTGTCTTCCTTCTAGAAGCTCCTGGGGAATAAGACTGTGAAATAAAAATATAACTCTGGATAACTCTTCCAAGTATCCTCAATTTCAAGCTTCTTATACATGGAATTAGCAGACCCATAAATACCAAGTTACTGTTTCCTGAAGCCTTGCAGCAGAGTTGTCAGGTGTGGCTGGGCTTCTGCAGTCAGATGGACCCAGGCTGAGTCCTGGTTCTGCTTACTGAGTGGGCAACAACTACAGCGTCACTGACCTCACCATCACGGTCATATCACCACAAAAATTACAGGGTAGGAATTTACAGTCATTATAGGGGTAGAAAGCAAACAGGCTTTGGAGCTAGACAAGCTTTGAACTCTTTGGGCAAGATCCTTAATTGCTCTGAGACTATTTCCCTTGTGCACATGGGGATCTAACACCTGCCCTGCAGAACTATTGAAATGATAATGCCCATAAAATGCTTAGCACGGAACCTGGCAGAGATAAGGCGGGAGGTAGTGGTGGTACAAATGACAACGGAAAGAACCAGATGTGAGTGCCTATTATCTTCATTATTTTACTCACAACAATCCTGCAAGGGAGGTGCTATTATTCTTGTTATCTTGTAGGTGAGGAAACTGAGACTCAGTGAGGATAAAAGGTCACACAGATGAGTACAGAGGACTGGGCCTTGGCTTTCCGGATCTTAACCATTTGTGGTCTTTGTACAGATTATTCATTTGAAAGACAGAAGACAAAATGAAAAGATTACAAGTTTTAGATCTGATGGATCTGATTTTATCACTTACTAGCTCTGTGGCTTTGAGCAAGTTACATAACTGACCTTCAGACGCAGCATCTGTAAAAACCCCCAGGACTGCGGTGAGGACTGAAGACTTAACACAATTTGACACTCAGTGTTCAAGAGACATTATTGCATTCAATAAAAAAGTATAAGAAGGGAAATAACTGGAGACTCAGCAATGAATTATTTGCAGTCGGAACATGAGGATTTAATTTATAAGTGCAAATTTAATTACTGCTCTTTGCAAAACATCGATCGTAACTGCTTAGAGCACTGTTCGAATTTGCTGTTCTTTTTCCCTTGTGTTGCTTACAAAATTCAAATTTCACTGGCCTACATCCTCAGGCCCATCTTGACACTGTGGACCACTGACACTTGTGGAATTTGTTCTTCACATGACACATACACATTTTACACCTCCTTCCAATCCCATCAGTCACGTGCCCCTGCCATTTACGAGGATGAGAACCTCCCTGTAATGTGTGTGGCACGCTCTTTATTATGTGCTGTGATTTTTATGGGAGGAAAATTAGGCCGTGATGAAGAGTTCCTGGTCTATAACTGTGAAGTAGTTCAGAGACAAAAAGTCAACGACAGGGCCTGGGATTAGAAAGCAAAACAGAAAGGCTTCTCTGAGAGAAGAGACTGGGCATTTTCCTGAGACATGAATGTATCAGGATCCCAAGTAATAGCGAGTATGGGCTTGTTTAATCTGAGGGGTGTCTGCTATGGGAGTGGGGGGCTAGAACTACTGAGCAGGGCTCATACCCCGTCTGCTCTTTCTCATGACAGACTGCTTAGCGCACGAGAGCCACAACCCCGGCGCCTTTCCACTAGAAAGCCAGGCGGACTCAGCAGGCCTCATCTACCGCCAACAGTTAAGAAGCCAAATGCAGAGGCTGCAGCTACACAGAGGGTTTTTAAGGACAGTTGGAAATCCGATGTCCTGTTGATATCAGCATTTTGGCAGAGGAATCAACAACTGGGAAAGTAGTTTGGGGAGTTTTATTAAAAATCCTTCAAAAGGAACCAGTGTCATTTGGTTAACGGCCTGGGTAATCCACGGGATGCTGTGATTGCCCCTAGATCCAGAAAGATTCTATTTCCTGTTATCTTTGTTGACAGAGAATAGGATAAAATACAACAAAACTCCACCCTTATTGAGTAACATTAAAGGAGCTTCGCAGTTCAAACAGTGATCGGTTTATCTACAGCTTACTGAGGGGAACATACACGTTTAGATGCACAATCTTATCACATTCATGAAAAGTAACTTGCATAGCACTTGACAATAAAAAGGGGAAACAGGCGTAGGACAGAAGCATTGCAGCCCAGCATACAAGTAAATCTAGCTTACTTCTAAACCTAACATGGGCAGGAGCAAAAAGCATATGCTCAGGAACCAACGCAGGGAAAGGTAACAAAAAAATAAAAATTAATGAACAACTCTAGCCAGGCAGCTCAGTTGGTTAGAGCACTGTCCCCATAAACCAAGGTTGCACGTTTGGTCCCCAGTCAGGGCACATACAAGAATCATCCAATGAATGCATGAATAAGTGGGACAACAAATTGATGTTTCTCTCTCTCCCTCTCTAAAAATCCAATAAGTATATATATATTTAAATCAATGAACAAATGAAAAAAGTCATGACCACAAGATACAAGATCAGCTTCCCAAGCAGAACAGTACCAGGGATTATCTCAATGCAGTAAAGCATCCAGGCATACATCATCACCAATATTCATCATCATCATTATCATTATCACTAATTCTGCCTATCAACAGCTGCTTGAAATATCAAGGAAATGAAATACAACAAACACTTGTCAGTTGCTAGAAGCTGTTCAAATCAATTTCTTTCTTTTTTAATCCTCACCTGAGGGTATTTTTTCCATTGCTTTACAGAGAGAGTAGAAGGGAGGGAGGGAGGGAAACAGAGAGAGAGAAACATTGATGTGAGAGATACACATCAATTGGTTGCCGTGCGCTCACTCATCTACCAAGGCAGGGATTGAGCTTGCAACCGAGGTATGTGCCTTTGGCTGGAATCGAACCCAGGACCCTTCAGTCTGCAGGCTGATGCTCTAACCACTGAGCAAAACTGGCTAGGGCTCATTTTTTTAAATTGATATACATTTTGTACATAAACTCCAACACTGACATAATGGATTTCAATGCTGCCAACATTTGGGTAAAAGCAGGTCAAGAGTTTGGTGCGCCCAAATCAACTCTATCACAACAACTGCACTCAAAGATACTACCATTTTAATGGGAAACTAAGCTGCTTAGGATTTGGCGCTTATCCTAGGTGTTAAGTGGGGTCTTCCATGGTTGGTAGCTCTTCTTCTTGGCATATAAGATTAAAAGTTGCCTGGCCGGGCATGGCTCAGCGGTTGAGTGTCGACCTAGGATCCAGGCGATCAGGGTTGGATTCCCGGTCCAGGCACATGCCCGGGTTGCAGGCTCGATCCTCAGTTGGGGGCCTGCAGGAGGCAGCCGATCAATGACTCTCTCATCATTGATGTTTCTATCTCTCTCTCTCCCTCTCCTTTCCTGTCTCTGAAATCAATAAAGATTTAAAAAAAAAAAAAAAAAAGATTAAAAGTTAATATATATTTTAAAAAGGGCACTGATCTTTGGGCGTTTCTAAGAATTAACAGCTCAAAGATCAATACTCCTGGCTCTTCCAAAGCAAAAGGATGGGCTGGGGGAAAAAATCATGATAATTTACTTTGAAAAACTTCAATAGGCAGTAAAAGGGGCTGATAAAATCCTGTGGTATGTGGGCACATATGGACAGTCACATCCTGCTTCATGTGCAGAAACCCTTTTGAGTACCACAGCCAGAAGAAGTATTGTGGACTGTTACAAAACAAGTGGGTCCAATCCAACTATTATATGGTGGAATTTAGCAGGAAGATGTAAGATACACACACACATATTAACCTGAGATTTCATGTTTAACCAAAACTATGGATAGGGGGCCATTTGTTTTTTTTGATAAGGTTGTTCTTCCTAGACATCTAAATTTTCAGAGTCATTTGCAAGCTAACCTTTATAAAAGGAAAACATTATAAGAAACAGCAGAATTTCTGGGCTTTGGGGTATCTTGGGCAATGCAGCATTCAATATTTTGTTTAAAATCTTAACTAGAAGCTTATATTGGTAACTTCCACTGTAAGCCCAAGTGTTGGCCTACTTGAAGTCTGGCCAGGAGAACCATTCAGAACTATCTCTACCCTACGATAAGCGAAGGCTATCGGCAAAAGGTTACACTCTCTGAGTACGACTTCTTCATATACAGCCACCAGTTTACAACAGTACGGTCAACTCCACTGTTTTGCTGTTTAGTGAAGGAGTGATTTGATCTCAGCGTCAGTTGGGTTCAGACTCCTAGGACGTCTTTCTAAAATGCTGACGTCATCACTTTAGCCTCTACTTGGAAACCTCTGACCACTCCCGTTTTTCAGGCTTTCAAGTCCCATTCCCTAGCTTTCAAGACCCCTGACAAACAGACTAAACCTAGCTGCCTGGCATCATCTCCCACTACTTGCTAACATGTAACCCACAGTTCTTTCACAGCCATGTCATTTTAATACACACAAACTGATGCATGTTGATTAACTGATTAATGTTCCCCAGGAAGGCTCCTGTCTCCACTCTTTCTCTGCCTAGAAAACATCTGTTTATGTGTCAGAGTCCATATAAGGAGAATTAAGTATTTCTCCTCAGGGTACAATATACTTTATTCATCTTCCTGAATGTCACTTAGCACCCTCTATTATGGTTAGATATACCCTGACCAAACAGGAGACCCTTAGAGAAAAAGGCTCCATCTTATTTATATTTGGCCAATAGTGGACGCTCAATAAACATTCACTGTATTAAAGAGAGATGAACTAAAATAGATTTTAATAGCGTGGCTTGTGAAAGTAGTCCTAAGCTCAACCCTTGTTCTTCTCCTAACGAGCTATGTCTTAAAGTCTGTACTTTAGGTTCACAATTAGTAAAATAGAGCTACAAATACTGACCTTCTAGTATTTCTATGAAAATGAAGCAATGCGGTGGAGATAAAGCTGCTTTGCACAGTATCTTGAGAGCAGTAAGCTATGAGTAACAGTTAACCACTACCATCGTTAATATTATTACTTCTAGTCTATGCACATTAAAAAATCCATTATCTTTAACTGAGTAAGTAAATCAGTATGTTTTACCAACACGGAAAAAGAAAAATCACCATGGGCACCCAAACATCATAACCCATCTCCTAGCTTTTTCCTCTCTGCCTCCATTTACACTGGGATGTTTATTTCCCACAACTGTTGTGCCAGGGACAACATAGCTGGCACATCCTCATTTTAACCCTTGGGGCTGAATGTCTAGTGTAAGTCCTTAGTAAACAAGGAGGAGAGAGGAAGGAGGGAGGGAGGGAGGGAGGGAGGGAGGGAGGGAAAGAGAATACCATATGCTTTAGTTAGCTAAAACACAAGCCTTTTTCCTTCTTTTGGAAAAAAAAATAGTTTTATCAAGTAAGGGAATGTGAATTTTCCAGCTAGCATGTATCCCCCGGCCCTCTTTGTTAAATGTTGATGTGGCTGAATGACTCTTTGTTCTAGGCTTAGGCCTTAAGAGGCCTTGCACCTTCTGTGTTGGCTTGCTCTCTTGGAAGTCTGGCCTTGACTACTGCATGATGGGAGATCACTCGGCAAGAGAGAGGCTATGTGGAGGAGGGTCAAGGTGTCCCAGCCAACAGCTAACACCAAGGTCCTAGACGTGTGGACTGAGGCCATCCAGGATCCTCTAGTCACAGTCAAATGACCCCAGCTGTTACCATATGGGACACACATAAGCCCTCCCAGAATTGTGAGCAAAAAATCTCTGCTGTTTTAAGTCACTAGGTTTGGACATGATTTGTTATGCAGCAATAGACAAGTGAAATAAGTATCTTGTAATTCTCTCTCCCTCCTTCCTTCCTTCTGTCTGTCCCTTCTTCTCTTTCTTCTCTCTCTCTCTCTCTCTCTCTCTCTCTCTCTCTCTCTCTCTCTCTCTCCAGTGCCTATATGCCTGGGTTTCTATACCCTCTTTCAGTACTGTTTTCTAATTCTTCCTGGGTCCCTCCCAATTTTATTAAAAGGCAAAAAGCAAATACTATTCTTACCAACATGAGAGAATATTATGCCAGTAACTGTGGCACACATGTACTTAACACCTGTATTAGGGCTTGTTTCAAGCAAGAGGGCGTATGCTGTCATATGCTTCTCACTGAGGGAAGGGATGAGGGGATGCTGTTGAAAAGCATTTCTTCAAGTGGGGTTTCAGGATTTTGGCAAACTTCTGACATGAAAGTTGGAAAACTAGTCACTCCAGGACATCTGTGTATGTCTGCTTCTAGAAAGTTATAGCCAGGCCAAGGGAATGCCCATTAAATATTGTTACCTAAGATTTCAATATTATGGATTTCACAAAACAAGTCTCTGACAATATTCATTGAAGGACATAAAGATACTCTGGATTTGATGGCTGAAGCTAAGTTTTATTGGCAAGAGATTCAAAGTACTGTCTCCAAAAAGTCAGGGGCCAAAGAATGGCCATGGGTGCTTAGGATTCTTGTGAGGTAAACATCACAGGTTGCCAAAGGAGGCCAAGGCAGCAGCTGCTCACTTTATACTATATCAGGCCTGAAGCTACATTTAAAAAGGAGTCAAGCTACCTTCTTCTAACTTGTTTTTACCAGAAAGGCAAACCTGATGAGTATTAAAGATGTACTTCCCAGAATAATGCACAAATACAGGTCTTGCATATAACTTTGGTCCATCATGAACCCCAGATTAAAAACCTCTATCAAGGGGGTACACTAGCTCCCTCAGGTCTGAAGACACACACTCTAGTGCAGCCCTCAATCCAGAACTGTTCTCGCTCACATTCCTTTATCGGCTCCCAAAGGAACATAGCCCTCACTGTGATTCACCTCACTCTCTGGCACAGACGAATGAAGAACATTTAAGAAAGCACTGCAATACCTTTAATATGCACCTCACCAGGCCACAGCAGAGAGTAACAGAATGTACAATCCAGCCAACTAGATGAGGATTCTCACCAGTCCTTGCCCATATGCTTACAGGCCTGGCCATGCATTTCATATTTCATTTCCACTTCTATATTTTGTGCCCAAGGCAGGATGACTGCTTGTCTACACAAGTTTCAATATTGTTATTAGCAGTATCTGGTCCTTTTTTCTGTTATGTTACTTTCAAATGTTTTCTAGCTTTGAAGGCCCAAGGACACCAAAAACAGTTACAGTTCAAACGTCAGCAGATGCTACCTACTATAAGCTAAAATATGTTCTTTTAGGGACATGACACACAATCAAACTGCTTACTCCTTAACATTTAATATTATTTTATTTAAGAAAAAGTTAAGTTATAAAATGCAGTATTTTGGGAGAGAGGCACATGTGACATTCAGGGATGGACTTGAGCTCTATTTTCAGAGAATTCCGTTGAGACTGCTAAGAACAATGGTTTACATTTACTGGACCTTACTACCCGCCAATTCTTGGTTAAATCCTTTATATAAATCACCTTATTTAATCCTTATGACAAACCAGTTGAAGGAATGCGGCACACTGGCTAGATGGTCACCAAACTTGCTTCCCTCTTCTCTGAGTACATGGTTAGGTTGCTTTCCCAGCCTCCCTTGCAGTTAGATGTGGACATGTGACTGAATTCTGGCCAATGGAATGTAGAAGAAAATAAGGACAGCATCTTCTAGGCTTGGCCCAAACAAACTTACCCAATCTTCTATGCGCTCCCATTTCCTCTACCAGCTATCTATTGCAGAGATCTGCAGAGCTGAGGCAGAGCTACACAATGGGAGGAACCTTGGTTCAGAATCACTTACGATACAAGATGCCACCCTCATAATACCTACAGCAAACTGCTATGTGAGCAAGAGATCAACTTCTATTGTCCTCAGTCACTTGATATTTTGAGATTGTTTGTTACAGCAATTAGAATATACTAAAAGCACTTTTTTATAAGCATAGAGAGGTTAAGCAATCTGTTTAAGGTCACACAGCAAGTAAGAGGTAGCAGATTTGAATTCAAGTGGTTTGTCTTTAGAAACCATATTATTAGCTGCTGTTCCATTATTTTCCCTCTTTGTAAGTTCATTTTTATTATACATAACAAACTTCTCCTATACCTGATTTACTATATTTGAGGGAGGTGGTTGGAAGGAGGTTCACAGTTTGGGATAAAAAGAAAATAATCTCTTCAAATAAATTATTTATTAACCACGTAAGAGGGATGCTATGCTGCTTACACAACTTTGCAGGATACCTCTGTTACTCTGTGAAAGTTTACACTCAGAGGTTCTCTAGTAGTTACAAATGCTCTGCAACAACTTATGACCAAAACTCAGTGGCTTAAAACATATTCGCTCCCTGCTCCTGTGGGTTAAGAATTCAGGAGAGGTTCTGACTCATAAGGGTTTCTTACGAGGTTGCACTGAAGTTGAAGCTGCATCATCTGAAGACTTGATCAGGGCTGGAGGATTCACTTCTGAAGTGCCTCACTCACATGTCTAGCAAGTTGGTCTGGTTGCTGGCAGGAAGCCTCACTTCCTCCCCAAAGGGCTGTGGGACCGCCCTCACGATATGGTAGCTTGCTTCCCGCAGAATGAGCACGTCCAGAAACCAAGGCAAATGTTGCAAGGTCTTTATGACTAACCTCCAAAGTCACACCCTATTACTTTTGCAAAATCCTACTGATCACACTGGGATCACTATTCCTATTGATCAATTCCTATTGATCACACTGGGATTGATATTGAGATTTCTTATTCACGTTGGAGGGGACTACACAAGGGAGTAACTAACAGGAGACAAGGGTCACTGGGATCCCTTTTGGAGACCAGCTTCCACAAGAGCCCAACACATACGCACTGGGTGTCTACTGAGGACCTGGGAATCAAGCAGTGAACAAAATAGACAGAGTGTCTGCTTTCATGAAGCATCCATTCTAGTGGAGGTCAGAAAGGCAATAGATTGAATCAGTAAGTAAATTACATAGTATGCTAGAAAGTGGTAAGTGCTATGGAGAGAGAGAAAGCAGGGTCAAGGGGAGGGGGAATGCTGGAGGTTGGGACTGCTTGCAATGTTAAATACAGAGATCTAGGTGGGACTTTTTGAAGGCTTGAAAAAGGTGAGGAAGCATGCTGTGTAGTTATATGGAGGGAGAGTGTTTCAGGCACTGGGAACAGCAACTGCGAAGGCCTCGAGGTGGGAGTGGGTGCCATGTGTGAGGAACAGCAAGGCAGCCAAGGTAGTAACAGAGGGGAGAGCAGAGATCAAGTGGGACCTTCTAGGCTCTTGTAAGGGCTCTAACTTTCATTCAGCGAAATGGAAAGCCACTGGAGGGTTCTCAGCAGACAACTGATTTGATTTGACTTAACATTTAAACAAATCTCACTCTAGTGGCTGGTATCAGAAGAGACAGGCCAAAGGTGGGAGCAGGGGAGCAAATGAGGAGGTTCTTAGAAAAATCCAGACAATCAGAGACAACAAGATGGCGGTGTAGGTCCCCGCGGTCCCCGCCGCCTCCCACAACCACATCAAAATTACAACTAAAATATAAAAAACCGTCACTCAGAACCTCCTGAAATCTAGCTGAACAGAAGCCCTACAACCAGGGAACTGAAGAAGCATCAAGACTGACAGGAGGGGCAGACACACAGGCGGATCGGGGCTGAATCCCAGAGACGGGCCGCAGGCCCATAGCTGGTGCTGCGATTTAAAACCAGGAGGGACATCTCAGCGGTGGCGGTTTCCCAAAGGCGCGAGGGGTCCCAGCCCCACAGCAGGCCCCCCAGCCCAGGGTTATAGTCCCAGAAGAGAAGTCCCCACAACCAGCGGGGGCTGTGGCTGAGGAACTCGGAGGCTGTGGGAGTCCCAGTCAGCTCCCCTTAAAGGGCCCGCGCGCGGACTCACTCGGACACGCTCCCTCTGAGCCTCAGAGAAGGGCAGCAGTTTGAAAGGAACCTGGGACATTTGGGGAGGAACTAACCTGCCTGGAATCAGGGAGAGAGCTGGAAGGGCGGCTTTCTCCCAGGCAGAGGCCATTGCTCCTTTTGCCAGCCTGCTCCCCACATGGCGGACAGGCGCCATATTTGAATTGCCAGCACCGACTCACACCTTTGGCCCCGCCCCATGATTCCCGGATGTCCTGCCCCTCCCCACCTGCAGGCTCATCCAGGCCATTTCCAGTGGCTTTTCTATGCAAGTGGCCTCTTGAGCCTCATGCTTAGGACTTTCCTAAAATCTCTCAAACAAGCAGCAGCTGCCTCAGCATGCCCCATACCTCTTGATAAGTGGCTCGAGGCCTGGCACTAGTGGCAGCCTGCATTGGTTCACAACTTGGCCTCTCTTGGACACCTCCAAGCCCAGGACAAGTAGCAGCCAACTACTATTTGCTGTGTAGTTCATGTTGGGTGGCCCTGGGCAAGGCACTGGCAGAGGTTGACTTTGCACCTCCCAGGAGGCCCCAGAGACAGTGCACCTGGTGGTCAGCTTCGACCATGCTGGATTACAACTCTACCACATCTACGAGTGACACACTCAAGGGTCCACTTAGTGAACACCAAAGCTCCACTGAAGTAAATCTTGTTCCATAAGGGTGTCTCCAGAATACCAACTCTTTGGCTGTAGCTGCAGCTGGTCTTCACAGTCGACTGGCCTGGGGGTCATCTCCTCCCAGTGATGCCAACAGTAACCAAGGCTCAACTACAACAGGACAGTGCACACAGCCCACACAGGGGAGCACCTAGAAGGCCCAGCTCAGGTGACGGGGGAGGCTGAGCCACTGGGCCCTACAGGATACCTACTACACAAAGCCACTCTACAAATTCCAGGAAACACAGCAGCTCTACCTCATACATAGAAACAAATATCAGGAAGTAGCCAAAATGCAGAGGCAAAGAAACATGTCACAAAGGAAAAAATAGAGAAAATCTCCAGAAAAAGAACTAAATGGAGTGGAGCCAAGAAAGCTACTAGATATAGAGCTCAAAACAATTGTTATGAGGATGCTCAAGGATCTTAGTAGGACTATTAAGGAAACTAGTGAGATCATCAATGACATAATAAAGTACAAATCAGAAATGAAGGCTACAGAAACTGAAATGGAGAATAATTTACAGGGAATCAACAGTAGAGTAGAGGACGCTGAGAATCAAATCAGCAATTGGAACATGAGGAAACAAAAACCACCCAACCAGAAGAGCAAAAAGAACAAAGAATCCAGAAATATGAAAATAGTGTAAGGAGTCTCTGGGAAAAGTTTAAGTGGCCCACCATTCCCATTATGGGGGATACAGAAGGAGGAGAAAGAGAGCAAGAAATTGAAAAACTATTTGAAAAAATAATGACAGAAAACTTCCCCTACCTGGTGGCAGAAATAGACTTACAAGTCCAGGAAGCACAGAGGGTCCCAAACAAGAGGAACCCAAAGAGGTCCACAGCAAGACACATCATAATTAAAATGCCAAAGGTTAAAGACAAAGAGAGGATCTTAAAAGCAGCAAGAGAAAAGCAGTTAGTTACCTACAAGGGAGCACCCATTGGACTTCCAGCTGATTTCTCAACAGAAACTTTGCAGGTAGAAGGGAGTGGCAAGAAATATTCAAAGTGATGAAAAGCAAGAACCTACAACCAAGATCACTATACCCAGCAAAGCTATCATTTAGAATCGAAGGTCAGATAAAGAACTTCACAGACAAGAAAAGGCTAAAGGAGTTCATCACCACCAAACCAGTATTACATGAAATGTTGAAGGGTCTTCTTTAAGAAGAAGCTAATGAACAAAAGAATCTGACAAACAAAATAGACCCAGAGACATTGAAGCATGCAACAGACTGTCGTATCTCAGAGGGAAGAGGGTGGGGAGTGGGAACAGATTAACCAAACAAGTTATATGCATATCTGCATAGCCCATGGACACAGACAATAATGGGGTTAAGGCCTGGGGAGGGGGTAGGAGCGAGGTGGAAGGGGGTCACTGGGGGGAAAAAATGGGACACCTGTAATACTTTCAACAATAAAGATAATTTTTAAAAAATTCCAGACAAGAGATGATGATGCTAAAGTTAGAGTGTTATTAGTGCAGGCAGTGATAAGTGGTCTAGATTTATTTTGCAGGTTATCTAGCACAATTAATTCATGATTCTAGGTAAAGATTTATTTAGAAGGAACACATTTTTTACTTGATCCCAGAGCTGTGAGTGTCAAACAGTGCTCCAGGGGACCCTGCAGCTTCTGAGAGGCTTCATAGGGATTTACTATGAGGAACTGGGATGGGACATACAAGTAAAGCATCATGTCCCCTACCCCAGTTTTGTAAGGGCAGCTCTGTGTTGACATACCTAATTATGTGGGGTGAGGGAGATCGTCTTAAGAAAGACTAAAATGCCCTAAAGGAAAAGACAGAAAACACACACACACACACACAGAAAAGACACCATTTATAAAACTGAAAGGCAAAGTACAGATTAGAAAAAATATTTGCAACACAAATGAAAATAGTTTAATGTCCCTAATATTATAAAAAAACTATTATAAATTCATAAGAGGACAACCAAGTTTTTAAAAAATGGGCAAAGGGCATCTTCAAAATGAGATTTGTCCTTATTCTTCATTGGATTATTGTGAGGGTAAAATGGCAACATGTATAAGGTACTTAGCACAGTCCCCACTGTAGAATAAATACTGTAGAATAAATGCTGTCGCCACCATGCCCACCATTATTGCCACAGCTGCCATCATGAGATGGTTATCATCACCGTCACTATCAGCAACTTCATCATCACAGTTCTCATTAGCAATGTGAACAGCAGTCAACCTTCAATGCCAGTTCCAACTCAGCCTCCCCCAAGGCCAATTCCATACTCACAGTGACCTATATTTTGCCCATATTACCTTATCATGATTTTCTATCAGGATCTCAACGACAATGTTCTGAAATTTGATATCCATAATGGCTGCTACTGTTTCTTCCTGAGGCCGCAGCAGGGTGGGTCCAAACACCACGCCGAGGTTTGCCACTGTCATCAAATTTTGCTTGTGGTTGTTAGCAACACTGGGAGAAAGGAAAAGAAAAGGCACCAATGAGAGGAATCGTGCACAAATAAACAGCTGACTTCCCTCTACCCTTCCAGACTCCTCACCTCGAAGAAGTCAGGCCTTGGGATGCCTTCCGATATCCTTGGAGTTCAAAGAGAGACTTTTTGACTCATATTTTCATCTATCTGAACCTTTGCACATCCAAATCCGCATTCTGCAAACCCAGGTAACTGCTCATTCCTCTTAGTTACAACTTCTGTACTTGGCTGCTGCCAAGTGTGATCAGTAGCATTTTCTCAAGCTCAAATATAAAAACTGTTGATGGCTTTAACACATTTGCAAACATAGGCACAAAATAGACCTAATTTTTAAAATGGGTAGATTGGGATACTTAATGAGAAGTCAGGAAATTAAGCACCTCAGGCTCCGAGTATTAAAGCCCCATCGCATGAAATGTGTGGGCTGCATTAAGTGAAACATGTGGCATAAGCAGAAATAAAAGCCCACTACTGTAGGTTCATGTATATATATGGCTGTGATTATATTGTCATTTATACCCAAAAGGCTACAGATCACACGGGGTCAGCAGTGGCTAGGTCTGAGTAATTTGTCAAACACATATGCATATTTTTGGGTAATAATATGTTTAGCTACGCAAAACATGTATCTGAACTCCACAACCAGGCCACCATTACCTAGCCATAAAACTAAACAGTCCATTTGCTGGCCCTATGTAGAAACATATACAAACTACCTACTGACGACATATAAGTTAAAAGTTAAGGCCATTCAGTATTGTTAAGAAAATACTAGGGGCTTCCCAAAATCACCTGATGGAAGAAGGAAACTATTCATTACGGGGAACTAGAGGGAAATTAAGCAGAGGTGTCAGTTTGCACAGACATACCTCCCTAGCATTTACTGCTATTTATAGTGAGTGCTTTTTAACACAATTCTGTAAATGCCTGCACTGTTTCCCTTGTATACTTCTATTTTGTGGGAGAAAAAACGGTTCTACTGACTTAAGTGTTGGTTTTGAAACTGAGCCTTTACTGAAATAGTATCTCAACCAGTTTTATCAGCAGATGTGTACTTTGCTTTAATTTTCTAGGACTGAAAGTAATTTCTCAAAACTTCCTCCTCTGAAAGGGGCATGGGGGTGGTTAGGTCTATGAACAGCCCCGTTAGGAAGACAATCTGCTTTTTGATTGCTATGCAACACCTGCAGCAAGGAGATTTTCCACTCACATCCTGGCATGTTTCTGGTCCACATAAATATTTTACAAACATTTTTTGTGTTCTTATAATTTTCCATTCTACCCAGAAGTCCATCACGTTTCTAGTCTGAAAGCCTCAATGCAGAAGGTCCAGTTCTTACCTGGCAAGGGGAAAAGACTTTGGTTCTGTGCCTCAATCAGCAAGTACGCATATTTAAAAGCTGTTATTAGCACCATTACTTTCAATATCAGCTCCTCTGTGCATAAGTGAATTCCGTGTCCTTGTATTTCCCCTCCCAGATGAGTTAAGTCAGTAGACTTACCCCTCTTGTCACAAAAGTCCCTTGTGCAAATGAACCAACAAGCTATTTATGTATGAATACACTTTGAAATTGCAGACCAATATAAAAACATATGGTTTGGATGTTGATCACTCTGCACCATGCTTCTCAGCACTACCTCTCACTTAAGCAACAGCCTCATAACTACGCTCCCTGACTAGAATCTCTAGGTTCAGCTTTATCCTGCCTGCTACCACCAGGTACTGTTTGAAACTCAGCTCCTGTTTACGCCATTTCTCTGTTGAAAGCTGCAGTGGCTTCAACCTCAATGGGTTGTTAGTTGAAAACACAATGACAAAAGTGTATGCATTGTGTAAGGTGTTTAGCAATGCTTCTATTGTTTGAGTGTTGATAATGACTATGATAAACCCTGGGGGGCTCCACACTGTTTTGAATATAAAGTCCAAACTTATGAAATAGCATACCTTTTCCCAAGTCACCTCTGCCACTTTCCAGTTCTGGGTGTCTCGGCAAGTGACTTAATATGTCCAACTCAGTATGTCCAAGCTTTGGGTTCCTCTTTTTTTTTTAATTGAATTTATTGGGGTGACATTGGTTAAGTCAAGTCTCCTTCCATCACCATTTATCCCCCTACACCCTTTTCTACCTCCTCCCACCCAGATTTCCCTCTGCTAGTCACCATACTGTTGTGTGTGTCTATGGTTGAGTTTTTTGGGGGTTTTGGCTTAATCCTTTCACCCTTTTCACGCAGCCCCAGAACCTCTCTCCTCCCCTCTGACAACTGTCAATCTGTTCTCTATCTACAAGTCTGTTTCTATTTGGTTTATTAGTTTATTTTGTTCCTTAGATTCCACATATGAGTGAAATCATATGACATTTGTCTTTCTCTGACTGGCTTATTTCACTCACAGCATAATGTTCTCCAGGTCCATCCATGCTGTCCGAAAGGGTAAGAGTCCCTTCTTTTTTATGGCCAAGTAGTATTCCATTGTATAAATGTCCCACAGCTTTTTCATCCACTCTAGTCTACTGATGGACACTTGGACTGCTTTCAGATCTTAGCTATTGTATATAACACTGCAGTGAACATAGAGGTGTATATATTCTTTTGAATTAGTGTTTCAGGTTTCTTCAAATATATTCCCAGAAGTGGGATTGCTGGGTCATAAGGCAGTTACATTCTTAATTTTTTGAGGTAACTCCATATTTCCTTCCTTAGTGGTGTTCCTACCAACAGTGCATGAGGGTTCCCTTTTCTCCACATCCTCTCCAACACTTGTTGACTTGCTGATGGAGCCATTCTGACAGGTGTGAGGTGATACCTCATTGTGGTTTTATTTGCATCTCTCTGATGATTAGTGACGTTGAACATCTTTTCATATGTCTGTTGGCCATCTGTATGTCCTCTTTGGAGAAGTGTGTATTCAGGTCCTTTGCCAATTTTTCAGTTGGGTTGTTTTTTGGTGTTGAATTGTATAAGTTCTTTATAAATTTTGGATATTAACCCCTTACCAGATGCATCATTAGCAAATATATTCTCCCATTCAGTGGGTTGTCTTTTCATTTTGTTGATGGTTTCCTTTGCTATGCAAAATATTTTTAGTTTGATACTGGTTTTGTGTCCCAGCATGTGGTCTATCTTAGAAAATGTTCCATTGTTACTTGAAAAGAATGTATATTCTGCTACTCAGGTGAAATGCTGTGAAGATATCAATTAAATCCATCTGAGCTAGTGTGTCATTTAAAGTCGCCATTTCCTTATTGATTTTCTGTCCAGAAGATCTAGCCATTGATGTCAATGGTGTGTTAAAATCCCCTATTATGACTGTATTACTGTCAATCTCTCCTTTTACGTGCATCAAGATTTGCTTTACATATCTAAGTGCTCCTATGTTGGGTGCATAATGTTTACAAGGGTTATAGCTCCCTTGTTGGATTGCTCCCTATATCATTATGTAGTGTCCTTCGTTGTCTCTTACTACAGCGTTTGTTTTAGTCTATTTTGTTAGATGTAAGTATTGCTACCCCAGCTTTTTTCTACTTTCCAATTGCATGAAATATCTTTTTCTACCTCTTTACTTTTAGTCTGTGTGTATCTTTAGTTCTGAGGTGGGTCTCTTGTAGACAGCATATATATGGGTCTTGTTTTCTAATCCACTCAGCTACCCTATGTCTTTTTATTTTAATATATCTTTATTATTGAAAGTATTACAGATGTCTTTATTCCTCCCTCCCCCCCATTGAATCCCTCCACCTCACTCCTGCCCCCTCTCCAGGCCTTCACCTCACTATTGTCTGTGTCCATGGGTTACATACACATATATGCATATAAGTTATTTGGTTAATCTTTTCCCACCCCCACTCCCCTTTCCTCTGAGATTTGGAGCATTTAAGCCATTTACATTTAAAGTGATTACTGATAGGTGCATATTTATTGCCATTTTATTCTTTTAACTATGTCCTTCTGTTTCTCCTTCTCCTCCTCCTTCTAGCGGGCTCTTTAACATTTCTTATAATACTGGTTTGGTAGTAATGAAATCCTTTAGCTTGTTCTTATCTGGGAAGATTTTTATTTCTCCATCAATTTTAAATGATAGCCTTACTAGGTAAAGTAATCTTGGTTGTAGGTCCTTGCTTTTCATCACTTTGAATATTTCATGCCACTCCCTTCTGGCCTGAAATGTTTGTGTTGAGAAATCAGCTGACAGTCTTACAGGAGCTCCCTTGTATAACTAACTGTCTCTCTCTTGTGGCTTTTAAGATCCTCTCTTTGTCTTTAACTTTTGCCATTTTAATTTTGCATCTTGATATGGGCCTCTTCCAATTCGTCTTGTTTGAGATTCTCTGTGCTTCCTGGACATGTGTGTCTTTTTCCTTCACCAGGTTAGGGATGTTTTCAGTCATTATTTTTTCAAATAGGTTCTAGACCCCTTGCTCTCTCTCTTCTACTTTGGCACCCCTATGATGAAGAAGTTGTTATGCTTCATGTCCCAAAGGTCCCTTAAAGTATCCTCATTTTTTAAAATTATTTTTTCTTTTTGCTGTCCTGATTTGGTGTTTTTTTTCCACCATGTCTTCCAAATTGCTGATTCAATACTCTGCTTCCTCCAACCTACTGTTTATTCCTTACAGTGTTTTCTTCATTTCAGGTATTATATTTTTCATTTCTGATTGGTTCTTTTTTATGGTTTCTATTTCCTTTCTCATGCTATTGAGCAGCCTTATAACTGTTGTTTTGAACTCTGTGTCTGATGAATTGCTTGCCTCCATTTCATTTAGCTTTTTCTGGAGATTTCTCCTGTTCTTTTATTTGGGCATGTTTCCCCATTTTTGGCTGCCTCTTTTTGTTTATTTCTACATATTAGATAGATCTGCTATGATTCCTAGTCCTGGTGGGGTGGCCTTATGAAGTAGGTGTCCTGTGGGACCCAGTAGCGCAGTCTCCTTGATCACCTGAGCTGGGTGCTCCAGGAATGTCCCTTGTATGGGTTATGTGGGCCCTCCCATTGTAATTGAGTTTTGATTGCTATTGGCCTATTTGTGCATGGGATAGACCTTCAGGTTGGCTGACTGTGAGGCTCAACACTGACCATGGTGTGCAAGCTGCTGTGCAAATGCTTATCACACAAAGTAGAATTCACTTCAGCAGGGCCTTGGGCCTGCTGAGATCTCTCTTTGGATATGCCGCTTGTGAGGCTTATCGCATCCTGCTCTGATGTTGTCTGAAGTTGGTTCTGGGCCTCTTGGGAAGGATTCTGGTGCAAGCCAATGTACAACACCGCCTGTGACTGGCCCTGGGCAACCTGTTTGGAATAGTCTTGATGTGGCTTCTTCTATAAATCCTTGGTTATAAGAGTTCTCTTTACTCTTTCATTAGTTATTCAGGATAATTGTTCTATAATTTAGTTGTAATTCTAGTTTGATCCTGGTAGCAGGTGAATATAACTTCCAACTACTTCACTGCCATCTTGGATTCCTGAAGCTAGGTTCCTCATCTTAAAAAAGGAGGTGGGTAGATGAATAATATACCTACTTCATGAAGTTGTTGTGTAGATTAAATGTGACAATGAAGGGGAAATGTAGTAATTAGTATAATTCACTATCCATTCTTAGTTTCTACTTTACCACCTTTGTCATTCCTCTGCTTACAACAGTCTTACTCTTCTTCCTTCGCTTGGCAAACTGGTGATCTGCAAGGCTCAGCTCCAATGGCTCCCTTCCTTTCTGCAGTCTCTGTCTAGTCTTTCCTCAATCTTCCACCCCTCGGTGAAGGCAGAAGTACTGTCCCAATCCTGTATTTATTACATGTTATTAATGTCTCTACTGCTGCCTTAGGATAGAGGTGGTACTATTAGTGCTAAGCATAGTGCCTGGCCCAGGAAAAGCACAACAGTGTTCACCGAGGTGTTAAAAGATGATGGAAGCTTCTCGGTAGACATAAAATAATTATTCCCAATGCAGCTACTTACTCATAAAAACCTCAAATTATTATTGATGACTTTGGGGGAGTGTATTTCAACTATCCCAAACTCCCCTTTCAAAGTCTGAAGCCGTGTTCCATTTCTTGGATTTAATTAATAAGTAAGAATTACAGGCCCCAGTGCCCAAAGGCATTTGGGGAAAAAGGTACAGTAATTCTGGATAAGCAAGTCTGAATATAAATAGGCTTGAAGCTACCCAACATAATTCATTTCCTTTTTAATGACCCATTTTATTTTAGAACTTAAAAAGCATATTGATCTAAGTCTTATGAAACTTTTGGGGGGAAAAGCTGCACCTTTTATGACTAACTACCATTATCTTTTGGTACAGTGAAATAATGAATTGATCTGTCACTTGATTATTACTGCTCACAAATTGGTACAGCTATGTTCATTACTCCAGATTCAATTATTAATGATTTGAGATCTCTATGTATTCCAGAGAGAAAGGCTAGACTTCAGCCTCTGCTGGCACCAGCCATCCATTACAGCCTGACAAATGTACAGATGTGTGGGAGGCAGGCTGGCAGAGCGCTGAGAAGCCAAGTCCAGCAGAGACCACGGGACTCAATCATTAGCAAGGTCTATAAAACACTGAGAGACTGCTTTCTGGGTTGGTAATTGAGCTGCTTGAGTACTTTCTCACACAGTCGAGAATGTCATGTTGAGTCTTGACCTAAAATCCACACGCAAAAGTTTCTTGTGCCTTGCACATTCCATTGAAGAAGTCTCTGACAAGTCTTTCAGGTCCCTAGGTCCACATGGATTCCTTTGTGGTGACTTCTGAGAACTGCCAATTCTATAGGCTTCCTTTGCATGTTGTAGAGAAATAGTTTCCGTTCTATTTTGAACAGAGGGAGGCCCAGTTCCTTTTGTGACCAATAAGAGTTTGCTGTGTCAGCTGAGAAACAGTGCATATCCTGAGGGGCATGCTGTCAGGGCTGTTGCTGGGGAATTTGCACCCCATGTTCCCTGCAGTTCCCTCATGAATTAATGAGGAAAAAGCAGGTTCCAAAGAAAATGGCATTGGCAGGAAAGGCCTCTTGCCACCTGTGTTTCAAGGGAAAATAGATGGGTTTTCTGGATGAGACTGATGCCCGTTGAGAAGCAGATGGAGGTAAATCATTTCCAGATGAGGATGATGGTGGGGGGAATTATGAGGGGAGTAGACAGTAGTCAACTCTCTGGGGCTTGTAATGCAGAGACCCCCGTGCTGTCATAGGAATGGCATCTGTTTCCCTAGCATTTAAATGAGAGCCAGAGCTCAGTAAGTTCTAAGCAGTACTTGATAGCCACAGCCTGGTCCTGATGTACTCCAACAACAATGCATAAAGTTAAATGCTGGGTTTGCAAACACATTTTATCCTGAGGCCTGGAGTGCTTTGTTGAAGTATGTCAAAGTTGAGTCCTGGTTCCATTGGACATGATGTAGTGACAGATTAGCACTATCTGCAACGGATGGGATGGGTGTAGGAACAGCATAGCAACACTTATCTGCCATCCTTGATCTGTTTGCGTCAGTTCCCAGTGTTAAATAATAATGATAAGTTAGACCTGTAGGATATTTTAGAGTTCACAGGGAGCTTTGCAACAATATTTTACATTTATTTGACCTTCAAAAAACTCTAGAACAGTAACTCTCAAACTTTCTGACAACGAACCATGGTAGGAAATTATTTTCTCATGTAATGTATTTTTCCATAAAATATATTTTCCCATGTAACATGTATATATACTTATACACACACACTCGAAAAAAAGTTTTAGGAACAGTAGGTGTGATATATTCTTATGTCTTCTATCCTCTTTTTTTAACCTACTAAATTGATTTTACAAACCACTACTGTGCCGTGACCTACAATTTGAAAAGTGCTACTCTAGGTGTGATAGGACACAAAAATTATCTCCAATTTATAAGGATGGCGGGGAAGGGGCTTAGGGGAGTTAGTATAGCATAGTGGTTAGAGTCAGATGGATATTCCCAGTGGGGCGATACCAGTAGGCAAGTCACTTGGAGTCTCTAAACCCATTTCTTCACCTGTAAACCGGGAGCAATAGTACCTACCTCATTAAGTTTTAAGGCTGATTAAGTAAGATCAGGTGAGTAAATCTCTTGGCATGAAACAATGGCTTAATAAATGACAGCTGCTATTGTTCACAATGGTGGTCAGCATGGCGCTGATGGTAGTGGTAGAAGCAGCAGCAAGGCAGCGAGTGCCAATTTAAAGCCACACCGTAGGTTGGTAATGTTACTTATACCCTGCCCAGAAACCACTAGCAACCTACTTGTGCCCGGGGCAAGGAGGCCTCCCTCTCACATTATATCTGAAGGGCTTCCATTACCCTGCCTATCTGTACTTCTCTTCTTGGTATTTTCTTTTCCGAATTTATGAAATGCTTCTAATTCTATATAAAAAGTTCAAAACCTAGTGTTATTTTCCATCTCAGCCTGCCCTGGTACGACAGGCTGAGAGCCTCACAAGTAGCTACAGCAAACCAGCCACCCTCACTCTGCTTTTAGGGGCACCGACTTGCCCCTGGCCTGCCAGCAAGTCCTGCCCTAACCATCCGAAGCCCACCTCCCTGCAAAGCCCAGCTCTGGACACTCATTTTACACAGTGCTCTTTCCTCTACACAATGGTGTTCAGAGTCAACTGCATGGGGACATTTCTACACCAACTGCTCCCTTCTCACGGCCATGGTACCTGAACACATCCTCTGCAGCACACAGGCAGGTGCTGGGCAGGCCCCTGGTTACCCATTGTGAAAGTGCCTGAGTGGGTGGGCACATAAGCTGCAGTGAATATCACTCTGCTCTCTACTAACCCTCTTGGGGGTAGAGAAGCTCCCAGCTCTGGGGCCAAGAAGGATTAGCTGGAAATGATGTTGTGTGAACTATACTTTCTTGTGGCTAACCAAGCAAGTTTAGTTTCCCGGGCTGTTAATGTGGTTACTTTCACCAACTTCAAATTCCTCCTCAGCACCTAATAGGGAGAATCCCACCAGCACTGTTTCTCCAAAGTCAGGCTGCATGTGTACGTGTGTTGCCTCGATACCATATGACTTGGTGAGGCGGGAGCAGTCAGGATGGTGCTGAGGAGGCCTCTGCCAAGGAAACCCATCAAAGTAATAAATACAGCTTTGCTGGGCTGCCTCAATGACTGGCACCAGAATGAGAGTTTAAAATAAATGGTGCTGGATACAGACTGGGGTCACTCTCACCAGCCATATTTGACATCCTTCTGAGAATGGTTATGCAGTGAGCAGCCAGACCTGAAGGTTTGAATAATTGAGTGCTTATGAAGGATGCTTCCACACAGTGGAACCTTCAAGAGAACCGTGTGAGGCAGGCAGGCAGGCAGGCAGGGACGACTATAAGTGCATTTCACAGATGAGGAGAATGGCGCACTGAGAAGGTAAGTAATTTTCCTGAGGTCGCACAGCTAAAGGGCAGAGCCAGGAGGGGAACCGCGCGTGGCTGCAGAGGCCAGACTCTACTCCATGGCACTCTGCTGCTCTCTCACTACAAAGGGTCAGTTCAGTGTGGGCTAAAAGAGGCCTCTTTTTCCCTCAAAAACCAACCAAACATGAATATACAAAACAGTTCCATGCTTGAGCCTGTGGGGAAAGGAGTAGTGGTTATAATGGGGGGGAAAAAGCACGTCAACAACCCGCTCCCTCATTCACCACCCAAATTACTAAATTGGAAGAAGACGAGAGGGAGAGAGTAGAGAAAGCATTATGCCTGCGACGGTGACACTAGCTGAACACCACTCCTCCCTCCCTGCGGGGAAATGGCTGCAGGCTCCGCAGAATCGTGAACCTGATGAAACGCTGCTCAAACTTGACGACATTCCATTTGCACTTGGCGGGCACAGCCTGAGAGCCGCTGCTTAATAATGGAAAAGTGAACATTCTAATATCGAGAGAGAAGAGTGAATTAACAGAAAAGAGGAGGGGCCAAATGGGAACCAGGCCGGAAAAGGGAGAAGGGATCTAGGTGAACACAGCAAAGTCAAGATACGTCTGCATCAAGCCCACGGCCTCAAGCCTGCGGACAGTGTTCTAACATCTGAGTGTGCAACCAGCTCCATTTCCACTCTGGGCTCCCCCAATCCAACTGCCTGTATTTAAATCCCACCCAAAGCTTCTGGCTATTTTAAATTTCAAGTTGAAAACCCCTGGCATGGCCCACAAGGTCCTGCATGATCCAGACCCTTCTCCCCCATGTCTCCCTTTGCTCATTGATTTTTGGGCTAAAAGCAAAAATCTCTAGGCCTGGGTGCCTTCCTTCAAAATGTTGATTTCCTCCAGCCCCACCTTCCCCATGGGAAGCACTGCAGCCCCTCTCTCTCTGCTCTCTCCTACTTACCACTCTCAATTCCTCAGAGAGGTTTTTTTTTTGACATGCCACCCTTGGTGAGGTTTCTCGCTGTAATTCTAATTCCTTACTTCTCTCTGCCAGGACATATTGAATTATGTCATTACTCATGGCATTGGCATTGCCTGTCTTTCCCACTTATTATTAGGCACTCCGAGAGGACAGGATGACGTTAGCCTCCCTCACTGCCCCAAGCCCAGTGCTGGGCAGTTTGTGTTCACATCAGAACACGTGCATGCTTTGGGAAGCCACCTTCCTCTAAGGGCTCAGTTGCACTAAATGCCTGGTTTAAGCTTCCATGTACCCTACTAGTATCTTAGAGCCTTTCCCAAACTGGGGACAAAGTGGTTGGGGGAGTGCCAGGGCAGCTCACCCTGATACTGATGGCATATAACAAACCAGGTGGCTCTTCTTGGCCACACTGCTAATCTGGAAGGTACAATAGCTATATAGTATTTATAGGGTATGATGATTATTATTACAAGCATGAACTAATATACATTATATAATATAGCTTAAGCTCACAATATTATACCAGACTCCTTCCAACACACTTAAACCTTCAAGGGTAGTGTCTCCCATATCTTACTTTTCCTTTTCTTATCCCTTTCTGAAATCCCTTTATTTCCTGTCTGACTTTGATTATTTATTAAGACTGTCATCAATAACAGCAACTGACATTCACCAAGCACTTACTCTGAGTCAGGCATTAAGCAGTCCAATCGATTATCTCACTTGATCTTTAAAATAACCCTATGATGTAAGTTTCATTACTATGCCACTGACGGAGGCAAGGCCCAGAAAATTCGGAAATTTGTCCAGGGTCACATACTGAATGAGCAGTCGAGCTGGAATACAGAGCCAGGCAGTTTTCCACCTGATTCCAGAGTTGCTGCTCTTAAATGCTCTGATACAATGCAGTGTGTTTGTGTGTTTGTGCATGAATGTGTGAGTACACACACTCAATATAATATATACAATATATATCCTGCCATTTTATCTCAGTTGCCTCTCTTCTTTTCTACATAGGCTAACGCTAAAGAGCTCATGAGTAAAAGGAGAGCCTGAATGTTTTTAAAAGGATGTTTTGAAAGCAAACAAGGATATTAGGTTCATCTCTGCACACCAACAGTGGAAAGCTTTTGTGTTGCTGGAAAACTAATCTGTGTCATGGGAATTATTGGAACCCCTCCGGAAAAGGCCAGGTTTCATTAACAAGAAGAATTATACTTTTGCTGCTAAGCTGCCTAGTTTTCCTAAATTAGTCACAGTCACTTAGAGACTAGCACCAGGACAATCTGCATTCTATTTGTCTTACGCTGTCTTGGTTACTTGGTATTTGAATTGCCTTATGCACATGGATGGCACATCCCTTCGATCTAGGGGTAAACTGACTAGCTTTCCCCTCCCTGGTTGTGGTCGGCTCAGGCTCTAGCCTCTAGCTGTATTCTTGGACCCAGTCCGCAGGCCTGGATGGGAAAGAACAGAACTCACATTCAAAAGACCCGCAGAGAAGCTGGCCCAGGGAACCTTCTTCCTATAAAATTACTGAACTATTTCAAATTATATAACAAACCATCAGAAGTCCAATTATCATTCTCAAAACATTTTAGTTTTAAAAGTCTTTTAAAAGTCCTTTTATAGATTTATGATCAATGATAGTAAGTTATCACTGATTTGCTTATTTTGAAGCTTATCTTCTCAAACCTAGAGAGGCCAGAGCATCACTAGAGGAGGTTTAAGAGTTGCACATGTGCGTGCAACCTGATGCCACCAAGTGCTGCGAACATGTCAGTTCCTGTTGGTGGCAGGACTTCCTGCAATGGCTCGGCCTATCTCCTTTAGGCTAACACGGCTCAAAAAGGCAGAATGTGGTGGTGAAGCTGCCTTGGGACTTTCTACCCAAGGAAGGACAAACGTGCAAGGATACCCATCACAGAGGCCAATAGCGCAGCATCTATTTTCCAATGATCAAATATTTGAGTGCCTTTTTATGTGCCAGGGACTGCTTTAAATTCTGGGGACATAGCAGTGAACAAAAGAGACACCCCTGAAACTCCCTGCTTTAGGAGGCTTATATCCTTTTGGGGTAGGACAGCAAATCAAATATATGGTGGAAAGGGAGTACTGGGGGAATCCCTGCAATTTTAGACAAGTGGTCAGGGAAGGCATCACTGAGGCCTGTACTAACTACGTGAAGGAGGGAAGGGAGCAAGCCACGTTTATCTCTGGGAAGAGAGCGACAGAAGGGCACACGGCAGATGCAAATGCCTCAGGTAGGAACATCTGTGGCATGCTGGCAACACCCATTGAAAGCCAACGTACCTGCCTCAGGGTGAGCAAGGGGAAAGTACCAGAAGTCAGACAGGTAATAGGCTTGGGGGCAGCCAGTATGGTAGAACTTTGCAGGCCACTGTCAGAGCTTCATTTCTACTGAAGATGAAAATCAATGAGAAAAGTCTAATCAGAGGGATGGCATAATATTATCCACCCCTCTCTGTAGACTCAGAAAGGTCTCGGCTACCAAGACTTAAATGCACAACTTTTATGGGTTCCTTAACTTTCAGTGAGAGATATAAGAACTTCACACACTAACGTGAAACACTGAGAGAATCCAAGACGTGTAGAAACCAGAATATAGCACTGTTCATAGTAATCTGAGTGCTAAAAGATGCTGGGCACCATGCCTTTGCACCCATGTGTGTGGTAACATGGCAGGTCTCTGAAATTGTTCCACATCTGCCCCTCAGCCACTGTGTCGACTTCCACTGGGAAGCTTTGTGGAAGAACAGAGTGCTTAGCCAAAGCTGAACTGGAGACCTGGGCTAACAGCCTCTAGGGGCCAGTTACCAGTCACCCACCAGCAGTGCCAATATTATATACATCAAGTAAACATTCACAGAGCCCATTGAATTCCACCATATTAACAATCTTTTGTTAGTTAAATAGCAGTGCTCTGAAGCCAGATCCAGACTAGTTCCATTTTACAGATGAAAGAACGGACAAAAGGAGCTAAATCAAGGTTAAGGGATTGGCCCTTCGCCACGTGGCTTAGCTCCAACAAGAACAGTGGCTCTGAGACTGATCAGTCGGAGCTCCTCACTTCCCATAAATGCAAACAACCTCATTTCTGCTTCTATGGAAATGACCATAATCCTGTCTGGAAGGAGAACCAAGATTCCAAACCCACAGTGAGGATTATGGGAAATGCTGCAGAGACAGATCAGCCTGATGGAAAAAGAGAAACATGCGTACACATGTACCCTCGTTAATCTAGCTCTTTTAGCAGAGATTTTTTTAAAAAATAAGAAAAATAACCCATCTGATCAGCATATTTTTGAAAAGTTGTGTGCTTTTACCCTAAAAAGGAAACAGAGAGAAAATCACACTCCTTGCCACAAGTCTGAAACAACCACCTCGCTTTAATTCAAGGGCCAATGTACCAACATGACTAGAATTTATAAACCTACATGTGCTGTCACAGAAGTGTTGAATTACATGTGGATAGTCCATTAATAGAGAAAAACAATTACCTTAAGTTGTCCTGAAAAATTCATGGCTCATGTACAAGAACTGACACCCCATGGAAAAGTTCTGGAGACCAACCAGTACTAACAATAAAAGATGAAATTCTAGCTCTCTAACATCCAGAAGAATTATTTGAATAGAACATCAACATTCTAGATGTTTATATGTCTCATGCTAAAGAAAAGAATTCTTTGAAAAAGACAACACACTTTTCACAACCCCTAGAAGTTAGAAAAAAACCTGAGTGGATTATACCTTAATATATTTCTCTACTCCTGAGGCTCTATGCCAGCATCCCCTAGCTCCTTGCTGCACTAAATTATCTCCTAAAATTTCAAAGTAAATTCAAGCCCAAGTGAAAAAACGGCTCATCTTACTTGTTTGTACATATAAACTACTTGTGTTTATATACAGTGGTACATGTTAGAAAACACACACATCCTTCTGTAATAGTATTTATTGCCTTAATCACAAAAATAGATTCATCAGGGAATTCTGCCAATACACTTACTACTTCAACATATGCAAAGCAAAACCTGATTTATTCTCCTCACAGGAAGCACAGAACTGGGAGCTCACTGAATTCTGCTACGTTGGAAGCAAATTGTAAAAACAAAGCACAGTGTCAACTAACAGGAACCAGAGGTCCAATGTGAGAAAACCAACGTAACATTAGGCAGAGAACAGTAGACATTGTCTAGTAAGAGAGACACCAAGTAACTCACAACCGAGAGGTGAAGACCTGGGCCCCAGATCCGCCTGTCGTTCAGGCTCTCAGCCGGGGTCGTTCACAAAGCCCAAACCCAATACTTTTCAGTGCAGAAGTCAGAGTGTTTCATAACAAAGTTCTGGAACGCTGTCAACTGTGCAGACATCCATCAAAGCCCGACACCGCAGCCGCGGTCATCCTGCTTTGCTGGGCATCAGGTGAGGCAGGTGAAGAACGCCAAGCTGACAGCAGTGGCGAAGGGGAAGAGAAATGTAACGCAGGCTGGAGCAGCACTTCGAGGGCACCGTGGGGCCTGACTCCCAGCAGAAAAGCCGTCAATAACCACCTTTAGCAAACCAATCCGGAGAGTGATGAAACACAAAGACAAAACATCTTAATGAACATCAGATCCTTAAAGTACTCCAAACCCCTCACCCTGGCTCCCATGACCAGACCCTGCCTACCTCTCCACCCACGTTCACAGCTCCGACTTCCCTGGCCTTCTGCATGTTCCTAAAACGCCATGACTGCTCCTTCACAACACTGATTCAACAGCCACCAGATCCATGCCCGCTTCTAGGCACTGGGGTGGAGCAGCGAAGCAGCCTGGCAAGACCCCCGATTTCAATATGCTGGAGTTACATTCCAGCTGGGAAGACAGATAAAGCACAAATACATCAGTAAGAATGTCAGACTGAGGGTGGCGAGAAAAAAACAAAACAGAAGCGTGTGATAAAAAACCAGTGAGTGGGACCATCTGAGGTAGGCCGGGGAAGGCCTGTCGAGGGAGAAGACATGTGAGCTGAGCCCACTGCTCAGAGTACAGGCTAGACGGCTGCAGATCAGAAGACTACAAGTCACTCGCGCAAACACGTAGGCAATAAGAAGTCGCATCTTCAACCACAAACATCAGTGCCGCCTACCCGAGCCCTTTAAAAGTTATATTCCGGAGGAGTTCACTTCCCTTCTCACAGGAATTCTGAAGTCTGTGTCAACAGCTGTTTAATACAATTGGAAGTTCTGGAATCCTCGCCACTCCTCTGGTTCCCCACACAATGAGGAGAACGCCCTATGGCTTCTGGCTGCTGCCCCCATCCCGTCCATCTCTGTGGCCTCAATCCAGTTAGGAAGTGGCTCCTCCTGAAAATGTGTCATTCACTAGTAGATCCACTGCCCGGGCCTGCAAACAGGAGGCCACCTTCCAGAAATGCACAGAGAAGGCGATGACCACACCACAGTCCTGTTGACATGTGCCAGCATTTAGTTAGGTTATGTAAAAAGCTAAGTGATCATTAAACAAGGGTGGGCAACAAACAAAAGAGTAGCCCTTTCAGAAGAATGCCTGTGTTTGGAAAACTTGAGGGGAGAAAAAAAACCAAGGTTCATGGAGTCCTGCTACTCTATGTAAGGTTAGGTTTCCAAGATTTCACGATAAAAATGTCAGATCACTCACCAAAATGAGTCTTCTCCATGAACTGGTATTCAAAGATAAAAACTGGTGCTTATAAAACACACACATAACAAGTGGCTTCAAGAAACAACTAGTGCACCAATTCTATACTTCACTGCCTCATAAAACCCTAGTAGAGCTGAAAGTTCGTTAGACTCCTGACCCACTGAAGACAGGATGCCTGCAGCTGTGCTTGGGGCATCAGAGGGGGAGCACGTGGCCTTGAGTCTGGGGTGTGAACCATGCTGGTCAGCGAAGCACAGGCAGCATCTGTGGACATGCAGATCTATGCAACTCCCACCAGGACCAAAGCACTGCAAGGCTATGACGCCTGGCCACACACGCACACGCACCCCTCCACCGGAGTGCACACTCCCTTAGACATACACACCCACGTATAACTTCCCTGCCCCCAGCACACACAGAGGCATGTGCTGAGATAAAATAAAATACATGTGTCTTCCTTAGGACAGGCCCAGTAAATGTCATCAGATGTCAGTTTGGTCCTTAGGGTAGTGGCTACGTCTAAAGAGTTATCATTTATTCTTTCTTTAGGTGCTATCTCATTAGGAAAAAAACACACCCAAAGTATGTTTTCTCTTTTATTTTTTTGTATTATAAGTGGAAAGTGTCCATTGTGGTGAAACTGAGAAAGACAGAAAAGCACACAAAAAATAGAAATCACCCATAATTTCACCAATCAGAAATAACTAAATTGTGTCCAACTTTTTAAGGTATACTTGTTACGTCCTACTGTGCGCACGTACCTGGAATCACGTTCATGCCCCTAGTTTTATAACCTGTTTTTACTACCTTACTATAAACTTTTCAAATATCCATTGTCTTATTCACATATTTATTATGGTTGTATTGGATTTTACTGTATGGATATTCCTTTATTTAAGAAATCCTCTATTACTGAACATTCAGATTGTTTTCAATATTGTATTGTTTCCAATGACACTTAAGTGAACTTATATGTACAAAAATGCTTTTGTACATTTTTCTTTCTCTAGAATTCACAGAAATGAAGTTTCTGGATGAAAGGGTATAAATATTTTTAATACATATTACCAAACTGTTACCTAGGAGACCTATATCAATTTATACTCCCACTCAGAATGTTTTAGCATGCCTATTTCTCTGAGCCCTAAGGTTTTATTATTTTGAAAATTTTAACAAGTAGTAGAAAATATTGTGCCTCTCTCATCTGAAGTTGCATGTCTTAGATTAGTAAAGATATTGAACTTTTCCCAACTGTTTACTGATCCAATGGCTTTTTTAAGAACCTAAACATAAAATTAGTCCCTAAGAAAGCAGATCAAAAGTAACAGGTAAATAATAAGATATACCAGGCAAGGAGGAAACCTCACTTGTATATTTTAAAAAATAAATACAGCTCTACATCTATTTAAATATTCCTATCTATTTATAAATCCATATATCTTTTTTAAAAAAATGTTTTTATTGCTTTTAGAGATAGAGGGAGAGGAAGAGAGAGAGTATAACATCGATCTGCTGCCTCCAGCACGCCTCCTATAGGGGATCAAGCCCACAACCCAGGCATGTGCCCTGACAGGGAATCAAACTAGTAAACTCTTGGTTTGTGGGTCGATGCTCAACCACTAAACCACACCAGCTGGGCTACATCCATATATCTTTCATGAAATTTAATAGGAAAGAAAAAGATTACTGAGATAAAATTCCTCTCTCTGAAGCCACGCAAGGGTGAATTTCCCTGACTCAATATTTGGTGCAAGAGTGCACTGGGGTCTTCCTAGGTCTACAAATAAAGACAGCTGGGCGGGAAATGATGCCGATCTCCCCTTCATCTGGTCTGTAAGCCTTGTTCATCAGTGCATGCCCAGGACCAGCTAGAAGGGTGCTCAATAAATGTGTGTTAGGGTTATTTTCAGGCTATTGACCAAGAGACTTGAAAGGATTTGAGCCTCAGGATAACAGCCCCTCTGATCTCAATATTTCCCACTCATCTCCAGTGACAGTGGCATCATATAAATGTTCGTGGCTGCCACAGAGGCCAAAAAAGGATTGTGGTACCTTCCTGATCTACTTCACAGGGAGGGTATAAAGAAAAACCGAGGTGAAAAAAATTCTGAAAATGATTCAGTGCTGTGCAGAGTGGGATGAGGAGGAGGTGGGGAAATTTAACAGGAGCCCCCAGGAGACAGCTTGATGGGAGCCTGTAGACAATGCCATCAGTGAGCAGGCCTTGCTGGCATATGAAGTTTCTGCCCTGGCATTCCATCAGTTGTGCACTAAAACAGTGTTTCCCCGGGGCCCGGGTGGGCAATATAAGAGGCACAGACAGTTACCGGGCTTGAAGCCCTGAAGAACAACTTTTAACTGTGGGCCATGCCTGTTCGGCTCTTATTCATTGTCCGGGAGTTCTTCCTCGCAGATTTTCCTCTCTATCTGGAGTGTTCTGCAGCCTCTCTAGGATGTGCACTTGTGTGATCTCGCTTTATGTCTCCTTTTGGAATTTGCTGTGACTACTGAGCTGACATTGCAGGTCTTTCCATTTAAGTCCAGCAGGAAGTCAGTGATGAGCAGAAGTAAGCATCGTCATGCAAGCTTTGTGAGGATCAGCATTCCAAGCTGAGAAAAATAAACCCCTGTGATAGTACTTGCTCAAAAATCAGCCCCAAACAGTACACATTTCCTGCCTGTTTGGGGACCAATGCTGAGGTCTTTGGTGAGGGTGAATCTCTGAAGGTGACTGAGGTGGCATTTTCAGGAAGACCAAACTGGAGAGAGTCACACTCAGACAACTCCCAACCAAGCAGACTGGAGTTTAGCCGAAGGGAGCACCAGGCCTGAGCTGGGCGAAGGAAAGCGGAGGGGGCAGATGAAGGCTGGCAAGAGCCAGAAAGGACCGTGTCTGAACGAAGAGCAGAGTAGCCTCCCCACCCAGGCACCTACTCTCTGTTAGGGACAGAGAAGGGCCCAGAGGCCCGCTGTGTCCTCGACTCCTGGCTCTGCTGTCTCACAGCTCTCTATACCACTCAGAAGCAAACCCACCACAAACCTACCCATCTATATCTGATTTACAGTCTCAATTATAAAAACCGGCAGTAATCACCAGAAGGATGCCTGCTGGAGGCTACTGCTGCTCCTGGTTATTGTTCCACACTCTCCAGACTCCTGTGCTACCAGCGCCACTAGAGTCCCCCTAAGCTAGAACCTGTTGCCATGGTAGCTGCTTCCCCCCCTCTTAGAAAGGGCACACTCCAAACCATTATGAGAAGAAAAAGCTTTTATGCTTCATGATCACCTCCCCTCCAGCTTCTCTCTCTGTCCTGCCCAGTTAAATGCTGGGTAGTGGCCGAAGCAGAAATTGAAATGGGGGCATTTCAATTACAGCAATGGCCAAAAAAAATTAATAATCCAGTTTTCAGACAGAGAGGAACTAGGAAACAACTGTTCAAAGCAACTCTGTGTGTGCGTGTGTGTGTTCAGGTTAGAGAAAGAAAAAAAAAGCAATGAAAAGTCATTAAAGAAAGGCGTTCTCTGAAGGACATTAGGTCTGACAAGCGCCAAAGTACTGTCTGGTCGGGTGCTGAGGAAAGGAGAGGGAGGAGAGTCGGTGATGGTGATGGTATGGTGATGGCTGGTGAGAAAGAGTCCCCCAAAGGGCCGAGAAAACCATGCCCTTTTGTTAACAGAAACCAAAAGGAAGGAGGGAGAGCTGTCTGGAGGCCTAGCCAAAGACACAGGTGAGCATTATTCCCCTGGAGAGAAACTGAGGGTGGTATGGAGTTCCCAGCCCTACATAAGGGAGCTTGCTTTTTTTGAAAAGTCGTGAGAGAGAAATGAAGGCTGTTATACCAAGCTCGGAGCAGTTTCTGGACTGTGCCTCTCTCTCAAGGCGCACCCTACCTGCCAGGGCTCATGCTCGTTCCCTCACGCTCTGCTGTTTGTCCACCACTGAGGCGTCCTGGCGTGTGACTCACTCCCCGGGGACGCTTCCAAAGTTAGGCCCAGTTTCAGACCTCTCTGTAAGCCCAGCAGATGCAGATATGTGTGTCAATTCACACGCAGAAAAGAGAAGCAAAGGACTGGTTTAGGAAAGTCAAGCCCATACCAAAGATGTAGAGATTTTATTTACAAAAGCAGAGGAGTCATTAAGGAGACGGCCAAGCAGTGACTGACTACTCTGGTTCTATGCCCAAAACCTAAAACCTAAAAAAAGAAGGCTGAGCTCTGGCTGGGGTGGTTCAGTGATTAGAGCATTGGTCCACACACTGAAGGGTGACATGTTTGAGTCAAGGGCACATACCTGGGTTGCAGGTTCAATCCCTGGCCCTGGTCGGGGTGGGTATGAGAGGCAATCAATTGATGTGTCTCTCTTGCATCAATACTTCTCTCTCTCTCTCTCTCTTTCTTTCTTTTTCCCTCCCTCCCTTCTACTCTTTCTCTAAAAAAAAAATAAAAAGGAGGGAAAAATATCCTCGGGTGAAGATTAAAAAAAAGAGACGCTGACCACCCCCAAACTCAGACCACTAGAGGTAATTAAGCCTAAAATTAGAGGTGATAAGTGGAACAAATTATGTCTATCTGTTCAGCCAGAGAATGCCATTCCTAGAATATCAGTCTAAAAGTGTTTGCACCTGGCTGGGTGCGGCTCAGCGGTTGAGCATCCACCTAGGATCCAGGAGATCGTGGCTCCATCCCCAGTCAGGGGCGTGCAGGAGGAAGCCGATCAATGACGACTCATCGTTGATGTTTCTATTTCTCTCTCCCTCTCCTTCTCCCTTCCTCTCTCTGAAATCAATAAAAATATATTCAAAAAAATAAAATAAAACCATGTTTGCAACAGAGAAGTTCAAAGAGAAGAAAGGCTGCTAGTGTTGTAACAGGGCTTAGGGTGCCAAGGGCAAGGCTAGAAACAGGGAGTTCATTCACTACTGTCTAATGCAAGGTGGGCCCTGGCTGTTGGGCTCCTATGTGTTATTCAAGAACTCTTCTTCATAGATTTCCTCTTTGTCTCGAGTCTGCCGCAGCTTCGCAAGGATGTGTATTTGTGCAGACTTAGTTTGATTTCTCCTTTTGGAAGTTGGTATGATTACTGAATCTGATGTTTCATACCTCTCAATTTAAGAAAATTCTCAGTTGTTGTGTCTCTTCAAATATTACCTCTTCCCATTCTCTTTAGTCTCATCTTCTAGAGCTCCTTCTAGATATATTTTAGACCTTCCCATTCTGTCTTCTATGTCTTTTCAAATATCTTCTATTTCATTATTTCTCTGAACTGCATTCTGGCAATTTTCTAAGGTTTATCTTCCTGTTCATTAAGTCTCTCATCAGCTTTGTTTAGTATGAGTTTTTAATTTTAAAGATTATTTCTTTATTTTTATAAGTTCTATTTGTTTTTTCCAACTCTGCCTGCTCTTTTTACTGTAATCGCTTCTTTATGTTTTTTATTATTTTATCTTTTTTTAAATATATCTTTATTGATTTCAGAGAGAGGAAAGGAGAGAGAGAGAGATAGAAACATCAATGATGAGAGAGCCATTGATGGAGCCCACAACCCGGGCATGCGCCCTGACTGGGAATCTAACCCCGATCATCTGGATCCTAGGTCAATGCTCAACCACTGAGCCATGCCCGACCGGGCTGGTTTTTATTATTTTAAATGCAATTATTGTATGATTCGGTGGGATTTTTCTATTATTGGTTTATTATTTGAAGTTAATGGGGTTTGATATTCCTGTACATTGCTTCTGCTGACTCTAGTTGTTAGAGGATTATTTCCTGTGTGTTTATAATGTTCAATTTATTTGCAAAGGAGCTTTTTTTTTATGGAAATCCTAGGCATAGGCTGAGTACATATTCTTCAGTGCATACTCAAGGGGTATCACTGAGTGATATTGGTAGAATATATCTGAATTAGTTACGAAGTTCCTTACAGATCCCAGGCTAAGACAGAACAGTAAATTCCCTATTGCAATCCTGTGCTAGAAAGCAGTTTTTTGTTTTGTTTTGTTTTGTTTTAATCTAGTCTTTGTTTTTAATGAGAGTGAAGTATGTCAAGGATTCATGATTAAGGTAAAAGTCTCAATTCTAACTCCTTCCATCTTCAATGGTCCCTAGGTCTCATATCCATTTCCACATGATTTTAAAACCCAAGTTACCCAACACTGTCAATTTTACATTTCTCTACCTGCCAATCCTCCTCTACCTGCCCAGGACAGCTACACTGTCAGTAGGCCTTTATTAATTAATATTCTAGGGAAATGTAACTTTTGCTTGACTTACTATTTACTGCTGAGGAGGAACCAGGCTCTGTGAAGATATATTTCAACTTGAGTTGAAATTGGTAAGTTTGCAAATTATTTTTGTCTGGTAGAAATGCAAATAGCTTCTGTCCAGCAGGCAAGATAAACTCAAGAGTTAAGCTTTTCTTGCCCTATAGAACATTAACCACTTTTAAATCTAATTTAGTAATCTTATTTTCAGTGTTCTTTCTTTCATTAACTATATAAATGTCTCCTATTCTCTTTTGAACCAGCTTTATATTTGTACTGGTAGCCTCATAAATCTTTGACATGTGCTTATTCTACACTTTTATGAAAGTCATATTTAAGAAAAAATTTTTAAATTATGCATTAACATTAACTCTATTTATTAAGGGTCTATCAAGTTTAAAGCAATGTGTTAACTTCTTTATATATGTTATACTATTAAGTACAATTTCCATGAGGGAGGGGTTATTCCAATTTGACAGATGAGGAAACTGAGGCTCAGAGAAATCGAGTAATTTGTTCAAGGTCACTTAGGTAAGAAGGAACAGAGCCATGAATCCAATCCAATCCTCATGTTCTCTTCATTATATAATGAGCTGAGTATTCCTTTCCTATAACATCTATCCATTGGTGTTAATATTGCAAGGAATTTTTCCTTCCCTTTTCTAGACAAAATGGTCCAACTAATGTAGATTAAAATCACACTAGCTTTTGAAAGTAGATAATTCAAAATGTTGTTTCACACTGACCTTAGTGTGAACTAGCCCCACATTGATTACTCCTTGGAACTGGTTTTAAGTCAAACTTGAATACGCCATTAAGAGCAAAATAATTATAACAAAATGGAGCAAAATTAAAAAATTAAAAATCACCTTATGATATTGTTCAAATCAGATTGGAAACTGGATGCTTGGAAGAATTTAACATAAAAAGTCACAACAGGTATGCTATCCAATGCAAAGATCAAGAAAGTCTATATAGTTTGAACTTTAAGATTATAACTTATAGTCAAATATACCAAGCACATTTCTAGAACAAAAAGAATTTAAAGGGAACTTAAAATGAAAATTCCAGGCTCTGCACTCCAAATTATTTAATGAGACAGGCTCCTAAAAATTTTTTTTAAATATTTAGAAAGGAAGGAAAAGCTCTTCTGAACAGTAAAATATGTATAATTTTGAGAAGTTAGGAACCTGAGTTTGAACTAATATTTTCTAAAAATTGGAATTCTATGAAAATTAATTTTCAAAAAAATCTCCAAATTTGTACAATCTATAAAACAGTAAGTCCCACTAAAGGTGTCACCAAGCCAAGTAAGTTGGAGACATTTAAATAAAAAAAAATCTTAGATGTTAACAGGCAACATAGGAGCAATTTTAAAATTAGTTCTGCTTTGATAGAATTTCTCAAATTCTCAGGTACTCCTCTTCTATAGAATCAGGTAAATTTGCTTTAATATACCCACAGGGCATTTCTTTTGATTCTCACACTGGAGTCAGGTATAGTCTTCTTAAGTGGCGGGAATGAGCATATTTATTAGAAGGCTATTTTGTGATTTTTATTTTAGCTAGGACAGTGGTTATCAAAGCATGGTCCGTGAACTCTTGTGAAGTCTCCAAGCCCTTTTCAGGAGACTTTTGCATCATGAGATGCAAAAGCAAGGGTCAGTAAAACTGCTAGTACCTTAACATTGATCTAGGCAGTGGTACTAAGCTGTACCAATAGTCATTGTATTCTTACCACCACAAACTCGCAGGTTAAAAAAATAAAAATAAAAATAAATAAGCCCAGTTTTACTTAAAAGCACCCATGATAAAACAGTAAAAATTATTAATTTTTATTAAATTTTAACTTTTTAGCACGTTTTTTATATTGGAGTGAAATAGAAAATATGCATAAAGCACTCCTGCATATACCAAAATAGACTTGTGGAAAAGCAGTCGTGCAATTGTTTGAGATGCAACTAAACTAACCTCTCTTTCCATGAAGCACCATTTCAACTCGAAAAAACAACTGACAAACTATGGCTACTCTGGTTTTGCTACTTGGCAGACATTTCTCAAAAATGAACCAAGTGAGTCTGTCATTTCAAAGAAAACAACTGACAGTATTTGTTGCAATGATAAAACTCATTCTTTCAAGCAAAAAAGTATAATTTTAGAAAACTTGGATTTGGCACCCTGAGCTTGACAAACTTCCTAATTCTTAATTATTTTTAAAAATGAAATTAGTGGTGATAACAAATGTAATTTTAAAAAATATGGTATGATGAAATGTCCCCATTGAAAGACCTGTATAATTCCCTGACCCAATATTTTCAAAATGACCAATGTACATTTTCAAAAATTCATGCATAGGCAAAAAAATTCATTCAAAGTGTAAGGTCAATAGGTTTTAATGCAGCCATGTGTGACAAGTTCACTGATATGATTTCATTTTCCACACTATGATGAAGCTTTAAGAAATTGCCACTTGTTGAGTTTTAGTGTATTAACAAAAGAGAATATCCAAAATTACTTGAAAGAGTGATTAAAAATATTTCTTCCTATTCCAACTACATATATGTGTGGTGTGGCCTGATTTTTCCATATTTTTTTCACATCCTTCAATAATAAAACATTTGGCAATAGACTGAATGAAGATATTGTCTGGTTGCCTTCTATTAAGTCAGACATTAAAGAAATTTACAAAACATGTAAAATAGTGTCATTTGATAAATTCATAAATAAATCTTTAAAATTTTTCAGTTCTAACTTGTCAATAGAGATAAACAGAATCTATATAAGCAAAAGCTGATGGAGCCCTTAATAATTTTTAGGAGTGTAAAGAGGTGCTGAGACCACAAAGTTTTAGAAATGCTGGGCTCAGGAGATAGTACTTTGGATGGGGTTTCCACTGGGAGCGTTGAAAATGTTTTGGAAATAGAGTTGATGGTCATGTAACATGATCAGTGTACTAAATGCCACTGAACTGTATGCTTTAGAGTTGTTATTTACGTTCCATGAATTTTAGCTCAATAAAAGAATGTTAAAAAAATAAGAATATAGTACTTTGGAATCACAAATCAAGAGTCTGGCTGATCTGGCGTAGTCCACTTTCACCGAATGAAGACCAAGGGCCATGTGCTACTCCCCATGAGATAGCCTCGGTCTATAACTACCTCAGGTTCTTTCTGCTTGACATGAAATTCAAAACATTTCAGGAGGCCCTTTCCTCGAAAATAATGAAGACCATTACCAAGTTTTTACAGTTTTTTTACCCAAATCCCTCTGGGTTTTATAATCTCTGTGTCATCCCAGAGCAATAAATGTAACCATTCTGTCAACAGCCAATCCAACAGTCACCTGCTTTTCTGGCCATCCTGAGTGTACAGTGCATGCTGGATGCCACCCTGTGATCGGCCCTGGAAACAGAAGCGTGAGCAAAAATCCCAGGTGGTTCCTGCACTCCCAGGGCTCACAGTTCAGTGGGAAGATAAACATTAATCAGAAAATGGCACAAATCACTAAAACTAACTGCTGTGAAGAGTGCTCTCTGAAGGAAAGGCGTGTAGTGTCGGGAGCATGTGAACAGGGGACTCTGACTGTACTGAAGACCAGAGGAGTTCCCGGGGACCAGCAGCACCAGCTGACTCGGGAGCATCAGAAAAGCCCAGTCCCAGGCCCCTTCCAGACTTACTGAGGAAGAACCTGCGTTTTAACCAGCTTCCCCGGTGATTCCCGTTTAAGAAGCACTCAGTGTTCTGAGGAACGGGTAGAGCTTAACCAGGCGTAGGAGGAGTATTCAGACAGAGGTAACAGACCCAGGGCCTATGGGGGGCATGTGTGAACACAAAGAAAGCTGCTGTGGCCCGCGTGGCGAGAGCAAGGGGAGCGGAGGGCAGGCGACGCTGGGGAGGGCACATTCTAAATCAGGAGGTGAGTCACTTGAGGGGTTAGAAGGAAATGTAGTCTCCTGAACTCTATCAGGCACACCTTTCTGACACTGACCTGCTTTCAAAACAAACACAACAGTCAGATACACATCCTTTTATAGTTGAAGGCAAATTCCTTCAATTCCAGTGAGAGTCAAGTTCTTACAGCACAAGTGGTAACAGCTCTGGCTCCCTGCAGTGAAACAACAGGGCAGCCTCGCCAACACCTTAATTTGAATGTGTATAAGAAATCTTATTGACATCTTGGATGCCTCATGCCTCCGAGGGCCCTCATTATCAGGTAGGTCTCAGCTGTAGTGACTGTGCTCTGGATTCTGCACAAATCTTAAGACAGTATATTTGAGCCCCTTGATAACAAACGTGGGTTACAAGCCACGGACTCGGGTGAACAACGTACTTAGTGCCTGGGGAACTTAACGGAACGTGACCTAAGAAGCCCGTAAAACAGCAAATTGCACTGTGGGAGCTGCACCGAAAAAGACAGTATCAGTAAATATTCGAGGGAGAAAGAGTAGAATCCACAACTCTGCTGTGGCTCCAGGCATTCGTGGATGTCTAAGCCTGGGAGGAACCAGTGATGTGGTCATCATGTGGACTTGGGTTGGAGAAGATAATTTAAAATGGAAGCAGCCTACAGCTCTAGGAAGGGCAGGAAATATCTTGCTTAATACAAGGAAGATTGGCTCAACTCCAGCTAATAAACCCGAGGGCAATGTCCAGGGTAAAGAAAACACAGAATTAGGATTTATGGCTCTTTGAGGTAATTCCTTACTCCCTCATCACCTCAGGGATTGAGTGTATTGACAAAAGTTGCCTGTATGATAAACAAAAAATAAAGATGGAAACCCAAGTTCATTTCCCCCATAATCAAAATTCTACATAAATGAGAGACAACGGGTTTGTGTTCTTTTAGCAATGTTGGAGGGGACTGGAAGCTTTCTAGTTCTCTGAATGGCTATATCCAGCTATACAATTCTTTTTCCAGATACCCTGGGGAGAGAAACATTCTTTCAACAAAGATATGATCAACTTCCCAATCTTTTACAGTTTGCAAAAGCCACATTAGCAGCCACTATAAGGAACTTCAAGTGGCCAGTTCTGACCACCAAAAACTACAATGAAAACACAAGCTCTGTCTTGTTTCTTTGTGAAAATCACTGATGAGCAATCTATCAGCCTTGAGAGGTTGAAAGTTTCCTTATGCAATAAGAACAAATACAGCCCAACTTACTTAAATGGTACAAGAAACCATGAAAAAAGAAAGTAAGAGGCAATCTCAGCAACCAAGATGGTGCCCAATGAGCTTGAATTCCAAGGCATTCTTTTGGATAAGGGGGTCCACTTCCTTCCTTGGGTACAAACGGCTTCAGGGCTGGGACTCTGCAGCTAACTCTGGGCACTCGCTCAAATCCAACGGAAAGGGATACCCACTTGGTTTTGCTGAACAAACGCTTTGGAGCACTCTGGTTCTGCCACTACCAACCTCAGCGTCTGGGACCAGGATCTGGCTTCAGTGCTGCCTGCCTGAGTTTCATAACTCAGACTAATGATCTCACTTAGAAGCTAGTCGTTATACATAATTATCTTATTGCCCCTGCAACTTCTCCTAAGCTCATCTCCACCGTGGCCTCTTCCTCTCTGTACTCCGACCTCACTGCTCACCTTCACACAGGCCGCTGTCTGGGAGCCTCTTCCCGTGGGTCCTTTTCGTTTACCCAACTAACTTCTACTAATCCTTTGGCTCTTATATCATGCCCCCCCCCCCCCCCATTAGGGACAGTCCCTGTACACTGCGGCAGTTTGTAATTACATGTGCATATGTGACACTCTGGTGAAGGCCTCCCCACTCTCCCCACTCTCTCCCACCAGCGGCTATCCTCTGGGAAGCACCTACAGAAGGCCAGGCAGAGAGGGGCCAGTGATGAGGCAGACGCTGGGCCTGTCATCAAGGAGCTTGTCCTATAACAGGGAGGGGAAAAACAGGTGAAGCAAGCGTGTCGGAGGCTGTGACCACAGTATACACAATGTGCAGGGTGGGGGTGGGGAAGGCAGCAAAGGCTACCTGTGCAGGAAACATTTCAGATGGAGATACGGGCATAAGGGAAGGAAGGGAGGTGCACAGGGCTACGGGCACTGCGAGCAGCTGCTCATTCCCAGCGCACCAGGCCCCTGGCACGGAGGGCAGAGAGGCGAGGCTGGAGGGGAAGCGGTTTCCAGATCAGCATGCCTTAGTATGCCACGCTGCAGAGTACACACTTCAGCGTTAAGTAGGGCAGTGGAAAGGGCAGGGCTCCCTTTTGGACACAAACATGCCTCCCTCCAAATCTGTGGAAATTCAGGTCATCATCCTTCCCCTGCTCTCCTGCCAAATTTCCCGTAAGCACTCCATGCGCTCCACTCAAGGGAGCAAAAAGCAGTGAACCGCTCCTCCATGCATTCCAAATGCATTTCTAGGGGACATCGCAAGTCAGTCAGCACAGGGAGCCGAGAGTCCAGGGCCCACGGCCGGGCACAGACAGCCACACTGGGCTCATTCTCAAATATTTTCCTATTTTAATGACATATGATATAGAAACTTATTTTTTAATTTTTAAAAGTGGAATTCCATGACAGGGAACCCTGTGACCATGTTTGTGATCTCAAATCTACTTAGAAATTAATCTATCCCCTACAGTTAGGTCATTAAAAGCAGAGTCTTTTTCAGGCTGTTAAGTTCTGACTCAGTTATAGTCTTCACTATATTTTTAATGCTTTGACGTGGACTGGGCTGGTGGCATGATATGAACAGCATGGACTGGATACCTTCAATAAAGGGGACATGGAAAGTGCAGGAAGGTCTCACATTGGTGAACATTATTTGCTAATCATGCTATAATTTTACCATCTGTGATGATTTAGAATTGGAATGAAGTATCTCAAGGCCTTCTTATGAAAGAGATAAGTCCCAAGACACAAGCCAGGATAAAAACATACTGAGTCTGAGTATGTATTCAAAAAATATTTACTGAGCACCTGAGATGCAGCCAACAGGCTAGATGCTGGGGATATTCAGACAAAGAAAACTTGATCTCCCAATCTCCCACCCACAAGGAGCATCCGAGTGGAAAGAAGGAGAGAAAGGGAGACAAAGATTGGCTACAGTAAAAACGATCAGCAGAGCAGTTACTGGAGTGTGTGCTTCAGGAAAAAATGAAGCCAGAATTTTAAAAGTCTTTCTAAATAGCTTAAATCACTAATAATATCAGCTTGACCCCATTTGGAAACAATGTAGCCTCTGACTAAGAGGAAAAAGAAGAAAGAATAGAACAACTCTAACCCTAGTGTTCCCAAAGGCCACTCAACTGGCGGATGTCACTGCTGAGATCTTAGTAACTACAACTTCATGGTGTGGTTCAGAAAAATGTACACTCAACAGTGATGACCATTATTCTTAAGAAATACAATAAAACATTTTGCCATGAATACACAAATAAAGGTAAGCAACATGAACCTTCTCCCTGCCTTTTTTTAAACTCATCAAAACGTGGGATGTTCTGTAGAAAAAGAAAAATAATTTACATAGCAACCCTGGGGAAAACGAAATCATTTAGGTTTTTAGAATTTGAAAAGAAATCATCTTGTTTTATGAAATTCAAAAGGAAACAGAATACATTAGAAAAAGGGGTCTGCTTACAGTGAGCTATATATCAATTCCCACTATTTTGGTTTCAGGTCCATAATTAACACTTATGTGGAGGTAGAATGTAGTGAGGGGGGAAAAACAGCCTTTGGACTCAGATAGGAACATGGGTACAAATACTGACTTTGAAACTTGGTATCAGTGTGACTTTAGGCGAGTATGTGACCCTTTGAATCTCAGTGTTCTCCTCTGTAAACTAAAAAATCCAATATCTGCTTTTGGAGATTTTTGTGATGATAGTAGATACTGGATTTCGAAAGCACCTGACACATAGCAGGTCTTCAACAAATGCAAAGCGATTGTATTATTCAATTCTTTATGTTCATAGCTTCTTGAGCATACATGTCTGTCCCTCTTCAATGTTGAGCAGGGACAAATAGTGGTGGGAACTTTTCTCCCTGGATGGAAAGAGTCGACACAGCTCCATACTCTTGACAGTCCAGAGAGAACACAGTTCATTCACCCTGAAGGAATTTCTCCAAACACTTCCAGGGTGACATAATTATTATCTTAGAGAATTGGGGTAAGTCTCAAGGCTGAAGCAACTGGAGCATTATCACCAAGTTGAGAGCCAGCAACAGATAGCAAACAGCAGTCCTAAATAGCAAACGAAGACTCAAAAATAATAGCAGAAAATGCAATATCCCACAAGGTATTAAACATTCCCAGCAAAAGACTCTTAAGATTTAATGGGGTGGAAGCTGCCATTTTTGAGTCCTTACTACATGCCAGACACTGTGATGTGCACTTTGCAGGCATCATCAACTCTACCTTCACAACACCAGTATGAGGCAGGTCCCATCGTCTCCCATTTTACAGATGCGGCAGAGGCTCAGATGTCAGACAACTACAGGAGGCCCCCCAGCTGTAATGGGCATAACTGGAATTTAAACTTCGGTGGTTTCTACTCTTAAATGATGTGCCCTTTCCAAATACATCAACAGAAAACCAATCACATGGTCATTACCATAAAGAAGCCAAGTAATCTGTTCTTCAACCAGCAGACTTTGCCTTCCAGAGTTTGATTCTGGTTCATTCTGTAGGTGTGAGTCCTAACTAGGACACACCCAGGACACTAAATGTTGCAGTCCTCAGGACTCTGATCTGGGACCTCTCCTCTACCCACAGACCTGTCCTTGGTGCTCTCATCAGTCTCACACTGATATATACAAAAGAAAAAGCCATCTGTATGCTGAGAGCTCTCAATAGAACTCTTGATATGCTCATCCCTGACACCTGCCCACCCCAACGTGACACAGACACAAAACTAGACCTGTCTTTCTCCCCTGTAGGCGGCGAAAAACACAGTCATCCTTGATTCCTCTCCAGGTGACATCTAGCCCATCAGTTAATCCTGTTGGCCCTGTCTTCAAAGTATATCCCAAATCTGACTATTTCTTACCACTTCCATCACTACCAGCTCAATGCGGGCCTCCAATGTCTTTCGTCTGGGCTACTGCAAGAGCCTTCTATTCTAGTTGGTCTCCCTGACTCCACTCCTGCCCCTATTCAGCTCATTCTCCAGAGAGCAACAGAGCAATCTTGGAGAAAACAACAAAGAAAACAGATCATGTCACTCAACCCCTACAACTCTCCAGTGGCTTTCTATTAAAATGGAATTCAAACTTCCACCTATGGCCCCTCCAAACTCTACCTGGTCTAGCGTCTGCTTAGCTCCCTGAATTCAGCTTTTACCATACTGACTTTATTGTCCTTTGAATAAGCCAAGTATGTTTCATGCCAAGCAGGTTCCCTTCTCAGGGCATTTGCACTTACTAATCCCTCTGCATGGAAGGGTCTTCCTTTAACTCTTTACATGGCTTTGCTCTCAGACTCCCTTCAGGTAGTGACTTAAATGTCACCTCCTCTGACCACCTGAGCTAATAGTTCCTTGTCCACTCCCATTATTCTAATTGTATACCCTTCCCTCAGAGCACCGAAAACTTCCTGAAATTTTCTTTATCATAAATTTAGTCTGTATTTGTATACCACATTAAAAAAAAATTTACTGCTATATTCATAAGACATACTACTGAGTAGGTGCTCAATGAATATTTGCAAATATCTGCCTTTCTCCTCAATTAAAATTTAAGTTCCAGGAGAACAGGGACTTACCTAGAATAGCACTTGGCATATAACAGCAAAGGGTCCTAGCAGTCCTATATGGATGAGGCCAAGTCCCATTTACAGGCAACAGAAGAATAGGCACTCCCTTCCTGGAGTGGCCACTGGAACTCATTCTGGAGTAGTTCAAAGTGCCCCATAACCAAGAGCCAGATCATACTCTTGGGGCTTCACACTAGATCTTCTCCATCCAGATGTTCCAAAGCTAGGTGAGAGCTGGTTTAATTATTCAAAATGGAAAAATACAACGTGAGGCAATCTGAGCCTTGGTTTTGGGCAATAAGACAACTGTGTATCTTACCTTCTATCTCTAGATTCCACCTAGGCCCTGCAGAGCTGCATCAAACACGCTCATTTCCCCTAGACATGTTGCACCTTGGATCAATTTCCACAAACACCAAGCTGAGGCTATAGGGATATGGGTCCAAAGGCAAAATAGGTGCTCTGTACATCCTAGTTCTATCCCAAGGAGCTACCTAAATAACGCAAGTACTTGCTCTGAGGCCTGAACAAGGCACATATGTTTAAAAAACATTCATTTAATCCAGTCTGACAGGGAGAAGGGTTTGTATGGGGCCCACAATACCAGGCAGGCTGGACTTGGTCTGGCAGACCCTGCAGGTGTTTTCAGTTAAATGTAATAATCAAATTAGCTGCACAGCACGGTTAACACTGAAATGCAAACCGAGCTTCCTGGGTGATCTCCCCATCTGCCGTTCTCCATGCAAAGTGCAAAGACAGAAGAGCCTTGGCCTGGTAGCAAAGGATCACGCAAAGGCCGGCAGCAGAGGTGCTCACCGCATGCAGAGGTGAACACGGAGGGGGAAGCGGGGGGCAGGTGGGCTTCTGCTCTAGCAGTTTCAAGGGAGTTAGGCTTACCCTACCTAATTTGTTTTGTTGCCCAACTATATAGATCCCCTGTGCACCCCCATCCCTCTACTCCTCTCAAGTTGACTTTGCACTCAGAGGAGGCTAAGCTCTTACTGCTCCCAAGAGAGCATTAAGTGGAAGGAGGGAGGAACTGTTCTTCTGCAGGACTGGTTATAGAAACCAAAGGCAAAGCTAAACTCTGATAAGAGACTTTGATAGTCACAGGACCTATTCCATGGCCATTGTTATTCTTGCCCAGTTCAGCTGGAAATTACCTTTGGGGTCCAAGTTTGCAGAGTGTGAAAAGGAGGTAATGGGCAGAACTGGAGGACTGGCTCCTTGAAACAAAAATGCCATGGAAATTCCACTTGTCCGGTCACTACTGATTCGCTCACAGGGCTCCACCACGACCACCTCTTTCACCAGCCAGCCGCGGACAAAGTTCTCAAGAAGCCCAAAGAGCTCAGATGCTGTAAAAGTTTCTAAAGTTGCTTCTCCAGTTCCTGAGCAAATCAAACCCACCTGTTCTACTTGGCCACAGTAGTACACAGAGCCAGCTTTCAATTATTGATGTTAACGAGAGGGGGGCAATTTTCAATTATCCAGGCTAAGCTGCAACAGACACATCCCTGAAAAATTCTCTCTAAATCCAAATTCTGTCCCTGAGATCCCCTTTTCCCATTGACTGCCATAAAATTCCAGATGGAATATGAGATGAAAAACCAAAGGCAGATCAAACCAAACTTGATTCTCTAGCACTGTCAACCACTGTCCACAGCTGAAGGAAATGAGAGGAAGGACTCAGGTCTGCATGCTGAGAAAAAGCTGAAAATGGAAATTTAAACCCAGCCAGGCCCAGGGTTACAGTGAGGCAAGAGAGACACCTGGGGTGCGAATTTAAGGAGGCTTGTTGAAGGTCATTTGCACCCCAGGTGACTACCTTGCTCACTGGGGTCCCAGCTCTGCTACACATCATCTTGGGGTGTACTGGCTTACTTGACCTGCAGATAAACATTTTTATTGAGTTAACATAAAGGCTGGGTGATGCAGGCCTCTCCCTCCCTCCCTCCCTCCCTCCCTCCCTCCCTCCCTCCCTCCCTTCCTTCCTTCCTTCCTTCCTTCCTTCCTTCCTTCCTTCCTTCCTTCCTTCCTTCCTTCCTTCCCTCCATCCATCTACTTCCCACCCATTCACAGGAGGTAGGAAACAATAGTTGTGTGTTGGTTCACTGCAATGGTATAAAACACATGAGAGGGCATGCACAGACTAACTGGCCTTTTGAGGTCGGCAGCACAAGTGAGAAACAATCAGGGGCTTAAGGGTATTCCTGGCAACCAGGATTAGAGGAGAGATATGCTCAGTCTGCACCCCAGACCAGACCCAGGCCCCAATAGCTAGAGTTCCTTCCCCCATCACTGAGAAGCTACAGAGCAGTGAGTGCTCCTGCCTTAGACCCCTCTGGGTGGTCCAAATGGCCATGCAGACCCAAAGAGAGGCTTCTCTCTACACAGTTTGCCTTTAGAAATTCCTCATACCACTTAGGAATTTCAGGCTTCTTCTCCAAAGAGACTTACAAAGACACTGGAAGGCAAGGTGTTATCATCTTTGCAAGCCAGAAAAGGTGGCTCTCCACAGCCATCGTGACCTATTTAAGCCAGGAGCCCCTGGAGCCCAGGCATCTGCAGTGGGGCCTTATGAGTTATGTCTGCAGCTGCTTGGCCTCTAGGGTGCCAGGCATACTTCATGGAGGCCATGGCACAGGTTAGAAGCCTTGCCGTCTTAGAATAAACACGGCCAGCCAAGGCCCCACTGAGGACAATGAACGGGACAGGTGCTGGGGGTTTCTGTATCAGGTCTCTCTGGGTGGTTCCACATGTCCATAATCCTACGAAGGGATTCACCCCTTTGGTTCTTTGGTTCCTTTTTCCTTCCATGACATTCTAGGCCTCAGTTCCACCACCTCCACTTCAGACTCTGTAGCCTAGCTAGCTTGAAATGTCAAAATAGTCTTGGCCGGTTTTCTCAGTGGTTAGAACACCGGCCCACAGACTGAAGGGTCCTAGGTTCAATTCTGGCCAAGGGCACGTACTTTGGTTGCAGGCTTGATCCCCAGGCCTGGTAGGGGAGAATTCAGGAGGCACCAACTGATGTGTCTCTCTCACATCCATGTTTCTTCTCTTTCTCTCTCTCTGTCTTCTCCCCTTCCTCCCTCTCTCTCTCTCCTCTCTCTCCTCTCTCTCTCTCTCTCTCCTCCCTCCTCTTCTCTCCCTTCCACTCTTTCTGAAAAGCAATGGAAAAAATATCCTCAGATGAAGATTACAAAAAAAAAGTTAAAATAATTTTAACACTTGTTAAAATTCTGACAACTCTTGTTCTAGGTAACTATCATCTTTAACAGGACAATTCTGGTGTCATAATGAAAAGTCACCGACGTAGAACAATGCAGCTTCAAGCTACCAAAGCTTTGTTTTCCATGACCTAACGATGCCCTCCTTTCGTCCTGCCTTCCCAAGCAGTCAGGGCTCCCTCTCAGAGTCCCCACAGCCCTGAGCTCCCACTTGGGCGCCAGCACACAGATCTGCGCTGTAGTTTCCCTGTGGACAGGCCACGCTCCCCTCTAGGTTGTGCGCTCCTCCTGGCAGGGAAGGCATCGTGTTCATCTTCAATACCTGTGTCTAGCGCAGTGTCGGGCATGCTGTAGGCCCTTGATAAATATCTCTTGACTGAGTTAGCACATCTGAACAGGCCTTGGCTGAAAGATAGCCAATGAAAAAGGAGTCTCTAGCACAGAGTTGGCAGACCTGTTCTCTAAAGAATCAGACAGTAAATATTTCAGGCTTTGAGGGCCAAATGGTTTCGCTTGGAGCTTCTCAAGCTGCCAGTGTAACTTGGAGGCTGCCATACACATAAATAATACGTGTGGCTCTGTTCCAATAAAACTTTATGAACACTGAGGAATTTCATATAATTTTCATGTGTCGTGAAATATTATTCTTCCTTTGATTCTATTCCAACTATTTGAAAATGTAAACAACCTTTCTGAGCCTGTGGGCCATACAAAAACCAGCAGCAGGGTTCCCTGCTCTGAGAAGATATGGGCAGAGAGGCAGGTGAAGAAAGCCCCCGATACGGACAGGCTGAAAAAGGCCACGCCGAGGAAGAAAAGGGAGCCGTGTATGGTGGATGGAAAGTCAGTGGGTTCTCACGGTACCTGAAAATAGGATGAAAAGACAATATAGAAACCAAAAAAATGCAATCTTTTATTATTGCTATTTTTTCTTTTCTTTTAAACCAATGCTACCATAACAGTAAAGTTCACATTCGATTAACTAATGGCTAAGGAAGGAAGTGAGAAAAAAACTGGTCTAGTCAAAAGCCACTTAGTAATACTAGTTTGGGGGAAAAACCAAACCTTTTCAGGTTAAAAGTTTTACCACCGTCTTCAGCATTGCTAAAATGCACTCTCCTTTCTCTCTGCTGCCCACTCTCCAGTGGAAATGCAAATGAGCAGAGCAGCAGACAAAAATGGGGGAGCACAAGCAGACAAAAGGAATTCTGTCTCAGAATACCGAAGGATTGACTGTCCTACCCAGTTCGTGCATAAAATCACAGATGTCTTCGAAGTTAAAAGGGGCTCAGAGTCAGAGTCTGCTCCACTCATTAAACATAATTACACCTTTTTAAATAGCACACATGGTCATTTTATAACAATTCAAAAATAAAGAAACCAAGAGAAGAAAACCCAAGCATCTAGTGATAACAGCTAAGATATTGGTGGCTATCCTTTTACCGTTTTCCTTCATTGCAGTGCATGTATATGTCTGTGTGTATGTCTGCAAATGTGCGTGTGTATTTCATATGCATGCTTTTTTTCAGCACAAAACTAATACCCCTTATTTTGTAGATGAAGAAACCTAAGGCCTGGTAAACATGCTCAAGACTGTGCATAAAATGAGTTTGTGAAAACTGAAGATTAGAACCTCTTGCCTATTGGGCCAATGCTCTCTGCTCTCTCCTATCACCTCCTAAGAGAAATAAATAATTAGCATCTTGGATGAGTTAGTGATTGTCCATAGCAGGTGCTCAATAAATTAATACATACAGACATGAATGATGCAACTGGCTGTCACAATTCTTTATCTCGGTTCCACTCTGTCCAAGCCAGCCTCATCGGAGGTATTCCTGATTATCAATAACACCAGAGCATAGTTTTTAACAGGCTGCCGAATCCCAAAGAGCACAGGGATATAGGGAAACAGCCTCTTTTCATAGTAACTGGTATGTAATTTAGAATTCTTCCTACTGAAAGTGCTCACTTTGGGACGTTTTCTTTTGGCTTTATTTTAAAATGGGGCACTATTCTGGGTCCTTGTGGGTTCGTTTATTAGGAATTCATTTTTGGATTTGCCCCATCCCCTCAGGGACAGGATTAGAAGGAACTAAAAGCACCAAGACACCTGCAGACGGTATGCCTTAAGTTTCAATCAAGACCAGACTTAACCAGGACTCACTTTCATGCCAAGAGCCAGGACATGTTGATAGCATAATGAGGAAAGACTAAGCTATGGTTTTGCCAGTGTTCTCTGCTTCACTCACCATCTGTCTATGGCTGGGGAGAACAACCCAGTGAGACAAGCAATTCTGGAAGGGAAACTTGCATCTAGGTGGCATGCAAAGCAGTTCAAGTGGCAGTCCTGGTGAGAAGGGAAGTGTAGGTCTTAAGGAAGCAAAAGGCCAAGGTTATCATTCAGTAGAGAGAACAGGAAAACCTGACCAGCCAGCTAGACTGAGACATGCTTGAAACTGGAAACCCACATTCGCCTGGTGACTTAGGAATAGTGTTTAAATGTGCCCAGATGTGAGGGTTGGTGGAGCAAGCCAGCACCTTCACTGCGTCAAATACCTAACACATGCGATCCTACCAAGAATCAGTCGAGTGCACACCACTACCGCCTCACCAGAGAAGTGGGTGCATCGCCCGAGAGAGGCCATTGCAACTCTCTTTACTCGGAATGTGAACCTGCAGTGGAATCACAAGAGAACAAAGGCGGTGAGAGGTGAAACACTCCAAAGGCAGTGCTCCAAAGGGGCTAGTGAGTTCCCTGGATACTTCCTGCCCTTTATTTCATTCATTACCCAACAAATATTTAGGGAGTGCCTCCTGCCAAAGCACTGTTCTAGGTACTAGGGATAGAGCAGTGTAGTCGTAGACAGAAATCTCTGACCTCATGGAGCTTACATTTCAGTGAGAAGAAAGCAATAAGCAAATTAAGTCAAAGATTTAGGTTAAACGGTGATATGTGGTATGGAAAAAAATTAAGCAACGCTAGTAGGTGGGGAGCACAGGGGCTGGAGGTTGCAGTCTTAGAGCAAGACCTCACTGGGGAGGGGAAAGGAGGGAAGGAGAGGCAGCTTGGGTCTGAGGACAGGGCTGAGTCCTGGGGCACAGCAAATGAGACTGAAAAGGAGCAGCCAGGAGACAGGAGGGAAAACAGGAGAAAGTGGTGCCCCGAAAGCCAAGTAGAGAAGGCACTTCAAGGAGGAGGGAGTGAGAAACTGTGTTAAATACTCCAAAACGATAAGGGAAGGAAAGTCTGAAACGGATTTAGCAACCCCAACAAGAGGCATTTCTGTATTTCAGTGGGGCAGAGAGTGCAGAAGTCCAAGTGCGGTAGGTTCAAAAGGGGACTAGAAGCAGCGACACAGACAACTATTGGAGACTTTCTGCTGAGAAGAGCACAAAGAAATGAGGTGGTATCTAGCAAGGGATGCAAGATTGAGGGGAGTTTTTTTGTTTTGTTGGTTTTTAGTTTTATTTTTAGAGGATCACACCACATGTGCTAATGGGAAAGACTGAACAGAAGTTGTAAAGTTATTGATGGAGGACAGAGAGGGAGAAAGTGTTGGAGCCAAGTCCTTATGGATGCAATTAGGAATCGGTACTCGTGCCCCAGTGAAGGAATGGCCTAGAGGTGGGAGCACTGACTGTTCCTCTATCACACATGGAGGGGAGGCAGAAACATGGGCACAGATGTAGATACCATGGTGGAATGAATATGGCTTGTAGAAGTTCTCTGGATTGCATGCCAATTTTCTCAGTGAAATAGGAAGCAAGATCTGAGACAGTCATCTGGAAGAGTGAATAGTGTAAGGACATGTAGTACATATGTAAGGACCCTTGACATTGCTTTCCAATGTCTCACGGTTCAACTCTACTTTCAATTATGTAACTGACCTAAAATATTTCTAATAAATGCTCTTCTTTTTTTAAAAAAGAAAATCCACAGTTGACTTCTGTTGCTTACAACCAAATATCTAATGTCCCAACTCTTCCTGAGGCTTAGGGTTTCCCCATTTTCTCACTGAAAGTATGACTTTAATAAAACAGTGACCTATTCTATCAAATCCTATGCACCTCCAAGTGTCTAGGAAGACCTGTTTGCATTATACTAGCAAGCCAAACATTTTGGGTTCCTTGACCACCTACTGCACAGAACTGAGAAATAATGATTTACATTTAGAATACCAAATTGGAAACACTAAATTGGTGTGCTCAACCACGTGAAGAGAGACACTTCTATCCATGTGAGAAAGCAGAAAGGACTGATCCAAAATTCAAATTGCCTGAATGTTTCCTCAAACCCTCTCGAGTTAAACCACAAAAGTGTCTACCACGACGGAATGAAGATGCATACACATACAACTTTCCTTTGAGTGAAGGTTAATGTTTCCATACAGACTGCAGTAACTTGAGGAGGGAAATACATGTGGGGAATGAAGGGGTACACTGGAGGCACAGGGGACTGTTTTCACAGGGGATGCTAATGTTTTATCTGAGAAGGCAGTCAAACTGAGTAAGAAAGAAGGAAAGTCAGACTCTCCCACAAAGAGAAACATTTTGAAGATCACAAAGATGAGTGGAAATTTCCAGACCGTGCAGACTAAGATGAGTCTTCATGATATAACGTGTCGTCCCCCTCCAGGAAATTAGAGTTATTAAACTGCAGCAAAGACAGCTGCTTCTGAGATGAAATCAGCCTTGTGACACCAAGAAGCAGGAGGGTGAGTAGCTGCTAGTTCCCCAAGGAGACCAGCCCCCCAAAGCTTGTGCTTTTAAACAGGTGCACTGCTCCAGGGGCAGCTGAACCTCGAGGTGCCCTGAATGCTCACGCGGGTTGGTGTAAGGTATGACCTGGGAGCAGATCTCAGGGGCTCTTTCTCCCAGCTGACCCTGTGTTGGCTCAACCTTTGCTAAAATGGGTGAGATAGATGCTTAGCCCTCTGGGCCAAACACACACACAAACTGCCAAGAACACAAAAAACGAAGCAAAAATAAACACATGCACACAGAAAAATCTCCCAAGTGGATAAGAGCTGTGCGTGCTATGTGTTTAGCATCCAGCCCTAAGGGTTTCGCTTGCCCATAACAGAACTGTAAAGAAAGCCCCAACCCGTCAGTAAGAATGATTGTTTCGGTTTAATCGTTTGAACAAGTCCCCCGTCTCCCCTCACCTTCAGGCACAGCTCCACAATCCTCCTTCCCCCATCCCCTGAATTCTCAAACAGATTGTGAAAGTTTACATTTATGGAGGGTGTACGGCGTGCCAGACACTCTTCGCAGATCTTTCTGTGGATTAATTAAATCCTCACGGCAACTCATTATATTGTCTTCAGGTTTCCCAGGAAGAAGAGAGTGAGGTAAAGGCTTCTATGATACTGCTTTACTGTGGAGTTTTCAGGGGAATGAAGCAGAGAAGCTCCCCACTGCCTGCTCCAAGGACCAACACTGGCTCAATCTATTGAGACCACCGTGCAAGAGGCTAATGACCGCTGTTTAGGATGCCCAGCTTCGACCTCCCACTAGTCAAAGGCTGCCCTTTGGAGTTTTTTCAATGTCCCCTTGCTTCCAGGCTGTACGTGTGTGGATAGCACTTGGTGTGACGTGGAAAGTGTGTGGGATGGGCACAAGGTCATAAGCCATCAGGCCGCACCTATGTGAAGTGAGTCGGAGGAGATAAAACCAGTCCCTGCAGTCAGCGGTGGCTGAAACACACAGAGAAGCCAAGAAAATCCGATGTGCTAATTTAAAAGTTTCTGATACAATGATTATATCTCCTTTATCAAAGGAGGAAACGGGCACAGAGAAGTGAAGTAATTCATGCAAGTTTCAGAAACGGCGAGAGCAAAACCAGGCAGCCTGGCTCCAGAACGTTAACCACTCTGCTCTCAGGCCCTGCACATGGACTGCAACTGCCCTGAAGGCTGCCCGCTGCGTCGCTGAAGCGCCACACTCGAGCCCAGCAGTGTGGAGCAGGGGCTGGGAAAGCAGTCAGTGTGAAAACATAAGTATCGCAGATAATGCTTGCCAGTCAATGAAAGGAGAATGCAGGGAGAGCTTCCGCGTCCAAAACAGTGTGAATGTTAGAATCAGTTTGAAACTGCTGCTCAGCCAAAAAGAGAGACCGTTTTATGAAACCACTGCTGGGGCCAATGCATAAGAAATCTGGCTTACCAGAGAAGAAATGAATTAGAGACTAAAAACGCAGTAGAAAGGATCAATGGAACCAAGAGCTGGTTATTGGAAAAGCCAAACAAAATCAACAAACTTTTAGCTAAACTCACCAAGAAAAAGAGAGGACTCAAATAAAATCAGAAAGAGAGAGGGAGGGAGGGGGGGGGAGGGAGAGAGAGAGAGGGAGAGAGAGAGAGAGAGAGAGGAGAGAAAGAGCGAGCGAGCCCTGGCCAGGTGGCTCAATGGTTAGAGCGCCCTCCTGTACACCAAACGGTTGTGGGTTCAATCCCCAGTTGGGGCTCATACAGGAGGCAACTGATCAATGTTTCTCTATCTCTAAAAATCAATAAAAAACATATCCTTGGGCGAAGATTAGCGAAGAAGAGAAAAAGAAATCTGGCTCTGCTAAGGGTTGGCACAGGGAACTAAGCCGCGGTCATGTCTGTTAATGCTCTGGCTTTTATAATATCCTGAATAAATGGCGGCAGCTGCACAGAAAGGAAAGGACAGCATCCCCCTCTTCACTCGTCCCTGCGTCCGAGAGGGAACCCAATGGGTGGTTCCTTGGGCTCAGAAGAGGAAGAGGCGCATCAGAAAACAGAAAAGTCACTGAAAAAAATTAACCCAAACTGAGTGGAACAACAAAACAAACAAGAGACCCAAATCAAAGGAGCTCTAAGGCTGCTGAGCACTAACAGCGTGAAGCCAAGCGTTTCCCCTTTCCGAATGGGCGTTTCTTATGATGTGAGAGATTTAGTTCCTTGAATTCAGAAATTTCATTGATTTACTTTTGTTAAAGCAAAAAAATTTAAAGTGAACTTGAACCTTTCCTTCCCCTAATCCTGAGGTTGGAAGGCCACAGAACAAATTCCTGGGTTGAAAGTAAGGGATTCTTCTATATTTCCATTAATTTAAAGTGCTAAGTTGCCTGTTTGCTCTAAAATATGTGATTGTCCTCTTTGCAGTGTCCCTTTAAATAGATTTTCCTTTGGCTCTGCCAAAAATAGCTAGAGAAAGTCCTTTGAGAATCCCATTCTTAGTCTTAAAAAAAAAAAAAAAATACACTCTCCTCCCCATCCCATACACATAAACAGGCTTGGTAGCAGCGTCTCCCACTTGTTCCAGAGACCTGCAATCTGTATAAGTAATAAATCTTTCAAGAGAAAAAGAGCCGGTCAGGGAAGTAATTCTCCCAGCCAATTTCTGCGTATTGTTTGTATAACCATCAAATATCGAGCCCCTTTTGTGATTAGCAAATAGGTCAGGGACTGAAACCCAAATGCCTACACCATGGCCAGGTGGGTAGGGGGCATGAAAGAAGTGGGCTGGGCACAAGAGACAAAGGGGACTATTTAGGAACTGCTGAAGGCATGCCCAGTAGTGTGGGGTGTGGCCTCTATTTAGTTCCAGCCAACTGTTAGCAAGAAGCTCCAATTTTCTTTTTCCCCCCAAGTAAAATTAACTACCCATTACAAATGCTGGAAACCTGTCCAAATTTTAAAAACAGCAATGTGTGAAACAACAATACCAAACAGAACACCTGCGTGGGCTGCTCTAGCTTAAAGGCCCTTGTTTGCATCCTCTAGGTAAGAACAGATAAAAGAAGACAGCCGGCCTGTCCCCTGGGAGCTCATGACCCAGTAGAAGTGAGAAGATAGGCTCCGGGTAAAGTGCCCTGAATAGTGGGGTGTGATCCATGCAAAACGGGGAGAGTAAGCAAAGGCCACGGGAGTTCAGGAAAGTGAGGGGACAACAGAGGCAGGAAGGGTTCTTGCAGGCAGTGCCACTTAAGCTGAGGCTAAAGAATCAGGCCGATTCTGGCTGCAGAGGCTGGAGAGAGATCATTCCAGACAGAAGAAAATGAGCTGCTAAGGGCAAGAAGGGGGAGCAGGAAAGATGGTGTCTGAGAAATGGTCAAGGGACTATCATGCTTCTACCCAACTAATATTAATGAGTGCCCACTGTGTGCCACACAGTGGGGATGCGATGGTGATCATGAGGGACACAGGACAAAGTTGCAGAGTCAGGAGGGGCCCAGTCCAGTCCAGGCCCTGGAGGCCATATCCAGAGTTTTATCTTAAGAGTGATGGGAAAGCTGCCTTTGAAGTTTTTTAAGCAAGGGAATCACATGTTGAGATTTGCAGCGCTCCAAGTTCCTGGTTCCCGGCTGCAGAGCATGCTTTCTGCCGACTGGAAGGCAGCCAGAGCTCCACCAGCCAGAGCAAGCCGGGAGGGAGGGAGCCTTTGCAAGCAGTCTGGAAAAGAGATGACAGCTTGGACTAAAGGGGACTGATGGAGATGGAGAAAAGTGGCTGGATCTGAGAGATAGCCAAGGGTTAAAATCACCAAAACCATCAGCTCAGGGTAGGAGACGGTGAGGCAGAAGCCAAAGGGGGCTGGAGAACGTGGTCAACGCGGCTCTGTGGGGCTACGAGGCCACCCCGCCAGTGGGCCAGCAGCCACGCGATTCTGCACGGGCAGCAGCGGGAGTCCAGAGGTTACTAGAGAGAAGAAAGGTTCAGGAGCCAGGGAGTATGGCCGAGGGAAGGCTGCCAGAAAAGCTCACAGCTTTCCATCTCAGAAAGCCATCATCTCAAAAGCACTGCTTTCTTTCAAATGTGCTCTGCAAAATTCCACAGCTATTTTGCTTGGACTAATCTTGATGGCAAGGAAATAAGTAGCTCTTCTCATGTGTTCAACAGTTCTTCACCGAGCTGTCTCATCCTCTAGACGTGGGGCAGAAGAAGAAGGGATACTAGAATATCTACAGGATATGTGTTAATGCCAAGTATTCACGCCAGCATCCTTTTATTTTGACCCTTCCTTAAGAACTTCTTCAAGGAATGCTAGTTAACCACCAGGGTCCATCCTCCTCGGTGCCAAGGCCTAGCAATGATTTTCTTTATAACCACAGGCATTTATCCATGAACCCAATTCACTCTGCTTCTAGATCACTGAGGAAATACGAATACATCCTTCTTGATTTGCAGGAATGCCTGGAACTACTCAGACTCCAGTCACAAGAAGGAGAAAACAGCCAAGGCACTATGTGCTCAACCCTCGATAACCTGTGCCGATGGAGTCTACCTACAGGGTGGGAAAAGAGTAGGTTTACAGTTGTACATATGGAAAATAATACAATCACTAACAAATAATAATACACGAATAAACTCTGTGCTTTGCATACTCGCAACTATAAACCTACTTTTGCCCGCCCCACCCTGTGTTTTGATAAGGCCTCACTTGTCTGCCAAGCATTTGCCCCACAATATCCCTTCACGATCGCTGCAATCTACAGGAGTTTGCCCGTTTTGGAAGGCACACGTGTACAAGAAAATCCAAATAAGCATCAGACAACTGGGCAACGAAATAGCAAGGAACCAGTAAGCATCCCCGGGACGAAGGCTGACTTTGCCCTTCACCTCTCTCACCCTTCCCTCCCCGAATCCTGGGGCGTTAGTACATACTGTACCCACGCTGCAGATGCACTCATCTCCCTTCCCAAACTGGCCTTTTTATTCTATATGTCTTGACTGAGTTAGCATGCCATGCGAGGACCATTCGATAGACTTAATGCTCTCTATTAAACGTTCTTTTACCAAGATCTCCTGCAGTAGGCACTGGGGGCTGACTACTCACACCTCTACTTGTATAGCGGTATCTACGCCTCTCGCAAGTGGCCCAGGTAAATCCTGCTTGCTGTAAAATATCACGGTGGTCCCATTTCCCTTGCTGGTGATTGCATCAAACCAGTGAGATGTTATGGGAAGTCTGTGGGAGAACTTCTGGGAAAAGTATCATCAGAGGTCTTAAAAAAAGACTCAAAGAAGAAATACGTAATGTCTTTTCTGCCTCTGGACAACCACTAATGTGGCAAGGATGCAATGCAATATCTTATGACCCTGAGAAGATCTAGCCAACACAATGAGGCTGGCTGTGAGTAGGGCCATGGAAATAACCAGAGTACTTCATGAATGGAGAAATTACCCAGCCCTCAGGGCTGATTTTGTGTAATAAGATGAGAGATTTCCTTATTGTTTAAGTTATTTTGAAGTGGGTTTTCTGTTTCTTGCAGCCCAAAAGCCTCCTAAATGATACAATACCTCTTTGGGGAAGGAAGAAAAGAGCTTAGCCTCTCCAACAACACCCTAGCAACAAAAGAGTAGTTGCTTCAAAAAGGAAAAGAGACTAAGATTTATTTCTCAATATGTGTCTTGGGAAAACCAGCTGTGAAAAGGTATTTTTAATGGCCACTCCTGATGTATGGAGAGCCTTTTGAAATCCTCCCACACAGCACGAACACTGTAATAAAGTTATAATGAGCCACTACGAATGGTATGTGTGGGGATATACAACATACTTGGAGTCATCATAGCATGTAAACACCAGGGAACTACCATGAAATTGGTCTTTATTACTCATCTACTCTGATTTCCTTCCACAGTTATAGGACCAGGAAGTGTTTTCTCCCCCACACTTGATGAAAACACGGAATCACATGCTTGTAAGAGAACTCAGAAAACAAGCTCAAAGAGGTTGAATGGTCTCCACAAGGTCCCATAGCTATCTGGGGGCAATTTTCTTTATTAATAAAAATGCTTTATGTTTGATTTCAAAACAGAGTCATTTGCTGAACACTCAATTTAATGCAAAGTCCAACTGTAAAGACATGGGAAATCAAAACTGGATGCTTTTAGTAATTTAATTATGAAAAGAAAGTCTCCTTTTTGAACTCACTGCTTTGAGCCTCCACTTCCTAGCTCTAAACCTCCTAAATCCCAATCTATTCCTCTCAATACCATTTCTCTCTCCCGGAAAACCCCTGCACAACTAGGTCTGTGGTTCTCAAAAGACTGCATCCTAATGACCTGGGAAATAAACCAACAATGGAGATTCCCAGGCAGAGTCTGATTTAGCCGACCAGGGGTGGAGCCCAGCAATGCCAGTGTGAACTAGCACCCCAGATGAGTCTGTGCTTTGAGGCACATGACCCCAGACTGCATACTAGAGTCCAAATAGAAAATATCTAATTATCAGAGTAGATCTGAGCTGGAACAACAAAAATATGTGCATAGTTGCCTATAATTTTCATGTTCTCTCTGAGGTCTGAAACCAACCCAAGAGCTCCGTGATTTGGATGTGCCGTGGTAATCATATTTGCTTGGAGGTTTGAAGTTTCTATGCCTTCCCCCTTAAGACTGTTCCCCGCCCCCCACGAACGCATTCCTACTTGGGATTAAATCTAAAATGTCTTCATTCTCCCTCCACAGCTAAAGGAAACCAATTTTGGAAAGTGTTTCAAAACAGTACTTTAGAAAAATACACAATACAAAATGTCTTCTCTTTGAACCAGTCGCCTGTGATGCGCAGGGCAAGCACAGCAGGTAATGAGAGAAGTAAACACTGGATTTTCCAGCAGAACCAGCCCTGAAATCAAAACTTAGGAAGGAAGCTGACCGTTAAGTAAGTGGACCAGAGTAACAATAGCTCAGGCATATCCTAGGGTAAGTCTGAACCTGAGAAAACTGGAATGAAATAGACAAACCAACCCCTTGGCCCAAGCTAACTTCCCCTGACTGCTTTATTTTAAAACAGGACAGTGCTGTAAATGAGCATATAGGGTTTAAGTGGAATCTTAGAACTCCACTGGGTGCCAAAGACCTAAATGCATACTCCTTACCAGATTCAGCAGTGCTCATTTGTACCCATCTTCTCCAAGACAGTCTAGATCTAGAGGCTCCAAAGACCGAGCACACAGCATGCTGAGAACTTGAGTCTGTGTGTTCTAACACCAGCTCTGACAGACTCATGTTACAGGCTGGAGAGCTTGACTATTGGTAGATTTCCTAATGGTTAAATGAACAAAGAAATGCCATAGTATCTCATAGAACCTCAAAGAAAATCTACATTAAGTATCAAAGACAATGTGTAATGCTCCAGAAATGCTATAAAACTAATAACGCCAGCAACAAAATTGGAAGGCCAAAAGTCAAGGTCACAGTTGTAACTTGCATATGCCAGTTGTAGGACTCCTTGGGTTGGAGAAAAGGATGGGCTGAATTGAAAGGGGTTGGGAGAGCAGAGAGTGGAACGGGAGGGAGAACGTGAACCATCCACCTGGGCAGCTCAACTGTTCAAAATACACCTTAGGGTTTTCTGTCATTTTTTTCTTTAAAGATTCCTAACAATCCTCAGGGTATTTTAAAAATGGAAAAATTCAGTAATGGCTCTACTGGATCACCATTTACTCTTGGTCTCTCTCAGTGCAACTAAGATCTCATCACAAATGCTTTCAGCTGGTTCCTAAATTGTCTCCTCCAGCTCCTGCCAGCAGGCTTGGAGACCTCCCTAAGACCCAGTGACCATAGAGTAGTTAGGAGCATCCCCACACAGGGTTGGCTGAGTATGTACCTGGAACTTCCTCTGTTTTGGTGCAGGCCCTTCAAGTGCACAAAGGTTTGCAACTAAGATCTAAACCAGCTTATCTGTTTAACAAATGCCTGGCCTGGATTGTATGGAACAGGCACCTCGGAGCATCTGAAGTTACTTTTTAAAGCCCAGTTCCCATTATTTTAAACACGGATCATCAGGATTCTTTTGGGGCCATTCTCCTTGCAAACTTGCATATTCTCTGCTTTGCTCTGTTTTTGAACATAAATAAATTGCCCCAATTTCACCGTGGGGGTCAGGGACCCCACATCAACAAACAATTCTCAGGATACTAGCAAGGTATCCAAGAATTCAACTCAATTCTGACACTGTTTACATGCAGATAGCATCAGATTCCACAAGACTGCCCCCCACCCCAACACACACACACACACACACACACACACACACACACACACACACACACACACACTTCAGATGCCAGATGCAACCCCAGGGCACAAGCCCAGGTTACCTGTGCTTTTTCTTTTCTTTTTTTAAAAATAGATCTTTATTGATTTCAGACAGAGAGTATGGGAGAGGGAGAAAGAGGACTAAAACATCAATGATGAGAGAGTCAGCACTGATAGGCTGCCTCCTGCACGACGCCCCAACTGGGGATCGAGCCCACAACCAGAGTATGTGCCCTGACCGGGAATTGAACTGCAATCTCCTGGATCCTAGGTCAATGTTCAGGCGCTGAGCAATGCCCGGCCGGGCTACCTGTGCTCTTGAACTGGGCACTGACTGGAGGTTCCAACAACCCCTTTCAACTCAGAATGCCAATCCCAAATCCAGGTTGTCACCTCTACTTTTGACCCACTGGCTATATATCAGAAGTTCCCACAATACCCTCCTTGGGTTCTACTAATTTTCTAGAAAGGCTCACAGCACTCAGAGAAACATGCTACTTACTAGATCACTGGTTTATTTTAAAAGGACAGAATTCAGGAACAGCCAGGTGGAAGAGATGCAGAGGGCAAGGTATGTGGGAAGGAGTGCAGAGCTTCCAAGCCCTCTTCAGGGCACCACGCCCCCAGCGTCTCCATGTGTTCACCAACCCCGAAGCTCTCTGAAACCATCCTCTTGGGATTTTATGGAGTTTTCTTTACACAGTCACAGCATTGGCCATTGGCAACTGATTCAACTTCCAGCCTCTCTCCCCTCCCCACAGGTTGTGAGTGGGGTGGGGGATGCAGGACTGAAACTTCCATCCCTCTAATCACATGGTTGGTTCCATTGGCAACCAGCCCCCTTCCTTAGGCGCTTTCCAAAAGTCACGTCATTAACATAACAAAAGACACCTTTTCAATGTCAACACTTAGGAAATTCCAAGGGTTGGGGAGATGTGAGCCAGGAATTGTGGATTAAGACCAAATATATATCAGAAATACATTTTGGTCACCTTAATGGCCAAATACATATTTCTTATAAACCATAGTATTGCAATACAGTTCTGATACTGCATGGCAAGGAAAACATTTGACCAATAATAGAGCAACCTTTGACTACCCAATTGCTTCTCACCACATGCAAATCATTTCTTGTTTCTTCAAGCTTAGACCTGTGGGAGTCTTTATGGTAACATATATACTCTCTCTCCAAAAGGGATTATCAAGTGCTTGGTATAAATATGAAAACAAACCATCATAATCTCCCTCAGCAAAGTATCAACTTATACCAAAAACATGACTTAAGGTCATGAACAATTGTGGGAAAGGGCCAAATTTACAACACATCAGTTCAAAGAACACAGGACTTAACAATTTAGGTTAACTGGTAGACTCTGTCTTGTCTTATGCTCCAGTCTCCAGTCAAGAACACTCATAAAAATCAATGGAAGGTTAGAACATACACACATGCAGTAACTGATACAACAAGGAAAGGCAACAAGGCCATTCTGAAAAAGATCAAGCAACAGTCAACACACGGAAATCCAAAACCATTCCAAGAGTATAAATATTCCTAGCCGGAAAATCAAGCCCCCACTGAATGCTTTGATTATCTCAAAGGGCAAGTGGGCATTTGCCAAAGATAATTCCCTTATTCTCTATACTTCTTCAAAGGCTTTAATACATGTGAATTCATTTTTATTTTTATTTTTTGGTAAATATATCTTTATTGATTTCAGAGAGAAAGGGAGAGGGGGAGAGAGAGATAGAAACATCAATGATGAGAGAGTCATTGATCGGCTGCAGCCCGCAACCCGGGCATGTGTCCCAACAGGGAATCGAACCCCGATCTCCCGGGTCCTAGGTCGACGCTCAACTGCTGAGCCACACCCGGCTGGGCTACGTGTCACTTTAAAAATCACTGACACTGTAGATAAAAGGGAGCCTACTAGCCATATTTGACAAATGAAGAAATCAGGAATTAAGAAGTCACTGGTTGTCCAGGGCTGGTTAAGTGGCTTGTTAAGAACAGAGTCAACTCTTGCCCCGATGGTGAGGCTCAGTGGTTGAGCGTCGCCTATGAACCAGGAGGTCATGGTGCGATACCCCATCAGGGCACACACCCAGGTTGCAGGCTCGGGTTTAGTCCCCAGTAAGGGGTGGGCAGGAGGCGCCCAATCAATGACCGTCTCTCATCATTGATGTTTCTATCTCTTGCTCCCTCTTCCTGAAATAGAAAACAAACAAAACAAAACAAAACATGTCTCCCCCCCCGACAAAAGAACAGAGTCAACTCTAGAATCTAAGCCTTTTTACTTCAAACCTAAGGTCTGTAAACCCACAACATATTCCTGTTCGCCTGTGATCGGCACAAGAACATGTAACTCCTAAAAATTCTGCTTGGTGACCTGGTATCATGGATGACATACTTGTTTGCCCTTGGTCCTCACAAGAGCAAAGCCCTGCCCTGAAAACTCTGTCTGGTGGCCTGGTTCATGGGACACTTCCTGGCCCACTTTCAAAGACCATCTGGCACTGGCTGTTGTTATCCACTGCAGTTAACATTTCACACATTTCTTTCCTAAGCGTCTAGCATACCTGATGCAATAGTGGGGGAGGCAAACATAAGCAGAACTGAGACCAGCTTTAGTGCTAAGATAAGAACTTTCTAGGGCTGAGAAAAGAGCCAGCAATCAGTCATAAACCTACTTTGCCAAATGGTTCATGAGCAGCTGTAACATCTGCCTGTTTTTCTCCGGAAGCCGATGAACAAGGCTGTGGATTTCAGAGACCCGAGACTCCTGATTCTCCAGCTCTGCAAAAGTAGGAGGGAGGTAACACTTGATCAGTGTCGCAGCTAAATCAGTTTGCAAGACAGAAATCAAAGGAAGACAAAGGTTGGGCACTGACACACTGAGGATCTCTCAAAGGGTTAAGATCCTGCTCTGTGTCCTCATGATGAGGATCTACAAGTGCTTTTAATGGTGTTTTCTGTACCAGAGTTCACTGAAAAAAATGGCCGTCAGAAAAATCAGGCCAAAACGCTGACGTGATAAAATGGAGCCAGTCAGCTGCACACTTGGAGCAGGGACAAGCTGGGAGCAGCTGACTCCCTGGAGGGACAGCTTCGTTTCAAGGAAAGAAGGAACTTCATGCGCTTGGTAAGTGGTAAACACATTGCACATGAACAACATTGCAAGGGTCTCAAATATCAAAATAGCACCTAACACAGCATCAGAGAAACCAAAGGAAATGTCCAGTTATTCTCAAACCACATGTGACAGCCAGCGTGGTACACAAGAAAGAAATGGCACGTATGCGTGTGAATCTTGCTGTCAACCTGTAACCTAAATCATGGCCTGCCGTATTCTCTTGGTTGAACTTGGGCAAGTGGCTCCAGTTCTCTGGGAAGCAGAAGAATGGTACTCACTGAACCTATTTATAGGACTGATGTGAGGTTTAATTAGAGAATGGTTGCTATGGGTTTGGAATTTCTCTGAGAAAAAAATCACATAAACACTATCTTCACTCCTAGCTTTCTCCCATGCCTTTCTCCTCCCTGTCTGAAGGGGGAAACTATGAGTAGCTAAGGCCACCAGAACACTAGTTGCTACTAAATTAGGCCAGTAGCAGCTACCACGGTAAACAAACTCTGAAGGCTCAAAGGAAGAGGGGAGAGGCACAGGCTATGGGCATAATAGCCTTGGGGTTTCATGCCAGATTTCAATCTAATAGAGAATCTTACTGCCCCACAGGAGGCCTGCCCCACGTAGACAGATTCCAGTACACTTCGGGTAGCTTGCACCTAATCCCTATGTATTTTAATACCAGTTATATGACGCCAGGGACCTGGATGATACGGATGAAGAATGACCAGAGGCTGAAGTGGAGGTCAGGACAGAACGCGGACTGGGAAGTTACACGGATGGTGCTGCTCTCAGGGAAACACTCCCAAAGCTCTATTTAGGTAACGTGCAAAGTTTGATTCATTCTGCAAAATGCTGCTCAAGGGCTAGGGAAAACCCAAGGAGTCAGAACTCCAATAATCATAATTAGAAGGGTAAACCCCCTCTTCTCTCCTCTCCCCACCCCAAAACCACTCTTGGGAAGTTTCTCTCCTCTGCTGTACACTCAGCCCAGTAGCGAGGCCCTCGGCAATCCCGACTTGGTTTCGTTTTCAATTCTGGGTTGAACTCCTGAGTGTGTGCCTGGGTTAGATAATATTTATTTTGGAATATTGACTGTTCTTTGAAATAGAAAAATCTATTCCCTTCCCCTTAAAACTGTGACAAAAAGAAAACTTACTTGCTGCCTTGATGAAACTTCTTTGAAACTGGTACATCATGAGTGGTCCTGGAAGCATTCTGGAATAAAAGGTTATGTACTAGTTAGCTTCATCAAAACAGTCATATTCTCTCTAACTAGCAGTCTGGAGGCTGCCAAACTGTATTACATCTCTCAAGACAAAGATCACAGGGAAACAAGAGCAACTCAGCTTAGTCCAATTTAGAGTTTCCCTTTTGCAAGGCTCTGAGATTTTCCCTGAGATTTTCATTCTCTCTCCTTTTTAAGGGAATGGATACAACTGTTTCGTAGTCACAACTTCAAAAGTACTGATGCAAAAGTCTAGCACAAACGAAGAGATTTCCTTTCAGTCAGTGACTCATCCATCAACAAGAGCATTTTAAAATATGCCTGAGAAACAGGCAACTAGCTAAACATCTGCAAAAATCTGTATTTAACTCTCATCTTCCCAGCACCTTGTTATTATAATCAATTCATCCATAAATGCCACAGAGACTTTTTGTAGGTGTTTGTGTGGCAAATTCACTGTGGAGTTCTGCTCAGGAATGCCAAAGGGCTAGAACCCCTAACACGAGACATGAAGCAATCGAATTTTGCCTGCTAATTTCTGAAAATATGTTTTTTACTTACTGCTTATTAGCAAATCACTACCAACATGTAAAAAGTGCTAAATGCAAACCTCTACAATATGGTTTTGTGTAAACTACAGTGGCAGCACTGAGGATATGAGTATGTAATGAATATGTTAAACTGTAAACTTGAGGTTTTGCTGCTAGTCCAAATAATAAGCTTCTCAACAGACTATACATTGGCTCAGGTTTTATTTTATTCTCATCGAATCGCCTAATTCAATCTGTAGTCATCATTTGCATTACATCTTATCCTTGACTTCAAGATCCTTCCATCAATTCCCCAAAAGCAAAAAAAACAACAAAACCCGGCACCCCCAATTCCTTTTCTGTGGCTTTCCTCCTTTGAGTCTGAGCCAAGGGGATCTTCACGACAGCTGTACAAATGCTTATGCAATCTATGACGACAGTCCTTGTTTAGGACTAGACACCCCACCTTCCTGTGTAAGAACTACAATATGCCCGCCCTTCAAGTCCAGCATAAACTTCAATCTATTCCTGAAACTGAGACTCGGGCAGCTAGTCAATCACCCATTCCCTTAATAAACGAGGGAGGAGTAGAGAGGTAGCAGTAATACTTCATATATTACTACAGGAAAATAGTCTCTTCCCCAATAAAGTGATATTTTCCAATCTAAGCTGAAGGAGTGAACAAGGAGTTCCATTAAGTTCTCATTTTTAAGGATCAATGTCAGGAACATATTCAATCTGCAATGCACAAGTCTGTGGAAATACACAGGGTATGGAATCTTGTATTTGCAAAAGAATGAGATGAGATTCTTATTTTCTTAATAGAGTATCCAGGGATTTCAGGAAATACTATATTTTAGGTTCTGTTAAAGGCTGTTAGAGTAGCTTCTCATAAAAAACAAAGCTTCCTAAATCACCCCTGGCACTACTGCACAATGGCAACCCATCAACTATGGATGATTTACAATCGGATTGACCAGCTGAGCTAACTGCACCCACACATAAGCTATTTCCACATCTCAGACACCCACCCAACAGCTCTCTGGAGGCTGAAAATAAAAGTGCTTTCTTCCTGATGGCCTGATAACAAGCTGGCGCTCTGCCCTGCTCATGGAAAGTCCCTACCTCAGGTAGGTCTTCAGAGCACTGGTGATGGTCTTGATCTCCCACTCCGCGCAGATATCTGTTTCTGTTTCGGAAGCTGTTTTGGGGTCTAAAACGAAGAAACAACAATGTGTGAAGCAGCGCAGAACATACAGCTAAAAAACAAGCACACATGAAAGCATTCAGCCTCACTACTAACCAAAGAAATCCAAATTAAAACAAAATGACACCTATTTTTTACCTAATGGGTTAGGAAAATGTTTAAAAATCTAAATGTCTATTGCTGGCAAGAATGCAGTGAAAACATTCCTCTTGTAATCTGCTGGAGGCAGTAGAAATAAATGCAGCCGTTTTGAAAAGCAATTTGGCAACAGGTATCAAGAGTCATAAAAATGTTTATGTCCTTTGAACTGGTAATCCCACTTCACACAATCTATCTTTAGGAAATAAGATAAGACATGAGAAAAGTTAAATACCCACAAAATGTTTAGCACACACTATTCTTTTTTAACAGTAGAAAAAAATGTAAAAAGAAAGAACCAAAAGATCCAATAATAGAAAAATGATTAAGTTAATTAAGGTAGACCTACTTAAAGGAATATTATGTTGCTTTTCCATGATCATGACGGCATCGAGCAATATGGAAAATGCCTGGATTATCAGGTAATAAACACAAACACTTCAGGCCAGAAGGGAATGGCATGAAGTTCTCAAAGTAATGAACAGCAAGAACCCAAAATCAAGACTGCTCTATCCCACAAGGCTATCATTTAAAATTGAAGGTGAAATAAAGAGCTTCCCAGACAAAAGAAAGCTAAAGGAGTTCAGTACCATCAAACCAGCATTGCAAGAAATGTGAGAAGGACTGCTTTAAGAAGTAGAAGAAATATAGAGAGTAAGGCACATCGACATAAAGGGGAAAAATGGCATTAAGCAAGTACATATCAATAATAACTTTAAATGTAAACAGATTAAATGCTCCGATCAAAGGGCATAGGGTAGCTGAGTGGAAAAGAAAACGTGACCCATATATATGCTGTCTACAAGAGACCCACCTCAGAACAAAGGATTCACAAAGGCTGAAAGTGAAGGGGTGAAAAAAAATATTCCATGCAAATGGAAATGAAAAAAAAAAAAAGCTGGAGTAGCAGTACTTATTTCTGACAAAATAGACTTCAAAATAAAGACCATAACAAGAGATAAAGAAGGTTACTACATAATACTAAAGGGATCGATCCAACAGGAGGAAATAACCCTTATAAATATATATGCTCCCAGTATAGGAGCACCTAAATATGCGTGCGTGTGTGTGTGTGTGTGTGTGTGTGTGTGTATAAAGGTGTACTTTAAGGGTGAGATCGACAGCAACACAATCACACTGGGGGACTTTAACACCCCACTGTCACCACTGGATAGATCATCCAGACAAAAGATCAACAAGGAAACGGAGACCTTAAATGACATATTAGATCAGATGGATTTAATTGATATTACAGAACGTTTCATCCCAAAGCAGCAGAATATACATTCTTCTCAAGTGCACATGGGAAATTCCCAAAAACAGACCACATGTTAGACCATAAAGCAAGTCTCTACAAGTTCAAGAAGACTGAAATCATATCAAACATCTTCCCAGATAACAATGGCATGAAACTAGAAATCAACCACTATAAAAAAACTCAAAAATATTCAAACACATGGAGGCTACATAGCATGTTATTAAACAATGAATGGGTTACCAATGAGATCAAGGAAGAAATCAAAAACTTCCTGGAAAAAAACAAAAATGAACAGACAACAACCCAAAATCTATGGGACACAGCAAAAGCAGTCCTGAGAGGAAAGTTCATGGCATTACAGGCATACCTTAAGAAACAAGAAAAAGCTCTATAAACCATCTAACACAATAACTAAAAGAATTAGAAAGAGAAGAGCAAGAAAATCCCCAAGGAAACAGAAGGAAGGAAATAATCAAGATCAGAGCAGAAATTAATGACATAGAATCTGAAAAAACAATACCAAAAATCAATGAAACCAAGAGCTGGTTCTTTAAAAAGATAAATAAATTTGATGCACCTTTAGCCATACCAGAAAACAAAGAGAGAGGACCCAAATAAATTAAACCAGAAATGAAAGAAGTGATATAACAACTGACCCAAGAGAAATACAAAGGATTGTAAGAAAATACTATGAACAACTAAATGCCAACAAACTGGACAACCTGGGTGAAATGGACAAATTCCTAGAAGCATACAATCTTCCAAAGCTAAATCAAGAAGAGGCAGAAAACCTGAATAGGCCAATAACAACTAATGAAATTGAAGCAGTAATCAAAACACTCCCAGCAAACAAAAGTCCTGGACCAGATGGATTTACAGGTGAGTTTTAACAAACATTCAAAGAAGAATTAACACATTTTCTCCTCAAATTGTTCCAGAAAAATCAAGGGGAGGGAAGATTCCCAAGCTCTTTTCACGAGGCCAACATTATTTGAATCCCAAAACCAGATAAAGACACTACAAAGAAAGAAAGTTATAGGCCAATATCCCAGAAGAACATAGATGTTAAAATCCTCAACAAAATATTAGCAAACAGGATCCAGCAATACATTAAAAAGATCATACACCATGACCAAGTGGGATTTATTCTGGGGATGCAAGGCTGGTATAATATTCACAAATCAATAAATATGATACATCATATAAACAAAATGACAAAATCCAGCATACATTTTTGATAAAAACTCTCAGCAAAGTGGGAATAGGAGGAATATGCCTCAACATAATAAAGGCCATATATGACAAACCTACAGCCAACATCATATTCAATGGTCAAAAACTAAAACCATTTCCCTTAAAAACAGAAACAAGACAAGGCTGTCCACTTTCACCACTTTTATTCAACATAGTACTGGAAGTCCTTGCCATAGCCATCAGACAGGAAGAAAACATAAAAGGTATCCAAATTGAAAAGGAGGAAATAAAATTGTCATTATTCGCAGATGACATGATATTGTACATAAAAAACCCTAAAGACTCCACCAAAGTACTACTAGATTTGACAAATGAATTCGGCAAGGTAGCTGGACACAAAATTAACATCCAAAAATCGACAGCATTTTTATATAACAACAATGAACTCTCAGAAAGAGAAACAAAACAAAACAAAAATACCATTTACCATTGCAACTAAAAAAATAAGATACCTAGGAATAAACTCAATCAAGGATGTAAAAGATCTGCACTCAGAAAACTACAGGACACTGAAAAAAGAAATAGAAGAAGATATAAACAAGTGGAAGAATATACAATGTTCATGGATTGGAAGAATTAATATCATTAAAATGCCCATACTACCCAAAGCAATCTATAGATTCAATGCATTCCTATTAAAATACCACAGCATATTTCAAAGAGCTAGAACAAATATTCCAAACATTTATATGGAACCAAAAAAGACCCCAAATAGGCTGCAGAAATCTTAAAAAAGAAGAACAGAGGTGGAGGAATCACTTTACCAGATATTAAACTATACTACAAAGCCACTGTAATCCAAACAGCCTGGTATTGGTACAACAAGACATATAGGTCAATGGAAAAGAACAGAGACCCCAAAAATAGACCCATGCCATTATGGTCAATTAATATTTGACAGAGGCAAGAGCATACAATAAAGACAGTCTCTTCAATAAATGGTGTCGGGAAAATTGGGCAGGTACATGCAAAAAAAATGAAACTAGATCATCAACTTACTCCATACACAAGAATAAATTCAAAATGAATAAAAGATTTAAATGTAAGTTGCAAAACCGTAAAAATCCTGAAAGAAAACCTAGGCAGTAAAGTCACATACATCTCACATAGTGGAATTTTCACTGATATATCTCCTAGGGCAAGAGAAACAAAGGAAAAAATAAACAAATGGGACTACATCAAACTGAAAAGCTTCTGCACAGCAAAAGAAAACATCCTCAAAATACAAAGGAACCTCATGGTATGGGAGAACATATTTGCCAAAGACATATCTGATAAGGGGCTAATTTCCAAAGTGTACAAAGAACTTATACTACTCAACAAGAGGAAGACAAACCACCCAATTAAAAAATGGACAAAGAACCTGAATAGACACTTCTCCAAAGAGGACATACGGATGGCCAAGAGACATATGAGAAAATGCTCAACATCGCTAACATCAGAGAGATGCAAATTAAAACCACAATGAGGTATCACCTCACACCTGTCAGAAAGGCTACCATCAACAAATCAACAAAAACAAGTGCTGGTGAGGATGTGGAGAGAGGGGCACCCTAGTACACTGCTGGTGGGAATGCAGACTGGTTGCAGCCACTATGGAAAACAGTATGGCGGTTCCTCAAAAAATTAAAAATGGAGCTGCCTTTTGACCCAGTGATCCCACTTCTAGGAATATATCCTAAGAATCCTGAAACACTAATCAGAAAGAACTTATACACCCCTATGTTCACAGCAGCACAGTTTGCAATAGCTAAGATCTGGAAACAGCCCAAAAGCCCATCAGTAGGTGAGTGGATAAAAAAGCTGTGGGACATTCATACCATGGAATACTATGCAGCTGTAAAGAAGAAGGATCTCGTACTCTTTGGGACAGCATGGAGGGACATGAAGAATATTATGCTAAGCAAAATAAGCCAGTCAGAGAAAGACAAATATCACATAATCTCACTTATTTGTGGAATCTAAAGAACATAATAAACTGATGAACAAAACAGATTCAGTGACACAGAAGCATGGAACAGACTAAGGGATCTCAGAGGGAAGGTAGGAGTGGGTGGGGAGAGATTAACCAAAGAATTTATATGCATATATGCATAACCCATGGACACAGGCAATAGTGTGGTGAAGGCCTGGGGCAGGGAGTGGGTGCAGGATGGAAGGGGTCAATGAGGTAAAAAGGGGACATCTGTAATACTTTCAACAATAAAGGTAAATTTTAAAAAAAAGAAACCTTAAAACTACACTGTTCCAATATTGGTTTGCTATTACCCTTTACAAATGTAATGATTTTATGTTATGTCTTAGAAAAATACACACATTACTTGGAATATGTTTCAATCTTTGAAGAAAGACACAAGAGAAGTCTTGTGCAGGATGCTCATATTGTCTATGAAGTATTATAATGTAATGATATTTACAGAAGGTGCATGCTACTACATTGTTTACATAGTAGGTGTTTCATTTAGTGATCATAATTGTGCTAAAAACAGTGTTTCACATCTGTATTCTGTACATCTTCATAGGTGTGTTCAGAAACTTAACTCCAGTTTTAAACATTTTCAGGTGAAGTGCAACACTAAAACTACACTCTTCTACACAGTTTTTGCTATTACCATGTACAAATGTACTGAATTAATGTTATGTCATAAACTAATTTGTGCATTAACTATCTGGAACATATTCAATTAAATCTTTGATAATAGGTAAAAAAAAAAAGAAACATGTAGCAAAAAAAAATCAAGATTTAAAAGCTTGAGTAATTTATACGAACAAAAGTTAAATGAAAATACTCTAAAATTAAAATAGTGGCTGGGTCAGAGTGGTAGAATTATGATTTTTCTGTTTTCTAAAGTATGACTTGATTCCATTACTTTTATATATATATTTTAAATTGCCTTAAGCCAAGAAATGCAATGAGAGCCCCCAGAATTATGTCGGCTCCTGATCATGACCTTTGTCCTTCTTGCGTGGGCTTTTAAACAAATGAGTGTATTTTAAATGAGTGTGTACTATTTTTAAAAAGATAATGCTTGTAGTCTTCCTGAGCTGCACACAGACAGGTGAGAAAAAGAGGCAGAGGTGGGGAATGTGACCTGCTTCACAAACCTGCAGACCTCCCCACGGGCAAGCGGCTGGCAGTGGAGACTTCCAGTGCCTCGGAGGACAATCCAGCTTCCTCAACCTAATCCTCGCGCCTCCCAGCGCCACTCCCTTCTCTTCCTGCACAGCACCTCTTTTCAGCTGGACTGCTCCTCTTTTCTCCCACCTACTCCAAGGGTTCAGGTAGGGCCCGCCCTTCCCGGGTGGGGAGTGGGACTCAGGACAGAGCAATCAACGAGCAGCACCTCTCTGGACCCCGGGACTGGTTCAGGGATGGCCCAAGACCTGTGCATATATTACTTTAACTGAGAAAGTAATATATGCACATGGTAAAAAAAATATTCAAGCAAAGCAAATAGATATGCATTAAACGATGAGCCTTTCCTTTGAATGAGAGTGAACTTCCCAGCTTTTCCAGGAGATAGCGGAAAGGACATCTGCTATTTCCAGCTTGGTTTGCATCTGGAAGGATTTGCAACTGCTCTAAATACCAACACACTGAGCCTGAGAGTGAAAGCAAAGATGAGAGAAGCAGAAAAAGTGGGTCTGAAGACATGGTTGAGCCCTCGTACCTCTCCGTGCCTTTGTAATCATGGGAGCCAAAAAATGCCCTTTTTCCTTAAGCCGGTTGAGGTCAGGTGTTCTGTTTTGCTTATAATCCCAAGAGATCTAAATGATACAGCAGGAAACAGAGACAGCCACTGGGGCTGGCTCTTTCTGGACAGTCTCTAAGAAGAAAGGGCCAACGGCCTTCCAGCTGGAAAGCGGAATGAGCCCCAAGCGGGCACTGGAAGGAGCTGCTTTCATCCGAGGGGGAGGAGGCCAAGTTGGCGTGAGTGGCTTAAGGATTTAGGCTCTAATCCCCAGGAGAAGGCACAAATCCAGCCGGTACCTCCTGCTCTTAGTATGTTCCCCTGACACACGAGAGAAGGAAGGGCCCAGCTCATAAGAAGTGTGGCTCCTAAAGGTAGCACATCTATGTGTTTGCAGGTGACCCTGGGCACTAATGAACTCTGTTGTGTTACATAAAACAAACAAGAAAGAAAGAACCCGAAGAGCATGATTTTATTTCTAGGCCCCACACAACGGTAAACTCCACTGAGTTTTATCAGAGCACATGTCTGAAAACTGAACAAAGTGTGATTTTTCCAAGTATCCAAAACCTCTGCAGCTTTAATTCTTTCCTTGCTTTGTCATCTCACATTCCCTTAATGGTTTCTTCCTGCATTAGTGTAAGTACCAAAACACTCTGCTTAGCATGACCTCTTCCCCTCGGTGACCAAGACGCATGGAGAGCTGCCACACTGCCTGGTTTCTGGATGCGGGACAAATGTTACTGTACATTTTTCTGAGGAACAAACCAACTTCTGCCCAAGAAGAGTGAACATGACACTAAACAAGCAGTAGTTGGCAGGTCTGGGAGTCGTGAACTGTTCCATGAACCACATTTAGCAGGCTAATGATTAGCTTCCACTTCTTTGGGCTCTGTAAACACAGGAATATTGTGTAACATTACAGAGAGAAGAGTCGCATAATTACACCGGCTAAAGGGCTTTTTATAGCACTGATGAGGTGAGGCTCATAACTTGAGCATGTCCATTTAAATTCATCTAATATCTCAACTAAACTGAAGACAGCCTCCCAAGCTACCTCATTTTCAGAAAGTGCAGCCGATTTCCACACCTCCCTACAGATGCTCCACTCACTTACAGAAGCTTCCTGGTAGTTTCTGAACAAGAGACAGAGACATAAGGCAAAATTTTCTTCAGCACTCAGTGCTTTTCTCCCCACCATGTCACTTGCCCATTGCAGTGCTCAGTAAAGCTGACCCAAGCTAGAGGAGCAGAGCCATGAGCACAAAGGCATCGTGCAGGTAAAGCAAATGAATGGGTTTCCTCTCCCGCCTACTCCCACCTGAATTTGGAAAAACAGGGAGACAGACCCTGGAAGCAGTGTTCACAAAGGGAGTGGTCTTAGGACTGTCACACTGGGTCAGCCCCCAGATCCATCTGGTCCACTGCTGTGTTGCCGACAAGACACCAGGGACCTTCTGGAGGAAATGATGAGAAAAGTCACCTACATACTCCTATATTTCCTAATAACACATTATTATGTATGCAAATTAAAAAATTTTTCTTTAACTGAGAAAGTAATATATGCACATGGTAAAAAAAATATTCAAGCAAAACAAATAGATATGCATTAAACGGTGAGCCTTTCCTTTGCTAGAGGCAACTGCTAATATCAGCTTTATGTGTGTGTGTGCTCTAACACTGTAAGCAAAAACAAGCAAAATATGAGTACATGCAGTTTAAAAAAAAAATGTTTTTATTGATTTGAGAGAGGAAGGAAGAAGGGGAGAGAGAGAGAAACATCGATTGGTTGCCTCACATACGCACCCTCACCGGGGACGAACTCCCAACCTGGGCATGTGCCCTGACGAGGAAGTGAACCGGTGACCTTTCGGTGCATGGGACAGTGCTCCACCAACTGAGCCACACTGGCCAGGGCTTTACAGCTTTTTAAAAACACAGTAGAACACTACACACGTCACTCTGTGGGCTGCAATTTTCTTTGAACAATATCTTAAGAAATTGTTCCATATCAGCACACAAATATCTACCTCACAGTACTTCACTGCACCATAGTGAAATGTCCCATTCATGAAAATTAAGGTTGTTCCCTGGTTTGGCTATAATGAACATGATATTTTTACATGTCTTAACTGTAGCAGAAATTCCCCAAAGTGGAATTTCTGGGGCAAAAAGTCTATGCATTTAAAATTTTGAAATATATTGCTCACTTGCCTCTCAGAGGTTGTATTTAAGTATGAGGATGACCCCTTCCCCAAAGCTTGACATCCTATAATCAAACACTTTGATCTTAGCTAATCTGATAGGTTCAAAAAATAGGTTATCTGACTGTTCTAATTTGTATTTTTTAATGAGGAGGAAGGTTGAGAATCATCTCCTATGTTTAAAGTTAAATCACCGCAATCAAAATATAAGAAATCCCTCCCCCAAATCAGCCTGTTCCCCTCTTATAGTCAATCCCTTCCCTCTAACTCCAGCCCCTGGCACCCACATTCACATACACGGTACTTCTGAAATCCATTCAGGCTGTTGAAGGCACCAGGAGTTCAACCCTCTTATTACTGGGTAGCATCCAATTTTCGGGCTATGCCACGATTTGTGTATCTATCTATTCACTAGCTGATGGCATTGATGCTGTTTCCAATTATTGGCTATAATGAATAAAGCTGCTATAAATATTTCAGTGCAGGTCTTTATGTGGACTATATTTTCATCTCTTAGGTAAATACCGAGCAGTGTAACTAGTAGAAATATATAAAAGTGTGCCCAGTAAGCACGGCTCAGTGGTTGAACCAGGAGATCATGGTTCGATTCCTAGTCAGGGCACATGCCTGGCTGCGGGCTTGATCCCAAGTAGGGGGCGAGCAGGAGGCAGCTGATCAATGACTCTCTCATCATTGTTTCTCTCTCTCCCCCTCTCCCTTCCTCTCTCTGAAATAAATTAAAAAATAATAAAATAAAATAAAATAAAATAAAATAAAATAAAGTGTATCATTATAGTAATATGTTTAATTTTATCAGAGACTGCCAAATTGTTTTCCAAAATAGTTGGACTGTTTTGCATTCCCACCAGCAATGTGAGAGCTGCTTCACATTTTCAACACATGATATGGTCATGTGTTTAATTTTGAAATTTTAGTTATTCTAGTACATAACTCATTTTTAAAATTTGCTTTTCCTTAATGATTAATGATGTTGGTCATCTTTTCTTTTTCATGTGTCTGTTGGCCATTTGTATATTTTCTTTGGTGAACTGTTTGTTGAAATCTTTTGTCCATTTTAAAACTGGGCTGTTGTGTTCTTATTACTGAGCTGCAAGAGTTATTTTAAATATATTGTGGATACAACTAATTTATCAGACACGTATTTTGCAAATATTTTCTCCTGATCTGTAGTTTGTATTTTCTTTTTTTTAATGTCTTTTAAAGAGCAGACGTTTTTTATTTAAATAAAGCTCAGTTTGACAGATTTTTCTATTATGCTTCCTGTTTTTGTGTTTCATCCAAGAAACCTTCTCTAAACCAAGGTCACAAATATTTTCTCCTATGTTTTCTTCTAAAATTTTTATAGTTTTAGCTCTTAGGTTTAGGAATATGATCCATTTTGAGTTCATTTTTGTATATAGTTTAAGATAATGGTTGAATTTATTTTTCCCATATGGATGCCCAATTGTACTCGAACCATTGGTTAAAATAACTGTCCCTTCCCCACTGTACCTTGCTTGACACCATTAGCAAATATCAATTACTCATGCGTGTGTGAGACCTATTCCTGGTTTCTCTCATCGGCCCCATACATCTATATGCCATTCCTTAGGAAATACACATGGTCTTGCTTTCCCACATTTAAGCAACTGTATTTTGTTTTCTGTCTTTTTCTTTCCTTTTTTCCTTTATTTTTATTGTTGACACTATTACATATGTCCCCATTCCCCTTTTGCCCCCCTCCACCCAGCCCTTGGCCCCCCCCCGTCCCCCCGGCTATCACCACACTGTTGTCTGTGTCTATGGGCTATGCAGATATGTTCTTTGGCTGATCCCTTCACCTTCTTTCATCCAGTCCCCCCCCCCCCCCCCCCATTTTCTGTCTTTTTCTAAAATCTTCTCGGGCCTGTCACATTCTCCATCCCCATTACATCTTTGAGGAAGCAGTTTATGTAAGTATCCTATCCTCTATGTAAATAAGACTTCTTTTCATTTATCTTACAGGTAATTCATTCAAGGCCAGATTGAATACTTAGCCATCTAAAAGTAAATCTATTCACGCTATCAAATTAATTTCTCATTATGCATCTTAAAAACTTTCTATCATACATCTTACATCATACATCTTAAAAACTTTAATCATTTCCTATATCTAGCACCTAAGAATCCTACAGCCATTCTGTTCTGAGATCCAAAACCTCTTACTGTCTCAAGTTCCTGTCTTAGGAGAACCTGCTCAAAACACCCCAATCAAAGGTGATGGTGAGGGGAGCAGAGAGGAAGGTGAGTTTCCATCTGAGGTCTCTATCCTCGGGGACTCCAGATTGTGGTCAGTAGTGACCTTATGAGCTCCCAGAAGGATCAATCCCCATCCAAACAAGTCCTGGTCATCATTTCTCTGCTCCCTTTTACAGGTGGGTAAAACTGGAAGTTCACTGTTTGCCTGGCTCTGCCGCTTCTATAAGACTACAATCTTCAAAGTCTGGGGCTTTTTCCACTCATTACTAGACAAGCAAGGTCCTAGGAGTTGTCCTGAAGAATGTCTATTGCTTTAAGATTTCTTCTGAAAGAAGTCCCTACATGTTCTTATTTGTGCTACTCTGTGAAAGGGTATGGGAGTTAGGGGCACAGAAAAAGCAAATACAGACATTCAAGGTCCCAGCGTTGTAAGAAGATAGTCCGTGGCTTGGAGATCAGTGGGGGAGGTGTGCTACTATAATTTAGTGCTTTAAAACATCGCAATTTAAACCTTCCCATGTGCCCTCTGTAGCACCAACCTGGCTCTAAACATTCATTTAAAACAAGGGAAAAGTTACAGAATAAAATAAGAAAAAGTAGCTGCACTGAATTTGCATTCCTTCCCCATCAGGGTGAACTACTAACAAAGATGCACGTTCGGGGGGGGGGGGGCATAAGTTTCAGCAGCACAGAACATTAGGCTCACAGTCAGTATCCTGCCTGTCACCAGAGGAATATCCATCAGGCAAAGCTCAGGTAAAGGCATGAGGAAAGCCCACTTGGGGGATCGATGAGATAGGCCAGGGCCCTCTGCCCACCCTAAAGCTTAGCCCCCACGCCACGCCGGAGAGGACGCCAGGCTGCACTGCCCCCACCCCACCCCACCCCAGCACACACACTGGGGGAAGCTGCTTTCTCCAGCCACAATTGTCTTGAGATTACAATCCAGGCAGTGAAATCAGACTGCAGACAGAAGGGGAGCGTGTCCCTTTATACCAAGGGAAGTGAATTCGGAAGGGGGGACATGCTATAAGAAGCATGAGAGGGACAGGGAAGAACCTCAGCCCACTTCAGGCTAACCTGGAAAAAACTCCACTTCTCCTAGAACCACGGCCAAAGAGCAGAAACCAGGAGAAATCTACTCGGGAGTATAGGTCCACACTAAATAAAGGTTGAAGGCTGCCAGAAAGTTGGATGGAATCATGTACGACAGGCATCCAGTTTCATACAAGGGTGTCTAATAGCATCCAGGAGAACAGCAGCAGAACAAGGACAATCCATCCACAGTGAATTTAACCACAAAGGCATAAACCTCTCTGTGGTCGGGTTTGATTAAACAGAAGACAGAAAAAGCTGACAAAATACTTGTTGGCATAAAATATGGAGACAAAGGCACTCTAAAAAAATATTCAGAAAGCACCTGTTCTGTAGTCTAAATAAAATTCAGAAAATATGGATGCTGTGAAATAAGGCATCAAATAAGAAAAGAAACAGACTGAACTAATAAAGGCGACAGCTGAAAGGTGGAAATGAAAACAGCTAAATGAGTTAGCAAAGACACTGAAAATTCAATTACAAAATTAAAATCTGCATTATAAACAGGAGAAAAATCAACCAAGAGAAATTTAAATGAATGACATGGACATGGAGCCCAAGTGTGATAATTTTTGCTAAAATGCAAAGAATCAGAAGAAAAAAACATTAAAAAGGTGAAAAATGATAATATATTTTTTAAAAATTGAGACTTGCATAAGAACAAACAAAAAGTTGCTTTTCTCTAGAAAATATATGTAAGAACTCCGTCAGATCCCAATATGTGCAAAAGAATGACTATCTGGTGATACTGAAAAGCAGTGAAAAGGGGGCACATTTCTCATTATATGGTTATTGATCTACTGAATAAGTATTTGAGGAAAAGGAGAGTTGGTTCTCATTTTGAATGAATAAACTCATGATGGATTTTAAGGAAAACAAAAAGGTTTTGTAATCTTATAACGGGGAAGGTCTTTTAAGGTATAGTCTATCTAGGAAAAAGGCTGACTTCATAAAAGAATGGACTTCATAAAAATATAAAATATTCATAAGACAAAACAAAAACAAAAGTTCCATAAGTAAAGTTCAAGATAAATGATAAAAAATTATCGGTAACATAGCCTCCAAATCTAAACAGGTCTTACAATCCAAAGATGATGACACTAATGGAAAAATAGGTTAAGAACACAACAGGCAATTAATGAGAGGAGAGCTATAACTCAGCAAGAAACAAGGGAAATGTCCAAACCCATCCAGAGTTACAGAAATGCAAAGTTCAATAAAACCGAGATTCATTTAAAAAATATAATTAATACGCAAAAAAGTCACAGAGGCGACAGGACACTCGCCTCAGACTTTGCTGACAGCAAATTTGGGAATATCAATGAAGGGCCTTGAAAATAGGTACATACCTTGACCCAGCAAGTCAACATTTTAAAATAAACCCTAAGATATTATTAAGTATACATATAAAATTAAAAATAGTAGCAGCTGACATTTATTGACTCACACGTGGAGGATCTGGACTCAGCAGCCCACACGCCTCTCTCCCTTTAATCCTCACATCCTCATAGAGGCTGCGGCTGTTATCCCAGACGATGCGACAGAAGACCAGATGGGTTTAAATAACTGTGTAGAGTCAAACAGGTAGGCAGCGGAGCTGCAGCCGAACTCCACGATGCATGCTCCTAGCCTCTGCCACCCTGCCCCTGGGGGGTGTTCCCCTGAGTAGACAGGTACTTCCTCCTAGGTCTAGAAAGACAGTACTTTCTAGAATGATAAAGAATTGCAATCAGTCTATGTATCCAAGAATGGGGGACTGATTGAAAAGTTATAATATATTCACCCAATACGTGCCCAAAATGAGTCACACTCCAGTGGATCTCGAATAGCATCAGAAAACAGACTCTGTACTATTACATGAGAAAGCCTGTTAAAAAGCAGTAAATATGGGGGAAGGGCTGGGGCGGAGGGGATCAGTGGGGGGGGCAGGGGGACATCTCTAATACTTTCAATAAAGATAAATTTTTAGAAAGTAAATATGCACAGTGTCATTCCAATTTTGGAAACGTTTCTATGTGGTATGACAGGATATTATACTGCAAGGTGACGGTGGTATCCTAAAATGATCAATAAAGGTCGTATCTGGTCTGCAAGACTGTTACTTTCTTCTTTCTCCTTTTTGTATGTCTCCAAATTTCCTACGATGACCGCTTATGACTTTTAATCCAAAAGGAAGTTATTTAAAATACATACCGGGAATGAGACCTGCATATACTGGACAAGCATATAGCTGATTTATATTTTTTAAATGTTAAGCTAAAATTTGGAAAGATTTATCTTCACTTAACACTCGGGGGGAGAAAAACACCGCACGGCACGCCCTCGGAAGTCGCTCTGTTTCCAGGAACCTGCAAGTCTTCCTGAGCCCCTTCACCCTTGCTAGCGGGAGCGGGGAGGGGCCCGGGGTAGCTCTTGTGACACTAGCATGAGGCGCCACCGCGCTTGCTACGGGGAATCCGAGCAGCTTCCTTAAGGCTCCCATCAGTCAGAGCGAGCCGTCCTCAAAGCACTGGCTCCTGTCTTCCTCCTGCCAACTGAAGTCCGCCAGTGCCTTAGAAGCACACCCAGTACACTCGAGGTGACCCACTTCATTCTGACGCATGCTTTAAGCAATCAAGAGACACAATTCCACGCGTGAGAGGCCCTGATGATGTAAGTCTCGCGCGGCGCCTGGCAGCAGCAGAGCGCCCGAGGCATGGAGAGGGCGCAGCGAGCGAGGGGGCGCAGGTCGGCTCCGCATGGGGGGAGGCCGGGGGCACCCCCGGCTGGCCGGCTGGCACCAGCGCCAGGAGCTGACACAGACGAGGGCACGCGCGCAGAAGGGAAGGGAGACGGGCTTTGGCTGTCGGGACTGGAGTCTCCCTGGCCTAGAGGGGATTTCTCAAGTCTAAGACCCACACTGTTTAATCTAACTGGTCGTGAGAGCCGCAGATACCAGTCTCCACTTGCTTGTGTGTTTTTTCAATCCTCACCCAAGGATATATTTTTATTGATTAGAGAGAGGAGAAGGGAGGGAGAGAGAGAGAGACATCCATGTGAGAGAGAAACACCAATTGGGTGCTTCCTGGAGGCACCGACCAGGGATCCCATCCGCAATGTAGGATGTGCCCTGACTGACCGGGAATCAAACCTGCAACCCTTCTTGGTGTACAGGGCAACGCTCCAACCGAGCCACGTGGCCAGGCCTCCACTTGTTTTCTATTTTATTTTATTTTAATTTTTCAATGACCATTTACATTCAGTATTATTTCTGTGCTCCACTTTTGATTAGATCTTGCACTGTGTTCATTTCTCAGCTCTGATTGAACCTCAGTTTGGATTCTAGTCTCTCTGCAATGTTCTCTTGGCAGAGGCAGCTGGCCTTGTGACCTTCAGCTGCTAGTTACTAGTTTTTCATGACGTTTCTCAGATGTTCATGATCACTTTGTCTATCCCTAGGAACAATGAGGAAGAAAACAGGACAAATACCTTGTTCGAGGGCCCCAGAGAGAAGTGATAATAACAAGATCTTTTCCTACCACTCTTTGCTTAGCATGAGTGAGCTAAGGTGCCTCTCTTTTAGATCAGCAAACCCATGTAAAATGTCATATTTCTTTTCATTAGTGTTGCCTTACAGAAAAAATCTGTTGTCTTTGAAATCCCTCAGCCCCTTTTGCTCCCCTGTATTCAATTGGTTAAAAAATCCTGTTGATTCTCTCTCTCTGATCATTTTGAGCTGCCCTTTTCCCTGACCTTAGAGCAGCTATTTGGTTCAGCCCTCGACAGGGCGTGCTCTGCCTAATCTGTTGCAATAGTCTTTTTCCTCCAGGTCTTTCCGTCACCAAATACATGCTCCACATTGCTGCAGGGTTGTCCTCCTCAAACCAGCATCTGATCCAGTCAATACCTGTGTCCAACATACTTTTGTTATCACCCAGCGGCCATTTCAGGAAAGCACTCCTCCATCATTCTGTTAGTAATCCTGCTCAGTCCACAAGGTCCTGGGGAATAACCGCCTCCTGATCCCACCCTTCTGCCACCCTCACAGAGGCAGCTCAGGATCACCAGAGACAGGCACAAGATCCAGGCCGTCAGGATCCATCTGCTGTAGGTCCTGTGACTGGCGCGTGAGATTGTGAAATAAGTCATGTGAATGGCCCTATACTGATCAATCAAAGTCCGCCCTGGGAACTTCTGCCAAAACTGTCAAGAAAGAAACTCCCTTGTCAGTGATGTAAGCTCCAAGGACCGCTGAGATGGGACTATCTGGGACATTCCAATGACCCAATGACAAATACAGCCAATACCAAGACAGAGGTCACAAATAATGAAAAGCCAGAGAAATGAGTGGGGAAAGGTCTCCCACAAATGTAAAGATGTCACTGTAGCCACCAGACCCTTCTGCCATCTTGGCTTTACAAGTTATATGAGAAAATAAATGCCTTTTATTTTCCTTCAAACTATTTTGAATTGCCTTCTTTACACTTTTGTGTATAATAAAGTCCTAACACACAACTCCACGACTTAGAAACTTTTAATAGCATCTTATATCCTACAGAGAAAAAAATCCCATACTCCTTAGCACAGTGGTCAAGTTCCTCAGCAAAAGGAGCCATCTCAGCTTTTCAGCTTTACATCGCCTGTCCCAGCTTTGAGCACTTCCAAGTATTAAAATAATAAAATCAGTACACTCTGGTGTAGCCACCACAGACCCTGATTTCTGCCCCCATGCCATTGCTCATACTTCCTGAATCTGAATTACTCTTCTATTCTCTCCCTCACTGCTCAGCCTTCCAGATCCAGCGCATATTTAGGCACCAGGATCATAATCTACATTACAGCTTCTACATGCATGCATATATCCCTCCTACTGGACAGTGTGCAGACAAGGAATGACTCTCTAAAGTTTCATCTCTAGCACTTGACAATCTGTTTCAGAAAGCAGACGCTCCGTAAATGTTTGCAGCACTGATCAGAAATGAGAGACTGAGGACCGATACCTGGTTAGACTCTAAATTCTTCTTTACATTAGAATTTTTCAAAAATTAACCATATCACCACACAACCCAGCAATTGTATTCTTGATCATTTATTCCACTGAAACAAATTAATATCTATATACAACCTGTACATGAATGTTTATAGCAGCTTTATTTGCAACTTCCCCAGACTGGAAACAACCCAGATGTCCTTCATCAGGTGAATGGTTAAACAAACTGTGGTGTGTCTATAAAATGGAAAACTACTCAGCAATAAAAATTTTAAAAAGCTATTGATATAAATCTGAAGGGAATTACACTGATTGAAAAAAAGCCAATCCCAAGAGAGTACATATTATATCATTCCATTTATATAATAATCTTGAAATGAGAAAATTACAGAAATGGAGAGATTAGTGGTTGCCAGGTGTTAAGCATGGGGTGACAGGGAGGGGTGGGGCAGATGGGGATAGCCATAAAAGGACATAGGGCTTCTTGTGGTGACGGGATTGTTCTGCATCCCAATTGTATCGATACCCTGGTTGTGCTCCTGCACTACAGCCCAGCAAGATGTTACTACTGGAGGAAAGTAGGTAAAGGTACAGACGGTTTCACCATATTATTTCTTACAATTGCATGTGAATCTATAAGTATGTCAAAATAAACTGTTAATTTTTTTTAAAAAACTAACCATATCCCAAATCTGAACCAAAAACAGATTCCCAAGGAATTATCTTAAAAATAATCCTAGTTTTAAACAAAAGATCTCACTGTGATTGGCAACATAGTAGAGTTCTACCTACAAGAAGCAAGGAACTCTCTCAAAAAGAGGTAGTTGATCTCATCAACAAGAGAGGAGAATTCTTTACATGTCAAAACTATTTTCAGAAACTGGGATGGCAGAGGAAATGACAAATACAAGAGAAGCGTCCCTGCCAGAACACTGAGCAGGGACCCTGAGCGATAGTCCGTCTCTACAGGTGCATGGCTGGGCTTCCACGGGGATGAAAAGCAGCCACTGATGTGTGAAATCTGATCTGTTTGCCATTTAGATCCATGTGACTCACTGAGGCTGGCCGCATTCATATCTAAAAATACAGGAAATCTGCAGCCTAGGCAAATTTGGCTCATTGGCTCATGGGTGTTAGATTTGAACATTGCACATTCAGACACAGTAGCTTTATATTTGTATTGGCCAGCTGCAAAGGAGGTTCTGCTGCTCAAATGAGAGACTAGGCTGAATTCTATAAGCAAAGAGAATCAGAAGAATTATCTGCTTATATACCTTTTTTCTGGGAGTCACAAGACCCCTTCTCTTTAACAGGGAACATGAGACCTGAGGTCCTCTGTAGGCTAGAAGGGTGCCCTTCCTCAAACACCGGGTGTGCCCACTAAATGCCTGTCTCTAAAGATGACAGAGGGAGTCATGAGCTATTAACGACAGAGTAGGGTGTGGTGGTCACATGAGCGACCTAGTGCCACTGGAACTGGCAGTGGCCAAATCTACAAACAGAGAGGGTGTGGTGCCTGGGACCTGCCATTTTTTGTTTTGTCCAGTCTCGCTCACTGCTCTTCCAATGATTCCCACAGCCATGATGACAGCGGGTGAGGCTGCATGTTTCTGGGAGTTACCTCTTGGAACACCCTGATTCCTTCCCTGTGGGCTGTCCACACTCACGGACCCGGTGACTTTTCAGAGGTGCCCTCTCCACGCCCCGGGGGCCTGGCTGGAAGAGCCAGTGCTGCACTCACCCATCAGGACACTCAGCAACTTCTGCACTCTGGAATTGACCCCCACGATTCGGTAGAGCCCTTGCTCATTGATCCCTGAGAAGAGAAACAGGGATGATTTCGTTAGCGGTGCGTCAAAACACAAGTCAAGCCAACCCAGCCAAGGGCACTGTTTTCATTTTCTCTGTCCTTCTAAAAGCCACTCTAATTAAAGTCCCCTGTCCCTCAGCTTTGCTCTTAGCGAAGGAGTGAGATTGGTACAGCTGTCTAGGGTTTCACAGATGTGCTGCACACTTCAGCCCTCCTGTTAGTTCAGTCATCAGAGAGGAAAGAAACCTTCCTCCTCATTCGCCAAAGGCAGCATCTGAAGTGTTTTGAAAGATGCAAAATATATACTCTTAAATAGGTCATAGTTAACCAGTTTTTTAATTTAAAAAGCCAAAAATAACATTAAAAATTCATATTACAAACAAGGATAAACACTCCCTAACTTAATTTCGCATGCAGAATGGAAATACTGAGGTATAAGTACATTTTTTATTTTGGAGAATGTTAGGCCGAGACCGAGAAATTAGAAAATCCATTCATTTGTAATGTGAATATTCGTTATAAAGAAAAAGAAGAACCACCTTCATTCAACCCAAGGAAATGTGCAACTAGACTAGAAGGGATTTACCTGCAAACGCCCAGAGAGCTAAAGACTAACCCACCTCAGTACTTTGTCCATTTAAGTAAAAGGATGAGACGGTCACTGTGCCTTTTATAAAAGGGGACGATTCAGACCCAGTGTATGAAATGACTTTTCTCCTGTTAGTCCTAGGCCCATCATATCTGATACCTCTCAACCAACTGGCCTCCTGCTTCCTTATTTCTGAGGTCCATTTTTCAACCACTAGCCAAAGGGAGCTTCTCAGAGCATCAGTCGGTTCAAACTCTCTTTTCTTAAAACCTTCCAGAGGCTTCCCATTGCATTTAGATCTCAACCAAGCCTTACTGTGCCTACAAGGCCCTACACAACTGAGCAGAGGCCTGTCTCTGACTATATCACCAACCGCTCCAGCCATAGGCCCCCAGTCGCAGCCTTTGCACAGGATTTCCTCCACCTGGAACCCTCCTTTCCCGGATCTTTTCATGGTTCACAACCTCTTAAACACAACCTCTTTAATCTAATGCATCCCATGACCAGCACTACTGGCCAGCACCTGGCCTTGTTTTCTTCTTTTTATAGCAGTTAATAATATCTGAAATTATCTTCCTTATTGGGTTTCTTGTCTGTCTTTCTCCCCACAACTACAAGGTAAACTCATAGTACAGGAATTCTGTCTTCCTCACCATCATATCCCTGGCACCCAGATCAGTATATGACATGTGATAGAATGAATAAAACAGGGCGTTATACTCCATCAGATGCACTATTTTGGAGCCAAAATAAAATTTCCTGAAAAAAGCTTGGGAAAAGGCTGATTCTGGAGCGTCTTCGACAAGACCTATATAGAAACAGAGCTCATGAATATGTGCTCTGGAATGAGGGGGCTTCCCAGCTATAAAAGCATGGCATCACCCTGCACGATTCATGGGCCAGGAGACCTGGTGAAAAACTAAGGGAGGGGCACCAAGTCACTCAGTAGCAGAACCATTACTCAGTGAGGTGGTGACTTGAAGGGCTTGTCCTTTCTGAAGTGTTATTTCATTCTTTTGTCCTTGTGCTTTTCTGGAACTTGACACAATCCCAGTTCCCACTGGACAATGATTAATGAACCCCAGAGAGCATGGGAGGTCTGGTGGCCTCTGGTCACCACAAACGTGTGTGTACATACACGTGCTGCACTAGGGGGACAACCGCTTCCTTCATGCATTTATGTAAAAATGGCATTTCACTCACACTGTCCTTATGTCCTCTTGGTACTAAATGAACTTGCTTAGAAGTTAAGACATCATTTTCAGAGGCAGAAGCTGAGACCACACCAGATGGCGACCCTCCTCTTCCTCACCATTTACTGTGTGTATTTTCTGGCTTTACATCAGAAGAAGTCGCCCTCCTGAGCCGGTGGTTTGCATTTATCACACAAACTCTGTGAAGAGTTTTAATTGATTAGGTGTCTCCCTTTGTTCTGGCTGCTAGAAAGTGAGCAGCAGACAGGTGGCCCACCTCAGGCAAGCCTAGGAAGGTGCCCGGGGACTGGAGGGGAGGGGAGTTTCGTTTTGAACTCGCTTTTGGCTCCATTTTTATGCCTCTACTTCTGTTAACCCTGTATCTCTTAGATCTCATATTTTTATTTTAAAATAAGAAGCATTTCAAAATGCCTGTTGAAAAATGAGTTCCTTAGTTATACCTACTTTTAAAAACTTAGAAACTACAGTTATGGAAAATAGATAAAACAAAGGAAGATGGTAAAAACAGCAGAAAGACCCCTGATAACACAATGATAACTGTGCAGGGACGAATCTCCCTCTCCCACCACCCCCAGAACAGGTTCATCTTGGCAGGCTATTTTATAACTTGCATTTTTCACTTAATAAAAGTCTTGGGTGTCAATGTATTTACACTGCATTTTTAGTGATTTGGAGTTTCTTACTGCATAGATGTAACAGATTTTTGAGACATTTGGTCACTTTCTGATTTTTCACCTTAACACCTTTCTGTAAACATCCTTATAGTTCAACCTGGCCCATGTCCTTATTTCCTCAAGATCCATTCCCAGAAATGGCACCTACTTCTACTTTACATTCTCTGGTCACATTTTACATGATCTTTGCAAACTGCCTTAACTCTTTATTGAGGGAAGGTATAGTAAAAATAAGCAAACATTTTAAAATGTTAGTACACATTAAAATAACTATGTTGGAAAGCATGCTTTTTGACTGGATGCATAGAAGTAGAGGTTTATATGGTAAAATTTTTTCTCCCCCTCTACTCAATGCTTTACAGCTTTATAAAGATGCCTATATTTCTCAACTGGTAAGAGTTATGGATCCTTCTTTAAAAGACAGAACTTGTTCCAAACAAATAAAAAGGGTTGGTGGGTTGAGAAGCTGTGGAATAAATAAGATTCACATCTTCGACAACGGTTCATATCAAGCCCAGTGGAAAGAGAGTTATTGGCTTTTCTAGTGGGTACAATAGACCAGTGAACTCAAATCTCCAAAGTGTCAGAACAGAGGAATGGCCTTTGAAGCAACCTCAGTGGAGGAGACGGAGACCACTAGGATGAAACAATTTCCCTGATCTCAAAGCCCTACTCCTATGGACCCAGGAAAGGCCAATGAGTGATAGGCAGGGCCTGACCACAGTGCCACTGCAGGCAATTAGGGGCCTGACCAGTTCTTCCTGCCTTGATGGTCCCCAACGAAAAGCTCCCCAGAGCAGGTTCTTAACCTGGGGCCCATGGACCCTAAGAGGTCCCCTAGAGAATTTGGGGTGTATCTATGAGCTGAGGAACACAATTACATCTTTATTTTCACTAACTTCTAACTGAAAATTAAGCATTTCCCTTCCATCGTAATATAAGCACAAATCACAGTAGATTAGCAGTACCTGCAATTTGGTCAGAAGTCATAGATATTTTCATAACACATTATAATTGTTACAGACGTCTTGAAATATCACTATTTCTGAATTAAGCCAGTTATCAACCCACCACTTGTTATTTAAAGCATTAACAAAGAAACACACATTATTAGATCACAACACATACTATTATTATATCTTAATGTTTTAATCACTGAACTTCAGTAACTGGTTTCCTTTGAATCCCACATATTTGATATGTATGTATTTAAAGATTTCTTCGGACCAAAAGGTTGATGACACCAAATCATTTGAGTGCCCCGGCTTCAGAGCAACACAACTAATGGAAACACACTGCCAATAGCACTTGGGGAGTTAATGAGTCACTTAAAATTGGGAATGGCAGGTAGCAGGTCTGACACTGCCCCAGATGCCTCCCCAGACGTGTGACCTCCGCTGGGAACAAGGCCATCCGTCGAGCTACTTTACCTCTGGTTTCCACTGCGTGGATGCATTTCCTGATTATGCTGAAGCCAATGCTGTCCAACTGTGCAGCTGAAAGAGGGAGAGAAGAGGGTCAGGTTGCCGGCCGTGCAAACCAGTGTTGGGACAAGGCGTGGCCAACCCAAGACGACTCAGTCTCATGGTGTGTCCACACAGCCTTTTAAATTTTCCCACTAAAGGTACAGGAATCATAATTTTAAAAACAGCTGGTATCCACCGAGAACTTACCACATGCTGGGTACAGTTCTAAGTGCTTTAAGTATATTACCTCATTTAATTCTCACAGTAACTCTGCAAGGTTATCGTCAATGTATAGCTGAAGATACTGGAGGAATCAGTGAGTGACAAGCACCTTACTAAAGGAATAGCTAGGCATCTTTAAATTGTCTGGTCAATACCAGGAGCTAGAGGACTAACTGCTCATTGGTCTCCTTCAAAGAGCATAAATTAAGTGATCAATAAATGTTGGATAACTGCTTGACATAGATTATCTCATTTTTTTCCTAGCAAGTCCACTAGGCTGATACTATCATTGGCCCCATATTACAGATGAAGAAACTGAGATTTGACAAAGCTAGGTATCTTGACCAAAGTTGCAGGTTTATTATGTGGGAGACTCATCCTAGAATCTGTATGACCTAACTGTCTTAAATGTGACCCTGAGTTTAAGAGAGAAGTAAAATCCTGCTCAGGTTAGTAGAAAAGAAAAAAAAAGACCCATAGGAAAATTAAAGCAGCCAAGAACAGAGAAGCTACCCCAGGAAGAAGCACCGAGGCAGTAGGTGGAGTCGTCTTCTGTGCGGGAAATCAGCAGGTGGGGACAGTATTCCATCTGCCCCCAAACCCACTCCTGTCACTCAGAAAACAGATGAGCAACAGCAGCAAGTCCTTCCACATCACAGAACTAATTCCCACCCTGGCAATGAAGCTGGAAACCCACCAAAATGCATCCCCACACTGTGGTTACCCAGTGATAAGATGTGCGGGGTGAGCCTTAAGAATGGGTCCATCTTTGACCTCCTCAGGGCATCAGGTCAAACCATTCTACGAACAGATGTTCAGAGCAGCGAGGGAAATGGCAGAAAGCAGGAAGGTGGGTATTTATAAATGATGTGTCATCATCCCAGGGCAAGAAATAAACTTGTGCAATGTGAGAGCTGAGCAGAACTGGAACTCATCTTGGATCTAATCCAAATGGAATCTTTCTCCAGTTCTTAATGTCTATGAGTAAACTTAGATCCAGTGAAGATAAAAATCCTTTAAAAAAAAAAAATCACTGAGAATTCCCCAAATCAAACTAGAAAGGAATGTTAATTTCCCAAAACTTCTCTTCCCAAAGGGAAAGAGCTCTTGTTCTAACATGCAACCTCAGTGCTTCGTGGCACTTACTATAAACACACTTGGTCTCTAGGACAGTAAGTAAAGTACCAGAAGAGGGGGAAAGGGTGTTTTTCTACCTGGAGACCAACTGCTTTACAAACTATTGCTCTTATTACCTTAAAGCTATAAAAAGCCTACTAACTCAGGGCCTTGCTTTTTCTAGTATGAACCAACTATTTACTTTGCAAACTGTGTTATATTGAGCTTTCTGACTGGAGCCTGGAAGCCAGATCAAAATTATTCCTCCAAATGAAACTCAATTAACTCATGCCATAGACATTTCCCAAACTTAATAACAAATTACAATACACAGGCCAAATACCTATTGGAATCTAGGGGAAGATTTTTTTTAAATAACAGCTTTATTGAGACATAATTCACATACCATAGAGTTCACCCACTTAAAGCTTATGATTCATTAATTTCTAGTATATTAACAAAGTTATGAATCAATCACCACTACCTAATTCTATAACATTTTCATTACCCCTACAAAAAACTCAGATACATTAGGAGTCACTCCCCACTTCCCCCCTTTACCTGCCCCTAGAAACCACTAATCTACTTTCTGTCTTTGTAGCTTTGCCTATTCTGAACGTTTTATGCAACTGGAATCATAATGTTTGCAAGATTCATCTCTGCTGTGACATCAATACTTCATTCTTTTGATGATGAAATAAATCCTGTTCTACTGTCTGGACAGAACACATTTCATGTATCCATTCATCAGCTGTTGCTTCCACTTTGGGCTATTATGAATAAATGCTGCTAGAACACCTGTGTACAGGTCTTTGTATGAACATACTTTCATTTCCCTTCAGTATACACCTCGGAGTGAAATTGCTGGGTTATACGGTGACTCTGCGCTTGACTTTTACTGAGAAACTGCCAAACTGCTTCCTAAAGCACTGCACCATTTTACATCCCCACTGGCAGTGTATGAGGGCTCCAATTTCTCCACATCCTTGCCAATATTTGTTATTGTCATTTTTATTACAGCCATTCTAATGGGTGTGAGGTGGTGTCTCACTGTTGTTTTGATTTGCATTTCCCTGATGACTAAGGATCTTTTCGGGTGCAGGGGAGGGTTTTCATTCTCTTACAGCAGTTAGAATAGAGGCCACTAGAACGTATTTGTCAGAAGGGAAATTACTTTTCATACTTAAGGAGGTTTCCAAAATGTTCATAACTGATTCAACAGTCAGTTGTAGCCTTTTAGTTCTTCTTTTGAGAGGTTCTTAAGAGGATCCTTGCATGGGGATGATAGTCGCAGAAGTTTGGGAGGGAACAGCCATTTTGCATAGTGCTCTGAGCTGCTGAGGCTGATTCCAAACCTGGATGCTTTAAGAGCAGGTTTGCGAACATGGCCCTGATGAACTTCTGTCCGGAACAAAGATTATTCTGCTTCCTTACCCCTTGAACACTGATTCAAGTTTTTGAAAATTGGAAATAACCTGGGAGCTGACAGCGATGAGCCCAGTTGCAGAAGATTCATGCTCATAAAGAGAGCAGCACGAGTAGCTGAAGAAATAAGGACAGAGCTAGACAATACCTTGCAGAAGCAAATCAGTCCTTGAATCTTTAGGAGATTCATGCTCATAAAGCCAGCAGCATGAGTAGCTGAGGGAATGAGGAACAGAGCTAGACATAACCCTGCAGAGGCCAATCAGGCCTTGAGCCTTATTCTATAGAGCCGTGGGAAGCCAGATTCTTTCCAAGGTAAGTAATAGGTACTGCAAAAGAATACACGAGAACCTTCCAAGTACATCCAGAAAGAATTCAATTCCACTAGCATGAATGAACTATAATTACTTCTTTTGGAAAACGGCAAAGCAAAAGCCCCCCAAAAATCTGAGTAAATGATCATCCTTTGATTTTCCCAACATCAGAAATTCTCCAATTTGTTCTAAACCAGCAAACCCCTTTACTTTATTTATTTTTAAAAAATATATATCTTTATTGATTTCAGAGAGAAGAAGGGAGAGAGACAGAAACATCAATGATGACAGAGTCATTGATCGGCTGCCTACTGCAGGTCCCCTACTGGGGATCAAGCCCGCAACCCAGGCACGTGCCCTGACTGGGAGTCGAACAGCGATCTACTGGATCCTAGGTCGATGCTCAACAGCTGAGCCACACCCAGCCAGGTCCCCTTTCCTTTAAATAAATTTTACATAGATGTTATACATAAAGGCCTTGCCCATTACACATGTAGCATAGTATTTATTAGTATACATTAGTTCAAATGTATATAACACTTACATATTGCAAAGTCAAACATTAAGAGCTCAAGGTAACTCTCTGTTAGCCTGTAATGTGTCTAAGTTGCACAGTGATGATAATTATCACAGTTATAAACAGATAAAACTATGTTAAGAAATGGAAATCACATCAAACCACTGTGCCCAACAAGACACTCGTGAAGTTCAACTTAACTACCAATGCTCCAACCCTCTAAAATGGAACTGGTATAAGCTATGTCACTGCCTGGGGCCCCACACTTTCCTGCACCGCTGTCTCCCCATTGCTGTGTCTGTTACATACACACAGAGCTTGGACTTCTACTCTCATCGACCCAAATTTCCTGCTGACGTCATGATTAGGTTACAAATGATTAACAACTGCTTTATTATTTAACATGTACTGAACCCCGCTAATATGACAAGGACTACAGTGCATACATAAGCAGATCATTAGTCCTGATCCCTGCCGAGCAGCTTCCTAATCTAAGTTAATTGAGATCTCCTACTCTGAAAATCGAGTTCCCTCTAAAAGGTTTAGAACAGCATCACCACTGAGCAGTTCGCTAATGACAGAAAAAGTCTGAGGGCTGACAGATGGAAGTGGCTTTCCGTAATCCCCTCAAGCAGGTGATTCAGCTCTTTCACTGGGCCAAGGCTCAGAAAAGGTCAGGGATTTATTTGCAATTTCTGTATCCTTATAATCTCTAGAAATAATCTCTCATTAAATATCTACTAGGCTTGCATTATTTCCTTAATTTGACTTGCAATGAATTGTTGCAGGAACTGTGACTCCTACGCCCCACATCCACTGTCTCGCGGCTAAGGCTTATCTGCCTTCCTCAGCCTCAGGTTCAGCTCTGCCCAGGCTTACACATGGGGTAGCCCAGACAGTTGTCACATAATGAATATTCAGAGAGCTTGCACCAAATACCCAGGTTGACCCGCCAAGTTGGAAACGTGTCATCCTCTTAACTTTCATTTCAACTTTTGAAGCTTTGTCTGTCTCCTTTTAAAGGAAGGAAATGGCCCAGGCCACACAAACCTATTTTCCAAACTTCTGTGGAGAACACGAGAACACTGGAGAGGGGCTGACGCTCAGTCAGCCTGGAGAGTCTTAGGGCAGAAGCCGGGGAAGGATGCCTGGCAGACCACGGGGGTTAGAGCTACATGCCTAGCTAGGGTAAGAACCTAGACTAGGAAGGCAGGTTAAATCCAGAAACTGACTGATTTGCTCTTTAAGGAAGAACATACTGCAAAATTCTATTAAATTACTTTCTTGTCTAAAAGGAGGCTGGTGGGCCAGGTAGACGGGAATGGCTATCAGCATAGCCATCACTGCCATGTTCTGCAGCTTCTAGTGCCTCATGGTACCTCACCTGAGATGCTTTCCCTGGCTCTTCACATCTTAAAAAAACAAGGCGTGTAGGTGACAGCAGAGGGTGAGAACTACAATAAAACCATGAGCATACCTCTTAGCATCCCCCGTTTCCCCTCATATCCAAATGATCACCAAGTCCCTCCATCTCTCTGAGCATCTCTCAGTTGCCTAGTTCTCTCCATCTTCACCACCGCCACCCTGGCTCCGGCTTCCATCATGTTACCAGGGCTGCTTCGGTGACCTCCTAGCTGGTTCCCTCCAATCTGTCCTCCACATTGCAGCCCCCATGAGCTTGACAAAATCAGACCATGTCACCTCACTGTTTAAAATCCCTGTGGCACCCCGCTGCTCTCGGCAGAACAGCCGGAATCCTTAAAGTGGCCCACAAGACCCTGCGTGGTCTGGCTCCAGCCTGCCCCTCCAGCCTTGCCTGGTGCCTCTCCCCTAGGTCTCAGCACCCCAACCACACTGACTTTCTTCCAGAGCATCCAAATGACCGCACTTTCTCCCCAGCACAAGCTGTGGATTCACCTGGAAGCCCCTTGGCTCAAGTTACTCTGAATCCTCAGGTCTCCCCTAAGTATCAGTTCCTCAAAAAAGCCTCCCCGACCTCTCCGTCTGGGTTAATGCCCCCATTATGCATTAAGATACGACACCATCGACCTGTTCATCAAAGCAGGCAGCACAACTGCAAACTTACATTGGTGTGTATAATCCTGAAAAAAATGTCTGTCTACCAAACCAGATATGCATCCACGAAGGCAATGGTCCACGTATATCTGTACTTATTTTATTTGGCACTATATCTCTGTTTTTCACAGTTTACTATATTGTTGGACAGGAAGAAGAAGCATCATCCAATTTTTCATTCTGTGTAATTTTTCATTTTGGATGCACGGATAGGCAAATGGTGACCAGCGGTGGGGAGAGCTGCTGAAAGGCAGTGTGGTGCCGCCAAAATGACTTTCAAATTCCAACTGATAGAAACCCTTTGAGAGTAGGTGAGTTACTTAAGATTCTGACCCTCGGCTTTTTCATCTTTTGTGAGGAACCAATGGTTAAATAAAGAAATGAATGGCCTGATCTAACCATTTCCTTCCTTCCTTCCTGTACCAATACAAAGAGGTACTGCCACCTAGCAGCACAAGCCCCAAGAATGAGTTCAGGAGAAAAGAAAAGCAAAAGCTATGCAAGCCAAGACATGACACGGAGGAGACAAAACCAAGTTTAGGTTTTCCTGGACACTTTTAGAACTTCTCTGCTTGTTCATCAAGGCATTATCACCACCGAGCTGTATGTGGTGGCATGAACCATGGGCTGGAGAGGGGGTGGGTTCCTCCATATCACAGTAACTGGGCAATCTCAATGGTAAGATGGGCCTGAAGGTTGAGGAAGGTCCTAGAAAACAAGGGCATTCTCCCCTACAGCTTAGTGCTACCAAACAGATCTCTCTCTTCAGGTCCGGGGCCCCTTTTCTGAAAATCACTGACCTGCGGTTGCCCTTCCCTGATCCTCAGTACTCAGAACACCAAAAAATCAGGCAAGGGTGGCCGAATCACCAAGTTTGAACAGAAGGGACCTTTCCATAGCATGGGTTGACTGATGGATGCATGGTCTGTGAAAACAAGGCTCTGGGAACACCCCAAAGGTACAAGCCTCCTGGAAATTCTAACAGAACTCCAGGAGACAGATCCTTTCCAAAGCAGAGGTGCTCATCTAATGAACAGTCTCAACACACAGCAGAATGGTTTACAGCTTTCCTAAAGCTGGTCTTCAATAGGTTTCCCTAACCTGCCATTTTTCACCCCAGAAAACATACTCAATTTTCCTTTGCTCAAAAATAAAAAAAAACCTTTTAAGTTTTTAATGGGAGAAATGGAATTTGCTGGAAGTGCTGTGTGTATGCATAAAAATAAAAGAACTGAGAAGGAAGTTGTTGCCCCATGTTTAACGGGGATGGATATAGGAGACTGCCCAGAATTACTGTGTGCAGGCCACCATTTTATTGACATTTTATGGACAGCTCCAGGGGCATGTTCTCACCACAGAAATTTGCTCAATCTCCCAAGGGGATTTGCTCTTAAGAGTCTGGTCTGCCTTGCTCCTTCTGAATTTAATCAATTTCAACGCCATTAAAAGCTCTGAAGAAAACACCCATGTTCAAATAAATATGAAATCCACCTGAAGAATAGATTTCCTACTGGCTCACACACAGCATAGGGGAACGTTCTTAATTATGTGAAACCCCAGAGTTGCTAGGACTCCCTGGCTGTGGTCCCTAGGAAACTGTATTCAGCTCTCAGAAGTTTCCAGTGGGGCCCAGGAAAGTTGACCGATGGGTCCTTAATTGTCCAGGTGAATTCTCTACCTTGGAGATTACCCACAGCCAATTTTTTAAAATATATTTTATTGATTTCAGAGAGAGGAAGGGAAAGGGGGGAGAGAGACAGAGACATCAATGATGAGAGAGTCATTGATCCCCTGCCTCCTGCACGCCCCCTACTAGGGATTGAGCCCGCAACCTGGGCATGTGCCCTGACAGGGAATCAAGCCGTGATCTCTTCGATCATAGGTCGATGCTCAACCACTGAGCCATGCCAGCCAAGCTACCCAAAGCCAATTTTTAATCCCAGATCAGCTCCCCAAGACCCTGTGATCATCTGACTCCATTCCTCTACCTTATACTCTGCTCTCTGATCAGTATGTGTTCAAGGAATATGAACTGACTTTAACACTAACTGAAATCACTCAAGACAGGAGTGGCATGTCTTGGAAAGAGAACAGTAAGCTGTAAAGCCAGACAGACCTGGGTTAGAATCCTGTCTCTGCTACTCTCTGACCAGGTGTGATCTCAGGCAAGGTGCTTCACCTCCCGAGATTCCCCTTCCTCACCTGTATAGTGGGGCTAAACCACTTAGGTGTTGCGAGGGTCAAATGAAATACACAGCAACTGTGACTTATCTGGTATTTAATAAATGCTCATTACCAGTACTACCAATATTAAGATGTTACTACTTCCTAATGCTTCAGTCGAATTGTCCAGTCGATAAACTACATTTCATACTCAAGTCCACGTTACCCTTACAATAATCCCATGGGGCAAACATTGCTACCATTCTTACTAATAACTTCTTGCTGTGTTTCTACACTAATGAGTATAATGAAGGATAATACATTACCATTTATAGAATAAATTATAGCTTATTTGATTTTCTCATATATCTATTAGGTTTTGATAACGAGAAAAGCCAGGCCTATGATGTTAAGTGGTAACAATGATGATAAGGGTAGCTAACACTCACTGAGTAGGCCGCACTGCTCTGGGCTAAGCACTTAAAAGCACCCCCTCCTCCCCTCTCTCCCCCTCCCTATTTTGTAGGCAGGAACCCTCGGCTCAGGCAAGGTTAAGGAACTTCTGCAAGATGGTGGCCTGAGTGAGTGATGGAACCAGGACCCTAACTCCTGCTGACTTCTCAGCTCATCCTCTTCTACTCCCTACGCTTCTGCTGAAGTTCACATGACAAGGGGCCCAGGATCACGTTTTCTGGATTCTGCACTTTCTACTCCAGCAGCAGTACTTGAATCCAGCAAACCAGAGAAGTAGGGGATGTGCTTGTTGCAATGCAGATTCCGGGTGCCTTCCCGGATGTTAGGCTTCAGTAAGTGTGAGAATCACACTTTGGGTAGCACTGTGCTATATACAAAGCAAATAAAACTAGTATCACTAAAGACAAACAGAAATGATGCTTGACAATTCATCGGTTGCCAATATCCACATTCCCCATCTGATAATAACAATTCACCAGGGCTACGTCTCTCGATATGTAATGCTGGCGTGTTCCACTGGTAGTAAATATCAAGCGATTCCAGGCAGTTCACAAATAAATATTTATAATAGTTGTACACTTACTTTAATGAATATTGGAAATTTACTGGTTTATCACACATAGCACGATACATTTCTTTCAAAATAAATTTAGGTTTAAAAGGGTGAACTGATAAAAAGAAAAACTGTAAATAAATAATAATACAGGTGGTACATGTAAAAAGAAATCATAAAGATGATACACAAATAATACATCTGGGTGCTCCTGTCCTAACTTGTCCCAGGCCAGGCACTACATTCGACCTGGCTGAAAAGATGAGGTGGGAGGGTATCCTGCCGTCAAAATGCCCTATTTCAATGCAGTCACCCTAGACTCCTCCATTTCTCAACACCCTATATCCAACCCACTAGCTGGTCCCATCAGTAATAACTTAAAAACACATCTAGAAACCAGCTACTTTTCACTACCTCCATGGCTAACACCTTGATCCAAGCCACCATCACCTTTTGCCTGGACTGCCACAATAGCCTCTCAACCGTTTCTACCTTTGCCCCCAACAGTTTATTCTCTACCAGCAGCCAGAGTTGCCTTTTAAAAATATACATTGGCTCGTGTCACTTCGCTGATCACAACTCTCTAGGGACTTCTCATGACACACAGAACACAATCTTACCTCTTGACCATGGCCTCACATGGTCTAGTCCCAGCCGACCTGCCCACTGTCCCTCTGGCCTCTTCCTATCCAATCACAGTGGTCCTTCTTGATGTTTCTAGAAGACAGCTAGTTCATTCCCTCCACCTCAGGGCCTTTGCATGTGCTGGTCCCTCTACTAGTAGTGCTCATCTGCCACCTCCTGTCATGCTGCCTTCCCACCCCTTTGTTCAGGTTTCTCCTCAAATGTCACCTCTTCAGAGAGGCCTTCTCTGCTCCAGCTAGCCCTTCCCTGTCACTCTCTATCCCTTTGCTCTTAATTCTTCACAGTTCTCTCCACCTGAAAGTCTAACCTTTGTTTACCTGCTATCCTGCTTGCTGTCAGAATCTCTACGTAGTATAACTCCGTGACAGCAGGCACTTTATCTGACTTGTTCATTATTGTAGCTTCAATAAATATTTCCTGAATAAAGGAACAAATAAAATCTACATGTTCACCAGCTGAGACATCAGAAACCAAGAGACAGAGAAGTCCCCACACTCCAGGAGCCTCGAATGGTGAGCAGCTAGCTGAACACAGAGGTACCTCCCACAGTTCAGGGGCCCTGCGGTGAGAAGCATAAGACAAGCAGGACTGGCAGGGATCGCTTTCACCTCCAGACCTCTAAGCATGGATACTACCAATCAGAATTTTCTTCCCTGGCCTACCACAGACACCAGCACCTATCTTCTTTTTCCATAGACACACACAGAGAAAAATAAACTGATAGGAACGTAGAGTAGAGAAAGTAAAATAGGTAGCAGGAAAAGAGATGAAATCCCTGCTGGGCCTGCAATAAACCTACGAGCTCTCAGCCTGAGCCAAGGGAGACTCTAAGACAGCTGTAAAGTGTTCTGATTCTTGGCAAGACACAGGCAGCCAGAGTGGCAGTGTCTGGGTACGTGCACAGTACAGGCTGGGGCTACAGATCAGCTTGTGAGGGATTGAGTGTATCCTTGTGGGTTTTTACATCTACAGTCTCCCAGTCCACCTCAAAATTCCCAATCAGGACAGCCGTGAAAGAGCACTGCTTAATGCACACCGTGGCAACGCCGACTAGCTTAATCAGGAACATTTGTCTCCCGCACTGGGATCTGGACATCCCGAGAATGAATTACAGTCCAGTGGCCTCAATTCCTTTCTGCCTTGAGGCCTGGGTGGTTGTGCACCGATTTCTCAACCAAAAGAGAACATCTCCAGCTTCCTGAAAGTAGAAGAGTTCCAAGCTGAGAACCAACTGCCTCTGCCCCACTAGATCCCTTCCTGCCTTTACCTACCTGTCCTCTCACCTTGATCTGCCCGAGGAATAGTTTAGATATCTTTTGGTCACAACAAACTCTGAGGCAGCAAAAGGCAGGGAGAGAGAGTTCATTCGGGATCGGAGGCCTAGCATTTGCACCTGGAGTCACCACTAAGTGGCTGTGTGAGACGGGCACACTTCCCCTCTGTGACCCTTCTCCTCAGCTCTAAGATCAGGCCTTGTGAAAATCATATAAGGCAATGTTTGTGAAGGCACTCTGAGGAACTCTGCAGAGACTGCCCCTGTCATGATTTTATATAAATAGCCAGCCTCTGGTTTTGGATAATGTTGTTGATAATAATAACAGCAAAGGGCAACATTTAATGATTGCCTAGAATACCAGGAACCAGTGAACTAAGGATTTCCATCCTAATCTCATTTTATGCTCCCAACAAACCAATGATATAGGTACTAAAGCTATCCCCATCTTACAGATAAAGAAACTAAGGCCTGGGGAAATTAATTTCCCAAGGTCACACATTCCATAAGCTGTGAGCCTGGGGATCCACCCCTTGGGTGTAATAACACTCCAGCGCCCACGCTCCCAACCACTACTCAACACTCTCCCCACGTGGGCACCAGCACGTGCTCACCTCTGCCGAATCTTGCACGCTGAATGTGAGCTGCGTTCTCTAAACACTGATTAGGGTGGGGAGGAATGATCTTAAGTAACCACAAGTTTGCACTTAGAATGAAGCCCATTTTGCTTATCTGTAAACAGGTCAACAATACTACCCACCTCACAGGGTTCTTACAAGGATCCAGAGACATAATGTATGTCAAACACTGAGCATACTGCCCAGTACATAGTCGAAAGCCTGCACTTGCTGGCAGTGCGGAAATCTTTCAGTCTCTGCCTCGAGAACCTTTGCACTGAGCTTTAGGAGTTAAAGATGCAGCCAGGGACCTGCTCTCTGTTGCTTGGCTGAAGCCCAGGCTGAGGTGGCCAAGGGGTGGCTCACACCTGCCAGGCCACAGCCTGCTGTCAGCACAGGGCCCACACAGCCAAGGGAAAGGGGAATATTAGGCCACAGCAAAGTCACACATCGGCTGCATCTGTCGTCTAAAGTTGGCGGAGAGAGAGGATGGATTTGTTACGTGTCATTTAGGACACTTTTTTAGCAGAAAGGCTTCTGGCTGTCCAGGCAAGTTCAAAGAGCAGCACTGCCAGTCAGTTAGCTGGGGCTGGAACCTCAAAAATAAAATCTCTGAGCAAACAACCTGTTCCTTTCCCTTCCTCTCTCTCACTAGTCCCTACCCCCCACTCAGGGATATTCTCAAGTTGGGTATTACTATTCAACTAAATATAATTTGAGTTCAACATGGGCCACAGTGACTGTGTTGCACACACAAGTAACAATGAAAAGCAAGGTGCACAGACTCGGCACTTATACCATCTCCCCTGACAATGACTCAGGCGGTGAAAGTGGTGGCCAGAGAAGCCTGCCGTGGCATGGAAGGAAAGGAAAAGGAGCGGGGAGGGCACGCAGACGAGGGAGGGAGGAGCGCCTGTCTTCTATCAGCCCAGGCCTGGCAGGCGTGGACGGAAAGCTGGAGGGGAAGGTGCGCTCAGCTGACTGCCTCGTGGGCCAGCGCACAGGAGGCCAGGTCGCCATGCCCACTAATGCCATCCAGCCTTCTCAGGTTTAAAAGGGGAAATGTTCTATTTATAGGCCACCGACCAGTGGAGACCTGGCAGCCACTGGATGGCTCTGATCCCACAGGGATCCTGGTTACCAGCGCCTGTCTTCTCCTGCCTCTCAACCGTGGGTGTTCTAACAGCAAAAGGCTGGATGGAGGTGACTGGACAAAAGGAAAAAGAAAATCCTCTTTTTCTGTCTTCTGCCGCTTTCATGAGACTTGGGCTTTTAGTAATGGCCAAAGGCTTCAGAGCCTTTAACAAAACGGTGACCCATGCAATCCCATCAGGCCTTCCCCTGCACTCCCGAAGACGAAATCTTTCTCTGCTTTACAGACCAGGGGAAGCTGAGGCACAGAGAGGAGAGAATCAGAGGCCGGGTGGCGAGCACTCAGAGCAAAGGCAATGACCCCGCCCTGTCTCCTCTCCTGGTCCTCAAGCTCATCTTTGTCCTCAGGAAACCAGAAAAGCCTCGATAATACACCGTCAGGGAGTCTGATCTGAATGAAGGCCTAAAGAATGACGCGCAGACGTAATAGAAACAGCACATAGAGCAGCTTTGGTTGTGCCGCCAGTGCCTCGGGCATTGAGCCATGTTAGGATTCTGCACCTGGGAGGCTCAAGTCACCGAAACACAGGACTCTGGCTCTCCCAGGGTCGTGCGTGGTGTGCGAGGAGCCACTGACGGTTCAAATGACGAGGCTCAGGAGGTGGAAAGTGGGATGTGGGACGTGGAAAGGCCCCTCAAGCGCGGAGCAGGGCGGGTTAGGTGCTGTTGGAGGCTGACGATGAAACTCCTTCCAGCCCCGGTGGGCTGGCCTCGTTATGACCGGATGGCTGAACAGAGCAAAGATTGCACGTGTATCAAGAAGGGAAAGGAGGCGGGGTGACTGGCCATCAGGCAGGCCGGTCTGAACATCAGCCCCACCACCTCCCGACTGTGCTACCTGAGCCCCTTCCAGCCTGTCTGCTCGCTGCGAACTCGGCTGGGAGCAGCATTTCTGCAAACAGCAACCGTTCACATACCACTGTCATGCTTCCTGCCAGAACTTCCGACCATCTTAGACTAATTTTTAAAAACTTGCCCTTGTAGTAAGCTAAGGGTAAACAAACTATAGTCTGTAGGCCAAATTCACCACTGCCTGGTTTGTAAATAAAGTTTTAGTAATAAACATCACACTCATTTGTTTCCATATGGTCTATGGCTGCTTTCTATAACGGTTGCGTTCAAAAGCACTGACAAACCAAAACTATTTATTATTTGGCCCGTGACGGAAAAAGCCGACCCCTGTGCTAAACAATATTTAGAAAACTCAGGGTTTACATGTACTTGTGCTTTGTGCCCACCTCCCACATCTAAATGGTAATTTAAAGTGTTTGTCTAGTACATTTAAAATTGATCTGGGGTACCACCAGTAGTGTGTATTTCCACTGGGAGAAATGCACTCCTGAGGCCTAAATGAACTAATGCTCCTACGGCACCAACCCCCTGAGAACAGGGGTTTTGGCGGCCGCCCCCAATTCTCTCCCTCCCCTTGGGAGCAGTTCTGCCAGCCCAGTGATGGAGTAATTGGCACGGCCAGATAACAAGTAGGACAAGGAGAGAAACTGGGCACATACTAGCTAACATGCCAGACGCTGTGCTGACCTTCAATCCTCACAGCAGCTTCCTGAGGTAGGTGCTCCTACGTATCCCCATTTCACAGAAAAGGGAATGGAAGGACAGAGGTGTCCGCCCCGACTGACGGTTCCACAGCCAGGGTGCCAGCACCTAATCCACACCATTCGCACAATACCCTCCTTGGAAACAGCCCTCTCCAACCCACAGGGCAGGACCTACCCATGGGAAATCATCTGAGATACGTACGAAGACTGAAGGAAAGGATGCTCAGGCTGATGTTACTCATAATGTCAAAAATCTGGAAAGCACATTCAAGTCCAATGATAGCGAATGGTTCAACGAATGGGATATAAACGCATGACAGAATAATAAATAACCATTACAAATGGTATTTATAAGCGATTTTCACGACTTGGGAAAATGCCTGGAAACAAGTATATTCAGTATAATGCCAAATAAGTCAAAATACATATTGGCATTGACAAAATACACATAAGACATCATAAAAAAAGGCAAGAAGGAAGTATCTCTGGGAGTGGTATTATAGATGATTTTCATTGAATTTTTGCAAATCATTGCTATATTTCCTTCATATTCCACAATGATTTCATCATTATTTTTATAGTAAGTGAAAATACACGTTTTCCAACCTGCTTAAAAGTGACATTCAGAGAGTCAATGTCTACACCCTACATGACTAAATCCTAATTCCAACTTTGCATTTCCTCCAATCACTGCTCTTCCCTGCCACGTCCCAGTATGAATGACAACTTGGCAAGCTATAGTGGGTTCCTGAGCATTATATAAATACAAAGGATTCTTCTGAGAGTAGTAGAGAAAGTGTTATATTTCCTTTTTCTGGGAGGAGGGAAAGTGGGAAGTTTCCATTTGTTAATTCTAACCTAGATGGAAGCCGATGCTGAGCGCACTCTCAAACCAATTGGTTCTGGGCATTCTATCCGTACGCTGGGTACATCTGTAGACCACAGAATGTTACACACGCCCACACATCTGTCTATTGTCTCCCAGTGGTCTGATCCTCAACAGTGGAAGATATACTCCTTAAAGGCAGAGACATGGGTTCTACTTGTGAATGTCCTTTACCCCTGAGTACTCAGGTCTCCCAGGGCCACAGGTCCTTAAGAGCTCTGACAGGTTTTGATCAAATGGAGAGCTACAGGAAGCCTGGACTCCTGCAGTTAAATCTAGTAAAGGCTCAGGAAGGAGGAAACAGGACCATGTAAGACAAGAGTGGGAAGCAGAGTAAGCGACTACGACACCCTCTTGGAAAGCCAGATGGTCAGTGTTGAGCTGGGTCCTGAGGTGCGTGAGAAGGCATGTCTGGAGCAACTCGGGCATATTTCTTTGAATATAATCCAATTAACCTATGGCACTTGTGTTAATACCCACACTAAGGGAAGTGGCACCATGAAATCAAGACTAGGAGACGGAGCCCTCTTTGTCTCAACCTGTCAGTCTTCAGCCTTCAAACAGCCAGAGAAACAACAGGACAGCAGCATTTCTGTAAACAAGCTAAACTTTTTAGAGCTAATAGGCAGTGACATTTATTATTTAAAACTTCAAACTTGGAAAAGACCAACTCACACTAGAAAAGCCTGCCTTTCCCTTACTCTTGCACTGGACAAGTTCTTGGCTTTCTAACTGTCCCTCAGGTGGGACTACAGGACAACAGCAGCCTGGGCTGAAAACAGGCCATTTCCTGGCTTCTAGTCCTGCTTCTGACCCAAGCTCACTTCAAAGGAGACTAAACCAATTCTCAGAGAGCCTTTGGGGAGCAAATCTCATAACTGGAGCCAAAGGTAAGGCAAGCAACAAGACATGTAGACTCAGGAGATGCATGAAGATGGCAAAGGGGGCCACAGAGGGTGGGGTGGGAGGAGGTGATCTTGCCCAATACAGAGTCCTGTTCTTTGTAATAAGAAAGGGGCAAATCAGCAACAGATATTAGCTGTCTAGATTACTGACACTGTGAAATCATTCCCTCAGTAAAGAAACCTAGGGAACAACAAACCATACTTCCCTCCCCTCTACTACCCTTAAGCCCATCTTTTCCCTTCCCTTCTCTACCAGGTAAGAATTTAGCCAATGAGAGAAAACTCAGTGTCACTGATGTATATTCCTGATGTTCCAGGAACCAACCCAGGGAAGGATCCCTGAAGGCAGCAGGATCCACAGGGTGAGAGGTCCATAAGGTTGGCCAAAATGGGAGAGTGGCTTTTGAATTTAGTATTTAGGGATTAACCAAACCAAGAATACACAAGATCTTTAGGCAGAGAACTAAAACGCTAATAAATGACACAGGTGGTCTGGGTAAATGGAAAGACATTCAAAGCTCCAGAGGACATAAATTAATATTATGAAAGTGTTGGTTTCCCCCCAAGTTAATCAATACCATTCAATGCAATCCCAAATGAAAAATTTAAGTTTCTGAGGGACTCATCACACATATGCCAGAATTTATACAGAACGATAAAGGTCCACAGGCAGCCGAGCCAACCCTTAAAAAGGAGAGTAAAGACAGGAGACGTAAACTACCAGATATCAAGACCTGTCTCCAATTCATCATATTAAAACCAGAAAGGTATAAGCACAAGGACAAACAGACCAAGGAGCTAAAGAGCTGAGAGACAGAGCTCAGGTATATAAACCTAATGCACAATAAAGCTGGCACCAGCAGTTAAAGGAGAGAGAATGGATAGCTTAGTAGACGTTGGTGGAAAAACTGACTCTGCACATGGATAAAAGTAAAACTCGATCTTCGTAAAACACCATATATAATGGTAGATATCAGATTAGAAGTCTAAATGTGAAAGGCAAAATCATGAAGCCAATAAAAGAAAATGTAGGCACATCTTTGTGACATGGGTCAAACAGGCCCTCTTTAAAACACAACTTGAAAATCATAAACCAAATGCAAAAAAGATGAATTTGAATATTAAAAAAGGAAGGCTTTACACTCAAGGGAAGGTATCACACATAATATTAACAGACAGATGACAAGATCAGAAGACATAATTAAAATGTCTACAACCAACAAGCGATTCATTATCTAGAATACAGAAGGAACTTTACAAATCAACAAGAAAAACTGGCACCTGCCATATAAAAATGGGCAAAGGACATGAATAGGCAAAAAACCCCCACACAAACAAACAAAACAAAAACAGAAGAGGAAACCCTGTAAATGGGCATATAAAGAGATGCTCAGACTCATTAATTATCAGAGAAATGCAAACGAAAACAACAATGAGCTATCATTTTATAATACTGACAAAAAATTAGAAAGCTGAGTAATGGCCAGAGCTGGAAGGAATGGAGAAATCCTCAAGGAGAGCTGGCGGGGCTGTGGACTTACCATTCCAGAGAAGGACAGGAGGGCCCTCCCTCAAACTCTGTATGCGCACCCCCATTAGCTGACCAGCAACTCTCCTCATGCACGTAACCCAAAGAAACTGTCACATGGGGGAACATGTACAAGATGTTCCTTGCAGTGTTGCCAGTAGTGATGAGGAGTTGGAGGCATGAGATGGTGGAGGGCATCTCTGCAGATACAGTGTGTCCCACACCATGGAGTGTGAAATACGCAGAAGCCATGCTCTAGAAGCAGGCAGAGGAGTATGGATGGCTCCCAACACCATGCTGAGGGAGCAAAGTGAGAAACTGAGCAAGATGTGTAACCATTTATGTAAGGTAAAAACACAGGTAGATAAAAAGATACACACTGTCCAAGAATACAGTCTGAAAGCACACATTAGAATGCTGGCCTATAGGGGAGGAAAGAAACAGGAATTGAAAAGGGAATGAAAATGAATGAATGGAGGGCCCTGTGATTAATAATGTGCCACCAATGGGGGAGTATGATTAATTCAATCCCTCTGTATCTGAGATCCAAAGAGAATGAAGGGGAGAGGCTAAAGGCTATGCAAAGAAATGCACATATATTTATCTGCTGCCATCCACTCCCTGGCAACTCTCAACTGTATTTTCCATTTGGAAAATACCAGCAGTTGACAGACATAATTTATGGCCCTGTCTTGTACCCCACAGGCACTGTATGCCCTGAGAGAAATTTCAGGATGAAAGAAACAAATTCAGAAGGTCTCCAGAGGAATTTCCTTTTGCTACCTGCCCATTCTGGCTCTGTGATAAAATGCCGGCATTCAAATTCCCACCAAAACATTTTCCAGAAAGAGAATGGCAGACATTTGGAATTTGGATATTAAAGGTAAAAAGAGCAATGCCTCATTTTAAAATTCCTATCAGGTTGACCTCTTAACTTTAAAAGAATGTTGGCTGTGGTATAAGACAGAGAAGGAGTTGCAGAAGAATTCAGACCCTGGGCAAGAGTGTCACCTATGGCGGAGGAGCCCTATGGGTGGGTGTGGGGTGCAGATGCAAATTACTGCAGTCAAGAGATACTAAAGCTCCAACCCCTTCAGAGCGGAGGGACAGCTGAGGCATTCATTGTATGATAAGAAATAGGGGTCCTAGTGCCAGAGGAGGTGAGGAGGCATCAACCCAGACCACCTCTCTGAGTTTGCAGCTTGGAAGTCAGTGATCAGAATATCTCAACACCGCAGAAAAATAATTTCTATCTAAACTCCTGGAAAAGAGGCCCCTATGTTTTAACCCATCTTTTTCTCTCCTGCTTGTGAAAAAGAAAGAGCAAGCAACTGAAGAATCATTACAGACTCAAAGTAGCCAACTCTGTGCTCTGTGGGTGCCAGAGCAAAACGTGGCAAGTGTCTATGCTTCCCAAACTGGAACTTCTGTACTGTCCTTTCCCTAGGGAGGTAGAATATCCTTGTGGCTAACAGTACAGCCTTCAGACTTAGAACTCAGATTACATCGTGTCCTCTGAGTTTACTAGCCTCAATTTCCTAATCTACAAAGTGGGTCAACTGCACTTATCTCACAGGGTGTTGCAAGCACTCAATGAGCTAATGTGCATAAAATATCCTGAAACATAGTAGGAGGTCAATAAATGCTATATATTAATAGCTACTATTGTAAAATACAGGGTGTCCCAAAAAAATTATACACACTTTGAATAATTATTAATTCCATTGGGATAAATTTGAAAAGAAACAACAATTGAGCTATCAGCTCATTTTTTTGGGAAACCCTGTATATGCTCACTGTTGGCACTGCACAGTATAGAGAGGTATTTAAAGTAGAAGGTCAGTCTCTCCCAATAATCCATGTTCTACCCTGATGAAGACTTTGATGGAAAAATGTATTTCCAGACCATTTTCTATCAATGTAGCTAAACCAGTGACCTTCAATTGGTGTGCCAAAAGGATTTTAAAAACACGCAATACCTATTTAGTCTAGGGCACTGACCTCTTTTCCCTTAGACTGTCAAATAAAAAATAGTAACAGCCAACACAACAATAGCCATTGGTGTGAATGCCCCGTCTTGAGCCATAAATATATAAGTCATATAACAAAGTTGCATCTTGCCCTGGCCAGGTGGCTCAGTTTGTTGGAGCGCTGTCCCATAAACCAAAAGGCTACGGGTTCAATTCCCAGTCAGGGCACATACCTAGGTTGTGGTTTGACCCCCAGTTGGGGCATGTACAGGAGGCAACTGATCAATGTTTCTCTCTCAAATCAATGTTTCTCTCTCCCTTCCTCTCTCTCTCAATAAAATTAAATAAAATAAATAAAATAATAAAATAAAATATCAATAAAAACATATTCTCGGTGAAGATGTTTAAAAAATGGAGTTGCATTAGTTGCATATTTTAAAAAAATGGATTTGCAAGAGCTGCATCTTACTGTTCATGCTTCATAATAAGGTTGCATCTGATTGGTTAATTCTTGGTACCAGAAATCCTTATATACAAGTATAGGCACCGATACATAAGCAAAAAGGGTAAATGCTATTGTTATTTTCTTTATTAAATCAATCAAAGTTATATCTATTTTTTAGTCAGATCAGCAAAAAAATATATTTTTGGTGTGCTGAAGAATTTTAATAATTAGTTTATGTGTGCCATGAGATGAAAAGGTTGAAAGTCACTGTTCTAGATAAACTGAATATTTTACTAAATTGTTCTATAACAAGATTTTTTTAAAACTTGATTAACAGTATACGGGAGCTCTATTTATGTAAATATACCTAGATCTCTCTTGTTCTTTTTAAAGGCTACATAGTATTCTATGACATTTTTAATCCATTCCCTATTGGACATTTAGATTGTCTCCAATTCTTTGCTATTATTTCCAATGTTCCAGTGAAAACTCTTTTGAGGCACAAATGTCTTTGAACTCTAGTCTATTTCTTTGGGACAAACTGTTGGGTCAAAGGATATTCACTCAAAGGCTTTCAACACATATTCCTAAAAGGCTTTACACAATGGTAGAACCAGCTGAAAATGGAATCAGGGCCATCTTTCAAATCTATTAGTACTTATCTCAAGCAGAGAGAAGCAGGTTCATATGATCAGTTGCAAGGAAACTTCAGGTTGGGGGTCTCCATTCATATGCCTCTCACCCCCCATAGATCTTGGATCCAGGTTGGGCACCTGTTTCTATGGCCTCTGTGACATCTAGCCTCTCTTGCCCTAGTGGGTTCCCTGATTTCCCTCTGGCAAACTACTCCGCTCCTATTTTATGCAGTTCACTTGAAACTGTCAATGGTGTCTTCTTTTCCCCTGGCTGGGCCCAAGATAGACTAGCTTGATGCTATCTTTCCTGGCGATCTGAATTTTCAGAAGAGTGAGACAAAAACTAAAGACAGTTTAGGGTTTTATCATCCTGCAAATATCATCCAGGAGACCCTTTCTCATTAGTTCCTGGGTCTCCAGCGATGGTATATCTTCAAGCCTGGTTCTTCAGCTCTTCCTATCTTACCGTGAGTTACCCTACAGCATTCTATATTCCTACATGGTTATTACTATTGTTTTTGCTATTGTTATTTTAGCTCAAGTTAGCCAAAGTCAATTTCAAATGCTCTCAAACAATCTCTACCTGATAGAGGGAAGGAAAAAATGACTCGTTTCCTTGAATATTTACTTGAAAAAATTTTTCCTAAAGGTCTCTACCAAAAGCCACCATTTCAAATTACTTAATATCTCATATAAAACTCCTGGTAAAGCCCTGGCCAGTGTGGCTCAGTTGGTTGAAGTGCCGTCCCATACACTGAAGGGTCATGGGTTTGATTTCTAGTCAGGGCACATACCCAGGTTACAGGTTTAATCCCCCAGGGTGGGTATAGGAGGCAATAGATCACACTGATGTTTCTCTCTCTCTCCCCACCTTCTTCTCTCTCTAAAAATCAATAAAAACATGTCCTTGGGCGAGGACTGAAAAAACAAACAAACAAAAAACCTCCTGGTAAAATTTGTTTTTTTGAAAGAATGAAAATCTCTGTCCTATAATGGATCTCACCCCACAAAAACCAGCTCATCCTTTTGTCCATCCGCATGGGCAGGCACTGTTTTTACAGATTTTTCTGACATGACTGGAATTCATGGTAGGGCTACCTTTGAATTTTTTTTTCCAAGTAGATTTTACAAAGCAAATCTGAGGCAAAGGGACAGGATTTCCTTTGTATTCTTGTAGCAACCTGGAAGGAATTTGTTTTTTCTCCTGTGCACCAAGGAGATAATCAGCCCAAACACTCTAACAGTAGTTTTATTTTAATCCCCTCATCTTTACAAGGTTGCAGGTGCCCTTGGAAATCATGATTAACCAAGAGCGTTCAGAGCCAGCAGCAGGGGGAATGTCCTATATATTCTACAGAGGCTGCTCAGGGTCACTCCCATCAAAGAGGAATATTATTACAGAGCTCGCTATCTCCACTCCTTCCTCTCCAAAGAGGCAACAAAGAACACTAAGCGACCACTAAGATAATTATTGTCTCTCCAGTCCTTTGAGCAAGACAGTGTAGGAGGTAAAGTCAATTCTGGCTTTCTCATAAGACAGGGCTCTTGAGGAACTGAGTATTACTGGATTAAGTGATTTTTAAGTGATGATTAGATCTACCTTCTTAAAGCGAGCTAGGATTAACTGAGATAACATACATGAAAATGTTTTGTAAAGTGTGAAGGGTTATATAATGCAAAGTGTCATTACAGCCTTGCCAGTAGGGCTCACAGAATGTCCTGGAGTCATAGACTCCCGGGTGGAAGCCTCTCAGGCTGCAGTGGGGGTAATGGGGTAGACCCAACATGCCCACAGCACCTCCTGGTGGCTCTTCCCTGGAGTAGCAACTTCTCAAAGCCTAACCCCAACCCTAACTATAGAAAATTACCAAAGCACTGTACTTACTTCCTTCGCTCTGATTGTCTTTGTTCGAGTTGTAGACCTGGAAAATAGAAATAAACATTTACTTGTGTGCATTTTATACCACCCTGCAGGTCCACTGAAGGAAACCATTACCTTCCCCCTTTCCCTAGTTTGGGCTATAAGATAGAAGGCAATTTCTAGCCAGCCCCCAAATAGGAATCCCTTCTATAATTATCTAACTCCCAGTGTTTACTTCAACTGTTCTTAAGTGTGTGTACATTAGAATCATCTGAGAAACTGTATTGTAAAAAAAAAAAAAAAAATCATATTCCTTCTTTAAAAAACAAACTATGTATACTGAAGCTAAAAAGGAGAAAACATTTTAAATTAGTTATAAATCATTAAGCATTAACTGTGCACCAGGCAATGTGCTAAGCAATTCACATGAATTATCTCAAATTATCCACAAAACAATTCTGTTGGGTAGGAACTGTTATTACCACTGTTTTTACAAATGGAGAATTTACAAATGGAGCATCACAGCTAGTAAAAGTGGCAAATTCAGGACAAAGATACATTACAAACTGTTAAGTGTTAACACTGGGGAATGGGACCAATCATTTTTTACCTTGCAGACTTTTGTAAATTTGAATTTTATACGAAAAATATATTACTTTTATAATGAAAACCCTTAAATGGCTTACAGGAATCACAAAAGGGAAAGTGCCCCATGTAAAACAGACAATGACATACTGCAGGAGTCAGCAAGCTTTTTCTGTAAAGGGCCAGACAGCAAATATGTTAGGCTTTGCAGGCCAGGAGGCAAAATCAATGATATTATGTAGGTACTTGTGTAATAAGAGAGAAAAGAAATTTCCACAAATTTTTTGGATAAAATTCAAAATTTAATATTTTTTTTCAAAATACAGGTATAATATTCCTAGCAGGTGAAAATCCCTTTTAGGATTTCATGGCTCTTTTTTCATGGCTCGGTCCCTCTAAGGGTTAAATAAGTGGTTCTCAACCAGGAGTGGCCATCAGAGTCACGTGGAATATCTTTTTTTAAAGTTTTGATGACCAGCTTCACCTTATGCCTTTTCACACCTACAGAATCGTAATCACCAGATTTGGGCACTATGACATTGTCCTAAAGCAGAGATTTTATTTTATTTAATAATGTTAGCACGTCAGGGATTGGCACACCAAAATCCAGCTCACAGTCTGCTTTTGGACAGCCCATGAGCTAACCCTGGTAACTGCGGATGGACTTCTGCAACTGATTTGGTGATAGGAAATACTAACTTTGAACCTTAATTAAGCTAAGCAGTATCCTCCCTCTAAAAATATTCCATTCTTCTGAGTAGTAGACCTCTGTTTCAAAAACGTCTACTCTTTGGAAAAGATACTCTTTCTGTACCAGGGGAACATGGTCGCCGGTTCTCCCTCAGCAGCACCTCCACTATCAATACAAGTGATCGATGTGAACTAGATCATGCTTTTAAAATTGAACCCCACAGCACCTGCACTAGGATGGCCAGTGGGCTAGGTGAGAAGCTAAGACTCCAAGTATCCAAGTGTCCCCCTTCCCTTTGCTTGTATTGTCTCCATGCATGTGACTATCAAATAAGGGGATACTGGCTTTGAAAAATGTGAAGACCTCTTGAATGGGTAATCTCTAAAGTTACTTGCAATTCATTAATCTGTTCATTCGCTCATGCACTTAACAAGTATTATTGTCTGGTCATAATGGCCAGGCAGTGTTCTAGATGCTGAAGACATGGATGAGCAGAACAGCTGTGGTCTCTGCTTCCCAGAACTTGCCTACTAGGGAAGGAAACAGAAATAAGCAGATACACAAATATGATACTCAACTACTGATAAGTACAGTGGAGAAAATAAAAGTCTGCTGTGGGCCTGGGGTGGGGAATATCTTCTCTGAAGAGGTGACAGCTGTACGAGACCTGAATGCTAAGGACCACCTTGGGAAGGCCTAGGGGCCAGCGCAACAGCAAGTGCAGGTCTGTGAGAGGGGAAAGGCATGGCCCCTTGGAGGAAGGAAGGCCAGTGTGATCAACAGTCAGTGCAAGGTAGGAGCTAAGGATGGGGCGGGGCGCAGTGACGAGATCCTACAGGGGGTTGTGACCTTTTAGGGAAATGGGTAGCCTCGTAATAGCTGGGACCAGTGATCCATGGTGAATGGAGCTCACTAACCTTGGAAAGTTGGGTAAGAGAAGTGCAGGGAAAGAGACCATATTTTGGCAAGTATTTTTTTCAGCCATCTCTCCCATTAAATCCAAACATTCTATCCCAGAGACCCTTTTGATCCTATTTATAAGTGGCAAAATCCAGAAGAAAAAGCAAAATGCAAGGCTTTCAGCCCTCCTTAGACAGTGAGTTTGCACCAAATTGCTTTCCTTCCAGGTTCCCTAGGTCTCAAAAGACCTCTGCCTGGAACACCCAGCATTCCCCAAACTGGAGAGGTGTGGTCAATGAGCCGAAAGCACCAGAAACATGTGCCGCCTGATGCCCTGAGGCCAGGCCATTAATCTCTGTCTGGTTTGGGTAAATGAGCCAAAGAGAATGAGTTCTGAAATGAAGCTAATAAACCATGCCCACCAGGAGTGTGTGACTACACGGCCCAACCAGGAAGACCCAGGGTCTGGGAGCAGCCTCACGGGCACAAAGGCCAGATGGCGACACGGTAAGAGGGTGGTATCCTCTTAATGCGAGGAAAGTGAGGAGGGTGAGGAAAGTTTTCACGTGCTTCCTCTGCACTGAGAACACTAGCAGCACTACCAGGGAGTGTCTTTATTACTAAGCATTTACCAAGTGTCACACAAGGCATCATCTAATCCTTGAAACCGCCTGTGGTTAGGTACCAGTGTGATTCCCAGTCTACAGATGTGGAACCTGAGGGCCAGAGAGGTTACACCGTTTGTCCAAGGACACAGAGCTGGGAGGTGGCGAACCATTCTATCTTGCCTCTACAGGGATGTTCCAGTACTCTTTTATTCCAGGCAGTGGCAAATGCACATAACTACCAAGCCACCCCAGTGGTCTATGGTTCATAAATGCCTTCCATACTGGCAGAGGCAAAGGGTTTGCAATTCACCCTTTAGAAACGGTCAGTCTGTTCTGGGAAAACCTTCTTCTACAGAAATCACAGGTGCCCACTAGTGTCAGACTGGAGTTCAAAGGCAAGGTCAATTTTCTGAAATGAAGGGTCTCTGGCAGTGGCTTCAGGCTTATGACCAGCAGAGCTATCTCAGATTTATATACTTTCAAGTAAGCGCCTCCAGAACCTTTCTCTTGAAAGGACAGAACCCAATTCTGCAGGATCATTTCAAGGGGGCATGACTCGCTAAACAATTCTGAATATGGCTCCTAGTAAGACTGATCAGCTAATACACTTTGTCAACAACCCAGCAGAAGCCACAGCCTCTCTGTTCTGATTAGCCAGAGGACTCTGAGACCTGGCCACACTCAAGTTTCTCAGCCTTCTGTCTTTCTACACTTTGACATAGGTATGCTTTAGCTTCTGCTGAACACTGTACATGAAGATGTATTTAATATCCACGCCAGTGCATGTCTGTTTTCAAGTGTATGCTTCTAGAAAAGAGAAATTATATGTTTTTATCTTATCAGGGTCCATCTGAGTGTCATTATGTAATAACTGCAATAGTAATAATAAATTAACAGAAACGATAACAAAAATCTAGTTATGTGTCGGACACCATGCCAAGCACTCTATATGTGCTATCCTCACACCAACCTAATTATTCCCATCGTATAGATGAGAAAACTGAGGCATTAGAGAGGAGGTTAGGTCCCTTGCTTAAGGTTGGGTAGCTGGAAGCGGCTAGAATCCAGACAGGAACTCCTACAGTCTGTTTCCAGAGCCCAAGCTCTTAACCACTAACCACATAAGTGAGACATTTTGAGGAGGAGGAAGGAGAAGATAAAGGTGATGAGACATCCTGGGCAGCTAGGGAAGGTGAGTCACTGGAGGAAAGAATTTGCCATGAGTAAGAGAGAAAATGAAACTGGGAACGGCATTCTGATTCCAGCCTGAAGCATTCACTACTAACCTATGCAACAAGCCGGCATCTAACGTAAAAGGAACACTTCGTGTTCTCTCTGAACCACACCGCTTGATCCTGGAGATAAACACTGGGCAGGAAAGTGGGCCTTTGATACAAATCACAGGGCACAGCAATTCCATGAGTCCTCACCCAGAAGCTACCATGGGAGTACAATTTAATAAATCAAAGGCGGGTGAGGAAAGCCTTCATATGCTTCCTCTGCACTAAAATGTGATTTGCAATAAATTCTGTTCACTGCTGAGCCAATTCAATTTACATGTCCCTAGAGAATTAAGAGAGACTACAGAATCATTTGGATTCCCAGAATTTTTTACGGGTAACCTTTACGACAATTATCCAGGCCTTCCTAATAAAGCACAGAGAAGAATTTCTTTTAACATATAAATTTAAGGCACAAATAAAGCAATAGCTAGACAAAACAATCTCACTTTTCCCCTCTGACACATAACTGCATAAGAACTTGGCCACACCACACTGTGGATAAAAATCTGCACAAAATGAAGGTGTTGGAGAAACAGATTCATAGGCAAATTTATTTAAAACCACTGCTCCTATCTCAAGTGCACTTGAACTCACACCTAAGCTCCATAATTCCCTGAGGTCTCTTCCAAGTGGCCTGGGATATCTAACCCTCCCAGCTGATTGTTCCCGATATGCCAATGTGGAGACACGCAAAACAGAACTATATGCCAACAAGGCAAAACACTGCACAAGCCAGTTATGCACCATCAGCTACCATTCTGTCCCCTCTCTCTGTGTGATACAATGGACCCACCACCTCTAGGACTTGCTTTTTTGAATTGTTTCTCTGTCCGTTGTGACAAATTTGTAGTGATCTGCTGCCTAGGTTCAAAGTCCAGCTCTCCTTTACTGGCTATATATTCCAATCCCTTAACATCCCTAAACCTCAGTCCTGCCACCTGTAAAACAGGGATACTCATACTCCCTACCTCTTGGGGCTGTTGTGAGAATTAAATGAGATAATAGACAGCCAGCATTTAACACAGAGCCTAGAATACAAATGCTGTGGCCCACAGAGGATTCTATAAAGATTAATTTTCGTCACCGACACTGTCACCCTCCTCCTTCACGGTCTCCACACTTATCCCCTATGAGATAATCGGCTAAGCATGAGAAGGTAGCTTGAGGGAGCCAGTGACACAGGTCTCATTAGCATTGGAATTTAACCAACTGAAACTAATTAAGGGACAAGAGGAAAGGAGCCAATCTAAAATCAACTTTTACAGCAATGGGTTCTCAGTCTTGTTTTGTATTAACGGAAGTCAAATATAAAAGCAACCACCCACTGCCAACCACATTTTCACCACTGATTATGAGCCAGGCACCATACTAAACATTTACATGAATTATTTTATTTCATCCTCAAGCCTACCGGGTGCTACCACTGCCTGTATACCGCATAGCTTCACGTAGGTAAATACGGTCCAAGGTTATAAAGTTAGCAAGTGGCAAAGCCCTCTAGACTAGCGTCTGTACCCAACCACAACTTCCCTACCCAGTGCCACTCTCCAGGGAGAAAACAGCTTGGCGATTAACAAAGGACTCAAAGGAAGCTAAGCAGTAATTAAAATGGCAACAATGCAGCCATTATGGAGGAACAATATATCCATCCAATTTGAACGTTAACAGTAATTCTACAAACTTCCAATTAATAAAGTATAGCAGTAATTGAAAACCACAACCAGCTTGAAAGGCTTTAGGATGCCTACAAAACGACCATCCTAAAAACCATGACCACGTAGAGGGAGCTGGCCAGTGTTGTCAAGGTCTGCGTGGAAGACAGATTGCTTAGTAGAAACATCATAGTCAAATACTCAGCAAACTCTATTAATAGGGTAAACTTAAGAACTTTTAGGAACACCCCTGAGAAGTCACTAGTAAGACACCCTTGGCCTGTGGAATGCCACCCAAAAACAGACATGAGTTTTTGGATAGGGGAGACCCTCTCTTCTCGCGGTGAGCCCCAGGCCACACTTGGAAAAGCTTTTGAGAAGGAGCTTTTGAGTCTTAAGCATGTGGGCACAAAACCAGTTTGAATAGCTTGCGATAAAATAAGGATGTGTCTCAACTTGAGGGGCCAGAGCTTGGGAACTAGGCACTGGTTTCTCCTCCCAAGAGCAACGTGCCTCTCATCGCCACGGCCTGAGAGACAAAACATGCTCCAGAGACTGGAAATGAAATAGCTGCTGCCGCTTCTCTGTTTCTCACCTAGCAACATTCTCTCTGGCTCGCCTTTCCCCTGCTACTGGTATTGCATTTGCTGTCTTAGGGAGGAGCTCTCGAAAGCGAAGCCAATAAAAATATATCTGATGGCTCTTCCCGATGACCTGTTCTTAAACAAATGGAGACCTGGCCCTTGCCCTGCAGGATCACACGTAAAGAGGCTTCAGTAATGGCATATAGCAGGCTGTTCGATAAGTATTGTTTGGATGGACAGTTATTAGACCTCATGGTACCGAGTCTCCCCACCACCACCCCAGGCACCTTAGGATTCAGAGTCTCTTGGAGAACAGCCCAGCAAAATGTGACCAAATGGCTATACTCCTAAAGCCAGCTGGACAGTGTCTGTGACAGCCCAAAGCTGCCTTGCATGCAAGCACAGCAGCATGCTGGTAAATAGAAATGACTGCCTGCTGTTCAATACGATCATGACAATGATGATGGGCAGAAAAATAAACCTTCTTTTCCATGAGTTCAGGCATTGCCTGTTGCTCTGTACCCAAGGATATAAAGGGCTTACCTCTTGTATAATTCCTTAGTAACACTGGAGGGAAACAAAGTGCTCTGGACACCTGCTACTACTCCCTGCTCAGCACCTACGCTCCTCTTTTCCTAGGGATACCACCCTCACTTTCCTTGGGGAGCCACACACACCCCTCACCACCACCAAGTCCATGCTATTTGATGGGGGTGTGGGGAGGGCGGTCCCAATTCCACCTGCAGGTCTGGACATGTGATCCACACATTGCTTCTAACTAAGCATGTGACTCACCCCAGGGCAAACAGTCAACAAGGTCCTTGTTTTCAATATTTTTGTTACAACTGCTGGAAATGAGGCCTTGCTGTGTTGCTGGGAGAATGGGATACACACCTGGAACTTCTGTGGCCAACTCTGCCCCCATACAGAGAAAGCCTGAGTAAAACAGGTCAAAGGAAAGCAGAGCCCTGATAGGAGACCGCACTTCAGTGGCATTGTTTGAGCTCTTTTATCTAAATGAATCTGAGGTTCCTCCCTGCTCTTTCCATGAGTGAACCAACAACAACCTTTAAAAATAAGTTGTGTTTCTGTTGCTTGCAGCCAAGCGTAGTAGCAAATACAAAAAAGCTAATGAGAGAAAAGCCTAGTTAAGCTTCATAGGGAACCCCAGAATGAAAAACAAAGAAAAATACGCAGCAGAGAAGGGTAGGAAAGAACACAGTATATTCATGTCACCCTTGAGATCCCCGTCTTCTGCCTCACATATCCGTTCAGTTCAGACACTGATCAACTCTATCATTATTACAGATCTTGACTCTATTCCTCATGCCTGTTTCTTTCTCTTTTTTTAAGAAAAACATTTCAGTGAAATGTTAAACCCTCGTGAAGGACATTTATAACACAGATGCAGGGTTAACAAACTGAGCACGCTTCCGCACCACTCACCTGCAACATGGACATTGCTAAGCTATCGGGTTCTCCTCCCGACCACCCCAACCGCTCCCCCACCCACGTCCCACTTGTCCCTGCTGTCCGGGCGTGTCCCAGTCACAGGGGCATTTGCTATCACTGTGCACAGTTCTGACTCCTGTGGTCCTCACTTTGCCTTTTGGGAAATGGCATATTCGGAATGGGCCAAATGAAAGACCAAGTTAGTTAGGAAGGCATACGAATGTGTATGTATGGTGAGGAATATATGCGTACAAAGCTTACGTATATAAACCACATTAAAACTCTTGTCAAGGGAAAGTTTAGGCTTCAGCCCCAAGCCCTGCATGCTGGGTGTGCTGGGCCGGTCCCGTTTCTTTTTCTACTGCCTCAGGTCAGGTGTCATCTTCTCATCTGGGCCTGACGTGGCCTCCTCCCTGGTCTTGCTGGCTCCACTCTCTCTTCCTCTCCCTGCTCCGTCGGTCACACACATTGCCCCTGCAAGGAGTGTTTCCTAAACCCCAGCTCTGGCTGGAGAAGAGGAGACTTCGAGACAGCACAATACCAGTCTTCCAACGCTCAGGGGGCTGGCACATGGAAAACGGCGACTTACTATTCTGAATGGAGATGGAAGTGAAGGTGGAGGAAGGCAGATTTCAGCTGGATATAGATGACTACACTGAAGAGCTCTACATGATCCACTCAAGCGGGGAGAATGGCTGAGTGTCATTCTAACTCACAGGACTGAGCTCCATGTCATCTAGAAGGCGGCCCCGAGCATTCCATGCTGACAAAGTCAGCGTCCTTTGAGGTTTAATTATTGTGAGCCTGTCTTTTCACCTGTACAAGCAGATTCCAGAAAACAGGGGGAAAAAAATGCATCGTTTGCTGTGGGCTCTGGAGGCCTGGCATTTCAGGCCTGGTTCTACCACTTTTTAGCTATGTGCCTTCAGATGATTATTTAACATTTCTGAGTCTGTTTTCTCATTGTGAAGTAGAGCTAAACAACAATTCTTCATGAGAGCACTGGGAGAACTAGAATAGTCTAACAGTACCCGACCCGTGTGGTTGTCGATCCATGAACCGAGAGTTCACTGGTTCCGTTCTCAGTCAGGGTACATGCCAGGGCTGCAGACTCCATCCCCAGGAGGAGGCGTGCAGGTGGCAGCCGATCAATGTTTCTCTCTCATCAATGTTTCTATCTCTCTATCCCTCTCCCTTCCTCTAAAATTCAATAAAAACATTTTTTTTTTAAATAGTCTAACAGTGCCTCAAAGTGCTCAAAAATGTTACTTCTATTTCCTCTACCCACACAAAGATTTCCTAACTTACTTGATGGCCGCAGACCACCCTAATATGTCCCTTCTTTGCTCACTGCTCTAACAGTCGAATCTATAGAATTTAATACTTCAGAATACAATTTTTTTTTCATTCCTCATTTTCCATTATTTCTAATCTCCAAATAATTCCTGATGACTAGTTCTTACACTTCTATGGGGCACTTAACAGTGCTGGGCATATAGTTAGTGTCCAAGAAATCACTCCTGATTGAGAGACAAGGAACTGAAGACAAAAGATACACATTCCTTTGTCTCAGTCATTGTTGGTGGGTCAGAAGCAGCCATAATGACCTTGGTGAGTAAGTTATCTGGATCCTTATAGTGATGAGTTCACACTTCAAGTGTTGCTGGCACTTACTGCACTTCCCTGTGAGAAATCTCAAATGAAGCTGCTATCGTTTCAATGGAAAAGGTGAAACAGCTCCTCCTGGAGCATGTCGGTTGTAAGTTACAACCAGATATCCTGAGAAGGGGCAAGGCCATGTATTTTAACGAGTTTTTTTTCCCTGTTGAATTCAGCATGAACACAATGTTTCTGGGGTTACCAACAGTGATCGTTGAGGGTGCTCCCCCTCTCCAATAGGACTTTGACTTAAGTGTTATATAAACACTGTTGCCATAGTTATAATTCAGGAAGTCTTGTTGCTTGACCTCAAGAAAAATGCAACCTCAAATCAGGATAACACTGACTTTCTGGACCACAATCGACCATCAGAGGGTAGGACCTGCCAAATTCCTGCAAGCTTCTAGAAGGAACTACAGTATTTTGGGTAACACACAAGCAACAAGAGGAGGAAATGCTGCAACATTATGCAATTTCCTTGCATTTCATAGTCAGAAATCCTGAAAACCCCTATAAGCAACTTCCCTAGCTTTCAACCCGAGATCAGAGTCGCAGGCAGTGTAAACAAACACTGGATGCAAAAGAGGAAAAAAGAACTCTAAGTAATGTACAAGTCAGAAAGGTATTTCAGGAAATTTTTGAAGGCAACAGAAAGGACACCAGCTGATTCGTTATCAAATGTGCGACAGTTGAGCAGCTGGCGTGTGAGCTGACATGTACGTAGGATGTGGCCAGCTCACAGCGAGAGCAGCCTGCTGGCTTTCACATTTCCGGCCCCAGGCTGAAGTAACTTAAAAAGTGGGTGTGAACCCACTAGCCCATCAGCATGGTGCTTCCACGGGAGAGGAAAGACCACCTTCTCATACTCCAGATAAAACTAAAGTCTTAAACAGAACGACTTTCTGTGTTCCTCCCCCACCTCTCTCTCTGTGTCTCTGGCAGCAATGGCACAGCTCTGTCAGCATACGAGAACCTTGTTCTTTTGTGCTCTGGAAACTACAAAAGAGAAAGTCCTCGGCACAATATACATGATCCCAGAATCCAAGCTTGTGTGGTTCTGCTGCCCAGGCAGGGTCCTGTCCAGAGGGTGACTTACTGCACAAAACCCACTCCCTTGCAATTCCAGTCACCCTTCCTCAGTAGGATTTAAGACAAGTGGCATTTATACTGATCTCATGAGTTCCCACAGTGCCCCTTGGAGAGGCAGGAGGTAGGTGACTTTATCCAAGATAGGTGAGGTCAGAGTCCTACACTTTTAGACAGATGAGTTTCCTTAGATACAGGTCCTACCCTAAATCTAGGACTAATCCTGACACCAACACAGGCATTTGCAGCAAGGGGTCTGGGAAGAGTCGCTCCTTGACTTCCTTGCTGTGAGCTGGTGGGGAGGAGATCCCAAGCTCTGGGACATGAGGAATCTCTGCATTTTCCTACAACCTCCAAAGGCACGGAATGGGGCTTGCAAAATGGAAGGGTAGATTCTAGAATTCTCGGGTTCTGTAAAGGTTGAATTATTAGGCTGGGCCCTTCCTCACCTCCACACAGTGTGAAAGGGAGGAGATTTATCAAGATTCCCAGGATTTCCCACACAGTCATTGGGATAAAGGGTAAGGCTGGGACCATCAGGGCCCTTAGAAAATAATCATTTGTTCTTTGACAACCCAGCACTCATTCACTCTCCTTTAGGCAACTGCACCCTGCTTCCCTTTAGGGGTTCACACTTCTCTGCCACAGGCAGAGCTCACATTTCTGACTGGGGGTAAGACACACAGTATGGGTTGGCCAGGCCAGCCAGAACAATATATCCACTCCTCACTCCAAAATATAGAGAAAAGATGAAAGAACTGACATCGAACACTCCCCCCATCACCTCCATTCTATAATTGTGAACATGTTGCTGCATCTGCCTTATCACATATCTAGCACCCCTCTATCATCCATCAGTCTATCGGGTTTTTGATAAATTTTCAAATAACTTGAAGACTGCAGCACTTCCCATCTAAACAGCTCAGTATGCATATAATTTACTAAAGCCCACAATTTGTTTAATCATCTTTTAAAGGTAAAATTTGCCTACAATGAAATGCACAATTCTTAAGTACGCCAGTCATGAGCTGTGACAATTTCATACCCATCCATGTACCTTAAAACCCCCTATCGAGACAGAAACATTTCCATTACCTCAGTTCTCCTGGACCCTTTCTGTCTTAACACACGCACGCACCAACGCAAAACCGCTGTTCTAATCTGCTCCCACCATTAGTTTTACCTGTTCTAGAACATCACTCAGATGGCATCATACAGTATGAGCTCCTTTACGGCTGCTCATCTTACCAAGCATAACATTTCATATTGTGGCATAAATCAGCACTTTGGGTTTGCTGCTGAGTAGTGCTTTATTGTTTGAATATCTCACAGTCTGTTTATTGATTCTCCTGTACATGGAAACCTAGGCTGTCCACCGTTCCAAATGTCTTTATATGTCTTTTTGAGGACATATATTTTCATTTCTCTTGTCTAAATATCCACAAGTGAAACTGCTGGATTACAGGGTAGGTTTTATTTTTGTTTGTTACTTCATAAGAAACTGCCAAGTTCTTTTCCAAAGTGGCCACACCATTTTCACATTCCCACCAACAGTATGAAAGTTCAGGTTACAAGACATAATTACAACACGTGGTACTGTCAGTCTTTTCATTCTAGCCATTTTGGTAGGTATGTCGTAGTATCTCATTATAGTTTTAATTTGCAGTTCCCCAATGATTAATGATGTTGAGTACTTTTTCATATGCTTATTGAACATTTAATTCTTCTGTGAGGTGACTCTTCAAGTCTTGTCTGTCTTTTAATCAAGTTGTTATTTTTACTACTGAGTTTTATGAGCTCTATACCTTCTGGATGTAAGTCCTTTGTCAGATGTATGCTTTGCAAATCTTTTCTCTCACTGTTGGCTTGCTTTTAAACTTAATGGTGCCTTTTGATAAGCACAAGTCTTTAATTTTAATAAAATCAAATGTTTCCTTTTTTCTTTTCTTTTTTTGGTAGAGCAATTGCTTTCTGTATCCTATTATGAAACCTCTGCTAACCCCAGATCGCAAAGATTTTGTCCTGCATTTTCTTCTGGAAGCCTTACAATTCTAGTTTTTACGTTTAAGTTTATGACCCATCATAAATTAATTCCTCTAGTTCCCCTAGTTTGTAAACATAATTTACAGGTGCTTCTGAGGCACAGCCCAGATTTGAAACTCACTGGTTCAAAATATAAATTTAGGAACAAGAAGCACTGCCCACCTCATTCCCCTTCCTCCCACCCTCTTGAAAGTTGTCATATGGAATCGATCCACATAACCTTCAGGGGTCCTCACGATATTAACAAAACTGGTATCTGCTCCCTCCCCCCTCTGCTGACAGGACAAGGGGGTCAGCAATGCTGAGCATCATAAAGACCTATATATACAGGGTTGGGTATTTTCACAGTTGTAATACAAATACTTAATACAATAATTAATAAATAATACAAGAATAAACTGTTTCATGTACTCACAAGTGTAAATCTACTTTTGCCCATCCTGTGTATATATGCTCAAGGCTAATTTGGGGGGGACACAGCTAACTCCATGACCACCTATAAGCTATTATCAGAATGGGCAGGGAGCTCTGGAGCCCTACCAGCCACCGACTTCTGTGTGACTCTCGATCAAGCCTCTCCTTCTCTCTGGATCTGAATTTCCTAATCCATCAAAAGAGTGGCCAATATTTTACTTTGTTTTATTACTTTGGTTTCTTAATAAAATTACCTATCTTTAAAAAAAGGGAGCCTGAAACATCTACTTTAAAATTCCAGATTCTCTCATTGCCTAACATTTTAATATCCCACCATCAAAAAAGAACTCCTTTAGGTCCTGACAGGCAATTTCTTCAAGACTCCACTCAGTTTAAGGGTTTCATATTATAATGGGAGGGTCCCACCTTATATCTTATCAGCAAGCTGCTCAATGGGGTTGGCTGACAACTGGTTAAGAATGACCTGTCCTGTAAATTTAGGCAGAGGTGGGGAACCTTTTTTCTGCCCGAGAAATCATTTGGTCTGGCCCTGCCAAGGTAACTTACAGGTGGAACTCAAAATTCAATAAATTCAATTAAATGTTTGACCAAATATAGCAGGCTAATTTTTAAGTTGATAATTTTGTATGGCTGAGCCAGACCAAATGATTCCGTGGGCCGTATAGGGCCCACGGGCCAGACATTCCCCACCCCTGATTTAGAGGAACAGGGAGTAAGCACTGGAAAGGAAAGGGCTTGGAAGGCTGCTGATTAAAGACCAGCTCAGCTTACTGAACAACGTGTTTTAAAGCTGACCTAGAAGGAAGGGGTTATTAGGGTTCATGTCAGCAGCTCCAAGTGCCCAACCCAAGTCTCTCTGCTGCTTCGCTGGTGAGCCAAGCACCCTGCACACGTAGCCACTGAACTCAGTTACAAGAACAGCCAGCAGCCAAAGGCAACCAGGAGGACCAAGGCCACTGGGGACAGGAGAGATTAGGACATGCCTTGGTTCTGACCTGAACTTGAGAGCATGAGAGATAAACACACAAATCCAAAGGCCTCTCCTAGGCCCCTTGCTACAGCACCTGATACGGCTGATTACCCTGTGTCCTTTGAATGCTCACCTCCCCTGAACTCTGCCCAGCCTGCTTCACAGGCAGCTCTGCAGGCTCCTCTGTCCTGCACTAATCTTTTTGCATTTGGAAAAAATACATATATGCATAATGATTATATGAATTATATAATATGCTAATACAATATTCATTATATAATATGTGAATATTAAATAATCATAAGTATAAAATTATAAATATAAAATATATACACATGCACAATTGATTCTCATTATCCACAGAGTTATGCCCTTTGAAGTTACCATGAACCCTGAATTAGCAAATCCTAAACCATTGCTCATGGGGAAACACAGGGGTGGATCCCCAGAGGCCTCCAGTCACATTTTCATCGCCTGATCAATGCATAGCCTTGCTTTATGTGCACTTCTGTTTTAAACACACCTCATCTAATAGATACTGTCGCCTCACAAGTGTTGAGCTCCTGGCTAACAGCATCGTAACTGACGCCTGAGGAAGCTCACCCAGCAGGCGCTTTCTCCAGAAGGCCTGTCACAGCCTTCCTATGTGTGGGAACAGCAGCCAGCACATCAGCACTGGGCTTAGGGGCACTTTAAACAGAAACCACCAACAAAAAGCACAAAAATGCACACAGTGGCACCAAGTAGCAAAAAAGGCACACTTGCAGTATGCGAGCTGATACAAGAAGGCGGAGTGTCACCCAGCTCAACCTCAGCTGGAAGTGTATTAGGCGACTAAAATTTTTCTCTGCTCTGTGCATATCGGTGAATAATTGCAAAAGCACAAGTATTGATTTGGGGGGTTGCAAATAAATTTTAGCAAGTAGGTGGATTCACATTTATGAAATCCATGGATCAACTGTATATATGTGTATGTATGTATGTACACACGCACACACACAAACACATAGCTTATATAAAAGTACCCAAAAAAATCATTTAACAGTCATCCAGGGACTCATGATATGCACACTGAACAGATACCAGCAGTTTTCTAAATTTCTTTCCAATTGTGATCTCCCTCTAGGGAACTGAACATCCTAGTCCCTTAGCACTCTCTCTGTCCCTTTCTTCCGCTTCCCCAAAGACGGTGTGTGTCTTTCCCATCACGCTTTAACACCTCTACTGTGTGTGCACGTCCAGAAACAACATATTGTTTTCGTTTCTATTTATTTATTTTTTGTTAATCCTAACCCGAGGATATTTCTTCCATTGATTTGTAGAGAGAGTGGAAGGCAGGGAGTGAGGGGGAGGGAGAGAGAGAGAGAAACATCAATGTGAGAGAAACACATTGATTGGATGAACCTGCAACCCAGGTACATGCCCTTGACTGGAAATTGAACCTGCAACCCTTAGGTACTCGGGCTGACACTCTATCCACTGAGCTGCACCAGCCAAGGCTATTTTATGTTTTTAAAATGTAAATAATTGACATTATACCATGTATGTATCTAATCTTGCAACTTGCTTTTTCATTTACTATTATGTTCCTGAGATTTATCCACATGGACAAAAACAGTTCGAGTTTCTTCATTTTATCCAATGTAACGTATTCCACTAAATAAGCCAGAGTTTATTTATATATTTTATACAGATGAACAATGTAAGTTAGTCCCAATTTTTCACTATTACAAAGCACACTGCAGTGAACAACCTTTTCCTTGTTTCCTCTTGTACACATCTGTGAGTTCTCTGGGGCCAAGTCAGCAAATTACCACCCATAACCCACATCTAGTCTGCCTGTGTTTTGTAAGTATCTGTGAGAGCAGCTATGCTCAATCACTCACATACTGTTCATGGCTGCTTTTGTGCCACAACAGCAGAGCTGAGTAGTTCCAACAGAGACCATTGTAAAATACTTGCAAGCTCAACTTTATTAGCTTTGGGGCAGCTTTACCAATTTGGGTAGATTTATTCCCATCAGCACTGTATACTTTGAGAGTTCCATAGCTTACCCTTTAAAATTCCCAAAGCTCCTTCCTTGGCTCTTTTTCCTGACCATACTTTCTTTCTACACACAACACTTTGAAATGTCACCCATTCCCATGGCTTCAACAAATGCCTCTAGCAGATGGCACCCCACCTCTACACAAGCAACCCCAACCCTCCAGCTTCCTTAGGAGCACACCTCCATTTCTAACTACTTGCTGGTTGTCTCCACCTGGGAATTTCCCTAAACCTCACACCCAGAGTCTGTTCTTCTATTGCCACAAAGAAGGGTTTCTTGAAACAATGGGAGGGGTAACACCTTAAAACTTGTGAACAAGCAGCTAAATTAGGAGTTGTTTTTAATGAGTTGATACAAGGCCATTTAATAGGGGGAAAAATACACAAACCTGTTTTTACATAGTAACTCTCCTCCTTTCTAGTTTGAACACCTCTGTGCCCCACTGCCCTCATCTATAAATTGGGATCTTCCCACCTAAACTACAGGGTGAGCTATCAGAAGTAAAGCAGCTAGCTCAGTGCCTGGCACACAGTAAATGCTCAGTAAACAGCAGTTAATAATCACTATCTTGGTTAATGACATCATTTTTTCTCAGTAACTTGGATTTAAAATCTTAAGGTCCTGTTTTTTACTCCCACATCTATTCAGGTGACAATAACCGATTTTGTTTTCAAAATGATTATATTCCCATTCCTTCCTTTTCAGTCCCAAGACTCCAGTTGGGGAGTTCAGCACCTCTTGTGTGGAGTGCCATCCAACAGCTTTAACTTCCGCCCTCCCCTTGCCAACACATCCTTCACATGACCCCAGCTCTGAAATTAGGTCTGCTCTAAAATCCTTTATGGTCTCTCAATCCCTCACAGCACAATGTCCAAATGACAAGCCGGCCCCAACTTTTCCTGTCTTAATCCCCATTCTCTCCTCCCAAACCTCATGCCCCAGCTACATGCAACAACTGGCAATTTCCTCCACCTGCCCCATGCTTTCCTATCTAAGAATTCTCATTCCCATACTTCTTGCCAAGAAAGCCCTTCTACCCATCTCTGCCCATGTATATCCTTCAAAGCATGTGCCTCCTCTGTGAAGCTGTCTTCAACTCTCTGTCTAAAATTATCTCTTCTATTTAAAAAGCATTGTATTTACTCCTCACATTCATCACTTCCACTCTGAAATAACAGCCAGGCGACAGGTCTATCCCTGCAGACACAGAGAGCCCTGTACACAGAAGGCATTCAATGAACACTTGATGAAAGACGTTATGAACCAACAGCATTTAAAGTGCTGTCAATGCACATCCTACACTCAGTTTACATGAACTTAAAAAGTATCAATCCAATCACTCAGAGGGGTTATGTAATTAAACGTGAATTTAGGATTTAGAGAGCCCTTCAAGTCTGGGAAGGGAAACTGCATTCTGTCTACCTGCATTTTAGGTATTAAACTGAATCTCTTACAGTTTTGTTCCCACCAAGAAGGTTAAGCAGTCAGCACAGGGCAAGGCACAGTACCCAAATTTCCTCACTTCCAGAAGTGGTCAGCCATGAATAAAACAGGGTCTCTTAAAGCATGGCAACTCATGCGGTTTCTTCCATGACTGCTAACTTCTATAACCTCCATGTGCTTAAAAAATCACTGCCATACTTCTTAAATCATCTTGGAGCATTTCAGATAAGTTCAGAAATAATGGTGTTAAGATAATTATCACTTGGAGAGGGAAAAATCAAGGTAGATCTCCACTGTACATTGTTTTGATGCCAAAACAAATCTCAGGTAAGTATTTATCTCAGAATGGGGATGCATTCGAGCAAAAATAAAATACATAAAGTAGCTCATAACCTTAATATATAAAGGGGTCTTAGAATCAACAAGAAAAAGGTAAATACATCAATAGAAAAATAAGTGGACAAAGGATAAATTATTTCAAAAGGGGGACGGGTATTCAATAAACATGGGGAATATTCAATTTCAAAAGAAATTCTAATTACAGCAATGATATTATTTCTTAACTTTTGAAAAAATTAAGGATTTTTTAAAATGGTGACAGTATAGATGTGGGCTCAGGGAAATGGACACTCCCATATATGACTTATAGAAATATCGTATAAATGGGCACAGTCATCATGGAGGGCAAGCTTCAAAAATGAACCTGTGTGTTCACCAAGCATAGTACTTCTATGAATTTATGCCAAGGAATGAATTATAAATAGCAGCTCACAGAGGGGTTTCTATGAAGACATAAACTTCCCTGCTATTATATGTAAAATGTTATGTATTTATACATTTTTTTCTGAGAGTGCACACAATGTTCCCAATATCATCAAAGGAATTTATAAGTCACTCAAGAACTTCTGGTTCTGGAATGATATTTAGAAACAAGGTGTGACAGATACTGCGAGTTGTCTGTACAAAGCCCATTCTTCTTGGTCTTCCTTAAGAACAGGCCCCTGATTATACAGAAGCAAAATTTCATGCAGCTGAAAACAATACAATCCTCTAAGGTGGGAATGTGACTCGAGTCTGGCCGATGAGACACAGCAGATGTATCTGGGGACTTCTGGGATACTTCTCCTCTGACACACACACCACTCTTCTTCCCTCCTTCCTTCCCCCTGCCTGAACCACAGACATGAGGCCAGGACTTGCAACCACCATCTTACCACCATGAGCTGAGGAAGAAGACAGAAGCTTGTCTTTATCATGAGACTGGAGGAGCAGAAAGAAGGAAAGAACTGGGTCCCTGAGGACTTCACAGAGCAACCCCATTTGTCCCAGGCTGCCAATCATACATCCTAATGCCTAAATATCCCCCATTTCATTTAAGCCAACATTTGTTGGATTTTCGGTTGTTAACAGCAAAACTCATGACTGATCTGTACATGAGAAAAAAATATAATAAACTAAATGAAAATTCTACTTATAGTACATATGGGTAAAGCAATCCATGATGCGTGTGTGGAGAGAGAGGAGAGAGAACCAAAGACAAACATAAACATAAGCCACCATTCTCTGAGACTGAGATGACTAACACTCATTTTCTTCTTTATGCTTTTGGTCATTTTCCATACTTGACCATTTTAAAACCACAAAACAAAGGATTAGCACCTCGGAGCCTAATTCACCATGGAGCAACAGGGAGGGTCAACCTCAGATCTCAAGGCCATGCACAATTATCTCCGTGTCAGATGAACTTGAGCAGCAGGCAGTGAGGCGGCCAGTCCCTGTTCCACCCACCTGCCAGCAAGGTGCAGGCCCGTGGGCTCGCTCTCCGGGGCTGTTCTGGGGGGGGGGGGGGGGGGGGGGGGGGGGGACAGCAGTTCCAGTGAAGCTCTCAGGCCACCTGGGCAAAAGAGTCATCACTCCCCTGATACAAGGCCTGTATTCGGTGCCATACGTGGCCAGGCACCTTGGACAACTGCTTCCGTGTCACATCCATGCAATGCACGGGAGGTCAGACTCAGAGGTGGCCTCTCTGGCCACCCGGACAAAAGGTCCCAGGGCCTCTCCAAAGTCTATGGTCTATCTTCTTCCTAAGAACGGCAGGCTCAGCAAACCAAGCTTGCAATTTGGAGCCAGCTTAGTTAACTATAGCCATGCTGTGTCTCGGCATGTTCTTTCAAAACCTTGCAAAAAGAAAGGTATACGACAAAAGGGAGAGGTCGGACACTGGGCACACAGAATTGCAGGGCTGGAATTGGAGGACACTGGTGCTGAGATCCTTTCCTTCCTACTCAGAGCCCTTCCTTCCGCTCCCAGACACCCCAGGGAGCTGCAGGCTGCATCCCGGTACAGCTCCTGCCCTGCTGCCCTGCCCACTCTTCCCTGTTTCGTGAAGTTTAAATAATAAGAGACGGACCTCCCACGTGCCACAGACACCTCCACTGCCCCAGAGCAAAGTCAGCAGCCATGTTGAGCGGATCGCAGCCCCGATTTCCCGCTACTCTTCTTATTCACGCAGCCAAACAAGATGACTGTTCTCATTACCAAGCCCGCGGTTTACTACCAGCGCAGGCATTCCGAAGCGCTCGGCCGAGCTGGCCTGGGCCTGCAGCCAGCCATCTGGGCTGCTCTAACAACTTACGTAACTTGCTGGATTTCCACCTTCGGCTTGGAGGATGGGGAGGTGTGTGTAAGGCAGGAAACAGAATTACACCAAGCTGTCAATCCATCACAGCCTGCTGAACATTTGTTGCGGCTTTTTCAGCCTTTGAACCAGATTGGGCTAGCTCACATGCAGCAACAGCAAAAAAGCAGCCTGAGGTCAAATGGGTTGGAGAAAAGACCCGAGAGCAGGCTAATGCAGTGAAAGCCTCCCCGAGGTCCTTTTCTGTGTCAACAGGCTACAGAGTAAAATGCAAGCTGATGCATGACTGCAACAGACAAAGGGAAGATGGGAACTTCTCGCCGAGTTGGTAACTTCTGAGGTTAAAAATAAAGGGGCTGGGGGAAGGTGCTGAATGAGCTCTGAGCCAGGCTGGGTGTGTGGTAGCACCACAGTGAGTGAAGTGCCTTCTCCCTAACCACGGACAAAGGCAACCCCAGTTTGATTTGGGTCGGTAGCTCTGCAGAAGTAAGGGGGGAGGAGAAAAGCAGGAAGCAATTAGTCCTGTTAAGTGGAAAGTATACAGAAAGATCGCTGCACTAAAGATAATTCTGCCCTTCAGAAGAGCAGCCAACCTGCTTATAATAATAATGATTATCAGGGGCACACTCGGCCCTTCAAAGAGCTCTCCACAAGTTTCCCTGCACCCTACCTAATAAAGCCAACTGTACAGATTTAGGAAATCTAATCTCCAGCATAGCTCCTGCCACACCACTCCTAGCAGGGAGGTGGGAAGGTGCACGCATGGCTAGAAAAAGGCAACTAGAACATTTAGACTATCTTTGGGGCTTGGGGGTTGTTAATACTTTGTGAGCTTGGCCCACGGCGCTTCAGGGAGAAATGTTAAAACAGGGAGAGGCAGAAGAGCTCGTCACAGTGACCACAGAGAGTAACCTTCACATGGGATTATCTCCTGGGATTGGGCTCAGAGTGAGGAAGTTTCCCTTAATTCTCACACAAATGCCCACCTTGCCCTGGATGTAAATAATGCAGCCAGAATACAAATTTGGGGACTCTGCCCCGAAATGTTCCTTTCCATTTTGACTTTGTATGAAAGAAATATTAAAATATTTCAAAAGCCATCAGTCTGTCCATCCCCACTGATTTCTTCTGCAGGATTTGCTAAGGGAGCCCATCAGTGGCATTACTAGTCTACAAGAGGTAAATCTATGTTGGTCAAATCCTACATGAAAACAACTGAGTCAAAGGGAACATGCCCGGGGCCCTCCAGATGCACCATGGTTCCCTGCAGGAAGGAATCTGCTTTCTGAGCAGACTCACTCCAGCTGGAGACACAGATCGAGCCGAGATGGAGGAAAACCCAGACACCAGCTGGGACCTCGGGACTGGGTAGACTTGAGAGAGGAGAGGGAGAAAAGAGAAACAACATCTAGTTGAAAGTGCCAAGGTAACTGTAATTTCTTAAGGGGGGAGGAAGCATTAGAAGAAAAACTTCTTTCTTATAAACCCCCATCTTCTTTAAACTAATAATGTTATTTATTTTCATAAATAATCACTATGCTATTATGGTATCTAACAGAATTAATGATCATTCTTTAATAACATATGATAGGCAGTTCACACTACAATTTCCATAACTGCCTCAAAAAAGTCCTGGGTTAATGGTTTGTTCACAAGGTCCAACCCAGGTCCACACATAGCATTTGGTTAAGTGTCCGAAGTCACTTTGGTTTTAAACAGTCTCCCCTCCCTCCTCCTTTTTTTTCTTTACCATAGTCTTGCTTTATTGGAAAACTTTAACCCAGCATGCTTTAATTCTTTTTTAAAAACCCCAAAGAAATGCGGTAAAGGGCTGAGATCTGATAAAGCTGACTGGTGAGACATACTTAGCTGTCATGTCATGCTTTATGCCTCTCTGTAGCTTCTCCCCAATTCCAACTCTTACAGAAAGGGCAAACTCCCTTCTTGACATAAAGCTCCAGTAATAAGACAATAACAACATTTATAGGGTATTAGGGATGTGGTAAGTATTATGCCATGTGATTGTGACGGATTATCACATTTAACTGTAACCAAGAACTCTATGAGGTCAGAGTTGAAATTATCCCCACTTAACAGATAAGAATCTGGGGTATAAGGTTATTCAAATAGCAAGTGATGAGGCCTGAATTCAACCCTAGGTTGTCTGAAACCATCATTCTCTACTGGTGTTTCAATTTTGAGTTTCAATAGCTTAGCTCAATGTTGGGAGTGGCCCACTGGCTAATCCTGGCCAGTAGCCAGGGATACAAGTAAATGACAGTGTGCCTTTCTCCAAAGGGAAGCAAGCATTTCTCAGACATTATTTCATACCTCCTCGTTGCGGCAGAGAGAGAGGTGAAGAAATGGGAAAACAAATTTTGGGAAACACTGCTGTTGAGGGAAGAGGTATCCATTGATCAGGATGCACCACTGATGACCTTGAGGTTTCGGGCGTGTCATATAGCCCCTCTGACTATAGTTTAGACCTAAGGAGACAAAAACCTGACTCTACTCCAATTAATGCAGGAGGAAAATTTCAAGACTAAGAGCCTGCAAGAGCACAGGAGTGAAATGGAAAATATTTTCAAGATGTCAGAGTTACTGAAAATAAGGTCAGAGTGGTCAAGAGGAACTGGGTTATCTTCCTGTGTCTCTGTGGATGGTGAAACCTTTCAGGCTACTGCCTGTGTTTCTTCGTGTTGGGGAATCTACCCTGGAATGAAAGCAGTGCTGGTGAAAACAGAAAAATATAAGATACCAGAGGTTCGCTGAGCTGTGCTAAGGAGGTCCACCCTGGTACGTCTCTAGCTCACCAACTTCCTCAGTAAATTTTTGTGGTTAAGGGAGGCTAACAGATCTGTCTTTGGGGAGGCAAAGTGTGAAATATTTTTGCTTCCTTTCCCTACCACCTTCTACTTTCTTTCCTAACAGAAGGTGTCTGGGGACTTCTGGAGGCAGCTGTATCAGACTCTGCCAAGTGGAAAAAGTCCAACACACAAAGGTTGACTCCTTACCCAGGAAACTGCAGAGTTCAGCACAAAGACCTAAGGCAAATATCCAACAATCAGCATCATGCAGAGGGGAAAAAACCTACCTGGGCTGACCTGCTGCAGCCCCATGACCTCCAGTCAAGTCAATCCAACAAAAATGTGCCAACCTTCTATGTGCTTTTGATACAAAGAGGGATTCTTTGCAAAATGAGATTAATTGATGACTCTGTGAATGAATAACAAAGTGTTGACTATCTGCCTAAAGTTCTCTTGATTGGCCTAGAAATGCCACAAAATAGAAGACACAGATCATGAATCAAGCAAAAGCATAATCTTCAGGGGGAACCCAAGGCTGAGGTGGTATTTTATACAACTTTCTTTACCCATCAGCACCAAGAGGTGCTCTCTGAAGCTCACTTATATTACCCCTTTCAATTGCTCACCCAGTACCCTTATTTCTCAATTCTCCTTTGGGGAACTATCCCTTCCCTCATCTTTGTCTGTGGTTGGATGGAGCCAACTTCAGGCCTAGCATATGACTCAGGCCTGACCCATCAGTCACAGTGACTGCTTCAGGGATGGACATAAGGCCTGGCTCAGCCAATGAAAGTCAGCCCCAGGACTTTGAGGCAGCCCTTAGGAAAGAGGCATACTCTTCTGTGCTGAGGATGCTAAGTGAGCAGGGTGTAAGGCAGGAGCTGCTGGTCTACAGGGGCCTACCTGTGACACATCTACCTGAGAAGAATGCCAAACAAAGAACAGCACAAGCCAAGCGGTTCAGAATGTAAACCCCCTGGAGTTTACACGCTATTTAAATCAGCATGCTTGTTTTTAAGAGTTGAAATTCCACTACAGGGAACCAGATTATCTATACAGAATTGTCTTTCCAATCTAGTTTAGTAAGGTCCCAATTTATATTTTTGGAATGTAAAAAATATCTTTTCCTGGCAAGATACTCTATGAAACTTGCATTTTTCAATACTACAGTCTTACTGAGTGTGCTTTTATTTCTGGCTGAATTTATGTTAAATGGCAATACTTATTATGCACGGATATTAAAAACTTCATTTAGACAATACATTATTATTACATGATGACCAGGTCAAATGTCTTAGTACTACAGAGACCTTACCCCTGGGCTACTTTCAGGTCAGCAGAAGGACAGACCAAGAGGCTCTCTCCTTTTCTCAGTCAAAAGCCCCTGCCCCTCAGAAGCAGCAAGTGCTCTACACAGACTGCGAGCGTGGTATCAGTTCACTTACTTACTTTATAAACTTGCAATTAAGACGCTGCTTCTTAAATGTTATTCCTACGTCAAAGGGATTTTCCAAAATGCTTTGAAGGAGCAAAGCAGTATTATGAAATCATTGCCTTGTAATACAAATGGGCAGAAGCCTTCATGGGAAAGAAAGTCCAATGAAGTGAAAAAATATGGTGCTATCACATCTGACTTGGGTGTAAGGTTCTAAAGTGAACATTTAATGTAAAACCCAGAGTGAGTGAGAAATTCTCTTGAAAAGCCCTTCAGCCACGCATACAACATATGTTCTTTGCTTTGTTTAAACTACTGTTAGGGCCTGTCAGTGAGTTCTGCAGAGAAGTTTCCCACCCTATGGTGGTTCTTTCAGCTGAGCAACAAAGCAGTTGCCTGGTTCAGAGGCCACATTGTATCTGTGCTGCTTGCAGGATGCTTATAGTTGAATTCATTTAAGATAAATGCACACCTCAATTAATTTTATTATGCTTTCTTAATAATATCCAGGTGAACCATGACACAATGACTAGAGTTACCTTTATCCTATACAATCCTTTATTAAGCAATCTTAAGTACCCGGGATAATGAAGTTTATTTACTGTAGCTAGGAAGACTATGTACATAGCAAACATCTAAAGAGCAAAGCCAAGTAAAATTAAAAATATCTCTTGAGTAATTAACTGTGTTAAGAGAGAGTGATCATATTAGGACCATCTAATCTGGTGGTTACAAACTATTAGTAGAGAATCCTTTTTATAAAAAAATCAATCAGTCGAATGTACAACCTCAGTACTTGAAAAAGGTGAACGCAAAGCAGCTCTAGGTGAAGCTGGGAGAAATCCTTCTGCCCACCGCAACAACAGCAGGATCCTAAAGGGTTCTGAAACATAATCTGAAAAGCGCTGATCTAGAGACTGTTCTAGTGTCACTCTGTGCATTTTACAGCCACAGGATCACAGGCCTAGAGAGGGTAGGCAACTTTCCCAAGGTCACATAGTTTAGTGGCATCACTGGAAGTTACCCAATTTCTTGACTCGATTTGTCACCATATCCATTACAAAAGTGTACCCCCTCCACTACTACCCAGTACACAGATGTGATTTCCCCAAACTGTGTGCAAAGAGCTAATGGAGGTTTCGAATGAACAACGTTGGATGTACCAGGTCAGGCAAGACCTCTGGAAAGATGGGAGTTTGGTGCTAGATCTTACAGGAAAAGCAAAGCAGGATGGCATTAATGAAAAGAGCTGTTCAGGTAAAATACAGAGCGTGAGAATGGAGATATATGTGAGGGAGGGGGGTGGCAAGCCAAACAGAATGGAAGGTCTTGAAGAAGGCCAGGGCCCAAGGCAGGGAGAGAAAGAGAAAAAAGGAGAAAACGCTAGGGATGATAAGTAGCTGAGGCAAATCTCTTTCTAAAAAGATGGACCACTTTCCAGAAGATAAGCCTGACAAATAATACTTTCAACAGTACTAATATGGAGCCGTGTGTGGACAGAGAAAAAGCACAGGCCTGGGCCCTGCAGCCAGAGGCCTGAATCCCAGGGGGAAGCTCTGCTTCCTGATCCACAGCAAATGACAGCAATTGTAACTATTAACACGAAATGAGCTAATATTTAGAAAAAATACTTTGTGGCCATGACTGGCAGCTCAGTTGGTTAGAGCGTCGTCCTGATATGCCAAGGTTGTAGGTTCGATCCCCGGTCAGGGCACACACAAGAATCAACCAATGAATGCATAAGTGGGTGGAACAACAATCTCTCTCTCTCTGTGTCTTCTTCTCTCTCTAAAATCAATTTTAAAAAGAGAAAAAATACTTTGTAAACATTAAATTAGTATCTAAAGTTATTGCCTTTAAAAACATAAAACATTAAGCAATCATTGCATAGGAATTTATTCCCATGAAAAAAAACAACGTGGAAAGGGGCTCTTGCCTCTTATCCTGAAATATTAACAAGGAGTTTATAGGCATCATCCTGCCAAGATTTAGATGTCAGCAGGACAAGTCAACGTGGAGAATCAGAGCCCTTCCTGCCTGATGGTTCTGGGGGATTCCATCGCAGATACTGTAATTAGGGAAATCAAGTAAAGCTCCATGGCTGTTTGGGTCAGAGACACTGAGTTGTTCAGATAGTCAAAAAGCAACCACTAAAGTACCGAGGTAAGAAATGAATAGAAGAGCGTAGCAAGGGAATGACCCACAGACTATATACCAGAAGCGATCAGGGTGAGAATAAAACTCTAGATATAACGTTTAATGTATCTGATCAAATAGAAAATAAGACAATAAACGAACTCTTAAAACATGCTGTAAAAATACAGAAAGTAAAAGCTGAAAATGTAAGGAAAGTGTTTTGTCTAAAATAATCTCTTCAAAATGCATGTGGAAAAGGGGAAGAGAGTGATTAAAAACCAGCAACACACACAAAAAGCAAAGGAAGATCGAGGAAGCCAACTTGCTATCCCCTGCCAGCGCTCTCCGCACCACCACCCCAAGCACCAAACGAGAGCCTTTTCAGGGTTGTGCTGCTGACCTACTTTTGAACATCCACGGAATAAAAAGTATAGTTGCAAAAAACCTTGGAGGAGGGAGAGAAAAGAAAGGAAACATCCTGTGTCTTAGGGTATGCAACAGACCTAGCTCCTTAAAACGTGAAATGGTTTCATTAAGGAGTTCAAAGGGGCTTATTATTTAAATCTCACTCTTATTCATTCATAACCAATACGTGTCACTTTCACTACCATTATTTTTCAAGTGACAGTAATACAGGTTCATGGGGTAAAATAAACTATATAGAGAAATCAAAGATGAAAAATTCAAGTCCCCTAGTCTCCCTCTCAAAAGGTTAAATTTTTGAGTATCACCCCTAGAAAAGAAATTATCTATATATTAGGAAGACCACATGCATATACATTATAGACATCTTCCTATTGACTCAAATGGGATCACACCACTCAAGAAGGTCTGGATGTCACTACTGTCCTGGCGCCTTTCCCACTGGTACAGGCAAGCACTGGGCAGTATTCCCGTGTGGACGCACCACAACGGGTGCCATGTCAGCAAGGCAGTCTAAGCAATTCCTTTTTAGCTGTCTGTCTATCATCTATCTATCTATCTATCATCTATCATCTATCTATCTATCTATCTATCTATCTATCTATCTATCTATCTATCTATCTATCTATCTATCTATCTATCTATCTATCTATCATCTATCTATCATCTATCTATCATCTATCTATCTATCATCTATCTATCTATCTATCTATCTATCTATCTATCTATCTATCTATCTATCTATCATCTATCTATCTATCATCTATCTATCTATCTATCTATCTATCTATCTATCTATCTATCTATCTATCATCTATCTATCTATCTATCATCTATCATCTATCTATCTATCTATCTATCTATCTATCTATCTATCTATCATCTATCTATCATCTATCTATCTATCTATCTATCTATCTATCTATCTATCTATCTATCATCTATCTATCTATCTATCTATCATCTATCTATCTATCTATCTATCTATCTATCTATCTATCATCTATCTATCATCTATCTATCTATCTATCTATCATCTATCTATCTATCATCTATCTATCTATCTATCTATCTATCTATCTATCTATCTATCTATCTATCATCTATCTATCTATCTATCTATCTATCTATCATCTATCTATCTATCATCTATCTATCTATCTATCTATCTATCTATCTATCTATCTATCTATAATCTGTCTGTCATTACTAGCTTTTTCAACTATGCTGCAGTCAACATCCTATCTGCAGGCCTGGCATTCACTGGAAACTGCTCAGAGCTGTAAGGGCTTGTTTTTATCCTGCTGTTAACTCAGTTAACTGCGTTAAAAGCGCTGAGGGAGTACTACTCTAAAAGAACTCAAATCCATCCTTAAAAACAGTGTAAAATGCAATTAAAATGGAATAAAAATTTACTTGGATAACCTTTCATCTAAATATAAAGAACTATCTACCACATTAAAAACATTGTAGAAAAAATAAAAACAATATAATACAAAGGTTTGAATCAAGCCTTTATTAGAAAGGGAGAGAGGAAGGAAGGCCCAATGTGGTAATAGCCTTCTAAAGTAGTCCCCTATTGTCTCTAAATCCCCTACTGAGTTTTCTTTTCCTCAAATATTAAAAGGAAGCCTATGGACAGTAGCTTGCCTCTGAGCAAACTACTCTCTTAGAACAGCCTGGCCACAGAGGTTGAGAGGGAGCAGGCCCCCCACTGCCTCTGACTTTCTGCACCCATTATGTGACCGCTCAGCCACTTATCACTACTTAGTACCTTAAACCCCGGGTATCACACAGTCAGGAAATGAAATTAACCTCCTCCTGAATGCCAGCTCCCTCAAATGCCTTTCTCCCAGACACAAAACAGACATTTGTCTGTCTCGACTGTCAGTCATCAGAGGCCCTCAAGCTCCCACCAGATTATCTTGGTGAGAATTGAAAGATTTCAGGATTCTCTAAGCTTCAGTTTCTTCAAATGCAAACCAGGGATAATAATTTACTTACCTCAAGGGACCATGAGATAATACCTGTGATAGTATTAACAGAAAGAATGGTACACAGTAAATGCTCCAAAGGTGTCAGCAACTACATCATCATCAGCCTCAGTTAAAAATTGAGCAGGCACACAAAAAAAGAGTTCTAGCTCTGCTACCAGAAGAAATAGAGTTTTGCGTAGAGATCTGATTAAACCTACTCAAGCTTCCCTCAGTAGAGCTAATCAGTTATGCCCTGGGGCCTCCCTAGCCTAGGAGGTAGCAGCTGATCCAGTGCTGCAAGGAACACAGTGAGGAGAAAGGGGGAGAGAGGGTTCTCCATGGTGCAGAAGATAGTACGGGACACTTACTGACTATTGTCACCTTCTAAAATATAGATGCATTCCTTCCTCTACAATTTCATTTTCTTCGCAAGCATGTTTTTTATTTTATTTTATTTATTTTATTTTACCGAGGTTATTCCATCCCACAACTAATTAAGATTTTACAGTACTTCACACAGCCCCTTGCAAATGTCAGGTGCTAAAGAGAAACAGTTATAACTTAGGCTATTTTCCTCCTACTCAGAGCATGTATCAAATACACAGACCCATCACACCAAGTATCATCATAATGTACATCTCCGACAAAAAGTTTTTTGTGTGTTTTTTTTAAAAAATGTTTTTATTGATTTCAAGAGAGGAAGGGAGAGGGAGAGAGAGATAGAAACATAAGTGATGAGAGAGAGTCATGGATCGGCTGCCTCCTGCACACCCCCCAACTGGGGACTGAGCCCACAGTGCAGGCATGTGCCCTGGCCAGGAATAGAGCCAAAATCTCCTGGATCCTAGGTCGATGCCCAACCTCTGAGCCATGTGGGCCAGGCAACAAAAATAGTTTTTAAGCCTATACTTCAATCCTCAAATTCACTTAAATTCAAAACTTCAATGCCACCTAAAGAACTTACACAATCTTGAACTTCACCAAAATAGGATTGAAATCTGAATTAAACTAACAGTATCATATTTTTTAAAGTTTCACATAAGAGAAACTTTTTTAAGTTTCACATAAGATAGCTAATTTAGTCTTTGATTCATTTATTTATTTCCCTCTCCCTCCCTCCCTCCCTGGCACACTTAGGCACCATACTGTCTAGACAGCCTTCAGAGTGAATGGCACGGTCCCTCCCTCACCCACCGTAACTCGCGGGAACTTCTATCAGATTACTGCAGGGGTGGTCCCTGTTTTGACTTGCCCCCCTAGCCCTTCCCGCTTCTGGTAACAGCACCTCAAGCTCCTTTGGGAACCACTCCTCCTCCAATGTCAGCCCAGGTGGCTCTCCCTCTTCCCACCCATGTGACCCAGATCTGGTCGATCAGCACATTCTAACCTCCCCCTTCCCATCCCAATGACTGGCTCAGGGATGGGCATGTGACCCAACTCCACAACTTTTATTGGAATGACAGGGGGGGAAAAACCAGGTCTTCTCCCTGTGCTGGCTGTAACGACGATGAAAGCTTGGAGCCGCCAAGAGTAGGCAGCTGGTGGGTCACACACGCAGAGGTGCCACCTGAGGGTGACACCAACAGAGAGGAAAACAGAGAGACACAGGGTCTACTCCCAGAAGTTTCAGAGAGATGAACCCCCCCAAAATTCTTTTTTGCCCTGAACCAGTTTCTGGTATTTGAAAACAAACCACGCTTACCAATAACACTGTGCTCCATTTATTTCTTCACATGCTCATTTTCTTCTACTGGATCATAAGCCCTTGAAGGGCAAAAACTATTTTTACTGTCTCTCTATCCCCACACTTAGCAGAAGGCCTGGCTCAAGAGTGCTCAAGGGGGGTGGCAGCACTGTGCTCGTGGGAGTTTTCCTATAACCAACTCTCCTATTCAACAAATGCTTCATATACATGTTCATTAGCTTAACTTTACCAACACTACCCACAAAAGGTACCTTATCAGAGGCTGTTCATACACACTGATGGAAAATAAAATGCTTCATTCTTCCTTTCTGCCTACCAAAAGGCAATCATTTGCTCATGCTCTCTCTACACCCCAACCTCAAATATATCAAGAACAACAACAATTTTTTTAAGCCACCGAAGTTTCCATAGCAGGGTCACTGAAACACCATCACATGGAAAGAGCTGAATGACTATGGCAGGAAGGCAAGGTCAACAGAGGGCACAGATCCCCTGGGTGCAGAGGTCCTCAACCTGTGCCCCTCACCGCACCACCTTACCCACCTCCCAGCCAGTATAACCCACATCCATGTACCACCCTCTCCTACCTCCATTTCCTTAAGAATGCTATTTCTCTAGCCTTGAAGGCCCTCTGTTCTCCAACAAACTGGGCTTTTCCTTCCCTTTATGGTGCTCATTAAGCCTTTTCCAAGTACCCTTCTGGTTCTAATTAGGGCTCCCTGTCCCATCCCAGACCACTCTATGCTGTATATCTCAGCGCCTAGCTTGGTCTCTGAAACACACTGACGTCTGAAACATGCTCTCTTCACTGCCACGTCAACTTTAAACTCCGCTTTGCATTTGTGTTCTTAGAAAACTATCCACCCACCCATCCACCCATTATCTGTCCTTTGGTAAATGACAATTACAAGCCAAGCATTGTACTGAGTGCTAAGCCAGGATGGGTGTCTGACACTGGGAAGTTAAGTCACACAACCAAAAGTTAAATTAACACTACACACACCTTCCAACAACCTTGAAGTTGAATGGCTCGGTTAAGATTCATATTTACTTGGCTTCTCTATACAACTGGAGTTGACTCTGCCTTATTGACACTTGTTTTTATACATAAGAGGTCAATTTTTATCTTTTTTTTTTTCTTCTCCTGGGTTTTATTCCCAACAAAAATATTAAAACACTAAGAGAATATCAAGAAGAATTTTTTTTAAAATGCACTCTAGCCCTAGCTGGTTTTCTCAGTGGTTAGAGCGTTGGCCCTTGACGGAAGGGTCCCAGGTTCGGTTCTGGTCAAGGGCACGTACCTGGGTTGCAGGCTTGATACCCAGCCCCGATCAGGGCAAGTGCGGGAGGCAACCAATCAATGTGTCTCTCTCTCACATTGATGTTTCTGTTTCTTTCTCTCTCTCTCTCCCTTCCACTCTCTCTGAAAAGCAATGGAAAAATATATACTCAGGTGAGGATTTAAAAGAAAATTACATTCTAACAGCCGTTTTATTTTCTTGTGTCGTCTTTGAGTTTTTGTATGTGTGTGAATTTTCATAGTTGCAATCATAATATGCATATATTCCCATATATTACTTTTCTATCTACTGAATGATCATTTTTCTGCAGTCAATATTTATGGTCTTAATATCAATATAAATGTTCAAAGAGCTATTGTACCATAGTTTACTTATTGCTCTATTGGTAGAAACACAAATTATTTCCATTTTAAAAGATAATTCATTAGCCCTGGCCAGGTGACTCAGTTGGTTGGAGCATTGTCTCATACACCAAAAGGCTGTAGGTTTGATGCCTGGTCACGGCACACACCTAGGTTAGGGAGAGTACAGGAGCAACCGAATGATCTTTCTCTCTCATATCAATGTCTCCCTCTCTCCCTTTCACATCAATGTCTCTCCCAATGTCTCTCTAAAATAACAAACAAACAAACAAAAATATCCCCAGGTGAGGATTAAAAAAATAAATTAATTTAAAAAAAATAAGAACTAACTCATTAAGGAATTTTCTTCTTTTCAATTATGGACTTGGAATAAATTTTTCCAGCAATGAGATTATCAAACCAAACACTATGGGGGGGAAAAAGGTAAGGCTTTTAATAGCTGTATGGCTTTCCTAAAGTTTTAACAAGTAAATGTGCCTATAATCAACACTTATTTATCCACCCTAATGGAAGGAAGCAGAATTGAGGAGAACCTGTTATTTCTGTTTGCAGGTGGGAGGCCAAATATTTACACATACTTTTACAGAGTATTCATCTTCTTAATTACACTTCACATGCCACCAGAAGGCATGCAGAAAAAATGCCATCAGTTATGTGAAAGTACTCTGAAATATTAGAAGACTGATCCACATTCGAGCCCTGCTGGGGAGCAGGGGGACGTCACTCCTGGAATTCCAAGTAGGCCAAGAGTCCTCCACCCACAGAGACCTGAGAGCTGCCCGTGTAGGTAGGCATGCCCTCTCCTACAGTATGCTGCGAACGCAAATGGAACAGTTTTCCTGTTTGTGACTCCACTGGGTCCTGAGTCCTCAAGAAGAGAAAGGGAAATGTGTGTCAATATTTGACTCTCTCCTGTGCTCTTCTTTCTACCATCCCAGCTGTACAGAATAATTGCCATTCTGCACGCTGCAAAACAAATCACTAAGAACACAAACCAGACTGTCCAAAATGCAAGGGGAAAAAGACTGTGAGACAGAAAATATAAGTCTCATATTATAACTGTCTACTAGAGAGTTAAACTACACTAAAAACTTTTATGAGCCCTTTAAATCACCACACTCCACCTATTTAGCTTCCCTCTACTCGCAGCACATAAAACCAGCAAAATCACCGTGGCTGGATCTTAGCAGCATCCTACAGGGCCTGCATTTTCCCAAGTGTGGGACCTATGCTACTGTGCAAGACCTGAATTCAGTTGGCTCAGGGACTCATTCTTTTTTCTGAAAAACACCGCGTCACCACTTCAGAATATTCCCTTCCTAGCCTCTTTTAAGTTTTGTGATAGCATCTAAAAGAAGTCTCTACTTGGTATTAATTAGCATGACTTCAACATCTAACATTTGCTAACATCCTTTTAATGGAGAGAAAAGCTAGGTAGGTACAAGCTCAGAGGTTTTAACAAGTAGAAGTATTCAGTTAGAACTTACCAGTATAGTTTTGTTTCTATTTTATTTATTGGTAGGATTCCTTTATCTAGTAAGTGATACTGGTTTATATAGTTGGAAATATATTTATTTTTTTAAAGGAAATTTTGTAAATAAAGTGAAACAAATCAAAAACAGGTATTAAGTAAAGAGAACAACCATTATGGGAATATGACCAAAATCAAGAAGGTTACAGGGAAAAAACTGAAATTTGAGCAACTGCATTAAGCCTATTTACATTTCATACTTGTCACCTTTTGTATACCTTCATCTCCTCAACAAAAATGTTATATTCGTGACTCCCTCAACCAAACTTACACCCTGAAGGGTAAAGAGCTGTACTTTAATATCATATGTCTTATTTCAACTGCCAGGTATCTTGCATAGAAGCAGATAGGCTAGCATTTCTGATTTCTGTCAGTTAAAACAAAAAAGTGAAAACTACACATAGTAAGTCCATCAAAAATATTATAATTTCAGGTTTGCTTTCTCTTGATTTCTCATTGATCCTTATGTCCATTTTAAAAATCATTATAATTAACATTGCTTTATCTTGACTTCTGATTGCTTTTTAGTCATTAACAATCTGGAACACTCCAGCTTTCAGTTTTCCCCTCTGTTAAGTATTTGAGGATCTGTAAGGAATAGTGTAGATATTTTAACAAAAGAGGCAAGGTGACCTCTTTATAATGTATGAATATGTGGAATCCTTTTGACGTTTAAGTTACTTTGCCCCCTAATTTTTATCAGTTTGCAAGACAGATGTTCAGGTATTAAAAGGTAAGCATTCCCTGTAGTTATGTCAAAGGCTGAGCCCACACTGTTCTACTCCCAGTTCATCTGACTTGCCCGTGTGGGGCTTCGTGTTGCTCCTCTTACCACTCAAGTAGAAGCAATGCTTTGCGCCTAAACAGCTTTATCAACTGGAGATTTTTTTAAAAAACAAGAAAGAAGAAAAAGAAAAACTGTCACCATTCAGTCATATTAGTCAAACAAAGAAAACTCTTGCAGATCTTCTGGCTGGCAGCCCGTAAACTGAAAGAAGATTGACTATAAAGATACTCACTGTCAGTCATCATATACTGCCCAACAATACAGATTATCTAGAAACTTGGATAAAGGTCTTTTGCTTTTACTATTTTTCCCCCTATTCTTTTATATAGTTAAGAGCCAAAAGCAATCCCACCCATACAATACATTGTGAATTCCTGTTTATTCAAGAAGACTCCAGAAGGGAGAGCTGAGGGGAGTTAAAGGATACAGAAAGGCAAAACAAACAAAACCCTGAAAGCAGTTTCACACTGGCCAGGGTAAAATTCACATGGAGTTGCCTAAATGAAAGAAGCCTCAGTTAAATTTCAGTAGAGAATGAAATATCTGGCATAATGTGTAAAAGATAAGCACAGAGACAGTTTAATTTTGGAAATAATTTCCTAATACTTTTCTGCCACGTGCATCTCTCCTGCTTTGCTTGAACCTTTAAAGTTTCATTATTTCCATCTTGATACCAACCACACAAGTATCTCAAAGGGAAAATGAGATTTTTAACAAAGCGAAAGTGCTGAGAGTTAGGAACGTTGGCCAGAGTTCAAAAGACATGTAATTTCTGAGGCAGGGTAGTAAAAAGACAGGAAAATTCCTTGGCAAGTGGAATGGGGAAACTGAGACAGATAGTTAAATGGCAGAGCAATTTACAGCCAGATAATGAATCATAAGGTCTTATCTTCTCCAACCAAGGACTCTAAGGAATAAATGGTTTACACATTCCAGACAGTACTGGGCAGACCCGCCTAGGTCCTGGTCCCTCTTTGGTGACATTCCTGGAAGGTGAAACTAACCAGAGAATGACCCTGACCCCTCTATATGCTCATTTTGATGTGTCAGAATACTAAAGGACACACCTAGAAAGCTGATGAATATTCCGTTGAGACCCACCCCCTGAGACCTCCCCTAAAATTCCCACCTTTAGAAAACAGATAGAAACACTTAAGACAAAGGACCCCAGGGCATCATGTCCCTCTTGAGCAGGACTGTGCTTTATTCCCCCTCCCCACAGCACCTTTTCTTTTCTTTTTTTTTAAATATATCTTTATTGATTTCAGAGAGAGGAAAGGATAGGGAGAGAGAGAGAGAGACAGAAACATCAGTGATGAGAGAGTCATTGATCACTGCTTCCTGAACGCCCCCGACTGGGGATCGAGCAAGCCACCCAGGCATGGGCCCTGACTGGGAATCGAACCCCAATTGCCTGGATCCTAGGTCGATGCTCAACCACTGAGCCACGCCTAGCAGGGCCCCAGCACCTTTTTCTTGGGTGTGTATCTTTCTTTCTCCTAAGTTCTAAGGGTTCCCAGGAGACTTGCAATCAGGGGAGCAGCGGGCAACGGCAGTTCATCCTGGGCTAACCCTTCGAACCTATCTCCAAAGGCCCTCCTTTTGCTTCTGTAACTTGTTTCCTGAGTCCACACAGCCCAGCTGGCTCACTTCTTCTGCCTCTATGACTTTCTTTCCCAAAGACCAAGGCAGCTCCTCCTAGGCTCACTCCTGTTGCTCTGATCTTGCCTCTTCTACCTTAAACCCTTCCTTTGTTTCACTGTCCCCAGCTTTAATAAACATATGTCGTAGGCGATTAGAAAGACATGAGTAGAGCAAGGATGATGGGCTAGGTTCACCAGTGTGGAAAGTCCCGGATACCTAGCAAAGGACAATTGTAGGGTGGGACTTTGCCCTCAGGGTGACCTTTCCTCCCCTAGCATATCACTGGTCATGCAGTTTGGACCGCTTGACCTTTCCTCCCTAGAGATAACATCTAGGTTTCAGTTGTATTTCAGCTCCAGGCCCAGAAAAGCAACAAAACCAGCCACAGCTGACCTCAGGACCAGCTGCACTGGATAATAAGCCCCCTGCCCTGGCTCCGACCAATCAATCAGTGGAGACCTTGACAAACCTGGAAAGCTGCTGAATATTCTACTGAGATCTTCTCCTGGTACCTCCCCTAAAATCTCTACCCTTAACCCTTAGGATGGAGTACCCAGTGCCCTCCCTCCCGGGAGCATACCATGGCCTTTCCCTTTCCCTTTCCCCTCCCTCTCCCTCCGCCGTAGGCCAGTTACCATTACCCTCCTCACTCCCAAGCTCCTAGGGCCCTTCCTTTGCCTCTATAACTTGTTCCCTCAGACCATTTATTTTCCGAATTACTTCTTCTACCTCTGTGCTTTTCCAAACATTCTCTTATAGTTTGAGTCTTTGCTCTGAATTCTTTCCTAGCCAGAACTCAAGTACCAAGGCTGCTGAACCCAGGTCTGGTCCAATCCCACTAGTCTAATACCTGGTGCTGTTCCCGCCGCCAACAACACATACTCTCAAAATCACCTGGACAAAGTCAAGAACCTACACATTCTAGGTAGGCAAACCCACCTAGGTCCCTGGTCCCTTTCCAGTGACAATTTCCACTGGGAGATGAATTTGTCATCATTTTTGTTTAATAGACATTGAAAATTAAAATTTTTTAAATTGGAAGAGAATTAACTTATGAGCAGAAAATATATGAGTAAGAGGAGTGAACTGAGACATTTCATATGGGACATTAGAAAACTATCATTTATTTAATTTTGTTTAAGAAAGGCAAGGACTCTAAAAGTTGAATATTTTCAACACAGGCCAGTTCCTTGTGATACTTCAAAACTGAAACTATCAACTGTTAGAGAGGCTAATCTTAGCCCTTACTATGATTAACTGTAGGACCTCAGGCTAGTCATTAAGCCATTCTTACTCCAACTGCCAAACTGGTAATCAGGAATACCAGTAGGTCAAGTGACAGACTAAAATTTCCTAAAATTGAGAGTGCTACTCCCTGTTAGGCCATGATTTCCCTTTGGGACAATAGAACATTCAACCTCTCTGGAATTCCTTAACATCTAACAAATAGTGACTGAGTGTCTACTACTTGGTGAACCCTGATCTAGACACAGGGGAGGCAAGGTGAGTTAGACAAGGTTGAATTCAAGGGCTGCCACTCTAAAGGTAAGAGACAAATCATAAACAAGTAAACAGAGTTGGCTGTACACAAGACACACGAGATGATGTGAAAGAAGGTGCTGGAGGTTAGGAAGAGGCAAGACAGTAACGCTACAAATAGGGCAATTACGAAACTGAGAATGTACAATTTAGGCTGAGATCTGAAGAAGAAAGAGTGAGCTATATAAAAAGGCATGTGAAAATCTGAAAGAACACTGCAAATACACAGAGTGGCATGTACAAAGGTCCTGAGGTGGGAAAAAGGTTGCTGTGGAATAGAAAGATGGCCAATGAGGCTGACATTTCCAGTCACACTGGAAGTTTGGGTTCTATTTTAAGTAAATGGGAAGCCACTGGGGTGTGAGTAAAGAAACTACTTTTCTTGTTAAGTTAAGCTTAGCCTTTTTAAGTGGTGAAATGTTAAACTTTTCTTGATAGGAATTTCTTTCACATTATATCATAGATTTTTCTTAAAACGAGCACATGGAACTTAACTTTTTCTTGCTCACGGCCTCAGTATTACTATTTGGTGCTGTCACCCATGATGAGGGCAGAGGTGCTTGAGCTAAGATCACTGTGCTTTTATAACCTAATTTGTTCCTCATTCCTCTGCAAAAATCACTCTTGTTTCATCAGATTGTCCCAGCTATCTTATCTGAAAACAACTTCAGCTGTGACCATCAGGCCATGCATGACACTGCTTTTTCCATTCAATCAAGTGCATGGATTTTGTAGCAGTTATTGCTACCTAGAGGCCATTTCCATCACTAGGCCCTTGGAATACAAAAATATATCAAACCCATATAGTTGCCTAAATTTCAAGGTTCAAAAAAAATGGCACAGATGGTAGGGTGTGTCCAAAATTTGGCCACCGGATATGGTAGATGTGGTAGGCAGAATTCTAAAGACGGCTCCCTCAAGATTTCCATCCAGTGGTTACTCACAAACACTAATCTAGGTACTACTATGAAGGGATTTTGCAGATGTAATTCAAGTCCCAAGTCAGCTGATATTAAGATTCAGAGGTTAACTGAATGGACCAAATCTAATCACAGAAGGCCTTTAAAAGCAGACTTTTCTCAGGCTGGTAGTAAAAGAAAAAGTCAAAGAGATCTGAAGTATCTAAGGGGTTCCACATTCTGATGACGGCTTACCAATGAAGGAGGCCACGTAGTGAGGAGTGTGGCAGCTGCCCAGATGCCAGAGCAGGCCCAGCTGCTGGCAAGCAAGGAACTGTGGACTCAAGTCCTACAAACACAAGAAACTGAATTCTGCCCGTGACCAGCATGAGTCTGGAGGAGGGCAATGAATCCCGGCGAGAACACAGCCAGCCCGGATTCTGCTATCAGCCTGGGCAGAGAACCCAAGCACACCATGCTGAGTTTCTGAGCCTCGGAACTAGAGCTAATAAATGGGATTGTTTTAAGCCACTCAGTTTGTGGTGATTTTGTTACACGGCAATAGAAAATTAATATGCTGGGTGAAGTGGATGTCCACTTTGCCAAATTAATGACAAAATGGATGAACCAATGAGCTATTACTATACCATGCTCACAAATGTTCGTGCAATGGGATGGCGTAATGAAAAGGGCAAAAAATTAGGAGTCAGCAGCCATGGGTTCTAGTCCTGACTCTGTAAGTAAGTGCTTGTGGGATTCCGCAGGGAATTCGTTTTCCTTCTCTGGGCCTTTCTTCTTCTATAAGTGAGGAAAATGTTTAAGATGAGTGTTGAGGTCTCTTCTGGCCCTGACAGCCTGAGAGTAATCATTCCTTATTATGTTAGAAAGTAAGCGAGAAACAAATGTATATATTTCTCTCTATATTTAATTTTCAAATGATACTCATCTTCCCCTGCATATTACCACACCTGCAGCTCAAGGTCACAGTATTTAAGGAAGCTTGCAGAACATCAGTCTGCTAATACTGCTTATTTTAAATATATTCAATATATGATTGCTGCATTTATTTTTAGCCCTGGTTATAACAGCACCTCAGAGGCGTTTCAGTCTTGCAGTTAACTAAATACCAAGGCATTTTACAGAGCTTATCTTTGCATAAAAGCTGAGTCAACACATTCCTAAAACTTACTTAAAACATAATCTGGGTACCATATCAGGGGTGGGGGAGAGGAGAGGGAAAATACAGCTAAACACATCATTTAAAGCCTGAAAAAAAAAGTTCCTTGAATAAAGAATGACCATACATGCTTGGGGGCCTGGGTCCAAACTTCAATATCTAGCCTTTAAATTTTCACTACTGAGTTTTATTTTCAAACAGAGAGAAGGGCCATTACATACATTCCCCTCTGCTATTCCAAATGTGCTCCTGTTATGTTAAAGTTGCAAGTCATTCTTAACTGAAATATGATGAAATAAAAATCTCTTTAGGAAAGCTATGTGGAGCTTATGCCACAGTTTAAGTACCTTTCCAGGTTGAAAATCTGAGCATGTGCAAAAGAAAATGTGTAAAACTGGGAGGAATTGGGGGCAGAGGGGAACGGAGGGAGGAAGGGGAAGAGAGAGGGAAGGAGGGGGAGAAGTGGGGGGAGGGAAGGAGGGGAGAGAGAGGGAGAGAGAGGTTTGCAGTGATTTGACAGACGTAAGTTTCCTTAGCAGTTCAATTGCTAAATTCTCTGTACTTAAAGCTGAACTCTGGGTTGTCACATAAGAGTGCCAGAGCACTTTCTATAAAAAGCAGGGCATACTGCAATAAAAGAAGATACTTCTCAATACAGAACAGCCGGGAATAAGAATAGTGAGGCATAAAAATCTAGATCGAACCAGGAAAGAGACTCTTCTGAGTAAGGAGGACCTAGCAATCTGTGCCAAAACCCAGTGCCTATCATGCATTACTGTATGTATGTAGCATGTATGAGAAAGAGCGACTTGTGACCACAGGTAACTGGTACAAGACAAAGCCACAAAGTCAATATCCGTCATAGGAGAACCAACATTCTACAGTCAAATGGTAAGGGGGACCAATGAGGACTTTATCTAGACAAATGAAATAACAAATAATCAAAATCAAGTTCCTTTAAGTAAGATTCAAGTTCTTATTTCACCTATGCACAAAAACTTGACAGACAGTATAAGTGTTGAAGGGAAATAAAATTTTTCCTACAAGACTTAACGATAATGCTATAAGAGTCTTTAAGCTCGACTTTAACCGCACAATAAAGAAGATGGTCATTCTTTGCCAGTTTTCCGAAGGTCCATTCTAAATCCTTTGATTCAAACAATTCTCCCTTGAAGTGTCTATCAGCTGTCACCTTCCCATGTTTTCTCTTCATGAATTGGTAATTGCTCTAACACCCCCCAGGTCATCCTATGCCCATGATGATGCACGAAATTCAAGGTCTCCAATACCACTTCCATAGACTCAGCTTATTTTTTTTTACAATTTTTCTTTGTTCTGCTTTTAAATGTTTACCTTCCATTCAGAGAAAGACCAGGACACAGACAAGATGTCCTAAAATAAATGAAAGTATTGAACAAAGAGGAGAACTGGTTAAGCTGTGACTAATTTTATTAGTGGTCTGTCATCAGTTCATGTTTTCAAATAATCAATCATAACTTCTGCTTCCCTAGGTAAGCTCATAACTTCGGGGGCTCAGATAATGAAAACCCAGATGAACACAGACCCCTCCTCCCACAATTATGCTTCAAACTATGCGTGGCTTTGTCTAGTGTGGGTTTAAGCATTCTCAATGAATCCTCTGTTGTCTTCAAAAGTCCTACGTAAAAGAAGCCCTCCAGAGATTGTTCTAAAGAAGTAACTGGGCCAGCTGGACTCCACTCACCACTGCAGCCAGGATTCTGGCTCAAACGAGCAAGGCCAGGTCAGCAGCAAGCTACATGTTGCACAGGAACAGCACGAGGCATGTGCTGGCCAAAGAGACAGGCTACAAGGACACGAACATCTGGAACCAGTCAATGTCTACTTCCATTTTCCCTATTAAAGGCCTAAAGAGTCTTTTAGTGTTAACAACCTAAACAAAGTCCCTGACAGAAAACACTGCAAGATGGCTTCTTCAGTCATCCCCTGGAGAGCTTTCCTAACAGCGTCAAATAAGGACACTGTCCTACAATGCTGATGCCAGAGATTCATAACCTGGGTGAATTCAAAGGATCCATAAACCCCCATAAATGTTATGCCAAAATTTCCTTTCCAGGTTCATTCATTTTTATAGGTTGTCTATAGTAGTCATTAGATTTTTAAGAGTCTCTAATCTCCCTTCCCCCACAAAAGTCTCCTGTCTACATAATTTTCCTCCAGACCAGTCATAATATATCACTAGGAGTTGATAACATACCATATTTCCTTGATTCTGAAACACCTTTTTCCTGGAATTGGAATGCATCATATAATTCTTATTTATATTAATAAAATGTCTCCTTCTTGCTCCCCAAAAGTGATTATCAAATTGATAGTGTGCCTTTGAAATGATATTTAAGCAATGCAGGAATTAGCCCTATGTCAAATATATCAGTAAATAAATAGGCAAACTTCATGTTCCTAAACCGACGAATGAAACACGTAAGACACTTCAATGTCCCCATGAGGGCACAGAGTGGGTGTATCAAGACACCTGGAACACATTTGAGTTCATGCGCTATTACCACTGGCCGCTAGTCAAGTTTCACCCACTTTCTCAATGTGTCCTGAGTGGACTATGTGCCAGATACTACGTTATCGGAAAGTTATTGATCTAGACAGGAGAACCTGGCAAGTTCCCAAGAGGGAGGGTGTAGAGACCCCAATGGAAGAAAGGTAATCTGGACTAACAGGAAACTGAGTGTTTTAGGACAGAAGAAAAATAGAGCTGCAGAGAAAAAAGGACAGACGGAATGACTCCAGAAGGGTTGGGATTGAGTGGGGAGGGTAATTCATCAACTCATCAGAAAACATACGTGTAACACAGAGCAGAGGTAACCTTGGGAATTTTCAATTGTAAGAACAAAGGGACTCTACCAGAAGCAAAGGGGTAGATCTAGGCTCAGCCACATAGGAGCAGAGAAAGAAAAGTATAGCCTGACCTGGGCTCTAAATTGGATGAATACTGTAATAAGTCTTCAGAAACATCCCATTTATGGGGCCTAAAATTCTTCTATTTCATAGGAAGAATGGGACTAACAGACCTTGACTACTGTCTAGTGGTCTTTAACAATATCCCCCAACGTCTGGATGCCTTTTCCCAGAGATTAGAACAAACAGGAGTAGAACACGTCATATTTCCAAATCCCTTGTAAAGGAAAAAAAAAAAAAGGTAAGATCAGATACCATCAGAGCCCCAGGTCGGAAGGAGACAATTCTAGCATTGCTACAGCCCATCCCAAATGGACCATGCCAATCCAGATTCTGCAGGAGGTCATCACTTGTAGCAAACTAAACGCCATGGCCCCATACCAAGCGGATAGTTGAAGCCCACCTTCAGGTAGAGATAAGACCTAGTCACTGCATCTCATAGGAAAAAAGGGACAATAAAACTCTTGGCTGGTCTCTTGTCAGCTGCTGCCCTATACATTCCCCCTCACTAAAAACAAGAATAAAGGAACAGTCTTGTCCATATAAGACAGGCTGCCTTAATTCTGGCAAGTCCTGATATATTGAACTAGCATGACACAGACAGTGTCCCCCAGTTTCAGAACTTCAAGGGTCAGCCACTTAGAGAGGAAGGAGGTGGTGAAAAAAAAGGTACTTGAAATAGGCTGTTGAAAGCTCCAAACCGATGAGAAACCAGGCTCTGAAGCTGCGGAACACCATATATGTATGCATTTTGTACAGCGAGACTTTCTTGCATGGAGGTTTTAAAACTAAAAAAGTTGTTCAGTTTAAAACAATTAACCACTGCAGTGCGCAAGACTGGAAAAAGGGACATGAGAAAGAAAAACTATTTATGGCCAAAGGGCAGGTGCCTAATCTGTTTGCTCATTAACTCTCTCAACACCCACATGGTAGCTGGTATGTAGTCTGTACTCAGCAAATGTTCAGAGTTGAATTCCAAAGACCCAAAATCTTGAAGAGCAGCTTACATCCTCCTGCATGTCGATGAAGGAGAGTGGCAGTGGGACTCCAGGAGGGAAATCTGTGATGCTGTGGGAAGCTCAATTTGCCAGCTGGACCACAGCAAAACTTAAATGCCCTGGTTGTGGTGAGGTGTTAAAAACTATATTCTCTCCGTGCCATTGTGGCTGCTACCACCTTGGTAAAAAGAAATGAACAAGTACAGTAGTAGCCAAATGCCAATGGAAATGGGAATCTAGAAATAACTGAGCTTCCTCAAAGCAAATAGCTGATTTTGTCTTTGAATAAAAGAGTAATCCATGAGTTAGGATCCATTATATATATATATATATATATATATATATATATATGTACACACACACACACACATATAATTTATGTATATATAATTTAAGTATATATAACTTAAGTATATATAACTTATGTATATATAATTTATGTATATGTAATTTATATATATATGACTTTTCCCTTTTCTCCCACTCCCACCCCCCACCTCACTATGGAACCAAGCCTGTGCCCTGCTTACAGCTACTCTAAAATGTCTATAGGGAACATTGAAAGAAAATGAGAAGGCCACCTCCAGGCAAACACTAAAACTGACTTGAGTACATCTGATTCAAACAGAAAAAGACACAAAACAGAAATACACCCATAATAGAAAGCATCCTAGTCAGGCCTCTCTCACTGCCAAAGGCTGGCAGCAAAGATGGTGTACTCCAACTGTAAAACACAGAAACCAAGAAAGAAAATTAACCTGCTCCGATGAGTTGAATAGTGGGCCATAAAAATAATATAGCAGTAAGTCAGTCCTCATTTAGTATCAGCAATAGGTTCTGCAACTTTAAGTAAAACAATGTGTAATAAAAGCAATTTTATCATAGGCTAATTGGTATAAACAAGAGTTAAGCTCCTACAGCATCTCATTATAACAAAACAATGTTGAACAAAACAGTTATTCGAGAACCAGCTGTATGTTTATGCCTGTGGAATCTGTGAATGTGAAAAAAGGGTCTTTGCATGTGTAATTAAGAGAAGATCATCCTGGATTACCCAGTGGGCTGTAAGTCCAATGACAAATGTCCTTATGAGAGACAGAAGAGGAGAAGACATGGAGAAGAAGAGAAGGCCATATGAAGATCGAGGCAGAAGCTGGAATGATGCAGCCACAAGCCAAGGAATGCCTGGAGCCACCAGAAGCTGCAAGAGGAAAGGAAGGGTTCTCCCTGGAACATGTGGAGGGCGCATACCCATGCTGATACTTTAATATAGGATTTCTGGCTCCAGAACTGTGACAGAAAAAATTTCCATTATCGTAAGTCACCTAGTTTGTGGTAATTTGTTTCAGTAGCCCTAAAAAACAGACACCCCCCCCATACCTCCAACTCATGTGTTTCTCTTGTGGCCAGTTCATCTCCAACCCAGCAGATGCAGAAAAACTTTCTAAATGAGCAGCCAGAGCAGAACAGGGACTGCCTAAAGCAGGATCCTCAGCTACTCCAAGTGATTAAATCTTGACTGGTTGTTTAGTCAGAGGATATGGATTCACACCTCAGAGCTGGTAGGGCCCCATTAAGAGTAATAAAATCCTAAAGACTGATACATCTACTACCCTAACACTCACTCTCTCTCTCTCTCTCCCCCCCCCCTTTCTCTCCTCTCTTTCCTCTGTATAACTCATCTGTGAATGAAGTTAGGTTGTATTTATCTCTGGGTTGGCTCAAAATGCAGGCAGATAGCAGACAAATGCACTTAGCAGTGAAGCCATCCATAGCCGTCTTCGACTTCAGCTCACAAATGGGCCCAGAAGAAACAAATGCCATGACTTTACTGGGTATTAAGAACAGAGAGAGCCTTCCCCCAAATATTTATTCTCATGAAACAACCAGGTCCACATAAAACGCCAGGTGGCAGTGGGCCACAGAGCCTTTTGAAAAAACTAATAAATGCTACAGGCTTTTCTCCTTAGCACAGCCATATACAAGCATCTTGCAGGGGGTTCACAGATGGCATCACTATGCCCTCCCCAAATCCATCCTTGGATTGCAGAGTGAGAAGCCCTTGTTCACCAACTCAGTGGAACTTTTTCAAGTTTCAGCTACCTCCTCTTCCCCCTCCTCACCCCTTAAACTTGACGTCTGTGTCTAATTCCTCTGCTAGTATCAGTCCTTCTTTGATAGTGTTGAGTACACAGGCCAAGTCAACTACATGGTAGTTGGAGTTTAGAACTATCTACTAAACAGTCTTCAACCCAGTAAGAATATTAATTGATATACCAACCTACCCAAAGAAATAGTCCACATTCCAGATAAAATTGATCTTAACCTCCAAAATCTGACCTTGACGGGGTAGCATTGGCCCCAACCTCCGAACAGCAGAAGCGCACACTACCATTATGATTAGATTTTAGGGCCAAAGAAACGATAGTGGCAAAAATTAAAGCTTACTGGATCTGGTGAGAGTGATACAACTCTCGTCCTAAGACTATTCATAGAAAGGAGCATATTAATCATTTGTCTCTGAATCCTTTGCAACAAGGATTGGATAGTAGGTATACCCTAAAGAGCCCCATAATCTCATATGTCAACATACTTCAACTCTCTCTGGAAATTAAACTATAAAACCTTAGTAGAACGTTTCTTTGCTTACTTAATGTAAGCTGGCTTAACATAACAATATTGACAGAATGTTAACAAAACTGGCCTGACAACTTCAGAATCCTATTTCCTTCCAATGTTCGGTCCTATTGTGTTTTTGTGTTTGTGTATGTTTTAGTACTACTGTTTTTACTTTCTTGTTTTCTATACTCTTCCCAGCTTTGCTACCAAAAAAACAATAAAAATATATCATACTTGGGCTTTTCTGAATCATAATAGTTCCACTGACCATGACTAGTTCAAAAAGCAGTCAGCATAGACTCAAAACGGATCTGTAAAACTCTAGGCAATGATCCAATATATATGCAGGCATATACAAAATCTAAAAGTCTCTGGAATTCACTCTCAGTTGGATAGCTGATCTTTGTAAAACTGATGTGAAACAATGTGGTATCTCATCCTTGAGTCTCTTAAGTACTATTACTCTCCCCATTTTACAGCTGGGCAAACTAAGGCTCAGAAAAGATAGGTAAACTGTTCAAGGCTTCACGGCAGAATCAGGATTCAAACTCAGGATGGTTGACTCCAAAACCCTTGCAGTTAACCCTTTTACCACTACTACCAGAGTGAACTAAGACAACAGGAATCCATATACACACAGAGTGAAACCGATTTGTGGAATTATAACAAATGACTACTGCCATCTTCTCTGTCGTGCCTCATCATTGCAGGGGTGGAGGTGGGGGGGTGCTCTTATGTGCATATACACACACTTTTTCTAAGCTAAAGTAAAGGAATCTTCTCAGGAAAAGGAAGACTGACAAGGCTCAGCCCTTACTATCAACTCTAAGCTTCTCCAGCCTAGCCACAAGGATATTGGTGGTCTCAGTTCCTTTTACAATATGGCAACCTGACTACCAGGAACCAGAGCTCTGTGCATAATTATGCATTTTTCATAAATTCAAGGAAAGCCAGCAGATGGCAAGAAACTAAAAAAATATAGACACACAGGTACATGCACATACTATTATATGTACATATGTATATACACACATATACATCCCAACTTTATTGCTGATGCCACAGAGAGAATACAATAATTGAAAGATTACAATTCTAGATCCTTAGTCTCTAATAAGCCTTCTAACCTGAGACTTTCTCTGGTGCAGCACAATGGTCTCTGACACATGTAAACAATCACTAAGAAATGGAGAAAGAGTCTTGAGCAGCGTGGAGCTAAATATAGTAAGTTCAAAGCCTGTGGCTAAAGAGGGGAACACACCGCTGGGTATTTTTATTTATTTTTTCATTCATTCATTCAAACAATATTTATCGAATATGAATTCTCAATCACTATGCTCAGGGATCTTGGCCTGGGTCTGTTCTAGACATTGGAGGTACAGTGAAAAACAGACAAAATCCTTGTTCTCATGGGTTTCTGTTTAGAGTTCCCCAATAATTACCAGAACCCAAGACAGTCAACGAATGAATTCAACTGTAGATCACATAACAACCCAACTCAAGTAATTGCCACGAAGTTAATTCAATGAGTAACGAGTGCTTATTATGTTTCACAGAACTCTACTAAGCACCTTAGGTAGGCACTATTAAAGCCAAAAGGGATATGATTAATCCCTGCCCACAATAAGCCATCTTCCTGGGATGGCAGCACGCAGAGGTGTAAATTAGGTGGACAAATTGCCAAAGCCAAGAGTCATCACCCAGTCAGGTGTCCAGCACAGCCAGCAACTACTAGGAGAAACATGGCGTTCATTTCTGTAAAGCAGTCCAATACATTTCAACACGAGATACCCCTATCCCACGCCAGAAAAAAAAAAAAAATCACATCAATTCACCCGTCACATCGATGACTTCCTTAGCCTGAATGAAGTAAAGCTCTTTTTAGATTTATGGGGTAAACAAAACTAGTTAACAATGATTAATTCGAAGAGGGCATATTTCTAACCTACCGGAGGAATCTTCGCTCAGTTTCTGGTTCCCTTCACTCCCTTCTCTTTTTTGCTTTTAAAAATAAAGAGGTAAAGGTGGGGGGAAATCTCCCTTTTCTGGGGGTTGGGGCAAGGCCACACAGCACACGGGAGCAATGGCAGCTGGCTGGGGGCTGGCCAGGGCCGCACGCCTTCGGCTTGGCCTTTGGCTGCAACCACAAGACCGCGTGTCTGCACTATTTTCTGGAGGACTGGAAGGAAGATTTTTAAAACCATACTGAAAATGGCTTTGCTTTAAGGATGTGTTTACTTGCTCTGGTGTCTTTTTCTAGGATCACAGGCAGAGATTTGGGGAACACACCTAAAAAGAATGAGACCACAATGGCATCAGGAACTGCACTTGAGCCTGCGTTAGCAAACCCAAGGATAATTTTTCAAAAACGCTTATCTTGTTCCATACCTCAGCACAAAGAACACAACCTAATTCACAGACTTCCTAATATTCAAAGCGCCTCCAGCTCCTTCTGTCAATATAATTTCTTAAACGCTATCCTTGATTTGACCACTAACAAATATGACCATTTTCTGGTTTTAGAATGGAAGAGAAAGCTGCAGCAATGGACGTAAGAGCCAGTTCGATCACTGAATCAAATGAACAGTCATTCCAAAAAAGATCTTTCTTTATCAACTGCTTTTCCCACAGAGGGAAAAAAACCCTGAAGCTAATCCAACCCTAATCTCCACTCCCATGAATCACTGCCATAACATCTGAGAGGAGGCCGACAATAATTGGTGCTGTTTCTAGAGGTGGGAGGCACACTACAGAATGTCTATTAAGATCATATTATGGCCCTCAAATGGCTTTAAACCAACAACTATAATATAGAAACACAGTAAATTGTGCAAGGAAGAATATATGATGTTGAGTAGATAGGGTAGAAGATAAAATGTGCAAAAGAAACAAATGATATGAAAAGGCTCAGTTGGGTGGAGCATCATCACATACACCAAAGGTTGCGGGTTCAATTCCCAGTCAGGGCACATACCTAGGTTGTGGGTTCGATCCTGTCAGGGTGCATATGGGAGGCAACCAATCAATGTTTCTGTCTCACATAGATCTCTCTCTCTCTCTTTTCTTCTTTCTCTCAAGTCAATAAAAACATATTCTCAGGTGAGGATTCAAAAAAAAAAAGAAAATCTACAAACATGAGATTAAATATATATGAGAGAGCCTTTGAAAGAAGACAGAGAGAAATGTAAGTGGTTTGATTACGGAAAGATATAAATTATTACCTAGATGCAGGGAGGATACTGACAATAGTCCTCAAATACACCCAAACATGGGAACAGAGATAGGATGCTGTCCTGATGGGGGATTTGAACTATCTGGACATCTGCTGATGGTAATGTTCCTTTAATAAGCCAAACCTCTAACCTGTCCCAGGTTAAATGAAACTAAGGAGATATACCAACAAAATGCAATGTGTGATCCTGGATGAGATTATGGAACAGAAAGAAATATATTGGTGGGAAAATTGGCAAAATCCAAGATCTGTAAAATAGATAATAATATTGTATCGCTGTTAATTCCCTGGTTTGATAATTACACTATAGTTATATAAGATGTTGGTATTTGGGGTATCTGGATGAAGGGTATTCTGGAATTCTTATATTTTTGCAACATTTTTATAAGTCTGAAATGATTTCAAAATGAAGAGATTTAAAAAATCACACACACACACACACACACACACACAATAGAGCCTCTGATAAATTCTTGACTTGCAAAAATGTCACCTTCCAGATGCAGGAAACAAAATAGGGAACTCTTAATTTGGCCTTAACTCTGACTCAAACAGAGTTAAGGCAACAGAAACTTTCAGAGTTACAGCCTTGCACATGCCAACTTCTTCAGAGGTTCAGCAGTAATTAAGCTCGGCCACAAAAACAGAAAAAAGAACTTAAAATGTGAAATTGTGCGTAGATTTAACAATATAGGGAGGAAGCAGAACAACAACTGCCCTCAGGGATAAGCAGAGAAAGAAACTGGCATCTTCTCTCTCTGCCCTGAGATAGACCATGGGAAGAAGGCGGAAAGGAGCACACACATCAGCCAGGTAGAGGGGCATACCTGCCTCAAGGTCCTTGGGCTTAGAGCCCTGGCAGCTGCTAGGAACTACAGCTCCTGTGGCTGAGAAGTGAGGGGAGATATTTGGCTTGAGAGTTAGAAGGACCTTGGTAGCACCTGGGGAAGTCCAACAGGTTGCCGGCTGTTGTGAGAGCAGAAAGGTACAGAGTATCCTCAGGCTCTATTCAGACCATGCAGCCTGGTGAACCAGGAGAGCAGCAGCTCAGCTGGGAGAGAGGGAGTGTCCTCGGTTAGTCACCACTCCAAATCTAAGAGCAGGGATGGGTGGCTAGAAAAGAGAGGTGTCAAGAGGATGACATAAAAAAGTCATATCAGCCAAGAAAAAAACACTAGAAAAAGTTAGGTTTCTACCTTGGGCATCAGAAAGCAGAACTGAGAAAAAATGATGGGTGTAATACTTGGTCAGAAATTCAGAAAAGAAATAATAATGTTATATATAGCATGAATCATGTGTCAGACACCATTCTACGTACTTCACGTATATTACTGTATAAAAAAAGGAGAAATACAAATGGCTGAGAAACACAAGAAAAGATTTTCAATCTAATTAGTAATTTGAGAAATGCAAATGAAACCATCAGATTCACACAAACACAGAGATTCATAATATGCAGTCTTGGCAAAGGAGTGGAAAAAATAGGCACCTTCGTAAGTAACTGGAGGGAGTATAATTTGGTACATTTTTTGTGGAGAAAGTAATTTGTCAATATCTATTAAAATATTAAATCTGCATACCATCCAACATGCAATTCCACTTGGTATATATCCTAGAAATATGCTCAAATAAATAAACGATAAAATACATACAAGGATTTTCATTACATTGTTGTGTGTAATCATGTGATGAAAAGCTTAAAACAACCTAAATGTCAAAGACTCAAGGTTTAATAACCTATAGTAAAACTATACTATGTCAAAAATTCTACAAGCCCAGACGGGTGTGGCTCAGCGGTTGAGCATCGACCTAGGATCCAGGCGATCGGGGTTCAAGTCACGCCCAGGGCACATGCCCGGGTTGCGGGCTCGATCAACGACTCTCTCATCATTGATGTTTCTATCTCTCTCTCTCCCTCTCCCTTCCTCTCTCTGAAATCAATAAAGATATATTAAAAAAAAAAATTCTACAAAACAGAATTTATTTCTAGATGTAGTACATGTATAAAAATAAATACACAGAGAAACAAACCAACAAAATATATGGAGTTATAATCCATCTTCCCAGCAGCTTGGGGCCAAGGGGTGGGAGGTGGGGAAACGGAAAGCAAATTTGGGACCTTACTTTCAGACACGTTATCAGTTCAGCCTATGTGATATTACAGAGATCTTTCACTAAATAGGAAAAACTATTCTTCCAAACCATTGTCCCATTCATAAAGGAGCAAGGCCACAGAAGACTAAAACAAAACCTTATATGATGCAATGGTAATTCCATAGTTTGTCAAGCCAGGTTTAATAGAAAGTGAAGAAAATCCAGCAGAATCATTTTAAAAGTTTATCTGACTCGGTAGCTTGGTAGCTTGTTGATTTTTTTATACTTACAGACTCACATCTGTACGTCTTTTATTTTATTTTCTTTCTCTACTGCACTGGCGAGGACTTCCAGTACTGTGTCTGATTATAGTAAGAGTTGTAAGAAAACCCTTGCCTTGATCCTGTTCTGAGGGGAAAGCATTCAGTTTATCACCATTAAGTGTGACGCTCATGTAAACTTGCTTAGCTTTCAGTCTTGGCCAAGTATTAAAGAGCAAGCTCTCTGAATATGAAATGTAATAAAATTCAGATATCAGAGTAGGGAGAAGCTGTGTCATTTTTGCCCACTCATTGTCTACCCGCCTTCCTCAGAGAGCAATGCTTTGGTTTTCCCCGCACGGGAAGTGAACCTTTCCCCAACATTTATGCAGTTCTAGTGTAGAGCAAGTGAGTCAGAAATGGTTAATTCATCTATCCCACCCTCTAGTCCAAGCATCTCACTCATTAAAATGCAAATATGAGACTTCTTTGAAATTACATAAGCTCTCTTTCAACTAGACTTACAGATCAGAGATGAACAAACGATGGCCCATGACTGAAATCTGGTTTTCTACATGTTTTCTGGAAGTAAAGTTTTATTAAAACAGAGCCACACCCATTCATTTACATATTATCCATGGCTGCTTTAAACTACAATAACGACGCTGAGTAGCTGCAAAACCTAAAATATTTACTATCTTACAGTAAAGAGTTTCCTGACCCCTGTTCTGGATAATAAGATGTAAGCCTGGAACAGTTAGGAAGCATATCAACATTACATGGAAAGAACCCGCTGGAAATGAAGTCAACACAATAGAAGAAACTAACTCCAAATATCATGGAAGTTTGCAGATTCAGGTGGGTCAGAACTGTTAGGCTGCAATATTTTCCAGTTATGGAAGCCAATCAATCCACCAGGCAAGTTTGAATTGGGTTTCCATCATTTGAATTCCAATTCACTTCACAGATAAAATCAATAATGCTCATTGCAGGAACACAACTAATTTCTCCCTCCATTATCTATCCATCAATACCATAAAGACATTCAACATTTCTTCAGTCTAGAATGTCACTGAGTGTTAAAAACTATACTTTATGGAATGGTTAGCTAAAGTATTGTAAAACCAACTGATCTGGGGTTCGTTAAGGGTGTGGGGTTTTTTTTAACCAACCAACCTGGGGTGTTTTTGAACAATGAAAGAACAAAAAGGATGGGAACCAAAATTATCCCCTCCCCCAAATCCAACAACTGAAGAATCAATCACAGATTAATTAGCATTTAAGTATAAAAACAAAAGATAGGTGCCACCACTAACACCTCCCTGAATTGAGAACACTCTGAAACCAGCTAGGAAAAAAAGGTGTCTATTCCCTTACCAAAGCCCAAATGCCCAAGAGAACAGATTTAACTAATTAGGGAAATGGTGATTAAAACTGGAGCTTCTAATTGTCTACTGGTAGTATGTCACCAGTAATGCTCCCTACAGGCTCTCAGCAATGCGAGACAAAATTAAGCCTAATATTCCCGCCAATTACACAATCACCACTCGTCTGTATTTATTTCTCTCTTTAGGGAACTAGAAAGCACAAAGAGGTATGGTTTTAAATGCAAGCGATATGCTCATGTGAGAAAATAATTTTATATTATGTTTAGAAACACAATTATTTTGTTTCAACTCGTTTTAATGTGTACATTCTGGAGCAAGGTGTTTCTTTCAACAGCTTTTCCATCTGCAGAGGCCAGATGTTAATCTACAGGAAAACTGAAGTGATTAGAAAGACCAATTATATACAAATATCAAGTGGCGGGGAGAGGGAGGAGAGAGAAGCTTAAAATGGAGTTGGTAAAGCAGTTTTAAAACTCCGGCTTATTGGAGGCAGAACCAAAGCAAACCTGTTTAGCAACAAGAGAACAACCCACCAGTAGCAGTGGGCTTTTTAACCATGCTAAGAATAGTATGCGCTGACGGGATTTTTCTTCCTGGGTATTTCCTCCCCTACAAGTTGAAAATGATTCGAGAGAGTCAGAGAAAGTATAAAAAGGAACTGAGGATTCTTAGAAGGAAGTTGACATTTTATCTCTACTAAAGATGAGAATCGAATTTATGTTGAAGGTTAGATATGCGTTCAGTTCGAGCTTCGCTGCTGTGGTGGAGACTTTTAACCACCCGCCACACTCTCTCCCTCCTTGAAGTGGTAAGATGCCCCGGGGCCTGGCTGGGCCATGGCTGCTTATGCACAGCCTGGATTTCCCATCTGCCGTTGCAGACAGATGTGGCCATATAATCCTGCGTGGGCCAGTGGAGGTGATGTGTGCACCTTCCAGGTCCTGGGTATTTTCCTCTCCATTATCTAGCTGGAAAATGGCAATGGCTGGAACACCCTGGGAAGCCATGGTTGAGGATGGCAGGATGGTTGGGTCAACCATGGCCTGCCACTGAATTGTAACCATCTACTCAAGGTAGCCACTGTACTTCAGAGTCTCTTTGTTATAGCAACCAAGCCTGTATCCTACTAATATCGCTACTTAAATCTGTACAACTTGGGACCAGGGATTTAACCTGTTTCCTCATCTGTGAAATGGAATTATAATATTTATTTTGTACAGTACTAAGAGAAATAAATGGGTTAAGAGGGTGCCATATCTGTGCCTTACACACTGAAAAGTGCTCATCTAATGGTAGATGATAACAGCAAAGATAAAGGACTAGTTAGGAAGCTGCTTTCAAAGGCCTCTCATATCAAGCAGCTACTGCGCCCATAAAGCCCTAAAGGTAGAAAAGTGTATCTGCTTTTGAGACAGTTTCTATCAATAACAACATATTGAGAGGAAACCAGGAATATCTTATACTTTAGCCCAGGAGAAGAATTCAGATTAAATAATGTTTAATTAGGGTTTAGCACATTGTTCCAAAATCTTTAAATAATTCTTTAAATCATGCTCTCTATTATTGGATGTTATGCAAATACTAGTTATTTGTTTATGCTTAGTTGAGTTCCATATTTATATAAAAAATAGCTAAGTAGAAAGGTGCATTAATCAATACAGATCACCTAACCAGGGTAGGCTAAGAAAGAGACACATAAATGAACTGGAATCCCCTACACTGGACACCCAGTTAACACAAAGAGCTCTACAGTTAATAAAGGCCATGGCCTGATATCCCCTGCACACATTTCCCCCCTCTGGATAGTGCTTTTGCAAGTAACAATTATTGGCCCTCTGGCAGTGTGGATTCTTTCTATCTGTTACTGGTGGGACATGGTTAAACTGTCCTCTGAGGATTCTGCAACCTTGCCATTTGCTGAACGCTGGGGTTGATATCCTTGGCATCAAGATAAGATGACTACTCTGACTCTAGGGACTTCCACAGGGCTCTTATGTGGGTTTTACATGTCACAAGATGTAGGAAAACCACAAGATTACCTCACCCAGCAGAGGCCAGCATCTCTGAAATGGGAGCAGGGACCACATTACCAGACTTAACCCCTTCCATCCACCCTGATAATCCCACTGTGTATAATGGAATCTTGGCTACCATGGCAAGGGGGAGCTGAACCAGAAGGGGGTGAGAAAAGGTGCTGCATAACTGTATACACTTTTATAATCATTTACCCCATTAAAATGGGGTTGAAATTATGCTTTGCATCCTACTTCATGGAGGTATCAATAAATATTCAGAAAGCCAAACTGGACTCTCCCTCCTGAGACCGGGGTGCTGCTCTGCCTCAGCGAAGCGGAGTTCTGGTACAGTGTCATGCAGAACCCACACCTCAGACAGAGGCTGAAGCTCAGGCACGGCCCCCATGCAGAGGCAAGATCAACATCAACGCACGCCAGCCCACGAGTAAAACACGCCCTCTGGTACACTGGTCTCGAGACCCCCAAGGCTTTGGAGCGTCAGCAACAATCTAGGGAGGCAACAAACAACTCAGGCCTTTATTCCTGCTCTACTTCCCTGAATTGTACTCACAGGCTCCCGGCCGTCCATGGCTTCCATCCAGAGCCTCCGGTCCTCCTCCGACAGTGCCTGCATGGTGATAACCCCTGGCCTGTGGAGAAAGGAAGACACGGCGATGAACCAGGTGGAGGGAGCCTGACAAGGTAAGCCTTAAAGAAACACACGCGCGACAGAGTGAGGGGTCCCTAGAGCTATACAGGAGGAGAGGCACGCCCCTCGGCCTCTCTGAGCCATCTTCCAGTCTCAGAAAGCAAAGGCCTGGTCCTGAATCCCTCTCAATAAGCCCAGGTGCCCCAGGGAGGTAGGAAGAAGCACAGAAGATGGGACTCTACTTACAGATAAAGGACACAGATAAGTCAAGTGAGGCCTTTAGACCTTGTTTCTTCCCTGAGATCTTACTCATTCCTGTTCTCTAAAATGCTTAACAGAGGGCTTTGCTCCCAGTCCGAGCGCATTAAAGATGTACTGAAGTGAATGGAATCACTGGACTGGAGATAAAAAGGGGAGGAAGCATCCAAGCTGGAGAAATTCTGGTCTCCTAATAAGAGCTGGTCCAATGCTTCTAAACTGCTTTTGACATGGAGAAGTTTTACGGAGGTAATCAGCTTTGTAATGAATACACTGAATATATACAGTATTGTTAAGTGACTTCTTGCCATGTCAGGTGCTAAGGTCGTTACACACACTTGCTCTTTCAACCCTCTCACGGACACCGGTGCGCTCCTTCAAGCTGAGCGCAAGCCCTCCAGAAAGCGCGCGCACAGGGTCAGCGGTGCTCGTGGAGGTCACACTACCGACGGCGCCCCACCAGGAGACTCGGGCCGTAAACACGAACCTGGGGAGTCTGTGCTCCTTAAAGCAGTCCTTTACTTAGGGCCCACAGGTGGGTCCCAGGGAGTTCAGAAGCCACTTTCCCCCTCTAAATGTCTGCGTATTTTTCTGTAGAAATAATTCAAACTATCAGATTCCCAAAGAAGACTGCTACCCTCAAAAAGTTAAGGACTGCTAACATAAACACTCATCCTTAAAGCCTGAGAAAGAGGAGGGAGAACCCCAGGAGGAAAAGGTGCTCTGTGCAAGGATGAAATCCTGTTACTGTCTCAGTCCACAGCACTGCTGAGGGTCACAAAGCAGCACAAAACGGGGGCACACGGGGCTCTGCCATACCCTGAGCACCACCAGCCCAGCCCCGCAGCACCAAAGCCTGTTCATTCAGCCCACCAGTGATCACTGCTCCTGGCTTATTCACAGGGCTCCAGTGAATATGCTAGACCTATTTATGTTGAACATATTTTAAATATCACATATGCTTCTTTTCACTGATCACCTCTCAACATCCTCTAAGAGAAAAAGTTTTCAAAGATACGAACATTTAGGTTCAGAGGGGTTGGAGATTTGAGGTGCACTGGTGTGAGGGTGTGAATCTGGGAGGTCGTGAATGAGAGAGTGTGTGTGTGTGTGTGTGTGTGTGTGTGTGTGTGTGTGAGAGAGAGAGAGGGAGGGAGGGAGGGAGGGAGGGAGGGAGGGAGGAGAAGGGAGGGAGGAGAAGGAAGGAAGGAAGGAAGGAAGGAAGGAAGGAAGGAAGGAAGGAAGGAAGGAAGGAAGGAAGGAAGGAAGGAAGGAAGGAAGGAAGGAAGGAAGGAAGGAAGGAAGGGGTGGGGGGCAGGGGTGTATGTGGGTGGCAGGGTGGGTCAGTGGGTGGAGGAGATGGTGCATTGAGCATGAGAGGTAGGTGACAGGACAGACACTGGTCATTCCTGTGAAGGCCACAATGGGCACTGGCACCCTAATACAAACATGACTCAGAAAATACAACAATTCCTCTCTCCACTACCACCTGCCAGGGTCTCCTCCCTCTTCTCAGAAATTCTCATTCTCAGACTCAGGTGCCCATTTCCCACCACTAGCTCATTCAATGTGCCAGACCCACGGGGTGTCTGCAGAGTGCCCCAGAGTGACACAGAGATGACCCTGAAGTTTGAGGACACGGTTAACTGATTATACTCTTCTACCTTTCAAAGGGCAGAGCACAAAGTGTTAAGGTTTTGAAATCAAAAGGCTATAAAGCTGCTGTCCTCTGCAGAACTCTCGAGTCCCTGAACCTGAGCTTTGACTGTTACTTAAGTGTTCCTGGACCACTGACTTCAGAATTGGGCACTCCCTTAACATGGAGAGTCCCAGCCCAACCCCATCTTACTGAATCTGAACTTCTGGGCTGGGCCTGTGAACTTGAATTTTAACCAACTCCCCAGGTGATCCTGATGCATAGTTAGGTCTGAGGCCCACCACCATGGGCTACCCCCTCCCACACCCACCCCTTCCTTCCTGTTCTCCCTCTTCTCTCCTCGGGGGTCATGAAGACAACATTCTCCAAGTCATTTCCTGCTAGGTGCTCACCAGCAAAAAATGAGACCACAACAGATCTAGCATACCAACATCTCAGGGACCTCGCAAATGTCACATCAACTTCATGGCACACTGTGTGAAATTTCCACTCAGGGCCACAAAGAGGAAGTTCAGACAAACTCAGAAGCTCTGAAGGGGGAGCCATTTGGCCTTAGTAACCAGGAGGGTTAACAGGATTTGTTTTCATTTCAAGAAGAAATATCAAAACACAAGTTCTTTTCCACAGGTGGTAGAGAAGTGAATAAGTGGATTTAAGTGAATAAGTGTGTTAAATAAGTGGATTTAACACACTTTTGTCTCACCCTATCACCCCAAGTTCAGATAATCTCTCAGCCTCATGTGGGGACACCTGGATCACAGTGCTTTCCAGGCATAGAGAAAGTGGTCCTTCAGGCTCCCAGTTAGTTTTCCTTCATTACAATTTAAACCACTATTACATAAATCTTACGTGTGGATTTCCTAGAACCAAGGTAAATGGGTCAACTTTCTTTATTTTGGAATCAAGCAATAATTTTTTTAATCTTCACCCAAGGAGTGAGGATATTTTTTCCACTGATTTTTAGGGAGAGGGAAAGAGAGAGAAAGAGGGAGAAACATCGATGTGACAGAGACACATCGACTGGTTGCCTCCCACATGCTCCCCGACTGGGATCGGACGTGCAACCCAGGTACGTGCCCTTGACCAGGAATTGAACCCTCTACCCTCGGGTGTGCAGACCAACACTCTAACCACTGAGCCACACCCGCCAGGGCTAACTTTTTATCCATATTTACCCCTCCCTATGGCCTATCAGCCACCATCCCTTAAAACAAAAAGAAAGGAGCAAAACTCCCAGTGACTCTACACTTTCCACGTCAGTCTCTGTAAGACAGCACACTTTCATATGTGGTGTCAATTTACCTCATGTTTGAAATGCATCTGGCTTTTCATACCAAAAGTGGAGACAGAGGAGAGAGAGAGCTCGCTAGGGGCGAGGGGTGGGGAATGAATAAAGAAAATATAACACAATGAAAGAGAAACGGAGTCAATGATCAGAACTCTTTCTACTTCTACAAAAAAACTGTGATCCTATCAAACACCATAATGAAATAAGAACTACAATAATAACCCAGGACTATGTCCCGGAAGCCGCACCAGCACCATATATAAATTAATTCATTCAATCTTCGCAATGTCATGAGGTAGGTATGCTCTCATTATCCCATTCGGCAGATGAGAGAAACAAGGCTCAAATAGGTTAAGTGCCTTGTCCAACAGTACAGAGCCAGGATCTGAACCCAGCAGTATAATGCTTCACCCTTGCACACAGGCCATGGCAAATGTGAAGGCGGCGCAGCCCCCAGACAGCTCACATTCACCACCCGAGTCCTCTGCCATCAAAATGGCCTAGGCCCTCCTGCAAGTAAGTGCCTCAGTGAGCTCCTGCACGGGTGAAATGAGATGGAACAATAAAGGGCTCTGTAAAACCTGGAGTGCTTCATAAACACAAGGGCTCAGAACACCACTCTAGGCCAATCCAAAAACAAGAATCCAAAAGTGGCTTCTTTTCTACAGCAGTGGTTCTCCACATTTTTTTCCTGCCTCGAAATGCCCAGGAGATGGAAGGGCAATTTGTTTTTAAAAAAAAACAACACAAAAAGCACTAATCATAAAAAAATATGGATAAATTGAACTTCACCAAAATGAAAAACTTCCATTCATCAAAAGATACCATTAAGAGAGTGAAAAGACTAACTACAGAGTAAGACATTTATAATTTATCCAGAATATATAAAGAATGCCAACAAATAAGTAACAAAAAATGAATAACCCAATTAATAAAATGCATAAAAGACTTGAAGAGGCCATAAAAGAGGACGAATGAGTGGCCAACAAGCATAAGGAACTGGGCCCAACATGATGACTCATCAGGGGAAACGCAATGAAGACCAGAATGAACTACAACAAACACCCTCCTGAATGGGGCTCATTCAAAGATCACCGGAACCAACTCCCGACAAGAACGGAGAGCCACGGGAACTCTCATACATTCTCGCAGGAGGGTAAATTGATAAAACCAAACAGGAGGAAACATGCACCCACTCTATGACCTACCAGTCCTACCCCTAAATATATACCCAAGAGAAATGAGTACATATGTCCACCAAACGACACATTCGAGAATGCTCACAGTTCTATGGATTATGGCCGAAATTTGCAATAACAAAAAACAAATACACATCAACAAGAGAATAAATTGTTGTGTATTTAAACAATGGAACATCACATAACAATAAAAAAGAACCAACTACAGCCACACGCAACAACATGAATGAATCTCATAGACATAATAAGGAGGGAAAGAAGCTGCACACAAAAGACTACAGATGGTTTGATTCCATTTCTATGATGTTCGAACACTGGCAAAAGTCATCTACAGTGACAGACATCAGAACAGTAATTTTGTTTTGGGGAATTGGTATGGGCAATGGATGAGGCGCGGACACAGGAACTCTGTTGTGGTGACAGAAACTTGATCTGGGTGTTGCACAGGCAGAAGTGTGTGTGTGTGTGTGTGTGTGTGGTCATTAAGCTATAGACTAAAGGTTTGGGCATCTTACTGTGATTACACCTCAATTTTAAAAATGCTTTGAAATAACATGGGCTCACCAGTTATCCTGACTCTGGTGCTTCCCTGCTGTGTAAGCATAGTGGTCAAGTAACTGAACTATGCCATTCTTCTTTAAAATGCAGATAATAAAAGTACCTACCTCATGAGGTTGTTGTGAAGGTTAAACGAGAGATGTACAAGGCATTTCAAAGTGTCAGACACACAGTAAATGCTCCCAAAATTAGTTATCACAGGGGCAAGTGCGGCAAGAAGAGGGGACAGGCAGGATGGCAAGCGTGGGGTTGGATCAACATTATGGAGGGAGATGGGCAGCTGTGCAGAGTTTAAAACAGAAGCGCAAAGAGCCACAGGTGCTCCTGATCCTCATGGCCCCACCCCCAAACACTCACACAGAGCGCCCTGAAAATCACACCCCTACCAGAAAGCAAGCCAGCCACGCAAGGGCTGAAGTGACACTCAGGCTCTGACATCGCAGCCATTTCCTTTTCCCTCCTGATGAAGCATCAGGTGCCCTATTTCCCCCTTTTGGAATTAAGGCCAATAATTGATAAGGGCAAAGGTGGAGTCTTTAGCCAATTCTAGAAAATCAGCCAAGGAGCTTCCTCTAGCCACCAGATGAAAAAAGGAACCAATGACTTACAGTCCTTTCTAGAGCTCAGTCCTAAGATCCTACTTAAGGTACAGCACCTCTTGTCATTCTGAAGCAGTCCTGGTCAGTGCTCTATCTGGATTAGCTTGAGGACCATGATCAAGGATCTGCAATGTTCTCTAAGCTGGTACCTGCCTCCCACACTACAGGGGCGATGCCGAAAAGAGTTATTCATCCATCACAGGGCAAACTGCTACCTGCCACAGTAACTCCTCCAAGTCTGGCCTCCAAAAAGAGCCCAGAGAAAGCCATTCATCGTCTAGCAACACATACATCTAGGAGCTGGGACCCCTGGTGTCAGCTCAGAGCCTTCTCATCAGCCACGAGCGAGCAGAATCACAACGAGCCCTGACTCCAGGGTTACTCGACAGCTTTCCTACTCTAATCTTATCCCTGAATCTGAGTCAACAATAGTGATCTCAGTGGCTTGGCAATTTACCCACTTCCCACTGGACAAGGAAATGCTAGTCCCAACTCCACCCCACTGAAACAAACACACTCTGGACCTAACAGTGCTGTTCTTTCCAAATAAACCTCCAAAGAGCCAGGGTCCGCTCATTCACAAGACTATCAATCTTCTGTTGGCAAGTGTTTGTTCCCAGCTTCCATCCACACTACAGTACATTTAGGGGTCAAGTTCAGAGTAAAAGGAAGACTGTGGCACCCACAGACACACATGTTCTTGCAGCCTGTGTTTGAAACCTGCCTCACCGTGTTTATTTAAGAAGACAGAGGGAAATGAGAAAAGCTTGGAGGATGTGGCTGCCCCCACAGGTGAAAGAGCTGTGCAATGACAGGGAGAAAAAGTGGTCCTTTGCTTCTGAAGCACCGCTGGGAAACTGATTTCTAACAGGTCCTGGACAGTTACAAGGGCTCAAGGTTTAGTAAATCTTCATTTTCACACACATATGGAAGATCCACATTCACACAAAATGGGGCCAAAGTCCGGCAGAATAAACTTGGAGAATGACATCTCCTATATGTCTGTCTAAGAGATTGCAGACTCAAATGTCTACAGAGACCAGGTGAGTAAGCAAACTGAGGGAAACTGGGTAAGAAATTCTTCACTGCCCCAACAAAAACGGGCTTGGTCTCATTTTCATTAAATCATGCAGCCTTTTGTTTTTTCATTTGCACTTTTACATTTTGATAGAGACATAGGAACACAGCATTATTTCCCCTCTATGGGAAAAACAACAGTGCGAGTGCAAGGCAAACTGACAGCTGTCACCTGTCATCATGATGGGGAACAACAGGGCAGGGTGGGGACTACAGCCAAGTGAAAAGGCCACACCCCACCTGGCAGAAGCATCCATCATTCAGCTCTACAAATAGCTGACACATGGGAAGGCAAGATCAGCACTTACAGATTTTTCCAATTTTAAGTTGTTGCCTCAAACACTACTCAAGCCAAGCCAAACATGTCTGTGGACCACCAGTTTGCAACTTCTGCTGTCTGTCTGTCCTCTGCCTGTCTCCACCTGAGCTTCAGTCCAGGTTATCATGGCATGTTATATGGCATGTCATCTCATGCCCTAAGACCAATAATGATGTATGTCTGTGTTCTTGGTTAACCTCAAAGTCAAAAATAGCAAAGCATCTCCAGTTCATCAACAAGGGAGGAACTTGGGCTACCTTCCCACTTTCCTCAACGCTCAGGGCCCAGTGCCATCACCGAAGGACAACATTAATCTACTCCTTGGGGATAAAAAGCTATGACTCTGCACAAACTATGCATGCTCTGGGATAATGTTAACTATGAAAAGTCCCTGTCCATTACAGATGCTTGGGCATGAGAAGAATATATAATGTGCCACAAGAACCATGGCACATGTAAGAGAGACAGAAAGTGAGACAGAAACTAGCAGTTGCAAACTGGTGGACGACAAACTGTGGCTAAGATTTATTGAGTGTTTATTATGGATCACACACTATGCTAAGGACTTGACATGCATTATCATTTATTCCTCACAATAACTGTATGAAGTAACCACTATCACTATACCTCTTTTAAAAAACTGATATTCAGAAAGTACTTGCACAATGTCACACTGCAAGGAGGTAGCAAAGCCTCAGCTGGAACCCAGGTCAACCTGACTTTAAAACCAAAGCCCACACCTTAACCATAATGCTGTACTGCCCCCATGTGCATGCAGTACATGTCCTGAGGTCCAGGGCGATGAGATCCTTAGGAAAGAGACACCTCTCTCTCTCCCTCTTCCCCCCTCCCTTCTCTCTCTCTCTCTCTCTCTCTCTCACACACACACACACACACACACACATACACACACCCTTAAGAAGTTTTTAGAATAGAAGCAGGCTTCTAATTAACTATTCATGAAGGATCTTATCCTAATGAACGAATGCATCATAACTTATTAAACCTACAGCACTGATCTCTTGGGAGGAAAGGTCCTAAAATAATTAGTACCATAGCAATAATCACAATCTATAGAGTAAATATGGCCAATCACGTCAGACAATTCCCTACATCTTTATCTTAAAGGAAACTGAAGTCACAAACCATCAGGAAACCCAGACAAAGAAATCTTTGCCCATTAAGTTGCACGGTTCTTCAGTGTAACAGATATTGATTGAGTACTTATTACATGCCAGCCATAACACTAGGCACTGGGGACACAGGAGCAAGCAAATTTTCACACACTGCACCAGGAGGAATTATTAATTGCTGCGATGAGTAAGACTCAGGAAGAATGCAAGCACTTGTTACTATTGTTCATAACAAACAATGAAAAATACTCTAATTCAGGAACTCTCCGAGTTAATTGAGGATTTTTTCATTATTACTATTCTATCTCACGATAAATAGAAATGCACGTAAGTAGAATTTACCAGTTGAATTGTCTCCTCTCTTCAGATTTATGTAACAGAAAAATTTTGGCTTAAATTCTTTTAAAATAAACATTTTATATGCAGAAATTGGAAAACAAACTGGTATACCAAGTCAGTAAAACCCCAAATTTCACCATGAGGACTAAAAAATCGAAATAAGGTTGACTTATTTCACACCTCAGTCCATTAACCACCACGTCCCACTCTTACTTAAACCAGAATCAAACAGCAAATACTCTCTAACTTAAAAAAACACCTCAATGACAAGTTCAAACTACATGAATTCTAAAAACCCAAGAACTTCTCAACTAGATTATCTTACAAAAGTGCCAAAAAGCCATCCAGAAAGTATGCTATTTCCCCCTGCTCCACCCCCACCCAAGTCATGGAAGTTGGAGCCATATAACACCCTCTGAGGAAGGAAAAAGCCATTTCCTCTCTGAAATGTCATTGGCACTGAGACCAGCACTCTAATCCAACCAGCAGGAAGGCAAAATCAAATATTATTTCAAACAAGGGGTGAGAAGGGGAGGGGAGGGGAAGTTTGAAACCAGGAAAAATGGATTCGTCTGTTGCAAAAGATAAAGGTGCACTGCACCGTGAGGGCAAGTAGGGCGGCCTGGCTCTCAGCACACGCCGGGCAGCCGAAGTCACCCGCTGCTTTCTGCACCATCCTCCAGTGCACAGGCCCTGAAGCCAAGGGCCTGACACCTCAGAAAGCTAGGTGCAATGTAATGTTTACACAGAGGCTAAATTAACTGTGCCTGCTTGCTTCTGCAGGAAAGTGGGTATGAAATGAGCCATCACAAAAGGAATTTCTAGAGAAAGCAGCAATTTCTAGAGAAAGAAAGAGTCGTTTAAATAACTTTCCCTTAAGTAATATTCACATGATGATTTCTTCTACGGAAATTTACACACGCACGCATGCACACACGCCCCACTGACTCCTGTCAATGTGTGAAGGACAGCTGATTTGCAACTGGAGGCCTCGTAGTCACTAATACACATACAAAACTGCCATCTAGAGGCTGAGCACTGAAACAAAGTCTGTTACATAAGATGACTCTTTTTGGAAAACACAATCACACACTCACAAAATCTCACAAAGACACACAAACAAGTGCATGCACACACATCACACACCAAACTGGAAATAACAGCATCATTTTAACTTCAAAATTAGTATGGCTTCCTTTTGAGACCATAAACTGGAAAGAGGAGCATAACACTTTTTATCTTGGGCAGGAAAATATATATGTATAAATAACAGGCTATCACATACATATTTTGAAAATGGCATCTCCCCGTTCGTAGTAGCTCCTTTGCACATATACATTTAACGCACCTCTATTCACTCTCAGCTTACAGGGGACTGGAAAATGACACCATAGGAAAAGGAATACCATCAGGGTGGGGGGGGGGGGCTCAAAGATACACCCACCAAAGCTAAGGTTCAAATAAGAGCAATGAAGTCCAAGGTTTTAGGGGAGAGAGAAAATTCAAAGGCACAACCCCTTCCAACACAGGACTGCATCGGGGATAAATACTCATGCGTTCCACCTTCAACACAATCCTGCCGGGCAGGTATGATAAGCCCATCCTGCAGATGTGGGTAAACCACCCGCCCAAGCTCACATGGCTGGCAGGCAGCAGATACCAAGTTCCAACCTAGGGTTGCTTCGATCTTTTACCCACATCATGCAAGCCTGCTATAAAAACAGACTTGCGATAAAGGCGGTGATACATTAGAGGGTTTGAATAGGTTTTGTAGATCTCCCATAAATCTTTCTAGCCTCCCCTGTCCTTACTTTAACCAACCTTCCATTTTCCTGGGGGGTTTTGACAGGCATGCAGATCGTGTATACACTTGATGTTTTAGTTTAAATAGCAACTGACACAATTGAGCTCCTGTAGTCTCTATCACAACAGTTCACCAAAATCCCAAAAGAAAAAGAATTTAGCTCAAAAATTACATTACCATAAAAACCAAAACCGAACAGCCACATGTACACAGCGCTGTATTAAAGGCTGTATAACATGATGTTATTCTGCCTCTGGAAGGAAATTACCTGAGACAGATATTTAGAAATGAACAGAGGTATATAAAACACACCTACTTAAACAACCAGCCAACCAACACAAAAAAAAGCTCATACACTGTGCAAATACACAGGCCATGGTGGGACTACGAGGACAGAGGTGACGCTGGGTGTGACATGCCTCACTGGGACTGCTCCGGGGGAAAGCTGTCTCTCTTTACCTATCAGTGCAAAGCTTGTAAAAGGAGGGCTTCAGATGTGGTTTGAAAGAAAAATCAGATGATGACCTTTAAGAAGGGAAGTCCAATAGATTCATAGTGCTTCCTTAAACTTTATATCTCCACTGACGGTAGAGTCTCTGGCACATAGTTATGCTAAATAAATGGGGGGGCGGGGAGGAAGTGAACTCAGGGCATTCCGGTCAGGCCATGATTCTCTGTAAGAAGGAAAGGTAAGGTCCCTCTGTTCCTTACATTTTCCCCACAGCATTCTGGCCCTCCAAGTTTGCTGGAAGAGTAAACACACTATGCCTTTATATTTGTGCCTTTAACTGCATGAATGTGTGTGTGCGCACGCACATGCATTCTACCCTCAAGGGGAAGTTCTGTGAAGGCAAGAACTATGCTTCTTTTGGTCCCCATTACACCCCTACCCTAGTACCAAGTAACCAGTCATCTCTAATAAGTTGTCCTTTGCTGCCACCTCTGGAGAGTGCCAATGCTGGGGATGGGCACTGGACTTTCCACCTATGGCCAAATGTATGCACTTCTGTTGAGGCAGCTAGTCCTGGAAAGAATAAAGCATTCTAATCATTTCCTTTCCCCAGGTATAAGCACTGGCCCTCAAGAGGCTACACTGATTCAATGCATCAAAAAGAAGTCTTTTGTTTCTATTATTTTCCATTCGGTTTCATGGCTTCTCCTGGAAAACATTCTGGAGAAGACAACCATGTGTCACATCTGTGAGAAATTTCTTAAAAATAAACAACTCCAGGGATGCTGGGAAATGACCACCATCAGGATCCTTTAGCTTAAACAAATATTTTCCCTACATTTGCTCATTAATTTCCATAAGGTGCTGCAAGGTAGAGTTGATCATTTAAAGTGACTGAAGACAGACACTGGCAAGTATTAGCGATTCGCATGCCACTACCACTAATTCACATGCTGCTTTTAAGTGAAGTCCATTTTTTTTAATTTTATTTTTCAATTATAGTTGACATTCAATATTATTTTGTATGAGTTTCAGGTATACAGCATAGTGATTAGACAATCATATAATTTACAAAGTGATCTCCCCAATAGATGAAGTCTCCTTTTACTCAGGAATTTTACACTAAACTCTCTCCAAAAGAACTGACACACTTTCAGGAAAAAATGATAAATCTAGTCTTTATTCAATTAACCAACATAAAATATAAACCTTCAAATGCCCTTTGCTATCTATTAGAAGTGGCAAGCCCTGGAAGGGGCAGTGTTTCCCTAGTCAGAAAGTTTTTTAAAGTGTCATAATACCAAACTATAGCCCAGCCAGCGTGGCTCAGTGGTTCAGTGTTGACCCATGAACCAGGAGGTCACAGTTTGATTCCGGTCAGGGCCCGTGCCTGGGTTGCAGGCTTGATCCCCAGTAGGAGGTGTGCAAGAGGCAGCCAATCAATGACTCTCTGATCATTGATATTTCTATCTTCCTCTCTCTAAAATCAATAAAAACATATTTTTTTTAAAAATACCACACTATATAGAAAATAAAAATTATAAGTACTACAACAGAACCACGTACTCAAGTCCTACTTATTAAAAGGAGATTTAGCAGCTTCATTCTGCAACCCCTCATTTCATGCCAAAGGAAGGAGAGACAGCAACTTAGAAGAAACCAACTTCCCAAACCTGCTCAGTATGTTGAAGGTGTCACATCTGCTCTCAGCTTCTAACTGGGACATGCAAAGCTTTTATGGGCATAGTAAAGGGGGAAGGTGGTATGAAGCATCCACAAGGGTAGAAATGAGACGGAGGAACCACGGTGAGTTTTAATTGCCTAAAAAGCAACTGTCTACAACTTCTGGGGGAACATCTGAAGGACAAAACACAGAAAACAACTGAGCCTCAGAAAGCATCGCCGAGCTTGCATCCCGTCTAGCTGAGAGCTGCAACGCAGGGCGTGTCCTTCTCCAAAGGGCCACGCGGACAGACGACCATCTCTGGGAGCCATGCAGTTGACCAGCATGAAACAACTGGCTCCACCTCCAAGCAAACACATTTTCTTCCCCTCTTTCACGGAGGCCGACAACATGAATTCTCTTAAATTCCCTGCTTAGAATGATAAAGACGCCTACAAGTGCTTAAAGCACCCTGATTTAAAATTTGTTTAAATGCAAGAAAAAGCAATTTTAATTTGATGCACACTTTTTGCAACACCCATTGGCTACCCCAATTCAGCATCCCCCTCCATACAACCCTTCTCCATTACCTTCCCCTCTCAGGTCCCAAACACAATGAGAGGCTGGGGTACTTTCTTTTCTTTACAAATTATATTTACTTCTCTACATTTACAGTCCAGACTTACGAAATATCAAGTCTGATAAACATGTAGGATGAGCTAGTTAACAATAAATAATAACAATAAATTAACAATAAATAATACTTGTTGAGCATTTATTATTTGCCTCTCTGCCAAGTACTTTTATATGCATTTTCTTCTTGAATCCTTACAATTCTAGAAACTAGGCACTATTACCACCTTCATTTTCCAGATAAGGAAATCACGGCCCCCAAGAGATTAAGTACCTTGTCCAAAGTCAGAAGGCTACTAAACAAAGTCAAATTTTAGATCTGGGTTGCCTGACTGCAGAGCGAAAGTTGTAAAACTCAACTGCTAAAGACACAGTTGGTTTCCATGAACTTCTGATTTAGGCCTAAAGGGCATGCTCTTTGAGTGGTGCTCTAGCAGCCTCCAGCAGCCACAGTACAGACAGACATCATGGCATCCAGACAGACAGACAGAGAAGGCATCCATACCTGCCCACACACAGAAGCACACCCCAGGTGGTACTCAGTTTCTGGATCCTCCAGAGCTGGGGCTAAGTGGCCACAGGGAAAAATTCCAAGGAGGGTAAAAGTACTGGCTTAACAAAACGGTGTGCTTTTTCGTTTAATAAAGGGGAGAAATTAAGTGGCATTACATGAGAATCATGCTGAGATTTAAGGATCTTCCTGCTAGCACTGCTGATCTTGAACAGACAGCTCAAATAAGCTGAGCACGTGGCTTTCATTGAAAGAATTAACCTGTTGCCAAGTAAAGTGTCTCTAAGAATTGGAATGTTGTCAAACTAGCTTAACACCACGAAATGGTACAACTTAATGAGACTCTATAAATCTTCAGGAATACAACACAGAGTTCTCTCCAAAGACTGCGATTTCACAAGTGGGTTGCTGTCTTTCCTGGGCACTCACGCACAGACACACACACAGTGGTAGGTGAAATGCTGTAACTGAAAGCTGTCTTTTTTTTTTAAATTAAGGAGAACATCTTCCCCCCTCCCTTTATGCAATTCCTTTTGAATCATGTTATTAAATTTTACAAATTAAGCATTTTTTAAAGCAAAAAAATCTCAAATAGCTGATACAGTCATGCTAAATAGTCAGTTTTATTTAAACACCTATTCAACCTCCTGTGACATAACACACATTCCTGAGACAAGAAGCCCTTGCACTAAAATAAAACAAACCAACCAGCAGCTCAGCGCCAAACCTAAGAGTGGGGAGGCGAGACTGGTCCTTAGAAATCAGCAACAAGCCTGAGGTCTATTCCCAACTGAATATCAGCAGAGGGATGGAAATGGAAAAAGGGGGGAAACCCAAAAGTTCTGACTGAATGGAAAAGGTAAGAAATCCAGATTCAGTAGTATTTGTTCCTAGGAAAAGTGTGGCAGCTACTCACCTGTCGACTGCTTCTACATCAAAGCAAAACCTCTTCTCGATAGAGTCTGTTTTCCGCCGTGTGCAGGATTTCAGGGTGACCGACTCGTCTTCTCCCTGTGGGGAACGCAGACTATCAAGATGAGGCCGGAATATGGGCTCTGCTCCTCCCCGGGACAGACATGCCACATGAACAGGAGTGAACCATTTCTTCTTCTCAAACATGAGTGTTCATGACCACAGGAAGTAAAAGGTTGATCATAAACCTTCTCAGACAGCTAAACTTTGTCAACCATGTTCTACTTGGAGCCAGATGTCTTTAGTACTGGTAGATCATGATGGTCCAACACCAACCCATGTTACATTAAACTCTTGTTGATATTGTTTTTTTGTTAATACATTTCAGAGAGAGGAAGGGAGAGGGAGAGAGACAGAAACATCCATGATGAGAAAGTCATTGATCAGCTGCCTCTTGCACCCTGCCCCCTCGCTGGGGATCGAGCCCACAACCCAGGCATGTGCCCTGACCAGGAATCAAATAGCGATCTCCTGGATCAACCATCAACGCTCAACCACTGAGCCACACCAGTTGGGCTGTTGATATTGTTTTAAACAGGCTTAATTAGTAGGTTTGATACCAATCAAAACAAGATGACCTTGAGGTTTCCTCCTAACTCTGACCTTCTCGGATCTGGGTTCAGTCATCACTTCTCAGGAATGTCTTCCTAGGGCAGGTCAAATTCCCACACATGTTCTCTCAGCACCATGCACCTCCCCCTCCCTCAGAGCACTAATTACAGCTAAACTTTTTCATGGACATAAGTGATGATTCAAATAGCATCTCTCCCTTCATTGGACTCTAAGCTCCATGAGGAAAAGGACTGTGTCTGTTTTGCTTACTCTTGTGTCCCTACAGCCTACACAGGCCCTGGAACAGAGCAGGTATTCAACAAATGTTTTAACAGATATATCGAGGTATAACTAATGTGTAATAAACTGCACACGCTTTAAGTGTACAATTTATGAGTTTTGACATCTGTATACACCCATGAAATCATAACCACAATCAAGCTAATGAACATGTCCATCATCCCCAAAAGTTTCCTGCTGTCCCTTTGAAATCCATCCCTGTAATCCATTCAGCAAACACTGAATCTGCTTTCTGTCACTATAGCTAAGTTTGCACACACTATAACCTTATAGAAAGAGAATGCCCTTTTATGTCTGACTTCTTTCACTCAGCACAATCCTGCGATTCATTCATGGTGTGTCAATAAACAGTTTATTTCTTCTTCTTGCTAAGTAGTATTTCATTGTACAAATGGATGCAACAGTTTTACCATACAGCACTAATTTCTTCTCTTTCTGTCATATAGCAACTGGTTAAGGTTCCTGCCTCTCCCAAATACTTTCTTTTTCTAAACTAGAGCGGAAATCAGCAAACTTGCCTAGTTTGTTAAAATAATAGGAAGCGTGACTGCGTATGGTAGAACTTACCACGCACTAACATCAAAATAGCACACAAAACACAGAAGACCTAGGAAGAGACAGTTTATATTCACAGCCTTACATCTATTGTGTTTTACTGAATAGCTAAGATTAAGTTCTCAGATTGAGAACTGGCCCTTCTACACTGTGTAAATGTCTGAGCGCAAACGCCCAAACCCATGGGATTCTGACCATGTTGATGTCTAACTATATTTCAGATAGAACGGCCATGGACCAGCTTCTACTTTGAAAGCTTACGGGGAGGTGTCCCTGGTAAATGGGAGGGAACAGGAGATCTATAAAATAATGTCAAATATAAGAATTAAGAAGATTCTGTTCCAAAGACAACCATATCATATCAAGAAAAAAAATCTATAAAGATGATCTGTTCAACTACTGATGGTTTAAAAAGTGGGGGATGCAGATAATCACGTAAACAAACAAATGAAAAGGTACAACTGACAAACACTATAGAACAAAAGGCAGGTTGTGTTACAAAAGCCTAAATTAAGGGGATTTGACCTGGTCAGGAAGGTCAGCAAAGGCTTTCTTGGGCTGGGACTTGAAGGATACGTGAGATAAGACCAGGAGAACAGCACTGGGGATGGAGAAGAGCAGGTGGGAAAGCCCTGCGGTCACAGTCCTGGGATCCCTGAAGGCACTGAGGGAAGCTAGTGTGGCCAGAATTCCAGAGCAGGAGGGAAAGTGGAACGAGAAAGGGTTCGAGGGATCCAGGGGCAAGATCATGCAGGTTATGGTCAGTATTCTGAGAGCAGTGGGAAAATGAGGAAGGGGCAGGGGCAGCTCTGGGCTGCTGCAGACCTACTGCAGAGAGGCGTCTCGTCGCAGACTGAGGGTGCAGGGAAGCCTCTTCCACCACACACAAGGGCTGGTCTCCAAGAGGATGGAGCACATCTGCTCACATCTCCTGGCCTGAAGCTAACAGAACAGTGGGTGCTTTTAAAGGAACATAATCCAAATGAAAGGGACAGTGAAAGGAGAGAAGGGTGGAGCAAAAGCATGTTAAGACGAGAAACCACCCTATAATCTATGTTAGGTCTACCTCCAGCTCCTAGGAAAGCTTTGTACAAACACGTATACAAAGACTTCACGTGATTCCCCTGTATAAATTAAGAAGACATTACCTCTAAGACAGCCAGTCTTCATATATCTTCCACCCTACAGCTAAGGAAACAGAGCCATGCCCTGGAAAGCTATTTACTTATATATATGTTATATGCTATTATTAACATAAAAGTATGTGTTAATTTATATGTTATATGTAATAATACGTTATTATATATATAAATGACTACATATTATATATTACTACTGTTTTAGACCCCAGAATCAGGAGATATAGACCCCAGAATCAGGGTTTGAGTACTGGCTCTATCCCTCATTCATTGTATGGCCTTAGAAATCACTTTCTCTCTCTGAACCTCAATTTTCTCTTTTGTAAAGGAGGAAAACTGTATCAAACAGGATAATACAGGACAATAAAAGGACTTACAAATATGTCAGATGTGATACAAACACAAGGAATTATGGTTAGGAAAATTATTACAACATCAGGTTCATAAGATAGTGCTCTGTCTAGCTCTGTTCCAAGAAGCTTACACACACTAATTCATATAAACCTCTCGACAACTCAATGAGGTGTTTGCTAATATCTCACTAAAGTCAAGGAATACCAAACATCCACCATAACTGGTCCCTGCCCTTTACTTTCAAGTGTGTAAGAAGTAGAGAAAATACAAGAGAGCTCCTCATTAAAGGTTTAGGACAGCACAAGATAAAAAGCCCCAAAATAAACACTGTGTGAGAGAAGATTTGGTGAAGTTGGTTTCTAGAAGGACTAAGACTTAGAAAAGGTCTATGCCTCGACCCAAGGAAGGCAGGCCGAACTCTATTTCCACTCATGAACACCAGGGGATACCTACTAACATAGGTTTTTAAATATTCCTTCTAACTCTGTAATTTCTCTGCGTTTCGATATTTTCATATGTCTGTTTTCTCAAGATTATTTATATGTCTAACCCACCCCTGACGAGAAATTTTTAAATTCTTTGCTTTGAAATTTTTAAATTCGTTGCTTTGAAATTTCTTTGCTTTGATACAGGGAAGGAACAGAGACACTGATAAACTCCTGTGCTGTGGCCTTATAAAAAGAAAGCCAGGAAGAAAAACTGGAAGCAAGGGGGCAGGGGGACGGAATAGTTAACAGTAATAACAGCATCTAACAATACTGACCCAGGCAGTGCTCTTAGCCTCTAAATTGAATGCCCACACATGTACAGACCCAACGTGTTGCACAAAAGTGCACCACAGAGAGGATCAGGGTTAGAATACCAACAGAGGACTAATTTATCAACAGATCAGACACAGCTGAAAAACTGCTTAAACTAAAGATAGAACCACAGACATCAGAATGGAGTCCAGAGATTCAGAGATGAAAATATAAATATATTTTTTTGAAAACATTTAAGTATCTCCAGAAGGAGATAATAGAAATAATGATAATCTGCCGGAGAGAAAAGGCAGATCCCCTGAAAAGGAAACGCATGCAGTGAGTACACCTGCAGGGAAGGAGAACCCTTGGAGCACCGCAAGGAGTGACCCATGAGCCTCGTGCAGCCTGAGTCTTCCAAACGTGACCACAAGAATATCTTCCATCCCACACACTCTTCCTACAGTGTGACTCTGCTATTTCACCTCCCACTGAGTCTGTATCCTCTCCTCCCACTGAAATTTGGTGGGTTGGATGGGCTTTTGTGACTATTTCAACAAACAGGACAAAAGTAAGGTCATATGACTTCCAAGGGTAGGTCATTAGAAAGCAATGCGGTCTCTGCTTCCCTTGCTGGAATCTTCACTCTTGAAACGTTTAGCTGCCCAGCGGCCACCATGCTGTGAGGAAGCCAAACTAGCCCACATGAGAGACCAGACAGACAGGCCCTGAGACTCTAGAGAAAGAGAGACAAGGAGAGAGGAGATCAGGGGAAAGGAAGAAGCGATTCTTACCAACTTTGGGCTGCTGGGACCCTCAATGTTCCAGCTACAGTCTCCCATCTGACTGGAGCCCCATGAAAACCCTGAACCCAAACCACCCAAACAAATCCTCGCCAAATTCCTGACCCACAGAAATTGTGAGAAATACTAAGATGATGAGTATTGTTTTAAAAGTTGCTCAGTTTTGGGGGATCCGTTACACAGCAAGAGATAACTGGAACATCTAAGCTGCCAACTGGCAGCCCTGTAGGTATCAAGTGAGCGTGATGTGAATCAGTTTTACAGGGTGAGGTCATCCAAGAATTTCTAGCATCTAAACACATTTGACACACTTAATACTGCATATATATGAAATACAAGGCTCTTTCTTAATTGTAATTTCTAATATAACTTAGAGCTAAGAATAATCATTTTGTTTTAGTTACTTTTGAGGGTACTATGCCTCCTGGAACTACCGTATAAAAATTAAGAAAATTAGAGTGAAACACTGGAGGTGTTATTTTATACATGCATTCTAATGATCTGTTAGGCAAGCAAATCAAGCAAGAAATTTTTAAAAATGAACTCACCCCCTTTCCTCCTGACTTTTGGTCAAATGGTACCATGGTGATTTGTTTGGAATCCCGCTGATAGGTACAGTAGTGCTTCACCCAAGAAGTTCCAAAGTGACCTGCAAAGTAATATTTCCCATAAAACATCTGCACATGTCCACTGCGTGCCAGAAAGACAAGCACCCCGTAACCCACAATGCTTACTTACCCTTAACTTGTTTCTAGGGGCAATATATTCTCCACACCAGCTAGACTGGAACAGGCAGAAATCTGATCCCACAGGCTGGAAATGGAACCTACCCAGGGCTTTCCCCAGAGACCAAGGAAGACAGTTTCCCACTAAATGCTACATCCAATGGGTCTTAAAATGTAAAGGAATTAAAGGTTCCCTGGGGAAATTGATTCACTTTCCCATCATCAATCTCCATTTCCTGACAGGAGTAAGACGACTGAGGAAAGAACACAGAAAGGCTCCTCAAAGTGCTGTCACCATTCCCATCTGGTGCAGTGACTTCAGGCTTCCCACAGAGCTGCCCTGCGACTATGTGCACAGACACACAGGGACTCTGACCTACTTCCAAGCCCCTAATTTTCACATTAGCGGATCTCAAGACCTGAGAAGCAGACAAGAAAAACGCAGAGACACCAGAAATCTAGAATGGAAGTAACTGTAAATGCCCAAATGTAATCTAAGGAGTCTATCCCTCAAAATTATCTCTCAGGAAAGACAGAGATACCCTGCAGTCACAGTCAAAGTCTGACTAAGTTTCTGATTTTACCCAGTGCTTGGCCAATTACTTTATTACCCTGCAAGGACCTCAGTCAATACTAGTCTTAGATGCTTACAGGATCACATAAACAGAAATGGTGAAAAAATAATGATAGCATGAATAGAGATTTTGCAGTCATTTAATCACTATTTTTCAGAGTGTGACTGACCATTGCAAATGTTAGCTATTACTTAGTAAACTTAAAAAGCAATACAGTAAGTGTCTACATTAGAACATCAAAGACAAATGAAAATACCAACCATTCGAATGTATCTTTTGTGGCTTAAAGGGAAAAAAAAAATCCAGTAATAACACAGCACAAAGATTCCATAAGTGCTTGTATCTTGGACAATTTGAGCATCAGAACAAATAGAGAATAATGAATTTAGCCTATGAATAAAATGGAAATCCATAAATCCATACTGACAAATAGAAAGACAGACAGATGAATGGGTGGGTAGATGGGTGGATGGATAGGTGGACAGATAGTAAAGGAGAGAGGGAGGGAGAAAGGGAAAGAGAAGGGGGATCACCTATTTACAGTACACTAAATGGCAACTAATAAATGTGGATGGAGTGGCAGAGCTGTGAAATCACCATTTTGCAAAAATCATAGTAAAGATTAGTTCGGGCAGGATTTTCAATGGATGCTGAGTCTATGGCTGGGGGGAGGCGCAAAGGATATTTACATGGTCTTAAGGTATCTCCCCACAGACTACTAATTAGTTGTAAGGGAAAAAATAGTGACTGTCCAGGGAAGAAGCCAGACAGCACCTTGACTGGGTGACCAAAATGAACATCACCACCCAGGGGCAGGTGCCACACTGTGCCTCTGGACGCGGTTCACAGCGGAGGACACAGTGTTACCTGGGTAGGATGTGTCTGGGGATGCATAACCTGACTCTGACCTTGAGAAAACATTAGCTGAACTCACGCTGAAGGATTATATAAAAGCACTGGCTGATATTTTTCAAAAATGTCAATGTCATAAAAGACAAAGGACAGCTGAGGAAGTGTTCAGCTTTTCTTCCTCTAACTGCCGTTAACAACTAAATGCAGTATGAGATCCTGCCCTGGACCAAAACAAAATGGTGTCTGAGGGCATTTATTATTGGCACAACTGACAAACTCGCAATAGGTGCTGTCTTTTATCGCAAATATCTTATCAATGTCAAATTTCCTGGATATGGTAACTATGGATACATAAAAGAACATCCTGATTTTTAGAAAATACACACTGAAGTAAAGGAGCATGGTATATGCAACCTGTTCTCAAACGGTTCAGGAAAAAATTAAAATTGTGTATCTGTGACTGTGATGTGCGCATACACACACACACACACACACATACAAAGAAAGAATGATATAATTGTGGGGAAATGGTAAAAATTCATGCATCGGGGTAAAGGGCAAATGGTTATTCTTTACACTTTTCTTGCATTAACCTTAAGTTTTAAATTACTTCAAAATAATAAATTACAAAAACTTCCAAAGAAAAAAACTGAATCCCAATGATATGCTCTGGGCTACTGTGTTAGAGAATCAAAACGTGGTTCCAATGATAATGAAGACATTAATGTTGAAAAAGCACGTGCAGTGTTTGAATAAAATTGTACAATGTAATGTGAGAGTGCAAAAAAGCACCTGATTTTATATATGTAAGTGAACAATATTAATAAGTTAAGTATTATAAGTGGGCATTGAACTATATTTTTTACAGTCCTAAGAATTTATATTTTCAAGTTCCCCTTAAACTTTTGGGGGTGGATCTTCTCACTGGGCAAAGAAGGCATCACCTTATGTCAGGTACATATGAAACAGAACTAACGTAGCCTGTTCCCTACAAACCTCGACAAGCTTATCCCTGTAAAAATAAGGGACAGAAAGTTCTCATCACAACCGATGCTCCAACCTCCAACCCCACTACTGCCCCCACTGTCACCAGGGAACAACTCTAAGCCACGCAGATTTTTAGTAACCACTGAACAGGATCTTCACTGAAACCAAGTGTTCTACTTCTGCTCCATCAGGAAGCTTCCAGGCGTGAAGACATTTGTCCAACCCCAAACCAACAGAAGGACATAAAAGCACAAAACCAGCAAAAATGTGTCCAGCCAAGAAAGCAGGAGTAGGAGAGAGACTAGGAGAAGAGCTATCCATGAATGGAAACATTTGCTTTCTCTTCTCCCTAGCGCTGCACCCATGAACTAAGCCTGGGAGTGCTACCCTAACAGCACAGCCTCCTCGGTCATAAGGCCTTTCCCAGCCTAGTGCACGAATTTGAAAAGCATCACTGAAAACTTGGTGTCACCGGCACCTGGCATTTCTTTCCTTGCCATCACGCCAGCAAGGAGTGAATCTTCCTCCTGGCTCTGGGAGTGAGCTTTCATCTCTACTTTTCATAAATTTAAGTGCTGGGATGACAGGAGTTGAGGAGAAGAGGGAAAATACTTAAGTCCTGATTGTTTGGGCCTTGCTGAAACAAGTCTCAAATGAACACAAAATCACTAAATATTTAGTCCACGAAAGGATATGATTGCTGATGGACAACAGGGCCTACCAGGCAAGATCCTTCCAAGGCCTCTATGCCAAGGGTGTGGTGTTTAAAGCTAAACTAAGGGGACAGGCACCTCAAGAGTCGAGTGAAGTGAGGGAGAGGAGAAGCACCAGAGTCTCAGTGCATTCCAGATTCCCAAGGGAATTCCCAGCTACAAAGAAAACAGAGCACGTCCCTTGGAGGTAGACAAGACTTGTGAACGCCACCTTTCCCCTAGGAAACTGAGCAATAAAATTACTCTCATTCACCCAAACCTATGTGTACAAAATACCACTCTTGGCCAGGCACCACTGACACACCCTTCACCTTCTGGGCAAAAGGCATGCGTGCACCCCAAGCTGTCGGTTGTCACCAGCACTCACGTTTCTCCTGAACGTAGAGGTACCCTTCCATGGTGTAGGGGCTGATGGTCTTGTGCTCAAGGGGATTCTCCTTCATCTTTTTCATCAGTGATTCCACCTCCGACCTGGTGCCTTCAAAGCGATTTCTTGTCTAGGATGAGAGGAATTATACTCAAATCAAAGAAATAAAACCCTATTCCCACCTGTAACAATTCAGAACATCAACCAATAGAATCCTTAGATCTAAAACCAGATAATTTAGTTCTAAAGTCAGCCATCTAAGAATTAGGCAAGTATTAAAAATTATACTCTGGCCTTAAAGTCTTATACCAGATTGTCCCTCAAACTCTAGGAACATTCAAAATCACCTAAGGAACTTGGAGAAAATGCAAATCCCCAGGCCTCACCCCTAAAGATGAAATGAGTACCTCTGGACCCAGAAATGTGTATTTCAAACAAGCATCCAAGGCCATTCTGGTCCACAGGAGGGCATGCCCTCCTCTGCAGCTCCCCTCAGGACTGAGGGGCTCATTCCTCCAGCTGCAGGCCATGTTGCTAGCTGATATCTCATGGTTCCCTCCTCCAAAGGGAGCTGTTTCACTGAGGGTTACTCCCTTCCTCAGGGTAGCCTGCACCTACCCAGTGGCTAGTCTAGGGACGAAGGGGAAGGGGTCAAATGCCTGGTCCCCTTGCTTCTATTTTGGCCACTCTTGAGGCCATCCCAGCTCCAAGGCACCAGTACATTGACTGAGGCCATTGTATCAACTGCACCATAGCTCAACTCCTCCTGCAGGGACGTCACTCTCTCACAGGTATTTCTGCCGACACTGTTCCCTGTAAACCTGTATGTTGCAATCTCCCCTTCAGTTGGCCCTCTAAGGAAGCCAGCTGAAGCCATGCTTTGTGAAACCTTTCCCCAGACTCTGCAACTTCCTGTTCTCTCAGGGACACAGGAACAATGTTAGAGGGAGCTACAGGCCTCTAAAAGCCATACGACACAGCCCACATGGATGCATCTGGTTTCTTTTCTCCACCGGATCCTCTAGAGACAAATACAACGTGCAGACTAACATGGCCCAGACATAATGAAGAAGGGCACTCGAGCCCCAGCAACTGGATCCTCGGCAGGATCCTGAGCACCAAAGGGCGCTGCTGTGTGCAACCTGGGAAAGGAGACTGGGAATAAACCACGTTGACTTGGATTTCCTCTCAGCCTTACTAAATGTTGAACAAGAGCACATCCTTGGAGCTGGCGGCCAGCATGTGTGCCTCACCCCCACTCCCTGAAAACACACACACACACACACACACACACACACACACACACACACGCTCCAAGGTCTCGGGCGGCCAGGCAGCTAGATGCACAGAAGAGGGGCTGGACAGGGCAGGACTGGGCTGGGACTTCCACAGCCAAAGGAAATCCTGACTCTGGTGCTACGGATTTAAAACATAATCAGCAGCAGCACTTCCGAAAACATAAATAGTGCTTTGAAATAATGGAAAAGAGAATGATGTTCTAATCTGGGGCCACCAAGACCCTAGATACGCCTGCCCCCAGCTGCCCTTGGAACCGAGCAAGACCCACTCCCCCTTACCTGCACTGCAACCCAGGTAAGTGCTCTCTATGCAACCAGACCCCTAACCTGTTATTTCCTTTCCTTACCCAGGGAAAGGAAGTCTGTCCCTTTGCCCACTCACGTTCTGTATGCTAATGGTCAGCTGCATCTTGAAGTCGCTGAAATCCTTGGCCAGTTCGTAACCGTGGTGATAGAAAGTGAAGAGTCCTTGCAGGAATGCCAGGAGCTGCAATGTGGCAGAAAGGCAGAGTTCACATAAGGAGGCCAAAGAGGCATTATGTAGTTGTATCTGAGTTCCCAGCCCTGGTTGAAAATCTAAAATGAAGTAGTAATAATGGCTACCACTTACTGAGCACTACTTGTATGCCAGGCACTGTAACTTTGTGTGCACTGCCTTGTCTTCCCAACGACCTCTTAGGTAAGTATGCTGTTATCTTCATTTTAATAATGAGGAAACAGATTCAGAGAGATTAAGTAACTTGCCCCAAAACACACAGTAAGTGGTAGGCAGGATTTGAAACCAGATCTCCTTGACCAATATCCAAGCTCTTACCCTATGAACCTCACCACCTCCTAAGAAAATAATTTTGTCAGAAAGTGAAGACCAGAGCTCCAAATTAGTCTTCTTCTAAGATGTTTGTAATATCAGGTTATTATGCAGAAGAGTGTGGTCATAATTGATAACCAACAAGAAAGGGAGTAAAGGAAGCTGGTGTGGTCTGAGTCTGAAGTCTAACAGGCAAAGTCAAACCAAAAAGTCATCTAGGTCAGACTTCAGCTCAAGTGTTTCTCAGCTTTCCCTACACTATTCAAAGGCAAACGCTATGGACTCCTTTATTAAAATACTCCCATGTTCCCACATTTTCAGGTATGATGGTTTCCCTAAAATCTCATTTAAATTGCCTCAGGCTAAAGGCAAATCCATTCATTGTTTAGTCTTGTCTTCCGTGAAGAGTGAAAACATCTGTTCACCAAAATTCTTACAACACACACCTTCATATACTTAAAAACTAGCAATGTCCTTGCCCTGGGCCCCTGCCAGCCTTCCCCTCTCCAAGCTAAATAAACGTTCCTGCGATCTTTTCTCTGAGCCTAAACGCAGGCCTCACTGTTGTTTGGCTGCCCTGGCCCCTCCCCGAGTTCTACACATCTTGTCTCACTTCCAAATCTCAACCTGAGAAAGGGTTATAATCAAAGCTTGAACAAGGTTTGGGAGAACCAGAGCCTCACCTCCCTCATAGGCTCAGCTCTACTGCATTGGGGGACCATCCCTGCTCTGACTTGAACTTCTGTGCCGACGCACGCGTTCTGACCTCCCTGACCCGCCTCTATCACATGTTACATCACAGCTGCTTTACTGTATGTTGTGTTTAGTTTTTCAGTCCCCGAATGACTAAGCCTTTACTTATTAACCATGGTCTCACTTACTTTCACCTAAGTCTCCTTTTCTGAGAGGCAGCCCTAATAACGTGGTTGAGGGAACTCACTCCACCCCCACTACCCGCCACCTTGCTGGGGACAGAAATGGGAAGCGTCAAGGTATGTGCTATGCTGCCTGAGATCCGAGGGAAGACCAGTCTTCAGGCTAAGCCACAGGCCCACCCAGTTTATCAAAGAGCTCTACAGGGGAAGTCAGACAATCCAGCTTACAACAATGTGGTGCCTTAACTTCCCACTGCCACTGTCCCTGGATCACCTATCCCCTGAGATCCTCATGGCAGGTGGGAGAGCACTGCTGAGTCCTTTGGCTACAAAAAAACATCTAGTGGCACCACAGATAGATCCCTCACCTAAATCAATGAATGGGCGGTAAGTCACAGAGAGTCACTCAAGACTAATGAGAAAACTCTTTGCTTCAAAGATGACCGAGCCTTTGGACTTACTCTATAGAGAATACTTTTTTGAGAAGGCCCATACTTTTCCTCCTAGATGGCTCCAGTAATATATAAGAAGGGGCTCGTATGCCAAACCTAGTGTCAATATTCACAATGAAAACTGTTCTAGCTCTTCATTCCCTGCTGTCCTTGAATGCTGCACCCTTCACTTTTCCAAGGCACCAAGCTATCCTCTACTGGACAATAAAGCAGAAGATAAGCAGCTAATTCTAAGGTCATTCCTCCTATTAACTCTGATTTATCCCTCCCCTAAAGTCAACAAAGCCTCTCTTGCTTAGGGTAATTAAACATCTCAGACAGCTCACTCAGATGCACCTGGGCACACGCACAAGCGCTCCAAAGGCTTTAGATGAAGGCCTAATGGCTTCATTTTAACTTGATTACCTCTGTAAAAGAGCCTGGGGAGGCCCTGGACAGGATGCCACAGACCAAAGAGAAAGAATGAAGACCTGCAATGGGGCAGCAGCAGTGAGAAAAGACAGGAAGGCAGGACACCTGGGCACACACACAAGCGCTACCAATATTTATTTTGGTTTTCATTTCCTCCTACCGAAGGATAATCATGCCTGATCATCCATTTTTCTACAGAAAATGATTCCTTAGACATTGCTATCTTCGGCCCACTTTCCCTTCTTTGTCCCCTGGTAGCATCTTTTCTGTCCACCCCCACCTGCTGACATACCCCTTCCCACACACTGTATGAACCTCTGAACCTATGACCCAGTGGGAAATGGAAGTCCACTCCTCCGGGGCCAGGCGAGGCCCAGAGAAGGACTCTGGAGATGGAAAGATCTGTCTGCCTCAAAGAAATGTTTCTACTCAAACACACAGGAAGAGCTTGCTGTAGCCTCTCCTAGTTGTCAGATAAGAGAAGTCAACATGCCCACCCAGGCTCCTCCCTGAACTGTCACAGCACAACCAAGGAAAGACCAAGAAAAAGGCCTTCCCACCTCTATTTGCCTTCTTCATCCATCACTGTTTTCCTCAGGAATTGATTGTAAAATATATCTATTCCTATCTCCTCGCTCACAACATAGATCTAAGTTACTTTTTTAAAACATAAGCAAAAATATAACTCTTTCATTGAGTGCTGGCTACATCATTCTGGAATCTCTGATAAATTTAGGTTGTTTCCACTCATAGAACAGAGCTGCTGCTATGGGTTAAATTATGTAGCCACTCCCCTACCTCCATCCCATCTGGCCAAAAGATGTTTAAGTCCTAACCCCCAATACCTCAAAATGTGATTCTAGAAATAGGCTCTTTTACAGAGGTAATAAAGTTAAAATGAAGCCATTAGGCCTTAATTTAAAATGACTGGTATCGCCCAGCCAGGCGTGGCTCAGCGGTTGAGCATCGACCTAGGATCCAGGCGATCAGGGTTCAATTCCCGGTCAGGGCACAGGCCCGGGCTGCAGCCGATCAATGACTCTCTCATCATTGACGTTTCTATCTCTCTGTCTCCCTCTCCTTTCCTCTCTCTGAAATCAATAAAGATATATTTTTAAAAAAATAAAAATAAATAAAATAAAATTACTGGTATCCTTACAAAAAGGGGAAATGTGGACACAGAGACGGAAGACAGCCATGTAAAGACGAGGGATAGGACGGACACACCTACAATGGAGGAATGCCGAATACTTCCAGCAAACCACCAGAAACTGGGAAGAGGAAAGCAAGGATAATTTCCCTGCAGGTTTCGGAGGGAGTGTGCCCTACTGACACCTTGATCTTAGACTTCTTGCCTCTAGAGCTATGAGGCAATAAATTTCTGTTGCTCTAAGGCACCTGGTTGTGGTACCTGGCTACAAGCAGCCCTAGCAAACCACGGTAGCTGCCAAGAAGCATTTATTCATACAACAAAAAGGACAGACAGTGGAGTGATGGAAAGCTGGGCTGGATATGCCATGTAACTGCCTTCAACTCGTCTTTTACAGGAGGTTAATAATGCCACCTACTACTGCACTGGGTTGTGTAAAGACTGAGGTCATCTAGGAAATGGGCATAGCACAGGATTGTGGGCAGGAGCTGCTCAGCAAGAGAGAGATAATCAGACTGATGTGTTAGAAGATGCACTGTGGTAACTGGATTCAGGCCAGGCTGGAGAAGGGGGAAGCCTGGGGCAGGACGCCACAGACCAAAGAGAAAGAATAAAGACCTGCAACGGGGCAGAAGCAGTGAGAAAGGACAGCAAGGCACGACACTGAGGAACACTCGGGAGGTGAAACACAAGAGGATGCAGCATCTCTGTAGCACGAGGTAACCTTCGATTATGAAAACTCGGGGAACAAATGGAACAGGGCACTTCACCTTCATGAAGTCAGTATGTCATTATCTGCAATCCACATCCCAGAACATTTAGTACAACAAGAAAATGAAGGCTTGCAGGGCACACACACACACAAATATGTACGTATAGTTTAGACCCCAGAAGTCTGATTTTTCTTCCTTGGAACACTAAAATTGTATTTCTTTTTCTGAAGGTCAATAACATCCTGGTACGTGAAGTTACTTTCTAAGAAACAAATTAACGTAGTCGATGAGCATGAGGACTCCTTGAATAGCTAGAAGACTCCCTTGACTGCAACCAACTCAAACCATGTGACCTTGGAGAAGGAAATAAATGTGCTTCCATTTCTTTACCTGAAAACAGATATTAAAAACAGCACCTACTCTCCCAGATAGTATAAGGATGAGATGATGTAACTCAGGTAAAGACGTTGATACCAGCAGATGCACGAGTATCAGCCAGTACCGGTTGTTACTTCATGTTCTTTTGTACAGTGTAGGCCAGTGGCTCAAACTTTAACATGCAGCAGAATCACCTAGAGGACTTACTAAAAACAGATTACTGGGCCCCAGCTCCAAATTGGGGTGGAGCCTGAGAATTTGCATTTCTAAGACTCTGAGAACCACTTATCTAGCCAGTGGCATTTTCATTCTATGAAATTCTTCTCCCTCTTCTCCACAGCTCTTGAAGCCACGAAGAGGAAAGGAAGGATAACTAACTAACTGGAAGCTACAGAGACGCTGCATCCTCTTGTGTTTCACCTCCCGAGTGTTCCTCAGTGTCCTGCCTTCCTGTCCTTTCTCACATGGCATATCCAGCCCAGCTTTCCATCACTCCACTGTCTGTCCTTTTTGTTGTATGAATAAATGCTTCTGGCAGCTACCGTGGTTTGCTAGGGCTGCTTGTAGCCAGGTACCACAACCAGGTGCCTTAGAGCAACAGAAATTTATTGCCTCATAGCTCTAGAGGCAAGAAGTCTAAGATCAAGGTGTCAGTAGGGCACACTCCCTCTGAAACCTGCAGGGAAATTATCCTTGCTTTCCTCTTCCAGCTGCCCGGAAGCTGGTGTGTTCACAAACAAGAACTCCTGTAGAAAAGTGAAGGTTAAACATCCGAATCCTACATCCAGCCTCTCACCTGACCCATTTAATTTAACTTTGGGTGAGTCTCTTCATTCTAACATGAGGCCAGAAACTTTTTTCATTAGGTTTCCAGGTGCCTCACTTTACGACTTGAGAAACACCTGCCAGCCACAATGGTTTTCTACTCTTTACATTCCTCTGCTACTTCTATACCACCCGGCCTGTCCAACCTGGCACCGAGCTGCCTACTGCCTTAGCTACCTCTCTACTATATGCATTTTGTGTCCCCAGTGAGGCAGTGAGCTCCTCAGACACAGCAGAGGGGCCTTCGGCATTTCCTATGGTCGTCCATAAATAAATGCTTTTAGATTTACTATTTATATTAAAATTGGTAGACCTTGTTAATATTGGGACTTGAGTATTTGTTCCTTTGAGGGGACTGTGGGCAGCCAAAGGTTATAGAGTCATCGACCTCAGATAAAAAAATAACTAACTGGATGCTAATGAGTAATTATATAATAAATATAGAAAATTGGGTGCTAATTAGGTTAGCTCCGTCCTAAGCATCTTACATGGACAAACTCAGTTAATCCCCATAACATCTTTATATGGTAGGTGGTATTACTTACGAATTTTGCAGATGAGGGAACTGAGGCTCAGCAGAATAAATAACTTCCCCCAAGAACAAACAGCTAGAAAATGGCTGAGCTGGGAGCTAAATCTAGGCAGTCTGGCTCTAGAGCCCTAAACAATGATGCTATACCACCTCTCAGAAAACTCAATACACTGGTACACTACAAGAGAATGCTGGGAAATAGAAGGATAAACCCTTGCAGATTTCTTGGAGGAAAAACAAACAGTAAAAGGAGGAAGAAAGAAGAGGAAGGAAGCCCACCTAAATTGGCAGGCTCACCCAGCTGAGCCCAGCCCAGATTGGGTGAACCCCACAGGGCTATAAAAAATAAATGCCTCTTGTATGAGGTTTTCGTGATGATTTGTCACCCAGCAAGAGCTAAAAGATGCAATATTTGATTCACTAGGCATACCTACTGAGAGATCAAAGTGGACCAAAAAAACCTCAGCTAAAAATGTAGGATGGGCCAGTTAAAATGCAACCATCCAAATTAGGCAACTATAGAGTAATATCAGTCAACATGTTCTGTATAACGTAAGGATGGTGCAAATCGCACTGTGTTTTCTTCCACTGGAAACTCTAGTAACAGCAAGTAAAAATGCCAAAGGCTAATTCTGCGACAGCACTTTAATTTCTGCCCTGACCACAGGAAACAGTCTTCAGTAAACCTCTGACTGAAAGCCTGGCTTTGACACCTTTGTGCCCCTAGCAGGGAAACCGACGAGCTTGCTTTCTGACAAATGGCTTCTCCCACCTCCCACGCCCTACTGTGGCGGAGACCACAGCTAGATAGGAAGTTGGCTCTAAAGTTTCCAATATTCAGATAAGAAGACTGAAGTAATGACAGAATTTTAAAAATTTGCCAGATAAGGTGGCTGTGAGTGGAATTTCAATATCATAGTCCCAGTATAGTAAAAGACATAACTATCAAATTCCAAAACTATCTGGAGTCTTGATAAAACTATTAGCAGGTCTACATGCTTTAAAAGTATCCCAAAAGTTTGTTAACTAGACATGGGGCACAAGACACTCTCTACTAAAAAGAGCAGTCATTTTCTTTCAATTTCTTATAGTTTTAGTCTTACTTGTTCAAGAGAATCACTCTTTCTTAACTCTAGGTAGAGAAGAATCTTTTTTTTAAATATATCTTTATTGATTTCAGAGAGAGGAAAGGAGAGAAAGAGAGAGATACAAACATCAATGATGAGAGAGTCATTGATTGGCTGCAGCCCGAAACCTGGACATGTGCCCTGACCGGGAATCGAACCCCGATCGCCTGGATCCTAGGTCGATGCTCAACCGCTGAGCCACGCCCGGCTGGGCGAGAAGAATCTTATTTGAACCCTGGATGGTGGCCTGGTTGGTTGGAACACTGCCCAGTATACCAAAAGGTTGCAGGTTCAATTCCTAGTTAGGGCACATACCTAGGTTGCAGGTTTGATCCCAGTCGGGGCGCATTCAGAAGGCAACCAACCAATTAATGTTTCTCTCACATGGATGTTTCTCTCTCTCTCCCCCCCTTCCTCTCACTCTAAAATCAATAAAAACATATCCTTGGGTGGGAATTTAAAAAATAATAATCTTATTTGTATAGAGATCCCAGGCAAGTCTAAATGAGAAGCTGCATTTTGACTGAAAAATGCAAGGTCTGCAACAGTTCTGAATTGAGACCTGCATGATCTTCTGGTGTTTCTGTGAACTCTTCTGAACAGTGCCACAGCGGGGTGGGGCAGCACCATGCCTGCACGAAACCGCAACCAGGGTGGGGTGGCCTAAACCACCGCCAGACTTGCTCCCCCACTACGGCCTTCCATGGCCACCGGGACAGCGCCCAAGTCCAAGTCCCATCCCGGTGCACCCAGAAGACTCTCCATGCTGGTTGGCTATAACGTCTAAAGCAAGAAATGGCTTTATAAAGCATCTTTTAATGCACGAAAGGGACGAAGAGGGGCTTTGAACTCAGGAGGCAAAAGCGAAAGAAAGGTAGCATGTACATTCTCCTGTTTCCTGGGTTACTACTACCTCTGGATTATTTGAGGGAGGAAGGCGGGAGGGGGGACGAAAGTTAAGGTGTAATCACTATTGATTGGCAAAATGAAAACTCCTCCCCTCCTTTATTTTCACTCATTCCACCAGCAAACCAGAGGGGCCATGCAGGGTGGCTAGAGGAATCAACTACTGCTGCTGCGCCACCTCCCCCCTGGGGTTGTACAGGAACGATGACAGGAAAAACCATGTGGCCGGACTGAGAAAGCACTGATCTTTCCAGACGGCACAGCATCAGGGCTGGTGAGCCTCTCCATCAACAGCTTGGATCATCTGCCATCTGAGTAGTGGGAATAAGGGGTGGGGATACAACACCGTTAAACACAGCACAGCTACTCACAGGCTCCACGAACTCAAACATCTTCCTCTCTTGGACTTCCTGCACCTTGAAGACGTACTCCAGGGATACTTCATAGAAATGCTGCCGGACCAGGTCCACCTGGCTGTCTGCCTACAAATAAGATTTCAGAGAAACATCAAGTTACTACCCCGGAGAGCATTCAGCAAGCAGGCCAGCGAAATCTCTGGAGAGGGGTTATAAAAACAAATCAAACGGCATGAAACAGAAAAAAGAATCCTGGTAACCGTTAGCCAAGCACTTAACTTTGTGCCAGGTACTGTGTCCACAGGTATACATATGTTACCTTATTCGAACCTCATTAACTCTAGTTGTTTAACATTCATCAAATTCCTAAAAAGAAGATGTTCTCTTCACCTCTAATTTACAGGAGGAAAGGAAAGTCTGCTCACATTGAGGACCCTGAGGGAGCCAGCACAGGGCAGAGCTGGGACTTCTCTCCTGGTTGATCTGCCTCTGATCATCTTCGGTAAATCACTACGCAGCACCCCCTCCCCACACTAGCTCCCCTGACCACCCACAGCCCTCAGATGTCCTCCCTGCTTGGCCTGCCAACTGAAACTGTAACTGGGAAAAGGGGCATTCTGACGACCGGCAAAGGGCCTCCTGGAGTCAGGCAGGATGAAGGAACCAGAGGAAGTCCTCTGAGAAAACAGCAGAGCCCAGCATCAGTCAGAGAGCTGGCAGAGCGACCGCCTGGGCCGCAGTTGCAGTTCTACCTGTTTCGAGCTGGTGAGACCGGCTCAAGTCATTTATCATCTCTGGACCTCTTTCTCATACCTGGAAGATGGAGATGACAGTATCTGCTCTTGCTCTGAGTAGAGCTGTTTCAAAGAGAAAATCAGCTAAAGGATGCAAACCATCTGAAAACCAGGAAGTGTCCCGGACACCTGGGTTGTGATTATCACCGGGGAAATCAGAGTAGATGGGCTTCCATCCCTGCTCCTGCCCTAAGCCAGCCACATCGTCTCTAGGCAGTTCCACTTCTCTCCTAACTGGTCCCCCCAATTTCATTCCCTCCCCTTCCAGTCCAGACTCCACCCAGCAGCCAGAATATCTTTTTGTTCTCACAGATGTTCTCACAGCCCCTTCAATGCCTTCGCCTGGCCTCCACCGCAGTCTGCAAGACCCGGTGTGACCTGCCCACTCACCCCACCTCACCCCCTCCCACCCCAACCCACTGTCTGTGCTCTAGTCACTCTGGACTCCTTGCTGTTCTCCAACACTCCACACCTCTTTCTTGCCATGCAACCTCTGCACTTGGGGTTCCTTCTGCACCTCTTCCCCTAGATAAATATTCATTTTTTTAACTTCAGTACACAGTAAGAAATACCTCTTGCATTATGACCTAATAAGCATACATTTATATAATTAAATGCAATAACACACTTTCATATTTCTCATTCTGTCCAGCCTACTCTACTCTATTTCATGACCCAGTCGTTCAGATTGTATGACACGCCCACAATTATGGAGCACTGCCCCAGCTTGTCACTCAGCTCGCTCCTTCTCACGCTTCTGGTCTCCATTCAAATGTTACCTCTTCAGAGCGGCCTTCAGGAACCATGTTACTTTACATAGGTGGGCTCAGGCAGTCTCCATCTTCTCTCCCACTTTATTTCCTTACACTGTGTAACATTCTCATTTATTCCTCTCTTCTCTTGTGTAATGACTACTGGAATATAAAGTCATAAGAGCAAACACCTCATCTCAATTTTCTGCTTTTCCTTTCCAGTTCCCTGATGGGGTGCCTGACCCATAGTAAGCCATCAACAGATACCTGAGGAATGAATGGATTGATCTCTACGTGGCCATCCGGACCCAGCACTCAGAACAAACATGTGACTGAATGCAATTCCAAAGGAAAGGGAAGAAGAAATCCCAAATGGGATAGTATGTGTCTTCCGCCAATGTCCCCTCTCATCTGAGCCACAGAATTCACCGCATCCTTAGCTCCCCCTGCAATGGAATCATAAGCCAGGATTCCAACCACCCGGAAGGCCACGCAAGACAGGTTCCCTGCCTGTTACTTGGGAAACTAAATCTACCAGTTTGTCTGAGACCCACCAACCATTCCGTGCTTCTTGGAAAAGGGATATTCTCCTAAACTGTAAGTTCCATGAAGGCAGATCATTCATTTCACCCCCCACCATACACTCAATGCCTGAACAGACTTTTTTACAGACGTGTGCAATGAATATTTGTTGAACGAATAAATATTGTCTCTGAAGCAAGCTTCTGAGCCACTGAAGAATATACTGATTTTTAAGAAGTCATCCACTAGATGGCAGTGTCATTCCATATCTCTGCCCTATAATTTCACTGGCCAGGAACCTAGGCATGGGCTAGGATTTATAAGTATTGAGTTCAGAGCCCTGCAATGGGGGAACAATTCTGGATAGTCAAAGGAAGTAGATTTCATTACATGTGTACTAGGTGTTTAATAATGATCCTTAAAATTGATTTTTTAAATAAATGTGAAGAAAAGCATCACTAAATAGCTGGGAGACCTTGAGCCAATCACTTGACCTCTGCAAGAAACTCAGGTCCTTCAAAGGTAACTTCAGGAGCCTCAACCAGATGATCATCTTCTGGCCAGTTCTAGTTGCTTGACACACACTGAATAACAATGGCAGGCAGGCAGGCAGGCAGCAGAGCGCCATCCCTGCCTCCCAAGGGAGAGGGAGGCAGAGGAGCATACTGGGTCAAGGGAAAGGGCTCCAGAGTCGGGGGCCAGGGTTCAAATCCTTGCTGAGCAGCTACGGGCAGACTATTAAACATCTCAGAGCCTCAGTTTCTTTAAATGTAAAATAAAGGGGCACCTCAGAGGGTGGCTGTGAGGAGTTGAGATGATTCCATGTAAAATGCTCAACACAGTACCTGATACATAAATATGCATTCAACATTTGCTGCTATTATTGTTGTTGTTGTTAGTACAAGTATTGTCACTATTATTATTAGATTATTTTGTTTAATTAAGTTCAAGTACAGCCAAACAGTAATGCTTGAGAACAGGCCAGGACTCACAAGAAAGACCTTTAGCCTACTCCTGGCCCTCAAAGTACTTAGAAAGTATGAATGGGTAAAAGACAAGAACACAAAGGACTGTAACAAAAGAACATAATGAAAAAATACCCACTAAGATATATACTGGCAAAGTCTGGGCTACAGACTGAATGTTGGTGCTGCTCCCCATCAATTCATAGGTTGAAACCTATTCCCAATGCGATGGCATCTGGAGGTGGGGCCTTTGGGGGGGTGATCAAGTCATGAGGGTAAGGTCCTCATAAATGGGATTATAAAAGAGACCCGGAGAACTCCCTTAGCCCTCTGGTCATGTGAGGACACAGAAAGAAGACATCTGTCTATGAACCAGGACGCAGGCCTCACCAGACACCAAATCTGCTAGCATTTTAATCTTGAAATCCCAAATTCTCGAACTGAGAGAAATAAATATATGTTGTTTAAAAGCCACCCGGTCTGTGGTACTCTGTGACAGCAGCCCAAGCAGACCGAGGCAGTCAAGAAGAGTACCATCCAACTTGGGAATAGAGGAAGAACAGGTCACTCATAGGGATAATTCTCTACATTTGTGTAACAGCTATAATTTGCCTTCTCAGACATGGAGTAGGCAGGACAGGTATTTTATGAGTATTTTACAGAGGGACTACAAGCTCAGAGAGATGAGTACTTTTCCCAGGTCACACAGTGAATACATGGCAGAGCAGGCCTTGAAATAAGGTATCTGTTTGCCAGTCAGTGTTCTGGTCCCTCAATTTTGCTACTCAGGGGGGAGATAATATTGGTATGGCCCTAAAAGATCATGCTGGACTCACCCCAGACCAAGTCGGCAATATCCAGGCATGGAGAGAACAGACTGGGAGGAGAATGCCCTCACTCTGGGGACTGCCACGCCTGTAGGATGCCTGTCCTGTGGGCCTCCCATTATCAGCAGGTGCTAGAACAATACACACTTGCTCAACTCTTGAATACCTCAACTCATCTCACTGCTTAGAAACTGTAGGGCTGGCCAGATCAGGCCATTGTAATCCGCAGCCAAAGACTTCCTTAAATATAGTTTCCAAACCCTAAGTGCCATATGATGCTAGAGGAATGACAACTAAAAAGTGAGGGCACCAGGACAGAACCTAAATGGAACTATAAACTTATCCTGTATAATCCCATATTCTGAGATATCCTGGCCATATCCCCCTGTAGAGTTGTGAATAGCCTTTATATACTGTGCAGTAAAAATAAGCATTTCTTTAGCTTTCTCTAGCACACCTGGCAAGATTTACTGGAGTAGCTATGCTACTTTAAGAATCACCTCCTCATTCATGTGCTTCCACAGTTCACACCATGTACTCAATTGCTGTTGACTGGCTGGTCAGATCTGGTCTGCAAAGTCCACTATAAATACCAGTGGCTAGAGATGTTGCTGAGTGCTCTTCATCAATCAAACAATTGGTTTAAATACCCAAGCAAAGAGTCCTGAGAACCACGCATTCCTAACCGAGGATGTCTAACGAATCCCGGTTGGGCAGGGGTCAGACTCCACCACCCCTGAGCTGTCTTCATCTTTCGACTTCTGACCCTGCCCTCTTCATATGAACCTTCACTTCACAAAAGTACTGGCATGATATTCAGTAAAGGAAAAAAATAGAGATTTAAGAATGAGGGCTAGCTTGAAAACCATAGCTCTTTTTAGCGTATACCCAAGAAAGGTCAGCAAATTATTAAGAGTTAAATAAAATGACACTTGTACAGCCAAATTTGGAGTTTCACTAGGACACTGTCCTGTCTCGCAGAAACATAAACTTCCTTGCCACATAAACCTCCCTGAACAAAAGAAAACTAGTCACTGCTCCAGGGCTGCAAAGCTGACTTTTCTTCCCAAGTGAACTACTCTAAGAAAGACCCACCCCATGCAAATCCAAAAAGACCATGGGAAGGTGAGAGAAGTGACTTTTTTTTAAACAAGGTTACCAAACCACAAACCATACAAGTGACAATAAAGTACTGCTTTTTAAAAAAAAAAAAGACTAACGTAAACATCAAGTACTGGTCGAGATAGATTTTTTAAATTAACGTTAACAAAGGATGACCAAAGTGTTTCAGATGCTAGCATTTCAAATCACTGATATAAGGCAGGGAGTCAAAAGGTGAGGAAATACGAGTACAGAATCAAGGTCAAGGGGGAGAGAAACAGGAAAACAGATCTCAGTTTGAAAGGAAGAAGCCCATTCTCGTAATTAGGGCTGCCCAACAGGGAGACGGGTGATCGTGACTGGCAGCATGGTCCTCTGTCACTGGCAGGCTGGACAGCCACCAAGGGTGTGGTGTGGGTGGGAAGATACAAAGGCCATCCAGGCACTGGGCATCGGATCAAGCTCCTGGTTTCCAAGGTCTCTTCCAAACCTAGAATTTTCTGTTTAAGAGTAACTAGTACACATCCACAGCACCGTATAAAATTGAACACTTTATTCAAGATACTAATACAATTTCTTACCTCCTGAAGCTGAGATTCTTTCTTTTTGGAAGACAAATTCAAGTGTTTTTCTAAGATGCCACAATACTTCTCTGTCTCCTTGTCATACTTCTTTTTGGCTTCCTGGTAAAAAGAGAAGTGAGGAGAAGACAAAAAGGGTAAAACGTTGCAGGAATTAAAGCAACCTGGGTCAAGACCTTTCCGCTCATCTTCAGAGTGTCATCATTCCCTCCAACACAACAGCAGCAGACAACCCAGTGCCTACTCCTCAAATAATGCCCATTAAATCAAGCAACCACCCATCAGCAGCCCCACAGCTTTGAGGGTCTGTCACAGAGGCACCACCACAATGCCAGAGACAAGGTAAACACCGACACTTCATAGTGGCAAAGCCAGGACTCCACCTTCTAAGACCTTTGATTGTGAAACAGAAATTTCTAGTTTCTAACTCACAAGGATGTTCAAAGCCAAACGAAGGAGGGAAATTACCTATGAAGATAACCTCTAAGTAGGAAGATCAACTTATAGTTTAAATGGGACAGGTCTAGACTAACGGAGATCCAGCTTTAAGTGTTCAAAAGGTACTTCTTAATGTTGAGACCCAAATATCCCTTGATGCAATAATACCGCATGCGGGTCTGTAAGCTGAGGCATAATTCAAGACAAAGAAGACACTGTCTTCACAAATGTGATCACCACCGCATCATTAATCATGCGGGGGGGGGGGGGGGGGGGCAGTGGCAGTAACATTGCTGCCCAAGGTTAAGATTTGGGATAATCCAAGTATAGCACATCCAACATATATAACTGGGAAGGCTACGCAGTCATATGGAAAACTGCTCACCATATAATGAAAAATAATAATAGCATGATACAATCTTGGTGCATCCTGTCTAGACTGTATATACCTATAGACAAAGATTAGATGGGAAGATACCTAAATGAAAATACTTGAGTTAAGCAATGGGATAATGCATGATTTTTTCCCCCCTCCATTTAGGAAATTTTTATTGTCCTATATTAATTATTTTCAAAGTGAAAAATAATGTAAATATCATAATACACATAATAATCTCTGCTGTCCCACTACATCACTGAGTCAGTGAGGTTCTATTTTTATCTCCCATTTACAGACAAAAAAACTTAGACCCAGGGAGGTTAACTTGTAAAATGTTGCAGAAAGTGACAGAGCTGGGATTCGAGCCCAGGACAAGCTGCCTCCAAAGCCCACGTCTCAACCACACTTGAGACACACTGTCACAGGCATCTCTTCCTTCCTATTTCCCCATGGAGATGGTGGGAAAGGGGGCTGGGAGCAGGTTGGCACTGGCCTGCTAACGAGGATCCAATTTACTGAGTGCATCATTCCTGCTTCTGACTTATGTGGAGCCCACAGAGGATTTTTCTGCAACTCCAAGGCCTCTAAGAGAAGAAAAATGTTTGCGGCCAGATGAGGAAACTCAGAGACATCTCTATTCATTTACCAAAGATATAACGCTCAACCACTCTGTGTTAGGCTGTTTTAGGCAGTGGAATACAAGACAGCAGCAGTCCCTATCCTCGTGGTGAGTTCGTCCCACTAAGCAGGTAAACAGCGTAATTATAGACTGCCGCCGCGCTGTGAAGGAAATAAACAGGGTGCGAGTCGCAGATGCCACAGGTAGGGTGCTCGGAAGAGGCCCCACTGGGGAGGGGAGATGTGAGCTGAGACCTGCTGATCCAGCAAGGGGTAAATGGAGGCTTCTAGAGCAAAAGAGCAGTAAGTGCTCCAGACAGAACACTCTGAGCCAAAGTGGCACCAAAATCACCAAGAAGCCATCTCCTGAAGCCCCAACAAGCTCCTGCAACATCAGACACATTAATCTGACAAAGAGCAAAATTCTAGGCCTCACAAAGTGGCAGAATCATCATCTACCCAATTTTAGATGCACGTGTATCCACTTCTACACATCTGATTTTGCTTAAAAGACCACTTACATGCAAGAAAAATGAAACATGCAGAAGCCAATGAAGACAAGCCCAAGGAGGCATTACTCCTTCCAATCTGAGAGGTACCGGCAAGACACCTGACTCAGGCAGCTCTTCCCCTTTACAGGAACCAGTGACTTTGAGCTGTGGCTCCAAGTCCCAGTTAACGCTCCCTTAGCCACTCCACCAGCCCTGTCAGCAACCCCAGAAAGGAGAACCCCAAGCCAGGACAGTCCAGCTAACCAGAGGCGAGGAAAGGCCGGGGAACATGAGTCACTGGAATTCCATGACTTTCTGGCAACTCGAGCCTCCACATTCCACGTTCAAGAGAACAGCCAAAGCAAAAGAGGAAGGGAAGACGATCTGTCCTGAGCCACGGCAACAAGACTTCTGCGGGAAGAGCTACTAAGATTTAAGAAAACATTCTTATGATGGCAGGTGGTGTCACTCGGTTCTCAGGGACAAGACGGTGTTCGCCTTCGAGGGCATCCACCTGGGTGACTATGGGGAGAAAGGGCAGAGTAGGCTCCTGCATTCCCAACTCTGTACGGAATGACTAAGCAAACCACTGCCCCTCCCCAGGACTTGGTTCCCTCAGCCACAGACTGAGGGTGACTACAGGAGACAACTGCTCAGTTTCCTCTTTCAGCTCAAAGACTGTCTAACAAACTAAGGACACCCGCCTCCTTGTGGGACTTGTCAGGACTAAATGAGGTAAACCATGTACAATGCTTAGCCGAGTGCCAGGCGCACTACAAGAGCTTAGTAAACCTCAGCGATGATGACAAAGATGGTGGCAATGGCAATCATCTACACCTACCTCCCTCTTACCGGGAACACTGCCTGCTTGCCACAGCCCATGTCTAGGAAGGCAGCCCTTCACCGCGCCATCACACTGGAGGCTGCATGTTCACCTACATCTCCGTGCGCCCTCCTCCCAGGCCCACCACGAGCCAAGCAACCCCATCTGGGCGTCTTCTCCACCATACGCCAGCGTGTGGCACGGGGCCAGGCACGCAGCAGGCTCGCGCTTATTTTTTTAACGAATAGACTGTGTATATAGAATATAATAACTAACATCAACGACTATAGGACAGACACTGTTCTAAGCACCTTAAATGAGTTCACTCATTTCTTCCTTACCTCTATGAGGTAAGTACTATCATGATCCCCACTTTATTTTATAGCTCAGGGAACAGGCATGGCGAGGCTCGGTAACCTCCCCAAGTTTACACGCAAGCGGCAGGATGAGATTTGGACTCAAGTGTCTAGCTCTAGTGCCCACGCTTAATCATTGCTCGCCAGTGTCCAGTCTTACTTTCACTGTACAGCCCAGCTAGGGCGGCAGGAAAACGTAGGGCCAAACTCAGAACTCTAAACGTAGGGCCACGGTTACACTGAGCTACAGGGTGGGACCCTACCTCTGAGAAGCCACACTAGCACAAGATGCCCAGGAGTCCACCTCCCTGGAAGCCTTCACACCCCAGCTCTAACTTCAGCTTCTTGCAAGTAGCAACAGCTTGTTACAAAAACAGAAGCAGCACCAGAGGGGACAGGAGGAAGAATACTTTTAACAGCCCACGGGCAGAGTTCAGAAACTTGAACTTAGCTGCTGAACAGCCCTTGTTGGCTCTTAACTATCCTTGAATCTGCTCTCTACATTGCCTAGTTGTCTCTGTTGTTTCTTTGTTGTCTCTGAAATGCACATAATACTATAATGTAAATGCACTGGGGGGGGGACGGGACGACACAGGTATACTGAAAAAATGAAATGACAAAGGAGGGAGGAGCAATCACCTCCAATGTCATCACATTATACTTCAACAGGAATGGGAGAACAGAATATTTATGAGAGGAAACACATTTTGGTGAACAACCATTTTTCTTAAATTTAATTCTCATATTTCTCACCATCTACAGCCCCCACCCCCGCCCACCCAACCTGGAAAAGTACCTGCTCCTGTCATTATGATCAATGTATTAATCCAAAGGGAGCCTCACTAAGACTTTCACTTCTCCCCCGTGCTAACTGTGATAACGTTCAAACCAGTGCTGAGGGAAGAGGCCAGAGTGAGAGGCGTCTGTGCTCAGAGGGAGAAGTGACTATTAGAAAGATGACTCAGTAAACAGGTCTGCTCTGCCTCTGCCGAAAAGCTCTTCAGAGCCTCTGCCACGTGTTTTCAGGGGTGGGAGGCACAGGCCCCAGGGCCGCTAAAGAAGAGCTGCTCACTGGGCCTGCGTCAGCGAGAGCTGCAGAGGGACGCGCAGGACATTTTCTCACCCTTCGCTGGGTTTGCTCAAAGTCTTGGATAAAATCCTGATGGAAACAGACATTCCTTTAAATTACACATTCCTGATACAAAACCAATAATCTCCAATTTCTTCATAAATGTAAACTGTAAAATTGGTAGAAAAGTGCTGTAGAATTGGAAGAAAAATCTTTGCTGTGGTCCCTCCTTCAAAAATGAGTAACCCTGGCTGAAGTGAACATCATCTCTCTCAGGCCCTGATATGTTCATTTTCAGAAAGCAGATGCACTTGGAGGGGGTCGAAGAGGGTAGAGAGGTGGAAGACCCCACTTCTTACATTTCAGCTGTTTTTTTCCCACCTATAGGCACCTTTCAAGGCCATTTCACAGCTGAGTAAAATTCATAAAACAGGTAAGAGTGTGATGCTGTCCAATACCCCTGCAGGTGGCGCAAGGGACTGTGGCTGAAGAACTGAGTTCTGGAAAAGCAAGAAGAAAATCTGAAAAATCCTTTTGCTTTCATTGATTCCAATGAAAACATCTTCCCTGCAGGTGGTCTCGAACACTCTACTGAAGGTCAAGCTGGCTAGGGCTTCTTAGTGATTTCTCACAGAGCAGGGGACCCCGGGAGAATCTGCCTCTTAAAAATGAACAAGACTCCAGTTGCTGTCTTTCAGCGAATGCATTAGAATCGGCCAAGTTCAGGCTACAGTTCCTCCAAGTCAGTGATAACAAACAGTGACCTCTGGGCTGAAGCAATCCCACTTTTTGACCTGCACGATCTGTAATATATATTTTTAATTATTTGCCAACATATTTTTTAAAACAAGGCAATTTCATATAAAACTCTGACTTTTCCATTTCGCTTGAAAAATTTAAAGATCTATCAAGAGAGGGTTTATTTGCATACACAGCAAAACTGAGCTAAGAACAGAGTGCCACACTCACAGGGCCCAACTCGTAACCTGTGTCCTTGGTGAGGAGTCCTGGACCTCACAATAAAGACAATCCCATGTTGTCCAAGCACACAGGTATCTAGCTACCAACATAAAGGAGTAATGGTTTCTAACTTAGGATGATTTAACAACTAGCACAAAATGATTAGAAAACAAAATACTAGAATGGATGCTCTGGGGATGACCACTCAGGCCATCCTCAGACACTTGTGAAGAACAGATGAGCAAGGCTCCGGGCTTATCTGCCCAAGATTTTCTGAAGATTTCCCAAAGAACGTGTGTTTCCCAGCCTTCCTGCCCTAAAATCTACTGCAAAATTCTCACCTTGGCAGCCCCGATCTGCTCCTTCCGAAACTTCTCCAAGGGTGTGATGAGCACGTCACTGGCATTCTCAATCTGGTGAGAACAAACAGAGGGGAGCAGGGTCAGGGAGACACAAGAGCAGTATCAGTAAAGAATTAGAGTGGCTCTGGCACAAAATGCCTCCCCGTGTCTCCAAATAAAATTTGAGTAAGCAATACTGTGCATGTGGTAACTGTTCACAATATTTAAACTGACAGCATGTCGAATCAAAACCTAGTCATCAGTTCAAAACATGGTATTCTTCCTGTGCATGATTAAAATTGAATCTTTAAAAATAAAAATTAGGGTCTGGCTGGTGTGGCTCAGCAGTTGAGCGTCGATCCATGCACCAGGAGGTCCTGGTTCAATTCCTGGTGAAGGGCACATACCTGGGTTGCAGATTTGATCCCCAGCTGGGGCACGTGCAGGAGGCAGCCAATCAGTGTGCTTCTCTCATCTCTATGTTTCTCTCTCTCTCTCTCTCTCTGGACTATGATCAGGACGCTTGTGTCTACTGACTACTGGCTGCCTCTTAATTTCATCTCACAGCCTCACCCCTTCAGGTCCTGCACTCCAACTACACCATCACTGGAAGCCACCTCAAATGCACCAAACCTGTCCCCCTTCTAGGCCTTTGCATTTCACTGTTAACTCAGATGATCTGTCCCCAAATCCTCATGAGGAAGACTCATTACTTATGCAAGTTTCAGTTTAAAGGCCACCTCTGTACAGAGGCCTTCTATGACCACCAATAACATCCAGAGAAACTTCCCACCTCTTCAGAGGATGTAAGCCAGCTAAAGTTTTCTGTTCACCACCATGCACGCATGCACATGCACACACGCACACGCACCATCTCGTAAATGCTCACTTGTCCACCACATCCACAAAACACAGAAGAGTGCTGAAACAAAGGAGCACTCAAATATTTTTCAATGACTAAATGAATGAATGAATTATTTTTTGATTGGCTGCCAACTACGTGACCATGGGCAAAACATTTAACCTCTCTGGGCTCCAATTTCCTTGTCTACAAAACAATTGGGCTGGATTGTTCCAGCGCTAAGATTCCATGGTCTTTTCTAAAGCAGTACTGTACAATATTTTACAATCTTTCCTCTTAAGTCATTCACTGCTTATTCGCTGCTCAACTAATTATTTCAGGAATCTCATCACAACAAAGCATTATTTTTCTAAATCACATGCATATCCACTGCAATGAAACCAACAGAGTAAATACCAGAAGCCATAGATGGACACAGAAAGAACTAACTGGACAAAGTGAAGAACAGAAGGTGACAGAAGGTGGCAGGTCTCCAAATTCACTGCCATTTGCCTTTTTCTCAATTTTTTAAAAAAAATATATCTTTATTGATTTCAGAGAGAGGAAATGAGAGGAGAGAGAGAGGTAGAAACATCAATGATAAGAGTCATTGATTCGCTGCCTCCTGCACAGCCCCTACTGGGGATTGAGCCTGCAACCCGGGCATGTGCCCTGACCAGGAATTGAACCTCCACCTCCTGGATCATAAGTCAATGCTCAACTGCTGAGCCACGCCTGGCCGAGCCCTTTTACTCAACTTTGAGAGCATTTATTTTAATAAAGAGCAACACTAGAGTGTTGCAATATTGTTTAACTTGTTTGATTTTTATTGTTATCTGATAAGACTTAATTGGCTCACTTGTTTAAGTCACTTCCACAAATCAAGTAAAAGTCCCTAAAGCTCACAATGGTGTCTGAGCTCCTAAGTCAGTGGATCTCAGCGTTAGCTGCATGTTAGGCTCACCTGGGAAGCTGTTAAAAATCTCTATGTGCAGGCCACACTCCAGACCAATTAAATCAGAAACTCTACACTTCGTCCCAGGCATTATCAGTATGTTTTAAAGTCAAGTTGTTCCAAGGGGCATCCATGACTGAGAATCCAGCCCTAAGTAGATGCTAAACATATAAAAGCAGTAACTGCTCTTGGGACTCAGGATGCCCAAGTCCTTGCCCCCGTCCTTCCACTGCTTGCTATCAGCCTTCCTAAGACCTCAACTTTCTCACCTGTCAAATGAGGGACTGCAGAGGTGAGAAATAAGGTCTGTCTGGGTCTATGATGCCATGACTGTGTAATCTCCACTCAGGTCCAAGCACTTGCTAATACTGGGGGACACGGTAGCCCATTCTCTGCCCTTCAAGAACTCATGTTTACTATGGGACATGTGCAGTGATTATCAGGACACAATGTGCTGAGTGCAGAATCAGAGGCATGAAGTGGATAAGAAAACACAAAGGATGGTCAAACATCCCAGGGCATCAGGAAGGCTTTCCAAAGAAGGTACAGTTCTGCTAAGCTGAGCTGAATTGGTGAGGAAGCTGTCACAGGGCAAGGAGGTAGCGAAGGGGCTTGCGATGGCCAGGGACTCAGATGCAGGCAGCAGAAACTCGATTCACTGACATTAATAATAAAATTGCAGAGGCAAGCTGAGAAGTATAATCCAGTCATTGTTCCCTTCCTGCAGGCCACAGCAATCTTCGGGGTATTACCGTGATTTGCTCACCACACCGCCCACCACCAAATACTGACTCGGCCAAGAATCAGACTCCAAAGAATCACTTCCCTTTCTCAGGCACTAGCAAGTGCACAAACACAAGCTTTCCCTGCCTCCACCCACCAGCAACCCTGTGCCGCTGCCACCACTGCCGCCACCACCGCCACCACCGCCACCGCCACCGCCACCACCGCCACCATCTGATTCTGGTTCAAGCACCCAGCAATGAACAATCAAGGGAAATAGTGTGTCTCGCTGCAGGGCAGGAGGCGAGAGGCTTCTGCTCTGTTTGGAGTTTTCAAGAAACTCCCACATTCTTTGGTATAACACACACTTGGGTTTGAATCTAGACCATGCTACTTATGAACTGTGTGATTTTGGGCATGTTACATAACTTCTGTAAATCTTAATACCTTCATCTGGACAATGAGGATGATACAGGCACCACCTCACACAGTCATCATGATGGTTAAAATAGAAAATGTCTGGCTACGTAGTGTCTTGGTAGATGCTATGAACTAAATTGCATCCCTCTTTCCACCCCAGATTCATGTATTGAAGCTCTAACCCTGGCAAATTAATGAAACAAGGAGGCCATTAGATGAGAGGCTCTAATGCCTTAGCAGCCTACATCAGCAACCCCAAACCTAAGCCTGTGAGTGCCGCACGGTTAAGAAATCAAAGCCTGAGAAGAAGCAGTCACAACCAGGCCTTCCCAAGTAAGGCAACCACTTAAGAGACAGCCAATTAAATAATGTCCTTGCTTTGCTTCTGCACCTTCTGTATGGAAATCTTTCTCCTAGCTCCTGTCACAAGAGTGCTCCTGTTTCCAGGCTGGTGCTACCTAACTTGAATTGATTTTTGCTCAAATAAATTCTTAAAATTTTAACATGCTTTATCTTTTAATACCCATAATGTGATAGTATTTGAATATGGAGCCTCTTTGAAGGTAACTGGGTCATGAGGGTAGTGTCCTGATGGGATTAGTGCCCTTGTAAGAAGAGACGTGAGAGCTTCCCCGCCCTTTCTCTGCCACGTGAGGATACAGTAAGAAGGTGGCCATCTGCAAGCCAGGAAGAGGGCCCTCACCTGGAACCACATCAGTTACCCCTTTGATCTTGGAATCCCCATTCTCCAGAACTGTGAGAAATATATGTCTGTTGTTTAAGCCACTCAGTCTATGGTATTTTGGCAGCCCAAGCTGACCAAGACAGGAAATTTAGTCTCAAACCATCAGTTGTTAGTATGGAAAGAGAAGAAAAATGTTCATTAATGGACTCTTCCTCAGGCTTCTGGAGCACTACTTCCTAGAGAGAAGCCTTTCTTGGGACACATCCTCATGCTGTCAGCAGGGGGTTTCAAATCAGGCTCAGGCCTGGTATGTTAGGAATATGGGGGGAGATGCCAAAGAACTTGTGGGTTTAGAATCCCTCATCTGCTAATGCTGAACCACATCAGAATAAATTCTAATGCAAAAGAGATCTTTTAAGAACCTGAAGATCAGCCTTAGGTTCGTGAACTTCACAGTGTCTCTCTTTGAAGACCTTCTTAGAACTACCATCACTTCACTTACCAAGTACCCGCTTACTGAGTGCCTACCACATGGCAAGCACTGTGTTAGGTGCTTGGAATTAAAAGTGAAGGAGTGACCCTGCCCTCCAAGAGCTCTTGGATAAGTTTAATAAAGTGGGGTAGGGGGATTGCAGAGTGGGGCACCTTCATTCCCATTCTGCCAACAGAAAAATCTAAGGCCCCAAAGAGTTAAATAATTGTAAAGTTATCCCTAGAAGTCATATACCTTATATATACACATTACAGTGAATCCTTAGGAGGGCAATGAGGTCATTCTCAAGTTATCCAAGTACATATATCCTATTTTTTTACAAAAGGCTTCAAATTCTACAAAGATGGGAAGATAAGTCTTGCTCAAGAGCTCAAAGCACTCAAGTGGCAGAGCCTGGACTCAAACCCAGTTCTTCTGATAGCAAATCCTGTATTCCCCAGGTGTGACCATACTGTCTTGGACCGAGAGCAGCCCAGCTATACTCACCATCCGTATCCGTTCATCTTCAAGATTCCTGAGAACAGTGGCAAACTCCTGCAAAGACCTTGCTGGAAAAGAGAAAGGGGCCATGAGATGGAAGATACAGCTACCATTATGGATTGAAATCCCTTGGCACATGCAGAAACCTAAAGTCAACTGTTTCCCAAGGCTCCCCTTATTTTTTAATTGTTAACCATTAAGGATGACCCAGAAATGCATGTTAATTCCACCTGGCACTTTAGCTAGGGAAGGATTTCCTTCAAGGAAAAGACTGGCCTGTTCCTGAGAGTACCCAGGACTGATGAGATGCTGGCCGGCTCCCAGATCCCGGGCTGGAAGGGGCAGAGTTCCGGTTAAGAGTTGGAGGATTTCCTGCCCAGAATTCGACCTCCTCAACCTTTGTTGTGGGCCTGCGTCAGAACGCAACCTTTTCTTTGGCACTAGAACTAAACAAACAGTACTGCTGGCACTGGAAGCTTTGGCTTCTCCTTGGGTTCCTCCTGAGTCTCCAAGCCACTAATTAATGCAATACAGCTTGCAGAACGCTAGTCAAATGGGGAGAGTCCCCTGTGCTAGAATTATTCCCAAAGGCAACAGGCATTTAAGTGCAATAGCCCTGAGAATATTTGGGACATCTGAATGATGCTGGGGAAAACATCCATACATTCAGGATTTATAATGATACATTTTCACTGCTCTGAGCTATCTCCCAACTGCCTTTGCTCATCCCCAGATCCTGGTGCACTGCATGGCAATAGGGACTCAATAAGCTTTTGATGACTTAATTAATTCAGTATAAAATTCTCAATTCTTGCTCATTTCATGAAGTCAACCAAGATGCCCAATGTAAGAAGAGTAAAGTGCAATGACTAGGCCCTGGCAAAGAAAGCTATCTTGGCATTGCAAGTCCTCTGTGCTCAGTGTTGCCTACAAAAGACAAACAGGTGATGGTGAAGAGTGAAGAAGCAGTGAGGTATCCAAGGTAACTCCAACCATCAGCCTCTCATTAAAGAAACAAAAGAGAGAGGTGGAGGGCACTGTGAGCTACACACTGAGCTCCTCCCCTCATAGCTCCAGCCTACTGTTGCCAGGCAGGATGTGGGGCCAGCTGATCAGATTCTCCAATTGTCAAAGAAGCTGGAGAACTGAAACTTTAGGATAAATTCAATTTATATGGGAATTCAATTAAAAAATGAGTGCCAAAGAAAACATGGCTGCATTCTGATCTCAGCCCACGAGCTAGCATTTGCAACCTCTGCTCTAATTCCTCTCTCACCTTTGCTCAGTTCTTAGCTCCGTGGCTGTGGGGATGAACGGCATAAAACCAGCCAGAAGCGGAACACTAAAGGAAGGGAGAGGAGAGCCCCACTGCAAACCTTCAAGCTTTCTCCTGCGAATGGAGGGGGGAGACGCAATCCCAGAGCTCCAAGAAGCAGCCCAGAATAGCCCCAAATCCCTGCTCTTCGCCTAACTCTGCCCCCTCTGCTGTTACTATGGATTTCTTAATTTATAACACTTAGCCCCAGAAAAAGGCTCAGCAGGGACATCGGAAGTTGCGATAAACTGCACGGGCATCACTTACCTATACACATTTCATCATCCGTTTCTGCATCTCCTATGCACTGAAATTTAAATTCATTTAAGGAATCTGCAAACTTCCTCTTTGCTGAAGACAAATCTAGCAAGAAAAAATAAAAAATATGAATTACTGAAAATAAACTGGTTTTCCTATTTGCTCCACCTTTTAGTCCTGCCACTGCTATAGCAGCTAGCAGATTTCTCCCCGAGTCCACATCAAAGCACGAAAGAACGTAAATTCAAAATAGTAAATACTTCTTTATACCATGAAATACTGATTTGCTTTAGAAGTTAGTATGCTTATTGCATTTGCTTTAGCAATTCTGGCCCTATTTCTCATTCCTCCAGCTACACGGCGAGTCCTGGCTTCTCCATTCGACACAGGTGGGAATCCACTTGCCTGAGGAGATTGGGAAGGTTGGGGAGGAAGTGTGGCTTTAGCATCCACAGCCCTGCAAGCTGGGTCTGTCACTGACCCTCCATGTGGTTAGTGAAGCTGCCCCCGTTTCAGACACAGCAGTACCTTCCTCTAGCCCAAGTCATTCCACAAACTGCTAGAAGAAAGTGCTGGAAACGGCCCTGTCCCTGTGGCACAGGAGGACCTGGGCTTCCTCTTCTAACTCTAGGACCTCTGGAGCAGAGAAGCCGGCCAGTCTGACAAATGTCCATCTGAACCATTTCCCTGGTCACCACGCTCCACTACTGCCGAGAACAAAGCCCTGGCAACATTTGGGGTTGGGGTAACCCCACACATGGTATAACCCCACACATGGCATCTATAAAGAAAGCTCTCAGAGGTCCTTGTCAAATTTAAACAATAAGCTTGCATTTAAGTCAGCAATAAAAGCCAGTGCTCCTTCAATGAACCCTCAACTTCTCTTAAGGGTATAGAACCACCAAGGCACCTTTCAGCGGCCTGACAGACGTCGCTGCTCAGTACAAATGTGCTTAACTTAATTCCACGCACAGCCTTCCTGCAGATTAGGCTAATCACTCCAATTACCCTCGTCCATGTTCCCCTCATGGAAGGGGAAATGGCATTATGTTCAAATTCCCAGAGGAGGGAAATATGAGGCATAGCTGGCAACAAGGCCTGGCTTTAATAAGATGTTGGGGTGGGGCTGGGAGAATTCTGGCTTCACAGATCAACAAAACCTATTGGAATAAAAGCACCCATGATCCTCAGCACTTCTCTTTTTCAGTTCCCAGATTTGTCCCTTGAGGTTGGCAGTTAGATTTTTCCCATCTTTTGGTTTTGCCTGTTTGTTTCCTCTCCATATACCTGGCAGTGCATCCTGCTGTGCCTGTGCTGTTTAACATGGGGGGGAGGGGGGTATATACAAATCCAACCCCCAACATTCAGTTCATCAATCTGACTGTTCACTCCAAACAATGGCTACAAGACCAGGGGAAGAGGCAGGCTGGGCTATCCCATTCTCGAGTGTGGGGCTCAGGGCACCACGTTGGATACCAGCGGCTCCTGCTCTGAGACTGCCCTCCCAAGTGGCTGAGATGACACAGGTCCCGAGCTAGCTGTGGCTTGTGCAAGGTCCTCTACTCTATGCCAAGAGAGGAAGGCACTCAGAATGGTGAAGGAAGACACAGGAGGCAACAGCCAAGAGTCTTCGGTCTCTCCCCGGTTCAGTCACTTTAATGGAGTGGTCCTTTGGCAAAAAGTCTAAAGATGCTGGCAGGAGAATGAGGCATCTCTTAAAAGTAGCCAACCCAGGCTGAGGATATCCCTGAGAACACAAATCACTCCCTGGCAAGAAAGAAACAGATGCATCTGAAAGAACACTGTGCAGAGGAAGGACAGGAGGCCACAGGCAGGCAGGATGAAAACAGGGAATTATAACTTTTCAGAGTGGAAGGCAAAGCCCTCCAAGAGGCCCAAAGCGTGGAGAGCGTGGAGTGTGGGCGTGGTCGTACTCCATGTCATTTTAGTCAAAATGTTCCCCTGATCAGAAGTCACAAAGAAAGGCCTGAGCAAAAAGTAAGAACAGGGTTGCTTCTCTATCCACCTAAAAATTCTCCTGTGCCTCCACAGTAGGCAAGAGAGACTCAAGCTGGACAATCTTCTCAACAAAGTGGAAAAAAGGTGAAATGCAAGCCAGGCTCGGGAAAGCTCCCAGCACGCACCTGAAAGGCTGGGCTGCCAGGAGCAGCTGCCAATGAGGAGCACGGAGTGGCTCGTACTGCACAACGGGGCCTTTGTGGGGCCTTTCAGGGGGGCCCACCGAGCCAGGAGCAGGGCCTGGTAGCTTACGAGCAGAAGGTAACCTGACTTCACTGTCCAGCGGCACACAGCACACCCCGGCACAGCACAAACCTGAGAAGCGACGTGGGGCCCCCGATGCTGATAAAGAGGCCGGTCCCCCTGATGGAAGATTAAGTAATAAGTACTGGTATGGAGTCAATACTGGGCTGTGGGCCAGTGGGGACAGCTGGGGAGAGTGAGAATCCCAATTATTGGAATCTGAAAAGGAACTCACCACGGCTTGAATGACTCACGCTTCAGAGAGAAATCTTTCTTTAAAGGTGCAGCGCCCACCTGTTGTTTTACTCGGCCAGCATCCACTCCCCTGTCTTTGGGACAGCACCTCCAGCTTGCTTGTTTCTCCACTTGCACTGCATGGGGTTCTGACTATATGCTGATCAATCCCTTCCCCAGCCCCTGGCCCTCATCCCAACCTCCAATGGCTTCTGGGTTCCAGTTTCAGCTCCATTGTTTACCAGATATGTAACTAACCCAGGGTTAGTCAGAAAATCTCAATCATTTCATCTGACAGCTGTGAGCCCTACCTAAGCCACCGGCTGTCAGGGGACCCAGAAAGACACACTGTATAAGTCTCTGTACTGTAAGCCTGAGGTCTAGGCAAGGCTGGGCTTTTCTTCCCTGACATATAAATCCTCTGATAGCAGGACCCAGGGAAGGTGATCACTACCAGCAATGAGAGCTCAGAGAAATTAAAGGACTGACATAAAAACACACAGCCTCTAAAGAGGGGACCTGTGACTTGGTCAAGTCCTCGGAACTTAGACCCTGTAGCACGTGGCCACATCATGCTCCCTCACGCCATTAATAAGCCCCTTCTCTGTTACTTGGGACAATGGAGAGGATATCAAAAAAAGAACGCCCAAAAGTCACTGCTTCTTGTCTACTGCAGCCCAAAAGGATTGGTGGCATCTTATGTAGATGATCACCTTGGACGTGCAGCTGCACAGAGGCTTATTTCGGGAGCCTTCGCTCTGATGCACACAGGACTCCAACGTGCACATTCCAGCAAGAGGAGAGGCTGGTATTGGTGCTGGGTGCGTGCCCAGGTTCGTGGCACCCTGCTCACGTAACCCCACTGCTTCGCGCTCGGGCAGTGCAGGACCCAGCTAAGAGCGAGCAGAGTACCAGTATTTACCGTTGCCACAGGGCAGAACGCTGGCCAGCGTGGAGAGAAGCCGTGACTGGCCTCTGCGAAAGACAAATATCTGCTTTACAGAACACGAAGTCCCTGCCTCTGGGTGAGGAGACCAGGTGGGGAAGGGATATGGAAGCCACTAGAAGCCTGGCCTCGAGAGGCTGCTCCCAAAGCTGTCTGCTCGCTAGGGGACCAGAGGAAAGCGCCCCCGTCTTCCTGGAGGTGCCATGCTCCGCCACGGCAGATACTAACCTGCACAGAGCTTACGAGAATTTAAGCCAAGTATAATCTTTTTTTAACCGTAAGACAAAGTTTATCAGAATTTTTTTTAAAGTTAGAATCTACTTTCATTTACACAAGTTTTACTACTAATACCACAAGTCAAGCCCCTTCCTTTTTGTCCTTAATTTACCACAAGTTGAGCCACTTCTCTTTTTTGTACAACCTAACATATATGTGTACACACAAACATACATGCATATGGACACCCACATAATGACAGACTCAAGGTAACCTTACAATTATATTTATTTCAGTGCATCTAGTGCCTTTCTTTGACCTCTAAAGTTACCAAAATTGTATATAACTATCCTTAAAAATATTTAGAACTCTGTCACATCTCCCTGGACTTAGAAACTGATTAGTTAACAAACACCAACCGCCAAGGTACGTACTTGCAACAGGATTGGCATCTGGGCTGCCTACAGCACAAGAATCCTCAAGTCCCGGGCTCCTCTCTCCCTTCTCTGAAGGCCAGTTGCATGCGCCCTCTGGGCCTCATCCTCTTGCGTGTGGAACGGCCCTAGAACTACCCACGAGTGGTTTCGTGTCATAATATATGAGTGCCTAGGACAGGGCCGGGCAAAGTAGCCCTCAAAACCTGCTGTACTGATTTGATTGGGCGCAGCAATACAGGCTGGCTTCCAAGTGGAGTGTCTGGGATTCTCCAGGTGAAAGGACCATGGTGGGCGCTGAAAGGTGGATACCGGCCCCCAAGAGACTACAGCTTTATCCCACAACCCCACTTCCAGGTAAAACTCAACATGCTCGAAACCAAATGATCTCTCCTCTCCTACCCTCTCCCAAAGGAGCCACCTAAGCACCTCTTCCTGTGTCCCCAGTTCAGTAAAGGGCACCACCATTCGTCCTGCCACACAAGTCCCAGTCAGGCAACCACGTGTCGTCCTTGACAGTGCAGTCCTTCCCAAGTCTGTACATTTTGCTTCCTTAAGCATCAATTCTGCTCACTCACCTCCAACGCTATCAGCAATCCCTAAATCAAATACCCCATTTGCCTGGATAACTGCAGCTGCTTCCTCTCTGGTCTCCCCACATCCACTTTGTGGCTCCAGTCCGCACTCCACCCAGTCATGTCAGCTTCAGCAGTGAATCCTGCGATGGCTTCCCAGAGCTCTAAGAGCAAAGTTCCCTCCCAGGGTCTGAGAGGCCCCCCACCTCCCTCTCTGGGCCCCAGGCACGCTGGCCTCTGCCAGTTCCTGGAATGTGCCCTATCCATACCTGCAGCCCTCAGCATAAAAGTTCCTTCCTCCAAGAAGCCTTCCCTGATTTCTCTAACCAGGCCAAGCCCTATTCTATTTTCACATCCTGAGTCCTAGACATCTCTTCTTCATAGCAGTTTCATATTCTCCAGGTAATTCTTTGATTAATATCTCCCCAACCAGTAAGTTCCATACAGGTGAGGATCATGGCCCTTCATGCTTACCACTGTATCCTTAGAACCTAGCACATGGCCTGCAGAGAAAAGGGGCCACAGAAAGAACAAAGGGAGAGGGGAAGCTGGGCACTCCACTAGTTCATTACGCTCATCAAAGGTGATTCTATGCTTGACAATGACAAAAAGCAGACTAGGTAAATTAGGAGAAACTTTCCAACTTATGTAAGTCTGGTTGGACCTTGTATATGTGGGAATGTGCTGTTAACATAAAACCACCTCCCCTGGTTCTGTCTATTGAGGAAGGTTCCCACAGAGCTGCAGAGACAGCCACCAGCAAGCACAGAAAGCAAAACTTTCTCTACACCAAGCGACCAGGAAAAATGAACAACAAAACCAGCAACCGTCAGCCACAGCCACGTGTTCCCTTTCAGCCCCAGCACGACCCCAGGCCTGGAGCTAAAACAGATGAAGGAAGTGTTCCCAGAGACCCTTCTTTTCTCTTTCCTTATATCTGGACAAGCTGAGAACAACCCAGCACAAACTGTGTTTGGGGAGAGGTATTCCCCATACTCACCATTTCCCCAAGTCTGCATATGGCATTTTAAACCCAGTTCCATCACTTAACTGTAAGAAAAGCAAGTGATGTTCCCTTGTTAAGTGCCATTCTATAGCATGAACCCCTGCATTAAATGAGGAAAAAAGAAACAGACCACGTTCAAATCTTACAATAGAACAAAATTCCCCCATAGCCTTCATCTAGTTTCTGTGATGCTTGTGGCCACTAGATGGCAATCAATGTATCAGAGAGGTGTGCTAAGACTCAAGGAGAAATGACAGGGCCAGCCTCAAATGCAGTACTGGGGACAGATCCTATCCAGTTGGTAAAAACACCCACCTGAGAGGAGAAATTTCCAGCGGGTGTTCAATCAGCAATGGAGGAAGGGGCCCATGAGGGAAGAATCACCCTAATACATTCGGAGGACCTTTGTTTATCTTAACCATTCAAGCCTGAGATATGGAAGGAAGGGCTGGAGGGATGAAGTCACCACCAACACGTCTCTCACATTATTTCTGGAGCAGACTCAGAAACCCTCTTATCTCACCCCAGGACGCTGTGTCCACCAGCCTAGTCAGCCATGACATGGTAGAGAATGTACATTCTCATCACACATCTGTATGCCTTTCCTGAGACCATTTCCCTAAAACTGTTATTTCCTAAGTGAGGCCACAGCCAGCCAGCACTGACTCTGGAGATTCTGTTTTCCAACCAGAACACTAAGGCTAATGAAATTTTCAGAGTTGATTTTAAAAATGAAATCACATAGAACAAAAAGAAAGGTGGGTCACCTTTTTCAAGATGAGGTTTCCAATTCTATTTACACAGAAACCCCCTTCAAGAATAATACAGGAGCCCCAAACCCACCTTACTATATATCCAAAATATACTACGCATTAAGTTATCGGGTGCTAACTACGTAACATGTACCTAAGTATTTAAAACCATTTCATTCTCCTGACCATCCTAGTGAGTACTTATCATGACTCCCACTTTGCAGGTGGGGAAACAGACTCAGAGAGGCTCAAGAACCTGTCACAGTCACACAGATAATGAGTGGTAGTATAAGAAACCTGGTCCCTCTGACTCCAAAGATCTTAACTACTGTACTATATTGCCTAATTTACTCAAATATTTGTGAATCTGGTATCAACGTACTCAAAGAAATAAAAAGATGGTATGTATACCTTGCATATCCTTGAGAAGAATACAATTTAGAAGGGCCTAATCTGTGCATGTGGATTTACAAATTAAGGTAGAACATGCTAAGGCAATCAGAAAGTAGGAAAAAAATAGCCACAGAAGTGTAAGCAGGATATTATTCCAGCTGAAGCCTGTGGAGGAGGCCTCCCGGAAAAAAAAAAAGAATAGACAGTGGCATCTGAACTGAGTCTCACAAGTTCAGAACTAGCTGGATGTGTAGAAATGGGAGGAGGTTCAGGGCAGGGGAGACGGGCCTGGGGAGGTATTCTAGAAGTAAGAGCAGAAAGCAAAGAGATGTCAAAGCAGAGGACTTATCTAGAACAGCTCGAATTCAAGCTTGATGGACAGGAGGCAAGACTGGGAAGAGAGGTTAGAATCAAACCATGGTAGGACTTGAATGCCAAGCAAAGGGATTTGGACTTCATCCCTAAAGAAATGGGAACCAGATTTTTATACAGGAGAGAAACAAGATCAACTTAAACACTGATTAAGCCTTTCACTAAAGAGCTGGACCAGAACTTAGTTTGTCAAGAGCTTGCTCCCTGTGAGATGATCAAATGACACCTCTCAACCTGGACATTGGTACACAGTCCACTAGTCAAGCAGGAGACAAGGTAAGTATGAGGGATTCAAAGACACTCTGTTCCCTACTGAAAACTCCAAGTTCAAGTCCAATTATGAGTGGTCAGTAGCATCACTATACATACATAATTATATACAAATGTATATAAAGACATTTGTAGGTCCAAAGTGCTATATTACCTTTTCCTCATAACAACACTGAGAGTTGAAGTGAAAGCACCTGATGAAGAAGATAAAGACTAACATAATAAGTGTATGTCACATAGCAGGTGCTTAATAAACATTTGCCAATCAATGGCCATCATGTTAAGTGCTTTAGACAGCATTAGATCTATGATAAAAACCCAAGCCCTGAAGAGCCCAGCTCCAAACCTGAGTCACTCAGCCCCAACACAAAGCAGAAGAGGGGCACAGAGAACTGAGGCACTGCGTTCAGAACATCTACGTTCGCAGGATGCCCCACGACCTTGTAAGACAGCAGGTCAGTGCAGGAAAAACTCCCTTAAGGAAAGCAGTGGTGACTTGCCTAGTTAAAACAAAGAAGCCCATTTTGAGAGGGTCTAGTCAAGTGAAACAGCAAAAAGAAAGGGTATTTCCAGGCTGGTTAAGTCCACACACACGGAGCAGGTCAAGGGCAATTCAGGAGTATGACGTGAATGAACTCTGCAAACCTGGTTTTAAACCCTGGACCTGCCAATTACTAGCTGTAGACTCTGGGCAAATTATTCAACCACTCCAAGCATTTCTGTAACTATGAGGATAATGTACCTCGCAAGGTTGTAGTGAGAATTAAAAATGGGAGGAAACCCTGGGATGGAAGAGCAGAGCACAGGGTGGCCCTCAGGTGCAGATTTTCTTTCCTTCCCACAAGCACAGGCAGAGTGGGAGTTTATCTACAGATGGAAGAGAAGAGAATCACAAAAGGGGAGTCTTAATTAGCATAAAAATAAGAAATTTTTACCTCTGATTCACCAAACTACTCAACCCCATTCTAGTGGACTACTAAAAACACATTTGGGTCCTTAAGGGTTTTCCTCAGATGCTTAAAAACCCCTAATTCATCTACACATTTAAAACTTCCTTTCACTTTTTGCAGAGAAAAGGAAAGACAAAAATCCTGGACTAAATAACTATTTTTCAGCTAAACTACAACTCAAAGCAGTAGGGGTTTCCTCTTGAGAAGTTTATTAAACTCGAGTGGTGCCTTTTAAATGCCCAGGGAAAGGGTGGTATCAAGTCCTTTTTGGCAATGTCCTGGGGAAGGAGGCCAGCCCCATGTGAAACATAAAGTAATGAGCATGCTGAGGTGACATCCGAGATAAATGGAATTTACAGGGTTCGGGGGCCTGAAGTGCCCAGCTTCCTGAGGGGGTGATATTTGTGCTTTGCCCCCAAAATAGGCACGTTTTAGGGGGCACATCAAGAGGAGACCGTACAAGTCAGACTGAAGTGTCTGCAGGGAGAGTGGGTCAGGAGGGCTGGGTAGGTGGGAAGGGGCCAAGCGGAGCTGTGCTGGAGCACAGGCTGAGCACGGTGAGCGTTCCCTCAGTCAGCACCACACAGCATCACTATCACGCCCAACACCAAGCGGAGGAGCAGTGGGGGGAGGGAGAGTTAACCATGGCTGGGGCCTCAACACTTGGCTTTTGTTTCTGGAATGTCCTACCTCCTTAGGGCAGAGCTTCTCAAACTCTAATGTGCACCCCATCACCCAAGGATCTTGTCAAAATACTGACGCTGATTAGTAGGGCTGGAAGCCAGAATGCCTGCATTTCTAACACGTTTCCAGGTGATGTCAATGCTGCTGCTCCAGGCACCCACACTCCCCGAGGCAAGCGTTAGGATTCCCACCCAAGCCCCTGAGAGCCAAGGTCATGGTGTCTTTATCCGTCCAGCACAGTGCCTGGAGCACAGAGGCCCTCAGCATCTACTGGAGGAATGGATTCCTTGAGAGGACTTCTGTTGCAGAAGGAACAGAAGAGAATGCAGAATAAGAACCAGAAATGGGCTATGTCCTTGCTGGTCCACCAACTATGGATGTGAACCCTGGGAAAGTTATTTAACCCTTTCCTAACAAGTTCTTAACCAATTTCACAAAGTCCAGCCTTGGAGAATTCATTTGAAAACCAAGAGGCTGAACCACTTGATCTTTAAGGTCCCTTCTAGCTCTAAAATTCCACCCAAATTATCTTCTCTGTGCTTTTTTCCCCCCAATGGTTGGGGTATACACTGGATACTCCTACAGGAGGCACACCTCTGTCATTCTCAGAGAGCAATTTCCAAAAATCTAATTGAGAGAACACAGACTCTGTTAGTCTCAGCATATAACCATAGCAACTAATACCCCCCAAATAAAATGATGTCTTCTCAATGATGTGCTGGCTCAATTAGATTAAGAGGGTGACGTGTACCACCTCAGAATTTATGGTGGTAAACTCAGAGCGAAAGCCAGACCTTCTTGGAAGAGGTTTATAAGTAAAAGAAAGCCTTGCCAATAAAATGAAGAAGGGACAGGGAGCCAGAAACACTGCGTGGGTGCAGAACTGGGGCAGGGCGGACCTGCCTGTCCCAGGTCCATAAAGACAGAGCCCCTGTACCAGACAGAAACCCAGAACCTGCTTCAATAGGTTCAGACCTGGGTGCCACCACTTCTTCCAGTGAGTATTCAAGCAGCTGCCATTTCTCCCTCTTCCTGAGCCTTTCTCCATACATATAATGAAAGGAAAGCAAATACTGCTACTTTGGAAAAGACTTCAGGGAGATTTACCAAAATAACTGTAAAGCTTTTAAAAGAAAAAAGAAGAATCACAAAACAGTAAATTAGGGTTGATAATGGATTTCTAAGCCACATTAATGTCTCGACAGGTCACTCCAGGTGCAGACCTTTCTGTTCCAAGGTCTTCACAACTGTGAATTGTGAAAGAAGAGTTTGGAGTTGGAACTGTGAAAGAAAAACTCAGCATCTATAAGGCCATCTTTCCACACCCTCAGGCATGCTTCCTCCCACCTCACAATCCTATTTGCTCTAAACAGGTTTGGACAAAACAAGAACCTCACTTGAAAAGTAGAAAAAGGGAAGCCAAGGCCTGTCACTTTCCTGTAACCCCTGAATCTTTTCTAGCAAAGGGCAGAAAGGAAAACAACAACAACAAACCAACCAGAAACCCCAGCTCCAAGAATCAGGGATTAATCTGCACTCCATCGTTATTAACTCAGAAAGCCATTGACAGCAGAACCTGGAGATAGTACACAAAATCAGATCCACCTCCAGCAGATGTTCTCATCACAGCTAAGCTGAATTTGAGGTGTCACGCAAGACAAGGCATGGGGAGTAAACAGAGGCCTTCCACCAAGCAAATCAAATAAACCTAGAATCGTGGCTTCGGGAACGAACACACAGGGCTCAGGATCCCACCTCAGCCACCAACAAGGTCCCTGTACTCATTTCCACCTACATGAAATGGAGAAAAAAGGACACCTGCCTCCAGGGATTTCTGTGAGAAAAGAGATGATATTTGGAAGTGCTTAGCGCAGGGCCTGGCAGCAAGAAAGCACTCAATAAATGATGGGTATTAATAATATACAGTTGTACCCAATAACATAATAAACTGTCATGCTAATTTATTTCTGTGTAAAGATGAGAGGACAGCCAAGCCACTCCAAGCCACTCAGCCTCCTCCCGCCCACTTTAACGCCCCTCCTCCCTGCTGACCTCCCTCCATTATTAGGATCTAAATGGAATCCACCTAGTCCCGGGGCCTGCTCAGACACCCTCCCCACTCACAGCACAGGAAGCAAGGCAGCTGCTCCTCAGCACCAGTTAGTCAATTAAAAAAGGAAAGTCTGCTGTCTACTCCTGTATTAAATGAGCATTTTCTGAAGATGAAGAAAGTGCCTAGCAACTCTAAGTAGAGCCACACCTCATACATTCTCAGAAATTCGTTTCACTTTATTTTTTTTAATATGTTTTAATTGAGTTGAGAGATGAAGGGAGAGGGAGAAAGAGAAACATTGATCGGCTGCCTCCTGCACGCCCACATCGGGGATCGAGCCTGCAACCCGGGCATGTGCTCTGACCAGGAATCAAACCAGTGACCTCTTGGTGCACAGGCTTACACTCAACCAACCGAGCCACACCAGCCAGGCCGTTTCACTTTCTTTTATCCCGTGTAATGAGCCAGTTCCCTGCTGCACCTCAAGGGAGGCTGTGCTACTGGGACTAAGCAGGGGGTCCAGGTGGGCAACATTCTTCCTCCCCAGGTTCCCAGCATAAGGCCTCCTTACCCAACACGGTCTCCTCCCCAATTCTGGCCACCTATCAAATAAGAAATCATGTTTCAACTAATTCTTGGAGCACCCCCTCACTCCATACCATTACAGAATTTGAGGGGCTGAAGATTGGTGTTTCTCCCAATACGGTTGAGCACCACCTGTGACAGACTCTCCCAGGGAGCCCACCTCAGCCACCTGAAATAGATGAATGCATGCTGACATCTGAGAACTGCTATCACCTAGACCCTCAGAACATCCAGTACCAAGTACCAACAATAGAGCCTCTCCAGGGGACAAAGGGGGAGCTCCAAGGAACAAGCCGGAACTTCTCATTCCTGCCAGGGTTACAAATGTTCCTGAAGCAGGCAATTAATGCTCGCAGTGGAAGAAATCTAGGTGACAGTACAGGTGGGAGGAGGGAACACCACAGTTCAATTTAAAACTCACAAATTCAGAACCCTGAGTCTTTTTTCCAAAATGCTCTAAATCACGTCTTGCCTTCCGAAGACCACACAATCAGCTGGAAGGCAGCTCTGTTTAGGGCCTGGTTTGTAGACTCCGCTCACGGGACCTAGAGCTGATGAACGGCGCTGGCACTGACTGCCTAGAAACCATCGCAGCTCCTTCAGCACCCGGGGAGCCATGCGCTCGTGAACCACGGGCCTGGGCGAGGGCTGCCGATACAAGCTCTGCCCAGTTATTCTTCTCTGAGCCTGCAAACAGCAAACCTGCCACAGACACAAACGAATCTAGGACAGGCCCCCAGGGCTGCTGAGACAGAGAGTACTGAGGGACAGGCAGGAAGCTTCCTGGGCATACAACCTGTGCAGTCACACAGGGACCCACACTCAGGAGAGCCTGCTTGGTTTAATGCTGTTCTGTCACTATCTTGAAATTCTTTACAGCTCTGTCTCTGAACTTGTGTTTTGTAAGTGAAGCCCGGTGGGAGAGTGGAGCATGCATGTGAGTAGAGGAGACTACAACACGGGTGTATGTGTGCCCACCAGGATATTAATAGCTCATATGCAAAAGGTGTTTGCAATGTCCTGTGAGTACAGGACTCTGGAGGAGCCACAATGTGTAGGAGTTAAGCAAGACTAAAGTGAGTACAATGTAAGCATGTTATGTCTACAGATGGGGGAACACTGATGACCCTGAGGTCACGCTTTCAATTTGAATCAGAACTGGCCAAATGCAAAACAGAAAGAAGGCAACTTTGTTTTAAGAAACATGAAGGGCCGAGGAACCCTGACATAGCCTTTCCTACTCATGTTATTTCTCTGGATAAGCCAACACCTTAGGTTGACCATGAAGACACAGAACAGGTCAAAATCAAGCAATCCCTCTTCCGTTCAGTCCTTCCTCACTCGTCGGGAAGCTGAGGACGGAATGCTGGCAGAATGTGTGCAAATCAAGTGAGGTAAAAACAGTTAAGCTAGTCTGTGCAGTGCTTCCACGGTTCTGGCAAGAACAAAACTAATATGCACATGAGCTGTGTGATATGAACTGTGTAATTTCAGTGATTCTGCATACAAGTCAGTTGATCTTATACTTACATTTAAAACTGGCATTGCCCAACATAAAGATGAACAGTAAAAATCACACTGATACTTTAAATTTTTAATTTTTCTTTATTTAGAACAACATTAAATAGCAAATGAAAAGCACCACAGTTAAGAGAGAGACGATGAAAGAAAAGAAAAAGCTTTCCACCTTAATACCTTTAACAGCACTTATTTCTGCTTTATGAACAAGGGTCCCCACAGGTTAAGTAGCTGGCCTGGGCACAGGGACACTTGAGGCTGCTTGTCTACCCCCAGTAACTTTTTCCTTTGCTCCAACCAGTGTCTTGAGAACAAACTCCTTCCTGCCACACTACTGAGGCCAGGCCGGCCCCATCTCTGGCCTGGACTCCTAGCTGGCCTCCCCAGGTCCTCCCAGCTCCCCTCCAGACCATTTGTCACTCAACTACCCAGGATGAACTTCTCAAAAAGCAGATATGACCCCCCCTTTCACATCCTCCCCAATTATAACTCTCCCCTTTCATCTCAAAATAACAAGTCTGACCAAGGTGTACAAAACCTGCCTCATCTGCACACCGCGCTGGCCTCGCCCACCCTCAGAGCTCCAGCCCCATTGGCCAACTCAGTGCTGGATTGTGCTGGGACCCTTCCAGCCACAAAGCCTGGCATATGGTGTCCCTCTGCCCGCAGTGTTCCCTCAACCCTCTCCACCTAGTTACCGCCCTGCCCTTCACACTCTGCCTAGAGTGTCACTCCTTCAGGGAAGTGGCTCTTCTCATCCCCCACCCACTCCCAATGGTAAGCTCCCACTGCTCCCTAGAATTTCCCTTCCCACCCCGTTACACGCTCGGTCATTTCTTTTAATTTGGTAACTGTTTACTGTGTACCAGCTCACTGACATCATAAACGCCAGGCAGGCAGTAGCCGTCTCTGTTGTGTTCATAAAAGGACAATCATTGCAGTTCTAGCATCTAGTAGGCCCCCAATAATGTTTTTAAATAAGTAAATGAATACACAAATAGGATAGTGACTCTTTTAAGCGTTCAGTCAGGAGAGCGACAACTCTGCAATCCCCGTTTTACATGAAGGGAAAGATAGGTCACAGAAATGAAAACAAAACAGTCATCCCCTTATTCACCCCATCACACACAAAACAATGGGAACCCCATTTCCTAGGCTCAGCTTTGAGGTCATAAAGCTCACATTCCCCACTCACTCTCTTCCTCATTCAACTGTATGCCTATAATGTTTTCAAGGTACCACTAATCCTGTTTTATCAGTTTGCCTACAGGCAAATAATAGGAGAATTTGCATTTGTGTGCCTAGAAAGCATATCTAGGTCAGAGTTTGAAATATATAATCCGGTGACAAACTGTGTCAAATAGCATGTAAATGCAGAAACCATCCTGTCTAATACATTAGGTATCACTTGAGGAAACACACAATTGCACATGCATGCGTGCACAACCACACGCACAAACACACACGAGCACATCCACATGCTAAAACATACCCTTTGGGGAAGGTTTCTTGATTTGGTTTTTGAAGTTCACCTATATCAGATCACCCCAGACTTACTGAATCAGAAATTCTGAAAATCAGATTTGGGCATCACACTTTCAGATTGGAAAGCAAATCTGGAAATCACAGTAAGTTCAAGCACCACTGCTACAGGAAGACACTGCTGAGTCTGTACACACCAGAGAACTGGAAGAAGCTACTAACACTGGACCTGAGGAAGCAGAGAAACAAGAAAGAAAAGGAAAGCGATGTCCTGTAGGCCCGGAAAGTCCCTGGCAACACACCGCCAAGAAAGCAGCAGGAAACTATTCCCAGAGAAGAGAGGACCATGGAAAAACCCGAGGCCATTGTTGGCTAGGGTCATTAATTATTCTGGCCAGCTTACTCTTATGAACACTTCCTCCTGTCTCAAGGTGCTCCGAGGACTGTCAGTAGGAAACTCTGACATCTCCCCTGGTTGCAGGAAGGACGGGGTGAACGTGAGCCTGGGAACTGCACGAGCAGGGCCACCTCTTGCAGTCCCACAGCCTCCTTAGGCATCTGAGAAGAATCCTGTACCCAGGAACCCTCACCAAGACTCAAATCCCAACTACCACTCGCCCACCTTTCCCACGATCAAGTCTCCCTGCCTCCTGCCAACCCAGAAACCTTGAGGAATGAGAAGACCCGCAGGAAGCCTCCCAGCACTGCTCCCCCAACTTCAACATCCCCTCCTGTAGTCAACTGAATAACGTCTCCAAAATTCACACCCACCTGGAACCTCAGAATATGACTCTATTTGGAAACAGGGTCTTTGCAGGTAGAAATAGTTAACACAAGGTCATACTGCATTAGAACTGCCCTAAATACAAGGACTAGCATACTTATAAAAAGAGGAGAGAGCACAGACACACAGGAAGGAAGAGGCAGAGATTAGAGTGATGTAGCTACAAGTCAAGGAACACCAGCAGCTGGAAAGAAGCAAGAAAAGATCCCTCCCCTAGCACCTTCAGAGGGAGCATGACCCTGCCCAAACCCTGATTTCAGATTTCTGGCCTCCAGAACACTGGAAGAATCAAATTTCCGTTGTTTTAAGCCACAAAGTTTGCGGTAATTTGTTAAGGCAGCCACAGCAAGCTAATACAGTTTCTTTTTTAGGAAGTCTAATCCTTTAAATCACATTGCTACCAAAATCTAGGGGTTCTGCAACCACACAAAAAGGAATGCCTGCTCCTCAGATACTGTAGACGTCATGGCCCTGACCTCAATGAGAGCAGATCTCCACACTCGGGCTACCCCAGCTTCCTTCCCAGATCAGCCCCTCACGAGCCAGCTTCTACCACTCTCAACACTACCAGCACCTGGCTCCCTCCAGGGAACCCTTAAAGGCGCAGCTGCACTCACACTGCTGGCCCAGGCTGCTGGCCCACTGCGTGCCCATGCACCTGGATCTCACCCTCTGAGCACTTCCCACACTTGCTCAGTGTGGGCAGCTCCAGGAGGGCAGAGACCATGTCAGTCCTATACTCCATCAGAGCCCGCTGCTCACCACAGGAGGGGCTAAAAAATGTCACTGAGTGTGTGAGCCAAGGACAAACAGTTAAGGGCCTGCACAAACATCCCTGATTCTTCATTACTTGACCCAGGTATGGGAGTCGTGTTAGTAATTCTGTCTTCTGTGCAATTTCTCACAGCTGTGATTATGCTCCTGTCAGAGTGTGTCCCACACTATACAGATCACTCATTTATTCCATTATTCATTCAAAACACTATGCACTGAGCACCTGTGTGCCCGGTATACTAGTCACTGAACAGGTAAGCAAAAGGCAAAAAGGACAGCCTGTGCTTTCATAGCATTAGAAAGGGGGTAGGGGGAGGTGTGAGTCAGTCACTCATAACCTCACATCAAAGCTAAAAAACAGTAAGACAATCTTGCTCATGAGCCTATCTCCTCTGCTAAATTATTTCCCATTCTGGGTTCCTAGGGTGCAGAAACTGCCTGGCACATAACAGGCAATCAATAATGCTAGGTGGCTGGAGGGTGACTAGGGAGGGAGGGAGGGAGGGAGGGAGGGAGGGAGGGAGGGAGGGAGCCTGGTATATACAGGCAGCCAATAATGATGGGCAGATGGATGGATACCGAGAGCAAAGCACCTGAGATGAAACATGCACAAAACACAGTTTAAAAGTGCAAAAGCTGCCACAGCCCTCTTAAGTGGTACCTTTAGAACCACCTCACTTCATCTCAGACCAACCAGCTGACTCCTAGAATTTGAAAGAAGCAATAACTCTAAATAAATCTGGTATCCACCTCTTCTGCAAACATTCAGTAGGAAATTAGCTTCACCAGCACAAATATGCTCTCTTATTTTCCAGCCCTCCCCTTTCCTTCCAGAATGGGGTTCTAAAAGCCTGTTTTGCCTGTTCTTGCCCCATCATGGAGAGTATTTACTGTTCTAAAATGTTGACTCTTGCCAAAATGCATGCCATACAATACTACCTGGCTGTGTCATTTTTAATTACTGTTTTTGTGATGATTCCTTTAGCGCCTAAGAAGCTTTTCTCTGAGGGAATCAGGGCTGGCTCTGAAAACTTCATTGTCATTTATGACTGGCAGGGGGTGGGGGGAATACCACAAGCTGCAGAGAAACAAAGGGATCTGGGGGACCTTCTAACAGCATACCCAGTTAAAGCGCTATTCTATGGCAGCCTGTAGAAGAGAATCAGTTTGCAATAAAAACACAAACTCAGAGAGCTCCAACATAAATGTTTAACCTTCCACAGAAAAGCTGGTCTCAGAATGACAGAGGAGGGCCCCACGCACCTCATCTTTGGGTCTGGCTTGTGCCATGTTAGATTCCCTGCATTTCCAGTGTCTCCTGAGTCTCAAATCAGTAACCAAGTAATTCAGACCCTAGGAGGCCTTTCTTCCTTTTGGACCCTCTTCTGAAGATAAGAATAACTCTGAGTATCTGAGTACAACTCAGTTTTCTTTGCTCCCAATTCAGGTCCAACAATGCCATATATCTATTCAGGCAACAGGTTCATTCATTCACCCCTCAACTCTCCACTGAGCACCTCCTTTGTGTAGGGGACTGTGGGTGTGAGGGAGATGAGGACAGGCACTGAACAAGACTGATATGGTCCTTAGGCTCCCCACCTGCAACCCGGCAAAGACACTCGCCGAAGACAAACGCCCTGTAACCATCTACAGTCTCAGTGGCAAGAACATGGAAATGCAGATGAAGGGTAGAAAGCAATGGTGTGAACAGGAGGAAAGCAGACCCTCCTCTCCTCCCTACCTGATGAGGGAGCCAGCCACATGCAAGGCCAAGGGGAAAGTGACCTATCAGCCACAGAGAAATAAAAGACATTGAGACTGTCATTAAAAACTCCCCTAATATTGTGGTAATGGCTTCATAGGTGTATACAGATGTCAGAATTTATCAAATTGTACGTTTTAACATGTGCAGCTTTTTGTATGCCATTAAGCTGGGGGGTTTTTTTAAAAAAAAGAATTCCCCCAATAATTTGCTACCTACCTGTTCTCATGATCTCCAGACGATGAAGGTTCATTCTATAGCCACAAACTAACAAAAATGACCTAGCTACACCAAACACACCACCCTGCCACAATCCTGTTCTTGGTCTGCTCACAGCTTTATTCATTCACTCAACAAAAATTTATTAAACACCTACAATGGGCCAGGTACTGTCTGCTTGTTTTCTCCAATATACTATGAACAAAAACATGCATAACCCACCTCCCCTGGAGCTCGTAGTTTCCTACAGATGCACACCCAAGTAGAAAAGACGGTGCTGTCTGGATACTAAGAAGGACCTGCAGCACTCTCAGAACACAAAGTGAGGGCTGCTCACGACAGACTATTTATTGAAAGCTTACTATCTGTGTGTCTAGCCCCTAAGTACTTTAAGGATGCAGGTTCCCCCTGCTGTCTGAAAGTAGAGGGTTCCTAATGAACCTTTCGTGAGCCATAATGGGTAAAGCGAAGAAGCAATTACCTTAGTACACATTTTGCTAATGGATGCACAGAATAAATCGAGATGAAGCACAGAGGCTCACAGACACTGGTCAAAGCTACGGCGGCTTGATGCTGGATGCTGCATGCGGTTCCTGGGAAGGAGCTCAGCCGAGCCACTCTCGCTGCTCAGGGTAAGTGCTGCCTCTATAGGAGCGGTTGCAAATACAAACACTGAACACTAGTTCACCTTTGGCCATTTTTCAAATAAGTGAAAATCCTCTTCCGATTTCTTTTGATCAGTGATAACAGGTACTAATGTAGGTCTTCTGTAAAAGCAAAGTGGCATAAAGCAAACTTTCACAAATGGGGGGGACGGGTTACTTTTTAATTCTCCCCAAATCCTCTGAGGTAGGTACTACTGATTAAATCCATTTTACAAACAGGAAAATCACCAGTAAGTGATGAAACCAAGAAATAAACCCTGGAGCCTGACTCTAGACCCCACAATTTTAAATTCTAAGCCACACCACCATACATAAAGGTGCCCATCAACTACCCCAGGAGGCCGCTGTCTGGGGAAGCGATTCCTCCAGTCCAGCTTTGCTGAGCAGATTCTCTAACCCCGCCCCCTTCAGTACTTCCACCACCTCTGGAGCTTGACAAAGGCAAGTTCGAGAAGTAAAGGAGGTCAAAGGTTTCAGAACAGCAAGCCTCTGCAGGACAGACTGACTCAGACATCTATCTCTCTGTGCCAAAGGAAGGGCTCAGTGTCATGGGCCTTCAGTGGGACAACAAAAGACAACAGCTTAATTCCCTGGCTACAGCAGAGTGGCACCCAGTGCTTCTGGCCGCTAAGCTTTTGTTTTATTGCTCTTTTAAGACACAAGTAAGACACAATTTGCTGGGTGAGATCATGGTTGTAATGATGACAGCAAGTCCAGTGTAACACAGAGACGTCCTGTGGATCAAAGAACCATTCCACCACCCCCCGTCCAGGACACTCAACCAGGTCATATAAAAGCAGTCCAACTGCTGGCAGTCCACAGGCAGCACGGAGCCAAAATGTATCAGCATGTGAGAATGCGTGTGAGAAACGGATAAAAATCCCTGTGGCTACAGGCCATCGGCATCTGTATTAACAGCATGAATCCTATATTAGAGACATTTAGGGGAAAAGAAAAGAAATCTGCTTCAAGGCAGCTCCCATAAAGAAACCAAACTCTCTAAATTTCATGAAAGATGTAAGGATGGCTTTAGGAACCAGATCCTGCCCTGGCTGGGATTCTCAGTGGTTAGAGCATCCACCTGCATACCAAAGGGTCTCAGGCTCGATTCCTGGTTAAGGGCACATACCTGGGTTGCAGGTTCGATCCCAGGCCTTGGTTGGGGAGCACATGGGAAGCAACCAATCAATGTGTCTCTCTCACATCGGTTTCTCTCTCTCTCTCTTTCTCTCCCCCCCTCCTTCCCTCCCTCCCTTCCTCCCTCCCCTCTCCACTCTCTCTAAAAATCAATGAAAAAATATCCTCAGGTGAGGATTAATAAAAGTAAATAAATTAAATAGGAAATAATCCAGATCCTGCTACACTGACTTTCTTTCCCAAGAAAGCCTTTTACCTTGGCGGCAGACACATTGATAAAAAGGAGTCTGGCATGTCCCCAGAGGACAATGGGGTCCCCTCAACAATACCCACTAATAATACCTGTGAACAATGATGACTCCCGTCTGAGACCCGCTTCCTCCAAACTACCTCTGGCTACTCAGAGCCCCTCCCCGGTAAATCATCCCCCTAACACTTTACTACTGCTTACCTCACTCACAAGACCCTTTATTTTCTCATGAACAATTCTCTGCACAGCAATACCTATCTCTTCACAGAAAACCTATAGAACCCTCTAGCACAAGTGCTCGTCATTACTTTATCAAGCTCCGGAAGGAGGAGGGGACAGCCATATTCTACTGCTAGAGGAATTTCTTTCTGGCCAAAGTGAACCATCTTTCCAAGGCTGGAGAGGGAGTGTGTGCCTACATAGAATGGACCCTAGAAATATACAGACTCTAGGGACAACCTGCTATGACTCAAATAAGTCTCCTCATCTTTCTGGACCTCAGTCTGATGAAGAACAGGAGAGGGGCTGGGGCTGCTGGAGAGAAGGCTGGGAATCATGCCCACATTGGTGATGACTACAGCCAGAGATTGGATAGTTAGCAAGAAAGAGAGACAGACTCTCTGGCCCAGGTGGTAGAGAGGGCCAGGAACCTCGGAAGACCCACAGGACAAGGCAGGTGAGCCAGGGAGATATGCTCTGAGGGGTGAAGGAAGACTAGAGAGCACAGTGTCAATGAAGGCAAAGGAGGAGCATCTCGGGAAAGAAGACTGTGAGAACAATCGCTGGTTTAATTAGCCGATGGGGCCCCGGACCTTTGAGAAGGCAGGTTCAGAAGAGAGCTACGGGCAGACACAAACTTCAGAGCTTTTGGTAGTAAAGCAACAGAGGCAGTAAATACGGAATATTCTTTCAAACAGTCCAGCTGTGAAAGCGCAGGGCGGTACAGGAGCAAAGGAAGTACAAAGAGAAGTTGTGCTGGGGTTGGCACTTTTCTCCCCTCATTTTAAAGATAATAAAGACTTCAGCATGTTTGCAGACAAAGAAAAACCTGCCACTATAAAGGGAGGAGAATCCAATGATGCACCGGGGGTGAGCGTGCTCTGGTCAAGCGTCCAGAGGCGGGAGGATTTGCAATGCAGAAGGCGAGCATTCAAGTGCCAGCGGGTTAGCCCCGGAGAGGAGGGCAGCTGCTGAACTGGGTCAGGGAGAGCGCCTTTTTCTCTCCAGCCATTCGGCACACGCTATTCAAAACCCACACAGCAGGCAGTATTTGAAAACGAACACACACACCTTCCCAAGAGCCATTTATCTTTCTGAAAGACAAATATGAGTGCTTTGGGAGGAGACAGACAAAAGGAGTGGCTGAATTGCTTCACCTCCCCTGAAGTCTTGTGGTTTTCTTGTGTGTGTGTGTGTTTGGGGGGTCACATGGGAATCTGTCACACCCAAGGATGAGGAAACTAGACAGAGGACAGAGCCCACACCTACTTCACCATGAAAACCTACTTGATATAGCTTTAGCTAAGACAGAAATTATCCTGTTTTTCAAAACAGTTTTTCAAAACTGCAGACCTTCATTCCCACCCCTTTGCCCCCTTTTAAAGTACTGTTTGTGGCTCAGAGAAGATGATAATAAATCCGTTTTTCAGATAAAGCTGGAGTTAGGGATGGAATGGCCATGGAACCAAAAACAGCACAGACAGGACTGTCAGTAAATGATGATCCAGATCATTACCTCCAGTGTAAACCAATTCGGTGCAAAGATAACGAATTGCTCCTGGGATCTCTAATACTCTGATGTGCATCCTCTGACAGTCGTTACTTTGTCAGGACAAAAAAACAAACAGGAGGTAAGGAAGGCTGCCTGGCCCGTAAATCAGAAACCCATTAGCTAATTGTCACACGTCTTGGCTGATTACATACAGTGAGAGAACGGATCCCTATTTTCAGAAGCTTCCAATCTTGTAACCTACTCTAGGAAAATCCAGTGTATGAAAACCACACAAAGAAGCACATATTAGGGCACAGGTGTTCAAAACTAAAGTCACTCTTTGCCTTGCAAAGGACTCGCTGTAGGCAGGGCTCCTTCACATGGTGCTCACCTTGGAGGCATCCATACCATCTGCACCACAGAGATTTGCACCCAAGTTTTCCCTAACACATACGTTAGATGAAGCGAAAGGCTTGAGAACCACCTATGGTGAGAATCTGACCACAGACAATAAGGAAAAATAGGAGGGGAGTAAAAGAGGAAAACATGATTGGGAAAACCACAGGGCCACACACAATATTTACTTCAAAGAAGCTTTTGCTTGGTTCAAGGTTCTATGGTCTCAAATTTAAATGACCCCAGGGAGAGAGATGGCCACCCTGTCCTATAATCTCCTATTACCATCAAAATGCTGACCAATAGCTCAGGGAGTATCTCATTCACAGTCCAGGAAAAACTAAAACTAGTATCTAGAGTGACTTACAGTTTAAGTAAGGCAGCTGACAGGGTTGGCATTTTATAGCAGAAATAAATAATCCCAGGTCTCACTGTGGGCAGAAATCAACTTCTCCAAATGAAGTTCAAAATTCCTTTCTCCCAAATTACTCCCCTTCACCAGCTAAAGCTTTACCACCTCCAGACACTGCCATTTAGTTGGACTGAACAATTACTTATGGAGCCCCTCCCAGGTGGCAGCATTATTCTAGGTCAGAACAAACACAGCCCAGGCCCCACCCTCCTGGGATTTAGCCCTGCTTCTGCTCTGAATCAAAGGGCTCCTGAGCTCACAGGCCACCCAATTCTCATCAATGAGCCTGTGTCCTTGCTGATTCCTCCAGCAACAATGTTGAGCTTCTCCATTTCCACTTGTCCAAAGGAGTTGTCCTTCAAATGCCATCTCCTCCATGAAGTCCTCCCTAATTCCATGCCAGCCTGCCTAAAGCATCTCCTTTTGCCCACACAAAGCAGGTGCCACTTGCCTCTCTTGACCCTCTTCGTGGCACTCTGCCATTTAATGACAGTTAATATGTTACCATCCTGTCCTTTTCTGTATTTACTGTGTGACCTGGACCAGGAGAGCCTCCTCAAGGCTCTGTTTCTATATCTTTAAACAAGGAGATAAGAATACCTAATAATAATACAAGGAAAATAGCCACCTTTTACTGAGGTCTTACTATATGCACCAGAGAAATGCTGTGGGATCTGCAAACACTGTCTCAGCTGACCCTCAGAATCCTTATGAGAAAGACACTGTTATCCCTATTTCACAGATGAGAAAACAGGTCAGAGAGGCTGAGTAATTTGCCCAAGGGCCACAGTCAGCAAGCAACAGAGCTGAGTTACTCACTGTGGTAGTCCTATACCCTGGCCCTCTCTTAATCACTACTCTCTCCTACCTCCCTTTCTTCAGTTTCCTACCTACCTCACAGGGTTGTTCTGAGATTATATGTGAAAAAATCCTTAGCACACTGGCTGGTGCTGGGTCCCATGGAAAACTCCTTTAAGGGACAGCTACTGATGTATGTCTACGGTTTAATCATATTAATCAACAGAGAATAGATGAATGAGTGAACAAATGAATGAAGGAAATAAAAATAAAGGACATTTGCTAAACTGCCAAAATATGATACGAAAGCATCTTACAAGTGGTTACTTAACATCCTATATATAGATCCTCACAAGACAGCAAAAAATATAATCTCTTTTTCTTTCCAATGACTTTCTGGTGCAGTCTTCACTCCGGGTACAAAGGGGTAGAGGTGGAGGAGGTCACAGCAGTGGAGTGAGCAGGAATGACACAGCACATCCCAGAAGCAGCACGCCCAGTCCTGCAGCCCTCACTAAGGCAAAATCCCCACTGCAGGGAAATCCCATTCCAAATCCTCTTTGCCAGAGCGGAGAAGGTCAAAGAGACTAATCCTCAAGAGGACCTGAAATTCTGGCTTGCCTGTGCCATCCCAAAGGACAGCCTCCTGGGAGCAAACAGACGGGCATAAGGTGGCACGCCCCACCCTCCCTCCTGCTCTTTGCTGACTCACCCTCCTCTCATACATGCACCCGGCTCCCACCTGAGCATGGGCACTGCGCCAGCCATGTGACCCTGGGCAGGTCACAGGCCCATCCAAGCCTCATTCATCCCATCGGGAAAATACAGATAACACCGGAGCTACCCTCATAGTACTGGTGGGAGAAGTAGACTGATGATCCGCAGAGCCAGTGCCTGGCATGCAAGGAGCACTCAGTGTGTGTCAGCTAAAAATGTGGGCGGACAATGGGGACAGAGAGGGGCCTAAATGCTGCAGTGCACTGCCCTTGCCTGCCCTTGCCCTCCACGTGCGGCTGCTTGGCCTTGTAAACTCTAGGCAACCAGTGCATGGTTCTATACATGAGTCGCTTGGGTGGTCATTTCAGTGTGCACATACACTATACCTCTTTGACAATAACAACAAATCAAAGTTTGCTTGGGGAGGGGGAGGTGCGAAGGCAGGATGGAGGTGGGAAGACAAAAAAAAGGGAAAATGCAAACAGGGAAATGGAAGTAAAGAAAGGGATGTCCCCTGACCAGCTGCTGAAAAGCCAAGAGCTGTGCTGGTGGCAAGCCCAGACTCGGGGAAAGTGCAACAAGATCCTCCCCGTGAGGACTCAGCGCTAAGTCTATCAAGAAATGAGACCTCATTTGTTTATTTTTTCCTGTTTCTTTTGCCCTTTGAGATGTATCGGCGAAACTTCTGCTTCATGAGATGTCTGAGATTTTACTGCCTAGGTTTTCTTCTAGGATTTTTATGTTTTCGCGACTTACATTTAAATCTTCTATGCGTTTTGAGTTTATTCTTGTGTACGGTGTAAGGTTGGTGGTCTAGTTTCATATTTTTTTTGCATGTACCTGTCCCATTTTCCCAACACCATTTATTGAAAAGACCATCTTTACTCCACTGTATACTCTTGCCTCCTCTGTCAAATATTAATTGACTATGCTCGACTTGCCGTGGCTCAGCAGGTTGAGCATCGATCTATGATCCAGGAGATCAAGGTTTGATTCCTGGTCAGGGCACATGCTTGGGTTGCCGCTCGATCCCCGGTGGGGGCCCTCCAGGAGGCAACCAATCAATGACTCTCTCATCATTGATGTTTCGCTCTCTCTTTCTCTCTCCTTTCCTCTCTCTGAAATCAATAAAGACATATTTAAATATATACATATATATTAATTGACCATAATGAACAAAATAAACTGATGAACAAAAATAGGTCCAGAGCCATGGGTGCACGGAACAGACTGGCAGATCTCAGACGGGAAGGGGGGGGGGGGGGGGACAGAAAGAGATTAATCAAAGAACTTATATGCATATATACACAGCCCATGGACACAGACAACAGTGTGGTCAAGGCCTGGGGTGGGGCGGGGCTGGGTGGAGGGAGGCAAAGGCGGGGGCGGGGGGGCAGACACACACAGCTATAATACTGTCAACAATGAAAAAAAACGAAATGAGACCCAAGGATCAGTCCTGTCCCTCAAGCCATCACAGCAAGTAACCAGTCAGAAGACCAGGCCACCAGCATGCAACATCCACTAGGGCTGACACTCAGTTTCAGCTGAATATAATAAACAGTAGACACAAAAGTCTCTTCCTTTTCTAAAAATACACATCTGCATTTCTGCCACTGAAAAGGCCATCTAGAGCATATAACAAAGCCGGCATTCACGGATGTCTGGCCACCAGGAGGAAAAGTACTTCCTTTATCAACAGCAGAGGGTGTGAAGTTACCCTTCACCTGGAGGCTGGCTGACTGCGTACCAGCGTGGCACAGAAGAGCTCCATGACTGAGACAGACTCGACCTCACCCACACCTCTGCCACTACCTACTCGTACTTAACTTCTCTCAGCCTCAGTTTCCTCATCTGTAAAGTGGGAGTGATAATAATACCCGCCTAGTAGGATTCTTGAAAGGATCAGAAATGATAACTTAAAGCACCAAGGATAGTTCCTGGCACAGAGCAGGCGATCAATACACAGCTTTGATTTTCCTGGGATCCCAGAATCTCTGCTGCTCCCTCCCTGTCCGTCCCCCTCTCATCCCTGAAATAACCCAGCCAAAGAAGACAAACACTGATTTTCCCTGCTCCCCTGGCAGCTTCCGAGAGCTGCAGCTCCCGAAAGACATTCCTGGTGCATGTTTTGGACAGCAACACCAGGGCCATGAAATCAGGAGGCTGCTAGTTCACGAATGGAGCAGAGGAAGGAAAGGAAACATCAGCCCTTCGGTCCTCATGGAGGACTCCTCTGCCACCCAGGCCCCAGCCATGGGTCAACAGGGGCCAGCGGGAAGATAACAAAGGGCCCTGCGGAAAGGAAACTACAGTGGTCTAAAAGAGCCTCCTTCTGGAGCTTTAGAAGTTTCTGAACCCTCTGAAATTGAATATGATTTTGAGTGAACATGCATTTTCTTAGGAGAGAGTTCAGACCATTTATCAGATTTTAGACAAAGGCTGTGACACTTGCCTTAAAAAAAAAAAAAAAAAAAAAGAGCTTTAAAACCATCAACTCGTTTGGGGGAAGGAAGAACGTGTGGGAGAGAAACAATAACATAAAACAATCTCTAATTTTTAGCTCACTTGTAACGATACTTACCAGGTGGGCTACCATGCGTTATCTCACTTAGTCCTCACAATAGCGGAAGGAGACAATTACCAACCCCAGATAAGAAAGCTGAGACTCGTAAGAGGCTGCCACTTCTTAAGGCCCCTTAGTGGCAAGTGACACAGCCAGGACTCAACCCAGAGACAGTTTGAGGTCAAAGCTCAGGATTCTGATCACTACATTATAGCATCACCGTCCCCAGGCCCAGCCTCAGATCTTCTAAACTAAAAGAAGCTTTAGAAGGTCCTGAACAAATCAAAATAATCTGAAGGGCAACAGGAAAGAGGGGTTAGGAGACACAGACCGCTTATAACCTGATGACACTCTTTCCACTACACTCATCCTGCCCACATCTTCACAGACCAAGAAATTCTGATATTAAATTTAATACTGATAAGAAATTTTAATACTGATAAGAAGTTTTCTAGACATCAGGAAAAAAACAAGAAGTCATAGGAAGTATATATATGAGTACCAAAAGCCTCAATTTCTTTGCTGGAAAAATGGGGATTATAAATTACTACTCCACGTATATCTGACATGTGGTAAGCACTCAATGAACAGTAGGCATAATTGTAATTATTACAATTTGGTGAAACAGCATGTCCTATGGATCAAAGGTGCCATATCTTTATGTCGATGAACCCACATTATTTGCTTCAAAAAGCCTGTCTCCCTGCATCCCTGAACTCCACTCAGATGCCAGTGAGAGAGAGGCCTCAATTTGGCTCCCAGGAGTGATCACACTCTCCCCCCAGCTGCATGCTCTAGGAGCCAGAAGCAGCAGCCAGCAAGACTTGGGAGCAAGCCTGAGTCCCAGAGCCAAATATCCGACATCATCCAAGGTGTCAAGAGGTCTTGGAAACCTCCAGGGTGATTACAGGAGGTAGGGAATATTCATGGCAAGCTTCTCCAGATGCAGAAAGAAACCCAGAAAATAAGTATAAGAAGTTATCAAAGATGGAGAAGACCTATCTCTGACCCAGATATGCCAACAGATGAAAAGGCCAGGATTTGGTGGATCAGGGTTTGGGAGAGTAAGGTTTTGGGGGACCTTTGACTCATAGCCCCTTGGTCTCTACAAGAAGTTCATCTAACTGATGTGATTTCTGAAGGTAATTTTTATCAGTTTGTCCCACTACTCACAGCCAGAATATATCATTTCTAACATGATCTATAACATCTCCACACAAAAAAGCAATCATTAACAAAAATAGCTGTCATTTATTAAACAGTTACACTGTCCACTAAGCCCTTTACCTATACAGTGGTACCTTGCTTTTTGAATGTCTCTGTTGACGATCATTTCGGTTTACGAACGCCATAAACCCAGAAGGAAATGCTTCGGTTTTCAAACTCGCCTTGAAAGTCAAACAGGCCACACGGCTTCCGCCGAGGGCAAGATCTTGAGGCCCAGCTGTCCGCTGTTGATCCCTCAGTTTTCGAACGTTTCAGAACACAAATGGTCTTCCGGAATGGATTACATTCGAAAACCGAGGTACCACTGCATTATCTCATTTAATCCTCAAAATTCCACTTTGAGGAAATTATCATCCCCATTACATACATGGGAAATTGGCCTCACAAAGGTTAAGCAGCGTGTTCAAGGTCATAGGGCTGGTAGGTAACAAAGACATACTTCTAAATTTCATGCTCTTAACTATTATGTTTTCAGATAAAATACTGGTTTTTACCCATGGGGCCTCTAGACATCATTTTCTCCTAGTCCTTCCAGAAGCATAGGAACTAATTTATTCTACTCTATCCTAATACAAAGATTTCTTATGCTGCATACTGAATCCAGGGAAAACTACGCTAACCAAAGAGTCAGCTAAGCTCAGAAGCACACAGGACAGGGGCATAAATCACACAAAGTATGTACGAGGTGTGGCTATTAACAGGTAAGGGAAACAGGGATGTGACCACAAACTTCTGTCTCACAGACTGACATACCCAAACACTGCACCCTCCTTTTTTTTCACAAACAATTTCAAGAAAAGATCCCTTCTTAAAGACAACAAAGAAACAATAGTGGAGTAGGATAAGGAAAGGTGACCACAGAAGAATGCAGGGGAAATATCACTTAAGAAAGCAAACACGTAACACCCTGCAAGTGTTCTCCATTAGATTTCCCAAAGTAAGTCATGACTTTGGAACCAACCCATTAACACAAATCAAAATAATCTAAACCAAATGTTCCCATTTAAAGGTTCTTTCCCCCTTGAAGAGTTGTACAATGTTCTACAAGGGCAAATGCACCAGGCCACCTTGCTCCAAGGATTACCACCTGACCTTAAGGTCTGCATGGCTCTGCCCAAGTGAGCAAAAAGTCTGAACCTCAAAATCCAGATCAGAGATCACAAGAGAGGTAAACACAATGAACGTGGGAAATTTTTCAACAAGCCTTCCATCTGGAAATGAAACTCTGGATTTTTGTTCCTAGAAGTAATCCTTCAACAGGACTCAGACACTACTCTACTCTACTTGCCTCCACCCTTTTCAATTGGCCATCTCCTCTGCTCCAGCCAGAGGGATCTGTCACTTAGCAACTACTCTCCAACAAAAATAGAAAACCAGGATGAAGTCAGGCTTTTAACATCTTTTGCTCCCTAGCACTCATGGGACAAGCTTCAAGCCAAGCCAAGAAATCTACAGTTTCCATCAGACCTGGGCTCAGAGCAGGAGGAGCTCTGCAGAGGTGGCCTCACTCAGAGTCACTGAGTAGTCACCCTGGATCACTCCAGCCAGGGCAAAGGGTTCTTATTAAGTGTCAAGGTTACAAGCACTAAATACATTGCAGGAACCACAGCATCCCCCAGGTCTCATCAAATCTTTCCTAAATTACAGTGTAAGCAAGGTGGTAGTGATGTCCTGGATTTGGCCCAATACATCTTCCAGTCTAGGCAGCTGGCTTAGCACCATAACTGACACCTGTGCTCACCTCCTAAGAGACCTTCCTCGACACCTCACCTAAAGTCATTCCCTCCCTATCACACATGATTTGTTTCTTTCCTGCATATTTTTATGACTTACAGTTCTTCTGTGTGGTTGCTTTCTTTTTTGTCTGCCTCCATGAACGTAGGAAGCCTGATTGCTGTTTTATCCTCAGTCCCAGACACTGACACAAAGAAGGCACCATAATTAATATTTATTGTATGGATGGGATAAGATAGTGGACAAGAGATCACGCAGTGGCCCGTGTAGGTCCTTCAGTGATGAGTGACACATTTTAACATGACTAACTTCCCTAAATAAGCTGTTACAGATCCAGTTTCCATAAATTTATAAAAATCTCTCCTCATGTCTTTTCACACTTTCAGCCCCAGGGAAAATAAATGAATTACATGTGTTTATTATCTACTGTGTGAAAGTAATATTTGTTTTTGTATGTTCCTAAATTTCCCCTACAAAACCTTTCTTTAGAGCAGGAAAGGGAGAAATAAAACTATAGAGTAGATAATGAAAATGTGGCTAATCCCACTATTACTCCTTTTTTTTTTTTTTAATATATCTTTATTGATTTCAGAGAGAGGAAGGAGAGGGAGAGAGAGAGACAGAAACATCAATGATGAGAGAGTCATTGATCGAGCCCACAACCCGGGCATGTGCCCTAACCAGGAATCGAACCCCGATCACCTGGATCCTAGGTCGACACTCAACTGCTGAGCCATGCCCAGCCGGGCCCCACTATTATTCCAGGATTTGTAAACAAGCCAGTGCTCACCTAGCCATTCCTTGACAATTTTGTCTCAGCTCACAAATAGAGTGCATGCACGAGGACCCCAATAAGACAGCTAAGTAAAATTCCTGCAATATCTTTCCTGATGACTCTGTTGGCCAACTAACTAGGCTCAAATAACATCATGGCAACTACTACTTATCCTGGGCTCTCCCCATCTGTCTACCTAGGAACCTTATAACTATATAAAATTCTCATCCATTTACTTATTTGTTTGCTGTCTTTTCTGCGTGAATACGAGTTTCATAAGAGTAGAACTATGTCTGTCTTGGTCACAAGCCCCTTGAACATTTTAGGCCCCAGTAAACAACTGTCAAAAGAACTTACAGTAACTATGTGCTTTATGAGGTTGCCCAGGCTTTTGGACAAAGACTAACAGTCGGTCCCCTCCTGAAAGAAAAGAACAATCTATGGATTCTTCCTCCTTGATGAGGTAAGGCTTTGTCAGACACACCCCATCATATATTCACATGGCCCTGAGTAAACTCAGTTCAGGTTTCAGAAAACTATTTAAATTTAGCCTAACATCTGCATATTCATATATCACACTAAATATGAGGATAAATGGATTCAATAAACTCCCCAGACCCTGAATGAGCCAATTTAGCAAGAGCAGAATAAACATATATATGGCAGGTTGTATTTTCCATAGACGGCCACACAGACACAGCCCAACCCACATTATTTTCACAATGACTAAGACACAGACACTCGTCCATCGAGCAATGGGGTCTATGCTCCCTCCCCTTGAACCTGGTGGACCACAGCAATGACCTCAACCACAAGAACATGGTGGAAGTGAATCTACACAGTTCCAGAGGCTAGGTCATAAGAGGCAACATGGCATCTGCCCGGTGTGCGCGCTCTCTGCACACTCTCCCCAATCCTCTCTCTCCTTTCTCCCAATGGACAATTTACTTTGGAGCCCAGAGCTACCTCGTGGAGGTGAAGCCACCATGCTGGAGTGACCATACAGAGACACAAAATAAAGAAATGACCAGCTGCTCCCACCCCCAGCTGCTCTAGTCCTCCCAGCCCCGATGCCAGACGTGTGAGTGAGCAGAGGATTCAGATGATCCAGCCTCCAGTCCTCAAATCACCCCAACTGATGCCAAGTGGAGCAGGAACGAGCTGTCCCTGATAAGCCCTGTCTACACTACAGACTGATAAGTAAAATAAATGTTGTTTTGAAACCACCGAGTTTTGGGGTAGTTTGCTTTTCAGCCACAGTAGCTGGAACAATGTATAACATCAGTGATAAGAGTCACTCATCTGCAGGTCTCACCGCCATGTCCTATGGTAGGGATGGGGGGAACTTCAGTCCATGTGCAGCTGTGGGGCTCCGTATATAAAACCCCCAAATTTCTGGGTCAAGGAATGTCATAGAGCAAGAAACAGCAAAAATACAAAACTGAACACAGGAAGCTTAAAGCTTTTCCAGTCTTTAAGCTCTTTGGACTTGAAGAAGCTGGGCCTGGCTCTTCGGCCAGCTGTCAGCTTCTCCCTTCGCTGTCCATTACACTTGCACAGAGACTGAAAAGTTAGAACATTTCCCTTTTGAACAAATGCCTTTTATCAGCTTGTTCACTCTCGGGAACGCCTCACTCCAGAATGTTTGTGTTTTGAATAAGTCAGAATAGGGATTATTTACCTGTGTGAGGTCTCTCTTAGGTCTGTCTCAGCAGACTACATCAACCAAACATGGGGGAATATTCTTCTAATGAGAAAAAGCGTCTAAATTTCAGTATTTACTGAAAGAATATTTCACATGCACGTGTCTACTATCTCACATAGGCTTCCACATTAGGCACGTGTGAGTTTAAATACCAGCGCTGCCACTTGCTAGCTGTGTGTCCCTAGGCAAGTTATTTCACTTCTCTGTACATCACTTTATTATCTCTATAAAAGAGACAATAAACACCTTCAAAGGGGTGTTTTGAGAATTATACGAGGTTATTACAGCTAACATTTATAAAGTGCTTACCACATGCCAGGCACTTTTCTAAGTGCCCGAAGGTGGTCAGATCATACCTGGCACACAGAGGGTAGTCCGTAAGCACTGGCTCCCATGAGCATCATTACTACTAACATCATTAGAATAGCATTTGTTCCTGTGACTAAGCCAAAATGCGTTTTGGTCCTGGCTGGTGTTGCTCAGTGGTTAGAGCATCGACCCACACACAGAAGGGTAGCAGATTTGATTTCCGGTCAAGGGCATGCACCTGGGGTTCCAGGTTTGATCCCTGCCCTGGAGGCAACCAATCGATGTGTCTCTCTCACATCGATGTCTCTCTCTCCCTCCCTCCCTTCCTCTCTTCCACTATCTCTGAAAAAGCAATGGAAAAAATATATTCCAGTGAGAATTAAAAAAAAAAAAAGATGCTTTGGGAATAACTCTATGAATATCAACTCTTATTACAGCGTAAGAGCAATGAGACTCAAATTCATAGTCAACTCAATCAAGTCATCTAAAACTCATTAAATGCAAACTCATAAGATGTGTAAAAATTACCTGAGGTATCTGTTAAAATGAAGATCCCTGGCTACACCTCCAGAGATTTTGATATAATAAACTGGGATGGAGTCCAGGAAGCTTATTTCTTTACACCTACACCATCCCCCACAAGTGATTCCAGCAAACCCTGCCCTAGAGATGCTGGTGTAAATATCTGGACCTTATCACTCATGCTGCGACAGAAAGATCATAGGCTAAGAGTCGGAAGTTCTGGGTCCTAGCCTCAGCTTTGCCCCTAGCTAGTTCTATAGCTCTGACACAGTCACTTAACTTCTCTGGGTCTTGGTTTCCTGATCTGTAAAATAAAGGTTTCAGACTAGATAATCCCAAAGGTGCCTCGTTCTCCAAAAAAAATCCTACAAGCCCCTCAGATCACCTTGTTTTGGGCATTTGTAGCAACTGAACTAACAACTATCACTTTTTAAGTCCCTGCTACATGCGAGACACTGTCCAGGATGCTTAATTCATTTAATTATTTCTAGTGCTGCCAACTATCTTAAAGTGTATACAAGATAGAAAACCAACTCAGAAAGGTTCAATAACCTACCTGAGGTGCCCTAGCCAGTAAGTGACAAAGCCTTGATTTCATCTCAGATTTACCTGGCCCAACACCCGTGCCCTGACACCTTCATGCCTTTAGCCATCTCACTACAAAATTCATTTTCCTGGCTTTTCGTTTGTGTTTGATTGAGAGTTAGAGGTAATGAAAGGGCAAGACCAGGGCAAAAGGGGAGAGAGGAGGCACAGACAGACATTGCAACCTAAAACGTAGGTCTTTTGATCACCTCCAACGTGAAGGTCAAGTGACAACCGAGAGGAACAAGGTGCCATGTCAGAAAGATGTCACTGGTATGAGCAACGGCAAGGCGGGTGGTAGAAGAGGAAAGCAGAGACATGACCACGAGGCACTGAGGCTGGTCAGCGGGAGAGGGCGAAAAGCAGAATTTCGCCAAGATCTTTCCTCTGTTTCCTAACTCCTCTCATGAGAACTGAACTTTCCGACAGAGTACCCTCTGCGAGCTTAGAGATAAAACGGGAACAATTCTCATGATGTCTGTTCTTTTGTTTCCTCTTGCCAAGTAACTTAGAGGGAACCTAATCCCAGGCCTTCCTGCCTCCCAAGTTCATTACTGCACCTCAGAAACACCAGGGGAAATGTCGAGGAGGAAGAAAAAGCATGTTAGCCACAGCAAGTTCCAGGTAACAGACTTCACACAGCACTGGTTTGGTTTCCAAATTTGTTCTGTGAGAGATTTAAAGGGTGTCTGGAGGACATGTAGCATGGAGTAAGTCCCACAGGAAAAAGCACAGGATTTGGAATCAGAAATTCCTGAGCTTTGAGCCCAGCACCACATGGGACACTAACTACCTGATCTGGGGCGAGTCCCATAATTGCCCTGCAGTACAATGGGGACAATGATTCTGACATTATAGACCTGTTTAAAGCATAAATAATGTTTGTGAGATGCCTAACATGGCGTCTGACCCAAAGTTTTTCTAACTTGGGGAAGAGGTAACAAAAAATGAGCCATAAAGTCTTGCCTTCAAGATGTGTCAAAATACCCAATAAAAATTAAGTTATGCAGAAGCCTTGAAGTGAGAAAGATCATGGGGGGTTGGGGAGAGTCCTTATAAGTGAAAGAGGGAGGCAGGAAAATGAATCAGAAATACTCACTAACACCAAGGAAAACCAAAGCAAATTATATATGTTTAATAACTAAGAAACTCATTATCATCTGAAGCCCAGAGAAAAGAGAAAAGGTAGCCTAATAAACACACCCAGGTCAGGAAAGGCTTTATAGATTATACTGAATGCCAAAAATGGAAGAAAGGAATTTTCTTTAAAGTTGTGAATGATTTACAGGACTGGGTCATCACAGAGGAAAAGAGCTGTAGGGCTTTAAGGAAGCCAGCTCCTCTCTTCAGGGTGGGAAGAATAAACCCTAGATTCAGTGAGAAGCCAAAACCCCAGGGAGATCATTAACTGAGTGAGGCAGCAACTTGGCACAAATAGTTCAGAGGCCCTGTGACTTCACCGCTGCGGTGGGTGCCTGGCTCTGGAATTCAACAACAGAGGAGGGCAGAGTCTGTGGAGCAGGGTCAGATATCCTGCCTTTGCTCTCTAATAATCCAGACATCACATCGACGGGAAGATGACTCCATTCCTGAGTGAAGCAAGAATGGCTACCAAGGCTCTGGCCTCAGGCAGCATGGGTTTAAACCTGGCTCTGTCATTTACTAGCTCTGTGAATTATTTAACTCACTGTGCCTGGTCTCCTAATCTGCAAAATGGATACAATAACTGAACTAATCTTTTAGGATTTTGTGAGGATTGTATGAGTTAATACAACTACAGAGCCTTGATCACAAGTGCTCAATTAAATGCACATTATTGTTACCTGCCTCATAGTGTTGTTGGCGATCCATTATTGAGTGTTCCTTATGTACCATGTGCTAGCCATAGGTTGCCTGATTTAGTCCCCCAAAGCCCTATGAATCAATGAATGTAAAGCTCACAGCCCAATGGCCTCAATGGACATAGAAAATGCTCAATGAGAGCCCACTCCTTGCTATTATCATTACCAAAGCAAATCCAAGCACCTGGGAAAGAAATAATTCAAAGAAAATCACCATTAGGCATCTATTTAGTATTATGTAAACTGGGTATTTTTGAAGAGTTAGAGTCTCGTCTTAGATCAAACAGCCTTGACAGTACCTCGAGTATTTCATGTTAATGCTGATTCCAGGACCCAGGAGTTGAATGAATAAGGCCTCTTGAATACTCTCTTACTCTGGGAGTCCATGGCCAGAAGAGAGAAGGGGTCTCTATACCATAAATCTTACCTCTGATGATTCAAGATACAATGTGCTTTGAAGAACAACCAGTTAAACTCCAGAAGTGTTCATGCTGGTAAAAGGCCTTAGCTTTATATCGCTTCATGAGATAAGCAAGGACCACTTCAAACAACAAAATTGTTAAAAAGAAAAAGATTTGGTAAAGATCAAATGTTGGTTCCAAAAAAAAGGAGGTCAATCCCTAAAAGCACTTCTATTTCTGACCCAATCCTCTTATATCAAATGAAGATAAACATGAACCCCCACCTGCCCTGGGTCACTGTGCTCTGACAACGAACAGTGTTCACACTGTTGGCTCGGGTGAAACAAAGCCTCAATATTGTAAATAAAGTTCTGTATTAACGATAATCTTGGTCTACGCTGTAGTAACAGCACTCTCTGGGTGCTATTGTTGGATGGTCACAAATCTTTCATGTGAGCTCCTTTGCAATGTGACTGTGCCATTCATCCCATCCAGAGGTGGAGTATATTTCTCCCTTAAATCTAGACTGGCCTTGTGACCTGCTTTGACCAGCAGAATGTGGCCAAATTGATACTGTGTGAATTCCAAAACCTAGGCCAGAAGAGGGCCTGAGGCTTCCACCTTTGCCCTTTGGAAGCGCTATCTTACACCTGCCACTCCAATAAAGAAACCCAGGAAGAAAGACCTCAGGGGGAGAGGCCCTGGATCCCAGCCTGAGTGAGCTGCAGGAGTGAACCCACAAGAGGCCAAAGGGAGCACCCAGCCAATCTGCTGAGCCACAAGAAATAAACACTAATGTCATCTTCAATCTCAAAGGTTTGTTATACAGCAGTAGATAAAGGATACAGGTAGATTATCTGGGGGTTATTTTATTTTATTTAAAAATGATTTTCCAAAACAATTTAATACTTCTCAAACTCAACAGATAAAATCTAGGTTGCTGAAACTCAGGAAAAGTGGTTACCTTAGGAGAGGAAGATTAGGTAAAGAAGGGAGCTTTATGGGATGCTGATAAGTTTTATTTCTTGGCCTGAATAGTGATTACTTGGATGGGTTGATTTGGTGAAAATTTATCAAGCTGTACACTCTGAGCTCTGTACTTTTCTGGATATATACTGAACTTGCATTTTAAATAGTTTAAAAGCAGCCTCTCTTGGCAAAATCTCTAAGAAACGGGGATATGTGGCTAAAGGAAATAAATTACCATGCTCACAATTTTTTGTCCATTGATCAAAATTTCCTCAGAAAAGCTTAACACACACAAGTCCAGTTTTTTTAAAAATATACTCTTACTGATTTCAGAGAGAGGAAGGGAGAGGAGGAGAGAGAAACATCGATGATGAGAGAGTCATTGATCGGCTGCCTCCTGCATGCCCCCTACTAGGGATCGAGCCCGCAACCCAGGCATGTGCCTTGACCGAGAATACAACCACCGTAACCTCCTGGTTCCTGGGTCAATGCTTAACCACTGAGCCACACCAGCTGGGCACAATTCTGGTTTTAAAAACTGAACATCACTTGTTACCTAGGAGCATGTTTCTTACTTGCCAGAAGATGACCTATTTATGAGTCTAAACATGGCCCTGGAATTCCAGAAAACTTTGTAATGCCGAGGTCGAGATATTTTCAAGAGCTGGTTTAAAATTTTCATGGGATTTTAGAAAGTGTCAACCACTTGCAAAATAAAAGGTCTTCAGCACTTCCAGGGCACAGTTATGTCTCCCTTGGTAGATCACACAAACTCCACAAGGCCACAGCTCACCCTCCTCTCAGTGTCCCCTGGCCCCAGCACCCTAATACGAAAGCCCAGCAGAGCGTCACTTGTTCACACAGAAAAGATTCCAAAAAATGTCTTTGGTTGGTAGGAAGACCCCAAAGCCCTCAACAATGTTTATGTCCTTTGACTAATTCCTCTTCAAGGAGACCAAGATTTATGCATGGAATTAGTCATCAAGTCCTTTAAAATAGCAAAAAAATTAAGACTGGAAATACTCCAAATGTTTAAAGTTAGGAGGTCAGATAAGGAAACTGTATTATATCCATAAAGTAGAAATCATACAGACATCTAAAATGACATAAAAATTACATTTAAAAATAGACATTCTCTCTTTATGGTGGGATTATGAGTGTCTTTCTTCCTATGTCTTCTTTACAATTTCCTATACTTTTCAAATTTCCTACAAAGTGCAGGTATTTTTCACTTTTTGTTTTTATAAAAATCAAAAGGGGGGGAAAAAGGTAAAAAACAGAAAAAAATGTGTTGAACTGAAGATGATTAACATCATAATCTTTCAGTATCTGTTTATGATTTTATCCATTACTTACATTCTTTGCCTGGAATCATCACTTCAGCTACATATCCATACATTAAACATGTTACCAGGCTCAACTCCCATTAACTCACAATAATCTCTTTCTTTCCCTCTAGGCTCTGAGCTCTTCATTACCTAAGTAAACCAAACGTTCAACACAGTGCTTTCTCTTAATGGATGCTCAATATAGTTTGAATAAAAGTTGTTGGATGTAGGTTAAGGACAAGAGGATTTACCTAAACTGCATGGCAGCAGGGGCCATATTTCCCTATATGCCCCATGCACAGCACACAAAAGATCTAAAATAAGTATTTGTTATTTATGTTAGTGAGCTCAGGCTGCCATAACAAAATATCAGAGACTGTGTAGCTTAAACGACAGATATTTATTTCTCACAGTACTATAGACTGGAAGTCTGAGATCAGGGAACGAGCATGGTTGGGTCCTGGGAAGGACTCTCTTCCTGTCTTGCAGGCGGCCACCTTCTTGCTGTGTGCTCACAAGCAAGAAGTGCATTAGACATGTCCTCTTCTTTGTGCATATGCAAAGGGAGAGCTCTCTGGAGTTTCTTCTTATAAGGACACTAATCCTATCTCATCCCATCCTTATGATCTCATTTAACCTAAATTACTTCCATATAGGCCCCAATCAAATATAGCTGCATTGGGAAATTAAGTTTCAACATATAAACTGGGAGGAGGGGAGAGGACACAATGTAGTCCAAATTATTATTAAATAAAAACTGACATTTCACCTCACCAGTGGACCACTGAGGTGACCCCAAAATAGATTATTACCTATGACCATCAGAACAATGGCCTGAAAAACTTCATCCCTTGTGGCAACTAATGGGGTACACCAAAGGGCAGGTGTAAGCTTCTGGTATGTCTTCCTAATTCACTGCATAAGAGGGAGACGAGGAAGAATTTGTGCATGGATGTGATATGTCCAAACCTATACTTTAGGATGATTAATCAGGAAGCAGTATGTCTGGATCCAGATGTACAAACACAGGAGGTGAGAACTACTGTTAGAAGCCATTGCAAGAGTCGGCTGGGTGCTGCGGGTGCTGACAGTAGTGGGCAAAAGAGTAGGCACAAAAGGTACCACCAGAGTCAAATCAGGAAAAATTGTTTTCAAATGGATAATGAGAGACACAGAGAGGAAAACACAGCAAAGATAATGTTCAGGAAAAGAGAGGAGAGCTGCGCCATCCAAAGGCCCCAGGGTGAGAGAAGGTGGATGTGTTCTGCAGAAGGCAGTGGAGAGAGATGCATGAGAGGTATGTTGAACCCCAGCTGCCAGGAGAGATCCAGGCCGAGATGCTAGTCAGGCAGTTGGAAACGGATGCATGGACCTCAGGACAGAAGTCAGGCCAGGGGTGGATACCTGAACAGCGAATGCAGAAGTAAATAAGATGGCTAAGGAAACAGCAGAGAAACTCAGAGACTATCTTCTTTGGACAACAGAAAGAGGCCAAAAAACAACAGGAGAGGAAAGAGGAAAGGCCAGAGAGGTAGGAGGAGAACCAAGGGTAACACGGTGCCAGGAGAGCCAGAAAAGCAGTGTTTCCGGGTCAGCCGGAGTATTCAGTAGCAGCAGGAGCTCAGAGACATCAACTGGCTGAGGCGGAGTGTTTGGATCTGGTTCCAATGGGATCAGAGGTTCCCATGAGAAAGTAGTTTCAACAAGGCGGGGAGAGCCAAGCAGGGAACCACAGAAAGCCAGAAAGAGAGAGAAGTTACAGGCAGGGTACCTACGTGTGGGCCAGGCAGCATGACAGGAATGTCGTGTGGACTAACATCTTTAATTCTCACAAACACCACCTCCCTTCAAGGTAGGCGCTATTCTAATTTGTATTCAGAACAATTTGTGTACAACTTCATAATGAAAGGAGCATCCACAAGGTCACATTTGCCTGTCTGAAAAAACAAACCTCTCATACATATTTTGATGTAGCTATGGAAATTTGAGAACAGGCATGTAGGTGGAAACAGATATCAAGGAAAATGACCCGAACTGAGAAGGGTGGTCTGGCTGGGTGACTAATCATATGGTCAAATGTTTGTGATGGCAAATGGATTAGACTCCCAGTGGCTTGGGGGGGGGGGGGGGGTGTGGGGGTGTGCGTGCGTGCGTGCGTGCGTGTGTGTGTGTGTGTGTGTGTGTCTCTGGATCCCACAGAAACTGCTTGGGAGAAAAATACAAACCATGCTGGTCCAGTCAATTAGCCCCATTATTAGCAACATTTTTTAAGGCTAATTTTTTTTATCCACCTGAACAGTTATATTAATTAAAAAGCCTGAGTTGGGGTTTTAGAAATCCTTCACCTCCCCTTTCTAACCTCTACCATAATTCATTATCACCATAAAATAATTTTTCACCATTGCCATAGTCACTCTTACTGGCACTAATTAAAAGACACATAAATCATCTTGCTTTTCTCAGCCAGATACTTAAACCATACTTGATAGTAATGAGCTGTTTTATTAGAATTGTTCAAAAAATATGCAAGCACTTCTGGGCTTGCAGGAAACCCTAATAATAGCAGCTTCTTTGGATTAACAAACCCATAAATCTGTGGATGCTGTTTGACATTTATTGAACATGAATAACATCCCCACATGCTGTGACCCTGAAGGTTGGCCAGCATCCTAAGGAAATGACTTAACTCACAGATAGGCTTTAAAGGTTAGCCCTGTACCAATATATCCTAATACCAACTGCCCCTTTCTACTATGCTCATTGGGCCGAAAACATTCATCATGTATCCCTCTCCAAGGAAACAATGGTATAAAGCCCTAAGCTTGAATGTCGCCTCTGCCACTTCCTACCTGGGAACAGATACTGGGAACAGTGGCTCATGCTCTGAATCACTTTCATCCTCTGTGCAATGAGAATAAAACCATATGAGAGCCATGAACTGCAAACACTAGGCCAATATGGTAGACAGCAAGGGGCAGTAGAGAGAACCAGGCACACCTGGGCCCCCCCTCTGGCGTCACCATTACCTACTAGGCTGGGTGATACTGGGTAAGTTCATCATTCATTTCCTTTAGGTTTTATATTCCTCCTAATTATCACATCTGATTTTAGCCATATAGCCTTGAAGCTCTGCTTTTTCAATCGGGTGTGGCAAGTAGCCAAAGACACAGATTCCAATTACATCGTATCGCACCTCACTCCCACAATGGTGATCCGAAGCGCCCTCTCCTCTGCAGATCTGCAGGTTTTTGAAGTTAATAAGGATGGAACTTGGGACAACCATACAGAACCATCCTTTCTTGCTGATCTGGGTGGAGAAGGAGGCAGAATCACTCTTACTATGATCTACTGGGGGGAAAAATGCCACTGGAAGCTGAAGTTCACTCCTACTGACAAAGGTTTCAAAGAAACTTGATGTGATCCATACACAGGGTGACCATATCCAAACTTGAGCAGTTTTGAGAAACCGTGCATCATTAATAATCCTACTGAGACAGCAGGTGTGACCCAGGCAGGACTACAGCCTTTTCTCCCTCCTACCAAGTTTCTACCAAGGAAATCTAGAGGACAGAAAGGTTAGAGTAACCTCAAAGCCTCCTCCCCTCCTTGTCATGACCAGCCTTTCCCTGACTCAACAAAAGCACACGTCTAACCAGTACTTACTACCCAATATAATCAGTTTGTCCTTCTCTTGAACACACTGGCCAACTTCCAATAACACCCCAATAGTAGGGATCATGAGCACAGAAGCATGTAGGTAGGTAAAGCAGAAATGCAGTCATACTAGCTGGTCTGGGCTGAGGCCGAGGAAGGCTGGTGGAGAAATGAGAGGCGCCTGTGGTCTGTCACAGTCACCTAGCACACCAGTCCGAGTCTTGGTGGGAGAGGCAAAGACCAGATCTGGGCAACTGCACACAAGAGCCAGGTGGCAGCTCTCCCTGAGAGTGCCAGGGTATTGCCAACCCACAGAAACACAGGGATAATCTCCCCCATGACAAGTCCTTGTGAAATCAGACTATCCCCAGTCTCATAGCAACTGTCAATCACCAGTTGCCAGCACATGAAGGCAAAACCTTTCTTCATAAGCTATCCCATACTTTAGTTACAACTAATAATCAGGAAAAAGAAAGCAAACTCATGTCAAGACAGAAGCCTTTGGGAAAAAGGATTTTATATGTATGTATGCGTATATGTATATACGTATGTATGTCTATGTGTCTGTGTGTGTTGATTTCCTTCTCAATGACTTTCCTTTTTATTTTCATTTTCCCAACCATTTTTAAACTGGCCAGGAAGGACCCTAGTTTACAGCCTATTTGTGGACTTAAAAAAAACAAAGAGAGTAAAATATCTTAACTCACCGTCACTAATTTTATGGTGCATATGCTACAACGCCACCAAGAAAAGGATAGAGACTGTGATTACAGAAGAAAAATTAAATGGGTAAAAGTGGAATAGTACATAATACAGGAATAATTCTTCCACTAAAATACATTCAAAATTGTTTCCTTAAGAAAAGGTGGGGATGTCAAAGAGGACAACACTTTCCATGTTTAACAGGTGCTTATCTGCTGAACATCTCCAGCATTCCTCGCAGCCTGCCAGGTGCTCCCAGGGAGTTCCATGCCGAGGACCCTATAAGGAGACAACTCTTACCCATGAAGGAACATTACCAGGCAAAAAGCATATATTCCCCCAGAACATGGTTTGTATAACTGTTCCCAGAATAAATCATCTACTAATCCTATTTCAGTCCTTGGTAGACTGAGAAAAGCCAAGGGAACAAAGACCAGGAAGGGTGATCTTGAAATTAATTATGGTACTGGAAGGAGGCTATAGTATAAATTACAACATTTAAGAAATAAAAGCAGTATCAACACTTCTTGGATGCCAAGGGAATCGGAAGCTGGTAACAGCTGACATTTATTGAGAATTTACATATGCCAGGCACTATTTGAAGCAATTAGATATGCATTAAGCTAATCCCCCAAACAATTCTGAAGTAGGTCCTATTACCGCCATCATTTTGGAGGTAAAAAACCTGAAGGAGGTTGTAGACTTGGGTTACTTAGAAAGTAAGTGGCAGAGCCAGAAATGGACTTCCCACGTTAACTCAGGAGCCCATGCTATTGACCTCCTTCTATCATTGGTCACCCAGCTGGTGAATGGGAGGGGCTGAACCCCAGGTCTTCCTGGCCCTAAAGCCCATGCTCTTAACTCATACTCTAACAGTTAACTGAACACTATCACTAGTCATGCCGCCCAATCTCCACCACAAGCTCTACTGCCATTAATACTAAAGGGTGTCATTTATAGAGGGTTTACTGTGCCAGGATAAGGAAACTTTGGATTAGAGATGTTGACTGAGGTACCAAATTAACATGTGGTGGAGCCAGGATTTGAGTCAGGTCCACTGCACTCCAGAGCCTGAGGTCTCAATCCCTCCAGCAGAGTCCAGGGTTTAGCAAGGCCACAACCACAGGACATAGGACCATACTGTACCAACCACAGACATCAACTCCAGGGATGGCTGTAACAAAACCACTGACTCTTATTCTCTGCGTTTTACCCAGCAATTTCCTGCTTCTTACATCACAAAAAAATAGAATTAAAAATGCAGAAGCTCAGCAGATTAGGGGAAAAAACAACCCAAAGGAAGTAAAAAGCAGTTAGTCACAATCTCAGTGACAGCAGGTGAGGTGACAACTGCCACACAGAGGGGAAGAAAATGAAAAACTGAAAAATGCATACTCAAAATTATACAGTACATCAATGAAGAACATAATGACAGGCTGAGTCATCAAGAAAAAAACGGCTTATGTTTTTCAAAGCAGGGAAATGCCTAACATGTAAGCCAGGTTTTTAATCAAGCATTTAAACGTTTTCAAGTCTTGGCATTTGGAATAGTGAGTGGCTAAGAGGCTTGCTGGAAACAGGCAGAGAGGGCAACGGACTGCCCTGGGCTTCAGTGTTGAGAGCTACAGAACACCCAGCTGTGAGGCCAAGGACCCAGGGAAATCCTCGTGCCTCAGGGGCCTCCGCAAGGGAACAGACTCCCTGTCCCTTCCACCACTAGAATTCAGTAAGAAAGAACATAAGAACATGGTGTGGTGACAAGACATGTGCCTTGGAGCCAGACAATGCTGGGGTGAATCCTGAGTATCCTACCGACAACCTTTGTATGGTGGTCACTGTGATAATCCTGGGGCCTGGCATACAGGGCAAATCTAATAAATGGTTGTTCAATGAATGAATAAACCATGAAACTTTGAATAAATTGCCTCTCTCTCTCGCTCTCGCTCTCTCTTTCTCTCTGTACAATTTCCTGCTCTGCAAAATGGGTATAACAATTCCCACATTATGGAAGTGTGGTGAGAATTAAGTGAGGTAATTACGTAAGGTACCCCATTCAGGGCTGGGATACAAGGTGCCTGTGACAACTGTACAGCTAACCTTCAGTTGTCTCGAAATCAGACCGAGGAAGCATCCCCCATTCCCCTACAATAATGGATAGACGAAGCATAAACTTCTGGGCCTGTCAAATACACAAACTGCAATTTGAGCAAATATCTACCCTTTTCCTCTACCAATAATCCCCAAATTAAACACTGTCTCACTGGTCCTGAATAACCTTGTGAGCTAGAAAGCTGTACTAATTTACAAATGAGCACGTGGAACAAAACCATAAATTTCCCCGGGTTAACTAACAAATCGATAACAAACTCTAGGTCTTCTGACTGCTTCCCCATAATCAGCTCTGCTTGGCCGCTGGAAACTGAATACTCCAGGCATCCTGTACACAATTCTGCAAATTCCAGGCCAGCCAGCTACAGGAGGAATAGCAACATTGTCACAAGCAGGTTTTAAAACTGTGTTCTGAACAGTGATTCCATCAAGGACACCTCCAGCGGATACTTTCTGGCTTAAGAAGTTCTCTCCTGTCTGCTCTGGAATCTGTGCAGGACAGAAAGGCCTTTTTAGAATACTGGCTCCTAATTACTTCTTGCTTTATCCTTCAGTCAGTGTTGCCAATTTAGCTTTTCCGAAAAAAAAGAAAAAAGAAAAAAATGTCCTGAATGTCCCAGAAGGAATTTATCATCCTTCTAAGGAATTAAATAGAAAAATAAGAACCCTCTGAACTCTGGGTGGCCTGTGGGCAGGGGAGAGATTAAATCAAAGGAGCCCACGCTGCTTGGGAGATGATGCCCAGGCGACTCCGGGAAGAGGCTGTTGACCTAGGCTGCCTCCTAGGCTGGGCAATGGGGAGGAACCAGCTTTCAGGGTCCTCCCTCTAAAGTCTCCATATCCTCATCCCCATATCCACCTCCAGCAGGAGGGGCACTGCAAGACCCTCAAGCCCATCCAGCAATAGATGGAAGAGTTCCACGTGGCCACCTCCTGAGAGAGCTCCCAGCCACCTGTTCCTCCAGAATGACCCCTCCTTGCTCAATAATGACAATGGTAGTAATAGTAGTAGTAGTAGTAGTAGTAATAATAACAATAAAACAGAGTTAGTACTAATACAGAGTATGTTCTGTGTGCTAGGTATTGTTATAAGCACTTTATTTTTTGACTTAATTATGCCAGATCCCTCCCACCCCCAAGTCCTAAACATTTTGCTGAAAGCCTAGTCCCTACTATGGCACTCTTGATGTCCTGTCCTCTTAATGAGGCCTCCTAGGAAATCCTGTTACAGGAGACCCTTGAACAACAAGGTTTGGACTGCACAGATCCACACTTATATACAGATTTTTTTTTCAATAAATACCTGTATTCTTTTCAATTCACAGATGGGAGTTGGCAGATGCAGAGGGCCACCCGTATGCATTGACTTTTGCCATTTTATACAGGGTACGTGAGCATCTGAGGATTTGGGTATCTGCTTGGGTCCTGGAGCCAAAACCCTTGGATACTGAGGGACAACTAAATTTGGGGGAAGTCAAAAGTTATACACAGATTTTTTACTGCACAGGGGTCAGCACCCCTAACCCCACCTTGTTCAAGGGTCAACTCTATAGGCTCTCTCTGTTTTTTACATGCTCTGAAGTCCTGCAGAGACACAGCTGCTGGGGCCACTTTCTGTGGGTGTCTGGACAGTTAAGCATGGTGGCAGCCAGCAGTCTCACCTCCCACTTCTGCTGGCTATGTAATCAGCCTTCTTTTAATCCTGCCGAGCTCCATGCTGCCTGGCACCAGAGGCCAGAGCTGCACATGGGTAATAATTTAACAAATCACCTGTCTGGCTCTCTTGCCAGGACACCCACCCTGGAGCTTATACAGCTGCTGACGCTAGGGCTACAGCCCTGCGGGATGTCAGCGAAACAGCAGGTACCAGGGCCTCCAGGCTCACACACTTTCCAGCTCTGCCCTGCCAAAGAAAGTCAAGATGAGGCGTTTGATAAGGGGCAGTCCTCAGAGACTGTGCATACCTAGCTTCTTGGGGACTTTTAAATAGCTTTATTTTGCCGAATGCAGGACCAAAAAATAGACAGAGCCCTGCTCAAGAAGCAACAACACACACTCGAAGGAACCTGGATCCCAGGACACCCCAGGACACACCTGTAAAGACACATGGAGAGAGGGAAAGCGAACTTTAACAAACGTATACCAAAAACACTTTGAAACCTACATACACAACAAAAAAATGACATGAAACTAATTTTGAAGCTTGTCCCAAAAAGTCTCGGAGTCAAATCCAGCCTAGAACCACAGGAAAATATTAGTTAAATGGTTCACAAACAATTTACAATACTCATTCAACTTTTTTGCTATTTATCTGGAAACCACTGAAAGAAAAGATCTTTTCAGGATTACAAATAAGATGTCCACTTTTAAAAAGTGAAAATTCTGGAATGGCCTGTGTGGTTCAGTGACTGAGCATTGACCAGTGCACATGCCGGTGTTGTGAGCTCGATCCCCAGTAGGGGGCGTGCAGGAGGCAGGTGATGGATGTTGACGCTTCTCTCTCACTGATGTTTCTCTCTCTCTCTCTCTCCCTTCCTCTCTAAAATCAATTAAAAAATATTTTTAAAACAGTAAAAATTCTGCTGTGACAGGCCTTATAAAAAATTTAATCACTTTGGAAGAGGGAAGTAACCTAAGGAGACATGGCAATCGGCAGTTAACCATCAGCAAGCTATATGCTGTCACAAGCAATGACTGCCGTCAAATACCTGTTAACACACACTCTATGACGTTCACAGTAAAGACAGAGGAGCACGGATTTTCAGGATAATCTAAAAAATATGTTTCAAATCAGACACTCAGGCCTATGTTTTAAAAAGGGAAACAGAATTTTTTTTTTTTAATTGATTTTGGAGAGGAAGGGAGAGGGAGAGAGAGAGAGAGAAACATCAATGATGAGAGAGTCATTGATCGGCTGCCTCCTGCACACCCCCCACTGGGGATCGAGCCCAGAACCCGAGCATGTGCCCCGACCAGGAATCGAACCGCAACCTCCTGGCTCATGGGTCGACGCTCAACCACTGAGCCACACCAGCAGAGCAGAATTTTTTTTTTTTAATCACAATACTTGCTAATCACCAATGTTTTGAGATTGGTTTGCCACTAACATTAGAAAACAACAGGGTGACGATTTATTCCAAAATCAAAGAGTGGTGTCTAAGGTCACAGAGTCCCTACAACCAGGCTTTAGGATGGACAATGAGAGAACCAGGGTCTCACTGCACCTGTGGCTTTCCCTCCGCAGGAAGGGAGAGGAGAAACACCTGGAAGGGGAGCAATGCACTAAGTGCCGACTTCCACCACCCACTAGGGCGGCCTCCATTCCATATCTGTATCTGCTTATCATTTTAAAGGAGACAGACAGAAGCCATGGCCCCATATACTCCACCTGTTAGTCAGTGCCCTCACCAGCACAGATTAAATGCTCCTGTGTTCAGCACAAGCTTCAAAGGCAGATGACCTGGGGTGCATTCCCTGCTCCACCCTCATCAGCTAAATGGTGCTGACAATGTTACTTTATAAGTTTCCTTAGCTGTGAAACGGGAATAGTGATACCCCCGTCTCATAGGGTTGTTGAGAGAATTAAATGACAGAATGTATTTATTTATTTAATTTGCCTTTATTGTTGAGAGTATTACAGCTGCCTCATAGAGAGCATTCAATCAATGATAGCTGCTATTATCAACATCATCAGCATTTCAATAAATGGGGGGGGGGTTAGCTGTGAACCACAACAGTAAAGCTGGTTACCCCACCAGTCAGTCATTCAACAAATATTTACTAACTGCTCGCCCATGTGTCAGCACCTTGCTAGAGGTTAGACATACAACAATGAACACCGTGAGGCTCAAACTTTGACAACTCCAGTCTGCTGGGGAGACGGTCACATAGCCAATATAGTGTCAAGGTTCCTGATAAGGACCCAAAAAAAGGAGGGGGAAATAAAACAGTCCAAATGCCTTACCATAATTAAGGATGACTTTTAATTGTGACATGGGTCAAACACATCTATATCAGGTAACATGTGATATGTGTTCCCAACAAAGGAATTATATACTAAGATTCAACCCTGCACTGTTTTTGCCAACACACCCAAAGAGTTAATGTTCAACAGTGGGCCGAAGTTCAGCACTGACCAGAGTTGCTGCCAGATCAATATACACCGAGATGAAGACAGCCTTTAGAGATGGACAGATTCCAGTGCGGACACCACCAGGAACCTCTCACAGAACATCCGGCTGGCTGCATTTATGAACTATGAGTATGAGTCATGAGGCAAACTAACACTCAGGGCAAATATAAGACTAACCTGACCTATTGATGACAATGCAACAGTAAAATGAAGAGTGAACCAACTCTGGGAAAAGAGTAAGAAAGGGAAGAAAATGGGCCAGCAAAAACCTCTCCAAGATAACCAAAACAAGCTGAGAAGTCAGTGCAATCCTTTCCTTAAAGCCCATGACAATACTCTTAGAAGAAAGTCTTTGTGAGGCATGGAGTTGGTTATCAGATTAATCATTGATTTCTTTTTATTTCCTTCAAAGGGTTGGGTCATATGCCACTTTATGGCCAACCTAAAAGCTCATGTGAATTAACAAATGTAGATCACAAATTCCTTTATCTAGATTTAACTCAACTTATAATCAGCTGAGCACCCAATAAGCAAAGGGCAAAGATGAGAAATATTACACTTTAGAGGCACCCTATTTTCTAAAGAAGGTTATAAGAAAATGTGACTTTTCATAAAAATTCCTCCTAGCACAGAGTTGGCATTAGAAACTGGTTTACCAGATACAGAGGGTTGCCCAGTGCTTCTCAAATTTTAATGTTCATACAAATCACTTGGGTATCTTGTTAAAATGCTGATTCCAATTCTGTAGGTAATCCGGTTGGGCCCAGGATTTTTCATGTCTAACAAATTTCCAGACAATGCTGATGCTGCTGGTCCAGGAACCATACTTGGAGAAGGACCTGGACCCACCAGCCATAGTCCAGCAATGAGCATCTCCCTTGCAGTGAGGCATCTGTTTGGGGTTATAGATGGCTCAGAGAATACAGTGGAAGCCCAGGACTCCACTACCCAGAAAAATACATGGGTGCGCTTGCAGGCATGGGCATATATGCACAAAAATTCAAAGTTTACTATAGGCCATTGAAGGAGCCTCCCCACCTCTGTGAGGGAGTCCATGGATCCTAAGAACAGAACCTCTGCTTTAGTGGCCTGCCAGTTACTGTTGCCAACACCAAACTAGTTGTGGGTGAAACGGGGGGCTGCATCCCCTTGACTACTCTGACCCATGGGTGAGCAATTCATTCTCTCTTCCTTTGGTCCAACGTAACATAGTTAAAACAAGGGATAATAAATGGAAAGTTAAAAGACTATCAGGAAGCTCTGTAATCTGGCTCCACGCTCCACCTCAAGGTGTCCTCCTTCTTGGCATCTTGTCTGTCCTAAGTAGAGCAGCAGCTGCCTAAATCTCACCGCCATGTGCCATTGCCTTCCCAGATCATGATTTCTAGTCTAGACCCAGGCGCAGAAGGCTAACCCTCTCTCCCAGCTCTCCTACTTAGTTACTCTTGAAGTCTAGGTTTTCTCACCTACAGTTAAGAATAAATGCCACTGCCTGGCCAGCATAGCTGAGCAGTTGAGCATTGGCCTATGATCCAGGAGATCGAGGTTTGGTTCCTGGTAGGGGTTGTATGCCTGGCTTGCAGGCTCCATCCCCAGTAGGGGGCATGCAGGAGGCAGCTGATCAATGACTCTCTCATCATTGATGTTTCTCTCTCTCTCTCCCTCTCCCTTCCTCTCTCTGAAATCAATAAAGATATATTTTTTAAAAATTAAAGAAGGTGTTTAAAAAAAAGGAATAAACTTCACTTCGCAGTGTTCTGGGGAAAAATAAGAAAGTGCACACAAGATGTGTCTGGCGCACCGTGATGGCTTCAGGCCTTTATGAACATGAAAAGATCAATATCCATTCAACAGATATAAATTTATCCAGCAACCTTTTGTCCATAGACTTCAAAAACTCTTGACAAAAAAAGTTCTGCCAGTTTATAGAACAGTCCTAAGGACTTTGGGATAGGTCAACGCCTCTGTAAGCAGTGTCAAGGCAAGGCCCACCTGCGTTAGTCACCTAAATGCTTGTGAAAAGCCACATTTGCCAGTTGGAATGGGTGCCATTGCAACTGACACACCAAAATTTCTGGATAAGGAAACTGCATTTTCAATAAATAACCCTGAGAAAGTTTCGATGTACACTAAATTTTTAAACCAGCTAAGACCTACCCTCCATGGAAAAAAAAATCAAAGTAAATACACTCAAAATTTTGCCTACAATATTAAGGGATTCACAGACCTCCTGAGGACTTCCTGGGCTCTCAGGTAAAAACCCCTAGTCCATCACTCACTGTTTCCTAACTTCACTCAATCACATACCACATTCACTTTTTTCCCCCCAAATCCATACTGTTTAAATTTTTTTACATAAACTAATTTTTACTGACATGTAATAGTGAAATTGTGGATTTGATCCACAGTTATAAGTTTTCCAAATTAAATATATAATTATCAATACAAAAAATGTTATTGTGTCACCTAAAACCCTATCTCATGTCACCTGTACATAAGAACTACTCCTCTATGGGGAACACTGATTTATATAATCCAGAGATGTGGGACCACAACAGGATTTTATGAGGCACTCATGGACTGTGATGTGGGGGCTGCCTATCCTGGCAAACCCAGGTGACCTAATGGCCTCAGTCTGCATGCACCTGGCAGAGCTGGCTATGGGAGAAAGAAAGAGGGTGTTTCCTCCAACTAGAAGGCCAGGAGATATGACACGTATGGAGGTGACTGACCTGTCCCTATGCCCTTTTGGTAACCGGCCAGCTCCCATCAATGCCCACCCCACCCCAGCCCTGCTTCCTCACTACATGGACCAGCAGTGGGCAACCTGCTTCTCTCTAGGTAACTGGTAATTAGCGCACAGAGGAGCTTGTTCACTGATGCTGGACTGCTGTTCATTCAAACTGAGGAGTTTTCAGAACTGGGTTGGGGTGGCCTCTTCCTCATGTGTGCACGCTGAGGCCAAAAGCTGGTCTGTGGAGGCAAGTTAGAGGACACTCAGCAGCCCCAGGCAGAAACTGCACACAACCTGGTTCCTGACTTCCCAATGCCTGGTTCCAGGCCAGCTATACTTCCTGCTGCCTTCAGGGTCCACAGGACATCCCGGCATCCCAGCAATCAACTTCTCCTCTTGGCTCCAGCTGGTTTGAACAGGCAACTGCACCTCACAACCAAATCACCACTAACCAGGGACTCCCTGTGCTGCACAGCCCTGACCCAGATGACCAGGTGGAGCGGAAGAAAGGCCAGGAGCCAGGAGCCAGGAGCCAGGAGTCAGGGTGGGCACCCTTCCAGACACACCGAGAGAGGGTGGGGCTGGAACCTTCTCACAGGGACAGGGAAGGGGCTTCTAACTGAGGGTCAGTCCTCCACGTCACTTAGGGTGAGAGGTGCCACGAGGAGGAGCTGACACAAGGTTAGTTACAAGGAGCTCTTCCTTCCTGCTGATGGTGGGGAAAGAATGAGAAGGACAACAAACACAGCTCACAGTGACTGAGTGTGTTAGCATATGAGCCAGGCTCTTTAGTGATGATCTCATTTATTCTTCCTGAGAGCCCAATGAAGGTGGAAACCGAGACTCGGGAAAACTGATTGCCAAGGTAATTCAGCTAATACAGGAGACCCAAGCCCCAGAGTCTGAGCTCTTACCCAGCATGCTATGTTGCTTTAAAATGATATTAAAGGACAGTGCAGAGACTCCAAGCAGAGCTAGTATCTCAGTGACAGCAGAAGGCCACCAGAATCCTCCCTCCAGCAGCCCTGCCTCCTGTGCCAGTCCCTGACCACAGCCAGCAATACCACACCTATGGGCACAGCACTAAGAAAATAAGAGTGTGCAAAGGCAAGGAGCTGAGAGAAGGTGTGCCGCCTTGCTGGAGCGTGGCTTGGCTGGACTGGCTTTGGCCCAGATCACAGACAGAGGGTTAAAGTAGAGTGGTTTTATTTTAAAACAGTAATTGGTATGTGGCATTGTCTTTTGTGGTCCCACATGGGATGGCAGGGAAGATATACTCCCAGGCCAGGCAGATCTAAAGAAATCTGCCAAGAGCCATTTATCAGAATTATTAACAAACCCTGGGAAGAGAAATCTCATTCCCAGGCTTGGGACAGGGTGATGTGCTAAGGGAGAGAAAGCAGAACCTTAATTACAACCCCAGAGCCCATTCTGATGCCCCTATTATTCATATCTCATTCCTAAAACCTGAAGCCCAGAGCAGACAATTAACCTGTCAACATTCACAAATCAACTACAACTAAAACTCCGATTCCCCAAACTCCAAGTAGATCCAAGTCTGGTGAGGAATTTTAAACAAGGCACCTAACTTTTCCATGTTCATGTGGCTGATTTTCCCTTTAAAACGATGCTGATGGATCCACTTTCCACCGTCTTTGCAGGAGGGGTGAACAGTGTAATTCAATAACTCTGGATGACTGTTTTGGGAGAAGCACTGAGCCAAGCACTGAAGCTGTGCAGACCTATCCACACCACCACCCAAGAAGTGGGCACTTACTAGATGGCTGCCCGGGGTGGGGGATGCAGTCTATGGTCAGGGAATGAGAGTAACAAAGATGGCTGGCTAAAACGGCAGCCAGCCCAAGACCCAATCCCACCCACAGGGCACCGAAGGTCCTCCTAGCCTTCATGGCTACAGCAGGAAAACCCATCTTAAGAACCAAGGCTTCCAAGGCACCATCCTCTCAGATCCCTTCCCATGAATGACTGTTCACTTGGCCCCCTGCTTCTGACTCTTACCCTCAGAGGGAGACAGTCCCCCAAGTTCTACCCAAACCTCCTGCTATAAACTGAGTATTTGTGTGTCCCCAAAATTCACCTATTGAAACCCTACTCCCCAATATATTGACATTAGGAGGTGGGGCTTTTGGGAGGGAATTAGGATCAGATGAGGCCATGAAGGTGGGGCCCCATGATGGGATTAGTGCCCTTATAAGCCAGGAGAGAGCTTGCTCTGCTCTCTGCCACAGAAAGATACAGTGACAAGTCTGCTACCCAGAAGAAGGTTCTCACCAAAACTGACGGTGTTGGCACCCTTATCTCAGACTTCCAGCCTCCACAACTGTGAGTAATAAATGTCTATTGCTTATAAGCCACCCAGTCTGTGGCCCTTTGTTATAGTAGCCTGGAAAGAAGACACCCCTTCTCTCTCCCTTAGCTTGAACAATAACTCTCTTCCTTGCCAGCTCCACTCCTGCTTTTCCAGCCCCTGCCGAGCTTCGTCACCTGAATGCTGTGGCACTCCATCTTGGCACCTCCCTCCCACTTGTTTCTCCGCCTGAGTTCCTCGTTTCTGGCACAGGGGCAAGAACTAACATTTTTTGAACTTCCAACACCTGCCAGGCGCCATGCTGGGTGCTTTCCATGTCCTGCACTTATTAGTCTTAGGTGCCCCGGATGCACAGTCCCATCACTGTCTGTCTCCCACCTCTAACCAGTGACTGGGCCCCATCAATGTTCTTTCTCTTCTCATTATTTGACCTCCACTTAGGTCCCCTTCTTCCCACTCTCTGGGCTTCTCCCTACCTGCCTCCTCACCCAAGTCCTCCCTCCAAGCGCACCACCTTAGGTACTGCCACCTTAGAGAACAGAGCTGATCATGTCACCCCTCTGCTCAGGACCTTCTAAGGCACATCCCCTTTTCCTCCACACCAACCCCAGAGCTTCGCTCGGCTCTCATAGACCTTCCAACTCACTGCCCACTGTTTCCCTCCCTTGGCTGCTGGGCTCCAGCCAAACCACCTGACTCCCATCCCTAAAGCCAGCTTGTACTTTCCAAGACTTTGTTTACATGGTTCTCTCCATCTGAGGGGCCTTTTTCTCCATTTCTTCAGGCCTAGCTCCTCTTCCTCCAAGGCCCAGTGCAGACACGGCAGCTCCTACAAGATGCCTTGGCTTATTCCCCCCATGCAATATGCTCGTCCTGTGACCTCTGGCTTCACTGTGCACTCTGACTATGGCACTACTAAATGGTGCTCTCCCCTATGAGACTGAATGCTCCTTCAGAGCAGGGACTGCATAGGCTTATCTCTGCAGCCCCCATGGTACCTAATATAGCTCTCTTACCAAAACAATATCCACTCACTCGTTCACCACATATTTGCTCAGGTGCTACAGGGTGCTCAGTATGTAATGGCGAACAAAAAAAGACATAGTTCCTACCCTCCTGGGCTTCCCATCCAGTGAAGAGACAATCAGATCTCACCCAAATGAGAGTACAGTTAGCAACAGCTCTATGTGCAGAAGGGAAGAATCGAAGTCCTATAGAAGAAGCACAGAGGGACAAGTAAGGCGAGCCAGAGGAGTGAAGCTGAGATGAGTCCGAGGGATAAGTGGTGAGAAAGGGAAGTAGCACAAGTGCTCTGGGTACAGGGAACAGCATATGCAAAGGCCCTGTGGTGGGTGGGAGCAGCAGGCCAGTGTGGCTGGAGAATGCAAAGCAAGAAGGGGAAGGATGCACGAAGGTGACGACAGGGGCATCTCAATAAATGTGTAGAGTAAATATAAATACATGACCCTCACCTGATTAACATACCTTTTATTAGCCAATAAAATGACCTTAGATCTATAGCAGAACACCAAATATAAAAAATACTTTCCCATTTGAAAGAAATTTCCTTCCTAAGTGTGAGTGCCATTCTCAAAAAAAAAAAAAAAAAGATTAAAGTAAGTTCTCCTCGCTAGAAATGAAAAAGTACGTAAGATCGGAACCTTATAAAAATGCAATGCTGTTTTACTCTTAATTAGAAGCTGGACACCAGCCTGGGAAACAGCCTGTCGATCATCCTGCACTCACAATGAGAGCAGAGGCTAACAACTGCTGAGTATTAATTAAGGGTGTTAAATGCATTATCTCATTTGATCCTCACAACAAGAGGCAGGTAAAATATCATTCCCACTTTACAGGTAAGACAGCTGAAGCTGACAGGCTAGTAACTGGCCCAATGTCACACAGGTGATGAACAGCAGAGCCAGGATCTGAACCAGGTCAGTGGGACTCCAAAGCCTATACCCTTAACCACCATACACACTGCCTCACAAACTAGCTATGCTGTCAGCACTTCTGGAAGCATATTTGTTTTTTTACCTCCCCTTGTTGCAAAGCATATTTAAGCTACTAAACACTGACAATGCAAAAAAGATCAAATAATCTCTGAAGAAATGCAATGAAACTTCTGGTGTCAGCTCCCTTCCTGTTCCAGGTCTCCCTCATAACACCCAACTCTTCCTCCAATTTTAATAAAGAAAAGTTTTCCAGTTCATTGCAATACTTAATATCCTGAGAGAACAGGAATTGGAAACTGATGAATCTTCTCAGGCTACATCTCAGCCAAAGTCAACAGACTCCAAACCCCTCTTATAGGCAGTCGCTGTTTACAGAACATGTAACCGGAAGAAGAGGGGGGTTTCAGATTACTGGAAAACTCTAGCCATGGTTTTCCCAACTCTTGACAAAATTCTGAGTCTTGTCTGAAGGACAATATCGCACTTTCCCTGTCAACAAATCCTTCCCCAAACTATCCCTATCTCTCTGTCTCAAATCCTATTTGGAAGTAGCCAGGACATAGGGTGCAAGAAAACTGTGCATCGACTTGTGGCCTGGCTAACTCTCATAGGATCAGCCAACCAGCCTATGTCACCACCGAGATCTCATTAAACTAGTAATAGAGGCCACCACAGAGTCAATGCCCAAGCTGAAGCTGCCTCACCTTCTAGAACTCCTACTACCCTCAAAGACTCGTCTGAGAAACTCAAAGCCTAGGTAATACAAGTGTATTCTGGAACTGTATTCCTGAACCACACTGTTATGGGCTGAACTGTGTCCCCCTAAAATGTATATGTTGAAGTCCTAACCTCCCCGTACCTGATAATGTGACTGTATTTGAAGATAGGGCCTTTAAAGAGGTAATTAAGGTAAAAAGAGGTCATACTGGTGGGCCCTAATCCAATATTACTAGTGTCCTTATACAAGGAGATAGGATCAGACAATGACAGAGGGAAGACCACGTGAAGACACAGGGAGAAGACAGCCATCTATAAGCCAAGGAAAGAGGTATCAGAAGAAACCAACCTGCCAATCTCTTGATCTCAGACGTCTAGGAGCTAAAATTGTAAGAAAACAAATTGGTGCTGTTGAAACCTTCCAGTCTGTGGTACTTTCCTATGGCAGCCCTAGCAAACTGAAATTCACACTGTTCAAGTTGTTCCAAACTCTAAGTAATTGCCCTGCCACTCTCTGCAGGGCACAGGAAGGATGGTGTTCTTTCTGAAGCAGTCAGCCTATAGTATGGCCACTGGGCGCATATGTCACATTTAGACAAGCCACTGAGTGCTAGAGTGAATGAAGACTATTGCCTTTGGGGGACTGCGTGTGCGGGTGGACCAGGACAAAACTTTATGTTTGCGTTGTTAGTTACAGAATTGATCAACAGAATTTTTCTTTTTAGAAATGAATATAATAAAAATTTGGTCAAACCCATCCAAAGACAGGTGCCAGGGCCCAGCACCAATACTTCTGTTCTAGACCAACTAAGCTTTTCCTGTAGCAGTAATAAAGGACTGTGTTGCACAGGTCCTCCGAGCACACCGCAGGGTCAGGATTCTGCCCAAACACCCTCATGCTACAGCAAGAGAGGAGGAGGAACTGGCGGGGGGAGCACGAGAGAGAGGAGCCTTTCTCAGCTAACAAAAGGACAAAAGATCCCTTCTGAGAAACGTCATCCAGGGCATGAGAGCATCAACTCATCACGCAGCCAGGTGTTGAGTAAGCTTACTTCAGGGGTGAACAGGGGTTTTTAGAGTCCTATGATCAGGGAAGGAGGCTCTACGCCACGCACGTTTCCTAGAGGTCATGGGGCCTCTAGAATGACTTACAGGCTTCTAAGAAGTAAGGAGAGAATATTTCAGTTGGGTGCTGCCGAAGCTAAAACAGGAGGAGGGTGAGCTCAAAGCCTGTTACAATGCTGGGTACCTAAGTATCATAATTAAATAGCTAGCATGTATTAAGCAACCGCTGAGCCAGGCACTGTGCTAAGGACTCTTCAGCTACGCCAGCTCACGGAAACCTCACAATAACCATGGGAGGCAGGGCTACTGTTACTCCCATTTAACAGCTTAAAATAAGGCCAGAAGAGTATGAGCTCGGTTGAAGTGCGATTTTTCCCCGCCAGTTCTGTTGGTTAGTATATCCCTAGAGCATAGAGCAGTGGCTGGCTTGTGGTAGGCACGCAATGTTTACTTGTGGAATAAATGAAGAAAGAGGTTACTTGTCAATGTCACAGAAGGAACAGGCCCCGGATTTGAACCCATGCTGTCAGCCTCCAGAGCCCACACTCTCAGATTCTGCTCTTTGATACAGGGTAAAAAAAAGTTTCTAAAGAGATGCGGGGGGACTCCTGGCACGTAGACAGCTTGGTCCATGGCATGTTTCACAGTGTCTGCGCCGTCTGCTCCTCAGCACTGGCAATGTTGCTCTGCACCCAGAGTACAGAATAATCATTCAAGGGACCAGTGCCCACAGATGATCGGGGAAACATGACCTTATTACCTGGGTCACTCCCTGGGGCCTCACACACACCATCTTGTGTTGTACCCAGGAACTCACTTCAGTGTGGGAGAGGGAGATGGAGGAAAGTTACTGGAGATTGATTCATCTGAATCTCCAGGAATCTGTTGGCTAGAGCTGGTACAATCTACAAAAGAACTTCCCAACGTGTGGTAACAAGCACACCACTTTGCGGTGCACAAAAATCATTTTAGGTGGCACACAAATAAACATTAGAGCTGACAGATTGATTTCTATGGTTACTTTGATTTGGGGCAAATTATATTGGTGTTTTATTTATGGTCAAGTTATAAAATACTCTTTTAAAACAAAAAGTGTCCTTTCAAAAAGAACAAGTACACCTACTTAAAGAAAATATTAGGTAAACAACAGAATACATGTTACATCAATGTAGCAGAAAATCAAGATAGAAGCATGTGAGTGACTGAAGTTTGGGAAATATGGTTTCCTGGAACTTTCTAAGGTTTCTGTGTCATATGTTCCCATCCCTGCAACTCACCCATCTGGCCACCCAGATGTGCCATAGCCTAAAAGGAAGAGAATTTACAGAGGATATGCTTTAAATTTTCCATCAAAATCTCTTAATAAATTACTATACCCGAGAGAGACAGATAGATGGACAGAGATTAAGAGAGGCAGAGAAAGAATAAAAGACAGAGCAAACACACAGACACAAAAGACATGTTCATGAAGATATTATGAAGTTAACAGCAGGGCTTGACCTGGGGCTGAAGTGTTGCCCTCTGCCTGGAGAGAGCTGTAACACAGAGCTCCCTTTGATACTATCCTAAATTCCACACTGATTCTTTCGGCTATTATTTTATGGCATGGTAGCTCAGCTCAGCCCTGTCCAAAGAACTGTACTGAGGTCCCCGGGACCTGTTCCAACAACAACACACAATGAGGCTTTCTCTCTCTGATAAAGCCAGGAACCCTCCCTCTGTGATCTGCTCCCCTACTCCTCCCAGACAAAAGTACAGTCCCATTTTGAGAATTCAGCCAGCCAAATGCTGCCTCCTCCTCCTCACCTTCCCCATTGGGGATGATCAAATTTAAGGTAGGCTGCAGGTCTAGGGTGCGCTGAGCTCCAGGACAGAACCTAGGGGTGTGCTCAGCTCCAGGGGAGAAGAAGAACACCTTCAGGGCTACAGAAGAAAAGCTGAAAGGGAAGCGATGGTACCATAACCTGCACCAACCCAACATAAGCTCCATGAGAGCAGGGCCTTGTCTTACTCATCTGTATTCCCAGAGCCAAATGCAAACAATGACTGATGCTCAGAAGGTGCATGGTAAACAGCTACTGAATGAACAGGTGAATGGATGGGTGACTGAGAAAATGGATTAAAGGAGTGAATGAATGGGTGGGTGAATGGATGGATGGATAGATGCATGGACGGATGGCTCCAGCAGGGCTGGGAAGAGGAAGTGAAGAGGGAGTGTAAGATTATTCTATCCCTTTTTGCTTGAGAACTAGCAACTGTATAAATAGGAGACCCCAAAGGACTAATTTTCCCTTTTCACAGCCACACCCTAGCAGGTGGTACATTAACAGTGGGACTTTTCTGACCCCTGAGCTGTCTAGCTCATGGCAGAATGCACCAAACCGAATGCGAGTCTGACCCTCCAGAACATGCTCAGATACCCCAGCCTGTGTCTTGATCTCTGCCATCTGAAACAAGGAAGAGATGAATCATTCGGATGACTTGGGCGGACCAACTAGACCCCTCGTTCTGAGAAGTTCAAAGTCCTTCACATCCTGGCTTCCCTCGTGGGACTCTCATTTAAAGTATATATGTAAATTTTTCTTCTCTTTTCCTCTTTTTCTCTTTGCTTATCTGAATTTTCTAATCACTCTACAGGAACACAGATTACTTGAGCAATAAAGATGTCTAACACAGACTGATACGACTCACAAATAAGACCATTCAAAACAGACACTGAAAGCGCGTATTTATGTTCCATTTTAACATTTCTATACTACAAAATTTAACACTGCCATTCCATGCAATTACATTCAACTAAGACCTCTGAAAAGCAAGCTGTAAATTTCTGATAAAAGTCAAAACTCATGACTTAAAATCAGAACACCCAGCCATACAGGCACTTATAAAAGGGGCAACTAACTGACAGGCAAGGTGCCAGAGAATTAGACAAGTAAAAAACACAAGCTTTATCAGTAATGCACCATATATGGATAAAACATATGTTCTGAGTTCACCCGTGGTAAGAAAAGCCACTCTGCATCTCTCCTCTGGTGGCAGAAACTTCCACAGCAGCTGATAGGGGCCAGGGTATCATCTGTAGCAAGAAAAGAGCTTTTCTTTCTTTGTGGGGCTGGTTGGTCCATCTTGGAGCTCAACTCTAGTCCCAAACAGATGGATCACAGCTCCAAGCAGCTCAACCACCAGCTAAGAGGAGCCTCCATTTCTGCCCAGTCCTCGGACCGCATTGTCAATGGCCAGTCCATTCCACAAAGTAGCAACACGGAAAGCAGCTGGGCTAGCAATCAGGCCTGATTTCTGGATCAAATTCTAGCCAGACCCTGCACAACTCAACCACTTTGTGCCTTGGAAACTCCATTTTACCAGAAGCTAGTAACACCAGCCATATCTCACAGGTTGCTGAAGATAAAAACTAAGGTAAATGTTGAATTGTGTAAGGGAGAGAGGGAAAAAGTTAAGCACCGCTAAGCAATATTTGATACTAGTTATATGAATGGGATTTCACCACCTCTAACTATGGCTGAAGTTTAACAAGCAGAAGAGAGATTCAATTGTTGTTCATTCCGATGTTCTCCTAAAACACAACATTCTTAAACTTAAAAATAAAAGAAATGGACAGAACCTTCCAAGTTCTCATTTTCCACCCCCCTTCCTCACAAGGAAATAGCAGAGCATTTAAAGTATAGCCTGTGAGAACTGGATGAAGATAACAGATAATAAGCCCCCCCCCCGCCCTGTTCCCAAGGCAAGCAAGGGGGAAGCCGCCTGCTTGTGGCCCAGCAGAACCCTCTGTCCCGTTGGTGCTTCCACCCTGTCCTCAGCCCCAGGAGCCGGGGTTGCAACATGGGTGTGAACTTGAACAGTCTGGGCATGTATCAAAAAAAGGGGTGAGGGGGGCAGCCAGGTCAAAGATTTCCCAAGGCTGAATCAATAGAGCTGTCTGTAGACAGAGGGGCAGCAAATAAAGTGTGTTAGACACCGGTGCTATGCCTCAGGGAGTCTTTGCTGAGCACGGCCCAAGGACTCCATCCCCAGTTCCCCTTTCACACACAAGACCTCCGCAAGAAAGCTGGACGGAAGCACTGGGTCTCTGGGAAATGAGATCTGAGGTAGGAACTGCTGAGCTGAAAGGCTGTGATTTTCAAGAGAACAGGATGTGTTTGAATCCAGGCCTGGCCCCTTACTGGCTCTGTATCTCTCATCCAATGGCAAGTTAAGCAAACAAGTTACTAAACATTCTTGACCCTAAGTTGCTTCACACAAACATGAACTAACCCTACCTTTCTAACACAATTGTTGCTAGGGTCAAATGAATCATGCCTGAAAGCACTCAGCAAGTGTTCAGCTCAATGCATTTCACTCCTATGAATTTCACAAATACATCACTATTGTTATTATTAATTGGGAAAAAATGGCCATGTGTACTTCAGAATCATGTTACAGGAAAATTCCACTCCCTAACCCCGAGCTAGAGAGGCAATCTAGAGAAGACTGAGGGAGCTGCCATCACCCTCAGGCCAGGGCTGCTTTTCTGTCCCACGGATCTCACCACAGTATTGCTTCTGCAGAGCCTCCAGCCTCAGCGGGGGGGGGGAGGGCGCTTACCCTGAACAGAATCAACTGTCAGCTTGCCCCAAACCTGCATAAGAACTCTAACGTGTACTTGTTCTGGCTTCCTTACACTACCAAAGTGACTGAAGATGGCATGTGCCCATCAACTGCCTGGACTTACACAGGTGTCTAAGTAATGGGGTTTCATGCGTGGGGTTTCGCTCATCTTTTATTTTGTTCTCACCCAGGCATCATCACTCCAGCTGCCCATATTCCACAATTATATAAGAAAGTCAGAAAGGAGGCAAAACACAAGAGACACCATGGATATCAATAGCATCCTTCCCAAAACCTTTGGAGCAGTAGCTCCCAGATTTGAGAATTTCAGCAACCAACTTGAACTAAATACAGAGACAAAGACACACACACACACACACAGTTCCGGTATTTTATTATGCCTAGCAAGCACAACCATTTAAAAAATGCATATCAATCATCGCTTAATATAAAAAGACAGTCTTGACTATTCCAAAATAGTAAGAAAGATACACTCACAGAATGACACAAACCTCTGCATGACAGAAATTTAGTTTTATGAAAAACTCATTATATTATATTGCCCATATTTTCTCAGCAAAACCTGTGGGACTCTGCATTTAAGAACTGGTGTCCTATGAGGAGGCATCGCCCCTTTCCTGCTAAGGACTATCAGCGCTGGAAGGGTATAAAAAACATATCTCAGTACCTGTATCCAGAAACCGCAACAGAAAGAGGAGTCTTCTGCCCACACTGCTGAACATGAAAAGAGAAGCTGCTTTAGCTTCCATGAACACCAGAATCTGTCTGGCTAACTCCAGATGCCCTTCTTTATTTTCCCAATTAAAAATCTATCCAGCTCACCTTTCTGGGTTCTGGTGCTTTACTCCGGATTACCGCTGCTTTACTGACTAATCCAAATCTCATTCCCACTCTTAAGCCTTTCTGTAAACCCATTTTTTAAGCTCCTCTCTCAAAAATCTGCTCAAGTTAAACATAAATTTACCATATGACCCAGCAATTTCGCTCCTAGTTACCTACCTAAGAGAAATGGAAGCATACATCAACACAAAAACTTGTATAGGAATGTATACATTTCTATGAAATGTCCAGAAAAGGCCAGGAGAATTGACTACAAGTAGACAGGAGTGAAATTTTTCATATTGAAGCATTTAAAAAAACACACACACAAATCCCTTGCTCAAATCTATGTTTAATATGATGCTTGGCAGAATTCAGTGAGTTTTTATTCAATGAGTGAGCTACTGAGTCAGTGGGTGAGTGAAAGAGTGAACAAATGAAAACTACTTCCCCAGAAGCCTCTCTGGCAAGCCTTAACTAGGTCCACATATTTCATTCACTCTAGTCAGTCTCAGCAAGCTATGTGTAATAGTTATAGAATGATACCACAAATTCATTATTACATAACTATGACACACAACATATGTATATGTAAGTATATATACACATAACAGAAAAGTATATATACACTACATATATATACATACAAACAGGGTGGGCAAAAGTTGGGTTACAGTTGTTCATATGGAAAATAATAAATAATAATACAAGAATAAATAAACTCACATACAACTATATACCTACTTTTGCACATATATATTTATTTTTCCTAATTCGTTGGATTAGGGTAAACTATATAAACCTGTCATTTTTGTACGTCAAAAATGGTTGGTAAAATACTGGTAATTTCATGTGATTCTAACTATACATCAATTTTTGATACAGGAGACAGGACAGAACAGAGGCGCTTAAGTCAGACCAACCTTTGTGTGGTTCTGAGCTCCATCCCATATTCTAAGCTTCAGTTGCCTCATGTGGAAAATGGGGATAATCACAGAATCTTGTTCACAGGGCTGCTGTGAGGATCACTATGACAATGCACAGAAAGCACATGCCAGTGTGGAGGCCAAGTCACAAAGGAAATGCTCAGTAAATTACAGCAGTTATTGATACCTGTTGGTCTATCTCTCTATAAACTAAACATTCCTGTTATCAAGGAACAGGATTTTTATTTCTTTTGTATTCATGTGTTCCCTAGACCTGCAGACAAGAGATGCTCACTGCTGGAGTCCTGCAAAGGTAAGGATTCCAAATGGCTCCTGAAGCCTAAGAACACAGCTGCCTACATGCCACCAGAGTCCCTGCCCGTGGACCCCCAAACTCCTCCAAGGTGAACTGCAAATGTGATGCACGGCTCTTATGATTCCATTCCTGACCTCTTCACCACAAGCTCAGCAGCACCATGAAGCAGAGGAAGAGCCATCAGAGAGATTTCCTTCTGCCTTAGTTCAACAAAGATGTTTGGCTGCTATGCAACCAGTGTTTAGTGGATGATAAGGCTACTTGTGAAAGGCTGGGTTTCTACTAGCAGCAACAAAGGAAGGGGACCACAGAGGAGCTGCAAATGACATCACATCCTTATTCAGAATTCCTCACCTCATTTATAGGGATCATAAAGGCACCCAAAGATTCCAAACAGGAGAATCAATGGGATTAAGTTAGAGTCACAGATTTCACAAATAAAAATACAAGACAACCAAAAAGGTTTCAAGATGGAGGTTGCCAGACAGCTGACCAGGAGCAGAGGTGAAGGCCCCTACAAAGAAAAAGAGGTTGCCCAGAGGGGCGTGGCTCAGCGGTTGAGCATCAACCTAGGATCCAGGAGATCACGGTTCAATTACCAGTCAGGGTACATGCCCAGGTTGTGGGCTAGATTCCCAGCATGGGGTGTGCAGGAGGCAGCCAGTCAATGACTCTCTCATCACTGATGTTTCTCTCTCTCCCTCTCCTTTCCTCTCTCTGAAATCAATAAATAAATATATTTTTTAAAAAAAAAAGAGCCTGAGAATCGTCCCCTCCCAGCTTCCCGCAGGCCCAGAGCCCAGCAGAAGTGCTTAGACATTCTTGGTTTGATACTGTTGGCTTTTTTAAATGAGCATGTGAACCATACATACAGATTGTCAACACGGGACAAAGATCTACATCATTCACCAAGGCTGGAAAATTTATGAATCCCACAGGCCAAGCCCAAAAAGAAGCCCAGAAGAGAGAATTAAAGAATGAAAAAGAGCGCATGATGGTACAAGCTGAGGTTCTGAAGATGAAGGATCCCAGACAGGTTATCCGGGGCAAGGGGAAACCGGGTGAAATGGAGTTTAACCCAACGCGACAGCCACAGGTCAGTGAGAAGGTGTTGAAAGACAAGCATAAAAAGCTGCATGGAACCTTCCAACATATGCTATGACTCTGTAGAAAAAGAGAATTCAGATATTTACAAAGAACCGAGAAAGCCAGAAGTAGAATATGAACAGAAGAGGGCTCAGCTTAGCCGATCAAGAATGCTCAGCATGTGGAAGTGGCGAGTATTCCTTTGCCAGGTATGCCACATGCTCCTTCCAACATCCTGATGCAGGACATTCCACGTCCTGGTGCCCAGCCACCCTCCATCCTTCAGAAGGCAGCCTATGGACCTCCAACTCAGCAGTTTCTAGTCTTCCTCTTCTTGGACATGGTGTTTGTTCCACATTTTCTCCTGGCAGAAAACCTCCAGGTCCGCCCCCGGTCTACCTTCTCCTCAAGTCTTGCAAATACATGGCCGTAAAGTGGTCTTTGCCTAGGATCTTCCCCCTCGTCGGCGAGATGAAGACATGCTATACAGTCCTAAACTTGCTCAACGGGGTCACGATGATGCTGTTTCCAGCGCCAGTGAAGACGATAGCTGTCCTGAGGACCTGGATCAAGATAAGCACGATGACAGTACTGATGACAGTGACACTGCCAGATCAGATGGAGAAAGTGAAGGGAATAAATTAGTACACTGTGATGATACTGAAAGAGAGAGCAATGAAGAAAAACAGCAGGTCTGAGTGCATGATTTGCAGATATGCCTGGGGAATCAAGGAAGAAAAAGAACATTAAGGAGCTAACTGCTCTTCAAGCCATGATGCTTTTTCGAAGGTCAGGAAATCCCTGAGGAGGGAGGGATGGGAAGCAGAGGGATTTTCAGGGGACAATGATGAAGGTGATCCTGATGATTCTGAAGCAGAAAAGCAATCACAAAAACAGCATAAAGAGGAATCTCTTTCTGATGGCACATCTGCTTCTTCACAGCAAACAAGCCCCCCCACAATCTGTTCCCACTTCTCAGATACCAGCACCTCCCATGCCAGGACAACCTCCTGCTCCACCTTTACGGCCACCTGGACCACTTCCAGGAGCTCTTCCACTCCTAAGACCACCTGGAATGCCAATACTCCAAGGAAGGACCTTGACTCTAACTTTTAACTCCAGGACTACCACCAGGTAGATCCCCTGCCCCCCCCCCCCAGGCCCACCTCCAGGTCTGCCTCCTGACCCTGCTCCTAGGGAACCCCCACAAAGGTGACCTCCCATGCACCTCCCACCTTTGGTGCCTCCACTCGGACTTGCCCCACCTGGGCTTTTCCCACCAGCTTCCTTGGCAAACCCAGGAATTTTAAATGCTCCACCCAACTTGATTCGGCGACCCAAGGCAGATGACACAAGCACAGCCACCACTGATAAGAAAGCCACGGCAACCATCAGTGCCAAGCCTCAAATCACTAATCCCAAGGCAGGGATTACTAGATTTGTGTCCACCACACTCAAGTTCCATCGGGAGAATCAAGAGGCTACTGCTGCTTCCCAAAGAAACTCAGATGGTTTGGCTGCGCCTCTTGCCGCAGCAGCCCCTAAATCAGGTCCATCTGGTCCCATCTCGGTACAAACTAAGGATGATGGATATGAGGCTTTCAGGGAAGAGATGGAAGGGCTGCTGTGACAACTTCTGAAGCTTGAACATGTTTCTGTTCACATCATCGGTTCATGGAGAAAGAGGCCCTTAGGAAGCTTAGGCAAAAGGGCTACTTGCACTGTCAGGGTATTTCCTAATTTCATTTGAAGGAACATCTTAAAGTTTAGCCTTGTTTGGAATTCACTGCATACGAGGGTACCTTGCTCAGAACAGGCTGGTTACTGAAGCCGTTCTGCTAGCACCCATTCCCTCTCATACCACCATTTTCACCCTCTCCAGTTCTTTGGAAACTTGCAATCAGGCCGATCTTTGTTACTTATTTGTTTGAGTCTCTTGTGTGCTGTGGGCATTGGAGTACAGATTTGGGGAGGGGGGAGTTTATTTCACCCCATCTTGCCTTTTGTGTTTATTTTTAATATTTTCTTACAAATATGTTGTAATATTGTAGTGAAATGAATCACAACGTCATTTCCTAATACAAAGTGAGATGTGTGGGAAGAAAATGTTCAATTCATTGATTAAAATTACTTCCCAATGACCTTAAAAATAAATTAAAAATGAAAATAAAAAAATACAAGACAACCAGTTAAACCTAAAGTAAACAACAAATATTTGGGGACTGACTTATACTTCAAAATTTTCATTGCTTCTCTGAAATTCAAATTTAACTGGGCACCCTTTATTTTATCTGTTTACTGGATTAAATCAATACCACAGATAACTATTTTCTTTCCCTAACACAGGACAATAAATTTTCATTTCAACTCACTATTCTGTAACACAGATAAATACATAGATAGATATAAATATAGATACATCAGAAAGATAAGGTTCCCTGATGTAGTGAGAGTCTGTGTATGAAGCTGGATTAATGGATCTAAGCTGGCCACCATTTGCTGAGGTTGTCCCAAAACTGTGCCAAGAAGCACTTTATACGCACGATCAGCTCACTGAATCTCAAAGTAGCCCTCAGAGGTCGGCTCATATACTATTATCTCTCTCTCACAGGTGAGGAAACCAGGCTTAGAGAGGGTGGAATCAAACTCAAGTTTGGGCCTCCCAATTTGAACCAAAGAGTTAAGTCTAGGGGCCGCTCACCAGAGTCCGAGACTCAGTCTACATCCAAATCTCCAGTGCCATGGCATATGAATTATATCTCAATAAAGCTGTTAAAAAATGCTTTTGAATACTTCTCTATCAATAAAACTGAGAAACTTCAACCCACAAAACCTCTAAAGGCACTTCAGCTGGTGATTATAATTGCTTTTACTCTCTTCCATTATACTGCCCGATCTCAGCAACTTCACCTCTCATGAGCCTTTCCACTAAAATTAAGAGAAAAAAAGCAAAGGTGACCAAACTTTAAACGAGTTACATCTTGGTAACTGGCTACAGCTCTCTTAAAGGATGCTTTAGAAATAAGACTAAAATCAAAACGAAATGTTGTAAAATGTCAGCTTCAGCACATCCACCTATATAGCCTTCGTCACCAATGATAATGGAGCTGGGCTAAAACTGAGAAAATTGTAGCCATTACTGTAAAAAGAGAATATTCCCTCGGCATTGGTTGTAAACAAATGCCTCATTCATATAGCAGGTACCACAGAACAGCTGTTCTCATCTCAACGCTCACAGCCACTGGAGCTTCCAGGAATTTAAGAGGGAACAGATCCTCTTTGATGTTCGTCTTTTCAGTCCAGGTTTTATTCACTTTCCACAAGGTTGCTGAATCTGACCCACACCCACTCTAGTCTCCCCAGACAGAAGGCAACTGTTTATATGGATATGCTAACCAATGGCTGGCATTACGGGTGAGCATGAATGGCACGGATTTGATTCATTTTTAAACAATGCAGTGTTTCCCCGAGAGGTGTGGGCTACTCTAACCACGGGAGTGCAGGACGAGCCACTTCCATCCTTACTCCTGAGGAACACAGCGGGGTATGGTGACACCCTTCAGACACAAGAGTAGCCAAAAGCAGGAGGAATTCTTCAGTGTGTTTGCCTTTGGGAGGCAATCTATCTCCTTGGTAACAGTTCTAAAAAAGAAAGGGGGTGGGGGGGGTAAAGAACCTCTACTAAATCTTACACCTTAGCAGGCGCCTAGAAAATATGCCTGTTACTCACACAAGGTACCATTCCTTTTTCTCAAAGGGATGCTTAGGATTTTTGTATTGTTTTCTTTGTCTTTATCAAAAAGGGGCATCTAATAGCTTTCCAAATGGATCCGTGGCTTTCTTCATCTAGAAAATGGAGACGGCGGTAGTAGTGATAGTATCACTACCATATAACAGCGATTTTCATCTTTTTATCTCATGACACACATAAACTAATTACTAAAATTCTGCAGTACACCAAAAAATATATTATTTTTTTGTCAATCTGACAAAAAAAAAGAGATATAATTTTAATTCACTCACTCCTATTGTTGTGCTGGCTGTTGTCATTTTTTTTATTTGACAATCTAAGGGAAAAGAGGTCAGTGCCCCTGAAGAAATAGTCAGGTATTGCATGTTTTAAAAATTCTGCGGCACACCAATGTGCCTGCCACGGCATACTGGTTGAAAATCGCTGCCTTATAAGGTTGTTTGGAAGATTCCGTGAGAGCGTGTACAGGATTTACAGAAGGTCTGGCACACTTGGCGTCATCAACAGATACTCACTACGACTGTCACTATTCCCCAGTACAGCACTAGAAGGGTGGATGTTAACTAGGAGATGACAGGAGGGAGAATTGGATGATGTATAAAACACAATTCAAAAGGCTCCTACAGAAATTCCACAGCTCAAGATCAAAGAATCAAAGCTATGCCCAGAAAACAAATTTTAAAAGAAAGAAAAAGCAGTCAGCCCTGTGCCCCAACCTGCTAAACCACGCAGCCACTGGTCACGCAATTGAAGATGCCTTAAGGCCCTGGCTGGCCGGGTAGCTTGGTTGGTTAAAGCATCGTCCCAATGCACCAAGGTTGTGGGTTTGATCCCTGGTCAGAGCACATTTAGAATCAACCAATGAATGCATAAATAAGTGGAGCAACAAATCTCTCCCTCTCTCCCTACCTTCCTCTCTCTCTCTAAAATCAGTAATTTTTTTTTTAAAAAAGGTGCCTTAAGAACAGGAAATGGCACCTGCAGTGAGCTGATGACTGAATCGTACACACAAACACACACACTGCACATCAGTGACCTGATGATCCTTATCAGGGAAGATCAGGATCCACACAATGTAAAGGTATGGACACGTGCTTAGGCTGGAACAAAGAATGAACCTGGCATCTGGGATCATGTCCATCTCTCTCTGCCTCGGCCCCTGCTTTTCTCCCACCCTGACACTAAGACCTTGCGGCTTGCAGATAGCAGACACACAACTAGGAGATTCCAAGAGCATGAGAACACGCTGCTGGTTTCTAAGAGCCATGGAAAGTAGGGAAATTACTGAACTAACACAAGAAGCACAAATAATGGGAATAGACAAGAAAAAGAGCTTGGGCTTCTGGTGACAGTTTCATATAAGAAAAGCCGAAAATAAAGGGGGAGAGACAAAGGGAGGGAGGGAAGGGGCTCTAATGACTCATAAAGAGCAGAAGTGAGTAAGCTGTGTCTCTATGGTCCTCTCAGCTCTGCATCCCAACCTTGAAAATTGGGTGAATGTGTTTATCATCTATCTGCTCAGTCTGGATTTTTATAGCTATTTATCCTGCAGTCTGTGCCTTCTGGATCATCACGCCAGACAACGGGAAGGTAAGCACGGCTCCTCTCGGATAACAGGTGGGTAACAAGGAACCACCTTTAAATTTGCCCTGATGATCAAACCATTTTGTTTAACACCGTGCGTCTGGCTGCATCAGTCCAATGAATCGCGCAGGTGAATAAGCATCTGTGAAGCCGATTACAACCATGCTCCTGTGGCTCATGTCACTCTCTACAGCTCACAGACTAAATCCTGCTGAGAAATTCATAGGTGAAATACCCTCAGCCTCAGAGCATCACTGCCAGGGCTGCTGAAAGACTGGGCGGCGGGGGAGGCACTTCCTACCACATTACAAGTGTAAGAACTTTGTTCTGACAACCATTTGTGAAGCAGCCCTTGTGTGCCAGTCACTGCAGATGACTGAGGATACAGCTGCAGTCTTTGTCAAGATGCTTAGAATCTAAACAGACCTTGCAGTCTAAATTGTAATAAGTTATGAGAAGGACCCCAAAATGCAGAACACAAATCTCCAAAGGGGGGGGGGGAGCATTAAAATATGCCTCTAAAAAAACCCATAGTTGTTCCTCCTGATCGTATTCACTGCTGTCAGAGCTGTAACCACAACAGGAAAGGTGACCGAAACTGTGCTGTTTGTTAGGCTTGCTGCAGAATATATTCAGGGCATCTCTTCAAGGAATCCCAGTTTAGGAATGAACAGTGTGCCCTAAACAGGGCTGGTCCCAGGCCCAGGAAATCACCCAACGCCGGGCTTCAGGGAGACCGCGCGCATGCAGGCCTGCATGGCGGTTGGGAAGAGGCCACGGAGCCATCAGGCCCGGGTATCTTCTCAGCTCTGCCGCATGTCCGACAGCCCCGAACTAATCGATTCCTCCTCCTTGGGGGCATGGTTTCTGCATTTATAAAACTGCAAGAACAATAGAAAAAAGGAGAAGCACGGGTAGAGAGAGGGGTAAGTGACCATTCACTGGGTGCGCGCACATGAACAAACAGCAGTCCCCGAGCCAGCTCTAGGTGACATGATTCAGTTCCTACCGGAAACTCTTTGCTCTTCCTCTTCCTCCCACACACAGTGAAGTGCACTTTCGCCATCACCACCCTTCCAGGAAGAGTGGCTTTTGAAAGGCAGCTCTTGGGCAATCTACAACTTCCTAAAACCATGCACAATGCTCCACTTAAGGGGATAATTTAGAGCACTACACTGAGCAATGCCCCAAACCAACCCCTGTTTCCCTACTGTACACCAGAGAGGCCTGGCTACAGCAGATGGTCACTAGACAGGGAAACCCAGGGCGGCTTCCAGAGGAAGGAACACTTGAGCTGATGTGTGAAGGACGAACAGTTATGGGAAGGGAGGCAGAGCAGTGCTACAGAGGGCAACTGTGTGCCAAAGCCCTGTCGGGGTAGGCACATGAGCTTCAGAAGGAGCAGAACAGGGGCTCGTGGTTGGAAAATGCAAAGATGGTGCAAGATAGAACTACAGAGGTGAGACCATGGGGGGGTGCACCAGGGGTCACTAAAGGGTTTTAGGCTGGAAGGTGACATAATCAGACTTTAATTTTGAAAAGACTATTGTGGCTACAGAATGGCCAGTGAGTCCCAGTGGTGAATACTAGCATCCACTACATGGGAACAAGTGTCTGAGACACCAAGAAAGAGAAAGGCTGGGCACAGAAGATGGGAGAAGGGTCAGGTGGACGGAAACACCCTGTATCCATCCCCTGAAATATCCTAAGCAGCACCAATAATTGTAGGAACTTGTAAGAAATGCAGAATCTCAAGTCCCAGCTCAGAACCTGGATTTTAACAGGTCCCCAGGCAATTCGAATGCACAATAAAGCTTGAGAAGCACGGCTCCAAAGCAGGGTGGGTACCACTTTGGAGATCATCAGTTCTACCACTGAAGTCTTGCATTTTCAATCCCAGCTTTAAACACAGTCTGCAGTGAAGCTCCAAAACCCATACACCTGCCTGATAGTTTAACTAAAACAAAATCACAGACAAGGTTTGCCATGAAAGAACTCTGCCTACACCAGCCAGGAGGGAAATCAGCATCTACCTGCTCCCTGATCTTGCTAAAGCTATACATACAGCAACCACACTGGGTGACCACAGCTATGACACAAGAAACATCCTATATCTATCCCCTGAAATATCCTAGGCAGAATCCAAGTCTCTCCTAAAGCTTCCAGAAGCATCCATGAGTCAGTCACCTTTGAGGGACAGCTTCTCAACACTCAGCACTATTCACCTTGCTACTCACCTAAAAAATGAGCAAAGCCACTTGCAGCATTCATCAGTCCTGCAGATCACAATTCTATCTAGCTCTAAAAACACTTGCTGGCTTAATCACTGCTTTTATGTGACGCCTAAACTAAGTCTTTTAATCATTATGTGTCCCAGTTTTTCCCATCTACAAAACAGGAACCCTAGCATTTATCCCCCCAAGGATGCTTTAGGGATTAGGGAAATAATGTTTTCAGTGCTCTTTGAGGTTTATCTGTGCTATTTACTTCATAAAGCTTTGATTACATCACTATGCTACTCAGAAAACGTACAGTGGCTTCCCAGTACCCACTGAATGAAGACAGACTCTTAAATGTGGCACCCAAGCCCTTCACAATCTAATCCCAAAAACCTTGCATTCTTATTGCATAGGTGTTCCAGTCAACCCAGAGTAATCACAGCTCCTGCAAAAACTTGGCTTTTCTGACTTCATACTTAGCTAGTGATATTCCCAGTGGAACTGGAGCCCTGTTGCCAAGCCTCCCCTAAGTCCACACATGGTCCTGTGTGTTGAGACCTAAAGTACATGTAGGCACTAAGTAAACAAAGGGAGACAGGAAGGCACAGGGACACCAGGTAGAAGGAACAGAAATACTCAATGGACTGAAGCCGGGAAATCCATCGACCATTGGAGAAACCGAAACAAACCCAGAAGGACAGGAGCACAGAGCATAGACACGTAGGCAATGTGAGGCTGAGGGAGTGGGCAGAGGCCAGAGTACGCAGGGCTCCAAAAGCCATATCCAGACATCTGGACTTTATCCTTAAAGGACTAGTGGGAAGATTCTGGAAGGCAACCATACTATAATATTTGAGAACTGTTTTAGTGAAGGCAGAAGGTGCCTAGAGGAACTTTTTCTGAAACTCTTTCAGTCCACTCCACTTGGCCCACCAATGAAATTCAAACTGTCTTTAGGAAATATCTGTGGCAGTTTTAATAGCCGTACATCATCTCTTTTAACCAGAGATTATAATCACAGAACCATAGACCTAGTAGAAACTTTAGCAATCATTTACTCTAACCCCTTATTTTAAAGATAAGAAAACTACAGTGCTGCAAGATTAAGTGATTTGCTCAAAGACAGAGGCAATTTGTGGCAGAGTCAATATTCAAACCCAAGTCCTATGACTTCTAGGCCAGAGGGAATTGGATGTAGTAAACATTCCGATATAGGAATCAAAGCATTCATTCATTCAACAAATATTTCTTTATGTACCGGATGCCATTCTAAGCACTGAGAATTCAAAAGTAAACAAAGACAAACATCCTTGCCCTTGTAGAATTTTCAATCTCGTAGGGAGACAGACAAAAAAAGAAACCATAATAAATAAATTATACGGGATGATAGAATAAGAAAAGTACCACAGGAAAAAAAAAAAAGTAGAAGGGAAAAGTGTGGGAGAGGCTGTCAGGGCAGAGCTCTCACCGAGAAAGTGACAACTGAGTCAAGACAAAAAGAAGGTGAGTGCTTGCAGGACACTGAGGGCTGGGAAGGTCACGAGACCCCTGTCAGTTCCATCATAACTCACCGGCACACAGTGTAGATGATGAGGCTGAACCTCTGGGGAGAAGGTCAGCCCTTTCTCTAACTGTGAACATCCATCCACCAAGTTCAACAAACAAAAATCCACAATTCTAACATTCTCTGTGATAAAACGGGAAAAAACAACTCTCCTTCTGGCTTTAATAAGAGGCCCTGATAGGCTGATGAACTGGAATGTGGTGAAAAAGTGGATAAGGAGGGGAATTTAAGGCTGGAAGCAAAATGAGTACATATTCTGCGTTTCGATAATGAACCACGCCAATTTAGTTCAGTTACTGCCAAATATGGATTAAAATGTGGGTCACTTCCTGAACACACCAGAAATGAAACTCAGATTGGCACCAAGTTCCCAAAACCTGATGAAGAGTTACTCAGAAGAGAGAAAAAGAGGGCATCGAAAGAGGAAGGACAGTGAAAACTGCAAAGACTCCACGAGCTCGGCCCAACCTCCCTCCTCTCCCCCCCAGTGCCCCCCATCACCAAGCACGCTGCGCAGTGGGAAAGGACCAATACCGTAATTCCAAAGAGCAGGTGCTTTCTGAACAATCCCAACAGTAACCCCATGAGACGGGTGCTTTTACCAAACTCCCTTTACAGGTGAGAAAACTGGGACAACGGTCTCTCTCTGAGGTTAAAATGCCCACACAGTTCACAAGCAACACAGGCAGGGCTGGAACCCAGGTCTACCGGACCCCACAACCCATGCTGGAGGGAGCTCAGCAAACGTCGGCCCCTGACCTGTTTTTATATGACCAGTGAGCTAAAAATGGTTTTTACATTATTAAAGGGATAAAAGGAAAGACATAAAAGGAACTATACAACAGAGGTCCTAAGTGGCCCACAGGGCCTAGAATACTTACTATCGGGCCCTCTACAGAAAGTTTGCTGACCTAATAAGTTTAATCCACTGTACGAGCTGTCAGCAGGCAGTAAACAAGTTCTACTGGATATATTTTGTTTCCCAAACCATAAGCATCATTATAAAGGGAAACAGGCTGTGGAAGACAGAGGACTAGTTGTCATATGCCAGGCTAGAAGACAACCAGTCATTGGCTGGGGGATACGGAACTTTGCTGCATTACTTAATAGTTCTCACACAGCATTTGTTTTTATTCTTTTAATTTGTCCCAGCAGCAGTCCCCTCTCTTCCTCCTACCCACCTGACACCCCCATCCCCTGCTCACCAGGCACTTGGCTCTCAAACACTATTTTCAGGGTGCCCAGTCCACCCAATCCTGGTGGCCCCCAATACTTCAAAACTGTCTTTTTTGTTTTTCCTACTCCAAATCTCAATTTCCAGGGTTACATTATTAAAACACAGCCTGACAGCCTAAATTAACTTATCCATATGTGGAGCAAACCTATGAGATATTCGGGAGGCACAGCCCTTTCTCTTCCCTGGATGGCCCTCATTCAGTTTACTCAGGCCATGTGGAGGAATTTTGTTGCCTTGGCCGCCTGGCAGCTATTCCCCCTTCTTCTGTATTTATAGCACCCTAATATTCCTCTGGGAACCCTCCCTCCCTGACTTTCAGAACATTTATTTCATATGCTGTTGACTCCACTCTGGGCTCTGGCCAGGCGAACTTCAAGGATCATCTCAAGGATGAGCACGTGAGTCAACAAAAAGCCAATGGGAACCATGCTCAGGGCTTCGGTCTGAACTCTTGGCCACAAGTCATCTTTCCAACATGAGAGAGAGGCAATTAGAAAATGGTGCCAGCCTAAAGAAAGGCAGAGTTGAGAGATGCAAGAGACTGGGCCTGCAGACATCGTGTGAACCAGGGGACCCAGGCTGGCCCAAAGTCAGGACATCCCTGGGCTTCCCAGCTACAAACCACAGGAAATTCCCTTTCTGCTCAAGCAGCTTGGATTGGATCTTCCCTCCCTCATGAGAGAAAGTGGCCTGTCTGGCTCAGTCAGGGTGGAGCCCTGCAACTGTGCGTATTAAAAGCAACTGATAGTAAAGGCTGCTTCTGTTGCCAGCCTATCAGCAAAGTTCCTCACCAATACTCCTTGTCTATGTGGAGACCAAAAGGAGTTCACCTCTCGTCCCCATCTATGCAGGGACAGGGGGCTCTCCAAGAGACATCAGGGCCTTATAATTTAACACCGAGTTACCTGATTAGAGCTGGGACCAGGGAGAATTAAACAGTAAGATTCTCACAATCAGTATTTCAAATTAGTACACTAATTACCTCCTCCCACCTAAAACTAGTATCTCTCCATCCTCAAAGGGAAGAGAAAACAGAAAAAAGGCCAAGAGACTATAAGCAGAAGTTCTGCTTCTATTATGTCCAGGGTTGCTTGGCAACCAGCCTCAGCCTGGTCATTCCAATGGACAAGCAGAGGAATGAATGTCAGACCTCCAGGTCATCCAGCATGTCCTGTTTATGGCCCCTTGACTCGAGAGCAGTAGTGAGTTCACACTGTTCTACAAAGCCAGCAGAAAACAGCCAACGGGGCACCTGCTGTCTTCAGGGGCTCTCCCATTGCGTTTCTCTCTCTCCCACATTCGCCATCATTCCTCTAACTTTTGCCTTCAATGAACATAAACTGTGGATGTTCCCCCAGAAACAGATTAAAATTACTTTCAAAGATAGCCTAATAGAAAAACAGAGGAAAATTCTGACAGAGAGAGGACATTAACTGTATTATTTATTAAGATAGCAGACATCAGCAGGGAGTGAAAGGCGTGATGCACAGTCAGGAAAACCAGGCCAGCTTGTGTTTTAGGCTCAGGATCTTCTTAAATCCTCCATGACCCTGTTCACTCCACTACCACCTCCAAGGACTCTGGCAATGAAAGCACAGCCACGGTGCTCTCTGTCTCTGGGTCAGGAACTAATTTCCAACAACTGAGAAGTCAGTAGAGACAGACATCTCTGTATTTAGCAACACATTTCAGAAGTAACTGTGGTAGCAGGTCCCTCCACAGTCAGTACACTGCAGGAGCAAAGGGGGGAAATGTGGGTCAATGAGTCTCTAGTGCTTAGATGTCACAAAATAGGGCATCTGTGTGTGCAAAGATAGAGACGCAATGCTGTTCCTTGTCTCTCCTTGCCTGCTCCTAAGTTAAATACCTAAGAATGACTGGCTTTCCATAGATAACAGAGACCACAGCCCAAGAGACAGGAGACTAACTTTCATGCTTAAATTCTCTTTAGCAAGAATCCAGTCCTAAATCTTGAGAGGCTCGGTGGGGATCCTGTCTTTTGTTGGCTGAATTCCTGCTGAGACCCATTTGTCCACACAGAACTATCCAAATGAACTGATATTAAATCTTATGAAAAGTCACTACAGGGTTTAGGGGAAATTTTGTGCAGGAGCTATGAGTTGGGGGTGTCCGCTGGAGGATCCGAGGTGTGGTTCAAGCATGGGAACTCTGTCAGCAAACAATACAGAGGCCTGCGATATGAGTAAAAGTGGGAGGAACAGTTTTCTTAATCTTTTTAGAGGAAAATGAAAAGTCTTTTACAATTGATTATGAGCCTTCTCAAGGGTGCCTTCCCATTTGTGGGACAATAAAATGATTGATTATTAAATCTGAATACCTTGCCTGGCCAGCGTGGCTCGGCGGTTGAGCATCAACCTATGATCCAGGAGATCAAGGTTTGATTCCCGGTCAGGGCACATGCCTGGGTTGTGGGACCAACCCCCAGTACGGGGAAGGGAGGTACAGGGGGCAGCTGATCAATGATTATCTCTCATCATTGATGTTTTTCTCTCTCTCTCTCTCCTTCTCCATTCCTCTCTTTGAAATCAATAAAGATTTTTTTTTTTTTTTCCAAAAAAAAAATGGAACACCTTTTCAATGGGAGGGTATGGAGAATATATATAGTCTACTATTCAAAAATCTCCCTTTTTAAAGAAAAAACATAAGCCAACAGTCTCAGTTTAAGAGTCAGTTGTAAGTCTATTTCTTCTAGGTTTGAAGATTATGAATCAATTCACAGAAGGTTCACTGGCCCAGCCAAGGAGATCTGGGCCTCCTCTTGGTGCTTATAACACAGATTCAGAAGCATGAGTTTTTTCTTTTCTTTGCTCTGCCTGATAAAAGTAAAGATAAAGATAGAGACCTAAGAGAGCAGAAGAGTGAGCAAAGGGGTGAGAGTAAATAAGAGGTTGGGGACAGCACTAACCAACTACTGCTGCTTCTTGCATGTTTTTTTAACTCATCAGTTCTTCTGCTACCCCAAAGATAGGCTGGATCACCATCCAATCAGAGTAGTCACACCTGATCTGTCCAAGGTAGAATCTTAAAAACAAAGTACAACCTCAAGGGAACCAAGGGATGCTTAAGGCCAGGAACAAAGAGAGTTGCTTTCAGAACACACACAGGCAAGTGGTCAAGCAAGGTTCTTTGAAGGGACATGTGACATAATTCAACAGGTTAGAGGGTGAGAAGTGCTATGAAGACTATAAAACAGTAATGGTATAGAGGGAGGGAGGGGTGCTACCTAAGACTTTAGGTCAGGTGATTAGGGAGGAGTCTTTGAGCAGCCTTTGGCTGAGGCCTGAAGGGTGAGAAGACGCCAACCATGGGAAGCTCTGTAGCAAACGCATTCCAAAGCAAAGTCCTATAGCTGGAAAGTGCTCAGTGTGTTAAAGGAGTTTGAGACCAGTGAAACTTAAGCACAGAAGGAGAATAGTCAGAGAGGAAGCTAGGAAAGTAGGCAGAAGCCTTGTCATACATAAGCCATAGTAAAAATTGTCTTCTGAGTGCAATGGGAAGCCACTGGGAAATTTGGGGCAAGAGAGATGTGACAGGGTCTATGTTCTTTAAAAGATCAGTCTGCCTACCAGGTAAGGAATGGATTCTATCTTACCAAGATCACTATGGTTCTGGCTGGTCATGATTCCAATCAGTAAAAATGGTTCTGCCTAAGAAAACAGAAGAAATGCAAATGGAAGAAAATATGACTCAACACAACCTACTCATCAAGTGAGAGCTTACAATTTCCAACAGTCAAGATCATCGAGTGTAGGCCCAGAACAGGAGGTTGTTCAGCTCCTCAGAGGAGCATTCTCTGATCATACGATCCCAAGTTGCCTCCACTACCCATCACTCTCGATCTTCTTTTATTTCCATCGTGGTACTTCTCGCTATCTAAAAGTATCCTGTTTACTCGCTTACTTTGCCCACTAAAATATAAGTTTCATGAGAGTCAGAACTTTGCCTTGTTCGGAGTTATGCACCCAATACCTTAGAACAATGCCTAATACATAAATGCAGTCCACTAAATTCTTGTTGACTGGACTAATGAAGTCTAATTTCTAGAAAAAATTCCTAATACAAGGATTCATCTCCAATGAGAAAGCCAGAGACTCAGATGTAGAGACAGCACAAAGACAATTTTTATATTATTCCTATCTTTCTAAAGATGAAGAGTCATTATAGTAGTACTATCTGCTGTAATTTTGAGCCAGCTGCTTTTCACACACTATGTCATTTAAGCCTTATGATGCTCTCAAGTGAGCACTATTACTCCCATTTTATACAGGAGGGAACAAGATTTAAGGGACGGAGCTAAGATTATATAGTCGGCAGCACAGCACTGGTTAAGAGCAAAAGGACTGGCGCTAGACCAAGGTTCGAATCCTGACTGCAACTCTTTTTAGTTGTGTGAGTTACTTTTATTTTCTATGCCTCAGTTTCCTAATCTATAAATGGGAAGAAGAGTATGTATCACATAAGATTGTTGTGAAGGTTCTATGATGCAAAGTTTGTAAAACACTTGACCAAAGTCTGACACATAAACGGTTAAATGGCGGTAGATATTCTATTACTATTTTGGTTCAAATAAATTTAACATAATGCTTTCAACACATGGGACTCTTCGGTCTGTGGCATTCTGAAAAGACATCTACTCTTTGTCCCCAAGGTTCTGTTCAAGCAGCAAGAAAAAAAAGGGAACAAGCAGAGAGGCAGGAGCTGAATCTTAAATATATGGAAAGAAATGTAAGAGCAGCCTATGGAAATTTAAATGAAGGAGGTAATAATGGCATGTCTATAAGGACTATCATTATAGACTGGTTAATGATCATGAAAATAGGGAGAGAGGGGGAGAAACAACCTACCTGTCCAAAAGTAGATCATTAGTTCAAAAGTCTCAACACAGCAAACCTGGAATATTACATAGCCACTAAAAACAATGTTAGAGAGCAGTTAGTGATATGGAAAAATGATCATGACCTTTTGAGTAGAAAATGGTAATAAAGCCAAAATGAGTACAGTCGTCCCCCCTTATCTGAGATTTCGATTTCCATGGTTTCAGTTACCTACAGTAATCACGGTCCAAACATATAAATGGAAAATTCCAGAAATAAACAATTTATAAGTTTTAAATTGTGCACCCTTCTGAGTAGTGTGATGAAATCCCAGGACATGAATCATCCCTTTGTCCAGAGGCTCCCAGCACATTAAAAATATAGCAGCCTTATCAGTTATTAGACTAGTTATGAGAGAGAGAAGGAGAGAGGGAGAGAGGAAGAAGAAAGGAGAGCTGGAGAGCGAGCACACCAACGGGCAAGCGGGCACATTCACATAACTTTTTTTAGTCTATTTTATAATTGTTCTATTTTATTATTAGTTACTGTTGTTACTCTCTTAATATGCCTAACTGATAAATTAAACTTTATCATAGGTACGTATATATAGGGGAAAACACTGTGTGTGTGTGTGTGTGTGTACACTCACACACACACACACACATATATATATGTATGTGTGTATATATATATATATATATATACACACACACACACACACACACACACACACACACACACACACATATATATAGGATTCGGTACTATCCACGCCTTCAGGCACCCTCTGGGGGTCTTGGAACATATCTCCAGAGGGTAAGGGAGATTACTGTATCTCTAATCAGTACTATAAGTGTAATTTTCACTTTTTTCTTTTATTCATCTATAATTTCTAAATTTTCTCTAACAAGCATGCATTACCTGTAAAATAAAAAAAAATACAAATCTGGTTTTAGATTGCTTGATTTTTTTTTTTAATGACTAGCCTATATGACAGAAACACTGGGAAATATACGTCTTAGAAGAAGGTTGAGGAACATCCTGCTATTTTACTGCTAATGGCTTTATGAACCACAGGGCTGGCAGCTCAAGGGAGGGAGATGTAAGCCATTTTATCCCGGGGGTTTCATTTAAATTTGCCCAAAATATTTTATTTCTGGAGAGTCTAGATGAAATACCTACAAAGACTCAGATTTCATATCCAGTTCCCTGACCTATCCCAAATAGGTTTCTAGGTCCCTAAATGACATTATAAAGACATAATTATATCTGAAACTGTTCAAGTAACCCAGATAACATGTTCTCATTCAAGTCCCTAAATTTATCTTCTTGAAATATAAGTCACTGACCTACTTTGTTAAAGACAATTTTAATAGCACCTCCTACCCCAGTAACAAAAATGGGAAACTTGAGGCTTGCATGGGGTCCCATTAGAGAAGTAGAAAGTAAGTACCTAAATGCTCCCCATCAAAGCAGCTAACCAGGGAGCGGGACATTCTGTACCCACCCCAGTTCTGAACATGTCCTTTCACCTCTGAAACATAACACAGGATGTGTAAGAGGAAAGAGGACCTTAGACAGTGTTTTTTACAAGATGGGACCACTCAGAGCCCAGACTTCTGCAGAGTCACAGTCACCTCAAATGTGGGAGTCTTGGAGCGATCATTCTAAAACTCCGGAAATCAGTTTCAGGTCATTCCATTTACTGAAGGCTTTGTTTTTCCCATAATCAAGAGGTCAGAGATCAGTCACATCTTTGGCCTTTTGGCAAGGCAAGATGGTGCGGGGGAAGGGCAGACAGTGAAAGAATGAGAGGGGAAAAAAGAGAAGGGAGGGAAGTGAGAGGAAGAGAAACCATATAAAGGTAGGGAACATGCGATCTATGCTGGGGCTGGAATTTCACAGAACAGCACAAGGCCTTCAGCAAGAACGGACTTTCATGTGAAGACCTCAGAGGCTCCCAAACCATCACCACTTCAGCCATAAGAGACTTACTTCCTCATCAGTAAATACCAAAACGGTTAAAGCTCAACCCCCAAAATGCAGCTACCCGAATCAGAACATTACTGGAATTTTTTCCCTCTTGGGAAAAAAAAAAAGTTCCTCTTTTTTCCTCAAAGCAATGTGTCTACCTTCTGGGAGTGAGTTCCTCCTTCCCACTGTCCCCAGGAAATTACTCTTTCCCGAGTCAGATCAGTATCAAAAGAGAGACCTAAGTAAAGAAGTCCTACACCAGAGACCGGGTGGGAAACAGCCCCGTTGCACTAGCAAATCTGTCAAAAGGTAAACAGAACAAAGAACAATTTAGAAGCAGATCCACACATCCCGGCGTTGGAATCTGGGAAGCTGCAGATTGTTTGAAGGCAGCAAAGGAAAAGGTGGTGTAGCACAGCAAGGTGAAGGGACAAAGCAGACAGGAGAGCATCACACTTTGGGCCATGGGTTGACAACCCTGAGGAAGTGGCTGCTTAAGGCTGGGGGGATGGGAAGGACAGAGTACAGGCTTTCCTCGGAGTATGATAAAAATGTCCTAAAATTAATTAAGGAGATGGAAAAAAATTATGTGAGTAAACAAGAGGTCACGAATTATACATTACATATGAGTCTACTGTGTGGTATGTGAATTATATCTCATTAAGTTATTTTAAAGGAATCTTAAGGAAGGACCTCCAAGGTCTCCACCCACCATTGCCTAACCCCATATTGGCACATTTGGGGAGCTCAGTAATATGACTGCTAGAGGTGTTAAATTAAGAGACATGACTCATACTTTTTCTGCATAACATTTCACAAGCTTCTCATTGAAGATCACCATCAAAGAATAGTTCAATCTCCTTTCTTTAAAAGACTCAGTTCTCCAGGTTGGAGAGGAGAGGGAAGCTGAGATCACAGCATTCAGAACCCAGACTTGTGAAAACAAGTAAATTTTACGTTATCTTCAGCTGGTGATCCTCTTCAGACTTGAACTCCGTGCTGCTCCCAGCACAAAACCCCAGGCCCTGCTGTGTTGTCTTTTCACGGCAGTATGGTGTGGAGTTACGCTGGCCAGAAGAGGTGGGGAAGATGGAAAGCAAGCCAAAGTCATATCCCAAAAGACACTGAGGCCAAAGCTCTCAGTTCCACTCCAATTTTCTATGCAATGGAGCAGAGCTTTCCTGCTGGGGAACTGATTACAAACCTGCTGGCTATGTAAAGAGGAAACAAGATTTCTTTCCAGAGGGAGAACCATCTTGCTGCTCTAAACGGACCTGGCAATCTAGTAGCTTGCTGACCTTGCACACTGAGCTCAGGGAGGCTTCAGTCAGAGGGCCAGGAGCCGGCAAGCAAGCAAAGCTGTCTAAAGTCTCCAAGGCCTGGCCAGCAGACCAGAGGCAGCAGGGCCTCGCACGGCCAGGGCTGGGCGAGGTACAGATGTGGAGGCACCCATCCCCAGGGCCTGCCTGGCCTCCATATTGCCCCCAGTGGGAGTCATGAGGCTGCCAATCTGCTGGCTAAGCCACCCAGGGTAGCCTTTATGTCGAACATCTCAACACACTAGTCAGATACAAACACCAGAAACCCCTGTCCTTGGAAGAGCAGCCCACAGAAATTTTTAAGAAGCAAACAACAGGGGGAAAGCAGCACTGGCCTCCTGGTAGCCACACCCCAGGGTGCCACCAGCAGCAGGGCTGTGGTCTGCTCTGTCACCCAGCCTTCCTTAGATGGCTGAGAACCAGCTAAGATCAGAAGAGAGATGAGGAGCTATTGCCAGAGATGAGTTGCCCTAGGGCACCTTCCAGGCCTGAGCAGGAGGTCAGCTCTCTCTGGGTTTGGGGCACCTCACCCTCCAGAGCAATCAGCCAGTCTCCCTCCTACTCTTCCCCAGACACCACATCCCCTCTAGCTGTGCAAGAGTTCAGTCAGCTCCTTATGCTTCCTGGATGTTAAAGAAAAAAATGTGCAACATAATTACAGGCTCTGACCCCAAATGACTTTAACACTGACAAGAGCGCCCAAGACTCACTGTGGGAAAACGTTTGCCCTGTGATTGCCCATGAGCATAAAGTTTCCCTTCGGGAGCTGCACCACTTCCCAATGCTACAGGAGGGTCCCAGCTCACAGGCCAAACTCATAGAACAACTGGATTACATGTGTGGAGCCACAGGCCAAAATGTTCTAAGGTAGGTAGAATCATTCCCCCATGGTTCCTTGACCTGCCACAAGGGCTCCTTCCAGATACCTGAGATGTCCCAACAAGAGGCTAGCCAGCACAGAAACACATGTTGGGGGGGGGGGGGTGACAAAGGGTTTCAGACAAAGTTTATGTATGGACCCATGCAGACTCAATGTGTGGTCCGAGGACCCCCTGGCAAATCACCTGGTGGACCTGTATGGAATGCAGATTTCCAGACTTCACCCATCAGAATCTCCTTGTGGGAGCCTGGGAATCTACAGTTAGGGGAATTCTTACACACATTCACATTTAAGATCCACTATCTCACAACACGGGTAATCTACAAATGACAATAATGGCACGTTCCAATTACAGGGCACTTACTATGCATCTGCTTACGCTGCTAAACACAATACCTACAATTATCTCATGTATTCCTCACACTAATATTATAAGGTGGATATTTATCACCTTTGTACTTAACACTGCTTTCTCCAGTTTCACCTCCAAAGGTCAAATCCAAAGGCCTTTGGGCATGCCCTCACCCAAACTGGCCAGGATGAAACACCTGGTCGTAGAGCAAAGGCCTTTCCAACTCCCCTCTATCCACCTCTTCTGCTAAGTGCTCATATTCCCCGGGAGTTTGGCCTCCACTCTCCTCTCACTTTTCGCCAATGGTTCTTCGGTTTTGCTGCACATTAGGATCACCTGGGGAGCTTTTAAAAGTCCCCAAGCCCAGATTACAACCAATGCAAATTATATCAGAATCTCCAGGGATGAGTCCCAGGCTCCTCAGGTGATTTCAATGGGCAGCTATGGCTGAGAACCACTGCCTGGGCCTCCAAGAGCACCTGGTAAGACCCAAACATACCCAGTACCCCATCTCCAGAGCAGCGGACCTGTGTTCCCACGGCCTTGTAGGCATCCCCACCTCCATGTCTCACGGGTACAAGTCAGCAAGGACGAGCTGACTTAGCTCCATACCCCCCATCATACACCACGGTTCTTCTCCTGTGGTAAACAATTTAACCATCTCCCCGAGACCTGAAACAGAAACTCTGGAGACACCCCAGACTCCTGCCTCCTCTGTCTGCTGTAGACTACATGTCCTCTTCACCCACACCAACACATCTCCAAAACACTACGGAAGCCTGCATTCTCTATAACTTAATGATTCCATTAAGACAGATTTTATACAAAGTATACTTACTGCCACTCACTTTGTGTACCCCCTGGCACACTGCCACCTACCCCAACGCCTGTACCCTAGGCTGAGAAGCACAGCCTAACCCTTTCCCCTCCCCTCCCTGGCATGATGACCAGATGGTCCATCCTCTTGCATGCTTCTGCCTTGGGACAGGTTAAGGCAAGTAAAACTCAAATCACTAACAAAATATGGGGTTATTTTACATAATACATTAGCAAATACTTTTCAATTTAATGATTATTTCAAGACATTTTAGAAAAACACATTGCTAACCACATTAAACCTATGACTTCAGAATGTTATAAAGTTCCCTTTTTAATAAGTACAGTTTTTCAAACTAAATGAACAGTAGTAAAGATGTACAAAAATAACAGGGGTGGTTTTAAATGACTAATATTTGGAACACTCCCTCATTGGGCTTGATAAGCCTTCGCCTGCCTTGCCCAAAGTTCTCTGCCCCCTCTTCCACAGAACCTTTTAAACTACTAGCAATCGTCCCGTTGTACTTACTGCGGTCTGTCTGGGCCTCCCCTGCCTGTCAAGACACTGAACTCCTCCTAGAAGACAGGAACTGCGCCTGCCGGTCCCAGAAACCCACCATCAGAGCTTTCCACTCCAATGTGAGCTGTCACAGGCACTGGACTAGAGACCACAGGACAGATACATAATTCTGCCCTCCTCTGGGGGAAGTGTTAAGCTCTGTGAGGGAGGCAGCCAAAAGGGAGATGTCAGACAAAACACTCTGTTCCCTCTCCACGCCCCAGGAATTCCACTGCCCAGAGGACCTTCACTGATAGACAAGGTGTGCCTACTGGCCCAAAGTCATGACCTCCAGCCACCAGAGGTAGGCGACTGCCCTCCCTTAACACCTGCCAGACTTCCTGAATAATGCACATGCTGCACCAAGATAAAAACTCAACAGCACCCTCACCAGGGACACAAACAAGCTCTCTGGGGCCATAAGTTCAAGTGATTCCTGGTACACTGTGTCTCATTTTAGGGAATGATTTTGTTGTGGTTCTTAATTCCAGAATCAACAATCCATACAGACTGGGGAGTAGGAAATGGAGAAAACTCTAAGCATTGTTTTAGTACAGAGGCTACTCTGTCATAAACTAAATAATGAGTTTCCTTCCTACAAATCATAATTTAGAAAATTCAGTTCACTCAGAACTTTTCAGAAACGTTCCCATAAGATATTTATTGAAATGAAAAAAGTACATATCCTTTGGCCCAGTTCTTTCATTTCTAGGAATTTGTCCTACAGATCGACTCACCCGTGTGCCCACGACAGGTACCACCAGGATGCTCACAGCAGCACTGCTTGTAATGGTAAAAGACTGGAAATCATCTAAATGTCTATTATTAGGGGTACTGGTTAAATAAACTGTTATGTCCATAGAGTGGACTACAATGCAATGCTAAAACTGAGTTAGCTCAGTTAGATGAAAAATAACATCTAAAATGTATTAAAATAGTGCAATATTACAAATATATGCAAAACACCTCATATGGCATGCTACCAAAAAAATACATAAATATATTTGCTGGCACATGCATAAATTATGTGTGAAAAATATACAAGAACTGGTATAATGTTGCCTCCAGTAGAACTAGGGCTCAGGAGACAGGAGGAATTGAAAGGATACTCACATTCCTTTTGGTTCCTTTTGAATTGTATACCATTTAAATAGGTAATACAATATAGGTATTACCTATTTAGACATTTTAAAAAGGAACATAGGTAGGAATTAAAGTAAAAATGCCCTTTTAATTTAATTTTATTTTATTTGCTCAACTGATAATCATTTTCGACACCTGACCGCCAAATGTAATAATGAAATATGCAGTCAGGAATCTGTTATGGTTTTGGTTGTATCTGCCTGACAGTCTCAGTGGCACAGAAACTGCCAAGGTTCAACTCCATCTGCCTGGAAATCTACCTGAAGTCTACCTAAAGAACAGGAGGAGCCAGTTCATATTTTCAAAGTGTTCAAATTAGCCTTGAAAGCACATCTGATAGCAAGATCAAATGAGCTTTGAAATCTACCTGTGGTGTCTTTACAAACCATGTGAAATGAGGTTTATTTTGGCTTTTCCTTTGTGGCAGCAGTAGGAGTCAAAGCGTAGCTACTGGTGTGGCCCAGAGAAGCCAGCTAGTTAACAAGGTTTGGTCCAGAATTCCCAAGCCCCTCAGACCTTTGTTCATCTGGCAAAGAAAACACACAGGCACACAGACCACTCTAACCCCAGGAATCTCCTCTTTCTAAATATAGTAGGCCACTGCCCAGTCTCCCGCTCACCCTCTGCAGCCTTCTGTGCCTTCCAACCAAGGTGAAACGAGCCAGATGTAAACATGCCCTGACAGCTTCTGGCACACACTGATGAGCTGTTTTCCTTACTATTTCCTCTCTTTCTCCACACTGGGTTTCTACAAAAATGTGTAAACCCCAGTGACTCTAATTTGTAAACACTCCTCTGGTCACTAATGCTGTTTTCTCACCCTAACAAATGTGATTTCCTTCTTGGTCCCTGAAATTTAATGTTGAAATATCCTATTAGATATGGTCAAAGCCCCATCCCATAACCCATTTTATCTGTAAGCACCTGCAGTTCAGCAAAGATATCACACAGGTCCAAGGACACAGCCAATTAATTGTAATCTCTCCCTCTCTCTCCCCCCCTCTCTCTCACATACACACTTTATTTTCTATCCCTTAATTCTTTCAGAATCATGTCACTGCCTAACAGAAAGTCCTATTGTGTTGAAAATACTTCCAATTTAAGCAAAAGGTTAAGCTTCAGAAACAATCTAACATGCTCAAAAGAGCATCAAATATCAACTATAGGGATGCAAAGGACCTGAACAATAAATGTCAGGAGCTTGTAAAAACTGGAGGTTAGCAACAATTCCAGCTGGAGGAATCTTTGAGGAATCTTCAAGGATTCTGGGAATCTTCCAGCCCATGGAAATACTGGGACTCACACACAAAGGTGGTTGGGCAAGTGATCACTGCAACACTTCCTCTATAGTGAAAAACTGACAATCCAAACACCCTTCAATAGGATGCTGGGTAACTCAGCTACATTTGCGCAGAGCAGAACTCTCTGCAGTCATTAAAAAGAATGCACTGTGTACATGTACTGACAGGGAAGATCTCTAAAACACCGCATTCATTAGAAAAACAAAACACATAATACTTCATATAGCATAATCCCATGTATCAAAAAAACAAATATGCACAGTAAAAGGACATGAAAAAAAGCATACCAAACTGTTGGTAGTGGTTAACTTAGGAAAGGGGCTTTACATTTCCATACTCATTGATGCTTTTATACCAATGTATTCATAAACTATCTATGTAATTTTTCTGCCTTTGCACTCTAAGATTAGGTCATTCATTCACACTGTTAATTTTCCCCTCAAACCTAATCCTCCCCACATCTTCTTTCTTTCAGAAAACAGCACCATCATTCACATAATTGCTCCAGCCACAAACATTTACATTATTCTTGACTTCTTTTTTCTCATAGCCCAAATCTAATCAAACAGCAAATCCTGTGGGCTCCAACTTCCAAAAATACTCAGAATCTGAGCACCATCTCCGATGCTGCCACTCTAGCCCCGGGTGCCACTGACCTCTTAGAACAGCCTCCTAACTGGTCCCCTTGTCTCCATCTATTCTTGTGCCACTACACCTATTCACCACACAGTGGCCCCATCATGTCTTAAAAACACAAGCAGAACCATGTCAGTCTCCCATGGCTGCCCATCACACTTAGAATGAAACCCACAGTCCTTTCCGGGACTCAAGACCCCCATAACCTGGCTCCTGGGCTCCCTCCCTGTTCATTTGCCACCACTCTGCTCCAACCACACTCGCCTCCTTACCAGTCTTCAAACCCTCCACGCACACGCCCTCCTCGTGGCTTCTGCACCTGTTACTGCCATCCAAAAAGCTCTTACTCTAGTCTAGGGCTTAGAGGACATGGTAAGAGCACAGCAGGGTTCCATGTTTGTTACCGAAAGCCTTGCTTTGATGGCAAGAAAAACATAATTTGAAACATACTGGATTATAATTAAAAGTTAAAACTAGAGTCAGTCAGAAATTTAAATCTAGGAAAACCACTTTGACTGGTAGCTTTGCATGGGCACCCCTCCCTTGGTTAACTTTTTAAAATGCAGTGGCCTTGAAAGAATGACAAAGTCACCTTCATGGGTTGCTTTCCCCAATAGCTCAGTGGTGGTAATAGTTCCTCCCTCACCCATTCTCATTTTGTCAATTCATGGGGTTTGTGATCATTAGCTTTCACTGGCCAGAATTAGGAAAACCAGCCTGGAGCCTCGGCCCAGAGGGATGCTGACTGGCCTAACCAGAGTAGAAACTTGAACCTCAGCTTCCTAAGAACCACCTTCCTAAGCCCTGGGATCCGGAAACTGGCCAGTCAAATGCATCTGAGGGCTGAAGCCAGTGGAAGCAAAAAGTCCCCAAATGAGGGCAAATGAAGAATATACTGAATGCTGCTCACTGAACCATCAAAAGTTTTATGAAAGTAAAGGGGGGGGGGGCCCAAGATATAAAATACTGCCCAACAAAAAGATCTGAAGAGACATTTCAGCAAAGAAAATGCACCAATGGCCCTGGCCAGTGTGGCTCCATTGATTGGGCATCTTCCCATTCATCAAAACATTGCTGGTTTGATTCCGGGTGACGGCACATTCCCAGGCTGCAGGCTCCACGCCTGGTAGTAGGTGTGCAGAAGGCAGAGGATTGATGTTCCGCTCTCACATGGCTGTTTCTCTCTTTTCCCTTCCTCTCTCTCTAGAAATCAGTGAACTGCAATGGCCAATAAGCACATGAACAGATGCTCAACATCATTAGTCATCAGGAAAACGCAAACTAAAACACAATGAGATAGCACTTCATACCCACTAGGACTGCTACAATAAAAAAGACACACAGAAAAGTGTTGGAGATGACAGAGAGAAATCGGAACCATAGTACATTCCTGGTGGGCATTTAAATGATGCTTCTGCTGTGGAAAACACTTTGGCCGGTATATGTATTTTTTAATTAAACACACATTAACTATACAATCTAGCAATTCTACCGGTAGTAAGAAGTGAAATAAGAAATGAAAACATATGTCCACACAAAGGCATGTATGCAAATATTCATTGTAACATTATTCTTAAGAGCCAAAAACTAGAAACAACCCAAATGTCCATCAGCTGGTGAATGGATAAACAAAGCAGGATTTACAAAATGGGATACTCTTCAGCAATAAAAAGAAACCACTGATACATGCTATAACATGGATGAATCTAAAAACAACAGATCTAAAAGTTATGCTATGCTAAGTGAAAGAAGCCAGATGCAAAAGACCACATACAACACGATTCAATTTAGCTTAAATTTTCAGAAGAGACAAACCTATAGAGGTGTTTAGACTGGCTAACTCCTTTAAGTATTACCTCTAAGGATTCCCTGAGGTGAGACCTAATCCACTGTCCCATTCATTCATCTATTCAAACATTATTTATTGAGCACCAACCAAGTGGCAGGGGCTCTGCCAGGCCTGGGGAGGCAGTGGGAGGCAAGACACTCAAGAGAAAGGCTCTCATGGGTCTTACATCAAGCTAGAGGAGCCAGATCAAAACAAGCCAACATAAGTCAGCAAAATAACCTGAGCTGTCAACATATGCATGAAGAAAATTCGAAGGAAGGGTATGGTTGACACTGACCAGCAGGGCGGGGCAGGCAGGTGTTCAGCCTCTCTGAGGACACCTTTGATGGAGGCTGAAATGACAGCAGCAACCAACTATGGGAAAGAAGGTCTAGAGCTGAGTCTTCCAAGTAGAGGCAAGAGCAGGTGCAAATGCCCTGGGGTAAGAAAGAGTTTGCCTTGTCCAAGGAATAAAAAAGGGACCTTATTGCCAGTGTGCTGTGCGGGAGCCTGTGAATATGAGGAGCTATCACTCCTGTGGCTCTGTTACTTTACATAGCAAAAGCAAGTCATGAATTGACTTCCAGTCCATCATGGGAGTCCTTTAAAATCGGGGAGTTTTCCCTGGGCTGTGGCAAAAGGGGAAATCAGAGATTTAAGTGAGCCTTCAGAAGGACCATGAGGGCTCTTGCTGGCTCTGAAGACGGAGGTGCCGCATGAGAAGGAATATAGCTGTCTCTTAACAGAGAGTGGCCCCTGCTGACAGCCAGCAAGAGAACGGGGACCTGGGACAAGCCACCTGGAAACGAATCCTGTGGACAACCGAAAGGAGCTGGATGGAAGATCCTCCCCCAGAGCCTCCAGGTAAAAGCTGACACCGTGACTTCAGCCTCTTGAGACCCAGAGCAGAAAGCTCAGTCCCTCCATGCCTGGATTTCTGACCTGTAGAACAGGGAGTAATGAACCATGTTGTTTCATGCTTCAAACAAGAAAAAAATAAAGTTAATTAGTGGCTGAGTCTTGAGGTGAGAGTGGAGAGTGCCTTTTGAGGGGGGTGATAGAAATGATCTAAAACTGGATTAGGGTATTGGTTTCAGAACTCTGTAAAACCACTGACTTGTACAATTAAAACTCGTAAAATAATTCAATAAAGCTTTAAAAAAAAAAAAAAAACCTCCCTAAAAATGTGGTGACCTAAAACAAATGGCTACTTTAAAAGGAATCACCATAAACATAATGCTCTTGAGAGAAACACCCATGATAAATTGATAGGTCAATTCAGAGTGTTAGTGATCATTCTGAAGGGGAAAAAATACCTTTTTATAAATTTAAACAAGAAAGAACAGTCTTTCTTTCTTTCTTTTTTAAGCCTCACTGGAGGATATGTCTTTCATTGATTTGAGAGAGAGAGGAAGGGAGAGGGAGAGAGGGAGGGAGGGGGAGAGAGACATCGATGTGAGAGAGAAACATCCATCACTTGCCTCCTGTATGCACTTCAACTGGGGATTGAACCCGAAACCTGAGTATGTGCCCCGACCGAGAATCGAACCCCCAACCAACTGAGCCACACCAGCCAGGGAAGAATAGTCTTTCTTAATGATAGTTGTTGGTAATCGAAACTCAACAAATAAGATATTCAACCATAAAAAAGAATGAAATTCTGACACATGCTACAACATGGATGAACCTTGAAAACATTAGACTAAGTGAAAACAAACCAGTCACAAAAGGAGAAATATTGGATTATTTCACTAATATGAGGTAGAGTAGTCAAATTCATGGAGAGAGAAAGCAGGATAGAGGTTTCCCAGATACTAGGGGGAGTGAATAATTGGGAGGTGTTAGTTTGGGATGGTGAAAAAGTTCTGGAAAGAGGTAGCAATGATGGTTACACAACACTGTAAATGTACGTAATGCCACTGAATTCTACACTTAAAAATGGTTTAAGTGGTAAATTTTGTGTTTTGTATATTTTACCATGGGGGCAGTAGACACTCAGCAATAAGAATGGTACAACCACGGTGGGAGACAGGCAGGCAGCTTCTTACAAAACTAGACATATGCTTACTATACCACCGACCCAGCAATTGTGCTCCTCGGTATTTACTCAAACTCGTGTCCCACATGAACCTGCACAGAAATGTTTATATCAGCTTTATTCATAACTGCTAAAACTTGGAATAACCCAGATGTCCTTCTATAGATGGAGGGAACACTCATGTGGTGCACACAGACAATGGAAAACTGGTCAGTGATAAAAGGAAATGAGCTATCAAGTCACAAAACAAATGGAGGAACCTTACGTGCACATTGCTAATTGGAAGACTCCAACTATATGACATTCTGGAAAAAACAAAGCTAGGGAAACAGTAAGAAGTTCAGTGGTTGTCAAAGATGGGGCACAGGAGATAAGCAAGTGAAGCACAGGGATTTTAGGGCGGTGGAACTATTCTGTAGGAGACTGTAATGGCCAATACATGCTAGTATACATGTGTCCCAACTCACAGAATGCACAACACAAAGGCGGAGCCCTAATGTAATCTATGGACTTTAGTTAATAACATCATACAATGGTGATTGTAACAAACGTACCTCGCTACTTCAAGATGTTAATAATAGAAAGGAGTAGGTGTGAGGGACTATTCCACTCAATTGTTCTAGAAACCTAAAACTGCTCTAAAAATAAAGTATATTAATTAGTTTTAAAAGGAGGGAGGAGGAGGGCTTAAGTCTCACTCAGGGGGCTGAGAACTACAGATTAGATGCAATTTATTCGATCCAATTGAGAGCAGAAAGAATTAAAGTGGAAGGACTGTTTTTTTTAAAGCCAGTATTATATAAAAACTGCAAAATCGTATTTGGATTTAATTTGCTATTGTTTATATTTGTATGAGTACTACTACTCCAAACATCAGTATTGCAAATTATCACCATTTACAAATGATTAGGAAATCTCTTTTTTCCCTTTTATTTGCAAGGTGTTAAAGCAAAGGAAAGGAACTGGGGAAAATGTTTTGCTAACTCCATATCCATTTGTTCCCTTAGGATTCTGTGAGTCATACAATCACTCCTAAACAAAGCAGGATGGTACTGAACATCCTTTGAGAGTTTACGCCATTCAAGAAGGGTTCATCTCGCTACTGCAAAAAGCCTGCACCAAATCCTAAAAAAGTAAAAAAAGATGACATGCGTTAAAGCACGCAACTCTTGATGTCAATTGTTTTACTCTTGTTTTAATGAGCAAAGAGGATGAACCACTGATCTTACCAAATCAGACCCAGGAGCAGGTTTCTGGACTCCCTGTTCCATGCTTTTTTTTTTTTACCAGATTAAAATATAATCACTGCCAGGTATAAAATAAATAAGTCATGGGGATATAATGTACAGCATGGTGACTATAGTTAATACTACTGTAGTGAATATTTGAAAGTTGCTAAGAGGGTAAATCTTAAAAGTCTTATCACAAAAAGAAAAAAAATGGAGACAGATTTAGACTTACCATGGTGATCACCTCACAATATATACAAATATCAAATGATTATGTTGTACACCTGAAACTAATATACTATGCCAATTATATCACAATAAAAATTTTAATTAAAAAATTAATGCTATAAAAGAGAAACTCTATTGTTTTACAAGGCCAAGAGATAGTCAGAAACCCTCATTTGCCCCTCCAGCCTACAATGGTTCTTTAATCCAATGATGGAGAGAGAAACACAAAACTTCAGAGCACAATACAAAGTATCAGCTCTTTCTTGCTACTCAGGACTCAGAGCCTGAAAAACAACTGGGGTGGGACAATATTCTCACTTAATCTAGCCCCTGCTGCATGTTTCTCCTCTCTAAGGTCTAAGGTCTAGATCTATCAAGAATTTGCATTTTCACTACCAGCGTGTTTACTGAAGCACCAAAGAGTCATGTTCAAGAGAAGGTCCTGTAGTCCACTGCCAGGTTCAAAACTTGGTTGTACAACGTCCTAACTCTGTCACCTTAAACAAGTCACCCTAACTATAAAATGCAGAAAAATATGAGTATTCATCTACAGATGGTGATAGGACTAATGAGACCATGTGTGTGTGCACTTAGCATACAGCTGGGCACTTGGTAAGTGCTCAGTAAACAAGTGCTCCTGGCATTCTTATGAGACTATTTTCTGTTAAATTTACTGTGATTGCCTTGGGGATGTGATGCAGGCCAGAGATCTCAGAATTACTACCTGCCAAGAATGCAATGGAAAAGGTGTGTCACCTCCAAAACATCTAATGAAAACTATGGGCTCAACTAGAGAAATATAAATACATTCACTTCATTGTGTTAAAAAAAAAAAAAGTGTTACCCAGAAGAATACCTACTCAAAAGTACCGCATACTCTGTCCCAACTTGACTAGAAGCTCACTGAGAGAAGGGGCTAGATTCTTAGTCTTATTTTGGTAATCTCTAATGCATCCATCAGAGTACCATGAACTAGAATAAAGCCATTTCCCTCTCGTGGGAGGAAACACAAAGGATTTTTCTGGACTGTGGGACACTGTTCAATCTTTGGGACCTCACCTCCACTTAAATCCCCCTGAAGAAATGGAATTCCAATCAAGAACTCTGTGCCTAAAGCTGGTCACCCATCATCTAGGAGAAAATGATTTAAATTGCACTTCTGATGTCCAGAATAGGCCAACCTACAGAGACGGAAACTACATTAGTTGTTGACTAGGGATTCGGAAGGTGACTTGGGGAAAAATGGAGAGTGACTGCTAATGGGGATGGGCTTCATTTGAGGGTGGTAAGGATATTTTAAGATTGACTGTGGTAATGGTTGTGCAACGCTGTGAATGTACTAAAAACCACTGAATTGGGTGCTTTAAATGGATGAACTGTATGTTACGGTGGATTACATCTCAATGAAGTTGATACTTTAAAATTTGCATTTCTGCCTCACCTTAGACTATGAGAATATGGAAACCTCACTCTGTCCGAGAGCAGACGTCAGATTTGAAGGGGCATATCCCCAGCAAAAAGTTCATAAACCAACTGTCAACATGGAAAGAAACACAGTTCCTAAAAACCCTCACCACCCCTCAAAACTAACAGCCTGACTCACTTTCATGTCTATGAAACCATATTTGCTTTGCCATTGACTCCATGAGACAGCCAGGTATGAAGTCCAAGGCATTCTGCAAGCTTTTCCTACCAGGCAGAGAGGGGTAGCCAGCCCAGCCACTGAGGCAGGGAGGTAATCTGACAAGAAGATTGAAAATTTAGCTGCCAGAATGTTATTAGGAACAGCAAAGATGTTAGAAGACTTGCTCTTTTTTTTTTCTTTTTAACTTGTGCTTTTTTTTTTTTTGGCATAACCATGACTTTATACAAACATTACCAGGATTCTTCCCACCAACAGCTAATACACACACAACCGTGTAAATTACCAACAACGGGCATGAAGGAAGCAGGGACCTAACTCCTTACACCCAAACCAAAAATACCCTTCTGCTCTTGTGACTTTTGCTCCAAGTCCTGACAGCCCTGAATGCTGGAACATGATAACTACCATTCATTGAGCAGTGCTATACACCAGGCTCAAGCTATTAATGCATTTTCTTTATACACCATTTCATTTAGATCTCACAACCAACCACCCTAGGAGGTGAGTGTAGCTATTCCCGTAACATAGGAGGAGTTCAGGCTCAGTGACTTGCCCAGAGTCACCCAGTGTTAACTAGGCAAGATTCAAACCCAGGAAATCCTAAATTCTTAATTCTATTAGTCAAATTCATCTCAAGCTTCTACTGTCTCTACAAAAAGAAAGAGAGAGAGAGAGAGAGAGAATCCTCTTCACTGAGACACGAATTAATCAGGTCAAGGAAAGGATCCTAAGCAAATAAGTGCCCACAGAAAAGGCACTTATTCAGCACAGAAAAAGTGAGGTAGGAGTCTCAAAGGCATTACCTGCACATCAAATGAGAACTATCTCCAAGATCAGGATTTTTTAAATGTAGGTCCCAAATTATTTTATTGCTTATCTCCTATGTGTCCAGAACAGAAGTTTGGACTCTAGGAAAAGTTTCGAGGGGTTCATTTTTATGGAGTCCATGGTGTTTATTAGATTTTCAAGGGAACTCAAGAGACAGCTGACCTAGAAGACGGTTTTGCTTCAAGATTAAGTGCACAGGTTTTGGAATCAGACAACTTGGGTTTAAATATACTTAATTGCTGTGTTGCCTTGGGCAGGTTACTGACCTCTCTGATCTTCAGTTTCCTCACTCATAAAGTAGAAGTAGCAATAACAATGATCTAGCTGAACTTTTGCAACCCCTGGAGGCCACTTATCGCCTCATATTAACACACAAATAAAACCTAAACCCAAAGATCTATAAATACTAATTATAAAATAAAGCCATAAAATTTTAGAGCTGGAAGAGACTGTAAATCATCTAAACCACTGTTACTTTTATTTTTAAAAACACTGGCTTTGCCCTGGCTGGTTTGGCTCAGTGGTTAGAGTGTCAGCCTGCTGACCAAAGGGTTTGGCTCAGTGGTTAGAGTGTCAGCCTGCCGACCAAAGGGTTGCGCGTTTGACTCCCAGTCAAGGGCATGTACCTCGGTTGCAGGCTCAATCCCAGGCCCCAGTCAGGGTGGGTGCAGGAGGCGACCAATCGATGAGTCTCTCTCACATAGATGCTTCTCTCTCTCTTTCTCCCTCTCTCTCCCTCCCACACTCTCTAAAAATCAATGGAAAAATATCCTCAGTTGAAGACTAAAAAATAAATAAATGAAATAAAAACACTGGTTTTACATTTACAGTGGTGATAAGTATCATCCAAAGAAAAACAATACACAAATACTAATGTAGTAGTAGTATAGGATGTAATGATAACAGAATGCCTGAAGTCTGGAAAACGGTGACCTACAGATTTCAACCTCTTTAAGAGGCCACACGACCTGTCCAAGTAGTAGTAAGTAGTAGCAGAAGTGTACAGTTAGTAGTAGAGCCAAATAGACAGATATTAGAACACCTAGTTTCGCCTAAGTCTTTTCCCCAAGTTACAGGGCTGGTCAATTCCATTAGACACTTTAGTAACTAAAGCCCTATCAGTGCATTGTTTCCGAAGGATTTTTATATCCCCCCACCTAAATTGCAGTCCCACGCATGCACCCTCATCAGATTCAAGCCTGAGATACAAAATGCAAGTGTAAACTGCAGAAGACTTCGTCCACAGGGTCCACTCTGGACAGGATGGGGCAGGATTAAGACCTCTGCAATAAGCAAGAACTCCAGCTCCAGCTCAGACCAAGTGGGGGTTCAAAACTAAGCCCTGCTGCTAGCGTGGCTCTGGGCTAGTGATTCCTCCGAGCCTGTTTTCACATTTGTAAAAAGAGTAACAGCAGGAGATAATTCAAGTGAAGCAGTGCCTGGCAAGGACTGAGTCCCTGTAGCCCCAGGGGCAGAATATTCACTGCCACATCCTCCATACCCAGGGCAGTAACCAGCACACAGTAGGCACAGCACTGAAATGTTCACTGAATAAAGCTGAGGCCCAATTAAAGCAGGCCTGAGATTCAATCAAAATTCGTGGGCCCAACCTATAAATGGGCTCCTAACTTACTCCAAATCAGGGGTCAAGTATTCCCTGAACCCAGGATGGCCCTGATCACCCACAAAGGAAGAATCTGTTTACATGCTTCAGGTCACAGTCTCCAGCCTCAGGGAAGCCTCATCTTGCATCACAGTTCCATGTTTATTTCACTCCAAAAGATTGGCACCTGCTGCCCTAGGGTTCCATTGTCTCTCTCTTCATTTTCAGAAACATCAAGCTCACAAAATGACATCTCAGGCACTTCCTTCTGTAAGTCTCCTTTAAAGAGGCCTGGGGAAAATTCTCGAAGCTAGGTCCTTAATCTGCCAACTCAACCTTTCTTAGCTGAAAGGTATCACCTGCTAAGAAATCCATCACAGGGACAGGAAAAGTGAAGTCAAAGACAATTCCACCCTCCGCCTTCGCATTATTCCTGATTCTCAAAACTAAAAGATGGACTGAACTATTTGTAAACGGGTGGGCTGAAAAGGCACCAAAAGGGCTTTCACAATCCGAGGTGCTCATCCCCAGGCCATTCTTATTGGGCCGGAAGAAGAAACTCTCTGGCTCTGCAAAAATTCAAGGGAAAATCATACACAGAATGCAAATTTAATTTCTCCCCTACCAGAAGGAAACAAGCAAAAATGGTTTTACAAGAGGTTCCAGAATCTTGAGGCATGAGTTTAAACTTCTCTTTTCTGATCGAGGACCGAGGACATTCCTGGTCAGACCTTTGAGTTTTCAAGGATAGCGGGAGAGGTAAAAAGGAGAGCAAGGGAGCGGGAGCGGGAGAGAGTCAGGATATGTTCATTCTATTTTTAAACCCTCGCCTACGGTTTAGAGTAAAGGAACACTGGGATTCTGTAGCCCCACCCCTAGCACCTTCTGCTAAGCACATGAATCAGGACCTCCACACGTTCATGGTTCTGAGTCTAGATTTGGGGGTTACTGGCGGCCAATACGCCAAAGAATCCTGGGCTAAGCAACATTTCCACCCAGCCCTTCTCGGGCGCCTTTCGGAAAACCCGGCGGCCCTGCGCAGACTGAAGCTGCGTGCAGGGAGCGAAGCAGCCACAAGCTGCCTTCTCCTGAGGGGACGCAGCGCCCCCTTGAAGAGCAGGCTCCATTCCCACTGCTGGGCACCCAGGGGTGAGCAACTCCTCCCCGAGGGAGCCGGAGTCACGGACGCGATGGGGTTTCCAACAGGCTGCAGCGCTTCAGGCACCACGGTCCCACTTCCTGGACACCTGTGTGCCGCGCACATCCACCCGTGCCCAGGGCACCACTCGCGCACGGTCACCTCCCGGCCATTCCAGAACGCCAAGGGCTGGGCGACAGGTCTCTTTCCTCTTGGGATTGTTGCCGGCTCGCCCATTTTACGTATCCTTCCCGCCTCATTTACAAGGATCTACGCCCGTCCCTCAGCGCCCCAGGGCAAGAAAACCAGCCGGGCGCACGGACTCCCAGGGCGGAGCGCGCCCGACGGCCCCTCCCGCCCCGGGGCTCGGTCCCCGAAGGGCTCGCGGACACTCACTCTTGAGCGCACTGATGAGGGACTTCCCGTCCTTGATGAGCTCCTTGATGAATTTGTTGGTCTTGTCCAGCTCCGCTTCGTGAGACTTGAGCGTCTCTCGGAAGTGCGGGCTGTCCAGGCAGCAGTCACTGAATTCCAGCGCCGGGAGCCCCATGGTGCCCGAGGCGCCCAGCCGGGGGGCGCGCCTCCCCGGGAGCCCTTGAGGCCCGCAGCCCCGAGCACGCACGCGGAGAGACCCCGACTGGCACTCCCGACGGCGGCCGGCTCCACAGGTGTGGCTCCGGCTCGCCCTCCGCGCGACGTCCGCCCGAGCGCGCGACTCCTCAACCCAGCCGGGACCCGGCGGCTCCGGCACGCTACGCTACGGCGCGGCAGGCTAGCAGGAAGCGCAGCGGCGGACCTGCAGCGGCGCCGGGAAGCGAGAGCTGGCGAGCGAGCGCGGGCACCGCCTCCCCGCCTCCTTGGCTCGTTAGCTCTCCAGCAGCCTGGAGCGCCCTCTCACAGCAGCCTCAGCAGCCCCGGCGGCTTCGGGGCCGCTCGAACCTGCTAGCGATGACCTAATCCCAGCCGGACCAATCAGCGTGCCCGCCTCAGCCCGACCCCCCGGCCTCCGTGGAAACCCGGCCCTTCCGCGGCCTTGGCCCAATCAGCGGGGCCTGGAGGCGGGGCCTGAGGCAGAGGGTGGGCCGCTTCACAGCCGGGGCCGCAACGCAAGCTCCGCCCCCTCCCGCCCGCGCTGAATTGCAGACCCGGAGCCCTGGGGGTAATCGCTGCGGTGCGTGGGGCCCGCCACCCAGAATCTTGCCCGCCTGCTGCGATCCGGGTCCAAGCCCGAGATGGTGCGTCTGCAGGTCTGGGAAGCGGAGGAGCCTAGATGTACGAAAAAACTGGGAATTGGGGCTGCAGTTCCCCTCTGCCCGCCCTGCATTGCTAAGCATTCGAGTTTGCATTCAAAATGCAGCCTCGACCCCTGGAGAACCTCGAGTGCACCGAGCAACCACGTCGACCCTAGGCACACGCTCCTTCTTCCAGTCAGGCAGAAAATATTTGCGTCTTAAAACTACCAGCTCTTCGTGCCTGCAGTCTTCCCGCCCCCTACAGTCCGTCCCCATCACGGCGACTCCTGCTCAAAACCCGCCCACGGCTGCCCCCAACCGAAGGATCTAATATCCTTAGGAAAATTTCAGCCGCCTGTTGTTTTCCTGCTCCGCATCTAACACAATTTTACATAATTACGCCCACAGGCTGTCGTCCTTCGCTACACGGTGAGCTTCAGGAGGGAAGGACCAGTTTTCTGGTCCGCTGCAGCATCCCCAATACCTAAAACAGTGGCTGGAATTTAATAACAGATATTGAGCGCTTACCAGGTCCTAGTGTGCTCCGGCGATTGATAAATATTTGGGGAATAAATGATTGGATCCTCTCAGGTGTCCCTCGCGCCCTCCCACACCCAGCGCCTCGCCCTGTTATCCCTGTGTTTCACTGTAGAAATCAATCCAGGTAGCTCATTTACTGCACTTGTCAGGCTGGATCCCACAGGGTTAGTGCTGAACTGTGAACTCCTGGAGAATGGGCGCTGTCCTTGAATAAATTTTTTGTATGTCCAGGAACTAGCAGCCCTCTTTCAGTTAAGTTTTTTTGTTTGTTTGTTTTGTGCTTGTTTTTTAAATAAGTCTGTTATGTGCAGGCATTGGGCTAGATGTTAGGGATACAAAGATGAATAACAGAATGAACTTGACCGCTGCTGGTCAGTGAGAGAAACAACAAGCAACAGCAAAGTGCATGGTAAGTTAGGATAGCAAAAGGCAGAGGAGCTTGGAAATATGAAGCGGTTGCTAGCTCAGGGGGCCAGACAAGGCATCTATGTTGAGAAAGTAATTGATTGACTGATTAAATGCATAAATGAATGAATGTTATCTATTTGCTGGTTGTAGCTACACACTTAGACTTGATAGCAGGCATGGGTTTTAACCTCAGCTCTGCCATGGGCTAGCTGTGTGACCTTGAACAGTTAGTTAATCTCTGTAAGCCTCAGGCCTTTTAAAGTGTAAAATAGGGATAATAATAGTACCTACCTCACAGGGCTGTTGTGAAGATTAAATAATAGGATGAACATAAATGCTTATTTAAACTAGTGTCTGCACTGTAATAACTGTTCCCCTCAAAAAAAAAAAAAAAAAAAAAAAAAGGTTAGCTACATTAAATGGTAACTAACCATGGTGTTGGAAGATGAACTTTAATAAATTCCATTTTTATAATCGTTTGCTTCCTCTGGCAGATGTTAGATAAAATTGTTAAAGGAGTGATTTTTCAAATTAATACTGTAAATTGTAAAGGTAGGTGCTCACTTGAAGATAGAACTGGAGATAGGTTTCCTCCATTGTTCTGGTAAACCAGGAGGAAACCAAGAGCCTGGGGGTTTCTAGGAACTGGAACACAGGTTCAATTCAGGACTCTCAAAAGTGAAAGATTTGCTGGTTACTTTGGAAATATCAGGATCTGACTCTTGGGAGAAGCTTCCCTGCCCTTCCAATGTAAGTAGTTCCCACTCCTAGTCTCCATTGTTATTCTATATCTTAGGCCCCTGTTGTCTTCTTCAGTATGGCCATAACAATTTGAAGTTACTTTGTTGACCCTGCACACACATTATCTCCCTCTCCCCCATCCCACTCTACTAGAATGTAGGCGCCCTGTTGGCAAGGATGGTGCTGATACTATGTGGGCCATGGCTGTATCCTCAGTGCCTAGAATGGTGCCGGCACATTGTAAATTCCCAGTAACTATCTCGTGGGTGGGTGGGTGGGTGGGTGGGTGGATGGATGGATGGATGGATGGATGGATGGATGGGAAGCCCTGGCAGATGCTCAATGCTTCAGGCTTTCCTTTAGAAGTGTAGAAAGGAAAGAAGGGGAAGTGGTCTTGCAGAAGAAGAAAAAGAACAAGTGAAATTTGTAACCACAGACCCACAACTGAAGGCCTGGACCACATGGACTCAAAATTTCTAGGGGAGGAGCAAAGCGAATATATGGTAGCTGGGTGACCTCAGGTCAAAAAAATTTTACACACACACAACATAAATATGCATGTGGAAATATACTATCCTCTGACACCTGGGCTAAATTAGAATTTGGTAGGTTGTTTCTTACCTCAGGTACAATAACCAATCTGCAGTTGGCCTTGGGGTCACCACACACACTGCCTCTTGGGTCTTCTTTCTCACTGTTCCCTCCACTCAGATTCCTCGGCTGATTCCTCATTTTCCCAACCTCTGAACACTGGACCATCCCAGATTGGTTCTCAAGCCTCTATTCAGACACACCTTATAGATGACTTCAACCTGCTTCATGGCTGCAAATGCCAATTACACACCAACAACCTACAAATATATATCCTAGCTTTGACCTCTGTTCTGAACTCCAGATAGGTATACACCATTTAACTGATGAATACTACTTGTATATCCAAATAGGCATCTCACCTTTAAGAAGGGACCAGGCACATGACCCAATCAGAGGCAATGAGAAATTATTAGACTTGCTAGAGCAACTAGGCCAAAGGTACTCTGTTGAACTTGAAGCTGGATGGATATACACCAGGAGCTAATGTGACCCACTATAGTATGTGGAGGAAACAAGAGCTGACATGAAGAAAGGAGAGAGGCCAAGTATTGAAGGCATTATTTGAGATCCTAAACCTGGCCATACTTGAAACTAGCATATTACTACACTTCTCAATTATGTGAGCCAATAAACTCCTTTTTTAAAATATATTGATTTCAGAGAGAGTAAGGGAGAGAAAGAGAGAGGTACAAACATCAGTGATGAGAGCGAGTCATTGATCAGCTGCCTCCTGCACACCCCCTGCTGGGAATCAAGCCCAGAACCAGGGCATGTGCCCTAAGAATTGAACCTCAGTCTCCTGGATCGTAGGTTGATGCTCAACCACTGAGCCATGCTGGCTGGGCAATAAATTCCCTTTTTTCACTTCAGCCACATTTTGTTAGCTTTTCCAGCACTTGCAACCAAAAAGTACAGATGAGAGACATAATTCCATCTCTGTTACGTCTGCTTCATCCACCAACAGGGATTCAACTGCCTAAAGTGTGAACCAGGAGAAAGACGACACCTACTAAGAAGGGCTCCTGGTGACTAATGGGCCTCAAATTTAAAACAAAAAAACAGAGCCTGGCTAGAAGGCACAGTTGATTGGAACATCATCCATACACCAAAAGGTTGCAGGTTCAATTCCTGGTCAGGGCACATATCTAGGCTGCAGGTTCGATTCCTGGTTGGGGTGCATAGGGGAAGCAACCTATCCATGTTTCTCTCTCTCCCCGCTTTCTCTCTAAAAATTTAAAAATATATATATCCCTGGGTGAAGATTAAAAAAACAGAGCCTAGCAACCATTTCTACAAAGGGGACTCTCACACAAACTGCACCTCAGGGAGAAGCCTGCACTGAGCTACCTGCCTGCCCTGTGCCACAGCCATCTGAGCCGCCCTTATAGAGGAGCTCGGGGAATCCTGTTTCAACCAATAGGACTGAGGCTTTCCCCGTCCAATCAGAGCTGCGCAGCTCCAACCAACCAGAGCGGCTCTATTCTCACCACTCAGGACAGTGCCTTTTGGACCAATCAAACTGTGACGATCTGGAACCCTTATTTGCATAAAGACAGACTAATGGGGGGCGGGGACTTCTGTCCATATAAACCAGCTGCCTGCTGTCTCTAAGGACAGCGCTTTCCCTTCTCACTGTAGATGAAACACCGTCTCACCAGAGCAGAGCCCAGCAGACCAGCAAAGAACAGAGCTGCCGAGCTCAGGGCTGCCTCACAGCCACGCTGTTTTCACAGCCACGCTGTATCACAATTAAGCTGTTTCGCACTGAATAGTCTCCTTCACCACACCCCAAACTGGGGATTCTTGTTGGCACTGAATTGGCGCCAACGAGCACCAGTTGACAAAAGCCATAGTCACTTCTTAGCCCAGCTAGCCTGTTGAATGCAATCCACACTATGCTCAGCATTTTCAGGTCAGTCTCTTCTCATTTTTGTATCAGCCTGGGTCTCCGTTTCTACTTTGTGCTCTCTGTCCCAGAGCTCCAGTCCTCACCTGAACTCCGTGAACTCACCAGCTTCTAACTTCTAAGGTCCCCTAGGCTGTGTCCCTCACTGCTTCCCATGGACACTTCCTGTTTATTCTGTTCACCTACTGCGGGCTATTTCTACCCTGCCGACGTGTTTGTTTTAATAACTAGAAGCAGGCCTGGATGGAAGCCACTTCTGTCCGTAGACTTGGAAAGCCCAGTGCCAAATGGTTGGGCTCTGGCCACCACCCAACACCGCCGGTACACTCTGTTCAAGCTTAAGCCGTCTTGTCCCAACTGTTATACCTGCTGCTGCTTTTGCCTCCCTCCCTCCCTCCTGATGACAAGTCCAGCCTGATGATCCTTCAGGCTCTGTCATCTCTATGATTCCCATGCCACCCAGGACCTCTGCCATTTCCCCTCAGAGACTTTGGGAATTTATGTGAAATCATATCTTTTTTTTTTTTTTAATGTTTTCCTTGATTTTGAGAGAGAGGAAGAAGAGAGAGGGATGGAGAGAGAGAAACATCTATGAGAGAGAAACATCATTGATCAGCTGCCTCCTGCACCCACACCCCCCCCCCAACCAAGAATCGAGCTGGCAACCCAGGCATGTGCCCTGACAGAGAATTGAACCATGACCCTTGGTTTCTAGGTCAAACACTGGCCAGGCTGTGAAATCTTATCTTAATGGTCCAGAGAAATCTCTCTTCCAAACACAATTTTACTACCACCAAGATGATGCTCTCCCTCCTCAAATGAGTTTGTTTCCCCTGTTCCTGCCTCCAAACAGGCAACGGAAGTCATTCCTATCTGCCAAGAGAGGAAAATAGCTATTGTCAGAACTATACAAGAAAAGACTTTTCCTTCAGCTTTTGCCTGAAACACAGGGAAACAACAAAGGGATGAATGCTTCTCTGAGTGAAGATGACAACTTGATCTCCTTCCTCTGCTTTTATTATCTTTTATTCAATAACCATAAATTGAGTAGCCTTCTATGTTCTTGTCAAGCCCCAGAGAATTAAGTTGTAACCATTCAAGTCAAATTCAACAAATATTTAATTGCGTATCTATTGTCTGCTAGGCACTGTGCTAGGTAATGGCGTACAAAGGGGAATAAGAAAGGCAAGATCCCTGATACATTCAGATTCTACTCCAGTAAGGGTGGAAAGGGGGCAGCAAATAAACATGTAAACAAGTAAATGAACAAAATTTCAGACACTGAGAGGTGCTACCAAGAAAATATAAGGGGATAGGGTGTTTCAGAGTAGGGGCACTCCTTCAGGTACAGTGATCAGAAAATGCTGCTGTAAGGAGGTAATGTCTCAGTTAAAACCCAGTTGAAGAGAAGCCATAAGTGCCCTGGTCAGTTTGCTCAGTGGTTAGAGCATCAGCCCTCAGACTAAAGGGTCCTGGGTTTGGTTCTGGCCAAGGGCATGTACCTCAGTTGCAGGCTCGATCCCCAGTTGGGGCGTATGCAGGAGGCAACCAATTGATGTGTCTCTCTCACATTGGTGTTTCTCTCTCTTTCTCCTCTCCCTCCCTTCCATTCTCTCTGAAAAGCAATGGAAAAAAATATCCTCAGATGAGAATTAAAAAATGAAGAGCCATGTGAAGATATCAAAGAGGAGTATTCCAGACAGAAGGTCAGCACATGCAGTGGCCCTAAATGTGGAGCAAGCTTGATGTGTTAGAGTCAGGGTTGGTCAAATATGGCCCAGGGACAAAACCCAGTCAGCCTCCTTTTTTTGTATAGCCCAAAAGCTAAAAATGGCTTTTACATATTTAAATGTTTGTGGGGGAAAAGAAGGAATACTTCGTGATGCATAAAAATTATATGAAATTCAAATTTCAGTGACTATAAATACATTTTTTATTGGAATACAGGCATACTCATTCATTTATATATTTCCATGGCAGGTTTCATGCCTCATTGGCAGAGTTGCAACAGAGACTATATGGCCTCTAAACCCTAAAATATTTACTATCTGGTCCTTTGCATAAAAAGTTTATAGACCCCCATGTTAAAGGAACAGCAAGAAATATCTTCCCAGGCTTGAGATAGCCTTGGATAATCTGATCAGCAACCCACTGTGTTCAAGATACCTTTCTTCCCACGATCATTCATTTGGTCATTCACCCATTCACCCAGAATATTTTCAGGTTAAACCATATGAATATGCTTTTTTAAATAAGTCAAACATTGTCAAATAATAAATTCAAATTATTACACTTAATATTTATCAAACCTCTATTCTAGTGGCAGGCATGCAGCTAGATGTTAGGGCTACTACAAGTAAATGGTGAAGTTTGAAAAAGGGAAAGAACAGGACCAAATAGTTAACCTGCAGAACTCAGTGCAAAATGAAAATGGAGAGCCCCTCATTCAAAAATTACTAAAAATTTCAAGATGACAACAGCAGAGCATTAAACCAAGCATGGAGTCCTTCCAAGTATAGGACCCTGTGTGATTGCACAGGTGGCAAGCCCATAAAACGGGACCTGGGAAAGGACAGGTGTCCCCAAAAGAACAGCAGAGGACCTAGTTTAGATTGGGGTAGGGGGAGTCAGGGAGGCCTCTCTGAAGAGGTGGTATTTAGGCAAGGACCTTAAGGATGGGTAGAAGTAGCCGGGTGAAAAGTGGAGGAATGTGGCTACCCAGCAGAAGAACAGCATTCTCCCTTCTCTTCCATGTTCCATGTTGGTTAAGAGACATAGGGTGGCCTGTCACCAGCTGTGATGAGGCAAAAAGATAAAGGTAACAGATCCCTCTCCTGTCTGTGCCAGCTCAGGCCTGTTTCCCAACCCTTTTCTGTGTTCCAGATCTTAACACTTAGGTAATCTACCCACATAATCTGATCCTTCCCCTTCAGCACCATAGATGGTCAGGACAGCCCTACAGGGGCCCCAGCCCTGCTTCTTGCAGGGCTCAACTCCAAGGGCTTAACTCCAAGGGCTTCCTAGGTCAAGAGCCTAACCCTCTCCGTCCACTTGGCCCAGGCTTGTTATAAACAGGAAAGAGTTCTCCCTGTCTTTACATTCCTTTTTTTTTTTTTTTTACCCTCATTTGAGGATATTTTTTCTTTCTTAAATATATCTTTATTGATAACAGAGAGAGGAAAGGAGAGGGAGAAAGACAGAAACATCAATGATGAGAGAGTCATTGATCAGCTGCCTCCTGCACGCCCCCGACTGGATATCAAGCCAGCAACCCGGGCATGTGCCCTGACCGGGAATTGAACCCCGATCACCTGGATCCTAGGTCGAAGCTCAACTGCTGAGCCACGCCCGGCAGGGCAAGGATTTTTTTCCATTGCTTTTCAGAGAGAGTGAAAGGGAGAGAGGAAGAGAGAGAGAAAAATCCATATGAGACACATCGATTGGCTGCCCCCCAAACATCACCTGACCAGGGCCAGGGATCAAGCCTGCAACCGAGGTATGTGCTCTTGGGCGAAATCGAACCTGGGACCCTTCAGTCCACAGGCTGATGCTCTAACCACTGAGCCAAACCGGCTAGTGCTGTCCTTATATTCCTTAAACCCCAAACCATGAAGATAGTTAACACAAAATGGACCTCAAAAAATTTTATCACCAAATCCATATCTTTTCCCTAAATTTACTTTATCCCATTTTTTAGTTTTAAAGTGTTCTTTTTCTATAATGGATCCTATGGAAACTTGGTGTTGTGGGCCTCCAAGTAGGTTGTAAACAGAATCAGATGAGAAGCTTATTAAAAATACAGATGCACCAGCCCCATGCCAAACCTAGCTCCTCTATTTTTAACAAGTTCCACAGGTGATTGTGATGCACGCCCAGGTCTCTGAACCATTGCTTTAGCAAGCTGGGCAGAATAAAGAAAAAAATCCCATTTGGTGAGTATACGTCAGAAAATTTCATTTCTGGCATTAAAATGTGACGGCCAGGTGTGGCTCAGCGGTTGAGCGTCGACCTAGAATTCAGGCAGTCAGGGTTCGATTCCCGGTCAGGGCACATGCCCGGGTTGCGGGCTTGATCCCCAGTCGAGGGTGTGCAGGAGGCAGCTGATCAGTGACTCTCTCATCGTTGATGATTCTCTCTCTCTCCCTCTCCTTTCCTCCCTCTGAAATCAATAAAGATATATTAAAAGAAAAAAAAACGTGACCCCTCAGGCAAACTACTTTTATTCAGGACCTCAGTTTCCCCATTAAGCAGCATGGTGATGATTCTTCCATTACATCTCTACCCTAGAAGTTCTCTGTAGTATAAAACACTTGTTGCCTTCCCATTAACTAGCCCTCCTTCTGGTGGCAGCACCCCAGTTTCCTCTAGAAGCTAGCTACTTCCCTTCCATTGCAGGTGGGCTTGGTTGGGATATCAGTCAAGGTGTTCTGATGCACCATGGCTGACCACAGGACCAAGACCCAAATTTGGGCAACCATATTTTCTCTCTCAAGAAATTATATCTTGAGACAAGTGAAGCAGAGACTGAATATAAATGAAGGTAATTCATCTGGTAAGGGTGATCCCAAATGCCTGTCTGTTAGTTCCTGCTCCCTGAGCTATCCAGATTCTTATGTTTTCTGAAACCTGGTTTTCAGGTTTTCTTTGGGATTGTGAGCTAATCCATAGCCTTCTAATAAATTATTTTTTTTCCTTAAGTGAGACATAGTTGGTTCTGTTGCTTGCCACCAAAGAATCCTGTCTTAGAATTGTGATCTTTGACTGTGTTCTACATGATAATAATATTGTAGCTTCCATTCATGTAAAGCTATTATGAATGACCACTCTAGGGGAAGCCAAGAGTTTCTATTTTAATAATGACACCTTGGTTCCAGTAGTAACAGTGAAATTCCTAAATAGGATAAGACATTATTCACTGTCCTGATGAAATATCTTAAATAGAAACAGCCTTTGGGTAAATACTCTTACTCTAAATGAAGTTCATTGTTCTGGACCTCAGAAAAGAAAAAGACAAGAGAAAAGGGAAAAGAGTTTGAGTTCAGTTTAAACCATCTCCCCTTCAGCTGCATCCTACCCTACACACACAAACTTAAGAAAAGGCCAGTTCTTTAAGTATTCAAAAGAGGACTGAAAATTGTATCTAAATATGTATTTTAAGGGGTGGCTATTGCAGAGAAAATAGCTTTAGTGACTGAACCCTTTCCCCTCAGCAGCCTCTATTTTGTTTCTACCTCCATCTCATTGCATCATTACAGTTATGGCTATTTCTTGCCTTTTTGACATCTTCATTATTATTATTGTAGCTAACAGTTACTGAGCACTCTTGTAACATAGGCATGATGTGGATGCTTTGCATATATTACCTTATTTAATCCTTACATTGGCTCTTCAAAGTCAGTATTATTATCCCCATTTTACAGAAGGGAAACTGAACCCAGTGAGGTTAAGTAAAAAGGCTAGTGAGTGATGGTATCAATCACTTATCATCTGCATGTCTCCATCTGTCCCCAAGCCTTCCTTCCACTGTGTCCTCTTGCCTTACATAGAAAGCCATTGCTTAGTCCAAGGCATCGCTGTAAAAAGTATTAAGTGTGGCATCGCATCTCAAATAAAATGGCAACTGAATTCACTGCCCATGTCACGTTCCATTTCCTGACTAGGCTATAAGCAACTTGAGGGCAAGAACTATGTTTCTTCCACCACAGTGTCACCACACATGTCTGGCATAGAGGAGGTGCTCAAAAAATGCTTGTGGAGCCAATGACTATCTTGTAGGGTCCTCAGACTTAGGAACCATCTAAGAGTTAGGAGAAAGTGGGGTTGGTTATTGTCAAGAACTCCCCTCCCAGGAAATGAAAATTTCATGTTACCTCTAGAAAATCCAGCCAGTTTTGACATTTGGCCAAGCCTTCAGACAGCATCAGGTGATTCTGATCTTGGGCTTTTGGGCAGCTCTTTCCCATCCTAAAGAGATCCTTCATCTTTTAGGCACAGTCATGCTTTGGCTTGAGTTTATGAGGAGCAGAAGTTTCTGATAGAGGAGGTACAAGCTAAAAGGCTGAAGTACCAGTCCTACTTTTCCCAGGGCCAGGTAGCTCACAAAATGCTCAGATTCAGCTACCACGCTCTCCATTGAGGACTGGGAGCATAATGTTATTTTATTACTTTCAGAATTGGAACTAATTTTTGGTTGATATAAACTCGCCATAAATAGTTAGGTGAATTCCTTTTGTGCTGCAGTTCCTCAAATGTGGAAAACAGCCAAATAAGGATATAGACAACCAATAAAAATTTCCTGCCAAGTCTACAGGGTTCCCTCAGTGGGGTCTCATTCATCTACTGCTTTTAGTTCAGACTCTGGCCTCTAGATTCAGGCAAACCTGAACTCTGGCATTGGCTGGGCCGTGTACCAGCCAAGTGACTATGGGCAGAACACTATGAGCTCTCAAAGCCCCAGCCTGTTGTTAGGAAATGGAAAAATGTGATAAGTGTATAGAATGCTTAGTCCGATGACAGGCATGTGATAGGCAGGCAGTAAAGTGTAGCTTAGTTATAGAGATATCTCTACTGGCTTCACTTAACACCTTTCATTCAAAACAGTCAGAAAGTCCAGTGTGTTTTTGATGTTTTAAAGTGACAAGTGTGATCTGAAGTTGTCCTTCAACCACACAGATTACTTTCTCAACTTCTAAATTATAAGCAGAAGTAATTGGAAATAAGGCAATGAAGCTACACAGCCTTATTTATCATGACAGTTTTCTGTTCTGAGCTCTCCCTTGGAAAAGTTTCAAGAAATTAAATTTATTATTATTACAAAGATTATTTCGACCATTTGTTAAGGAAAGTCACCATGGCCATTGCACATACCTTGACTGTTTTATGGCCCAAACTCTGTTTCTATATTAAGGCTCAAATGTAAGACATAGAACAGATTTGATTTTGACTATAACAAGCAGATGAAATATGACTGCTTTCTGAAAAGAGACTCTTAGCGGACTCCTCATCCTGCTTCATTTTAATTGAATTATTGGTCAGTCCTCTACAGTTTCAAGCCAGTTTCAAGGTGATTTCAAAGGTTCAAGACACATATTAGGTCTACTAACTACAGGCAGGCCCATTCCAATGGGAAAAATCCTAACAGTGACAAAAGAGCTCTTTGCTAAAGTTAGGTGTGGCTACAGGACCTGCTTGAGCTACAGGAATGTGGGTAGTAGCCTATGAGAATCAGAATATGATTTTATGTGTCCCCTTTCTCCCTGCCAGGGACAGTTAACATGGATCTGGATGTGTAGTGTGAACAAAATAACCTTTTGCTGTTTTCAGCCACTAAGATTTTAGGGCTGTTCTTTTCTACAGCATAACCTAGCCTATCCTGACTTGATAAAACAAAGATATAAATGCAGTCGACATGTATAACAGACACATTCCCATGCCATGCCTAAATCCTCTCATCTTGGTCAACAATTAATTTCTAGAAGCTAGTGGTTTAGTGGGATAGGGAAATGAACCTCTGAATTACGTCAATGTCAGAATAGTTTTAACACACTGGTGGAAAGGTTCAAAGAGATATTTCTCTGTGCCATCATGAGAGCGAGAAACACAATTCTGAAAGCTGTATTCCCAGCTGGAATTCTCGTCATTTGCTGATAGACTAAGCCAGTGACACCCTGGAGAGAATCCAGAGTAGGCTGTCTCTCCCACATCCTCAGGCACTTCCCAGGTGAGCTGGATAGCTGGGACTGACCTCAAAATGAGGTGGTAGGCAGTTAGACATGAGCAGAGCAAGAACCATGGTCTAGGTACAGAACGTCACCGGGGTGGAAAGCCCCAGGTTCCTTGCAAGGGGTAATTGTAGGGTGGGACCTGGCCTCCAGGATGGCCTTTCCTCCCCTAGTACATCGCTGGTCTTGAGGTTTGGACCCCTGACCTTTCCTCCCTAGAGATAACATCTAGGCCTCAGTTGTGTTTCAGCTCCAGGCCCAGAAGAGCAACAAAACCAGCCTCAGCAGACTTCAAGACCAGCTGCATTGGATAAAGACACCCCCCCCACACCCAACCCTGGCACCCACCAATCAATCAGTGGAGACCACAACCCTGAAAGGACACCCCTGGAAAGCTGCTGAATATTATAATGAGATCTTTCCCTGGGACCTTCCCTAAAGGTCTCCATGCTTAAATCCCCTAGGACAGAGGACCCAGTGCACTCTCCCTCCTGGGAGCACACCAGCGCCTTTCCCTTCCTACTCCCCTCCCCATCCCCCAGGCTTGTTACCATTAGTTTCCTCACTCCCAAACTCCAAGGGGCCTTCCTCTACCTCTATAACTTGTTTCCTAAACCCATTTCTTCTAGGAATTACTTTTTCTACCTCTGCGATTTACCAAATAAATGTTCTCTTATAGCTGGGGTCTTTGCTCTGAATTCTTTCCTAGCCAGAACTCAAGTACTGAGGTTGCTGAACCCAGGTCTGGTGTGACCCCCCCACCAGTCTAACACCTGGTGCGGTCCCCGCTGCCTACAACAAGGACACTTTGGGATATATCACCCATCCCACATAGCCCTCACTCTAAGAAGCTTATGATCTGTTCCTCAAATCTCCATGGAGGAAGGGCTCAGGGTTGATGCCAATCTTATACATGTCATTTATCCCCAAGCCAGCCTCTCCATCAAGGAATCAGTGGTCTTCCATACAATTTTTTTCTCAAAGCTGGAATGGAGACTATTATTCATTATTTTAATTAAAAAACACACATAGCTTAAATCCAAATAATAGTAAAGATAGTCATTTGCTCAATGCTTTCTACGTAGCACTATGACAAGCACTTTATGGCTATCATTTTATTTAATCCTCACAATAACTCAATTAGCTGGGAACTATTATTTCCTTTCCTAGAGATTAAAAAAAATAATAAATTTAACAAAAGCTTGGAGCAGTCAACTAACTGGCTTAAGATCAACCAGCCTAGAAGTGGGAGAACTTATGCAAACCCAGAAGCTAGTCTCAGATGAGGCACCTTTACTCCCCCTCGTGGCCCTCACACTGTAGATAGAAAACCCTGGAGTGTCCCTTGTCTTCGTTTTGTTGCCAGTGACCTGATTACATCATTTCTGGTCTTGAACCAACGTTGCTCTAGGATATTCCCCAGGAGAAGCAGGCCCTCAACACCTGCTTAGGGTCTTTCTGCCTTTGCAGAAAAGTCTGGGAAATTAATGTTATAAAAAAACAAAACAAAGTGATCCAAGACAAAAAAAAAAAAAAAAAGACCCACAGAGGGAGAGAAGTTATTTTCCACTCTGATACGTCTGTATGACTAGAAACTGTGGATGAGAAAAGTGATCTATGGGCTCGTAGGAGAGCTTGAGGAGGAAACAGACACCGTGAGACCAAGAAATGGGCAGAATCAGAGGCTGCAGCCAGGAAACAAGGACAGGAAACAGGATTTCTTTTCTCCAAAGTCCAGAACAAAGCTGACCAGCAGTTTGGCAGGAAGAGGGACCACCATTTCATACTTTGGGAAGGGATGCGTCATGGAGAAACAGTGATAGAGAATATTCTCTTTCTGAGAACAGTCCTTTATTACTCCTGCTCAGCATTCTCTTAATATTTGACTGTAGTTCTCATGCCTGTCAATGGGAAACCAGCAAAGGGCTGGAATACTCTCACCTTGCTCACTACAGGATGCTCAAGCTGGAAAGTTAAGCTCTTTTCCACCTTCACTGCTTTCCCTCTTTCGTATATTGCTGGTCTCTCTTCCTGGAATGCCTCTCTGCTGCTATTCGCATAGGTGATTCTTCTGCATTTTTAGGTTTTAGCTTAGATGTTACTTCCCCAAAGGAGTGTCACTGGGCTGTGATCCAAAGGACTCTTCCATTTCTCAATGCCTAAATTGTCATGAGCTATGCTTGCTTATAGGACCTGAAAAGGATTCCTGACCACAAAGGCCGAGGTGCTGACTGCAAAGGCCGAGGTGCCAAGTGCAAAATCCAGGATGGTGACAGAGCACTGTGTGCAAAAAGGACCCGGACCAAAACGGCCAACAGAACAACTACACATGACTAAAGGAATTTAATCACTTCACACCACAGCCTATAAATACAAAAGGCTTCTCCCAGACTGGGGAGAAGGTGCCATTAGAGCATGAGCTCACCCTACTCCATTCTCTGATCGAATAATAAAGTATCTGCTCTGCTTTACCAAACTCAGCCTTTTTCTATTTTCACAAGTGGCACTGGGCGGGAGGACCTTGGTTTGGCCCCTGATCCAGAAGGATTGGTAACAGGAGCTTTTTCCAATCTTTTTTTTTTTTAAAGTATATCTTTATTGATTTCAGAGAGAGGAAGGAGAGGGAAAGAGAGAGAGAGAAACATCAATGATGAGAGAGTCATTGATCAGCTGCCTCCTGCACACCCTGGACTGGGGATTGAGCCTGCAACCCCGGGCATGTGCCCTGACCGGGAATCGAACCAAGATCTCCTGGATCCTAGGTCGATGCTCAATCCCTGAGCCACGCCGGCTGGGCCCAATCTTTATTCTGTGGCAGAGATTGCTAGTTACCTATCCAGGATCCATTCTCCCTTCTTTTTTACCAGCTATATTCTGATTTTGTTGGTGGTGAAGTTCCCAGTAAAACACTACATTTCCCAGCCTCCCTTGTAACTGGGGTGGCCATGTGACACAGCTCAAGCCAATAAGGTGTGAGCAGAAGCTGCTAGATTGAAATTCCAGAAAATGCCCCTAAAAGGGAGGCCAATTCAACTGGCAAGCAAGCTAACCCTGTCCGAATTTGGCCCTCCTTCCTTGCCTACGTCCGGGCCTCTGTCATGATGAATGGTGCTCTCTCAGACTTCTACTGGGCATGAGGTCAAGGACCATACTCTAATGATGGCAGATCAGAAAGTCAGAAGGAGCCTAAGGCCCTGATGACACTGAGGAGCTGCAATCCCAACCCTGGTCTGCTTACTTCCAGACCTCTCATGCCCCTAGGGGAAGAAACCAGCCCTAAATTGTTTAAGCTACTGTTCATCAGGTTTCAATTGCTCCTAACTGAACACCACCTCCAACTGATAATCCTCATACAAATAAATAAGTACTCCCTTGATTTCTCTCTCAAAACATACCATCGTCTTCCTTCATTGCACTTATACTTTACAATTATTTCTTGGTTTGATTAATGACTTAAACTTCTCACTATCTATACGCTCCATGGAGCCTGGGTCTCATTCTTTCCTCGCTGGCATACTCCCGGCACCTAGAAATCTGCACAGCCAGGTGTCTGTGGTGGCCAGTGGGTTCCACTGGGGAGCCCCCACCAAGGGCTGGAAGACTGTCTGAGTGTCAAGTAAGCAAGTAGGAGCCTTCCAAAGGAACTACACTAATGTTGGAATTTCTGAAGCGACAAAGTAGAATATAAGTCAAGCGTCTAGATCAACAAAGCCCTTTGAGTCAAGCAGATTTTGTTGTTGTTTTTTCATTGTCTGGACTGAGTTTTTGCCAGAGACGGTGGCATAGTTTTTATAGAGAAGATTCAATTAAAGGAAAGCATATATGATACAATTGTGAGGATTTGGGCATTACTAACCATGGTCACGACTGTGATGATAGTACCACTTAGTCAATATCTCCTTCAACGGTTCTCAAAGTAACTATCTGCGTTTATAACCAATTTCCCTGCTTAATAAGGCTCAGGATTTAAGCATATTCACTGTCCTCTATCGCAGGACATATCCAAATGAAACCTTTGTCTTGTGTTCACCTGTGTGCGTTGGAAAGAGTCATTACTGTAGGAAACTGTTTAGATTTGGTTCAACTTTTTTTTTTCTGTAAAATATTTTCAAATTCTCACTTCAGTTGCAAAATGTGACCTGGGAAAAATATTTGCCGAGTATGATGGCTCTTGTTCACGCTCACAATTTGATAAATCTGCACAGACAGTGCACAGCTGGATAGAGCACATATCATGCAAACCTAAACTGGAAAGTGTCAAAGTAACCATCGTCCCCTGACCTGCAAGCAGCCCCTAACTTGGTTTGGGGTCCCCCAGAAGCAGACCTGGAAGCAAAGATTTGAAAGCAACTAGCTTAAGTGGGAGGTACAGGGACGCTGAAAAAAGGTTGGGAAGGCGATGGAGGGAAAGGCAGGCAGCCAGCACGGGTGTGTTAGTAAGCCAGCAACTCCAGCAAGTGACTGGAACCGAGCTCTACAGAGAAACGCACGTACAGGACACACGTCAGCTGTATCGCACCGGGGGGAGGAGGCAGCTGGGTGCTTCCACACCAATTCCCCTCAGCCACTGGTCGAGGCTGCTCGCAGGGACGTGAATTCCCTGGTAACCTGCAGAGCAGGGCAGGGGGCCTTCTGGAAAACGCCCTCCATGCAGATCCTGGCAGTTAGAAGGGTCGAGAGCACAGGGAGACAGGAAGGTCTAAAGAGCACCCACAGCCTCTGCCACAGCCCCGTTCAAGTAAAGCTCCGACGTCAGTGTCCTCTTTCATAGGTGACATAGGGGAAGGCTTTAGATGGCACATGGTCAAACTTTTTAAAAAGAGATATAGATTAGGTTTATGGTTCCCTTCTACTTAATGTATAAGGTGCTGGTTTTCCATCAGTGGAAGTGATACAAGAAGTAGATCATAAAAGAAATCAAGGAAAACAAAAGTGATCTATGGATTTAAAAAATCATCAGACAGGTGGTGCAGCAATAGGCAAAGGTAATGGGGAAATAACTGAAGTTTGGGAAATACTGATGGGTATTCGACAGGTGGTGAAACTCAAGCATAAAGCCGAGCGGTTAATAAATGTCTACTGTGTGCCCAGCACTCTTCTAAACCATGAGAGACTTAGAGGCATGAACCACGCACTAAGGATTTTGCCAGTAGTACAGTTGTAGCCGCAGTAGTGGTCATAGCAGCAGTAGTGGTAATAGTAACGGGTAGTATTTGGTGAGATCCTATGCTGACCAGCTCCTTATTTGCCTTCCTCAGGGAGGCTGTACCAGCCTTCAGAAAATACATGAAACAGTTAAAGGGCTGCTTATGCAGAGAAGGAAGGTCAGACTGTACTAGAAGAGGTTTCATTAAGGTTTCAAAAAATGCAAAAGAAATCTTCATGGCAACATGGACAAAAATAGAGAGAGGGGACCAGGCCTGTCAGTGGTCACAGTCAGAAAATAAGGCCGGCACAGCCTTAGATTCTCCAGCCACTGCCCCATTTCCTGCTCCACTCGGGCTGCAGAGCTGGACTCAGTAGCTGGGAGGAGGAAGCACGCGGAGGAAGCAAGTTGCAGAAATGCTGTCAGGCTGCCCCCCAAATGTGCCGCCTTGAGGGGCTGTCTTATTGTGTAAAAAACAGACAAACAACATAAAAAATACACAAAATACCCAGATGGGAATTTTTGGATTTTCAGCTTCCTTTACAGAAGTCACATTTTCCAGTGCATCCTAATTCTATTTTGTGTGTGTGTTTGTGTGTGTGTGTGGGATGGCCAAATGTCATTAACAATGGCCAGGCATGTAAGTGCAGAGTCATTAGACCCGGCGAGCTTAGCAGCTTCCCCAGCTCTGTGTTCTTGGGGTGGAGGTGCAGTGGGCAGGAGCCATTGCTGGGCTCCATCTAAGTGTCCTGCGGCCTCCAGGGACCATCACGCATCTGGACAAATCTAGTCTGCCAGCAACATCACATTCAATTAAGGCCCAGTCTTACCCTCAGAGCCACAGGCTTGCTACAGAAAATGCCTGAATGGTTGCCTCAGAAATAAATAAGTGCTCATTTGCATTAGAACTTCAATTTCCATGTCGCTTACTTCACTTACATACAGAGACTAGAACTGTAGTCTGTGCTCACATAGCTCCACATCCTTTTAATCTTGAACTGGGTTAGCCAATCTTAAAAAAAACCAGTACTGCCACTCACTTGAGCATGGAGCCTGGGGAGATTTGCTTAGTTTCCCAGAGCTTCTCTTCTTCTGTAAAATGGGGACAACAGAAACAGCTGGCCACTTCATAGGATTGTCATAAAAATTAAACGAGGCCCCGGGTGCTGTGGCTCAGTGTTTGAGCGTCCACCTATGAACCCGGAGGTCACGTTTTCTTTCCCAGTCAGGGCACATGCCCGGGTTGCGGGCTGGATCCCCAGTAGTGGGCGTGCAGGAGGCAGCCGATCAATGAATCTTGTCATTGATGTTTCTCTCTCTCTCCCTCTCCATTCCTCTCTCTGAAATCAATAAAAACATATTTTTAAAAAATCAAATGAGGCAAATTTTTAGCTTGGTGCCTCACACATAGTAAGTATTTAAGAAATACATGATTATGACTAAGTAAGACTGATTTTTACTGCAGCAATCTTTACTCAGCCTTTCTGTCCTTCCTCACTGCAGAACAGCACAGGGTACTTACTGATAAACCAATTAAACAAGGAGGCCATTAGACTGATGTCGTGGACGGCCTACTTAAGCAAACCAAAATCTATGCCTCAGGGTTACCAAATTAAAACCGAAGGGCAACCGATCACAAACAGCCACCCAGGCCCTAAGCGCTAGCCCGTCAAATAACTTCCTTTCTTTGCTTCTGCACTTGCTCCTCACTGCTTCTGGTTTGGTGCTACCTGGCTCGAGTCGATTTTTGCTCAGACAAACTCTTAAAGTATTTAATATGCCCCAGTTTATCTTTTAACATTATGAAGAGAAATTGACACAAAAATGGACAGGATTTGAGCAAATCCGAGCCTTACAAGAAGATAGAAGAGAGGGGGCAGGGAGGATGACTAGGGTTCTGAAATGCCGAAGGAGAGGGAAGATGGGAGAAGATAAAGAACCCGCTTTAAGAACACGCTTCTACTGATAAACACACATTAATTTGACCATGATGGAGCCTAGCATTTAAAATAACTTAGTGGGAAACTGAGTAGGCTTAATTCCCAAATAAAAAGGAGCATAAGGAAGAATATAATTAAAATGCCCACTGGAAAGGGGAAGGTCTTGCTGCTGTTGCTGGCAAAATCAAACCACTACCTTCGTAAGTTATATAAATGTCAAACCACTATGCTGTACACCTGAAACTAATATAACAGTGAATGTCAACAGTAATTAAAAATTTTTTTAAAATTTTAATAAAGAAAGCTGACACCGATGCAAGTCTAGTTGCAGGACAGGCGCCACCCCCACTGTCAGGCAGGAGCCGAGGTCTCCCCTGTGCCAGGGCGACAGCCTCTCAGTGGCCCCCTCATAAACCATTTTCCTCTCACCAGCCAAAGTTAAAATTTAAAAATATAAATCCGATTGTTATGGCTCTACTTCAAATCCTTTCAATGGGACCCTGCCATGGCCTGAAAGGTCACCGTCTGGTCTCTGACGACTTCCTGCAGGCCAAGCTCGTTCCCACCAAGAGTGTTCCCTCTGCCTGGGCCACTTCTGTCCACATCTTTCTTGGCTGGAGTCTCGATTCGGACATCCAATATGAGCTCTCCAGCTCCATTCTCTATTCCACTACTTTCTTTTATCTCTTCTTAGCCCTTTAACATGGCGCCAACCTCCTACGTTTGTTCAGTTCTGATCATCTGACTCCCGTCCCTAAGGTGTGAGCCCCTGGGGAGCGGGAACTGCTCACTAATGACTCTCAGGGACTAGAATGGCACCCCGCAGGAAGAGGAGATTTCTTGAACAACTAAGTAAATAAATATAACAAGTAAGTAAATAAATGTGCCTTTAGCTCTCTTACAATCCTCCCCCACCCCCACTTTCCTGCCACAGGGGAGTTTGTGATGTGGAAAGAGCTAAAAGCAGAAGCTGTCTGAAGCCAGACTGTCCTTCTCTTTTATGAAGATCTTACCAAGTTGAAGGGCAGGTGGTGGGGGCTCAGAGGGCCGGGAACGTGAGGGGCCTGCCTCTGACAGTGAGAGGAAGAGGAGGGCTTCCTTCAGCAGAGGGAGATCTGCAGGTTGGTGAGTGATGACACTCCCTTGCCCGTCCCTGGGGAGGCCAGGGGAGCTGTGGGACAGAGGAGGAAAAGCTTTCTTGTGGGCTCAGGGACGCTGGCCCCAGGTGTGGGAGCCTGGCCTGGGCGTCCTGCAGCGTGGGAGGCATTGAAATGCAGAGTCCACTGGGTTCAGATGCCCACCAAGCCTAGAAAGCACCCACGCATCAGTCCCCTGTGTCAACGGTAAGGGTCTCCCCAGTGTCTGGGCTCCCTGTGAGAGCTGGAGGTGGAGGAGCTGAAATAATAACTGAGACCGAGTTTCCTGAAAGCCCGATAGAATGGGGGCTTAGAGTCGCATTTCATTTGTGGGGTTTTTTTGTGTGTTTTTTTAAAGTAATGAAGTGATAGGACATGTCAGACACATCTGAGTTTGGAAAGCAGAACACACTTGCTGCTCCAATATCTGCCACAGAAACACCCACACTTAACAAAGCTTTCATTTTAGAACTTAGAATACCAGGCCTGGCCTGGGCACTTTTTACACCTTACTCCCCCAAACTTCAAAATAAGGCTATGAGGGATTATCTATCTATCATCTATCTATCTATCATCTATCTATCTATCTATCTATCTATCTATCTATCTATCTATCTATCTATCTATCATCTATCTATCATCTATCTATCTATCTATCTATCTATCTATCTATCTATCATCTATCTATCATCTATCTATCATCTATCTATCTATCTATCTATCTATCTATCTATCTATCTATCTATCTATCTATATCTATCTATCATCTATCATCTATCTATCTATCATCTATCTATCATCTATCTATCTATCTATCTATCTATCTATCTATCTATCATCTATCATCTATCTATCTATCATCTATCTATCATCTATCTGTCTATCATCTATCTATCTATCTATCTATCTATCTATCTATCTATCTATCATCTATCATCTATCTATCATCTATCTATCATCTATCTGTCTATCATCTATCTATCTATCTATCTATCTATCTATCTATCTATCTATCTATCATCATCTATCTATCATCTATCTATCATCTATCTATCTAATTTAGAAGCTGAGGCCCAGGGACACTGGCAACCAGCCCTGGGTCCCTCCAGGTCTGCAGCAGAGTTTGGGGCTCACACGCTGCTCACCGCCTAGATAGAGGCAGCTCCACTTCGAGGTCAGTCTCCTTGAGACCAGCATCCCTGCCCTTACCCCTTCTACCTATGAGGTGTGTGAGCTCCTGATCAGAAGGCAATCCCCAGGCTAGGTCCTGAGCCTCGCCTCTCAGTCCTGCTGCTGAAACAAGCAGGGGCCGCCTGCCTGTCCCTGGATGAGAGCAGCCACAGCGGTCACTCTGCAGCGGGGACAAAGTGTGCTGTCTCTCCATGCTGCAGGTGAGGGGCGGGGGTGCCGCTTTCCTCCAGAGCTTTGGGCTGGGACGATTTTCACCCTGAGGGGGCTGGAAAGTGCTCAGGTAGAATGAGCCTCTCTCATTCCTCCCCTGTCCCCAACACCTTCTGAAGGCACCCCAGGGGACAGAAACACTGCCTGACTCTATGCTTTTCCCAGCCCACTCACTGCATGACATTAAGGGTGGTTTTTTGGCCTCAAAGACACAGAGATCTCTCCTTAGAATACCTGGAGGCAGGTAAGGTGGCCAAATACCACATAGGAAAAAAATGTGATCACTTGCACCCTCCTGGCAAGGAACAGCAATCTGTTATTCAGTCCTTCATTCTTTTCAGGATGGGGGTCCCCTTCTGCCCACCCTAACCGCTCCCTCTTACCATGTCCACTCCCCCTCCCATGCACCTCCATTGAGGTCCTACCGCCCAGGGTTATTCCTGGGATTGAGGAAAAGCCCAGGAAATAAGTTCATAGAGGGGCATTTGAGATTTAATGATTTCATTCTCGGAAAGTGAGGATGAGGGTGGGGGTGAGGAATAGAGTTTATAAGGAGGAGCCTGGAGAAGATTCTGTTCTAGATAAAGGAATGACCGCAATGGGGGAGGCTCAGTCCAGGCAGGGCGGGAGCACAGCTGGAATCCCTCCCCGTTACAAGACAAGTCTGGCTGGAGCCTAACCCGATGAAACCCATTTGGCTGTCAAGGGAGCTTCTGTGTCCTAGGTTTTCTGAGCCTAGATGAGACTTTCCAAGGATATATACCCCTCCCTGTCACTGCCTCCTCTCCACTATCCCACGCCCTACTATGTTTCATTCCTGGGATTGGGCCTGCACCGAGGGCCCGTGAAGGGAGTGGGGGGCAGCCAGGAGGGGCATCTGGCTGAGTTTCTAGGGCAGAGGGGCCTGCAATTCAGGCACTTGGTGGTTGGGGCATTTATATAGTCTCAGCAGGCTGTCAGCTGGCTTGGAGAACTGGAGTTATCAGGAGTCAGGGCACTTGTAAGCTAGGACCATGAAGAGGCTGCCTGGAGCTGGGGAGGGGGGAGGTGTGTCATTGGCTCTCCAGAGCCTCTCCCAGCAATGACAGCATGGGGGAGGAGGGGGCAGAGGCTGTCCCAGGGCAGGACTCCACTAATTCTGGTTTGGTTTAAGGACTCTCCGCCAGCCTGGCTGAGACTTTCTTGGAACCATGCTACAGTCTGAGACTTTGCCTAACTAATCTTCTGGTCTCCTTAACTAGGCATCAGACCTGCAGAACAGTCTGAAGACCCTCCCTACCTGGTCCTGCTCCTTACCCTTTCCACAAATAAATCTCTTGCACTTCAGCACATCTTGGCATCTGCTTCGCAAAGAACCCAAACTAGCACAGGAGTGGTTGGAGAAAGCAGGCAGAAAGACGGGGCTTGGGGACTGTCCTGTTCATCACCAGGAAGGCAAAGGGGACAGCATCCTGAATAGACTACGGGGCACAGAGAGTCCTTGGCACAAGATGGCAGCCTAATTGCTGGCGTTTCACTGGTGGTGGCCTGGGAAGCATCCAGGTGGTGGGGAGCAGCCTGACGGGTGGAGGAAGCACACTGGGTGGGTTGGGGGTGTGGTATCTACCAGAGCGGCAGGCAGGCTTAGCTAAGTCATCCTGAAGCACTGCCAGGGAGGAGAAACTGAGGGTCATTAACAAACAGTTAAGCAAACAGTTAAAGGCCAAGTGTGAGAGCCAGAGGGCTAATTTGGCAGTTTACAAAGAGGCCCTTATTTCCTACAGTAGAAGAGCACACGCAGCTGAGGAACAGAAGCAGGACTCCACTATTAGTTTCAGAGGCCTGGATGCATTCAAAAGCTCAGCCTAGACCTGTTGCTATACTAAGGTCAGAGCCCCGGTTGGAAATCTGGGCCCTGAAATGTGAGATGGGGACATCTGGATAGATGCTCTAGGCTTGTTCATGTTCATGCTCCATGAAGTGGCTCTACAGAGGTAGACCACCTCTTTCTAGTAAGAGTTAGCACTTGCCCATGCTGGATGCTGCTGCGCAGGCCTCTCTCCAATAAGGCCTCTCCGGAACTGCCCTCACCTTCTGACAACTAGGATTAAATTTCAGGACATGCTGGGCCTGACAAGGGAGGAAAGAGACTAGAGTGAGCACTGTAAGAATTAGCTAGCATGTGTCAGCAGGAGCCAGAGAAGCACCTCAGAGATTAGATTGTAGTGTAAGAGCATAAGACTCAAAGACTTTGACCTATAGGCACTTCCTTGAGACATGTGATTTAACACCCTGTCAAGGGCCCCAGGGGTTGAGGCAAACTTGCTGCTAGGGTAGCTATGATAGACAGCCTCCAAAATGGCCCACAGTAACCCCTGACTTCTGGTATTCATGCCCTGTGTAACCCCTTCCCCCTGACTATGGGCTGGACTATGGGTCTCTATTAAGTAGAATATGGCAGACGTGATGGGATGTCACTTCTGTAATTAGATTGGCTTAGTCATAGGCTCTCTCTCTTCCTGGCATTCTCTCTCTCTCTCTCTCTCTCTCTCTCAGCTCAGCCCTGTAAAGGAGTCCAGACTATCTTGCTGGAGAAGCCACATGGGGAAGAGAGGCCCTAGAAGATGAGAGGCCATATGGAGGGGAAAGGAGGCATCCTACAGCACCAGCTGCCAGCCAAGTGCGTCTTCTTGGAAGCAGACCCTTGAGCCCCAGTGAAGCTTCAGATGAGGCAGCCCTGACAACCCCATGGCACTCCCTCAGCTAAGCCACTTCCGATCTGACACAGAAACTGTGAAATGATGTATGCTGTTTTAAGCCACCTGGTTTGGGGGGTGGGGATTTGTTCCACAGCAACAGACAACACATCTAACACCTCTTAGAAGCCTGAAGAAGGTGGCGGCCCACACTGAACAAAGTGAAAATGCCTACTCTGCTCTGAAAGATAGCAGAGGGAAGAATAAAGAGTTGAGAAGTGAGAAGGTTGGGATAGATAGATTTCATGAGGCCAGGGAATCTCAGGGTCCTGTTCCATGAGACAGCCTAGAGGACACACCATTAACTAAGGCCATCAGGACCTTATTAACTTAGCGTCACTAAGAAATTCAGTGCTAGCTCTTCTCTGTAGGCCAGAGAGGTAGTCACAGAGCTGGGCTTGCTAATATCCATGGGGATGATCCCCCCCCCCCCAAGTAACAAAGGCCAGGTGTCAATCATCAGAAGCCAGCTGGCAAGTCTGAAGGAGCAGCTAAGGGAGACTGACCCGCAGGGGGTTGTGGAGGTTATGGATAGAGCATGGCATTCCTAGGAGCAAAAAGATGGGCAGTGATGTTCTATATTGATAACAAAACAAAAAAGAAAAGAAAGAAAAGAAAAGAAAAGAAAAGAAAAGAAAAGAAAAGAAAAGAAAAGAAAAGAAAAGAAAAGAAAAAAGAAAAGAAAAGGCAAGAGAGGAGGAGAGCGAGACTGAAGGCAATTGTCTCAATATGAAGTCATGGTCCCTACTCAGTTTCTGGATGAAGTCAATTTTCAGATCCAGAACCTGTTAACTGAAGCAGTAGGTAGGTCCTTGAGAGACAGGAACAATTTTAAGAGAAAGGTCCTTGGCCTTTGGTGCAAGAGCTATCATAGTGGAGGTCAAATGGAAACCTCTGAAGCTACTACCCCCTCCCTCCTGGCCAAGATTGTAAATGAAAAGTATTGCATCCTGGAGGGATGGAAAAGATCAGTATCACCATTAAAAATAGAAATGATGCAGAGGTGATGGTCCTTCTGTATCTTCATTTCATTTGCCAGTCAGACCCCTGGAGAGAGCAGGTGGAGCTGGAGAATGACTGCAGATGACTGCGACTCAACCCAGTAGTGCCCTGCTGCAGCTGCTGTGCTGGCTGTGGTATTTTTGCTATCGGAGATTAATATGGCCTAAGGTAGATTGTATGCGGCTTTTTATTCTGTGAATGTATTTTCTATTTTTAGTTGAAAAGATCAGTAACAGTTCACATGTTCATGAAACTGACAACACCTATGTACAGTTTTGCTTCTGTGCTCTTTTAACCCTCTCACCTTCTGTCATAACATAGTCCAAAGAGATGTGGACCACCTGGACATCCCACAGGACATCACACCGATCCATTATATTGATGAAATCAGGCTGATCAGACAGAATAAGCAAAGAGGGGCCAAATACTGGAAGCCTTGGTATGGTAAGTGCACCCCAGTGGGTGGGACACAGACGCTATGAAGACTCAGGGACCAGCCACAGCCACTGTGAAGTTTTTAGGGGTCCAAGCGTCAGAGATGCACCAGAATATCCCCAAGTAAAAGACAAATTGCTGAAAGACCCAGTGGGTGAGTCATGATGTAGTCCTGGGATTCTAGGTCAAGGCCATGCAATGTGCAGCAGACAAACATACACCTTTAGAGAAACAGCTCTTGATATGTTACTGGGCCCTGGTAGAGACAGAATGCTTGACCTTTGGGTACAAAGTGATCACGTGTCTGTCTGCAACTGCCTATTATGAACTGGGTTCTGTCAGATCCACCAAGTCACAGAGTTGGGCAGGCCCAGCAGCAGCACATTGTAAGTTAGAAATGCTGTATTTGGGATCCAGCTGCATGAATAGATAGTCCAGACTCCCAGGTCATCTATCACAGTTGCACAAGTTTCCTTCCCCCAGTTTGCACCTATGCCAGCTGAAGGAGGCAGAAGCCTGAGCTTGGTTTGTAGATGGGTTGGCCTGGTTTCTGGACACAAGGCGAAGATGGATGGTGGCTGCATTATGGCCACATTCAAGGATGGTCTTACATGGATGAGATGGAGACAGAAAATCTTTCCAGTGGGTGGAGCTACAAGCGATACATGTGGTCATACATTTTGTGTGAAAGAAAAAAGTGGTCTGAGATGAGATTATATAGAGATTTATGGGCAGAGGCCAGCAGGTTATCTGATTAGGGGGCTGGAAGAAATAGAACTCATGAAATAGGAAAGGACCCTGGCGTCTGCACGGCCTTGGAAAGGACTGACAGAGAGGGCGAGAACTGCATTGCCTAAAAGACGACAAGGATTTGAAATTATTTTGTTGCCCCCCTGTAAAGGGATGAGCACTCCAAACCTGAGGGAAGATGGCAAGTGGGAATGGGTTCCTTACTGGTCTTCTTTCCTGGTATCTTCTCATGTCTTGGATCAGTGGATGATGGGATACCTTGGGTTCAGTCCTTGGACACTCCCATTCCTTATTAAACTAACTTCCTATGGGTCTAATGGAATATTGTGGCTTAAAATAACATCTATATGCAGATGGCTCTCACATAGGTACGTCAGTTCATCAAAATTAAAACCTTTTTGTGCTTCAAAGAACATCATCAAGAAAGGAAAAGACAATCCACAGAATAGAGAAAGATACTTGTGAATCATTTATCAGATAAGCACTTGTGTCCAGAATATATATAAAGAACTCTTGGAACTCAGCAATAAAATGACAAACAACCCAATTAAAAATAGGCAAAAATCAAATAGACATATTTCTAAAAATGATATGCAAATGACCAATAAGCATATGGAAAATGCTCAAAATCATCAGCCTCCCAGGAAATGCAAATCAAAACCACAATGAGATACCACTGCACACTAACTAGGATGGCTATAATATAACAACAGATAATAACGAGGGTTACTGAGTATCTGGAAGAATTGGAATCTTCATACATTGCTGGTGGGAATATAAAATGGTGCAGCTGCTTTAGAAAACAGTTTTGAACTTCCTCAAATACTAAGTGTAGAGTTGCTCTATGACCTAGCATTCCACTCCTAAGTGTGTACTATAAAGAACTGAAACTGTGTTCACACGAAACCTATACATGCATGTTCATCGCAGCATTGTTTATAAAAGCCAGAAAGCGGAAACAACCCAAATGTCTACCAACTGATGAGTAAATAAACAAAATATGACATATCCATGCAATGGAATATTATTTGGCCATAAAAAAAGAACGAAGCATTGATACTCATGGATGGAACCTGAAAACATTATGCTCAGTGAAAGAAACCAGACGCAAAAGGCCACATATCATATAATTCTATTTTTATAAAATGTCCAGAGCAGGCAAATCTATAGGGAGAGGAACATTAGTGGTTACCAAGGGCTTGAGGGGAAAAAGAGATGGGGAGAGATTGCTAATGGGTGTGGGATTTCTTTCTGAGGTAATAAGGGTGTTCTGAAATCAGTGGTGATGTTGCACAACCATGTGAATATACTAAAATCCCCAAATTGTATACTTTAGAAGGGTGAATTTCGTGGTATGTGAATATTATCTCAATAAAGCTATTATTTAAAACCCCCACAGAACTGAGAAAGAATAATTATATGTCAATAAACTTTGACCTCTCTCCTGAACTCTAGACTGGTATATCCCACTGGCCACCTGATATTTCCACCTGAAATGTCATCTGAAACTTAAGTCCCAAAATGAGCCCCTTGATCTCAGACCCAGCTTCGCTCCTCCCATAGTTTCCCCATCTCTATGAACACCAATCCCAGGCTTCCAGTTGCTCAATGCAAAAAAAATTGGAGACCCCCTTGGCTCTCCTCTTTTGTCACATGCCTCGTCCAATCCATCAGTGAACCCTATTCTACACCGAAGACACTTGCGGAATCTGACCCCTTCTCACACTTCCATGCCTATCTCCCTGCTCCAAGCCACCATCATCTCTTGCTAACTGGTCTCCCCACTTCTACTCTTCCTCCCTTATGGGCTGAATTGTGTTCCCTCCAAATTCATGGGTTGAAGCTCTAACCCCCAGGACCTCAGAGTGCAACTGTATTTGGAGAAAGGGCCCGATAAGAGGTGATTATGTTAAAAACGAAGCCATTAGGGCAGGCTCTAATCCAATATGACTGGAGTCCTTACTAGAGGAGGGCATTTGGCCACAGATAGAGACACCAGGGATGCACATGCACAGAGGAGAGACCATGTGAGGACACACAGAGAAGGCAGTCACCTGTAAGCCAAGGAGAGTGGCCTCAGAGGAAACCAACCCTGCCAACACCTTGACCTTGGACTTCTAGCCTCCAGAGCTGTGATGGAATAAATTTCTGTTTAAGCCACCCACCTGTGGGATTTAGTGATGGTAGCCCTAGCAAACTAACAAGACACCCCCCACCACCTATTTTCCACACAGTAGTCAGAGGGATCTGAAATCACATCTCCTCTCTGCTCAGCACTCTCACAGGCGGCCCGTTTCACTCGGAGGAAGTCCAAGTCTTCATATCACGCAAGGTTCCCTTCTCCTCCCGACCTCATCTCCTCCCCAGGGCTGCTGCGCTGCACAGCTCCCGAGGGCACCCCACCTTCTCCGCTCCCCCTCACTGAGCTCAAGCCCCAACCATCCCTTGGAAGTTCCTCAGACACATCAATTGCTTCGTGGCTTTTGCACATGCTGCCCTCAGGGCCTAAAACGCCCGCCCCCTCTTCCACGTGGCTGGCTTCCTCCCTCTTCAGGTTGCTGCTCAGGCGTCACCCCTAAGAGGACCTCCCTAGCTGTCTTTCTAAAATAGATCCTCATAGACTATTTTATTATTCTGGCAGCACTGAGCGTCACCTGGCATAGCATCCTCATATCTTTCACTGTTTACTTGTATACTGTTTATCTCTCTCAGCTGCAAAGTAAGCCGCATGAAGACAGAGGCTTGATTTTGTTCATATGTCTCTATGCTCAGTGCCTATGACAGTGCCTGGTACGTAGTAGAAGCTCAATAAATGGTAGGCTCTTGAGTAAAGGAAAGGGTGATGAAATTGAGGCTATTGGGTTACTTTTAAGATGGATCACTTCTTTTCTTGCTAAAAAGCTTAACCAAGTCTTTGCCATCTTTAGTAAGCGCCCCAGGAAATTTATGCAAAAACTTTGCCTGTTTCCCCTCATTTATTTTCCCTGTGCTTCTATTCCTCTGATTGAGATATATTATGTGCATATTGATAAGAGCTTAAAAACAATGATTTTAAATGTCTCCAGTTTTCTAACCTTTTGGGATGGCCTTTTGATCTCTGACTGTCTTGGGGACGCCATAGGACACTTTGAGTGTTCTCGGTCCCTATGCCTGGGTGGACATCGATTGCCCCTAATCCCAGGAGTTTCTGGGGGATTTCCTCTGAAGACCTACAGACTCCCCAAGGATCATCAGCTGCAGCAGGGGAAGCAAAAAAGACCCTCTTGAAGGCCATGGCCAAAGACTATGGAAACACTGTGCTTTGGGGAGGAAAGTGCACCTTCTCAGCCCATGAGCTGTGGGGCCAAAGTTAAAAGGGGAGCTTTAAACTTGCCTGCCCCCCAAGGGCACAAGGGTGGTTTCTGGGTTAACTGCTGGGTCCAGCGAATGCAGGAAGAGGGTGGCCATTGTTTGGCCAGCTGGGTAGCTAGAGAACTGGCTCTGCACAGGCTCCCCAGGAACTCACACAGCTCACCCTGGCCACCAGGAGAGGGGGCGCAGGACACAGGAGGGCAAAGGCTCCGTAGGGCTGGCAGCAGGGCCCGTCCTGAAACACTGCGTGCCTGTGGACTGAGCCCCTCTGCTCCCCTGAGGTCTGACCCTGCAGGCTGGGGTCAGGGCCAGGCCTCTGCCCTCTGGGGTCCAAGCTTCCCACGCCAGGGAGGGGAGAGGGGGAGTAAAGAGCGTGCATGTTTAGAAGCAGCAGCAGCTTCTCCTCTGGGAGGAGGTTGGTAACTACAACTAGTCCTTCACCAAAGAACTGCGTATGTCGACAGTTTTCCAGCTCTCACACACTCCCTTCACCCTCCCAAGCTTTGTCACAGTCAAGGTGAGCAGCCTGGTGTTTTTCCACCGCATTCACTGGCCTCAGACTCACTGTGGCCTCAGATTACATCACTTTTCTACTTTCTTTGCTTCTTTGTGTTCTGTTGGCCAACACTTTGCTCAGTTGCTGAGAGAAGTCTAGTTGGGTCAGGAAACAAAAATGCAAGCTTAACTGCTGTTGAACAGAGGCATGGTGCCTCAGAATCATTTATGTAGCCATTCTCAAACAGAAATGTGTTCAAGAACCACCGAGGAACCTGTTAGAAATGAAGCCATCACACCCTGGGGCTGTCTATGGAGTGAGTCTGGGGTGGGGCTGAAGAACCTGCGCTTTTAAACAAGTGCCCCAGATGGTCGGATGCAGGCCTAAGGAGCTGCCGAACCACACAGCCACCTGGGTCTGGCCACACACCTACCCGTTCAGAACCCGCAGCCCTGAGTGTGTCCTACTCTACTGAGGAATTCAGCACACAGCTCAGTTTGGGACCCAGAGCTGTAGAAATTATTTCATTCAAAAAAATAAATTAGCCAGACATTCCCTCTTGAGGTCCCTTCCTCCAGGGGATCGCGTCACTGCCTGAAAATCAACGCACACAGCTGCCACCAGAGCAGAAACCCTGGAGGACCGAAAAGCACACGTACCCCAGCGGCTGAAATCCTTAAACAAAGGTGACGACAAATGGAGAGCATGATTGCAATCATTTTACAGAGCTTTTCTCTCTTTTCCTGGGTCCGGGGGAAATCCCCAAGGTCATCTGGAGCTACCCTCCTGGCTGGGACACTGTCCTGCTCCCTGTTATTTGGGAGCAAGGGTGTCAGCTGTATGCGCCAATCACTGGGCCCAGCATGGCTGACGAGCACCATGAACATCACCACCAGATGGGCTCCTGCGCGCCAGGTGCCAGGCTGCCGCAGCTGCCCCGGAGAGAACATTCCAGCAGACGGCAGGGCTGTCTGCACCTGCAGGGAGTGGTGTAAGCTAGAGGAATGCTAGATTCACCTCGGTGCAGACAGACCTTCTGGGGAAATCATCGGCCTCAGCACCAAATTATGGCTGATTCAACTGCAGGGTCTTTGCTCAGACTTGCCTGTCGGGCTGGCTGCCTCTCAGGAGGACAAGATGGCTTTGTTTGGAGTTTATGATAAAGCTGAAGTCCCGTTCAGATGAATGGAACCCTATTTCCCAGCCCTCAAAAGACAAGTGGAATCAAGCTCCTGCCCTGATCGCTCACCTCCAGTGGGTATCACTGGGGTCACTTACACCATCGCCTTCTTTCATTCATTAGACAAACGTTTACCAAATGCCTGCAACAATAATAGTAACTCACATCGTCTGAGTGATTGCCCGGGGCCAGGCATCTTATGCACTCACCAAACTGTCCGAGTGAGAGGCTCCATCTTCCAGATGAGAAAACTGAGGATCAGAGAGGCAAAGCAGCCTGCCTACGGTCCCACGGACGTAGAGGTGGAGCAGCCTGCCGGGCAGCCTGCCTTTGGGCCAGGCTGAGCTGGGGCACTGCCGTCGCCCTGCTTCAGTTGATTCATCTCACCCACTCTCTCCACAAACAGACCCTTGTCCTCGCCATGGGCCCACCCCCCAGCCTATCAGCCCTGCCTCCTCGGGCATTGGCCTTCTTCCTGTGCGTTTGCCCTCGCTGGTCGAGTCAACCCGGCTGTCCCCTGGCTCCCCTTGATGCCTTGTCACCAGTCTCCTGATCTTCCCTATATCGCTGGTTCCTCCAGTGGTTGGCCTCTTGAATCTTGGGGTTCCTCAGAGTCCTCTGACACTTAGCCCCCATGACATTGCTCCCACATTCACGACTCCACTGTATGACCTCGCTGCCTGCAGAAGATGCCCTTATCCCAACATGACGTCCCATAATAGGTTGACATTTTGCATTTGTATTTGTCAGCATCCCCTATTAAGACGGTTTTGTGAAGCTGGATGACTGGTGCCTGGCGCAGTGCCTGGCACACTGGGTACTCAGTAGATGTTTGTCAAACCCACCAGGGCAGACTCACGTGTCTTATATACCAAGGCCTGGGCAGTAAGAAGAACGGATCTGATATTTTAACACAAGAAGCTAAATGCAGCCTCACGAATATCAGTCATGCCTGGAAGAGGGGAACACATGACTGAAATATGGTAACTGAACCACACAGGAAAGGATATAAAATGCACGTCAAGTGCATGGCTGAGGAATCTGCCCGCCTGGGTTTGGGTCCTGGCTCCCTCACTAACAGTGATCTTGAGACTAAGGTTCTATGACCTATAAGGAGGTAACTAAACTTCCAGGGTTGCATAAGGTTAAATGGGATAATCCATGCGAGTGTTTGAAACAGTACTAATGTTCAGTGAATGTTATAATTATTTTTTGTTCATAATAAATGGATTTGATAGAAAAGAGTAAGGAAAAAACTAAGAAGAAACAACAGCAATAGTATTTTGAGAGTACGGTACAAAGCCCCAGGCAGATAAAAAATGCAGGTCAGAAGTAACCAACCAAGGGCCCAGATTTATATTTAAATGAATAAACTTCCCATTAAGAAAAAGAAACCCAGAATTCTGATTTCTCTTGAGAGACTGGAATATTGACAGCTCTCGGCTTTAATTTCCCCATGGCAACGATTGTCCGAATTTCCGGGGTGACTGCCCACTTTGAAGAGAACACATTCTCTCCAGCTCACCACAGCCACTCCAGGTGACCGCTTCATACCTGGACTGCGTCACACTGCAGCAGTTCGAGTTTGTATCCCTGCCATAGATAATGCCTTTACAATCCCCATATAATGTATTCTTATGTGCAGTTCTCCTCTGCTCAACAATCTACCATATCTCCCTAGTACCACTTCCACCAGCGAATTCAAACTTTAACTGTCACCTCCTCAATCCGGGGATCCATCCAGCCTCACTTCCCGTGACTCTCCATTACACCTTCTACCCCCAGTAGGCCGCCCAATGCTCCCCTCACCCCCCAGCTCGTCCCTGCTCTGGGGCTGGGATGGCCTCTCCCTCTCTTCTGCCCACCTGAAGCCCCCTCACCTGCCAAGGCTTAGCTCACGTCCAGTCGGCCTCACGAGCTCCCACACTCTGCAGCCCACAGAGTTGCCTCCCTTCTCCATACCTGCACAGCACCCAGAACAGGAGCAGCAATTGTCCAAATGCGGTTGGGTGTTCTAAGAATTTCCCCTGAACAGAAATCTGTCCTTTGCCTCTCACCTCTCTCCTTTCCTCCTGCCACCTGGAGTCCCTATTTCTGCTGGGTCTATCCCTGGACTTTTGTGATTTAAAACAAAACTAGCCCGGGTCGTGTGGCTCAGTGGTTGAGTGTTGACCCATGAACCAGGAGGCTGTAGTTTGACTCCCAGTCAGGGCACATGATCAGGTTGTGGGCTCGATCCCCAGTAGGGCAAGCACAGGAGGCAGCCGATCAATGACTCATCATTGATGTTTCTCTCTCTCTCTCCCCCTCTCCCTTCCTCTCTCTGAAATGAAAAAAACATATTTTTAAAAAAATAAAACAAAACCAGAATGGGGTAGGGGTGGGGAAATGGGACAAGAGATGGGAGGTCAGGGGAAAGGAAGAGGGAACGAGGGGAAACCCAGGGTCAGCGGCTGAGCAGGAGGGGAAGGGGAGGGGCTGGGGCATTTGGGTGGGGAAGAGCAAGGGCAGGGAGGGGCTGTCCAGCCTGTGTGCTCCCACCTGCTGCCACATGCGGTCAGAAACACCCCATTCGGCCCCCTTGGTCTTTGGTCCCTGGGGCGACCCCACCTTCTACAGGAGATTGGAGGCCCTTGAGGGCTGATACCTTACTTGGTGCTCCTTTATATCCCTCAGTGCTCAGGGACTGCACAGGTTCATGCAGAGTGACTGACCTCAGTGTCCTCAGGTGTTCTCAGGTAAGTGACCTGAATAAGGTGTTGGGCATCAAGAACATGGGCTCTTAGATTTCACCTCTTGGCAGAAGTGTGATGAGATCAGATAGCAACATGGTTTTGCATCCTGGCCAATAACCAGGAAGGTGCTCTGGACCAAAGAGCATGGCTCTCAGGCTAGAGCCTGCATCGCCATCAGCTGAAGGGGAGGGAAGGAGACGATGCTGTTAAAACACGATCACTGTGACCCCCCCAGAGGTTCTGATTCAGCCGATCTGGGATGGGTCCAAAAATCTGCTTTTCTAACAACTTCCCATGAGCTGCTGCTGCTGATGGATGGAGGTCACACTTTGAGAAACCCCGCTCTATAATACAAGGCCGAGGTCTAACCTCGAAGCCACATCACTCAGCCACTTTAGGGAAAATAAATGTAACAGTTCCCTCCCAACTGTCCTTTACTAACAGGTCACATACCTTTCAGTGCCTTTCAGGGGTGGGGAACGTCCAGCCTGCGGGCTGTATAAGACCCACGAAATCATTTGGTGTGGCCCTGCCAAGGCCTCACCAAAGAGAAGCAGTTCCAGTCATCATATTAGGAGTGAGTTAATTAAATGTTTGACCAAATATAGCAGGCAAATTTTTAAGTTGATAATTTTGTATGGCCCTCGAATGATGTTATAAATATCCAAATGGCCCTTGGCAGAAAAAATGTTCCCCACTTCTGCTATGTGGACCAAGATGCCTATGGTGTAGTGGAGAGTGCCCCCTTGTGGCTGAAATGGAAAATTACTTGAACTGTAATACACTTTCTTACCCTTAACAAGGTTTGCAGAACTAATTGAATTGTATCTGCTTGGCAGAAGATCCAAGCAAACCTGAGATGTCACCATTTGCCATATCTGGTCTACTTGTAGATGAGGGGCCAAGGGTCCATTTAGGTCAAATGCTTGGCCCAAAGGCATCTAGGGACAGCAGAATGATTTGTTCTCGTGGTTCTGGGACTTTATAGGGTGAGAAGTGTTTTAGAAAAATAATACAAACAGAATTACTCACTAAATTCCCTCCTGGGGACTATGCTTTGTAACATAAGTTAGAACTGAACAATTTTAAAGCCCTGGAAGTTCTGCGTGACTAAGTAGGAACCTTGAGTGACTTCAAACCATTTTTTCCCTCCTAACTTTCCTGAAAGTAGAAAGCTGGCACTAACTGCGGTCTAATGCAAAAGCACTGTAGCCCCCAATTTTGTGGCCAGTTGATTTGGAGCAAACGTATAACTGCTTTTAGCAGGTGTTACAATAATGTCACAGGATTTGCTGCCACCTAGTGCTCGGACCGGGAAGGTGCAGGAGTTGGTAACTAGGAAACACCATCAGCCACGCAGGTTTCTCAAACTGAAGTGCGTAAGAATTACCTGGATGGCTTGTTAAACCACAGATTTCTGAGCTCTACCCCCAGAGGTTCTGATTCAGAGGTTCTCTTCACCCTATAAAGTCCCCAAATCATGAGAACAAATCCTTTCTGCTGTCCCTTAGGCCTGGGGCAGTGCCTGAGAATTTGCTTTTCTAACAGCTTCCTGGGTGATGCTGATGCTGCTGCTTGGGGGTGCGCCACTTCAGATAGCGTGTGCTGTCCAAGGCACCTGGATGGCACCTGTAGTCCTTATGCCACACAATTCTAGAGCTTGGTTATTAATCAAAGTCCGTAATTCACCAAGAGCTTCTAATTCAGGGTTTCTCAACTTGGGCACTATTGATATTTTGACCTGGTAATTCCTTGTGGTCTGGGGGCCCAGGGGGGCTGACCTGTACACTGTAGGATATTTAGCAGTGTCCCTGGCCTCTACCCACTAGATGTCAGTAGCAATCCTCTCCCCCAATTTTGGGACAATCAACCATGACTCAGAAATCACCAGATGGCCCTGGGAGGCAAACTGCCCCCAGCGAGACCCGCCGCTCTAAAAGGTGGGGAGACTTTCCTTTCCCAATGAGTAGACTGTGAAGGCTTCCTCCAGCACTGCCTTAAATACATCACGATACTGACACACAGTAAACTCCTGGCTCTTTGGGTTTAAATAACAACAGAAACTTCCTATTTCCTGGGCTCATTTCCCTTCTCTCCATCACTTAGGCTCCTCTTTCCCAGTCTTATTATCAAGATCAAATAAAACACTGAATGAGAACAAACTTGGATTAAACTTTATATAAACAAAAAATAAATATACATATAACAACAGGAAAAAATAGCTTACATTTGTTGAATGCCTATTATGTGCAAGGCACTCTACTAAAGCTTTATAATTACTTTAATTCTCACAACCACTCTTTTACTGATGAGAAAACTGAAATTTGGACAGGTTAAATCACTTGTCCAAGGTCATGGTTAATACCTATTGGATCAGGGTGGGGCAAGGGGAATGTAGGGCCATCTGGACCAGCACAGTCCAACACAAATATAAAGCAAGTCACAAATATGAGCCATGTGTATCATCTTACATTTTCTAGAAGCCACATTAAAAAAGTAAAAAAAAAAAAAAACTTAGATTAATTTTAGTATTTAACTCAACATTTATATTCAAACTGTTATCATTTTAACATGTAATCAGTGTTTTAAAAATTGCTGATATACCAACCGTCCATATGGCAGCTCTCTAACGAATCCTTTGACCTTCAGTGGCAAATCTTGATAAACAGTTAGTGCTCACTCATGAGGAAGGTGAGCGGGTGGGCTGGTGCTCTGGTGGTTTAAGGGAGGGAGTGGGCCTGCTCCACTCCCTGCTGACTGTTGGTGGGAGCAGCTGCCTGAGGAGCAGGCGGTGGCTGCCCGGGCTCTGAGTGTGCACCTTCCTGCTCATTCCGTCCTCACTACAATCCAGCTTTTACAAACTCCTCACCACCCCCCCCACCCCCCCCCCCCCCAGATCCTGCAGTGGTAGTGGGCAGAGGCTCATGTCTTCATAGAGGGACCCCTCCTTACCCACAGCCTATGACCTCACCCCAGGACCCTTTCTGATAGTCACCCAGGCCCTCCTAACCTCTGTCACCAAACGTTTATTCCATCTACCTGATGGCACTATCCCTTCTCACCCCTCTCCTAGGCAGCATATCAACCCATAGAAATCCCGCCATGAAATGCAAGCTTCTTTCTTTTCTAAAAAAATCTCTGGATTTAGACTGCCAATGGCTGGTTTCAGATTTTGACATTTACACCAGTGGGGTTGACGTGAATTCCCTTTTTCTGTCATGTCTGTTGCTAGGGTGGTATCAAGATTCTCCTGACCCAGGGAAAGTAGGGTGGGTGTGCCCCTCTGCAGCTGTTCTCTGGAAGACCGTGCAGGAGACTGGCATTATTTCTGAAATATCTGGTAGAAATCAGAGGAAGCCACTTAGGCCTGAAGATTGCTTTGTGGAAAAACATTTTTTTTTTTTTTTGGTTGCATTTCTTGTTTCTTAATGATTTCTACTTATTGCAAAGTACCCACATCTTACGTGTAAAGCTTTGTGGTTTCTTATAGCTATAAACACAACTGTTGCCAACACCTGGTTCAATATGCAGAATGTCTCCAGAACCCTGGCAGCCTCCTGTCGAAGGAGATAAACAACAAGTTGCTGATATAATTTACATTTTTTTTGCACTTAGTCTTTGAAATCTGTGCTTTTTACACTTACAGCATATCTTGATCCCCACTAGCCATATTTCAGGCGCTCAAGAGCCACACGTGCTACAGGCTGCCCTCTGGATAGCACAGGTCTAGGCTCCACCTCTACCCACTGCCTTCCAGCCTTTAGAGGTGGAACAACAGGTGCCAATTCCACTGCAATGTCCTCCCTTTTCTGCCCGCATTCCAGCCATTTTATCAGACCTACATACCTATTCATGTCCTCTGTTATCTGTTCTTGGGATATTTCCGCTTAGTTTAAAATGAGGTCTACAATTTCATAAAATTCATCAGTGGATACCTCATCTGGTGGCCAGACTGTTCACTATGATCTCATCTTGGTTCCGAGAGTTTTTCCCAAGGCTATCTTCCCACAGTCTGTGTTTGTATTTGCATAACAGAGATCATTCGTCTTATCTGACGCTCACCACTAAGGCAAACATTTAATCCACTCTGTGTATTTTGGTTTATCTCTAGCCAGTGCTCATCCGCATGCGAGGATCCTGCCTTTTCTTTAGTTCCTATGTGATGTTTCCCCCCGCAGTTCCCCATGCTGTCCTTATGACATGTTTCTGATTAGAAAATGAATTATTCCCTAGAGAATTTTGCAATAAACCCCTTCATCTTGCCACATTTGTTCATTCAAGCTTTATGTGTATGAAAACCAGGAAAGACTTAAATGCTAAGGTCATCTTATACCAATAAAATGTGGAAATGAGAGCTATTCCCTATAGATGCGGCCTACGAGCCATGTGCTGTGCTCAGCAATTGACGTGCGTTATCTTATTAATTTCTCCTAAGAGTCGTGTGATAGGTGCTGTTGTAGTTGCCGTTTTTAGAGGTGGGGTGAGGTGAAGCGCAACAGAGTTCAAGTAAGTTGCCCAAGGTCTCTCGGCCAGCAACCGGCAGAGCTGGGAACAGCATCGAGGTCTGGTAATAGAGCTGATCTCCACACTCTACGCTCCACTGTCTGAAAGATGATTTGCACATGTTTGTAAGGACGTGGTTTCATAAATTATACACCTTCCCCAGGATACCACATGCCTTTTTTGATGAGGAAGAAGTGTATATATTGGTATTCTAGGGACTGCCTCCGAAGCAAGCTGCCCAAACTAGGCAGGATGCAGGGCTCTTGCCTTCAACAGGGGGCTGGTATCAGGAGCTCTATCCAGCAGGCCAGCAAGGTCACTTTAGAATCCAGAGCAGGGTGACCAGGGGGTGGAAGCCAGAGCGAGGGGGTTTAGGAGTGACTGGGAAGGGGGAAGTAGAAGCGGAGAATGGAGACGAGCCTCCAGGGGGAGGAGAAGGAGAGGGGTGGGAGTGAAAGGGAGCTAGGGATCAGGGAGGGGCGGTACTTTTGCTTTGCAATTTTGTTCTGTTAAAGGCCTGAATGTGTTGCAATGTGGATGGGGGAGTTAAGACAGTTGAAGACACAGGAGAGCTTGGGGAGGGGGTAGAGGCGACCCGGCAAGGGTCCTAAAGAGTCAGGACAGGAAAGTATTTGAAGCTCATGTGGGGGGAACATGTTTGCTGGGTTTGATGCCAAAGCCTTATACCTGCTTCGCTCTATCACCTCCTGTTGTCACTGCCTAATAGTCTGGCGCTGTCCAAGTTCCCACAACCATGTGTTTATAGTCAGAAACATGTTCTCCCTCTAGGCGTAACTTCATATCGTTTTTCATCGAGGAAATACAAAACACATGGTACCAGAAGAGGTATTGTGGGGCAGCCCCATGTGCACAGGGCATGGTTTGATACAAGAGACACTAAGTCTGTCTCCACCTAAAACAGCTCTCACTAGCCTCCTCCAGGTCCCTGAAATCTCGCACCATATTACTTTCCTAAAGCATCCCTTTAAAATACAAACATGTTGATCTGCTTCTGGACCAGGGCCTTGGAAAATCAGACTTTGGTGTGCATCTTTGTCCTATCCAACCACACCCTGCCCCAGCAGAGGAGACCTCAAGCCAAGGGCTGTTGATAGCTCCAAAAAGGGTACTCAGGGTCAGTCACAAACTGTGTCTGACATCGGCCTGCACCAGAGACCCTCCAAAAAGACTGAGAGTACTAGAAGATCTACCTAATACATAAAAACAAACCCAAGCAGGCAGCCAAAATGGGGAGACCAAAAAAGCCCCAAATGAAAGAACAAGAGAAGTCTCCAGAAAAAGCTAAATAAAATGGAGATAAGCAATCTATCAGATATAGAGTTCAGAATACTGATTGTAAGGATGCTCAACAGCATGAGAAAAGATATGAAAACTAAGAAGGAAATTACAAATGACATAGCAGAAATAAAGAACACATTGGAAGGAATAAACAGCAGATTAGAGGAAGCCGAGGATCAGATCAGTGAATTAGAAGATGGTAGAAAAATTCACTCAATTAGAGATCCAAAAAGAAAAAATAATTAAAAAACAGGAGGACAGTTTAAGGGAGCTATGGGACAACATGAAACATAACAATATTTGCATTATAGGAGTGCCAGAAGAGGTCAAAAGCAAGCAAGGGTTAGAAAACCTGTTTGAAGAAAGAATGGCAGAAAACTTCCCTAACCTGGTGAAGGAAAAATTCACACAAATTCAGGAGGCACAGAGAGTTCCAAGCAAGAAGGATCTAAAGAGGCCAACGCCCAGACACATAATTAAAACGCCAAGAATTCAAGACAAAGAGAGAATCTTAAAGGCTGCTAGAGAAAAGCAATCTGTTACCTACAAAGGAGCTCCCATAAGGCTGTCAGCTGACTTCTCATCAGAAACTCTACAGGCCAGAAGGGAATGGCATGAAGTGTTCAATGTAATGCAAAACAAGGATCTGAAACCAAGACTACTCTATCCAGCATGACTATCGTTCAAGATAGATGGTGAAAAAAAGAGCTTCCCAGACAAAAAAAAAAGGCTAAAGGAGTTTATCACCACCAAACCAGCATTGCAGGAAATGTTAAAGGAACTGCTGTAATTAGAAATAGAAATAGAGAGAGCACGAAACATAAGCATAAAGAATTAAAATGGCAATAAATAAGTATCTATCAATAAAAACCTTAAATGTAAAACAAGTCTCTACAAGTTCAAAAAGATTGAAATCATATCAAGCATCTCAGATAACAATGGCATGAAATTAGGAATCTACTGTAAAAACACTCAAAAACATTCAAACACATGGAGGCTAAATAGCATGTTATTAAACAATGAATGGGTTACCAATAAGATCAAGAAAGAAATTAAAAAAATTCCTGGAAACAAACAAAAATGAACACACAACGGCCCAAAATCTATGGGACACAGTGAAAGCAGTCCTAAGAGGAAAGTTCATAGCACTGCAGTCCTACCTCAAAAAGCAAGAAAAATTTTTAGTAAACCATCTAACCCTACCACTTAAAGAATTAGAAAGCTCCCCTGTGAAGCCGTCCAGACAAGGCTTTTGTTAGCTGGGAGTTTTTTTTTTATCACTGCTTTGATTTCATCAGTTGTTATTGGCCTTTTCAGGTTTCTGATTCTTCTTGATTCAGTTTTACATGATCTCATTCATATGTGGAAACTAATAAACAAAATAGACTGAGGAACAAATTAGATCCCGAGACATGGAGGCATGGAACAGACTGATGAATGTCTGTGGGAAGGCAGGGGTAGGGGAGTGCATGGGGAGAGATTAATCAAAGAACTTTTATGCATATATGCATAACCCATGGACACAGACAATAGTGTGGTAAAGGCATAGGAGGGGGGTTCGGGTGTGGGGTAGAGGGGATCAGTGGGGAAAAAAGGGGGGATATCTGTAATACTTTCAACAATAAAGATAAAATAAAATACAAACAGGTCAAGGTCATCTTGAAAAGAGCAGCCGTGTTCAAAGCAGCATGTTCACAGCGGCCAAAAGTTGGAAGCAACCCAGGTATGGACGAATGGGTATAAAAAGGTGGTATGGTCATACAATGGAAGGTTAGTCAGCTTCAAAAGGAAGGATGTTGTGACACCCGCTAAAATGTGGATGAACCTTGAGGACACTGTGCTAAGTGAAGTAAGCCAGTCACAAAAATAGAAATACTGTTTGATTCCATCCATATGAGGTACCTAGAGTAGTCAAATTCAGAGAGACAGAACTAGAATGATGGTTGCCAAGGGCTGAGGGGAGGGGAGATGGGGAGCTATTATCTAATGGGCATAGAGTTTCAGTTTTGCAAGATGAAAGAGTTCTGGAGATGGATGGTGTTGGTGGGTGCAGAACAGTGTGAATGTACTTAATGGTTACTTAAAAATGGTTACAATGATAAATTTTATGTTATGTGTATCGTACCACAATTAAAAAAAAGCACAATACAAAACCCAGGTCATTTAAAGGGGCCACTTGGTCACTTGTTCTCATCTGTGATTGGTTTGGCTCAGCTTTGAGTTTGGTAAAGGACATCAAGGAACTGGGACTTGGAAGAGTGGGCGATAGAGACGACAGTCATGAGGACAGCAATTCACTGGGCTCTAGGATGTGCTTTGAGAAAGGCCAGATCCTAGGCTCCCATCCTGACCTAAGGGGGACACCCCTGCTGGCTCCTCAGAAGCAGGAGGAGACTGTGAAGGAAGGAAATTCTTCCCAGATGCTTTGGGAGCTGCTTGAGGGAGGAGGGGAGACGGCAGCCTCTGTCTACTTTATACTTGTAACTGAGGGTTGCTAGACTAGAGTCTCCCTCCGTGGAGTAATAAGACTACACACTTGTTATTACTAATTAGGCCCTCCTGACTCAGTGACACTGGCTTGTTTAGAAAACCTTCTCCCAGCTCTCTCCTCTCACAAGCTGGTGTAAGAGGGGCCCAACACCTTGTCTCAAAGTTAAGGGTAGGTGTGAGGGTGGCAAAGCCACACCCACAACCAGCGGGGGCGGAGGAGGCAAGGGGGACTCTCAGCCTTGTGCTAGTACCTCCTCTCCTTTCAGACCTTGGAAAAGAAATTCATTTTGGTCAGAGAAAAGTAGCAGCATTTTAAACCTCTCTCATTAGCCCTGGCTGGTGTGGCTCAGTTGGTTGGGTGTCCTCCCGTGCACCAGGAGGCTGCTGGTTCAATTCCTGGTCAAGGGCACATGCCCGGCCTGGTAGGAGGTGTGCAGGCCGCCAATCAATGTTGCACTCTCACAATGATGTTTCTATCCCTCTTCCCTCTCCCTTCCTTTCTCTAAAATTCAATAAACTATTCTTTTTTATTAAAAAATACACACACCTCTCTCATTAGTGAGAGAGACATAATTGTTATACCAGTATGCGAATACTCAAAGAAGAAATACATTTCAACATCCCATTTCCGTGAATCTCTCACTTGAGTCCCAAGCTTAACGGGTGCTATTTTTATCAAATACTTTCTATTCTGTGACATGCTTTGCCAGCTTTCTATTATTAGACAAAGCAGGAGAAGTCCACTTCTGATTTCTCTTCCTTCTGGCTTCTCCCTCCCCGTTTGCGGGAGGGGTGGTGGTTCAGGCAGGGGTCCCTCTCCTTTCAACAGAGGGTAAGCGACAGCCATTTGAAAACTCACCTTGGTGCCAAAGCATCCGGAAATGGGCTCCGTTCCTCATCCTGGCTTCACCCCACCCCAGATGGCAGAGCTGATGAGACAGGAAAAAATACATATTTCAGAGTATTTACAGCATTGTTCCTCCCCGCCCCCACTTCCTGCGAAGGAAGATTTGGTCTTGGCCAACTAAGTTCTAAGGCTTTTCCTGTGCAGAACGTAGAAAAACATGGGAAAGGATTCTGAATTGTGTGCAGTGCTGTGGGTGGGGTGACTTGATGAGCACCAAAGAAAGGGCAGGGTGTCACCCACTAAAGCAGAATAGATCAGAAGGTGAGAGACCCAAAAGCAAGAGGTGGGTTTAACTTGGGGGAATTCAAGAGATAAAGGAAAGGGGACCGGAGTAGCTGCTGAGCTGTCACGAGGAAGATTTGGGAGAGACATGGGAGGTTTTTCAGAAATGTTGCTGGTGCTATGAACGGAATCCATACTCCCCGTTGGCATTTTTAAGAGATCTCAGTAAAGACATAAATTGGTTTTGATGCTAATTTTTGTATGAGAGACTGGATTTACTGAAGGCAGCCTGAACTACTGGGAGCTAAAGTTCATGGTGAAGGAGAACCAACCTTCACCCCTCTTCTCCCATCAACACAGACCTCAGATGTTTCAAACTGGTATCCTACTGGGCTGGGTTTAGACTGCAGCTGGATCTTGTTTGGTTTGTTGAGAGTAAAATTTTTTAAAGCCACCATTGAAAATTGAGATTTCACATTTTAAAAAGCCTGCATTTCCTACTTCTAAAAAAAAACCTGAAAAACCTGGCAACGTGAGACTCTCATCCTCATAAGGCAAAAATAGGCCCATGTTCTCTAGTTAACCTCGTACCCACCACTCACATATGGTGTGCATGTGCACATACACCTGGCTCACTTCCTACATTTGTATTTCCTACCATCTGGTAATGGCAGACAAGGTTGTTAGGGCTTGCTCTCCTGCTGAGGACAACAAGAAAAGCTGGACAAAAAAATTAAAATCAACCCGAAGGCATCCAAAAGTTAAAAAAGATAATGAAAAAATTGCCAAACTAAGATCTGGGAAAAGATGAGCATTCAGGGAGGTGATCCCAACAACTGGGGCCTCTTTCCCTTTGGGAAATATACTGTTTCTGGAAGGACAACTAAGAAGCTGAGAGGTTAAGCAGCAGCTAGATAGCTTTGCCTGCCTCAGTGGACAAAAGTTGGAATCTAGTGCTCACCAATGGAGAGGGGGTGAATAACCCCCATTTTAGGCTAGGACCCTGAAGGACTGCACCTTATGACTGGACGAATTGGAGCTAGACTAGACTTTGCAGGGCCTCAGCCTGGCTTCCAATGAGCTAAATTCTTTAAATTGTATTAAAGTGATCCCAGATTACTAGTATCCCCAGGTGCCCAGCAGAAACAAATGTTACCATTATGTCTCACGGTACTTCTACCAATAATTTTTCACATATAAGCTCAGCACACATGAAAATAACCAGACATAAGAAAATAAGACAACATGAAACAGATCTAGTAGAAACAATCACAGGAGGAATAATCCCAGAGAACTCCAGTTACTGGAGTTATTACACACAGACTTTAAAGTAACTATGTTGACTGTGCAAAGAAGATAAAAGACAAGATTTAATAATTTGGCAGAGAACTGGAACCTTGAAATAAAAAGGACAATGGAGATTTGAAAAATAACCAAGTAGAGATTTAGAACTGAAAAATATAATAACAGAGGTGAAGAGCACAGTGGATGGGTGTAACAACAGATCAGACAGAGTTAAAGAGAAAATCGATGAACTGGGAAGTAGGTGAGAAGAAAACATTAGGATGAAAGGACAAAAGGCTAGAAATTACTGCAGAGAGAATAAGAGATATGGAAGATAAAGGCAGACTGAAGTTCTAGAAAGAGAAGAGAGAGAAAATAGGGCAGTAGCAATATTTGATGAGAAAATAGTTGAGAAATTGCCCTAATTGACTAAAAACATCAAGCCACAGATTCCCTGGGAGCTCCAAGCAGCATAAATCAAAAGCTGTGTCTAGGTATATCATAGTTAAAAGAAATGAAAACCAAAGACAAAGAGAAGCAAAATGTTAAAAGCAGCTCCTGTTACTTGAAAAAAAGGTAAGAGACTGTTAGCTTACTTCCTGACAGAAACAATGAATGTGAGAAATTAGTGGAATTTAAATATCTTTGAAGTCTGAAAGAAAATAACTGCCATAAAGCTGATTTTGGCCAATGAAATGTGATTACAAGTAATTTCTGGGAGCTGGCGTGTTAGTAAACCTCTCTCCCTTTCCCCCCCTGAAAGCAGAGGCCTGGAGCTCCCTCAGTCTGGGTCCTTGATTGAGAATGACATGGAGCAGAGCTCGCCAGCCAACCTGTGTCCATGGACATGTTAACGTCAATGAGTAAGAAATAAACCTTTGTTATTTTAAGTCACTGTCACTTGGGGATTGTTTATAACCACAGTATAACCTAGCCTATGCTGTCTACAACCGGTACAAAAAGAGAAGGGCTTTTTTTCCAGCCCCAGAGGTGACCCTGTTTTGAAAGAGTGATGAGTCCTGGTGAGTTCAAGGAGGCTCAGGTTCCAGGGAGGTGAGGGGGAAGCAGGACTGGGGCAGGGAGAGCGGCTCCCAAGAAGAGCCTGTGAGAATTGACTAGAGGCAAGTTTGGAAGGGCCTTGGACTTAACAATAAGAAATGGATATTGTCCTGGAAGTTCAAGGAGTTCTAGAAGTGGTGATGGGTGAAAACTGGTAGTGATGGAGAGAGGATAAGCTGGGGACACTCGAATCAGGTGAAAGAAGGAAATTAGCTAAGAGCTGTTCCCAATGAACATGTTACAGGGGGGGTTTCCTGCTCCCTAGAGGTAGCTGTTATTAAGAATTTGGTGAGGATTTCTCCAGCAATTGCATATACTTGCAAACACACACATAAACCAATTTTAAATACACTAATCAGATCAATTATATTCTACCTGCTATTCTGAAAAGTTTTTTCAATTAATAATATCTTCATGGTTATTTTCAGTGTCATCTCAAAGAGATTTGCCTCTTTCCTTTGGCTGCTTAGTACGTCATTGTATAGCTTACCATAATTAAGTAACCATTCCCTGTTAACAGCCATTTAGGGTGTTTTCACTATTACAAACAATGCTTCGGTGACCATCTTGTGAATGATACTAATACATTTTAATATCTTCTTTCTACAGGCAATAAGACCAGTTTTGCCATCACTCGAATGATGGAAATTTTAGGCTGGTAACAGAAATACAACTAGGTGGGCCATTTGAAATGATTTTGGTTAGGGGGTGCCTGGTATAGCTGGATTATGCCCCAAATAGTGTCTTAAATATAATGGGCATCGAATGAGGATTTGTAGAATGAATCAATGAATGGAATGAATGAATGAACAAATGAATGAATCCATATTCACCGTAGACAGACACTTTTTGGGCCAGCCCTGCCTTCATCTATAATAGGATTTCTCAACCTAAGCACTATTGAATTTTAGGGCCAGATAGTTCTTTGTTGTGGGGCTGTCCTGTACATTGTAGAACGTTTAGCAGCATCCTGGCTTTGACCCACTAGGTACCACAAGTACAGTCCCAGTTGCAGCAATAAGAACACCTCCAGAAATTGCCAAGTATCCCCTGAGGAACATCACTCCTGGTTGAGAACCACTGATTTATAATATGCGTTGTATTTGTATAAGGGCAAAGGTCCTTTCAAAAACAACCGACTACAAAGTTTGATCCTGTTTCCACCCAATCCTCCCATGTTAAAATGGCCTTTCTTCATGGGTTTTCACAGTCCTTTCACAGACAGTCCTGGATACCTTACTCTTGGTCCACATTTCATTTCTCGAGGGCGCCTGACACCTTCCCCATGAGTTAGATCAATCCTCATTATATATTGTCGACCCCCATTATACGTTCTCTGATTACCAAATACCCCTCCTTGGAAGTACTTATCAAAGTGAATTCTGACATTTATTTGAGTAATTATTAAATTAATCTGTCCCTCACTCAACTTCCTAGATAGAGGTAGCCACACATTAAGAATTCGACATGTAACATATCAGTTTTTTGTTCACCATTTTTATATCTAGTGCCCAAAACAATGCCTGACACATATTAGGTGCTTAATGGGTGTTAGATGGGTTGATGGCAGCCTGTTATTAGTCAGCAATAGCCAACCCTAGGGTATAGCAATCTTCACCCATTTTTGCTCCTGTGCCTTTCAAAAGAATTTTGAAAAACAACATTACCTATACCTACATTTAAAAGTTAATATGTTAGCCTGGCCGGGTGTGGCTCAGCAGTTGAGCGTCGACCTAGGATCCAGGCGATCAGGGTTCGATTCCCGGTCAGGGCACATGCCCGGGTTGCGGGCTCGATCCCCAGTTGGGGGCTTGCAGGAGGCAGCAGATCAATGACTCTCTCATCACTGATATTTCTATCTCTCTCTCCCTCTCCCTTCCTCTCTCTGAAATCAATAAAGACATATTTAAAAAAATATATGTTAAATGTTCATCATTAAGCCCATATGGACTCAAGATAAGTTACAGCATATTGTCATTTTGGACTTTAAAATTTAAGCTGTGACATCCTTCTTTAAATGTACCTGTTACTTTGTTATTATTTCCCATATCCTCTACAATTTGCTATCACAGTACTATCCCTTCAATTCAAGGGATGGAAGAAACAAAGTTGTTCAACAAAAACAATCCCTTAATGAGTTATTAAGGGAAGCTGAATTAAATTATTAAAGGAAGCTTCCAGTTTGGGGACCTGGGCTGGCAGATTTTTACGTTTGGTGCAATGGCACCTTAGTAAGATTTGTGAGGAGTGAGGGGCATGCTCTCCAGTGAGGAAAGGGTTATCATGAACCCAGACACGTTCTCAGGCAAGCCAGCTTAGGGAAAAGCACCCACAGAAATCGAGAGCCTGGAGATTGACTCTCTAATCCTCTGAGGGCCTCCAGGAAAGTCTTCCAGTCTGTCACCCTGGGGGTAAGGCAGCCCTGTGGCCTGCAGAGGGCAGCGTAGGACAGGCTGTGGGGCTCCAGCTCTGGCTCCTAGCAGGTTATCAGACACCAGGGGCAATTCGCTTTGAACGCAGTAGGAGCCCTGCCCGGGCAGCCCAGCCCAGTCTTCTCCGGAGTGCGTTGTTTGCACAGTGAATTATTCATAGGAAACCGGCTCCTTGGAGAATGGAGGCCAGAGATTCTCCATCCTGTACCTAGAATCACTGCCCGGGACTGTAAACAGATGAAAACCTCAGTCACTCTTTCTCAACTTTTAGAATTGAGGTTGGGGGAAGTGAAGGTGGGGGTGGGAGTTGAAGATTTAAGTCATGGGACTGAATCAACTGTGAGGTTTCTGTTTTTCCTCTTATGAAATGAAAGTAACAGTGGAATCTCAATAATTTATTGCTTCAGGAGACAGTGAGCAAAGTGGCCGAAAGCTCGTGCTCTGGGGTCAGACAGAGCGTGGCTGGGACATCTGTCCTCAGCAAGCTTGCCTTTGCACCCAGCCTCCGCCTTCCTGGGTGCCAATCAGAACAAGGTCACCTCCCTCTCGGGCTGACGTCAGGATGAGGGAGACAAAGATGTTCAGCATCCAAAGGACATTTAGCCAGAGGTCAGAAAGTAACGGTGATGACGGTGAAGATGATGACACTCAGTTGGCATCTTGTCAGGCAGGAGTGTCTCAGAACTTTCCATTCAAGTCCGAAGGGGAAGAATCCGATCGAGCTATTCAAAAAATGTTTAGGTTTTACAGGCCTATGAGCTAGAAGCAGAAACAGCCGGGGGAGGAAGGCAGAGTCAGTGCGACTCACTGTTAGAGCCCAGCTCCCTGACATTGTGTCTCCCAGGGCTGGGGTCCCACCCCCGTGTCGATAGGAGGGCCTGTGTGTCTAAAACGGTGTGGATGTGGCGGCCGTGTGTATGTGGACTAGACGACTCCACCAGCCTGAGACACAGAAGCAATAACTTTGTTCATTACGTTTACCCTCAGTGAAGCCTCGACGAGTAGGGAGAAACTAGTTGAAATAAAGCGAGTCACTTGGACTGATTGCTTGGCTATGTTAAAAGTAAGGCTCCGAGCAAGACCCCTCCCCTTCTGCCTCACGTGGGGAGAGGTAATGGGCTAGTTCCGAGAGGCATGGAGACGACTTGGACCAGATAACTGTCCTTTCACCTGGCGGCTGTCCAGCCCCCAAATAGCTTCCGTGTCCAGTCCAAAAATAAGATCACATGGGGGGGGGGGGGAAATAAATACGCAAGTGCTTGTCCTTGGGCTTCTCGTGGGTACACCAGCACCAGGAGGGTGGCCCCAGAGCCGCTCCACTGCCTTCTCCCCAGGCTGCAAGGCTGGGAAAACAACCTGTCTCGGGGTGGGTGTGGCGTGCGGCTGGCACTCAGCGCTTCTCTTGGGGCTCCCTTGAGCTCCATTCACACCCGAGAAGGAGCAGGAGGGGGAGGACAGCAGATCCAACAGCCTGAACTCCAGGGGACCCCTCCTTTTGCTGAAGGACACTCCCCTCTGATGGCCAGTGGGAACTCCCTTCCTCCTGCGGCGGCCTGCCTCCTCTGGGGGGCCTGGTAGGCCCGCGGGACTCTAGGCTGTTGCAGCTGTGACCCCAGAGAGAAAGAGCCCCAGAGCCAAAGCAAAGAGGTGAGTACCCGGCCTTCTCCGGGGGGCTCAGGCTCGCGCTCAGCATGAGCGCCCCCAGCCCTGCCGGCCGAGCCTCTGCAAGCGTGCGCTGGGTGCTGGAGTAAAGATTCCTGCGCCCCCTCTCTCCTCTCTCCTTCCGAGGCCCCTTTGCTGGGGAGACGATGGGGTAGGTCTGCTCTCAGCGGGGGGGGGGGGGGGGGGCAGGAAGCGATTCCCACCCAGCGAAGGATCTTTGCTGAGACCCAAGTAGACGTTTCGCAGGAAATCGTTAGACAAATCCCATTACAGCCGAGTTAATGTTTCCTTCTTAAAAGCCCTGCATGAAGTAGGAAATAAAAGGATGCCGGCTGATTCCTGGTAATTGGGCAAAAGGGGAAAAAAACAGGAATGGGATGTTCAGAGCTTCCTCTCCCCTCTCCCGTCCCATCTCTCCCAACTTCTTAGAGCCCTGCGAATGACGCAACAGAGCCCAGGACGCCTTTTTCGGTTGAGAACCAGAGGATCAGGGGTTTGGGGAGAATTGCTCTGTGAGCAGGGTCAAGGCAGAAAGAAGGGGAGCATATTTTGCAGAGTCGGGGTTTCTCCCAACACCTCTGCACCCCCAGACACGTGGCATTTGCCTGTGCCCACTTAGGGACATGTCTAAAGGCCTCCATCGCTCACACGCACGCCCCATCCTTCCCGGCCACACACTGCCCCTCGGCCGCGGACTACAGACATCTCTGCCGACGACAAGCTCACAAAATGCTGCTGGGACAAGACAAGTACTATAGTAAGTCAGGATTCTTCTAGTAACAGTGACTGAAACCCAGTTTGTAGGGACATAAGCAAAACAGAAAGGAAATGATTCCGCTCGTGGAACTGAACCGGGAGGCTCCCGTGTGGTGAGACCCCGCTGCGCAGACTGTGAGTCCTGAATTCGCGTTTTCCCATTTCTCGGCGTCGCTCCCCTGTGTCCTCTGTTCTCAGGGACGCTCAGCTGTCGTGGAGGCAGGATGGCTGGTGGCCAAGTCCAGGCTGACAGCCCGCAGGCACGGCCACCCTACCACAGCTCTAGCTACCGTCTCAGGGGCCCATTTCACTGAACTAACGTGGGGGCTGTGCCCATCCCTCCCTACCCCTGGCGCTGTAGTCATCCCTGTCCAAAAACCACGTGGGCAGAAGGCAATGAAGGGCTGGGTCCCCAAAGGTGATGAAGGAGCTGGTCCTAGGAGAAGGGGGCTGGACGCAGCTTGGCAAGGCTGTCTCTCTGTGCTGCTCTGTGGGATGCTCTTGGTTAACAGTCAAAGCTCTTCTCACACAACTCCTTCCTTTCCCTCACACAGGGAATTTATTGGTGCCACAAATTTATTGGTGCAGAGTAAGGACAATGATTAGGACAGGGGACCGAAAGATCCCATGGCATGTCATTTCTAGAGACCCCTGATGGCGTGAAAGACACCAGTCCCCAGACCAACCACTATGTCCAGACCCACTGGACACCTTGTGCTCACGCAGGTCTCCTCTTCCCCGCTTCTGTCACCCTCTGCTCTGCTGAGGTGAACATATCTTGCTTTGAGGGCCAGACTCGGTGCTGCCTCCCGTCTAAGGCCTTATCTGGCCCGTCCAGCCTTTTCTGCTGTCTCCCTCTCTGAACATGGATGGCGTTGACTCTCAGTATTACCTGTGTGCATGTTCTTTAAGAACTTCATGTATCTAAGTGTCTCTCCCAACTTGAATTTTACATTTCTGGGGGGAAATTAAATTTCGCCCCCAGCCCTCTCTGTGGTATCTAACACATAGCAGGTGCTGGATTAAGTTCTTCCAATTAATTGAGCAATAGAAAACCAGCCTCACTGAATAGCTTAGAGAGAATGGCTACGTTACTTGAGGTCCTTAATTCTGATTTTGGAAGTAATATAATAACTAGAGCAAACATTGATTGAATGTATGCTGGAGCCCCTACAGGCACTGTGTCAGGTAATCCTTATAATAACCCTATGGGGCAATTACTGCTATTATTCCCATTTACTGGATGGGAAAGCTGAGTCTGAGGGAACTGACTTGCCCTAGATTACACAGCTAGTAAGTAGTGACATGGGAGTTAGAGCCCAGGCATGCCTGCCATCCCATTTCCTATTAAATTAATCGTATGCATGCTTATCAGTGGAGCTTCCTGCTGCCTGATTTTAAAGAGCTAGAGGCAAGGAGGATCGGTCAGGAAGCACGGGGAAGCTCAGATGTTTTAGATCCATCCCTCTTCTGCCACCTGAGCTCTGAGCCATTGCTTCAACAAGGGGCCTTATTAGATTGTACCCAGTGGTGAGGGGTCACACCCCTACCTCAGAGCCAACGAGAAGGTCACTGGCACAGGGATTGTACAAAAGGAGGTGCCTTGGGGGCTCTGTGGAGAGCAAGGTGCTTTTTGGTTAAATGAGGATAGAGTGGTCTTTGGGGAAATAGTAGCTAGAGCGTGGGCAACGTGAACTTGCCCCTCTGGCTTCCCATCATTAGGCACGGCCCTGACCTTTCTCCTGCCCCCAGACCAGGGTGACCAGGCAGGAGCCTTCCCTCCGAGGTGGCTTGCAGGACTTGGAAAACAACCAAACTCTGATCTCAAAGGAAGCTGAACTCTTGAGAAAATGGTCACATTTTTTTATACTATCTGTGCCTCTACACCCAGCCACTGGCTTCTTGGCTGATCCAGTCACTGGTGGTACTGGGGGAGCCCTTTGCCCGAGGGTATTGGGTTTCTGTGATGCCCACTAACCTATTCATATGGGTGACCATCTTCTCAAGAGCTAATCCTATCTGATTTACGTCACAAGTCTCCATGATATCCAGTGACAGGGTCCGAGCGCTGGTGTTCTCACAACTGAGTCACTATGAGATTGAGTCACATCCCAGGCCATTCTGGAGCAGAGAAGGGCCCGGACTGGTGATAGAGGTGCTCTGAGGTCTTTAGGATCCCAGCCTGCTTGCTTCTCCATGAGGTTATAATAGAAAAACATTAAAACCATTGTTATTCTTGAGAACCAGGGGAAGATGCCAAACGTCCATTGACTGATGAGGGGATACATAAAACGTGGCACATCCATGCGATGAAATACTACTCAGCAATAAAAAGGAATGAAGTTCGCATACATGATACAACGCAGGTGAACCTCAAAGACATCATGCTTTGTAAGGGAAAGAACCCCACACTGTATGATTCTGTTTATAGGAAATGGCCAGGAGAGACAAATCTATAAAGACAGAAAGTTGACTAGTGGTTGCCTGGGCCTGGTTGGAGTGGGGAATGGGGAATGATTGCTAATGGGGGCTTCTTTTTGGGATGACAAAATCTTCTAAAATTAGATAGCGGTGAGGGTGGTACAACTTTGAGAATATACTAAAACCACTTAACTGTATACTTTAAATGGGTGAACTGCCTGGTATATGAATTATATCTCAATAAAGTTGTTAAAAACCCAAACCATGGCTAAGGAGATAATTAACCCAGTGATAGGGCTTTGCTGAAAGATGTGGTCTCCCCCTGTCTGCTCTGATGAGCTTATGTCTTGACTCACTGAGCTGGCCACGGGCCACCCAGACGCTTCAAGTGGAAAAAATATAACTGGAAAAGATAGGATCCATAGATTTCTCCACAGAGTTTAAACTAGGAGGAGTTTTTTCCTTCTTCTTTGTACAGATCATTTAAATTTTTATGGGCTCAATCTCACTATTCTATTTTCATTTCTGGGGTTTCCAATCATGCTTCCAAAAGCATTCCCCATCCTACGATTATAACGAATGATTTCCTCTAATGCTTCTCTGTAATGTTTTCCTCTAAGGTTTGTCTTATTATATTCAAAGCTGTGATTCCTCAGGAATTTAATTAATTAATTTCTTTTTAATCCTCACCTGAGGATATTTTTTTCCATTGATTTTTAGAGAGAGTGGAAGGGAGGGGGGAGAGGGAGAGACAGAGAGGAGAGAGAGAGAAACATCAATGTGAGAGAGACACATGGACTGGTTGCCTCTTGCATGTACCCCAACCAGGGGCCAGGAATGAACCCAAAACCCAGGTATGTGCCCTTGATTGGGAATCGAACCCATGACTCTCTGGTGCATGGGCCGAAGCTCTAACCACTGAGCCATGCCAGCCAGGGCTCCTCAGGAATTTAAGCAAAAAAGGGGAATCCAGGTTTGTGTTGTGTGTGTGTGTTTGCCAAATAGCTAGTCAAAAATTAGATCAGGAGTTTTTAATTTTGGATGAAAATAGACTTGGGATATCTTAACTCCTTGAAATTAAATGTAAAAAAAATGCATAAATGCATGTGTGTGCGTGTGTGTGCGTGTGTGTGTGTGCGAGAGAGAGAGAGAGAGAGAGAGAAGGAGAGATTTATACACAGGGAACAGGGTTATAGGCCTTGTCAGAGTATCAAGTGTTATTTATTTATTTATTTATTTATTTTAATGACTCACAAAAAGCCACTGGCTCTCCACATTTCATAACGTGGGGTCCAGGTAAACCAGCTCCGCCGCACCCTCCAGGGCACTGACACAGAATCTGAGTCAACAGGTTTATTGTTAAACCACGACAGGGGAGTCCTGAGCAATGACTCTTGGGCCAATTTCTCTGTCATGTGTCAAGTAAGAGTCACCCCACCTTTCAGTTTGACATTTTACCGAGACATAGGAGATATGATTCTTACTGGCTCCCCAGGGACCTGTAAACTGTAGATTTTAAATCATTCACTGACAAGTCAATGGAGCTGAAAAACTGGGCGCCGTCCTATCACAAAGAATGTGAGGAGGCTCACAGTGCACTAAGTATAAATAAATATAAAAGTGGAAAGAAAACTGCCACTACAAAGAAGCTGGTGGATCCTATGTGCAGACTTATGCCTTCATGTAATAAATATATATGCAACACCCACTGTGTGCCAGGCACTGTCTAGACTGGCGGTCCTCAGAGCGTGGTCCCTGGACCAGCAACATCAGCACCCCCTGGGAACTCATTAGACATGCACATTCCCAGGCCCACCTAAGACCTACTGAATTAGATGCTCTGGGGTTGGGGCCCAGCCCTCTGTGTTTTAGTAAACCACCCAGGTGGCTCTGATGCATGTTTGAGTTTGAGAAGGACTGGTGTAGGTACTGGGGACATAATGGTGAAAAGGCAGATAAAATTCGTGTCTCTTCACTGAATTTACATTCCAGTGTGTGTGTATGTGTTTGGGGGAGAGATAAAACAAATATGTAAATAAATAACTGAATACAGTAACTTTCAGAGAGTAGTAGGATTTATGAAGAAAAAAACTGTGAAAGACAGTAATGAGGGGCTGAGTTAGAATAGATGGTCAGTGAGGAGATGGTCTAAAATGAGACCAGAATGGTAAGCAAGAGTCATGCATGCAAAGAATTAAGGAGCAGAAAATAAATGTGTGCACTTTAGACTGTGAGAACAGCAAGTGCAAAGGCCCTGGGGTAGGACCATGCTAGGCTTGTAATGAGGAGCAGTGTGACTGGAGCACAGTGAGCAAGGGGTGAATAGGGGATGGGCTTGGAGAGGCAGGTGGTGGAAACAAGCTTAGCTTTTGTTCTTAGTGCAAGGTAGAGACACTGGACAGTTTTGAGCAAATAGGGGCATGATCTATTTACCTTTCAGCAGGATTCCTCTGGAATGAAATGTAGGGGGTAAGGGTGGAAGCTAGAAAGTCAGCTAGGAGGATATTGTGATAATACAGGCAAGGAATATTGGTGCTTGGATGGACTAGACCAATGTGCAAAGATCCATTATTAAGTGAAAAACAAACAACAATGCAGGGCATTGTGCATAAAAATGGTTTTTAAGCACACACACATTCAGGAGTATAAAGGCATTTTCCTCCTGAAAGGGTCCAGAAAAAAAAAAGTTAATAGTGGCTACCTTTGGGGAAAAGGGGGCTAGTGAGGGTCATTTTATATCTTTCTGTGCATTGTACATTTTTGTGATGTGCACGAAGCATTACTTTTATTTAAAGATCAAATATTTTAAAATAAAGATTGAAAAACTGAGATAGAGGAAAACAAAAGAAAACAAGTGATGTGCGGTCAATATCGGAGAGAGGAAGCCCACCGCCCGTGGGTATGACCCTTTCCAAGGACCCTGCCAGGGAATGGATGGCGAGTGAGGCTGACAAAGTGGGCGAGCTCTTGTTCCCGGGTTATAATGGGGACAGGGCGAGGCACCTTCCCACTCGAAAACCGCTGGACCCCATTTCTGTCCTGCAGCTCTGGTGATATTTGTGGCTATGAGGTCTCCATGGGCAACTAATACAATTTCCCGTGGGCGTCTGCCACATTTCCCTTTGCCTGTTTGTCAAATCGCTGCCCTCTGTCATCTTGGCAGCTGGTTCACCAGGAGGCCAGCGCGCCCTTCATCTAATTGCACGATTGGGCATAAACAGAAGGAAATCCTTCGCTGGCAGGAGAGAGGGGGAGGCAGCATCTGATTTCTCCTGTCAGCTGATTAGGATTTGTTGTGTCTGATCAAGGTCAAATGAGATTAGAAAGAAAATGCAGTGTATCTGGCGCGCATTCCCCCTAACCGTATCGCTTGTGTAAACAGGATGCACAAAGGAGAAGTTTTACAGGAGATATTGAATGTCAGTCTTAAGATTCAAGGACAGGGAGCCAGGGCTTCTATGTTATACCTGGAGAGAAAGAAACTTTATTTATTGGGGACATGTTGAACCCTGCCGGTTCCCTCATGGTCGGAGTCTTTTTTCCTGTTGGTGCAGTTAGAAAGTGATAGTTCTGCGTCTTGATTTTCAGAGGCACTGAGCACAGAATAAGTAAAATCATGGAAATGCCACAGTCTACTTTTATTGCCCTTCTAAAGCGCTTACAAGAGGTTTAGAGCCACTTTCTGTAATAGCGATTGGAAATGCTCAGAGTCGGCCAATCTCTTAGGACTCGGAAGGAGGAAAATCTCACCTTTGGCAGCAGCCATGTCCCAGATGTGGGGGCTCCGGCCAAGGCCACACCTCTGCGGGTAAACCTGCCTGCTGGGCTTCTAACAGGCTTTTGGTCGGTCCTCCAAATCTGTCCCTCTCTTCCTTTCTCAGGCCCTCCCTCCGCGGTGCTAGTAGGCTCGAGGATACGGCTTTAATCACGGCAGAAATGTCATTAAACGTGGTCTAAGCACTTTAAGGAAGACAGGGTTTCCGTCCCGTGCTCTGCAGGGTCTAGTGTGCTGCGGATGCTTAACGCAAGGTTTCCACGGCTATTACTACTTCAACCGACTCTTTCCTGGCCCAGAGCTGTAGCTATTCCGAGGCCAGGCTTTTAAACTAGGCAGCCTCCAAGTCCCTTCCCACACAAAGTAACAGTGAGACCGAAAGGCACGGACATATTTCATGACTCAAAACATCTGAATGTATATCATTTAAAAGATAAATGTAGCTACCTGACACGGAAGTTGAAATAAATAGGGAACCTGAGGGATGTTAAAGTGCAATTTTAAGAAATTCCAACACCGAGAGGAATTCTATTACAGCCAATACTCCAAGGAGCCGAGGAGTCGTTATTTCCCAGCCTTTGGGAAGGAACATTTCTGAACACCCGAAATTCATTTATATCAGTAGCTAGGGGTTATCGTTTGCCCCAGAGCTGCCTGGTTGGTTTGTTTGAACAGCATTTCACAGCTGGATGTAATGAAGAAATAAAACTGCAACAGTGACTCACCCTGCATTGCAGTTTTCAAGGTGCTCACACACTTTTGCACATTTGATTGTCACAACAACCCTGCTGGCTTGCAAGGAAGGTGTGGTTTGGAGCATCCCATTAATCTATCTCCGTGGGGAGGGAGGAAATTCAAAGTCCTGAAGAGCTGATGGCCCACAGAGTGGGCAGGTTCAAGGGTGTTAACGTGAGGCGGGGAGACCTGGTTTCAGTCACGGGGAGGACTTTTACCAAGGTTGCATCTGGGGGAAACTCTGAACGGCATCTCTGGTCTCGGACCTTTAGGGTGTTTCCTGACTTTAAAATATATTGTTCCACGTGGTTAAAAAAAGTTAACACGCACACCGGATACAGCATAATAATCTCCAATATTGAGAATACAATTCTCCAAAGTACTTTTCTCTTTCTATCATTCAGAAGGCCCTTAGGAATCGTGCAGATACTCAGGAAGATTATAATTATTTTTAATCCTCACCTGAGGATGTATGTTTTTTATTTTAGAGAGAGGGAGGGAGAGAGGGAAACACTGATATGAGAGAGAAACATTGGTCGGTTGCCTCCCGTACTTGCCCTGACTGGGGATCGAACCAGCGACCCCTTGGTGCACAGGACGATGCTCCACCCAACTAAGCCACCCCAGCCAGGGCAAGATTATTATTTTTAAAGCAAATTGTCGGTACCTGACTATACGGAAGGGGCCGTTCATGGAAGTTCTAGTTAATAAACTCTTTCTGCACCTTCGAGTCCCTTTTAGGAGAGCTCCTGCTCGTCACTGTTGGAGTTATGTGACGGCTGTGCCTCTCGCTGCCTGTTTCAGGAGCAGGGACGAGTTGCTCCGAGGCTCATCCCTGCAGAGGGCCCAGGAAAGGCTGCCTGATGAGTGTGGAGAACAGGCTTCCACCTCCAGCTTCCTGGAGGAGGGAGAGACCAGAGCCCATATTTCTACTTCCAATAGGTCAATCTGTACCCGTCTATCTGATTCATCAGGTGGCAGGCTTGTGCACGTGCGTGCACACGCGGACATACACACGCACTCACACTCAGACCTCCCAGGCTCAAATGCCTGCCTCACAAACGAGGAGAGGACTCTTCATCATGTTTGCGTTTGGCCCGTTCAAAGACACCTCCTGACCCGTATCCTTGCAGTCCCTCTGCAGTCTCCACCTACTAGCCAAAGAACTGTTTGCCCAGGCAGCTTCCCGCCTTCCCAACCCCGGTCCTGGCCACGGTGTGCATGGTCCTCTGAGGAAACCCCCGTCCCTGAAGCTGGGCTCGCCTGAGGGTCCACCTAGGCAGCAGGGACAGGCTGGCCACTGGTGAGGAATACTCTCTCTGCAGCCCCTCCCCAGCCCTAACCAGATGACCACTGCCTTGAGTGACTTTGCAAAACACCCTCTGCAAGGCTTGGCTCTGGGAGCGGCACAGACAGACAGACACACGCACACACACTCTGCCACACAGAGTCACCTACACCCTGTGCAGGGACGCCAGAGGACAGGACAGAAGAGGACTCCTTTCATCAGGCAGCTTTCTGATTCCAGAGAAGCGTCTTTGAGCCACGACCTGCTGTTTCCCTGGCAACTGAGGCCTCAAAATAAACAGGATTCTGCTCAGACGGGCCAGTAGTCCATTTGGTTCAGCCATTTGCCCCAAGACAAACCACGCTAAAATAACACCCGGGAGAGCTGCAGCCACTGTCTGCTGTCTCGGCCTCCCTTCCCCGCCGGCCAAGAGCTCTGCGTTCCTGGGCCTGCCGCGCGCCGTCCCCAGCGGGGCACTGAGAGCTCTGCGTTCGTCTCTGTGGGTGGCTGTCTAACGGCAGGGCCCCTCTGCTGATAAACAAGGTCAGGGAGAGACCTAGAGGCCGACCTTCTCAGCCCCTCAGGCTGCCTCCCCGCCTCCCACACAGCCCCGGGGACGGTAGCCGGCTCTGAGGCACGGTGTCTGGAGGCGGACCAGCAACCTGGCGTGCATGCCCCGGCCCGTTCCCTCTCCCGACACAGCTGCAGTCGCTGAGAGAGGGAGAGAGAGAGAGAGAGACACTGCTTGAGGTTGCCAGGGAAGCACTGCAGCGCAGTGACAGTGACAAACACAGCAGAGGACGCCAGGCGGATTCCCTTTCCTCTCGGAGGGAGAGAGGCACAGCCTCAGCCTGCAAGCCCTCAGGTAAGAATCAGGTTTCTGTTCTGGGGGACAAGAGCAGGTAATACCCAGATCTGAGTGTGTGTGTGTGTGTGTGTGTGTGTGTGTGTGTGTGTGTGTCTGTCTGTCCAATGCAAGTGTAAGGCTACACAGAGAGGGAAGGAAAAAGGAAAAAGTTAAGGCAGTGAGATGTTTTATGCAGATACCACTGCAAAGAGCATTCCTGCAAGTGAGCACCCAGGAGCTCACCCCGGGCTGGGTTTAAACCGCGATGCAGACTGCTCTGGGGGAAGGGCCGGCCGATGGCCCTGGCACGGAAAAAGAGCACCTGGAGTTCAGAGGCTGTAAAAATGATCCTGCACCAGGCTGCCCCATTATCGCCACCCCCACTGCCAGGCTGATATGGACTGGAGGGGGCGGACCTTCTCATTTACTTCAAGTGCTGGACGGGGCCTGTGTGGCTGGCAGAAGCCGAAAGCTGTGGCCTTAGTGAGTGGCTGGCATTCTTCTGGTCTGTCACACTCACCCCCTTGGGGAGTCTGGAAATTCAGCTGCCTCAGAAAGCGTGTCTACTGGGTGGGCACCTTAGATTTTAATCACCCTTTTCATACAAAAGTCCGGCTGAAATGCAGGATTGCATGCGTTCTGATAGGGAGGTTTTCTGATGGCCCACCAGTTACCTGACCATCTGATCTGCTTGGGAAAATCGCATCCTCATTTGGGTGCCCTTCTGGATAGGCACTGGCAGAGAAGGAGCTGGAACGGCTAAGCCAGTGGGCACATTCCCTGGCACTTATGCCAAGCCACACCCACATCGCGATTACATGACCAAAGTATGCAAGGCGTCCAGACAGGAGTGCTCAAAAAATTCAGACCTCCGGGCGCTGGGGTGGGAATTTCAGACATTCAATCAAGTACACATTTTTCAGAGACCCAAGAGGGCAGGCACCCAGCTTAGCCCACCTCTCAGGTCCAAGAGCTCTCTGTACCTCTGCAGAATGTATACATGGTGCTCCCCTGGCTGTTTATATGCACCCCCACTCTCTGCCCTCCTTCTGCTCTGGTGACTGGCACTTTCCCTTCCCTTCGCTACAGGGATTCGATTGTTTATGATTTAGCTCCACAAACACCAGTGGGAGGACTTGGGCATCCGGGCAGAGAGTGAGCCAGGCTCTGCATGGGGGTGAGCCAGCCTGAGGGTGGCAGAGGGTTGAAAAGAAATGGGCTCTGCAGAGGGGTGTCTAGTCTAGCAAAGAGCTAGCCAGCTGTTCACTGGGGTCATTTTTGTGAACAAGTGTGGATTTGGGTTCAGACTGTGATTCATAGTCCCAAATTCCCTTTTCATTTGTTTTCTTTGTGTTGGTCATCCTGGGCTTCCGAGGAAAGTCCCCTTCTGAGATTGTATATCTGGAGGCAAGATCACAGGATCCCAGGGCAGCTAGCCAACCCAGGGAGACTTTCTCCTGTTGAGCCTGCCTTTCTTAGTAGGAGTAGATGGATTTGCAAATGAAGCATTTAATCAAAGGCAAAGCTAATACACAAAAAATGAAGGGAGAAAACACTGTTTCTTGTAAACTCCCTCCCAAATCTGCTGTGCACTTACACCTACATGGCTTGCCTGGTTCAATAAAAGGCTTTAAGGAAGCAGAATTCAGGTGATTAAGTGGTTGGACTTTGCAGTAGCACCAACCACAATGATGGCGTTTTCAGGGATGGTGATGGACAGACATCCATTTGCTCCTTCCACACCTAGCGAAGGGACAGGAGTCTGATCCCAGGGCACAGTGTGCTTGTTCACTTTGCTGACATGCATTCTGCGGACCCTGATTAAGCTACTAAGGACCACGGAGCAGCCAGCCCTGCTGTGCTAGCTTCCAGGACGAGGGATCCTGCAGAGTGGAAGGTGCCCCTGTCACCTCATCTAATAGGCATGCCTGGCTAATGCAATACTCCCTGGTTAAGATATAGGAACAATAATATACAGTCACTTGCACCACAGACATATCCTGGCTTAGGTAAATCTAACACCTATACATGGCACATAAATTGTACATGAATGAGTATTTTTCCTTAAGAAAGGTCTGCTAATCAACAAATATTTATTGAGTACTGACAACTTGAGATGTGACAGGATCCAGCCCACTCAACCATAGAGAAGGGAGGGGACCTACCTGGGAAGGCAGGTAACAGAGAATGAGCCTGGGCTGCCAGAATGTCCAACTCAGGTGGGAAGTAAAGGTGTCTAAGATATAGGAGCCAGACAACCCCCCAGGCCAGTGGCCTACCGGGACAGAAGAGGGAGAGAGTGAATAGTAATGACTTTGATTCCTAAATTTCACTATTTAAGAAAGCCTGAGTATGTAGAGTCTGCAACCAGACTTCCTGAGGTTCAAATTCAGACTCTGCCACCTTATTAGTTCTATGACCTTGTGCCCCAGTTTTCTCATCTATAAAATGGGATAATAAAGTACCAACCTTGTTGTTGAAAGGAGCAAATGAGTAATGCTCTTAGCACAGTGCCTGGTTTATAGTGATTACTATGTGAGTATTTGCTATTATTATTTATTATTGTTATTATTATTATTGAAAGGTAAGTTCTGAAAAGGCGGCCCACAGGCCAATTTGTTCCAAAGTCTCAAAGTGTTATGAGTGAACACCAGTGCCACATTTTGGGCAGCCTGGAGGTGCTTTTGCTTTGTGTGGAGTTTTGTATGTGTCTCTAAATATCCAGAAATAGAAGAGCTTCTGTGTCAGTCACCAGTGTTTCCTGAGCCCTTGCTATGTGCCAGGCACTATGCTTGGCTTTATGTGTATGACCTCGCCAAATTCTCATAGCAACCCTGTGAAGCAGGGGGAGATATAGATGCAGGAATTGAGGCTTAGGGGCTGGACCACTTGCCTAAGATCACACAGCTACCAACTGTCAGAGCCAAGCTTCACACCAGGTTGTGTTCCTAACCGGTACGCCATCTGTGTTTTGGGGGAATCACTGGAGGTGTCTTGAGAGGCAGGTGGAGTTTGGTGACAGGAATTCAACAACAGATGATATTTGATGATCTAGAAAGCAGGCTAGGATTTGGAAGCTCTGCCAAGAGATGCAGGACCCCAGTTTGGCCCACAAGCATAACCTTCACCTTGAGACCTATGGCCTTTGGGACCAGGTCTATAGGAACAAGACATGAATGCAGGCATGGGGACAAGGTGGCCTCAGGTGTTCCTGAGCCAGGCAGTGGTGGTGCCCAAGAAGGGAAGAAATGGTGCCTAACAAGAGACAGAGGCACAGAGGGTGCTGGGCCAGGGCTCCTTACATCCCTCAGGCCCAAGGTCAGAGGTCATCATGAGCTAAGTTTGAGATCATGACGGGTGACTACAGTTGTGGAGCGAGGAAGACTGGATAATCCCGAACTTAGGGTCTGGGCACAGCGAAGTTTACAGTGATGTAAAGACTTGATTTGCCAATGAAATCCCTCGAAATATAACATTTAAACTGTGACTTACAGAAATTTGTTTTACACGTATTGCTCACGACCATTTCTCTGACTCCATCCAAGGAAGGTGTGAGGGGTGTGCCCACCTTATACCAGGACAGTGTAGATGTGGGGGTTACTAATAGAAAAGACTCATCTCTGCCCCTCCAGGACCTGTGGTCTGCTCTGGGGATTTTCAAACTTTAACGTGCAGAAGAATCACAGTGGGGCTTGTCATAAAATTAGGATTCTGGGTCCTCCCCACAGAAGTCCCGATCCAGCCGGGTTCCAGGGGGAACCCAGGATTCTGCATTTCCTGGGGAGGGCCCAGGTGCTTCTGCTGCTTTGGTCCACAGGCCACCATGGTAGATGCCCAGGTCTGCCAGTTGTTCTGGTTCCCTGGTCTTCATTACTGTTAATGAGAACACAGCCTCGTGGGCCTGAATCAACAGCAGTTAGCCTCTTCCCGTGGTAGTTCACCTTCGTCCTGAATTACCACGGTCCTTGGACTAGACCTCCACTTGTAATAATGACAGTGGCCGCACACCTACTGCACCCTGAGTTATCAAGCACCTGGCACCTCCAAACCCTCCCTGTGTGCTGTCCTCTCACTCCACCTTCACAACCATCCCAGCGGTTAGGTGCCTTGTTTGTTCACAATTTACACGTGAGGGAAAAGGCCCCTCTGCTAGTAAGTGGCGGGTGTGGGGTATGAATCCAGCACTGGCGCTTACCACAGTGCAGACGTGCAGCCTCTGGACTAGTCTATGGAGTAGTTTGAGCTTAGTCCAGTCAATCTTTCTGCCTCACTCTTAGCTGTTCCTCTGGCTTCCGTTCCCAGCTTGTCCACCCCCATTCCCAGTCTGCCCCACAATCTCTTCAGAAGATGGCGTGTCCCAGTGCTTCCCTGCTTCTGCCTCACGCAGGAAATGAGAGAGGGCTGGGGCAATGGGCAGGTGGGAGGCGGGTGTTATGGGTCGAATGGGTCTCTCCTCAAACTCATATGTTGGAGTCCTAACCCCCGGTGTTTCCGAATGTGACCTTTTTTGGAGGTAGATCTTTACAGAGGTCACCGAGTTTAAATGAAGTCATTAGGGTGGGCCCCAATCCAGGGTGACTGGTGTCCTTACGAAAAGGGGAGAGTGGGACACAGAGACACATATAGAGGGAAGGTGATGTGAAGGGACACAGGGAAATGGATCTACAAGCCAAGGAGAGAGGATGGGAACAGGTCCTGCCCCCGCAGCACTCAGAGGAACCAACCCTGGCCAGAGCTTGGTTTTGGACTTCTGGGCTCCAGGACTGGGAGACAGCGAGTTTCCGCTGCTGAAGGCAGGAGTCCCTGGTACTTGTTACTGCAGCCCCAGCAAACGACCACAGCAGGAGCCAGGTCCCTAGCTTCCCCCTCTAGGCCTTGACGTTGGGGTGATCAAGGTGCAGGCCAATGCATTGTGCCAGGTTGTGGCAACTCTCCCTCTTCTTTAACTCTGAGTGCTTTTCTGATGCCTTCGACAGTGTTCTTGGGAGCCCCAGCAAGCCCAAGGCCTCGGAAGGAAAAACAAAGGAATAGAAAAGATGAAGAAGGAGGAGGGAAGGGCAAGTGTAGAACAAAGGAGGCAGGCGGGGAAAGAGGAGAAGCATGGGGTCGGGGACACTTGAGGGCCATGAATGACCGCTTCAGGCTCATTCCGCTCTTCTGTGGGGCACCTCCTGTGTGACAGGGAGCATGCTAAACTCTGGGCTGTGACAGAGCCCGGAACCATCCGTCCCGGCCCTCATGAAAGTTTGAGGCTAGATGGGGATGCCGCCATCAATCACGCATAACTCTCGTGAGTGGCCCCGTGAACGCATTTGCGGAGTGCTGGACCCAGCCAGGGGGTCTGGCAAAGCTTAGGGTGGAGGGGACACCTGGGTCGAGCTCTGGAGGATCAGCAGCTATCAACTGGGCGAGGGCAGAGTGTTTCAGGTGGAGGGAAGAGCACGTGCAAAAGTCACATGGTGTGAGGAAGTGTGGCATCGCTAAGGAAGACAGGTGTGTGTGTGTGTGTGTGTGTGACTGTGTGTGTGTGTGTGTGTGTGTGTGTGTGTGTGTGTAGTGGGGTGGGATGGGGTGGGGGTAGCCAGGGCCCTAGGGGCAGGTGAGGGCCAGACCATGGCGGATCTGTTGATTATTTAGGTTCTTAAGCTGAGAGCCATAGACAGCCAGAGAAGGAAGCCATTCTCATTTCAGGGCAAACTCTCATTTCAACAGAGGTTATGTCGGCATAGAGATGCTGATGGCGCCAGCCAGCAATGGGTCAGCCCTGAAGCAAGACATCAGGCTTCTTGAGCTCACATCCTGGGGCTGGCTGCATTGCTTTCAGGGAGTGAAGTGCTAGGCCGCTTCCCAAAGAGTGTTCTAGCCATGGTCTCCCCTTAGTCAAGCATGGTTCCCACTGGGAAGGGTCTGAAAATAGGGCCAGTTCTCTCCTGTCAGCAGGTTAATCAGCAAGCTTGGGGCCAGGCCAGCCTCATCTCTCTTCTCAACTCCTCAATGAGGCTGTCCTTTCTGGTTACTTCGTATCTTACCTCTGTTTCCTTCATGGCACTCATCCCAATCTGTATTTATCTTGTCATTTTAAAAAAACTTGTTATTACCCATTCTCTCCACTAGAATGTGAGCCTCATGAGGGTCTGTCTAGTTCCCTGCTGTATCCTCAGTGCCAGGACAGAGCTGAGCCACATAGTAGGTGCTCCATAAATATTGGTGCAATGAATGAATGAGTGATCATTCAGTCTCGGGAGTAGGTAAGCCAAGACCAAGGACAGCAGTGGGACCTCCCACCCTCTGCTGCTCCACACAGCTCTGGAAAGAGGCATATGACATCGGAAAGCCAAGTCGACAAGTTCCTATGAAGGGCCTCTGACCATGACTCTGGTGGGCAGGCCCCTCCAGAGATGAGTCTGGCTTGGCCCCAAGCTTGCTGATTAACCTGCTGACAGGAGAGAACTGGCGCTATTTTCAGTCCCAGGACCCCATGCAACCTGTCAGCTTCTCTGGCTTAGTTAGCTTACTCTCATTGCCTTAGAGAACTCACTTTGGGAGCTGGGAAAATCCAGCCTAGTTGCACTTATTCATGAGAGATGAATAACTTGTTTCCCAAGAGGTCTCCTGGCTGCTTTCTCACCTTCCTGAAAGTCACCTTCTCCAAAGTGTGGCTGATGGGCATCAAAGGCAAATGAGTGACGTCAGGCACCCAGGCGGGAGGCATCGATCCAGCGGGTTCCAGCCCCGGCACCCATGGAAGCAGGCCGAGCGCTCACCTCCGCCTCCACCATCGGCCTGATGGGAGCAGCTGGCATTGATTAATCGATGTGTGCAAAGTGCTGCACCCGTACCTCTGGGGCATAAAGAGCTTCTAGAAAAGGAGGCTCTTCTTGTCCTTCCTCAGAAACTCCATCAGAATTTAGAAATGGCAACTGGGGAAGAGCTGAGTATGAATGTTCCAGAACCACTCCCTGGAGGCCACACAGCAAACCCGCAGCCCCGGGGGAACGAGGGAAACGCTTCCCTGGTTCAGTCACCAGCGCAGTGGCCCAGGTGTCCTGGCCTGTAGTGATAGGTGGTGTGTACAGGAGCAAATGTTCCTCCTTAAAGCCTCCGTGGTGTTTTGGTGTTTGAGGTGATAATGCGGATATTTGAGGCAGTAACGGGATGCAGGTTGGCTTCAGAGTAGCTTCTTCCCAGGGGTAAAATCTCCGCAGTTGGCCACACAGACTCTTTGCCTTTCTCCCAGGTCTGTCCTGGGTGTCTTTGCTGAGGGTCAGGAAGGGGAAGCCCAAGTTCCTTGGAAAGAGAGCTGACACGGGAGACCAAGAATCCTTCTGACAGTTCCCATTCTGACCCACCTCTCACAACCCCGCCATGATTTCGGGGACAGTCTGTGGTGTGTAATGGCAGAGAGGTATGTGGCTGAGAGAATGGACTCTGGGCTAAGACTGGGCTTGAATTCTGGCTCTGACACTTGATAGCCGCACGGCCCTGGCCAAGTTACACAGCCTCTCCATTTCTGTAAAATAGAGATCCTATGGCACCTGTATCCTAGGGCTATTGACAGGAGTGTGTGAGTTTATGCAGGTGAAGTCTATAATGCATGTGAGTGTTATATTATCAGTGTTAGATGCTGCTATCCCACAGGGTTGGTTTAAGAATCTAGTGAGACAAGACATGTAAAACGCCCAAAATATTTTAGTACATAATGCATAGCACATAGTATTTGCTCAATAAACTATTACTTATTATTGCTACTGACAAGCTTTGCTGTCTGGCTCAGGTTTCTTGGAAGCCTCCATAAGAATGTATTTGAACTAAAAAAAAAAAAAAAAAAAAAAAAAAAAGCCCTGAGACATAAAGGTCACTGGCTGCCCTGCTGTTCCCTCGTTAGTCTTTTTTTGTTCCAAGGGACAAGTATCAGCCTGTGTTTTTTCAGCACTTAAAATCCTCATGTCAGGAACCTAGAACTAGCCAAGAAAATGAAAGTCCCTTAAAGAGTTTAAGCGCAGAGCAGACACAGGCTCCTTGTGCAACAGTTTTAAACTACAGGCGTCTCCAACCACCGAGTAAAGAGTGAACTGCAGCAGGCTCCTTTTGCTCAGTTCACAGAAAGGCTTGAGGATTCCCACCCACCCAGGAGGGTGCAGCTCTTCAGGGCAAGGACTCCTAGAAAATCCATCCCCTGGCCCGGGGCTTTGAGTTTAAATCATTTGAAAACTGACTGCAGGGATGAAAGCGATGTCCTGCTGTGGGTGGTAGATTGCAGGCCATTTAGCATTTAGGCTGTGCTGTGCTCTGCCCCTTCCCTGAGTGACCTTGGCTAGGGAACTGGTCCTATCATGCTTTGGTTTCCTTCTCTAGCGGAGCTCCTCTCTAGAGGGTGGATGCGGAGGTTCGTTAAGGGTGGTGTGAAAGCTCCTGCTGTCTCTCTCAAGATACTTGCTTATGTCCTTGCCTTCCTTTGTGGCCCTCCTGACCATCACATAGCTGTGGGCATTGGAAGCACCCGGTGCTGACCACTGTTTTAGAGGTTTGTGAATGTTCCCTTGCACCAGCTGACCATGAGTACATCCCTTAGCTTCTGGAGCAGCTCAGAGAACAGTGTGGGAAGGGGTCCAGCCCACAGTCTGGAGAGGGGATGCTGGCAGCCCCACACTCAGCTCTGCCCCTCCTTGCACACCAGGGTCAGCTGAGAATATGGATTGTCAGTTTGTCACTCTCCTGGGTTGTTAGACCTCTTACTAAGGTCTGAAGGTTGATGGTTTCCCATCAAGGAGGCGGATCCCTTCTTGACCCTTCGCAGATGCCTCCCCACCTCCCACTGAGGCCCAAGGGTTAAATATACAGCTGGTTCTGGGTGGATCCAAGTACTGGCAGTGCAAGTGGGGGGAGAGTGTTTCCAAGGCGATGTCCGAGTTGTTTCTAGTGACCCATTGACCTGACCCTCCCCGCCTTGTGCTGCCCAGAACAGAGCCAAGCCTTTGGGAGGCGGTTACACCTTGGGATGTCTGGCTGGGGCCCTACTGTGGTGGGAGGTTCAGATCCCACGCTGGGATGGACCCTGGAGAAGGTCGGGGCAGGCTGAGCCAAAGCAGGCTCATCGCCTCTGTTACCTCCTGGCCTTTCCCCCTCTTCTGACGGCATGGCAGTCAGATGTGGGTGTGGAGCCCCCTGTTTTAGAAATTACAAAGAACACTTATTTTAAAAAACTCTAAACACATCTGACATTCGTCAGACTATTGCAGCCCCAAAGTCAGTATTTTCCCCCGAATCAGGCTCCTTTCCCTTCCTGGCTAGTCCCACATCCTGCTGGGCCTGCTTTGGCCACTCATGTTTTTCATTATCTCTCCCATCCTCTTTAAAGGCTCTCACTCCAGCCAGGGGTTTTATTTTTAAACTTGCACAGTAATGCTAGGGCTGAGCAGGACACGCTGCCCACATTCACGGGAAGCCGGGCTGCCTGGAAAAGTAGCCCCCTTTTGGGAGACTTCCTTCCTTCCTTCCCATATTATTGGGCACCTTCTCCATGAGGGGCCCTGCTTCTAGAATACTTAAACAAAGGGACAGGTGTGGCCCCTACTCTGAGGAGCTTACATTCTAATGGGGCAGGAGAGTGGGGACAGACAGAGGGTGCATACACGCACCAAGTACACCAACAAAGAAAGAAAGAAAATAAGTAGAAATTGTGATAAGATCTATTCTATAAAGGAAGCAAACAAAGCACTGGAACAAGAGAAGTTGTTAGAAATGGGTAGAGAGAGAAAGCTGCTCTAAGGTGACCAGAAGTGAAGACCAGAGGGATGAGGGGCACCCCGCATACAAAGAGAAGGGGTGCAGACTATCTTGGTGGAGCGAAGAAGGTGCGATAAGGCCCTGAAGTGGACAAGAGCTTGTATGTTCTGGAATCCAACTGAAGGCCAGGATACCCCAAGCAGAGTGGACAAGGGGGGAAAGTCAAGATGAGGGTGGAGAGGTGTGCGAAGACCAGATTATGCACAGCCTGGGGTCCTGCAAAGAGCCTGGGCTTTATTCTGACTGCAGTGAAAAGCCATGGGGGGACTAGAATCCGGAGGGGAAATGCAATGATTGACATTTTGAGACCCTCATTTGGTCTCAAGCAGAGAATTGATTCTAAGAGGGGCAGGAGGAAGACAGAGACATGAGTTAGGAGGCCTCGGCGCCACGCAGAGAGGAGATGATGGTGGCTGAGGCTGGGGAGGCAGTGCCACAACTAGAAATAGGCTGGCTCTTTCAGAATTAGCCTGCTCTCAGACAGCTCCTTCGAAAGAGCTCATAGAGCAGTGTCCCACACTCATAAAGAGACTAGAGCACCAAGGCCCAAAGTCACAGAGTTGGTTATTATAAGCAGTAGAGTTTAGATAATCTTATTGCTTTATAACTAGCCATGTTTATTAGGTTTCCAAACACAATTAAATAAGCTCTTTATCCAACACTGGCCCCCAAGATTTTCTGGAAGGTGTATAAATACTCCAGTCTCTCTTTGAACCATGGCAGCTCTCTCTGTCCTTTACAGCTTTGGCTGGGATGTGAGGCCAAGTGGCCGGGACTGAATGATCTCAACCACGTGGAAAACTCCAAGGTCGTTATATGCCTGAACGACCTGAACAGTGGTCCCTGCTCTGCAGGAGAAATACAACTGTGCTATTGCTCTTCGGAGGAAAGGGGATGGAAAATGAAACAGTACAGCAATGTAGCCATTCTACACAGAGTAATAATAATTCTAATAATAATAGTAGCTATTATTTGTTGCATACTTCGAGGTACTTTGCTTGAAGTTACTCATTTAATCTTCCAAAAAGCTGATGAGGTAGGAGCTGCTCTTTATTAAAAAATATATCTTTATTGATTTCAGAGAGAGGAAAGGAGAGAGAGAGAGAGTGACAGAAACATCAATGATGAGAGAGTCATTGATCAAGCCCGCAACCCGGGCATGTGCCCTGACCGGGAATCAAACCCTGATCGCCTGGATCCCAGGTTGATGCTCAACCGCTGAGCCACGCCCGGCCAGGCAGGAGTTGCTCTTAACGCTTTTCACTGATGCCAGAGCTCAGGCTGCGAGAGAGTGAAATGATGTCCGGTGGTGAAAGTGGCAGAGTCAGGGCTCGGAGGCTGGTCGGCCTCCACTGGAGGGACACCCAGCTATGCACCAGCCTCGACTGCTGCCTGCTTTGATCACCACTGTATTTTTAAAACTGCACAGAAAAAGATCTGAAGGAGATCATCCAAAACGTCAGCAGAGCAGGGATATGTTTTCCTTGTTTTAATGTTTTGACTACACAATGCTTGGTGTATAGTGGATATTCAAAAACTATTTGTTTAATGACATTGTTGAGTTCATGAGTATGTGTTACTCAAAAATTATTTTTATATAATTAATATTTCATCATAGGAAATGGAAGTCATAACAGAAAATAATATTTAAGAAATTTTAAGAAAATGAAAATTTATCCATCATCCAGAGATAATCATTGATAAAATGTTGGCAATACTGATACCTTTCCCGTTTTTCCTCGTGTTTATGTCTGTCTGTCTGTCTGTCTACCTATCTATGCATGTGTGTGTATATATAAAAAAATGGAATCATACTGAATTTATAGACGTTAACTTACTTTCTCACTTAGCAATATATCATGGGCAGTCTCCATTCTTTTAAAAATTCTTCTAAAATAGAAATTAAAAAATATATATGTGTCTTTATTGATTTCAGAGAGAGGAAGGGGGAGAGAGAGATAGAAACACCAATAAGGAGAGAGTCATTGATCGGCTGCCCCCTGCACGCCCCCGACTAGAGATCGAGCCCGCAACCCGGGCGTGTGCCCTGACCGGGAATTAAACTGCGAGCTCCTGGATCCTAGGTCGAGGCTCAACCACTGAGCCACGCCCGGCTGGGCTAAAATAGAAATTTTAATGGTGGCAGCACATTCCTCTATAATGTATTTAATGAGCCCTCTGCCATTGGATATTCAGTTTGTGGTCACTGTTATTAATAATGCTGTATTGAACATGCTTCTACAGATCATTTATGCATAGCTATATCGCTGTCAAAGAGGAAGGAGTATTACTTATTTTTAGGGCTCTTTTGGGCGGGCCAACTAGCGTGTTTCTTGCATCTATCCTTCAGAATCACTTAAATCTTAAGAGATGTCATTTAGAATACTTCTCATTTTCCCATGTCCTTGTCATTACTCATCTTTCAGGTATATTTTTGGTTTAATTCTGTCACAATGGAAGTAAGTTAAGAAAAATCTCAGTCGTGGCTAAAATATGGGTTCTGAAGTCATACAACTGGTTTTAAATTCCAATCCTACCTCTAAGCAGCTGTGTGACCCAGGCAGTTTCATTTTTCTCAGCCTCAGTTTCCCCATGTGTAAATGGCATGTACCTCAGAGGATGTAACGAGGTAAAACGGTACAGCTCTCCTGAGCATCTGCCCAGCACGGAACAAATGCTCAGAAATGGTGATTGCTGTTATTATGAAGGTGAAGAAAGACTTTCACACAAGTTCAGTGCTTTGGAAAATTCCCTCTCAACCTACACTGTGGGATCTAAGGAAAATGAATTTAAAAATCACTCAACATATCCTCTGGCTATATTACCTTTATGTGTGTGTGTTGAAGTCTAAAGTGTTAAAAACCAATTAAGCCTTTTTTCCCTTTCTTGCCAAGAACCAGGTTTGTTGGAGTAGAGACACTATATTTAAATTCTGTTGTTCACAGCTGCATAAGAAATGTAGCATTTCTTTCCATCTACCCAGCTGTGTTTTATAACTGTCTATCCTAAAATAAAAACAAAGCAAGCAAAAAAAAAGAAAGATAGAAAAAAAGCAGAACTGTCTATATCAATCCTAAATTGCTCTCAGTTTTATATAACAAAATAAAAAATATATAACTCCCTAAACAGAGATCACAGAAGGAACTAATCTGATTCATGCAGCACGCACCGTTTATTAACACAGACTCCCTACTGGCACATAGTAGGTGCTCACTGAACTGTGTCTACTACATTTCTTGAATATATGTTTTCCTTACAAACAGCAAACTGTTGAGAAATAAATCAGTTTATTCATTTAATCTAAATACTGTCAGAGCCTGTTCAGAGGGTCAGAAAAAGAAGATAGATGATTCCATGAACAGATGCTTTTTTGAGTTTGTAGACTGAGTACTGGGAAACTTTTTCCTCCTAATTCATGGCTCTTGAAATATGTTTATGATCTTAGTGGAACTATGTAGGGATTTCTCTAAACTGCCATTATGGGGAGCTCATATGATAAAGTACTTCTGGCCGCCATGCCAGGTTTTTCCATTTTTGTCTAACTACAGAAAATGTTCAGAAAAATCAGTACAGTGGTACCTTGGTTTTCTAATGTAATCCGTTCCAGGAGACCATTCGAGGTCTGAAACGTTCGAAAACTGAGGAATCCCAGCCCACAGCTAGGCCTCAGGATCCTGCCCTCAGCAGAAGCCATGTGGCCTGTTCCACTTCTGAGGTATGTTGGAAACCGAATCAGTTACTTCTGGGTTTACGGTGTTCCTAAACTGAAATGTTCGTCAATGGAGACGTTGGAAAACCGAGGTACCACCGTATATGTGTAATAGTGTATCCGAATGGCTCTAGAAATCACATGTCTGATTGTAAGGCAACCCAACATTGGACCAAGATGTTAATTACAGGGAAAACCCCTAAAGTCAAAGAACCGTAAGTCTCCCCATAACTTCCAAGTAAATCACTGGAAGTGTGGAACCACTGGCATCAACTGCTCTTAAATATTGTTTTTCTTCATATGCTTTGCTGGTGTTGCTTGAGTGCCTTCTGTGTATAAGAGATCGCGCTATGGGAGATTCAAAGATAGAAGGTGTTCTCTGCTCTCATGTTGTCATAAGCTGGTGGAGGGAAGAGACAAGCCAACAACTCAGGGGAACCTTGGGAAGAATGAAATAATTGCTGGGTAAAGCACTGCACTGAGTGCTTGAAGGAGGGAAGGACCCTTCTCAGTGGAGAGATCAGGAAAGGCTTTGCAGTGGAGGTGGCATTTGGTGTAGGCCTTCAAGGATAAGAAGAGTTTAATGAGTAGAAATTGGAAGGGAAGGAACTTCCAGGCTGAGGGGACCACACGAACCAGCTCATGAAGACCTGGAAAACAGGGAGAGGGAGCGCCCCAGGTGGCTGGCATGTGGGAAGGACATAGGGGGAGGCCAGGCTTTTCCGACTAGATTTGGGAATCTAGTTGAAAATGCTCTGGAAATGCTCTTCCAAGGACTTAGGGCTTTAACGTCTGGGAAGTGGGAAGCAATGGAAGGTTTCTGATAATGGAAGGGATGGTGCAGATCTTCCCCCACGAATGCCGTGATCCTGTACCCTTGGGGCTCTAGTTTCCTGGCAGCTTCTCCTCTAAGGTGATCGGCTGCATTGGGGATCTCTGGAAATGGGGGTGTCCCCCAGGGTGGCTGCCTCTATCCACCAGCTCATCAGGCTCCCGGTTGTTCTCCCTGGAAGATCTCATCTCTTCTCCCTGCTCTGACTCTCCCACATCTGCCTTCAACTCCAGCTTCTCTCCAGCGCCGTTTCTTCTGCCTGCCCGATGCTCAGGTCCGTGGGGACAGGTGACCCTGGCCTCAGAGGCAGCGCACTGCGCTGTGAGTCCAGCTTTCGCTCGCTGAATGGGCTTCTCCTGGTTCTGTCTGTTCTCAGGGGGGAGCCACTCCACCCACTCCCCAGGCTTCCCCACACACGCGCCGAGCTGCCCGATCACTCCTGGCTGAGTACATGTCATTTGCCAAATCCCCTGCATTCTGCCCCCACCCAGGGGACTTAAACACACCCTTCCCTTTCTGTTCTCATGGCTCTGGCTTAAGTTCTTTTGTCTATTTCAATAGAACAGCTATTTACTGAGCACCAGGGACTGTGCTGGGGGCACAGCAGTGTGGAGGAAGCAGGTGGTCCTGCCCCGGGCTAGCCTGCTGTCTAGTACCGAAGACAACAATCGGCAAGGACGTGAACACTAATGGCTTTTTCAGAGATGGAAACTCAGAGCGCTGGACCCCTCAGCTTCTGCTCTGCATCTGTGTCCTCTCCCTGCCACCCCACCCCAATCCATGATCTTCCCGTAAAATGTTACGAGAAGCATCTTCCAAATTCCTTTCTCAAAAACCTCCACCGAATCCCCGCTGCTTGCAGATAAAAGTCGAAACTCGCTGGAACAGCACCATTCCAGGACCCTCGCGATCGGACCCTAAGCTAGCGCGCACCGACCAACCCCGCGCATCCACACGGCCCGGCCCGCAGCGCCAGTCCCGCCTGCTGGGAGAAGCCCACGTCTGCCCAGGCCCGGGCCCTGGGTCAGGCGATCGCTCCCTTTATTCCACGGCCACATGTGTAAAGCCTGTTTGTCCTTGCGGCTGAGCTGCCACAGCTGCCACCAAATCCTCCTGGGCCCCTTCTTCCTCCGCTGTGGTCACCTCCGTCACAGCACTTATCACAGTCTGTCTCACTTACGATTTTGCCTCTCACTTTTCATCAAGGACGGGGAGCTTGTCTCATTGGTCCTGAATAAGTGTGACAAAAAAAACAGCAGCTAAAGCCGTCAGACGCTATATGGACTCCAGGCGCCGCGCAGAGGGCGCTACTCGAGCGGCTTCGTTGCATCCTTATGACGAGCACTTGGGGCGGGCACGACCGCTGGCCTTGTTCGACAGGTGAAGCCACTGAAGCTCAGGGAGGTGAACTGGCTTTCTGGACTTAAGTCTAGGAAGCCGACATCAGAGCCCACGCCTTTGACCACAACTCCCCTTCTATTCCCTTACTGTGTCTTGTCGGGTCCCTTGTACTTAAAAGCCCTTCACAGGGGCATCTCAATGGAGTAAATGGGGACAGTGAAGCCCAAAGCAGCCTCCTCAAGGTCACACTGCAAATCCCAATTGCTGAGAGATGGCAAATGCAGGACGCTTGGCTGCCGCTTGTTTTCTTGCACAAATTCACTAGGAAACTGGCGGTTTTCAAAGGAAAGCTAAATATTTCAGGCTGAGTCAGTGGCAGAGGATCAGATGGAGGCTTGCTGAATCCAGATTCATTTAATCTGATTTGATCTGAGTGGTGACATGCCTCATTCACACAGCCCCGTGGGACCAGGCGTCCAAAGCGAAAACTTTCCTTTCACACACAGCCACTGCCTCTGCCTGAGCCTGCGAGTTGCTATTTAACGAGGGGAACACCCTCTCTCCGCCTCACTGGACTGGACCTGTTCGCTTCCTTAAGGAAGGGGAGTGGTGTGGAGCCCAGGCCCTCCCCGCGGGCCTGCCCTGCTCTGCACCAGACAGACCTGCCTTTGTGAGCTCAGGTGGGCAGGACCTCTGCGGCATCCCAAGGAGGTGAGAGAGGGGCCAGAGGGGAGAGCTGAGATGGGAAGGTTGGCAAAGGGAAAGGGCTGGTTGCCAGAGGGCTGTACCCAGGCAGGCACCACCAGGCCAGCCAGGGTGCTTCCTCCATTCCTTTCTGGGCATGAATGAGGCAGGGGCTATGCCCAGAGAGCCTGGAGGAGTGATGCCCCAGGTTCCAAAGCCCGATAGCATCAGGCACTGTGTGACCTTTCAGAGCCCCCAAAAGAACACATCTGTAGTGTGGGACATTTGGTAGTGGGAAAATGCCCACTCCTGCCCTCCGATTACTTCTCCCCATTGGCCTGGGAGAGGCTGCTAAGGGCAGCCTTCTCTCCCTTAATTTCTTCACTTGGCTGGAGTTTGGCTCATCTTGCTCTCATGTGGATATCTTACATGCCACATGTTATTTTCTGAATGTCAGAGGATATACAGACAGGCAGACGGACAGGCCGATAACTGAGTCAATGTGGGGAACCTTGTCTTAACACGCTGTGCTTTCTACCAGCTGCTGCTGCTTTACATGAGATCTTACGCCCAGCCCATCCAGCTCTTTGCAGCATGTCCGTAAGATTTTTAACTGAGCAGGAATGAGTTTGGAGAAGCTGAGATTTTTTGATATGCTCCTTCGACCATGAGAGTCACTCTGCTGTGTCACAAACCCAGTGACAAATCCTAATTCCACAGCTTCCCCGAGGGGCAGGGCCCAGTTGCTTCTCCCGACCCCACCCCGTGATAACCAGACCTTGAGGGTAAGCCAGCAGAGCCACAGATGAAAGTCTCGGTCTTGCTGACCTCGGGTTTGATGTGACAAGGAAGGACAGTTATAAAAGGCAGATCCAGGCAGATGCAGAAGGGGGGGGTCTCACTAGAGAGCCAACCTGGGGAAAAGTAGTGAGCTCTGTTTTCAGTGCTCACGAAATGATGAGAATGCTGAGTGCTCAAGAATGGACTTGGCAAAGCCCGTGTACCCGTGAGACAGCACTTCCCCAGAGGAAAGGCCTGATGTCTGTCCGCCTGTCCACTGTCCTTGCAGAGGAAGGCTGGGCAAGGCTCTCAGGACCACGGAGAGCTTCGGATGGGAAAGACCAATGGGGATCTGAAGACGCGGCGAGGCTGTGGGTGTGCGAGTCGTTGACATTATAAACAGAAAGCTTGATTCATTTTGATACACAGACTTATTAGGTAGAGGTAAGAGGCTTTGAGAAAAACAAACCATTTGCATTGAGGTCACTTGTGTGTACAGGGGACTCCAGCAAGGACAGAGGCAGAAGGCTGGGGGAAGCGGTCAAGGGTGCAAGAGGAGACAGGAAGATGAAGGGACAGAGAGAAGCCTTGTTGGCGGAGGTCTTGTGTCAGTAATTGCTTGAGAAAAAGCCCGGCCAGGGTTTGTGGTGGCCTTTTCCAGGGGAAGCGAGCCAGCCCTCTCTCCAAAGTAAATAGTTGCTGAAGGAAGGTGTCCAGAGTCCTGAGGCGGAGAGTGCTGGGCAGATGGAAAGCTAGCTCAGAAAGGTGGATGGCAGGGCAGAGTGGGGAGGGGGGAGGGAGCATCGGGGAAGAGGGGGAGGGGTTCAAGGTGAGGCAGCGGGAGGCTACAGTCCTAGACACCTATGACAGCACCAGGACGAGGGCTCTTTTGGGTTCCTAGGTCCCCTCCCATTGAGAGTCCGAGGTGGATGTTGTATAGAGGGGCTCCTGAGGTATCTCAGGAAGAATAATTATCGCACCTTTTACTTAATTATTTGTACCATCCTTATTTAATGTTTATACAATGCAGCACCGTGCTAAGTAAGCAATTTACATGCCTTTATCTCATTGATCCTCACAATAACCCTGTGAGTGTAGGTAATCTTGGTATCCCCCTTGGGGAGGAGAGGACAATGAGGCTCAGAGAGGTGGCCTTGCCTAGCCCAGGTCTCACGGTGAGTAGCAGCTGAGTCAAGACTCCCCCTCAGTGGGGTTAACTGCAGGGCCCGGGCTCCTGTCCCCCAAGGAAAAGGCCCGACCAACATAAAGAGCAGAAGGAAACCCCAGACGTGGACTGAGCCACGAATCGAGCACAGGAAACAGAACACACAACACCTCAACCGCCACTTACTGGGTGTCTGCCTTCATATTTTATCAAATCTAAGACACCATAAACTGTAAGATACGTCATCATTTTATGTGCCCCTAAGGAAAAAATACTGCACGTCCCGGTTTTAGAGATGTTAAAATACCAACAGAAAAGTGCCTCAGAGGCTTGGTGAAATATTTTCAGTGCCCTACTGTGCCAGGAGGTCTGCCCCGGCTGTCTCATTTCGTCCCAACAATAGCCCTTCTCTTATCCCCCTCGCTATACAGAGGAGCACACAGGGCTCAGAGCAGGGGGCCTGAACCCATGGTCAGTGGCACAGAGCTAGAGAGCTGCAGGGCCTGGATCTGCCCTGGGCAACATCCTGTGCCCAAATCCGTCCTTAACCATGTTGCCATTGAGTAAATCCACTTGTCATTTGTTCCTTTTGGTGGGAGCCAGCCAGGCTAGGCAGAAACATCACGGTGGCACCTGCCCTCCAGAAGAAATAAAACCTTGCTTCGCTCTGCGCCCGGGCTCGCACAGAGTCCCAAGTTCCCCCGAACTCCTGGGACGCATCCCTGGTGACGAGTTCAGGGTGATGCTTTCAGCTCTGCCCATTCATTTTCTAGTTCAGAAGCCTCCTCACTCCAGGGTCTTTCTCTGGCCCATTTCTCCCTTCTCCCAAACTCCAGCTGGTGATTTGTGCCAGATGTTAACATCATCCTTGACCCTGAACTTTAGTCTTCCCACATCTTGCTTGCCTCCTCCCACATCTTAACTCTGCCTCCACCCTGCCTTGTTCAAGAGCCATCTTTGTGCATTAATCACTTCCTAGCCCTAGTTCACACACCTTCCTTATTAACATTTTCTACCAACCTTGCACGTTCAAATAAAAATATGGGGCAAGCAAGGGGGAACAAGGGGGTTGTACATGTGGAAAAAGCCTACTGGACAAGTTTCCTTGCCTGGATTTTTAACCTTCAGATCTCCGTCACCCACTGTGGGCTCTGTATCTACAGGCTGGCCCCTTGGCCTCCAACTTATGTCATCATCGCACATCCTCTTGCGCTCTGCCTTGACCTCTTGGCTGTCCTTCCCATAGTTTTCCACCCTGAAGAAGGCAGTTGTGCTTTAACAAAACCTTCCTCCTCTCTTGGAAACACCCTTGCTCCCAGCCACTGAGTCACTCTTTCCCTTCACATCTCTTCTCAAAGACTTCCCAGCACTGGAGATGAAGGATGGTACTTGGCACTTTCCCCTTTCCCGATATTACTCCCCAGTTCAGTCAGAAATTAAAAGCACAACTGGGAAATGCCTCCTGACCAGCAAAATCGTTCTATTGGAACATGCCCAGTTTCCTTTTTTCCTGATGACCCTCCTGTCACTCCTCTTCTGTCCCTCACAATCTCTCTTCTTTTCTTTGTGGGACTGTCTCAACTCAGCCTAACTTCCCACACAGGCCCACTAAGGGGAACTTTAACAGAATCCCCACTTTCAGTGTATGTAAACGTTATTGAATGTTTCTTTTGAGTGTTTGGTCAAAATGCTAAACCAGCTCAGTACAGGTTTCTTTTGCTCCAAGTTCCCCCAGGGCAGACGTGTCTGCTTCACTCATTCACTCCACGCGAGAAAGGCTACCATAAATGTGAGCTCCATGAATGAATGACTAGCAGGCACTGCTGGGCTTTTGTGTCCATTTGGGATGGGAGCTCCATGAAGGCACCAATTCAACAAATATTTATTGAGACCCTACTGTGCACCAGCCCCTATGTAAAGCCTGAGGGGTAGAACAGTAAGCAAAACAAAAACCCCAGCTCTCTTGGAGCTTACCTTCTAATAGAAAATGACGGTTAAAAAAAAAAATCATTAAATTGGTGTCTAGCCGCCTAGCCTTGGATTCTAATAAATGTGTTGGGGAAAATCTTGAAATGACTAAAAGTTGAATTCAAATTTGTCCTAGAAGTGCTAAGAAACTGGGAAGAGTCGATTATAGAATGAGATAACATTTTTAACAGGTTTACTGAGATATAATTCACATATCATATAATCCACCCATATAAAGTGTACAATTCAACGGCTTACTATATTCACAGTTGTACAACTATTGTCACTATCTGTTTTCGAGACATTTTCATCACACTATAAAAACTCCACACCCATTAAGCAGTTTCACCTCATTCCCTCCTCTCCCAACCCCAGGCAACCACTAATTTACTTTCTGTCTCTATGGATTTGCTTATTCTGGATATTTCATATAAATGAATTACGTAATAGATAGTATTTTGTGACCAGCTTCTTTCACTTAGCATAATGTTTTCAAGGCTCATCCATGCGCTAGCATGTAATTAGGACTTCATTCCTTTTTATAGCTGAGTAATATTCCATTGTATGGATATACATTTTGTTTATCCATTGATGGACATTTGAGTTGTTTCTACCTTTTGGATATTATAAATACTGTTGCTATGAACATTGGTGCACATGTTTTTTGTATGATACAGTTCATTTCTCTGGGGTATATCCTTAGGAGTGGGATTGTTGGGTCATAGGGCACCTGTATGGATAACCATCTGAGGACCTCCCAAACTATTTCCAAAGTGGTTGCACCAATTTTACATTACCACCAACAATCTGAGGACTCTGATTTCCCCACATCCTTGCCAACACTTGTAATTATCCATCTTTTGATTATAGCCACCCTAGTGAATGTGAACTATTATCTTACATTTGATCTGTGATTTCCTGATGGCAAATGATGCTGAACATCTTTTCATGTGCAGATGACAACATCTGTATTATGTTTGTGAGGCAGCTATTGACTTGGTTCCCAGCACAGTGCCTGCATGTCTTCGGTGCTCAATAACAGTTATTGAATAAACATACCCAAGACTGAAGCCAATAAAAGTACCTTGAAGGACGTTGGTTCTATTAGCTATGACAGGTCTGGAAAGAGAATGGTTGGATGAGAGAGACTATTTTGCAAATATGAAAAAATGTATTTTGACCCCTTCTGCCCCATCCTGCTGCCTTTAAAACATGTTCCATTTGGAGCCTTCCTTCCTAGAGGATGGGTTAGGAGGCCTGTTGCCTAGAGCCTGAGAAGGAAAGGGAACACAGAATAAAGAGAGAGGACAGTTGGCTCAACCTCCCAGATTTGTGGAGAGGAGATTTGCAAAATTGCTTGAGCTCCCCTTTAACATAGTGAGGGCTAGTTTGGCAGACAGGCTATGGAGCTTCTACCACTGTGTAAGGGCATTTGAGGGCAGGGCAGCCGGCCTTGCAACATGGGCAGTCCCAGAGAGTTGAGAGGGAGGAGGGGTGTGATCTGGTGACAAGCGGGTGTAGTTTGCACTCTGGGGTTCCTGCTGTTCCTGTGTGTTGTGAATGCTGAGATGAGAGCCAGAGGCCAGGGGCAGACCTGGGCGGGGAGGCAGAGACCCAGCGAGGCCCACAGCCAACAAGTGCTGGTCAGCCAAGGAGCCACCCTGGGCCCTGACCAAACCACAAGAGACCAGGACCTCAACTTGAGCCGTAAAGGCCGTGGGTGGGCAGTCACAGGGCAGGCAAAGGGCTTCCCACCAAGACCTCGGGCCCCAGAGGCTCTTGAGTGAGGGCCTTGACTCCTCCAAGGAGAGGTTGAGTTACCCCACTCCTCTTACAGTGAGATGATACTTGGGCAAGGAGCAGGAGGGTGGCCAAGGATGGAGAGATCTGGGGTGGAGTAGGACTTTTAAAATTCTTGCACTGGATGAAACTGAAGCTGTTTCTCAGCCACCTAACAGGTGAGGTCTTGTGAGGAAGCCCAGATCACAGGCAAGCGAAGAGAAACTGCAGGCATGTTGTGTGAGAAAGTGGGTGGTCCTGCAACTTGGGCCTGTTTATGGCTGGTTAGTGCAGCAGTGAATTAGCTCGTCACGGGGCAGTGGGAGAGGAATGTGGTTGGAGTCTGACCTGAGCCTGAGAGTGTTGCTGTGTCTGCCTCCATTTCCAGGGCCCATTCTGGAGTCAGGGAGCATCTGAGCAAGAGAATTTCTCCCCTTGAACCAGAAAAAGAGCTCAAAGTGCATGTCCTTTGTCATCTTCAGCTATGATTTTTTAAGAAGCCTTGGGAGGCATTTGGATGGGTCAGGCTAGAGAAATGTCACTCTGCCAACAGTGGCACCCCAGGGGTTTGAGCTCTTATCTTGTTTCAGGTGCTGCACTCACTCTTCCACGTGTCGTTGAATCCTCCCAACAACCCTCTGTTGTTAGTCACATTTTATAGATAAAGGAACCGAGGGCTTGGAGAGGCTTCCTCGGACCTTCTGTGAGTAAATAGTTAGAAGTGTGTGAACCTGTGATCTAGCTGCAGAGGCTGGGCACACAGGCACTGTGTGCACCGCCTCTCACTTTTCCTGCCTAAAACTTCCCCTTAGAATTTTGAAGCAAGATCTGGTTAAGAGCTGTTTATTGAAGCTAATTTTTTTAAATATTATTGTTCTATATTTGTAAAAATAAAATACTCCAATTTCACAATAATAAGGATGGTTAAATAGAAAAATGACATGTAACTAAAGTGTCAGGAAACCTGAGTGAGAACTCTTTTTAGCCAGTCTTCCCCCAGCTCAAGCCAACTCCAGAAAACTCAAAGCCTCAGCTTTGTTGGTTATGCAATTGTCCCCCAAAGACATTATACCCAGCTCAGCCCAAAAACATATGTGCTTCCACCCACCCATCCATTTGCCAGCCCACCTATGTATCCATCCATCCATCCATCCATCCATCCATCCATCCATCCATCCATCCACCCACCCATCCACTCATCCACTCATCCATCCATCCATCCATCCATCCATCCATCCATCCATCCATCCATCCATCCATCCATCCATCCATCCATCCACCCACCCACCCACCCATCCATCCATCCATCCATCCATCCATCCATCCATCCATCCATCCATCCATCCATCCATCCAGATTTTCATCTCACAGTTACTGAGCCTACCAAATGCCAGGCACTAGGGACCCAAGTAAACAAGGCAGTTCCTTCCTTTGAGAATTCACAGTTGGGGCAGAAGTACCCCCAGAGAACCACATATACAGGTACTAGACAGTGGTTCAGTGCGTGTGGAGTGAAAGTGGGTACGAAGGGAGTGAAGAGAAGTCGGTGTGAGAAGGAGGGATTTTGGCTGGAATGAACTATTCCAGACCTCTGTGCCTTCTCTTCTTTCAGGTCTCAACTTAAATGTCACCTCTTCAAGGCATCTTGCCTGATCATTTATTCTAAAGTTGGCTTTACTCTTTATTCCGTCTTGGCTCCTTAATACTGAATTTTTTCTTTCTTTGTCTTCTAATTCATGTGTGTGGTGTGGAAAGTCCCAGGTACAATGTGGTCCCATTAGGACAGGGACCACAACTTTTTTCACAAAAGTATCTCCAAGGCCTGACATAGGGTGTGTGCTCTGTTCCGTGAATGAATGAAGCTTTGCACTTGGGCCTGAGGGCAGTGAAGCACGATGAAGGATATTTGAGCAAGAAAGAGACACGATCGGGTTTGTGCTTTGGGAGGACAAGGCTGGAGATGCTGTGGATGAGGTAGAAAGAATGGGCTACAGAGAGAGAAATCAGAAGCACTTGCCTTGGACAGGGGTCAAGATTTGGTTGGCCTGATCCAAGGCACTGATAGCAGGGAAGGAAAGGAGTAAAAATGTAAGGAATATTTAGGTTGAATCGTTAGGAGATGCCTGTGGGTAGTTAGGGAAAGGGAATGTGACTGAAGCCTATAGTTTGGGATGCTTTGTAACCACTGTCCTGTAATTAATTAAGGCAGAGGCAATTCGGGATTCTGGAGACATGGGGGGAACCTGAGGCAGACAAGGGCCCCCAGGGAGATGAGGGGAGCACACACATTGTTGAGAGGACGCCCAGGACAGTTGTCTGAGGGATGCTGGGCTTCGAAGGAAGCCTAAAGGAAAAGGAGCCAGGGCAGGAGGCCAGGAGAGGACAGTTAAAGAGAAAGAGGCAGCCAGTGCCACTGTTGAAACCAGATAGAGGAGAGTGGCCTAGAATGGGATTAAAAGCAGGAGAGTCCACAAGAGAGCTGTGGAGACCCTGGGTCAGGCTGCCTCTCATCTCCAGCCTGAGGGAAGGTGGGGTGCAATGGGCCAGATACCCTCATGGCTAAAGAGAAGCCAGGGCAGCTGGGGTTCTAGACAAATTCTCCCAAATGGTAACTGTCAAGTCAATTAAGAGCAACCACAACCAATGGTGGGTCCAGCAAACCCTATAGCCAGGCTACATCTGGCTCATGGGTCACAGGTTTACAACCCTGGTTCTTTCAGAGATCATGGGCCAACTTTTCCAAGGACAGTTTTGGTGGAAGGAGGATGGCAGGAGGCTGGGGATGACTGAGGGGTGCTAGAGACACTGGCTTACCTTTGGGACGCTGGGCCAAGCCGAGCGGAGAGCGGGGAGGGAACAGGGGGTGGTGATTCTGCAGGTGAAGGGATTTAGCAAGTCTGGGGCTGAAGCAAAAGACTGAATACATTCAGAGGGCTTTGGGTGTTACCGCTTTTTCCTTTACATTAGAAAACTACTTGCAATGTATTTTCACCCACTTCATCCCCTCCTCCAGAGGTAATCATTTTTTTCAGGTTTCTATCTACATATCCACATATCCACATATCATTTTCAAAATCAGGGGATAACTCATGCATATTGTTCTAGAGCTTTTTTTTTCACTCATCGATGTCTATATACATCTGGCTCTTTTTTATGGCTGCCTGGTATTTGCTTGGCTATATAATTTATTTTATGATTCCATTATCGGTGCCACATGGTTTCCAAATTATTGTTACTGCAGACAGGGCTGCTGTGAGCCTCATACATTGATCTCTGGGCACTGGTGTGAGTCCTTCCACAGGACAAATCCTTAACATTGGAACTGCCAGTCACAGAGCTGCACACAGTGTGCTGTTTTCTCAAAGGACTTGTTGAATTTGTCTGCTCTTCCCTCGCGCCTGGGAATGAAAACTGCAAGGGAGATGAATGCCCAAGGAAGTTTGTAAATTGGAAACAAGGCTTTAAAGTATCTCCATCTACAAAGATACAGGGCCGGGCAAAAGTAGGTCTACAGCTGTTCGTATGGAAAATAATACAATAATTAATAAATAATAATACAAGAACAAACTCTGCTTCATGTACTCACAACTGTAAACCTACTTTGGCCCCACCCTATACAGCTTTCTTTTTAATCAAGATGTTTTGGAAAGGACATCTTTATGACTAGGTGACTCTCATTCACCTGGCAAGCATGGAACAAATACAAATAACTAGAGAGAGAGGTTTTACCTCTACCCTTTGCTCATCCATCATCTAGGCCCAGAGTCAATATTTGAAGAAGATACGGATTCCCCAGGGCCCAATGAAAGATGTAAAGAGTCATGGTGTGGGAAATTTGTTCACAGATTTCAGGGAGACCAAAGGTTGAAGTCCATTAAGTAATATTTTTAAACAGGATTGCACGCCTGGGATATGGTATTTAATCTGTGAAATCATCGGTTTAATTGTATTTTCAGAAGATCATTCTTTGCCACAGAGGTGGGGGAAAACCCACTCTCATTCCTACAGTGAACACAAAAACATGGCAGGAGAAACAGCCTCGCTGCAGGGGCCCTGGGTTTCAGCCTGGCAGCCGGCACACTTAGCTCAGAGCGCCCTCTTCTGGACCCGGGCTCCACTGCACAAGGGCCCAGCCCACCAATAAGTCTGGTTTTTAGTGTTCAGAAAGCTGCTCCAATTCTAACTTCAACACATCTTTGAGTTTCTTCTGCCTTAGCCACTGAAACCCCAACATGGTATTTTTCAATATTTGTGCTATATTTTCAGGTTACACAGAACTCTGTCTTCTCTTTAAAAATGATCCCTTGGTTACTGTTTTCAAAAAATACCCTCCTTAGATCTGAGTTAAGTCACCGGATTCCAGTTGCGTTTGTTAACTGTCGGGAATGCATTCATGATTTTGGATGAGTGGGAACTAGGTCTAGAAGCCAAAGGAGAAGGGCAGGCAGTTCTAGGTGTCCTCACCCAATGCATTTGAGCAAAATATGTTTAAGATTGAGGCTTTCTAAAGAATTTATATGCATATATGCACAACCCAAGGACACAGACAATGATGGGGCAAGGGACTGGGGAGGGAGATGGGACGGGGTGGAATGGGTCATTGGGGAGAAAAAGGGACATCTATAATATTTTAAACAAAAATAAACAAACAAACAAAAAGATTGAGGCTTTCTGTTTCACTCTAGAAACTTGTCAGAACCTTAAGTCAGCCTCATATTTTCTCTATTCACTTAACAAATGTTTGCTGAGCACCTATTACGTTCCAGGGAATGTACTAGGAGCAGGTTCAGAACAAGGGACAAGATGAGGATAGTGTCACCGTAATCCATCGTGTGTAATAACTAGGTGGTGTTTTTATTGCAAAATGCTTGGCAATGTAAGAGCGTCATAGTGGGTTACCGGAGCCTCAATAATATGCTTTCAAATTACCTGTTAATCTATCATGTCCTGCTACTATTAAATTTAACTAGGTTAATCCTCTCAACTCAGAAATGGCTTCTGTCTAACTTCTTAAAAGGGGCTATTCAATCCTCCAAGAAACAGGCTCATAATCTGTTAGGATAGGAAGGAGGAGGCAGGATGAGAGAAAACAGCTTTTCCAAATAACTGCCTGTTTTGCTTGGAGCCACGGTGGGCAGAGCTGAGGCCAGGCCCTGTTTGGATGTGGCAGCCTGCGGTAACCTGGCGCTGGCTTCACAAACCCCGCTGGGGGAGCCCCAGGCCTGTAGCCCTCAGCCCACTCCTCACCCCACTCATCCTCCAGACAGAAGAGACGCGCCCTTCTCTCTCTCATTCGGGTGTGGGAGCCATTTCCCAGACAGAGGGGCCTCGGGTCCTGGAAAGGGCCAGCCCCAAAGAGGGGGTGCTTCCTGCAACCAGACCACCACAGTTGGGGAGCTGAAGACAGCAATGACAGCTGGGGGGTGAGCCAGGCAAGGTCATCCCAGACGGATAAGGGGATGACGCAAGGCCAAGGGCTGTGACAAGGCAAGTCCCAACACAGCCTCCAATGAGGCCCACTAGTTATTTATACTCTCTCTGACTTTTACTAAACTTCAGATGAACCTCGAAGAGGCAGACATCCTTTCTCGCTTCTCTTGGATTTATAAACGTAATATGATACTTCTTTGGAAAAGTCATGGATCCTTCTAGTCTGCTGTCCAAAGTATAAGTGAACTCGGCTTTTTCAAAAAGCTAAGCTTCTCTCTAAATCACTCCTGACTTCCAAAGTGATGGCTCTGAATGATTGTAATTTGTAGGCTCACTCCATCAAAAGTTCTGAATTTTCAGGTGCTCTTTCCCCAGTTACACTGTTCAATTAAATCCAGTTCATTTAACTCAGCTCAGCAAATATTTACTGAGCTGAGCACTGTGTTAGAAAAAGACCTGGACACTGAGCTCAGGAAATTCACAGACTGAGGGACGAGACGGATGAATAAATAAATCATTCAGTCCAGCGCTGTAAGTGCAATGATAGAATCATGGGCAAGGCAGCACTCGCCAGCCTCTGCTCTCATGGAGTTACGGTCTGGAAAAAGAGCCAGATGTTAATTGAAAAACTACACAAATAAAAGTTGAATTTAAGCTCTGACCAGTGCCATGGAGGAGAGGCAGGTGGCACCATCTGAGTTTTAATGGCAACCTGGCCAGGGGGTCCAGTAGGGCATCCTTGAAGAAGTTGCAGTCGTGATCTGAAAGATGGGTCAGGGCAAATTAGCTGTAGGGTGGAGGAAACAGTGGTCCAGGCAGGGGGGAGAGCATGTTCAAAGGGACTGTGGCAGGGGAACACAGAGTGGATTTAAGGGACCAAAGCAAAGCTGGGGCCAGAGCATAGGACTGGAGGAGGAGAGTCGGGCCAGAGAGGTCAGCAGGGCTGAATCCCACGTGAGGCCTAGTCGGCCATGGCCTTCACTTCTGTGTGCTCATTTCCTGTCTTTGTGAAGGGGGTGAGAGCACTGTCTACCTTGTAGGGATGAGTGAATCCCTTCAGCACTTAGAGGAGTGTGCTGTCAGTGTCAGCTGCTATGACTGCTATAATTGTCACCCTCATCATCTCACCAGGATGTCTATGAGTGAGGACCACACTGGCCCAGATCAGATATGTCTCGTTTACACTTCACACTGGCTACGTGGGCACAGTTCCATAGAAGTCTCAGAGGCCACAGAAAGGAGCATAAACTCCTGTAAGAGTAAGCACTGGCTTTCTGGAGACATTCTGAATGAATGACCGGCTGGGCTGCTGACCACAAGGCTCAAAAACAACCACCAGAGTTTATCCCCAAATACCCAGAAAAAACCGAGACAGAGGAAGGAGGACAGTGCCTCCTGAGAGAAGGCTGTCTATAAATGGAAAATTACCCTCGGGGAAAACAAATCTTATTTGATGTGAACCCATTTTTGACTCTGTCTGGAAATCCAGGGCAGAAGGAAGTGGAGGGGACAGGGCTGAGCAGGTGTGCCCAGGCTGAGGCTGCCCGCTGGGGACTGGTGTGTACTGCCACCAGGATGGTGAGGAAGGGCTGCAGTCAGCTGCCATGGCACCCACGCCTCGGGCCAGACGCTGAACTGCCCAGGTGCCCTTGGGCTTCTTCTTGGCTTTGATACGTGCCCAAGATTCAATGGTGGCCCATGACTGAGATGGGGAACAGGAGTTGGGGTAGGAAAAGGCAACATGGGAGAAGCTGCAGGAAAGTGTGGAGAGCAGGACTGGCGTTCCTGGGGCACTTCGGTTTCCTAAGGTGAGTCCTTGTAGCACTGAGTGAGATAACTGACCCGGGAAGTACTCAACAAATGTTAGCCTGAAAACATCCATCAGTACGCTCCTCCGAGCAACTTGAGGCTCCCTTACCCTTGGCTTTTAGTTACAGTTCTACAGCCCACTTGCTGTGCAGCACTGGGCAATTTCTGAACATCTCAGTGCCCAATATAGGGTGTCCCAAAATGTAGACACACCCCTTGAATAATTACAAAGGTGGTGTTCATTTAAATCCACTTCATTCCCAAAACTGAGCTATCAAGATGTTAAAGTGTGCATATATTTCTTTTTGGACACCCTGTATTTCTTATTCAAAAAGAACTGTGAACTTACCACTTAAATGGCTCTACTTCAAAAATATTAACAATAATAAGAGGTAACCTTTGGTAACATCTTTCCACCATCTGCCAAAACTATTAAGAACTTTTGTAGGAGGTTATAGTCCCGATATTCAGACCTGGAGTCAGAATGTCTGGGTTTGAATCCCAGACTGATCCCTTCCTAGATCTGTGGCCTCGAGCAACTACTTAACCTCCTTGGGTTTCGGTTTCCTCATCTGTAAAGTGGGAGTGATCATAGTACCTCTGTCACAGGGTTCTGGAAGGCTCGTATAAGGTAGCTCAGAAAGAGGCACTTAGTACACTGCCTGGTACTGAGCACTGAATCCCCGCCGTGATGAGCATTATCATGAGTTCTCCCAGTCTGCACTATCCATTACCCTTTATTACAGCCCAGGAGGCCGAGGCTGAAACAGGTTACATGTCCACACAATGGAATATTATTCAGTGATAAAAAGACATGGACTATCAAGCCATGAAAAGGCATGGAGGAACCTTAAATGCGTATCGCTAAATGAAAGAAGGCAATCGGAAAAGGCTACATACTGTACGATTCCAACTATGTGACATTCCAACTATGAAGGCAGTAAAAAGATCGGCGGTTCCCAGGGGTTGGGAGGGCGAGGGGGGGATGAGTAGGTGGAGCACAGAGGATCCTGGGGCAGTGAAACTTCTCTGTATGATACTACAATGGTAGACACATGTCATTCTACATTTTTCCAAATCCTTAGGATGTACAATACCAAGAGTGAACCCTGATGTGAAGCATGGATTGGGGCGATTGTGATGGGTCAGTGTAGGTTTGTTGATTGTAATAAACGTACCACTGGTGGGCATGTTGATAATGGGAAGGCTGTGCATGTGTGGGATGGGGGCATATGGGCAATCTTTGTACCTAAAACCCCTCTACAAAAATAAAGTCCATTAACTAAAAAAAAAAACAAAAAAAGATTAAGTGACACAGCTCCTGAGAGGCAGAGCTGGGACTCCGCTTGCTGTGTGTGAGCTCAGCCAGGGATCTTGGCCGCTCCCCTCAGCTGCAGGGATGCATCCGGGCTCCTGCTGGGTGAAGCGAGCCACAGAAAGGCTGTGGCTGAGACTCAGGAAGGAAAGTCACTGATCACCTCTGGGTTATCGTGATGTGCTCACTGGTCTACTGGCAATCCCCAACCCTAGGGCAGCTTCCCTTCTGGCTCTGACCCCCTCACCCCTCTGCCCGAATAAAAGGTGCCTGTGGGAAGGGGGCCTGGACAGTCCTGCGCCACGGCCCCTCCACTGACACACACTCGGCTCCTCGGCGCGATAACTTGGGCTGTGTGCCCACTAGGAATGAGCGTGTGTGTTCAGCTATATATTTACAGTTTAAAGTGTCGATCCTTCTGACTCAGCCCTGGCACCCCCAACAACATAGGAAATTGCCATTTTCTACTTTAATACATTTCAGAACCTTCATCTTGTAGCTGATTGTATGAGTCGATCATATTTTCAAATAATGAGGCTACGAACCAACCTGTAAAATGTATATGCGTTAATTATAAAGGGGTCGAACAATAACAGCTGTAAGCGTCATTCTCACCGCCATTGTCTTCACTTATTGGCCACATAAGAAGTTTCACGTTCAGCAGGTTATGCACTCTAAGTAATCTGATCCTCACAGAACTTTTTTGAGGTGGGTAGTATTATATCATCATTTTGTAGGTGAGGAAACTGAAGCTCAGAGAGGTTATGTGACTTCCCAAGGGCACACAGCCACTAAGTAGTGGACTCCACAGACTTTTTAAATTGTCATGTTCACCTTTGCTGATCTTTTGAAGCTTTTGCACATATAATCTTGATAAATCCCCCTGGGTTCCCTTTCTCTTCTACTTAAATGTCATGCCTAGCACAGTGCCTGGCAGAGAGGAGCTGTCAGTCAACGGCACTCTCCATCCCTCCCCCTGCACACTCCTCCTCCCACCATCTATCTGCTACCCCTCATGCCCATCCCGTCTCAGAGGAACCATCTGTCCAGCTGGTGCTTCCCACACTGCAGGATGCCTACGAATCACCTGGGGAGGTTTATTACAGTGTAGACCCACTGGGTCTGAGGCAGGGCCCAGGAATATGCGTTTTATAACAAATGTCCCACATAATTCTGATTTTGGTGTTCCTTGGATCATACTTTGAAAAAACACTAATCTGTGGGTCTTTTAAGGAAATCAATCCTTCTCATTTAAAACACCTGTTAAAAATGCATGTGGCAAAACAAAAAAATCAGAAAGTTCAAAAGAGTGGACAGTGGAAAGCATCTCTCCCCATGTGCAAGGGCGTTCATGGCAGCCGTCCGGCTAATAGTGAAAACCTAAAGGTGACACAAATGTCCACTCCTAGAGAATTCAGGCAAATACCATGAAGGCAGTTGGAAAGGTCAGAACTTACTTATAGAATTCACTTACACAACAAATATTACAGATAATCTATCAAAATGGATAGTCTCAGATATAATGTTGAGTGAATAAAAGCAAGTTGCAGAACTATACATACAGAGCACACTGTTTATGCCTTAGACACACACACACACACACACACACACACAATTCATAATATACAACAGTAGTTGCCTTGGAGGAAGAGATAGAAACGTTATGACAAAAGAAAACAAGGAGGACTTCAACTCTCTAATGTTTTATTTCTTTCCCGTAAAAAAATCTGAACTAAATTCGAGAAAACGTTAACATTCGTTAAGCCTGCGTAGAGTGCACAGAGGTGTTTCTTACTACTTCTTTTTTGTTTTTCTTAAATAAAAAGAAAGCCGACCCCGCCTCTCCTGGTCACCCAGTTTCCTTCCCCGAGGTTATTTTATTTGTACCCGTCTAGGTCAGTCTGTACATTAACAAGCATGGAAATCTAATCTGATTCTCCCCTCCCCTCCCCAGGACCTGGTCTTATCAATTAAACTGTCTTTTGATCTTTAATCTATCCAGTCCCTTTCGCTGTAGGTTTCTTCTTACTGGAAAACATCCTGAGGTCTCTCATTTGAGAAAATTCTCCATTCTCCAATTCTCTCCGTTCTTACTTCCTCTAGACATGATTTTTCTCTTGGTGCGACCACAGTCCTTCCTGGGAGGGTGGTGTGGACTCGCGGCCTCCCATTCCTCATCACTGACTAAGGCCTTTCTCTCCCTCCCCTGTTCCCCACCGACCCACCCATCCATGGGAGCAGAACTCAGTGATCATTTCTTGATCTTGATGTTTCTTGACCTTTCTGCAGAATCTGGCCCTTGTGGTCACCCCTTTCTTGACCCTGATTCCTGCTCTGACCTTCATAAGCATTCTTACTCGTCTCTTCCTTTTCTTCTTTGACTCAGCTCCCCTTCTCTCACCCCCATATTAGGCAACCCCGACGCCCGCTAATTCTGTCTTCTCCTCTCCATTGATGACCTCACCAAGCCCCTGCTCCAACCTCAATGAGCATTTTAGTGAAGATGCTCATTTCCTCTTGACTTCTCTTTCTGTGGCTTCAGAACCACATTTCCAACTGTCTGAGGGACACACCCACCTCGATGTCCTGCAGAGACGGCAAACTCAACCTACCAAAGTCAAAGCATTTACGCTTCGGGAATTCCGCATTTCCGCAATGTCAGTGAGTCTCAAATTTAATACGCATACGAATCACCCGGGGTGTCTTGTTAAACTGCGGCTTCTGGTTCTGTGAGTCTGGGGTGGGCACCTGGGTGATGTCTATGCTGCTGGACCAAGGACCCCACTTGGGGCAGCAACATGCTAGAGAGATTTCCACTCTCTAGGCCGGGGGGTTCTTAACCCTGTCTACAAATCAGAACCGCCTGGGGATTGTACTAGTTATAACGGGGCTTTAAAAACGTGCACATGGCTATGGAAAACAGTATGGCGGTGCCTCAAAATATTAAGTCTAGGGTTCCCGTATGACCCAGCAATCCCCCTTCTGCATATCTAGCTGGAAAACTCGAAACCATTTATTTGCAAAGATACACGCACCCCTATGTTCACTGCAGCATTATTCACGGTGAGATTTGGAGACAGCCAAAGTGTCTTTCGATAGAGGACTGGATAAAGATGTGGCACATATATACCACGGACTACGACTCAGCCATGAGAAAGGATGAGACAATATGTGCCATTTGCGACAACATAGATGGGCCTTGAGAATATCATGCTAAGCGAAATAAGTCAGTCAGAAAAAGCCCAGAACCATATGATATCACTCACTTGTGGGATATAAAACTGAAACTCACAGAGACAGACAATAGTATGGTGGTTACCAGAGGGAAAGGTGGGGGTAGTGAAGGGTGAAGGGGGCCAAATACATGGGGATGGAGATGACTTGACTTTGGGTGGTGGGCACACAGAGCAATATACAGATCATGCATCACAGAAATGTACACTTGAAACCTATATGATCCTATTAACCAATGTTACCCCAACACATCTGATAAAAGTAATTAAATAAAAAAGTGAGGAATCATCCAGCATCTTGCTCTTTCTATAGCTGGACAACTTAGATGTTATTCATCAGCCTGCCGAACTGTTCCTTTTTCAGAAACATAGATACCACCCCAAATTTTTCTGATATCCTTGTTGTTAACTGTGTGGCTTGCTGAATCAAAGCAGCTGAATTTGATACAGGTTCAGTGTTGTTTCCCTCAAGATTAACTCATCTTTCTGGGCTTGAGATACTGAACAAGCAATACCTGACCTCATCCAAACCCTGCGGATGTGTTTTTCACCCAAGAAATTTCTGATTTCAGTAAGAAACCATTCTCCTGAGTAATGACGTTGATGGGAAAGCGAGCGTACACAGACCTGCCCTTGTAACGGAAGCCCGGGGCTACCCTCGATCATGTTCTGCACATGGCTGCAGATAGTATGAGCGGTAGCCAGTTCTTTTCTATTTTCCCACCATTTGTCAACCCAAAGCCTCTTCTTTTTCTTTCCAAGGAGACTGAGTTCTACATTGACGGGGTTGCCTCTGGGGCCCTTCGCAATAACTGTGCGTCCCTTCAGAGTGATGTCGGCATTTTCTGGGATGTTGACAGTGTGATTGCTGAGAATGAATGGTCTTCATTCTCACAGTAGATACGTGAAAGCTTACCTTCATATTTTTAAACTGACTGACTTTCTGTATGGTGCTATTTGGCATAAATAAACATAGAATATTGGGGGGGAGGAACAAACAAAAAAATGGGCATATGATAAAAAAAATTCAAATAAATTACTTCCTTTTTTGCCTGGTCCCAACCAGACAAATGAATCAGAATTTCTGGGTGTAAGGCCCAGGCATCTGCATTCCATAAATAACTACTTTGTTTCTATTGGGCTAGGATTGTGCTAAAGACTGAAGAGATGGTAGTAAATAAGACAAAGCCATTGTGGAGCTTACATGTTAAAGAAAGTGGTGGTGATAAAACAGAAAACTAAACGAATGTTGGAGAGCATTCAGGCAAGTGCTATAAAGGGAAATTTTTGAGTTCTGAGACAGAGAAAAGCTGAGAGGGGGCAACTTTAGGCAGGATGGTCAGGAAAGATCCTTCTGCGGATGTGACATCTGAGCTGAGATATGAGCCACGAGTAGGTGGTCATGCAAAGGTCTAAGGAAAGAGAAGCGTATCAGGCTGAGGGAACAGTGTTTCAGGCAGAGGGAACAACAAATGCAAAAATGCTGTGGCAGGTCCATGCTTGGTGAGTTCAAAGAAGAGAAGGAAAGCCAATGATGCTGGTGCAGCACAATGAGAAAGGGAGGAGAGGTGTGAGATGAGGCTGTGAGAGGCTGGAGCCTGGTCATGAACCTGCAGGACACAATCTTCCTGCAGATAGAGCAACAGGAAGCCACTAGAAGGTTTTAAGGAAGCAAAGGGTGTGATCTGACCTAAGCAATCTGCTATAGAAGGGCAAATATTGAAACAAGAAGGCAGATAAGAAGTCATGGTGGTTTGAAACACAGTAGCAGTAATGGTGAAGATAGAAGAGGTCAGACTGAGAATGTATTTTGGAGACAGGACTAATAAAACTTGCTGGTGAATTGAATGGGGCTAAGTGAAGGAGAGAGAAAGAATGACTTCTCGGGGGGCTGAGGCACCGGGGACTTTTACTAAGTTTTGAAATACTTGAGGAAGGAAAGCTGGGGAATTGGGTAGAAGGAATCAATGGTTCTGCCTGGGACATCTTAAGTTTAAGATAATTATTGGACATCCATGTGGAGATGTTGAGCAGGAAAGTGTGTTATAAGATCTGGCTACAAATGATCTTTCCAGCCTTACCTCCCTCTCCCATGAACTCATTATACATAAACCATCCTTAATTCAAAGTTACTGTTTCCTATTCTCACCTTGCATGTTCCCAACTCTGTTCCTTGCCCATGTAGTGTCCTCTGTCTAGTGTACCTGCAATCTTGGCCTTTTGAGACCCTAATCATGTATACAAACCATCTCAAATAACCCCTCCTCCCCAATAGCTCCACCATCAGCAATTCGTGCCTCCTGAAAACTCCCATTGAAACGTGATGCCTTATGTGTTACATTCATCATGTCGACCCACTCCATGAGTTATTTACGTGTATTTACCTCCCCTGCTGGGCTATAAGTTCCTGGAGGGCAGGACTGGCATCCTATCCTTTTAGCATATCTTCCATGATAACCACAAATGTGCCCAGCCCATAAAAGGCTATTCATTAAATGTCTTGAATAAATGAGTGACTAGAACATGTCCTGAAATGATAGCTTAAGGTTAACCTAGAAATTGATCAAAGGTGAGAGGTTTTCTTAACCCTGGAGGTCCTGATGATTGTTTAGTCTCTGGGTCATTGGTATAAAACTACCTAGTGCAGTCTGGCTGGGCGTGGCTCAGCGATTGAGCGTCGACCTAGGATCCAGGCGATCGGGGTTCGATTCCCAGTCAGGGCACATGCCCAGATTGAGGGCTTGATCCCCAATCGGGGGTGTGCAGGAGGCAGCTGATCAATGCCTCTCATCATTGATGTTTCTCTCTCTCTCTCCCTCTCCTTTCCTCTCTCTGAAATCAATAAAGATATGTTTAATAGATAAATAAATAAAAACTACTGAGTGCAATGCTAACAGCCTTGGCACATGTACTTCAGTGTTTATCTCTAAATAGTAATCTACTTGAGGCCAAGAGCATATTCTTTTTTAAAAAATCTGAATCTTATTTATAAATTCACTAAAGAAGCCTATTGTTAGAAAAGCTGGTAGTGTGCTCTTTCCTAAGAAAATGCTTACATTTGTGATCAACACCACTGAGGCTCCATGCCCAGCTTTGATCAGCTGGACTCTGGTGCACTTTGCTTTGGGTTAATGCATGTGCCTTACACTGGGGCACTGGAAACTGTGTTCAACCCTGATCATTTTACGTCCTTATGCCCATCCTGTCCGTGAGGCTTCATTAAATCAGACTGATGTATCCTAATGTGCTTTGCTCCACCATGTGCCAGGTCATGGATTCTGAAGTGGGGTAGAGACAACGACAGGTCGGATATTGGGCAGTGGGGTCTTTGTACACAAGCCGACAGGCACCTAGAAAGTGAGAGGAAGGCGAGATGGGAATGGAGAGTAGTGAGTGACTTTGGCAGGAGGCCGGGGTGTCGCCTCAGCTCAGAAGGGCTTGAGAGGTACAGGATGACTCCTTGAAGGAGGAAGGGTATGAAGGCTGAGTGAGACTAACAGAGAAACATAGACGGTCCCTGACTTACAATGTTTTGACTTAGGAGTTTTCGACTCTACGACGATGCGAAAGTGATAGGCATCAGTAGAAACCGTACTTCAGATTTTGAATTGTGATCTTTTCCTGGGCCAGGGATGTGCGGTGCGATAGCTGCTCTCTCGTGATTCTGGGCAGCAGCAGCCCGCATGGCTCTGTGAGCCGTGTGGCCACGAGGGTCAACACTGTCACTCCACCGCGAGTTCACTGCGAGGTGATTGCCCAACTGCAGGCGCTGAGCACGCCGAGGGCAGGCCGGGCTAAGCTATGATGCTCGTCGGTGAGGTGTATTAAATGCATTTTTGACTTACGATACTTTCATCTTGCAATGGGTTTATCAGGATGTAACCCCATCGCAAGTTGAGGAGCATTAGTACAAACATAAAGGATAGAGAAGCAATGGAGGCTGTTGTAGGAAGGTGGTAAAAGAACATTATCGCCTATTGGATGTTGGTTACTTGCCAGGCACTGGGTTAAGGGCTTTATACAGATTGTCTGATTTACTTTTCCCATGGCCTTGTAGTATGTACTATTATTTAACCCATTTTGCACATGAGTAACTTGAGGACCAGAGAGGTTAAGTAGTTTACTCAGGATGACAGAGTTTCTAAGTAGAAGAGCTGGGATTCAGACCCAGGTCTGTTGGATGCCAAAGTCTATGTTCATAGCCACCGTTGCGTGCCGCTTTCTGATGTTGATTCAGGGGCATTTCCCACCACCGTGCCTGCTGTCGGGTGAGAAACTCAATGTCTTTCAACACCCCACGGAGCGAGGTGCTGGGTGATGAACTAAGTCTAAGGTGTAGTTCAAAAGCCTGCGATGACTGAGCCGTCTGCCAGGGCCGTGAGCACTCAGCGTGGAGATGCTCTCATCACCGCCGGGGAACACTCACCCCATTGCGTCGGGCCCACCTCAATGTTTTTTTATTGTCTGCTCCTCGCCGTGAGTAATGCCACTTTCCATTTTAAGCCGGGAGCTTCAGGAGATGACAGCGGTGTAAGCCAGGGTTTAGAGCTAAGTGCTGCCTAGGGCATTACTCACCCACTTCAAGACGTGGCCAACATCATACTCTCCCACTCGGGACACTGCTGGAATATCTTATTCCTTGCCAAAGCCTAAAGGAAATCTTGGTTTCCCTGGAATCAGGCTAGGAATGTTGCCAGGTTATCAAAAAAGCTGGCGAGTTAACTGGTTCTCCAAGTGGAAGTACTGTGGTTGTGCTGGTCCCCTCCTGTGTAGGAAGGTTTTCATGGTTCATTCATTCATTTAACATGTGCAGAGGGCCTACTATGTGCCAGGCACTCTGCTCCGTGATGGATAACTGCAGTGATCTTGGTGGCTTTAAGGACTAACAGTCTAGGGGAGGTGAAGCAGACAATTGTAATAAAACGTTATAACCAGTGTAATAAGCGATATACCACGTGGGAAGCTCGGCAAGTTTGGGGAACCAACAGCTGAAGGATTCATGCCAAAGTGGGTATGAAGGACAAGTAGGAACTGGCTAGGTTTCTTAATTATAAACAGTCCAAATTCACTTTGACCGATCTCAGCAGAAAGAGAATTTAGAGAACCTGGGGTTGCCCACAGACTCACTGGGAAGGCACGGCAGCCCAGCAGCACACTGCAGGAATGACTCAGCCAGACTGTGTGTGTGTGTTGTGGGGGTGGGCATCCCTCAAATATGGGAGGGGGCTTCAGATGCCGAGCAGTCAAAAGCATGACAAATGTCCAGGTAGGGAAGGTGGGGAGGAGAAGGCAGTCTCAGAATGACCTAAGATATTCTGAGTCAGAGAAACCAAAAGGAACAGCTTAAAGAGAGCCCTGACTTACTGAGGCAAGCAGCACTGGGGCCGGCAGCCAGCTCTCAGGGGGCTCCTTGCTGAGCGAGGTTTGCTGCTCAACCAAAGACTTCGAGGCCTCTGTGGGGAAACCAGCTGTGTGACAGGTAAGGAGGAACTACGTTTTAAGTCTTTCCTTTCCTGTTAGCGTTCCTGAGCCCTTTCTGGAAGGCCATTGCTCTCAGTATATGCCTTGAGATTACAGGGCCCGGCTAAATCAGAAGAGATGTTCTCCGCATAAGAGCCGGAAAAGACGTTTGGGATAAGTCAGTGGGGTGATGGGAACAGCCAGCCTTGGTGCTGTGCTCACCTGCGCTCGCCTGCACGATTTCATTTAATCCCCATCATAAGCCGGTTACTTTACAGACGAACAGATAGAGGCGCAAAGACTAGAAATGACTTGGCCAAGACCCCACGGTTAGCAAATTGTAGATGCGAGTGGGGGGGAATGTAGACCTACTTTGTGGTAACTAAGAGTCTGATGGCAGAAGACAAGAAGAAGTGAGGATCAGATGAAGAAAAATGGTCACTAGAGGAGAAAACTTATTTTTCTATGCTGAGAACATAACGAGGGATTGGAAGCCCAGTCCCTTAGCTAGCACCGCTCTCATGGGTACCATTTTGAATCTTGAGGTCAGCTACTGCTCCCTACTGAGAAATTTTCAAATTTTTATCCAAGGAGAAAAAGCTCTGTTTTCCTAGAGGGAGCCGTAAGTGAGAAACTTTTAGCATCAGCATTAACTCAGGCTATTGACCCCTAGACTGTAGCAAGAGGTAATATAGTATTTTTAATGGATTTTTAAAAGAAAAACGTCTCTAACTATACAAATAATACATGAGACTTATAAAAAATCAGGGAAATATGGAAAAATTAAAAGAAGAAAATAAAAATCATTGTAACCTTGCCACCCACTGATGGCCATTGTCACATTTTGAGGCGCATGTGTGTAATCTGCAGTCTTTTCCCAGTGCACACGGATAGGTGTTATCTTTTTAAAACCACAGCTTTTAATATCTTAAATAGTTGTCGTTGGCTTAATTTCCTCCTTTTCTCAAGGGAGAATTTTATCACAGCTTTCAATTTTACAGATCTACTAAAAGAATATCAGTAGAGTAGAGCATGAGAGGGAATGCAAGTTAGTTTGTTCAAATGAGTAGGCAGACGACATGGCTCCCCCTGGGGTGCACTGGAAGAGTGCATGTGCCTGGCTCTTTCAGGAGGATTTGTTTTTTCATTATTTATTAATGTTTCTAGCTGATAAACATTCCTTGAAAAATGTTTAACATAATGATTAATCTAATTGAGCAACCATTAGGAGAGATTTATTCCACAATCTACCATATAGATGACATTCAACAATGTTACGCAGACAAAAAGTAGAAGAGCAGTTTCTAGGACTGAGCACCAAGTGGAGTCTTGGTTCTGATCCCACTTCTCCTTCTCTGACCTAGGGGACCCCATCTCTTTCCACATCCCGGTCAAAAGGCAGCTTAAAACCCCATGGTTACCGCCCTCCCCCCCCCCCCCCCCCAAGCGATCTTTCTCCAGAAGGAATGCGGTCTGGCCTTTACAGTCCCTCTGACCATCTCTTCTCGGAGCCCATGTGGCTCAAGCCAGCACAAAGCTTGGTCTATTTGGTCACTGCTGTTGTCAACTCTTGGCACATCCAGTGCCTCTTGTCCCCTGTCGTTTTCCCAACTCATCAAAACAAAGTCCTACCAGTTCAGGAGCCCTGTGTATTTTCTCTTTGCTGCCCAGACATCTGTTTTGTGTTGGGAGTCAGGGGCCGGTCAAGTGCTTGCACAATGCAGCTGGATTTGCTGATGTAAACAGAGTTGCAAGCATGTGAGTTTTCTGACCCTGAAAAGGCCCCAAAGAACTATACTCAGGCCTCCAGCAGGACTTCACCCTCAGTCTAAGGGAACAAGGAAAGTGAACTTGAATTTAGTTTATAAGTTGCAGCCAAGAGGAAAGCAAAGCACCTGGTCCCTCTTTTCCTTCCATGCCTCCATGTAACCCTTTTCTTACTGGGCCGTTCCTCGTCCTGAACTGAGGTGATGTCACCACCAAGTGCATTCATGTGGTGACCTAGGAAGCCAAGGGGTAACAGTAGATGCTCTACCTGACACCCCTAGTTCAGAGCTCCTTTCTATTCTTGCTTTTTTGCTTTGTTTTCTCATGCTTCTTTAGATTTTATCTTTACTTACAAAAGCAAACAGTTAAACAATACATGGTGTCTATTTTAAAAGTTAATAATCTCTTCCTGGCCGGTGTGGCTCAGTTGGTTGGGAGTCGTCCATGCACCAAAAGGTTCCCGGTTAGATTCCCGGTCAGGGCTCATGACTGGGTTGAATGCTCGATCCCCTGCAGGAGGCAGCCGATTGATGTTGCGCTCTCACATCGATGTTTCTCTCTTTCTCTTCCTCTCCCTTCCTCTCTCTCTCTAAAAAAAAGTTAATTTCAATTCTACTTTTTAGTTCCAATATTCCATTTGCAAAGAAAAGAGTAAATGATCCTTCAGACCTCCTCACTTTTTTCAACTGTGAAACTGAGAATAATAATATTTATGCTGAAGTGCTGCTACATGAAATCACGAGATGACATTTAAGAAGTACTTAATAAGACATATAGGTAAATTAGCCTTATTAATTATATACTTTTTATTTTAAAAATTTTATAATATGGTTTATTTTGATCCTATTCAATTTTACAATTACCTTCCCTGGCCAGTGATACTGGTTTCGTATTTTCAGTAGTGATATTCAGTTTTCATTTGATAGGAATTATGGACTGAACACTGATTCAGCTTTAAAAATACTACTTAAATAATAATAAAAAAGACACTGTAGCTATACATCTAGATTATTCAGGAAAAACATTCTGTATATGTAGAAAATAAACCCCCTCAGAGAAAGGAAATGACAGAGGAAACAAGAAACCCCAACCAACTCCCAAGTCAAGAAACTAACCAACCAGAGAGCAGAAATCTCAGAGCAAACATGAACATCTATGGCATAGCTTTGGCGGGAGCAGCATGCAAGATGATTTCAACGGCTTTTTACCACCACCGACCAAAATAGCCAAATGTCCAGCTAGTCCTCACTGCCCTGTCTCCTTTTCGCAGGCCTCACAATTTCCTTCTCTTATCCTGCCACCCCTCCCTCTGCGCCGGAAAGCCTTGTGGCACCCAACATTCTCCACTGAAAGATTTCTATACTCCAAAGTTATTGTTCCCATCCCCCAAATCAAAACTCTTTTCAAAGTAGGTATGTTTCCAAAGTATTAGCCAGAAATCTTAGTTCTTCAACTTAATAAATGTCAACAAATATTCACTGAGCACCTACTAAGTGTAAGACAAGAGTGTGTGTCAACAGAGAAAGGGAGTGTGTAAGATCCAGTCCCCTTCACTAGGGAGGCCAACCAGAGGGTGCAAATAACTGTAATTACAGGAGGAAACAACACATTCTGGCTTGGTAGGGTCAGGGCAGGTTTGGGATGGAGGCAACACTGGCTGTCTGAGAAGCATTTGTCCTTTAAATAAATTATATTAACCCTGTGGCCCCCCAACTGGTGCGTCATATTTTGAGTCCCTTGCCTGTTCTGGGCTAACAACTAGAAGATTTCTTCCCTGATGTTTCTTCCCTGAAACATGCCACCCACATTCCCCAACAGGGAATGTCCCCCCAACAGGGGGAAATAGGACTTGGCACTGTTTCAGATTCTCTTATTTGGCGGTTGACTTTTTTAAACTTAAGAATAGAGAATGAAAGCAGGGGTTTGCTTTTTTTGTTTGCCTCTATAGCCCCAGTGCCTGAGAAATCATAGTATTTAATAACAATTTGCTGAATGAATTAATGAATAATAATAATAGACTGATTCAAACTCATCTCTTCCCAAGCCTCTTCATCTCTCTGCCTGTCAGTTTTGCGGGGAGGGGTAAATGGCTTTAGAAAATATATTGGCTTAAATTCAGATGGATTTAATCAATGAAAAATACTCATACTTGGTCCTGGCCCATGTGGCTCATGTGATCGGGTGTCAGCCGTGCACTGAAAGGTCACTGGTTCAATTCCCTGTTAGAGCACTTGCCTGGGGTGTGGGCTCGATCCCCTGGTGGGGGGAGTGCAGGAGGCAGCGGGTAGATGCTTCTCTCACATAGATGTTACTTTCTCTCTTTCCCTCTCCCTTCCTCTCTCTCAAAAATTCAATTAAAAAATCTTTTAAAAAAATACTCATACTTGGGTTCAGTATGGCAATTGGCAAATTAGTATAGTTTCTCAGGCTTTGGTTCCTGAAAGTACTTCTAAGTGTAGAGTGTTTCCTCTCAGCAAAACAAGAAAGCTGCACAGCATGGCACGGATCGGCACTCCCCCCGCCCCCACCCACCCTCCTTCCTTTCAGCAAATATTCATTAAGCACATATTATGTACCAGGCCTGTGGAGGACACGGGAGAAAAAAAATGGGCAAGGGCTGTGCCCTAATGGAACAAAGTCAAGGGGGAGAAACAGCCCAGTAACAGCTCCAGTGAGAAACAGAGGGGTAGGGGCACCCTGCTGGGGCACTGGGCCTGGACCTGGGCCGGTGGGCAAGGAAGTTCTGTCTGAGTAAATCTGAGGTGATGTCTGAGGAGAAGTAGGAATATCCTGGGGGCTGACAGAGGGTAGGTGGCAATGGTGGCTAAGAGAGGTCCAGGCCAAAGGAAAAGCAAGCTCAAATGCCTGGAGGTGAGAGCGAGCCCGGCACATCTGAAAAAGGGAAATTCAGTCCTGTTAGAGGCCACTGATGGACTCAGTGCCAGGGAACCCTGGGCCTTCTTGCTCAATACTCAGACCAGAAGAGCTTGGAGGCAGGGTGGGCCACTGGCTGCGTCTCAGGAATGGCTGGAATATAAGCTCCGTGGCAGAAAGACTGCGGGCTTTGTTCACCATCTGAGAATGGGGACAGGAACATAGATTCTTAATGACCACTTGTTGAGTGAATGAGTGAAGAGCCCTGAAGATGACCTCAGCCATCTCCTCTGGTGGCACCAAGCCCCACGAATCATAAAACCAGGAGGCACACTGAGAGCCTGCTGTTACCCTCCCTCCCCTCCAGAGTGTCTGACCTGCCCTCGGACCTTCCCGAGATGACACCGTCTTGCAGGTTCTATAAAGAATAGTAGCATGACTCGGAATTCCAGTTCTTAAGGCCAGACACATGCAGCTGAGGGACAGCTGACTTGTCCAGTCATCTGGTGAGTCAGGACCAGATGGAGAAGAGCAGGGACAAGTCCTTACTGCCTGGCCCAGCAGGTCAAGCAGAGAGGAACTCTGGCTCCATAGCACTACTTGTCATCTATTAAGATGCATGGGGCCTTGCTTCCAAATCGTCCCACATTCCCAAAGAAGCACTCTCTGGCCTGGAAATTATATTCCTGGCATATTTGGTGGTGAGATTTTTAAATCTAAGCTCAGCTTTTCTCCTGGTACTGTGCACTGGCTGAATACTGCTGTCTCTCTCAGAGAAGGCCACTGGGCCAGTATAGCTGAGATATCCTGGCTGGAGGCTGCGAAGAATGGACAGCACATTGGCCTACACCCACATCTACCATCCTACCTAAGGCCCTGCTACCTCCTACTTGGACCACTGCATCTAACTACCCTGCTTCTGCCTCTTCTCCAATATTTCTATACTTAGCAGCCAGAGTGACATTTTCAAAATTCAAATCTGACCATGTCTCACCCCAGCCTGCGTTGTTCAGTAGTTTTCCACAGTCCCATAGATAAAGGCCTACAGGGCTCTGTGTGATATGACCATGCCAGCGTTTCCAACCACAGCTCTCTCTTCTAATCCCTGGAGGATCATTTTCAGTTGCCCAAATGAAACATGTTCTTTCTAGGCTCAGACCTTTGCACGTGATAACTTCTCCCTCTTCACTAGGCATATAAATGCTCCTTCCTCCAGGAAGTCTTCCCATCTCCCAGGCTCTGTAGGTCACTTCCTATTATCTGGCTCCCATGGTGCCCTGGGCTTTGCCACTGTAACATTCAGTTCACTGAGAATCCCTTTTGTGGTGGGTCTTCCCCACTAGACTGTGAACTTCAAGAGGGCCACATTCAGTCTATCCTGTTCTCCACTATATCCCTCATGTCTGGCACACAGTAGGTGCTCATTAAATATGTGTCAAGTGAATGAATGAGTACTCAGATCTTTGAACAACTGGGAACAACTTTATCAATAAAATAGGAGGCAGAGAGAAACAGAAACATAACAGAACCTCCTTAAAACTCTGAGCCATGTCACCTTCCTCACCCTGGAGGCCTGATTTCATCTTATCATGGGCTAGTATATTGTGATTAGGCACCAGTTAATTCTTCAGAACTGGTTTCTAGCTCAGTTTAGAGAAATTTGGGGCTTTCCATCAGGCACCACCATAAACAGCAAACCAGACCCTTAGAGTAATCCGAATTAAGTCAAGACGTGTTGGTGTGCCTGCCGGAGGCCGGTGCCTCTCACTGCAGACAGGAAGCCCTCCTGCCCCTGCCTCACTCAGCAGAACAGGGTGAGGGGCACCTGGGGCCTTCACGCATTTCACCTCACCTGTTTTATTTTCCTCCCTCCAGCAGGGACAAACAATAATTCAGTAAAGGAAGTATGAGTTATGGAAAGAAAGAGAAAAAAAATAAACATATCAAAATGGGCAGTGTCCCCTGGGCCGCTGCTTTTAAAGAAAACAAGGAGAGTAGATTCGGAGATATTTCAGTGGCTTTGTAAAAAGGGCAAAAATAATCAACTGGCCCTTCCCTTCCAGGCTGAATTCCTTTCCTCTGTCTTGATGTAGAAAAAAAGTTACCCCAGACCAGGGGCTCTCACCCTCTGGGGTGCATCAGAACCCCCCAGGAGGCTTGTTGAGGTTGCAGGTACCAGCCCCAACCCAGACACCAGTACACAACCTAGATGCTCAATGAAAGGGGATTAATTAACACAGTTTTGCATGTCCACATAGTATAATCCTACACAGCCCTTGCAGATGGAGGTGTAGGTTTATGTTTATTATTGAGGGGAAAAATCCTAATGTATTGAGTGAAGTCAGGTTATAAATGGTCAGATTTTCAAACCATATACATATCATAAGATGAGCAATCTGCTCAGGTGATGGCCTAGGTAGTGGGGGGACAATCTCAGAACAGGATTCTGAGCATGTCCAGATAAATGCTGCTGGGAGGGTGACTGAAGAGGGAGGCACCTAAGAGCAGATACAATTGCTTTGCAACATTTGCCCAGAGGAAAGAGGCCCTTGCACAGGAGGAAGGACAAGTCTGGTCTATTTCTGTAACAGCATTTCAAGTGGTTAGTGGACTTATTTCCTGTGGTTCCCAGGAATCCTGCAGCAGGCTCTCAGGAGGATGTTGGCGATAGGGAACAGGGACGTCGTGAGTGAGAATCAATAATTATCTCTATATTTGCTTCACTTTTTTCTATAAAAATAATCTAGGGGGAAAACACTTGTTTTAGAAGAGCAAAGTTCATTATGACAGAGAGCAGAATGGGACACGAAAGTAAGTCTCTCGGGGTGTGGCAACGTGCTTAGGTCATGATTTTCCCTCCCTCATTCATTCAGCAGACATTTGAGCAACTCCTCTGAGCCAGGCATTGAGTAGGGACCGGGGAGAAGAGGGCAATTAACTCAGCCCCCCAGGAGCTTACAGCCCAGTGAGGGAGACAGGCATGAAACAAGCAAACCCATGGACGGATATTTCAGTGCAAATGATGGGATGTGTTGGGAAGGGAGAGAACAGGAGGGAACAAAACAGAATAATGAAGGAAGAGTGGGGACAGGACTTCGATCAGGAGGTCAAGGTAGAGCCCTGAGGAGGCGCTGCCCCAGGGCCATCTGAGAGGTGGGCAGGAGCCAGCCAGGGGAGCGTGGTGGGAAAAGCACTGCTGGACAGCGAACAGTCTATCTGAAGGCGGCCATGTGGAGACCACACTGGGCCACGGATCCGAGAGGAGGCGGCGTGGCTGGGACGCAGTGGGCAAAGGGAGGGAGTGGCAGGAGGCAGCGACGCACCACACCGGGGTCCTGTAGGCCACGGTAAGCGTTTATACAAATGGAAAGCCACCGGAGGTTTTAAAAAAGGGAGTGACCAATCTCGTGTAGGTTTTTAAAAAGAATCCCTCCGGCTTTGTGTATAGAAATGATCCGAGGGGCCCAAGAACAAAAGAGGGGCTATTTTGGAAGCTCAGGCAGGAGCTGAGGGTGGGCTGCACTGGCACCGACAGTGGACAGTGAGTATGTAACCTTGATAACCCGCGACTAGGGTCGAGGGGCTCAGTTTTGAGAGCTTAGAGAAACTTAGACTAGTTAAAAGGGCCGGGACTAGGGTGAGACGAGGGAGGCCCTTGCTTCAGGTGCAAAATTTACTCAGAAATCAAGATAAATAATATTTCACTGCAAAATTTTTTTAAAATATTTTTTATGCAAAAAAAAAATCCATGACGAACAAAATAGCAAAAAAATATTTTTCTTATTTAAAGACAGGGTCAGTAACAGTGCTGGGCCAAGCCATATAAGGAGCCTAAGGGCAAAAGGGGGAAAAAAATCAATAATACTGATTGTATCTTTATCCAAAATGTTGATATTCTGGTCCTTTCCTTACTCTTGTCCTGGCTAGTGACCCTCCCCACCTATAAAACAAAGAAGCGGCCATGTAGCCCTCTGCTAGGAAACATATTATGGAAAAAAGGCTGACGACATAGATCATCACAAGCCCCCCTGCTGGGTTAGATGCTATCTTTTCTGCTTGTTCTGGAGAGTCTGAAACAGAAGGTGCATGATAGTTGCTCAATAATATTTCTGGTAAAATTGTTAATGGCTAGCATTTATCAGGCTCTTAATATGTCAGGTACTTTGCCAAGAACTGTTAACTACAATGATCTCATTTGATCCTCACAGCAATCCTGTGAGGTAGGTACACTATGACCCCTGTTTTACTATGCCTGGCACATACTCGATTAGCATTTAGTAAATATAGAAGGAAAGAAAGGATGGATCAAGAGAAGGGTACATGAGAGACAAAACTGGCAGGCCTCACACTATTCCTTCTGCACTATATGGGTAACCAGTGATTCCAACCCCCTTCCCTGGTAAACACTATTCTTAGACAAACACTATTCGCTGAACTTAAAAGGATCTGCAGAGAATGGAAACTAACCTTAAATAGCACCTTTCCCATAGGGATTATTTTTGGTAAGTTAGTTTTTTAAAAAAAAAAACCACCCAACAGCTTTTTTGAAAACAGACTTCTTGAATTCATTCATTCCCAAATATTTATTGAGCAATTGCTATGTGTCAGGCTCAGATCTAGGTGCTGACATGTAATGTGAGCAAGACAAACCTCACCTGGGTCCTCATGAGGCTTACAGTCCTGTCTCTGTGTGTGTGGGTGTGTGGTGTATTGGAATGAGACAGACAGTAACAAGTAAACAAAGACATAAATGAAATCATCAATTATCATCAATGTTACACAAGAAACAATTTGGGTCTGAGATAGAGGACAGGGAAGTGATGAGAACTACCCTAAATATGGTGGGTCCAACATAATTAGACTCAGGGAAGCCCATAATAGTCACGCTGCTGAAAATGCTATGCTAAACGTTTTTGAAAATCAGATCAATTAAACTCCCTACAGAATGTGAAATTCTACAACTCCTATGGATGGCAATTTTGAAAAGCAACACCTATTAGTTTATTTTTATATGAACAGACCTATAGAAAAGTCATTTACATCAAGAATTCAAAAATACAACATCATGAAAACATTGGGAAATGTTCTGCCTTCTGTCTGCCCCACCCTGTGGACCCATCTAAATGTCTAGATTTATCTAATTCCAGAGCAGCCCCTTGAACCAGACACCACCAAGGAGGAGCCAAGGAATGTAGGATCTTTAAAAGTTGAGAGGAATTATGTGCAAAAGGATGGCAGCCCAGAGAAGTTAGGAGAAGTCACTCTGACATTTCTCCTTACTTTTATTGCCTAATCTGCTTTCCAAGGCCAATAACGTAGAAATTCTCCATTTTTCAAACCACCCCACCCAATATAGTGGTGCTTTGATCTGTAAAACATGAGAGAGGAGTAGTGGACGGTGGGGGATACAAATGGCTTTGAAAGGTCAGTTAGAAAAAAGAAATAAACAAGAAGGAAAATCATGAGGAGTTGAAACCATGCCTTGAGCTACCTGCCAAAACTAAAGGGAACTCCCGTGAGAGGCGACGTTTGACAGATGAGTGTACTGTCCTGGTTATCGGTACCTACCTACCCTTGTGATTTGTCTGATAAATGTCAACTCGTCTGCAATGTGTGCCTTCCTGGAGATGCCAGATACCCAAGGAAGATTTATTTCTTAGTTTAGCTTCTTGGATACAAGATTTCAACTCACTTCCAACCCCTTCCATCCCTTATCAAACACCAGTCATGCTCTCTTGCTCCATCTCCTTCCCATAAAACACACCTGCTTCCTGCCAAGAGCTGGGCCGTGTGCGGACCTGCGTGCAGAATGCCAGTGATGTGGTCACGGGAGCACGCGAGCCATGAGAGGTGCCGAAACAGGGCAAGCACTGCGAACGGGAGAATGGCCCCTTTTGGACTTTTCATGTGAGATCAGAGAGAGTTGGCAAGTAAAACGAAGCTCTAAAATTAGCCAAAGTCCTTAAAAAGAAAAAATGTGAGAGGAAACAAGGTTTATACTATCCTAATGTAGACTCTGCAAAAACTAGTCACTGGAAGGCTGGCTCTGGGGCAGCTGACTCTTCCTGCCCTTTGGCTGTGACTCTCACTGGGTCCCCCTGCGGATCCTGGGCCCTGCTCCCCGCCGGATCCCTGCCTGCTGCCTAATGCCTCTGCAGGAATGTGGCTCCTGGGGCATAGCCGGGGCCTCTGGGGCCCACTTTCAAGAACCAGAATAGACTCTGACATGTGAAATGAGCTCCGCAGAGTTTACATTCCTCCTTCGTATCCCAGCACCTTCGGGACTGCTAACCATTCTTCCAGAGACGCCTGGCTATCATCTGTCTGGCAGAAATGTGAGTTTCGTTCTTTTTATTTTTTAATGTTTTGAGTGAGCCTGGGGCCCTTGGAAATGAGGCTGCCCTACAGAGGGTGACACAATAAATTGATGTCTGGGGACTGAGGATTTTACTCTTGGCTAGACCACAGATTTGCTCAGTCTCTGTGGGACAGTTCTCTCGGCTGGAGCAAAAGGGAAAGAGTGCATCTATCCAGATAATAAAAGGATTAGCAAATACAAAATGATTATAAACAAAGAACTTAACGTGGTGTCGACGCAACAGGCACCGGAGATGCCTGTTTACTCACATAAAATACTTCGTAAAAGCCCAATTGCTATCAAAATGTAAATAATCGACACACAAAAATATCAACAACAGCACCTTCTGTTTCCCAGACACTCACTGAACACAAGGGCCTTCCCAGGCCTGACTCGCCTCTCCTCGTGGCACCGTGACCAGATCGGAACTCTGAACAGCTTCATTTTACAGCTGAGGCAGCTGAGGATCAGAAACATCCAATGACTTGCCTGGTCCCACACATAGTTAATGAAACAGCAGAAGCCAAAACCCAGGCCTATGACTCTCGGGTTATGAGAACTTGCCTTTTTCATGGTGCTTCCAACCTAGGACCATGCACTCCCTGGCCTGAACCCAGCCCTTTTATAAGCGATGGCAAGTCACTCTACTGTGACAAAGGTCAAGATGGACTCGCGTGATGCTGGGTCATTTGGGGGAAGCAGCAGAGGGACAATCAGGGGGTCACTGTACTGCTGTGAAACAGGACAGTTGAGTGTCAAGGTAGGAACGTGCAAAGGCTCCTTTCAATGACAAGTATCTCCTTTAGGACACTGTCAACTTGAATCATGAGGCCGGTGGGGCAAAAACAGCAGAGAAGCTAAGGGTTACTCAGTCCAATGGGCTTTTTCTTCTTTCCCACATTTCTTGGCAATTAAAATCATGGACTCTGGAGGCAGAAAACCCTCCCTTCACATCTCGGCTCTAGCATTCATTCAGCTGTGTGACCTTAGAGAAATTATTTAAGTTCTCCACGCGTCTCGTCCTGAGCTGCAGAATGTGAGGTGAAAAAGCAAATGCCCTGAGTTCAGTTCAGGGCAACTTCTCTGTTCTGTTCGTTAAACTTTGGGACATTGAACCAGCTAGGGCAGGGGACCAAATAGAAATTTTTACTCTAGTCATTTACCTCCTGGCCTAAAAAACAGAAAGAAAGGAAAAAAAAAAAAAAAGCAGCAATACCTACCTAACAGAATTTCTTTGAGGATTAACTAAAATAATGTATGAGACACTTAGGACTATACCCGGTACATAGTAAATGTTCAAGAAAAGGTTATTATTTCATTATTTATGGGCATATTTTATTATTTATGGTATGTCCAAAGCAGGCTATTGGCTCTTGGCATTTCCAAAGAGATAACAAAAATATACTTCAAAACACTGAATTTGGAGAAGCCAAATTTTCTGGGTCAAGAGATAAGGGGGAAAAAAAAGACCAGCAAACTGACCATCTTTCTATGAGCTGGAAGGGCTGCAGACTCCGAGAAAGAAATGTACTTGCTGGGCTGGTTCTAGAGATTGTAACTTGTACAACAGATTCAAAAGATTTTTGGAGCCACATCAGTAAGAGAAGGTTGGGCCTGGCCGGGGTGGCTCAGTGGTTGAGCGTCGACCTATGAACCAGAAGGTCACAGTTCTATTCCCAGCCAGGGCACAAGCTTGGGCTCGATCCCCAGTAGAGAGCCTGCAGGAGGCAGCCGATCAATGACTCTCTTATCATTGATGTTTCTCTCTCTCCCTCCCTCTCCCTTCCTCTCTTTGAAATCAATTAAAAACATTTTTTTTAAAAAAGGAAGGTTGGAGGAAGGGGTGAGCACTGCTAGGGCCTCTGCAGAATCACTTTGCATTTGGCTCGAAGCCCCCGGGCTTTAAAGCATCAGTCTGCAGGAAGGATATTTCCGTTTAAGATGTGTGCAGGTCTCCAGGATGACTGAGAGCCTGCAGGAGGCTCTGGACTGGGGTGTAGCATTAAAGTTCAGACAGAACAGAGCAGAGCACTGCACCAGGGAGTGCACCATTTTTTCTCCGAGTGGAGGCTGTTTTTTCTTAAGCACTTAAAAGAATTTCTGACCTCCAATTGAATAATGCTCGATGGGGGGAAAGCCAGACTGCACAGAATTACAGATCCAGGGGATGAAGTAAAGGATATTGGAGGAGATCCTTGCGGGGGGAGGGTGTCTGCTCAGATTTTCTAGTCTTTATTAAGGAGTGTGAGAGCTAAGACTGGGATTGAGCTGCTGGGTGATAGAGCTGGATTATAACCACTACCACTTCCTGCTGGCTACACTTGGTCCAGGCTTTTGTGCCCCTCTTTTCTGAAGCACGGCTTGATGAGTCTCATATGGCCAGAGTGTCAACTACTTAAAGGCAGATACTCTAATTTCTGCTACAGATCCAGAATCCCTTATCTGAAAAGGCTTGAGGCTTGATATATTTTAGAATCAGAATTTTGGGGGTTTTAGAAAGGCAGTATGGTACATATATTGTATATAATGGAACAACTCCAGTGTGGTCTGGGACAGTACCCTATAATCAAACACGTTACTAATTCTGCACTGGATTATATAAATATTAACACAGAGTGGAATGAATCAAGATTTTAGCCGCAGGACAGTTTGGGTTGGGTTTGGCCACAGTTTGAGTTACAAAAGAACTTCTAGTGTTCAGAGCCTTTTTCATTTTATAATTGTGGATTAGGGATTTCAGGACTTCCTTTTCTTTCTTTTCTTTTTTAAATTCCAGGATATCTCAGGATTCTACCCATGGCAGGTATTGAGTAGAAGTTATTGGCATTCTAGGGTATAACATGTTGATCTCCCTCAAATAATATTTAATTCTAGAAGCCAGGGGACAGTTTATTCCCACTTGTTTGGGAATTCTTTAGAATTAGAATGACCCAAAATTAAAGAGCAGGCGAGAAAGACTATTGAACCCCTAGTTCCTCCTGGATAGTAACACGCAAAAACCAATGAAATATACTTAGAACTGGTCACTAGTATGTCATAGTCAGCACCCAACCAAATGAGAAGAGAACATCATTACACATGAGTGAAAATGAAAATTTCTAACCTATATATAGAAAATGATATTTTTTAAATTTTGCCAAAATAGTGCTCAATGTTTAAAATCAAGTCTGTTCAATCAAAAATCAATAGTACAGACTGACAAAACCTAAGCAATATGGTACATGGAGGATGATAACCACACTAACATCTATTGAATGCTTACAAGTTTTCAAGGGCTGGGCTCAGCACTTTTTATGTATTATCACTTACCACTTAAAGCAACTCTGTGCAGTAGCTGCTGTTATGAATCCCTGTTCTGCAGATGAGGAAACTGAGACTCTGTAAGACTGAGTAATTTGCTAGCAAGTGTCTGGCCAGGACTCGAGCCCAAGTTTAGTAGTATGTAGGTAAACCAGCTATCAGAGAAAAGAAAGAAGGGAGGAAGGGGAAGGAGGAAAGGAAAAGAAAGGATAGAAATAGAGAGAAAAAAATCCCTGCTATATAGTATTTGCCAATTTCTATGGTGTAAATAATCTCACCAGGGCTGATCTCAAGCTACAATGGTTTAACAACCGGCTTGCAAAATTCCTGAATACTTAATAATTGGCTTTTACAAGCTTGTAGGAGCCATCTCCTGCATGCCACTGTCAAGGCCATCCCATGGCCACACCCAGAGTTTACTGCCAACTTTAGAAGGTGAGATTTCAGCTTGTGGAACAGACTGGCTGGGGTGTAGCATGCTGAGATGCTATTCCAGGCCCTTCAGCATGGCTACATCCCTACCTCAGGCCTCAGACCTGATACAGATCACAGAGGGTGGAGTAGAGGAAAAAGAGAAAGAAGAACACACTGTCTCCCTTTCTGTAAATTTTCCCTCACCAGAAGGTATAAAGTGGGTCCCTGCCAACCTGACATTCCCTGGCAGAAATAACAAAACCAGACCAAATACAGACTTTCTCTTGGTCAGATAAGAAGGCTAGACTTGACACCAAAGGGTCTGATACCTTCCTTTAGAGTCTTCATTTCCATAATACTTCCTTTGAAGAAGTAGGGAAGTATCTTCTACAAGATGGAATCCAGGTTGGGGCCTGCTTTTAACCAAGGGTAGGATATTCTAGCCTAATTTTAACCCAACTAAAACACATTTAGGCTTTTGGCTTGGTTTCTCTGTTAATACCTGAGGATTAAGTCTCCTGATAACAAATTTCCACTAGAGGATCCTAAGAAGGAACTGGCCTGGTATTCAATCAACGAGCACCCACAGGACACTGATTATGTGCAGGCATTTGCTAAGTGCTGGGTCTAGAAAAAAAAGGCGTAGCCCAGGGCCTTAGAGATGAATGAAGGAGGCAGTCAAGTAAACATAGTTAAATTATATTCATTCACTCATTCAACAAATATTCATCAAGTACATATTAGGTGCCAGGCACTTTGCCAGATGCTGGAATACCATGGTTAGCAAGACATTGATTTATACTATCACAGAGCTGACAGCCCTGTCATGAAGAGAGACATTAATTAAATAATCAAAAGAATGAATGTGCAATTAAAAACTGAAATAAGAGCTCTGAGGAAATGTAAAAGGGTCCTATGAGAACTGGAGGAACCTGACCCAGTTAAGGAAAGTCAGGAATGGCTTCCTCGAGGATTCGGCAATTGAACTAAGACTTGAAGAAAAAGCAGGAGTTAACAGGCGAGTGGGACAGGGAGAAGGCGAAGAGGAACAGTGCTCTAGAAAGTGGGAACAGCATGGATGAAGGTTGGAGCAGGGAAACACAGTGGTTTCAATGAAATGAAAGGCTAGTTTGGAGAAAGAGTGTGGTGGGAGATGAGGTGGTGGGGAGGAAGCCAGGGAAGCCAGGACTGGCTCTCACAGAGCCCTGAAGGCCATGTTGGGACCTCAGTCATTCCCCCAGAGCAATGGGAAACCCCTGAAGGGTTTAAACAGGGACTATGCCTGGCAATCACACCCAGTGCTGTACAAGAGTAAATACAGCGCGGCTATGGAAGCATTAGGGAATCAACTAATCTAAAGTGGTATGTGTGGTGTGGAGGAAGAGTAGGGAGGTTAGTTAGGGTGGGGGGCGGGGCGAGTGTGTGTGTGGGGGTGTCCAGACAGGCTTTCTGGAAGAGAAATATCTGAGATAAATTTTTGAAGGGTGAGTATGACTTAGCCAGGCCAAGGTTGAAGGGTGGAGGAAGGGCGAGAGAAAAAATGCTGCTGGAGTAAGGCAAGAAAAACAGGTCAGTAAGAGAAAAGACAAGGGGATGATGAAAGCCTCATACGTCATGACAGAGCCTGGGTTATATTTATCCTGATGGCAGCAGGGAACCCCCTGACACAGTCAGAGATCTTTAGCAGGAGAGTGATGGTCAGATTCATGTGTGAGATAGGTCACTAGCAGCAGAGTCAAAGGGAATTAAAAGGAGCCGTGCTTAAGAAGAGGACCACTGCTACCTATCTCAGCAGCCCAGGTGAGAGAGGGTGTTGCATCCAAACTAAAGCAGCCACAGTGGGAATGAAGAAGATGATTTCAGGAGACATTGAAAAGGTACAATTGAAAGGTTTTTGTCTCCAGTGGGAGGGATGGGAGGGATTTCTACTCAACCCAAAGAATAGTCTGAACAAAATGGATTCTTCTATTTGTGTTGAGCCTTGCCTTACAATCTGATACATGATTGATTTTTATAAATGCTCCTGGTGTCCTTGAGAAGAATGGTATTCATTCATTGTTGGGTGCAAATTTGTCCCATGATCATTCAATTAAACTTGTTGTGTATTTCAATCTTCTATATCCTTAATATTTTTTTGTCTGTTTGCTCTATTATTTATGACAGAAATGTATTAAAATATCCCACTATCATTGTGGATTTGTCAACTTCTCCTTAGGCATTTGTCGGTTTTTGTTTTATATGTTTTGAGGCGTTGTCATTATTGAGCTTAGACTTTTTATACCTTTCTGTTGATTGTTCCACTTATCACTATGCAGTGATCCCTTTTATCCTCGATCATTCTTTTTGCCTTAGACCTACTTTATATGATATTAGTTTAGCCATATCAACTTTTGTGTTAACATTTGGTATCCATTTTTCACCCTTTTGCTTTCAACTTTTCTGTGTCCTTGTGTTTTAAATGTGTCTCTTGTAATGAGAGTGTGGATGAATTTTTTTAAAAATCCAGTAGCTAGTAAAATTAGTCCATTTACATTTATTGTGATTATAAATATATTTGGATTTATTTCTACCACCTAATTTTGAGCAATTTTTTTATTTTCTATTTTTTTCTCCTTTTCTGGATTCTTTTGAATGAGTAGTTTTATTTATTTTGTTTTATTTCCTTTATCCCTACCAGTTGCTGGTTGGAATCCAATGCATTCTATTTCTTTTCTTTTAGTAGTTACCCCTAACATTTAACAAGCATTCTGACTTAACAAGATCTAGGTTAATTAATATCTATAAGGAACAGTTAAGCTTTGAGGTGATGCCATTCATAGAGACAGGGAGCAAGGACTTAAAGCATATTTGGAACCAAAGGTGAAGCCTGTTTTACATATGCTGTGTTTGAGGACACATATCCAATTACCGCCTTAACAGATGCTTATGCATCTACCTTGGGTGGCTTTTTACACATTGCAAAATATCTCTTTTCATGGGTATTCTGTGTTACATTGGCAGTGACAGGGGTCAAAAGCAAAATAAATAAATAAATAAACAACAGCAATTGCCTTCCCTTGATTCTTAGAACTGTGAGTCTTTCCTTCTAGCTTAATCAGCAGGGTCAAACTGAGCACAGATGTCTCATACATAGAGCAGGCTTCCCAAATGTCACGTCAGTAACTGTGTATAAGCTGAGAACTGAGCCTGAAATGGTGGCCTGGATTCTTCTATACATAACCATGTTCTACCTTTGCCTCCTCCATTTCTCTGCTATCTTGGTGGCTTACATGATGGGGGGGGGGGGGGCGCTTAGCTAATTTCCACCAAATATGAGAGGGAATAAAAAATTCTATTTTCATACCAATTGAAAAATTACTTTAAGTTAAGCATTCAATCACAGCTGACCTAGACCACCTCAGGCCTTGCCTAGTTCAACATAACCAGTTACTCATATCTCCTACAGGTGAGGTAACATTTCTATTCTTTCCAAGCGCTGTCATGAATAGTGAGCCCACTTAACCCTTCAGATGACTGTGAGGCAGGCAGGGTGGAGATTGTTAGAGGACATATCTCGGAAGCTGTAAATGACTCGCCCAGGTTCCCAGAGCCAATTGGTGCAGAGAAGGAGCTGTACAGAGTTGCTTAGTGCACCACATTGAAAAGTGACTGTTGTCTTCCTGGGCCAGGGTATATACTTAACATCCTGACCATGTGTCAGAGCTTGCATTCTCCTCAGAAGCTACCACTGGCAAAATAGGTCAGCCTTAACACAGGTGTTCCAAAAGGCTTGGTGTTCTCTTCACTTTGGTGTCACTAACAAGTCAAGAAAATCTTCAGGTTTTCCCTAAGTCTCACCAGTGCCCCAAATTTCAAAGAGCTGGGCTTAGCACACAACGATGGCATGAAGTCCACTTGATCTTTTCCATCTTCCAACACACACACACACACACGCACACAGATAACCCCCACCCCTGAAGCCAACAAAAACATAATAACGACAAGAAGCAGAGCTTATAAATTTCCATTATGCTTAATGCCTGATTTCACGTAGTTAATGGATTCATTTATTAGAGCAATTTGTGTAAATCCCCGAGGGCCTGCTGAGACTGCTGCCTAATAGTTTTATCACGTCATAGACTTCCTTTATGCCTACCCTCAAACAAATACTGGATTGGCAAGGAACTGTGGACCAACCACTGCTTAAAATATCGGTAAATTATAATGAAGCAAAAAAATAAAAATAAGGGCTTTTCGTGTCTCTAGGGTTTCCTTCAGCAACAAAAGGGATTTCTTTTTTTTTTTTTTTAAGTTTCAGCTGATTCATAAATGCTCCTTCTACAGTCTATCAATTTCACATTGACTCAAAGCTTACTTTCAGGAGTCAATATGTCCTGATCAGGTTTCCAGGTATGGATCTGCACTAAGCGGTGATGGGAGCAATCTGAAGTCAGTACAACCACCCCATTACTAACCCTCCTACTGAGGGGAGAGGCAGAGAGCAGAGTCTCAGCCTTGCATAACCACAGGCTGCACCGTAATCAGGAAGGAGGGGATGCCTGCTGGCCTCCGGCAGAGGTTGTTAGGCTGGAGAGAGTCCCACAGTGACCAAGTCCAGGAATGGGAGCATTAGTATAATCCTTGGCCAGAGGTGGTGCCTCCAACCTCAGTCAGCCTTCCTGTGCATCTGTTCCCCTTCACCCCAACAGGATGGAAGCAAGAATGCAAACAGATAGAGCCAAATCCATCCCCAACACTTAGAAAACGTCTTAATGGAGACTCTCCACGGATGTTGGGTCTAAAAAGGAGGCCGATCTTAACACACACAACCAGGGCCACGGGGGACTTCCATTTGAGAAAACCCAGGGACGACAAGAAACAATTCTGCCACTAAAGACTGATGATACAAGTGGCTATTTGTACAGTTAAATGTCAACACTAGTATATAATTACTACCCCCCTGCAACAAATTAATGACATAACATAGTAAGTGCTTGGAAAAAAGTCGATAAAACAAAAAATATTGATGATCTCTTAGTTGTATTTTAAGGAAGGGGTATCTTTTAAGTGTTATATGCTAACGGAGAGGCGATGGTTGAAGAGATCCATGTTTAGAAGAACTAAATTGCTTTATCAGAAGGGCCAGAAGCAAGTGGAGTGAGAGGGAGATTGTGAGGCTGGGTGGGAAAAAGGCTGAGTAGAGAGACAGAATGAGAGAGAGAGAAAACAGAGGTGGACAGAGACATAGAGGCTGAAAGAGAAGGGTTTGGAAGAAAGAGTGAGGGTTTGGGAAGGAAACACAATGTGCTGTACAAGGTAAACTCTGCAGTCTTCCCTGTGAAATCGACGGAAATAGAATTAATTTTCTACCTGGTATTGTACTATGTGAAAAGAGCTGGACAGAGTTTTACCATATGTAAAGAGGATATTTGGGGTCGTCTTTAAATACAGTTTATATGATACATGCAAAATTCTCTTTGGGGTCCATGGAAGGACTTCAAACTATAACTGAAACTGGGGATAGTGTGACTGGTCCATATGGCTACAGATTGGAAGAGATGTACCAGAAACATTAAAATGCCTGGAGCAGAGGAAGCAAATGGAGGCTTCCAACACGAATCCTAATTCCAAAATCACCTGGACAAATTATCCAAATTGTTGTCTTCATTCATGGTGGAATTAATTTCTATAGCGTAGTTCATGAGGCTGTTCCAGGGATGGATGGATGGATGGATGGATGGATGGATGGATGGATGGATGGACCGGTGGATGGATGGATGGTGGGTGGATGGATGGGTGGATGGATGAGTGGATGGGTGGGTGGACGGGTGGATGGGTGGTGGGTAGATGGATGGATGGATGAGTGGATGGGTCGTGGGTGGATGGATGGGTGGATGGATGGGTGGACCAGTGGATGGGTGGATGGGTGGGTGGATGAATGGTGGAAGGATGGATGGGTGGATGGGTGGATGGATGAGTGGATGGGTGGGTGGATGGGTGGATGGCGAGTGTGGAGAGTGCAGAAGGCTAGCTGGCCTTCTGTCACATTCACAGAGCTCCTTAACACCTAGCAATGTGGGTTTCCTGGAAATAAGGAGATGCCTGGAGTCCACTGCCAGGCTGGCATGGGGGAGAAGTGGAGGCTGGTGGTGGTGGTAATAACCAACATCTGGGTCACAAATAAATAACTTAATTTTTGGCTGAAACCACAGATAGTAGTACCAAGCCCTATATACCACATTTTCCTATATATACATGCTTAGGATAACATGTAATATCTAAATTGGGCACAGTAAGAGATTAACAACAATAGCTAAAAATAAAATAGAAGGATTATAACAATATACTATAATAAGAGCTAGGTGAATGGCTTTGGGGCCATTATGAAGTAAAATAAGGTGGCTGAACACAAGCACTATGATACCACCACAGTCCATCTGATAACTGAACCGGCTGCTGGACAAAGGGTGATTCATGTCCTGGGTGGGACAAAGCAGGACAGTGTGAGATTTCATCAGGCTACTCAGAGCGCTGCACAATTTAAAACTTAAGAACTGTTTATTTCTGGAATTTTTCATTTCATATTTTCAGACCACAGTTGGCCGTGGGTAATTAAAACCACAGAAAGGGAAACCGTGGATGGGGGGCACTACCATAACACTGCAGTACTGGTGAGGTCACGGAACCTTTTCTTGGTGATTAAAGGCAAGTTAGGGCTTTGTTTCAAGAGACCCATTTTGAGGCTCATCTCTGCCACTTACTAGCTGTTGACCTTGGATGGACCACTGAACATCTCTAAGTTTTGGCTTCATTTTATTTTTTAAAAATGAGGGTGATACGAGTGTCTGTTTCAAAGGGTTACGGTGAGCATTATATGAGTCAACCTCTAGCCCAGAATACATTAATAATTATGATGATCATTACTACTATAAGGCCGCTTGATAAACCAACGTGTGCAGTCAGCACCTACTCACACTTATGAGGGTCCCACGTTAGTGTCTTGGTCTCTCCGCCTCTTGCCCTTTAGTCACCAGCATGTCATTCTCCTAAATGGTGGGGACAAATAGATGCTTTAAAATTCTAGAGTTGATTGGCTTTGCTTTCTAATCCTTAGAGGTGTAATTGATACATTTTTACACTAATATATTATAAATTTACATAGAGTGGGTATATATAACATTAGAGGATTATAATATGCAATTTGGTGGTTTCTGTGTCATAAGTATGTCTCCTTAGACAATAGTTAGGACAAAGATGGGTTTGTACAAGGGACACCTTCTCTGTGTGATAAGGATATGTGGAGAGCTGTGGAAGGAGGCAACTGGCATGCCCTTCATAATGATCTGCCTCCAGAAATTTCCCTTGGTACAGTGTTTGCCCTTTAAAAACCCCATGTAACGCCCCCACGCGCCCTTCCCCAGTTCCAGGTCCGTTCCCACCAGCAAACGCGGAATTTTCCTTTACACATTAACCTGCGGCTGTCTCTGTGCGTGTCCTCCGGGCCTCGAGGCCGGGCTCTCTGCTATCTCTGCACCTGGACCTGGCGGTACCCAGTCAAAACAGTGGGAGGGTGGAGGGCAAACCTCAGCCCGGCCTCTCGGTTTTTGTGGGTTTCAGCCGGACCCCAGGTGTTATTTTAGTGCAACTTTGGTATTTAATTTGAGGATGTGTGTGGATCAGAAGGAGAGACCAACACATTATTTTTTTTTCCCTTGGCCAAATGATTAAATTTAAAGTTCTAAAAAACGCACAGCTTGATCCAAAGCTGTGGCCAATTGGGAAGTGAGAAATGCCCCAACAATCCCTCCCATGCCCTGACCATCCGTCCTTAACCACCGGCCACCGCACGGGCCCATTACTGTGGGCATCGCCTGGCCGGTCTGTGGTTCGCAACCCACCAGAGCCCTGCGCCCAAGGCTCTTTCCCTTCCTGAAGGTGTACGTTGCACCTTTGCTGGATGAACATTCCACATATCTGTCTAATTTCTTACAGCCCTGAAAGCACATAACCAGCAGTTGCCCAGCCATGGCAGAAGGGGACGTCACCACGTTCACCGCCCTGACCGAGAAGTTTAATCTGCCTCTGGGTAATTACAAGAAGCCCAAACTTCTCTACTGCAGCAATGGGGGCCACTTCCTGAGGATCCTCCCAGATGGCACAGTGGATGGGACAAGGGACAAGAGCGACCAGCACAGTAAGCACCCATCTGTCTTGGAGCCTCTCACCTTTCTGGTGTCTTCCTTAGTCAAGGGTGGGGGAAGAGAGGATATCTAAATACTGGTACCCCCTTCTCCAGGGTCTATTAAGGCATGACACTCTCAGGGGCGGGGTGACATAAATGTGGAAAGGGTCTGGGTGTAGAAAATTGAGTTGTGAGGGCCAGAGCCTACCTAAAGGGGACTCTCTTGACTTACACAGCTGCTTTGAGATCAGATGTGGCGGCCAATGTTGAGTCATGCAGATTTCTGTAACTAGTGAAACCAGGGAACCGCCCCCCCTCCCCCCCAGGCTGGTCAGGGTCCTGTTTGCTCCAGGAGGGGAAGAGCCGCATGGGGCAGCGGCACTAGGCCTCACAAAAGACGTGGGCTCAGGTTCAAGTTTACTGACTCTCCAGGTTACCTTTCCACTGGGCTTGATTTGTGAAACCCTGGTTCAAATCGTAGACTTACACATCATAAATTATGAGCTTCTGCTCTGCGTATCATGCAGATGTGGTTGTGGTAACCGGGAGGGGTAAAGTCATTCCCCAGACCTTAAAGAAACTGGAGAGCTGGGATGATTCAAGCCAAAAGCTGAATATCTCTTCCGGGCTTTCCTGCCAATCCAGCTCTCAGACGGTGTTGATACATAGAGTTATAGCTTCAGAAAAAAGAAGCTTCTTGACTATCTAAGAATAAAAATGTCTTCCTTCTGCTTTAGTACTTCTGGCGTTAGGTGTCTGAGTCCTACTGTGATGTTATCGGGAATTCCCTGAGTTATCACTGAGGCATTAGATGTTATAGAGAAGCCAGAAGTCAGATCTGGCCCCTCCTAAGAGGCTCAAAAGGGCCAAACATCTCACAAATCAGGAGAGGGAAAGTATGGATGAAATTAGAAGACAGAACACAGCACAGGTAGAGAGTAATGTTCTGTAGGATGGCTTTAAAAAGGAATCCACAGCCCTGGCTGGTGTGGCTCAGTTGGTTGGGTGTCATTCTGTGCACCAAAAGGCCACTGGTCCGATTTCCGCCAGGGCGCATGCCTGGGTTGCAGGCTTGATCCCCAGGAAGGGGTGTGCAGGAGGCAGCCGATCGACGTTTTGCTCTCACATCAATGTTTCTCTCCCTCTGTCTTCCTCCCTCTTTCTCTCTCTCTAAAAATCAATAGAAAAATCTTTAAAAGAAAAAAATTTTTTTTTAATGGAATGCATATCACTGGCTTTGATCTGATGGTCTATATATCAGGTAGTCTTAATTATCCATGAAATATGCACCACAAACAGCAGGATCTAAGTACAAATGACCACTGCATTGTGCTCAGTCTCCACCCTCAGATGCACGGATAGTGAGGAGGGAAGCCGGTGTTTACAAAACCTTTGGCATTGTCCCTTCTTTCCCAGCTGGGGAGCAGGAGGGCTGAGGTTGGGGCTCGCAGCTGCAGAGTTAGAGGTACAGGGCTTTGCCTTGATGGCTTGTCTTCAAATGGGCCTTCTGAATGCCTGATCCCTGATGAAAAATAGGCACCAGAATGAGGCAAAAAAGACTCTGTTTAGTTGCTTCTGTCAACTGTACAGAAGCAACGTTTACTGCAAATAAATCGACTTAGATTGTAGTCTGTTGTGTCAGGCAAGCCACACAAGTTCTGTGATCTGCCCCACTCAACACCAGGGGAACAAGCTTTAATTTCTCTAAAGTTGTAAATGTTTCTAACAAGTTTTACCAATTTCCTGAACCAATGGGAATGCTCTCTGGTCCTCAGACTCTCAGGGGAAAGACAACCTTGGTGAAGCCCTCCTCAGGGTTGAGCTGGCTGTTTCGGGAAACCTTGAATTCTGGGGTAACAAGAGGTGAGGTTACAATTACAATGTCCACGTACTGGAATTTCTGTGCAAATGGCTTATGTCTTCATTGTTGTCATTCCATCATCAACATAGAGACTGCACTCTGGGTAGGTAGGAGTACTGAGGGCTCAGCCGCCTCACCTAGGATGTCAGGAACCCTTGGGATGCAGCATAAGGCGGCCTTAGGGGTGTGGACGAGGGGGTCCTGGATTCACTATTTGCCAGGTGAACCCGGGCAAGTTACTGAAACCTTCTGGCCTTATTATTCTCACTTATAAAATAATAATATCACTTGCCTCACATGTTTCTTGAGAGGATTAAATGAGATAATGTAATGAAAATTCTTGGCACAACCTCTAGGCCCAAAGTAAGCACATCTTGGTTAATATTGCTGGTGTTGTCACTGTGGTCATCACCAGGACTTACCCAGCAAATGCACTCCAGCATCTTCACCCCAGCATACACTCCAGCATAGTCACCCCAGCATAGTTACCCCAGCAGTCACCCCAGCATAGTCACCCCTGCATAGTTATCCCAGCAGTCACCCCAGCATAGTCACCCCAGCATAGTCACCCCAGCATAGTCACCCCAGCATATACTCCAGCATGGTCACCCCTGCATAGTTACCCCAGCAGTCACCCCAGCATATACTCCAGCATAGTCACCCCTGCATAGTTACCCCAGCAGTCACCCCAGCATAGTCACCCCTGCATAGTTATCCCAGCAGTCACCCCAGCATAGTCACCCCAGCATAGTCACCCCAGCATAGTCACCCCAGCATATACTCCAGCATAGTCACCCCAGCATAGTTACCCCAGCAGTCACCCCAGCATAGTCACCCCAGCATAGTCACCCCAGCATAGTTACCCCAGCATAGTCACCCCAGCATATACTCCAGCATAGTCACCCCAGCATATGGAAACACAGTATAACACTTAGGACCTTCCCTGTGTTTTCCTCTTCCGTCGTACTCCCTTCCAGCAAGGCCGGGGGTCTAACTTCTGGGTTTGATTCAATGCCTTTCGGACAACATGCAGAGCTGGGGTGCTGACCTATTTACTTATTCTAGGGCTAAGAACAAGGGCCAAGGACAGAAATCAGGGTAAGTGGGGTGAGGGAGCAGAAATCCCTCCCCGGACCGTGAGATGCCAGGAGAATGACATAATCCGCACACCCTCGGCCGTGTCACGGCCTGGGGTTAAGAGTCAGAAAGCTCGAGTTGACACTCCTCGTTGGCCCTCTCTAACTGGAGCAGCGCTGGACAATGGCCATTCCCTCCATTCCACGTAAAGTGCTCTGCAAAAGAGCTTCAAACCCCCAGCCCCGTGACCCTTCCGATCATCCTCTCCTATCTGGAACTTTAGATGTCCTGGGTGTTCCCAGCTGTCTTATCTTGTGGAACATATTGAGACTCAGTTTCCCCACCTGTGGAATGGGAATCCTAACACTGCCCTGTGTACTTCACAAGGCGGAAAATTCATGAGATCCTGCAGCTCCGAGGACGCCCTGGCTTGGATGCACCCACTGAATGTGGTTATGTCGCCCTCTCCTGCCCAGTGGCGGTACTGCCACAACCTTTCTGAATCAACCTGGACCTGCCTGGAATGGATGATCCCTGACTAACTGGTTAGCACAGTCTAGCAAGGGGATGGTTTATATTCCTTGAACATTAGTTTGAGCATGATTAGAGATTGTGGTCACAGGTAGAGAGCCACACTCTAAGACTTCCTTCAGGAAGAATCATTTCTAAAAGCCAATTAAATATTTAAACAAATCTACATAAATCATGCAAGATAGAGCTGTGTGCCTGCCAGCTCTACAATGCAAAAACAAAACAAAACAAAAAAAACAAATAAAAAAAACCTCCTTTCACAGCTTCTCTTTGTCCCCAAACAGCAGATCTGCCCTGGGCAAAATTGGGAAGTTTTCAATTTCATCTTCTACCTGAAGTTCCCTGGTACCTCACACAAGGCCTCCCCTGGAGTGGCAGAAACCTACAATGGATGCTTGTGCACAGGCCTCTGTAATGCAGCCCTGAGTGCAATGTCCCCACTGGTGGGGATTTCTGGCCTGTAGAGTAGATGTTTTTGTTTGCCCCTTTACAACTCCTCACATTACATGGTGGGCAGTTACCATTATGGGCTGTGAGCACTCATTCCATTACCATATTACAGATGCCAGGAAAATGCAGAGGGCAAGAGCTGTCCATTTGTGAGAAGGGGCATGGGTACGGGTTGTGAAAAGATTCATGTTGACACCCAGGGCTCTCCTTTGGGAGATGGGTAAATGGAGATGTCTTCCTGGAAGAGGAACAGGTGCAGGGAAAGACATTTCAGGGGTGCCTCGTGTACCAGGCAGCATTCCTTAGAGTTTTAATTCCACATTTATTGTGTGACTATTTAATGGTTTTCTCCCCCCACGGGCTTCTTGTGGACAGGGACTTAGAGTCCAACAATGTAATTTTTGTGGCTAGCACATTGCCTGACAGTTGGTATAATGTCCAATAAACATTAATTTGATGAGTCCATGAATTGTACTGGTGGCAGATAGATCCAAATTCAACAATATATTAAATGCCAATTGAGCACCTGGATGTGCCAGGCTCTGTGCCAGACTCTATCATTTCTGCCTAGCTACAGAGAGGTTACAAATTGTCATCACTCTGTGAACACGAAGCTAACAGGGCCTGTGACGAGCGAGTAACTGGTAAAGCTCGGCACAGAATTCCCAGCTTCTTCTTCCAAGACTAAGGCTCTCTCCATACCCACTACAGCCCCCAAAGTCAACACTGTGATACTGGTTTTGCCCCACAAACTTATTAAATAAACATACTGGATCTATGCAACCTGTCTTGTGGGTCAGATGCATGTAGGCGCAGGTCCCATCACCACTTACTAGTCCCGTGCAACCTTGGGGAAGTTACCTCCCCTCCACATGCCTCAGTTTCCTCATTTTATAAACAAGGGTGACAAAACCATTGACAAAACAAAAAGACAACCCACTGAATGGGAGAATATATTAGCCAAGAATATATCTGGTAAGGGGCAGATACCCAAAATATGTAAGAAACTAATACAACTCAATAATAAACAAACAAAATAAACAATCTGGTCAAAAAATGGGCAGAGGACATGAATAGACATTTCTCAAAAAAATGATTATGGATGGCCAACAGATATAAGAAAAGATGCTCAACATCACCAATCAGCAGGGAAATGCAAATTAAAACCACAATGAGGTACCACCTCATACCAGTCAGAATGAAGAATTATAGGGAACTTTCCAGAACACTCGGTGAGAGGTGGAGGAGCGGCGGCTTTCCGAGCTGCGTGCAGCAATGCGCTCTTTCCAGCTCCTCCACACCTCCCTCGGCCCGCTCCCCGGCTGTCAAAAATGGTTAAAGAAACCACTGACTATGATGTTTTGGGGGTGAAACCCAATGCACCCAGGAAGAATTGAAAAAGACTTACAGGAAGCTGGCCTTGAAGGACCACCTGATATGAATCCAAATGAAGAAAGAAGTTTAAGTAGATTTCCCAAGCCTGTGAAGTGCAATCTGATGCAAAGAAAATGTAATTATATGACAAAGGAGGAGAGCAAGCTGTTAAAGAAGGTGGAGCAGGTGGCGGTTTTGGCTCGTCCATGGACATCTTTGACATGTTTTTTGGAGGAGGAAGGATGCAGAGAGAAAGGAGAGGTACAAATGTTGTGCATCAGGTCTCAGTAACCTTAGAAGATTTATATAATGGTGCAACAAGAAAACTAGCTCTGCAGAAGAATGTCATTTGTGACTAATGTGAAGGCTGAGGTGGTAAGAAAGGAGCAGTCGAGTGCTGTCCCAATTGCCGAGGTACTGGACCTCAAATAAGAATTCATCAGATCGGACCAGGAATGGTTCAGCAAATTCGGTCTGTGTGCATGGAGTGCCAGGGCCATGGGGAACGGATCAGTCCTAAAGGGAGATGTAAAAGCTGCAACGGAAGGAAGGTAGTTCGAGAGGAGAAGATTCTAGAAGTTCATATTGATAAACGCATGAAAGATGGCCAGAAGATAGCATTCCATGGTGAAGGAGACCAAGAACCAGGACTGGAGCCAGGACGTATTATCATTGTTTTAGATCAAAAGGACCATGGTGGTTTCACTTGACGAGGAGAAGACCTTTTCCTGTGTATGGACATACAGCTGGCCGAAGCATTGTGTGGCTTTTGAAAACCAGTAGCTACGCCTCACAACCAAACCATAGTCATCACCTCTCATCCATGTCAGATTGTCAAGCATGGAGATATCAAGTGTGTGCTAAATGAAGGCATGCCGATGTATCGTAGACCATATGAAAAGGGTCACCTAATCATCGAATTCAAGGTAAACTTTCCTGAGAATGGCTTTCTCTCTCCTGACAAACTCTCTTTGCTAGAAAAACTCCTACCTGAAAGGAAGGAAGTAGAAGAGACTGATGAAATGGACCAGGTAGAACTGGTGGACTTTGATCCAAATCAAGAAAGATGGTGCCATTACAATGGGGAAGCACATGGGGATCATGAACCTCATCCTAGGGGTGGGTGTTCAGTGTCAGGCCTCTTAATGGGGCCAGGGAATAACACTTGCTGCTGGCCTTTTATATACAGTAGTGAATGAGGGAAGAACTATAATCACAATATGCTCACTACTTGCTATTGTTTTTGTTCTAACATTCAACTATAGTAGTGTTTTAGAAATTAAATGAAGAATTAACTCAAATATATATATAAAAAGAATTATAGATGGTCAACAGACATATGAAAAGATGCTCAACATCGCTAATCATCAGGGAGGTACACATTAAAACCACAGTGAGACACCACCTCACAGCAGTCAGAATGGCTATTATCAAAAAGTTTATAAATAACATGTGTAGCGAGGATGTGCACTATTGGTGGTGCAAACTGGTGCAGCCACTATGGAAACAGTATCGAGATTCCACAAAAAACTAAAACTAGATATACCTTATGACTCAGCAATTCCACTTCCAGATATTTAGCCAAAGGAAAACAAAAGCACTCATTAAACAGACACATGCACCCCTAAGTTCACTGCAACATTATTTACGATATCAAGATATGGAGGCAACGTAGGTGCCCATAGGTAGATGAATGGAAAAGATGTGCTACATATATACAACGGAATATTACACAGCGAGAAAAAAGAATGAAACCTTGCCATGTGTGACAACATAGACGGATCTAGAAAGTATCATGCCGAGTGAAATAGGTCAGACAAGGAAAGGCAAATGCTATATGGTTCCACTTACGTGTGGAATCTAAAAAAAACATAACACCACCAAAAAACCAGGCTCACTGAAACAGAGACAAAAGGGATGGTTACCAGAAGAGAGGGGGGTGGCGAGATGGGTGAAAAAGGTAAAGGGGGATATAATCAATAATATTGTGGTAAGTTTACACAGTGACAGATGATTATTAGGATCAGTGGGGTGATCACATTGTAAGGTATAAAAATGTCAAATCACCATCTTGGACACCTGAAAATAACATAACTAATATAATATTGTATTCCAACTATACTTAACAAATTGCAATTGAAAGAAAAAACAAAGATGACAAGGGTACATGTCTCGTAGGAAAGTAGGAATTTTAAATGTGATAGTGTTTGCAAAAGTGTTTGACACACTACCGGGCCCTCGATAAGGGCTGGAAAATGGTATTCAGCATGCTCATCCTCACGGCTAAGCTTCCTTGGCCTTCCTCCTCTCACTGATCTTTGGAGTCTGTGAAGTGAGATAGCTGCCACGCTTGCTCGCTAAACCGAGGGTGACTCTTCCTCTCAGTGGCTCTGGGACTGTCTAGGTTTGGCACCCTCAGGGCCTGGCACGTGGGTCTCATGTGGCCAGGCCCTGGCCCGGCAAGCCCTGCCCCGTCTAACCTCCCGCAGAGCACGCTGTCTCCGGTGCAGCAGGGAAAGCTCCGCGTCTGATTCCACTCCTTCTGCTGGAGTTTCCTCTCTGGCGACGGGGACCAGGACTTATTACAGTAACTGGAGAACAGTAATAAGCTCACAAGGGTCGCAAACCTGCCGCCGCCTCCTGCGGCCTGTGGCCCTCGCCTCCCCGAGTGAGCACGTAAGAGGCTGCGTGGGGAGCAGGATTACCGGCACAGCTCGCCACACAGATGGAAATGTTCTGAGCAAAGTGTGTGCCAATCAAATATTTATAAATCAAACCACATCCTAAAGGCACTAGGGGAGTTGGCTGGTCCAAAGAATGCTACTTTGCAGCCCTTTCTAAAGGGCAGGCTCCTTCTCTTCGGTGAAATCCCACCCGCCCCTCGTTTTCCAGGCAGTCAGACGTCCTTTCTCGGGTTTGCTGAGACTGGGCAGCTAATGGGAAGGGCACTCTGCCCCCCACCAGCCTGGGCTGAAAGTCAAGACGGCTTTTCACACGACCAGCACTGGCAAAGCGGAACCCTCCCGCCGGCCAGAGAGCAGAGCAGGTCCCCAGGCAGGAAAGCTCGCCCCAGCAGGGTGTTCTCCCCTCCGTGGGCTGTGACGCCAGAAGACTCCCTGCCCCTCCACCCTACACACACCCTTATCTGGTTATACAGAAGGATTTTTCTAGATAAACTGTTTAAAAATATATCACACAGTCCATGGACTGTAACAAAATTTTCCAGGCACCCTTTTCAGAGCCTAAAGGGGAAGCAGACGCCTGTACACATTCTAAGAAAAGTCTTTTTCAGGTATATATGTATTCCAAACCACTGGAATTTTTTTTCCATAAACTCAGGTTTTTTTCCTTCGCCGTCTTTCTCTAATGTTTTACGGAGCCCAGCTTGTGGCTGCGTTTTAATTATAAATGCCACTGACATAAAACAACCTCACGGAGCTCTGGATGAGGCTGACCTCACTTTGGGTAAACACGGCAAAGGACGGGAAGTCTCGACCCAGAATAAACCAGGCACGTAATCTCTTTTGGCCTCTCTGTGGAGAACAGAGTGGAAAGCAGGCTTAAAGGCCACCGATGCTACAGAAGCAGAACTTCCCTCTGCACATTTGTCTCACTAAATGTACCAGTTGTAATCTAACTTTTTAAAATTCCTAGAGCAGGGCGGCATGGCTCAGCTGGTTGAGCATCCATCCTGCGCACCAAGAGATCATCGGTTCCATTCCCAGTCAAGGCACATGCCCGGGTTGCAGGTTCGATCCCCAGTAGGGGGCCTGCAGGAGGCAGGCAATCGATGTTTCTCTCTCATCCATGTTTCTACCTCTCTCTCCCTCTCCCTTCCTCTCTCTAAAAAAGCAATTTAAAAACCCCCATAAAATTCCTAGAGCAGGGCAGGAAGATGAGAGTGAGGATGGCCTGGGGCTCGAATACAAGCTGCAGAGCCCCAAAGCTCACTTCTCTTGGCACTGACAAGCTCAAAACACCTTTTCCTTTCTACCCTTGGCAAGCAGGAGTCACATATCTTACTGCAAATAAACTACTGCTAAGAGCTAATGGAAGGCCCTGGAGAGCAGAACTAAAAACCGGAGATACAGACTTACAGTTGCTCAGAAAGAAGGTGAAACACCTAGTTAGGGGGCTGGCATATCCACTCAGAAGCTCTGGGTTCCCCTTTACGGAGGTTCCCCTAAGTGAAGACCCATGAAGGCGTCCAAAGGATGAGCCGGGCACCGGGAGGAGCACAATCCACAAGGGGGCCTTATACCTTTCAGTAATTTGACATGTATTTTTGACAAATAGGCCATCCCAAACCAGCACACCCTAATGCATTCCTAGTAAAGGAACAGGCTCCCGGGTTCTGTTGGCAATACGGTCACAAATCCACCAGACAAGCGCTTCCAACCTTCATACGGCACCGTTTTACAATGCTCTGTGAGCTGGATTCCTCTGAGAAATGTATGTCTTTCGCTAGAGTACCTTTTAAAATATTGCTTTCCATTCCTTCTGCTAAGTCAAAAGGTGCTGTCCCCAGTTCAGAACTGGGGAACAATAAGGACCCTATGGACTCAGTGACATATCTAATTTTTCAAAAAAGTACTCACCCCTTCAGGTTCGGCGTGCTTTAGAGCCACTGTCCTTGCTGGCCACAGGTAGCGAGCCCTAACCTCCCTGCTCTGGTGCTAACCTGGTGGAAGGTGCTGGGGAAGGAAACTGAGGAAAGGCGTGGCTTTAGTGGTCCCTCACCCCCGTCCTGCCTCACCAGCTTCCTGGTCCCCTGCCTGCCCCGCAGAAGACTCACCTTTATGGATACCCGTGTTCTGAACTAGATGGTCCCTGGGGTCAAGCCCGAGCTGGGTCATAGAGCATCCCAGGGGTCATCGGGAGCAAGAAGCAGAAGTCTTGGTCAGCTCTGAGTGTTTGCCCATTGATGAGGAACTGGGCTCTATATGTCAACCATCCCCCAAAAAGCACAAAGGAGAATTCTACCAACACCAGCAGCCCCGTCCCCCAGAGTTAACCAGTGTTACCAGCTGACAGCTCTGGCTTCAGAATTGTGTTTTCAAAGAAATGAAGAGTTGGGATGAAGGGAAAGTCCCCTCACTCCCCTCCCCAGCCCTAGTCTTCCTCTTCCCCCCCAGAGCAGCTGCTGTCTGAATTTGGTCTGTATCTGGAGTACATTTTTCTATTTACTCCCTATATATTCATGAGCTGTGCACGTTGGATTGTGATTTTTACAAAATTTTCATCAAGGATTTACTATATTCTTTTGCAATTTGTTTTCACTGTACATTATTTTCTGCTTCTCCTTGAAAGAAAAAAACATATATATATGGGGGGGGGGGAGAGAGAAAGGAAGAGTATTGTAGTTGTTGCACTTGTTTTTAGCACAAAAACAAGTGTTTGGGGTTTTTTGCTATTGCGTTGCTTTACCATTCACAGGGCCACCTGTACCCCTAACTGGGCGTATGCCCCGGAAGGCAGGGCCCTTGCCTAGCCCTGAGCTCAGCTCCCAGCACACCATAGCTGGCTAATGCGTGTGTGCTGACTGACTGGCTCTCCCCTCGGCTCCAAAAGGGAGGAGCTCCGGCGGCAGCCAGGCTGTGCGGCCAGCTCCTCCCTCTCCTTCTGAGCCCCTTTCTCGAGCTCTCTCCTTCCTACTCTTCCTTGGCAGCAGCTGCAGGGGGATGTAGGCTTGGAAAACTGGAATGAAGTCACACCAGGGAGCTGGACACCTAGCCGGTTACACGAGCAGCTCGGGCTGGGTGTTACTCCTTCCTGCCAGCCCTGCTCGCACAAGGATATATGTTTAGGAAACTTAGCCAGAAAGAAATCCAGTGAAAATGAGCTATGAAACTTGGACATCCTGGAGAAATAATATTTACAGAGGAAACTCTTGAGACGAACTCTCACCAGTGTAACAACCCTGGTGCTGGGGCTCATGGCCGAGAACTGACTCGTGTGCCAAGCAGCGCTGGCTCACACTCCGTGAGGCCTTTGCACAGCCAAAGGGGACTCCACAGACGGCAAAGTCAACCCGGCTCACCCCACAGCAAGATGAATGGGAACTATTTAAGGCATAGAACAGGCACGAACTACGAAATAAAAAGCTTTATAAAAATCTTCCTTGGTGATAAGAATGTGTCAGTGCAGGTTCGTCAGCTGTAACAAATGAACCACTCTGGTGGGGAGTGTTGATCATGGGGGAAGCTATGCATTTGGGGGGCAGGGGGGATATGGGAAATCTCTGCACCTTCCCCTCATTTTGCTATGAACCTAAAATTGCTCTAAAAGATAAAGTCTACTTTAAGAAAACACCTTCTTCGATTACCTAAAAGGATTTGCCCTTTGGGATTTATGTTGCACCTACAATGTGTTTGACTAAATACCGACCTATAGGGGTGGTCAATTGAAAAAAGTCCCAGGGAACTAACAACATGCTATGGCTACAAAAGGGATCCTGGAGCCTGGCCGGGCGTGGCTCAGCGGTTGAGCATCGACCTTAGGATCCAGGAGATTGAGGTTTGATTCCCGGTCAGGGCACATGCCCGGGTTGCGGGCTCGATCCCCAGCCGGAGGAGTGCAGGAGGCAGCCGATCAATGACTCTCTCATCATTGATGTTTCTCTCTCTCTTCCCCTCTCCCTTCCTCTCTCTGAAATCAATAAGGACATATTAAAAAAAAAAAAAAAAAAAAGGGATCCTGGATGACCATCTGGTATCTTGCGCATGTCTGAGCTTGAACACAAGGGAATCCAAGGAGGGAGTGAGTATGGCTTGACTGGGACCAATGCTTCCCATAACTGGAGCTCAGTGTATTTTATGAAAGAGAGGGAAAAGCAGGATATTTCGAATGCTTAAACCTGGGCCATGGTTTTACCCTTGGTTATAAGTATAACGTTGGGTAAGTCAAACTGTAGCCAAGCTTCAGTCTTCTCACCTGTAGGACACAGCCAGAGCCACCTTCCTCCAGGGGGTTCTGTGAGGAGCGATGAAGACACCTAAGCACAGGAGAAATGATAGTTAGTACTGGGCACGCTCCATGCATCGGATCATTTAATCCTCACAACAACTCCATGAAGCAGGTACTGTCAGTATAGGTAAGGAAACAGGGGTCAATAACTTGCCCAGTGATCTCACAGCTAACACATAGTCACACCAGAACTTAAACTCACGAAGTCTGATTATGGGGCCTACACCCTTAATTTTACACTATCTGTACCAAAATAGAAACTAGCGCCCTCGCTGCCTGGCCCATTGTAGATGCAATAAATGGTTATCCCCTTCCTTTGGTCTCCCTTAAACATACAGGATTATGCTGAGAAATTGATAGAAAAATGTATGTGAAAGTTATCTGAAAACCATAAATGAAAACACAGAGAATTTTTAAGAAATGCTTTATTGAGAGAAATTTACATACCATACAATTCACCCATTTAAAGTGAACGATTCAGTGGTTTTTCTTATATTCAGAGTTAAGCAACCATCTCCACGATCCATTTTAGACCATTTTCAGCACTCCAGAAAGAAGCCCTGTACCTCCTAAGAGAGAATTCTCCCTTCTCTCTCCCCCACTCCCCTTCTCAGCCCCTGGCTGCCACTAATCTACTTCTTGTCTCTATGTGTTTGCCTATTCTAGACATTTCACTTAAGTGGAATCACCAAATATGTGGTGTTTTGTGACTGGCTTCTTTCACTTAGCATGTTTTCAAGATTCATCCATGTGGTGGCATGCATCCGTACCTTGTTTCTTTTCATAGCTGAATAATATTCTATTGTATACAGTATTGTTATCAACTGTATTTACTTGCTTCATAGACTGTTAGAGCTAGAAAAACTTTAGAGATGGAATCCAGATGGCTCTCATTTTACCGATAAGAAAACTGTGGCCTAGAGGTTAAATAGCTTGGCCAAGGTCACATGAAGGGTTGGTGGCAGAGCCCATCCTTGAGCCTTACAATCCTCAACTTGGTCCCATCTTACTTCACTCTACAAGGCAATACTGGAAGCATAATTCAAAGTTCACAGCTTATTCATGATGGGCCAGGAGAGTCATCTCTGCAAATATTAGCAAAGCATGACTCATTAAACAAATATATATTGGCTGTCCCCTGAGGGCAGGGCACTCTGTGAGGTACTGGAGACCTAATTGGGAACAGGATAGACAAAACCCCTGTCCTTTCTCCCAAGTGCACATTTTCTTAGGGAGGCAGAAATAAATGAGTAACCCCTAAAGTGATTAATACTTTGTAAAAAGTGCCATGAAAGAAACAAACAAGGGACAGAGAAAGATGATGATGTGCAGACCAAGGTGGCAGTGGCAGGGATAGTGAGGTGGGGGGTGGGGTGGGAAGGGTGAAAGAAGCTTCTATATAGAATACACAGGGTACTTGGGTGGGAAGGGCCTCTCTGAGGAGGGGGTGTTAGGCTGAGGCCTGAGGAGCAGAAGGACCAACTTTGTATCAGGGCTAAGATGGTGCCAGATGTAGGGTAGAGCACGTGCAAAGATCCTGAGGTGGCAAAGAGCTTGGTGTGTTGCAGGAGTCAAATGGGTGAAGCAGTGACTGAGTGAGCAAGTGGTGTGATCTGAGGCTAGAACGGGGAGGGCCCAGATCACAACGGAGGCCCTTTGGCCTGTTCTCTCAGAGCTAACTGAAGTCAGGAGGACCTGTGGGAAAGGAGACTGGTGGCTTCCATTCTCCTTCCTATAAATGAGATAAACTCCATTTACCAGAGGAAGCTAGAGGAGGCCTGGAGTCTCTGTAGCAAAGACTTCCAAGGACAGGAAAACTGCATTTTCGGTAGCGTAATGCAACTATGTATCCCCCTTGGAATGAACCAGAAGATAAAGAAAACAGAGGGAAATAAGAAAATACAGACATATTAAAAGGGAAGTGGTTAAATGATTGTGGTATAGCCACATAATGGAACACAATTCAACTGGCAAAAAAGAGTGAGGTTAAATCCTTCGGTAATGAAATGGAAAGATCTCCAAAAACAAACAAACTCAGTGTGCAGAACTGTGTGTGTAGTATCTTACTACTTGTGTAAAAAAAGGCAGGAGGGAAAACATGTATTTTCTCATATATGCATGAAATTTGTCTAGAGGATGCATCTAAAATGTATCTAGGAGGGGTTTACTTGTTTGTCTTTGTCTCCCCAGGAGAAAGTGTCCTGGGAGGAAGGACAGGGTCTCATCTGTCCTGTTTACTGCTGTATCCCCATTGGTTGCAAATGGGAGGCTTTGAGGGGCAGGGGAGGCTTTTCACTGTCTCCTCTTATATTGTTTCCAAATTTGAAACATGAGAATATCATTCTTATTCAAAGAAGTTAAATAAATAAGGAAAATAAAGAAAAGGCCATGAGGGGGTCTAGATGTGCCAACCAAAACCCTGTGTTCTTTTCAGCTCCCTCTGCCCCTTGGCCTCTGACAAAGCTGACCTCTAGGTCAACTCATCTCCTGGTGGAACCACTTAGTGCTCACTGGTCCCTGGTCGAGATTTCACTCCTAGTCGTAACGATGGTTGTGACAGTCTAGTGACCAAAGAATTGTCCAGAAGAGTCCAAAATTAATTTTGATTCCCAAATGTGAACCATCAAAGCACCTCCCTCCAGAGCCACCCTGGAAAGAATGAACAAATGAATAATTTACCCAATGGGTATTGGACTCCGATTAGGTACCCAGCAGCGCGCAGTATCAGTGGGCGTAACTGGGGAGAGCGTAACTCAGGGTAGCTCGCATCCTTGCCCTCAAGCTCGAGGTCTCTCAACCTCGGCTGAATAACTCCTTATTGTGAAGGGCCACACTGTGCACTGTAGGATGTTTAGCAGCATCCCTGACCTCTACCTGCTGGATGCTAACAGCACCAGCCGACCCCTGGTGGGACCACCAAAAAGGTCTCCAGACATGGCCAAATGTCCCCTAGATAACAAAATCACTCCCCAGGTAAGAGCCTCACTCTCCCCATCAGAAGCCAGGGTTCCCCTCTGCCTCTACCCAGTTGGTTGCCACAGAGGGTGGGGGCATTGACTCAACTTGCCCAGGGGAAGCTCTCATTCCTGGAAGGCCCAGGCTGTCAAGAGACGCCCCCAAAGCAGGTTGATAACTGAGGCGGGACACACTGAGGCTGCCCAGGGGCCCGCTCCACAGGACCCCAGGCTGGCTGGGAACGGGAGCCCGGGGAAGTGAGTGCGGCTTCCTCCTGCGCTTACTTTCCTCCCGCTGACAAAGAGAGAGAAGGGAGAGAGGCGTCATTCTGTGACAAACGAGGACGGGCGGGCACGCCTGGTTCATCTCTCCTTCTCTCAAGAACATAATTCCCAATGGACAGCTTTCTTTGGAGGGCAAAGAAAAAGGAGCTGTATTTCTATGTTTTGACTCACCTGAGGCTCATCCTTGAGGGCCCTGAAATGAATGAGCAGGATTTTCCATGGCTAACTGTCCAGGCCGCCGGGCCCTGTTGGCAAAGGCCTAGTGTTTATTTACTTTTGCTCGTGTTATTTTTATTTCAGTTCAGCTGCAGCTCAGCGCGGAAAGCGTGGGGGAGGTGTATATAAAGAGCACCGAGAGTGGCCAGTACTTGGCCATGGACTCCGACGGGCTTTTGTACGGCTCGGTAAGTATGAGGCTGACACGCTTCCAGACTCGGCCAAGGTTTGAGGTTTCCAGAAATCTTGTTACGTTGAGTGATACACACTATAAAGCAACAATTAGTCTCTGTTTGTTATTTTTTCCAGTAGGATTCCTGCCTTCCACCCTGCCTTATTTTAGGCACAAACATAAAAGAGTTTCTTGTGGCATTCTCTCAAAATACTCAAACGGATTATCACATAGAGGAGACATTGATTGAAATTTTGGTAACTCATCCATCACTCATTGCAGAAGACCTAGTTCCACTTCACTCACTCATTCCAAAAATGTTTCTTGAGTACCCACCACATGTTATAGGCGTGGCCCCCTGTGCTTTTTATAAGAACTGCACAGCCCAGATTCTAGCAGTTAACATGTCACACATGAAACTTTGAAAGGGTCTCCTAAATAATATGTTCAATAAGTCAATTCTACAAACGTTTATCAAATGCCTCCAGTGTCTAAGTACAGCTAGGTACTGACAGGGATGTAAAGATGAATGAAACCACATCCCTGCCCTCGAGAAGCACAAAGAACTTATTCAGTAGCTGACATTCTCTAAATCACCGTCTCCATCCCTCTTCTAGTTAATGCTTTACATAGGTTTGACTCCGCTTATGGTGGTCTTTGTGAGAAAAGAACAGAAATAGAGGCAGTCAGAGTTTCCCCTTACTGGTATCTCTGGTACAAGATTTGACAAGAAAGAGAGTGGAAGCCAATGGCCCCAGGTTTTGAAATTATTTCTGGATTTCAATGATCTTTTCTCTGTATCCTAAGAACCGATAGTTAAGGCTTGGCTGTAACTCATAGGCCAAGACAAACCCGTTTCTTCCCTTTTATTAAGATGTATGTCTACAGAAAGGCAGCCAGGGGTGGGGTTTTAGTCTGGGGCTCCCTTTAATTTACATCAAATTGTCAAGAGGCAGTGGGCGCAGGAAACCCTCTCTTGAAGCTGTAATCTCAGCCAGAATTGGGAATGAGAACACAGTTCGGTGTTTTTTTTTTCACGCTCCCCACTAGGGGTCAGGAGCCAGGATCATCAGAGTTATAGGTAAGCTCTAGTAGGCTGTTTGCTGAAATACAGGACAACATGAGAGGGTTTGGAGCCAGGCAGTGACCACTACATAGGGAGCAGATTTTTTATTTTTAAAAGGTGCTTCTTTCAATTGGTAATAAAATCCATTGACCAATCAACCATTCATTCTCAGGCCTGTAATTGAATCTCATGCCTCTGCCACTTGGGCAAGTCAGTGACCCCCCCCCCCCCCCCCGAGCCTTGGCTCAAATGATGGTAATGGAAAGCAGCTACCCGAATACAGGGCTGAGGCGAGGCGGGAAGGCAACGAGCGGACCCGCCCACCAGCCCGGCCGGCGCAGGGAGGAGCCCCATCAACAGCAGCCGTGAAACAAATTATTTGTTTATACACCCCTTGCCCTCATTATTTCTTAGGTTATATATTAGAGTTTTATGGCTTTCCCTCTTTAAATCAGTTTTGATGTTTAGTATAACCTTCTTTTAGTTGTGTAAAAATACTGAGAGAGAACCTCCCAAATCCAATCTTCTGTAGGCTCCAAACATGCCCTTCTCCCACCATAGTCCTGGCTGTCGCTACAATTCACCTGAAATATTCAGTTGGTGACCTTAATATACGATGCCTCATAATTTCCCCACTGATAAAGACAGGTTCTAACATATCTCAGAGCTCAGTCTCATACTCTTAACCGACTTTAGGTATCAATCCATCCTGGTACAAATCTGTGTGTGTGCATGTGTGTATGTAAAGAACATATTTATTTTAAAAAATAAGTTTGAAAGGTTATATACCAAAACATGAACTCATTTATCTCTGAGGGTGGTAAATGGCTGATTTTATAATGTGTGGATGCCTTCCTGTATTTTCCGAGTTTCCTACAGCGGGTACACACCACCTATGTCACTGGGGGGAAGCACGCTAAATATAGAAAAGAAAATAATGAAAACAATTGCCATGAATCAACTGTTACTTCCCAGGCCCTTGGCATTGCTCATAATGTGCAAGGAGAGCTGACAAATCCTGGTTGGGGGACAGACGTAGCACCTCCGACTTGGCCTGCTGACTCAGCCTGTGACTCAGTCATTCTCTGTGTGGCTGCTACCGTAGTATAATGGAGACATCATGGGGGGCATGGCCATCCTCAGCCTTGTCACAGAGCGGGGGCCTGATGCCCAGTGAGGGACATCAGAGGGTGAGCCCTCCCACGCAGGTCCAAAATGGCCCACCTCCTCCCGCCCCTGACTGTGCATCAAACACTAATGTCTGGATTAGTTCCTTCAGAGGCATCAGAGTCACCCAATTAAATGTCACGTCTATGTCCCACCCTGTTCTAAGATGATCCAGTGTCTCACCCAGTTGTTACTGCACTGAACTCAGGTGACTAAGCAGCAGCTTGCTTCCTGTCACAGAGTTCCTTACCGATCAAAGGTAACTTGACTGAGGGCTTTACACGATCTCAAGAGTCAAATTAAATTCCCCACCTAGATGGTGAGCACCTTTTATTTGCAAGGTTCTGTGTCTAGGGGTAGATAAAAGGCTGACGAGATTCCACCTCTTCCCTCAGAAGGCCTTACAGTCTAATAGACAAACGTGCCTACAAACAGAGAACACGGGACAACAGGATTGGAAACCACCAGAAAGGGGCTCGCCAAGCACTGTGGGTGAAGAGACAATGTAGAGACCACATGACCTGGAATTGGAGCGAAGTCAATATAAATATTTTAATATACTTAACTGGTTTATATCCAAATATAATAAATGTAATTCTAAAATCCTGACGAATAGGAAGTCCAAATAACTGGGGTTCCTCCCATTCTCTAAGAGATACATTCCAAGTAAAAAAATAATTGTTGGTAGACTTTTTAAAAAAGCAACTGCTCTATTTAATATGTTGTAGCTATCTTTCCAGCTTAACAAATTTACAACTGAGTTGGATTCCACTGTATGTATGTACCACTATCTACTTAACCAATCACCTGTCCATGAGTATTTAGGTTATTTCCAGTTTGTTACCATTATATCCAAAGACTATCCTTGAAAATATAGTTTTACTCTTGCTCAGATATCTCTTAGGGGCCCATTCCTAGATGTGAAATTGCTGAGTGAAAGGTAATACACATTAAAACTCTGATACATATTGCCAAATTACCCTCAGAAAGTTTCCACCAATTTATCTCACCAACAGTGCACAAGAATGCCCATTTCCTACACTCTCACCAACACTAAGACTTGTAAACCTTTTTTCTCTTTGCAGATAGCATCGCCAACTTATGTTAAATCATATTTTAATTTGCATTTTCTTGCTAGTGAGATTGAATGTTTTCATAGGCTTTTTGCCAATTTTTAAAACAGCAGACATAGCATACCATTGTGATAGCATCCTAAGTCTATATCCATCTGGTCTCATCTATTTCTTGCTGTGTGTATGAACGTAAAGACGCAAGGAAAGATGTTTATCATCTGTTAACAGTTGTCTATATCTGGGTGGGTGGGCTTTGGGGTGGTTTCTTTTTTTTTCATTTTTTTTAAGTAAAATTGTAATTTTTAAAAAGTACAATTATTTTGATAAATATTAAAAGATAAAGCTCTTTTCATTTTTTAAAAAACTTTAAGTTCCAGGATGTGTTGTAGGCGTAGGGCACATTTTGTGCAAGCATTTATGTTGCCCATAATGCTAAGGTACAATCCTGCTATTGTTAGTGACAATCGCCAGGATAAAAAGTAATATTAGTAGGTTTCCATTTATTCTTCAAGTCCAAACTTAAAAGCCCCCACTGCATCACCGTCTGCTTTTACCTGGTTTGGACATTTTTCGTGGTCATGCCTGTGTGCCAACCCTCCACAGAGACAAAAGGCTCAGCCCACCCTTAATGTGCTTAGAGTCATTCAGGATCTCCGAATGGCAGACTATAGGGTCCTGAAGACCACAAATGGAAGGGGAGCTTATAACAATAGCAAATGTATATTGAAGACTCATTATGTGCTGGGTCCTGTTCTAAGTCCCCATTACCACCCCCAGAGATGGGCTCCCTTATTACCCTGATGTTACTGAAGAAGGAACGGAGGCACAGAGAGCCTCAGTAATTTGCCCAAGGTCACACAGCTTTAAGCAGAGAACCACCACCACCACCACCACCTAAAACCACTCACTGATAGTTTTATTCTCTTTTGGTTTTCCCTTTTTAGCAAACACCAAATGAGGAGTGTTTGTTCCTGGAAAGGCTGGAGGAAAACCATTACAACACCTACACATCCAAGAAGCACGCAGAAAAGAATTGGTTCGTTGGGCTCAAGAAAAATGGAAGCTGCAAGCGCGGTCCTCGGACTCACTATGGCCAGAAAGCAATCTTGTTTCTCCCCCTGCCAGTCTCCTCTGATTAGAGAAATCTGTTCCGAGTGCTGAGCACTCCAGAGGAGCCTGAAGGGGTCCTCGCCGGTTGACCCCAGAATGTTCCCTTGACCATTGGCTGCGCTAACCCCTGGCCCACAGAGCCCGAATCTGTAAGCAATGCGCTTCTAAAATGCCGTTCATTTTCTCGCAGAGCCCTTTACCCCAGCACAGTTTGGAACAGAGGGGACCAAATCGCTTCTAGGGGCCAACAGGCTGGTGGGTGTGGGTCTGGTTTGGAGGTCCAGTAGCCTCTGGACGCCCGCTGCAGGCTGAGTCCCTCAGAGCAAAGGTGGGGCCAAAAGAAGTGCGTTCAGGGGGCCGCCGAGGGGGTCCCTCTGCTGAGTAAAGCCTGTCCGCAGTTCTCCCAGACACCGGCCATGCTCCCTTTCACCCTACCCCACCCCACGAATATTAGCAGAGAGGCTTACGGCTAGGTTAGAGGAAGGCAGCGTCCCGAAAGGGATTAAGATGGCAGGGGGGCTGCCTTCTGGGCCTCGGTGCAGAACCAGCGACGGGCGGAGGCTCGGGCCGGGAAGCGGGCGAAACGCGGGCCCTTGGAAGTCCTCGCGCGGCCTTGACTTTCCGAAGGTTCTTTGGCAACAGGAGCCCCTGGGGGATGTCAGATGTCAGCACGAGAAGCGGGTTCTTGATCAAAAGGCATCGGATGCTGGTCAGTTCATTTGGGCCTGAGGAGTGGGTGTGGGAGCGATGGGAAAGGGAGACGGGGCTGAGGGGTTGTTGTCCTCTACAGAGGATGATTCTAGAAGTGAGAAGGAAAGAGAAGGGACGCCAGGAGGTGTGCTTGGCCACCAGAAAGTAGAGGCTTTGGGGTCCCGGGGCAGTGCTCGTGAACCACGACGGGGGAGCTTGTTTGCATTAGATTCCGGTTCGGTGGACCTGGGGTGGAGTTTGGGCGTTTCTAACAAGCGCCCAGTTGCTGTGGATGTCGCTGCTGTCCCCCTACCGTCCTTTAAGTCTGGGTCCTGCAGGATGTTAGGCCAATGAAGCTGGCCCAGCCCTCCCGCCCCACCCCTCTCCTCACCCTTGAAAACACTGTAGCCTTCGGGCAGCATCCCGGCGGTTATGCCGTGCTAAGGAGCATGTATTTAAGGCGCTTTGGCCCATTGCCTATAAAATGCCCATTCAGAAGATAAACAAAAGCATACTTCAAAAATGTTAAACCCTCACAAACAGCTTTTCCCAAGAGGTCATTTGTGTTACGATTACTTGTATAAATATGCTTCCTGCTTAAAGTAAACTTGACCCAAGTGGCTAGCAAATTAGAAACACCATTCATCTTTGACATATGATACCGTTGCCCTGTAAAGGCCTTTAATAAGCCATTTAAATTTACTGTGAGACTGTATGTTTTAATCACATTTAAAAATATATAGCTCAAAGGCAGTTAAACTGATTAGCATCCAGCCACTGAGAATGATGATAGGATACGATGCATAATCGACTCAATTATCTACTACTCACACTACACTTACCTGTAAAATGAGATTTTTTCCTTTGTTTTCCACTGTACTATTTAGACATTTTTCTTTGAAAATGGGGATTCTTAAGCAATGATGTGGTTAATTGTGGATAAAACTGATGAGAGTGTTAGCTCATGTTTTATGAGGAACTAAAGTGATTAACTGAAAAACAATTCCTGGTTGAACTGTCATATTGAGAATGGAAGGACAGTGACAATTTGTGAAAGCTGGAAGCAACAGTGGAATCGAGGACTGAATCAAGTTAACACCGTTGTAAATAATACCATCCTGCGTTTGTCTCTACAGCAAAACGATTTCACAACTGTTTTTGTTTTTATAACTTGGATAACACGATTCTATGTCATATTAGTAAATCTTTGCAGGCAAGTTAGAGATAGTACAGTGTGGCTTAACATCTCTTGACTAAGAAGATTTGGCTAGAAAAAGGTACCCGGAGAGGAAATCCAAGATATTTATAGTGGTCCATAATTTTTAGCGTATGAATCAAATTCAAGGATAGCATTGGCCAAGAAAATGTAAATACTGTTGCTAACAGATGAGGCAGAAGTCTGTGGCTTCAGAGACCCAAAGCACTGTAGGAGAAACTCTACTGTGACCTCGACCCCCTCAGGCCAGTCATCACCCGTGCATTCATTCAACGAATATTTATTGAGTGCCGGCCGTGTGCCCAGCACTGTGCTGGGTACCGGGGCCCCCGAGAACCTTGTCTGTCGGGTTTACTGCTGTAGTCTCTCCCAGGGCATTAGATTTGTGATGGGAGACGCTGTGGATTTTTTTCTTTCAGTCAAATAAAAACAGACTTTCGCAGGTTCCTGCTGGACAGACAGCAAGTCCCTGAAACCCAGGTTTGGGAAGAATTAGCACCCCCCGCATAAGATAAACCCCTATCAAAGTGTCAGAGGGCATAGCAAGGGAAAGCTGAGATTTTCAACTGCTCACTTTCAAATCAGGTAGGACCTGGTAGGAAGGCAGCGGGCAGCCGTTCCCCACGCTGTTAGGACATGCGCTAGCCCCTTAAACACGGAGCATGCCTGTGGCTCTCTCTCTTCCTTGAGTCGGCCTTGCAGCCGTCTGCCTGCCATGTGCCTCTCATGTGGGTTCATTTTCAGGCCAACGGCTATGAGCTGCCTGACATTCTGTACAAAGCATCGGGCGTGTGTACCCGTTTGATGGTTTCCAATGTGCTGGTGGAGCCGGTGGTGGCCTGTTTCCCTGGAAGGGATGGTAACAAAGCCTCCTATGGCCAACAGTGTGCACGTACAAAAATTAAGTGGGGCATCACATGTTACAGAAGACCGGGTCCTTGTAGAACGTGGTGCCTAGACCAACAGAGCTCCTGGGAGGCAAAGCAGACCTCGGATGAAGAAGACGCCTGTCATGTTACATCACTGTCTCTCTTTTTTTGCACCTTATGAGTATTAATAAATGTTCCAATAGGTAATAACGTCTCTGGGTTTCTCTGCATCGTGGTGTCTCACCTTCCTAGGGAAGGACTGCCCCGGCATCCCCGAGGTGGGGCTGCTCTGTTTGCCACCCTTACCTTGTCACCAGGTATGAAACTTTAAAGACTGATAGGAAAAGGTAAGGCAGCAACATGTTTCATTTTGTTTGGAAACCTGAGGCAATATTGGTGCTTTCCTGGAGATCCACTAGGGACATATAGTAAGGAAATTTGCCCCCTGAAGAGCCAAGCACCGTAACTAACTCGGTCCACTCTTCAGCTTCATCGTATAAATCATGCGAAACAATGCTACTATTGTAGAGCTGACCAGCTTGTGCTTAGGCAAGGGTACTGCGACCTGAAAAAAACTCAAAGACTTATTTACAATTTTAAGTCAATGGTCAGAGGCACATCTCTTGCATCTCAAGAGCCTTGATGTGGGACTATAGATTTCCCCAGCAGATTTTCTGAAATTATCATACTAAACAATGTCTTCTTAAATTTCTGAGTCTTGTAACTTCTTACTCTTAGGAGAAAGTACGCTGTTTCCTAGACCTCAGGGTAGAATCAGATCACGCACATGCACACTCACGCACATGCATATACACACTCATATATGCACACACACACTTATACATGTGCGCACACACCCATAGTCACACATGCATGTGCACCAGTAAAAAACATTGAGCCGTGTGTGCTCACTCTGCTAATTACATATCACAATCAGTCTCTCCATTTCCTTTTAAAGTTGCCTAAAGCAGTATTTTTCCACTATTTGGAGCTTGATCCACACTAAGAATGACATTTTCCATTACAACCCAGCACGGACATACTCTTTTACATACATACAATTGAAAAAAAGTCACAAAACTATATATGAGATGCACTCAGATTTTTCTATTATATTCTACTAAAATATGCTGGTCAAGAGCAATTAAATTGGAACACAACATTAATGGGTCACAATCAAAGTTTGAAAAATGGCTTAAAGTAAACATTCTCCTTCCCAAAGACAAGTCTCACTTAGAATCCGATATTATGACGTCTGTGTTTTCAAAGACACAGTTTGTTCTCGAAGAAAGAAGACAATTGGACATCCTGTTACCCAGAAACCACCTGTTCTAAGAGCTTGGTGAATTCTTTTAGCAGGTTTGCTACCAATCGTGCAAAACGCATGCAACGTGGCAGACTCCACAGGCACCCTCTGCTGCCTCAACGCTGGTCCTGGCAGATTTCCGCCCTCCGAGCCTGGGCACTTGGATCCCCTCTCCTCGTTTGGAAGTCTCATCACTTTGGGCCATTCCCTCCCTGACTCCCACAGTCTTCACTTCATCTTTCTCTTTTGCCCCTAAATTCCTACTTCATAAGCATTTCTAAACAAGATATGAAAAGTAGGCTGAGCCAGGAAAAAGCTAGAAACCCAGCCCCCATCACTTTCTGAAAATTACCATCTTATCTACCCTCTTATCTACCCAAAGAAGAGTTTTTACCATCCATGACTCAGTCACAAGATAAACGCCATTGCTTCTGGAATGCATCCTACCCAGGGACTTAAAAATTCTCATCTTTGCTGAATCAATTGAAAAAAGTAACTAACTCCATGCCCTAAATGTTTGAGGGGCTTGCAGTAGCTGAGAATCGGCCCCTTATGGGTGAATTGGACCACAAAGAAAAAAATATAAATGAAGTCATCACTTTTCATATCTATCTGAGAGCTAGGGCAGGCAGGGGAGGGGAATCCTGAACCCTTAGCTCTTTTGGGCTGTCAAACAAAGATGTGCCTTCAGCTGCACTTTCACAAGTGAACAAAAATTATTTTCAGGAGCAAAAGTGCAATGTAGGGATACTTAAGCCCAACCAAGCAGTGGGACTTGTGTGTTCTCCATTTCAAAATTACTAGGGATTTGGCAAATGTTAAAATTGAGATTATGGCTCATAAAAAGTGATACCCCCCTTCCTACTCTGCTCCCTAAACCTGTCCTCCACCCCTAGAAAGCAACTTCTTTTGCCATTGTATACGTAAAATTTACTCTAAAATCTAGAGAACTCAGAGCCTGAGGTGTGGGGATCTGACATCGGGGCTCTAGATCCCAGGGATTCATCTAACATTCTCTCAAGTTAAAGGGAAATTTACTAAACAACTATTGGGATCTTTCGGTAATATTGTACCCACGTTGTGGTTGACATATTGACCATGACACACTACACTGTTAGCTTTCTGCCCTAGTTATAAAATTTAAAAGAGAAACCAGGTCACACAGGGCCTGAAACTAGGGGCTGGGTTTGCTTTATAAAATGCATATATTGTAGGGCCTAGTTTTGGGGGTCTTCTGAGAATATTTGTGATGTGGGGAGGAGGTATTTCCCAAATTGCTTCCTTCTCCCCTAGCTTCCCACTGTCACACAGGCTAAATTTACCCACTCAGCAGCTAAACATCGGTGTCTGTTTTATTACATCAGCAAGCAAAACCTCACCATGTCTTTGATGTGCTTTCCTATCAACCCTAATGAAGGGTTGGGCATTCCCTGTTTGGAACTGTGTTCAATTTCAGGATTGGTTCATTTGGCTGCTGTGTTTGGGGGTGTAAATGTAGGCAGGTGACTTGTGCCAGTCATCACCGAAACACACTTCATTGTGATTTTCATATTTCATGTTTTCCTGCCTTAGGGGAAAAAAATTTTTTTTGTCTGACCCAGAGATACATAAGAGCAAGATATCTTGTTAGATTATTTTACTGATATGCCTTGGCCCAAAACTTTTTCTCCAAAATAAGTTGCAGGAATGTTGTTACACACTACCTCATTTTGTGTGGATTGTTAAAACAGGACTGTTCACAGCCTAGGTCTGTCAGCTCTGTTAAGAATTCAGCAACTGCCTGTAGCAATGAACAGTAAAACTGATGGCATTCTCAAAATAGAACATCTACCTGAGAAACCTGGATTCTGACCTGGGAAGGCGCGGGTTTTAGGGCTGGCCAGATGATTCCTGATGATACGGGACAAAACTGCAAACCCAGGGCAGGTGTACAGAGAGGACAAATGAGGGGCAAACGTGTTTCTCTGTTCTTGGTGCTACCGGAATCTGTCATATAATACTTAACTGAGGTGAGGAAGAGGCGGATTCCATGGGTTGCTTGAGAATGTGGAACTCCCAAGCACCCTGAGCATCTGGGAAGGCTCGGGAGGGCAGAGGGCTACGCCGAACAGGCTAGTCCTGCAGAGCACACAGCAGGAACTGGTGAGAATGAGGCCCCTTTCCTTAAGCCCCTCATGAACTCCTCCATCCATTCGTCATTTATTGTCTACCACTGTGTCAGTCAGGGCCCAGTCGGGAGATAGAAACCACACCAACAATTTGAATGGGGGAGTTTTAATTTTAATGGAAAGAATGATGAACCACCAAGAGGAGTAAAGAGATGTCTAGAGAATATTGGAACAGCAGGTATTGGCCCCAAGCCTGAGGAAAGCACTCAGGGAAGGAACCAACGGGAGCGCTGGCCTCCTCTCGAGGATGGGACGCAGGCTCCCTGGGAGAAGGAACGGCTGCGGCCTGCAGGACACCTAGGGGCTCGCTGGGGTTGTGGGCCACTAGGTCTCCCACAGCAAGCTGCCCACTGGCTTAGGAGCAACAAGGAAAGCACAAGAACCTCAAAGAAAAGCCCCTTCCTCTCGCAGTGTCCCTCCAGTGCCCTCTACTGACAAACCTGGAGCTGCATCAGCTGGCAAAGGGAGATGTTTCCAGGGCCCAGCCGCAGTGTCACACGATGTGGCCAAGGAGAGGGGATTGGGAGCCTAGGCAATACACTGATAACTGACATAGCCGTGGTTTAGCGACTCTGCTAGACACAGTCTTAAAAGATGAATACATGTGGCCTTTTCCCTGAAAAAGCTTATTACCGTAGTGAAAGTCTCTACATGAAATTCAGGATCAATCTTTTTTTTTTGGCTTTGTTTTCTTTTTCAAAAGCTACTGTCTTTCTAAGCCCTCTGAGCTTCTCTGAAAACCACCATGTATGTTCAAGGTCATGCTGTTAAGTCATTCCCTGATTTAAATCAACCCAAACCAATGTAACACACAGAAGAAGGTAACTCTGCAGCCAGACTGGCCGAGTTGAAATCCTGGCTCCTGCACTTACTGACCTTGTAACTCTGGGCAAGTGAGTTCATCTGTGCCCTGCTTCCTCCTCTATAGGATAAGGGCACACATGGTCCCAACCTCACAGGGTTGTGGGGAGCACCCAATGAGGTGAAGGCACGCAAGTGTTTTTAACACAACACCTGGCCTAGGATAAAGATTAACCAAGCATTTGCTATTTATTATAATAAAAATAAGCATGCATACTATATAATAATACGACACTGCTTAAAGTTCTCTTTTGGATTTTCCATTTAGGTTCCCAATGATCAATTTTATGAATCCATATTTGGAAAGATCTCGCTTCACAGCCACTCCTTTGAAAGAGATATGAGAACCTCAGTCGACTCCCAGGGCCCTTCTATACGGCACAGATTATGGGATGCAAGTGCCCCGTTGTAGTTCGAGCTGGCCAGGCCACATACACACTATTGTATCTCATTCCAGATGTTCATAGTAAATGAAGTTTTACAAATTAAAAAAAAGTATATGTTGTATAGAGGGTAACAGATGAATAGTAAGGGGCCAGCAAAAACATACACAAAACAAAACAAACAGCTAAAGAAACGAGGTGTGTTTAGTTAAGATTTAAAACGAGATGTCAGAGCTCTCTTCAGATAGCTCAAGGGTCATTTTGCTTTTCTTGCTCTGATAATCAAAACGAATATAGGTATTTGGATCTTGACAAGGCAGTATTTTTTGGTTCCATATGAAGAAAAATTTTTTCTATAGCATCCAACCGTGGTTGAAGCCCATCCACAGGTAGTGTGATTGATCTGCCCCTCCTGGAGTTTTTCATACAGAGTGTGGGTAGAGACCTGGGGTAGACTCTGTGATGTGTCACCCAGCTCGCCCTTCAGAAGCGACCCTCCCAGCTGCTGAGAGCACTGCCTGCAGCAGGCCTTCGACATCAGCAGCCTTCAGTGATGGCCCTGGGGAGGACAGCTGCAAGCCCCTCTGGGCTGGTCTGCACAGGGGCATCATGGCCTGGTCCTTTTGCCTCGACTACGGTCAGCTCTAAGGATCTTTCCAGCTTCAGAATTTCTCATGAAGTCTGCTGAGGCCTCTACTGAAAATTGCTTCAACTTCTCCTGCCCCATCCTGCCTCCTTCCCTTGCATAGGTGTGATCTCAAAATTTCTGATACTTCCTGCATGCCGATCTTCATCGCAGGATGAAGATATGACAGTACCTGTCCAGGATGCTAGAGGCACTACTCTGAGCAGGATAACTGCAAAGGTCCCCTATATATAGCCTGTGACTCTGCAAAGTCTTTGTCCCTCTGAAGCTGAATGTTCTAAGTCGGCAAAGTTCCAACCTCTCTCTACTGTGTGCAATCCATGTAGATGAGACTCAAAAGAAATCTCACCCTTCTTTCTAATGATCTGATCTGTGGCTGGCCTGATGTCACTTGGGAAGGGCCCTTATTGAATCATTAAACTGTTCATTCAATCACTTGTCCAGTCTTCCAACAAATATTTATTAAGGCTTAAATATGTACCAGACATGGGGGTAGAATGGCACACAAAAAAGCTCTTTCCTGGAGCTTACAATCTAGTGAGGGGAAATCTATGAAAATATTATTTCCAGTTTCAGTCATTCATATACTCTGTCTAAAATGTTTGCCTACATGCCCATTGCCTAACTATGGTACTTCTAATTCATATGGCTTGTGGAAGGTGAATTCATAGCTTTATCTATTTTAGGCCCGGCGTAAGCAAAAACATTCACAAAAGGATAGGCTGCTAACTCTATAGATATTTTTCCTAATACACATTAAAACAAACATATAACTTTAAAATAAAAGAATGAACGCTGCATACTATTTGTGTCATATACATATACTACACTTTAGGAAGCAATTTACACAAAGGATCCCATAAAGAAATGTAAAATTGCAGGTGGGACAGGTGCTTACACAAGAAAAGTGTCCAGTGTCCTCAAAATACATAATAGGGGGATTGAACTCACTCAGGGCTTTGGGAGGAAATGAGCTGATATCAGAAGGAGGAGGGAGAGGTGGCCAGGTAAAGAGGTGGAGTGTGGGTTGTGAAGAACATTCTGGATAGAGGCAACGGCATGTGCTAAGGCCCTGTAGCAGGAGGGAACACAATGCCAGTGAGACTCCAGAAAAGTGTGGAGAGCAAGGGGTAGGGGGGAAGATGTGAACTGAGGCCAGACAGCAAGGTAGAGGCAGGTGATGGACAAGGGAAGTTAGGTGGACTCCATTCTCCAACATCTGTAGGTACCAGGCGAAGCTTTATGTACACAATTACTCTCCCCATGCGACTGAATTGTAACACTTTTCTAAACCCTCTGCCAAAGGACACAAATAATTAGTATCAACACGCATGTTTCTGGCTTGGGTTCAAATCTGAGACTGTGAAATGTATTCCAGACTTGAAACTTTGAGGGCTGAGGTTATATTTGCTAAATATTGAGATCTTTCCCTGAGGCTTTCATTCATTCCATCCAGCAGGTGGAGTACAGGGAAACGCTTTTTGTTCCCAGCAAATCCCTTCTATCCGAAAGGAAAACCAAGGTTTGCCAGCGCTGCCAAGGCTGAGAGAGAAAACAAGGAAGCAGCGATTGTGTGTCTGAGTCTCACTCAGATGGAAAACATGAACTCAGGAGCTTCTTATTTCTGTGCGTCCAGAAACTCTGGATTTTGACATTTGTGTCCAAGTTTGGGTAGCTATGCTATTAATCAGTCCAGAAACAAATGAAGCGGCTTAAAAAAGAATCACACAACCCAAAACCACATCCTTCACAAGACAGAAAAACAGAAAGGCAACTTGGAGACTCTTCAGAGATGGTGCCAGTCTCAGGGTTTGGGGAGGGATTTGGCTGGCTGGAGATGTCTTAATCTGGCTATGAAAGAGAAAACACAAACATGTTTACACAGACCTCATGAGAAAAACCCAGTAGCCCACATTACCCCACAGATACGGGCTTCTTAAAGTCCTGTGGTCAAACAGTGACCTCCTAGAAAGAACAAAGGAACCAAAGAGACAGAAAGCGAACAGAGATAGAACAGATAATTTTCGGTATCCTGGATTCTGTAAGAAACATGACTGATGCCATCTGAACCATTCTGAATTGATCTCATTCCCTTTTCTCGAAGGCACAGGGACCTACCTGCCTGACAACCAAACAGAGAAGACAGTTCCTGAATCCCCGCTGTGGAAGAGGGATTGTAACCAGACTCCCGGGAATGAAGAAAGAAAAGGCCCTATTGAGAAGTCCACAGCGTGGCTGGGGAACATGGTATATAAACAAATCATTAGGATGCAACACAGGAGAGCACTAGAAAAATTCATACAGGAGCACAGGTGGGAGGAATGTTTGTTATTACTCCAATCAGAGGAGGCAGCGTGTGTGAGGACACCGAGGAGCAAAGAATGGCGTGTTTAAAGAGTAGTGAACAGCCTAAGTAAACAAGGGTGAGGCCGGTAGGGTAAGCTCTGGAGAATTTGTGAAGGTTCTTTATCACAGAACTAAGCTTAAATTCTGCCTCTGGGCAAGAGGAAACCAATGGAGACTTTCACCAGGTCAGTCATAACTCCACATTTAGATTAAACTGAGAGAGCTCTGGCTGTAGTGGAAAAGAAGATGGGAAAACCAGTCAGGAGGCTACTGTAAGAGCTTGGGTTTGAGATAAGAACCTGAATGGGTGACGGTGATGACGATTTTCTTCGTGTGGGTTCCCCCAAAACAGACCCTGAGACCACGACATGAGTGCAGATTGGGAGGAGATCCTAAGCAGCACACCTGAGAAAGGAGATAAGACAGAAGAAGGGCTAACAAAGGCTGCTTCGCTGAGCCGGTCACTGCCGTGGACAAGTGAGCCTCCGAGGGGTTGTGGAGAAGACATCCCAGAATTGCCCCAACCAGGGAAGTGGGGTTCTTCTTATCCATTGGCACCTCCTTCTCTGGTTGAGCACTTCCACTCGAGGCACTTCTGGACTCTGCCTCCAGACTAAGCAAACCCCTGTAACACCCAAGAAAGCCCTAGGCAGAGAAAGAGAGAGGCCAGCCCTTGACGTGGAAGCAGTCGTTTCGTATGGGGACAGGCCATCAGGCTGCGTGCGAGCTCAGACGTGGCTCGAGGGATATATGGCAAAGCATGAGAAAGATGATGATGATGATGACAATACCAGTTGCAGGAGGTAACTTGTACTGAGTTCTTACCATGCACCAGGTATGGTGCTAAGCCCTTCATTTAAACACATTATCACAGTCTTTCCTTAAACCTCTAGGAGGTGATGGTGCTATTAGTATCCCCATTTTACAGATGGAGAAACTGAAGCAATGAGAGGTTATGTGATATGCCCAAAGTCACACAGCTAATAAGGGATGGAGCCCACACTTGAGCTGCTCTACTCTGACTCCAGAGCCCACATCTTCAATCACTACTCTCTATTGCCGATGAGAGAATGGTAATAAGCTGGGAAAAAGAAATGAATCTGAGAATGATTTAGGACAGTGCAGTTCAATAGAACTTTCTACAGTGATGGAAATTATACTTGTGCTGTCCAACATGGTAGCCACTAGCCACATGTGGCTACTGAATGCTTGGAAATGTGACTAGTGTAACTGAAGAATTGAATTTTGAATTTTATTTTATTTTAATTAATTTAAATAACTGTATGTGGCTAGTGGATACTGCATTGGACCGTGCAAATTTAGGAGGTGGCATGCTCTGCCCTTGAAGAAGGTGAGGATAACTTGAAACTTTACCAACATGGTGATATTATGATGCACTGTGATATCTGTCACAGTCAACTAATTACAAATAGTATTTAAAATTGTGAAATTAATGGATTTTTAATTTTTATATTTAAAACTTTTTTTTAATCAAACTAATGCAGATAGTTTTAAAAGTCATATAGCCCTACAACTTTTATAACAAAAAACGGCGGTCTCCCCACCATACTCCCGTCCTGCTCTCCAGAGGCAACCACTTTCATTTATTCTGATAACAACATGTTGAAATATCATTTCTTGACTTTTCTTCAATACTAAACAATGTTTATTGGCTACATTCTATGGAAGATAAGGATTTAGCTTTTTACGCTTTTCACCAGCTATATATATACACACAGCCTCCATCCCATCTCAGTGCCCTTCCCACCCTCCCTATAAAGTGCACCACTGGTTAGCTCAGGATTCAATGTTTGCATTAGTAAAATTATATAACTACTAGTTACATATAAGCCACATGGACGATTGTATGTCTTTTCTTATACAAGTATCTGGTTTTCATTTCCTCCATTTTCATCCTATTCATTGCTAATTCAACCCCAAACTTTCTGAGAAACTCTAAAAAGCCTCTAAATACAATCAACCACATTGTTTATCAGTTCAACTTCTCACTGAGATGTCCCTCCTGGAGCCCTCCAATCTGTGAGGCTGTTCTCAGGGCCTCATGCAGAACTATCACCCTGTGGCTTCCCTCCACTAGTTTCTTGGGATTCCTTGTCCCTCTCTTCTGTTTTAGATGTGCTAGTCCAGGATCCTATGCAATACTTTTTTTTTTTTTTTAATTTAGCCCCCACCCCCACTTTTTAATATTTCCTCCAGGAGCTTTTTTACAAATGGTAAAGAGAAATTTACTTTTTAGATGGCCTTTGTGCCTGAAAATGTCTTCATTCTAACCTTACACTTGGTTGACAGTTTAGCTGGGTATGGAAGTCTCAGGAAATTATTCTCCCGCAGAAACACGAAGGAATTGCTCTTTTGTGCCCTAAGCTAACAGTACTGATGTGAGGAAGTATGAAACCATTCTGATTTCTGAAAAGTGTTACCTCTTTTCTTCTCTTAAAGTTTTCAATGTCTTCTTTGGCTCCAGTGTTTGAAATATTATAATAATATGCCCTGGTGTGGACTGTTTGGGGTTTATAGTGAGCTCTTTCAATCTAGAAATGTATGATCTTTGGTTCTAGGGAATTTTCTGGTAAAATTTCTTGGATAATTCTCTCCTTCCCATTTACTTAGTTCATTTTCTCTCTTACCCCACCCCACCCCACACACATTTTATTGGTTCCTTTTCTCTGGAGAACCCTGACTAATACAATTTGTTAAGTGTGAAAATAGTAATAGTTTTATAGAGAAAAGCCTCATTTTTTTGACACTGCATGTTAAATAAAGTATTTAGGGGTAAAATGTCATGATGTACATAATTTACTTTAAAATGGTTCAGCAAACACATATACACATACAAATAAAGCAAATATGGCAAAATGTTAACAACTAATAAATGTAGATTACGGGTGTACGGGTGTGTATTGTACTTTTCTTTTTACTCTTATGTTCCCAGAATAAAAACTTGAATTAAATGAGAAAATAAAAAATCCAAGCAGTAAGTGGGAACTGGGAAATTTGGGGTTCATCTCATTTCTCATGGTAATCATGTAAATGAGGTTTTGAAAGCTCCTGGAGGGAGTGGGGATGCAGGAGACTAAGTCTTGAGCTGGAAGTAAGTAAAAACTACAATTGAAACTACTGCTAACCAGGATATTCAAAGAGCTATACTGCCTGGAAGGGATGGATTGTGGGGGAAGTCTACCATGGGCCTAGGATATGGCTGTCCTCAGCTCTGTATCATGAAAAGGAAACATTTCCCTCTACAAATTTATAAACATGAGTCTGTCCTCAGGTGGAATTGGGCTATAGATTTATATTACCTTCCTGGCCTAGGAATCTCTAGCCTTAGAAATTAATAAAAGACAATGGTCCATAATATTCTTTGGACACCAGGAAAAAGCAAACAAAAACCTCTCTGCAGATTCAAACCCCCAAATTAGGAAGTATGCTTTTTCCATATTTAATGCACTCCCAATCACTGGCTCCTAATCGAAAAATTACTTACAAAAAGTTGAATGAGAAGAATCAGCAAAAACAACAAATGGCACCAATGATCACCTAAGAATTTCACAAACTGGAATTACTGGATGTTAACTTAATATAGACTGTAAAATAGGTATATTTGAAGTAATCAAATACATTTTTCAAAAATGACTTATAAGGTGAGAAATAAAAAGACTATCCAGAACACAAAGCACATTTAATTCAGAAAGGAATCAAACAGAACTTCAAATGAAAAACAGAGATATTTAAATTAAAAATCTAATGGGTGGACTACTTCCAAAAATGTCAGAGGAGTGAAGTGGTCATAAAATTCTCCCAGAGAAAACAATGACAAAAACAAGATTTAAAAAGTATTTTTTAAGAATAACTATTTAAAGAACCTGGAGGAGGTCCAAAATCATACAGAAGCAGAAGGAAAGTTTAATCTCAAAAATCTGCCACAGGAAGGGGCAAGACTTGACTTTATGTCTTCCTGGCCTGACGGTGATACCCAACTCTTACAGCTATTGCTATAAAAATAACAGCAGTGGAAAACCACAGCTTTACCAGCCAAGGTACCAGATATCAGAGTTCAAGGCTGAAAACATCTAGAAATCTACAGGAAAAGTACTGGCAGCAGAAAACCTACAGAAGGAGTATTAAACTCTGAGTATGAACTCTATCCAAATCCTTGGCCAAGAACTAAACTACGCATGTGTGGGAGGAGGCCCTAAGGGGCTTGGTGAAAAAGGGAACAGAAACCAGAAAGAAATTTGCTATTGAATAACAGAGTGATGTGTGGCCCTATCTGTGAATTCACTGACTTTTTTTTTTAATCCTCACCTGAGAATATGTTTTTCATTGATTTTTAGGGAGAAGAAGAGAGAGAGAGAAAGAGAGAGAGAGAGAGAGAGAGACATCAATTGGTTGCCTCCTGTATGCACCCCAACTGGGGATCAAACTGGCAACCTAGGTGTGTGCCCTGACCGGGAATTGAACCCACAACCTTTTGGTGTACGGGATGATGTTCCAGGGCACCTTTTTGGTTTTTTTTAAACTGAGTAAACCTCCCAATCATGCACAAATCAGGTGCCAGAAAGTTGAATCTTATAGGCTTGAAATATCAAAGACAGAACCTAAAATCAACCAAATAGCTAAAAATTAGGGAGAGGGGAATCTCTAGAAACAAGAAAATAAAAAGAGAGTGATCTTCATCTCTGTTGAAATCCTTGAATAACCACCAAATTACACAGAAAGATGTTGGATTTATCAAAGAGTTTAAAACAGTTCTTTTAAATATGTTCAGAGAATTAAAGGAAAATATGGTATCATATTGAATGAACAGCTATGAACTTTCAATTAATAAATGAAAACTAAAAAAAAATTAAAATGGAAATTCTACAGCTTAAAAGTATAAAAACTGAAATTTAAAAAGTTCACTAGATGGGCTCAACTACATACTGGATATGGCAGAAGAAAGAATCAGTGAACTTTAAGGTAGAGCAATAGAAATATCCAATCCAAACCACAGAGAGAATAAAGATTGAGCGAAAAGTGAGGAGAACCTCAAAAATCGGAGGGACAATATCCAAATGTTCAGTACACACATAATTGGAATTCCAGAGGCAAAGGAGAAAGAGAAAAAATAAAAATATATTTGAAAAATTAATTACTGAAAACTTCTCAAAGGGGCACAAGAAGATTCTTAGGGGTGATGGAACTGTTCTATATTTTAACTGTGGTTTCAAGCATGTATACATTTATCAAAACCCATCTAATTGTACAATTTAAATGGGTGTGCTTTATTGTACATCAATTATAGCTCAATAAAGTTGATTAAAATGGAAATGATAGGATACATCTATCCCTTCCACTAAAAAATCCAAATGGATGAATTAAATATTATATTGGGCATATCTGAGGAGAGAATATGGGTAAACGGAAAAATTAACTGAAAGAAATTAACCAGAATGTAACATGGTGAGATCAATGGGAGGTCAAAAAACACAAAAAAATACAATAAGAGGAGGTGTTGTAATATAAGAGAAGAGTGGAAATGTGGACTGGTGATGTTGGTAGGACTTTTCCCTGAGAAATTTTCAGTTTTGATGACAGATATGAACCCTAAAGTTTAGGAAGCACATAGAGTCCTACGTAGTATAAATTACACTGTATCCACATCTAGACACACAGTTGTGAACACAGAGAATGCCATAGAGAATATCTTAAAAACAGCTGAGGAAAGAGAACAAAAACACTAATTCAGGAAGATATATGCACCTCTATATTCATTGCAGCGTTACTAGTAAGAGCCAAGATATAGAAGCAGCCTGGTTGTCCAACAACAGATGAATGCATAAAGAAGATGAGGCACGTACAATGTCATTCAGCAATAAAATAGAACTAAATCTTGCCACTTGCAACAACATGGATGGACCTAGAGAGCATGCTATGTGAAGTAAGTCAGACAGAGAAAGACAAATATCATATAATTTCACTTACATATGGAACCGAAAAAAACAAAAAACAAAATAGAAACAGACCCATAGATACAGAAAACAAGATAGTTGCCAAAGGGAAGGGGAGAGGGAGATGGGAATTTTTTTTAAAAAGGAAAGAGGAATTACCTATAAAGTGGCATTTATACTGGCAGCAGACTTTTTGACCCAACAACGGTGGCCAAGAGAGAGCAGAATCTGGTCTTCAAAGTGTTGATAGAAAATAAATGTCAACTCCCTCCCTGTGGGTATCTCATAACCAGCTGCAGAGTCGTTACTGAACAGCACTTTCTGTTTTGAGACTTCACATCACCTCGTCATTCCCAGTCTATCAAAATATGTCCAGTCTCTTAAACTATTAAGGGATTTTATTTAAAGTAAACAGTGTTAATGTGTTGAGGGTGTTAATGACTTAATACTGTGGACTGCCAGTGTTGACCTAAGCCATTTTTATTATAATATTACGTAAATATGCACAAATATATAAAACTAGGTATAAACTCTTATGCTTATAGTTCTTATAGCTATTAAACCAAAATGAATTTATCTACATGATTTACTTATAAAAAATTTAAAAACAAAATTACAATGCCAATAAAATACAAAATATTGATATTGACAGATGATGTTGTTTTGCTGAAATTAAATGACTGAAATTGTGTTTAATAGCAGAAAGATGTAGTTGTATGTCTTCTGTTTCACAGAGGGAGGCTCCGACAGATGGGTCTGGAGTCAGACTTCCTGGGTTGAAATCCCTCTTTGTCTCCATCCCTCCCCTGTAAAATGAAGATCGTGAGCGCCTACTCCTAGGGATGCTGTGAGGTTTAAGTGCAGCAATGCAAGGAAAGTACTTAGCCCAGTGCTCCAGAATATTTAAAAAAAAAGGGGGGGGGGGCTCTTTTATGTTATTATTATGGCTGTTGTTGTAATTTGTCCCTTTTGATAAATAAACCTATTTTAACTTCTATTCCATTATTTTGAAAGGCTAATCAAGTTGATGAGGTAGCCCCAAATATAATATCCCAAAAATCCCATTTAAGGAAAAAATCCTAATGCCTAATGAACTTGGGACCTAACAAAGCTAACTCTCTGCTGCATCTTCACGTGCAGTGAAAAAGGTGCCAATCACACAGGGCTTTTGAGCAGAATACCTCTGTCAGTGGAAGCCCTCGATGGCTCAATTTGTAACCATGCTTCCTCTTTGTTCTTCTCTGCAGTGGGATGCCAGTGGCCTTCCCTTGGTCCCAGAGTGAGCATAAACTCCCATGCAAACCTGGGAACTAAAAGAGTGTGGCCAGACTGAGTCACGGGGTTGTTAGGCTTAACAACTTCCTGGAAATGTGAAGGGTTTTAAGCCAAAGGGGTTACTCCAAGGGTGAGAACTGGACTTGGTGGCAGCTGTGGAAGGAGGCCGGTGAAGGACAGGGTTTGTCATCCTCTAGGGGCAAAAGAATGCTTATAACGTTTTTTAAAATCCACTATATATTCAGGCTACAAAGAAGGCAAGCCAGTCTGTACAGAATAAAACATTGTAAGTTTAGTTTTTATGGGCTGGCAATTAATGATAAGAAAGGCTAGCCTGAACTATCTCTAAGATGTTTATCAGGAGAAATTTAATAAACAAACTAGCAACACTGAAGGAGAAACTTGTCACTGGTTAAAAATACAACCATTTTTAAATGACTTTAGCCCCTGCTGTATAGAAATGCAGCCGCTTAAAAATAAATCAGAGGTATCTCTTAATTAAGGAAAGTCTATTAAGCTCTTGGTCCCAAAGGTATATCCTAGAAGGTAATCATAATCTATTCCGCATATTTCTTCTAGTTCAGACTCGTCCTATTTCCAATTATTCTAAGTGGGTGAGAAATGAGCTGGGTTGTCTGAGTCTGGGTAGGTGCAGGCACATTCTACAAATAAAAGCAGATCCTGCAGAGTGAGAAAGTTACTTCTCACTTGGTACTTTCTGCCCCCATCCTTAAGTCCTCTCCTGATGGCACAGCAAACTCGGTGGGGAAATGGAGCAAATGACAGCGAAAGCAGGCCATGTGACATACTTACTAAAGACAACTTCAACCCAGCCAAGCCACTGCACCACGACCTGAGAAAGCTGCACACAGAGGCTAGCTCCACGGCCAGGCTCCAGCCCATTGTGAGTCCACTTTCCCCATTCCTGGATTGTGACTGCCTTTCTCCTCCAGGATACTGAGGAGACTAGTGAACCAAAATTTGCTAGAATTCATCAAATTTTGAGGAACATCAAGTACAAAGAACAATGACCAGATTCAGACAAAATACTGGATTCTTAGAAAATGGAATTTCCCGATACATATGCTCCCCCCGCCGTCAATGAAAAAGTAGAGATGGCCAAAAAACTGAAAGAAAAGACTCAGATACTTGTACACCCGTGTTCACAGCAGTAGTATATGTATTAACCAAAGGTGGAAGCAGCCCAAGTGAGTGGATAAACACTGAGGTATATACATACCATGGACACTTGTTATTCAGCCATGGAAAGGAACAAAGTGTTGACACACGCTAGGACACAGACGAACCTTGAAAACATGGTACTAAGGGAAATAATCCAGGCACGAAAAGACAAATATTGGATGATTCCATTCTTATGTGATATCTAGAATAGCCAAATTCACAGAGAAAGAAAGTAGGTTAGAAGTTACCAGGGGCTGGAGGGAGTGAAGGGTAATTGCTTTGTGGCTACAGAGTTTCTGTGTGCGGTGACAAAAAAGCTTGGAAGCAGATAGCAGCGATACTTGTACAACATTGTGAATGTAATTTATACGATAGAACTAGACACTTAAAATGGTTAATATGGCAGATTTTATGTTAAACATATTTTACAGCAATTCCTTAAAATGAGGTACTGAAATCACTGGAAACAACCCAAATGTCCTTCAACGAATATGGTATATCCATATGTTGTAATAAAATGGAACAAACTATTGACACATATAACAACTTGGATTAATCCCAAAGGCATTATGCTGAGTGAAAGAAGCCAGGCTCCAAAGGTAACATACCGTATGATTGTATTTATATGCCGTTTTCAAAAAGACAAAACTACAGGGATGGAGAACAGATCAGCAGTTGCGAGGAGTTGAGGGTGCAGGGAAGAGCGTGCTTGTGCAGAGACAGCACAAGGGAACTGGGGGTGCTGGAACTATTCTGCACCCTGATTGTGGTGGTGGTTACATTAATCTATACATATGCAAAAAATTCCGAACTAATCAAAATTTTTGAAAGTCAAAAGGGGAGTAGAGGAGAAACGGCACTAAGGGCCATCACTGCCCTCATAACCACGGTCGTTGCCTCCTCTCTCAAAGCCCCCTGTGCTCCCCATGGATTTCTTTATCCCTTAAAAGGTTCCAAGAGCACAGTCTGAAAAACACGCTTTGTAAAGGATGAAGGAAGGTCCCCATTTCTCTCCCGAGGAGGGATTCTTTTCCCCACACCTCATCCATCCACATGGAATCACGCTGTTTGTCTTTCTAGCCTTGATGTGTTTCCTGAACAAAACTTTATTCACTTGGGAAAAAGAAACGTGGCTGGGTCCCAGTGATAACGTCCACAGGGTCCTGGAAATTCTGAGAGCACACATCCATCACGCCACAATGAGGGGAACACTCAGCGCGCTTCCTCTGAGGAATAAACTTGGCAAAATGTGTGTTCTCCCAGTGAAAGTCTCCTAGGTTTAATAAGAATGGCCCCAGGAAACCTTCTGGTTCCATGACCATGAGGACCTGGAAGTAGCCAGTTCCACAAAAGTCCAAATCTAAGGCTTCATCTAATCACACACACACACACACACACACACACACACACACACACACACACACACACACACACACACACACACACACACACACACACTGTGGGAAACTCTGGATCCAAACCAAGGGTCTGCAGGAGAAAAATCGTAAGCTCCCAGCTATCGCATGTTTCCATGGTAATTCACGTCATCGTGGAAGCTGTGGCCTTTGAGAGCCTCTGGAAGCCCCCAGGATGTTATTTATGGCAGCTCCAGGCCCTGGATGTGAGCTGGACAAACTTGGGAGAAAGCAGAGCTAGATGGACGGCCCGCTTTATCTCATCATGTACTTCCTCACCTCTCCTTGCTGGGTGGGGTGTCACCCAGGGAAAGGGTATTTTATAAGCAAGCCATTCATCAGGGCTCCTAATTAAAAAGTTGGAAGGCGTAGCACTGGAGCTGGTTTTGTCATCTTCTGACACCTCGTTAACCTCGTCACCGTTCTTCTGTCGAGGGCAGGAGTCTCAGGAATTACTACATAGGTTGTGTCCTGAGCCCTCAAGCAGAAAAAGAGATAGCAACTTTTGGCCTGAAAAATTATTCCCCATCTGACCCCAAGAGTTGTGCCAGATCACGAACAAAACAGGAAGGACATGACAAGGAGAGGAAGATCTGCCTAGACTTACAAAATTTAGGAATATTCACTGTTACCCAGAGGAAAATACAGTAGGAATAATAAGTAGCTGATTTTTCATAGGCCTTTCTAATAAAGGGGAACATGTTACCCTACTTCTCTCTGAAGGAGACAGCTCAGGACTTGAACCATACTGCGTACTCAAAACTGCACATTTGGTGAATTTTGAACTGAGTCCAAGTATTTCTTTTGTTTTTTACTGAATGGCAAAACAAACTTGTTTAAAATGCATAAATAAATCCTAGGGATACAGTTCAAACTGAAACCATGGCCATTTGTTTTTCATGACTTGTAAACTGAAATATAAAAATATTCACCCAACCAAACCAATATTCCTATGTGTTTGAGTCTATCTCCGGTATCACGGGAATGGGAGGCAGATACTTGGGTCTATTGGAACAAGGCATCTGACTCCATCTCATTCCTGGTAGAATTTGCTGAGACTTAGGGACATGGTCCCAAGTGATCTCACAAAGGCCAAGGGCAGGATCCAAAACTCTAGGTCTCATTTGAGTCTCTGACATTCTCACTTGCTCCCAAGAGCCAGAATCCCTTCCTCTGTTGGTTCCCTACAAGAAGAAAGTTACAGAGCCCATTTTCCCCATCAAAATAAGAAATTAAGAGTCAAAAAGATAGATCCTAATGCTTAACCTATTTTCTTTGGCCTACAGCAAGTTACCAGGGCTGCGGCATTGCTGTCCAGTCACTTGGATCCTTTCCAAAAGGCCTAATGGGTACTTTTGTCAATCTGCACAGGACGGAAGGGATGCTAACTGTGGCCAAGACAGCAAGGCCAGATATTTATCTCACCTAGTTAGCAACTAATGGTGCATGTAGACAGATTGCTAGACAAGCTGGAACGATAATATATCCTGGAAACGTTGACATCCTTGACACAAAATATCAAAAACTGGTGATTGTAGAACAGACAGGGGGCACATGAGTGACTCTTTAGAGAGTAAAGGACAGTGACGCAGGCCTCGCCCACAGCCCTGACCATCTTTTGCAACCTCTTTCGGCCGCTCTTTCTTCTCTTGCATAAGGGCCTGCTCTTGGCTTCTTCCATTCTCCTTGGGCTACTACAGCTGTTGCCGTGCTTTAAAAGGGAGCCTGCTCCCTGATGACTCACCAGCTGTATCTGTACTTCTGTTGGGGACTGTGGGTCAGTAAGTTCAACTGCCCCCTGGACATTGCCAGGTGGATGATAGGTAAACACCCTGAAAGTCATCAGCTGTCCCTTCCTCAGTCCCAAATCTATTCCTCCTCCTATATTCACTCATGAAAATTCTGAGCTCTGAAGCAAATATTACTCCAAAATGATTCCTGTGATGCTTTTTCAGTCTCAAAACAAGCAGGGTTCCAGCAAGGAGAAGGTGGCCAGAGAGTGACCGCATTGGACGGCTCTGCCTTCTCTCCCTGAGGCTGGGTGGATGGCTGTGGGGACGTAAGAGGGAGAGGGGTTAGGGAGCAATTCCCAGGAGACAGGTGTGATTCCTTGAAAGTTGGGTAGGTTGGCGAAATGATATACTGAGAACTCTAAGAGCTGTCAATATTTATGCTCAGTATCATTACTGATAGGACCTATCTTATTGGTCGTAAGGAAAATTATAAAATTTATGTGGAATTTGCTTAAGTCTTGGGATATCTAGCTTCCTTCAAAGAAAGTCACCATATGCTTAAATAAAATACAAAATCTTCTAAAGAAAGTGAGAAAAATCTTCCAGAAGGAATGAATGTTGAGCAGTCCCTAACTCTTGCCCCCTCTCTGAGGGTCTTCTGCTGTGCCTGACCCCTGCCTCTAACTGAGGCATAGACAAGATCTTCTTTCTTTGTTTCCACTTATAACATCTCAAACCAGCTAACAACTTTAGAAAGAACATTATAAAACAAACAAGCAAATAATAATAAAGAACACATGTCCTCACATATAGTTTTAAGACTAGAAATCTAGACATAATCTAATCATCAGCCTCTTTAACTTTCTTTTTATAAATGAGGAAGCTAAGGCCCAAGGCTACAAAACTGTAGTGTGGCAAAGGCAGAACCTAAACTTGGTCACTTACCTCCCATCCTAAGTACTTTCTCTTTTCTCAAGCTACTACTCTTAAAAATAAGGCCTCGATTCCTTCCCTCTATCCTAAGGTTCACTCCTCCTAGGCTCTACTACATGGCCTCTCAGCACCATCTTAGTTCCTTGGCTCCTGAGAACTGGTTTACCCAAATATCTTGCTATACTTCGAGTCAAACCCCAGCTCCTCCAACCAATCAATTTGTCCTATAAACTTTCCACTCGGTTCTAGTTTCCCATCTAAACAACATGCCAGGTTTACAGTGGAGTTACTTGGTAATGGGGACTGACATCCTTGAGTCTCTGTGAGTGGCCATGGTTCAGGTAATTTGTTCCAGCTTCTGTAGGAGTCTATGGTGAGTCCCCCAAACAACACAGGGAAACAGACTCTCAAAATTCTCAAGATACTAATGTCTTAATCATATGATAACTATTAAAACTGCACATGTATGTGTGTTTATACACACACAAACTCACATGATAAGAATTGGAAACTGCCCTGGCTGGTGTGGCTCAGTTGGTTGGGCGTCAACTCATGCACCAAAAGGTTGCTGGTTCGATTCCCAGTCAGGGCATATGCCTGGGGTGCAGGCTCAATCCCCAGTAGGGGGCATACAGAAGGCAGCTGATGGATATTTCTCTCTCACATTGATGTTTCTCTCTCTCTCTCTGCTCCCTTTCTCTCTCTAAAAAATAAAACAAAACAAAAAAACCCAAATACAATTTAAAAAAAAAATCAATAAAAAATCTTTAAAAAGAAAAAGAATTAGAACCTATATATTGAGGAGGAGGATTCTTGCTGTACTATTTGGCCAAAGATATCAACAAAGGCACTTGAAGATCAGGGGATTTTATGTAGCACCATGCAGTAAACTCCATCCTGGGCTGGAAATCATACTGTGTTCCTTGTCCTGATGTTGCTAGCCAGAACGCCGAGAGCCTGATCTGCATGCCAACTCAGGATATATGGGGAATCTGCCTAGGTCAGCAGGAATTTTATTTGCCTGGAGCCCCCAAAACCCCATAAAATAGTAGTTCAAATATCTTTGGCTGTGTCTGAGGGATGGAGATGAGGGATTGCCTCCACATCAGCAAAGGATAAATGGCTGAGGAGGGACATCATATGATATGTAAAACTCCTTTCCTGAAAGTTTATATGTAGATCTAAATTTTCCTTGGTTTGATAGAAAATGTTTAAGGGGAAGACTAACTTTTTTCTTGAAGTTTTGTTTCTGGGTACTTACAATGGAACATTAAGTGCTTCCTTTCCCTGTTCTACTTTCAGTCAAGGCCTTAATTTGTTTCTTTTTTATTTTATTTTTTAATCCTTACCCAAGGATATGTTTTTATTGATATTTAGAGAGAGAGGAAGAGAGAGAGAGACATTGATGTGAGAGAGAAACATCAATCAGTTGCCTTCTGTACGCTCCCAGACTGGGGATTGAACCCACAACCGAGGTCTGAGCCCTAACCTGGAATCGAACCTGCAACCTTTTGGCGTATGGGACAATGCTCCAACAACTGAGCCACCTGGCCAGGGCCTGAATTCATTTCTTAAAGCGTGAGCATCCTACCCCTCTCATCACCCCTTCTCCACCCCCCTTCCCTCTCTTTTACTCCTCCTCTTACAGCTAAACTGCTTTTTTGATTTAGGAGGAATATACTAGGTCATCCCAGAATGGAAGCCTCTGCCTCGCACCAGAGAAGCGGAAGCAGCCAGACTCAAGAAGGTGGTTGAAGTTCTTTGGAAGGTCAGGATTTTGGAGATTTGGTGTATAGCATTTAAACATCTGTGCCCTACTGATGTGCTACACCCAGAACAGAAATGGGGAATTGCTGCTAAGCCACAAAACCCAAGAGCCCTCCTCTGTGCAAAAGCTTGTTGAAGGACATCTCTGGGCCTCTTGGAGGAGCAATGCTCAACAAATGGCCAAGAAAAACCATCTGGAGATAACAATAAAAGTCCCAAATACCTCCCAACTTAACTTATGAGACCAGTATTATTCTGATACCAAAACAAGACAAAGTCCTTTAAGAAAACTACAGTCCAACATCTCTCATTAATGTAAGTATAAAAATGTTTAAGAAAATATGAGCAAATTTAGTGATACAGAAAAAAAGGATAATTCTGGTATATCTATACAACAGAAAACTACTCAGCAACAAAAAGGAAGGAACTGCTGATAAAAATGACAACATGGACGACTCTCAAAAACATTACACAAAGTTAAAGAAGCCAGACAAAAGTGTATGTGTGTGTTTGTGTGTGTGTGTATCAGTGGTTGCCTGGGATGGGGGAGATGAAGGGTAAGAATTGAATGGCATGAGGCCCAAGGGAACTTTGGGGTGATGGAAATGTATATCTTAATTGTGGTGGCAAGTACATGGATGTATGTCTTTCAAAACTTATCAAACACTTACCAAAATCACTTAACACAGGTGATTTTTATTTTATATTTATTATTTTATTTTTGTTAATCTTCACCTGAGGATTTTTTTTCAGTGATTTTTTAGAGAGAAAGGGGGGGAGAGAGAGAGAGAGAGAGAAACATAGATATATCTCTCGCATCAACTGGTTGCCTCTTGCACACGCCCTGACTGGGGCTAAGGATGGAACCTGCAACCCAGGTAAATGCCCTTGACCAGGAATCAAACCCACGACCCTTTGGTGATGGGCTGATGCTCTAACCACTGAGCAACACCGGCCACGGCTAGGTGCTTTTTATTATATGTAAACTATAGCTCAATAAATGTGTGTGTTTTTTTTAATCTGCAAAAGCAAACTTGTCTAACGAAGGCGCTATGCTTTAAAAAGCCACAATATTTGGAGGAATTGGCCAAGAAAATGATAATTATAAGGGTAAAAACTCACAGCACCAAGGATTCCCTGGAGTGGTGACAAGGTAGTTTTGGGAAAGGTGGTGACAGTGCCAACAGCATAAAGCAACCAAGCCAAACTCTGTGAGAGTTTGAATAATCAATAACTAAATAGAAGAGACATTATGTCTTACAGCCATAGGCTTAATGTCCCTTGACAGTCCCTGAGAGCTTAGACTTCAAGGCTTACAAGGTTTAACGCTCCTCTTTTAAGTCCTAAAGCCTTTTGGTTGTTGTTGTTGACAAGGCTTCCTCATGAGAGATCCCCAGGAGCTCAAGGAAGTGCCCCATGACAGTGAGTAAGGAAATGGAGACCTCAGTCCTACAACCACAAGGAACTGAATTCTGACAACTTGAATGAGCCTGAAAGTGGATTCTTCCCCTGAGCATCCAGAAAGGAATTCAGACCTGGCCACACCTTGATTTCAGTCTGTGAGACCAAGAACAGAAGACGAAGCCCACCTAGATTTCTGACCTACAAAACTGTGAGATAATACATTTGTATTGTTTTAAGCCTCTAAGTTTGTGGTCATTTGTTATAGCATCAAGAGAAAACGTAATGCATGTTATAACAACAGTAACCATATCTAGGAACTCCATAGACTTTATTAGACCAAAAAAAAAAAAAAAAAAAAACCCACAAAAAAAAGAGAAGAATCAATCTCATTATTCTATCTTTCTTTTCATTACATTTCAAGATGAAAATAATTAAAAATATGTATATCTCTTGGTTCATGTCACTAACATTAAACTCTTAATTTCCCCTATGGTTTTACCTGAATAATTCCAAGTACTTAAATTTCATATGGAAGAGACAATATTTTTATAGTAGATCTTCTGTTTGAGTCCAAAGATTTTTCTTGATTACAGTATGGAACCTAATTTTGCTAACAGACTTTCTTTGATTTCTGAAGGAAAGTATATTTAACATTTCATTCTACATACAGAATTCACTACAATTTCAAAACTACATTTTACTTAAAATCCAGACACAGGACTTTTAGTACATCAATCTTATAAATATACAACGAAGTCTCTAAGTAAAACTATGTTTTCATTTTTAAAGACGGGATTTTCCAGGTATAATCAAATGGTTTCTTAGTAATCTGTAAAATATTCTCCCTTGACTTTTCACTGTGTGATAGCAATTTATCAAATACCATTTTTCCCCTTAAAAAGTTTTGATTAAAATATTTCCCTTAGAAACTTGCCATTATAGGAGCATAATATCCAGCAGAGGTGGGACTGACACATGGCTCTTTGGAAATCAATGGAGTTTATAGCATTCCAAAACCTACCTTTAAAACTATTTGAGTTCTAAACAAAAATCTAATGAATTACACATTTTTTTATAATACAGTTGTTCAAAAGGTTTTCTTGTTTTTGTTTTTATATCCTACTTTGAGAAATGATGGAAATGGCGCCAGGATGTCCCACTGATCACTATGGGGGGGGCTCACCTGGGTCAGGATTATGTTTTTAGTCTGCATTAGAAGAAACATCATTTTCAAATGGTAAGTTGCTGGGAAGATCCATTCTTCCCTAATTCCAGATGCTAACTCCACAATACAAAAGTAAAGTACTTTCCCACATTTCCTAGATCTTCACCCACTCCTCTGCACCCAGGATTATTTGCAAAGCTCCAAGACAAGTTCTTAAAAAGAATTCTTGCACAAGATTTTCATAAGGTAATTATCTATACAACTCCCAGGTCTTTAGTTTTGCTTTCTCCTTTCTAGGTGCCATGCCTAATTGCAATTGTCAGCCACCGTTTATTACTAAGACAAGCTGCATCTTAGAAAGCTGCCCTAAGGCCACTACTAAGGAAGCCAGTCTTAGCTGCTGGGTAAGGAGATGCCTCCTGGGGGACAAAAAGACGCCCAAGCCACGAATCCTCACCAACAGAGGCATGTGGGTAAGGCCACCTTAGATCTTCATGAATGAACCTACTTGCAACCAGCAGATGAACTGCAGCTAAGCAGCCACATGAATGAACCTATATGCAACCAGCAGATGAACTGCCAACCAGTCCATGGAATGTGAGGAACAATAAATCATTATTATTTTAAGCCACTGTGTTTTGAAGTGGCTTATCCCAGCAAAGGTTAACCCAAGTACTAGAAAATACTGCAAGTTTCTGCCTGACAGGTGGAATAAGAACAAGATACCTGCTTTTGACATTGTACTGGAGGTCCTACTGAGAGTAAAGCAGAAAATATAAATAGAAGGGCAAGGATTGGAAAGAAAATAAAATTGTCACTATTTTGAGATAACATGATTGCAGATGTGGATAATATAGAAGAACCTATTAAGTCTAATAAGTAAATATAACCACGTCACTGGTTTAAGACTGATATTAAAATGTTTCTTCTATGCAAACAACAAATAGAAAAATTAAAATGATGCCATTTATAATAGGGTCAAAAAGCACGAAATACCTGATAATAAATTAAAGATGTGCCAGACCTCTGCACAGAAAACTACAAAATATTGCTGAGAAAAATAACACCAAAATAAACGAAGAAATACAATATGTTTGCAGACAAGAAAGTTCACTATTCAAAGATGTCAAGTCTCCTCACACTGATCTACAGATGCAATGCAAATGCAAACGAAATTTCAGCATGGTTGCTTTTTATTTTTCCTAGAAATTGACTGGCTAACTCTAAAATTCATATGAAAATACAGAGAGCTAGAATAAAATAAACAATCTTGAATTAAAAATAAAATTGAGGGACTAAAACTACCAAATACCAAGACATACTATGAAGCAATATTAATCAAGGCATTAATTGGCTATATTAACTCATGCAAGGATAGAGAAACTGACCACTGAAACAGACTAGAGGGTTGAGAAATAGACCCACATACGAGATTACACTGCCATGAGGAAAGATGGTCTTTTCAATAAATTGGCCTGAGTTAATTAGATATTCATATGGAAAATACAGATCTTGACCCGTACTTCAAACCATATCCATGAATAAATTTCAGAAAGACTGAAGATCTAAATATGAAAGATAAAACAATAAAGTTTCTAGGAGAATACATTAATATCTTCATCATCTTGGGGAAGACCAATTGGACAATACTGACCTACAAATTAATACTTCTATTATTAATACAAAATTATGTATTTCTGTTAATCAAAAGACACTATTAGTAATGCGAAAGGGCAATTTTGATATTTTAGTCATCATGAATTTTTGAAAAATTTATTATGATACAATATACATAATATAAAATTTACCTTTTCAACCATCTTTAAAGATACAATTCAGTGGCCTTAAGTACATTCACATTGTTGTGCACAAACTAAAACTCTGAAGCCATTAAACCATGGTGGCATAGGAAGCTCCTGACTTTCCCTCTTCCCATGGATACACTGAACATAAAGCTATACATAGATCAATTCCCTCTGAGGAAAACTCAGAAACTAGTTGAATGACTCCTACACATTGGGAACTGAGAAAGTACACCAAGACAGGTAAGAAAAGCTGAGAAACACTCTCACCATAAACCCCGCCTCTTGCACAGCACCTTACCATTAGAAAGGAACTTAGCGCCTCCCTGGGGAGCAAAGGGTTTGGATTTCACATCTAATGTCCCAGCTCTTAAGGCTGCACCTGAAGAATGGGTCCCCCAAATCTGAGAACCAATGGGCTTGCGTTCATAATTCCCATAGGACTATAATAAACAAAGAATCAGTTGTTAAATGGGCACACAAGTACTCCCCACACCTATTAACCAACCACCACCACCACCTCAAGCCACTGCCCAGCTCAGCACAGAGGGATCAGGCAAAATGCCCAGCTCCCCATTTACCCCTAAAGGATTTTGACTGCAGACTTTCCCAGCTGCTGCACGGGGTTCTGGATTCTAATCAGCCTGCATTTGGGAGCTGATTAGGATCCTCCTAGAAGCCTGAGAGAGCTGGGAGGCACATCCCCCACTGTCTCCCCATGGTTCCCTCCAACAGTAAAACTAAGTCTCTAGTTTCTCCCTGTAAGAAGCCTGCCCACACATCTAGCATGCCAACTATTACAGCTGCCATCCAAGGGACTGGCTCCCAAATCATTTAGCCCTTGGAACTGATGGGCTCAGCATTCACAAGTCCCCTAGGAACACACAAAATAAAGAGGCAGTTTTATTTTGGCACATAAGCATGCCCAACAACTGTTCTCTCTGCCTCAACACAGAGCAAATAAACAAAAAACCCCAGATCCCAGTTTCTCCCTGATCTGGGCTAGACTACAATGTTCTGACTTTCCCAGCTGCTGCCTGAAGGTCAGTCTTCCAATTAGTCTGGATTGGGAGCTGAAGGGGCAAAGCAGTTAGTAGTCCTCTGGGAACCTGAGCGGGCATGTGGGCATTTCCCATGCCTCCGGGACACTGAAAGTCCTGGCACACCCTCATCTACTGGGAACCACTAAGGACAAAGATGTGTCTTGGACAATCACAAAGGTTTGAGAGGCAACCAAGAGCTCAGGCTAAGCTGATTGGTGAGGTTTATATCCTACATAAGGTCAATCTGTCAAGACTATAGAGGTGGCTATTTTATCAAATGTGCAGAAACCAACACGGAGAGTCAAGAAAAATGAAGAAACAAAGGAATATGTTCCAAACAAAAGAACAAAATAAATCTCTAAAAACCAAATTTAGTGAAATGAAGATAAGTGATTTATCGAATAGTTCAAAATAATGGTCATGAAGGTATTCACTGAGGTCAGGAGAGCAATGCATAAACAAAATGAGAATTTCCAAAAAGACTAAAAATATAAAAAAGTACCAAGCAGAAATCATAGAGGTAGAGAATATCATAACTTAACTGAAAAATTCAATAAAGGGGTTCAACAGCAGACTAGATTAAGCAAATCAGTGAACTTGAAGATACGGCAGTGGAAATCATCCAATCAGAGGAGCAAAAAGAAAAAAAGAAAAAAAAAGAGTGAAGATAACTTAAAGGATTTATGACACACTATCAAGTAGATGAATATATGCAATACAGATGTCTCAGAAAGAGAAGAGAGAGGGAGGGAGGCAGAAAGTTTATTCAAAGAAATAATGACTGAAACTTCCTTCCCTGACCCTGGGGAAAGAAACAGACAGCCAGATCCGGGAAACCGTACTAAAAAAAGAATCCAAAGAGACCCACAATTAGACACATTATAATTAAATTGTCAAAAGTTAAAGTAAGTTGTTATGTACAAGGGAACCGCTATATGGCTATTGGCATATTTTTCAGAGAAACATTGCAGGCTAGAAAGGAGTAAGATGATATATTAAAAGTGCTGAAAGACTAAAACTGCTAACCAAGAATATTCTACTGGAACAGTTGTCCTTCAGAATTGAAGGAAAGAGAGTTTCCCAGACAAACAAAAGCTAAAAGGATTCATCACCACTAGACTGGCTTTATAATGAACATTAAAGGATGTTCTTTGAGCTGAAACAAAAGGATGGTAATTAATAACATAAAACATGAAAGTATAAAACTAACTGGTAAAGGTAAATATATAATTCAGAATACTCTGAATTGAAATGGTGGTAAGTAAATTACTTATAACTCTAGTATAAAGGTTAAAAGATTAAAATTAAATATTTAAAGTAATTATAACTACAATAATTTGTTAATAGATACACAATATAAAAATGTAAATTGTCACAGCAAAAACCTAAAATGAAGTGGGGAGTATAAAAATGTAGAGCTTTTATATACATTTAAATTTAAGTTATCAGCTTATTTATTTTTTTATATATCTTTATTGATTTCAGAGAGAGGAAAGGAGAGGGAGAGAGAGAGATAGAAATATCAATGATGAGAGAGTCATTGATCGAGCCCGCAACCCAGGCATAAGTTATCAGCTTAAAACAGATTGTTATAACTGTAAAATGTTTTTTTAAATTCATCTTTATTGTTGAAAGTATTACAGATGTCCCCTTTTCTCCTCATTGACTCCCTCTACACTACACCCCCAGCCCCTGACCCAGGCCTTCACTGCACTATTGTCTATAACTATGTTTTATGTAAGCCTCTTGGTAACTACAAAACAAAAAACTATAGTAGATACATAAAAGATAAAAAGAAAGGAACCAAAGCACATCACTACAGAAAATCATCAAATCACAAAGAAAAGAGCAAGAGAGGAAGAAAGGAACTACAAAATGGCCATAAAATAATTAACTAAGTAGTAATAATATGTCCTTGCCTAGCAATAATTACTTTAAATGTAAATGGACTAAATTGTCCAATGAAAAGACATAGAGAAAAGGAATGGATTTATTATTTGATAATATGCTCAGTGGGTCTCCAGGTCTGCCTTGGTTCCTATTCTCCAAGAGCATACACCTTTGAGCGACTCCTCACCCTTCTGATAAATTCTTCTAGTATGTGTCATTTAATTCTCATGATATACATGACATTATTGTCACATCTTTTTAGATGACAAAACTGAGGCTTAGCAAGGTTAAGGTTAAGTGACTTGTCCTCAGCTAGAATTTAGACAGAGCTTGGCTGACTCTAAAGTCGCTGCTCTTAATCATCTTGCTGGTAGTCTGTCTCCTTGGACGGATCCAAGGGTTCCACATATATGACCTTTTTAAAATTCTCACAGCTGTTCACTTTATAGTTGGTGAAATGCGTGCTCAGAGAGGTTAAATAACTTGCTCAAGACTATACAATATGTGGGTGGCAGAGCTGGGGCTTGAACTCAGGTCTGCCTGAGACCAAGTCAAGACTCTTAACTACTTTACCACAGGGGCTGTCTTGACTAGTTAGCTAAAGAGAAGCAGGTTCCTCATCTGAAAAGTAGGGATAATACTAAGCAGGAGAGTTTGGAGCTTGAAGAGGTACATTAATCCCTTCAACATTATGGCTTTGGAGTCATCAGTTCCTACCAAAGAGAATTCTTTATTTTCTAAAGTGGAGAAAAGTATATCATTGGTCATTTGATGGTGTTTCCTCCACTCCTTCAAACTTATTTGACAAGGACGTGTCATTTAAAGAAATATGATAGCATTTATATAAGGTCTGATCAATAGATTGCATTTTTAAATAATAATTGTTGTTAGTGCTTTGTCGTTGTAATTGCATTCACTGTTTAGATCTTCAAGCCATGGCTCCAAAGAGTTAATGTGCTTTCTTCAATGTTTAGTTTCTTACCCAGCAGTGTCCTAGGCACTAAAAAAAGAGGAGTGTAAAGTACTGTAAATTTTGAACTGTGAATTATCACTGAATGAAAACATTTCCAGACTTTTCAGTGTAAGTTTGTTCTAATATGCTACAACCTGAGAAGAAACAGCCAGCCGGGCACCATGACTTTAACAAGAGACTGCCCATCAAAACAGTACAGAGTAGACAAGTTTTCATTTATTTTCTTTGGAACATTACCGTTGGCAACCGCACCCACTTGGTTAATGGAATATTCTTGAGTCATTAAACAGATTCATTTAGGGAAAGGAGCCACTGGGACTGGGGTGGCATGAGGAGACACCCTTGCTCTCCCGTGGAACGTTCTCTAAAAGTGGTACCTTTTTGACAACTCTCAAAGGTAATGACATGATGGTATTAGAATCATGATGAAAGACATTAGAGAAAGCAGCATGAAAACAAGACTGAGAGTCCACACGGGAAGGAAGTTCAAGGGTGGAGCCTCTTTTACACCCTTGCGCAGAACCTTGGGGTGGGCGATGTGGACAGCGAGTCCCCAGCTCCAGGCTGACCACTTTTACACTAGGACCTGGCCTTACCTCCGCATATCTCCCCTGCCCCAGACTGCTTATTCCAAGAGTAATGGTGGCTCATCCTCCAGGACCCTTAGGTCCTCAGTCTCGCTCCTAGTGCTACTTATGAAGTACAGCAGACTCCAGAATAGGAAAGAAGCTCAGAACACTGATTTTCAGAGCCCTGGAGAGGCTGTGACCAGGAATTTGCCTGTCAACAATTTGCTACACAACTTTATGCCAAACCTCTCAGTGTGTCCCGCATCTCTGACATGAGAACTAGGTAATTCTTCATATTATTCGAAAAAACAACTGTAAACCCTTTGAGAGATGTATGGATTTTAACGAAACTGTGCTGGCAGGAAGTTTTGGTTCCATGTAGACCAAATCCCATTATAGTAATGCAACTGCAACAGAAACAATCCCAAACTCTTCCCAGGACCCACTTATTTCTGGCAATATTTAATACCACATAACTCTAGTACCACCCAAGAGTAATGATAATCCCTTGGAGTTTTTAAATGTTAAATTTGACCTATTAATATGGAGGAGAAAAACCCTCTAGTCGAATATTGAATAACTTTTGACACATTAGTCTCACCAATGGCTGATAATTGTATAGCACTTTGAGACATTTAATATCAAGACCCGCTTCTCTTTCAAATACCATTATGATCATTCGTTATTTACATGTCATCTCTCTGCTCCTCTGCCTTGATCTTGATGCCTGATCCACCCCAAAATGGCATCTCTTGGCTCAAAGACTCTTTAGAGCGTCTCTGGGTGACAGATGTTAACTAGATTTATTGTGGTGATCACTTCACAATGTATACAAATATCAAATCATTACGTTGTACACCTAACATGATATTATATGTCAACTGCACCTCAATTTTTGAAAGTGAATTTACAGTATATAAATTATATCTCAATAAAGCTGTTTAAAAATTGTTTTAAATCTCTGAAATTCACTCTGAGAAGGACTGCTTGACTCCGCGGGTATCTCCTTACTCTGGGTTTGGTTAACTTGAAAGCTCTGCTGGAACTGACCAACCCTGTAGGCTATGACAGAGCCTTAGGAGAACAAGTCGGGGATGTGTGTGGAGTGCACAAGGAACAGTTTGAAATAATTTGGTACCACCAATTCTAAGATCCATCCCAAGACTTTACACAAACACAGGCAATAAAAAGTCCCAACTTGAAGTAGAAACAATAAAGTTAACTGAAAAGTGATAAGGAAGGAATTAGGTTTTCCCAAACTAATCAGCTTCCATAAATATGAACACAAACAACTCTGCTCAAGAGAAAACAATCTTTCTTTTTCCTTCCTCCATGGGAGCTGCGCCCCACAGTATTATAAACAAAAAAGACTAGCCATCCACAAGGAAGGAGGAAAAACCCTATAGGCTTTGCCATTTCCCTGTTTTGTTTATTCTACCCCAGAAAGAGGGGCATGAAGTCACATAAACTCCTGGGCCCTAGCGGCTAAAACTTTTTTTAAATTGCACTTTATGTTAAATAAACAAACTTTCTGAATCGCTGCCATTTGTTGGAGAAGGGTGTAAATCTGGACTTAATGGGCCTCAGATGTCCTTCAGGGCTGTCTGAACATGACCATGAATGGAAAAGTACTAAGCTCCTGAAGCTAATAGTATTCGTGGCTGTGGATCTGCTCAGCTGGAGACTTTCTCCTTCCTTTAGAGATGAATTCTGCCCCCTGCACACCTACAACTTGAAGGGAATAGCTGTAGGGCTAGCCAACAGGGTTGAGGATGATGGTTGGCAGAGCTTCTGATGTCGCCCAGGACATAACAGAAATAAGAAACAAGAGTTACCAGTTATCAGGCTTACCACAGATACATCAAAGTTTCCCCCCAGGACTCTCCACTTTACCCACGTATCTCCATTCTGCCCTCCACGGACACAAAGAACCCATATGCAGGTGGAGTCTTCTCAAAGGATCCCCTCCAAAGGCAGATGTACACCTTCAGAGAGGTAGGACCCAGTTCACCTCCTTTGATCAATGCTCTCTACTTTTTTCTGTGAGCTCAGGTGACTCTAGAAAAGGGAGAAGTACATGGATTTTTCTACTTTTGCTACTGAAAATTGTTTCTCTTAAGAAAAACAAGGAAAAACTAAGCAACTCTCAGACTAGAGGAGCCTGGGGAGACATGTGACAGCTTGGACTGGATTCTGGAGTTTAGTTCACAGTAATGTCTCTTAGTTTTGACAAATGTACCATGGTAATGTAAGATTTAAAAATGAAGGAAACTAGGGTAAGGGGATACAAAAATTCTCTGAACTTCTTTGCAACTTTTCTTTAAACCTAACATTATTCCAAAACAAAATGTTTTAAAAAGGAAAATCTGAAAAAAATAAAATCCATGATGATGGCACTGCATAAGAACCTCATAGCAACGGGGATGGCAGACATTTAGCGAGCATTTATGATAAACTAGGCACTGAGCCAAGCCCTTGGCTGACAGTAGATATCAAATCCTCTCAACAACTCTATGACATGAATCCTCATTACACCTCCATCTCTTTGATGAGGAAACTGAAGCTTAGAGAGGCTAGGTAACTGGCCCAGTCACAAAACTGATAGGGGCAGAGGTAGAATTGAGACCTAAACAGAATAACTCCAAAGGCTGCTTCTTATCTGCTATGCCACTGCACCTACTCTTCCACCATTTCTTCTCTTCACAGGATGGGGAAACACTTACTTGAACAGTAAGTCAAAGAGAGAAAAGAACATCTAACAAAAGTAAAACCATTAGGGCTCTCATTTAGAAAAAGGGAAATGAAGAGATAGGCTCTGTTCCCCCCTTTCCAAGTTATCACGATTTGTATTCATGTTTTAAATAATAAAATAACTGAACAGGGTAACACTATAAAGAAGGACCTAAAAGGAAAATCAAAAACCCTCCCTAGACACCCCACCTCTAGTTCTAATGATCAGAGCAAGAAGGGCTCTGTTTGAGGTCCATAAAAATCAGAGTTCGTGTACAGAGAGAATATAGATTTGTTCATCAAATCCTTGAACTTGAGAGTCCCGATAGCCCTTAGAACTTTATGAGAGTGAAACTCTCTCTCAAGGGAGTTGACATGAACAGAAAAAGTAAAGGGGCTCAGGAAGGTAGAAGATCAATTCTTGGCTGATGAGCACTGGCAGGCTGTTGAGGGAAGCTGAAGAGATTTAAGCAGCATCCTACTGTTTTAAAATGAACATGAGACAGGTCAGCCATGCTTTCCCAGGGAATCAGTACAGTTCAGTGAAGGAATAATGAAGTTCCATATCGGTTGGGAATGTTTTCAGCCGCAAATAACAGAAAACCTAATAAACAACGGTAGAATCACTGTAAGGACATTTTTTCTTTACTTAACAAGAAGTCTGGAAATGGATGATCTCAGGATTCATTCAGCAGCTCAGCAATTCTGTGAACGTTGCAGGTCTTTCCATCCTTCTGCTTAATCATACCCAGCATAGAGGTGATTATGCTTCCCCCTCCCCACCTCATTATCACAAGATAGCTGCCACAGCTCCAGGCATCAGCTTTCTAAACTAAAGAAGCAGGCAGGGGGATAAAAGCTTCCCCTTCATACTCGGTTTAAACCTCCCCCCAGGTCTCCATGGCCAAACTAGGTTTGGTTCCTGTTATGAGCTGAGTGGACCCTGCCCCCACCCCCAAATTCATATGTTGAAGCCTTAAACCCCAATACCTCAAAATGTCATTTTATTTTGAGACATGGTCTTTAAAGATGTGAATAAATTAAAATGAGGCCGTTAGGGTGTGCCCTGATCCAATGTGACTGGTGTCCTTTTAAGAGGAAATTAGGACATATAGAGACATCAGGGATGCATGCACACAGAGGAAAGACCATGTGAGGACACAGCAAGAAGGCAACCATCTGCAAACCAAGGGAGAGGCTCAGAGGACAATCCTGCTGACACCTTGATCTTGAACTTCCAGCCTCTAGGCTGAGAAATACTTTCTGTTGTTTCAGCCACCAGTCTGTGGGATTTTGTTATGGCAGCCCTAGCAAACTAACTCAGTCTCCTAGCTGCAAAAGAGTGTAAAAAGGAGACTTAGGAAAGGAAATGGGATGGCCTGATTATTTTAGGCTGGGCATTCTCACCCCATACAAAACCAGCGTTCGCAGCATATAAAGGGTGGGGGTGGCTAGGGTAGGCACCTAACAATATCTGCCATGGTGCTTAGGTAGAAAGCGCTGGATTACAATTCTGCCTCTGCTGCTTCGTGGCGGGGTACAATGCAGGGCTTTAGTTCAGAAAAATGGAGTAACAGAAAATAGTTACCCTCCTTCTTGCCCCCCAACTCTGAGATTCTAAACCTGAGGGGGGCGCTCTCCCCAGAAAGGCTTTGTTTCTAAGACAAATGAAAACACACAGGAATACACACAGCTTATACTTTCTTAAAAGGCAGGTACCTTAAGATATTTTCTGATGTTGTGTTCCAACTTTCAATTATTCAATAGCTTATTTCTCAAAAGACTCAATTCAATAAGTTTGAATCTCCTTTTTTTACATTGTCAAGGCCCCAGGAAGCAGGGCGCACTGAAGGGTTGTAAATGCGCAGGCACACACACACACACACACACACATGCACACACACACCCCCACCCAAAGTGAAAGACCTGACACTTCCCTGTTAGATTATAAACTTTCTGAGGGCAAGTATTGTTTATAACCATTTCGAGATCCCATAGGCCGCAGCACATAGAGGCCACGAGTGCCGCTTCCCTGAACGAATGGAAAACACGGCCTCAGGAATCCATCCTACGATTCACGCATTTCCCAAAGATTTGTCAAATACCAGCAATTAATTTGTGCTGCTTTCTGGAAGATGGGTCTCAGCATCTTTAAAGTCAGTCAAGGATCAGATTACTTTCTTCTCTAAAGAGCTTCACAGAGTGGGAAAGCCATCATGATAGAATAAGGGTTTTGCTTATATTAAGAAGTTTCATTTTTTAAAGTGCCAAGAAAAGATGCACTTGTTAATAAACAGGATGAGAACAACTGGTCAGGTGGGTGAGAAATAAAGTTGACCTCTGTTGCATGATTTATTCTCCCCCCAATTTTAGTTGGATTAAAGAGTTCAATGTAAAAAATAGAGAACATGGTCACTTTAAAAAAAACCACAACTTAGTTTATGGAAGAGTTTCTAAGCATGTCCAGAAACGAAGAAAGCAAGAGAGAGACAAAGGAAGAAACAATACATTTGCCATTAAAATAAATTTTCAAACATTATATGGGAGAAAATATCACAGGAAAAAAAAAAAGGTGATTATTTGGGAAGAAGTTTGGAAGCTCACTCTTAAGGAAATATTAATTTAAATAATAATAGAATGTGCTTATTTTAAGATTGGCAAAGTTTAAAGCTTGAGTGTTCATGTATGTGTGATGCTGTACAAAACCAGGCATTCTCACACATTCCTTCTGGCGTTTAAAATGGCATAACTTTTTGAAGGACAACCTGACAATATCTGTCAAAATTTTAACTTCCCAGGTCCTTTAACCCAAAAATATATATACCTCTAAGTGGAAGTTATTTTAAAAATATAACATATAGATGTAGATTTAGGACATTTATTGTAGCATTGTTTGCAATAAAGCAAAACAACCTAAGTATTCATTAATAGCGGGCTGGTGAAACACATTAATATTTTTTTAACGAGTAAATCTAGAGTTATTGAAATCTACATTGGATGAAAACATCCAAAATGTACTAAGTGAAAATAGCAAGTTGTAGAACAAGATGTCCAATGTGTTCCCACTTGTGTAAAAATACATGTATATGTAATTATATATATACATTTGTATGCTTGTGTGTGCCTAGAACATTCCTGAAAGGATATACAAAATTCTGTTAACTGTGGTTATGTCTGGAAATGATTCTGTTTGAAATTTTTACCATGATTGTGTATTGCTTTAGCAATAAAAAATATATAGTTAAAATACAAAAGGTCCCATGCTACTTCCTCGGAAATTCTTCAAATGGGGGAAATTAAATTAAAATGTTAAGACTTTTCACTTCCTCTTAAGAGCTTTTGCAGAGAAAGGGAAATGCCATAAGGAGAGGACTCTCTCGTGTGAAATCTTACAGAGCTCAATTCGAAACGGAGCTTTCTGCAAACCTCTGCATTGCGGGTGGGAGGGATTCGGGGCTGAGGACCTGAGGCAGGGCTGCTGCCCTCCACCCGGCCTTCCCGCCGCCTGGGGAGGAAGAGCAGCGGGGCCCAATTCCCTAATCCCTTCCTGACTTTAGAATTAAAACCAGCTCGGGAGGGAAGGAGAAGCAGTGGGTGAGGGAAGGCCCCCCGGGAAAGACATCAAACGGAATGGAAGCATCTCTGACCCCCGGGTCACAGCCACTTAGAACAAACGCTGCGTCTGCCCCAGCCCACCCTGGGCGCCGCCTGGAAGCCAGTCCTGAGTGATTTAGGAAATCGCGGGCCGGGGCTGGGCGGGCAGGAAAGGAGTGATTAAGGGCGAGAGGGAGAAGTGAGGCTTCCTCGGGAATGAGCACATTTGGAAGCGAGGCAGGAAGGGGGCAGGAAGCTGCTCTCATAAAACAATCTGACAATTACGTGTCAGTCCAGGAGAAGGGCTCTGGAAATTATGGGGCTGCCGGTGCTCCCAAGCCCTGCCCCCTGGCGATCTCCTCAGGCTGCAATGAGCTGCAAGAGGAAATTATATTGGGGGCCAGGTGTTTGTTCCCCTACGCTTGGGTTCAGTTTGGGGCTGGGATGCGCTCCCACGCGGGGGACACAAATCGCTGTTGTGTCGTAAAGCACAGAGGCGGCGAGGATTCCCGCTGGCCTGGCACTGGCACTGGCACTGCGTGACCACCCTGCGCCTTTACCACATGCTCACTCCAGCCAGGTGTTTCACCTGCCAGCGCACGGCCCTGCGGCTGAGACAGACCTAGGGAGGCTCAGCGCTGGCCACAGATAAAGAGCTGGGAGTGGCTAGAATTTGAACCCAGATGCTCTACCTCCAGGGCCCCAAACTCAGCATCCAATTGATAACACATTTTATGGAGATTTTTCATGAGAGCAGCCAGAAGCATTATTTTCTGGATGTGTCTGGAAGAAAGGGGTTTCTAAGCAGACTCCTACCCAAACCCAGGGGCAGCCTTCGCGTTTTCCATTATTCGGTTGTTCGTCCCTGTGTAGCTATTCAGTACTGATGGTGCAACCAGCAGAATTAGTTGCTTTGAAATTACAACACCCATTCCTGCTTCTGAAGACAAGAGGTCACATTTTACAGACTTACAGTCCAAGTATATCGGCAGTCTTCTTCTGGGCCTTGACATGATAATCCTAGGCCCATTCTGGGTTAGCCTGGAGCAGACACACGCCTTCCAACCCTCAGGAACATGGAGTCTCTCTCAGCACACACATTTACAGAATCCTGGAAGATTCTGGCCCTCTGCTTGTCCCCACTTCACTCAGGGGGGAACCTCTAGGAGATGGTGGGACATTTGTCCATGGGGTCTGTGGGACAATCTGACTTTTCCCACTTGGCCTGAGAGAGTTTGGCTCTTAGAAGCTCCCCTGTGGCACCTGAGAGGAGTCCAGGGGAGCGGTGGTCAAGTGCCCTGACTCGATCCATCACTAGCTGTGTGACCCTGGGCAAGTAGCTTCACCTTTCTGAGCCTCTTCTGTAAGGTGAGGTTGTTGTGGGGATTAAATGAAACAATCAGGTTACAGTCTGAGCGAGTGCACTTCCTGGACACAGTAAGCATTCATTAAGGCTTGGCCATGACCCTGAAGGTCTGGGCTGTGCGCTTTGTTAGAGTAAGCCAATCCTGCTCTCACAGCCTCTTTATTAACAAAATGTTCCCAAGGCACCAGAAATGCTTTACTTCCTCCCTAGCTCAATTTCGTGATGCCCAAATCGCATTAATCTTTATGAAATAAACTATACTTGATAACATGGTCATTTCCTTAGTCGCACGTTTATTAATTACTTGCAAATACTAAGGCAGACAATATGCATGTGGATATGAACAAGGTCTCTGGCTGGACCTCCAGATTCAGATCCCACCCCTGCTACTTGGCAAGTTACTGAACATATCTGAACCATAATTTCCTCATATGTAAAAATACAGATACTAAAGCTAGCTCTTATCTCATCAGGTAATCGTGAGCATCAGGTGAAAAAAAGGAAAATTATTATGTACCTGACTTCAGGTAAGGACTAAGCGAAAGCTATATCATTATTTTTGTTATTGTTGCATTGAAGTTGAACAAGCAAAACAGACATAAATAATTCTTAACTTGTAAGCTAAATAAACAATGCACATGGTCTTTATCATGTAGATGGAGTTAAGTAAAGCAGAATTTATATGCCAATTAGAATAAATGTTTGGATGTAACAGAAACTAGAATAAATACTACTCAGTAGAATAAATACTGTGTAGAACTGAGAGGGTAGCATTAACATCTCTTAGTTTTCTGCAAATTTCATTGAGAAACAAATGCCTGGTGAAAAAAAGACTGTAGAAGTTGGTGGTAAAGGTGTCCTAGAGGACTCAAATTTGCAATTTTATGTTAACTGGTTCAATAAAAGAACCTTCCAGAACATCTATTTCCAGAGACTACTTAGAGAAGAGGAATTACCCCCCTCTTTTGGGCAACTCCTGTCCTAGAATCCGCCATTTCAGGTTACAAACACTGCCTCACTGCTCTAGGATTTCTGCCATATGTAGAGTCCCTTCACCACTATTGTTGTCTTGTAATTGTTTAAAATAGTATTTTGTGTGCATTTAGTTATTCATGCTCCATATTCCTTATCTATGCTGACTACAAGCTTTTCTTTCTTTCCATTCGCACCTCTGCTCTGTGGTCCTGCACATAGTAAGTAGTCAAGTAAGTTCTTGCTCCCCAACAAATCTTGCTTGGAATCTCCAACTTTACTCCTTTGGATTGGCAAATGGATCAGTGCAGCGTTTAAATAAAAAATAGAAGGGGCCAGGAGGGGGCAGTGATGGGGCAGAGCTTGCCAGAGAAAGGGAAATGCTGGTTATTATCCTAGACGACTTCAGGACAAACAGAAAACATTTGGATTTAGCCCAGGAGAGGGTGCTACCTACTTCCAAGTTAGGCCCGCTAAGAAAGCTGGGCAGGGCCTGTCCCCTGAAATGAGGGTGGGGTTTGAGCTTCTGAGCAGCCCTTTTACCAGTGCAGGGAAAATGTTCCAACTCCCATGTCCTCCTTTGATACAAGGAACTCTTCTTTTAAATTAAATGGACAACAGGCAGGAAACTAGAGAGCATGAACACAGACGAACAGATGCAAAGCTTCTTTTATTCTAATTATTTATCCACTGGGCACTACAGATAATGCGAGAAAAACCTACATCACCTCCCTACTACCGGTGTGTACTCTAAGGTTGTTTTGAAAAGATTCGGAGAAAAGAGGGGAAGTGTTCAACGTAGGGATGGATAGGTAGTTCGAGATCACAGGATACTGAATAAGCCCTAAATTGGGACCTTCTCCCAGCCCTTACATAAGTATCTCTCTGTTTCCAATGATATTCAAAGTCCCTCTGTCTTTGTGGTGGAATAACTTCTCTGGAACCTGGGATCCAGAAGACTGGCCTTTATATTCCTAGTTGCATCCCTGAGCCTTTCTCCCCAGAGCTCTCTAGCTAGCTCCTTCATTTCTTGAGCAGTCATATGACCATAACTTAAATAACAAGCACTAGTATCTCTTCATCAATAAGGTGGAACTCTTGCTCAGAACGCAGTTTAAACAATACACAGTATTATATGGAAGCAGATCACTCACCTGCTTCTCATTTGTTTTTGAAAAAGTCAGATGCCATGCTTTCTCTGAACAGAAACCCAAACAGCCAAAGTAATAAGTGAATAGGAAATGAAGTGGATGTCAAATTGTGGCTTCTGATAGAAACCTGATTTTAAAAAGCAGCCTTGATACCGGTGGTGGGAGTGCAAATGACTATGTACATATTTAATACCATTTCACCTAGCAATTCCCATTCTACGAATTACTCCAACAGATCTATTGGTACATATGTATCAAGCTATACGTGCAAGTGAATCTGTTGCAGCAACATTTATAATAGCAAAACTGTAGAAACAAATGTCTATTAACAGGAGACTAGTTAAACTAATGATGGTACCCTGACTGTACAGTGGGGTACTATGCATCAGACAGAAGTCAATGTGTGTATGCTATTTGGAAAGATGTTGAAAATTATTATTACACTTAAAAACAAAGCATATAACAGTGGTAGCATGCTCCCATTTATGTTATATAGGTATATATTTATATGTTGATACTTTTTTTTTAGTCCTCACCTGAGGATATTTTTTCCATTGCTTTTCAGAGAGAGTGGAAAGAAGAGAGGGAGAGAAACATTGCTGTGAGACACATCAATTGGTTGCCTCCCACACACGCCCCGACTGGGGCCAGGGATTGAGTCTGCAACTGAGGTACGTGACCTTGGCCGGAATCAAACCAGGGACCCTTCAGTCCAAGGGTCGACGCTCCAACCACTGAATCAAGCCTGCCAGGGCTATCTTTTTTTTTTAAAGAGGGGCTCTATGCATATGGAGAAAATTTCTAGAAAGGTATCCCAAAAGCTGTTGACATAGTTACTTTTAGGGAGTAGGACACATTTTTCCTTAGATGGTTTTATGCCGTTTGAATTTTTTACATGTATAACTTCTGTAATAATAAAAACCAGTATAAAGGAGTAGTAGGCACACCTCTCATCTGCTTTAGAAAGTTTGCTGGCTTTAGAGTCCAAGTGCTAGAAACACAAAAGTAGAAGACAATGGTGTGTGTTGGGAACAGTTCCTGTGGCTGATGGAACATTTGAGCTCAAATCACCTTAGATATGAAACCATTATTTTCACTCTTTGATACTCAGGTAATAAGTGATGCTTTTATGAATGACCTTGATGACATAGTGCAATGTCTTGGAGTGACTAAAGATTCCATGATTCGTCAGCAAGAACAGGCGCATTGTTCTCATCAGCTGAGAAAGGCACTGTGAGGCACACCCCTGAACACTCTAATCAGAGGAAAATTTAGCTAGTTGTATCAGCTGTGATGACAAGCAAACTTCAAATAACAGTGCCTTAAATAAAAGTTATTTTATCTCCCCTATAAAAAGCCTTGGAGACAGGGTTGTTGTGCCACATCTTCTCTGTTCCTTCAGCCCCGTAGTCTAGGATGGAAGTTTCTACACTTTAGGAAGCAGGATGAAGGAAGACATGAAGAAAAAGGGGCAAAGTGTATACACATAATGCCTCTTTTTCTTTTTAATATATCTTTATTGATTTCACAGAGAGGAAGGGAAAGGGAAAGAGATACATAAACATCAATGTTGAGAGCTGTTGATCAGCTGCCTCCTGCATGCCCCCGACTGGAGATCAAGCCCACAACCTGGGCATGTGCCCTGACCAGGAATCAAACCACGATCTCCTAGACCCTAGGTCAATATTCAACTGCTGAGCCACGCCTGGCCAGGCCACATAATGCCTCTTAAGCGGAGTTTCTAGGAGCTACCACTAGACACTTTCGCCTACTTGCATTGGTCAGAACTCAGTCTTATGGCCTGCCTAGCTGCAAGGGAAGCTGGAAAATGTAGTCATAATGCCAACTGGCTATAGGCACAGCTTAAAATTGGGGGTCCTATGTTACCAAAGAAGAAGGGAAGGGTGGATACTGGGAGATGACTAGTGGTTTCTTTTCTTTTTTTTTTTTTTTTTAAATATATCTTTATTGATTTCAGAAAGAGGAAAGCAGAGGGAGAGAGAGAAACATCAATGATGAGAGAGTCACTGATCAAGCCCGCAACCGGGCATGTGCCCTGACCGGGAACCGAACCCCGATCGCCTGGATCCTAGGTTGACGCTCAACCGCTGAGCCACGCCCGGCCGGGCGATGACTAGTGGTTTCTGCAACACTGACCTAATCTACTTCCCCACTCCAACTACTTTCCAAAGATAAGTTTGTTTATCATCTCAGCAAATGGCATAGATAAGGAAAAGCACAACACTTTGCCATAATAACCACCTTTATGAGGTTATGAAAACATTTCTAGGAAAGTTTTGCTAATCTTTTAATATTGAAAGGGTAGAGAGATGTCCTAGAATTTCACTGACTTATGTTTCTCCCATCTCTGCCACAAGCTCTAGAATCCTGAACATAGGATAGCATATACTAGCCACTAGGGACAGGAACCATGTCATTCCCATAAAAGTTCCACAATAAACGTCAGCAGAATACAGAACTGGCCTGTGATGTAATTCAGAGACTATTTCCTGTGAATGGGACAATATGCACCGGAATAGAATTCTATTTATGCTATGGGAAAGGCCTGTGGGGCTTCAGATTTAGGTTTAAGGAAAAAGGAATTCACCAGCTGATGACACTGGATCCCTGGGGACTAAGAATAGTAGTTTCACAGTTATAAAGGAATTGGGACTTCTGAGACTCCCAAGATTAGGAAGGACTAAATCCTGTTTTGGAGTAATCTTGGCAGGCTCTCTGAGCATTCCTACTGGACACCCATCTTTGGAGCCACCAGTTGGTCTCTGCAAAGAGGGGACTAGAAGCCTTCCTGTCAGTACCATACTTATCACTTACTGCAGGTTCTCAGACACAGGATGGCTCTTCACTGGGAGTAAGAATGAGGGTGCTTTTATGTGGTCCAGCCTGGGGGGTCACCATGTACCAGTATAAAGCCAGATGTTTAGAACCTAAAATTAACCTCCATGTTGTGGTCCTCTGTATTGTGAAAAACAAGTCACTTTATGGTTCTTTGATCAATAAATAGCACAAGGATTTAGAGATAAAGGAAAAGAATATTAACATGAAAGCAACAGACCCAGCAGATGACTCAAAGATGTGGAAGCTCAGATGTTCCTTGACAGAATTCCCTGGTAACTATGAAGGAGCATTGCTCCGGAGGTGAGGATTTGTGACTACTTTGTCTCAACACTGGTACGGAGCTTGACTTTGTCTCCACCTTTGGCCCCATCCTCCTGGGCCCTTGACTAGTGGGGCTCGGTGGTCATCATGCCAGTGAAGGTACAAACTAGGCATCCAGCATCACAATGCAACTATGCACTTGGCCTCTCCCCTACAGGTTCTACCAAACTGTTCAAAGGACGATACAACTCCGGATCGACTCTTGAGTTCTCCCCAAACCTGTGTCTCCCAGCCTTCTCCCTCTAACTAAATGGCAGGGGTATTCTGCCAAGTACTCATTCTGAAAGCCTCGGAGCCTTCCCTGGCTCCCTCTCTCACATCCCATCTCCAAACCATTAGCAAATCCTATTGGCCCTGCCTTCAAAGCATATCCAGAACTGACCATTTCTCATTATTTTCACTGGTCCAGATGACTGTTCCCTCACCTGGGTTACTACAAAGTCTCCTAATTGGTCTCACTGCTCCCCTCTCACCAACCCACCCATCCCATTCTCTCCACCTTTGAAAACCAAAGCTGAGTCCAGGTGTCCCTTGGTTCCAAACCCTCTGGGGACCTCCCTATTTAACAGAGAGTCACAGCCGAAGTCCTTACCAGGCCTCCCAGCCCTCTGTGGCATGCCCTGCCTCTCCCACCTCACCTCCTGAGACTTCCCCTCGCTTTGCTCCAGCCTCCCTGACAATCCACAAGAGAGGCAAAAGCTTAACACTGTCCACACTGCCATCACTGCTCTCCCACCAGCTATCTGTGAGGTCCGCTCCTTCACTCCCTTCAAGTCCCTCTTGAATGCCTCCCCCATCAGAAACCTTCCCTGACCACTCCTTCATCCTACTTTTCTTCATAATGCATATCCCCACTTGACAAAGTATGTATTTATTTTTACTATTTGTCTCTCCTCATTAGGATGTAACTTCCATGGATACAGAATTTTTTCTCTTAAGAACAAAGCAGGTATTTTAAAAACAAATGATGTTGCACATTGCCCAGTAATGTGCAGCATAAGGCAAAACAAAGGTCCACAAAGACAACAGAAAATAGTCACCTATTCAGATGTGTGATGTCTCTTTTTTTTTTTTTTTAATATATCTTTATTGATTTCAGAGAAAGGAAGGGAGAGGGGGAGAGAGAGAGAGAGAAACATCAATGATGAGAGAGTCATTGATTGGCTGCCTCCTGCCTGCCCCCGACTGGGGCTCAAGCCCGCAACCCGGGCATGTGCCCTGACTGGGAATCAAACTGGGGTCTCCTGGATCCTAGGTCGATGCTCAACCTCTGGGCCACGCCCAGCTGGGCTGTGATGTCTTTTTTCATGACTGACCTACCATTGAGTTTTGCTATAACTAACTATTAAAAATCAAAAGGGAAGGAAGTTTTTATTTGTTGGATGAATGAGGAGGAAAATCACTTACTGAGCAGCTACTGTCTCGGGCACTATTCTAGCTCTGGAGGAATAGCATAAAGAGAGGTGAGCTCCCACTTTGCGCAGCTTATGTTACAGGGGGAACATGGGGGCACAGATGGAAGCGGAAGAAGCTAGGAAGAATACCATAAAAGAGCACACAGATAACTGAACAAGATACTTTCAAATAGTTCCTAATAATACATATTTTCAAGAAATCTTACTGAAAATTATTAACAAAAATATACCTGTTTTATGCATGGTGATTTACTTATGAGTCTCTTCCCTCACCCCTCCCCCCCAAAATCCTGTACTATAAATAAAATATATATATTTATATTTCACATATATTAAGCTAACACCATCTACTTTATAACTTCTTTTAAATGATGAACTATACCATGTCGAAGACGGTATTTCTCGTGTATGGATTTAGCAATTAATACTGCATCCTGCCCTGTGCCTAGAAAGGACCCAATGAAAATTGGTTGGGAGACAAGATGGCGGCGCAGGTCCCCGCGGTCCCCGGGGTCCCCGCTGCCTCTCACAACCACACCAAAATTACAACTAAATTAAAACAACCATCACTCAGAACCCCCTGAAATCTGGCTGAACAGAAGCCCTACAACCAGGGAACTGAAGAAGCACCGAGACGGGGAGGAGGGGCGGAAACGCGGGCGGATTGAGGCTGAATCCCGGTGCCGCGGGATAAACCCGGGAGGGAATCTCGGCGGTGGAGGTTTCCCCGAGGAGCGAGGGGTCCCAGCCCCACAGCAGGCCCCAAGCCCAGGGCTCCAGGGCCGGGAAGAGACGTCCCCACAACTCCGGGCTGTGAAACCAGCGGGGACTGTCCCTGAGGGTCGCGGAGGCTGCGGGAGCCCCAGCAGCTCCTCTAAAGGGCCCGGCACGGACTCACTCGGACGCTCCCTCGGAGCCCAGCGCCGGGCAGCAGCCTGAAAGGACCTGGGACACTCGGGGAGGAACTAACCTGCTTGAGATCCGGGTGAGAGGTGGGGGGGCGGCTTCCTCCCGGGCAGAAGGGCTGGCGGAGGCCATGGCTCCTTTAGCCAGTCCTCCCCGCACACAGCCAGCAGGCAGGCGCCATGTTTGAGTCGCCAGCACCTGACTCACCTTTGGCCCCGCCCCTCCCCACCTGCAGGCTCATCCAGGCCATTTCCAGTGGCTTTTCTGTGCAAGTGGCCTCTCGAGCCTCATGCTTAGGACTTTCCTAAAATCTCTCAAACAAGCAGCAGCAGGCCCCATACGGCTTGATAAGTGGCCCTACGCCTGGCACTAGCGGCAGCCTGCATTGGCTCATAGCTTGGCCTCTCCTAGACACATCCAAGCCCAGCACAAGTAGCAGCCAACTACGGTTTGCTGTGTAGCTCATGCTGGGTGGGCCTGGGCAAGGCACTGGCACAGGCTGACTCTGCACCTCCCGGGAGGCCCCAGAGACAGTGCACCTGGTGGTTAGACTCGGCCACGCTGGATTACAACCCTACCACATCCACAAGTGACACTCAAGGGGCGCACTCAGTGAACACCAAAGCTCCAGTGAAGTAAATCCTGCTCCACGGGTGTGTCTCCAGCACAGCAGATCTCTGGCTGTAGTTGAAGCTGGTCCTCACAGATGACTGGCCGGGGAGTCAATTCCTCCCAGTGACACCAACAGCAACCAAGGCTCAACTACAACAGGACAGTGCACACAGCCCACACAGGGGAGCACCTAGAAGGCCCAGCTCAGCTGACTGGGGAGGATGAGCCTCTGGCCCCTCAGGACACCTACTACACAAAACTACTCTACAAATTCCAGGAGACATAGCAGCTCTACCTAATGCATAGAAACAAATACCTGGAAGCAGCCAAAATGTGGAGGCAAAGAAACATGTCACAAAGGAAAGAACAGAAGAAAGTTCCAGAAAAGGAACTAAGTGAAATAGAGCCACACAAGCTACTAGATACAGAGTTCAGAATAATGGTTGTAAGGATGCTCAAGGATCTTAGTAAGACGATTAAGGAAACTAGTGAGATCATCAATGACATAATAAAGTACCAATCAGAAATGAAAGCTCCATGAACTGAAATGAAGAATAATTTACAGGGAATCAACAGTAGAGTAGAGGATGCTGAGAATCAAATCAGCTATTTGGAACATGAGGAAACAAAGAACACCAACCAGAGGAGCAAAAAGAAAAAAGAATCCAGAAATATAAAGATAGTGTAAGGAGTCTCTGGGACAACTTCAAGCGGTTCAGCATTCATATTATTAGGGTACCAGAAGGAGAAGAAAGAAAGCAAGAAATTGAAAACCTATTTGAAAAAATAATGACAGAAAACTTCTACCTGGGGAAAGAAATAGACTTACAAGTCCAGGAAACACAGAGGGTCCCAAACAAGAGGAACCCAAAGAGGCCCACAGCAAGACACATCATAATGAAAATGCCAAAGGTTAAAGACAAAGAGAGAAACTTAAAAGCAGAAAGAGAAAAGCAGTTAGTTACCTACAAGGGAGCACCCATACGACTGTCAGCTGATTTCTCAACAGAAACCTTGCAGGCCAGAAGGGAGTGGCAAGAAATATTCAAAGTGATGAAAAACATGGAACTAAAACTAAGATTGCTCTACCCAGCAAAGCTATCATTTAGAATTGAAGGTCAGATAAAGAGCTTCACAGATAAGAAAAAGCTAAAGGAGTTCATCACCACCAAACCAGCACTACAGGAAATGTTGAAGGGTCTTCTTTAAGAAGAAGCTAATGAACAAAATAATCTGACAAACTAAATAGATCCAGAGACATTGATGCATGCAACAGATGGTATCTCAGGGAAGAGGAAAGAGGGGTGGAGGGTGGGAAGAAATTAACCAAAGAAGTTATATGCATATAGGTATAACCCATGGACACAGACAATAATGAGGTGAAGACCTGGGGATGGGGTGGGAGAGAGGTGGACGAGCTCAATGGGGGGGGGGTGGGATGGAACACCTATAATACTTTCAACAATAAAGATAAATTAAGAAACAAAAAAGAAAATTAATTGGTGATTTCTCACAGATCTTTGAAAGTGATTGTCCGTAAATCTCTGACCTGTCCTTAAATCTCCGTGAATGTTTCAGTGCACTGCTGGGAAGTTGCATGCTTTTATTTTAGTAGAGTTTGTGAAAATTCCATATGGATTCCTCTGTTCACAAAACTAAATGAAAACCCAGAACCCCTTAAAATAAAAATAGATGTGTTTGGAAATCACGAGGGAAATGTTACTTATTCTCTGAGCATTCAGCTTCTGCTATCCCTAGTGGTGAGAATCTACACAGCCATTCCAATTTCCTATAAACTTGGCAGGACTCAGTGTCCATTTGGAATTGTAATAGCCCGGATTTCAGTTTGGGGAGAAAGGAAGGAGTCACTGCATTCCACCAAAGAGTCCTCCAGCTGAATCTCAAGAAGCCAAGGCTTAAATGTCAATGCTCTCCCAAAGGGAAGTGAAGACTCCATCTAATGAGTTTACCTGGCTAACGCTCCATAACCCCTTCTGGGGGACTCTCTTTGGCTTGTCTTTCTTGGGTAATGTTGACTGTTGCAGAAAATTCTGGTTCTTTTATAAGGTGCTTTTGGTTTGGCCTTGTGCTGTTTTCTTGTTTTGTTTTTGCAACTGTACAGTAATTTTTCATATTAAAAACCCTAGGCAATTCAGACCAAAAGTTCTATTCCTGCTCCTGCATGCTTCTGGATTTAGAATGTGGGAACTGCAAGGAAGGCCAACCTCCTCTCCCTCACCAGCCCCCTCCACCTCTAATCTACTGTCACAGTCAGACAAAGGAGCCGGAAACCTGTTCTGGGGAGGGAAACCCTCAGGCCGGGTGGGAGGCAGGAGATACCTCTAATGGGCTTTGAAGTGGTCCAGGTGAAAGAGGGTGCTGAGGGGAGTGGAAAAATGCAGAGGCTTGCTGATTGCTGATCAAGCCCTGAGTCTGTGGCTCCTACTTCCCCTTCCCTCACTTTTGGTTCCAAATAAGTGACTTGCGTGCAAACAGTTACATTCCACAAACAAGCCATTTCCTCTTCCTTGGGGGAAGGCAACTGAGAGGACTGGGAGGAAGAAATACACACCTCTTTAGAAAACTAGGATTCAGTTAAGGCCTCTGTAGGCTCTCAGGCTCTTTGTTTGAGGGTTCCACTCTCTCCCTACTTGATGCAAATATACTACGAAACTAACATCCCATGCTGAAGACTTATGTTTCTTTCCTCGGTAAAATTAAGGAAGGAGTTTTAAAGTTTGCTTTTAAAATTATTTGACTCCAAAGAACTGATGTATAAGTAATGCTTGGGAAATGAGAACTTCCAAATTGTTTTCACATGATATAAAATTTTAATTAACACTATACTTATGACCGAGTTGACATGATGTTAATTATTGTAGTCATGTCATTAGATGTTTACTAATTTTGTGGGTTTCTTTTCATATGTTGAAATACATGTTTTGCTATCTACATATATATATATATATCATATACATGATTAAAAATGTATTATACATGTAATATTTTTCAAAGTTAAGTATTGCCATAGGCCCTTAAAACCCTGTGAGATCTAAGCCCCAGGCCTACAGAGCCCGACAGACACAGCAAAGTGGGAGGTAAATAGTATTCTCAAAAGCAAAGAAAAAATATTAATGTAAAAAGTTATTGCAAACCCAGGTTAGTGAATGAAATAACATGACCAGAAGGCCAGTTCTGTTGAGGTTCCCTTGCCATCCCCAAGGCTCTGCTGGAAGCCCTGGGTTTTACACCCACTCCCCTCCAGTCTTGCCATCGGAAGCAGTGATCCCACCACGGAGCTTTCTATTTCAGACCTGCTCTCGGCCCCTTGGGACTCTCCTCCAGGCTGTCCTTCCTAAACCACTTGAATTTCATTTCTCCTGCAGCTGATTTTTTTTTTTCAAGATGTTAATTTCTGTGGAACCATCTGGATGTTATTAAGAAAGTGTCCCAGGTCCTCTGAGGCAGCTGGCTGCGGCCTCTTGCCTTATTTCCTGTGTCCTGGATGTCTAAGTTGACTTTCATAAGAAATTTGGAATATTAGCTTAAAAAAAGAAACAGTCAATATTTTTTAGGCGTTGAGCTCTTGCAGCTTAATTTCCCCGGCTGGGCCTTTGCATTTTGAGTTCCCATCCTTGGCCCTTGCTCTGGGAAGGATGAAGCACGTCTGTTTTAAAAACAGAAGGCGCTAATGGTCAGGGTGAACCAGAAATCCAGTTCTCTCCGCCTCCCCAGTTACACTCACAAAACTTTCCTTATGCTGTTGCTGCTGTTGCTGCTGAGCCATTTCCACACCCCAGCCCCTGCTCCAAACTGAGACCCCGATCTTGGTCCAAAATTAAACACTAGTTAGTTCAACTCTATCAGACTCTCTCCTAGCATCCTGGAGGGAAAACTGAAGAAACTGAGACACACAAAAAGAAGTTGGGCAGATGACAATGATTCCTTTGCTTAAGAGAAGTAGCCTGAGGAGGTGGGACAACAGGACACGAAATAGCCCCTTTTCTAGCCACCAGCAGGAGTGGCTGGGGCCAGAAAGAGGAAGCTGCCAGGGGTCAGTTTTACTGCTCAGAGTCTACACATAGGGCTGGGTATTGGCTCGCCTTGCTCCCTGTCACTCAAAGTGGGGGTCAAGCTTTGGTTGCTGGCCTTGACCGCCCGTCTTCCCTGATAGCGGGGCCCGTGCTCAGCCCCTTCTTCCCTCTTGTTCTTAGCTCTGCACCCCCGGCCGACTTGCAGCTCGTCACTCTATGGATTTCGCCAATCGAGTTAAAGTTCACTCCCTGGAAAACTGCAAGACCCCAACCAATGCTATCGCGTCAGACAACACAGTGGGGAACCCGCCTGGCCTCTGGGGCCTAAGGACAGCCTGACCGCCTGTCTCTGAGGCTGGTGGGACCATGAGAAGTTTTGAAGGGAAGCACAGAATTCATTCTCCAGGGAGGATTCACTCAAAAAAGAGGAAGGGCTATGTGTCAACACTCCTAATTTCCTTGTCACGATCTGCAGGAATGTCTCATCCCCTATCTGGTGTGTAAAAAAACACTCACTAAATGGTTCCCCCACTCCAATCCTTTTAGTCTCAAAAAATTCAAGCTGTAAAAAACTTAAAAGAATAATACAGCGAACTGCTGTATATCCTTTCCATAGATCACCAATTGTTACAATATTGCCATTGCATCTGCTTTCTTCCAATATTTTTTCTGATTCCTTGTAATCCAGAGCTTTCATGACATTTTATCACTAAATACTTCTTACTTAACTACATCCCTAAATGTTTCCTACAAGGTAGAGCACACTCCCATGTAGCCATAATACTATCATCACATCCAAGAAACTTAACATTTAAATATTACCTGATAGCTCGTGTTCAGATCTACCCAATTGTCCCAAAGTCTTCACAGCTTTTTAGATATAATCCACAGATCATAAAATTCACTCTTTTAAAGCATACAATTCAGATTTTGAATATATTCACAGGGTTGTGCAACCACCACCACATAATTCTAGGACATTTTCATCACTCAGAAAGAAACCTAGTAACTGGTTAGCAGTCACTCCCCCAGCCCTTGGCAACTAGTGTTCTACCCTGTCTCTATGGATTTGCCTATTCTGAAATTTTCATAGAAATGGAATCGTAAAATATGTGGCCTTTTGTGTCTGGATTCTTTCCCTTAGCATATTGTTTTCAAAGTTCATTCATGTTGTGGCAAACATTGGCACTCCATTACTTTTTCTGGCTGGATTATATCACATTGTATGGAAATACCATATTTTGTTTATGTGTTTGTCAGCTGATGGACATTTTTTCATAGTTTTTTGTTTTGTTTTTTTAATCTTCACCAGAGGATATGTTTTTCATTGATTCTAGAGAGAGAAGAAGGGAGAGGAAGAGAGAGAGAGAAACATTGATGTGAGAGAGTAAAATCGATCAGATGTCTTCCAACTGGGGATCGAACCCTCAACCTGGGTATGTGCCCTGACCGGGAATCAAACCCATGACCCTTTGGTGCACAGGACGACACTCTAATAGCCAACTGAATCACATCAGCGAGGGCTCAGTTTTTTTAAAAGCCAGGATCCAATCAAAGACTATACAGTGCATTTAATTGTCGTGGCTTTAGTTTCCTTTAATCTGAATTCTACAATATTAATTCTAGAACATTAATCTAGATTCTAGAAACTTCTTACCTTTTCATTTTATCTTTTACCACAGTAAAATTTTTGAAGAGTACAGGTTGATTGTCTTGGAGAATGTTCTTGTGGACTCGTCTGATTGTTTCCTATAATTTGATTCAGGTCAGACAGACGATTTTGGCAATAATACTACATGGGCGAGGCTGTATATTTCCTATTGCATCACATCAGAAGGACATAATGTCAGTTTGTCTCATAGTTGGTGATACTAACTTTGGTCATTTGATTAGATGGTATTTACCACACCTCCCAATAGGAAATACACACTTTTCTCTTTGTATAATTTAAAATAAGTAATAATAATAGAAGTGATCTTTAAGACTATATGAATCTCTTGTTTTCCAACAGCCTTTAACAAAAGATTTTAGCTTCCAATGATGACCCTTGCCTCAATCATTATTACAATGGTGTCACAAAACAGTAATTTTCCGACTTTTCCAACTCTATAATTCTTTCCACATATGTTGCTGGTATTTTATTAAAAAAAAAAAAAAAAATATTTCCCTGCTCTAACCCACCTTTTATCAGAAGTGTAAACTCATGGATTTTTTTTTTTACTCAATGTGTTATAGTCAACATCATTGTCATTATTATTACTTTATTTTGTGGTCTTTTGTTTGTTTGTTTTGATGCTCAAACTGTCCCAAATCTGAGAAGTGGGAGCCAGTCTGAGGCAGCTCATCTGTCTTCAACATGCCCTCATCAGCCTTTAAGCGCTTCATTGCCTTATGACACCGCAAAATGCTCCGCGTTAACCTTGTATTTTCCCTTCTCTGGACCTTAAATGGGCATTTCTCCAAGAAGACCTGGTTTCTCTTAGTGAGAAACGGTACTTAAAAACCAGGATCTGGGTGCTTGATGTGCTCATTGAAACCGGGTTGTCTCAAACGTTTTTTGCCTGAATGACTCAGCGTTTATTTAAACCTCCCACGTGTAACCTCTCTTTTGAATTTTAGCTGGGTTTCAGTTAGTTGCCAACACTATTGTATATTCAATGTGTCCTAAATATTAGAGGTATAACAGCTGCTTTTTTTTAGTAGTGCGTCAAAGCTCTTGGCATTTTACATGCAGTATACTTCACTTAATCTTTGTGATAACTCAATGATGTGGGTGTTGTTATTTATTCCTATTTCACAAATGAGATAACTGAGGTACAGAGTGGTTAGGTAACCTGTTCAAAGTCACACAGCTAGTACAGCAGTCCCCGCTTCGCCAATAAATTTACGTCGGATGTGTTCCAGGACACCCCCTTAATAGGTACCAGACACCACGAATAGTACTGAACCGTCTATGTCCTATGTTTTTTCCTATACACACATACTTATGATAGAGTTAAATTTATAAATTAGGCACAGTAAGAGATTAACAACAACCAATCATAAAATAGAATAATGATAACGATATACTATAATAAAAGTTACATAAATATGCTCCCTCTCTTTCAGAATATCTAAGCACTTACCACATAGTGTAGCCATAACTTTTTCAGTTTGAGGTACGTCAGCACACAAGCACGAATTTCTTTTTCCTTCTTCACAATTTCACGGATAAAAGATTTCTTCTTTTTTTAAAAAGAAAAAGATTTATTCTTAACTTAGATCTTAGCCACCTCAACATAGGATTTTTTTCTTTCCTTGTAATCGAGACGTTTCACCTTTTCACTTAAAGGAAGCGCTTTGGGGCTTCTCTTGGGCATTTCCGAATTGCCAGCATCACTGCTCTTGTGCTTGGGGGCCACTGTGGAGTGAAATAAGGGTGACTCGAACACGAGCACTGTGACACCACAACAGTCGATCTGATAACTGAGACGGCTACTGAGTGACTAACAGGCGGGTGGTGTATACAGCGCTGGGGACACTGGACAAAGGAAACAGGCAGGATGGACCTAAAAGGCAAAAAATTACATCATACCACTCAGGATGGTACACAATCTAAAACTTATGAGTTGTTTATTTCTGAAAATTTTTTAATTTCATATTTTCGGACCGCCGTTGACCCTGGGTAATTAACTGAAAGGGCAGAGGGCGAAAGCAGGCATAAGGGGAGACTACTGCAAGCGGCGGAGCTGGGACGAGACCCCCAGGTCTCTCGGGCTGCAGAGCTGCTGAACTGCCAGGTGACATTATGGAAAGAGCATTCACTGCGAAGGAAACATAGTATGCCTGCAAGCTAACGACCCGCTCCTGGACACCAGCATCACATCCGTAAAGTGGGTACAGTCATTGTCGTCCGCCTCTGAGACACAGTGATTAGCGGGTCAACCCCTTCACCTTTCCAGGTCTCAGTGACCTCACCTGTAAAAGCGGAACAATGCTCCTTCGCTGTGTGCCATAGAAGGCTGCAGTAGGGATCAAAGGGTATCATAAGCAGAAGCCTTTGCCAGATTCAAAAGCTCCCTCTGCCACAGAAGTGGCTCTCAAGTCAAGCGGGGTGAGCGTCAGAATCCCCTGGGGGGAGAGGGGGGTGCAGAATTTAAAGTGCAGGTTGCTGGGCCCTGCTCCCAGAGGTTCTGACTGAGTGGCCTGGTGTGGCACCCAGGAATCTGAATTTTTAACATGCTTCCAAGTGATTTTGATGCCAGTGGCTCACAGATCACACTTAGAAAAACTCTCACGGAGTTCATGTAAAGATGGCTAGAAAAGAGATGATAACCCGTTTAGAAAACACATCTACAACTTTCCAGCCGTTCCTTGCATCCGATTGCGTTTTCTTCTTTCTTTCTCTCTCTTGTCCCTTTCCCTATTCATCCTTGTGGGAGCTCAAATGTCACTTCCCCAGGTGAGCCCTCCCTGACCCTCTGGACACAGTCAGCTCCTCCTGTTACCTGCTTTCATCTCCCCATTGGCCACGCCAACCCGATAACCAGATAGCGTCCGGCTGCAATTAGATCCTTAATGTCTGCCTCTCCCGAGAAACTGTAAGCATCAGAGAGCAGCAACCGGGACCTTCTCCCGACGCCCCGTGTCCCCAAACAGGGGGCAACCAATAAACATCCATCAGACAAATGCACAAATGAAGGAACACAAAGTAATACTAACTTTATTACTAAACAAAGATAGGCCAGAATGCAGGATTCATAAATAATGAACACAGAATAAAGTTCATTACCAAGGCGAATAATTGGATACCCCACTTCCTGCTCTCATCATCTTTCCTGGGGTCCTTGGAAAGACAGTTTTCATAAAGGAAATTGCACGTTTAATGATAAATTTGGGGACAATCTGCTCAGAATAGGAAGGAATTCATAATGAAATTATGGCCCTCTGCTCGGGCCTCTCCTCCCACTTCCTTCCTCTTCTGGCTTCAGTTGTCATCTCTCCCTGAAGCAGCAGTGGCCCCCCCCTTCCCGCCTCCTGCCAAGTCTCCCTGACCAGGGCCACTCGGGAGACCTGTGGGCCTGGGGAGGGCGGTGTTTCCCCCAGGTCATCATTAATTGCGTGTGTTCCCCAAGTTATATGTATTTTCATTTGTGCATTTATCTCCATCCTGCACGAGGCCCGTAAAACTCCTTTATGATTTAGCCTCAGGCCAAATATGCCTTGAATTTCACAACCAGAGTTTATGCTCATGCATTTACAGCAAGGTGGGAGGCGGCTTGTTTTCTTTTAAATACTTGTTTCTCCAAAGTAGCTGCTTACTCTGTCCAAAAAAACTGCAAGAATACATGTGAAGAGAACAGTAACCATTTCTATAAAGTGATGGGATTCAGGACATATTACCCCAAAATATGGCAGATTGGCCTACTGGATCTTTTAAGCTGAAGGAATTTGAGAAAACAGCAAAAGCAGGAAGGTGGCTCTGACTGTCCCCTCCTCCTCTGAAGCGGGCCATAAGACTCTCATGTGAGAGGTGTGCTCTCTGTATCTGGAGGAAAGGAGCACCTTCAAGACAGAGGACCAGCGAGGAGAATCCAAACAAACAGGGCTTGTTGTCCCTAGTTTACTACACTCAGCTCACAATCTGTGTTCTATCCCATTTCTTCACGACTGTCCCCTCTGCGTCAAACCTAGCTCAAAATCAGGAGCTGCAGGCCTTCGTTTCCTTACAAAGCCTCCGGTGTCAGCATGTAAAACGTATATTCAATAAATCCGTGTGCTTTTCTCCTGTTCATTTGTCTGTCAGTTTGATTTTCACACCCAGCCAGGGACCCTGAGAAGGTGGAGAAAAACTTTTTTCCTCTCCCTCACAAGGTTTCCAGAACTTTATAGCACCTGTGAGCTCAGGGCGGCAGCACAGGACTAAGTGGGACCCCTGGGCACCAAGTTTATGTGATATTTTTCCATTGGGATCCAGTTCCCAGCACATCAGGGTAAAGAAGCACAAAGACACGGGGCATTTTCACATTTCCCATTTTAAGTAGATAAAAGAGCATCTTGGTGTCTGAAACCTGCTGACCTCCAAAAATATTAAGAGAAACGTGCATAATTCTTACAAATCTGGTCAACCTTATTTTCTTGGGAAATTGTCTTTGCTTTGGGCATATCCTAAATTCAGGTCTGATGGAGGGGGCTGGTGCCAGTGGTGACCAGCACCAGGGTTTGGTCTTCAACTCAATAAACCTCTTTGCTGGAGTCAGAAGGGGGCTGTGGCTCATTGGGCTCAAGTCCACGCTCCACCACGCACTAGCTGAGTGACGTAGGATGTGGTACTTCCCCTCTGTGCCTCAGTTTCCTCAACTATGAGAATAATAACACATACTGAGGACAGCAGTAGACAAATCACAGAACTGCTGAGGTCTAAATGGAACATGTGTGTACACAGCTTAGCACAAGACCTAGAATAAAGTGGATGTTAGCAGCTATTATTTCAACATCTGGATTCAAATTGGCTCTCAGCTTTAAGACACACCTATCTGATAAGGTTCAGCTGACTTCCTCGAGCCAGTGTAAATAAATCTCTGCAGTGGCCAATTGGCCCCATGTGTGTGGTCATCCAGCCTCTTCTGGGGGTTTTTCAGTTTAAGGAGTTGCCCACATTGTAAGGCTTGCTTCCCAGAGGTAGATGCCTGCCCACATTCCTGGTTTCCCTTGAAGATGGAGTGAAGGTGTGTGACCAGTCTTCTCCAACCAGACAGAGCCAGAGAGCCTTCTATTTATAAAAGTAATATGCAGAATACATTTTGTGGTAAGGACGGTGGCCCGAGCATCTGGTGCTTGGGAGCAGCCATGAGAGAAGCTTGGGCATCCAGGGCTCGGGTCATGGTGTGAGCTGCAGTCTGTGCCTGGTGGTAACCGCCTGGGCTTTTCCAGGACAGTTTGTCAGTGTGGCTTGGGTCTTGTCCCTGGCCTCAGTCTGACACTCTTTAGTTCTCTGGAGAACCTGTGAACCACCTAATAGTCTTTAATAAGTTTCCATTTCTGCTTCAGCCAGCCACAGTGGGTTTCGGGGCTGGCAACTAAGAACCTGCTCAAGGTCCCTGTCCCCTGGGTTGGCCAAACACCAAGGCAACGAACTCCAAGAAACCATCAAAGCTCTTTGAATTCAATGGAAACTTCAACGTAATGCTTAGTATTTGGAGAGAAATGGAATAGTAACTGGGACTTCGAAATCTTTTTATGAAGGAGATTTTCATCTTCACGGTATTTGTTACAACTTTGTCTTCTACTTCGAATGGAATAATAAAGTAGCAGGGCTGGGAGGAGCTTTAGAAATGGTCCAGTTTGCTCCATCAGTTTCAAAGGAAGAGAGTACCAGAGGGAAAAAGTGCCTTCCCCAAGGTCGTACAGCAACTGCTGCCTAGTGTAAAAATCACCGGCTCAGAGGTCAGATGCTGGCTCTGCTACTTACTAACTGTGGGATCTCAATCTAAGCATGTAGACTCTAAGCCAGTTTTCTTGCTCTTCTCATTTGCTAAACAAAGAACATAATAGTCCATATCCTACTGGGTTACTGTGAAGAGTAAATGAGATAATGTATCTTATATTGAATAGTAACCATTCAAGAATTGTTAGCTGATATTATTAACTTATCCTTAAACAAATATTTAACATGATCTACTATGACCAGGCACTATCCTAGAGGTTGTGAATCTCAAGAATAAGACATCCTCACTTCCCAGCAAATAAAAATCCAGGACCAGACAGCTTCACTGGTGAATTCTAGCAAACAATTAAAGAAGAATTAAAACCAATCCGTCTCAAACTCTTCCAAAAAATAGGCAAGAGAACATTTTCAAAATCATTGTATGAGGCTTGCATTACCCTGATACCAAAACCACATAAGGACACAACAATAAAAGAAAATTTCCCTGATGAACATAGGTGCAAAAATTCTCCACAAAATATTAGCAAACAACAATACATTAAAAGGATCATACACAATTTTCAAGTGAGATTTAACCCAGGGATGCAAAGATGCAAATCAAAATGAAGAATAAAAATCATTTAAGCATCTCAATAGATGCAGAAAAAAAACTGAATCCATTTATGATAAAAATTCTCAACAAAGCAGGTATAGAGGAAACAAACCTCAACATAATAAAGGCTGTATGTGACAAGACCTCAGCTAACATCATACTCTATGGGGAAAAGCTGAAAGTCTTTTCCTCTAAGATCAGGAACAAGACAAGGATGCTTACTCTCACCACTGTTATTCAACATAGTATTGAAAGTGCTAGCCACAGCAACTAGGCAAGAAAAAGAAATAAAAAGCACCCAAATCATTTTCAGATGACATAATACTATATATAGACAATCCTAAAGACATCACCAAAAACTTAGAATTGATGAACAAATTCAGTAAAGTTGCAGGACACAAAACCAATATACAAAAGTCTGTTGCATTTCTAACACTAATAACAAACTACAAGAAGAGAGGTTTTTTTAAAACCCCATTTACAATTACATCAAAAAGAACAAAATACTTCAAGATAAATTTAACCAAGAAAGTGAAAGATTGGTACACTAAAAACTGTAAGACATTAATGAAGGAAATTGAAGACGCAAATAAATGGAAAGATATTCTGTGCTCGTTAATTGGAAAAATTAATATTGTGAAGATGTGTATACTACCCAAAACAACCTACAGATTTAATACAATATCTATCAAATTTCCAATGGCATTTTCATAGAAACAGAACAAAGAATCCTAAAATTTGTATGGAACCACAAAGGACCCCAAATAGTCAAAGAATTCTTAGAAAGAAGAACAAAACTGGAGGCATCACACTCCTGATTTCAAATTATACTACAAAGCTATAGTAATCAAAGGAGTTTGGCATTTCTTCAAAAAAAAAATTAAATATAAAACTACCATATAATCCAGTAATTCCACTTCTGGGTATTTATTCAAAGAAAATGAAAACAATAACTCTAAAAGATATCTGCATCCCTATGTTCACTGCAGCATTATTTATAATAACCAAGAAATGGAAGCAACATAGGGATCCATATAGATGAGTAAAGAAAATGTTATATATATACATATATATATATGTATATATATATATATATATATATATATATATATGCACACACACAATGAAATATTATTCAGCCATAAAAAGAAGGAAATCTTGCCATTTGTGACAATATGGATGAACCTTGAGGGCATTGTGCTAAGTGAAATAAGTCAGCAGAGAAAGACAAATACCGTATCATCTCACTTATATATGGAATCTATAAACAACTAAAACAAAACAAAATATAAGCTCATAGACACAGAGAACAGATTGGTGGTTGCCAGGGGAGAGGGTTGGGGGTGGGCAAAATGGGTGAAGGGGGTCAAAAGGTACAAACTACCAATTATAAAATAAATAAATCATAGGGATGTAATGTACAGCATGGCCATTATGGTTAATAATATCGTACTGCATATTTGAAAGTTGTTAAGAGAGTAGATCTTATTAAAAAGTCCTCATCACAAGAAAAAAAAAGTGTAACTATTTATGGTGACTGATATTAACTAGACATATTGTGGAATCATTTTGCAATATATACAAATATCAAATCATTATATTCTACACCTGAAACTAGTATGTTCTATGTCCATTATACCTCAATTTAAAAGAGGGAATGATCAGTTCAATGGCGCTGTGAGTCTGAGGAAAATGAAGACAGAGAACATCTTTAGAGTTAGCAGCGCAGGGGGGTGTCAGTGAATGAGGGTCTGAAGCCCACGTGGAGTGAGAGGAAGAGAAGACTGAAGGAACGAGGGGTGAAAATGGCGATTATGGAGAATATCTGTGCAAGTTACACTGTGAATGGGAAGGAAACGGGGCAGTGGCTGAGGGGGGATGTGGGTCAAGTTTATGTAATATTGGAGTTAAAAGAACGCATCTGTCTACTGATAGGGAAAATTCCCTTGTCTTTATTGTGTGAGCAAAGTTGGATTCAACGGTAGCCTGCCTATTCTTGGCTTCCCTTTTCCTACTCCACATGTCCCCAAAGAAAGAAGGGAGGATACATTTCACTGTCTTAATTATTTTAATTAAATATATCTTTATTGATTTCAGAGAGAGAAAGGGAGAAGGCGAGAGAAAGAGAGAGAGAGAGAGAGAGAGAGAGAGAGAGAGAGAGAGAGAGAGAGAGAAACATCAATGACGACTTAATCGGCTGCCTCCTGCAGTCCCCTGACCAGGATCGAGCCCGCAACCCGAGCATGTGCCCTGACCGGGAATCGAACCACCATCTCCTGGATCCTAGGTCGATGCTCAACCGCTGAGCCACGCCCGGCTGGGACATTTCTCTGTCTTTAATACAGGTAAGGACTGGTTAACTATGTACCTTATCGATGGGAACAAAATCCCACTGTTACCTGATTATCAGTAAGCACCTGGTGGTCACTGATTTCAACAGCTCTATATTTAACACCCGGTGAAAAAAAGTTAACCCTTTATATATGTATGAAAACTATATAATAAGATTCGTTTCTCTGGGTGATATGGTCAGTCAATCCTGTTAATGATGAGTTTTAGGGGTCTTTCCTATAATCCCAAGAGGAGCAATACAATTTAGTGATAAGAGTATTGACTTTGATATCACTTAAACCTAAATTCAAGTTCTGGTTCTGCCTCTTCCTAATGCTGTACCTATTTTAAAAATAATAAATACTAGATCACTAGCCAAATATTTGTGTGTCTTCTAGACTTCAATAATACATCTGGTTTTCCATTCTTGTGCTCAATGATTGCTCTGTACCTACATCTCCAGGTAATATGTATCGCAACCACTTTAAAATCTACCTCAACGCCGGAAAACTGTGTGCAGGGGCCCTGAGCCTTGCACTCAGTATTTGCATTGCAGATGTGAATACAGTCCATACTTCCAAGGGTTTCCGGCCACCAGAGATCACTGAATTGCATAAGCAGGTGTCCGGGCAAAGTCCAAGAGGTTAATAATAAGCAACTCTATTTTATCTGTGGCTAGGGAGGTGGAGTCAGGGTTGTCAACACCAGGCGAGCACACAGCAAAGCATTTCCCAAGAGAGAGCCAGAAAGATAAGTCAGAGAGAAATGCACCTGTTAGAAAGATTACCTTTTTCCTGGGAATTCCGACTGGTTTTCCAACAACTGGTCATATTTGTCCACATGAGTCACTCTTTTTCCCTCTGCCCTACTTATCTGAGCTGAGGTAATAATGCTCAGAACAAAGAAAAAAAAATTATATTTCCCCATGAAACCTATTAAAAGACATGGTTACCAGATTTCCCATCTAAAGTCATGGGAGAAGCTCTGAGAGTGATAACATTGGGTGTCTAGAGATTATATTGAGTCAATTACTCAAAAATTAGATTATCCATCGTTCTTATTTTGGTGTCTGGAAGTTGCCTAAAAATAAAGCAATAGGGAGAATCAGTGTTTCTTAGTAGTTAGCATGTACTGGACATCCTATCCTGACAGTCAAAACCATCACAGTACCAAACACTTCAGAGTAAAAAAGAGAAAATAGTGCCTCTTACAAGTTACAAAAAAAAAAAAAATTCCAGGTAAGGCTTTGAGTGTTCATCTAGTTTGACACCCTGTCCCTGGAAATGGTGCTCCTGCACTCTTGCATGAAGAAATGTTCCTTCTCTGGCCTCTTTAACACTCAAAATGAGCAGACAAGCCTTTGTTACCATCAGCAACTCATCCGCATTGCCCTCCACACACATACATGCCAGTGTGAGAAACTCAATCTCCTGCTTCTAAAACATGAAAGGCCGCCTCAGCCCTATGGTGCCGAGGAGTCTAGGTAGCCCAAGAAAGGGCTCAGATCATAGGTTACCCAGCCCCTCCCCTGGGAAGGGCCTGCTGACAGCAGCCATGGAAACCACCACCAAGGGTGGATACTTGCGGGTGAATTATTATTATTTTAGCTTGTCTTCCAGATTGAAAAACACCTTCCGGGTCTCCAACCAGAGTGAACAGCATAGATTCTGCAGGAAACAGCAAAACTTCACAGAGAGGAGTTAATAGCATGAAATATGCATCATAGTCGAATTGAACAGAAAACCGGTATGTCCTATGGATCTCCAGGCTCTCTGACTCCTACCAGTTCCTTTTCACCAGCCTAACAAATATTATCTGGCTCCCTTAGGAGAATTAAAGTGCCTACAATAATCACAAAGGACAGAGGACTGGCATTCTTCCCATTTTCATCAAAGAGATAGGCTGGTGCCCTTTAACAGATGAGTGTAAGAGTGTGTGTATATTAGAGAAAAACACAATACTTTAAGCTGGGTCCGCTAGAAAAGGTGAAGAACGGAGAAGGGAAAAGCAACCTTCCTGGTACTGAGGCAGGGTTTGTTGGTGTGTTCTATAGGCCATCTGCATCAAATTCCACTGGATTTGTTTAAAATACAGATGCCAGGGTTCCCTCCCTCAGAGATTCTGATTTAGGGATGTGAGGTGGGTCCTGGGTGTCTGCATTTTCCATATGCTCCCCTAATGATTCTTAGGGATGCTAGAGTTTGAGAATCACTAGTACAGAGTATGGGAAGAACTAGTACAGGGTTGAGCCACCTGGAATAAAACAGATAAGATTTCCCTCATCCCTACTTTCAAATAGGCCAAGGTTACTGCACAGCACATATTAAGGATACATAATAAAGGTGAGCCCAGCTGGTGTGGCTCAGTGGTTGAGAATCGATCTATGATCCAGGAGAGCGCAGCTTGATTCCTGGTCAGGGCACATGCCCGGGTTGCAGGCTTGATCCCCAGTCAGGGGCATGCAGGAGGCAGCCGATCAATGACTCTCTCATCATTGATGTTTCTCGCTCTCTCCCTTCCTCTCTCTGAAATCAATATATTTATTTATTTTTTTTTTTTTTTTTTTTTTTTCTTTTTTTAAAGGTGAGATTATTCAAACATGGGGTCAGGACAACTGACCACCCATGTGAAAAGATAAAAACTCAATTACTGCCTCACATCATACACAAAATTAATTCTAGGTGGATAAAAATTCTAAATGTGAAAACTCAGCTATCCATCACCTTTAAAAGGAAGAAAAGGAAAATGTTATTTTTGCTTTATGGTAGGAAAGGATTTTTTGAGCAAACTACATAAAGAACAAACTATAAAGGAATGACATCAGTTTGGCTACATCAAATTTTAAAAATTCTTTATATAAAAGACTCGAAATATAAAAGATATGCAACCAACTGGGAGAAGATATTGGGGACACTCAGATCTGATAGAAGATCATCATCCATACTTAATAAAAAGCTCCTACAAATCAGTAGGAAACAGATAACCTAATATAGAAACGGACAAAGGCTATAGACAGGCAATTCACTGAAAAGAAAACCAAACTGCCCAATAAACAAATGAAAAGATGTTCAATATCACCAACAATCCAGCAAATGAAAACATTTAGAAAACTAGATATTATTTCCATACACACCAGATTGGGAAAAATATTTAAAATCTGATGATATTAAGTGTTTGTGAGAATGTTAAGCAAGGACAGCTCTTACACATTGCTAATGGTACTATAAATTCATTAAATCAGTTTGAAGAGAAATTTCTTAATCTTTAGCTAATTTAAAAATGGACATTACCTTATGACCCATCAATATTTAACAAAGAAAATATCATATATGTGCACAAGGAAATGTGCATAAGAATGTTCACTTGGCATTGTTTATAATTACATGTAAAAATTGGAAAATAGGGAGAATATTTTCCTTAAAGGCCAAAATTTCTATCAGTAGGGAAGCAAATAAACAGTGTGCTAGATTCATATAGTGGATTGTGAGCAGCAGTTAAAATGAAGTAGGTCTTTTGAATTAACAGAGATAATTCTGTAAAACATAATTACAAAATAAAACCATATTTCCAAGGCTATGTAAGAGTAATACCACTTAAGTACATTATTAACATACAATTGGTATTATGCACTAATATGTGAATGGCGAGCTATAGTGAGCACTATAGAGCATGTGTGCCAACGGTCACATCAACTTTCAGTTAATGGTTTCTTCTGGGCAAAGAGGGGAAGCACTTTAGCTGTAACGTTACATGATAAAAAAATCATGATCTGAAGTGACTATGACAAAACGTTAACAAGTATTCATCTGAGTGGTGAGTAAATGGATGTCTTTATATTCTTTGCGTAAGCTGAAATATTTCCTAAGTACAAGAAAAAATGAAAACAAAACCCAAACCAACCACAACAGTGTCACTAGGTTAGGTTAGAGCGGCACCTGTAGTCCTTCATAGTCCTGCGATGCATGGAAAGAGGCCAGGTAGGGGAGTCTTGGTCACCAGTCTTTACACAGAAACAAGGTGGGGAACAGAAATAAAAAGATTTTTATAAGCACTAAACTCTTATAGGATTTGGTTAACGCAAAGTAAGAGAAGCAGTATTTATCACGGACAGAGAAAGGGCAATACTGATAACCTAGGTGAAATGCTATCTGCAGAACCAGTGTTTTTATAATGTGGTTATACTTTTACTTACTAAATAAATCTGTCATGAAAATAACACCAAACAAACCAAAGAGATGTGGATGCCTAGTTAGTGTGAAATCCAAAAAACTAAGGGATCCTCTGTGATATCCTGAAAAAATACATTCGGTTGGGCCATATACGATCAGAGGTTGGTCTCTGAACAAATCATATTCTAACGCCCAGAGGGCTTAATCTTCTCCTGGGCAAAAGCTTCCCTCGAAGTCGTGGCCAAAGGGCTATTAGGTTAATGAGAGTGTCTCCTTTTCTGGAAACCTTTGAGAATGAACAATAGTCATGAGTGAGGGAAATGCTGCTTAGGAAAAGGGAATTCTGGATCCGAACCTAGTATATAGCAGATGAGGGGTGAGCATTTGTGAGACTTACAAAACTGCCTTGATAAATAGAGGACAACGTAGGCAACTAGGTGAAAAAGCCAAAACAACACAATCCTCTTAGTTAAACTCGATCATCACAGACCATGTATATTTTCTTTCCTCTTTTACATCTATTTTATTCCCCTTTCCTGTTACCCGCTACTAATGCTTTTGCTAATTTGGCCCCGAGGGTTACTTAATCAGGTTCCTAAAGCCGTCCCCAAGTCCGTCACTTGCTAATGGAGTGATTTGTGCTTTGAAAAGCATTGTAGTCAGGAAGGTCTTCCATCTTGTCACAGAACTTGTCCATGTCAACCTAACAGTCCCTCTGATACAGGTATCTGCAGGCCTGCCTCTTGTCCCAAGGGATGAATCTTTATTAGTCAAAGCCAAATACAGTAGGATTCCTCTTGCCAGGGACTGTTTTAGGAATCGCTTTGTTGCAATTCTGCCTATAAGACAGGAAGAAAGTCTGCTAAGAAACTCAGTTTGTCCCTAAAAATGAAAAGAGACAGGGTCATTCATTCCCTTTCCTGTTTTTCAAACTGACTATATGAGATGAAACCCTTATCTACTGCAGCCATCCTATGACCCAAGGGCAAATGGAGAATGGCACATACGAGGAAACTGAGTCCTTGGTGCTATCATTAACCAGCCCTGGAATAGTCCTACCCTAGGATTTCTTATTAAATGACTTACAACAATGTCTTGGATATTTAAGCTACTTTTAATTGGATTTTTAGATTCTTACAGCAGAAACTATCCTAACATAGACCTGCAACTCAAAACAATGGTTACCAGTTTCCGTTAGGTGAGCTCTTAGCCAAAAGCATCTCTGAGGAGACAGGCCACATCTTTTAAAATCAGGATAATTTTCCTTGGCTGGTGTGGCTCAGTTGGTTGGGTGTTCTCCCCTGCACCAAAAGGTTGCTGGTTCCATTTTCGGTCAGGTCAGGGCACATGCCTGGGTTTTGGGCTCGATACCCAGTAGGGGGCATGCAAGAGGCAGCCCAATACATGTTCTGCTCTCACATCGATGTTTCTCTCTCTCCCTCTCCCTTCCTCTCTCTCTAAAAAATCAATAAAAAAATATTTAAAAAATATTGGGGTCATTGGGCCAAGAGAAATTTGTTACTTGAGGATTTTCAATCTCAAATGTCTTGGGCAGCATTTTAGAAAGCCCACAATTTTGGTAAGCGTTCATTCACTCAACAAATATTTGAATACCAACTATAAGCCAGGAACTATTTTAGAAGCTGGAGATTATAGTGGTAAACGAGATGGCAACAGTCACTGTTTTCACGGCGCTTGTATTTGAGGGTGAGGGGCAACAATGATAAACAGGTAAACAAATAAGATGACTTCAGATAGTAATGGGTGCCATGCAGGAGAGAATCACAGAATGCTGTGATCCAGAGTGGCTGCTGGGGCACAGGACCATTGCTGGACAAGGCGGTGGCACAGATCTTTCTGAGAAAGTGACATCTGAGTGCAACTCAGAGAAGGAACTGGCACATGGGCGTCTGGGGAGAGGATTTCCCAAGCCGAAGGTAGGACTGTGCGCAAAGACCCTGGGGAGGAAGTGAGCTTGGGGGGCCTGAGGGACAGCGAGAGTGTGCGTGTGGCTGGAGAGGCATGAAAGACGCAGGGCACTGGCGGACAAGACCACATCTGCAGGAGCCAGGTCAGGTAGTGCCTGGAAGACGCGTGGCGAGGACTCGGGAGATGCTAAGTGCAAAGGAAGCCATGAGTGCCTTTTCAGGGAGGGCATGGCAACCCATGATCCAACTGCAGTCTGTCTTCTGGTTTAAAAATTCGGAAAGGCCATTTGCTCTTTCTCAGCAGGGCAGAGCCCTAAACACCGACTCACCGTGCCCTAGGATGCAGCCTGAGCCGAGGCAGCCACGGGCGGGGCCTGACAGCATGGGGGTCCTCACTTTGGTCCTGTCCCACACCCCACAGCCCATTTGGGTGACTGGCTGGTTTCTGTGAAGGAGACGTGAAGCCTGACATATTAAATAGTCCAATAAATATATATATATATACACACACATATATTCCCACTTCTTCAAGTTTACTACCCTGTTGGAAGCCTCAGAGCAAGCAGCAAAACTTTCTTTAAAAAAAAAAAGAAAAAAAAAGTAGGTCAGGGCTCTTCTGCCCGGTAGCGCACAGAGCCCTGGGCAAACTCCAAAAGCGCCCGCGCCACTTGGAGGTCTCTGTTGAGCAATCCGAGTGATGTCAGTACTGAGGGCCTCCAAAAGCTGTACGGTTTCTGAACCTGACCTCACCCGTGGTTTTCCTGGTAACTTTTTAAAACCATTACTTCCTGCCCTGAGCTTTATTTATCCCACATGTTTATTTTCTATACAGTCTATTCTGAAACAGAGCTCTGTGTGAGTTTCCAGGTCACCACGTCCCATCAGGGCAAACTCGACAGATGTGGGATGAGCTGGAAGATAAAACAGGCCGTGGCCACCGCTGCTGGGCACAGGCTGCCACTGCTGAGCGGGGCCCTTGTTCCCGGGCCAGCCAGGGAGAGTCAGCATCTGTGATCCGTGCAATCGGTCTTCCTTCTCTGAAGGACATCCTGTGGGCAGGGCAGGTCCCCCACCCCCAAGAGTGTCCCTTGCTGACATGTTCAACATGGGTATGGAGGTCAAAGAGATGTCCATGGATTCCTGAGAAGCCTGCTTTAATTTCTTTTATTCTTCTGAGGGCACCAGCAATTTCCTCCCGTTTAATTCGTTCTTTGGCTCTCCTGGCACAGCCCACTGTTGTCACGGCAACGGGGACCAGCAATGCTGCTCTGCGAGGTTAATGCGCCCCGTGGCCCTCTGCCCGCAGGCTGAATGAAGCCTCATCTCCAGCAGCCCTGCCTGCGCGGGGCCAGGATGCTGCCCGCGCCCTGCCCCCAGCAGCCTGGCACCGCCACCAGACCAAATGCCGGCCAGAGCTTCAGACCAGATTGATGCCCCTCGTTCCTCTACCAGATCCCAACGAATGAAAAAAACACACACAAGAACCAAAAAAAAAGAAAAAAGAAAAAAGAAAAAAAAAAAAAAAACTCCCTAGAAAACCAAACCCCAAACCTTTGAACTCAGTTTTGCTAAAACTAAAATTGATCTTTCATGCTCCTGAAACAGCAAGCAGATATTTGGTTTTGGTTGTGGGATTTTTTTTAATTTTTTTATTTTGTGGCGTTTCCTCTCCCGCCTAGGAAACTCATTCTTCAGCATTTTGTTCCAGTCGCTCGGTATTACGAGGCTGGCATCTATGATGGTGGCGGCGATGGAGGTAGGATTACTAAAAACTACTGGAATGTAGGCAGTCAAGGAAAAGGCCTTTCCTGTGTTCTTCATTCTTTATTATTGTTTATTACTGCATTCCCACACCTAGAAGAGGGCAGCTGGCACACAGTAGGCCTTCAACACAAATTTGCTAAATTAATAACTTACTAAGGACCACTGAGCTCTTACTTTGTGCCAGGCACTGTAGCATTTTCACACACTTGTCTCAGCTTTTATTATAGAATTACTATGAAGTATATGATAAACCACTTACTTCACTCTAACTACAAGCAAGGCACTGCCCTAAGCACCTTACCTCTGTAAACTAAATAGATCCTTGTGACAAGTCTGTGTAGGTTGAATGGTGGCCCCTAAAAAGATATGTCCGTGGCCTACCTCCCAGAACCTATGAGTGTGACCTTACTTGGAAAACAGGTCTTTGCAGATTTAATTAAGTTAAGGATCTTAAGATGAAATCATCTTGAATTACCCAGGCAGTTCCTATATCCAGTGACAAGTGTCCTCATAGAAGTCGGAAGAGGGAAAACACAGAGAGAGGGGAAAGCCACGTGAAGACAGAGGCAGAGATTGAAGTGCTGCAGCCACAAGCCAAGGAATGCCTGAAGCCATGGAAGCTCTGAGGCAAGGAAGAGTTCTTCCCCAGAGCCTTTCGAAGGAACACGGAGCTCCTCCTACACCTTGATTCTGGACTTCTGGCCTCCAGAACTGTGAGAGAATAAACGTCTGGTGTTTTAAGCCACCGAGTTTGTGGTAAGTTGTTATAGCAGCCCCAGGAAACTAATACAAATCCTACCTGTCTTCGGCAATTTCAAAACTGAGCACAGAAGATGAAGTGACTCGCCCAAGTTCACATAGTTAAGTGGCATGGAATCATAGCTCTTAACCATTACACTCATCTCTAAAATATATTTCCTGAACATCTACTATGTGCCGTGTGTGTTAGATGCTGGGGATACCGCTATGAACAAAAGAGACAGTATCTCATGCGGCTTAGGCGGGAACTGAGGTTCAGAGAGAATGAGTCATTTGTCTAAAGTCGCACAGTTAGTGAAGCCGGGAAGTGAACTCGAGCATCCTCACTCCAGAGCCTGCCCTCTCCTCTCTGATACTAAACGGGAGCCACTGACCTACGTGCTCTCTGTAAACTATAATTAAAAGATGGGAAATGGGGAAGTGTGGGGAACGACAGCAGCTGTCCCCTTTAACTCTGAGCAAAGTCCCCTGTCAGTCGGGTTCCCTCAGGCTGCCAAGTGGCTGGGGAGCCAACTGATAGACCACGAGGCAGAGGCAGAGGCAGAGGGAGGGGCAGGGGCAGGGGCAGGGGCAGGGGCAGAGGGAGGGGCAGGGGCAGAGGGAGAGGCAGGGGCAGGGGCAGAGGGAGGGGCAGGGGCAGGGGCAGGGGCAGAGGGAGGGGCAGGGGCAGAGGGAGGGGCACAGGGAGGGGCAGGAGCAGAGGGAGGGGCAGGGGCAGGGGCAGAGGGAGGGACAGGGGCAGAGGGAGGGGCACAGGGAGGGGCAGGAGCAGAGGGAGGGGCAGGGGCAGGGGCAGAGGGAGGGACAGGGGCAGGGGCAGAGGGAGGGGCAGGGGCAGGGGCACAGGGAGGGGCAGGAGCAGAGGGAGGGGCAGGGGCAGAGGGAGAGGCAGGGGCAGGGGCAGAGGGAGGGGCAGGGGCAGGGGCAGAGGGAGGGGCAGGGGCAGGGGCAGGGGCAGGGGCAGGGGCACAGGGAGGGGCAGGAGCAGAGGGAGGGGCAGGGGCAGAGGGAGAGGCAGGGGCAGGGGCAGGGGCAGAGGGAGGGGCAGGAGCAGAGGGAGGGGCAGGGGCAGGGGCAGGGGCAGAGGGAGGGGCAGGGGCAGGGGCAGAGGGAGGGGCAGGGGCAGGGGGAGAGGCAGGGGCAGGGGCAGGGGCAGAGGGAGGGGCAGGGGCAGGGGGAGAGGCAGGGGCAGGGGCAGAGGCAGAGGGAGGGGCAGGGGCAGGGGCAGAGGGAGGGGCAGGGGCAGGGGCAGGGGCAGAGACCCTCCACCTCTGCCATGAGGATGGCCCGACCTCTGGGGAAAACATCCTGAGGAGCTGGGTACGGTCCGCACGGGCCCTCCAGCCTGCAGGCAGGCTGGGACATGTGACTTAACTCTTTCAGCACCAGGGTCGGTCTGCTCGGGGGTTTGCGACGACGGAATAACCTGAATTCCACCTCGAGAACAAAATTACTTACTAAGTGAAACCAGACGTCGTTCCCCAGGTCCAAGGGTAAAAGCTCTGAGCGGAGCATCTGCACTTTCAGTGAAGCAGGGATGCTGTGTCCTGGGACTTCCGACACCTAAAGACAAACACATTTCAGAGGACGAAGGTGCCGGAAAGGCCGGAAATGTGTTTTCATATATTTTTTTTTCTTTCTTGGAGAGGGGGAAAAAAAAAGAAAAAGGTAGGGTCGCCTGAATCAAGGTGGTCAGATTTTCCTTTCTGAACTGAGTTTAACTAGATTGATTGCAAAAGCTAAGACGGCAAAGGGGACAGGAAGAGGGGAATAAAAGAAAGAAAGAGAAGGGTTGGGGAGAGGAGGGGAGGAAAAATAGGAAAGGGTACAAAATGGGGAAACCGATTCATAAGAGTCAGGAAGAAAACCATGAGGAAGCAGGGCAAGGGGGACAGTGGCGGGAGAGGAGAGGGAAACCAGGGAGACTAAAGCCAAGGTGGGCACCAGAGGAGAAGTGGGGAAGAGAGATGCTTATTTTCTGCGTCCATTTTCCAAATGACCCTCCACCTGGGGCTCTGCCACCCCTCCCTTCAGCGGTGGCTCAGGGGACTATCAGTCTACTGACGAGGCAGGAGGCTATCAGTTTACAAGGAGAGGAAGCAGAGGAAGGGGAAAGAAGGCAGACAAATTACTAAATGAGGAAGCCAATTAGCCAGCGCACATACTTCAAGCTGTCAGTGGGCTGCTGCTGTCGGGCACCTTCCAGCCAGCGGGGCTCAGGGCTCTCGAGTTCGCTGCCATCTGGTCTCCGACGAGCTCATCTACGCAGACGCCCCCTCCGCATGTCGCTGCCGGCATCCTGCATGATGTCGTTCCAAATTGGGGACCCCTCTTAGAGCATCGCTGGGTCACAGGGTCGCAAAAACGGAAGAGGCCTCCAGAGACAACTGCCCAGGGGCCATGTGGGGTTGTCGTAAGAAACGTCCAAGCCTGTAGAGAATTTGTATGAGTTTATTTGAGCCAAACTGATGACAATCTTGGGAGGCAAAATCTCAACGGATTGACAAACTACTCGGGGAAATGGCAGTTTTATCAGTTATTTTCTACATGAGAATCAAAGGGGAAGACAGGGAGTCACATGAAAGCCAGTGGTGATAGATTAGGGAGGTGGGAGAAAGCAAGGTGGGGAGCTCTCTGAGACTGGATAAAAAGTGAAAAGGAGAGAGATTCTTCTTACATTGGTAGGTATAGGTTCTGTGGTCTGTGCTCTGGTGCAGTGATTGTGCCCTGAGGGGTCTGGAAAAAGGAAATTACCCTGACATTCCAAAGATATGTTATTGTAGATGCAAAAAGACAATTGACAGGCTTAGTTAAGGTAAAGATTGACCTTTGTCAGGGAAACTACCGGCCTAGGACATAACTACTCGCCATGGCTCACTTTTAGTTAGAAAGTTTTCATTTCAGACCATCCTATGTGGTTATTTTAGGTCTCTGAATTTGTAAGGTCTACAGTGCTAGCAGCCTCTGAGCTTGTCAAGTTTAGTATGTGGCCCCTTTTTGTCCACACTTCCCCCTTTTGTTCATAAATAAATCCAAAGAATGCATTGATGACCAATCTTTTGGTTGGATAATGTGATCCCACGGTGCTAGAAAGGCTCACTCCTAGGAAGTCTGTGTCAGCATTTGTCTTGCTGAACGGTGGACCATTGGTGATAGGGTAAGACCGTAACCTTGGATGGAAGTCAAGGCCAAACTTTTCTCAAAGGGGAAAAGCAGATTAATGGGAGGCAGTCAGGTCTTATGGGCCTTCATTAAGAAAAACACTCTGGGTCATTTGTAACCTATAAGCTATCATGATCCAAGTTTTGCTCTCTGTCTTACTTCTCTGTATTTTGCATCTAGTATAGCATTTACTTATAGTTTGAGGGCACACCATACACCTCTTCAGTTTTCATAATCTGACCATGAGATGGTCCTAATCTGACCATTACTATGGCCCCTCTACTTCTCATTGGACACACTCAAGTGCCATCATTATTAATCTGATTCCTGCTAGCTGTGCAATTGGAAGCTGTAGCTTTAAGGTTTATTCAGGACCAAGCTGTAAGAACACAATGATATAAATTCTAATCACCATCTAAAAATTCCAGAAGCCAGGAGGACAGCAAGCTTCATAAGTAAATTTCCTGAGCCTCAGCAGCAGTCAGAGGGCCATGTCTTTATAGTCACTTCAGCTTCCTTCTGAATATAGTTAGTAGTCCTTGTTGGGTTAGGGAGTAAATACATTCCCATAATTAGGTTCTAGCATTTATACATAAAACTCCTTTCTCAATATTCCTTTTCCACTAATCTTCTACAGCTTCCCTTATTCTTCTTAGTTTGCCTCTTTTTACTCATTCAGAAATAACCAGCTTACTAGAACCAACTACTTCCTTTTAGCTTTTCTTAAAAACACGCACATCACTTTCCTTCCTTTTGCAATAGCATTCCTTCTACGTTTCAAAATAGAAACCATAAAAAGAGTATTATTGACAATACAAAAGTTATTTTAAACATCTTTAGCAATTATTAACAATTGGGCTGTATATACAAGGTTTGAGAAAAGCCCAAAGAACAAGTATAAGTATTATTATGACTAATATTATTAGCGGAAAGGTAAAGACAATCAAATAAACAAAGTTCAGCGTCAGTACAGGCCTTGTTGGTGCCCTGGGGTAGCTGTCTCTCTCTGACGCCTGCAGCTTCTCATCCTCTAGAAGTCTTTGATCGCCACTGTAGGTGGAGCCAAGTGGCAGAGGCAGGGGCAGATGTCCATTCTTGGTTAGGGCCTGATAATGTTGGAGGGAGTCTTGAATTAATGTCTTTTCCAATGGACAGAATCTCTGGATTGTAAGTGGCGGTCTTTGAAGTCTTCGTCTCCCAGGAGCATACTGTGAAATGAATCAGTTTCTAATTTATCAGTTTCTTTAAGCTGGTTAATAAGTCCTTGATGATAATGCAGAATTTCTCCTCTTAGTAAGGTTGGTTGATATGCCCCCCCCCCCATCCAGATTCATAGGCTAGCTGGTGACTCTTTCATAAGGAGAAAGTAAGTCTATGTTTATCAAAAGAAGATTTCAGGTTGAGGAGCATGACAGGGAGAGCTTTGGCCAAGGGAGATGAAAAGCTTCTGAAAATTTACCTAGTTGAGTTTCCATTGTACCATTTGTACATTCTACCAATCGAGGACTGAGGTGACAGGCGCAACTGGCCAAATATTACAAATAGATTGCATTATTTGCCCAGTGAAATGAGGCCCTCAGTCATTGTAACTTAGGTGGAATTCCCCAAACGGGAATTACTTTTCTCTAATAATTATTTACCTACCGTTACGGTTGTTGCTCTCCCGCAAGGTAATGCCTCAACCCAGTGAGAAAACATACAAATTATAGCTAACATATATTTGTATCCTTGCGGTGGTGGCATTTGGATAAAATCCAATTACCATACCTCAGATGGATCTAAAGGAAGTAGGAAATGTTCTTGGGCCCATGGAATGATTTTCTAGGGCTATATTTGGATGGAGAGAGCATTGCTATACACTTTATGAGCTACAGTAGGAGACAGTTTCTAGTACTATTGTTTACTCCATGAAATCATCTTTTCAGGACCCCAATGTATTAAGCTCATGCACCTGTTAAAGTATAGGTAATTAAGCCCCTACAGGTAAGATTGGTTCCTGAGTGGGTCCAAATCATATCTATCTGCTGGGTCAAAGGTTCTCATTTCTTGTTGCCCTACCCTCTTGTCTTCTGCAGTGTGCATTGGAACTGTAAGAGTCTTTTATTGACTTACTAGGAAGCAAGAAGCATTCTCAGGTCTGGACAATTCGGCTGTCTAGCTTCAGCATCAGCTAAATGATTCCCTTTTGCTGTCTGTCATGGTGGCAGCTTTGGTATGTTATGGAATTTTGATAATTGCCAATTGTTTCAATTTTTGTATGACATCTAATAATTCTAAAACCTACTTTGCATTCTTTATTTGCTGCCCTCAGAAAGTTAAAAGCTGTGCTGCGTCTACAACATTCTAAAGTCGTGAGCAACACCAAAGGCATAGCTACTATTGGTGCAAATACTGGCTCTTTTTATTTTTTATTTATTGATTTTAGAGAGAAAGAGAGGAAGTGGGAGAAAAAGAGAAGGGAACACCGATTTTGTTGTTCCACTCATTTATGCATTCATTGGTTGATTCTTGTATGCGCCCTGACCAGGGATTGAACCCGCAACCTTGGTGTATCAGAATGATGCTCTAACCAACTAAGCATCCTGCCAGGGCCAGTATTGGCTATTTGATCTTTGGCCAATTGATAAGCCCAAGTTAGAATAATTAATTCAGGTTGTTGGACACATTTTATTCAGGTAAATGAGGGCATTCAATTATGTCCACCATAGAAGTTATTGCATATCCAGCTCAGTGACGTCCCTGTTCACCTTTCAAAGATCCATCTGTAAACCCAATTAAGTCGGCATCATCAACAGGCGTTTCCTGTAAACCATTCCTTGGAACAAGGTGGTCAGTAAACAAAGTGCAATCACAGATGTCTTTGTCCTGCAAAGAAGGTAGCAAAGTTGCTGGGTTAAGACTGTTACATTGAGTTAAAGTAATACTATATGTGAGGAAGGCCAAAGCCAGTCAACTGACAGGAGGGTTGAGTGTGATGAGAATTCAGTGGAGATTCAGAGGAACATAAACAAAAGGAGAGCTCACAACTGTCTTTTCCGTTTATTTGCATAACATGCTTATGGCAGAGATGGCTGTCACGGGGGGGGGGGGGGGGGGGGGGGGGAACTTTCGCTACAGAATCTAATTGCTCACTGTAATATCCTATAGGTCTGTGATCATTTCTGCTTTTGAGTTAAAACTTCTAAAGTATTTTCTTTACTTTGATGTATAAAAAGTTAGAAAGTTTATAATTAAGGTGTCCCAGAGCAGTAACTTAGATAATTCTTTCTTTAGAGCTTTTACAGCTTGTTTGCCTTCTGGGTTCCACTGAATTGGAGTAGGGCAGTTTGATTTTGATAAGACATATAGAGGCTGGGCCATTAATAAAAAATTTAGAATCTGCCCTGGCCAGGTGGCTCGGTTGGATCGTTGTCTCATACACCAAAAGGTTTCGGATTCTATTCCCAGTCAGGACACATGCCTACGCTGCGGGTTCAATCCCCGGTTGGGGCGTGTATGGGAGGCAATCAATCGCTGTTTCTCTCTCATATGGATGTTTCTCTCTCTCTCTCTCTCCCCCCCTCCCTCCTTCCCTTCCTCTCTCTCTAAAATCAATAAAAACATATTCTTGGGTGATGACTAAAAAAACATTTTAGAATCCAATTGTGACAGTATCCAGTCAGACCCAAGAACCCTCTGAGCTGGTTTTTTTGTTTGTTCGTTTGTTTTTAGAAGGGGAAAGGATATTATTCCTCTGAGTCTTTCAGGGTTAATTAGTAGCCTACCTTTAGATATGCGATAACCAAGGTATTTTTACCTGGGGTAAACAGAATCCAAGCTAGCCCTTTGGGACCCTATGTCTCTTCATGGCTAGCTGTTGTAATAGGTAAACTGTGTTCTCCTGAGAGTCTAATATGTCCTTGAGCATAAAAGTAAAGCATCCACCTATTGGATTAGAATGGAATCTCTGGGAAATCCAACACCATTCAAGTCAGCTTTTACTATCTAAAAGAAATAGGTGGGACTCTTCATATATCCCTGGGGCATTATATTATCCAAGTAAACTTCTGATCTTCCCAAGTGAAAGCAAAGAGGTATTTCTGTCTTTCTTTTGAAAAGGAATGCTGAAAAAGGCACTGCATAAATCTATCACTGAAAAATATTGTCAGCCCACAGGAATAGCTGATAATAGGCTATATGAATTTGGAACAACAGGATGTCTGGGAATAACTATTGTATTTATGGCTATGTGATTCTGTGCAAATCTCTATCCTTTCCCATTGGGTTTCTTTACTGGAAGGATAGGAGAATTACAGGGGCTCGTACATGGAATTATAAGTCCCCTTTTTAAAGTAATCTTATGTAATCGGCTCAATTCTAGTTTGTGCATAAAGGATATCAGTGACTGGAAAAGGCCTGAACTTGCACTGGCCCGTCCTGTAACAAATGTCCAGTCAGTCTCAAGATTAGTTTCCTCTTGTGGAAGTTCCTTTAAAGTCATGATTTTCCCAGTTGGGTATCTGATTCATTCACTTCTAAATACATTTCAGCCTTCTGGGAAAAGGTTATGCGGGCATCACTGGTTTCAAGAAAATCTCACCATATCAGGTGAATTGGGGTAGATTTGGTTAGCAAAATTCTGTATTGCCCCATAACATTCCCTAGTTTGAAGGGAACAGGTTCTGACTTAAATACAGATATTGGTTGATGAAATACCCCTACATTTGTACAGAAGCTTTACTCAGAGGGAGAAGGCAACTTAGTCGGAGCAACCATGTTTGTTTCTGTTTCTTTTCTCTTTCTAAATCTCATTTCAGTTTTCTATAACCCTTCTTATGGTGGCCTGCTTTTTACAATAAAAACAGACTCCTCTACAGGAGTTTCCCAGGGAACTTTATTTAGTAGTTCTGTTGCTTTGCTCCTAGAAACCAGTAGGTATATTAACTGGAATAGCTCAGAATAGCCAGGATCGCATGTTCTAACAGTTAAATTAAATTCCATTGCAAACCCACCAGGGTCCCTGAGAAAGTTGGGGAAACCTTTAGGTAGATTCCTTAATTCTGTTCTAGTCCAAGGAACGTATACAGTCGCTGGTTCCCCTCTGCCTGAAACCAGCTTTTCTCCACAGGTAGCTACTAGAATTTTTCTTCTGGTCTATTCTGGTCTGGTTTTCCATTCAGGGTGTCCCCTAGGTCAGTAGGGAGCTGCAGTGGAGGAGGTGAGAAGGGAGGGGGAAAGGAGATTAAGTCTGGACAACAGAGTAAAGGATACAGCAGGGCAGTTGGAGAAGAGGGAAAAGTGGAGTGTTGGCATTGAGCAACTTCAGAAGTCTTCCTTAGTTCAGAGATAGGCTGTAAAAGTTCATACTAACTTCTTGTAGAAAAGAATTTATCTGTGCTCCTCCTAGAAGCTTCTAATTTTCAATCAAGGTAAGCTTCCATTCGTTCAGTTTAATTGTAGAGCCAGCATTTTCTAATTGTGCGTGCAAAAAAAATTTAGGTATCAAAGAGCTCCATTTTAGCCATCTTACGTTGCTATCACTTCTAATTAAATCTCCCCATTTCTGTAAATACTTGCAAGTAATGACTTCCTATTAATTGTATATCTGCAGCAGTATTAATGGCGGCTGGAGGCTGGGAGTTTACAACCTTGGAGGTGCAATTTCCCCTGTTAGTTTTAGTTTTAGTTTTAGATCTGCAGAGTCTGAACAAATTTCTAGGGATATTGTGTAGTGGGTTGAAGTGTGTTACTTATGGGTTGAGCTCCAAGGGGCTGTCACCTCCTGAGTTGCTGTAACCCTCTTACATGTCTTGGTTGCTCTCCTTGGTTGTCCAATACAACTGCGAGGAATCGGAGTGCTAGGTAACCAGCCTTATGTGCACATCCCTAGATGAGTCAATTATTTAATTACAGTTATGTTAGAATTCCCCATGGGGGTCCTGCTCATCTTAAAGAATACACTCTGGTTTTTGACAACTCCACAAAGATTCTTAGTCACTTAAGGATACCCGAAATTTTCAAGCTGGAGGGAGTAAATACCCCTTATTTTTAGGGGCAAATGAGTTCAGACTTTCATTTATCCAGCAAAAGCTTTAGTTCAGACTCTAAGTAAGCAATTCCAATTAAAAAGCCAAAATTAGAAACAAGCCACTCATTTTTTTTCTCCTGCCCTGAGTTATCTCAACCCTTAACCTTTAGTTCCACCTCAAGGATTAAAAAAAAAAAAAAGTAAGGGCCTCTTACCTTAAAACAGAGAGGTCTGAAATTCCAAGAAAAACTCACTCAAGTCCACCCAAAATGAGGAGCCCATGGGGCACAATGGGCCCCTGTTGGTACCTAGCATAGCTCCAGTTCTGCAAGGTGGTCCTGGGTGAGCTTTTTAGGAATCCTGCTGCACTACATCAACTCAATGTTGACATAAGAAATGTCCAAACTTGTAGAAAATTTTTATGAGTTTATTCGAGCCAAACTGATAACAATTGTGGGAAGCAAAAATCTCAGTGGATTGACAAAATACTCAGGGAAATGGCAGTTTTACCACTTATTTTATACATCAGAATCAAAGGGGAAGACATAAAGGGGCTACATGAAAACCACTGGTGATAGATTAGGGAGGCAGGAGAAAGCAAGGCAGGGGAAATCTCCGAGACTGGAAAAAAGTATAAGGAATAGATACATACTTCTTTTACATTGGTGGGTAGAGCATACTCAACAGTTAACAATTAACATGATGGCAATAATAATGGGGGGTTCTGCAGTCCTGCTCTGGTGCAGTGATTGTGCCCTGAGGGGTCTGGAAAAGGAAATTACCCTGACATTCCAAAGGTGTATTATAGTAGATGCAAAAAGACAATCAACAAGCTCAGTTAAAGATTGACATTTGTCGGGGCAGCTACCGGCCTAGAACATGACTACCCGCCATGGCTCACTTTGAGTTAGAATATTTTCATTTCAGACCATCCTATGTGGTTACTCTAGGTCTCTGAGTTTGCAAGGTCTGCCATGCAGGCCTCCCCTGAACTTGTCAGGTTTAGTATGCGGCCCCTATCTTGTCCACAGGATTCTGATTTGGACAAACTCTGATTCAGAGCGGCCTGCTGACTTCTCTAACAGCAACAAGCTCAAAGCACTAGCCATTTGCTTCAATCAAGATGCCAAGAATGGTGCAGGGTGAAAGATCTTTTGGGACTGTCAAACGCAAGTTCATGGAAGGCAGCTCAGCACACAAGTACTTTAATTGACAGAGAATTCTTTACTTTCACACAAAACCCTTACAGATGTTGACGTAGAACAATGCAAATACCACCTCATCTAGTCACACAGGCCGGCATGAACATGTGTGCACAATAGCGGCCCCCGTACAATGTGATGTGGGGAGGCGAGGGCAGAGAAAGGTCAGACAGAGGATCAAGATGTCTGGAAAAGAATCCTGTTAGTCAGTGGCAGGTTCCACTTTGCGAGAAATCTGAGTTACAGAGAAGAGCTGGGGCACAGGGCAAACAGTAGCAGACGGTTATATAACATCTCCATGTTGAGTAAGCAGCCAGACAAACTCTAGCACTGGAGACTTCGGCAAAGTTTAAATTTATGATATACTGTATTTTCCTGTTCCCTGAATAAAGTCATGCGACATGTTGGCTTGAAGGAAGGCAAAGAATCTCAAGGGGGAAAAAATGTCAGGTTACCTGTGGTATAAAAGATGCTAGCCTCTCAATGATTACTACGCCCATAAGTCCCTCTGCAAGCAGAAATGGTAAATCAGCTGTCCCCTCATCCGCATGCTGCATAATTCTACAAGCGACTCTCCTAACGCATAGAGGGTGATGACTGCAACTCTGGAAAACATTTATAGCGACTGATACACCCACTCAAGCTCCACAAGGTAAGACTATGAGTCACATTCACAGTTTCTATAACAACGTTGCTCAGCGTGAGGCCTGTGGATGACCTAAGTCAAAATCACCAGGGGGACTTACTGAGAATATAGATTGCCGAATCGAAATTCCTAGGGAGTGGGACTCAGGAACCTATTTTTTAAGCACCTCTGCCATGGAGTCTTATGCTCTCCAAAGTTTGAAAACCATTCTTCTATTACATCCTACCTATGGAACCCTTCCTTCTTTTCCTCTCTCCCTCCCTCTGTTTCAATGATCCTTCCCTTCCTCCTTCCCCACCTCCCTCCCTTCCCTCACCCCTCCCTCCCTCCCACTGTCCATCCGTCACAACCTTCATAGGAGGCACTATGTTAAATGCTAAAGGGTTATCAATGCAGAGCTCACACTAGGACGGCTGCATCAGGGAAACACTCGCCGCGTAAACCTGTTCCCGGAGCTCTGCTCTGAACGTCATATCGATCCACGAGGAGATGAGCTGGGTTCCCTCCTGTGAAATGCGGAACCTCTAAAATATAAATATATTTGAGAAAATGAACTAACAATCACAAGCAAGACCTAGTCACTTTCATAGGCAACTGATTTTGAGAAGACGTGTGTCAACACAAACACATTTACCAAATTTGCCAATTTGCTCCATACACTATCCTTATTTATTTGATTGTGGCCTACAGAGCACAATCGTCTTCACTGTTGATGTGACGAAGAAATAACTCCACTTAGGTGTGTGCCAAGGGCGTAGCCATCTGAATAAGCTAACTGCTGGCAGGAGAGACCTGCCTCGGAGGCCAGGGCCTTCTTACACGTGGGCAGGCGCTCCTCCCGGGCCTGCCGCTGGTCGCTCAAAGGCAATGGCAAGAAGAGGGTGGGAGACACGGCTACAGGGAACCGATTTGGGTCATGAGACAGTTTTGTTCCTTCTGTCTTCTCTGGGCACCAACGCGTACCAGGTGGAAGGAAATACAGCGGCTCTGAATTACATCCCAGCCTAAACATGGATCCCAGCCCCTTGCTTCAGGCCACAGAGGTAGACATTCCCCGGGTTTGGACCAGACACTGATACACTTTATCGGGGCGCCGTGGGCCCAGGAGCAACTTCCCCTGGAGGGGAACCCATTCCTCACACTTCCCTTTGACCTCCACCTTTCTGTGCCATCTCAGTCAGCCTCCAGGGAGCCCTCCCCATTTTCCTCCAACTCGGCGTGACTTCAGGAATCTATCGCTGTCCTCTCCAGGTGCATGGTCTCTGTCCCTTTTTCTACAAGGGTGCCCTTGACCCTGCTCCACCCTCCATCCCTGCATCTCTTCAACCACCACAAGCTTCGAAATGAGAATAAAACAAAGTCCTTGTCCAAGTTTTCAATGTATTTTAGTTCTACAAACAAACAGGGAAAAAGACCTCCGGGAAATCCATGTCAGCCGTAAAACACGCCCGCAAGGAGTACTGGTTTCCTCCCAAAGGCAGGGAAAGCAGGCACATGAGCGCTCATCGCAGAAGCTTCGGGGACGGCACAGCAGCAACGTGGTCTCGGCTCTGCCGATCCAACTTAAACAAGAGAGGACCGGGGCAGGAGGAAACCCTGTCTGATAACTATTAAAAAATTCCATTGCTTGGTAAGAAACAACCTGTTTCCTGTGAGGTGGGAGGCTGTGCACGCCATGAGCCAATATAGCAAATCCAGCTCGGGAAGGAATCCGCCGGCCCTGCAGTCAAACGGATCGGGTTTCTGCCCGTTTGGACTTTGGATGAAGGTGCCTGTCCCGCTAGCCGGTTGTCAAACTGCGATCCAGGTCGCGTTCCACGTGTGCCTGTGTCACCGCCTCCAGGCCCGGCCTGTAGACTGGGGAGTCGGATCAAGAAGAATAATTAACAAACAGACGAAAAACTCCAAAAGCTTACAAACCAGTAAGCACAGCACAATAGTTTCCATGGGCTCTCAGGTGCCCAGGCCAAGGCAGAAGACGGAAATGGAAAAGCAGAGGAAATCACTCAACCTCAACGCCGCTTCGACCGCATCGGGTTGGCCTGAAATGTAGCAACAAATTATGTTGACTCTGGCAGTCACCAAATATTTGAGCCGGAGAAATGCCCTTTTCAGGGAGACATTTTCCCCTTCTTTCCATTCTCTTGATTTATACAAAGCAATTTCTCAGAAAATTATCAGCCGCTGATGCACATAATCAGGAAGCCCTCCAAAGACTGACACTCCGCATGTTCAGTGACTCAGGACAAGCTGGAGGCCTCACGGGCCCCGAGTTCCGAATCACCCTTAACAGCCTCGGCTGGCCAGCTGGGACCTGCTGTCAACATGACCTTCGGCAAACAGCCGGTGCACGGGTGGACTCTCGACTCTGTTCTAATGAAGGAGACCCAGGAAGCTCCCTAGAAACAGGATGTGCTGGGGCTCTCAGGAAGAAAAGGAGTGGGGGAGGGGTGCGATGAGATGCTGTGCAATTTATAAAGGGAATTCTGAGTTTTTAGAAAATCTTGTCTGTTGTAGGTCTCAGCCTTGAAGCTTCCTAGGAAACAACTCAAAGCGTCAGAAGGACAAGTTCGGGGCTCACCACTTGTGGGCGTGTGCGGAGAGCATTGCTCTGCTAACTGGGGAAGGGACAGAGAGACATTGCTTCCCCCCCGCACGGCCCCCAGCCCCCAGCCCCCGACCGCCTCTGTCAGCTTCCCGTCTGGTGATTCCCCCAAATAATATCATCCTCACCCTCATCTTTGAGCTCTCACTCCGTGTGTGGCATTAGGTTCACTGATTCTCACAATACAACGTAGGTACCATCATTATCAGCACTTATAGGTAATAAATCTAGTTCCCCAATTTTTTAAATAAGCCAGGTCATAGCTGCTACGTGATAAAGTCAGGACTCAAAGTCATGCCTTTAACTCCAGGGCCGGCGCCCTTCACCAGGAGAGAGAGAAAGGAGGACCCAGCTCAATGTACCGCGTAGAGGTTGCACCGAAGTACGAGAGGCAAAACCATATCGAGAGGTTCAAAAACTTGGCCCTCATGTGCCGTAAGCTAAACCAGATTCAGTGGCACAGAACTTTTTATTATAATTTTAGGGATTTCTGTATATAAGGCGAGACACTTAAGTACAAAGGTTCATTGAATTTTAAAAAAAGAAACCGCCCTGGCCGGTGTGACTCAGTTGGTTGAGTGTTGTCCACGCACCGAAACATCGCCAGTTCAATTCCCGGTCAGGTCCCATGCCCAGGTTGCAGGTTCGATCCCTGATCCGGGTGCATATGGGAGGCACCTGATCAATGTCTCTCTCTCTCTCTCCCCTCTACTTCCTCTCTCTCTAAAGTCAATAAAAACATATCTTCTTTAAAAAAGAAACCATTGTAGCTCAGTTTGTAGGAGCCTCATCCCAATACACCAAGGTTGCAGGTTCAATCCCTGGTCAGGGAACATACAAGAAGCAACCAATGAATGCTTAAATAAGTGGAGCAACACATCAGTGTTTCTCTCTCTTCCTCTCTCTCTCTAAATCAATAAGTAAAAAAGAAAAGAAACCTTGTTTTCTTTAGTGACATAATGCTGGGAAGCCTTCTCTTTGAAGGTTTCTGGGACTGGACAGGAATATGAAAGGCAAATTAAAATATGAGAGGCATATTAAAAAATTCCCCTGGCATTCAAAGTTTTGTTTCAGTAAATTGAGTTGCCTAAGAAACATCTGTCAAAGATGACAGAAGAAGACGGGAAACTCATAATAACACGTCCTTTGGTGTCATCTTTGAGGACTTTTAAGAATCTGTAAATGGTATTGTTAGATGTGATTACAGAAGAGTTTTCATTAATAGTTAAAAATAAATCACATCTGCTTTTATCCCAGTCTTCCAGAAGACCGCTGAAAGGAAAATATTCCCATTGCCCAAACTGCAGTACCTGTCTCTTCAGCAGCAGGCTCCTGGATCGGGAGTGTGAGGTCTGGCATACACAAAAATGGTAAGAAATGGCAATACACTCATTGTTACATACACCGATAATATATGAATATCATTTCAGAATGCTTTGAAGATTATGAGGATGTTGGTAATGGGATTATTAACTTGGGCCACAAATGACTTGTAGACCTAATGTTGGGAAGCATAAGGCACCAAAAAGGTTAAGGCAATTTGGTGGACAGTATAAATGCTGTCAAAATGCTTTAGGTTGACAAGAGATCACTGATTTACATAGTCATATATATACTTATAAAGGCATATCAAGGTCTGCAAGGCTATACATCAAATTGAATTCTTGGAGAGTATGAGGGAAGGGACCTGGAATTGGTATCCGTGGTTAAAGGAAACTTCAGTCTTATCTGAAATTTTCTCACATTGTTTATAAGAACACTGTATTTAGGCATCACTTTTATAATTATAAATAATTTTAAGATGTTTCAATAAGTCAGATAGGTCTTTGCTAGCAATGGGACCCCTGAACATACATAAAAGAAACAAAATAATTCATAATAACATAATGTCTCCTTTCATACATTCAACAAATATTTCCTGAGGGCCTACTATGTGCAAAGCTATGTTCTATAAACTTGTTTCTTGTCTCAGCACAGTGCCTTCTACTCTGAAGTTTCTTCATTCCTTAAGACTCCACATAACTCATCTAACCCCAAGTTCTTTTCCACTGGGATCCCCCAGACTTGGCGTTTCAGTTTCCAAACTCTCACCCTGAGCCTCAGCCCTCTCAGGGAGCCATTCTTCCAGGCACTCGCCTCCTCCTCGACAAGTATTAACATAACCGTTAGCCTCTGCCCATTTCACTACATTTGCTCCAACCCTGATGGGACGGGGAACATTCCCACAGCTCCGAAGGTTAGGAATGGGGAGGGGTGTTCCCCACTACCTACCCCCGCTTAGTCTCCTGGTAGAAAAGTGCACACACCCCATCTGAAACACACACACCTGGAAACCTCCCCGGCCCCCAGCTGTGCACAGAAACGGCGGACTGCAATCCTGAAGTTCGGGATCCGCTGACCTCCCACCCAGACACCCCAATGCCCCGGCTGCAGCTGGAGAGAAAGTAGACATCTGACACTAATGAGATTCGGTTCTCATCTCGGCTTTAGAGCATCTCTGCCAATGCACACTCTCTCCAGGCCAAGGCTTAGCTTCATTCTTCCTTCATTTTTAAAAAAGTCCTATGGACCTTGCACTCGAAGGCTGGTTGCTCTTAACTTTCCTTTCTCCCGTCTGCCTCCCAAACCAAAAAATGTTCAAAAGCAAAGGCAAAAAATCCCGATGGCCTGGTGGTGGTTTGGCAAGTGGCCAGTTTCTCCGGGAGAGAGGGAGTAGTTGTGGGTAAAGGGTTAAACATTAACACACTTCCCTGGAAGGTCCCTTCTCCCCTCTAATGGAACCCAAGTGCAAGCCTTGGCAGGAACTGCACATTAGCTCATGACAGGTGTAGGCTTCATGCTAGTTGCGGCTGCATTTCCAGCAAAAACCCGGGGACACAGGGCCCACTCCACGGCACAGTAGGCTGGAACAGATTGCTTTGCAGAGGTCTCTTCTGGCTGAAATAATTCCCTGTAACAACTTCCTTGACACACTGTCAGGATGGCCTGTTTCCAAGGTAATGGCTGATGCATGGGGATATAATAGACATCATCTGTGGTCTTCCAGAGATGGAGTTGCCAGAACAACCCTGCTGCATTCTTCTAACAGTCATTCATCCATTCAGCACTGTTTACTAAATTGGGTCCCCTGTTACACGCCCCCCGGGCAGCCTCCAGTTCTTTCCACATCATAATATTGTTCACTTTTCCTGTAAATCTGCAGTCGCAAATTCAAACATCTATTGGAGCCAGCCAGATAACATAAAGTGACCAAAGCAGGCTGGTGACAACCAGAGTCCCTGCCTGTCTGAAGGGAGAGGCTACTCTCAGCTTCAGTCAGTGGTTTTAACTTCAGAATGCTTTTCTGGAGCTGTTCTTTGCAGATCTCGTCTGATGGACAGTAAGTTTTTTAAAATGTCTTGGCACATTGTCAGGATGGTCTGTGTACTGGGCTGAAGAGTGTCCCCTAAAATTCATGTTGACCTAGAACCTCAGAATATGATTTTATTAGGAAATAGTCTCTGCAAATGTAATTAGTTAAATAAAGATGAGGTCATACTGGATTAGGGTAGGCCCTGCATCCAATGACTGGTGTATTTATGAGAGACACAGACAGACACGCACACAGAGAATGCTATGTGAAGACAGAGGCAGAGAGCTGAGTGATGTATCTACAAGTCAAAATATGCCAAGGATTGTCAGCAACCACCAATAGCTAGGAGAGAGGCATGGAACCACCTGGCAGAAAAGGGGACCCTATTAGATATACTTGTTGTTTGTTTGTTTTTGCTTGTAAAAGAGCAAAATCTTTCAATAAAAGAAAATAAAAGCAAATATGCTTGTGGGCCTCTGTGCTACATGGCCTCACATGTGAACTACCACAATGACTCCAAATCTATTCTGGCTCCTTCTAATCCACTCTTCCCACTGTAGCCAGAGGGATCTTTGGAAAACTCAAATCAGATGATGTCACCCATCTCCCTGAAATCCCTTCATTATGGCCCATTGCTAGTCCAATCAAGATAAAAGTCCTTACCATGACTCACAAGGCTCCGCAGGCTCTGGCCCCTGCTCCCCCTCGCTCTGCTGCACTGGCTTCTCGTGCCTGTGCTTCCTGTATTCTCTTCAACCTCAGGACCTTTACACATGCTGGTCTCTCTGCCTCAAATATCCTCGTCTCCCCTACAGTGAGCACAGACACATCCATGGTGCACACACACCCATCCATACACACACTCCTTTCACCTGGGTCATGTCGACTCACTTTCCAGCTCTCAGGTCAGTCACCACTTCCTCAGGGAAACTTTTTCTGACATCCGCCCCACCCCCCAATCTTAAGTTAGTCGAATCTGTTTCAGACACTCTCATGGTACCGTGTCCCTTTCAAATTTAGTACCTCCCTAGGTATGTGATCATCTGGGCAGTGAGTGACACGCCTCCCACCTACCACAGCGCCTGCCCTGCAGTGTGGTCTCACGGAGGCCGTCGAGCGCTACACCCCCAGGAAACTGAAATGCTTGGTTTCCTTACTCAGGGTTAGACGATCTCTATAGCCTCTTTACTCTAATGGTCCTTGGTTTGTATCTCTGTTAGAGCAATATTTCACATCTTGCAGTTCTCTGATGTTCACCCCTGTTTACTTCTTCTGGCCATTGGCCACACCATGGGCAGGGATTATATTGTTTTCACTGCATTGCTGATGGGGCCTTTGTCATACTTAAGCATCTGTAGGATTCTTACAGGCATATTTTAAAACTCGGACTTGTAATGATGGCGAGGAGGCCTTATGGAGTGGTGTGGGCACAGAGTATAGAGGATGGGCTCAGGAGTGTCGGTGTGCATTCACTTTGTGCTACTCCTGCGTGGTTTTGGACCAGGTAACTCGCCTCACTGTGCCTTCATTCCTTACCTGGAAAATGAGGGTGATCTATGAAGGTGGAAAAGGCCCCCGAGCTCCTAAGCAGAGTGGGCACAGGCACACTTGGTCACATCTGCCATGACCAGCACTAGCTTTTGTTGATGGAGGAATGTTCTAGTTTACATTAAAAAATATAATAATGAGAGTGGCTAATTTTTTTCTAAGATGGAAACACTTAAACGTGTTTCAAGGTTGAGGGAAAGGCTTCACTGGAGAAGCGACTAGTCAGGATGTAAACAAATTTAAGAAGTATGACTGATGAATCTAGTCCCAAAAGCAGCAGAAGGAATTGGAGATAAAAGACACACATCAGGAAGGGCAGCTTGGGAGAGGAGAGCAACGCACCAAGAAGCCTTCCTTAGAAATGCCAGGCTGCCCTTTTTGGGTAAATGCCTTGAACATATGGGTCTAAACTCAAAAGTTTTACCAGTTATTGTCAACTGGGGGCTATTTCCCACCTCCAAACACATTTGACAATGTTTGGAGGAATTTTTTATCGTTGTGATGTGGGTGGTGTGGGGTGGAAGGCAGGTGCCACTGGCACCTGGCAGGTAGAGACCAGAGCTGCTGCTACACGTCCGACGGCGCACAGGACGGCCCTCCTCCCCAACAAAGAATTATCCGCCCAAAATGTCATAGGTGCTGAAGTTGGGAAACCTTGTTCTAGACCATTACATTTCAACATCCTGGGGGCTCTGGACCTACACTCACAGACATCGCATCACAGGCTTGGATAATTTCGTTTCTGTGGCATTTCAACGAGCCCCTTGCCGAAGAAGAGCCCTCGACAAGAATCAGCGTGTTTTAAATCTCTGTAGACCATAAAGTAGCCTGCCGGCATCCAAACTAAATTTTCATCGGTTCCATCCTGGCCCCGAAATTCCCCGTTGTGGCCACTGTCCTTCAGAAGGGACAACAGCCTCAAGGAACTCAAGCTGTTCCGTGCATGCAGGAAATTTGTGGTTAATCACTTCAACCTGCTCTACTTTAACAGCGATTTTCTGAGACCTGCTTATTGCTCTGCTGCTTGGCTGCTCTGGAGTTATCTATGACCAAAGTCTTACATTTATTTGTAGAGTAAAAGAAGGTATATTTTTACTCTCACATCCCTTCCAAGTCCCTGGATCAAATTAGTGCGAACTTTCCAAAATAAATTCACCTTTGAGCTGAAACTAAGCATGGAAAGTTTCAGCCCAAAAGGATTCCTTATTGGAAAGTTAGAGGCAAAGGAAAATGAAGATTACAATGGATATTTTAGTGTAACTTCAGTACTCAAAGTTACAAAAAAACAGAGTATTTGTTATAGAAAAGATTCTCTAACAGACTGATGTATGCAATCCAGGATTGACATTCAGTTCCCTTTTCCTCAGAAACTCTAAGAAAAAACAACTGGAAATAAACAGAATGGAAAAATCAGCACATGTGGATCTAATTCTGCACCATGTCACTGGTTAAAACCCAAGGAAAGAGTATTTTATCAAAATGAGAAAAGGGGGACAATCGGTAATAGGAAAGGAGACCTCTGGCTCCTTACATTTGTGGGACCACGGTGTGGTCTAGTAGCATTTGTCCACAACTCAAAGTTAACATTTTATGTGGACGGCCACCATGGTTTTTCCTACAGAAAACCATTGTCATAGCTCTGGGTGATTTGAAATAGAGATTAGGGCATTTGGAGCTTGTTTTTTCCTCTCAGTACTCAACATGGAAAAGTATTTTCCAATCCCCTCCAACCCTTGGAAGAGTCAAAATCTGAATGATTCTAAGGCAAGCACCTTTTCAGGAATTCACTCATAGCCGTAACTGTGACTTGGCCCCCATACGGCCCAAATAAAATACTATAATCAATGCGACATTAAAACTAGTGCATTTAAAAAGCTGCAGAAAAGCCCCAGCCAGATGGCTTAGTTGGTTGGAGTGTTGTCTCGTACACCACAAAGGTTATGGGTTCAATTCCCTGTCTTCCTTTTTTTTTTAAAGTGTTTTTTATATTTTTTATTGATTTTTTTAGAGAGAGAGGAAGGGGGAGAGAGAAACACTGATGTGAGAGCGAAGCTTCCATCGGCTGCCTCCTGCATGCCCCCAACTGGGGATCGAGCCCACAACCAGGGCATGTGCCCCAACAGGGAATCAAACCAGCAACCTTGCGGTGCACAGGACGAAGCTCCCACCAACCGAGCCACACCGGCCAGGGCCCAAACTCTTCTTTACTGGCTGTCTTGGATAAATAAATACAGTACATGAAAAAAATAGTTTCAGAATGAATTTTTTCACTTTTCTCTTATTTAGGCCACGGGAGCATGAACTGACTTCTCCTAAATTAATTTTAACAGCTCACATAAACAGTAGTTACTGGAGAATGCAGCTGACTTCTGTTTTTACTCTCCTTGTTTCTGTTATTTGCATTTTTATTGTTTGACCCCCAAAATTAGTTTTTACTTTAAAAAACATATATCTTGAAAAATTTAATATTTTACCAAGTTTCCTTTTTGTCCTTTTAGTTAATATTTCTTTTAGGCTGTTTTTATATCAGCAAATGAAAAACAATACAAGGGGACAAATTCCTCCTTCCTTTTCCTTCACCCATAATGTGATCGAACGACAACACATTTATGGAGTTAGTCAATTCATAGACACTATATAGTTTTTAAAGGGTCCTATGTATTATCTCCTATGTATTTGCATTTATGTAGTCTTTATGAATGTAAGATGCATGTCACCCACTATCGGTCAGGGTTCATTCTGTTTCTTGGATGGCTAGACAGAGGTCCTTGCCCACCATCATGACCCTATGGACATACCTCCCACCACCTCTCATCAAAGAAACCACATTCCTAGGTGCAGGAGGACAGTTTCTCCTTCATCCAAGGCATGTCCTTCTTCCAAGGGCATGTCCTTGGCATAGGCTAGTAAAATCATAACACTCAACCTAAAAGATATGTGTATTGGGTAATTCTATGTTTTCTTAATAAAAGCATTTATTAAAATTCACAGGACCTTTCAGTGATACTTGGAATAAAAATACATCTTAAAAAAAACTTTTTTTCATCAGAATATGATCCCCCAAAATGCATGTTCTCACCAGAACGATAATCACCACCTCACATCTGTAATCTTCCCAAAGAAGCCTATAGGACAGGAGCAGTTAGATGACAGGGGCTGGCGGAAGCTCACGTCCCCCGAAATATCCTTAGCATTCCTTTCTAAAAGTCACGGGGCAAACCAAAGCAGCTGAAACGGTGGCTTTTTCCTGGCCAGTTCTGAAAAACAATATTTCAGAGGCTATGCATCTTATCTTGAGGTCCACGTTGTCAGTGAGGCCAAATACAAAGTGCATTTGGATTGGCACACAGTTTGGACTATTTTACTTTAGAGAAAGAAAAATTGAGCAATCCTGGAAGAACTCCATATTCTTCCTTTAAAAAAAAATTTTTTTAAGTTCCTCTTGAAAGTTACTACTTTGAGCAGGAAGGAAGGGTTTGGAACAGCTGTCCCTGAGTGAGTCGGGAGAATGTTAATCATGGTCGCTTCTCTCCTTAAAGATTAGTTCACTTCCCAGGTCCTGCAGAAGGAAACCGTATACACCTAACTTTTGAGATGAGCATGGGGGATATTTCTGTAACAGCAGTAGCAGGTCAGCCAGATCTAGAAGACGCTGGAGTCTAGAAATGTGCCCCATGGCAATGAGAGCCCAAAGGGTCAGCACTAGGCCGACTGAACATTTGAGAAACTCATTTGTGTCTTGACTAAAGCTCCCCAGGAAAAAGTCAAACATAACAGAAGTGAAAATGAAGTTGCCATGTATAAGGGCACCTGCAACTTTAGTCAGAGTCTTCTTAGGCACAGACCATCTTAGGTTAAAAATATTATAAAAATGCCATTTCCTCTGTATATTGTTAAGTGAGGAAAGCAAGATGTAGGGGAATAGGTCATATATAATCCTATTGTAATAAAACAAACAATAAATCCCCCAATTCAGGATAAAAATATGTTTTCCTTTGATTTTTTGAGCACAGAGCTAGGAATGGAAAGATAAACAACAAGTTGCTAATATTCATAACAGGGACAAGGGTAAGAGAAGGGATGGAAAAAGTTTAAAAACAGTCGTTGGGTAAGACAACATGCGTGGCATAGTATTATGAAAATTTAAGACTAAAATTCTATGGTTTTATTACAAATGGGCAATGACTGAGTATGTACATGGGTAAAAGCTAGAAGGTGACACAAACTTATTTGCTTTCACAGGATGGGACTGGGGATAATTTTCTTAACGTCATTGCAATAATGCGTTTTAGCAAAACGGAATATAATAGATTCTCTATCTACAGTTAATACCTTTTATAACACCCTCGTTAGGTATATAACATTAGGACAAAAATGAGTTGCACTTGAAAAGCGGGTCTGAGACACCGAGAAGCCAGGCGGTGGTCTTCGGGACCGAAATGAATTGGATGCAGCCTAAAGAATTCCGACGACTTGCCCAAATGGGGCAAGAACTGAAACCGGTCCCCTCGATTGATCTCCTCAGGCACCTCGTGGTCTGGAGGTCTGTGACCTCACAGACAGCTGGAGACCACCACACCAGAGCCCTGAGGTGAAAAGCTAAGTCCCAGGTAAACAGACTCAAATAGGTCCCTAGGTCTGTGAGTACGGCCGCAAGATGCTAGCTTTAGATGGTGGATAGGAAACTGATCGGGCAAAAAAAAATTAAGGAAATAAAATATTAAAAAATGTAAATGTGACGGAAATTATAAACAGCCTAAAGCCCCTCTCCCTTCGGGAACAGCTGTGTCTGCTAATCCCTGGAGGAGTCCTCCCTGCGATCGCCCTTCCTTCCTTCCTCCGTCTCTCTCTAATAGCCCCCTTGTTCCTGCTGGACAAAACTAGCCCTTTGTGGCTGCTCTCAGAACAACATTAAAAACAGGAATAGGGAAATTGTAAACAGGAGGCTTCTGGTCTACAGGCGAAGACACACACAGGCCTCTGAGGCCTACTTCATGCTAAGCAAAGAAACAGATCTTTGTTGCTAAAGGGATTAGGGCCGCGGGATTTCGGAGGCACTGCTGAGGCATTCAGCTGGCCTGAAGCAGGGGCTTTGTAAAGAGATACCTCCATTAGAGGTCTGCGAGCGGAAATCATTCATACTCTGTACACAATCTGGGTAATGTGATAGTGCTGGCCTGTTAAACGCCTCTGGTGGGGCAGGGTCCTATCTCCTTGAATGGTAAATTCTTCAGCAGCTAAATAGATGGTGGTATAATTACCTTCACTGACTTTTCTCTTTTCTTTAGGGGTTGGGGGGTGGAATTGTCTTCTACCTTTAACCCTTAGCAGGAGTAACATGAAAGGATCACCCAGAGCCAGGGAGGCGGTCTTCCCAAGTCAGCGCAGAGATCGTCCGTGGACTTCTGGGGCTGGCATCTTTTATTAGCGAAAAGGCACTCTCTGTGCATGATCTGCATGTAGCCAGGGACCACCTGGTCCCACGTCCACTATGATCCTGAAAATCTCCCTAATTACCTCGCCCCATGCCCTTGGCCTGGGATGCCCCCAGCCTGCCCACCTAATTCCTATCAGCTCCATGCCCGCAGTCGCCAGCCCGCCCTTTCTTGTCGTGCCCTCCCCAAGCTGGACTGGCGTCCTTCCTCGGGTCTGCAGTGTCCCGCACACAGCTCCCCCCTCATTCCCCAAGGACTTGGAGATCCTGTGTGTCTGCTAGCCCGGTACACAGTAGGTGCCTTGCGGGCAGTGGCTTGTTTACCTTGGTATCCACAATGCCAGGTCCAGCGCGAGGCTGAGGTGGCGGGGCTGCCTTGCCTTTGGATCGTCCCCTGTGGTAGCTGGGGCGACTGTATCTGCCTGTGTGTATTAAAGGCTTACGAGAAATTTTTAAAAATTCATCAGTGAACCCTCCTAGTGAACTCAGGGGTCTTAAGGAACCAAGCAAAACAAACAAAAAAGCAAAACAAAACAAAGCAAATCTGTGTGCAGTTAGGTGAGAAAAATGAGCCCTCCAAGGAGGATGGCAAGTGGTCACTTCCCACAAATGGCCACGGCTTTCTGAGTCACCTGGCTGGTCTCAATTCTGCCCCCACATTCTTTTTGGTTAGGGAAGGATAACCAGCAGAATGGAAATGTTCTTTGGGTTCATATTTTGAGTCTCTGGATCTAAATAATAATTATGGTATCAGCTGAATATTGGCCACTCAGAAAACTTCTCAGAGCTAATTCTAAAAATAAAGTTAGAACTCGGGGAAGAAATGCTGCATTGGAGCTAAGGGGTACTTTCCCCTGGTACGATCAGACCCATCCCGGGTGGCTGACAAATTCATTCTGCAAGAAAGCACGGCCCAGGTAGATGTGGGGCTCTGCAGCAAGGCAGGCCCATAGATATGACGGGGGCTTTGCAACAACCGGTGGGAGGCTGGCGGTTTCCTCCACTGAGACTCAGTTCTCTGGGACATGGTCTGTATGAGCATGGCCTTGGACACCATTCACTGTTGGCTGTTTCCATGGGTCACAATTTTCTTTCTGGATTACCTCTCTCTTCTCGCCATTTGGCAGATGGGACTTCCTGCTCTTACATTAATAGCATCACTGTCTGCAAAAGCAGTTAATGTGGAAGGAAGAAAACAGCAATGAAGCTGTGGGCTTTGTCTCCAATTCTGCCTCTTACTCACCCATTCACCAGCAAATGCTGAGCACCTACTCTGAGCCACGCACTGTGTTGCACTAAGAAGACAAGCATGACATGGGCATGATCTAAATAGGGGCAAGCACACATAAACAGAGCGGCTAATACCATGGTGGCGATCTGCACAGGCTTTCTGAGAGCACCGAGGAGCAGGACTTCGAGGAAGGCCCCCTGCAGGAGGTGAGAACAGCCCAGCAGTAAGATCCTGGGCGGGGGGGGGGGGGGGGGGGGGGGGCAGCAATAAACATTTGGGACAATTGAGGGAATATGATATGGACTACATATTACATACTATTATTGTGTTGATATCCAATTTCTAGGGTGTGGCTCTATTGGTTGGAGCGTCATCCTGTACACCAAAAGGTTGTGGGTTCGATTCCCAGTCAGGGCACATTCTTAGGTTGCAGGTTCATTCCCAGCCAGGGGGCACTTACGAGAGGCAACCAGTCAGTGTTTCTCACATCGATGTTTCTCTCTCTCTCCCCCAAATCAATAAACATATCCTCGATTGAGGATTAAAAAAAAATTTTTCTGGGGTGTGATAATGGCATTATGGTTATATAAGAGAGCATCCTTGCCCCTAGGAGGCATATATTTAACTATTTATGGGTGAGGAGTCATATCTGTAACATCCTATATACTTTCAAATGGTACAGAAAAAGGCATGTCTGTGTGCAACATGTACATAAAGGGGGGGTGGGGAGAGAACAAATAACCAAATGTCATTTAGTAAATCCAGGTACTATAGTCTTTCAATTTAGTGTAGCTTTGAATGTTTTCCAAATAAAACACTGAATAAGCAATTTAAAATATATATATAAAGCTATTACAAGGGCTAAATATTGGGCTGGGAAAAGACAAGATATGTGTTAGTCAGATAAAGCCAGAGGGGAGGTGCTCCAGGGAGAGGAGATGTCTAGAGTAGAGGATTTGGGGCCTGGCCCAGAGTTGGTGCCTGTATTTGTCAAACGAATGAAAGAGTTAATTAAACAGTATCTTTTATGCAGGGAACTGCAAGCAGATCAGACTAACATGGGCATAAGGTTTGTGTTAAGGAGTGAGAGCTGACTTGGCTGTGGAGGCAGGGGGCCTGGCATGGAGGCCTCTGTATGGTCTGCCAACGACCTAGGACTTTATCCCGTGGGCAACGGGACCCTCAAACAGGTGGCGATGCGGTCAGATTCACATCTAAAGGGACCACCTGGCAGTCAGGTGTCACATGGAGTGATGGAGCACAGGCCTGGAGGCAGGACACAAGGTACCAGTTAGGATGCCTCCGGCTTCCTTAAACACAAAGGCCTGACTCTAACAGGCTGAATTTATCAAGAGACTTCTTATCCAACATAGCTGCGAGCTCTGAAGCGACAGGCAGCAGAGGTGGCCGAGTCAGTGGCTCATCAACGCCACTGCAGGTCCCGGTCCCATCGTCTCTCCATTCCACCATCCTCTGTGGTTGGCTTTGACTGCTGGCTGCCTTCCCTCATTTCCAGAAGATGGCTGCAGCAGCTCCCAGAGTGACATACAGACACAGCGAAGACCACAGACAGGAGGGAGCTGTCACTTCTTCCATCTCTTTCTTAGCAAGGAAAACTTTTCCAAAAGCTTCCCAGCCAATTTTGCCTCCCATCCCTCTAGCCCAGATTGGGTCATAAGCCCATTCCAAAATCAATCACTGTCAAGGGGATAAGATTACGTGTTTGGCTTAGAAGAATAATTTATAAACAGGGGGAATCGGCTACTGTGAATCATCACTTGAAACACTCAGGGGGCTACTGGTCCAGGCAAAAGATGATCTTAGCCTAAACCATGATAATGGTAGCAAGAGAGATGAGAATAGGTTCAAGATTTATTTAGGAAGTTATGTTGGTACAATTTGAAGGTGGATGGAATGTGGAGGAGGGAGGAAAGAAAGAAAGGACACCCTCCTCCACATTTCCAGCTTGGGACAATGGGTCTAAGGAAGTGCCACTGATTGAGAAAAGGTGTACAAGAGGAGGAGAGAGTGCGGGGAAAGGCACTATGGGTGCGTTCAACCTGAAGTGCCTCGGGCCTCAGAATAAAGGTATTGGGTAGTCAGCAGAGTGTGAGTCAAACCATTACCCCAGACAGGAGGTCTATACTCAGACACGGTTCTCAGATGGGCTTTGGTCCATGCAGACATTTTTGAATTAACGTTTAATCATTGAAAGATTCTAAATAGCATTACATAATTTTGGCCTCTCTGGGAAAGTTGAAAAATCTGGCAACGCTGGTCCTGAATTCCTACCCTTCAACAGTTGGCTGGAGCCTAGTCCTAGCCATCCCCGTTAGCGAGAACAAGAGGTTCTCTGGCCGGCCACAATCTCACAATCTGTTTCATTCACTGACTTTACCTGTCTGGCCTCTGAAGGCATTTCCATCTGATGCCCTACTCAGGACCTTGGGGGAAGAGGTCTGAACTGCAGATATACATCTGAGAGTTATTGGTATTTCGATGGCGGTCAAAGCCAACTGGATGCCATCACCCAAAGAGGAAGTAGAATGAGAGGTGGGTCAAGGAGGTAGCCCTGGAGCCATCAATTTTTTTAGAAATAGAAGAAGAGAAATTCATGCAGGAGAGAAAAGCAGAGAAAGTGGAATGGAACATGTGAGCTTGACGTCTCAGGGGCCAAGAAAGGGGAGTGCAGAGTTGGAGGCAGTGCCCACCTGTGCCCGATACAAAAGGAGGTCCAGGGAGAGAAGGAACCAAATGAGACAGGGCATTGGGGAGATGAGTCGCAGGTGCCCCTGGAGCCTGCTACGTGGCATGATGAGGGAAGAGGCAGATGGCAACGGGCTGGGCAGAGGATGAGAGCTGAGCGGACCCTGTGTTTAGACTGCTCAGGTGAGAAAGGGAGGAAAAAGGTTGGATGTACGCTAGAGAGGCTGTGGGATCCTCCCTTTGTAGGATCAGAGAGACTTGGATACCTTAATGGGAAAAAGAGCCAGTGGCGGGAGGGAAGCTGTCAAAAGGTAACTGAGGGATGGACAACAGAACCTAGTTCAAAGGAGGTGGCGGGACAGGGGGACAAAAGAGTCAGGCATACGTGGCTAGTCGTCGCCAAAAAGAGAGACCTCCAAGGCGGGTGGATGGGAGGTGACGATAAACCTGTGGGCAGAGGAACGTGTTACAGATCTGATCTTTCACAATGGGGAGCTTAGTAACGCTTCAAAGGGGTGCTCCAAGGTGTCCCCCCACCCTTTTCAATTTGCCATGAAGGCTGGGATGGGTGGGGAGAGTTGGGAAGTCTATTTCCTCACTTATAAGCAGCAATGGTGGAGGGCAGAGCTGGTTTTCAAGCCCTTGGAAGCTGAGTTCCTACCAGTAGGAAACAAGAACACACCGGATGATCATTCTCCCAAGGAAGCTGGGAGGTACCAGCTCTTAGTGGGGACGCGACACAGCACAGTGCTATCCTTGCTCGGAGAGGGACGACAACCACAGCCTCTGGGCCATCTCTGGTGCGAGTCCTGGTTTGGATGGATGTCTGGCCCCTTCCTCTATCCTAAACTCACCCCAGGCGCACCTGCTATAGCCAAGACAGCAATAAGCATAACTCTCCCCATGCAGGTGGGTGCACCGAGGCTACAGCATGCCACCGTGGCTCTAACACCAGTCACCCAGAGAAAACGAGCGTGTTTCCACTGGCCCGACGTTGCACTCGATTCTGAAGCTGAGGAAGCTTTGGTGCCACCTTTACCCGAGGCCTTCAGGCTACCTGCGGAGGAGATGTCTGCCAAAGCAATTTTGGTGCTGAGGAAGATTTTTGTGGCATTTTTCTGAGGCAACTTTCTATCCTGGGCAATCTGGCAGATTCCAAGGCAATGAATTCCCCTGGCAGACCATGGCTGAGGTCAGGCTTTCGTTCTGACAAATAAAACCCATCCTGCTTTGGGGCTGCAGCACTTATCCAGGGCTGCCTGAGGCCCTGAGCTCAGGCTGGGTCTTGCTGGTCCGAGTTCTGTGATCTGCAGTGGAAGCTCTGAGGAGCAGGGAGAGCTTTCCACAATAACAAACTCGAGCCCCTTGACTTCCAATTCCAGATGTGATCTCCAAATTCATGGTGACTTTTACCCTGAACTATGTGTTAAGAGAGGACAGAGGTGAGAGGTGACACAGAGTGCCACCAATGAGTAATCCTCAAGCACTCCAGCAGGCAATAGCCTCCCCTCTCCCTTTTCCCACCACATTTAATAACATTTCCTAAGCATAACTATTTGAATTGCCTCTCTTCCGTGTCTTATTTGTTTTATGGTGGAATTGCTAAGAGGCAAAAACAAACAAACAAACAAACAAACGGAAAGCACCTAGAAAAACAACGCAGGAGGAGAAATGTCCCTGGAAATGTATCTTGACATTAGACATCCCAAGAATAACTAAAATTTAGCTGATATAAAACTCTCCATCCCTTCAAAACCATTGCTGATCCTAAAAATAAAAATATTCTGGTTACTGCCCTGGCACTGGAAAAATCAATATTCTTTAATTCCTTGTAAAATCTGAGGGCATTCACATAGAATCAGGGCTAGAAGAGGGAGCACGCCAGTATCATTTCACCTGCTTTGCAGTCTGTGGTTGGACCCAGCATGCACTTCCCTGGAGGAGACGTGGAAAGCTGAACACCCATCTGTCAGAGACAGTTTTGGGGTAGTGAGGTGAAGAGATGGAGACGAGAACAGACCATCCCTAAGGTTCCTGCGTGTGCAACACTGCTCTGCCTCTGCTCGATGCATGGACTCCTCAGGCTCGATTAACCGGCCCCGTGTGACAGGCCTGGTGCCGCCCACACTGGGACACGGCAGTCCGGGTCCACAAGAAGCCCCCCTTCTTCTGGCCAGGTGCCCAGACAGACAATTACAAGGCAACAGAACACTGTGAGTAGAATGCTGATGGGAACCCAAACCCAAACTACTATTGATTACATATTAGTGGGAAGGAGGAGCCATTGAGAGCTGACCCCTGGCACTACATGGGCACTTGGGCTTCACTTGTTTCTCACTGAACACAACAACCCTCTGAGGCAGGTGTCCTTACCTTTGTGTTCTGAGTGACACCCCACGGCACTCACCAAGGTAGTGAGGGGCAGAGCTGGGATTTGAACCCAGGTTGCTCCGATTCCAGGATCCTTTTATACCAAGCAACATCCCAAGTGCCATTTTATTAAATACAGCCTCTCATGACTCCCTTAACAGAATATTATTTATTTGTACTTCTTTTGAGACAACTACCTTAATCTGGAATACGTGTCATTGTCAATTTTACATGACTGTAAATTTCAAAGGTAGGAATGGCATCTCTTTATGAATTCTGTGTGTATAACTTTTTAGATAAGATGTGTCTCTCTGATGAGGTGATATTTGGGCAGATACCTGACAGAAATGAGAGAAACCCTTGAGGATGGGAGGGTGAGGGAAGGGGGCAGGAACATTCTAGCAGAGGGCACAGCAGAGTCCAAGGCCTTATATCAACAGGCAATTTGAGGAACAAAACCTCTGTCCTATCCCACCTGTCATTCTGTTCCCTTTCCCCCTTTCTCTTCGAGGCACTTTTCACTATTTGGCACCACATTTGTATGTTTCTTTCCTTTGTTTACACCTCAACTGGGCTGTGAGCTCAATGGGGACATGGACTTTGCGCTCTCCACTGCTGGTTCTCGGAGCCTAGAGCAGGCCTGGCATACAGAGGGGGCTCCATATTTGTCTAGAAACGTATTCATAAATGTTTAGAAACGTATGTAAAATGTTTTACATTTTCTTTTTATTAGGCACTTACTATGCAGAACCACTGAGCTAAGCACATTATTTACATTACTCCATTTAACCCTCACTCAACCCTCAGTGTGGTGGGTGCTCTCACCCACATTTTACATGAGGGGAAACTGAGGTTCGGTAACTAACTTAAGGTGACTCAGTCAATAAGTGGTGAAGCCGGGATGCGAACCCAGGTACGTTCCAAAAGCCGGTGCCTTTTAGCCAAAGCATTATTCTAATCTTGCTCCGCCTACAGTGGCCACCACAGTGTCATGCACATGGGCGGCCCTCAACACATATTCACTGGATTGAATTAAATGTGAGTGCAGGAAAGGAGGCAAACTCAGTGAGAATGTAAGTTGAAATTTGGAGAGCAGGTTCGAAGATGCCTCATTCTGGTATAGAAACTAAAAAAAAAACTAATATAAAAAATATGAGAGCCCAGCCGGGCATGGCTCAGCAGTTGAGTGTCGACCCATGATCCAGGCAATCGGGGTTCGATTCCTGGTCAGGCCACATGCCCGGGTTGTGGGCTCGATCCCCAGTCGGGGGCATGCAGGAGGCAGTTGATCAATGACTCTCATCATTGATGTTTCTATCTCTCTCTCCCCCTCTCCCTTCCTCTCTCTGAAATCAATAAAGATATATTTAAAAATATATAGATGAGATTAGCTGAATGTGTACTTTCTGCCCCAGAAATTTACCTACATATAAATGATGGCTGGCCTGGTAGGGTAGCCAGTTGGTCAGAGCATCGTCCAGATACACCAAGGTTGCGGGTTTGATCTCCAGTCAGGGCATGTACAAGAAGCAACCAATGAATGCATAGATGAGAGGAACAAAATCTATGTTTCTCTCTCTTTCCCCTCATCCTCTCTCTCTAAATCAATAAACAAAATCAAATTTTAAAATGATAGCTAAGTGTGTGGCTCCTGGGGCAAGGGCACTTCCTAGAGGCTCCTAGGCTGCCTGACTGGAAAAGACGACACAGATTTCAATCCAGCTAATGGCAGGGTCTGACCTCAGAAACTGTCACATGATTGTGAGGAGGAGGCGCTGTGATGCCAGAAGGTTGTGGAGACTCAGAGGGAATGCTGACAAGAGGGAAGCGGATAAGACAGCCCTGCCTGAGTTTACCCAGGAGGCCTGCCTCTGGTGGGCTGGAGAACGTTGCTCTGTTGAAAGATAAATGACAATGATAAAGCTCAAAAGGTCTTATCCAGAAGGGGTTGGATAAAATACCCCCCAAAGACTGCTCACCCCCTTGATTTGGTTTCAGGCTCGCTAAGATCAATCCAGTTCCTGACACTGAGATGCCATCCCAGGGTAATCATCGCAGGGTTCCCCCAGGTTTCCCCATCTTCCCAGGCCCAGTGCTAAGCCAGCCCTCAGGTTTATGAGTCACCTCTCGGCTGGTAGGTGAGCTCCACGCCTGGTGAGTCCTTTGCAGCCTTAGAGGGATGGAGAGGCCTCCTCTGTCTCACAGGTCGTTCTGACACTTAGGCTACAGAGTGGCTGTACAAACAGATTCACTCACCCAAGACCATGGATTTATTTATCACTAAGTAACACATCAGTCGTCACAGGGAGATTAAGGCTTTTCCCCACTTCTCTTATTTACACTAATCTACAGGTATTTTTTTAAATTCTACCACAGGCACAACTTGGGTTTTCCAACATCAAACCACCTTTATCTACTCACAAATATTAACTATGAGCCGAAACCTGAAGCATTCGAGCCCTCATGTCTGTATTTTCTGGTCACTGCTTAGAGATCATAGGGAGGCCTTGTGTTGCGCTGGGGTTTACTGACTTCCAGGTACCTTCCTGGGGCCAGCTCACGGACTTCTCCCAACAATACCTGAAGCTAGGCAGGAAAATGGTTACTCCCCATTTTAAAGAAGAGGCAACAGATTCCAGGAGGCTACACAAGTGGCTCGAGGTGCAGCGTCCCTGAGCTGGGGAAGGGGAAGCTGGCCTCAAAAGCCCAGGCCTGCCCACCTCATGCCTGGAGACCTTTCACTGAACTGCACCACCATGAGCTAATCTGGCCCTGCTGACGCTTAACCCTCTAGACAGGAAAAGCCAGTACATGAACTGAATACCAGAGCATCCATCAGCAAGGGTTCAAGCCCTAGCTCTCCTTATTTACCCTGGCACTTGTACTTATTTCTTAACTTCAACTTCCTCAGTCATAAAACAGGTTTAAAAAATTATATTACACAATACTGAGCAATTTGGAAATTAATAATAAGCAATGTTTTTTAAACAGCTAACATTGATAACAACTGACAATGACCTGGGCACATTCTCAGGTGGCGGCACGAGCTGGGCTCATCTCAGGCTGAGCAGTTTGCCACCAGACTCAGAACAAGGAACTTGGCTTTTTGCTGTTGGTTCAGAATTGATCAGGCTTGAGGTGTGTCTGACCTCTGGGCCCGGCACCCCATCCACACTGCCACTCAAAGTGGTCATAGCAGGCCTCCTAACTGCCCAGCTGAGTGAGTTTTTCATGCTTCCAGAACCTCAGCCTCTTGACCACTCTAATCGCAAACACATTTCCTTACACTATGGCCCAACACAGGCAAACAGGAGACAGAAAAAACACTTCAGAGCCTTCAACATCAAGGGGCATCAAGGTGATAGGAGCATGACCTCTTCTGGCCCAGGTACTGAAAAGTAAGTCTCTACCTAGCTCCTCCCTTCCCCCAAACCAAAGCCAGCTCTCCAGACCTAACTCGGCTGCACCCATGTGCAATTTGGGCTCTAGCACTCCTGGCATCTTTTAATCAACTTCAACCTTGCCCAGCACCTTGGCCTCTCAATGCACCAAGGACAGGCTGCCCTCCTCCTTCCTTTGAAGCACTTGATCCATGTGGCAGACCTCTCAGACTCTTCCTCTGAGCCATTGCAACCTCCCAGGGTTGCTTCCACTGTGACACAAGGTGGGGCCCCTCAGAGAAGTCTCACACACTGGTCTCCAGGTGGCCATTGCAGAAACAGGTATTTCCAATGACTGCTTCCTCAGCTCAGAAAATGGCACCTCTCCAGACAGAAGTATCTGGGAGTCAGCCTTAATTCCCGCTTTTTCCTCAGCTCCTATACCCACCCCATTCTATTTCGGAAATACATCTCAAATCTGTCCACCTCTATCCATCTCCACTGCCTCTTTTCTAGGTCAAGCTATTGTCGACATTCACCTAGACTCCTGACCAGCCTCCTAACTGGACCACCCACTTCCCCTCTTGGACTCTGGCACACTGCTAGTGATCCCCCAAATCCATTCTCCTCTGCACAGGGAGTTGGGAATATAAGCTGTTCAGAGTCCACATTTCCTAGACTCCCCTGCAGCGAGGTAGGCCATGTGACCATTTATTTGCCAGACAAATGTGAGTGTAAATGATGTGTACACATTTTGTAGCATTTGTTTAAAAGGAAATTGCTTGCCAGCATTTCCTCCCCTCAACCCCACCCCTGCCCCTGTCCCTGCCCCACCCCCATCTGTGGGGCAGAATGCAGACCTGGAGCCGAGCCAGCTCTGACCATACAGGTGAACACAGCAACCTAGAGGAAGGCAAACAACAAGAGGGAAGGAGCCTCGGTTCCAGAATGGTCTTGTGGGTAAAGCTGCCTACCAGTGCTGAATCGCCCTGGCTGGTGTGATGAGAAGAGACGGGGGTCAGCAAGACTACAAGCAGAGTGATCAGTGTCAAGACTATTACAGAGCAGAGAGTAGAACAGGGGAGGCTTCGACAAAGCTGGTAAGTAGCATTGGAAACGGTGAGGTGCATTCCAATTCTGGATGTATTTTGAAAACACAATTAACTGAATTTCCTGGTAAACTCTACTTGGGGTATGAGAGAAAGAAGTCAACTGCCAGGTTTTGGGCCTGGGCAACTAGAGGATGGAGTGGCCATGAACCGAGATGGAGGAAAACTGAAAGTGGAGCCTTTATGTAAAGACTGGTTAGGAATTAAATGTTGAAAAGCTGTGGTACATATACGATGGAATATTACTCAGCCATAAAAAAGAGCGAGAGCTTACCATTTGCCACAGCATGGATAGACCTAGAGGGTATTATGCTGAGTGAAATAAGTCAGACAGAGAAATCAAATACCACATGATCTCACTTATATTCAGAATCTAAAGAACAATATAAATGAACAAACAAAACACAAACAGACTCATAAACACAGAGAACAGATTGGTGGTTGCCAGGGGAGAGCGGGGTTGGGGGCTGGGTGAAAAAGGTGAAGGGAGTAAGAAGTACAAATTGGTAGTCACGAAATAGTCTCAGAGATGTTAAGTACAACATACGGAATATAGTCAGTAATATTGTTGTAACTATGTAGGGTGCCAGGTGGGTACTTGAAATATCTGGGGCGGGGGTGGGGGCAGGGTGGGGGGCACCGACTTTGTAAAGTGTATGATTGTCTAACCACTCTAACACAAAGTAATATTGAATGTAAGCGGTAATTGAAAATAAAATTTAAAGAAAAATATTAAATTTTGGACATCAAGAGTAGAGGTTATCAGCACCTGAACTTGGAGTCAAGACTGGCTGGAAGTGAGTCCTGACTCTGACACTTAACCATGCGACCTCAATCAAGGTATTCAAACCCTCCATTCCTCAGCATCCTCATTTACAAACTGAGGACTAACAGTGGCCACTACCTCATGGAACTCAGGTAAGAAGGAAATGCATGCTTTCCAGACTTCCTTTCCTGCTGTTTAATTCTTCAAAAAGGCTCAGAACTCCTGAGATCAGGAAGAAATCTTCCCTCATCCCTGTGCCCGCTTATCCCATCTCAAATAACACTAAGCCCCAAGATTTTGAAAGTAGAGATGTGGCTGTCTGCTGTGGTTTGGGGACAGCTGTAAGGAAGCTTTCAAAGCAGCTGGTATGGGCATATAACTAGAACATTTTCTTCACCTCAGATTCCTGGCAGAACAAGGCCTGCAGTTAGAAGGGAAAGGTTTTAATTACAAGGCCACCTGTCCAGCCATCTGAAGCCAACCCAGCCTTTTGCTGGTTCCCTGTGGGCAATGGGGCATTTAGGGGAACCATGCTCAGAGTCCCTAATGTCTTTCACATTTCACAGTACTGTATAATCAGGGAGGAAATTAGCAGCTTTCAAAAACAGGCCCCCATTTTTGCTCCCCTTCCCCATTTGTTATTAAGGATGGAGACACACATTGAGGGTTTGCGTCATGAAGATCCTGAATTCCATCCTTTCTTTTCATGTTTTCAGGATACAGTGGCCCTGAACCCAAACGATCTATGCTCTTCAAAGCTAACTCTATTCTGCTAATTCCCCCTCCAAATGGAGATTAAGTGGCTTCTAAATTATTAATTGTCCATTGACATTTTTAGACTGACAAATATAGAAAAGGTAAACTGCCTATCTTCAAACCTATAAAGTAGAAATCAAAATTAATGGAAATTCCTCTCAACATAAAAAAAAAAGAAGAAGAAAAATAATGAACCGTTTTTAGGGGTGTCATTTTTAAACCATATACCAATATACAAAAACTCAAATATTTTCCAACTTCAGCTTTTTTTAAAAAAACAAGAAGAGGGGGGAGGGTTAGGCATAGGACAGAAGAATGTGAACCCAAGGACAAAAGGCACCAGGATCAATTAATTTGCAGATGATGGTAGAGACTGGCTCATTATTCATTAAAATAGTTTCCACTTCTTCCTGGGCCCATACCTAGACTACATTTCCCAACCTCCTGTGCAGTAAGGTGTGGCCATGTGACTGAGTTCCATGTGGCCTGTGGAATATGGGCAGAAGTTACAGGTGCCACTTCAGACCATCAAAACCCTCCCATGTGTAATTTGCTCTACTCTTTCATCTTTTGTGTAAACTTGGAAGCTACATATTGAAGAGGTTGGGGCCACAAGATGGAAGGAACCTGGGAACCTGAAGCACTTGCTAACCAGAGACATTCTGTGAGAAATAAACTTGTCTATATAAGCCACTGAAATGTTGGCATTTATCTGTTAACAGCAGCTAACATTCCATTAACTAACACAAGATCCTCCCCATTCCCTCCAAACTGCCTCACTCTAGCATTTGCAAATGTTGGATTTTCCCAAGACCATGTCAAATGTTGTTACATAAAGTTGGTCAACAGAATAATCACAATCAACCCATTATACCTGTGTTGGCCCTTTCAGTCTCAACTTCATGTCTTATTTAACCAAAAATAGCACGCACCAAGAACACGTTGCCATTTTTTTAAAGGAAGAAATTATGTTTAGCAAGATAAGAGTTCCTGAATAAATAATAGCAGAAATTAAATAATCTATTCGTTTGCCATAATAATGTAAAGGGCATCCCCTCTACTAATTGGCTTATGAGATCCATGAGAACAGGGACTATGTGCATCCTGCTTACTAATGCACCTCAGTTTGTGCCTGGCACATAATGGGTATTCAACAAATATTTGCCCAATGGATGAGAAGATGAAAGTTTGAACTTGTCCCTGCTCAACCTCCTTCCTCATCCCCATACACCCCTCATTCTCTACATACCAATTACATGTATAACCCACCTCCAGTGCCATTGTATGCGCTATTCCTTCTGCTTGAAATGCTCGGCCCCTCCCCACCCTCACCCTCACTGTCTCCTCTGCCTGGTTACTCCTACCTCTTTTTCAGATTTTAGCACAAGCATCCCTCCCAGGTCTCTCCGTGTACCTTCCCTTCTGTGTAATTTACATTTATGCACGTGATTGTCTCCACAGCATTTGTTTATATCTGAAATTATCCCATTTATTTGAACATGTGTTAATTATCTGTCTCCTCACAATCCCACCAGGGGCCTTGAATGTCTCATCCACAGATACTTCCCAATATTCCCCACAACAGTATATGGCCCACAGAAAGTCCTCAATCAATAGACTGAATGGTCTGGCTGGGTGTGGCTCACCGGTTGTGGTTTAGCGGTTGAGCATCAATCTATGATCCAGCAGACTGACATTCAATTCCCGGTCATGGCACATGCCCGGGTTGCAGGCTCGATCCCCAGTAGGGGACGTGCAGGAGGCAGCCGATCAATGACTCTCTCATCATTGATATTTCTATCTCTCTCTCTCCCTCTCCTTCTTCTTCTGAAATCAATAAAGATATATTAATACGCTGACTAAATTAATGACTGTGTCAGATATGATTACTCTCACTTATTTAATTGATTTTATCCAGTCAACCCAACCACTAGACTGATTTTCTTTGTTTCCTATTTTAATATCATATATTAAAAGATAGATATCTGTTAATATCAGTGAGATGGAAAACCATGAATAAGACACTAATAACAGAGAATTCAAAAAAAGTAATCCTCCATCTATCCTCTTGCCTAACAAAATGTGTATTTAGTGCCTTCTCTACGCAGGGCACCTTTTCCGTTCCCATAGGAAGATATCAGGATGGATTAAATAGAGCTCCCTGTCCTCAAGTAGTTTACACATCATGTAGCAGGATGACACTTTATAATATTAATGGTGAATTTTTCTCCAGGTTTCCTTGTCTCCATGGCCCTTGCACTGATCAGTCCTCCTGGCCAAACTGTGTTCCTTGCCTCAGAGAAGGGATGAGACAACAGGGAGAAAATTTTCTTTGGAGCTTCAAAATCTATACCCTGTTGGGCATGGAGCAGACTACGGGAATTAACACTTTGGAGGGAAACACATGATAAATGTAAGAGCAAGGCTTCCTGACTCCTCATGAGATAAAAGTCTCCCTATCTGACCCTTCCAACAGGATGAACTCCAACGGAGAAGGAAACAGCAAAAATTCCAGATAAGCTTGGAAGCTCTGAGTGCATGGCTCACCCATGCCTGGGGAAGCCTCCGGAACTCAGACAGGTGGCAGGGCTATGTGACTGATGAAAGTGCCAGCAGCTGGGCAGAGTCCCATTGCCCCACACAGCATGGGGCCAAGAGGGACCCCAATTCAGTAAGAAAAGTAGAGCTGCAGGACCTAAAGAGGCCTTGCTGAGGGAAACAAGGGATAAGGTACAGCCACCTATTGTCTCAGTGACTGAGGGATGAACAGAATGATGAACATTCTAGTAGATGCCGGCTGGACAGATGCCATCTGAGGACTGGATATACCATATCACAGATGCCTTGGACCCAGTCCTCTGGAATTTAGAATGTTGCCTGGGGACAAAGGGAGTGTAGTGGGGAATGGGCTGGGAGCTAGCAAATGGGGAGGTGAGAATAGAAACTGGGTTAAACAAAGTGAAACTGACATTCAGAGAGTGGTGCCTGCTATAGCAACCAGAAGGGTTGCGACTAGTGCTAATACAACCATGCTAAAGGCAGAGGCCATCACAGGGCTGTGGAAAGGAGGGAGAGCTGTGTAGCTGGGCAGCCAGGGAGGCTTCAGGATGGAGGTGAAACGTGAGCAGGGGTCTTGAGCTGGGAAGACTTTGGGAAGGTGAAGAAGTAAAATAGTGAGGTTGGGGGAAAACATATTTCAGAAATGGGAAAACACAGGCAAAGACACAGAGGTGGGAAAGCTTTGTGTGAACGATAGCACACCTGACTTGTCTATGGCTCAGGTATGTGTTTAGTGACGTAATGCAGAGTCTTAAAGGACTGACTAAGGCGTCTGGCTAACAAGTGGTGGGTGATAGGGAATCGCTAAAGGTGGCCAAGCAGTAGAACAATATGATCAAAACTGTGCTTGGAGAACTCAGAGCTGACAAGGATGAGCTGGAAGAAAGAGAATGAGGGGCCTGCAGTGCCGTGGGAGCTATGGGCTTAGAGAAAAGGAGACTGCTAGACAGGGTTGGACGGACTCGGCGGGAACTGCAGTGAGGGAGGGCAGGAAGAAGTCAAGATGGTTCCAGGTCCCTCTGGGGGAATGGTAGCCCTTAAGAGAGGTAGAGACAGGGTCTAGGCTGAGTGTAGAACATCTAGGTTGGAAATACGGATATGGATCTTAGAAGGAGAGAGAAAATATCAATATTTGGCATCATTTGTCAGAGCTGGAAAGGACATTAAAGACCCCCTAGACCGTTGCTTTTCAAGTTTATATGTGACTTTCACCTTTATAAAAAATAAAGAAATAAATCCCCAAAGTATATCGATCAGCAGATCTTCTTAAAATGCAGCTTTTGACTCAGGAGGTCAGGGGCGAGGCCTGAGATTCTGTATTGCTAACAAGTTCTCAGGGGGTGCTGACGCCAATGGTCCAGGGACCATACTTTAAATGGCAAAGGATTAGCCCTGGCCGGTGTGGCTCAGTTGGCTGGAATGTTGGTCTGTACACCAAAAGGTGACAGGTTTGATTCCTGGTCAGGATACACAGCCAGGTTGTGGATTCCATCCCCACCCAGGCACGTGTGGGAGGCAACTAATTAATGTTTCTCTCTCTCTCCCTCCCTTCCTCTCTCTAAAATCAATTTTTAAAAATATTTTTAAAGTAGAAGAATTTATTGGGGGGGGGGAAGAAAAGGATTAGACCAATATTCCCTCAAGTATAACATGTGCATGTTTGATAGTACATACAAAGGTTTTAGGTGAGCCATAAAGTCTATTTTACGACCTATACAGATTTCACTTATCACAGTGATGTGAAGTTTCCTTTAAGTGCATGTAAGTATTAAAACTTTGATTTGAAGGAAATATTAAATAAATAATAATGGAGGCAGCAGGTATAGGTGGCAGAGATTGGGCAGTTACTGAAGTCCGGGAAATGCTGCCAGGAAGCATCTGAGGATTCCTGTAGGAGGAGAAACAAATTCCAGCTCAGAATAAATCCTGGGGATGCAAGAGGGAAAAGTCTTGTGTGATGGAACAAGGTGACTAACAGAGAAGGTGACTCACGTTTACGAGCGTTTCCTGAGCCTGTGAGCCCAGCGCTACGCTGGAGCGTATCATTTCTTCCTCACAACAGCCTGATGAGGTAGGTGTGAGTGTTGTCCGCTTCGTCCTAATGAGGACACAGTGGCGCACAGAGGTTGCCCAAGGTCAAGCAGCCAGCTAGTCAGTGCTGGAGCCAGCGCTTGAATCCGGGTCTAAGGGACTCGACCCTTCTCGCAGTTACACCCTCTCCCAGCTCAGCAGGCTGGATGCTCCTACAGGATTCTCCTTCCAGCGCTGCTGCTGCTGTTTCTCTAGCAAAGCAGCTGGGAATAACTTTGTTGCACTTAGGCCCCAAGAATTGTATGAATTCAAACTCACTGAGTTCTATCATTTTATGAACCAGGCATTATCATTCCTATTCTCAACATTCAAGGCTTGTGAACCAGTCTACCCCAACCCCACTTCTCTTGGTGTGTGACTGTTGTTAATGAGGCTTTCTCCCCCAGCTGGAGCGGCTTCCTACCATTTGCCAAGCATATGTCCCCCACACTCGCTCTCTGCCCTGGTGGACACATGACACCGTTTAAACCAATTCAGAGTTTAACCTGTAATCTTGGTGTCAGTTGGTGGCTAATAGCTGCCTTGTATTTTTAATAGGGACACCAGATCTCTAGCAGGTGTGGGCAAGCCACAAAGAAACCCACTTGGAATCCTTGCATGCTGGGACCATCCCTAAATTATAAACCAAGTGACATGCAGAATCAGGCAAGGCCCTTAGTTTTATCAGGTATAGGCCCTTAGTTTTATCAGAAGTGCTGCAAAGTTTTTTTAAAAAACAGACCTTTGTTTTAAATGTTTAAAAAAAAAGAGAGAGAGAGAAAGGTACTATAAAGTGCTCTGATATGGGACTAATCAATTATTATTCCAAACTAAGATCTATTAATATAGTATTATAACCAAAACTTGAAGTACTGTTATTTTGAGAGAAGAAAGTGGTCTAGAAGCAAGGATTTAAGCGTCAGACAAATAACTTTACTCCAGATTCCAGCCTTAATCCCCCTTAATTTATGTTAAACATGGCATTTTAAATTATCACTAGTATTCTCTTCAAAGAGAACTTCCGTCTAGAAGCCAGACTCACTGCCTTCTCCTTATCAATTCCTCCAGCTGCCCTTCCCCCGTTTCCTGGGTTTCTATGCTGCTTTACACAAATGCTTTCATCTCCGCATTCTGTTCAGTCCACCATAACACTAGCCCAAATTCTTCCGTTTCCTTCCATCTTACCCCATTCACCCAGATCGATCCATCTTAGTTGGCTAACAAAGTCTGCCCGACGCCCACAGGCAAGTACTGGGTGCAGGCACACAGAGCCTGATGGAGAGAGAGGAATGGCATCATGAAGGGATTGGCCAGGACACAGAAAAAGCCAAGTCCTGCCGCAAGTCAGCCACCGGCCCCCAGAGGCCCCTGGGGGAAAGGAGCGCACAGAGAACAAAGCTAAGCAAAGCCACACTTGAGTATTAGCTGGGATTGGCCTCAGGCTCTAAGCAGGACTCCAGCAAGGCTGTCTGCGCTGTGAGCTCCCTGTCAGAGCTGGCTAAGTATTAAGGGCCATCCCTGAGTGGTGACTCCCAGGCCCAAATCTGGGCCTCCAGCAAGAGCCAGCCATCATGACACATGAGAGAGGAGAGGAGCAGGTGAGAAAAATAAAGTGAGAGACCCAGTGCCTTGAATGAAATAAATTCAGGCCACCTCCCATACCCTCTCCAGCAAAGAAAGAGAAAGTGGGTGCACTCAAAGGAAAGAATGGGAATGAATGAATGAATGAATGAATGAACGAACGAACGAACGAACAAAAGACAAAAGGCCAAGTAAGAAGACAAAAAAAGACAGGCCTTCTCTCGGTGGGTGCAGGCCTCAGTCCAAGTTACTTCACAGCACAGGCATCTGGCCAAAGAGGACTTCCATCTAGAAGGACAAATGGGGCAAGGGGAGGCCCCATCTTCTACTCCTCAAGCAGCACACTGAGGAGTCGGGAGAGAGAGAAGGGCCCTTGGAGGGAACAGTGCTTGAACCCTTAGGGTTCTGGCCACATGAAGGGAGTAAGAGAGGCCCATCCAAGGTTACGTGGGACTTCTAGAGGCCTGAATGCTCTATATACCTCCCCCAAACTCCCACACAGTCTCACCCCTCCTCTGGGTGTGGTCCTTGAGAGGTATCACACTTCTTCCTTCAGGTTAGGGTCAGCTGGGAAGGCACAGAAGTGAGAAGAGCCTCAGACTCTTCTCCTAGATCAAGTGCTATGGTGCATGGCCACCTGCAGATCTAAACCTCAGGTTCTCACTAAAGGTTTACCCAAAGGGCTGAGAGAACAGAAGGAACCTGGAAGGAGCTCAGTGTCTGCCTTCCATATTTTTTCTTCCATGAAATAATCTTCAAGCAAAACCAAGACACTTGATGGTGCTCAGGAGGAGACAGCAAGCATGGGGGTTAAGAGCTCACACTCTGGAATCAGCTTGTGGGTTCAAACCCCAGCTCAGCCACTTACTAGCTAGTGGCCTCAAGCAAGTGACTCAAGCCATCAGAGTCTTGGATTCTTCACCTGTAAAACAGGGGAAGCAACAGTAACATCCACGTAGATGGGTGCAAAGACCAGATGGACAATTCATGTAAAACACTGAGCACAGCGCCAGGCACAGGGTGAGCATATGCTAAATGCTGGCTGTCGTGATGATGGATTGTTATTACTACTACTCCTCTAATGATATTTATCATCATTATTGCTATGCCAGCTTCACTCCTGTCTGCACTGCTTCCAGAGGGCAACGAGATCTCTGCCTCTCCCAATGAGATCTGTGCCTATTCCCTGTGCTTCTCCACAGCTGATGACTTATCTACTAAGGTGAACTCAAAGTCCTTTCTCGAGCGGAGACAGACTCTCTCACACGGCGCTTTCAGCGTAATGCTAATGGACATGGGTGCTGTTCACGTCCAAGACCACAAAATGCTGACGGACTGACTTCTTCCATGGTTCTTCTCATGCAAGGACATCACCCCAAAGTTCCTGAGCAGCCACTCAAACCAAATGCTCAGCTCGCTCCTTCCCCTCCCATCCCCACTGCATTTCATGAATTTCTTTGCAGGGCAAAACATGGATTTGCTAGGCCTTCTAGTTCATCTACTCACACTTCCACCTCCAGTGAATGCTCTGGTAGTTGTTACATGGTTTGAAGAAATGCTGTAAGCAGAATGTTAAAAATAGTAACAGGACAGAAATTTATACCTTGAACAAATCATTCCAACAGATGGGATTTAGAGCATTTATTATCCTTCTCTGGTCTGGGACTTTTCAAACACTGCATTTCCAGCAGGCCGGCCTGGGAGCTATTTGATAGTACCTCTCTGACCAATTACAGACTAATTAAAAGGCCTCGGTGTGGGCTGGAGGTAGCAGCTTTGCATATGGACTTTAATTACTGGGACCTAGTTTTGCCAAGAAAACACAAAGGGCTTTTCTGGCTGAATGCTGAGGCTTAGAATGAACATATGGCCTGCGTGGGAGGGGAGGGTTAAGAGTGTAATCCTAAACAGGAAGTGGAGTATTTCCCCCCCTGTAATCTCCTGAAAGTAACTATGTACCAGGGTTATACAAAATCCCTGGTCAGCCCACGGAACAAAGGGCATGCTGAGTGGGCAGTGAGCTGCCTCCATGGACACATCATTCAATCCCAGAGCCATCTTTGGATTGGAATTCTTTTTTGCCTTTTCTTGTTTTTTGGATCAGAAGCTCAGGTCTCTTCCTAGGTTTCACTGAGCCCGCGGTAGCCCAGTATCCCTTCCCTTGTCTCCCGGTGATGCTATCCCAAGCTCCCCAGTCCTCAAGGCTCTGGCAGGGAAGAGCATGTGGCCCAGCCCTCACCAATCAGCACAATTTAATCCCTCTGGCCACGCACAGTGTCTAGTTCAAGGATGGGCATTTGACCCAAAACAGTACAATCAGCATGACTTTCAGGATGTGTGTGGGAGTCACGCTTGGATAGACATAGCCCCTATTCAAGCTGGGGATTGAAAGGAAACGAGCCTGAAGCTGTGGCAGTCATCTTGCTGCCACAGGGAAGAACAGATCTGAAAATGGGGACAACACAGGAGAAGCAGAATCAAGAGAGAAAGAGCCTGGCCAGTGTGGCTCAGCGGTTGAGCATCCACCTAGGATCCAGGAGATCGTGGTTCGATTCCCTGTCAGGGCACATGCCCAGGTTGCGGGCTCGATCCCCAGTCGGGGGTGTGCAGGAGGCAGCTGATCAATGACTCTCTTATCATTGATATTTCTCTCTCTCCCTCTCCCTTCCTCTCTCTGAAATCAATAAAGATATATATATACATATATATATATATATTTTTAAGTTTATAAAAAAAGAGGAAAATAGGAACACTGTGATAACATTTGAGGTTCTGGATCAAGCCATTCCTGAATGAATTCACTCATGACTTTCAGTACTGTGAACCAATTGATTACTTTTATGCTTAAGCTGGTTTCAGTTAGGTTTTCTGTCAGTTTGCAACTAAAATAATCCTATCTGGTAGAAATTAGATTGGGAGGCAGAAAGTTAAAACAACAAACAGTCCAACCCTATAGGGATCCAGCCTGCAAAGAACATACTTGCTACGATCTCTGTGAAGCCCTAGGGATCTTGGCCCAGAAACAAAGAATTCAAGAACTAGAAGAGACCTTGTGGACAAAGCATCCTGTTCAACCGTCTTTGCTCACTCTTTTTTTAAACAGGTATGTATGTGAAGACCCAGGGAGGAAAGATGTCATAGCAAGCAAGAGCCAAACCTCCTCCTCACTGCTGTCTCAGTGCCTCATATGTAGTGTTGCTTGATAAAACCTTTTTGATTGAACGTTACAGACCCAGTCACCAATAACCAATCTCTCTCAAACATATGGCTAATGAAAGTCTTCTCCTCTCTCTTTCTTTCTCACTTTCTTTGCTTGACACTAGCCCCTCATTTCTTCCTATTCCCCATTTTACCCTTTCAGTTGCTCAGAACCTTTTCTTTACTTCTGAATTTGAGTCTGCATTGCCTGCAGGCACCTAATAAGTTAGACATTGTTCATTTCTCCATCTTTTAACTTCTACCTCACACCATGAGTTATCTACCCGTGTTCACCCATCCTTTACTTCCCCTCACGAGTATGCCGATTGCGTTAAAAACAGCTGCAAATTTTTTGCCCCCAGAAAACACACACACACACACACACACACACACAAATCAACTTCTTACAGCTGAGTTATCAACATCTTTATGACTGTCAAGAGATATTTCTTCCCAGGATCAGATCTCACGCTACCTGAAATATTTTTAAATGGTTCAAGATGATAGATGGAAAATAAGTCTAATCGTCTATTTGTTATATGGCATGATCAGTTATTTAAACTTCCTGTGACTAAATCCCCCGTTTCTATGACAGATTAATGCCATTTGCCCGTGTGTAATGTTAGCCAAGTTCTGGTAACACACAGATGGAAAGCTTCATGTAAACGTTAAGTGAGGTTACTACTCTCTGGAACCCAGTATGCCATTGGCAGCCCTTGAGAATTACAATTATTATTTTTATATTCCTTTTAGAGCATCTTAGGAACTTTCAGTCTTCAGAGAAAACGCTATGGGATTTTGGATGAGATTCACAAACTCATTTGCTCCCTTGTCCAAGTGAAACCTTTTATTGGAACTTTGGTCTGCGAAGGTAGAAAGTCAGTTCAGGATATAAAATAAACAGGTGACACCTTGAATTTACGTGGCCTCCCTTTTGCAAAAATCTGCAATTGCTCACGTGTGTCATCAGAGTCTTCTTTTACAGAAAGATTTTCTGGCAAGATACACTAATAAGGAAGAAATTTCAAGACATTTACTACGGATACAAATTCTGGACTTCCTTTCTTATTACCATTGTTAACAAATTCTATTTAGATAATTTCCCTAGAAATCTTTCTCCTTAACATCCAGCTTCCAACCTGTCCACCACTGTGGGACCTGGAGATCTGCCTTCCCCAGCCTGGCTTCTTCGGGGAGTCAGGGCACAGGCCTGTGCGCTTTCTCACCTGCCCTCGGCGGCTTCCTTCCTTTATCTCTAGGCCAGCGCCCCCCGGCCCTGGGTGTCCCTCCCTCTACCGCCCAGGGTGTGGAGACTGGCTTCCTGAGAGGCCATGGCCACCAAGGAGACAGCTGACAGAATCCTGAAAGGTAGAGGGGTGAACTCCCTATGGGGAACAGGAGCGAGCAAAGAGCCAGGTTTCCCTGTTTCCTTCTCCCTGCAACAATGCTGAGGTGCGACTCCTCCTTGCATATGACTGAGAGATCTGCCTGACCCTTCATGGCTGATGTGGGCCTGGTCGCCAACAGGAAAAATTAGTGTATCCCATTGCATCTTCTCCACTCCCCTCACCAGCCTGGATTGACCTCCTGATCAGGTCTTAGCACCTTAGCCCTTGCCACAGACACTGCTTTCTGGAGAGCTGGGCTGATATTTCATTATCTCAAATCCAGCATTTCTCAAGATGTGGTTTGCACACCACCTATATCATAATTTTCCTGATAAAAAGGCAGATTCCCGATACCCCAGAAATTCAGACTCAGTAGGCCTAGGTCTAGGAATCTGCAGCTTTGAGCTCTACAGGTGACTCTCAAACAGCCTAAAATGTGAGGACCACAGATCCAAGTGCCTCCAGCATCCGCCAGCCCACAGCCCTGAGGCTCTTCCCCTTTCTCCCACATTTTTGCTGAGTCCTACTGATATTTGCCAATGCAATCCCTTGCATCTACATCGGTCCTCTCTTTTTCAATACCACTGCTCATCCGCAAATTTGGGCTCATCTCCTTTCACCTGGAATTTCATCAAAGCCTCCTAATGTTGCCCTGACCGCCTTTCTTCCAAAATGGGACTAAAATCAAAGGTAAGGCTGCCTATTTCATAGAGCACCTGGAACCGTGCAGTCCAAGAAGTGGGCACCCAGATTCTGTCAGAGATACATACAGCATCCCTGAGGTTGTGGGCCTTCAGTCAGCTAGAAGCGGGCCTGTGCTGGGTTTGTGAGCCTGCCTATTGCTGTGTTTAATTCTTCCATCATTGCTACACTCACTTTGCTGATCATGCCATGTCCTGGGAAGTCCACGTGAGCAGGGTCAGCCCATCTATTTCCATGTGATCCCATGTCGAATGGAGCACACTACACAGAGTGGATGTTTTGTTTTGTTTTTTTAAATCCTCACCTGCACTTAAAGGGGGGGGGAGAAACGGGGGGGGGGGCATCAATGTGTGAGAGAAACTTTAATGTGTGAGAGAAACATCAATCGGCTGCCTTGGTACATGCCCTGACCAGGAATTGAACTGGCAACCTTTTGGTGCACAGGACAATGCTCAGCCAACTGAGCCACTCTGGCTGGGCCATAGTGGATGTTTTGCCCAGGCTGGTGGCAGTTGGGGTAACAGGAATAGAAAATTCACTCATTTTTCTTTCTTTGTCTCCCTTTCAACTCTCCCACACCCACGTCACTCAATTCCTTCTTCTAACTTGATTGACACTCTGCCGTAGCCTGAGCACTCTCCTGTGCTCCCTTTTGCATGACTTTGGCCAAAATCCATTTGACTGCACTTGTGTTCTGCCTGTTTCCTTCCCCATGCATCTATTCTTTTTGACTTGAGAAACTGAAGGAAAAGAATGTCCTTCCTTGTCATAAGGACACAGAGTGTATTATTTAACTGTGATAATTCTAGCTAACGTTTATTACGCATTTCCCAGGAACTAAGCCCTTTCCAAGCATGTCCTTGTTTAGTCCTTTCAACAATCCTATTAGGTAAGTACTACTTTTACCCACCTTTATAGGTGAGGAAACTGAGACTTCAGGAGACTATAACTTGCCTACAGAAAGTGCCGGAGCTTGTTTGATCACAAGGTCTAGGATCTTAAGCATTCTGGTACCTTCTCTGCACACTGCCTGCTGATGCCCAGTGATTTTCCCCGCTGCAGCTCCCCGATGCTAAATAACTATCCCCAAGTCCACATTCGTGGCTGATGTAAGTTGACACATTATGACAACAGGTTACAAGCCTCACTGTCCTGGTCATCAATCAACCCGTTGGTTTTTGTCAATCTAACTTTGCAGTTCTATTTGCCACATGATTCTGCCACATCAAGCAGGACATTTCATTTGTGAATAATACACAGTCTTCATGTCTGGCTCGCCTTGCAAGCATTCTAGCCACATCAACCCAGGAGCTCATTTCCCCCCCAATATTTCTTCCACAAACGTCATCCACTCCATCGCCCCTAAAACCCTGCATCATACTCTTTCATCCTAGCATCTGAACCAGTACAGAAACATGTCTCAGAGCCATCCCCAGTGACTCACAGTCCCCAAGACAGAACCCCTGTGGGCACTTGACAGTTTCTCCTTTGAAATTGTCTTCTGAAGACTAATTGGCCCTCAATCTCCCAGTGAACTATTCTGTCTTCTCAGTAACAGTGACTCTTGCCTCAGTCTTTGTCCTTCTGAGCCCTAAAAACCAACCAAGATCTGAGCCAAGGGATGAGGCTAATTACTTGGCTTTATAATGCCACTTGTGTCATCAGGGCACAGAGCTAGCCTCTCATCTGTAGCAGGCCCAAGTCACCCCATGATGGTACTGTTCCCCCTTCTTGGATCCTTAGGTGATGGTAGCTATCCCACCTCAAGCTTAATTTAACTGTTAATTTTAAACTTAACTTTCCAGCTATCTTGCTCTCTCCCCAAGCCTGCACATCTGGAACCATTCACAAAGTAGTGGTTGAAATTTCCACTAATTCAAATGGAATGCTAGAGATGGAGGCCACTGGGAGGCCCTCAGCTTCCCCCTTTTCCCAGGGCAAGTAGTTCTACTCTAAGAAACGCATGTGTCAATAAAAGTCCTGGAGCATGCCCATTGGGGGTGGAGCCCTGAACTGGGAGCCCTGAGGTATGTACAGGCACCATGGACAGTGCTATGGATTGAATTTTGGCCCCACAAAATCCATATGTTGACACCCTGGCCCCCCCAATGTGACTTACTGGACAAGGAGTTTTCAGAGGGCAATGAAGGTTAAATGAGACCATAAGAACAGAGTCCTAATCCAATAGGACTGTGGCCATATAAAAAGAGGAAGAAAGATTCCTCTCCTTTCCCCGTTCACCCCTCTCTTCTCCACGTGAGGAGACAACCAGAAGGTGGCTGCCTGCAAGCCAGGAAGAGAGCTCTCACCAGAAACCAACCACATAGGCATGTGGATCTTGGACTTCCAGCCTTCAGACCAGTGAGAGAAATTTCAGTTGTGTAAGTGCCCAGCCTGTGGTATTTTGTAACGGCAGCCCTAACTAATTAACACAAACAGCAGTCTCTTAGGTAAACATCCAGTCAGTGGGGTTCACAGGGAAAACCAGGAATCCAGAGCCTTCACTCTCCTCACCTGGCCAGCCACTCTGCCCGGGAGGGGTACGCACATCAGGAAGGGCAACACGGAAACCGGGAGAAACCTGTGAAAACGGACTCATCTATCCATCCATCCACCACTAAGTATTTATGGAATAACGATGCATACAATTATAAATAGTTTTCAAACACATATAATAATGTGTTTATAAATGCATGGAAGAAAGGTCTGGAAAGATAAGCGCTAAATGGGTAAGGATTGCCTTTGGGATAGAGAACAGGAGTGGAGAGGAGAGAAAAGGGGCAAGGATGATGATGGAGAAGGGCTTTTAATGACATAATATTATTTTAATGTGTTCCCCCTAAAAAGATAAACACACAAACTTGCAAATATCTGCAAGGAGTGAGGAAGAAAGGCAGATGCAAGGCATAGTGGTCTGGCTTTCCTGTTCAACAGGCGATCTTACTTCCCAGGCCTTTTCTCTGGGATCTGAGAATGTAGTGATTTTGTAGGTGCCAAAAGCTTGTATTCCCAGTGCCCAGCAAGGTGCCAGGCACATAGTATATGCTCACACATTGGTCTCTGGTGTGCATGAACACATGAAGGGGTGAATGAGAGAGGGGCCCCAGGGCCCAATGGGAAACTTCTGTGGGAAGGTCGAACCCTGGCCAGGAGATTTAGTTGAAGCATCAGGAAACAACTTCAAGAGTTTCTGTGGAATAAGGCCTGGGTGTGGGGCAAATGTGGAATCTGTAGGACTCAGAGATTCAGATGGTTCATGGGACTCTAGGTAGCACATGTCCCAGGAGAAGGACCACAGGGACCAGAGCTCTGGAAGTAGAGTCTAAGATTCTAGCACTTACAAGGGACACTAATGTCCCCAACAAGAGAGTCAGCCTCCTTTGCTACCGGATGATCAAGGCCCACAAGATCCCAAGTGGTCCCTACAGACCCTGCCCTCCCCAAACATGTAGGAGACCAGAACAGAAACAATTTGTTGCAAAGCATATTGAAACCTGGCATAACAGGAAGGTTAAAAGCACAGGCTCTGGCTCCAGACTGCCTGGGTTCCAATCCTGGTTCCATCACTTCACTGAGTCAGTTAACTTCTCTGTGTTCCAGGGGTCCCACCTGTAACATGAAGACGGCCAAAGTGCCTCCTCTATGGATGCACTCAGAATGGTGACCGGGCCAAAGAAAGCGGTGGCAATTGAATGAAACTCAGATTGACTTGAAGACAACCAAGTGAAATCATGTGACTCCACTCACACAGAACTCATCATTCCAGCTCCTAGAAATAAATAAGTTGCAAAACCTACATTTGATGCCTTGTTATGAAGCTCTTTAGATGTGTCAACTTGGCTAGACTAAATGACGAGGCCAGAAGAGGGTAGAGCTGTTTTGTAGCGCCCACACACCTTCTCCCAGTTATTCAGTCAAACACTAATGGAGGTGCTGCTGTGAAGGGATTTTTACAGATGAGATTAAGGGCTCTAATCAGTTGACATCAAAGTAGGAAGAGTATGGTTGGTGGGCCCAAACGAATCAGGAGAGCCCTTAAAGGGACTGAGCTTTTCCTAGCAAAAGGGTCCACAGTGGCTTGCCCTTCTCTGGATTTTCCCTTCTGACACCTGTGGACCAGAGCCTCAGCCATGTCCATGAGGTTCCAGCTGGCATGCGATCGCCCCTTCTTGAGAGGTTGCCCTGCAGATGCGGGGCTCACTTAGCCAACCCTCCACAATTATACAAATCACTTCCTTGTAATACATCTATTAAAGTAGGTATCTCCTCCTGGTTTTGCTTCTTTGGTTGCGTTCTGACTTCTACTTTTCCACATCCAGCATCGTTAAAGATCAAAGGGCTGAGTGTGAGCACCAATATTCAGTCGGTTCTCATAATTCCCAGCAGGTCTGGCCTGTAACGTCACCGCGAACACTGCCCATCGCTGTGAATTAGGCAACACTGAGCCATCGCTTCTAGCGGAGATACAGGGTGAGGCTCTAGTGAGCCTCTGCTCGCACATTTCCATTAACCGGCCAGTACATAACCTTGTTTCATGCGTGCTTCTGTTTAAAGACATCTGATTTAATATGCACCATTGGTCACCATCGAACTCAGTCCACAGCGCTGTGACTCGTGCCGGAAGGAAGCTTATCTGACACCCGTGTTTTCTCCAGAAGGCAGATCACAGCTGCCTGTGGTCAGGAACCAGGCAGCGCTTCTCCACTATGCTCAGGGGCCATTTTAAACAGCAAAATCACCACCCCCACCCCCAAAAAAGCATAAAAAATGTAGAAAATGTGGCAGAAAACATGAAAATGACGCATTTACAGTATGAGAGCTGGAAAAAAAATAGGCAGAGCATGGCCTTGTTTCACCAAAGCTGGGAAGACGCACGTCACTGACTCATTTTTTTTGCCACTCTGAACACGTCCACTAATAACCACAAAAGCATCACCAGCGTTGACTTGGGGGTTACAAATAAATCTCAGCGAGTAGGTGAAACTGCAACTACAGAATCAGTGAGCAATGAGGATCAGCTGTACTTTTGTAATCTTTCTGCTTTCAAAGCCTTAAAGTTTTTCTTTCTCCTGTCCCAGGCATGAATCTCTCAGGTTTGAAACCACCCTCTCCCACCTCCCCTTTCCCTCCTGCTTTGCTCTCATCTTCAGCCCTTACTAGCTTGCTGCCCTGAGAATGGCAGAAAGACCAGACCCGAGGCTGGGCCCGGACCAAGGCCTGAGAAGATGGAACCGGGGCAGAGAAGAGAGCAGCGGAGAAGACAGGAAAAACCAGCAGAGGCAGGCCCTTCCTTGCTAAACGCCAGAGGGCTGAGGGTTTAGGCAGGAGCTGAAGGTAACTCTGCAGTTTCTATTTTCACAAATCCAGTAAGGACTCAGGAACTAGGCTTGCGATTCAGAGTAAAATGATGTAAGTCTCCGAGGGCAGGTAATGAGTTCTGCTTGGGACCCATTAAGTTTGAAGTGGCCATGACATCCAGATGGTGTGTACATCCATCAGTGCTCTCAGTTGCAGAGAAAAGAAAGCAAGTCTGGCAAATTCAAGCAGATAAGGAAATTACTAAAGGGTATCTGGCAATTCACAGAATTTCCAGAACAGCCAGAGAACCAAGGTTGGCGCCTCTGCACCAGGAGCAAGCATGGGTTCATTCTGGACCGAGTCCAGTGAGGAACCCGCTGTTGGTACCGCTGGAAACACTCTGTAGGTCACAGCTCTGACTCAGGCCTCTGCTTCCAGAGCGTCACCGCTGCCCCAAGAGCCCCTGTGTGGCTGCCACTGCCATCTCTTCAAAAATGGATTCTGCACAGGCCCTGCTTCTGATCAGCTGGGCAGCAGCTGCCAGGTTGGGGATGGGGGTGGGGGGTGATGAACCCCTGCCGCTGGCTGTCTCTGGAGTGGGACATGGGTCCTGTCTCATAAGATAGGAGATTCTCCACAGAGGAATAAATGCTCTGATGTTGGGAAGACAAACAAAATGAAAAATGTCTGCTACAACATACCCAGAAGAGCTGAAAGCGAGACCAGTTATAATAGCTCCCACTTTTAAGCACTTGCTATGAGCCATGCACCCTATAAAAAGGTTAGCATGCATTTACGGAGTGGGTAGAGAGAAGAGACCCAGGGAGAGCAGAGCAGTTTATTCGAGTGGCCAAACACACGGATCTGCCCAGGACTGGCTGTTTTCTAGTAAGCAGAGCTTTCCGTGCTAACACAAGCAAAAACTCAGGGAAACCAGGGCGGTTGGTCAGTCTAGTCTGGTCAAACAGACCTGGGTCCAAATTCTGGCTTGTCCACTTGGAAAAAGTGACTTAACGTCTTGGACCCTGTTTCCCCATTTATAAAATGGGTATGGCGATCCCTCATAGAATTGTTGTGGAGGGTCAGAGATGATATGTGTAAGGTACTTAGCACATCACCAGGTATACATAAAGAGCAGAAAAATGTATCAGAAATTATTCTCAACCCCTAAAAAACTTGCATTTTCTCACATGACAACAAATGGTTGAACGGAGAGTTCAATTCAGGACTGAAAACTCCATGCTTTACCTTAAGTCCCTAAGCATTTATTGCATCCCTGTCTGGAAGGTGGTTGAAGCTACAGGGAGTGAGGACAGGGGACAAGCCAGGGTTAGCACTACCAGCTACCCTAATATTTAAGGCAGGCAGAGAGGCAGAGCAGACAAAGACGACAGAAGACGTAGATCACAGATGGGGGAGATGTTATTGTGAAAGCAGGATAATTATAACAAGTCAGGAGTGGCAGATCAGATCCAGTGTTGCAGAGAAACCAGTAGGGTAGAAATACATTACTTATGTGATCAGAAAAAAAAAAAAAATGTCCAAAGGAAAAGTTGAGGGATGTTGGCTTCTGGTCTTAATGGAACAGTGGAGACTGACTCCCTTACTTTAAACAACTAGAAATATACACAACATTTAGGAGATAACAGTTTTTGACACTGGGCAACAGAAAACACAAGATGTGATCCCCTGAGAGAAGGGAAGCAAATGAGGTAAACCGTGAGAACACCCCAGCTCGCTGCAGGAGTTTCCAGGCCGCGGTGCAGGAGGAATAGTGAAATAGGAGCTCATACAGGGCCAAGAGCAGTTCACGTTCCAACCAATGAGCATGGGAAGGCCTCCTAACACATGGAGCAGCAGGTAGGTTCTCAGGCGACGATCGCTTCAATACTGAACCCAAATTAGCTTAAACCAGATGTTGGCAAACTTTTTCTTGAAGGACCAGATAGATACTAAATACTTCAGGCATGTGGTCCATATGGCCTCTGCCTCAACAACTCAGCTTTGCTATCGGAGCCAAGAGCAGGCAGAGGCAATATGTAAGCCAATAGGTGTGGCTATGTTCCAATAAAACTTTATTACCCAAAACAGGAGGCTGGCTTGTGGGCCATGGTTGGCAAGTCCCTAGCTCACACTAAAGCTTGTTCTGGACTCACCCTAACAGAACTGAAAAATCAGGCCTCAAAAGGATCAAACTAATTCCAAGGACCTTAACTGCACCCCAGAATAACAAAGCCCAGCAAGAGTTACAGAAATGCAAAAGCTCCAGCACTCAACAATATAAAATTCACAGTATCTGGAATCCAATAAAAAGTTACCAGTCATGCAAAAGATTAAAAATATATCCCATAATGAGGAGGGGGGTGGAAATCAAAAGGAACAGGCCCAGAAATGTCACAGATGCTGGAGACAGCATACAAAGACATTAAAACCATATTATAAGTACGCAAGTTCAAAAAAGTTAAAGAAAAGCATGAGCACGTTAAGAGGAGACAAGAAAGACAGAAAAAGTTATAAGTCTAACTTCTAAAGATAAAAAATACAATGTCTGAGCCCCGGTCAGTGTGGCTCAGTTGGCTGAGCGTCGTTCCATGGAACCAAAGGTCACTGGTTCGATTCCCAGTCAGGGCACATGCCAGGGGCTGCAGGTGTGTGCGAGAGGCAACCGACTGATGTTTCTTTCTCCCCTGACATCTCTCTCTGAAATCATATGGAAGGAAGGAAGGAAGGAAGGAAGGAAGGAAGGAAGGAAGGAAGGAAGGGAGGGAGGGAGGGAGGGAGGGAGGGAGGGAGGGAGGGAGGGAGGGAGGGAGGGAGGAAGATACAATGTCTGAGATGTAAAACAAACTGAATGGGATTAAGAACAGATCGGCCATTGCAGGAAAAAAGACATGAATGGCCCTGGCCAGAGTGGCTCCGTTGGTTGGGTGTCAACCTGTGCACCGAAAGGCTGCCACTTCGATTCCCTGTTGCAGGACTGATTCCGAGTGGGGGACGTGCAGGAGCCAGCTGATGGATGTTTTGCTCACATCAATGTTTCTCTCTCTCCCCCTCTCCCTTCTCCTCTAAAAAAAAAAAAAAAAAATCAAAAAAAAATCTTAAAGACATAACAATAGAAACCATCCAAAACGAAATACTGGTAGAAAAAGAAAAAAAAAAAAAAACTGTAAAAAAAAAATTAACAGAGCAGTTGAACAACATGAAACATGCTAATATACTTGTAACTGTATCTTAAGAAAAACAGACTAGAAGTGAAAGGCATAAAAATATATTTGAAAATGATGGATGAAATTTTTCCAAATTTGATGAAAGCTATAAACCCACAATGCAATAAGCTCAACAAATCTCAAACAGAAGAAACATAAAGAAGACTACACCAGGGCATACCATAATTACATTGCTTATAACCAATGATAAAGAGAGCATTTTATTTATTTATTTATTTATTCATTTATTTTTATTTCATTTTTTTAATCCTCACGCTACGATATTTTTTCCATTGTTTTTCAGAGAGAGTGGAGGGAGAGAGACAGAGAGAGAAAGACGCAGAGAGAGAGAGAGAAACATCGACATGAGAGAGACACATCAATTGGTTTCCTCCCTCATCTGACCCGACCCAGGCCAGGTTATGTGCCCTTTGCCGGAATCAAACCTGGGACCCTTCAGTCCACAGGCCCATGCTCCCACTGAGCCAATCCACGTAGGGCAAAGAGAGCATTTTTAGAGGAAAAAGACAAAGAAGAATAAAAATTAACCACAGATCATGTCAGAAATAGTGCAAGTCAGAAGATAGTAGTATCTTTAAAGTGATGAAAGAAAACAGAACTGTTAACCTAGGTTGTACACCCAGCAAACATATTTTTCAAATGCAAAGGTGAAATAAAGATATTTTCAAACATAGAAACATCATGAACAGACCACCACAATGAGCAGTGTTAAAGAAAGTCTTTCAGGCCGGTTAATAACAGCAAGTGGAAATCTGGGTCTACACAAAGAAATGAAGAGCATCAGACATGAAAAATAGTTGCAAAAATATAAACTTTTTTCTTACTTTAAAAATTCTCCTTAAAAGAAAAGCTACTGTTATAAATGAAAAATAGCATCAATGATTTCAGAGGCTCAGAGCACATGCAGAAACAAAATGAGACAATAGCACAAAGGGAGGAAAGGAGTGCGGGGAAGGGGTAGAAATACACTATTGGGAGGTTCTTATGCTAAACATAAAGTGGTAGGATATTACTTGAAGACAGGCTGTGCTAAGTTAAAGAAGCATACTGTAAACCCTATACGCACGTCTAAAAAAAAATAAAAAGAGGTGCAGCTAATCATATCAATAGAGGAAATAAAATGGAATCATACTGACTACAAATGAACATGAAAGATCTTTTGGGGGTGCTGGAAATATTATAAAATAGACTGATGATGGTTGCACAGTTCTGTAAGTTTACTAAAAAACATTGAGTTATACACCTAAAATGGGTAATTTTATAGTATGTAAATTATACCTCAAAAAAGTCTCTGAAAAATGAAATAATAAAAAACACTTAATCTGAAAGAATGCAAAAAAATGGAAAAACAACAACAAAACACAGATGGGACAAATAAAAAAACAAATTGCAAGACAGCAGATTTAAATACATTTCAAAAGTAGAGAAGTCTAAAGAGTCTTGATAAATAAAAAATTGAAGGATTACATTATTTGATTTCAAGCCTTATTATTAAGCTACAGTAAATCATGTGGTATGGGCACAAAGATAGCCACACAAATGAATGAAATAGAACAGAATCCAGAAATAGATATGTGTATTTATGGTCAATTGATTTTCAACTACGTTGCCAAGCAATTCAATGGGGAAAGGACCGTCTCTCCACCAAATGGTGCTGAAGCCATTTTATACTCATATGCAAAAACAAACAAAAACCTTGTTTCACACCACATAAAAAATTTTTAATATGATTTTTAAAATTGACTTTAGAGAGAGGGGAAGGGAGAGGGAGAGAGCGAAAGAGAGAAACATCGATTGGCTGCCTCCTGCAACACCCCTCACCAGGGATCCAGCCCACAACCCAGGCCTGTGCCCCAACCGGGAATCGAACTGGTGACTTTTTGGTGCATGGGACAAGGCTCAACCAACTGAGCCACACCAGCCAGGACCCACAAAAAATTTTAACTCTAGATTAATCTAGGACTTCAATGTAAAAGCTAAAATTATTAAACTTCTAGAGAAAAACACAAGAGAAAATATACAGGAACATGGGTGAAGCAAAGAATTTTTAAATATGACACAAAACATAAGAAAAATTATTTATATACTGTTTTTCATCAAAATTAAAAGCTTCAGCTCTTCAAAGGATACTGTTAAAACAAAAAGCAAGCTATATACTGGGGAAAATATTTGCAAAACATATATCTGATAAAAGAGAAGTATACAGAATGTATAAAAAACACTTACAACTCAAGAAAAAAGAACTTGATTTTAAAAAATGGGAAAAACAGACATTTCATCAAAGAGCAGATATTGATGGCAAAAAAGCACAATGGATACCACTACATATCCACTGAATGGCTAAAATTTAAGACTGACAATATCAAGTGTTGACAAGGATGTGGGAGCAACTGAGTCTCATACCTTGCTGATAGGGATGCAAAATGTTATAGCCACTTTATAAAATAGTTAGGTAGTTTCTTATAAAATTAAACATACACTTAATATATTACCCATAAGTCTCACATATTTACCCAAGAGAAATAAAAACATATATCCACACAAAGACTTATATGGCAATTCTCACAGCAGCTTTAGTCATAATAGCCAAACACTAGAGACCACTTAAATGTCCATCAACAACTAAATGAATAAATACATTGTGCTCTATCCATACAGTGAATAACTACTTAGTCATGAAAATAAACTTCCAATACATGCAGCAGCATGGATGAATCTTAAAAGCATCAGGGTAAAGGAAAGAATCCAGACACACAAAAAACTGCATCACGTGTGTGATTTATATGAAATTCTAGAAAAGGCAAAATTGCAGCGATAAAAAGCACATCAGTAGTTACAAGGGGCCAGAGTAGAGGAAATGGATTAGCTGCAAAGAAATGAGGGATGTTTCTGAGCTGATAAATGTTTTATATTATGATTAGGGTACTGGTTTTAAGACTTTATACACTTGTCTAAACTCATTAAATTGTACACTTAAAATTGATTTTATTGGATTAAATTATATCTCAATAAAGGTGAACACACAAAAAATACAGTTGACCCTTAAAAGGCATGAGTCCACTAATATGTGGATTTTTTTCAATAAACACTATAAATGTATTTTCTCTTCCTCATGATTTTCTTAATAACATTTTCTTTTTTTCTAGATTATTGTAAGAATACATTATATAATATATATAATATACAAAATGTGTATTAATTGACTGTTTGTTATTGGTAAGGCTTCCAGTCAACAGTAGCCTATCAGTAATTAAGTTTTAGGGGAGTCAAAAATTGTGTATAAATTTTCAACTGAATGGAGGGTCAGCACCCCCAACCCCATGTTGTCCAAGGGTCAACTATATATTGGAATCATCAGTACACTACTCGCTTAGAGAAAATATTTGAATTTCTATATTTAAATCATCTTTTAACTATTTATTTTGTTTTACATTTTATAGTATATATATTTGTACATTAGCATATCTATATAATTTATAAGTGAATAAACATATATTGAGACATGAATTCAATTTTTTTTTTCAGTGATAAGAATGAACTGTTTAAAACATTTGGGGCCTAGAAGGAAGTTTCTGTGATGTGTTAGAGGCAGAAACCAGATTATAATAGTTGCTGAGAATAGTAAACTTCTCTTTCAAGACTTTTGCTGAGAGAAAAAGACATTTGGTGAAGACAGTGGAGAGTTGAGGAAAGGTGGCTATTTGTAGGACGGGCCATTTTAATACAGGCCTAACGAAGGAGTCAGAAAAGAGAGCTCAATAATATGGTGAGAGGGAGAGAAGGAAATACTGTGGATAAAACACCCAGAGTTTGCAGAAGGAGATGGTGAAGAGCAGAGAGAGACAGAGAGTGTTAGTTATGCAGTTGACTTTCTCATTACTTAATGCATTAAGCAAGGAGAGCAGTGCAAGAAAAAAAGACAAGCTAGGGTAGAAGTGTTGGGGCAATACTATGCAGAACCGACTAGACCCATAACACAAATAATAAGCAGTGTGGGGAAGCAGCTGAGCTTCTACCATCAAGTTATTTTTATGGTGATGGTACCCACCACACAGTCGCATTTCCAACTCGACCCTGAGATGGTTGACAGAGGAGCAGGCGGCCTAGACTTGACCACCGAAGGAAATGTTCTTTATACCTACTCTAGTGATAGATGGCCAGTAAGTGGAAGGTGGTAGGAACTTTAGTGGTGAATTGATATTGGTACCTCTGGGTCCCTTTGTAATTCATCCACCACCCACAGGACCTTGGGCCAGCATTCCCATTTTGCCTCAGACACTAATTTTGGTCCCACTGGTCAGTGCTGACCTGGGTATGGTGGCTGTGTGGGTGGGGACCACCAGGAAGTGGAGGAAGTGGGGCCGGTGATTCAGGCGGGGGCCTTGCTTCAGCGCGCTCGGCCTGACTCACCCAGGGCCACGGGAATGGGCACTTCGGGGCTGGTGGTGCCATCTCTGAGCAGCACCAGGGCCTGAAGGGGCATCATTAGTGGTTTCGAATGCTTGCCCAGCACTTCTCACAAGGTGGCCTTGGGGCCTGCCCACATGCCATCTGGGTAATTATGTCCTATTTACCTTCCTGCAGATCCAGAGGAACTGGCACTCGACTTCCTGCCTTAACCTGAGTGCTGCCCTGAGTGGCACAGCAAGTTGACCTTAAAGATGCTGCTTCTTTTCAAGCCTATTCAACCTCTTCCCTCACTACTCCAAGCTGGAGGACTCAGTAGGACCTAGAGGTAGGGCCTCTGCCCACCTTCTCATTGCGTTCATCAGCTGCAATGCTCTTCTCCCAAAGAAATCCAGGCAGCCTCCATTGCCAGGGTGGGAACTTGGTGTAGGGGGCTTCTCTTGTTTCTCTATCTACTTCTAATAACTCTGCTTCTTTGCTCAAATGAAACAACCCTCCTTTACTTTTCAGTTGATATGGCTCAAGGAGTGCAACCCTACCTCCAGCCCCAGGGTGGGCACGAACCAGCCCGTCTCATCAGAACAGTGCAATCTCTTGGCCATAATGCATATGTGACCCAACCCATATAGATATGTGACCCCAAAAGAGTAAAAAGACCCAGTTCTGAGAGTTCTGTAGAATTCTTAGAAGAGAGGATTGTTCTCTGCTAAGGTTACGGAGGGCATAGAATATTACTGGCAAAATTACTGGCAGCCTTTTTTCTTTATTAAGATGAAATTAAATTAACCGTATATGCCAAAAACTGCCTTAACTGTCTTTATATAGTATATTATATCATTTAATTCCCACATTAACCCCATGAGTTGTCATTTCTATTATATGAGGCAGCATAGTTTGGAGATCGACAGTGTTGACTCTGGAACAAGACTACCTGTGTTTGACTTCTGGTTCCATCATTTACTAGTTGTGTAACAGGCATGATATTTAAACTTTCTGTGCCTCAGTTTCCTCATCTACAAAATGGAGCTAATAATACTACCTACCTCACAGTTGTTTTGAAGATTAGTGAACTTATATATGTACAGTACTTAGAGGACCACCAGGCACACAGTAAGTGCTAAACAACTTTAGCTATGACTATCACCATCAACACCATCACCATCATCTCCAAATTTAAAGACAAGGGAACAGGCACAGGGATGTCAAGAAACATATCTAGGTTGTACAATTAGTAAGTGATGGACTGGGGATTTGGATCAAGGCTGCTTCTGGCTCCAGAGACTGTGTTCTTAACTATAAAACAATACTTCCTGTGCCCTGGCATCTTAGGGAAGTCTGCCGAAAACAGAGCAGAGCTGAGAGATGAAAAGGGGAAAACAGGGTCCTGAGGACATTGTCGGAGCCCCTTGAGCCAGTTGTCTTAGTCCGTTCAGGATGCAGTAACAAAAATATCATAGACTGGATGATGTACAGACAGCAGAAATTGATTTCTCACAGCTCTGGAGCTGGAAAGTCCAAGATGGAGGTGCTGGCAGGTTCAATATCTGGTGACTGGCTGTCCTCTCGCTGGGGGGACACTAACATTGAGTCTATTGCATCAGTTAAGCTGAAAGTCAAAATCTACCTTTGAAGTTTTCAATAATATTCATCAAAAAATTCCTTCTACCTCAATTCACTTTGAGTTGGGGTATCTGTCCCTTGCAGTTGAAATCCCTTGCAGACTTATAGCAATTCAAATCTCATCCTCAAGACTGTCCTTGCATTCTAGGCCTCAATGACCCAAAGAGAATAGGAACCCTACCCATAAAAGAATCTACTCTAGGGGTTACCAAAACAAAGCTCTTCATTTGTTCATTCATTCACTCATTCCATTCAAGCATCCTCTATGTGCCAGGTACTATGTTAGTTGCCAAAACATTCTAGGTGGATTGTTCAGAAGCCATTTATTTCTGCATCAAACTATAAGTGGTGTGCCCACGATTTTATCAATTAGGGCCAGCTCCAGCCTCAAGTGGAACCTCAGTTCTCCTCCTATCTGTGAGAACAGAAGTCTCTGGGATCTTATGATCTATGCCAGATATTTTTCTGAGCTCTGCATAGCCATTGCTACAGCGGTACTCTGGCTTGTCTTTAAATGGAAAAGGTAATGGGAATTTCTGCACAGACTAAATTATTCATCTCCATCGAACCACATAAGCAGCATTCAATCTCCATCTCTGGACGCACAGTCTTCCCAGATCAAAATATTGATCGAGGTCCAAACAGGAAATGCAGATGCAAATGGGTGACTTAGACTGCCAGGGTAAAGCCCCCCACCAGCAAGGTGAGTTGTTTCCGTCGTTGCATCAGATGTACAGAGAACCCTTGAGGGCTGGGGTTACTTTTGATTTTTTACATCACAAGCGTCACAGAAAATACACAATGAAAAACCCAGTGATTCCTTGGAGAGTTCATTGCTCTCCCCATCTTCTTTGATTCCCCTGCCTCCTCTCCACATCCTTTGAACTTCTAAAAAGACACTTTGAAGGCATGTCATAAAGCAGTTTTTCATTCATGCTCCTCTCTTTGATGATCTTGCTGTTTGTCTGAAATGCAGCGTCCACAGGATGTCGGGCTGGGCGAGCTGAAAGCCAATACTGATGGGGAAGAGCAAGCAAGAAAGAGCCTGAGCTGTGCTTGTCAATAAGAAAAAAGGGATAGCGGGAAAGAGCGAGGCCAGAGGGGCCCGAGCAGAACTTCTGTTCTCTTCGGATTGCCTCACCCTTCAGAGTGGCCACTTGTGAGAGGGGTCAAGGGCACCGGGGCCCAGCAACAGTTCCCAGTCTGCAAAATGTTTTGTTCATATGCCTCTGTCTCCTTCTGCTCGGGCCTCAAACCCGAGGGCGCTCTGCTATCCACCCCCCACCGCAATAACCCAGCTCCCACTTGAAAAGGATTGTAGGTTCTGATTTTTCCCGACCTCTCCCATTTTCTCTAGTGAAAGATTCAGTCATTTTAATGCTAACAAGATACCTTGAGGAGGGAAAGAAAAGGGAGACAGGAAAATAGATAACAAGCAGGCCTGCAGACACACTTTTTTTTTCACCTTCCCCAATGAATAAATGGTTGAGAACTGAGACTCTTTGTATATGACTCTTAAGAACCCTCAAATACTCAGGCAATAGCCAGTGGCCCTGAAGGCAGCAGCCCTGGCTCCCCTGGCCTGAGGATGGGCAACTGTGGTGAGGGCAGACAAGAACCTCCCATGAACCCAAGCGTTCCCAGATCCAAAGAGAAAATAAACCACTCCCTTCCATGATGCAGTAAGTCTAATTCATATTAATGAAGTGGTGGAGGGCCAGGGCTGGGAGGGAAACCTTCATCCCGGTATAAATATTAACTACATTAGAACCTATCGCTCTGGAGGATTCTAGTGTCTGTGGAGAGGGTGGAGAACTCATTCATTCACAAACGTTTAGCTAGTAGGGCCTACCGAGCACTGGAAGGACAACAGTGAGCAAAGCAGACGGGGTCTCTGTCCTCACAGAGCTGGCAGTTTAGTGAGAAGTCAGATGTTGAACAGTCCCGTTCATACCTGTGTAATTATAGATTGGGACGCGTGCCTTGAAGGAAGCCTATAGGGTGCTATGAGGGCATTTAGCACAGAAATACCACTTGGATATGGAGAGCAGACTACATGGAGATCCGGGAAGGCCCATCCAAAGGGGTGACATTTAAGCTGAGACCTGAAGGGAGAGGGGGTTAGGCAGGCAACAGTATGTTATACAGATGGAACAGCAATTTATGCAAAAGGAACAGCATATGAGAAGGTCTGGCCAAAGGGGAGACAGACAGGAGGGGTCAACAGGGGAAGCAGGAGACCAGTTAGGAGTAAGGATTCAACAAATGCATATGAAGCCCCACAACATGCCACGTGTTGTTCTGAGTACCCCAATTCACAAAGTCCTTGCACTCCTGGAGGTTACTTCCCAGATGTCACCTGGCGAGAAATCAGACTCCAGCAGAGCTGCCAATAATTCAGGCTGCATGGCTGCGATGAGGGAACGGACAGTGCCACTTCCGTGAGAAAGAGTTTTCTCATCTGGCCCTGGCCAGTGTGGCTCAGTTGGCTCGGCATCATCCTGTGCCCTAAGAGACTGTTGGTTCGATTCTCAGTCAGAGCACATGCCCAGGCTGCGGGCTCATTCCCGGCTAGGGGATGTGCAGGAGGCAGCCGATCAATGCTTCGCTCTTGCACCTATGTTTCTCTCTCTAAAAATCAATTTAAAAAAAAAACCCACACAAAATAATGGTTTTTTAAAGAAGTTTTCTCATCTGAAGGGCTCACAGTCCATGCCTCCAAACTTAAAGTGAGCAGCTACTCTCACTCCTCACCTGGCATGATCACCAGACCAAGATCAGTGGTGGGAATGCAGCAGGTGACAGGGTAACCGAGTCAGACAGCAGATCAATGCCCCTCTGAACTGTCAATCCTGGGCCACCACGGCAAGGGGTCAGGAGCGATCACCAGCTCCTCCATCAGTTCTGAGTCCTGGGGATCCTTCTGGCACAGAGCATGGCTGTTTGTGACATGAGATTTTGGGTAAAACAGTGTTGGTTCTTACCCCAACTCTGCCACTTGCTAACCGGGCCCAGAACCTAACCTCCCTGACCCTATTTCTTAGTCTATAAAAGAAAGTTACTAGGACCCTGACTACCGGGTAGTTGGGAAGATTAAGAGTCAGGGAACATAAAGTGCTTAGCACTCTGCACAGCACACAGCAAGTGCTCACTCATCACCGGCAGCAGCGACTAGGAGGGCTGTGACACATCCCACTTCCCTGACCGGAGGCGCCCAGCTTAATGCAATTTTCATAAATCACAGAATTACAACTCAAGCAATGAAGTGCAATGCACAGCCCTGTCCCCTTTCTTCATGCATTGCCAGGGAAACCAAGGCAGAGTTCAGCATCTAGCCTGGCGTAACCCCAGGACTTCAAAGTCAGGAATGTTCGTTTCTGAGAACAGTGAAGCAACCACAGGAAGCGTGCCGCAGAAGGAGCAACTGGCTGAATTAGTCCCGCGGGAGCCGCTCGGAAATATCTTCCGTTCAGAGAGACTTTGTGAATTTTCCATTGCAAATATTTAATATCGAATTGGGTTCTCTCTTCCGCCTTTGTCAGTGGAGTGCTCAAAATAATTGTAATATTAGCCTAAGCCAAGTAAAATTAGGAAGATAAATCTGCAGCATTTCCTTCCCCTTCTCCCTCTGTCTCCCTGCCCACAACATAACCCAAAGCCAAACTTCAAGGATTTAAAGTCATCCTCGGCTCAGCAGCACAGCCGTGAAACCGTTGCTTTTAAAACAGATGGTTCAAACATCCGCCCTGTTACTTAGAAATTTTATGATCTTTAGACTAATAGCATCGCTTTAAGCCTCAGTTTCCTCTTCCATAAAGTAGGGACAGTAAGAGTACTTAGCTCACCGGGTTACTGGGCACGCACAAAAAGTTCCACAGGTGGAGGTGAGTTGCTGTTATTTCTACTGTTCATTCTAGTCCCACGCTGTGACCTAAGTCACCCAGAGATGACCCGGGCACAGCTGGGCCAGCGGGCTCTGAGCGGGCACCGGCTCACCCAGGAGAAAACCATCTCGGGCTGGAATGTGGCGAGAAGGCTCTGCGGCCTCTCTGGAGACCAATGGGCCACAGGGCGTGAAAGATCTGTGTGAAATCACGAGAATCCGCCAGGGACCAAGTCACACTGCACTGACACGGTTCTTAGTTTCCAATCCTCAAATCGGAGTTGACACCAGATTAAAGTCTGAGACCTTTAAAATATATCCAAGGACCTCTATGGGGTGCTCTTTTCCTCCCGCCCGCCCTCTTTCCTACCCACAGTGAATGACACAAAGTCTCTGACCTCGTGGAACTTCAGGTCCAGGAAGCAAGAAGACAGACGTAATGGGGGGGCGGGGGGGGAGACAAGCCTCAAATGGCTGCCCCCAGGAATATAGGGCCCAAGGCCGCACCAGTGACAACACACAACATACAAAAATGAAACAAATTATCTTACTAATTCTATATTTTCAAGGCAAAACAAAACAACAGCAACAAAAAAACAGGCCCAAGGAATAAACGCTTGAGCCAGAGCCAGGTGAAAGCAGGGTATCAGACTGTGCCAGAGTCCATGCATCTAAGGACTCTAAAGTGTGTGCAGGGAACAGTGAGTCATTCCATTTCTCTGCAGCAGTAGCTGCAGGAAGAGACCTGAAAGACAGTCTACACTCATTCGATGAACATGAGAGACACGCAGAAGAGCCAGGCCTGGCACCACCTCCCCAGAGCTTCAGTCTAGTAAAGCCAGAGGCAAACATGTTTTTTACACAAATAATTCATTCCTGCTGGGATATGAGCCAAGGAGGAGATTAGGGTGGGATGAGCGTGGATAAGAAATCTTATCTGAGGCAGAAGCATTGAAGAGTTAGCCGAGTGAAGAGAGGGGAGACCAACATGTCAAGTCTCAGGACCTTGGAAAGAATGTGGCGATGTGAGGAACTGAAAAAAAGTGGAAGGTCCAGGGTGCATGGGTGAGGGAGGCAGGGGGTCTGGAGAGGATGGCAGGGGAGAAGGTGGCGAAAGTGATGGGAGGCCAGGGTGTGGGCAGTTCATTAGGCCAGACTAGGGGTCCTCCACCAATAGGCCCAGGGGAACCAAACGTGGCCACAAGCAAAGCTGCACTGGAGGAAGGTGGTCTGGAGGAAGCAGGGCTGGCGGTATGGAAACAATTACATAATCCAGGTGAAAGGTAACGAGTACCTTTAGTGAATGGTGGCAGGAGAAGGAATTTAAGACAGCAGAGAGAGGTGAGACAACAATGCCTTGGTGTCAAGGGGGAAAGCTGAGCCACACCTGGGGACTGGGAGCACGGGCTGTTAACTAGCAAGAAGACCTGGGGACCATACAAATTCCATTTCAGCATGTTGAAGGTGAGGCCTGCTGGAGTGGCAGCTACTGAGCATTGCGGAAGGCACCTTGATGTGCTCCAAGAAACAAATGCCATTCTTCCCATTTCACACATTGGAAAGCTGAGGCTCAGTGAGGAGGAGTGACTGGGCCATTCACACACTCCATGGGCCTCTCTGGGCCAAAGCCCATCTCCCCACCACCACCCCATGCAGCTTCCCTGCAGCTCTTTGGGTTTAAGTCCTTCCCTCATTTACACCCATTTGCTTGTGTTCTGCCATCTGAAGAAATGGACCCTTTCAGATGACCTGCCCTGTGGTCGCCCAGGACTGCTAACACTTAGGCAAAAGTAACTCACAGATAAGTTTTGTTTGGCCCATAGAGAATTTTTCAAAACACGAGTTTGTTGTTGATACTTGAAAATTTTATGTACAGATTCAGATATCTGGCTTCTCTTCAAAACCCAAATTGTCTGGTGACATTGGGTCCACAATCTCACATGGCAACAACTATATTGAGTTGAGAACGGCTGCCCTCTTAAGTGGCCATGAGCTTTCTAGTTCACCATAGCCCCCACCCCAAACATCTAACAACCAAAATAGAAACTAAGAAGTGTAACCACCGAAGAAGTCTGTTCCTTTAAAACTGGAAGTTTTTAATTTTATTTTATATATTATGATTATTATTATTGCTATTATTTTAACCCTCACCCAAGGATATGTTTAGAGAAGGGGAGTGAGAGAGAGAGAAACATTGATGTGAGAGAGAAACATCAATTGGTTGACTTCCGCACATACCCAATGGGGGAATCAAACTCGCAACCCAGGTATGTGCCGTCACCGGAAATCAAACTGGCAACCTTTTGGTACACAGGACGACACTCAACCAAATGAGCCACTCCAGCCAGGCAAAACTGGTAGTTATTTTTATCTTGGGGATGAAAGGGAGTGGTGGGGACTGGGGCTAATTCGAGAGTACGGTCTCAGGAGAGCTCTACCTTCCTAGGCTTTGAAGGCATGTAAGTCTCTGATCTCTGACTACACACTATTGATATGTTATTCTTATTAGAAGGTAAAGGAGCAGGGCTCTTTGGGTACTGATGCTTGGATCTCAGTTTGGGACCACACAAGTATAGCCCCTTCCTCCAGCCACCATATCTCCACCCAGTTCCTGACTTATTCACCCGTTGCCACACAGATTCTAAGTTTTCATTCAAAAGGTTGTTCGGTGGGACATCCCAGGGATGTGGGACACAGAAGTGTATTTGCCCAGCACCGTTTGGGAATAATACAATCCAAGGGAAATAGGGCTCATGCTGAGGCTGGCTCAGGTCTTCAATGAAATGCGACATTCTTTCAGAGCAGTGTCCTAACAAAGGAGCTGAGGAGGGAAAACACTGCTGCTCACAGAGCTTCCTCTCCCTAGCTGAGACTTGGCATGGAACAGAAAATGAAACAAACCTCTTGCTCCTCTCAAGACGATCCCAGTATGAGCAATAGGAGTCAAAATGTGAAGGTGACAGTGGGGAGAGAGGTCAGTGAAATGAAGGGCCTGTGCCCTGCTCTGAAGGGAAACGGGTGGCCACTATTTCAGGTGTCCTGGGTTGTTAATGTTTAGAAGGACAGGAAATGCCCGGTATCTCCAAACACTTTCTAACACTTAGCATCCCAGCTCAGTGTCATTTCCATCTTAACGGAGTCTCTCAAGCCCACAGAGGACGTGTCAACAACAGGCCAGCTCGTGCCCACGGGAGAAAACAGCCTTGCCCTCCTTCCAGTCTTCAGGAGCCACCCCCCATGCACTCGCTCCCAAGCTGCAATCCGTAACTAGCAGTTTTCTGGAGAACCCAGCCGCTAAAGGGTTACGCACGGGGTGCACTGGAGTTATGTGATGCGGCCAGGAGCATGTTCCCACACCCTCGCAGAGTTTATAGCCACATAGGAACAGTAATCAAATAATCGCACACATACATGCACATGTTATTCAAAACAGAACTATGGGCTCTGAAGGAAACAGATAGTCCTGGGTGTGCATATAATGAGGTTACCAAGCGTAGTCACAGTGGTCGGGGAAGGACGGTTTCCCAGGGAAGCAGTTGGCGGGTCGAGGGAGCGGGGCAGGAAAAGCAATCTAGCGGAGGGAAGACAGGTGCCAAAACCTAAAGAACTAGGGAGCATGGCATGTCCTAGGCCCTACGCCGAGCCTAGGCTGCAAGCGCGGGGCCCTGCACCTGCCGGGCATCTCCCCGCCTGCAGGGCCGCTCGAGGCTGCTCTAACCACCCCCACGCTCCGGCCGGGCTGCTTCTCCCGCAGAGACGCCCCCCAGCTCCCAGCAGCTCTCAGCACACAGGATGCGCGGGATGAATGAGCAGCAGGCAATGGTGGGGACGTCGCGGAGGGCATAGCGTGAAGGGACTAATGCAAGTCTGTGAATCAGATACACGACAGCCAGCAAAAAGCTGGAGCCAACTGGTAACGGTAACTTTACCTTCAGTGCAGCTAAACCCTGCAAACGGGATTCTTTCCTCTCCGTCTCTGCTTCTGAAGCTTTGAGCTCACTGCTGGTGTCCTTGTGACTCTTCCACACCCAGATGACACATTCCCCTCCCTCTGGCACTGCTGACAGTGCCTCCAGCTGCAGGGCCCTGCCTAGAGCAGGCTGGTGCCTCACTGGGCTGCTGTCATTTTTTCTTAAGCTCCAGTTTGGTTCCAGTGTAGCCACCTTGAAGGACCTTCAGCAAAGGTGGGTAGGCTCTGGGAAGGGCTGGGAACTGTGGGTGGCAGATGCCCCACAGCCAGGAGCGTCAGGATTCACCAGAGACACTAGTCCATGACCAATTAGAAGGTGCCTGGGGAGGCAACGGGACCACTGGGCTGTTACAACCACTGGCAAACTAAAGAGAAGATGAGGAATCAAGACTTGCCCACACCAACCACCCCAGAAGGCCAGGTCTATGCCTCAGACATTACTCAGGTACAATTTCAAATACTACAATGAATCAGAATTATAACCTCATCTTTGGTGATCCCTCTCAGTTCTTGCAAACAATAGCTTGAACTTATAATGCCCTCTTTAATTTGTGGAAGAGATTTTATTGCAACCTGGCAACCACCCTCAGAGGGGCTTCAAACAGCAGCTGGTGATCTTTTTCAAGCACAGTGTACGCCTCAGCCTCGGTTCATGACACTCCCGTATCAACTTTCCAGGGGCTTCCCAGTGCATCTAAATTAGATCCTGCCCAGCCGCGGGCTCAGTGGTTGAGCGTCGGCCTATGATCCCGGCGATGGCAGTTTGATTCCAGGTCAGGGCACATTCCCCTGGTTTCAGGTTCAATCCCCAGTGGGAGTTGCACAAGAGGCAGCCGATCAATGACTCTCTCATTGTTGATATTTCCATCTCTCTCTCTCCCTCTCCCTTCCTCTCTCTGAAATCAATAAAGACATATTTTAAAAATAATAATAATAAACTAAAATTAGATCCAAAAGCTACACCATGACCTGGCGCCTACCCTCGGCATCAATCTCACCTCACACCTCCTGCCCCCTGCTCCCATCCTGCAGCCAATTGCCCTCTCAGTTCCTCAACCAGATGAAACACTTCTCAGTCCCAAGAGCAGGTTTTTACTTCTCTGTAGCTTATCTACCACCGGGCTCTCTGTGAGCTCCAAAAGGAAAAGACCACACTTGCCTTCATGACAATGTTTTCCTACCACCAGCACAGTGCCCGGCACACAGGAGTTCAACTACTGCTAACTGCGGAACGAGTAAGTTGTGAAATCTGCAACATGACTGTCCTGGACGCCTCAAACAGATCACCTCGTGAAAGAAAAAAGACATGAGGCTGGGGAACCATTCTGGATTAGAAGACACCAGAAACACAACAACTTAATGCAATATGCACCCTTGATTGGACTGGATCAGAAGAACTAAAAGATCCAGGGGACCAAAGTCTCGCCTTTTGGGATACTGATTTTAAGCTGGTTATTATGGAACAAAAGACTCAGAAAGGATGTTTGAATCTCCCTCTTTCCTTCCCAAGAAATTGATGGAAAGACCTGCTCCAGGAAAGAAATCTTAGTATATTCACTTTAGCCTAATCTGAATTAAGGATGGTAGATAGGAAGGCGCCAAGCAGGGGCCTGGTAGCTAGATCACCAGTGTCCCATTTAAGCAAGAATTTGCCTGCCATGAATGTTCCACTCTTCCTCAACTACCTGTAAATTGCCTACTTCTTCTGAAATCCCATCACTGCCCCCCCTCCCCTTTGTCGAAATGACATATACACCCAATTTTACCTCACTGTCTTTGGAATGTTCATGTTCATGTGCATTCCCGGTGTGCACATAATTAAAATTTTTATTTTCTCCTGTTAATCTGTCTCTGTTAATTTGATTACTAGCTCAGCTAGAAGAATTTAGGTGGGAGGAAAAGTAATTTTTTTTAGCCCCCACAAGGACATGATTGAGACAATAAGGGAAATCTTAATATGGACTGTCCATTAGAGAAGAGCATTGCATCTGCTAAATTTCCTGAGTCTGAGAACCCCAGCGTTGTCTGGTAGAATTCAAAGAGGCGCGCCGCAGTGGGCCTGTAGAAGGGAAACGCCATCGTGTCTGCGACTTAACTTTCAAATCCAAAAGCTACACCATGATCAGCAAAATAAGTATATTTGTGTATGTCTACACCCACCCACATATTGCACTGTTCGAGTCATATGGTTTTTCTGTAGATTTTTTTCAAAGTAAAAATTTGGGAGGAAATAAACTAACAGATAGATGGATGGATAACTAAAAAGAATTCTAGTTCTCATTTCTGATTGAAGTGAGATGATTTATCCAAGATCATACGAGTAGCCTTTGAATATGGACATGACTGAAATATCCAAACTCCCAGACATTTTGAATTTCCCCTTGAACCTGTGACAGCCTCAAACAGATACCTTTAGGTTCCCTGAACTGAATTCCTGGTTGGCTATGCATCAGCTTTAAAAAAAATCAAAACAATGTTGGGTCATTTTAACCTGGGACTCTCTGCTCCCAGGCATTATACCTCATAACCTATAAGCCCTCTCATTTGCATACATCTAGCCCAGAGTCAATCAATCAAATATCAGCCCTTTCCACCTACGTCCACCCCCCAGTGCTGTGTGAACGATACCTCTAATAGTGAGCTGGAGAACTGGGGAAAGAAGGGAGACAAGCCTAGCACCAAAGTTTAATTTTCTATTTTTATTGTAAGTGTTAAGCTTAAGCTTTCCTTTTTCTTCTCAACATAGACCTTTGGAGCCTAGGCACCTATGCATGGTCAAACATCTATTCATCCTTCAAGTCCCAAATTATACCCCTCTTCCTCTAGGAAGCCTTCCCTGACTTTTCCAGGATAATATAGGAGCCCTTCATCGAGGTTCCCACAACCCCTCTCCTTTCTCTATTAAAAATTAAACCTCATCAAATGAATTTTTATTGCCTGCATGCTTGTCAGTCTCCATCACTGGACCACACCCTTCATGAGATCAGGAGCTGGGGTGAAGTGCCAAGCCTGGACCCTGCCCACAGAGGACATGTGATAACCCCCCAAGCTGAGCTTCACTGAACTGCTGTCCCGGGCCCACTCCTTGCCAGATCTGAGATGCCTGGAGGGCAAGCTGAGGGCAACTGTCCCGAAGCAGCTCTCTCAAAGCTTTTCTTCTGCCTGTTGTTTCAGGTGTCCTGTATCGCATCTCCTTTGGGACAGGAAGTGTCCTGTGTCACTGTTTTCTACTCTTGTTCTGATATCAAAGGCTGGACCAGGGAGTTCCTGAGTGACGATCTGGGGGCTTGGGTCCAGTTACCCACCACCTGCTAAAACGGGGACTTGGCCACACTGCCAAGTGGGGAACCACACACACTTCATTAAATAACAGCAACATAATGCACACTGCTCACTACATCCAGTCATTTCAGCTCGGGGATCAGTGTGAAAGTCCCACCTGGGTGGGCCAGCAGAACAGGCTGAATTCACGGGCAGCAGGAGGGGCAGGGGATTTGCAGGATGCAAATTCTTTGGTTCCCTGGATTTGACTGTGGAGTTTTCTACTCATCCTAACCCTTCCCAAGAAGATGCCAAATAGAAACTGTTCCCTGCTGGTCTCGATGACAGAAAGTGCAACTCATTTTGGTGGGAAAACATTGCTGTAACAGCCTGACAACGCAGGTTTGGTTCCCAGCTCCCCGTCTACTAGCCCGGGAGCTGGGAGGGTTACTAACCTCTCAGAGCCACAGTTCCTTGCTCTGTGACAGTGGTTGACACCCTCCTCGAGGGATAACTGAAGAAGATAGTCTAGATAATCATGCATGTTGTAACCACATAGTACACCTAGTACCAAGTACTGCATTATAAAACCATGATAGGATTGGGGAAACCACTCCCCTAACTGGATCATCCGAGGGAACTGGGAGGGTAAAACAGAGCAGGCTGAGCGGGGTTACAGACTTGGCCGGAAGAAGGTACCTGCTAGAAGTGCACAATGCGCTCAGTCAAGAATATAAAACTTGCTGGGGACCAAGTTGACACAGAGTAGGAGCAGATGCTGGGTTCCTTTTTCCCATCCACCCTCCACTCCTGGACCCCCAGGTTTTCACAAGTGAGCAACTGACATGGTCACATTCTTCCCCCAGGGGTCCCATCAGAGTTGAGGAGCCTGAATTTTTGTACATCACTGTCTTTTTAAAATATATATATAAGCATACATCAGCAATCCAAAAGAATTTACCTTGAAACTCCAAGTGCTTCTGTTTAGGAAAATGTTTGCCAACTTGGGGATCTCCTGGTCCTTGAACCTAACTCCGCACTCGGGACACATCACCATCCGGAGGGAGTGGTGGGAAGCAGAATCAGTGCCCGGTGTCCCAACATCCCTGAGAGCCCATCACCCACGGGCCCTGTCCCCCAAGGAGCCTTTGTCCACCAAGGCCTGCCCATGGATTAGAGAAACCTTCCAGTTTTCTCTAATCCATCCCCTCCTCTCCCTGCCCACTGCTATAGCCCTGCTTTTGCCTTCACCGTCTCCCACTTGAACTAGAGCCACGGCCTTTTGACAGTCTTTCTTGCTGCGGCTGCCCTACCCACCTCCAAATCTATTCTCCACTCGGTTCACCAGACCACAGAACTCCCTTCCCAGGATCCGCCAGTGGCCTACAGGCTCCATCCCAGGCTCCCAGGAAGGCACCCAGCCCTGGCTCACTTTGCAGCCGCAGCCTCCACAGTGTACTTTCCTCCTTGGTCTTCAAACTGCTTGCAGATCCCCCACTCTCCACACTGGTTCCCCCTCTCCAGGCCTCTGCTAGCTCTTCCTACCTCTGCAAACCCCTTCCCACCTTTGACTATTATTCTTCATGACTCACTCAGGTATCTTCTAGGATGGCCTCTCTAAAAGCAGTTTCAGTCAAAGCCCCTTCCTCTGATCCCGGGGTCTCCAGTTGGACCAGCTAAAACTGGAATTATGTGTTCGACTTGACTTCCCAATTAGATGGTACCTTCCTCCAGGTAATAAGTGGGCTCAATCCCGCACAGTTCCTCAGCACCGAGCATGGTACCTAACGTTGTAGGTAACCATTAAGTGTTTGCTGGGTTGAAATGAACTTCAGCCCCCTACATCTGAGGAGAAGAAACAGAAGGCGCCCAGACTGATGGAGCCCACACTTGGCCCTGGGAGACCCTGTACCTATATGTTCAGATCGACAGGAGAATCCAAGAATCACTAAGGGGAGAACATGTGTTACTCGCGAAGTTACCTCAGGCCTAGTCAGCTGTCCCAGCCAAGCCTCTCAGGACTGTCCAACAAAATGAGATTTGAGCCCTGGCTGGTGTTGCTCAGTGGTTAGAACGTTGGCCCATGCACCAGAGTTGCCGGTTTGGTTCTTGGTCAAGGGCACATACCTGGGTTGCAAGTTCAATCCCTGGCCCCCACTGGGTGCATTCAGGAGGCAACCAATCCATGCGCCTCTCTCACATCGTTTCCTCTCTCTCTCTCTCTCTCTTTCTCTGTTTCCCCCTGCCTCCCTTCCACTCTCTCTAAAAATCAATAAAAAAATATCCTCAAGTGAGGATAAACAAAAAAAAAAGAGAGCAAGAGACTTGAACATTTCTGCAAGGGATGTGCTTATGCCAAGGAATGCACAAAGCCACGGGATAAAAAGAAACAGTCTCCTGGAGAATCAATTAAATCCTTGAGCACTTCTTTTAAAATAGCTAATGTTTACTAAGTACCTACTATGTCCCGGACATGTGTGTCAGCTCATTTAATCTTCAAAATGGCCCCATGAGGTGGGTACTATTAGTTGCACCCATTTTCAGATGTAGAAACTGAGGTCCAGAAAGGTTAAATAAGTTGCCTAAGGTTATACGAGCAGTGAGTGGTCGCAGTGGAATTCAGGCTCAAGCATCTGGCTCCAAAGTCGGCTGTAAATCATTACACTGCACTGCTCTCCTTAAATCCACTTTATAGGAAAAGAGAGAGAGCTATGTTAGGAAGTTAGTTGCACATTTCATATGCCTTTTTGAAAAGAACAGATAACACTTCAACATCCGAGCTTTGCTTACCCCTCTCTGAGCTCATATCTCCACCTCCCTCTCTCCACTCCAGCTTCTTCTCAGTTTCTGGAAGGTGCTAAGCTCATTTCTGCCAAGAATCTCCATACATGCTGACCCTCTGCTGGGAACACTCCACCCACCCTGCCAGCTCTCCACCAGGCCAGCTTCTTCTCCTCAGCATCTGGCTCAAATGTCACCATCTCAGGTCCACAGGGCCTGACCACCTTCTCCAGGTCTCCCCTTGCTTCTCCAACACAGGACCCCACCATTCCCTCCATGGCGGGGTTCTTGGTGGGTGGGCACATGGAGGCTTCTGCATCTGGACACTGTCTCCCCTGCTGCGCCAGAAACATCATGAGGGCAGGGACCTTCCTGCTTTGTTCACCATGCCCCAGGCAATGAAGTGTTCAACAAAGGCTTCCTAGATGATGAATTCATTAATGAACTAATTAATCAAAGGAAGGAAGGGAGGAATCACTGCCTTAGGCTTTTCAACATATTCACTAATAGTAGTGACATTTTGGCAGAAAAGTTTTAGACTGAACTTCAGGATTATGAATCTATGTTTTTGGGGAAAGCGACATACAGAGAACTCTAACCAGCTCATCTGTTCTGGTGGTTTGAGAAGACGTGAACTCTGCCTTCTAAAAACTCGGTCCTTGGAGAGGACCGTGGAACTGCCCAGGCCTCCAAGGGTGACCTTGTGTGGCCCCAAGCAAGGCTGGACAGGCAAGCAACCCCGTCACTGCTTGAAACCTTTAGCCCAACTCCACAGGGCTGAAAGGGCCTGGAATCCGTAAAGTAACTCCCGTGGGAATGAGCTCACACAATTATTATTACCCACAAATGCAAGAGACAAACCTCTGAGTCTGTGTCATCAAACTCGAGGCTGCAGTTCACTGTGCAAAAGGGAGGTCATGGTGCAGAAATGTGGATGCCGCAGCCCCCTGGAGAGGGGGGAAATCAAACCTCAAACACAGCTCACCTTTGCAGGACATAACACACACACCTGGATCGTTTCCACTCAGCCTTAGGAAAATGTTTATGAAAAGCAGCAGAGGGGAAGGGGGTAGGGTGGGGATCATTAATAAAAAGACAGTGAGAGCCACAGGAGAGGAAGTGTCTCTGCTATTACTCCCAGCAGGTCACCATTGTGGAAGAGAAGTATTACCACTTTAAAAGCGACAAACAGGAAGGAAGGGCCTGGGGTGGGGGGATGCAGGGAGATAGAGGAGATCAGAGCAGGTCAAAATATTTTTAAAACAACAAACGTCCTTGTTGGAGCAAAAATTGTTCTGCAGGGAGACACCTCATGGTAAATTTCTCTCCCTTTGTTTTAGAACTTTTTTCCTGATTTTTTTTTTTTTTTTCGGCAGGGAGGGCCAGGTCTTCTCTCCCTTTCTTTCTCTTGTTTTCTTTTTGGCTCCCTTACCAGGCCTCCTACACCTTCTGGGTTCCAAGAGCATCCTGAGACTATTTACTAACCGGAAGCCAGGCAAGGAGGGGATTGACACAGTCATTAGGTGACATAAGCCTGCTGATGAGCTGCCAACTCAGCCTATTGAAGATATAACTGAAAAGCCAGCATTCCACTCAAAGTAGGTCACCTCCAAGTACTGTGGATGTCAACTGGGAATGCGCCAAAAGGCCACTGGTTTCCTCTGGGGACAGGCGGAGGTCAAGGGGACCACTAAGATGAGAATTGGTGGAGATGGGTAAGTGGCAGAATGGGAGGGAGACAGCCATGGGCAAGCTGGAGAGATCTGGCTGTCAAGGGCTGAGCAGGCCACTTGGGTGGCACTTGGGATTCTATTTTCATGTACTCACTCCTATTTGCTTGGTAAGCGTTCTCTCCATTAAACTACAAAAGTTCCCACAAATAAAATGTCAGGCCCTGAAGGGCAAGGACTGTGTCTCTTCAGTTTATGTCTTTAATTTCACCAAATACCACGCCATACCCACAGTTGACATTTAATAAGTGCCTGCTGACTACGTGAATGTGAGAAAAACAATCCAGTGAATTGGGTGAGTGCATGGGCTCTGGGGTCAAACCTGGATTTGACACCCGGCTCCATTTCTTGTTAGCTGTGTCCCCTTGAGTAACTTTTACAAGCTCTTGACGCTTCAGGCTCCCCATTCGTAAAATAAAAACAATAGTATTGCCCAACTCACTGGTTCCTGTGAGGGCTGAGCGAGGTATTACATAGGAGGAACTGAGTGACGTGTCTGGCACAAAGTAAACGTTCAGTTACTGTGAGTTATTATAATATTTTAATTATCATTATTGTGAATGATGACAGGCTACCCTCTGGCTTTGGGTTTCCCTGAGAGCCTCCAACTCTGTCTGGGTTCCGCTCTTAATAGGACACCTGAAAAATGTCCATCTTGGCACCCAAGCTCCTCCTGGCAGATTCAGGATGAGAGCGGCCTCAGGTAAATTGTTTTCAGTTGAAAACTGTCTCCCTACTGAATGGGTGATAGACTGGCACGATACACTGCCAGTGTATTAGCAGGCATTTTGCAACATCCCTCATTTTACCCCCGTGGTCGACAATGGAAGAATTGGGGCCAGGAGGTAAGACAATCAAATGACTGATAACTGGCTGAACATCTACGTGGGCATTTCTCCGACTGCGCTCTAGAATATGTTTACAGATTATTATTGGGTGCTACATAGCAGGGCAGGGGAGGGGAGGAGATTTTGAATGGTCAGATAAATGTATTTGGAAAACTATATCTAACAATTTATTATTTTATTATTATTATTATTTTATATAGATTATTCTTAAATGTACAACAGGCTGTAAGACAATACTTCATTCGAAAGCTATAGGTGGCAATAGTGTTATGACAGGGAGTCCAGATGTTGAAGCAGGAATGGATTAAGGACCACCGCTGCCCCAGGCACAAGGAACAGTCACTTGTGGCCAGATATCTTAATTCCACCTGTGGCCAGGGCCCTCGATTTTGGCTCCTTGAGTTTCTCATGCTCCTCTCACTGCTTCTGCTTCAGTGCCTTACGTTCCTCGTCATCTTGGGCTGCTTCTTGCCACCTTCACGCTGGAGATGGCGCCTGCTGCCCCTTCCACAGATGCTGCTATTCTCCAGGTTTTTTACTATACTCATAAGCACTGTGCATCTTTGAGAAAGGGTTACAGGATGTAGCAATATCCAAATATATTTGATTATAGGGTTCCATTTTTGAGGACTACCCTGTAGACTAGTGTCCTTCAGAATGCACTTTATATTCCAAGGGTATATGACATCAAGAGTGTCGGAGCAGGGGGCATACTGTAGCTCTGTCCTTGACTCTGTCTGGTTCAACATTAATTTGCTGGCACGCTGATCAGATTTGAAGATGACCCTGTGCTGGACAGGGAGGCTGGTAGGGCAGATGGTAAAATCAGGACTATGGTCTAACAAGATACTTCATAGGGATAAATATCAGGTCCTGCATGTATGGTCCAAAAACAAACACGGAGCACTCAAGATAGTGGAAGATGGTGTTCTATGTCGCAGTTACAAAAAGGACTTGGGACTCTGTTGACTGAAAAGTGACAACAAGAAGCTGGGTCCTCTGGTGAAAGGGTCTGAACCTCTGGATCAAGCCTCACCTGAAGGCTGTGTCACCACCCACCTACCCCGCCCCAACCCTGCGCTCTGTTACATATATCAACACATTTCCTTTAAATGTTAAATTTTCTTCCTTTTTTAAAAAAAATCTGCAACATAAACATTACAAATTGATAGTATTTTCAAGTATACTAAGGTTTCCAAGGAAGATATTGCACTTTTAGAAAGAACTAAAAGAAGTCTCAGGTCAGATCAAGGGGAGATGTCTCACTTCCTGGTCAGATGACTCCTGGAGGTTGGCTTGTGCATGGTTCTGCAGGCCAACCTTAGGTGAACACAGATGAAACAGGAAAAATTGGCAGGATGAACAGGGTAACTGAAACCATGTTAGACCAAGAATTATGGGAAAGAAGTTTTAAAAGAGACAGACAAGAGATAGAGACTAGGGAGGGTGTCATCTTCCAAACAGATTTGTGAGGGAGGCAACATTCCATGAAGAAGAGTCCAGTGTTTCTTAATCTCCCAGATGGAACAGATAACCTTGAAAAACTGTTGAAAGCTACAGAACTCTCCCCAGGAAAATGTAAATGCAAACAAAACTCTACAAACATTTTTCAGGGGATTGCTGCCTCCCTATCACCGCCAGGGAAGCCCATCCGTGGCTTTCCCCCATAGAAGACCAAAAACAGGCTAGCGTCTCATCAGGATTAAGCACTGGCTGTGCGATGTCCCACCCCTACTGCTGCGGAAGTAATGAACTAGGATCAGTGGATGGCCATATCACCCCATCATGCCTGCTATCTGGAAGCAAAGGGCTGCCTGACAAGGAGGGAGCCTGTCATCATTGGAAGTATTCAAGCCAATTGGATGAGCATTTTGAGGGACATTGTTGAGGGGTTTCAATCACACTCCAGGACTCAATGACCCCAGGCCTTTCAGGACTTTGCTATGTAAGATGTGGCCTGAGGACCAGTGGTGTCATCTGGGAACTGGGTAGAGACAGACACAGAATTGCAGGTGACTCGGATGCATGTCTGTGGTTCAGAAGCACTGTGCTAAGATATCTAAGGGGAGGGAGAGAAAAAATTTTCTGGTCCCTCAGCAGCATGAGGTACCACTTCTTGATTTCCTCAAAGACTGTAGATGGGGAACTAAGAGAGAAGAAAGGAATAATTCCCACTTTGCCTCTAATCCAGGCCCAAAACTTCTAGAAGGAAAAAGCTATTTAAAATATTTATCTTCATGGTGATCTCCTTTAATAATAATAATAGGTTTGACTTACCATGTACTTGCATGTGAGTACCGCTCGGTGCTGCTTCATCCCCTATCCTACTCAATCTTCACAATAACCCTGTAGGGTAGGTACTACCATTTTTCTTCTCCCATTTCACAGATTGTGACCTCCGAGGCTCAGAAGGGGTAAGTGACTTGCTCAAGGCCACACAGCTGGTAAATGGGGGAGTTGGGTCTTGATGCCGAAGTTCGCGTTCTTTAACCACTGATCCACACACCCATCTCCTTTACAGGAAACCTCTTGCCGTCTGCTCTTTTGAGTAACTACTAAAGGCAGTCTGAAGGCTGCCGTGTTCCCACAGAGCTCATCTAAGTTATTCAGGGATGCAGCCAAGCTGCTGGCTGGGGAGCTACACACACAGGTGCACCGGGGTCTCAGATCTCAGCCTCCCATTATATTCTGTTCATTACACAGGAAGACTTACAGGTCACGCTTTCAAATCCTGGCCCCTTCCTCTTTATCTGCTCCAGCATCAGAGTTCTCCCAGTCCTGTATTGACTTGCTCTATCTCCTGGCCGCGGTCCCATCTCCATTAGATCCCAGGCATTTGAGCAAAATACACAGCTATCCAGTTTTGGCTGAACAGAGCCGACTCCCCATTCCTTCTCTGTAATTTTGGCCATAGTCTGAGAGGATTTGGAAGGTGTCATTGACTTGGAATTACAGCTCTTTGTTACAGAATGAATTTCCGGACTACACTGAAGAAGCCAGCATTCCCCCTCACACTTACACAAGCAGCTTTGTTCCCCTTCAGAGTGTCCCTCTAACTGCACTGTGCACATTCATTCTGGACTTTGCTGCTTCTCAAGAAGGAAACTTATCAGGGAGAACTCAGACCTCCCCTAGTGAGTTAACATCTGCAGCCTTCACTTGGAAATTAATCATGGGCCGCATATTCTCTCCTCTACTTAACTCTCCCCTCCGTGCCCCGACCGGGGATCAAACCCATGACTTGGATCTGTGCCCTGACCAGGAATCAAATCAGCAACCTTTCAGTGCACAGGACAGCGCTTGACCACCTGAGCCACTCCAGCCGGGCAGCTATTACACTCTTTGTAGGCTTCCGTCTCATGCGCCCAACCAGGTCCTTTAAGGCAGGAACCGCATTGAGTTATATGTTCCACAGTAGTCTAGCACACTGCCTTGCCTTGCCTTGCCTTGCATTAGATGGTCCACAACTATGTACTTGACTGGTAGCTAGCAAACTGCATTTTACATATTACCATGCACGTCTGTTGCTATGTCCAAAGTGAATTTGCTCTCCAGATATTGAACTTATTTAGAGGGGGGATTCAGGGAGGGAAAGTTCTAACTAAGCTTGTTGAGATCTTGAAGCAGATGGCGCTGTGTTTAAAAAAAAAAAAAAAAAAAAGCATTATGGTTCTAGCCTTATAAGAGGTAACAATAAAACTTGCTCCCATGACATTGGACTTGGCCACTAATCCCCCTGGTACAGCTGAAAACAAAAAAGCTTCTTAAAGTTCAAGGACCTCAACCCACCTGGTTAGACAATAACTAGGCCAAAACCTCATTTCTCGGTTGCTCTTGTTATCACTCAAACCATTTAAAGAGAATTTTAAAATAAACTTGCCTGAGAAATGGGCCAGAATTGTATTATTTTCTTACCAAAAAAATCCTGAGTGATACTGGCTAGAAGAAGTGCGTTTCCAACAGTAATAAAGGGAAAAAAGAAAGATTCCGTAAAAAAAAAAAAAATTTTAAACGTATACTAGGTGCCTGATTCATCATTTGCAATGTTGCCATATTTTTCTCTTTTCTTCGGGAATAAGTCCTTCTGGTCTGTTTTTCACTCAACACGCAGTTCTAGAGATCTGACTACGCCCTGTACCTGTCCACCCTGCACGGGCGGAACAGACCTGGGCTGTTGGCGCTCTTCAGCACAGCCACTTCTGCTGCTCCGATGATCAGCTGGACCATGCAGTCGCCAACAGCGTGGGAGGGACCCCAGGCCCTCGGGGCAGGAGGAATGATGCAGTCACCAAGCACAGGCCCTGGGGCAAAGCCAAATTCAAAACTCCACGAGTATCGGCCCTCTCCATGGCACAATGACTTCACATGGAGAAGGGGATGAATATTTCCCATCTAGAAGGAAAAGTGCCTAGCTCTTTTATAAATAGTCGTATCTATAAATATTACAGGGCCTGAGCCCAGGGGTGGAAAATGGAAGTGTCTGCAGGTACACATAGGTATGGCCACAGGTTCAGATGAGTAGGAACTCAGGCAGGACTGAGATGGACGGTGGAGATGGGGGTGACACAGAGCCTTAAGGGGGCTGGCCTGACTGGGCATCAGCCAAATGTCACCTCAAGGGGATGCAGCCATGTACCCGGTTCTTCTGATCTGTCAAGATGAGCCAGCTCTCCAGATTTTGAAATTTCCCTGTTTTTAAATATTAGCTCAAACAAATTGAGATGCAATACAGTGTAAGGGAAGCAGATCAGCCAGGTTTTTGAATTCCAGTCCTAGTTACCTGCATGTGATCTTGGACAGCTCACTAAATCTCTTCATATCTCATTTGCATCATCTGCAAAGCCATGACCATTTGAGGTAATATTAGTGCCTGTTTCACAGGGCTAATGTAAGGAATAAAAGATATATATCTTTTATATATATATATATATAAATATTTATATATCTAATTATATGTATAAATCTATAGTATATATAAATATAAGTGATTAGAACAGTGCCTAGTACCTGGTTAAAGGCTATATAAGTTTTAACTGTTACCATTATTACTTTTGCAAACACCATGAAGAACAAATAAAACAAAACTTCTCTTAAGTGTCCTGTATAAGCCAACTTGGAGAACTTAGTTCTGACACCCTGATCCCTAATGTGCCCACGGGCCACGCTCCTCAGCCTTGTACACTTATGAGGGTGGGTGGAAGGCCCTTTCTGCTTCACCTGCCAGTCGTTCCCAGGGACTCTAGGGAGCTAGACCCAAGGAGTGCCCTAGGCATTGCCACCTTAATGGCACATCAGTTACCCCTCCTTATAGTCTCCTCTCTCGCCATGAGTGAGAGTGGGCTGGGATGGCTCTTCCAGGCACACAGACAGAGCAGCTCAGGAAGCCTTCTCAGAAGCACCTTTAGTCACAGAGATGTTCTGGGCACAAGGAGCCCCCTGGAGAGCTTGACCCTGCTTGGGAATTCATGGAGCTTTTAGTCCCAGAACTAGAGCCCTGGTCCCACCACCATCCTTTCCTGATCAATCACCCCACTGGGGGCTACCCTTCCCCTATGAGAGGGCCTGAATTTCTGGATCACTACAGTATTTCAAAGAGGTTTGTCAAGCCCCACAGGCTGTAAATGTGTTTCACCAGTTCATGCAACTCTCTCATCCTTCCTCACACTGCAGAATATTTTCTCTAGTTCTTCCTACAATTCCCACTGAGCCAGTAGTGATGTATCTGCTAGCACTTAGCAACAGAAGGCTTCATTTTTTAAAAAGTGGTGGGGGTTGGGGGAGGAACAGTAATTAGGAAAGGAAGTTATGTCTTCAACCCATACTAAAAATCACCTTTTTGCCCTGGCTGGTGTGGCTCTTTTGGTTGGGTGTCATGCCATGCACCGAAGGGTTGCCGGTTCGATTCCTGGCCAGGGAACATGCTAGGATTGTGGGCTCAGTCCCCTGTAAGGGGCTTGCAGGAGGCAGCCAATCAGTATCTCACTCTCACGTGGATGTTTCTCTCTCTCTCTCCTTCTGTCCCACTCTCTCTCTCTAAAAATCAATTTAAAAAATAATCCTTTTCCTCATTTGATTTCCTTTAATCTGGTCTTTCTTTCTGGTACTGGGTTTTCCTTCACAACAGCATCAAGAATAACAAAGGCTAACATTTATTAAGCACAACATTCATTTCAGACCCTTCACATCCAAGCCACACAACAACCCAAGAATACAGATGCAGATATTCTCAGGATCCTAATGTTACAGATGCAGAAAACTAACTCACAGACTTAAGAATCTTGGCCAAGGTCACAGAGCTGGTAGGCGGTAAAGCCAGAGGTCAGAAGCAAGCCTGGGACCGTAAAGCCCTCGTGCTTATCCACCTGAAGGAAGCAGACCATCCTACTTTGCTCAGGTGGTAGCTGAGCTTCCTAACGAGTGCACGAGGATAGGAGCCGGAGAAGAAAACCAGAGTCTACACTTGAACGCTGACTTGGACACAGCATCACCCTTCCCAAACTTGAGTTTCCTCTCCATTCCACCTCCCCCAAAAAGATATCTGAAGGTGACAGTAAGATCATAAGGTAAAAGTAGCTTGCATTCTAGGAAGATGCTATATAAATCTAAAATGTTAAATTAACCCAAGGAATAATTTTTGGAAGTATCTGAAATTATTTAGTAACAAAACTGAGTCTTACTGGTGGACTTTAATCTGTGGATTTCTTTAATTACTAAAGCAAAATATAACCACAATAAATTCAAATAATACTTAAGCAATGAGAGAGAGAGAGAAAGAGAGAGAATGTTTCCCCATTGTGTTCCAAATCCCTGCGTGAATATCTTTGCAGATTTTTCTGAGAACATGCTGAACATACAGTCCACATAGACCTATATGAATACAGTTTTCTTTCTCAAAATCAGGATCATATTCTGTAGTTTTGAACCTTCTCTTTTTACTAAATATAGTATTTACTTACATATCTCCACATCAGTTTGTACAGAACTCAGCCTTCTTAACCAAAAATGAAGAACTGCACTCTACACATGAACTGAGATTTATTTCATTGGTTTCCTGGTGAAGACCGTTTGGGTCATTACTGTTTTGGCGCTGCAATCGGCATGTACGTAATAAGAATCTCTAAGTGGCATCAAGTATCCCAGTGACCCATCAGAGGATTAGGGTTACAACATTTGGCCTTGTTGCTGAAACAGAGCATAAAAGACCCAACTCACATATAAAACCATGCCAGCTGCTGAGATAGCTGGCTTTTCAATAGTATGACCACCAATTCATCAACTCACTCTTTCACTCATTCATTCGTGTCTTCATTCAGGTCCTGGTGGTCCACCAAGCTCTATGCTAAGCCCCAAGGATCCAAAACAAAACAAAACACAACACTAAGCCTCACATTTCCTGCCCTTGGGGAACTGACAATTTGATGGGCAGATGTACTCTGTCCCATGTCCGCTAGGTTAAAGCGCAGGCCGTCTAACTCTAGAGGAGACGGAGATACTGAGAAGCATATAGGCAGTTCCTTTAGCAGGACTTTGACAGGATAATAAAGCTGAAATAAGAGACAGGGCAGCCAAGGCCTAACAACTACAGTTGCAAAGCTTCATCCTGTAAAAGCACCCAGAGTGCTCAGGGCACTTAAGAGCGCTCAGTGTAGAGAGAACATCTGCAAGGGAGATGTCAGGGAAGTGTGATGGAAAGAGAAATGGAAACTGTTGAAGGGCCTTAAACATGAAGTTCAGAAAGTTGGACTTCAGGTTCTCAGAGGGGAAGGACCGCTCCAGGGCATTCTGGACACGCCATGATTTGTTTATCCATTCATCCGTAACCAAACATGAGTGTTGTTTCTGGGTTTTGATGGTTACAAATAAAGCTGCTATGAATATTTGTGTATTAGTCAGCTTGCGAGCTTTTCCCGTGGGTAAATACCTGGGAGTGGAGCGACTAGATCGTATAAGAGGTGTACGCTTAGCTTTTTAAGAAACTGCCACACTGTCCTCGAAAGTAGCTGTACCGTTTTACATTCTCACTGGCAGTGTATGAGAGCTCCAGTCCCCACATCTTTGTCAACACTTGGTATAGGCCGTCTTTCCAATTTTAGCCATTCTAATAGCTACTCGTGGTATCTCATTGTGGTTTTAATTTGCATTTCCCTAATGACTGATGATTTTGAACATCTTTTCATGTTTGCTGTCCATATATGCTCTTTTGATGAAGTATCTTTTCACATTATTTTCTCATATTTTAAATTGTGTTGTTTTCTTACTCAGTTTTAAGAGTTCTTTATATATTCTAGATACAAGTCTTTGATCAGAAATATGATTTTCAAATACTTTCTCCTAGTCTACTGCTTGTCCTTTCATTCTCTTAACATTGTAAAACTTTTTAGTTTTGATGGAGTCCAATTTATCCACTATTTTATGAGTCATGCTCTTGGTGTTATATCTAAAGAATCTTTCCCTAAGCAAAGGTCACAAAGGTTTTTCTCCAATGTTTTCTTCTAGAAGTGTTAGAGTTTTAGATTTAGGCCTATGATCTATCTTCAGGAGATGTTCTGGACATTTGTGGGACATTTTTCTTTGCCACAGTGACTGGGGGGAGGAGATTCAACAGTAATTGGTGGGTAGAGGCAGGAATACTAGAGGTCCCACAATGCACAGGAAACACGCACTCCAGGCCCCGTGGGACTTTCCAATGTCCTGCCAAATATTCATGTGGGCAAAGTATTTATAATCACATATATATCTACTTAGCTCTTATTTCAAAATACCCAAAACTTTAAGGAATGTTTCAATAGTACTTGAATCCTCCCTTACTTCTCCTAAATCCAGAGTTTTTCCTTAAAAGCACCTATTTCGTTGTCTTCTACAATACTCATCCCTGTGCATTTACATATTGAATTACATATTTTATTATAAACTAATTTCCTTTCACTTTGCCTTTTAAATTCAATGATGGCATTAATTTTTTTATCTCATGTGTGTAGCATTAGCAACATGACGAGATTTAAAACATTCAGCTGAGTGAAAAGGAGAATCAGAATGACATCTATACCGCCACCACTTCATATTAAAATAGCAGTTGAATAATTAAAAGTTTAGAAACTTGCACACAAATTAACTGTGCACATTTTCTAAGAATGCATCTCCTATGTATCAGACACTACGTCCAATAGCAAGGATATAAGGAGATAGCCATGAGTAAGGTTAAAATGTAAGCCCCGCAGGGCCAGGGGTGTTTATCAAGAAGGAAAGAGAAGATAAAGCAGCAGCGAAATATGCGAAATATGCGTGCGGTTTAGGAAGCAGCGGGGAGGAAAGCAATGCAGGGGAAGGGAAGGGAAGGGAGGCTCAGGTGGGTGCAGACACTTGAACAAAGCCCTGCTAACAGTGAGGTAGTGAGGCTTATGCACAAGTCTTAAGCTTCTTACCCGGCCATTCCTTGGCCACAGGCTACTTGATAGAAACAAGAGAAGTTCCTGTACCTCATCAACATTATAACTACAGGATGTTATTTGAGAAACTGCTGTGAATACCTGAGGGGAAGGCGCTCCAGGCAGAAGGAATAGCAAAAAGTCTTTGAGGTGGGAATGAACCTGGAACTTCTAGGAAGAGTAGGGCAGTGCAGCTGGGGCTGAGTGAGCTCGGGGTGGTCACGGCAGGTCAGGTCAGAGAGGCTGCGAAGACCAGTTCCTGTGGGGCTTTGGAGGCCACGTAAAGACTGTGGCTTCTATTCTGTGTGACATATAGAGCTGGGAAAGGGTCCGAGCAGAGAGTGACATGACATGACCCAATTATGCTTTAGAAGGATCATTCTGGCTGCCATGCTGAGAACAGCAAGGTCAGCAGCAGAAAGAGATGACGGTGGCTTGGACCAAGGGAGGTGATGAAAAGTAAAAAGATTCCAGATACACTCTGCCAAAGAGTAGACAGGACCCGCCAGTGCGTCGAATGTGCGGGGACTGGGGAGAGGGTTCAAGGACGGCTCCAACGTATGCGGCTTGAATACAATCTGTAGGAATTACTAAGGCGGGGATGACCGGTGGGGGAGCAAACTCGTGGGGGAGAACTAGACCTTTAATTTGGGCCTGGTTAATTTTAAGATGCCTACTGGATATTCGAGTGGGGGTGCCAAGTAGGTAGGCGGGCATATGAGTCTGACACTTAGGTCAGAGCCGGAGACAATAAATTGAGAGAAAGTATTTCAAGCTAGAGTTGGAGGTCACCAAGGGAGTGGGGGTAGAAGAGATCCAAGGACAAAATCCTAGGACAGCTCAACATGTGAGGCCAGAAGGAAGAGAGGAACTAGAAGGGAGCTGAGGGAGGCAGAAAGAACACCAGGAGCGCGCGGTGCCCTGGGAGCCAGGTGACAAAACCCTTTCAAGGAGAAGGGAATGATTGATTGTGCAAATGCTGCTGACAGGTCCAATAAGACGAGGTTGCTGGATCTGATAAAAGAGGCTGGAAAGGTGGAGAGCAGTGGGCAGTTTGGGGAGTTGTCAGGCACAGAGAAGGGGTACAGGGGTCTCACTGCTCCCAGGTGGCTTTCAGGCCTCGCTCCCCAGGTTCTCTGCTCCCTCAGGCCCTCTTCACTGCACTGAGGTCTATTCAACATCTTGCCCTGGGTCCCCGGGCACATCCTTCCCAACCAGGCCAGATCCCCTCACTGTAGACTCCCACGGCACCAGGTAGCCATCTCCTTCCCAGCACAGGACCCAAAGGAGTTGGTGTGTGTGATGGTATGAAAGTGTATTAGTCTACTTGCCTGCACTCCACGGGCAGGGGACATGTCCTTTCACTCATGGGCTTTCTCCCTGCACCTAGCACAGGGCCTGGCACAGAGGAGGGTCTCAACAGGAGGAGGTCAGAGAAGGGGGAGCCTTACAGGCACTAGTGTGGTTGGGTACAGCCATAAAGATGAGGTGAGATGCACGTCAAACTCAGAAGGGGGAGTAGTACGCGGGGTCCAAGGGAAGACAGGAGAAGGCCCTGTAGGCAAAGGAAAAGTAGTCCTCCCTCCAAGGCACAGAGCTGGACCGAGTCAGGAATCAGAGGCCACTCTAAGAGAGTCGATTCCAGGACTTGAGGAGACAGCGGAGGGGTCTAGTCTGCCCCATGTAGACTCTTGTTTCAGGCAGAGAAGACGGCGTATACGGACTTTGTGACCAGAGGCTAGGAAGCCCACTTGACAGTAAGACAAATGTTAGGCTGTCCCAAACATATCAAAGAAAGAGAGGTTTTGTTTGGAGGCAGAAATCCATGATCTACCTCCGCAAATTAAAAACCAGGGGCGAGTTAGTGGATAAAATGTTCACCCAAAGGAAGAATGAATACCTTATGAAGTACATACCAGGTGCTGTCCATTAGCTCATTTAATCCTCAACTCGCTGGCTACCCTATGTCGGACCACTCTCTCCTATCACCCCAACTATTCCCCTTCAAAGCAGTAGTTACCTTGTTTGCATGTTTCTCTACTGTTCATCATCTGCCTTCCCCAAGCAATTTAAGCTCCTTGGGGCAGGAAGTTTGTCTGACCTTGGGCCACACCCCTCTGTACCAGGCACACTGTAAGCAGCAAATATTTATCGAGAGAATGTAGAAGCTCCGTACAAGTCCTACCACCTACCCACCTGTTCTGCAGGTGAGGATCCTCGTTCATCTTCAATATTTTTCTCCCTTAGTGTTTAAAGCATTTGTATGTTTGTACCGAGGCAGCTCTGTACAGTCTTGCTGCTTTTCTAGTAGCTGAAAGGCTGGTCTCGGCCCCACTCCTCTCTCCAAAAGCAAAATCTGTCCCTTCCCTGTTTAAAATCCAAGCAGCCCCCACCTGACTATTTGAACAAACCCACGCTCCCTGTCCCCTCCCTCCCTCTGCAAGAGCTCTGTTTCTGCAGATATGACTTCCCCTTGGGGGTGCACAGCAAAGCCACTTGACTGTCCTTCTCTGTCAAGTCTTCCATGAACCCTGTGTTAGTTTCCTAGGGCTGCCATAACAAAAACACACACACTGGATGGCTTAAAACGACAGAAATGTATTCTCTTGCAGTTCTAGAGGCTAGGAGGCCAAGTCCAGGTGTCGGCAGAGCCATGCTCCCCCGGAAGGATCTGGGGAAGATTCCTTCCCATGCTTTTCCCTTAGCTCCTGGTGTTTGCCAACAATCCTTGTCACTTCTTGGCTTGTAGCGACATGACTCCACTCTCTGCCCCATCTTTACGCAGTGTTCTTCTGTACCTCTCCAGCTCCTCTTCTTATGAGGACACCAGTCACGTAGGATTAGGGGCTCACCCTACTCCAGTATAATCTCGTCTTAATTACACCTACAGTGACACTATTTCCAAATAAGGTCACATTCTGAGGTACTGGGGTTAGGACTTATCTTTTGGGGGAACATAACACATAACTCCCCACAGAAAGGGCTGATCCCTCCTCTAGTTGCTCACAGCCTGTACCTCACTTAGCGCACAATCACGCTGCACTATAATTACTTTTTATTGAGTTGTCTCCTACTCCAACAGAGACGACCGAGAGATTTCATCGTCTATGCCAACTCAAATGCAGTTAGTGAAAAAAGTCTTTGATGGAGCAACGTCTGTCCACAGTGCCTCAAAAACTCTAGGATGCATGTGAAGCACTAGGGATCCTGGGATAATACAAGCTTGTGACAACGCAGACTCTGATTCAGGCATATGGGATGAGACCTGGGATTCTGCATCTCATAGGTTCCCAGCAGCTGAAGATGCTGCTGGCCTGTGGATCACCCCTGAGGGCAGGGACTAAAGTCTTCGTCACATTGCATTGTACTTTGCGTGGTACAAGGTTGCAAGAACGAAGGAATATTAAAATGCTGGGATCTACTTTAAAAACTAGGGCAACTGAACTACTGGTATTTCCCTTACTTCTTGGTTCTTTGGAAAGACCCCTCTGGCAGGCACCTGACTGTCACCTGGTGGCCTGGAATGTTCTTTCTATAGCCCACCTCTGTGTTAAGGGAGGGCAGCTATTACTCCTGATACCAGAGGGCTCCATTGCAGACTGAGCTCTGTGGAACTAAGGAAGTACAGGTCTAAGCAGGGAGCAAATTAATCCCCTCTCCTTTCCCCATCTCAGGCCAGAGGGGCTTCTGGTGAGGAAATACAGTCTTTCCGCCTGTCTCAGAGGAAGGCGGGGACGGGGCCCAGCATGTAATGAGGTTAGGGTAGTGATGCCATCTACCAACCCCTACTTAACTGGCAGACCAGCTCTCGCAGCTGTTTCAGACAATGAATCACCCTGCACCCCGGCCCCTACCAGGTGCAGCCCCTGGCCTGGGATCACTTCTCCACCAACAGTGGGCAGAAGCTTCAGCAAGCCAGGGCTTAGTCCCGACTGCTCAGGAGGTCCTTGCAGGCCACCAAATGTTCTCACACCTTCGTAGGCATACACACTAACACACATACCACTGTCACATCAACAGAGAGTGTCAGGAACATCTGGGGTTTCTGAAGTGGGCCGTGTAGGGGTCTGGAACCATCCTGTTCTGCTCTCCCACAGCTCTATGCAGAAGAACCAAAGCTACTTCAGGGGTCAACCAGATTTCTCCAAGAAACAGGGGTATTAAATTCCACACATCAGCTGTGCTTGCATTGTAGCTGGGAAAGCAAGGGGGTGGACTTTGCTTTTTGGGTTACAAAAGTGGTTTGAGCTGGCTGCTAAAGCTTGAGTGAAGGTAGAAGAGAAGGTGGAAGGGAGTGGGATTAGGGAAACATATCTCAACAGGATTTTAGGAAAAAAATATTTCCTGGATCTTCCCTATACACATGGCTTTTTCTCTGTCTCCTTGCTGGAGTCCTGGCCACTGGCTGGGAGGCATGAAATGGGTGGACAGAGAAGCAATGGCGGGGTGGAGCAGCTCAGGAGGCTCAGCTCAGCTCACGACTGCCCAGGCACCTCCAGGAGGGAGCTGAGCAAACACAGAGCCAGGGTATGGAAATGAGTAAACATGGAAACAGTAACTGGAGCAGAGTCTCAGAGTAACCAAGAAAATGAAAAGAGTTTATGGGAGAATAGAGCCTGGGCCAACACAAGACATAGTAGATAAGCCCCTAGGCGGGCCTGAATGCTATCCATTAAATGAGACACAGGGCGAAATGCCCACCTCGAGGTGCACTCTAGCTCCAGCATTTTCCAGTCTGAGAGAAGGGACTCTGGAGAATGGGGAAATGTCTGTGTGTTTGTGTGTGTTTGTGTGTGTGTGTGTGCACGCACATGTGCACACATGCATGCACATATAAACACATGTCTAATTACATTCAGAGCCTCACCCTGAATTGCAACAAACCAGAAGAGATGGCAGGGAGTGTGGGGCCCAGAGAGGATATCTTAGAATCAGAGAGGTTAAGTCACAGCTCTGAAGCTCACAACAGCTGTGTGACTTCTTGCAGGTGACTTAACCTCTCTGATCTCCATCCCTTACCTATCAAATGGAGCTAGTTACAGTGTTCACCTCTCTGAGGCAGTGGACACTGGAACCTTCTCCACTTAGAGACTCCTGTATATTTAACAACTGAGAACTACCAAACTACTTCCTCTGAACCAAACCATTTGAAAATAGCATGTTGTAAAAATTAAGAAACAAAAATATTATTATTGCATATATAACCATATTCAAAGGTCATTTTGAGGTTTTATATAAATGAGATACCCTGGAAAATGTACACCTGCTCCTAACTTGTTCCCCTGCAAGAAGCCCTAGCTTTATGAGGATTAAGTTAGATAATATGTATGCAGTTCTTGGCAGAGCACCAGGAACAGAGCCTCAGTGCTTGCTATTTTTTAATATAATAATTATTATTACCCAAAGTGGCCACATAGGAAAATAACATTCCATGTTTGGGACATATGCATCACAACATAGCCATTTTGAATGAGGCTCTAGATATAAGGTTATTGGCATTAAAAGCAGTTCATAATGTATTAAGTGGGGGGAAAAAGCAGGTTAAAAATCTGTATGGGTAGTTTTATTCTATTCTTTTGCGAGTTAATATACTGAGTAGCTAAAAGCACCTGGTTCTGGACCCAGGCTGCCTGGGTTCAAATCCTGGCTTGGTTACTTACCTATGCAACCTTAAGCAGAGTACCTAATCATTCTGGGCTTCAGCTTTCTCATCTGTACAATGGGTTTACTAATAAAACTGATCATTGGATTGTTGAATTAAATGAATCCATACATGTAAAGTGCTGGCAAATGATGGCGTTCAAATGCTAGCTATCAATTATTAGATTTTATTCTACATTAATGTATACTCATTAGGAAAGCACCTGGAAGAGCATACAAGCACCAAAATTGCAGCAGCGATGATCGTAAATGATAGGATTGCAGAGGACTTTCATCTTATTTCTGCTAATATTTCCACAATAAGTATGGGTGAAAAACAAACCTGAAATTCTTAAGATAAAAAATATTTAAGACCCTGGCTGGTGTGGCACAGTGGTTGAGTGTTGGTTGCCCCAGGCACCAAAAGGTTGCCTGTTCAATTCCTGGTCAGGGCACATACATGCCCAGGTTGCAGGTTTGACCCTGGTCAGGGCGTGTAGGGGAGGCAACCAATTGATGCTTCTCTGTCACATCAATGTTTCTCCCTCTCTCTCTTTTGAAAAAAAGAAAAAAATCAATAAAAATATATTAAAAATATATATATATTTAAATTCAATACATCAATTGTTTCCATGTAATACTTAGAAGAAAACGTGGAGAGGTAGGCTGTAACCAAAACACAGAAGAGCAGACTGTGCCCTCACCAAATAGAAGTTTTCTGAGTTTTGCTAGTGTCTCAGAGTAACTTACTGGACATTTCCCCCAGCCCATGGCTTTCGAAAAACATTGGATAACACGCCCATACATGGCACCCACGTAATGGATAGATATTTTTAACCACACACGTAATCCCATGCTCAAATATGCCTCACACACATATGTACATATTATCAAAGAGAAGAGATTATAAGTGCAGGTTAAATGTAGTCATGGAAAGTACCCTGGCAGCAACCAAAGGCACAAAGAACATCCTGTGGGTTTCCCGCGCTACGGTTCCCATGCAGTTCCCAACCAACAGCACTTAAGGCGCAGGGGCGAGCGCCTCCCTTCCCAGGGCGGCTGCCTTCCCACGCTGCCCACCGCCTCCCTCGCTGGCCCCGGCCGAGCCGAGGGAGCGTGCACGGAGTCCCGGGGGCCCGCGCGTGCCCTCCCGGGGGACCCAGGCACTCCGGCCTCACTCCAGGGCGAGCCCGGGCCGGCCGTGCTGAGAGCCGCCCCGGGTCCACTCGGCTCCGCTACATGAAAATAAAACACCAGCCTGTTCAGGGCCTGCCCGGCACATTATTGGGAGGAAGCTATAAAAGCTGCCAACATGGGTTACCTCAAGCATTTTCCTTCTCCAATACACCGGGAGTGAGGCACTGCCTTTCCTCTGCTCCCCCGCCTTCCATCTTTTCGGAAAAGGCTTTCTGTGTCCCGACTGTGTTTATTGACATCCCGGCCTCTTGGCCGCCCCAGCTGCGCAAGAGCGATTCTCCCTCCTCGCCATTCAAAGTGGCCCCTGTTCCGACCCACTGCCCATAACATGCTCTTCCAGACCACACGGCCCACTGGCTTCTCAAAGTCTGGCTCGGAAACCCAATAAAAAGCTTTTCACTCACACTCCAGTTTATGTGAGCAGCTCAAAAGCCTTATTTTCATGTCTTACACGACTCCCACCTGAATAAATTCATTTTAAGTGCCACTTTTCCATTTGTGAATTATGAAGCAGTGAGGTCTGAGGGACAGCCCCGCAGGCTCCGTGGGATGCTACAGGCAGGCAGGCAGGGATGCAAAGTGACCCGTTAGGGGCCAAGAAGACAAAGCGATGCCAGGATCTGGAGGTCACACCTGCAGCCCCTCCCCTAAGCCACTGAATGCAGCCAACCTCCTGGCTTTGTCACAGTTGACAACAGGGCCATACAATCCTGGCTTCAAATCCCAGCTCAGCAGGTTCCTGGGTGTGTCCCCTTGGGGCACTAGGTAGCTTTAGAGCTTATTTCCTCATTTGTAAAATGGGTACAACACCTTGGAGAGGGGGATATTGTAATGATTGAACAGGCCGATGAAATGCATCGATTCCACCCTATTTCATAGCCAGGAAAACAGATGCAAGGAAGGCTCAACATCTCACAGATGGTTCAGGGATTCGAAGCCAGCTTGCCCAACTTCCATTCTGACAGCAACACACCCACCCAACAGCCAGTGCTGACCACTGTAGGAAGAAATTTTATGTCTCAATAGAAAACTATAGCGCACACTGTGAGTTATCAAATTCTGGTCCTGTTCATTGTCACTGAGCTATTTTTCACCTCTTAGTAACTTTTTAGTTATATTTTACTTTGCTACCTATCTGTAAATTGGACTGGATCCTGGCTCCTAGCACATTTTCTCAGTTCTTCCCCTTTCCAATTTTTCTCCCTCCCCAGCCACACACACACACCCCCACCCCCCAATGTGGCTTCACTGGGAACTACAACCTGACTGCCCAGTTCCTTATCGGAGCTCCATGGTGCTGTTGCTGACCTTGCCCACCAAGGTGTAAAGAAGCCCTTCGAACTGAAGCTGGGTGCCGTCACAGCAGACCATGAACCCCCTCATTTAAACACCTGAGAGTTTATCAGCAAATATCCTCTCCTAACAAGTCCAACAGATGGTTTGGCTGGTCCTTAATGAACAAAAGGCAACTGAATGAGAAATACACGTGTGTGGTTCAGAGGAAAGAAGATAGCTCTTTTGCCCTTAAACAAGAGGGGGGACTGACAAAGATTCTCCTTGACCAAACTTTAATTCAGCTTCTCTGAGCCCTGAGCCTGCTCCTCAACTACACCTTGACCTTGGCCTTCCTAACCAGGTCCACACAGCTGTGTCTTAGCAAGAATCCTGTTAGGTCAGTTTAGCTCCACTTCCTCTACTTTTGATGTCCCCTCTTAGTAATTTTCCATCCACTGCGCCCCTCACTCTGTTCCTTGGTGATAAATTCCTACTAGTCCTTGTATTCAGAGTTGAGCCCCATCTCTCTCTTATTGCAACAGCCCTGAATAAAATCTTTATCATTTTAACAAGTGTCACAACAACTCTTTCTTTAACAATACTAAGGCTTGCTTCAAGTAGGAGGGCCTCCCCTTCCTGAAAATTCTCCATTTATGTCCCAAATACCATCCTCAGACCTTCTCCAAGAGCCACCCTGTTCTCCAGCTCAGCACAAGCAAGCCTATGACAACGACTGCGTTAGTCCCCCCGACCCCCTTGTGAATCTTTGTCTCTCACAGGCTGGCCGCCAGCTCCCTACCTGCCCTGCCAGCCCTCAGCTTCATGACAGTTCATTCACGCAGAGAACACGGCTACGAAAATACAGAAACGCATTTCCCATCTGGAAACGACTCAGGGCTGAATGTTATGTAGGATGTGATGGTGTTCATCTACCAGCAAAACAGCGAGGCAAAGAGAAACAGAGACACGAGGAGACGCTAGCAAGGGGCCAGTGCGTCAGCAAGAGCTAAATTTAGCAACAGAAGCCTCTAACATCATTCTTTCAGGAAAAGGAGCCGTAGGAGAAAAAAAATATGAACATATTTAAATGAAAGAACCTTTGAGAGAGGGAAAGAATCTGTGTCCTAACTGGCCTGCTGCTACTTCACAGACGCCAGTGTGGAAAAGGGAGCTCTCTTCGGGAGACTGGCCTCAAGGTCAGCGGAAGGGCTCCACCTGCCCCTTCCCAGACCCAAGGAACCAAATCCCCTGGTGGAAGGCCCCTTTGGCCCCAGTGACTGCATAGTACAAAGGAAGAGGCAGGCTGGGAAATTCAATGGTAATTGCTGGGGGCAAGGGGAGCAGGTGGATTCTGAAAAACTGGATATTCTGGAAAAACCTGAAACACAGCTTTCAGACGGATTTTGCTTTAGAGTAGAGTGGCTGGTGTCAAAACACTCTCCATCCAGGAACCAGATGCCTGCAGGGAGGGTTTGGAAGCCTGGGAGGAGAGACAGAGACGTCCCAGGCAATGCAGCAGAATGCACCTGAGCACACGTGGGGCCCAGTTGAAGCCCCGCTCTGCCTGAAGCCAGCTCAGTGGTGTTGGGCCAGTTACCCATCTCTTGGCTAAAGATAACTATCTGTGAAACAAAGGAAAGGGGGACATTTTAACATTCTAAGATACTAAATATTTTTGCATGTATGAGCAGGTAAGAGGGAGGGAAACATCAGAATCCCCCCTTCCCATCAAGCCTTCTGCCCTGACCTCAACAAAAGACCCATCATTAAGGCATTTCATCACACTCGTAAACATGGATTGGTCCCCACAAAGGGCTAATATTTTTACTATAAACAGAGTCCTTAAAAGTCAATAAGAAAAATATGAGCACTCCAAGAGGAAAATGAATAAAAAGTATAAAGAACAATTCACAAAAACACACAAATAATTATCAATTCTATGGGGGAAAATGTTCAGCCTTACTGTAACCAGAAAAAGGGCATACTAAAATAAAGACAAGATAGCTTTTCCCGTATATCAATTGGCAAGGTCCTAAAAGTCCAGTAATAGCCACCCAGGGCCAGATTCAGAGGATTCCGCATCCTCACACACCACTGGTGCCTGGTAGACAGAAAACTGGCCTGATTTATCAGGGACAATTTGTGACATCCCATTTGACCTAATAATTCCACTTTTAAAGCTATGTCCTATAAAATTATTCAAGGACATGCACAAAAATATATCTGTAAGGATTTAACCACAATATTATTCTTATAATCCTATAAAATTGGAAACTTTTCTATGCAATCGAAGATGCATCTATATGGTAGACTATAACAGAAATCAGGCTACAAAAAAATGTGAAGATACAGGAAAATGTTTATATTACGTATCAAGTGAAAACACAGATTCTAAAGCTCTATATGTAGCAGAATCAAATTTTCTTTATAAGCCATCTCTCATGTATATAAAATATACATAGGCACACAAATAAATATTGGGAGGAAATACACAAAAATGTTACCAGTGTTATCTCTGGAAGTAATATGATCATGGGTGGTTTTATTTCCTCATGTTTATGTTGATGTATTTTAAAAATTCTTAAGTAGATAACTGATCCTTTTGTATTCAGAGAAACACTTTATAATTATTTTAAAGAAACAAACCAAAAAAAAGGTGTCTTTCCTTCCTTCCAATATGTAAGAGGCATGGAACTAACAACTCCGGCCAAAAACCTGCCCCAGGCCCCTTGCCTAGCCCATCCTTCAGAAAACTTCTTCCACACCCACATCCCTGACCCCTAAGAAACTCTTGGTCCTTGGGCCTTACTTTTTATGCCTCTTCTCACCCTTTTTTACCCAAGAAGATCTGTCATCTGTAGGTCAGATCACAGTCCACGGCCTACAGTAGACATGGCAGGTCTTGTCTTTTCAGTCCTTGTTCAGCCTTTCCCTTCAAGCAAAGGAAGCTATGGAGTGCTGATGGTTTTCATGAGAGCTTCAGAGGCTGTCACCTCCTTTGAGGCACTCTCACAAACCTGAAGACAGGCAGTTATCATCCCTGTTTTATGGAAAGGAAAGTGAGGCTCAGGAAATGAGAGCAGGAGCCCAGATCTGGCGTACAGTCCTGGACTCTCTCCAATCCCACTGTCCGCTGACTCCAGGCCCTCCTCCGCCAGCCAGGGACCCCTGGCTGGTAGCAGGTGGGGCCCTGGCACCCCAGCCCCATTTGGCTAGGGGCATGCCTATCTGCTCACCCTTCAGTTTTCCTTATTCATCTCCATCTCAATCCTCTGTCCCTGCTTCCATAACAAAAAAGGCTCTGGGAAATTAGGAGAACTTCCTCTCACAACTCACTTCACAGATCAAAACCTTCTTATTTGCAATGTATGAGTCAGAGCTTGCTCTGCTGTGACTGAGGGAAATCACCAAAGTTGACATGGCTTAATTGGGGAGGGAGGGATGGAATTTGTTTGCACATGTCACTGAATGTCTGGAGTGCATATATAGCTTCAGGCATGGCTGGATCTAGGCACTCACACATTAGGGCTCTACATATCTGTCCTTTCTCTGTTTAGTGAACAAGATATTCATGGACAGGCTTACATTTACATCCTACCAATTCCAGCAAAAATAGATCATCCTCCCCAAAAGCTCTGGCAGAAGTGTCAGGAAGGACTCAACTAGCAAGGATCACCTGCCCACTCCTAGGGACACAGGGCAAAGGCCAGCCCCACCCAAATGCACAGGAAAAGGTGTTCTCTTCCTAGAAAGGAGTGGGAGCTGCTGGAAGGGAAATCAACAACAGCTTTCCACCTAAACACGTCTCCCACTTTGAGAACAAATTAGTTTCTTGGCACAGGCGTTCATTGGCAGCAGTAAGCAGGCACGACACCATGGAGCTGGCGTTACTTTGCCACCCAGGCAAAATGAATGATTAGCTAACATTCACAAGAAATACCCAAATACTACAACAAAAATCTATATGAGAATGTGATTTTTCAGTCAAGTTTACAAGGTACAATTTACATACAGTAAAAGTCACCCTTTTTAGTAAAGAGATCTATGAATTTTAGTAAATGCATGCAATTATGTAACCACCACCACAATCAAGATATGGAACATTTCCATCAATACCCAAAACCATTGGTGTCAACCCTTTCCCCTGTTCCTGGCCCCTGGCAACCACTCATTTGCTTTATGGCCTTATAACTAAACATCATGAGGTTATATTTCTGGAATATCTTGAAGGTATTCAGTGTGGAGCCTGCTGAGCCTGGCTGCTTCCACTTCAAATGCATTGGAGATTCATGTGCACTGATGCATGTGTCAGTAGTTCGCTCCTTTTATTACTGAGCAGCAGCATCGATATATATACCGGGGCTCTTTAATTCACCTATAGGACTTTGATCTAAGATATTCATAAGGTGCCCAACATGTATCATTATTTTATTTCTCAGTTCAGCAAATATTTAAGTTTCCCCTGTATGCCCAGAAACAGAGTTATATCAGTGAGCAAGGTATAGTCTTGGCGCTTTCATTTTAATGGAAAGGAGCAGAAAATGAATACGTATAATACGACAGGAGATGAGAAATGACATGAAGCAAAACAGAACCAAGCTAGAGGATGGGGTGCGGGGTGCGGGTGCAATAAAGTGGCCAGGGAAAGCCTCTAAGGGACTCAGAGGGAGCAGAATATTCCAGGCAGAAGGAACTACCAGAGAAGAGACCCAAGGCCTAACTGAGCTCAGAGTGCTTCAGGAACAAGTTGACCAGAGGCTGCAGTGAGCACAGCAAGGGCAGGAGAGGGTGGGAGACGAGGTGGGAGGAAAGGCAGGGCCTCACAAACCGAGGCGAGGCCTTTGGGCTTCACCCCAACGAGATGGGGAACTGTGATCCAGACAGCCATCTCTTCTCTGTTTAGCCATCCTCTGGTCTACCAGGCGGACTTCTCACCAGCAATTAAACACGCTCAACCCAAGTCCTCCTCTTTTCAACCTTCCCTGGAGCCTCGCCACGATTACCCTTCCTCTCACACTCAGATACCTTGAATGAGTTTTCACATTCCCTCTACTTTCCCACCTCCCAGTGTTCCAGCAACTTACTGCCTCCGGCCCTCTAATGTCACCTCCTGCTATAATCATCAACGACATTACTTCTCAAACATAAGTCTTTCTGTCCTGGAAGTCTGTTTCCTTGGCTTTAGTGACACCAAGTTCCCCTGGCTGCTTCTACTGGCAGCAGCTCCTCCCCAGGTTCCTCCGTGGGCCCCTTTGCCTTAGACACCAGGGTTCTGAAGCTCGGTCCTAGACTCTCTTCTCACACATCACATGCTCACCCACAGGGGAGCCTGGAGGTCCTACATGTTGAAGAAGCCCTCATCTCTCTAGTCCAGGCTTCTATCCTGAGTTTTAGATTCTAATGTCTACAGGACAGCTCCACTGTGTCCAAAATCAGACATATAAAAAAAAAAAGCGGCCACATTCTCCCCACCCCCTCACCTGCAGCACCTCCTGTTTTCTGTATCTGATGGCGCATCTACTAACCCCTTTCCAAGCCATAGACTCAAGCATCCTCCTTGATTCTTTCCCCTTCTCCTTCATATCGCCAAATCCTATCAATTCTACTTTCTAAATCTCTTTTTTAAATTTTTTAATTGATTTTTAGAGGGGGGAGGGAGAGAGAGAGAGATAAACATCAATGTGAGAGACAAATATTGATTGATTGGCTCCTGCAAACGCCCCGACCAAGGATCGAACCCACAACCTGGGTATGTGCCCTGACAGGAATCGAACCCACCACCTTTTGGTGTATAGACAATGTTCCAACCAACTGAGCCACACTGGCCAGGGCTCTATATCTCCCTTGATTGCATACATTCCCTTCCCCTCCCCTATTTCAGCGACCACTCTCTCTCCCCTTCTAGAATCTTTCAGCAGCATTCCAGCCCATGCGTGTTTCCATGCCACCTCCTGTATGCATCCAGCAGGGCCCACTGCACACCCTCGCCAGCCCTGTCTCCCAATGCTCCCCCTCACGCAATGTACCCTCAATATATTTCAGTCCTCGGCTAGGCCATGCCATCTCCTGCCTCCCTCCAGGCTTCTATGCATACCCTTTCCTCCGCCTGGAATGCTCTTTCCACCTTCTTTCCTTCCTCAGTCCCCAACGTGGCCAACTCCTCCTCATCAGCCATGGGAAGCAGTAAGGAGAATGGTAAAGGCAGATTCACAGTCAGGCTCCCTGGATTCTGACCATAGGTCTACCACTTCCTAGGTGTGTGACTTGAACCTTTCTAAGCTTCAATTTCCCCTTCAGAAAAATGGGGGTAATAATAGAGGAGATATCACTGGTTGAGTAATCAGCCATTTTCCCTTCTTCCTCATTAACGGAACCCCCTTTTTTAAAAAATATACCTTTATTGATTTCAGAGAGAGGAAGAGAGATAGAAAGAAACATCAATGATGAGAGAGTCATTGATCAGCTGCCTCTTACACGCCCTAAAATGGGGATCTAGCCTGCAACCAGGGAATGTGCCCTGACCAGGAATCAAACCATGATCTACTGGATCCTAGGTCAATGTTCAACCGCTAAGCCACCCCTGTCGGGCTCAATTCTTTTTTCAGGGGCCATGTGCTCATTCCAGGGATTGCCTCATGATTGGTATAAATAAGTTATAGACACCTTCTTTTTGCCAGTGATTCATCCTGGCCAAAGAAAAGTAAGAGGAAGTCTGTTGAAGGCTTCTGGAAAATACAGTACTATCCTTAGAACTAACAAGAGGGCACTGGGCCCCCCACTTTAGAGGGTCCCACTTATTGCAAACACACATGTAAAAGTTAAAGAGCACATGGGCACCTCCGTCACTGGGAGTCACACAGCATGACCCATAACCCTCACCATCCACTTTGATGACTAACACCGTTCAGGCCCCAGAGAAACACTTCACATCTCTTGCCCTAGGTCTTTAAAAACAAAAGTAACAGCATGTGACTGAGAAGGCTTGTGGATTGTGTTTTTGCCCCCACTGGAGACTAACATTGCTGTGGAGCGTGGGGAGGATGAGTGGCAGGAGCACTTCGGTAAGAGAGAAGACAAATGAGCTTGTCAGATCCTTCCCTCAGCACAAATACAAAACGGTCCTGCAAAATGAAGTCTAGGCGCTCAGGAGCACTGACTACCCATTTTCTTGCTTTGTTCCTGTCCATGGTTCCACAAATTAGTGCGATATTAGCACCAGTTGCACATGGAGGCTGAGGAACACTTTGCAAAATTATATCATATTGCATATATATGTCATATATAGATACATCTCTCATCTTTATATATATATATATATATGAAATGTAACATGTAGGAAGCATAATACTAATTATTTTGGAAATGTAATAGACATTGAGCACTATAATTGCAGGTATTAAATTTGAATATTATCTCATTTGAATATAATTAATTTTGGTAATTTGTGTACAAGTTAAATGCTCTTATGTTTGCTCTTAAAACCAGCATTGTACCATATAAAGATAAATGGTAAAATTCATGCTAATAATTTAACATTTTAATTTTTCTACACTTAGAACATTGAACAGCAAATTTTAAAAATACTATGAGAAATCAAAAGAAAGGCTGCAAAACAAGGTACAGCAGGTCCTTGTGAATTGTTATATGCTGATGAGATGCCCCAGGAACTTCATTCTTGCCTTTATCAACTAGCCTATGGTAAAATTGGTTTTGTTATACATCATTTCACTTAAAGTCACAGAATCTATTGAAGTCAAGTGGGGACTTACTGTAAGAAGCTTCATCTTAATATTTTAAACGACAATTTTCCCCTGCATTTTAAAAATATATTTTTTTATTGACTTTGGGGGGCGGAGAGACATCAATTGGTGACTTCCTGCACACACCTCGACCTGGGATCAAACCCACAACCCAGGCATGTGCCCTGATCGGGAATCAAACTATGACCTTTCGGTGCATGGGACGCTCAACCAACTGAGCCACACCGGCCAGGGCTTTCCCTGTGTTATGAAAAAGGGGTCCCACATTTTATAGCAGAAAGAAAGAAAGACTCTGAGACCTCCATGTCATTGCTGACAGCGCCAGCCTTAGGACAACCTTAGGACTCAGGTTTCTTGTTTAGTCAACAAGAAATGACATTCTGAATAAGGCTACCGTTGGCTGGGGTTTCTCTTACTTGTGGCCAAAAGCATTCCTAACTAATAAAATGCAACCCACCTCAGGGATGTTACAAGGATTAAGTGAGAAAAGTCAAGTGACCAGAAAATAGCTGGTTTTGAGCATTTGCTATGAGCCAGAGTGATTCTCATACCAAAGTTATTGGAACATAAAAAGTGCCATGTAATTCACCATCCCAACAGAGTCCTTTTCTTCTTTTGTTTTATATCTTTATTGATTTCAGAGAGAGGGAGAGAGAGATAGAAAGATCAATGATGAGAGAGTCATTGATCGGATGCCTCCTGCACGCTCCCTGCTGGGGATGGAGCCCACAACCCGGGAATCGAACCGAGATCTCCTGGATCCTAGGCTGACGCTCAACTGCTGAGCCACACCTGGCTGGGCCCAACAGAGCCCTTTCCAACATGAGAGAGATACAAATAAAAATGATGCCAGAAAAGGGACATCTGTAATATCTTAAACAAAAATAAAATTTTAAAATTAAAAAAAAAAAAAGATGCCAGGACCAAAGGACTACACCGGCTGACTATGAGTAAACGTTCAAACATTAGCTCTTATTCATGGATTACCTTAAACATCACTTCTCCGGGAAGGTGCCCTCAGTTCCCCAAGTCTGCGTGCAGGGCCCACAGCACCCTTTATTCCTCTGCCAGCTCCCAGCCTCACAGCGTGTCCCTCGAGAGCCTCTGACTAGTCCATCTTCCCAGACTGGAGCTCCAAGAACATGGGGCCTGTGTCTGTCTCTTTCTCCACTGTGTCCACAGGGTCCCACAAACAGCGAGTGTTCAATTAATACTTGCTGAAGGAACTAATTTGGCCTCCCTGCATATGCTGGCCTGACCCTGGTGATTCCACTACGAGTTAAATGCTCTTACATTTGCATTTGGGTTCTGTAGGAGCAGGGTCTGTATTTCATTCACTGATGTGTCCCCAAAGTCCTAACTGCAGTGCCCAGTAGGGAACGGTACTCAGGCAGAGTTCGCTGCTCTTGTAGCATCCTTGCCAATGGCCAAATAAAGCTGTTGGGGATTTTAACAGAGAAAGGGGGGGAACCTAGGACTCCCATTGCACTGTTAGGATGTCTAGATCCAGAAATTAAGAGTGAAACATCAGGATGAGGAATCCCATCCTAGCTGGCACATGGGTCATAATTCTCTCCTGTTGGTGGTTCTTAAAATGTGTCTTCCTTGCAGAAGCACACGTGTACCTCACGGGACAAGGAGAGTCTGATTCCCCAGAGCTCTCCACATCAACTGGAACCTGAGCATACAGCCATGAGCACCTTTTCTCTCCTCTTTGCTCTTGTTAGTAAACCGACGCTCCAAAACACCCTTCAGAGAGCTTGCCAGAGCCGGGCAGCAGGACCAAAACGGACCCAAGGGAGAGATTCTGGTAATGTCTCCTGGGCAGGACCTGGGAGCGCACAACCCCCTCCCAACCAGGAGGACACCACCCCAACACAACCTCCATGAGCCACAAAGGAAGGACAGTTAGAAGGAAAACGGAGGCTGCTGTCTCTCTTCTCTGCCCTGTCATTTTCACATGCCATCAGCCCACCCTTTGGGGAACAGATGAAACAGCAGCGGGGGGGTAGTTCGGCTGGCCCAACCTGGCTAATTACTGGCATCCTTACTGCCATCCGACACCACCGGCCGAGCCCCGCCCGGGTTCAGGGGAAGGAGACTTGTGCTCTGGACGTTCCTCAGCAGAGAGCACTGGCTGTGGTCTTGGGCTAACACAATACCAGCTGTCCAGCTGCCCGCAGAAGTGCCAGGGACACGGCTCTACCCGGGACCCCGCCACAGGCAATCAAATACAGCACGACCCTCTTCACATCAGCTCTCTTGTGGTATCTGATGTAACCGATTGGACAGAAGTGGGGGTAAACATAATGCAAATGCTTGCAGTGCTCCCATGAGACCGTACCAAGCTTGCTTCTCCCACGTGGTGCACCCAGGATCTGAGAAACACGCCTTACCTTTCACTAATCAGGGGGCCTCTTTCTCCATGGGCTAGGGCATCCTTTCCCTTTCCCCTCATTAATGCGGACGTCTCTGGAGCAGTGATTAAACCTAAGGTGACATTTTGAGTTAATTATCTATCTTTTGACTTAGAAGAACCCTTTGCCATGAAAAGCGGACTCTTTCCTGGACCTTGTGGATTTCTCCCCCTAACCCCTGATAATGTTGCTTTCCTACCCTACAGAACTTGGGTTTTTTTCTTTTTCTTTCTTTTTAAAAATATTAACTTCCCGGGGGGGGGGAGATGAAACATTTCTGGTTATGGGAAGGGGGAGGGGGAAACAAGCAAATACAGTGAGGCCCCCCTGGCCCCATCTGTTCCAAATCTTCCCCGCACAGGATGTAATGTCTAAAAAGTAAGAAAAATATGCCTTCCTCTTCCAACATCCAGCAGGATCTTGCATGCAAAGAGAATGTCTGGTTACTCTGTGGGTTTTCATCTGCTTTTTAACTCACATGTTGGAGAATTACATTGCCCCCCCCTTCCAAAAAAAACCCCCCAGTGCTATGAGGCCAGGAGGCAGCAGGGTTCACCACTAGTGAGGAACATCCTGGTTTTGGCAAGGAGCTCCCTCCCCTCCACACCACCAACCCCTTTGGCACAAAGGATTAGTTCTAAGCGTGGCCAATGACTTTTGCAGATTTCTTAGCACAAGACATGCCAGAGGGATGCCTGGGCCCCCAAAGGAAGTGGGGCCGCCCCCGAGGGTAAAAGGAGTGGGCTCAGAATCCAGAACTTCTTATTCTGCGCTCTCACCCCCTGCTTCCAGGCACTTTGCTTGCGGATGTACACAAGCAGCCAACTCCTGGACATCTGAACAGGAAGGATGTCTCCCAGTAGCTAGCAACAGCCCTAACTGATACCTTTCCAGGACTGGGAAGGTGATATTTATAGGAAGGGCAGCTAGCCAAGCTAGACTAGCTCCAGTCTTATTTCAGCCAGCCCCTTTTTCCGCCGTCTGTAGTTGTTCGAGTAAAATGAAGAGGCATTCCTCCTTTTATTGCTTGATTTTTACACAAGCACTGAGGCCCTCGGTAAAGTGATTGAGAAACCCCGACTGCAAAGACGGGAAAGAACCTGCATGACTTGCCCTGCCTGCCCCTCTGGCTCTCAATCTTCCTCTCTTCTGTCCCCCAGCCACCTCCAACTCCTTGGCCCCCCAAGCTTGCTCCTTGGTGCATGCTGCTGCTTTATGCCCCCCACAACACAGATCCCCTGTGGTCCCCCAGATGAACAAAGCTCTCTCTTACTCTGGGTCCAAATTATCTTTTCTTCCAGCCCTCTCACCCCTTCTTATCACATCCTATAAGGCCCTGTGTGACCTGGCCTCCCTCCCTCACCCCCTCCCCTGGCCTCATTTCCTGCCACTCTTCCCCTACTGCCTCCTTGCTTTTGTTCAAACATTCCAAACATTCCCCTCAGGTCAGGCCTTTGCCCCTGCTGTTCCCTCTACCTGGAACCCCTTCTCCTAGGTGTCTGAAAGTCTGGCTCCCTCACATGATCGAGATTTCTGCCCAAAACTACCTCCCTAGAGAGCCCCTGCTAACACTGTAATAAAAAGCACCCCCAGCACTGCATCACTCTCTAGCCACTCCATCCCACGCCTGCTTTACTTCATTCATAGCACCTTTCACCACCACCAAGGCCTCTCTCCTTGACCAATCTTTAGTCAGGCTTCTCCAAGCCCTCTTCTCAACTAGGCTCCAACCTTGGCCTGCCTTCAGCAAAGAAGCCTGCTAAGTCATCCCTTACCCTTGCTACCTCACCAAGTTCCTCATCCCCCGTCTTCAGTGGCTAAGTCCTTGGCCTGCCTTCTGCAGGTAGAATCCTGTTACATTGGTTCAGCAAGAATCCCCCTCCCCTTGATGTCTCCATCCACTGAGCCCCTCACTCTGTTGGCTATAAATCCCCAGCTGTCACTGCTGTATTCAGAGTTCAGCTCAATCTTTTTTCCTATTGCAACAGTCTTGAATAGTCTTCCTTACCGCTTTAATGAGCGTCAGAACCATTTTCCATTACCACCACCTGACCTCACATGATCTTTTTGTTCACGTGTCTCCCTCCACTGGACTGTGAGCTCCAGGAGGGCAGATCTGTGTTTGCTTTCCTATACCTCCCTGGCATCTAGAATAGCATCTGACATACAGCAGACACTGAACAAACATTTGTTGAGTGAACAGATCTAGCTACCCCCGCTTCTCTCTTGATCTCAGGTTACCTGCCACCCCCTCTGGGAAGTCATTCCTGAATCTTCCACGGCTTGACCCAGTACTTCACCTAACAGAGATCCTATTGGTCACAAGGGATAATTCGCTGGTTTGTTTAACATCTACTTTTGATTTGTTAGTTATATAATATACTAACATCCAGAACAACGCACAGAAGCCCATCTTGACCATCTGCCCGCTTTCCCTTGCACACCTCCACAGCGCCCCACCCCTTCTGTTTTCTGTGTAGACAACCTTGTGCACATTGGTTGGTGAGTCCCCACTCCCTCCTCCCCCACATACACTGCCGGCCGGGAGCGAGGGCTTCATTTAAAAGTGAGGAAGAGAAGTTCTGGTGGGGCTGAGAGCCGGCTCTCTGCTCTCCAAAACCAAGTCCGGCTTCGTGCCCATGTCCCGGGCTTTCTCCGCTCACAGGAGGAAAGAAGCCACATCTGTTGGCTGCTCTGTAAGAGGGAGATGAGTCCACAGGGCCAGACACCCTCAGATTACTTCTCCACTCCCGGCAAACTTATGAGGCCAGCGCGGGTCAGAGCGAGTGGCCTGAGGAGCTGAGCCCCTGGAGGGCATAAGAGTTCATTAGGCCACAGCAGCCAGGGCCCTGGCGGTGGCGAAGGGGGAAGGGGGTGTCTCAGGGGAGAGAGGAAGCTGGTTATAGAAACTGCCCAAGTAGGTTTCCACATAAAGTAAACAGATGAAGGCTCTTCCTCAGCGCTTTGAGCCTCTCACAAGACAGCAACCCTTCAAGTGTTTGTAGAAAAGCTAATCCAATTTAAAAATGCTTTGAAGGGGCTGCAAAAGGAATGCTGACTACTGACCACCCCCGCACAGGCCTGCAGCCTAAGAGTGGTTGCTTTCCCCTCCCTCGGCCCTCCATCTCGGGGGTACCACACACAGAGACCCAGAGGATCAGGACGGTACCTGGGCCAGAAGCGGGAACCAACCCTGGTCCACTTAGGGCTACTAACTCCTGTTCGAGCCGAGAAAAAAGACTTCTTGAGAGCAGAAAACTGGCCGGATCTGAAAGAGTGGGCTCCACGCAGCCTTCACCGTGAGGCGAGCTCACGCCGCTCACACCCTAGACACCTGGAGCATACTGAAGTGCCCTGCCCACCTCCTGCAGGCACCTCATTACCCCACCCCGCCCTCACCCCACCGCACGTGGGTCTCCTTTCTGGCAGCCAATAATCCCCTGAAGTTCCAGGTGAAATGAGTTTCCAAGTGGGTTTGCTAGACAATTAAAGGAATAGTCGAGCCCTCCTGAATGCTCCAGATTCTCGTTCTCTCGCCCTTGGACAGCTTCACCAGGCCTGTTGCCCACGACCATGAAGCTATGGTGACCGGCCGTCCAGAGACTGTCCCGGGCGTGAGCACTGAAAGTGCCACATCTTGGGACTGTTGGTCACCTGTCACCGCAGCCTCCCAACCTCCTCTCCTACCACCCCCACGGTTTCAGGTGGGCACAGATTTGGGGAAGGTGGGCTTCCTGGACTTGCTCCGTAACCCTGAAGCCCTTGCTGGGATTTAGAAGGGGGAAAAGGGATGAATCTAGAGGTTGGATTCGTTTCTTTCAACCAGAAGCTTTAATTTAAAAAGAGGGAGCCCGGCCGGGCGTGGCTCAGCGGTTGAGCGTCGACCTAGGATCCAGGCAATCGGGGTTCAATTCCTGGTCAGAGCACATGCCGGGGTTGTGGGCTTCATCCCCAGTTGGGAGCGTGCAGGAGGCAGCCGATTAATGACTCTCTCATCATTGATGTTTCTCTCTCTCTCTCTCCCTCTCCTTTCCTCTCTCTGAAATCAATAGATATATTTTTTAAAAATAAATAAAAAGAGGGAGATAATCATAGCACTTTCTCTATGTACATAGTACCTTGTTTAATTTAATCCTATGAGGCAGGTACCATTTCCAAGGCTGGGAAATTGAGGCCCAGGATCACAGATAAAAAAGTGATAGGGTTGGGATGTCCAGGCAGTGACACCAGGGCTCAAAGACTTACTATCTTATACTGTGATCCCTAAAGACAGAATTCTCATCCTTTCCATCACATGGGAAACAACGTATGCTGGACTGAAAAGGCATAAGTTCACATGTGCGGAGAAACTCATGAAGAAAATGGGCTTGCTGGTGAGACTGTGACCACAGGTTCTCCTATAGATGGGCCCCTAGTTGCCATGGGGAGAGGGCCAGGTTCATGCACAAGCTAGGGCACCGCCATCGGGGGCACAACTTCCTCGGGTAGCCCCTAACATCGACCCCGCCCACACCCACCCTCTCAACAGCTGCCAGACGAACCCGTGACAACCCAGAGCAGACGGTGTTCCTCCAGGCCTGTCTGATGCCCCCACAGCTTCACTGCACAGGAAAATCCGGGTCCCTCAGCCTGAGTCCCATCCGTTGCCTTGGATATTTAAGTGACGGCCAACTTTACAGGAACCAGTCTGGCAGGATGGGTCACAGACCGGGGTAAATGTTCATGCCCTTTGATTTTATCATCAACCTTCTAAGACTGGTCCCCAAGGAAATGGTCGTCACTGGCAATGGCTGGGAGAAGGAAGGTGACATTCACACGTAAAGGTGTTCACAGGTGGGTTTACCCGGAACGATTCCTGTGACTAACAGTAAAGAAATGGGTCACTAACCCTAGAGAGATCCATTCCACTGGGTACCATGAGACCATAAAATGTGCACGAGAGGAAACAAGGAGGTGCGTAGGTAACAGCTGCGCCCACTGCCTCCCGCAACCACATCAAAACTACAACTAAATACAGAACCACCGGCACTCAGAGCCTCCTGAAATCCAGCTGAACAGAAGCCCCACAACCAGGGAACTGAAGGAGCATCGAGGCCGGGAGGAGGGGCGGACACTCAGGATGATCGGGGCTGAATCTCGGAGACGCCGCCTCGGGCCCACACCAGGTGCCGCAGGGTAAACCCGGGAGGGAATCTCGGCGGTGGGGGGTTCCCGGAGGAGCGAGGGGTCCCAGCCCCACAGCAGGCCCCCAGCCCAGGGCCCCAGGGCCAGGAAGAGATGGCCCCACACCTTCAGACTGTGAAACCAGCGGGGACTGTCCCTGAGGGTCGCGGAGGCTGCAGGAGCCCCAGCAGCTCTTCTCAAAGGGCCCGGCACGGACTCACTCGGACGCTCCCTCTGAGCCCAGCGCCGGGCAGCAGCCTGAAAGGACCCGGGACACTCGGGGAGGAACTAACCTGCCTGAGATCCCGACGAGAGGCGGAGGGCGGCTTCCTCCCAGGCAGAAGGGCTGGCGGAGGCCATGGCTCCTTTGGCGAGTCCTCCCCGCACACAGCCGGCAGGCAGGCGCCATATTTGAATCGCCAGCACCTGACTCACACCTTTGGCCCCGCCCCGTGATTCCCGGAGGCCCCGCCCCTCCCCACCTGCAGGCTCATCCAGGCAATTTCCAGGGGCTTTTCTGTGCAAGTGGCCTCTCGAGCCTCATGCTTAGGACTTTCCTAAAATCTCTCAAACAAGCAGCAGCGGGACCCATACAGCTTGATAAGCGGCCCCAGGCCTGGCACTAGCGGCAGCCTGCATTGGCTCATAGCTTGGCCTCTCCTGGACACCTCCAAGCCCAGCACAAGTAGCAGCCAACTACGGTTAGCTGTGTAGCTCATGCTGGGGGGCCCTGGGCAAGGCACTGGCACAAGCTGACTGTGCACCTCCCGGGAGGCCCCAGAGACAATGCACCTGGTGGTCAGACTCGACCACGCTGGACTACAACTCTACCACATCCACGAGTGACACACTCAAGGGGCGCACTTGGTGAACACCAAAGCCCCACTGAAGTAAATCCTGCTCCACAGGGGTGTCTCCAGCACAGCAGCTCTTTGGCTGTAGTTGCAGCTGGTCCTCACAGCTGATTGGCCCGGGGGTCAATTCCTCCCAGTGACACCAACAGCAACCAAGGCTCAACTACAACAGGACAGTGCACACAGCCCACACAGGGGAGCACCTAGAAGGCCCAGCTCAAGTGACTGGGGAGGCTGAGCCACTGGACCCTACAGGACACCTACTACACAAAGCCACTCTACAAATTCCAGGAGACACAGCAGCTCTACCTAATATATAGAAACAAACACCTGGAAGCAGCCAAAATGTGGAGGCAAAAAAACATGTCACAAAGGAAAGAACAGAAGAAATCTCTAGAAGACGAACTAAATGAAATAGATCCAAGCAAGCTAACAGATACAGAGTTCAGAATTTTGTTTATAAGGATGCTCAAGCATATTATTATGAAAACAACTGAGAAAATAGATGACATAATAAAGCACCAATTTGAAATGAAGGCTACATAAACTGAAATGAAGAATAATTTACATGGAATCAATAGCAGAGTAGAGGACGCTGAGAATCAAATCAGCAACTTGGAACATGAAGAAACAAAAAACACCCAACCAGAAGAACAAAACAAAAACAAGAATCCAGAAATATGAAGACAGCATAAGGAGCCTCTGGGACAATTTCAAGAGGCCCAACATTCGTATTACTGGAGTGCCAGAAAAAGAGGAAAGAGAGCAAGAAATTGAAAACCTATTTGAAAAAATAATTCCAGAAAACTTCCGCTATCTGGGGAAAGAAATAGACTTACAAGTCCAGGAAGCACAGAGGGTCCCAAACAGGAGGAACCCAAAGAGGCCCACAGCAAGACACATCATAATTAAAATGCTAAAGTTTAAAGACAAAGAGAGAATCTTAAAAGCAGAAGGAGAAAAGCAGTTAGTTACCTACAAGGGAGCACCCATATGATTGTCAGTTAGTTTCTCAACAGAAACCTTGCAGGCCAGAAGGGAGTAGCAGGAAATATTTAAAGTGATGAAAAACATGGAACTACAACCAAGATTACTCTACCCTGCAAAGCTCTTATTTAGAATTGAAGGTCAGACAAAGAGCTTCACAAATAAGAAGCAGCTAAGGCGTGGCTCAGCGGTTGAGTGTCGACCTAGTATCCAGGCGATTGGGGTTCGATTCCCGGTCAGGGCAAATGCCCGGGTTGCGGGCTCGATCAATGACTCTCTCATCGTTGATGTTTCTATCTCTCTCTCTCTCTCTCTCCTTTCCTCTCTCTGAAATCAATAAAGATATATTTAAAAAAAAAAGAAGCAGCTAAAGGAGTTCATCACCACCAGACCAGCACTACAGGAAAAGTTGAAGGGTCTTCTTTAACAAGAAGCTAATGAACAAAAGAATCTGATGAACTAAATAGATCCAGAGACATTGACACATGCAACAGACGATCATATTTCAGAGGGAAGAGGGAAGGGGTTGGAGGGTGGGAAGAGATTAACCAAAGAAGTTATATGCATAACCCATGGACACAGACAATGATGGGGTGAAGGCCTGGGGAGGGGGTGGGAGCGAGGTGGAGGGGGTCAGTTGAGGGGAAAAATGGGACACCTGTAATACTCTCAACAATAAAGATAAATTTAAAAAAATAAAAAATAAAATTATAGTTATGATTGGAAAATAGCATGGAACATGCTTGGGCTACCATGTTAAGCAAAACAAGCAGGAAATAAAATTATATAGATAGTGTGATCACAACTATGTGAAAACAAAAACCCAACTTTCAGTGAGAAGGACTGAAAGGAAGGGAACAGGACAAAACAAAACCAATGCTTACTAAGCAACTCGCTAACTCCCTTACATTCCTACCTCACGTCATCCTCAGGCAAGCCTGCTAAATTAGGGACTATTTTTATCCTCACGTCACCAAGGAGAAAACTGCCGGTTCCAAGGGAATAACTAAGGTGCCCCAGTGGTTGCCCACAGCTAATAAGGGGGAAAGAAGGGATCTGAACTTAGATTTGTCTGTTTCAGAGCCCGCACCCTTATCCTACAAACTACACCCCGCCCACACTGCTGTCAACTTCCCCCCTCTGCTTCCTACTTTTTTATTTTCTAAATCATCTATATTAACCATCATTGCATTTATATATATATATATATATACACACACAGCCATCATTGCATTTATATATATTATATATACATTGATTTATATATATTCATATATATTTATATATTTTTTTATATATTCATACATATAAATCAATGTATATATATTGATTTCAGAGAAAGGAAGGGAGAGGAAGAGAGATAGAAACATCAATGATGAGAGTCATTATTTGGCTGCCCCCTGCAGGCCCCCCCCCCCCCCCCCCCCGGGATCGAGCTGATTCAGGATCTCCTGGATCACAGGTCGATGCTCAGCCACTAAACCATACCTGTCGGGCCATCATTGCATTTTTCAAACCTTTTTTTTCCATTTCAAAGGTAATAAAGGCTTATAACACTTGGTGTGTTTTGGTATTACTTTTTTTTTTTTTAAATATCAAGACTATTGGATAAATGTTATACAATATTCTTTTAACATTTATGTCTCGGCATACTTTAGATAAGAAACAATTTTTGGCATTCAAGTCTACAAAATGAACTAGGCTTCTGAAGATTTGAAATACAGACAAAGGTAGCATAAAGCAAAGCTTAAATATTAAGCAACTAAAGCAATGAAAGGTATTACTTTTTTAATGCAAAAAGCAATAAAATTAAGACTGAACATTTAAAAACAACAATTAACCTTCCTTCATCAAATTTTAACTTCTCTACTGTTTGGCTCTCTGCTGTCCTTTGGGCCACATTTCCCATCACTCCTTTTCCACAGTTGTTACATCACTAAGCTAAGTTATTATGTTACATGGTCAGATCCACATTTTGGAAAGAACTCCTAGGGGCAGAGAGGAAGGGGGACTACTAAGGTGGAGGGTGGAGATGGTGGGGGCCTGTGCTGTGGTGGCCCCCACGAGGATGACCTGGGCAATGGCCAGTGAGTGACACAGGTGGAAAGGCCATGCCCACAGTGTCCACGGGAAACAAACTGTCCACGGCAAAGCATCAGCGTTAAACCAAAGAAATAGCAGGCAGACCTGCAGCCAGGATCTGGGCAGGATCCCTCCCCAATTCAGAGCCTCCAGAATGCTCTTCTAAGGGGACCAGGATTCAAGGAGTTCTCCAGGAGCCACACACTGGGCCTCGAGAATACAAATGGCAAGGGTGAGAAGGGCCACCGCCATCCACACCAGGATTCTGGACCTGGCCTCCCTTGGAGCCACAGTTTGAGGGTGAGAGCAGACTTTTGAGAAAACAAATTACCAAGAGCTTGGCTGCAGCAGAGTAGTAGCAGGACAAAGTGTGAAAAGTTGCAACAAAGATGCTCAAATTTCACTCACTTTTCCCAACCCTTGCAAATTTGTTGGGCTTTCCATGTGAGGAAGCCACAATGTTGCTGGAGGAAATAAAATAAAAAGGAAGAAACACTCACCAGTGGTTCTCAGCCATTGTAGGGCCCCAGAACCACCTGGGAGGAGATGCTGTGTAAATGCAGATTTTCCAGTCGTGCCCCCCCCACCCCCCCACCCCCCCCAATATTCTGATCTCAGAAATCCTGCTCAGGCTTAAAAGCCTGCATTGTAATGGGGATTTCCCCAAGTTACTACTGAAGCCAACCTGCTAAGAAACCCTGATTTACACTCTCACTGATGTAAGGATTGACACTTAGGGGACATTTCTAATAACTTCATCTCATAAAAACATATTGCAAGGGGTATACTGTACAGGGAATTCTTTATTATTTTTGCAACTTTTCTGTTAGACAAATTTTTCAAAATAAAAATTTATACATATCTGTGTCTAAAACGGAAGTAATGTATTCCTATCATAAAATATTTTAAATAGTACCACATTAGATAAAGTGGAAAATGGACATCTCCTTCACTATCCCTCACCCCCACCCCCACCAGCAGCCCCATCCCACTCTCCAAACTAGCCACTCTGAACAGTTTCGTATACATTAGCAAACAAGTCAGGCTTTCTTTTCTTTTCAGTTTTTAAAATAACACATGCCTACAATAATGTGATGAAAATGACATTCAAAATTGTTGGTCAAAGTGCAAATTAATGCAGCCCTTCTGAAAAGCAATTTAGCAATGTTTTTCAAAAACCATAGAAACATATATACTCTTGGGCCTATCAATTTCATGACTAGGAATCTCTCCAAAGGACATCACTCCCCTGGAATAGTATGAAATCTTTTTTTTTTTTTACTTTTATTGTGGTAAAATCTGCCCTCTTATCAAAGTTTTAAGCGTGTAATACATTATTGTTGACTAGAGGTACAATGTTGTACAGCAAATCTCTAAGCTTATCCATCTCGCTTGACTGAAACATTATGGCCATTGATTAGTAACTCCCTATTTCCCCTTCCCCCAGCTCCTAACAATCACTATTCTGCACTTTGATTTTATGAATTTGACTACTTCAGATACCTCATATAAGTGGAATTATGCAGTATTTGTCTTTCTGTGATTGGCTCATTTCCTTTAGCACCATATCCTCAAGGTTCATCCATATTTTCACATATTGCAGAATTTCCTTCCTTTTTAAGGCTGAATAGTATTCCATTGTATGGATATACCACAGTTTCTTTATCCATTCATCTGTCAGTGGACATTTAGGTTGTTTCCACATCTTGGCTGTTGTAAATAGTGCTGAACATAGGAGTGCCTGTATCTCTTCAAGATCCTGATTTCAGCCCGGCCGGGCGTGGCTCAGCGGCTGAGCATCGACCTAGGATCCAGAAGACTGGGGCTCGATTCCCAGTCAGGGCACATGCCCGGGTTGCAGGAGGCAGCTGATCAATGACTCTCTCATCATTGATGTTTCTATCTCTCACTCTCCCCCTCCTTTCCTCTTTCTGAAATCAATAAAGATATGTTTAAAAAAAAAAAATCCTGATTTCAGTTCTTTTGGGTAAATACCCAGAAGTGGAATTGCTGAATCATATGGTAGTTCTAACTTTAATATTTTATAATTTTAATATACTTTTATTGATTGTAGAGAGAGAGGAAGGGAGAGGGAGAGATATATAGAAACATCAATGAGAGCATAACATGGATTGGCTGCCTCCTGCACAATCGAGCCCATAGCCCAGGCATGTGCCCTAACCAGGAATCGAACCAGCAACCTCTTGATGTATGGGACAACACTCAACCGACTGAGCCACACCGGCCAGGGCTGACTTTAATTTTTGTTTTTTCTTTAAATATATATCTTTATTGATTTCAGAAAGGAAGGGAGAGAGAGAGAGAAATAGAAACATCAATAATGAGAGAGTCATTGATCGGCTACCTCCTGCACACTCGGTACTGGGGATCGAGCCCAAGACTCAGTATGTGTCCTGACCGGGAATTGAACCCTGATCTCCTGGATCCTAGGTCAATGCTCAACTGCTGAGCCACGCCGGCTGGGCCTAACTTTAATTTTTTGAGGAACCTCCATGCTGTTTTCCATGGTGGCTGCACCATTTTGCATTCCCACCAACACTGCATGAGGGTTCCAATTTCTCCACATCTTTGCCAACACTTGTCTTTTTTTTTTTTTTTAAATAATAGTCATCCTGAAAGGTATGAGGTAATCTCAATATGAGTTGATTTACATTTCTCTGATTAATAGTAACACTGATCCTTTTTTCATATACCTGTTAGCTGCTTTGTCTGCTTTGAAGAAATGTCTATTCAAGCCTTAGCCCATTTTTTAATCAGGTAATATTAATTCATATTTACTAGTGAGTTCTATTGGGAAGTATGCAATTTAAATAGACATCACAAAGGAACAAGGAAGATACTTATGATAATGTTAATGAAAAAGGAAACCGGTATAAACATTTTACATATCCTCTGATTACCTAGTTGTTTTTTAAATTCAGTTTTTCTTAGATAGATAAAACAAAGGAAATAAACCTAAATTGCTAACAGTATGTTAGGGAGGTGGTATTGAATGAAACTTTTTTCTCTATTATTTCCCCTGTTGAGTGCCCAGAACTGGGATTTTGCAGACAGACAGACATGGGTGAGAAATCCATCTCCCACTTTCCACGTGTTTAACTCTGAGGACCTTACGTAACCTCCCTGAGCCTCAGCGTCCTTGTGGAAATAACTGGAGATAAAAATTATCCTCTAAACTTGCTTCGAGGATTAAAATAAGAAAACACATGGAAACACTGGGTGCTTTTTGACTTGACAAAATAAGTAAAGCTGTTATGGTTATTTTTCAATATTCTCTGTGATGGGTTACATTTCACAAATCAATACTTAAACACTGAGATTTTAAAATGGGGATGAAAATTTGATGGCTCCCATGTTCCTAACCAGATCCTCTCCTAAGCCCCTGCTTGGTTTAACTCTAAAAGTGCATTACGGTGACAAAGCACCATCCTCAGTTAATGGAAATAATGAAATGGAGTAAAATCTGCAAGTTGTAAAGTACCTAAAAACGTAACGCACCAAGAATTCAATTTTTACGACATGATTCTGAAGGGACAGTAATTAAACAAAGGCCCAAGTACCAGGAATATTTACATGAGGCACAATAATGCGTTAAGTGAACGGTGAAATGCGGGAGGGCCGGGAGTGAAGATGGACTGTGGAGGGGCTAGGTGTCAACAACATCACCGTTACTCTTCCAATGTCAGGGCCACGGCTTCCAGGAGGAGGCAGGACTTTCCAGGGTAATGAGAATAAGAGCAATTATCTCAGGATACCTTTCAGCTAATCAGAAGAACAATCCCTCGGGCCACCTTCCTCTAATTTACAGTGAGGCCTATCTGTTAGGCTTGGCTCCACACCTTTGCCTTTGGAGTTAATCACAAGGGTTACTCTGAGCTCATGATGAACAGCAGGTCTCTTCTTTCTAAGGGATTATTGAGAAATAGAAACTAAATTATTATTTTATTATCATTACCTTGATAGCGTGCTCAAGCTTACTGTTTCTAAAATTCCAGAAGCACTTGTTCAAGAAAATACACAACTGTATCTAGTTAAAAGTAAAAAAACCAAAACCAAAACCAATTCTCTTCATATCCCCCATCCCACATCCCTCCCAAGGAAACTGTTGACGGGATAGTGCTCTTCACTACTTTACAAACACATGTGATGCATCCACATGCAAACGCTTTTTTTTTTTTTTAACACAAATAAGATCACATTCTATTTTTCTGAGACTTGAATTTTTTCACTTAATAATAAGTCAAGGGCATTGTTTTATATCTGGACATACCGGCATCTGTGTGGTGGTTATAGACCCTGAAGCCAGCAGGCTTAAAGTCCAGCTCCCCATATTGTAAACTATGAAAATCACTTAGAACAGTGTGTCGAGAAAGTAGGATGTGTGTGTCGGCCATTGCTATTATTACCTTGCTCTTTTCTTTAATGGCCATCTAGTGTTCTATCATTTGGAAGAGCCACAATTGATTGAGCGGGCACCCTGCTGAGACACATAGCTGACGGTCTCTCCTGTTTCTGCAGTGAGCATTTTTGAACTTAGGTCTTTGTACACATGGGCAAGCATCACTCTAGGCTAGTACCCAAGGCATGGAATTGTTGCATCAAAGGTCATGCTCATTTTTGTTGTTGTTCTAGAGACAGAGAGAAACACTGATTTCTTGTTCCACTCATTTATGCATTCATTGGTTGATTCTTGTATGTGCCCTCACCCGGGATCAAACCCCGCAACCTTGACATACTGGAATGACACTCTAACTAGCTGAGCCACCCAGCCAGGGCAGTCATGCTCATTTTTTATGAAAAATGTTGTCAAATTTCCCTCCGAAAGGCTTCACTAATTTACATCCCTGCCAACTGTGTCTTCCCAACCCCGGCACCTGGATCTTTGGCATCTGCACTTCTGCATTCACATTTCCTCAATGAAACCTCAATCAAAACCACCACTTGACTTCAGAGAGAGGAAGGGAGAGGGAGAGCTGAAACATCAATGGTGAGAGAGTCATTGATCAGCTGCCTTCTGCATGCCCCTGACTGGGGATCGAGCCCGCAACCAAGTCATATGCCCTGACTATGAATGGAGTCTCGATCTCCTGGATCCTAGGTCGATGCTCAACCACTGAGCCACACCCGGCCGGGCCCACCAATGCGTTTTAAAGTCCCTGGGACACCTAATCCCTTTGTCTTTTCTAAAAGGAATGAGACATCTTAGGCTCTGACAGGCCTTCAGTTGCCTGGACACAGTCCTGGGATGAATTTGAAAAACAAATAAAACCCACTTGCTGTTCCTTAACACCCTCCAGAGCAGCTCAAGGGGGCCCACGTGAGGCCCAGCCGCTCTGCTCTCTCTCACATGCAAAAAGATTTTCACTAGCAGCTGGTGTTTTCCTGGGTGGAGATCAGAGCCAGCATTTGTATATAAATATTATCCCGGAACTGGAGGGAGAATGGGCTGGAAGCAGAAGCTGCAACGTCCCAGTTGTCTTGTGAACGCGGAGTGGGGGTGGCACGGGAGGAGTGAGCACTCCTCCTTTCCCCCAGCTCCCTGCAGAAGGGGAAACACCCCAGGCACAGGCCCACCCCTCCAGGGCAGCTAGTAATGAAACCAAGATGGAAGCTGGTGTAAAGATTGGCTGGAAATCTACAGCCAGGCAGAGCAGCAGGGAGAAGGGGTGTGCTCCGTCTGCGAGGTCCAGACTAGAGTTTTGTCACCTGCTTTACAGGTCTGGTCAAGTGAACACCTGCAGCCACCTGGATCCTTACACCACTGAATGAGGTGACCCCTCTGGCCGCATCTCCAGGCTTCTGTGGCAGAGGACCTCTCTGAATCGAGGGGAGCTATGGAGGCTGTTGGGGGGGGGGTCTGGCCGGTGAGGGGCCTCCCAGAGTTCTTAGGCAGGAATGTCAATAATTCCGAGGGTTGCCCCTGCTAAGCTCCACAAGCCCCAAAGCCATTCATCTTTCAAACTTGTTTTTCAGGCTCACTGTTTTATGGCTCAAAACCATTCACCTTTGTTCTTCCAACTGTCTCCTTGCCTCCCACCATTCCCAGGGAGCCGGGTCAGGTCAGGGAGGGGAAGAGGCAGGCGAGTCTCTGGAACAGTGAATTCCGTGGATCAGAGCAAATTCCAGAGATGAGACCCAGGGGCCCTGGCTCACGTCCATAACGGAGGGAACAACTCAGATGATTATCTCAGGCACTCGGAAGTGAGTTAAGCTCCCCTTCCTCGGCAGCTCACATGGGAGGGTCAGCGGAAGGGACAGGAGGGAGGCCCAGAGGCCTAGGGTCTGGCTGGGTCTCACTAGAGGCAGCGTGTAGTCCAAAAAAGGGGGCTTAAGCTCACTGTGCCCCAGTTTCCTTTTCTCTGAGCGCCTGAGGCTAAACACCCAACTCCTTGCCTTTCACTAAATACACAAAACAGACATTTGTTGAGTGTGGGCTGTGTTCTGGACACCGTGCACAGCAATGCACACCGAGGCCCGCCTGCCTTTGTGGAGCCCGCACTCCCAGCGAGGTAGACACTAGTAACAGTATGGTGCTTACTACTGAGGAATCCAACAGGGTCACACGGCTCCCTGGTGGGCTGCGTGGCTCTCTCTCAAGGACACCGCTCTTCCCACAGACACTAAGCACAGCTGACCAGGTGCACTGTGACTCACAGAGCTGAGGCTTCTGAGCCCCAACTTGACCAGCCCCTTCCAAGGCCCGGGGAGGGGCCTGGACAGAAACATGGTCCTGGGTCTCTCTAAGCTCTGCCAATGCCAAGTCTTAACCACAGCTGGAAAGAGCACAGTCTCTCCCCACTCGATTTCCCTCTGTTGCTCCTGCCCTCTTGTTGAGTGACGTCAGGGTGGCCTCAGGCATCCCAGGAATGCCCACCTGGGGGTCACTTTGGTCGGACATTGAGTTGGGGTCTAGTGGGACATATTTGTTGGTTCACAGTCACCTCCATGTCTGAGTGACAGTTAACCCTCCAGTGCAGGCATGGCTCCCAGGAGAACCCCTGTACCCGGTGCCCACCACCCAGCTCCTGATATCACGTCAGCAGTTGAATCACCGCACTCTCGCGTCCTACAGTGCCTGGCACTGAAGTGTGCGGTGGGAGAGGACAACTAAGGTTCCAAATGGACGGACGGGCAGATGCCAGCCTGTGAGAAATGCTTCCAGTTACTGGGAATTGTAAGTGGAAGATTCAGTTCCTCAAGTCAAAACGGAGGTTTTCTTCTGTCAGAAATATGCTGGATGCATAGAATTATAACGGACCGCAGTTTCTTTTTTCATTTTTGATGGGAATAGTACAAAATAGCATTTAGCAAAATTCCCGCTCATGGGACACGAGCATGGAGTAATGCTACAAACTGTGTGTGTCTGTGTGAATTTGCTTTAAGCTGTCAATAATAAAAAACAAATGCTGCTCAACCATGTGAGAGCAAAAGCTGAATTTCTTTGACTCTATTACAGTTATTTTAGAAAACTGTTATTGCAGGAGGAAGTGATCAAAGAATACGGACCCAGAAAATGTGGGGATGAAAGGTGACAGAGGTGTGTCAGGCAATTAATTAATAAAAATGTTCTACTATTCTTCTGGATTTTATAGTGTTTAAGAGAGTTATTTGTTGGCTTTTATTTTATTTATTTTAAATATATCTTTATTAATTTCAGAGAGAGGAAAGGAGAGAGAGAGAGAGAGGTAGAAACATCAATGATGAGTCATTGATCAGCTCCCTCCTGCAGGCCCCCGACTGGGGATCGAGCCCGAAACCCGCGCATGTGCCCTGATCGGGAATTGAACCCCGATCGCCTGGATCCTAGGCCAACGCTCAACCGCTGAGCCACCCCGGCCGGGCTATTTGTTGGCTTCTAAAAGGTGTACATTGTTGAAGCAGTTTTCTCCCTCTAGATAAATATTCACTTACATTCCTAATATTGGATTTATAATTTTGTAGTATTTCTCTTAAAGACAGCCCTCAAGTTGTACAAGCTCCGGGCCCCCATAAAACCTTCACGCTCCCCTGCAGCCACCATCTCGGAGCAGTTACGATGTGCCAGGAACTCTGAAGAATCCCTCTACGTGGATTATCTAATTTAATCCCCAGTCAACCCATGGTAAAGAAAAACTTGAAGCATTTATTCTACACAATACATAACAGCTCATTCTGCAGAGTTGAAGCAACGGTTCAAAATCACACAGTGCTGCCCTGGCCGGTGGGGCTCAGTTGGTTGGAGCTTAGTTCCTTACACCACAAGGCAGGGGGCTCGGTTCCCGGTCAGGGCACATACTCGGGTTGCCGGTTTGATCCCCCTGGTCGGGAGCATGCAGGAGGCAGCTAATCGATATTTCTCTCTCACATCAATGTTTTTTCTCTCTCTTCCTCTCTCTCTAAAAAAAGAGAGAGAGAGAAACGTGCACAATGCTTGAAGCAGTGCCCTTTACACAGAAGAAGCTGAAGGAGTAGAAAGACTGAATATTTGTACATGCACAGAGGACATCAATAAAGATACAGAGTGTTGGTGACAGTGGCTGCCTCTGTGGAGGGGACCTAGGGGTGGGAGATCTTGTACTTCACATTTTTAAACAAGTTAATATAGGAAAAGTATTTGATAAGGTGCCTGGAACATGGTGTTTAATAAATGTTATTTTGTTACTGTTATTGTCAATTACTTAAATAAATTAGTTTAAAAATAAAGAGGTGGGCCCTGATGTCTAAAGTCCCTTCCGGCTGGATTTTGTGTTTACTTTACATGACAGTTCCTACAACTTTCTAGTGCCTGGGGCTCTAATGAACAGTTGCGTTTAATACTCCCTGCATCTCTATGAGGTGAGGACTATTCCCATCCCCATGTTGCAAATACGGAAATAGAAGCACAGAGAGGTTAAATAACAAACCCCAGGTCACACAGCCAGTGCGGCAGAGGCCAGGATGAACACTCAGGCTGGATGACTCTAAAGACCAAATACAGAAGAGCCTCCCTGGACCCCCTCCTGCTATGTTTCGTGGCAGCCCCCGTGTTTTTCCCTCTTAATGTGCGCAGCTCCAGTGAGCTTCACGTGTGGCAGGGCAGTCACCAGGAAGCCCAGCGTGTGGGAAAGGGAAAGGCTGTCGTTGCAGATGTGAAGGCTGCAGGGGAGCTCTTCAGGGCTTATTAACCAGCTAGGAATTAAGCGGGAAGGGAGGCAAGGAGGGAAGAAACATGTAAAACAGCTACTCGAAGTCCAACAATGGGCTCAGCTATCTCTCCCCTAACCTCTCCAAACTGTGAGGGAGACAGTGTTACCCTAATGCCACTCCCCAGCTGAGCAGACCCAGCTGTGAGAGTTCACGGAGCACTTCGACTGTGGGGCCTAGAAAACAGAGGCCCTGGGGCTCACCGCTGTCTGAGAGCAAAGAGCAAGTCCCAGCCCTCCCTCCTCCCGCCGCCCCTCCAGGCCTTCCTTGGCTTGTGCAGCCTAAAGAAAATATTTCTACATAGCACGGCTCAGCTCAGTGGGCCCTCGGTGGCCTCCGTCCTACTGGAAAATCTTTGATGGGAGGTCTCCTGAGTCGGCTTGCCAAAGCAGGGGCCCTTCCCCATGGGAGAGTGGGTGAGCCCATGGGTTCTCCTGCATAGACCCACGAGCCCGGAGGCATCTTTCAGGGATACATCAGTTTTAGAATCTCTGCTCAGCCCAGGAGCACTGAGTACAGAACCTTTGAGTAGTTAGCACCTTGACCTCTGTGTGACCTTGAAGGGCAGCCCTGACCTTCACCTACCTAGCACATAGGAATGAGGCAGTCCGCGTGTCTCAGACTGCTGAGGACTTCCTGCAACACACACCTAATAAAAGTCTTACCATGCCATAGCTGTGTGACCTTAAGTTAGTCACTTGACCTCTTTGATCAGTTTTGTTCTTGTAAAATGAGGATTACAAATTAACACGAGTTATTGTATAATAGAGGATGGTCCCCAGGCCCCCCTCGACTACAGGTACCTTGAAGAGAGGGAACAGTCTGACTCATCGTGGCATTTTCTTCAGTGTGCCTTCGTAACAGAATGCCTTGCTCCAGAGAAGCAGCTCCACAGAGATTTGCTCATTTAAGGCAAAACACTATGCGTCATCCAGACCTGGGTTCAAATCTTGCCTCTGCCACTAAGTTCCCGTTTGGGAATCTCTTTAGAGCTTGGTCATCACTCATGGCCATACCTCCAGGGTCCCCATGTTACAAAACTCTAGGGGAGCCATTGGTATAGTGTGTTCATGAAATGAGGCTACTAGAGCCCTAGTTGTTTCAAAGGGGGTTCTAAGGATTCAAGGCCACAGTGAGTACAAGGTGGGCTACACAGGCTTGGCTCAGAGTGAGAGCAAATAAACAGAGTCTAGAAAAGGCATACATTAAAAGAAGATGCTAAAGGAACGTAACAGCAGACTGAGTCCACAACACACTATTCAAGAGGTTAAAGAATTTGCTAATATGCAAAGATAATACTGCCAATTTGTATTTTCAGGGACTCACTCTTTTTCTGGTTGTAACAGCAAAGGTTTTATGAGCCTTGTTTTTTGTTGCGTTTTTTTTCTCCCATTGTGAATGTGGAAATGGCTCCATTAGCCAAGACATATGAATTTTTAACACCCCCCAAAAAGTCTATTCACAAAATGAATCTTAATCTTCATTTTATATTGATAAGCTACAGAGCTGACATAAACAATGCTTCAGTTTGCTTTTTCCTTTTAAAACTGTCTTGTCATTCTGCTCGCTCGCTGCCGTTTGCAAACGCCCAGTTCAGGGACTCAGGTCTTTCTACTGTGAAAGAAAACTGTGCAGAGGCCACTGCCTGGGCTGCAAAGGTGTTTCCAGCCGCGCTGCACTCCTGCGGGCAGAGGCTGAGTGGCCTCTAAATCCTGAAGATCTAACGGAGGAACTTCAGCCACCATCTCCGTCCTGAACCAACAAGACAAAAAAATCCTACTTTCTACTAGGTAAGTTTTTAGGGAACAAGTTCTGGTTTTCTTTGCCAACTACTCTTCCCTTCATTTATTTTATTTTATTTTTTAACCCTCACCTGAGGACATTTTTTCCATTGCTTTTCAGAGAGAGTGGGAGGGGGAGAGAGAGAAACATCCGTGGGAGAGAGACATCAACAGGTTGCCTCCCACTCGCGCCGACCAGGACCAGAGCTGGGGATCGGGCCTGCAACCAAGGTACGTGCCTTTGGCCAGGAGCGAACCAGGGACCCACTGAGCCAAACCGGCCAGAGCCACTCTTCCCTTCTTTCTTTCTTTTTATTATTATTATTTTTAAATATATTTTTATTGATTTCAGAGAGAGGAAAGGAGAGGGAGAGAGAGAGACAGAAACATCAATGATGAGAGAGTCATTGATCGGCTGCAGCCCACAACCCGGGCATGTGCCCTGACCGGGAATTGAACCCCGATCGCCTGGATCCTAGGTCGATGCTCAACCGCTGAGCCACCCCGGCCGGGCACTCTTCCCTTCTTTAGAACAGCGCTCGCCTGCCCTGCTGGAGCATCTGTCTCTAGTCTGCACTCGCATATACAGGGCTACTTGGGGGGCATCCCCACGTGTCAGAAAGAAAGTGGTCTGAATGAGATGAGCCCGAGCGGGAGAAGCAAGCAGAAGCGTTATGTTGCCGGAAGAGAAAGGCACAGGGAGCCAGAATTCGGACACTCGCTTCTTCATCCTGCCCCTTCAGAGCTGCGCTCTGGCAAGTCTCTTGACCTTCCCGAGACTCAGTTTCCTTATCTGTAAAGTGGGGATAAAAAAACTCTTCCGTGTTCCTCGAAAGGATTGCTCCTTCCCTGCCCCCCTCACCCACGCCAATTCACACAGCTGAAATAACGCCCAAGCGGGGCCGGGCTGCGAACTCCACGCCTAATGTGACGGGACGGGGGGAGCAGCGCCGCGTGCTCACTCGGCTGCAGCTGCCTCAGCTTCCGAAGCCCGAGCCTTGGGCCCTCCAGTGCTATGTCCCTTCACGGCCGCCAGTGCTCGGCAGCCCTAAAGAAGCAACCAACACAGCGATGGTTCAGGGAATCTTATGTCCCCACCTTACACAGTAATTAGGGGGACTATAGAGAAACATGGGGAAATGTCCATAATATAATGTTGAGTGGAAAAGTCACACAAATCGTATCTATCACTAAGTTTGCAGATTTTGGTTTGGATGGAATCAAGTCTGGGTTTGAGTCTCAGTTCTGCCAACTATGGCCATAGGACCTCTCAGAGCCTCAGTCTCTTCATCAAAGTAATGGGAATAATAATTTCTTCCTTCTAGAATTGGTGCAAGAATTGGGTGGAAAATAGGTAAAAGATTTAGCATAATCCTGGCCCTGGTAAGAGAGTTCATATGCCGTGGAGGGTGTTGCTCCAGGGTCAGAGCATTGTCCCATGCTCCAAAGGGTCTCAGGTTCCATTCCCAGTGAAGGCACATACCCAGATTGTCAGTCGATCCCCGATCGGGGCATGTGCATGAGGCAACCAATCGATTTTCTCTCTCCCTCTCCCTTCCTCTCTCTAAAATCAATGAAAAACATCCTCAGGTGAGGATTAGAGAGAGAGAGTTCACGTTATGTGCATACGTGTCTATGTGCAAGGATAAAAGTGAGAATGGAGCCCTGGCTGGGTAGCTCAGCTGGTTAGAGCGCAGACACGACACACCAAGGTTGGAGGTTCAATCCCGGGTCAGGACACAAACAAGAGTCAACCAATGAATGCATGAATAAGCAGAACAACGAATCAATGTCTAGCTCTCTCTCCCTCTCTAAAAAAAAAAAAAGAGCAAAAAAGAAAAAAATGAGAATGGAGCCCAAGCAAAGGGGAGGGTCCTTTTAGAGATAAGAAGACACAGTGGGGGTCCCCCTTGCCCCCGCATTTATGATTGTTATACTATCTTAACAAAATATGCAAACATAATCATTTTTTGGACTAAAACAATATGATTAAATAAGGTTCCTCTAATGGACAACCCTGCCCTTCTTGCTCCTGCTGGGAGGTGCTGTTCCTATGAGGTCTGTTCTTTAGACAATTTATATAGAAATCAGAAAAATACGGAGTCTCTGTAGCTTCCACACACACTCCTCCCCAAGGCTATGCAACTCTTCAGCCCCATCTGTTAACTGTTTTCTTAATGAAACCTTCTACATCCAGTGCGGACAGGGAGTGGCAGGGAAGTAAGGCTGCAGGATAAAGGACAGCCTCATAATTGGAGAACATAAAAAACATTTTGGATACATGTTTAGAGGTGCTCTCAGAGCTTCTGTACCTCGGTCCCAGAACTTTTAGACACCTTTCAGTAACTATAAGGCTGTCCAGTAGGGTGTCAGCCACCCTCAAAAGTGCATCTAGTCCTGGCCCGGTAGCTCAGTCGGTTAGAGCGTCATCCCGATACGCCAAGTTTGCGGGTTTGAGGGCACATACAAGAATCAACCAATGAACGCATAAATAAGTGGGCCAACAAATCGATCTCTCTCTCTCTCTCCCCCTTTCTTTTCTCTCTAAAATCAATAAACATATCCTCAAGTGAGGATTTAAAAAAAGATTTTATAACCAATAAAATAAAAAGTGCATCCAGCCTGTGGGTTCCCACTGCCTGGGTTTAGGAACCAGGCCTCAGCAGGGCCATTTGCAGCTGGCATGGTGTGTTCAATCAGAGGCAAGATGCCTGGGGTGGGAGGGACCGTCACCGGTGGAGACAGGCTCAATTATTTTCATTATATGGAGTCAAAAGAGACAGGATGAATAATGGGTCTGAGGCAGAGAAGCAAAGGTTAAGGTGAGGGGGAGAGAGGGAACCGAAGGGGGGACACTCCCAGGCGCCTTGCCCACTGAACCATGATGCCAGGGAGGGTGAGCAAGGACAGGAGGACACTGGATGCTTGCCTGCTCCCGCTCTGCTGGTCCCAGCCTAAACTCCCAGAGGGCTAACATCGCACCTACTGTGTGTCTGATTCTAAATGCCTCAAATGGGAAGAGCTTCATCAAGACCTCGTCTAAATGGACCAGCATGGGGAGGGATGCAGTACCCTGGGGAGCCTCTCACCCCCACTCCTTTCCCCAGCACGGCCCCCTTCTCTTCTCCAGTAACAGCAGCTCACATGACAAAGGGCTTTCTACTACCACTGGGCTAGACACTCCATCTTATTTCCCTTTCCCAACAACCTGTTACTACTCCATCGAACTGGAGGGGCTGACGACAAGTCACCCCAAGATGAGCCTCTGTGGTATTCGGATGCTTTTGAGCTGAAGACAACTGAGACCCTGCAGGCTCAAGAGAAACTTCTGCCTCCCCCCTCCCCTTAACTACCCAGAAGAATTTGAATAAGGGGCCTTGCCCATGATAAGAGATTATCAGATAACCTTTTTTTTTTTTTTTTTACCTATCTGTAGGGCAGGGCAAACTTCCAATTACTGAACATCCGCTCTTCTTAACTGTCCTGCAATGACCTTCCTCCCGTCCCCTCGGAAGTCCCGGTGATCCTTGGCCCAGAAATGTCATGTATTCCTCTTTGTCCCTTTCTGTCTTTGAGCGTCCCGCGTACGTGGGGTCCCCATTATTAGATCAGCCAAAAAACTCCTGAGGAAAGTGTCTTCCTCCTTCACATCACAAATGAAGAAACTGAGGCTCAGAGAGGGTTTCTGTGACTTGACCAAGCTGCTAAGTGGCAGAACCACCAAACCTAGATCCATCTGACCCTGGATCCCAAGTCCTCAACCACTGCACACTTTCTCTCTTTTCTTCTCCTTTCCGTCTCCTCTGTTTATGCCAACGGTTTTCTAATACCCTCTGCCTCACCCCAAATCAGACCCTGAGTCTCCCAGGGGGTGGGGCTCCTCAGGAGGCTGACCTTGGGAGCATAAGGCCCCTCAGGTGGAAGAGTTTCTGTTTATGAGACTTCTCAAGAACAGGAAACTTCCCGGGCTGCCTGCAATAAATCCAAGCCTTCCTTCCTTTGTGATTTCACCCCGGGAGCGACACTATAGGATGACTCATCTCTAGACCAGCAGGAGATCTCCTCTGGAGACTGGAGGTGACCTTGGCCCAGCACTCACATCCTGTGCCTGGCTTCCTGGTTTATCAAGCGGCAGCCCCCGGCCTCCCTGCCAGGCCTGTGGAATACAAAGGGTGAACACAAAGCATGTCGAAAATAATTTTTAAAAGAGAATGCAAAATGCTGACAATCGCCGAACTCCCGCCCACGTCTCACACAACAGACCATTATCTAGATCCTCTCCAATCTTCATTATGGCTTCAAGAATTTGCCCGCACTCCTGCGTTCTCCTTGGGGTACCGGCAAACTGCGGTTACCAGAAAAAGGAAAGGTGACATGGAGAGCACCCCTTTTTTCCACCAGTAAATAGTCACTCCTTCGGCTCCCCCCATCACCCTATTATAAACGTATAATACTAATAACAGCTAACATTCACGGAGCCCTAATTAAACATGTACTTTATATATTTTTTTCCTCATTGGATCCCTTTGTGTCTATGACTAGCCCCACTTTACAGATGAGTAAAATAAAGTTCAGACCAGTTGATAACATAAACTTAAAGGTAACACAGCTAGTAGGGGTCAAAGCCCAGATTCCAAATCGGATCTGTCTCCACTCAACCAGAGTGCCTGCGTCGACTTCATTTTATTTCTTGTTTTTTTCTTTTATCTCTCTCACTGACCTCATTCTAAAACGACAGGCCCCAGCACTCTCTCACCACCTTCTCCACTTAACTCGTCCCCATAGTTCTTCAGCTCTTTAGCCATGAATTTGCTGCCCTGCCCCTCCCCCATCCAGGTAGACTGTAAATCCACGTGGGCAGGGATTTTGTTGGGTGTCTCGTCACTGTTGTCCCCTCAGTGCCTACAACAATGCCTGACACAAAGCAGGTACACAATAACTATTTCTCAAACAATGAATTTGGCCAAAAATTCTCACCAGCTATTTTTGACTCTCCTGGCTACTAGATTGTAAATGTTGCCAGCATTTTGTTCATCTCAGTCCCCACCCCCGCCCCCATCCCCCCAATCCTCCTCAGAGTCCAGAATGATACTTAGAACATAGCAAAATATTCCATCAATATTTGGGGACATGATTTAACTATTTCTATTTTGGGATGTGCATGGGGGGCAATCTGCTGTTTGGGGAATTCGCTCTCTCTGCTCCCCAGGACAAAGCGGGTGTTCAGTGGAAAACTGAGGAGAGCTGGGAGCCTGCAGAGCTTCCTCTCTGTCGCCCTGGGCTCAGCCCTCCCATCCTGCTCCAGGACACCGATGGACAGGCGACAGGCAGGCTTCCTAGCCTGGCGCGAAGGTTTTTGCATTTTGTTTGCCACGTTTCTCTGAATCATCTTCCCTGGGCCGTGGGAAGGGTTCAGTACGTGGCTTCACAAACTCTGCCGAGCAGCAGGCTGGGCAGGCGCTGGAAATGATACGGAAAGAAAAAAAGAAGGATCTAATTAAGCAGAGGAGGTGACAGCGTCAGGAAGAAAAAGCAAGTGAGTGGCAATCTGGGTATCTGCCTGCAAATAAAAGAGATGACTGTCGTTTTCTCCTCTGGCTCCTGTTTGCCCTATAAATCTCAGTTCACTAATCCAAGTGTTTTAATTATCGCTGTATAATGCGGCCTGCTGTGTTGGGCCCATCGCAGGGAAATTAAAACGTAGGAGGGGGGCAGAGGGATTCAGGCTGCCCCATTCCTCCATCGTTCTTGTTTACATTAATCTGAAGGTGTTTTTCCCCCTCCTGCCATAAACACAACATGGGGCTTTCCAGCATCAAACATATTACCTTCTTCCACTCAGAACAAGGAACTTCAGGCCCAGAGCTCTCACCCCAAAACCATGCAACGCAGGGACCAGGAGCTACCTTGGACGCAGTTGACACTTAGTCCCCAAGAAATCCAAAGAACCAAATCATGAATGAAACACTAAAAGGAGAGTCTCTCAGTGAGAAGCAGCATGATGGTTAAGATTAGCACTTGGATTTCACCCCTACAACCTGCTAGCTGTGTGGCCTCGGGCAAATCACTTAACCTCTCTGAGCCTTGGCTTCTTCAAATAAAAAACAGCAATAACAGAATTAAACATATAACATAAAGCACTTAGCACAGTGCCTGGCACTGTCAGTGCGATGCAACACACTCCCATTTCCCAGCCTTTATCTTTGCTAGTCCAACTGCCTAAAGGAAACTTCCAGAAAGCTATGTGGCTCACTCTTTCCCTTCCTTCTCAAATGCCACCTTATCAGTGAGCCTTCCCTTATCACCCTAAATAAAATTAAATGCTAGCTACCCTCCTCTCATACACACACACTGCTTCCCCCCTTATGTCCTTTGCTTTTGTCCATAGCTGGAAGCACTACTTGACATTTCATATATATATATATATATATATATATATATATATATATATATATATATATACATTTTATCTCCTTCACCTAAAAAGTAAACTCCAAGAAGTTTGTCTTGTTGACTGTTGTATTTCTAGCACCTATAGAAAAGTGCCTGGCATGTGGTTGTTTAATACATATTAACTGAATAAATAAACAGGAGCTATTTCTGATGATGACTGAAAAGGCCATCAGAGACCATATAGGCCAAAGTTCTTCCTGCACAGGCTGGGAAACCGAGGCTGAGAGGCATCAGAGGACCTGCCCTCTGGTTCCTGCTTCCCCGGAACTGTGTGGTGGTGGAGGCCGCGAGCCCCGACTCCTGCCGTCTTGCTCTGCCTCCAGCTAACCTGCTCAGACCAACAGCTCAGCACGTTGGTACCCTGCGCTCCTCATGTGGGGAATGGAAACAATTAAGCAGATGGCTTTCCCTCCCAAGCGCTCTGGACCTGGATGCCCCAGTGACTGGCAATCTATAAAAGCGAAAAGGACAGGTGGAGATATCGCAGCCGCTCTGGAAATCCATCAACAAATGTGCTCACAGTTGAGGAAATGCAGACAGCTGCAGCACAAAGGAGCCAAAATCCACCAGCATCAAGGACCCTCTTGGCTTTCTGCACAGGCTGAAGGCAAGGACTGCAGTGCCTGGGGCTTCTGGACGACTTCCTCTTGCATAGACACGGGATGCTGGGAGGAGAGATGCAAACCCCAGCCCCACCATTCCTAGGTGGGCAACCTGTCTGCACACCATCTTTTCATCTCTTAAGGTCCTTCTCCTAAGGATCAAGTGAGAAAGCACATAGACCACACCTGACACAGTGCATGGCACAGTCCGTGGCACACAGCAGGCGCGTGATAACATGGACTCTTCTCTAGGACGCTGATGATACCCAGCGGCAAACGCAACCCTCCCTGACCTCCCCCTCCCCCATCCACTTCATCAGCTTAGAATTAAGGTTCTTGCAAAAGAAGGGGTCTATTCAGCTTTAGGAATCCAGCACCAGATAATTTTTTTAAAGGATCCCATTTTTCCATTCAAGTAGAGTGGAAAGAACTCAAGACTGCACGTCAGGTTCTCCTCTTTCTCCAAGCCACTCAGGACCTCAAAAAGGCTCCAAAAGAGGAGATTCCAGCCTGCAAGTGTCAGCCACTCAGAAAGTGGGATCTGGCCCAGAGCTCCGTGGAGGTGACCAAAAACCCAACAAAAATATCCTGCCCTCCCTTCACTACCTAATAACCAGATTTAAAGCTCACACTAAAGAGGGACAGCACCAAGTAATCACAATGTGGTGACTCAGTGAGGCCTGTGCTTCCACTTACACTGTGAGAGCTGGAGCTGTTCCCCAGCCCCTCGAACCCGCTCCCTCATCTACATACTACAGGGACCAGCGATGTCTGTCTCGTGGCCCTACTGTAAGGATTAAATGAAAGAAGGCGGCTGAACACCGTGCCTGGCACATTAGCTGCTGCTTTGAATACTAAAGCCAGGAAGCCAAGTGCAGCCAAGCCGACTCGCAAGCATTAAGTGCTCCAAAAGAACACTCTGTACAGCAAAGGCAGTCCTGCCCTAGACCACAGACCAGACTGCCCCGCTCCGCCGTGGGCTGCAGGTTCAGGAGGAGTATTAACTCCAGCAGAGGCTTCCAGAAACCTTACAAAGCAAAGCGGGGAGGCGGGGGAAGAAGTGAGCATGCAGGATGGCACAGGTGACACCGAGACCCAAGCAGCTCCTGAAAGCGGGGTGCCCGGTTGGAAAGGGCAGGGGAAGGCTCCGCATTAACTAATTGTGGCTTTGGACTTCCCGGTGCAAACTGCCACTTTTGACGGGATTCTGAGGTTTCCCAGGCAGCACTGCTCCCAGGTTACAAATTTAAGTTCTGGGGCGAACCAACTCTAGGTAAGGTGTTCCAAGAGCCCCCAGGGGGCTCCAGGAGCTTGGTAACGTCCCTGGGCCTCAGTTTCCCCACGGACCCCGAGCTAATGCTGACAGCCTCTGCAGCGCCGGGAGGCGGCGAAAGGGGGCGGGCGCGCGCTCAGGTGCCTCCAGGGCACCGTGGGGACCCCGGCGCGCGGGCTGCATTCGTTCCAAGGGGAAAAGCCGAGCGGGGAAGGGCGGCGCGCGGGTCCACAGGAGGGGAGCCCTTTCTCCGCTGCAGCTGTTGAAAGAATAATCGCAAGAAAGCAACTGGAACGCGACCGGGGGCGCGGCGGGGGCGGGGGACTCCCCCGGCAGGCGCCCCGGAGCCGGCGGGGGCCCGTGGCCTGGCCCGGGGGCCCGGGAGGCCGGGAGGCCGGGAGCGCGGAGGCCCCGCTGCGCCGGGCGGGCGGGGGCGGCGGAGGCGGAAGCGGGGGCGGCCGGAGCGCGGTGGGGATGTTTAAAGGAAATTTACAATCATTTCCTCTCTGTGGTTTGGTGACAAATCAACAACATCCTGTTCTTTTGTGAGGCTCCGGGCGCCTGCGAGGCGGGGGCAGCGCTCCGGCTCTTAAAGGGACACACACAGCCACCCCCCCTTCTCCCCCTCCCCATCCCCTGCGGCTCCAAAAAAAAAGTAAAAAAAAAAAAAAAAAAAAAAGCACAGCCTCCCCAAGGCGCCACCTCCGGGGGAGCGCGCGGCCGGAATGCGGGGGCGGCTGTCCGAGCTGCCCTCGGGCCGCGACCCCTCCCCCGCGCGCCCCCCGCCCCCACACCCCCGGGCGCGAGGCGGCGGCGGCGCCCCCCTCTGATGGATGCACAGCCCGGGCCGGCGGGGCGGGAGGGGCGCCCGCCCGACGCTTCCCCTCCCTCCCCCCACCCCCGGGGCAGCGCCGCCTCGGCTTCGGACCTCCGGGTAGTTGGTATCCCTTCTCCCGAATCCCCTCGCCTCGAATTTTCCAGCCCCCCAATTCTGGATTTATGGTTAAAATGACGTACGCACACGAGGTTTATAAAACGCCGAAGTAGAGAGAGGCTTCCCGAGCTGTAGGAGTAATGAGAATCAGATGGCTAGGACCAGGAAAATAAAAAATATTCAACTGCCCTCCTGGGATTTCGTTCATTCAGTCATTTAATGAGCATCTTTTTTACCAAGCGCTGGTCACCATTCTAGGCCCGCTGCAGCAGGAGCGAGACAGGCTCGGCCCTAACCCCAGGGGCTGAGATTCTGAAAATGAATGAATGAATGAATGAATGAAGAATGAATGAAGAATGAATGAATGAATGAATGAACGAACGAACGAACGAACAGGATTATTTCACACGCTATAGGCGCTGTGATAAAGGGTCGTATTCTAGAACAGGGCCTTTCTACAGGGAGGCCTCTGCAACAGGTGACCATCTGACTTGGGACCTGAAGGGGAAAGAGGCGCCAGCCCTATAATCAGAAGAGAGACTGGAAGCCTGGACCACCTGAAGGGCACCCTGAGGACAGATTTCTTTCATGAGGACCAGCCTGGGAGGTTGGCACCCAGGATAAAACAGACTCGAGTCCTTCTGCTGTGGCTGTATTGACCACGGCAAGCCCCTTCTTCCCTGCGCTAGGCCTCAGGGTGTCCTCAGATGGGAAATGAGAACACTGAGAAATCCAGTAGTTCTCAACCCTGGGTAGAAATTAAAATTACCCAAGGAGGTTTTCAAAAACACTGACTCCTAATCCCACCTCAGGTTAACAGAATCAGACTCCCTGGTAATGGAGTCTGGGCACTGGCATTTTTTTTAAGGATCTCCGGATGAGTTTAGTGTACAACCAGGGTCAAGAGCCAGGGGCCTCAATGACCTCTAAAGTGTGGGTTTAAAGCTCCGTAAGAGCTATTTGGAATCGGTATAATCAGTCACATCATTTTGTGTTTACCATCTACTATATCATACACCAAATATGCTATGTTTATATTCTATTGTATTTAAGTTACAAAGAAAATCCCTACCAAATTAGATAGGTACGACTATTATCCCCATTTTATGGATGAGGAAACTGAGGTACAAAGATGATACAAAATTTGGTTAAGAGCATACAGCTAGTAAGTGGTGTTGCCTGAATCCTCTAAGCCAGAGTGCCTTTTCAGTGACAAGAAGCAGATTTCTACCTGACAGAGTTGTTCATCATACAGAAGAGCTTCCCAGAAAAGAGATTGGGGTGCTCTAGGTCTGGGCTGCTCATACATCTTAGAGGGAGGCAGGCTACTGGCCTGATGATGTCTGGGCATTCTGACAGCCCCAAAGTGTGCATGCCTAGAGTGCAGGTCCCAAATGAGAGAGTGTAACTCTAAGAAAACAGCCTTTTATGTTTCTCTGCATTGATCTTCTTGGTCATTTTCAAAGACGATCCCCATAAAATATGCGGGGGGTTTTGTTTGTTTTTAATTTATTGAGGTTTTTTTAACTATTATTTAAAATTTATCTACTTATTTATCTATTTATTTATTTAAATATGCCTTTAGTGATTTCAGAGAGCGGAAAGGAGAGGAAGAGAGAGAGAGAGAAACATCAGTGATGAGAGAGTCATTGGTCGGCTGCCTCCTGCACGCCCCCTGACCGGGGATCGAGCCTACAACCCCTGGCATGTGCCCTGACAGGGAATCAAACCCTGATCACCTGGATCCTAGGTCGACGCTCAACCGCTGAGCCACGCCCGACAGGGCTAATTTATTGAGTTTTAAAGAGAGAGGAAGGGGGAGAGAGAGAAACATCAATTTGTTGTTCTACTCATTTATGCATTCATTGGTTGATTCTTTACGAGCCCTGACCGGGGATTGAACCTGCAACCTTGGCTTATCAGGATGATGCTCTAAACAACTAAGCTACCCTGTCAGGGCAAATGTGCAGTTTTACCTTAACAAGATGGAAGAACCATTTGGCGGGGCAAGGAGGGGAGAAAAACTTGTTGTGCACCCCAGTATGTCCAGGATAGAATGCTTCACCCACCCCACACTCTCCTGTATAGGGCCCACCACTGCCCTTTTCACCGTTGACCATCTTCACATTTGAGCAGTTCCCTAAGGCAGGACCCAGGGGAGGGCATGGCAAGTGGGAGCTGAATCAGGTTCTCCTGGGAAGTAAAGGACCGTTAAAGCAGAGAGTAGGAAAAAAGGGAAGATGGTCTGTTCTTAGAGTGGAATACTATGCTGCTGTTAAAAAGAAGAGAGGTGAAAGACAGACTAGAAAGATGTCTGTGATATACAAGATACATAACAGGATTTCTCACTGATATTTATGTAAACACCACACACACACACACACACACACACACACACACACACGGGGCGGGGGGAGAAACCAATAGAACCATCTGGAAGGACAGACTCTAAACTGTTACTAGTGATAACTGGTAAGATACATGGGGGCATGGGGAGGAGGAGGGAGCACAGTGTTGGAATGTGTTGTATTAAAGGTAAACTTTAACTTTTTCTGTATTGATGACAATAATCATGTATTAATTTTTTAAAGGTAAAGGTACTTCTACTTATAAATAACAAACACAAATATTAAAGGGGGAAGTATAAAAGCCCACCCTGGGCCCTGGGAACTCTCTCCAGGGTAGACGCTGGCAATGCCACCTTTACAGATTTTCCTAGCTGGTGTTAATGGTCCCATTGCTCTTCCACGGTTGCTTTGAAGGTGGTTGGCTGTTTCCCCTCTAGTCATCAAGTGCCCCACAGAAGATCAATTTGAAAGCTACCAGTTCTAATTGATGTAAGAAATCACAAAGCTCATTTGAGAGGGAGAAACTGCCAGAGGTGCTACTTGGCAGTAGAGGTGGGTAAAGGGAGTGGCATTGGTATTCCAAGGCTTGACTTCTCTATGTGTCTATGTGTTGTTCTGGAAGCTGAAAAATGGATCTGACAGACCAAGATCTGAAGAGAAACAATAGTGTCTTACGGTTAGAACCTTAGTCCAGAAATCCCCAAAGCTGGGGCAGGCGTCCACTTATAACATTATACAGAGTGGGGCAAACGTAGGTTGATAATTGTTCATATGGAAAATAATACAATAATTAATAAATAATAATACAAGAATAATAAACTCCGTATTTCACGTACTCACAACTATAAACCTACTTTTGCCCTACTGTGTATGCAGAACTATTTCTACTAGTGAAGACCTGATGTCTCAGCAAATTCACGGCCTGGGTGACTGGCACCAGGTGAACTGTCATGCTCTAGGGAGAAATTGTTGGGCCACTGTACTTCCTCTTATTTATGTTTTCTTAGATCTTTGTAGTTTTTTTTGTTTTGTTTTTGTTTTTATCTTTATTGATTTCAGAGAGAAGAAGGGAGAGGGGGAGAGAGATAGAAACATTAATGATGAGAGAGTCATTGATCGGCTGCCTCCTGCACACCCCCACTGGGGATCAAGCCCGCAACCTGAACATGTGCCCTGACCAGGATCGAACTGCGATCTCCTGGATCATAAGTCGCTCAACCGCTGAGCCACGTGGGTGGGGCAGATCTTTGTAGCTTTTAACAGCATAATGTCCTGGTGAAGAACATGAGCTAAGAGGACAGAGAACCCAGGTGGATTCTCAGCTCCATCACCCTCTAAGCCTCAGTTTCCTCTGTTCTAAAATGGGAATAATAATAGTACTTACCTCATAGAGTTTTTTGGTGAGAGTTAAATGGGATAATACAGGAAGTCTTGGACCCTGCACCTGGCACTGTATCTTTCAAATGAGAATAAGGTAGGTGACTGAGTACTGTGGCTCATCAGTGTTCACACACTTGCTAGCTCACACAGCTCAAACTAAGTCCGATCTTGCCCTCCAGAATCAGAGGTCTTCCACAAGACCCGTGTCCACCAAAGTTTTGCATGGTTGAGCTATTACTGCGTTCAAAAATTATCACAGTCTAAAGTCATTCAATAAGGCCCTATGTACATAGGCCCTTGTGCTGACTGCTGTACATTCAGATGAGGACAAGTGATGTTCCTTCCTTCCATTCATCTGGGCCTGGCCTTCTTTGAGTCTTCCCAAAGCCCTTAGAAATAGGAATCCTTTCTTTCATTTTTTAACTTCTGCTCCTGCCTTCCTCAGTCTAGTTAGGAGAAAGAAAGTTTCTAGGGTAGGAGGCTTAAATTGATGGACCATTAGCAGCATAACAAAGCAAAAGGAATTTTCCAGGTCAGCAGCCAACAACTTTAGAGTGGTATTTAAAATTCACTTGCTTAGCGGCAGACAAAGAGGTTGGTCAGGAGAGGGTGGGGAAGGGTTTCTCCCAGCTGATGAGGAACGGGGGAGCACCCTTTTTATGGCCAGCAAAACCAGTAAACACCGTAGCATGCCGCTGGGTTTCTGGGCTGATCTTTTATCATTGTACTTGGAACACAGGTATCAAAAAGAAAATAATCATCTGTCTACTGACTCCATAAATCAAAGGTTCTCCTTGGCTTCAGATTTAGGGAACACCTGGATCTCTGCTCAGGCTTCAACCATGATTTGCTAAAATATAACATACCCATAAATTTCTTCTGAGCCCACGGAACAATCTCTCTCTCTCTCTCTCTCTCTCTCTCTCTCTCTCTCTCTCTCTCTCTCTCTCTCTCTCTCTCACACACACACACACACACACACACACACACACAACCTGCCTTATTCCAGCTCTGGCAGAGTTCAGCAGGAGAGGAGCTATGGTCATGCTGTGCTTCCCCCACCCCATGCTTGCATTTTAAAAATTTATTTCTTGGCAGTCTGTAAGTCATTGGGGAAGGCAGTTTCAGCACTTAATTGGTAAGCAGATCTGTTCTAGTGGAAATGTTCTTCTCGGGATCACCTTTGCTGCTGAAGGAGGAATGACTAGCAGAGAAGCTAGGCCTTATTACCTCCCTACACCACTCTCCCCCTCCCACAGCACATTGCTCTAGAAGCATTCATAGTCCTATGGCCACCCACATAGGCCTCAAAATTCCTACCACCTCAGCCTGGCCTGTGTGTCTCAGCTGGTTGGAGCATCTTCTTGTGCACCGGAAGGTCATGGGTTCGATTCCACTCAGGGCCCCTACAGAGGCAACCAATCGATGTCTCTCTCACTCACATAGAAGTTTCTCTTTCACCCTTCTTTCCTCTCTAAAACCAATGAAACAAAAGTTAACAACAAAATTCCTACAACCTCTTGAACCTGGGGGCCCTGTGAAATTGCACAAGGCTGCTTAAGTAGTAGTTATACACATTTTTAGTTTTTTCCAAACTCTTTAAAACTCAGCAGAATCCTTTTCAAAGGAGCACAAAATATAAAAAACAGATAAAAACTATTGTTTCTGGTTGGAGCCAATCACAATGTTGCTCAAAAGAGTCAAAGTTTGAAAAAAAATCACTATTTTAGAATATCATTCTATGATTACTTTAAGTAATTTTGGCAGTATAATGAAATCCAGCTCCTCACTATGCTTATAGAATGCTTTAAAAATTTATTTATTGATTGACTGATTGATTTTTAGAGACACAGAGAGAAATATTGATGTGAGAGAAACACAGATCAGTTGCCTCCCACACACTCCTGACTGGGGATCGAACGAACAACTTGGGCATGTGCCCCCATTGGGAATTGAACCTGCCACCTTCCGGTGCACAGGCGGACGCTCCAAGCAACTGAGCCACACCAGCCAGGGCTAGAACGCTTTTTGGTCCAGTCCTCACCTACGTGAAATCCATGCAGTTATTCCCACGGTGTCTACTCTCTAGATTTACTTCTGTTTTGTTGGTGCAGGTCCTCCACTAGCTTCCTGGGAAGAGATACATGGGAAGTGCATTTTTTGAGACTCTGCATATCCAAACATGTTTTTCTTTTATTCTTTTTTCACATTTTGATTGGTAGTTTTCCTAGGTATAAAATTCTAGGTTGTAAATTATTCCCCAGTGTGCCTAGGCCTCTCCAGTGTCTAGGTCTTTGAACTAGAAATATCCTTTTGCATGGAATACATACCCTCACCCCCACCCTCTGCCCTTAGGTAGCTAACACCTCTTTAGTCTTGTCAGGGAAAGACAAGAATAATGCCACCTGCTCCTCCCAGTTGGGTAGACATCCTTCTTAATCGCTCCCACAACGCCTGGGGCTTACCCCCTTGAGACACTTATTTACACCCTATGATCATTGCCTGTTTATTTGCCTGTATCTTTTACTAGTTTGTGAGTATGAGTGCTAAAAATTCACAGCCATCGTGCCACTCAATAAATATTTGTAGAACAAAGAAATAAATTAATGATTGTAATGGTATTTTTTATTACAAGATACAATTGCTAATAACAAGGTTGACAAATGCCCTTACCAGTTGGTGCACGCTCTGGATTTGGGGGGTAAAGAACAGGAGTAGTCTGGGGGAAGAAATGCCTCCTTGATAATAGGAGCATAGAAAGAACCCTTATAATTTCTTGTTCAATATCTGCCCTACTCGCTGCTGTGTTCCCAAGAACTAGACCATAATGACAGCTTAATAAAGAGCCGCTGAATGAATGAACTGCTCCAAAGGGAGTCTTAGGCATTACACCACCAAGAAAACTAAGAGAGAAAAAGTCCCTAAGCTGTCTTACAGTCTTGGGAAATGGGTAGTTGGAGATGAAAACTCATTCCATCATCTCTTCCCACCTCACCTCAATAGAAAACCAGAGCCCTCCCCCAATTCCCTGTTCCAGACACAGCCATTCCCTTCTTTGGACACCTGGATTTGAAGCCCAGGAACTCTTTGGCTTGGACCTTCTTCTTTGCAGTCTGTTTCTTTTCAATCATCAAGTCCAAATGCCTCCTCTCCCTTTACGGCAACTTTCACACTGAGCCTCCTTCATTCCTCTTGCTCGTACCCCCACGAGGCCCCAATCTCCCACACCTACGTTTTCACGTGGCTCCCTCCTCACTCCAGGTCACTGTGACTCCACTGTCAGATTAATCTTTCTGAAGCATCACTTCTCATAGTGTCTCTCCACTGCCCAAAACACCTTTGGAAGCTCTTCATTTCCTTTCACATTAAGTCACAACTTCTCTGCCAGTTTTCAACCTTCAGAAATTACTCCTAATGCTCTGGTTTTTCCTCCCTACACACACAGGCTCACTTACCGCACATACGCAACTCACTCTGATTAGGCAAGACGTCCCACGGTCTCAGAGCACACTCCTGCACAATTTGTGCACTCTCTTCGCTGGAATGCTCTCCCCACGCCTCTCTTAATCCAGTCCATCCTTCCAGACCTGGTTTAAATCTTTCCTCCTCCCAGATGCCTTCACTGACAACTTCAAGCCTTGCTGATGTCCCCAACTTTAAAATCCAAATAGTACTGATCATCTTTGCAGCGCAGTTAAATCTGGAGGGGTACCTTATATAAGACACTACACAGTTTACATAGGTTAGTGTGGTTTCCCCCAACTACCCGGGCAGCTCGTTGATGGCAAAAATGTAAAGATGTCCTGTTCTTGCACCTAAGGGTCCCTTACAGTTCAACAAGTAACAGTATTCAGGAGGTAATAAGAGAGCTGCCTTCAGAAACAGGCAGACCTGGGTTGATCCCAGTCCTAGCAATTACTGTGTATATTTGGACAAGTAATTTAGGCCCTCTGAGCCTCTGTAGCCTCATCTGCAAAACTGGAATAATAAGTGTTACCTCATAGGGTTGTTGTGAAGAATAAATGAGATAATGCTAAGTAACGCAATTCGAACATTGCTTTGATAACATGGTAAGTACTCAATATATGTTAGCTATTTAAAAAAAAAAAAAATGTCTTTATTGATTTCAGAGAGAGGAAGGGAGAGGGAGAGAGAGAAACATCAATGATGAGAGAGTCACTGATCAGCTGCCTCCTGCACGCCCCCTACTGGGGATGGAGCCCGCAACCTGGCACGTGCCCTGCCCGGGAATCGAACAGATTCAGGATCTCCTGGATCGTAGGTCAACGCTCAACTGCTGAGCCACGCCAGCCGGGCTGTGTTAGCTATTGTTATAAAAGATTCCAGTCCTTGTTCTTAGGGTTTAATTTTGGCCTTGATTGTGTTTTAGATTTTCTGTCACTGAGTCAGCCTTGCAAACAGTGATTTCCTACCACTCCCTATCTCAGTGTCTACCCTTAGGGGGTCAAAGCGTATGTCTGGAAGCAGTGGCTAGGGGCAAGGTCATCTCAGGCCCACTCTGTCATCCCTCCTGCCCTCAGCACTCCTGGGTTCAGTGCTGCATGGTTTGGGTGGGGGCCTTTGGTTTATGAGACTTTTTAAGCCTTTCTTTCTTCCATTTTTTCTTTATCATTGTATTACAAAAACAACACATGCTCATTATGCTAAAAAGAAAGCACAGAAGTGAAGAGCAAATCTCACTCCCCACCCAAACCTCCATTCCTACTCTTTGGAGGAAACCACTTAGCAGTTTCTCAGTGTTTCCAGACAGCATCCATGGCCATACAAAGAAACATACACAGCCCTGGCCAGGTGGCTCAGTTGGTTAGAGCATTGCCCTGTACACCAAAAGGTTGTGGGTTCGATCTCCGGTCAGGGCACATATCCAGGTTGCAAGTTCAATCCCCAGTCAGGCGCGTATGGAAGGCAACTGATCAATGTTTCTCTCTCACAGTGATGTCTCTCTCTCTCTCTGTCTCCCTTCATCTCTCTAAAAAATCCATTGAAACATATCATGGTGAGGGCTGAGGGGAAAAAAGGAAACATATACATACATGTACACTGTTCTGTAGCTTGCTTTGTTCCCTGGACAGTCAGTCTTGAACGCCTTTCTACATCCACACCTGATAGATCCACCGCACACTGTTTGATGGCAACTTAGATTTCTTTTGTGGAGAGCAACTCATTGGTTTCATCAGTCCCTCACAGACGGGCGTGTGGGCTGCTACTACTACAACACGGTGATAAACATCCTTGCACATACATCTCTGGGGACCACTTAAGTCTTTAAGGCTTGACTGCCAGATTAGAGCAGACTGGGGTGATTCTTCAAATTCCATTCTACCTCCCGAATTCTCCGTCCACACACAGCATTCAGTCCCTAGACCCACTGACTCACTGATCGGCAGCATGAGCCCCTTCCTTCTGACCTCAAAATAGAAGAGAGAGGTCACCGGACTGTTTCCTCATGAGCCCGCCCAGTAGGAGCTCACAGAACCCACGTTTCTCCCTTTCTCTGGATGCAAAGAGGAAATCCCGAGCATTGGGCAACAGGACTGCAGAAGCCAGCTGTGTTCTCAGGTAGCCCTGAGGAAGCTCCCAAGAAGGAAGGAAATACGTTTTTGGTTCATGAGACACAATCCCAGGTGTTTGCAGGGGGGCGGCAGGGATGTGGTGTGACAATAAGGACAGTAGCTGAGACGGGCTTTAGGTGGTGGCTGGGAGGAGGTGAACACACAGGGCTTTCATCAGCAGTGACTCGGCATTATTATCCTAGCCCACATCCGTCCCTTTATGCCGTGTCCTTTCTCAGGCCAAGGACAGGATGGAATGGCAGGAACTGGGACTGCTTATCTGTAGCTCGGCCTGACTCATGCAGGACCCCAAGCCAGCCACTTACTGTACCCTGGGAGAAGCCCCAGAGGCCCGAGGGAAGCCAGGGCTGGAAGAAGGTGCCCCTGGGCTGTGTCCAAGTTGCTTACGTACAGCTCTGGGACCCACCGTGAGTTACCAAACCATCCCAAACTTCAGTGAGTCCATTCCCCTATCTGTAAACAAGCAAAAGCAGCACCGGCTGTCCCTGCATTATACCGTCCTTGAAAGCAGGAGGCACACCAAGTGTCCACCACAGGACACAGCGTTACACAAGCAGTCAATAAATCTTCCATATTTGCTTCCCTGCTTTCTCCCTCTGGCCCAGTACAGTGCCCAACTCAGAGTAGGTGCTTCATGAAGACATTTTAATCAATGAATGAATGAGCAATCGCTTCATTTCTGGAAGGCAGACAGGAAAATTGCAAAATGACCACCAAGGTCTCTAACCTTATGTCACCCTATTCTGTCCTTTAAAACCGTGGTAGCGCCCAGCCGGCATGGCTCAGTGGATGAGCTTCGACCTATGACCCAGGAGATGATGGTTCGATTCCCAGTCAGGGCACATGCCCGGGCTGCAGGCTCGATCCCCAGCAGGGGCCATGCAGGAGGCAGCAGATCAACGACTCTCTCTCATCATGGATGTTTCTACCTCTCTCTCCCTCTCACCTCCTCTCTCAGAAATCAATAAAAACATGTTTTAAAATAAAATAATTTTTAAAAACTGTGGTAGTGCCCTGGCCTGTTTCGCTCAGTGGTTAGAGAGTCGGCCCTCGGACTGAAGGGTCCCGGGTTCGATTCTGGCCAAGGGCACGTATGTTGGTTGCAGGCTCCATCCCAGGCCCCGGTCAGGGCGAGTGCAGGAGGCAACCAATCGATGTCTCTCTCTCACATCAATGCTTCTCTCTCTCTTACCCTCCCTCCTTCCCTCTCTCTCTCTCCCTTCCACTCTCTCTGAAAAGCAATGGAAAAAATATCCTTGGGTAAAGATTAAAAAAACAACACAAAAAAACAAAAAACTGTGGTAGCTTAGTGATAATGTGGTTTCGTTTGTTTTTCACCAGGATCCCCGCCCCCCCCAGCTTCCTAGGAAAAAAGACGCTCTATTCTCCCTGGCTTGTGCTCAAGAGCCAGCTACATAGAGCGAATCACCCCAGGGCCACGGCCCTGGAGTGCAGCCTCGCCCCAGAGCTTCTAAAGAGAAACTGAGCCCCCGGACCACGGACTATCAGAGGGGGGAGGGAAGGGGATTCACGTGTGTGTTCAATAAATGTGTATCTGGCCCGGCCGGGCGTGGCTCAGCGGTTGAGCGTCGACCTGGGATCCAGGCGATGGGGGTTCGATTCCCGGTCAGGGCACATGCCCGGGTTGCGGGCTCGATCAATGACTCATCATTGATGTTTCTCTCTCTCTCTCTCTCTCTCTCTCTCCCCCTCTCCTTTCCTCTCCCTGAAATCAATAAAGATATAAAAAAAAATATATATATATATATAAATATGTATCTGGAGTATCTACCATGTCTGGAAGTGAAACCCAAAGCTGGCTGCTTGCCTGCCCCTGCACTCTCTCCGGGCCGCACATGCCTCAGCCTTGAAGGCCGGGCCTCGGCCTCACTACTGCACTGGCTTCCTCGCAGGAAATGCCCGGGAGTTCCCAGGAAACTCACGTGCCTGTTCCCCCTGCCTCTCTCAGCACCTTTCTTGTCCTTTGGTTTCTCCGGGTCACTGTGCCTTTGCAGTCCTCCCGTCTCCTCTCTCAGTCCCGCATTCTTCCCTCTGTTAAGGGCTGATTTGCGCTCCCCACCAAAATCCGTGTTGAAATCCTAATCCCGTGTACCTCAGAACGTAACTGTATTGGGAGATAGGGTCTGTAAAAAGTAATTAATGAAGTCATTAGGGTGGGCCCTAATCCAATATAACTGGTGTCCTTACAAGAGGAAATTATGACATCGGCAGAAGGCAGATCATGTGGAGACAGACAGAAGCCCATCTACACGGCGAGAAGAGAGGCCTCAGAATAATTTTTAAAAATTGATCTGAGAGAGGAAGGGAGAGAGAGACATTGATTTGTTGCTCCGCTTATTTATGCATTCATTGGTTGATTCGTGCATGTGCCCTGACCAGGGATCAAACCTATAACCTTGGCAAATGGGGACAACGCTCTAACCAACTGAGCTATCTGGCCAGGGCTGATCTCAGACTTCTAGACTCAAGAATTATGAGAAAATAAAATTCTGTTGTTTAAGCCACCCTGTCTGAGGTACTTTGTTATGGCAGCCCGAGCAAACTAATACACCCCCTGTATTGTATGACACAGTCATTACCCCCAAACGTGGCAGTCTCCTCTATAAATCCACCTCTGTGGCTGAGGCTATCATCATTCCTCTCCCCAGTCTCCCACTCGGAGCAGTATGTCCACATGCTGAAGTCTGGACACATCCAGATTCCAGCTCTGAATTCCAACTGCCTGCCAGACGATTCCTCTTGGCTTGTTTGGCCAATTCTTAACCCTCAAGAGGTCTAGAACCACAGCATATTTGAAGGCAGTCAGTCTAACCACCTTGCTTTACAGATTAGGAAACTGAGGCACAAAACAAAACAAACAGAAAACTCTTTCTGAGTTCCCTATCCCTAAAAGCACCTTCCATCTGGTCACCACTCAAAAACGTGGAGTCATCTTTTGTTCTGCCCTTTTTTCTTTCATCCCTCGTTGCCAGTTAAAGAACTTCCAGTGCGTTCTAAGGTCACTCTGGCTGTTGTCCAGAGTTTTAGTTTTATCGTGTTTCCCCTCACAGATGAAATATTTCAGTCCATTCGTATTTAGGTAAGTGCTGAATGTTTAGGCCTCAGTAGCCTGTTCTGTTAGAAAGGAGGGAGAGCATTGAGGACAGAACATAAACTCCAGTCTCTCACACGGGTTTTGTTATTGGTTCCATCCTGTGGCCTTAGGCAGGCTTCCTGAGCTATAAAATGGAGATAAAAATGGTACCTAGATCATAGAGATTTTGCAAAAATTAAATGCGGATTTGAACGCAGTATGGTCTGGTCTCAAAACGCTTTGTGCTACACCATGCTACTTACCTCCTTCTCTGGGAAAGCAAAGGAACTGGGTCCCTTTCTGACAGCAAGGTGGCCAAAACGCCCTGGGTGACCTTCCCAATGAAAGCAATCCCAAACACTGAATCATGTCTAATTTTTTTTTTAATGCTTGCTTAATAGGCAAAAAAGTAAGGAACATACAGAGGCCGAAAGAGAAATGAAGAGAGAACTCTGGAATGTAAGCGGGTGCCCAAGACAGCTTAGACAGAGGGGAGCTGCCAAAACTTGGCGATCTGAAGCTTCCTCTCTGATGACTACAAGGAATTCAAGGGCAGGAGATAAAGCTTAAGCTCCCACGAGGTAAGAAGCCCAGCAGAAGCCCCCCAGAAGGTCTACAGAGAGGCACAACGTCTGCGTAAGGGTGAGTGAGAAATAAAGTCATGGCACAGAGGGGGCATCGAGGAAATCTGTCCGATACCTGATGATACCTGATGACGGATGAAGGACGAAACGTCCCCTGAAAATGCCTAACTACCAGCCAGCAACGGAAAGCAGAAGGGCACCTTTAACGTGCGGAGACAAAATAAGTGGCGATCGGAATTTTATTCAAGAATTTAAATGGGAGGGTGGAAGAAAGTCATTTTCGAACCAACAAAAATGGAGAGAATTTATTGCCAATAGACCTTTACTGAAGGAAATGCAAAAGGGTTAGTTTCAGACAGAAGAAAGGCCATCTCAGATGGATGCTCTTATAGAAAGGAAGCTGCCGGGGAACTACATTTGCCTGTTAAAGAAACAATAATAATGTCTCATCTGTCTTGAAAAAACACACACACAAAGAAGAATGAAAACACAGGACTACAACAGAAGATAAACTGGGGGCGGGGGGTCAAGGTGGAGGGGCAGAGACTTAAGGGTTTAAGGTAGTTTAAGGTCCTTGTATTGCATTGTTTAAGAGGGTAAAAACTGTGATTAATTTTTAAATAGGGGATCCACTAAAAGAATAAATACACAGAGAGACTGTAACTTTCAAGGCAATCAATGGGGGAAAAAATGGAATGATTAAAAAAACCCTCAATCGATAAGAAGGCAAAAAAGTAGAAGGGAAAATAAAGAGAGAAACCAGGGCCTGGGGAAGCTCTACATGGGCAGGGGGAGGGGTGCATGGGAAATCCCTGCACCTTCCTCTCAACTTTGTTATAAATCTAAATCCGCTCGGGGGGGAAAAATAGTCTTAAACACACACACACACACACACACACACACACACGACAAATAGCACAAAATAAGATAGAAAGAAATCCAACTAATTCAGTGATTTACCATTTTTATATAAATGCATGTGAACTGAGCTGTACCGCTCTGCATTGGAAAACACACCTTGTTAGACCGGCTAGAAAACAAAATCCAGTTAATATGTGCTTGTTACAAGTAAAACAAAGGAGTTAGGTGAAGTAGCTGCTAAAGTTTGCTCCTGCTTTATCCAGTCAACGTGATTTCTCCAAAGAGTCAAACAGAACACATCGGATCATTTGAGGGGAGTTGATAAAGGAGCTATTTGCAAACATGTGAGGAGAGTGCATGGAGACCGTAGGGACAGTGCAACACCCCGAAACTGGGATGAACGGCGCTCCTTTCTCACCTCTAGGACCAAAGGGCCAAGGAAGGCTGGGAAGTTACCAGGACCCATTGTGGCTCCTTCCAACCTATTTTCCACACTGTAGCCACCCTCATATACACATACACACCCATCCACGGCTTCAAGCCTGTTAGCAGCATCCACAGTCCTTGAGAAGAATAAAATTATATACCCTAGCATAGCCTTCAAAGCCTTTTGTGATCTGTCCCCTCTGCCATATCTCTAGCTTTTTCTGGGACCAGAGTCCACCTCATTTTCAGCCCTGTAGTCACAGCGGCTTTCTCCTACATCCTTGGATTCACCAGGCATATTCCCTCCCACCTCAGGACCTTTGCATATGCTGTTCACTGCCTGGAATACTTTACACTCACCCTCCAAACCCTCTTGTCACCACTCATCCTTTTGGGCTGAGCGCAAATGTCACTTACTAGAGGAACTTTCCCAAAGCCCCGCTTTCATTATATACCTTCAGGACATTAATACCTCTCCTGCAGAGCCATTACCATCCACGTGTGTGAAGTCAATCAAATCAGAGAACAGGATGTAGATTTTATTAATCACAGGAAACACTTTTGGTCCAATTCCCATTTTTTATTCAATTCCCATTGTTGTCATTTTCTATTTATATTTGTGTAATTGCTTGATGAATGTTATGTGCCACTGCACTGGAAGCTCCTTGAGGGCCAAAGTGGCACCTTTTTTGCTCACTGCTGTATAGTGCCTGGCACCTAGCAGCAGCTCAATAAACTTTGATAAATGAAGGAATGAAAACATCCTTACTAAGAGAAGGGCACTTTGCCCAGAAACAAGCGTTATATCCCCTAAGAAGCTTTGCCCAGTTTCATTACTCAATTCGCATTCATTCATTCACAGATCATTAACATGACATTTCTCTGTATCAGAATTAAAGGCCGCTTCCTTCAAAGGCCTTTCCTGAATGTAAAAATACTCCCTGGGCTATTTATATGGTAAGAAGGTGGTGGGAGAGCCTCCAAGCCAGGACAGTGGATGGCATCTCAGTAGACCTGGTGGGCACTCAAGGTGGAGGACAGGGAGCGCCTCCCATTCTTGGCCTATCAGACCCAGAGAGAAAGCAGCTGAGCCTTTTCAAGGGCCCTAAATGGCAGCAGGATCACAGCCAATGGACCCAAGTGACTGAACTCCAGGCATTTTGGCAGAGTGTGGCTGAAGGAGCTGAATTTGGTTGGCTCCAGACAGTTGCTAACCACAGAGAAAACCCTCTGTCTTAAAATTCCCATTTGGGAAAGGAACCAAAAGCATTTCCCCTGATTAATAATATCTACATCCTGCTCTCTGCTTTGATTGACTTTACACGTGGATGGTAATGGCTCTATGCCTTGGCTTTCCCCTCCTCACTGAGGATGAAAATTTTTAGATTCTCTAAGAGCATCAATAATAACAATAATAGCAGTAGCAGCAACTAACATTTATTGACCATAACTCTATGCCAGACTCTCTGCTAAGTTTTATATATATATATATATATATATATATATATATATATATATATATCCTTTAATCTTCATGTAACTTAGCTCATGTTGGTCCCTTGCTTAAAACCCTCCAATGACTTCCATTCATATTAAAATAAAATGCAAATTCTTACCATGGCCTTCAAGGCCCTACAGAACCTGGCCCCAGCCTATTTCTGCTGCCTTGTCTCAAACAGCCTTTCCCCTCAGTCAGTTAGTTCCAGCAGCATCAACCTTCTTCCTGCAACTCACACACATCAAGCCTGTTCCTACCTCACGGTCTTTGCACCAGCCCAGCCCTTGTGCCCAGAGCGCTCTTCCCTCCTTCTAGTCATTTGGGTCACAGCTCGGCTACTACCTCCCTACCACCCTAATTCCCCTACCACCCTAATTCCCCTGCCACCCTAATTCCCTTACCACCCTAATTCCCTTACCACCCTAATTCCCTTACCACCCTAATTCCATTGCTTGATCACAGCGCCCTGCTGTGTTGCCTCCATAGCATGTATGACTACCTGAAATTATCTTAATGATCCATTTGCTCTGTCACTGTCTGTCTCCCTAACTAGAACATACATTCCACATGGGCGAAGCCTCCTTTGTCTTGCTCACCCCTGAATTCTCAGGCCCAGAACAGAGCCTAGCACATGTTTGCAAGCATTCTACAAACATTTCTCATGTAAAGGAGCAGGTGAAAGGCCCTGTGAGATAAGAGCCACTATACTTAAATGTATTTTATAGATGAAGGACCTGAGGCTCAGTGACATTGGGTGATTTGCCCAAGGTAATGGAGGGTCTGAGTGACGCTCAAATCCAGGCCCAGCTGGCCGCAAGACGTGTCCTCTTAATCACGACACGGACTGAGATCCACCCCATGAATCACGCCATGTGCCCTCCCTGCTACTACCCCATGTTCCCCCTCTGCACAGGGCCTGGCCCAAGAGCTAGGCAGCGAGCAGGCATTGACTAAAGCAGTGCAGAGTGTTAATTAGTACAACCACTTTGGATAATTGTTTGGAAACACCTGCTAAAGCTGAATCAGTCCTCAGTATATATCTACAGATACACAAACGTGTTCAACAACAGCCACATACAAGAATGTTCACAGAAGCAGTATTCTCTAAAGCAAACACTGGAGACGATCTACATGCCCATAAATAGAATGAATGAATATACTGTAGCACAGTCATATAATGGAGTATTATACAGCAACGAAAAAGAAACTACAGCTACATGCAACAACATGAATGAATTTCACCCCAAAAAAGTATCTACTGTATAATTCCACTTATAGAAAGATTTAAAAAAATAATAATAAGCTACATTATAATGCTAAAAGTCAAGACAGTGATTACCTTTGTGGGTGGAGGTAGGGTAGGGTAGTGGTTAGGGATGGGAGTACCATGAGTAGGGACTACAAAATGCTGGTAATGCTTTCTTTCTTGATCTGAACGCTAGTTCCACAGTTGTGTTCACTTGGTGAAAATTCACTGATTTGTACATTTCTGACTTACGCACCTTTCTGAATGTATTTACGTTGAATCACATGAAATTGTCATCTTTGTACAATCATGAAAAGTGGTTGAATATCAGCAATTTCATATGGCTCAACTAATGTTATACTTTAATAAAAAGATTACTTAAGAAAAAAAAAAAATCCTTCTCAGTTGAATTGCTTTGCACACAGCTCTGCAAAAACTGGTCTTAAGAAAGAGCCTGTGCCTTCTGAGGGCTCCTTGGTAGGTGGTAAACAGGCTCAGCATGGTTGTAAATTCTTCCCCAGGGCCTGAGGCTGGTGCACTTGGCTGGGAACTTTAGAGTCCGGAGCCTGGGCCAGCCCCAGTGTGCTCATCGCGCAGAGATGAGCAACTCCAGGCTCCAGCCCAAGGCTTCAGTGTTTCTGGAACCCACCAGTTTGCACCTGCCCTAGTCTTTGCGCTCACCGCGCCCTCCCTCCTGGGCAATGGCATGGCCCTTGTTCCACAGCCTTAAGGCTGCCCGAGAGGCTTTCCCTGGCCTTCCTAAAGTGGTGAGCTCCTTCCCCCAATCCCCATCACATTCCTTTATCATTCCCTTTGGATATGACCAACATTTGAAACTGCTATGTTATTACTCGGGTGTTTACTTTTATTATCTGCTCCTCTCATTAAACTAACCTATATCAAGGGATTTCTAGAACTCATTTGCTGTTTTATCCTTGGGCCTGGCATGGTGCCTGGTACCTAGAAGGTGCTTAGATATTGGTTGAATAAATGAATGAGTGAATGATTGACTAAATGAGGTGGCCTGGAGGCCAGGGGAGAAAGGGTGGCCCAAAGCACACCTGTTAAGTCAGGAAGAAGGGTGCAGCCATCCATCTCACGGAGCATGAAAGCCAAGATTGGGGCTCCAGAAAGTAACTGACCCCCCCAGAGTCCAGACATCCATAACTTATCCCTGTGCTTCTCCCAGGGTCCCCATTCTGGCTACCAGGGAATTTCTATGATTTGCAAGCAAGGACCAAGGGGGCTACTCTTGGCCATTTTTTTCTTCTGTTCCTGTTCTATGCTCACACTGGCTGCTCTGGATTGAACTCCCAATTCTGAAATGGACAGTGAGCTTGCATTTTATGTGCATTTGAACTAACACACATTTGAACTGTGCCATATAAATATATCCATAAAAACCTCGATTCTGTTGCCAAAGCTGATACGATGCAAATCTGACTTTACATTCACACAGATGAGGAAATCACTCTTGAATTCTGTGAGGTCTTCTTTTGTATCACATTCCGCTGCCCTGTTCAGGAGAGTGAAAACAAAGGTCTTGGAGGAAGGATGGAGAAGAGGAAACTAGTGATCTGTACTATCATAACCAAGTTAAAATCTTTATAATTTCCCTGGGACACAGAACAATGACAGGACCACAAAAATAGCTGTGCACCTGGCTCTGAGCGAAGGTACTTGAAAAACATCATGTGTTCAGTGCTCACAATAATCCTCTGAAGCAGATATTATGACTACCCCTTTTACAATAGAAGCCTGAAGAGATTAAGAATTATGCAAAGTCACCAAGTGTTTCACATCCCCTTCCCAGACTGACACAAAAAAGAACAATCATTCAGCATGCAGTCAGCATTACATTATCCTCTCTGCTACCACGGAAATTCAAGCATCTATATTGGCCATGGCTAAACTCGACTCTTTGGTGAACCAACGATACCTAGCCACACAGTTGAAAATACCACAACTTTTGTCCTGCAAATACTGTACTAGTTAAAGCAAAAATGACAGCCACAGTACTATGATTTTACCTACTCATTAATAAAGAAAACTTTCCACTTGAGATTGTTTTTTTTCCTTCTGAGGTTTTGATGCACCCTGATAAATGGGCTCCTCTTAAAATTCTAGCTCTTTCCATGCATCAGAATGGCTGGTATGTGGAAAAAATCACCTACATGTGTATTCAGCACCTGCAGTGTGCCGAAAGCTGTTGTAAGGGCTCTATGTGCATCGTTCCATTCGAGTTCCACTCAACGCTTGGCAGTAAGTTTTCATATTACAAAGGAGGAAACTGAGGCATGTGAAATCTGAATAACTTGTCCAAGGCTACAGAGCTTGAATGGGTAGGGCTGAACCCCAGCAGTCTGCCGTCAGTGTCTGCGCATTGGCCTTTCAAGCTCTCCAGCCTCCAACCCTGAAACAGCTGAACACACTGGGCCAGAGAGCCTAGGGGCTAGTGCCAGATGGAGTTCTAACCTGGGGTCTGACACAGCCTCCCTTCCTCAAAGGACGAGTGTCTCCTGGCTATCTCCAGTTGCTCTAGGGCTCCCCACAGCTCCTTCCTGCTTCTGGGCCTCCTGCCACCGAGCCCAGCCTGGCTGAGCCTGCATTCTGCAGATCTGAGCTGCAGAGAAACTTCTCCAGTGCCCCAGGCTGTGTCCCCCCCTTTGCTCTCTGTACTCTCTAATGCACCACTGCTGTTAACTGTAATTAAATCATTCTTTGATCAATTATTTGTTTAATGTCTAGCTCCCCTACTTCACTATAAACAGTGGTGGGTCCAGGATTTCTTCGTAGGTGGGGCAAGTAATCTGTTTGGGTTGGGGGACTTGGCTTTCAGTGCTTCATACTTGACAGGCTGAGAAATGTGAATTGAACATAGAAATGGATAAGAGTGCTGCACCCCCCCCACCCCCAGCATGGCGTTACCACTGACTGTAGCTCCATGAGGGCAACAAGAGTGTCTACCTCTTTTATCACTGTAACCCCAACACCTTGACACCATGCCTGGCACACAGGAAGTATATAATAATTTTTTGTGGAATTAATAAATAATTAAAACAGAACCTCTGACTTATCTGAAAAAGAGCAATGATAAGGCCCAGAACACAGCTTTTTAAAGCAACATTACATAGGAAAACATGCCGAGCACAGGTCTGGCACACTGTAAGGACTCCACAAATGTCTGTTATTGGGTTGGAATTCCTGCCTCTCCCCACTCGCACTAACTCGGCTCCCAGGGCCTTAGCCAGACCAAGAGCTTAATGAGAGGGCAAAGCCCCAAACTGAACCCGCTCTACTTCCCTGGCCACGATCTGGTAAGGGTGAAAATGGTCAACACTGAAGTTGGGGTGAAAAGATCGTAATTAACATGGGCAGGAATGCAAGATTGTTAGGATTTGCCTTGAGCAGAAAAGTTATACCGGGGAAGAGACTGAGCAATGTTGGAATGAAGAAAATAATCCAGCACAGGCCTACTGGCTGCTTGATCCAAAAGAGTAGATGTGGCCCGGCCGGGCGTGGCTCAGCGGCTGAGCATGAGCCTAGGATCCAGGAGATCACAGTTCGATTCCCTGTCAGGGCACATACCTGGGTTGTGGGCTCGATCCCCAGTCAGCGGTACGCAGGAGGCAGCCGATCAATGACAACCCTCTCATCCTGATGTTCCTATCTCTCTCTTTCTCCCTCTCCCTTCCTCTCTCTGAAATCAGTAAAGATATATTAAAAAAACAAACAAAAAAAACAAGAGTGGATGTGGTGTCTTTAAGCTGTTAAGGAAACCATGTTTTGCATTCCCCCACCATCTTTCATTCTGTCCCCTTACCCACTGGGTTTTGGGCTGCTGGAGAGGTTTAAAATACAAATCAGCGTGTCACGAGCCTACTCAAAACCCATAAGAGGATGATATCTGAACTCCTCACTGGGCCAACTTCAACCTTTCTCATCAAGCTGGGGCCACAGAGGCCTCTGGTCAGCACCTCCATGTCAAGCTTGTCACAGGGGCTCCCTCTGCCAGACACGTCTCCTCAACCACCCCCAGGCTCACTACTTCTCAGTCTGCTGGACTCAACTCATAACCGCAAGCTCTCTCTCAGACAGATAATCCTCGATGCCCAAATTAAAATCAGGTCCTTCTCCCCACTCCCCATTTCCCAGGGTTCGGTTACTTTTCCCTGCTACCACTTGTCTGGCCTCACATCTCTCTCTCTCCACAAGACTGTGAGCTCCACAAGGGCAGGCAGGGAGGGCTGTCTGTCTCTCCCCACTGAGTCCCCAGAGGCAGGGCAGGCCCCAGCACAGAACAGATGAATGAATGAATATCTCATAACAGTTGCCCCAAACCTCACCTCTCTTTAGGTCCCAAGTAAGAGCAGAATATGGTCTCTAGTACCCTCCCAGACACTGAATCACACTCCGCTTAGGCATCACAGGCTCCTCCCAGCTCAAGACTGGGGGCTCTTCCATCTTCTCACCATCCTAGCAGGCCCGAGGTCTCCTTACCTTCTCCTTCAGAAAAGCTGGGAAAAGACCAGAAATGCAAGGAACACTGTCTCTTGGCTAATTCCTCTAATAAAAGAAACAGGACAGCGAACACCCCCCCCCCCCAAAACCTCCTGATTGTCTTCCATAGTTTAGAAAGGACTTACTTAAACCCATCCTTTTTAATTGTTTGAGTGAGGCCCATGAATGAGCACTGGCTGGCAAATTACTGCTCCAGCCTTCCTCTCTTAGCATGCTTCAATGACTTGCAAGAAACAGGTTTTTAGGTTTGTGATACTGAGAGGGGTGGTAGCAAAGTAGAAAGAACAGGGTTGCAAAGATCTAGAAAATCAGCACTAGAATTTACTAGATCTTCCATTTACCGGGTGCAGGCCCTGCGGCCTCAAATTCTGTATCTGACAAATGGGAATAATGATATTGAACTTTAATACCTGTAAAGGGAAGTCCTGAACAACTGTAAAATACTCTATTGTCCTCATAAAGAGGGTTTTTTCTTCTTCTTGGCTTTAAAGAAGGTCTTAGCCCTGAAAGGATGACTGAAGTTCCCCTGGGGAGCTGAGTACGTCAATCACACTGCAAAGCTGCATCTGAGTAGGGAGAAAGCGTTTTAAAGGGGACTCGGTGACCTTGGGTTCTGGTCTGGGTTTGAGAAATGTTCCTCTCTCCAGAGCCCCAGCCCCAACCGCTCTGGCCTAGGGCTGGGAGCTGTCGTCGTCTCCTCTGACAACATCCAAGCACAGTCCGATGGTGGCATGGTTAGAAAAATACAGCCTCACAGCCTCCCGGTGTAGCCAGAACACCAGCAAGACAAATCTTCCAGGGGATTCAGGCCCCCGCCCAGCTCTTATCCCCCCGCATCAAAGCCACCCCCTACCCCTGCCTCCCCGGAGGCTACAGCCTCCGCGGTTCCTGGGCGGAGCTGGGCCTGCTGAGAGCTCCCCACCTTCCCAGAGTTGGGCCTAATGGCAGGGCCTCTTCTTTTCACCGGCTAGGGCTGATACGCTCCCCCTGCCCCCCATCATTAACTGAAAAGAAAAGATCCCCGGCCATTTCCATTTCCTCTGCGGCTCAAGAGCCCTGTTATTTAATCCCGCGGCCACCCCGGCAGCATCCCCTGCGCGGCCGCTCCACCCATCCACCTGGCCGACTCGCCGCCGCTCCCGCGTCTCGGGAGGGGAGCCGGCAGCGGCCCCCGCAGCCAGGAGCCTTGGCCTCCGCTAGACCGAGGCTCTCGGGCCCGCATTCCGCGAGGGCTCGAGACGCACGGGGGTGTGCAGGGGCGCAGCTAGTCGGGGCAGCAAAGACAGGACCGACAGACGCCGGGGCACTGCGGACGTTACACTGGGGCGAGGGGGAAAGGGGTTGCTACGCGGAGAGAGCCAGGTCTCCCCCGCCAAGTAGCCAGCATCGCCCATGGGGGGTACTGGAGCCGGAAGAGGCCTCCGCCGGTCACTGTCCACACCCAAGAAGTGGGGGAGGGGCGGTCGGCGCTCTCTCCAGGGAGACTTCGCCTCGGGAAAGGAACTAGATCTCCTCAATAGCCCGCACTCCGCCCCTCTTTGATATGGACGTTTGACGTTTTCTTAATTATTGGTAAAAGCAGCTTCAAGACCCCTCCCCCGACGCCGCTGGTCTGGAGAAAGAGAAGGCCCCCCTGCAGGGGTCTCCCCGGTCCCCGCCCCCACGACTGCCTGCGGCCCCTGGAGATCCCTAAATTTAGGTGTGTCCTCCCCCGCCCAGCTCTGGCCTAGGATCCAGAGGCTGCAGTGCCCTCCCCGACCCTCCCCCCTCCCAGCGAAACGGACGGTTCCAGCCCCGGCCCGCAGGGGCGTGAAGGTGGCCTTTACCTCCTCTCGCAGGCTGGGAGGGGGCACAGCCCGAGCAGCTGAGTCAGCTGCAGCAGTCGCCGCCGCCCTCCATTCATTTAAAAACTGGAGGGGGGGGGTTACAACAACCTCCACCCCTCTTTGTAAAAGAACGACGGCCCCTGGAGGAGCCAGAGTCAGCCCCAACAATCACGGGTTAAGTTCTTTTCCGGCCCCCCATTCATAAAAAAAAAAAAAGAGTGTGGCGCATGCGCGCGCGGGGGTCTCTTGTGCCCACCCATTCATAGAATCGCGAACTGCGCGCGTGCGCACTGGCGCTCCCTTCCCTCCCATTCATAAAAAAGCCATTTTCCCAGGCTGTGGTTGCAACATCGCCGCGGAGGCAGCGAGAGAAGCTGACAGCGCGGAGCTGGCGCTGCTGAGCGCAGGAAGCCGTGCCGGTTCCTTCGGCCGGCGTCTGCGAGGACAGCGGCGTCTGACCCGCTCGGGTTAGGGGATTTGCACAGACGTGGAGCAATGCTTGTGATTCTGCGGCTCCTCAAAGTAAGTCCCTGGCCGGTTTCGGGACCCGAAACTGCCCCACTCAGAGCCGCGACGCGACTCCCCCTCGGGCTGGGGCAAATGGTGCGCTATTTCTAGGCGCGCCTCAGTGTTCCTTCCCTCTCCCTGCGCCTCCTTGAGCCGCCGCGGTGCGCCGCAGCTCCCGGACGCCCTGGGCTGGGCCGGCACGGCGCCGGGGGGTGTTCACAGCCTGGCACCGGTGTTTCCAACGCCGGGGCATTGCCAAGCCCGGCTTCCCCGCGCTCTGAGACTCGGGAAGCCCCGTGCGTGCCCCGGGAGTTTGCCTCTGGCCTGGCCTCTTTCCTCCTGCCACCACCCGCCTTGGCCGCTGGAACGGGCGACTCTGGGCTCCATATGGAGCCACCTTTCGAGTCCGGCGGGCGCCCTCTCCATAGGCGGCTCGCCCACCCCGGGCTCGGTGCCCACGGTGCCAGCTCTGCCGTAGATCTCCCCAGCCCGCCGCAGCGGCCTATGCTCGACGTAGGTTTTTCTTTCCCCTCTGGAGTCGTGACGGACTGGTTTTTCTCCCCTTCTGCCTCTCCCCTCGATGGTCAGCGGTGGGCTGGCCTGGGAGTGGGCACTTCTGCTCCCTCTTTTTGGCGAGGCGGTTCCTCGCCGTCTGACCTTTGCTCTGCTGCCGCATTTTGTGCTGTGCAACTGCCTTGCAGTTAGCTGCCTTTCCCTCTCCCGGCCTCTGCAGGGCCTGAGGCTCCTCGGCCTCCTCGTGCCTCCCTATCCCCGGGCACCGAGCTGTGCCAGGCGCCGGGGCCCCCGGGCCGCTCTGGGGCTGTGGTGGGGGCTGAAGGTGCGTTTACATAACGCCGGGCGTGTGGGAGCTGGAGGAAGAGGTTGCGTGCGTAGGAGAGATAAGGCTCCCGCTTTCCCTCCTTCCTTCTTGGGGGCACCAGGCTTGACATCACCGAGAAGAGAGGATAGAGACGGTACGTTCTGAAAAACCTGAGTCTCCAAGGCCACGGGTCAGTGAAGGGGGGCGAGGCCGGATTTGGCCAGCCAGGGCAGCTGGAGCTTGGCTCCATCACTGGGGCCAGGGCTGTGCCCAGTTCCCTCTCTATGCAGACGATCAAAAAGCGTTTAGACAGTAGCTGCTCTTGTGCAAGAAGACGGTTTCTCAATTCTCTTTGATTGGGGGCTGGGGGTTGTGGGCAGAGGAGGCCAGAGAGCAGAAAATGGTTGCATGGCTTGGAAGCAGTGGTTGCAAGCAGTGAAAGGAGAAGGTACTGGGCTGGAGGGGCTGGATGGTGGGGAGAGGGGAGAGCTCCTAGCTGCCTCATTTCACCAGCTAGCTGCTGGATGGGCATCCATATTGCCAGGCCTGGGTGAGGGCAGGAGGCAGCCTTTTGGCGCATGCAGGCTTTGGGAGCCCCCCACCATGGTTAGTGCTGAAAGGAAAAAAGTGTGGGTTCAGTGGAGTGGCCAGACCCAGTGGAGAGACCCCCTCTTTCCTGCCTCCAAATCAGTGGCGTGATTCTCTCTAGTTTGGGGAGGGGCGGGAGCAAGTGCATGTCTGTCTGGCTAGCTGACCAAGGCTCTCCAGTCTTTCTGATGAGCCTCTCAGAGACAGGCCCAGAGCATTTAGGAAATACGGGTTTATCAATCTCTTAATAAGCTCGGTCTGGCCTGAGGCCCTACCCAATATTGCACTGGTGATTTCACAATGTTTAGAGTTCTCTGGATCTTCACACGAATGGAGCATAAACATGAAATTTTCAGCTTTTTTTCCCTTCATGTGTGGGTGTGGGGCTGACTAGGAAAGAGAGGGCTGCAGTTGGCCTCTGCGCCTCTCTCTCTCTTCTCTCAGCAGAATGGTGGGAAAGAAGTTGTAGACGCGTCCTATGTGAAATTGAATTTCCTCTTTCCCAGCCCTTGGGAGGGTCCTCACTTGCCAGCAGGCTCCAGGTGAATCCTAACGTGAGCAGTGCACACGCTGACCACTGAGCCGCGTGGCCAGTACGGGTAGGCGGCTTTGTGGAGGTGGATTTCTGAAATCGTGATGGACGAATGTTGGCCCGCTAGGGTGAGGAACACTTGAAAGGCATCTCTTCGTTATCTTCCTTTTTAGATCCCGAACTCGAGTCGCTCCCCTTTTTGTGGAGTGTAAATGCTCTCCTTTTCCAGATTTCCCTCTGAAATGGTAAGGTCTCCTAAAGCTTTGGTTGGGCTTGGTGGGAGGAGACAACACACACAGAATAGAACGATTCCTGGCCGAAGCAGGGCAGAGGCTGGGGACGGTGACCATTTGGAGCCCTCAGATACCATTTTTATTCTCATCTTTCCAGAAGGGGTGTAGAGATGAAGCTCTTTGGAACTGCATCCTCTGTCCAGTTCATACTCTTTACCCTCCCCCCACACACACACACTCTGGTAAACCCGACAGTGCCACTGCCCAGAGTTTCACTGATTTGAATAGCAAATAAAGGCAGCCTTTCAGTGCAGAACTGGATAGTCAGTGATTTAAAAATTAAGGGCGGAAAAAACACCCATTAACACCCCCAGAAGTGGCCCTTGAGGGGTACTCCCCTGGGGCTTAATACTTTGGCCCATGCCATATGGGGACTTATCTTCCAATTCCTGATGCTAAACATCTTCCAGCCTCCAGTTTGGAGCCCCCACAAGCCACCCAGGTGTTGGTACCAGGGAGGCTTAGAAAAGAGCCCCTCCTTTTCTTCAGAGAAGCAGCTCAGCGCCCCCAGACCTTATGGCACTTAACGGCATTCAAATGGTTCTGAATCCACAGTGCCTGCCCTCCGGTCCCTACTGAGGTGGAAGTTCCCTTGGGAAGAGAACTTGGGGAAGGATTCTTGCACAAACCTGGGTTATCTAATTGAAATTTTGGATTTGGGGTGTAGACAAGACAGTTATTTAAGGAAGGAGGATGGCAAGAGTGGAGAAGTTTCCATCTCTTGGCCAATCTGGATCTCCCTGATTCATTGGGATAGATTTTTGCTCTTTCAAAAGAGCTAGAGATAGAAGCTGGTAAAATGCAACATATTGAAAACTTTTACTCCTTCCAGACCAAGCTAGGGGCTGGATCAGAGCAGATGGTGGCTAGGAAATGTGCTAATAAGCTCAAGCCTTAGTCTCCCCCATCTGCAGAATGGGAAGGAGGAACTCCTCCTGTGGGGCCAGGGCCAGCTGAGCAGCTAGCAAGTATGCAGGGCTGAGACTGTGCTACCTGTTACTACTGGGCCCCTAGTGGGAGGGCCTGGTTCTAAGGAAGCCCCCTTCCTACACAGGAGGTGTGGGGTGTTGCATGATTTAAGAGGCGGCATATTCTTGGCTCTCGGGTCTGGGGCCACCCTGCAGATCCGGACAGCTGACGAGGCTGAGGATGTATCCGGGACATGTGGCTGGGCTTAAGAAGCTCCACCGTTCAGCTGTGATCACGATTGTTCTTTCCAAGGACAGTCAGTGGAGGAAGCAAGGGCACTGGGGAGGGAGCACAGATGTGCTGGATCTAGTGGGAGAGGGAAGAGGCCCTTCTGGGGCAGGTGGACATTTGCAGAAGAGTGGTTTCCCTTGTCAGGTAGTCTTTCTTTTTCTGGTTAGGGGAAAGAGGGAGTCATTTCCTGCCCCATCCCAGGAGTAAGCTAAAATCTACTAGGGTAAGTTCATTTGTTCCTGGAAGGTGGTGAGATAAAATGATCTTGGTGTCAGTGAGAGGGGCCTTCCCCTGGGGATCTAGGTTTCTGCTATCCTCCCCCCCCATGTGGGCCAGTTGTTCCAGTGTTAGCAGGTTTCTTCTAGTCCCATTCTCCTCTGACTCTTGACTTCTAATCCCTCTTTAAGGGGATCTGAACGGACAACGATTACGGGGGTAGTGCACTGAAGCTGAAATTTGAAGTGGGTTAGAATAGCCCAGAGCCAAAGTACAAGACCTCTCCCACTCCTCCTGGCGCTGGGTCTTCGGAGCTCAGCTGATTGGTTGTGGGAGAGGAAGAGGGTTGGGAACTGATAACTGGTGATGGGACAAAGTGATGAAAAGCAGCTGTTTTCTTTTGTGATGTCAGACAGATTATGGCCAGAGGTGGGCTCCCCAGTGCTGGCGCTGGCTTGGGAGGTAGGGCAGGGAGCAAGGATTCTCAGACAAATCCAGCTGTGCCTAACTGCTTTTTTTTCTCTCATCCGGACCATTCTCAGCAAAGATGCAGAGATTGTCTCCCTCAGTAAGACGTAGGGCAGCCAAGTCCCTGGCTTCCCTCCCCCTGGTCTTTAAAGTCTTTTTGAAGCAATAAGTCATTATTTGGTTGGAACTTAATTAAACTGGGATGTTGTCACAATGAACCAAGCGATAGTGTTGGATAGTGGTGGGCGGGCTCTTTGGCAGACTAGAGACCTTTTTTTCTGAGCTGTTGAAAGGGTTAAACAACCTTCACTGAAAGAACCTGCTGCGACTGAATGGGGCAGTGCAGAAACTGCCCTTCATTCAGAGCCTCTTGCCAGTTTGTCTCAAACTGACCTGCAGTTTTCAAAGCACAACTGTAGCCTTTCCCTAATATTTCCCAACCCCTCTCCCCAGGATAAGTCAAGGGGAAGGGGGGTGGGGGGTGCCGACATGTAACATGCTGCCTGGTTCTTTTCAGCCAGCCTGTACTGAGGGGCCTGCTGCTCAGTCCCTCCCCACAGGTACAGATGCAGGGTCAGGCTCGCCGCCGGCCAAGCTGCAAGTACAGGGCTGTGTGCTCTGGGCTTTCCGATCTCCCGCTGATTCAGTATTCTAGGACTCTCTGGCTTCCTCCCACCCTGGCTGCTCCTTCCCTTCGCCACAGCCCTGGGCCAGGATGCCCTCTCCATGAACAAAGCCCTAGGGGCCCTTCAGTTCGGCTTTACAGGTAGGAGGAGAGGGGATTCTATCCCATTCCTGGGTTTCCTCTTAGGGACTCCTTTGTGGTGAGGGTCCTACAAGTGAGACCCATTCAACTTTAAGAAAACTAAAAATGAAAACACTTAGTAAACTGGGGGGAGAGGCAGAGAGGTGACAGAAGGGATAGCAAAGAAAACAGAAATTGGAAGTGATGATAACAATTGAGCTCTGAGCTTTCTTTTAATGGCAGGTTTCAACCCCCAAGCCTCCCATTTCCACACTGAAAATTTTCCCTACCTGGGGGCCAGTCATGTCAGCCCTGCATTGGCTTCATTTCCCTGCTGGTTTGGTTAAAAGCCCGCAGATGGGCTGATGTCATTCCCCAAGGGCTGGTGGCAGACTGGGGAGACTGGTAGAGTTCATGGCTGTGAAAATGATTGACGCTTTCATGCGTTTCTGTGAACAACCAGAAGTTGTAAGGCAGGGCTGAGGTTGCAAGGTCTGGAGCTTCTGCTCTCGGGGTTTGAATCCTTCCCTGATCACCCGTCACCTCTGTGACTCTTTGTTCTTGCGTTTCTCCCTCTGCAAAATGGGTGTTATCCTCCAAGGTGAGGTAAGGATTAAATGAGAAAATCATCGAGGGCTTAGCACAGAGCCTAACACCAAGAAATGTTTCATAAATATTAGCTGCTTCCATAATTATTATTTATTATGATTATTAGAAGGTTGGAGTGCAGTGAAAGTTTTCTTTCCTCGTGCTAATCCATAAGACCACCACCTAAAACTCAATAGAGGTGCTTCTCTGGCTAAGTGGAGTGCTGGCTTTGTTTCTCGGTCCACGATCTTCCAAATTGGCCATCAGTCTTCCAAACAGCCTAAATGAGGCAAAGCCTCCTCTCTCCTATTTATATTATAAATCTCTTCCTTCCTTGCAGGGGAAGCAGAGTACATATTAAACTGCACTTAAGTTCATCAGCATTGCTCAGACTCTGGAGGGTGGGTGTGTCCCTGGGAGTAGAGATTGATCTTCTAAACCAACTGAGGATTGGGGGTTGGTTTTTTCTGAGACTTCATTTAGCTGTGCTGAGGGGTTATCAAACAGGCTGTTCCGGAAGTTGTTTTTCTTTGTCAGCCAAATGAATTCAGCCCTCCTGTGGAGGGTTCCTGCTAATGGGGAGGTGAGGCCGCGAGGCCTGAGCAGGTTCGAGCAGTGCAGCTTTAAGCCAGCAGCTAGTTTTTGCTGAGCTGGCAGCCTGAAGGAATCCTATGTCTGGGTTAAGATAGAAAAGATGCATTTTATTTTTTTTATTAAAAGAAATGTTTTGTTTTTGTTTTGAACATTTTTGTTTTCCTTTTCCATTACAGTTAACATTCAATATATGTTAGTTTCAGGTGTACAACATAGTGATTAGACATTTGTATACCTTACAGAGTGATCACCCTGGTAAGTCCAGTACCCATCTGACACCGTACACAGTTGTCACAATATTGTTGACTATTCCCTGTGCTGTGCTTTACATCCCCATGACTGTTTTTATAACTGGCAATTTATACTTTTAAATTCCTTTCGCCTTTTTCACCCAATCCCTCTTCCATCTGGCAACCATCAGTTTATTCTCTGAATCTGAGTTTGTTTTTTTGTTTGTTTATTTTGGTGTGTTTTTTGCTTCGTTTATTTTGGTTTTTAGATTCCACATATAAGTGAAATCATGGCATTTGTTTTTGTCTGGCTTATTTCACTTATAATACCTTCTAGGTCCATCCATGTTGTCACAAATGGTAAGATTCCGTTCTTTTTTATGACTGAGTAATACTCCATTGTACATATATGTACCACAGCTTTATCTGTTCATCTGTCGGTGAACACTGAGGTTGCTTCCATATCTTGGCTGTTGTAAATAATGCTGCAATGAACACAGGGGTGCATATATCTTTTTTAATTAATGTTTTGGGTTTCAGGGAAGATGCATTTCAGAATATGTCTGCCAGAACCATCTTGAATGCAGCCTGTTCCAAGAGAGCTGAGTCATTGTGGACCAAGCTCCCACCCCCATTTCTGGCCCCAACTACAGGCTCAGATGTTGACAGCTGCCTACGGAGGGTGATGGGAACCTTCCAATGCCAATATCTCCATTCTCTGCAAGCCCTGCTCCCACCCTGGCTTCCTGGTGGGACTTTTCCATGGGACTTTTCTGTGAATCTGCCTTCTGATTCCAGAGTCTGTTAAAATCCCTGAACATTGCTCGTGCCTTTTGCTTCATCCACAGAAAATGGTTGTTTTTAAAGAACCCCAGGAATAGAATTAGGGAAAGGAGAATGGATCATCTGCTTGAGGCTAGGGTGTACCATACCTTCCTTGTCCTCACAGCATGGCAAGTCCCAATCCTAGTCCTAAAAGACAAAAACCCAGCGACATGGGGCAATACAGCCTTGAAACCACCACTGACATTTTTTTAAAACCAGTTTTATATTCTCTTTTTAAAATATATTTTTACTGATTTTAGAGAGAAAGGAAGGGAGAGGGAGAGATGGAAACAGCGATCGGCTGCCTCCTGCACGCCCCCTACTGGAGATCGAGCCTGCAACCCCTGGCATGTGCCCTGACCTGGAACTGAACCTGTGAGCTCTTGGTTCATAGGTCGATGCTCAACCACTGAGCCGCACTGGCAGGGCCCTGTGTATCTGTGACCTGAGCTTCTGGAATAAGGGAATCATGTTGTCTTTGTCCGGGGTGGGAGTTCTAGCTGAGGCACCTCTTGGCTGGCGCCAGAGAGTCTTATCCTGTGCCTCTGTCAGCATTTTCCATTCTTATGCCTAGTCACACCTTTTCCTCCAGGCAAAGGACGTGGGGCTCCTAAGGACCCTCTTCTGTTGATCCCAAGCCCGTTTTTTCTTGACACAAGGCTTTGAAACCCCTGCAAAAGGGTAAGTGGGCTGAGGTAGCATTCCCTGAAATTCCTCCCGCATAGCCAACCTGATCCTTGGAAGAACTCACTATAGATGCTTATTTGCCACACACACACCCCCCATCCAGCTCTGACCACAGGAGGCCGCCTTGGCAATGGATGGCAGACCTGCCAGACACTTAAGTCTAACTCTGCCATGGAGAAGTCTCCCATTTGAAGATGATGTTCTCATCTGGAGGGAACATGGAGGCAGGAGGCAGGCTTTCTCCAAGATAGGAAAAGGTTTGCACAGAAATACCAGCATCTTTGAAGTAGGTAGGCAGTGGGAGCAAAGCCAATAGTTAGTGCCCTATGCAAATGGGAAAGATCCTTTGACTGAGCACTGAACCTTGTAGAAAAGGCTTTTTTGCATTTGGCAGTATAGATGATATACAGATGAGATTCCTGTGGATAAGCTCCCTTTTATACCCTTCATGAACTTTGCATCTAGAGCTAGCTCTTTATTTCATACGGGCTGGAAAGCATCTGAGGAAGCCCTTCCCCAACAGTATAACCATTGCTGATCAAACCGTTGTTTCCAAGTAGGGGAAATATAATGTTGAGTTGCCCTGAATGCCTTTTTTTATTTCCCCTTCACTCCTTACTATAGACATTGAGAAGTGTGGATGAGTCACCCGGGTGCAAGGTGTCATTCTCCTGTAACTGGAATATTGCGATGGATTGACTGTGTCCCAAGTCTGGAACGACAGGGGGAAGTGGAAACCTACCCACATCCCCTTCTTAGGCATCACCTTGGAGAGAAGATGAAACCTAACAGCTGAGGCGCAGGATCTGCTCTCCTAATTAGAACATCATTAGCATCTTGAAAAAGCATTTCCCGAAACCCCACCCCGAAACACATTACTCCAGAGGCCTTTTTCTTTTTTCTTTTTAAAAGATGGTTCTAGTTCCCTTCTATCCACACCCTGTTTTGTCCCCCGCCCCCACCCCCGGTGGAATCTTCCCAGAGTCTAATCTTTCTCTTGGATTCCAAATCATGTCCCCTTGGGCAGAGGTCTTGGCCTTCTGCTGCTATTTCTTTAAATTGATCTCCAGCCGAATTCCGAATGTAAAGGTCAGCAGGCGAGGAAATGGCACTTCTAATAGAAAACAATGTGCACTTTCTAAATTTGAACCAAGCCGTTTCCGCTCTTTGATTTAAGTGACTTCCTGGGGTTCCGTGTCAGGCACTGCAGTTGAATCTCTGGCGGGATTCCAACTTAAAATTGCACTCTCTCGGTGAAATTAGAAACTGATCCAGGGTTGGCTTAGCTATTCTAGTAAATAGCATTTAGGCCGAATGTTCAGCTCAGCACTTGGAAATGGGCGATGTGAGTGCCCCTGGAGAGGATTTCCCATCCAAGTTGTCAGAAGCTCACCTACCCATGGGTTATTAGCCACTGGAGGTTGCTGCTCTTAGAAGTGCTGGCAATAAGTTAATATCCTGGACGTGCAGGCATCAGATACAGCCCTTCCTTCTCTTTGACTATCTGAAATAAAGGCTTTTGTTTATCCAGCTGATAAACTTTATGGGAGCATACAGGGGCTGTCTCTCGTGGTCACTATATCCTCAGCACAATGTTTGGCACGTAGTGCTTGTTAGTGTTCAGGAAATCCAAACTGTTGCTCTCTGGGATGGTGATAAGTTATGGAGCACTTGCTGTATGCCAGGCAAGATGTTAGGTACTGGATATATATTTTCTCATTTAATCCTCACAAGAACCCATTTTACAGTTGGCAAAACTAAGGCATAGAGGTTAAAAAAGAACCTCATTCACAGCAACACTGCTAGATGGAAGGGAGGATTCGAACTTGGACCTGATCCCAGAGCCTGTGTTTATCCCAATTGAGCTATCTATCTTACATAAGGAGCACTTTTCAAAGAGATTACAAGAATGAACTCAGACGGCCCAGGTTGAGTCCTGGTCCTGCTACTGATAGTTTAGTGTGACTTTGGACCAGTTAGAAAAACTAGAAAAGGGGTATTAGTAGATATGTGTCAGGGTTATTGTGAAGAGTCCGTGACTTGATGCTTATGGTACTTGTTAAGAGCTAAATAAGTGTAATTCACTTACTATGGTTGTTGTCATTATTAATCGTCTAAGCCTTGATTCTGGAGAGTCCACCAAAGGAAATCCCTTCCCATTTCATTTGGGCTCCCAAGGACCTGATGGGGATAGGGGTATTAGCAGGCCAAATACTGATGCCTGGAATCCATTCTCTCTTCCTTTTCCCCACCCCCAGGGCCCCTAGAAGCCTGTTTCTCAGCGCAGTCCAGGACCTCCAGCCCCATGGAGCCCCCAATCCCACAGAGCGCCCCCTTGACTCCCAGCTCAGTCATGGTCCAGCCCCTCCTTGACAGCCGTGTGCCTCACAGCCGGCTCCAGCACCCACTCACCATCCTCCCCATCGACCAGATGAAGACCAGCCACGTGGAGAACGACTACATAGACAACCCTGGCCTGGCTCCCCCCACCGGCCCTAAGCGGACCCGGGCTGGGGCCCCAGAGCTGGCCCCCACGCCTGCCCGCTGTGACCAGGACGTCACCCACCACTGGATCTCCTTCAGCGGACGCCCCAGCTCTGTGAGCAGCAGCAGCAGCACATCCTCCGACCAGCGACTCTTAGACCACATGGCACCGCCGCCCGTGGCTGACCAGGCCTCCTCCCCGAGGGCTGTGCGCATCCAGCCCAAGGTGGTGCACTGCAAGCCGCTGGACCTCAAGGGCCCGGCAGTGCCCCCAGAGCTGGACAAGCACTTCTTGCTGTGCGAGGCCTGCGGGAAGTGTAAGTGCAAGGAGTGCGCGTCACCCCGGACGTTGCCCTCCTGCTGGGTCTGCAACCAGGAGTGCCTGTGCTCTGCCCAGACCCTGGTCAACTACGGCACGTGCATGTGCCTGGTGCAAGGCGTCTTCTACCACTGCACCAACGACGACGACGAGGGCTCCTGCGCCGACCACCCCTGCTCCTGCTCCCGTTCAAACTGCTGCGCCCGCTGGTCCTTCATGGGCGCCCTCTCCCTGGTGCTGCCCTGCTTGCTCTGCTACCTGCCCGCCACCGGCTGCGTGAAGCTGGCCCAGCGTGGCTACGACCACCTGCGTCGCCCTGGTTGCCGCTGCAAGCACACGAACAGCGTCATCTGCAAGGCAGCCGCTGGCGACGCCAAGGCCAGCAGACCTGACAAGCCTTTCTGACACTTTGGGTCGAAGCCCCCCGTGCTCCCCCTGGGAACGTGGTTCCCTTCTGACACCTGAGAAGACTGCAGCGAGGCCGGAGGTTCTAGCGTCCTGAGGCTGACCTTGCCAGTCTGCCCACCCCAGCTTGGGAAGAGACAGAGACCCCCCCATCACCCACTCCCTTCCCCAAAAGGAAGGAGAAGCACTTTGGGTTTTTTCAGGCTGGAACTTTGTGTGAAACAGACAGTGGCAGGGGCGTGGTGTGGTTTGGGGGGGATTTTTCTTTTTCAGAAGACGGAACACAGATGTGGCCACATATCCGGAAGTTGCAGCTGCTTGAATGCCTTCCCAGTTCTCCCTCCCCCCCCCCCCCCCTTTTCCATTCTCTTTGGCTGCCTGGGAGGAACCGTTAACTGAGTGGCCAGGGGACCTTTGGAGAAGACCCTGGGAGTCTTGGTGGCTGTATCTTTTCTCCTCCCCTCCCCAGTTTGCCTGACATCTTGGGGAAGGTGTAGACCCTGGCAGTCCCTGTTGTATATACTTGAGAACAGAGGACGGCCAGTGAGTCCGGGCCTCTTTCCTCTGTCTCCCCGGAGCCACGGATGGATTTAGGAGCCACTACACAGAGCACCTCTCCCTTCCAGCTCCATCACTCTTGGGGGTGTTGCATTCATAACACCGTCCTCCGGTTCTTACTGAGTCACAGACTCACCTGCCCGCTTCTTGTCCCGAGTTCTCTCTACCCAGATCCTTTCCAGAAACTTTATGGGTCGAGAAGCCCTGGGCGGCGAATGCGAGACCAAATATCATTTTGCCAATGAGTCTGAGGCTGTGGTCTCTGGATCCAGTCATTATGTTTTTATAGGATAATTAAACCAGATGCTAACGGTGTTTTAGAAAATAATAAAACACTTGCTTCCTTTTGGGCCACCCCCAGGAAGGGCTGATTTCAAAATCTGGGGGGGCAAGCAACCTCAAGGAACACAACCCCCCCTCCCCACCGAGAAGAGGATTTTAACAGCAAAGAAGAGAGGCAGCACCTCCCGTTGGCAGTGACAGTGGAGCCAAGATGGGTGCCGGTTTCTTCTCTTCTGATTCTGCTGCTTTGCTGGCATAGCCTTTTATGTACAGTGATGTGTCTGTATCTTTAATATAAATAGACAGATGATGGAAAAGAGAGTCTATTTTAGTGTTAGGAAGCCCTGGTGGGGGAGTCAGAAGAATGCGGGTGGGGGAAAGATTTTCCAGGGGCTTCTTGGGGTTGAGCCCTGCTTCTGTGCATGGCCACGCCACCCCCTCCTGACAGCCCCCGAAGACGTAGCAACTCTTTCTCTCAAGGTGCTAGAACTCAGAAAGTGCAGCACGTCCAGTGGGTAGGTACTTGTTGCATGCAAACGCTGTAGTGTCCGGTCCCTCTCCCTAGCTGTTGTGCGGGGTTTTTGCTTCATGTGGTATTTTGTGTGTCCAGTCCCGTCCCCCCCATGAAAGTGGCCTGGGTCAGAAAAGCCACCCCAGGGGAAATTGGAAGTGCATTAGGTGTAGAGCGTTTGCAGCATTTCCAGTTTGTTCTGGGGGAACAGAACTGCTTCCAGGAAGGATGCAAGGAGGCAGGTAGCTGTGACTGGCACGCACCCAGTGCTTCCCAAGAACTTTCTGTCCCCCCTTCTTGAAGACTAGTAGTAACATCTTATGATTTAGAATAAGTTAATCGTAACCAATAGGTATTTATTGATTGGAGGAAAGGAGGGGAGGGTCTGGTTATTTTAGGCTTTATTTATATAACATTTGCTAGCTTGTAAAAGGCAAATATGAAATATTGCATCTGCGTTTCCTATGGCTGGTTCACGTAGCTGCCCTTGCCACAGTCATGATGGATGTATGGATGTTCTTGCACAAATGGAGGGAATGGTAGGAAAAATCACATTCAGCCAACCACTTATACTAATTGAATGTATCAGATGTGTACTGAAGGGACTGGAGATGTTTTCCTCAGAATAGGTGTGCACAGGTTACCCCCAAAACGAGAGGGCACACCTCCACTCTGGGGGAGGCCTCACAATGCTCCCAGAGCCCCTCCAGATGTCTCCATGGGAAACTTGACCCATTGGCAAGTTGCACTTTGGCAATGGTGTTCTACACACCCGATCTATGGAGAATTGATTTACATAAGCTGTGTATACACACACACACACACACACACACACCCTCTATCTACATAGACCCCGTTTCTGGCAGATAGCCTCCCAAACCTTGACTTTTTGTGTACATAGTTGTAAACACGGATTTTCTTTTCCCTTTTTCTCCCGTTTTGGCTTGTTCTTTTTAGTTTGCGTTTAACCTGCTAGATGGATGTCTGCAGAACTCTTGGGTGTCCTGTGTGCTCACTGGTGGAGGGTAGGGGTGGAGCAGCGTGGGTCCTCCCAGCTCTGTTGCATAGCAGTCCCTCAGCATATTTTTCCTCTGCTTCTTGGAAAAACAAACGCAAGAAAACTGGCTTGCCCGTGGACTAGTCAAAGGCCACTGAGGGACCACACTCAGTAATAGAACACATTTCTGTGGCTGCTCTGGCTGATTGTTTTTCTGTCACCAGTGGCTTGCTTGGCTGGATTAGTCCCTGTCTTGACCTTTTTTGGAAAGTGCCAGCTGGTTCCACTTCTCCAACCTGCAGTGGGCCTGGGTCCAGGAGGCCTTGGCTGCTCCCTACCCCAAATGGGTTTGTGAAAGTCCAACTCTCCAACAAGCACCCTGGGAACGGTCTAGGAGAGCAAAACCCTCTCTGGTGGATCACGGCACAACCAAAGCTTCTGACAGTCCCTGGCTGGGAGGAGGTGGAGACCGTCCCTCCTGACAGAGACGAAAGGCCTTCACATCACCGTCTGGTTCTTCAGTGTCCCGAAGTCTGCGTGGGTCCCCAGTGAGACCTGGTTAGACAGTGACTTGTCCAAGGTCACACAACATGGAACGGCACCCAGAATCTGTCGTCTTGAAGCTTCGTGTGCCCCAACGCTGCCCCAGGAGATGTCCAGTGGGGTGTGGGCAGCACAGCTTTGCACTGTACAGTTCAGTTCACTAGGGCATCCCGCAAGTTTCACTGGCTCCGGGTTCATGCCTGCGGTAAGCATTTTCATGCCCTCTGCTTACTGTGACAGTCGATGACAATTCTTGCGCTGCCATATTTGCTGTGGGTAACGCCGTGGTGTGTCTTATCTTGCTTTCTCTTCTCACTGCCGCCCAGTTTGGTTTCCTGTTACAAACAGGAAAGCTGTTCTAGGTTCCCATCCCACCGCCTTTCTGACTTCATTGTCCCTCTTCACTGTAGTCCCTGCTCACCCCACAACAAAAGTTACCACAGAAGGTTCCCTTTGTATAGAATATTTATTTTGAAGCTCTATTTTAATAGTATTTATTTTAGAAAGTCTACTATTGTAAGAGTTCTTCTGTTTGTGAAGAAAAAAACAAGTTAAAACTGAATGTACTGATCTAGAAAATATATATAAATATATATTGTTAAATATACACAGGACTGTCATTTCTTGTGTGTTTGTATGTTCGTGACCCCTGCATCTCCCCCAGCAAGGCCCCCAGTTGGTCAAAGAGCACGCACCAAATGGGAATGTGTCCCCAGGCTCTGCCAGAACAAAGGGACGGGGAGAGAGGGCTCCTGGCCTTGCCTGCCTCTAGAATGGCCTGAGGACCCCTGGAGGAAAGCTTCACTTGCTTAGGAAGCTGAACACTGCCAGGTGCTGCAATTCCTCCTCTGGGAGCCCTCCCCCACACAGGCAAGTATTTGTAACAGATGGACAACAAAATTCAAACTGGGAAGTGGTGGAGGCGGGGAAGGGTCATCTGACCTGCCCAGTTTACAAGAATTCTGCAGCGTGCATGCCCTGGTGCCACCAAAACAGATTTTCATACACATACATGCCTTGAGAAGGCCAACAAAGGCCCTTGGTGGTTTTCTTATTTTCACTAGATTGGTGGGTATTTGCACACAGCCAGTCCCTTTGACCTCTGAACCCTTACACCCATTGAATGTCCTGCCTTTGCCGTTCTAATGCACCTTCCATCTGCTTCCCCAACACCCTCCATCCCCCAGATACACTCAGACCTGGTAGAGTCCTGGCCACTTCTCAGTTTATGTGGCCGGGGCACTTTTTCATTACTTTTAATTGATATGCCAATCACAATGAAAGTTGGACCTTTTTTTTTCTTTTCTTTTAAATATATCTTTATTGATTTGAGAGAGAAACATCAGTGATGAGAGTGTCATTGATCGGCTGCCTCCAGCAGGTCCCCCACTGGGGATCAAGCCTGCAACCCAGGCATGTGCCCTGACCAGGGATCGAACTGCGATCTCCTGGATCATAGGTCGATGCTCAACCACTGAGCTATGCCCAACAGGCCATGGAATTTTACTTTGAACATGTGAACACATGCCTCTTGTTTCCTGGAAGAAAAGGAACTGAGCAATAAAGATTTTCTTTTGTTAGCATTAAGTGGTGTCAGACAACTAAAACAGGGGTTGGAGCTGGGCAGGGGGATGGAGGGAGAGATGAGATCAGGAGCCCTGGGTCCAGTTCTTGGTTTCTCTGGGGTCACCAATCATGATGTTTTCCAATTCTTTGTGAATGCCTCGGGTTCCTCTTTGAGACATCCAAGCCCATTGCAAGGATCTCCTGTCACTGCCCAAGAAGGCACGAAGGGTGTTCTTCCTGGACGTGGTCTTAGAATAAGATGGGCCACATCACCTGGCCAGTCCCATTCCCACAGGATGGGTAAGGGTAATTAGTGTGCTGATAACCTTGCTTTGCTCACTCGGTAAGTAACTGGCACTTAAAGATGCTTTTTAATCAGCTCAGTTCCAATTACAGGTAACCCCTCCTTTTAGAAAGTTTGCTTTACAGCCCTTTGGAAGCAGTACCTGTTTTGGTAACGAAAGAAATCTGAAGACGATTTTCGCTTTTATGAGAGAAAAAAAGGCGAAAAACAGACGATAGTGTTCAGCTTTTGCTTTGCAGTGAGCTGATGGAGGCGTCCTGCTCCCTGAGCAGCGAGGGAGGTTCTGAGCAGCAAGAGTGGCCCCGTCCAAGAAGCTCGTTCCTTCTTGGGCCAAGCTCCTTCCCCAGGAACTGCACCCAAGTTGCCATAGCTTTGAGCATCTGCTTCTTGGTCTGTTTTGTGCATCTGTTGGTAAGATGTGTCCTAAGGTGTCAGAAAAGTCTAAGAGAGCTCATAAGAGTGTTACACATGGCGTAAAACTGGACATAAATCAGCATATCTGGTATGATTTGGTAGGTTATATTTTGGGTCTGAGAATGCTCAAAATTTTTCCATGTAAATTAATGACAATCGTTTCTTCACTTTATGCCACTTCGGCTGGCGAAGGGCTTCGCAGGAGCGCTCTGCTTGAGGATAGCGAGGGAAGACTACCGTATACCGGACTCTGATTCAGTCTTGGGTTTCCTGATGGGTAGGTGCTTTGTTTCTGGTGTTTGGAGATTAAAAATAACGAAAGCCTCTACAGGGTGTTGAGTCCTTCGAGTCTCACCCACCCAAAAGCTCTTGGGGAAACTGGAACTGAATGAACGTGTGCTTTTTTTTTTTCTTTTTTCTTACTCAGTATCCAGAGAAAATTCCACATGTTCCTTCCTGTCTTTTCCTGGACTAGCCTCTGTATTCTCCGTTCCCAGTTAGGAAGTGGCTTTTGGGTAATGTTAGTGGTTAGCCTTTGTTGAACTTTTGCCAGGTACTAAAAATGTATGTCAGATACCTCTTAGAGGGGCAGAAACAGGCTCAGAGTGGTCGCTGCCTAATAATACATGGTTGAGGGGTAGGCAGGAAAAATGGAGAGTTGAAGGTTTTAGCATCACAATTTGGGAAAAAGCATAGGATGGACTAAAATGACTCCCCAGTGACTGAATTTAAACATAAGGGGAAAGCAGAACTCAACGCTCTCCACACCTCTAACTGCACACCCCCTATGAGGGCACCACAAGCCCGGTGCTCATCCCACAAAGAAAAGATGATCTTCTAGGCCTGGGGTGGTCCCAGCTCTAACAGCAAACAGCTAGAATCCCCTAGCAACTTTGTCATCTGGCCAGGAGGCCCCAAGCCACTCCTGCAGTTCCCCAGCTGGCCCCTCCAGCCTGCTGAACCTGCAACTTGAAGTGAGCTCAACTTTCCAAAGAACATTTGTGAACTAATCAAATGAACGCAGGCAGACAGCTCCGTGCTCGAGGTGTGTGCCAGATGAAAGCTGAGAGGACATTTTTAAGAGCCTTAAGTTTATTCATCGGAACTTTAATAAAACAATATGTCCATGGCCTAGGGCAGGTATAATTTTCATAATTTATGGGTCTCTGAGACAGGAAGAGAGCTCAGGGTTTTATTGTGTTTTGCACGATAAATGGCATTCCAATTGTCTACATGATGTTCTTTAAGGACTCTCGTCTGGCAGGAACACAGGCCTTCTGGAGCCCACCTGGGCCTTGAGGCCCGAGGCAAGGGATAATTATGAATACATCTGTATCTGTTAAGCAGGAGATGATTGAAAAACTCCCTCGCTTCCTTCTGTCATTAGAAGACACTTCCTATGCCGACACCTATATTAACATTTAACTGATGCAAGGTTTGGAGCCCTCCCTGCTCCCTTCCTCTCCCACCTTCTCCCCTAGGTCTGGCTTCTTTCTTTCCTGTACCTGAAGAGACTTGGGTAAATGACTGGCTGCCTTCTCATTGGGCATAGTGAGGGGGAGGGAGTGGCTTCGGACCCTAAACAAAAAATCCATCATCCATAAAGCAAGAGAATTAATAAAGTTCCAAGTGGTGCTCTAATTGAAATCAATAGCTGGAATACCTGCAGTCTTCTAGAAAGCCTCACATGCTAACAGAGGTCAAGCTGCCTTCTGAAGTCATTGCCAAAGCTGTGGCTTCAAAGTCAAGACTCTGTATTATCATTTAGAATCTTGAAAACCATCAAGTTAAGTTGATATAATCAGTCTCATTTTACAGATAAGAAAACAGGCTCAGAGAGGTTAAGTCACTTGGCCTAAGGTCACACAGCTGATGAGTGGTAGACTAACAGGCACACTAAAAGCCTGTGCACTGCATGCTAAGGTCCTATTCTAACTTTCAGGCCCAATCCAAAGATCACCTCCCCTGGGATTTCCTGTGTTCCCAGGAAGAGATTTTTCTTTCCACTTATGATCCTATAGAAGTTAGTAGAATAGGTGATTTTTTTAAAATTTTTTTTTAAGATATGTCTATTGATTTCAGAGAAGAAGGTAGAGGGAGAAAGAAACATCAATGATGAGTCATTGATCGGCTGCCTCCTGCATGCCCCTTACTGGGGATCGAGCCCTCAATCTAGGCATGTCCTCTGACCAGGAATCGAACCTCAATCGCCTAGATCCTAGGTCTATGCTCAACCACTGAGCCACGTCAGCCGGGCAGTAAATGACCTTTAACCAAGATTACATAGACTAATCGAGATAGAACTTGAACCTGGGGCTAACCACTGCCCCACAGCACCCTGTGTGAAATATTGAGGCCCCATCCTCAAACTGATCTCAGGAAGGGTCTTCCCTTACCACACAACATTGCTCTTGACCAGCCTTCATGATTTCCTCAGCAACCAAAAGAGGCATTTCCTCCCCAGATCTTTGGAGTTTATGGGTTGTGGTGGACACAGCAAAAATCTTACAGGGGAGAGGGGGTTGGAAGTTGCCCCAGGTTATTTAGAAGTGTGGTCTCCATGGGTAGGTGGGGAGAGAGACAAGTGAAGGGTGAAGGGTGTAGGCCACCCCTCTCTATGCTTCCAGGGCAAAGACATGTTTATCTTTGTGCCAACCTTGGAGTGCATGGATGGGGCATGGACCAGAGAGCCAAAGCACCCAGGGTGGAAATGGAAGGCAGTAGGGGTAGGGGGCTGGAGACCTCCAAGCAGCGCTTCTTCCAGCTCCCCAGGCTATTGCTTGACCAGTTTCCAGGCAATGTTCCAGCCAGCTTGGGATCACTAAAGCTCTGAGATTCCAGGATCTAATTGGAGTAGAGAACTAGTGTCCGTCCAGGTGGGGCCAGTTCCCAGAGTGGGCACAGCTAGAGCCTTGGGGCTCTCTGAGAAGTGACTGCCACTTCCACAGGTCACTCCTTAGGGCAGTGTGGTGGGATGCACTGGGCCTTACAGTCCTACTGCTCAGGTCCCTGCTCAGCCTCCTCCACTAGCCTGACCTTGGGAGAGTCACTGCCCTTCTGACAGTTGGAGGATTAGACAGTGGCTGTGCACAGCACTGATAAATGTTGCTAGGAGCTTAGAGAGGAAAACCTGGCTCACATGGAGGAGCAGAGAACAGAACCTGGGTCTCTTCTTAGCCTCAGTTTCTTCATCTGCAGCCCGACAGACTAGACGATGTAGCAAGTCACAAACTGTTGGCCCACAGTGTTTTCAAAAACTATTGGTTATCATCATTTGAAAAGAGGTTTCCAAACCCAGTTCTAAAACTTCTCTTGAAAAATACAGAGTTGCCCTCCTGGGCCCCCATTCCTCATGGCAGCCAATGGCTAGAGCTGACAGGCAGCTGCCCTTTCCACACTGGGCACAGTCCCCTAGCCTCCCATAGCACCCCTTCCTCTTCCACTGCCTGAGGCCCCTGAGCTGAGTACCCGTTGGCATTAATCATCATGTTTGCATTTGATGTCCCTTTTTAAAATATATATATTACCTGCCTGGCTTTCTACTTGTGTCAAGTCTGATTGGCCTTCTTGAGCAGTTTAACCCAAAACATGATGTCCCGATCCCCGTCTAGAGGGCTTCCTAAGGATGCCCACCCTGTAGGCATGTCACTTAGACACAGGTACCAGAGTTATAATTCCAGAAGGCACATCTGAGGTCATGGAAGCCCCTGGTTCTTCACCTAGGATTTTTAGGAGTTTAAAGGGAGCCCTTTGATATTGCAGATAAATTTCTGGTGTTTGGGTCTGAGAGACACTTTCCAGATTCTCAGTGGGGTGTGTGACTCTCAAAATGTTCAGAACCACTGGTCCATTCCATCCATCATTATATGGGTGTGAGACCCTGAAAGTGGTGGCTTGTCCAAGGTCACCAAGGGTCAGCTACAAAGCCAAAAATAGGAGCCAGGTTTTCTGTCTCTCAGGGAAAGTGTAGTTTTCAAGCGTTTATGAGCCAATCTATAGTGTCTCCTACAAAAAAATTCCCCCAAAGTGGGACATCAACCGTAATGATGCTACCAGTAATCCCCCCACTCAGTCTCACCTCAATTTTCTCTCTGATCTTTACTTGGTTCCTTCCTCATACTCCTGCAATAGGCAGGGGTTTGATGACGTGTTTACGTGTTCACAGCCTGCCCCCCACTAAAAAAGGCTCTGAGGGCACGAAACCCGACCTCCTGTTCGTGATTTCAGTGTTGCCTGGCTTTTGTCACAAAGCACATAGAAGCCGTCCACTGGGGTAAACCGGCAAGGTCACTGGGCACTCCCCCGCATGCCACACCCACGCCCCTGAGCATCGGGCTATCAGTATTTGAATATAGCCCACACCTGTTGGGAAACTTCCAGCCCAGCATCTGGCATATGCATGGCAGGCAATAAATATTTGTTAAATATATTAATTAATTAATGATACACTGAGGGGAGAGTCAAAGAGGAATGGATAGGTGGCCTCAGACTTTATTTCCGTCTATGGCTGGCCATGTGAGAGGCGTAGCATTTTCACTACCCAATCATAACGGCATGAATAATAGGACCAGCTTCTACCGCGTACTGCTGACACTATCGCATGCCAGGCACAATGCCCACCACGTGCTTTTACTAGGTCCTTTAATCTTCACTCTGTGTTAGCCCTTTCATTACCCCCATTTTACAGATGAAGAAACCAAGGGTCCAGAGTGCAAAGTCACACGCCCAAGGCTGTGCAGGCCTGACTCAGAGTCCCTGCTTTCTAACCCATGCATCCGCCCATGGGCAATAGCGGGGTGTCTGGCCAGCCAATGGAGGGGATGGACGGCATGTGTGAGGAGGCCTGTGCTGGAAGCCCAGGCTGCATTCCTGCATCACCCATGGACTCTGAACGTCTTCGGGGCCAGTAGTTTGCAAAACTAAATGTGGCCAATTCCTAGCCCTCAGCTCCCTTTTCCACTGGCCTGTAACAAAACATCCCCAAGGAGAAAAAAAAGGAAGCCGGTTTAGGGACTTACACTGTTTGTTTCTCCTGGCCCTTCCAGAACATGTATGGTTACCAGGAATGTTTATTAAGAGTCAGTGTTGGCCATTCAAGACCAAGACCAGGCAGCATAAGAAGAATTATTATTGACCAGCTTTAAGAAAAAGAATCTGGTTGTACTTAATTTTTTAAAAATGTTTTCAAAAGTTGAATTATCTTTTTAGAAAATGACATCACTGTTTCAAAAAGAAAAACAGAAGGAAAAAATAAAACTCCCCACCATATTTCCAGCTTCAGTTTCACATTTGGGTATATGCCATTTGTCCACAAATAGTGGGTGTCTAGTATGTGCCATGGACTATCCTTCCATCTTTAAGACCACACAGGGGATCACAATGCCCAAAGCTGTTCTGTAAAATGCATTCTTCACTCAACAATGCACATAGACTTCCTCCCATGTCTGTAGCTCCACTTTCTCCTTTGTAATTGCTGGTGTTGAATGCTATCCCATTTTATGACCTTAACCACCTCCCCTTGTGATATGCTCTGTTCTCCCAGTCCAGCCACAAGCCTCACCTGGACCACAACAGGCACACCCTCCGCTCACCTTGCCCAAGGAGGCCAGTGGCCAAGGACAGGAGTGTGTGTGTGATGGGGCCAAGGGAAGGCTGCACACAGGGCAGCCTCATGGAGCAGTCACTGGAGAACACAAGAAATTCCTCTCTCCCCAGAAAACCTGCCAAGTAGCACATCTCTGAGTTAGTGCAAAATCCTTGATGGTATGGCATTCACCTTAAAGATGATCACAGAAATAAACAGGAGGGACCGGGAAAGACTATTCTATCTTTAAGATACACAGCTGTCACTGGGCCATCAGCTGCAAGTCTGCACTACTTAGAGAGGTGTATTCCATAGTGACCATCGTTTATTTATCCAGCCCTTATCGTTGCCCTTTTAAAACCCTCCAGTTTCTCCCTCCCCCTGAGTGTGGGCTGAACTTGGTGACTTGCTTCCAAAGAACAGAGCATGGAAGAGGGAAAAATACTAATTTTATTGTGGAGAAATCTGGCAGACTCCCCCCTGACCAAGTGATCAAAGTTGAACACCACCTGCGTAAGTCACATTGATGTCATATACTCCCTGAAATCCTGGGATGGGAAGGGCATGTCACCTCTCTTTCCCGAAATTCATAACCTTAATCGAATCATGAGAAAAAGGCAGATAAAGCCAAATTGAGGGACCGTTGACAAAATACCTGACCAGCACTCTTCAAAAGTGTCAGGCCATGAAAAACGAGTCAAAACTGAGAAATTGTCACACACTAGGAAAGACTGGGGAGACTAAAGGCTTCGTGATAGAAAAACTGGTGAGATCTGAATAACGCCTGTGAGCACTGAGCAGTGCTAATTTCCTAGTCTTGATAGATGTACCGTGGTCATGTAAGATGTTAACGTTAGGGGGAGGTGGCTGAAGAATATATGGAATCTCTACTATCTTTGCAACTCTTTTATGTAAACCTCAAATTATTTCAACATAAAAAGTGTTTTTAAATAAATTTTTAAGAATCTTTCATTCCTTCCCATTGAACTTAGAAGGAAAGTCAGACTCCTCATCGAAGTCCACAAGAGCCTGCCCACCCATCCCGCTGTCAGCTTGTTGCCCTCACCCCCAGCTGAAAAGCCCCTCCTGCTTCTCTGACCCCTGCAGAGCCTCTTGCTCCTGTCAGGACCCTCTCCCACTCCCTTAAGCATGGCTCACTCCTCTCAGCTCTCAAGTGAAATGTCACCTCCTCAGAGAGGCCTTCCTGGGCTGTCTCTTGTCATGCTGGTCATTTCCTTCTCTGCACTGATTTTAATTTGCAGTGATGTCATTTACTTATTTACTATCTGTCTTGCCCTCATCAAGGGCAGATTTAGTCACTGCTATCCCTGCAGGGTCTAGACACTGCCTGACACATTGGCTGTCAATTATTTTTTTATTTTTTTTAATCCTCACTGGAGGATATTCTTTCCATTGCTTTTCAGAGAGGGGAGGGGAGAGAAACATCGAAGCAAGAGAGACACATTGATTGGCCACCTCCTGCATTCGCCCCAACCGGGGCCAGGGATCAAGCCTGCAACCCAGGTACATGCCCTTGACCAGAATTGAACCTGAGACCCTTCAGTGTGTGGGCCAGCGCTCTAACCACTGAACCAAACTGGCTATGGTTACTTTTTCTTTTTTTAAATAAATGAACCCATCCCCTATTGATGGACATCTAACTTTCTTCCAAATTTTTGCTCTCATAGCTAGTGTGGCAGACACCTTGGTTGATACCCATTCCCCATTTTTGTTTGCTGCCTCTGGTTTCTTCCAGAGTTTACCCCTTTACGACGTGATTCAGGGAAAAGTAAATCTATTTACATTTCCAGGGATAAACACTAAGAAGAGTAACCAAATCATGCTGGCCCCTTGCTGGTAATTGGGTCATGCATGGACCTGAGATACAGTGATGACCAAAGGGACACGAGGGGAAATCTGCTGGGGCTTTTGGGAAAAGTTTCTTCATTCTTACAGTGAGGAACAAGGAAGAAAGAAATACACTGTAGTGTCTTGTGACACTGGAAATGCAGCCTTAGTATCATGAAGGGAGCTGGTCTGAGGACAAAGGCCAGCAGCTGGAGGGCAAAGAGAAAAGGGGGAAAGAAATGGGGTCCTTCTGACATTGTTGAGCTGCCTAATTAGTCAACCCCAAAGTCGTCATACCTGGACACTTCTTTTACATAACGGAATAAATCTTATAATTGAAGCCAGTTTGAGCTGGGTAATTTTTGTGACTTGCCATCAAAGGCATCCTTGCTGATAGAACTGGTACATTGTTTACTTCTTTACAAGGCTGGTGCTTAGAAATACCATAGGCTTGGGAAGGGCCTCAAGAAGTCATCTCAACTATAACCTCGACTGCGTAAGTACAAGCAGTCACCGTTTTCAACCCTTTCTCAGATTTTCCTTGGAGCTAATGCCACAAACTCATGTGTTAAATGGGCCAATGACTGTCTTGTAGAAGGCCATGTCCCACTCTATACATTCAAGGAGTTTGGCTACTAAACTGCCCATAGGTAGTGGCTATTTCCACCCCCAGGTAAAGAAATGTAGGAAGAGTTCTGGTTCTTTTCAAAGTGTATCCTATTTATTTCACACACACCCCTTTTATAAGGTAGGGGTACCCACAGAGCTACAACTCCTACAATCTTCCCAAGTAGATTACGTGGAAGGTTGTCTCTAAAATCAAATTCATGTTTTCCTTGTAATTCCAGGAAGGAGTGGGGAAGTCAGATCTTCAATAAGTCCCAAATTAGAAACAGCCTCCCCCCCACCCCGCCCAGCCATAGTGACACAGCCGGACAAATCTCTCTTGTGGACTTTCAGACTGGAGCACTGCCAAAAATGTGAGCAGGAATTTGGCCCATTGTTACTTTAAATATCCTGTGTTGCAGGCCATCTAGGAATGTCTAAGTATGGGAATTTTCCTTCTGAGGTCTGGATGTAGATATAAATAACTCGTTTGTTAGATTCTGTCTCCATCCTGCCTCTCCTAGCTTCAGTGGCCATGGATAAGCCAACCTTGTAAATAATGGTTACCAGCTGGCTCAATGGGTGAGGCCAGTAGCGTAAGGTATTAAGTGCATTGCCCCTACTCTAACAGTAACTTCATGCCAGGCGAGCTGGAGAACAGCTATTTCCAAGACTATCCCACACTTCCCTTGAAAACACAGCCTGGGAAGATCATGGTTGAGGTTGACCCATCCAAGCCTTCCCACACCCCTATGTTGAAGTTTAAAGAGCTCCTGTTTCTGTTGGGTTGAATAAGAACAGTTTTATTCCTGTCCATTCTCACCATTTCTTTCCAAAGGTGGACCTGGTGGAGTGGTGGGCCTGAGATCACCATGTCCTCCCCAGACAGCATTTGTTTTCTGTCAGAACCATGGCCTAGCATAGAGCGTAAGCATCAGAGGACCTGGGTTCAAACCCCGACTGGACCACGCACTGGCCATGTGAACCGACAAGTCACAAAGTCTCCCTAAGCCTCCATTTACCCATCTGAGAAATGGGGACAATAATGACCCACTCATGTGGCCTCCTATCAGGGGTCAGCATTTGCCATGAGGGAAGAACTCAGTAAATGAAAGAAGACAGGACAAAAGGAAAGGGAGAACAGGAGGGAAGAGAGACAGAGAGGGAGATGGAAATCAAGAAAGAGGGAGAGATGAGAGAGAGAATCAGACATAGGAAGTGGGGTAGGGGACAAACAGAGCCCAGATCCAGAGAGAGAGACGCAAGAGATGGGCGCTGGGGTGGTTTTGGTAGTCCTGAGGGGAAAGGAGGGACGGAGTGACTCCTTCTCTTGGTGGGGTGGGGGGGCAGGTGAGCAGAATGTTCATCTCAGAGCCCCCATTGCCTGAGAAGGATAATAAAGCTTCCACCAACCAAAAGGAAAAATTATAACTTGGGGTCCTCTCACAGAAAGCAGAAATCCCAAAAAGGAGCAGGTGGAACCTTCTGACTGGCTCTCACCCAGGACTCTGCCGCTCGCTAATGTTGACTAAGGGCCTCAAGTGTGCCAGGCACAAGCCTGGGCTCTGGGAGCTTACAAGGAAACAGACAAGAACCACGTAAGAAGTGGCTGTCCTGGATAGTGTCTGAGAGTGAAAGGGCAGGGCAGGAGACAGAAATCGGTAACCTGGTGGAGATGAGCCTGGTAGTGGCCAAGGAAGCCTCTCTGAGGAAGTGATGTTGGAGCTGAAACCCAGTGAGCAATGTGAGGTCTAAGCCTCGGAATAGAGAAATGGCCTTCCCTGCAGGCCCTGGTACACACACACACACACAGGTAAAAAGAAGTCAAAAATCTACAGGAACTGCTGAAATAAAATGACTGAGATGCTTTGGATCAGCAGTCCAGAACTCCCCCCTCACATGGCAAATGCTGGAAGAGGCTACCAGCCCCCAGGGAGGCCCTCCTTTGGAAGGGGGTACAGCAGACAAATAGCACATGCAGAGATCTCCCCACTGCATGCTATTTTCCTCCCTACGGTGCCTCAGCTCACTGAATCATTGGGTTCCCTCTGACAGTGAGGGGACGGGGGGGGGGGCGGGGGGGGACGGGGGGGGCTGCAGACTCCACACTTCCCAGCCCCACGGGCCCCCAACCCATCTCTTCTCCAGGGCCATCAGGACCATAATCTACATACAGAAAATGCTTAAGGGCTGGGGCCAGGGGGCCCGGGGGGGGGGGGGGGGGGGGGCAGGGAAAGAGTTCAAGGCAGGACGCCTCCCCTTGACCCCAGTACAAGTTGAATCAAAACTGCTCTCTTAGGGTCAAAGCTGCCAAAACAAAGTTAAAGGTGTAAAAACAAAGTGAGAAGGTCACTCAGGAATGGGCCTTTCTCTGGAGCCCTGGAGTGGGGCAGGGTGTGAAAGGGACTTGACTGGAAAGCGCTTTTCAACCATTTTAACTACAGGCTCCCCTCAACTTCAAAGAGTGTGGGAAGGGTGGTCGGGCACCAGCCGCCAGTCTCATCCATCCAGTAAGCATGTATTTTTTACATGTTTTAGACAAGCCAACGTCTCGACTTTCTCTCCCAACCCGCTCTTCCTGCAACTTTCCCCATCTCAGTAAATATTTAATTAGCTCAGGTGAACAATTTTGGGCTCGTTCCTGGTTTCTCTTTTTATTTGCCACCCCTCATCTGATACCGCAGCAAATCGTATTGGTTTACATTCAAAGGTATCCGGAATCCGACAGCACGTCCCCACCTCCACTGACGCCAGCACCCCTCGGTGCCACCCAACTTTTTCTCTCTCATCTGGACTATTACAATGGCTCCCTCACAGGTCGCCCTGCTGCTTCCTATAGCCCCTGGTAATTGATTCTCCAAGCAGTGGCCAGAGGGGAGTCACTGAGAACATTTGCCGGCTGAACGGCCTTGGGCAGGTTACCTCACTTCAGTGTCTGCATCTAAGCAAGAGGGAAAACAATAGTGGCTGCCTCCTGCGGCTGCTGTGAAGATGAAATGAAATATGATAAGAGTGCCTGGTAGAGAGTAAATTCTTGTATTACGATTTGTCTGACATTTCACTAACTGTGCTGCAGTTGTAACTAGTTTTTTGTCATCTCTTCCCAGTAGACTGTGTGGCTGGAAGGCATAGACCATACCTAAGACCTAAAAACGTAAAACAATATCTAAAGGCCCCATGTGGCCCAACCGGCTCCCTATGATCTGTCGCTGACTGTTTCTCCTCTGATTCTCCTCCTTTTACTCACTTCCTTCCTGCCACATGGCCTTCCTTGAGGTGCCTCCATCACTCATGCATGCTCTGCCTCTGGGCCTTTGCATCTGTGGTCCCTTGGTCTGGAAAGCTCTTCGCCCTAATCCTTGCATGGCTCATTTCCTCCCTTCACTTAAGTCTTGGCTTAATTGCTACCTCTTCAGAAGGCCTTATTAGTCTTCCCATCAACCTCTGGCCTCCCCTTAGCCTATTTTATATTTTGTCACCAGCTACTCTTATATTACATATTATTTATTTATTTATTTATTTATTTATTTATTTTTATATCTTTATTGATTTCAGAGAGAGGAAAGAAGAGGGGGATGAGAGAGTCATTGATCGGCTGCCTCCTGGGAATCGAGCCCGCAACCCAGGCGTGTGCCCTGACTGATAATCGAACCATGATCTCCTGTATCCTAGGCCAATGCTCAACCACTGAGCCACACCCGGTACATATACATTTTTACAAATACATTTTTTTACTTGCTTACTGCCTATTTTGCCCTCTAGAATGTAAGCTCTATGGGGGCAAGGAGGTTGTCTTTTTTGCCACTATATTCCCAATGTCCAGGGTGGTACCTGGCTCATCATGGGTGCTTAATAAAAATTTGTTGGATGGATGAATGAATGGAGTGAATTTATTGAACATTCTGTACCCTGGCATGTGAAAATCTCTTCACATACTACACATGCTTATGTTCAGTCATCATACTAGTAAGTGAGACTCCCATTTTAAAGACAATGGAAACCAGGCCAAACCTTCAGCCTTCCCCAGCAGGGTGAGCCCCAAGCAGAGGGGGCCCCACATTCTGTTCCCTCTGCCCCTGCTCACTCCTGTTTGGCCTTTTTTTTGCCTATTGGACCTTCAAGGTCAACTCAGGCACCCTTTCTTCTATGAAGCTTCTCCTGCCCCAGGCTCGCCAGATACCCCTCTGGCACCCAATATAGACTGCCGCTTCTCATCCCACCTCCAACAGTGGGGTGGCCTTGGGCAGGTTACTTCACTAGTCTAAAAAGTTTCTGCATCTAAAAAGTAGAGAAAATAATAGTACCTGCCTCATGAGACTGTTGTGAAGATTAAATGAAGATAAGTAATGACCTTCGAAGATTGCCTGGACTATAGTAGTAACTCCTAATATTATGTTTCACCTGTCATTTCATGTGCCATGCTGTGTTGCAACTGGGCCAGCTCCTCCTACTAGTTGGGTGTTATTGGAAGGTATAGACCATAGCTAACACCTAGCATAATGCATGGCACACAGTAGGTTAGCAGTCACTGTCTGCTGAGTCAATAACAGTAATAGTGAGAGCTTATTTTTAGTATTATTTTATGCTTATTTTTAGCTTTATTTTATGTGCTGGGCCAGGTGCTAAACACTTAAAACGATTCACCCATCTAAGCCTCACAACAAACCTATGAGTGCTATAATTTTTGCCATTTAACAGATAAGGAAACTGAGGCTTTCAAAGTTTAAACAAATTGCCACCCAAATAGTAAATAGTGAAGCTGGCATTGGAACTGGAAGGACTGAAACAAATCAACTTGACCTTACTATTGGCTTAGCAACGGGGGCTCAGAGGATTAGTGTGCACTTATGTGTAAAAGGAAAGAAGAGAGCCAATAAACTTGCAGATCTCCCACCCTAACCTCCCTCTGGCTCCAGCCTAAATAATACAATGGCAGCTAATTGTTTCCTGCTGCCCAGATGCTATCTCTTGGCAATCAAGCACCCAGCTTGGGGTAGGGGGCGGATCTAGAGCATTGTCATTGCTCACCTCTGGGTGAGGGTTGAGGGGCGGAGAGGGACTGGAGCCCCATGGGTTTCCTCATAGCTCCACTTCCCTTTACAACATTCCTGGGGAGGAATGCAGGAACCCAAGCCGCCTGATGCATAAATCACCAACCCGAAGGAGCCCAGCCCGGACTGTAGCCCCAGTCCTCCTGATTGTTTCAAAATTGGGAGAGAGAAAAAAAATTCTAACTCTGAACACCGCATTGGGGGAAGTTTCCACTTGCCCTGAGTTTTAACCCCCTTCGGGGACTGTCGGAAGCATGTGGCTGAGGGCTGCCAGCACCCAGCACTCAGAGTGGTTTGGGCTTGTCCGAGGCTGGAAACAAACTCTGGTGAGTTGGTCTGGTCTTTCAAGAGTGGTCCTGCTAGCCTGGGAAATGTGTGCCAAGGAAAGAATGTTAGATGTACGGCTGCAACCCCACATTGGTTAACCTGGCCAGGGGCAGTCCAAAGAGCATGGGTTTCGGGCCAGCCTTGGGCTCAGATTTCAGCTCCACCACCCATTGTCTTGTCTTTTCCTCATTTGTAAAACGGGCCCAATAAATATGACCTTACACTGTTTTGGGATTAAGGGGGATGATGGTTGTAAAATGCCAAGGACAGAGGACATGGTGGGCAACATGTTAGTCCATTTCCCTGAGGCAGAGGGGCCCCTCAGCCAGGAGGCCAGAGCGGAGCTGAGGAGAGCTGCTCACAGAAGGGATCCCCTTCTGGGTGCACACGTGCAGTCATTGCTGCTCAGGTCTCTTGGCTGTGAGTTACCTGCTGATTCTAAGTCACCATCGCACTCTTAGGAGCATAAGTCTCCTTTCAGGGGACTTTGAGTCATGGCCCATGTTGTAAACATGTCTCCTGGACACTGAATACAGAGTTCAAGGCTTCTCGTCAATAATGAATTCATCCAATAAACTTGACTGAGCACTGACTACTTATCAGATCAGGATCTGGGGTGAGCAGACAGACATGAGCCTGCACTTGGGGAGCCTGGTCATCGGGGCAGGAGACCTAACAGGCATGGTGGGAAAGCTGAATGCAAGGCCCTCATTGCATAAGCTCTGCTGGTGAGCCCCTTGCTCATGAGTTCTTAGCAGCACCCCTTTAATCTATGGAAAATGAATAGGCTATCTGTTGAAGAGAAGAAAAGGAAACAATTAAGAAGCACCCACTCGTATGGTCATGGTACCCGCCTCTCAGAGCAGCCAGCGGAGGGGAGGAACCCCCTCCCTACAGGTGAGGCTGCTGAGACTCAGGGAGGTCAGATGCCCCTCACCCAGGGGCCACTGGAAGAGCCGGGATTTGAACACTGGCTCTCGACTCCCAGGCTGGTGTTCTCCTCACTCCGTCAGAGTGGAAAATATTAGCGCAGCATGTCCCCTTCCTCGGAGGATCTTCAGATGGTCTGGCTGTGGGGAAGTTGAGGGTCAGACCTTAGGGGGCCTGGAGTGCCAAAATGACATGTTCGGTCTTGGTTTTCTGAGCAGGGCAAACGACAAGTTAGGAGCTGTACCTGAGAAGGAGAATTATCAACTGGGAGCAACATTCATAGAAAGCGTAATACCAGCTCTTAGTGCTGGGCCCCGTGCTCACCCCAGTTCCACTGTTATCAAGCTCACATTAGAGATGAGGAAAAAGAGGACCAGAGAGGTTAAGTCATCCGCTCAAAGTCCCACAGCCAATCAGAGGGACTTGAACTCACAGCCCATGTTCCTGACCACAGCCTTACCATCTGGGAACTAGAGAAAAGGCTGTGGGAAAGGAGAGGCTGGGGGTTAAGGAAGGGACCTGCAGAGAAATATCAAGCAGCTGGTGCCTCTCCAAGTCCTGGTCCAGCCCTGTATCCTTGCCCCATGACAGCCTTTGCTTTTTCTGTTGTGTCCCCTTCTGGACCGCCCTTCGCCTTCTTTTGGTCTCTTGAAAGCTGACCCACGCATCCCAAAGGGCACTCCCTTTCCTGACCTCCTGCTGTTCTCGGTGCCTCTGAGCCCAGACCCAGCATTTGAAGCCAAGAGCAAAATCCGGGCCTGTCACCTCGTGGTTATGCAACTGGGGCTCGTCTCTGCCTGTTTCCTCATCTGTCATAAGGATGTCATAAGAACTACTTCATTGAGGTTCTGTAAGAACTAAATTAAAGGCAACGAGGAAATGAAAGAGTGATGTTTCTATGTGAGGAGTGGCTTCATCTTAATTTTGCCACATTGCCCCACTTGGTTATGAGATTATGAACTGAGGGTGTCTTTGTGTCCTGTCTGTCCTTCTGCAGCAGACTTCACAGTGACAAGTCACACTGAGGCCTCCACTTGGGGTGTCTCGCTGGGGAAAGGGCCTGGGAACATCCCCACGGCCCACCAGCCCTTTCCTGAGTCTGGCCTGGCCCCTGGCTTCCAAAGGCAGCTGCGGCCCCGCAAAATTCACCTCCTTCCTGTGTAACCCACTTCAGGATCAGTCAGCCAGGAGGTCATAAAATGCAAAGGGGAAGTGGGAGCATCCTACAATTGTAGGAACCTGGACCCCAAGGGAAGTAACCTGTCTGTCTGTCTATCTGCCTCTGGGGAAGTAGGCCATAAATCCTCTGTTTAGGGGCTGGTGAAAGGATACGAGCTATTTGTAAAAAGTCTGGGGCTTTTGAACTCTTTAAAGAGGCAATAGCCTCCTCTCAAGTAATTGGGGTTTGGTATCAAGGGCTAAAAGGCTTCAGCAAACAGAGCTGCCAGCGCCCAGCTGGGAGAGGAGGTGGAGGGCATGTGTGCCAGGAAGCACAGGAGCCAGAGAAGGCCTGGCCAGTCCTGCTGTGCTCCCCAGAGCCCCTGGCCCTGAGCTGGTCACTAAACACCCATAGGTTGACTTGTGCCTAAGGAGTGACTGTTTCGCTTTCTCAAAGAGTAAGAGAGGCAGCCATGGGCGCACTGATAGGTGTTCCTCCAGGTTTGCCTAAAGTGCCATGTGACTGTACTTGCTGGTCCCTTCTTAAATGTCACCTCCTCTGAGAACCTTTCCCTGACCATGCTGGCATCTTTCATTGCATGAATCTGTTTTATTTTCTTCAAGGAACTTTCAGCCACCCAAGAGCTGGGTTTCATGGCCATGTATCCCCACCAGACCCTTAGCACCAGCACCCTGCTCTGCATGTGGAAGGTGCTCCCTAAACGTCTGTTGCAGGGATGATGATATTAGCATAAGAACCCACAAGGTAGGGGATCATAACTCTGTTGGGGGGCAGCGTGTAGATTGGGCTGTGAAAGGCTTCAGAAAGAAGATGCAGCCTGGCTGGGCGTGGCTCAGTGGTTGAGCGTTGGCCTAGGATCTCGGCGATTGAGGTTCAATTCCCCGTCAGGGCACATGCCCGCGTTGCGGGCTCGATCAATGACTCTCTCATCATTGATGTTTCTATCTCTCTCTCTCCCCCTCCTTTCCTCTCTCTGAAATCAATAAAGATATATTAAAAAAAAAAAAGAAAGAAAGAAGATGCATCAGAGTGCACCCTGCAGGAGGACCAGCGGCGGGGACACCCTGCCCTGTTATGGAAAGCAGGAGCAACGTGATGTGGCCAGAGTTCAGGAGGCAGGAGGCAAGGCGGTAAAGAAGGGTTATAAAGGCTCTGAAAGCTGAACTACAAATAACTTTGATTAGAAAAAACTACATTGCACCGGGGGTTTTCAGGGAGGAAGGGAGGAATGAAGAGGTAGAACACTGGGGACTTGTAGATCAATGAAACTATGCTGTGTGATACTGTCAAAATGAACATATGTCATACTAATTTGTCAAAACCCATAGAATGTACAACACAGAGCCAACCCTAATGCAAACTATGGACTTGAATTAATAATAATGTATCAATATTGGCTCATCAATCAGAACATATCACACCAATGCAAGATGTTAATAATCGGGAACTCTGTATTTTCTGCTCATTTTTCTGTAAATTTAAAACTGCTTTAAAAAATACAGTCTGTTAATTGAAAAAAAGAAAAACAATGTGTCTACCAATAGGATATTGATTAAACAAATTGTGACAGAAACACAGTGGAGTACTATGCAGCCCTCAAAACTACATACCAGCATGGAACAACCTCCAAGAAAATGTAAGTGCTGCTCGGTGAGGATGGTATGACCTTACTTAGTAGTTATTCATGAGTATGCCTGACAGTGGCTGGACCAGCCTGAGGCAGTGCAGCATCGCTCACCTCTTGCCTATCACACCTATTCAAAACTGACATAAAGTTTAAAATGTATCTGTAAATTTAAAAATCTTTCGTCCTTCAGGTCTAGCTTCTAAGTACAGCAGACAAGAAAACTCCAGCGCACGGTTCCTGTCTTCCCGTCTGCTAAGCACTGGTTATATTTCTGGTGATTGATTATTCCTAAGTATATACTATTATTTGTCTTCCCTGTTAAAGTGTAAACTTCTTGAAGGTATAGGATATATCGCTGTATCTCTGGTGCCTGCTAAAAAGGTCTTTAATAACCATGTTGACCTATTAACAGCTTAAATTCAGCTTCTCCCATATAGACTTGTCTGACTGCCCATGGAAATATCTCTGAAATGTTCATGTCTGCCTGGTTTTCTTTCTTTGATTCATTCAACAAATACTTATTGAGTGCCTATCTTGTAATACAATCTTTTGTTCATATTTCTTTCTCTCTCCATTTGAACACAGGTTAGGTGCAGGGGTTGTATATGATCTTTGTATCTCCTCTGTACAACCCAGAATGTTACCTTGCACGTAGTACATGCCCGTATGCATGAGTGAATGGGTTAATTCAATCCATGTTCTAACCAAATGAATTAATATAAATAGCTCACACAGATGCAAGCATTGATTTCCCATTCAATCCTCATAGCAAGCCACTGAGCACAGTTTTTTGCAGATGAGAAAACTGAGGTTAGAGACATTCAGTGACTTGCTCATTCAGAGACCAGGGAGAAGTAGAGCCCCCATCCTAGCCCAGGCTGGCCTCCCTTTGGGAACTAGTATAGTGTAAGGGAGATGCCATGCTACTTTCCTGTCCAGGCTCCAGGCCACATTTCTAGACAGCCTTGAGAGTCACACATGAGTAGGAAATGGCTCTGCTGGTCACACAGGGAACATTCTAGGACCTCCCACCCCCAATGTGGGCAGTGGTAGGGATGGATTTTTATTATCATTATTTTTTAATGTTTTTATTGATTTCAGAGAGAGGAAGGGAGAGGGAGAGAGAGATAAAAACATCAATGATGAGAGTCATTGATTGGCTGCCTCCTGCACGCCCCCCACTGGGGATCGAACCCGCAACCCAGGCACATGCCATGACCTCCTGGTTCATAGGTCAACGCTCAACCTCTGAGCCGTGCTGGCAGGGTGGGGATGGATTTTTAAAGGGATCACTTTAATGACAATGGTCATTTAATAACAGTGGTTCAGTCTGAGCACCAGTGAAGAGCCCAGATACATGTACACCCAGGCAGGCACCACAGGTAATCAAAGTGGGCTGCCAGCATCCAGGAGGCAGTGTTCCCACTGAATGGGCTGCTGGGGACAGAGAGGAAAGGGAGGGTAAGAGCCAGGAATGGCCAGGCCAAAAGCCCTCTTTCATTCAAGTGATAATATCATCACACCTCATCAGCCCAGAACCCACCCCAGCCTGGTCAGAGAAGGGGCAGGGTGGATAGGGCTGCAGTCGGAGTAGACAGGACTCTGTGAGGCCTCATGGAGGGTTGTGGAAGCAAATGCCACAGAGGAGTATGAGACATGAGAACTAATGGAATAAAGTAAACCCCTTGCCCCAATGTCTAATAAAATGATAAATTGTTTCTTAAAAGGCCAACAAACATAATAATTCACCAGGAACGACCAGAGAACCTCTTGTGTGCACTTGTGCTTGCTGGCTGACACAGGGAACTGCTACAGGCATGATCCTTGGCTCTGTGTGCCAGTGCTGTGTGAAGGCACTTCTGCATCAACCACTGAGCCGTGCTGGCCGGGCGGGGATGGATTTTTAAAGGGATCACTTTAATGACAATGGTCATTTAATAACAGTGGTTTGGTCTAAGCACCAGTGAAGAGCCCACATAAATGTACAGACAGGCAGGTGCCACAGGTAATTGAAGTGGGCTGCCAGCACCCAGGGGACCAGCACCCTAGCAGCCCAATGAGCAAGATATGCTCACCATCCATAGATGAGGAAACAGGCCCTTGCCCGGGTCTTACAGCCAGATGTGGCAGAGCAGGTGTTTAAACATCTCCATCTCAACCCAATCACAGGCCTCAGGCCTCTAGACTCTACGAGGTACTCCACTGCCAAACACTCACCATGTGTTAGCTCATTTAATCCTCGCAGCCACCCCATGTCTAGTGTTATCAGTAAGGGCCAGGACAGGGGTGGAGCTGGGTGCCTTTATCTTAACTAAAAACAAGATCAATATGAGTGGATAAAAAGCTGTGGTACACTTACACAATGGAATACTGCTCAGTTGTAAAAAGGAAGGAAATCTTACCCTTTGCGACAGCATGGAGGGACCTGGAGAGCATAATGCTAAGTGAAATAAGCCAGGCAGAGAAAGACAAGTACCATGTGAGTTCACTCATATGTGGAAACTAATGAACAAAGTAAACTAACAAAGAAAATAGAACAGACTCATAGAGACAGAGAACATACTGACAACTGTCAGAGGGGATGGAGATTATGGGGCTGGGTGAAAAAGGTGAAGGAATTAAGCAAAAAAATCCAAAACAAACAGACTCATAGATACAGACATCAGTATGGTGATTACCAGAGGGAAGGGGGGGAGGGGGAGGTAGAAGAGGGCATGGGGGATAAATGGTGATGGAAGGAGTCTTGACTTGGAGTGGTGAACACACAATACAAAATATAGATAACGTATTATAGAACTGTACACCTGAAACCTATATAATTTTATTAACCAATAAATTCAATAAAAAACTTTTTAAAAAGTTCTGACCAAACATTTTGGTTATGCAGCTGTAGTCTAATCGGCACAATATTTTAGGTGATTTGCAAAACATTTTGTAAAAAAAAAAGCAATAAAAACTAACAATAAAAATAAAAACAGGATCAATATTGCTGCTTTTTTCTTTTGCCTTAGCCTCTAATATGGCTCAGTATGGCCCTTCTTTATTAAAATTCTTATTATTTTGTTCATCAAGGATTTTTTATTTATTTTTTGCATTGACTTTGACCCTCTAAAAATACTGCACTCAGTTATTACTTAACTTGATCACTGAGTTTTTTGGGGGATATCCCTTACATTTTTGTACTCAAGGTGAGTGTGCCTTGCCCACCTCACCTTGGTCCTGGCCCTGAATTATGCCCATTTTTCAGATGAGGAAACGGATATATGGGGGATGGGTTATGTTCTTTGTCTTGATTACAGAGCTGTTAAGTGCTAGAGCAGAAATTAGAACCCAGACAGTCTAGAGCCCATCGTCTGAAACTACAGTGATCCATTCTCTGGGATGTCTCATGGTCGGTGTATTTTTACCTCAGCTCTGATCCTTTCGCCCTTCATTCTGCAGTTTTTAGGCATCAGGCCCGCCCTCTTTGCTCCAGTCTGGTCTTTCTTCACCCCCAGGACTCTGCCACACACCCTATGTGTCCTTCCGAACTGTCCCCCACCCAGCCGCCTCCCTGCAATTCTTCCTGACTTCCTGAGCCTCCCAAACCGGATGTGGCTTCTCTGTCCCCTGCATGAAAGGCCCTCTGTGTGTATCTTCTCCGAGGCACGTACTCTGCCCTCTCCTGCAGTTGTCATGTCTGGACTTGCCTTACCCATCTTCCCAGCCCACCCTTCCTCTCCATCACCAGCTTCCTGAGGTAGGAACGGCGGGAGGAAGCCGGTTTCACTCTCCTCGTGTTTAAATGCCCCCAGTGCCCAGCCTGGTGCTTTCTTCATAATCAACAGGAAAAATATTTTTAAATTCCACGTTAATGATAGCTAGGAGTGCAGGCTCTGCGTCCTTGCCAGCTGCATTCAAATCCTAGCTCTGCCCGGATAGCTGTGTGACTGGCAAACTACACAATCTGCCTGCTCCCTCAGCTGCAAATGGAGAGGCCCTACTGGCAGCTCAACAGAAGTCTCCAGGAGACTTTCTCCTCCCCAGCACATTGTCGCTGAATGTTTGCCGTAACTATTAAGTGCTCAATATGGTCAGCAATTGTTATTAGGGAAACGAATGTGCTAGCCATTCATAGGACCGATTAGAGAAGCAGGAGACAGGTCAGAGATCAGCCAAGTAGCCACATAGCTGGAGTGTGGCAAAGAGGAGAGAAAAGAGGGGAGAAGTCAAGGTGCATGGTGGGGGGAAATGGAGCCAGAGAAGGCAGGGGCTTCAGGGTGAGGTAGAAGCCCTGTTTGGGAGGGGTTGGGGGGCGGTCAGTGGCTCCTGGAACCTGTTGACACCATTTCTGACTTATACAAACCACAGTCAACCTGTCTTAACAAAATGACATGAAGCTTAAATGTGAACAGACAGATGTGCAAACACCAAAGAGAAAGGCTGGGAGCATCTCCTCAGGGCTGGGAGTCAGGGAACCTTCAAGTCCTTTCCGTCAAGAGAGCCAGTGGGAATGCAGGCTCGTCTTCCCCTTCCAGCCCCAAGGTGCTAGTTTCTTCACGGGGGGGGGGGGGGGGGGGGGGGGGGGGGGGATGCTGGGGGGAGGGTCCCTAGGCAAACCAACGGAGAGCTGTGGGGCTACCCCTCCCCGCAGGCAGGGGCATTTGGCCAAGTGGCAGGAAGGAAGGTCCATTAGAAGGCCATAAAGGGGGCGAGCCTCCTGACCCAAGGGCCTCTGGCCATGCGGTGGCCCAAGGGCTAGGCTCAGGGTGAACAAAGGGACCTTCCTTGGCAGGAAGTGGCCAAGGGGCTTGATGGCCTCATCTTCGCACTTCTCGCTGGTCTGATGGCCCCTCTGCCTCACAGAGCTGCAACTCCTTCCTCCCCACAGAACAAGCGGTTTTAACGACGAGGGATGAAAAGAAACCTCCCTACTACGGAAGACTGGAAATGAAAGGAGTTATCTCCCTGGGGTGATGGGGTGACTTGAGGGGGGCCAAAAGGCCGCCTCCATTTGGTGCCTGAAATTCCCTCCCTTAACTACCGCCTGGGTCCCAAGCCCCAGGAGGTGTCATTATCACCAATTAACATCCTAAGTAAGTTTTAATGTCCTGGGAGGGGCCTCGGAGGCCGCGCTGGGAACTCTGAGTCCTAGGGAGGCCCAGAGAAGGGGCTCCAGACCCGATCTCCTGGGGAGAAGCCTCCCGGTGAGAAAGGAAAGAGGCCTCGGACTGAACGCACTCAGAGGGGTTGAGAAGACAAACGCGGCCTGTTTCACAGATTCCCAAGCACATCCTGTCTCCACGAGACTTCCTCAGGCCCTTTGTGCCCCGGCTTCTCTGCCAGGACGGTCCGGCTAAGCTCCCGAGTGTGGCACCACCGCGGACACACACAGCCACCTCCTCTTCTCGGTGCCACACAGCCACCTCCTCTTCTCGGTGCCGCACCCAGACTTCGGAGGAAAGCAAAACCAAACCCAGAGACTTTTCCCTAGCTCTGCAGAGCCTGGGAATGAGCACGACCGCAGGGGCCAGCGCTCTGCAGCCTAAACATCCAGCTATGACATCTGAATTGCTGACATCTTTACTCCCACCACACCCGGTTCATGCTTCCCGGAGGGCTCAGGCTGGCCCTCCCCAGAGAAAAGCCCCCATGAGGGAGCCCTTTCCAAACAGCCTGTGGGAAGGGTGGGACTGGTGGGTGCTGCCATCAATCAGTAGGTGGCGGCTGGAGGCCTGAGGGGTCCCAGCCAGGTTGGGTAACACGGGCCTTCTGGCCACGCTGCTGACTAGCTGTGTGACCTGGGCAAGTCACTCAATTGCTCTGGGCCTCCTCCGTTGCCTCCGATATAAAATGGGGCTGATAACAGCAGCTACATCGTAAGATTTTTGAGCGGATGAAATGTTTCCCATTCTGAGGATAGAGAACAAAACACGCAATCCAGCCCAGGGAGCCCCTCAGGCCGAGACTACCTGCTGGCCCAGCAATGCAGGCTGCCCGGTCCCTCCCGCTTGGCCCTCTAGCCATTTGATCTTGTCTTGGGTCCTGAGCACTCTGAGCCGTTCCACTCAGCACCCAGTGTACTGGCTTCCTGGAAAACCGCTTCCTTTGAGTAACTCCTCCCCGGGTTACCTTAAATGTCTCGGCCTCGACCCCCTCCCCGTCCAGATCAGGCCGGTTGTATCCTGTCACTGCCTCTTCTTTCCCCGCACAGCACGGGGCACCGTGTGTCGTTGGACACTAATCTCCCCACTGCACTGTAAGCTCTTGGAAAACAGAGACTCTTGTCTTATTTACTGTGTAGCCCCAGCACCTAGCACATAGCTGGTGCTCAAATAAATCTTGGTTGGGTGAAAAAAATAAAATAAAATGGCATGATGCAGGTAAAATGCCAGGCACAGTTCCGGACTGTTAACAGCATCAGCCACTTGGCCGCCGCTCTGCGGTTGCTGATCCAAGACCCTTCAGGGGAGAAATGAAGGAGAGAGGCCACTCCCTGCAAGCTGCTTAGAGAGGAGCCAGGAAAACGTGGTTGACATCAACAGGGAACAGTAGGGACAGTATTGAATTAAATGTTCCATGGTGGGTGTAATTGCCTCAGAAGCTCAGAGGGAAAGAGCTAATGAGTGCAGAGAAAACGTAAATCAGAAAAAAAACAGAGCCAAAGCTGACGGAAAAGTGGCACTGGGACAGCAAAAGAAAGCAGGGTGGACATCCAGGAGGGAGGCCACTCATCCTTCCTCAGCCACCACTGACATTAGGAGTAGCAGCCATCGGCGTTGTCATCGAGCTGACGCTCAAGTCAGCCTTTACAACGGGCCAGGTACTACACCAAGTCTTTTCTAGAACTATTTTATTTAATCTTTGAAATACCCCAAAGAACGTTCTTTTATTATCGCCACTCTAGAGGGAAGGAAGTTAAGGCCTGAGAGTGGTCTGTAATTTGCCCTAGATCCCGAAGTAGATCTGAGACTCATACGCAGTCGCTTGCAGACTGATTGGGGCCCGCGAAGGCTGGGATAGCCAGGCAGCAGCATTTTCAGCGGATGTGAGGGCAAAGCTGGAGCCGCGTGAGGGTAAACCTTGAGAGGGATGATGTTCTGGCAGCTGGCTTAGGGATGGCACACGTGCGTGGTCCCCTCTAGTACAGAATGAGGGAGTAATGTTCCAGAGGTGAGCCCATGGGCTGGGGTGGCTGCGGTTAACATGGAGAGGAAGGGTGGATGGATGCAGGAGAGATTTTAAAGAAGAAATTAGACAGGTTCTGGAAGTGGACTGGCTGTAAGCGTGAGGTGTTAAAGGGTGTCATTTAAAGAAGACTTTCAAGTTTTAACCCAAAGCGTAACATGGGTCCCTCCCCCATCCTGCCAACAGCATTTAAGGAGTTTCTTTTGACAGTCTGCACTGGAGCTCAGGAACCACCTATCCCTTCTCACTCTCCAGCATTTTCAAGCTACCCTTGCCTGTGTCCAGTGGTGTGCAGGTGCTGGCCCCTAAGAGCTGACTGACGACACCTCTTCCCACCTCTTCCCACCTCCATGTTCAGCAACATCATGTCAGTTGCTTAAAATCAGCCTGGGAGGGAGGGGGTATTTACACCGTGGAAATTGGCAAATGCTACAAATCAGTGCTTTTATCTCCCTGGAGAGCTGGTTGCTATACATTTACCAGCATGCAGCTGCCTGGATCCAACTTAAATTTCTCCCACTGTACATCAGGAAGATTTTCTCCCATCCTGCTATGAATGAAAAGTAAAGAGGGAAAACAAATAGACTCAAAAAAAAAAAAAAAAAAGTGCCATGGAGCCCCAGTGAGCAAGGTCACATCTGGAGCTACAAGTAGTTACAATAGCTACCACTTCCTAAAGACCATGGTGGTGCCAGAATCTGGACTGAGAACTCATTTAATCATCACAACAGTGCTGTAAGGTAGGTCCCCCTTTCATACCTCTCTTACAGATGAGACACTGAGGCTCAGGGCGATTATGTCACTTCTGCGCAAAATAACAGAGCTTGATTCAATCCTAGTGTGTCTGTCCCCACACCCCTTACACTGGACATGGAGGCTGTTTCCCTCCAGGAGACCTTTGCAGCCTTCTCTCCTGACCAGTACTGATGAGTCCTTCCTTTCCTAGTAGTACTGACCTCCACCTTGGCTGGTCAGCTGTGGTCCTCACCTGCAAACACCAGAAAGCAATTCTGATTGGGCAAAAAAGGGATTTGTTTAGAGGTTACTAGGTAGCTCACAAAATTACCAGAAAGGTAAAATATCAAGCTTGGAATACAAGTGGGAATCAAGGGAGACCAGGTGCCCACCAGGCGAGGACACCAATGCTGTCACTATACCACTGGACACTGGCATCAGCTTTGTTGGAACTGCATGTAGTTGCCACTACTGGGGATGAAGTCTCTTTCCCTACTTCTCTGCACCACCCATCTGGATTCTGAGCTCCAGTGGGAGCACGTGGTTGGCTGAGCATCGATCACTTGGCTCCACCCTCACCTCCAGGTGGTGGAGTGGGCTTCTGGAGTGGGGGGTAGATCCTTCCATCAGGATTCTTCCAGCGGGGGATCCCCAATCACAGAAGGGGTTTCAGATGCTGAGTAGCCCCTGAGAGCTCTATCACTCTCACACACTGGTTTTTCCTAACTCCTTGGCTACTCCTGTGCAGTCCACTTCTTTGTGCTTCTTGGAGACATGGACTATCACCCATCGTTTTCTTATCCTGTTCCCTATATTTCTTTCGTCACCACAAGTTAGGACATACTCGGTTACAAATGATGGGGAAACCCAGCTCAAACAATAAAGAGAATTTATGAGCTGATGTAACAAAAAATTTTTTTTAAAGTCATAAAGTACTTGCCTTCAGGTAAGGTTTGATCTAACATTTCAAGTGATAGCAGAAAGGACTTCATTTCTTTCTGTCTCTCTGCTCTGCCTCCCACACTGTCAGCTTCACCCTCTCATGGTAGCCGAATGGTTTCAAATTATATGTCTTTACATCTCATTCTAGAAGGAACAGCATTTTCTCGCTGCTCCTACACTGGTTGAGATTCCATCTCTGCTTTTGTCTTGAACTGGGGACACATGCCCTTCTCCAAATAATGACCATGGTCATGGTATGGGATACACTGATTCAGGAATCAGGATCCAACCCTGGAGCTAAGGTTGGGGGCCAATTCCAAACAAACCTGAGCATGGACAGGCACGACTGGCCCAGAGAACTATCAGGGGACTTTTAGCGAAATGGATGCTGCAGACACAACCAGAAAATGCCTACCATATTAGCACTGAGTTCTACACTATTCCCGTGCCTGCTCTGGGACTCCATTTATCTCTCTGTAAGCACGTCAGAAAGGTGTAAGCCCTTGGTGACAATTAATATTTCTTATTAATCCTTGCACCCCAATGTCTAGCACAATACCTAACACACAGGCACACAATGTGTCTGTCTAATGAAAAAGTGTTCTGCAAATAAGAACAAAATTTTTAAATGGAAGCATTCTATAAGAGATTCATAAACCACTGAGCACCATGTCTAGGGAGGGGGCTTTTTAGATCTGGCCCGGGCCAGGATCGGTCCTGTTGCCGCTGCCAGGTGCAGTTCTTCCCTGAGGTGTACGTGGGGCAGTGCCGACTGTCAGTGGCCAGTTGGGTTATTTGAGGAGTGTCTGCCTCCCAGGAATCTCTGTGGGCTCGGTGCCCTCAGCTGCACTTCCAACCTGAAGGTGATGGTGTGAGTCACCAAGGTGGATGTGGGGGCTGGGGCTATCAGTACTGGCTTTGTGGAACAATGCCCCTCTGTGAAAATCCCTGTTCATTGAGTATGACTCATTCTGTCTTTTTAGAACAGGTTTCCGGTCTCCTTTGGGTCTCTGGGGCTTCAGGCCCAGGCTCTGAAGCAAAATATTGTAATGATAATAAAAGAGGTAGAGAAAGAACAGGAGAGGAAACTTATGACGGTGAATAGCTTCTCTTCTTTCCTCTGGCTCAAATGTATTAAAAATGTAGGTCTCCAAACAATCTCGAAGTCACCCACACTGGGTCCTCATTTCCGGACGGTGCAGATAGTATCCCCAATACATCATTACCCTTAAAGCATTGAGATGGACTTGTTCAGGGAGCATGCAGCACGAAGCCCTCGGGGACGTCTGGGCTATGTTTCCAACCCATTCATGTCCCAATCTTTTTTCTTAATACACATTCTTTTTCAGAGCTGCTTTATGCTTATAGAAAAACTGACCAGAAAGTGCAGAGAATTTCCGATTTCCCTGCCTCCTCTCGCCCACGTTATTCCCCTATTATTAACTGAAAGGTTAAGGTGGCTGGGGCACGGGCAAGCTAGGTAGCCATCTAGGTGGTGGATAAGGAAAAACTGAATTTATTTAAGGAAAGGGAGTGGGGGAAGGGATATCCCAAGGGAAGGGCCACACAGCACATAGCCAAGGGGATATTGGGTCGATATTGACTCCCTAGGGACGGGAGTCTTGTCCTTCTATGCAGTCATTGGCGGGAAGATCTAGTCGTCAGTGGGGATTGGGGCGCTTGGAACGCGGATGGTGCCATCAGGCGTTTTCAGGACGGTTTTAATTCCTTACATGGTCTGGTTCCTGGTGTCCAGCAAGTCTTCCTGGTCCCTGTCCTCCTGTGGCCGGAAGCTTACAAAGGGCCGTTAAGGATTATATTGCCCTATAGTCCTAACGTTAACAGGCATTACTAGTGTGCTCCATTTGTTACAATTGATGAGCCAATATTGACGCATTATTGCTAACTAAAGTCCATAGCTTTTATTTCACCCTTTGTGTTGTACATTTTATGGGTTTTGACAAATGTATAATGTCATGCACCCACCATTACAGTATCATACAGAACAGTTTCACTGCCCTAAAATCCCCTGCGCTCCACCTACTCATTGCCCTCTCCCCCTAAAAACCCTGGCAACCACTGACTGAGCTTGTACTGCCTTACAGGTTTGCCTTTTCCAGAACATCATAGAGCTGGAATCATAGAGTATGTAGCCTTTCAGACTGGCTGCTTTCATGAGTAATATACATTTAAATTTCCTCCATGTCTTTTCATAGCTTGATAGCTCATTTCTTTTTAATCCATTAGCTGGTTGTACCATAGTTTGTTTCTCTGTTCACCTACTGAAGGACATCTTGATCGCTTCCAGGTTTGAGTAATGATGAATAAAGATGCCACAAACATTCATGTGCAGGTTTTTGTGCAGACATAAGTTTTCAACTCACTTGGATAAATACCAAGGAGCATAATTACTGGATCATATGATAAAAGTACATTTAGCTTTGTAAGAAACTGCCGAATTGTGTTTCAAAGTGACTGTCTCACTTTGCATTCCCACCAGCAATGAACGAGAGTTCCTGTTGCTCCACATCCTTGCCAGTATTTGGTGTTGTCAGTGCCCTCAAGGACATCCATGCTATTTTCTAGAAAGGTTTTATCTTGCAATCAATCCATTCTATGCCCCTGTCTTATTTTTTATTTTTATCTAACACCACCACCACCACCAAGATGAGTGGTTTTAGGCCTTTAAATTTAGGGGAAATTTGTTATGCAGCATTAGGTAGCTGATACAAGAGCCATATGTCAGCCCTAAGCCATCAGCCAGCACTAACTTGTCAGCCAGGTTGGATCCCCCAGTCTCAGTCAAGCCCTCAGATGGCTGTAGTCCTAGCTGATATGTGACTACAATTGCATAAGAGACCCCAAGTACAGACTGCCCAGCTAAGACCTCCCTGAATTCCTGACTTAAAGAAATCATTTATTTCCTAGACTTCACTATGACTATGCAATGGAAGTTCAGGACTCTTAGGTTCTTCTCATTTAGCAGAATTGGAGAGAAAAAAGGAACAACCCTGAGTTCCAACCTTGGCTTGTTGCTTTTTGGGGACACACCAGTAGACAAGGCCCATCACTTTTTGGTGCCTCAGTTTCCTAAGTTATAAAATGGAATAGCCCCACCAGCTCTGCCCACCTGTCAATTATTAACTGATTGACACGATAATAATTGTGGCAGTAAAATGTCACTTGTAGGACACATTTCAAATGCCATGTTAATGGAGGGGACCAGTAGTGAAAATTTCAAAGTGATGTCTATAAGTAAGACCATAGTACAGGATTTCCTTTCCTAGCAGAGACACCATCCAAACTGCACGTGGGCCCTCCCGGAGCTGAGACTGTCCTCCAGGTGTACTTCTAGTGGCCTGGTGAGAGGTTAGCCAGAAACTTCAAATTTGCAGCATAATCCACAATGTGCGTAATGTACTTGAACATAACTACCTTCAACAGAACAAAACTTCTATATAATTCTTAGTTTGGGTCTACCTTAGACCAGTAAAAAGTAAAATAATAACCATAGTGCTAGCAATGTGTCAGGCACATATGTACTAGGTACCGCGTGCTAGGTATTTTACATGCATGATCTCAGTTCTTTCCCAACCCCGTGGGTAAATATTTTTATTATTTTAAAATAATTATTCTATTTTATTTTATATTTTCAATTACCGTTTACATTCAATATTATTTTGTATTAGTGTCAGGTGTACAGCATAGCGATTGGACACATACACGTTACAAAGTGTTCCCCCCGATATTTCCAGTACCCACCTGGCCCCATACATAGTTATTATAATGTCATTGACTATATTCCCTATGCTGTACTTTACATTCCCATAACTATTTTTTAACCACCAATCTGTACCTCTCAATCCCTTTACCTTTTTATTATTCCTTTTTAACTGATTTTAAAAACAGACAGAGAGAGATTCTGACTTCCAGATAAAGATGAAAGATTGAATACACATAAATCTGTTTGCTCCCATCCAAACTCCATTACAAGAATAAATTGATTTTTTTAAAAAAACAAATAACGGCACATGGCGCGGGCTCATAAATATTTGTTAAACACATACATAAAGCAATGAATGAAAAAAATTAATAAACCCACAAGGTAAAGGAAGTAGACACTGAACTCACACCAACAAAAATTTAGAAGCTGGAATGAATATTACTGCACTTTGCAGGCCCGAGAAAGCTAAATCCTAAGCCAGCTGTGAAGATAGCCAAGGAGCAGCCAGACTATGGCTCAGACGTCCTCCAAGGGCTTGGCATAGGGAGCACTAGTTGTTTCCTAAAGTGGGGCTGGGGTGGAGCTAAAAACAGGAGCCTGGTTAAAAGTTAGCTTAAGAATGGGTGGGTCACCCTGGCCAGACTGTTCAGTTGGTCAGAATGTCGTCCTGATGCACCAAGGTTGTGGGTTCAATCTCCGGTGCAGGCACATACAATACACAACCAATGAATGCATAAATAAGTGGAACAACAAATTGATGTTTCTCTCTCTCTCTAAAAATCAATCAATAAAAAATTTCTTTTAAAAGAACTGGTAGATCCCCACTCTAGTCAGCCATATTATTCCCTCTTTCTCGCTTCGGCAAGGGTGCAGGTACCAAGAATCAAGTAACATTGACGTGCCTACTGCTGAGGCCCCCCAGCCCACCTTCCTACCACGGTTCCCAGAATGCTGGCAGCCAGCTATCTTCTCCTAGCAGGAGATTTGAAACCACTTCTCTGGGGTATTTGACTAGCGCAAGAGGAAAGACACCGAATTCTAAAATCAGGAGTTTCCCAAGGAAGGGGCCAGCCAGAACAACATACACCAAAAAGCACAGTCCATAAGCCCCACACACGCAGAGCTTCCAACAGGTGCCTAATTTAAAATATGAACAAATGCGGGTCATTTAGACATCTGAAGAAAGCCAAAGGAACGGTAGAGACCAAAACAAACGTAACAAAGCATTTTGGAGGAAGCAGAAGCAGTGAAGAAGAAATCTCTTTTAAAAACTCATTACTATTTTCAGAGATTTTTGTATCCATTAAAAAAAGAATAGTATACTATAAAAAAGGAATACTCAGAGAATGAAAAAGAACTTCTAGAAATCACAAATAGATAGCATAAATTAAAAACTCAACAGTATTATTGAAAGATAAAACTGAGTAACTCTCCTAGAGGCAGAAAATAGGAGAGAAATTATAAAAGTGGAGGACCTGTCCAGGAGGTCCATCTTCAGTTAACAGGGTTCCCAAAAGGAATGAATAGAGAAAATGGCCCTGGCCAGTGTGGCTCAGTTGGCTGAGCATCATCCCATGCACCATAAGGCTGCCGGTTCGATTCCCAGTCAGGGCACATGCCCGGGTTGCTGGCTCAAACCCTGGTAGGGAGTGTGCAGGAGGCAACCAATTGATGTTTCACTCTCACATCCATCTTTCTCTCTCTCTCCCTCTCCCTTCCTTTGTTTTTAAAATTCAATAATAATATATTTTTTAAAAAGAACAGAGAAAATGAAGGAGAATAAATCATTAAAGAAATGAATCAGTCAGGGTTTGAATAGAGAAGCAGAGCCACTGGCAGTAATACAGGCTAAGGGACTTGGCACAGGGGTTAGGCCTCACGAAACTGTGGAGCTGGTGGAGCAATCCATGCGGACTGTTGCCTTCACAACCAGTGTTGTGCCTACAGTCTCAATAGACAGGCAGTTGGGAAGGAAAGCTGGATGTGGATAACAGCAAAGACAAGGCGGAACCCAGGAGGGCCAATAGGAACCCAAGTCTTGGGGGTGAGAAACAAGATGGCGCGTAGGTAACAGCTGCACCCGCCGCCTCCCGCAACCACGGCAAAATTACAACTAAATACAGAACCACCAGCACTCAGAGCCTCCTGAAATCCGGCTGAACAGAAGCCCCACAACCAGGGAGCTGAAGAAGCATGGAGACGGGTACGAGGGGCGCAGACGAGGGCGGATCGGGGCTGAATCCTGCAGACGCGCCCACAGGCCCACACCCGGTGCCGTGGAGTAAACCCTGAAGGGACATCTCCGCAGCGGGGGTTTCCCGGAGGAGCGAGGGGTCCCAGCCCCACAGCAGGCCCCCAGCCCAGGGCTCCAGGCCGGGAAGAGACGTCCCCACAACTCCAGGCTGTGAAACCAGCGGGGACTGTCGCTGAAGGTCGAGGAGGCTGCGGGAGCCCCAGCAGCTCCTCTTAATGGGCCCGGCGCGGACTCACTCGGACGCTCCCTCTGAGCCCAGCGCCGGGCAGCAGCCTGAAAGGACCTGGGACACTCGGGGAGGAACTAACCTGCCTGAGATCCGGGCGAGAGATGAAGGGGCAGCTTCCTCGCTGGCAGGGGCCACTGCTCCTTTGGCGAGTCCTCCCGCACACAGGTGGCATGGAGGCAGGCAGGCGCCATATTTGTCTCACCAGCACCTGACTCTCACCTTTGGCCCCGCCCCGTGATTCCCGGATGCCCCTCCCCTCCCCACCTGCAGGCTCATCCAGGCCATTTCCAGTGGCTTTTCTGTGCAAGTGGCCTCTCAAGCCTCATGCTTAGGACTTTCCTAAAATCTTTCAAACAAGCAGCAGCGGGCCCCATACAGCTTGATAAGCGGCCCCAGGCCTGGCACTAGCGGCAGCCTGCATTGGCTCATAGCTTGGCCTCTCCTGGACACCTCCAAGCCCAGCACAAGTAGCAGCCAACTAGAGTTTGCTGTATAGCTCATGCTGGGTGGCCCTGGGCAAGGCACTGGCACAGGCTGACTCTGCACCTTCCGGGAGACCCCAGAGACAGTGCACCTGGTGCTCAGACTGGACCACACTGGATTACAACCCTACCACATCCACGAGTGACACACTCAAGGGGCACACTTGGTGAACACCAAAAGTCCACTGAAGTAAATCCTGCTCCATAGGGGTGTCTCCAGCACAGCAGCTCTTGGGCTATAGTTGCAGTTGGTCCTCACAGCAATTGGCCCTGGAGGCCAATACCTCCCAGTGATGCCAACAGTAACCAAGGCTTAACTACAACAGGACAGTGCACACAGCCCACACAGGGGAGCACCTAGAAGGCCCAGCTCAGATGACTGGGGAGGCTGAGCCATTGGACCCTCAGGACACCTACTACACAAAGCCACTCTACAAATTCCAGGAGACATAGCAGCTCTGCCTAATACATAGAAACAAACACCTGGAAGCAGCCAAAATGTGGAGGCAAAGGAACATGTCACAAAGGAAAGAACAGAACAAATCTCTAAAACAGGAACTAAATGAAATAGGTCCAAGCAAGCTAACAGATACAGAGTTCAGAATTTTGTTTATAAGGAAGCTTAAGCATATTATTATGAAAACAACTGAGAAAACAGATGACATAATAAAGTACCAATTTGAAATGAAGGCTGCATGAACTGAAATGAAGAATAATTTACAGGGAACCAACAGTAAAGTAGAGGACGCTGAGAATCCAATCAGCAATTTGGAACATGAAGAAAAAAAAAACACCCAACCCGAAGAGCAAGAAGAAAAAAGAATCCAGAAATATGAAGATAGTATAAGGAGCCTCTGGGACAATTTCAAGAGGCCCAACATTTGTGTTATTGGGGTGCCAGAAGGAGTGGAAAGAGAGCAAGAAATTGAAAACCTATTTGAAAAAATAATGACAGAAAACTTCCCCTACCTGGGGAAAGAAATAGACTTACAAGTCCAGGAAGCACAGAGGGTCCCAAACAGGAGGAACCCAAAGAGGCCCACAGCAAGACACATCATAATTAAGATGCCAAAGGTTAAAGACAAAGAGAGAATTTTTTTTTTTTTTTAAATATATCTTTATTGATTTCAGAGAGAGAAAAGGAGAGGGAGAGAGATAGAAATATCAATGAGGAGAGAGTCATTGATCAAGCCCACAACCGGGCATGTGCCCTGACCGGGGAATCGAACCCCGATCACCTGGATCCTAGGTTGACGCTTAACTGCTGAGCCACGCCCAGCCGGGCCAAAGAGAGAATCTTAAAAGCATCAAGAGAAAAGCAGTTAATTACATACAAGGGAGCACCCATGGGGCTTCCAGCTGATTTCTCAACAGAAACCTTGCAGGCCAGAAGGGAGTGACAAGAAATATTCAAAGTGATGAAAAACATGGAACTACAACCAAGATTACTCTACCCAGCAAAGCTATCATTTAGAGCTGAAGGTCAGATAAAGAGCTTCTCAGACAAGGAAAAGCTAAAGGAGTTCAAAACCACCAAACCAGCACTGCAGGAAATGTTGAAGGGTCTTCTTTAAGAAGAAACTAATGAACAAAAGAATCTGATGAACTAAATAGATCCAGAGACATTGATGCATGTAACAGACGATCATATTTCAGAGGGAAGAGGAAAGGGGGGTGGAAGGTTGGAAGAGATTAACCAAAGAAGTTATATGCATATATGCATAACCCATGGACACAGACAATGACAGGGTGAAGGCCTGGGGAGGGGGTGGGAGCGAGGTGGAGGGGGTCAATAGGGGGGAGGATGGGACACCTGTAATACTTTCAACAATATAGATAAATTTAAAAAAAAGAACCCATGTCATTCTCTCAATACCTCCAACCTAAATGCCAGAGATGACCTACAGGAGAATCTAGCCCCCTTTCACCACCGCGAGCCGCACACACAGGCTAAGGAAGTTGGAGAGGCTGAAGGAACAGACGTGGTGGGAGCTAATGGAGCTGCAAGGTGAGGTGCTGCCGCAAACCAGCCAGGTGAGGTAGCAAATGCCTCAGTACCTGGCACTGGACGCCAGCCTGGGAGCACACAGATATGGCTGCTGCTTCATTTCCACCTCCCACATCTGGTACAAAATGTCCTTTGTGGCCAAAACTAGCCTGATACCACACAGAGAGGGGACTTCTGGAAGATGTCATTCCAGCTTACCTAAGATGACATAGTGCAAAGCAACCAAAGAAACTATTCAATAGTACTTGTCAGAATGGAAAAACATTTCTAATTAGAAGAGTCCTCAGAGTGCCCTGAGTGATGATGAAAATAGGCTCCTATCAGGGCACATCGTTGTGAAGTTTCAGAAAACTGGGGACAAAGAGAAAACAAGCTTCCTGAGAGAAGAAAACAGATTTCAATCATGACATCCAGTCACACAGCAGCAACTCCGAACATTCGAGAAAAAAGAGCCACATCTTCAGGATTCTGAGAGAGCCGACTCCCAACCTAGAATTCCTCCCCCAAATGCTCACTGAAGGTCAGTGAAGAATTCAGCATTTTCAGACACATGAGGTCCGAGGAGGCTGCAGAATGATGCGGCCGACCAGTAAATATGAGATCCTGGCCACAGTGAATCCTGGCCACAGTGAATCCTGTCACACAGGAGCCCTGGGTGACAGCATAGGGAGGCCCCAAGATCACAGCTGTGCCTGAGGCCCAGAGAAAATGCAAGCCAGGCCCGATGGTCAGAGAATCTCCAGGGCTTCCTGTGAGGTGAAGTTGACAGAAGGGCTCACGTTGACAGGAGGGTTTACTGTATTGAGAGGAGATTCACAATTAGGGATTCTTTGGGTTGGATTTATAATAATCACATCCAATACTTAGCAAATAAAGAAATCAAAACAAGTACTACCTCCAGTGGAAACAACGATTATAGAAGAAAAGGAAACTAGCCATAGAATACTACATGGCTCAGCTGTAAACAGCATTTGGCAGTCAGAATAATATGAACGCTGAATATTGATCTAATAAATATTAGATGGAACTATATTGGGAGGCAGGAAGAGGGGCGGGGGTATGAACATAGTGGGAAGAGATGAAGGGGCTCAAGGATTCTAAGATAACTCTTCGACCGTCTGATTTTATTCCACTTCAAAGTATTGCCTAACAGAAGAACACATGCAGTTTATATTACGATACCTATGGCCCCGTTTCATAGCGGGAAGCCAAAGATAATGCTTGAAACCGAAGACTCAGGAAGCAGCAATTGAGTGATGTTAGTAAGATGTGCAGAGGTAATTACCGAAATAGCTAACGGGCTTCAAAGTACTTGCCTCTGAGGGGAAAGTGGCACTGGGGAGACCTGCCATTTAAAAGGAAGTTTCATAAAAGTACTTGACTCTAAGCTGTGGACATGTGACATTTTGACTTAAAAAAACCTAACCAAAACATAAAGATATAACCACAATTATGGTCTGAATGTTTGTATTCTCCCAAAATGCACAGGTTGACATCCCAATGCTCAATGTGATGATATTAGGAGGTGGGGCCTTCAGGAGGTGATTTGGTCATGAGGGCGGAGACCTCAAGAATGGAATTAGGAACAGTAGAGATTCCCTAGTCCCTTCTGCCATGTGAGGACACAGTGAGAAGTGATCAGTCTGCAACCCCAAAGAGCACCTTCACCAGAACTCGACTGTACTGGGACTCTGATCTCAGACTTCCAGCATCTGGAGCTGTGAGAAATAAATGGCTGTTGTTTATAAGCCATCCAATCTGTGACATTTTGTTTTAGCAGCCCGAATGCACTAAGACAGCCACCAACTCTTAAAAAAGAGATAAAGGGAAGGGGGAAAGGGAAAAAGAAAAAAAGAGAATGAAAATGAAGCTTTTTAAAAAAAAGAATAGTTTATTTTGAGAGAGAGACGAATGGAGAGTGAGAGAGAGAGAAACATCAATGTGAGAGCACAACATCGATCGGCTGCCCCCTGCACACCAGGGATTGAGCTGCAACCTGGGCATGTGCCCTTGACCATTAGTTGAACCAACAACCTTTTGGTGCGTAGGATGACACCCAACCAACTGAGCCACACTCGCCAGGGCGAAATTGAAGTTTTTAAAGAGTTGCTTTGCCTGCCCCAAGTTCAGAGCGCTAGTAGATGATAAAGCTGAGTTTTGAGCCCAGGTTTAGCAGAGTCCCCAACACTTGCTATAAGCTGATACATAACATCATGTGGGCCTCTCAAGGTCTTCTTTTGGTTTGTAGTGGGCCCAAATGTCTGGTGGGCGATACTGCATCTCTGGCAGATAGAGGGGTCAAAGGCACAGTTTGCGAAAGGTTGTGGAGACTTAGGTGGTCTGGTAAACCAATGGTTAATCCGAGAATCATGAAGGTGTCTCCTGAACTGAGCTGGGCACTGGGAGAGTCCGGGGGGATGGCCTGCGTGGGTGAGGCTTTGGAGCACAGGGCAGGAGGCGCCCACAGGACAGAAGTTTGGGCTCCCTGTAGAGATGCTGGTGGGAGGGGAGGAAGGAAGGGCGGGCCGAGGAGGAAGAAGGACTCTCCCTGGACAGGAACGGAGCACGGCCCAGGACAAAGCCCGTTCCACTGGGCAGCTGCAGGTTTCCATTCCTGAATAAGTGCTTCCAGGGAGAGCAAAGAGCAGGAGCTCAGGAATAGCAGCTGAACGCATGAATGCATGAGCAGAAGTCAGGGGCTCGCCACTGGCTCAGATTCACCTTCCTGACCCTGAGCGTGGGAGGCTGGATGCTTCTGAGGCTCTCATTAGACAAAGAATGTTCCAATCTCAGGTCTCTCGCCAAGACCTACGTGGGCTGGGGTACTGGACCCCCTCATACCAGCTCTCAAGGGCAGAATGCTACATTTTCAGGAAATTTGTAAGCCAGTTGTCATCATGCTGGTAGCTTGAAATTGGCCTTGGCGGGAGTAGTAACACCACAGAAATCAGTGAAAACTAGGTCTTAGGGCTTTGTTTTCATTTCAGAAAGCTAGTTGGTGAACATTTACCGGCACGCCACTGCCTACTGTGTTAAACAGGGAAAACAGAGATCGAGTGAGTAGGGAAGACGTAGTGATAGTGTTTATTATAAGAGCTAACGCTATGGAGCAAGTAGTATTTGCACACACTGTATTAGGTGCTTTCTAATACTGTCGCTTAATCTTGCAAAAGCCCTATGAGGTAGGTATTTCTTTTTACCGGTTTTACACACCCGGGGACTGAGACCTAAAGAGAGTAGAGCCTTGGCTCAAGGATGCAGGCCAGTAAGTAGGAATGATGCCTCCTGCCTCAGATTTAAAGCCCAAGCTGTGAACAACACCACAGGGAGGCAACATTGCAAAGTGGTGAAGGCGAGGATGCTGGAGGCAGCGTGACTGAATTCAAACACCAGTCCCAACAGTTACAGATCGTGTGGCCTGGAGTGGGGTACTCAATCACTTTGCTTCAGTTTCCTCATCTGTAAAATGGGGTGAATAATAATATCTTCCACGTGAAGCAGTACTTCACGTGGAGCCTGGTACTAACGAGGAAGTGAGCATGACCTTAATTTTTGACAAAGTTTGATGGTTTCTATCTTAGTCTGTATTTGATGAGACTGACTCAAAAAATGCATTTGATCTCTGAAGGATACACAAGAAACTGGTTCGTTGGTAGCCTCCAGGGAGAAGTGGGGACAGATGTGGGAAGGAGGCTGAAAGGTCTACCCAGGAGACAGCAACCTCAGCAGTCATTTGATCAGAGAAAATCTAACATCAAGAGGTGTTAATGTAATGTAAAATTGTTAACCAGGTAACTGAAGGGGTAACAAAGTTAACCAGGTTACTTTGCAGGTAACCAGGTAACTCCAAGTTTTCACGGAAGGAACAATTGCAGGAAGCTGCCACCACCTGTTGGGGTGGGGAAAACACAGGGGAGAGTTGCAATGAAATTATTAAAGCTTAATGTGCGAGGACAGGGACCTCTGAGGAAGGGGGCGCCGATGGCTGGTGCTGGTGTCTTGAGGGGGATGCTCTGAAGCTAAAGTGTTAGAAGAAGTACAAACTGAATTCAGCTGCTGCTCAGAGGCAGGATGCAGAAGTGACACTCGGGCGATGTTCACACCGTAGGAAGCAGACAGGAAGCCACAGAAGGAGCCAGTTTCTTCCCCTCCTCTGGCCTCACAGTCCCCCTGACACTGCTGTGGGGATCGTCTCACAGGAGGCAGCTGACAAAGCAGAAATGCACTCTGCAGGGCCCCAGGTGCAGCCTCCAAAGGCTGAGTAAAAAGGATGGGTTTGGACCTGCCAGACAATAACTTAATAACTGGCACAGAGTCTCCAACTGAATAGCTGGATTACCTTTGGAATTTTATTCCATTGAAAGCATTACCTAATTTTTAAAAGACATAAAATTTAAGTTTAAAAGAAAACAAAACCTGATATTTGTCACTGAGCTTGGTTGTATTATATATTTGGCACAAAAATAAGTGCTTAATATGCACTTATTGAGTGAATGAGTGAACGGAAAGAAATGATTTATGCAAGTGTGCGTTTACAATCATTTCTCAAGAGGATTCAGCGGGAGACAGAACAAGCCCAGTCCCTCCCTCCATGGTGAAGGTAGGGGGCACACTTACGAGCAAACAAATAAGTTAATTTCAAATAGTGACAGAGGGTCTGAAGGGAACAGAGCCGGTGAGGGTGGGGTTAGCACAAGGGTATGGCTGGAGAGCATTTTAGATGGGGCAGGGCGGTCCTCGCTGTGATGGTAACATTTACACTGAGACCTGCAGGATGACAAAGGACCAGATCTGGGGGAAGAGAACCTTAGGCAGAGAGAACAGCACTTGAAGCAGGAGAGAGCTTGGTGTGCCTCAGACTGTGGCCGATGGCCTGGTGACAAGAGTGTGCTGAGCGAGGGAGAGGGCCCTAGGAGAGGTGTCAGAGGTGAGAGGTAGCTGGGACTGGGTCCAGCTGGTCTTTGTGGGCTATGGGAAGGGGGCTGTGTTTTATTCTAAATGGGTTTTTTAAAAAATTGTAGTATTTTAGTGGAAGTTATCGTCTGGCTTGTATTACTCAGATCACTCTGCCTGGTAGAGAATGGGTGGTCCAGAGGGGAAGGAGGGGACTGTATTAGTTTCCTGGGGCTGCCATACAAATTACCACCAACTTGGTGGCCTAAAACAACACACACCTATTCTCTCACAGTTCTTGAGGGCAAAAGCCCAAAAGCAGAGTGTCAGCAGGGCCATACTTCCTCTGGAGTCTGCAGGAGACAGTCTTGTCTCTTTCAGCTTCTGGTGGCTCCAGGTGTCCCTTGGCTTGTGGTAGCATAACACCAGCCTCTGCTTCTGTCTTCACATGACCTTCCTTCTGTGTCGTCCCCCGTGTGTGTGTTTCTCCTTTTCTTATAATGGCACTTGTTGGTATTTAGGGCCCATCCAGTTAATCTCAGATGATCTTACAATGAGATCCTTAACTTACATCTGCAAAGACCTGTTTTCCAAATAAGGTGACATTCACAGGCATCAGGAGTTAGGAATTGTTCATATCTTTTTTGGGGGGGGGAGGGCACAATTCAACCCACTGCAGAGGTCACTGAGGAGGTTAATGCGGTTATTATGCAGGTGAGGGGCAATATGGATTAGAGGAGGGAGGTGACTACAGAGATGGAGAAAAGCAGATGGGTTGGATGGATGGTATGTTCGTTAGGGTTCTCCAGAGAAACAGAAGAAATGGGATGTATATAGATACATAGAGATTTATTATAAGGAGTTGGCTCACATGAGAAGTCCCAAGATCTGTAGTCGCCAAGCTGGTGACCAGGAGAATCAATGTGTAATTCTAGTATGAAGCTGAAGGCCTGAGAACCAGACTGATAGTGGAAGTTCCAGTCCCAAAGCTGGCAGGCTCAAGACTCAAGAAGAGCGAATGTTTTGTCAGAGTCTGAGGCTGAAAAAGAGCAATATCCCAGCTCAGCAATCAGGCAGGAGTAGTTTTTTCTTACCCAACAATTTTTTGTTCTACTTAGGTCTTCAAGGGATTGGATGAAGCTCATCCACATTAGGAAGACAATCTGCTTTACTTGTCTCTGGATTCCAACGTTAATCACGTCCAGAATTACCCTCACAGACACACCCTGAATAATGTTTGGCCAGTGTCTGGTAATACCATGGCTCAGTCAAGCTGACACATAAAATTTGCCATCACAGCCCAGCCGGCATGGCTCAGAGGTTGAGCATCAACCTATAATCCAGGAGATCAGGGTTTGATTCCCAGTCAGGGCACATGCCCGGGTTGTGGGCTCGATCCCCAGCAGGGGGCGTGCAGCAGGCAGCTGATCAATGACTCTCTCATCATTGATGTTTCTCTCTCTCTCTCCCTCTCCCTTCCTCTCTCTGAAATCAATGAAGACAAAAAAATCTTTTTGCCATCGCAGATGGGGAGGAAGGGATGGAGGAAGGGAATGAGGAGGTCTCCCGTTCTAGGAAGAGGTATATACCAAGTAGCCTAATCAGGGCAAATGGCAGAGGTGGAGAGGAGAGACCTTGGAGAAACCAGAGGCTGGTGGACGCTGTCCTGTCGGAGAAAAAAGCTGAGTCGCTGCCTCGGCGCTGATCACTGTCCTGCAGCTTCTATCTTCCCCTACCCCTAGAAAAGTATTTTCCTGCCAACTGCTGAAACAAATTGCTCCCTTTATGAAGGATCCCTTGGCTGTGATGGCAATATCACCAAGCAAATGGATCCGCGCAAAGCTGGATTACACTGGGTGCCATCTTTTGACAAGGACATGGCATCTTTGAAAACCTTTCCCCTACATCTCCAGCTCATTCAGGCTGCTGGGGAATATACAAGTAATATCAGTCTACTGTGCTGCACAAATTCTGCAGCATTCTGATTCCAACCAGAGCGGGCGATTTCCATAGCAGTGAAACTGAGACTCGTGGCCACACTCAACATCTTCCAGCTTTCTGTACCTTATTGTTTCCCCTTATATTAAGACAGATATCCACTGAGAGTTTGATATATAGATAACTCTACAGGCATTCACTTCAATATTTAGAAAATATCTTCCACCCAGAGCTGTTCTAGGTAAAGGCATTGTATTATCTATTATCTATTGATGCATAAGAAATTACCTCAAAACTTCGTGGTTTCAATAGCAAACATTGATTCTCTTGCAGTTTCTGTGGGGCAAGAATCCAGAAGCAATTGAAACTGTGTGGTTCTGACTCACTGTCTTTCATGAGGTTGCAGTCAAGGTGCTGGCCAGCTCTGGCTGGTGTGGCTCAGTTGGCTGAGCATCACCTATACACCAAAATGTGGGTTTGATTCCCGGTCGGGAGCGTACAGGTGGCAACCGATAGATGTTTCTCATATTGATGTTTCTCTCATTCTATCCCTTTCTCTTTCTTTAAAAATCAATAAAAACATATCCTCAGGTGAGGGGAGGGCGGGGAGAAAGATGCTGGACAGGACTGATAGCAGAGAGAGCAAGGAGAAATCCGCAATCCCTTTTAGGATCTGCCTGAGATGTCACAGTCCCCATAGTGTTGGCCACATTCTATTGTTACAAGCCAGTTACTAAGTACAACCCATGCCGAAAAAGAGGGGAATTAAGCTCTATTTCTTGAAGGGAATAGAATCAAATAATTTGTGAGTGTATTTTAAGTGCCCAGGTACTCTGGGAGCTTGTCTCTGACACTGAGCAGGCTCTGAGAAATGGTTATCATAGAGGGAAGGATGAATCTATCAGACCATGCTTATCAGGAAAACCAATGAGCCACAGATTGGTATTTTATCTCTCTCCCTCTCTGTAAGTTGAGTAGTTAGGACATCAATAGCAACAGCGTCAACAAAACATCAACAATAATAATGGCTCCTAATATTTGCTGAGCACACTTGAGAATGTTAGCATCTCAATAGCAGGAGCATTTCCTGTCTAATTCTCTACTATATTTCCAGGACCTAGAAGCAGGTGCTTAATAAAAATTTAGGCTCAAATAAATACATTTCTCATTTTAATGTCACAAGAAACATATGAGGTAGACACTATTATTGTTCCCCTCTTACAGGAGGGAAAACTGAGGCACAAGGAGATTCAGTCATTTGCCAAAGTGACATGACCAAAAAGGGTAGAGTTAGAATTAGAACCCGGACTATCTGATTCCAAACACCAGCACTACCCCCACCGGGCGTAGAGAAATAGATTGACAACTCATGATTACTGAACCAATAGAGGTGGGTTCCGACTTATGATTGTGCAAAGGCTACACACATTCGGTAGAAAACATACTTTGAACTTTGACTTTTTCTCTTTTCCCAGGCCAGGGATATGCAGTATGATATTCTCTTGTGTTGCTGGGCAGTGGAAACAAGCTGCAGGTCTCCGTCAGCCACACGACCACAAGGGTAAACAGCCAGCTCTCTACAGTATACTCATAGTGTGAGATGGTTTTGCCCAACCGTAGGTTACCGTAAGTGTTCTGAGCACGTTTAAGGTGGGCAGGGCTAAGCTATGCTGTTCAGTAGGTTAGGTGTATTAGATGCATTTTCAACTTGTAATATTTTCAGCTTACGATGGGTTTATAGGGACGTAACCCCGTTAGAAGTCAAGAAGCATCTGTACTGGTAATAACGGGCTTACGTGGACTAATGGAAGGAAGATGACGTCTGAATTAAAACAAAACACTAGATAATCCAAAACCCATTTTCTTTAGCTCAGGAGCATGGCAGAGACATACTTTCAGAGAAGCAGCTGCATTGAAACCTTCTGGATTTGGCCCTGATCTGTACCCAGAAATATACTTACGGTTTTGCAAACAGTATATTTCTTCCTGTTGTGTTCTTAGGAGGAAAACACATTCCTGAATTTGAGAAAACAACCTCTGGTTTCCCCTGGGTGACTCTGGGTGAGGACCCGGGGAAGGCCCATTCCCCAACACATGTTTGAAGGTCAAGCTGAGAGCTGTTCACGTCACAGGATGACATCCCAGCTCTTATTCTGACTCACTGGATGTGTCCAACTCTTCTGGTTTTTCAGGGCCCCTCCTGCCAACTGTAGCAACCGCAGGAGGATACCGCTGTGCACACAGCCCAGATGTGGAAGCGCCAGTAGCGGAGAGAAACGAGTGCAAGGCCAGACTCAGGGTGAGACACAGGGCAGGTTTCAGGTAGAAACCTGGAGCCTGTGTGGCTTCAGCTCAGCTCTGGCCCTGAGTTGGAGCATAATAAGCAAGTTGCCCCTCTTCCTGGACTCAGTTTCTTTCCCAGTGGTTCAGAGATAAATGAGAGTCTGTCCTCTAAGAGGGGAGATGAACACGCCAAAGAGAATGGGACATGACGCAGGGGAAGGGCAAACTGGCCTTGAGAAGCCCATGGGCGGAATCTGACTCGTGGACATGATTTACAAAGAACAATCTTTTTGCCTGGCTGGTGTGGCTCAGCAGTTGAGCATCGACCTAGGATCCAGGAGATGGAGGTTCCATTCCCGGTCAGGGCACACAGCCGGGTTGCGGGCTCGATCCCCAGTCGAGGGCGTGCAGGAGGCAGCCGATCAGTGACGACTCTCTTGTCACTGACGTTTCCATCTCTCTCTCCCTCTCTCTGAAATCGGTAAAGAAAGACAAAGAACAACTTTTCCCCCCAAATCTAAATTACTTGCTATCAGTAAAAAGAACACAAAACTGAGGTTTTACATTTTAAAAATTGAATTGAATAAATGCACTTCTGATTTTTTATTTTTTTGTATATCTTTATTGATTTCAGAGAGAGGAAATGAGGGGGAAAGACAGAGATAGAAACATCAATGATGAGAGAGTCATTGATCGGCTGCCTCCTGCACACCCCGGACTGGGGATCGAGCCCGCAACCCGGGCATGTGCCCTGATCAGGAATTGAACCCTGATCTCCTGGATCCTAGGTCGATGCTCAACCGCTGAGCCATGCCCGGCCAGGCTGCACTTCTGATTTTAATGTCACAAGACTCTTATGAGGTAGATACTGTTATTGTTCCCAAAATATCCAAGAAATGGAAACTCTAATAATATCAGATGAGTTGTATTCCTAAAGAAACAATGAACTGAGCTGAGTACTGGCTGTCACTGACTTTAGACAGTGACAGTATCTCTTTAGGCCATTTTGCCACAGTCTCCACAACTCCCTATTGTTTACCCTGTGTCATGTAAATAATTATGAAAATGCAATTTAAGTATTTCATTTGATTTTTCAGAGTATTACTAACACTCAGATTCTACATTTCATTTTTGTAAAAATTTTGCATAGTTCATCGAAGCCGACTTGAGGGCTTGCCATTGCTCTGCAGATGCCTTGTGCATATGCCTGGCCTGCAGACTGGGCAACCCTGGCTCCAGTAAACCTTTGCGTTTGGGGCTTCTACCATGACTCATGGCATAGCAAAGCCTGGGAACGTAGCAGAGCACTGTAAGAGGAGTCAGGGGAATGGGGACCCATATTCCACCCACCCTTATCCACAGTCAAATGAGAACTGGGCTGACTCAAGGGGGTGGGGAGAAGTCTTCAGTCTTCCTGAAGAATCAGATTCTTGCCCTGGCCGGTGTGGCTCAGTTGGTTGAGTGTCGTCTCACACACCAGAAGTTTGCTGGCTTGATTCCCAGGCAGGCCACATGCCCAGGTTGTTGGTTCCCTCCCTAGTTGGGGTGTGTGCCAGCGGCAAACTGTCGATGTTTCTCTCTCATCTCGGTGTTTCTCTCTCCTTCTCTCTCTCTTCACCTCCTCCCTCCCTTCCTCTCTCTTTCAAATCAATAAAAACACAGTAAAAAAAAAAAAAAAAAGACTCAGATGCTTCCATTGCAACACTGAAGTTTTCATCTAGCGCAGGTGTTGGCAAACCTCAGCCACTGAGCTGGTCACCTGTTTTTGAAAATAACGCATGTGGGGTTTTTTAAAACACAGCCATGCCCGTTGATCTACATATTTTTGTATGACTGCTTTCACCCTACGAAGGCAGCATTGAGTAGTTTCAACAGAGAACATGTGACAGCCTAAAATTAGGCAAGCCTAAAATATTTACTATCTGTCCTTTATAGAAAAATTTGCCAGTCCCTGATCTAGCACCTTGGGTTGCAAGAAACAGAGGCCCGCCTGGGTTAGCTCAAGCAGAAGATGTCTGTGGTCAGGACATAACAGGGCACGTGCTGGATGCAGGGATATAAGCCACAGAGAAAGCAGGCCCCGAGGGAACTAAGACTATAACTGCACGTCTTTCCTGTGGAGTTTCTGCTTCTCTGGTTCTTCTCTGTTCACTTTCCACTGCCTGCTTTCCTTAGCTTACTCTGCTTTCCTTTAGTTAGCACATGACTCCTCGGCTACCCAGACCCCTTCTACGTCATACAATCCCAAACAGCCTTTCAGCTTTGGTCTCCATTGCTAATGGCCCTGCTGCTGAGTTTTCCAATTCTGAACCCCTAGGGGAGGAATCTGATTGGCCTAGACTATCTTTTCAAGCCTATAGATGTTACAGACTCCTGGTCAACCTGGGGCTGCCTGCCTCCCCTAAGAAACCTACTCCTGGATCCATATCAGTGACCACAGGGCATTGTCACATGGAGTGGAATGTGTTGTCCACCAGCTGGGGCTATAGGCACAGAACCTTCCTTTAGAAGAGAGGGCAACAGAGCAGGAGCCAGACTTAGCTAACTCAACAACTTATGAGAGACCTGGTCTTTTCTCAGTGTCAAAGGGAATTCATCCAGCTCTTTCACACACAACATGGACCAAAACACCAAAATCTGAGTGATCAACATGGGCCCCAGAAGAAGAGCCCAACTGGCGTTTGAAGATGGTATAAGGTCAGCTTAGGACCAAGTTGAGATGAGTGGATCAATCCACTCTAGCCGTCGGTGGGATTTTGGGAATCACAGCCTTCTTCTGTCTGGACGGGAGAGAGAGGAAAGGGCAGAAAGAAATCTAGCCTGGCAGGGCTTGTCTTGGTTCTGCCACAAACAAAGTGACTGATGAGCCTATTATATTCCTTCCTCCCATCGCACCCCAGACCTCAGTTTACCCACTAATCAAATGATTGGGTTTATTAGACTAGCGGTTCTCAAACTGCACCCTTTATCAGAATAACTTGGAGGACCTGTTAGAACACAGATGATTAGATTCCATTCCAGGGTTTCTGAGTCAGCAGGTTGAGGATGGGGTTCGAGAATTTGCATTTCTAACAAGTTCCCAGGTGATGCTGTGGCTGCTGACCTAAGACCACACTCTGAGAACCACTGGTCCAGCTCACCACTAAGACTCCTTCCACAGCTAACATGCACAAGTCCAGTCTGCTCCTAGATGAGGTTTGATGGAGAGCTTGGATTGCGAGCCAGGGAAACCTCTTGCTTAGGGGAGGAGGTCTTTCCTAAGCCTCGGTGAGGTCAGACTGTGCCCCCACCCACCCTTTCTGCCTCTCACCACCACAAGGACCATTTTTCCAGGGAGTCCTGGGCTCCAGAAATACCCAACGGCTTCCAGCCTGCTGGAAAATGTTGACTTTTTATTTCTTTCTTGGCCAAATTCTGTGGGTAGTGTGGCTCCCCGACACGTAGGCCACACAATCGGCTCTTACAACCCACTTCCTCAAGGTGATCCCATGTCGTTCTGCTGTCCATGATAAACAGCTCCAGGCCGGGCAGCCCGAACCCAGGGGAAGTCAGCCTGCTGTGGATCTGGAAAGTTCCCCGCAGGCAGATAGATGGCAGCTGCTTCTCTGGCCCAGGCTGAGGCCAAGCCACAAGCTGGGAGGACAAGTTGAGCCCAGAACTCCAACCAGTGATGCAAATTGCTCTTGCAGGGCCCCGCCAGGTCGAGGGGGGCCCGGGGAGCTGGAACTTGGAGCAACAGCTGAGCGGGGAGACACCATTCACCATCCTGCTAAGTCACTAAGAGGTTTCTGAAACAGGTGGCTCAAATTTCCTTGAAAACCCAGAATAATCCCCCATTTGAAGTGTGCGCGAATCTTGTCACCACCTAGTATTAATGGGCAGGCACCGCAGAAGGAAAAAGGGGTTTTAGGCTGCATTTTTGCACACTGACTTGCCTGACAAGCTCAATAAAAGCTTAAACAAATATTAAAAAACACACAGAGAGTCAGGCTGGTTTAAATTAACTTCCCAAGCACTTCACCTACTGTAGGAAGAAATTATAATAAAATGTCAGAGCAAAAATAAACCGCGCATGGAAATAAAAATAAGACATAAAATGCCCTCTTACAACTAACTGCTCAGTGCGATTTAGTCCATAACAGCCTATCATTGTACGTGAAGTTTTCACAGTCCTGAAGTGTATTTGGGCATTAAGAATGTTGAGTCTGAAAAATTCATATTTTACATGTTGGGAAACTGTCCCTTTCCCAGAAGTCTTATGGATGTAAACCATTTTTAAAAACCCAACTTTCCTGTTAACTCTGACATAATCATTCTTCCAAATAGAATACGCTGCTTGACATATGACCCCTAGTTCCAGTTCTCTTAGGTGTCCCCATCCTTGGGCTGCTGCTTGGGCCCCACAGACGCCCTTGTTGTCACTGCTGGAGAAGAGAAGGGTCGGAGGTTGAGATGGGACAGGTGGCCCCAGAGGTGGAGTCCACGCAGGCGAGAGGCTTTGCAGTCCTTGGGTCCGGGGGCCATGGTGCTTACACTGAGCCAGATGTGCCGAGAGGTGAAAAGGGAGGAGTGCTTGGCCCTCTCTTCCCAGGGGTCGGAGAAAGAAAGGAAGGAGGGAAGGGAGAAGAGGGGAAGGAGGGAGACAGGAGGGGAGGCAGGAAGAAAGACTGGCAAGTGGGCACCTCCTGCTCGGTTGGTTCATCTTGTAAAATGTCTTTCTTTTCCAAGGAACCAGGCGGTTACTCCCACTCAGGTCGCTCGGCCAGGCTGATACACCCTCACTTTCCGACCCGAGAGAGTGCGGGGGCCGAGAAAGACCTGTGGGCCCGGCGCCCCCCCTTCCCCGCCAGGTTTCTGTCACACCTCAGAGGGGATTTTCTGGGAAAGGGTTTTCCTGGCAGGGCCTGGGCGGAGCGGCCTGGTACAGCCCTCAGTGTCTGGCTCCCGGCGAGACTTTCCAGGGGGTACCCGGGCTGGCCTCCCCTTCCTCCGGGGGCCTGGCCAGGACTCCCACAGAGCCCTCCCGCCTCAGAGAGTGGAGCCAGAGGGCGCCGGGGCAGCTACGGGAGGGAAACCAGTCGCCATCGGACAGGCTTAAGTGCACACACGTGTACGTCTGTAAGTGGGTATCTCCATGTGCAGACACATGTAAAGATGCATGTATATCTTTCCCGATGAGTTAATTACGCCCTTCCAGAGAGGCTGGGAGTGCAGTGGGCAGCTGGTAGAGTTGGGGTAGCCGTGCCATGGACATCGGGCCTGGCCATCCTTCCAGGGTGGACTGGTGGCTTGGGGGTCACACTGGCGGGGCATGAGAAGGTCCAGTCCAGAGGGCGAACGCAGACTAAAAAAAATGCAACTTATTTCTCTAATCTGCTTGTGCTGATTGGGCTAGAAACAAATACCAGCAGGCCTGGAAAAAATGTTTCTGTTCACTTGCCTCGGCTCTGAGCCATTGGCCCCAAGTGGAAGGGAAAAGGGGAGGAACAGATGCCGGGCTGTTGTGTCTGGCTCCCTGGACCCTCTGCCCCCTTCACCTCTGGCAGGGAGGGATGGGGGTGACCCGGAGCCCCCCACCTTGAGGGCCTGAGACAGCCCCTTCGGTTTCCCACAAACAAGGTTCAGAAGCGGAAACTGGCCCTGGCTCCCCAGGGCAGAAATGGAGAGCTCAGCTCTGAAACACTTCCTTTGCCCAGTAACAATGCCGGAGGAATTTCCACAAATCCCCTTAGCTGTCGTGGCTTCCGTTCCTCAACTTGGGAAAAGACAGCCTGGGACATTCCAGCCGCCCACCCCCACCTTCACCTCGTTTGATCTGTTTGGCTGCTAGGCAGGGCTGGGCAAACCACGACATACATTTCCCTTCCCGATTTTTCCTCCTGGAAATGAGAAACATCACGCCTGACCAGCGTGTGAGAAGAGGCCCGGCCAGCCCAGCAGCATCACCAAGAGGCTGTTCCCAGGCTGCAGAGAGGAAAGGAGCTTAAAGGGAGGGATTGGGAGGCCCCGGGCAGCAGAGCCCGGCGTTAGGGAGTGAACTTTGGAGCCAAACAGTGCTAGCCTGTGTCTGCGCCCCACCACTTCTTAGCTGTGTCACACTGGGAGTTTGCTTAAGCTCCTGTCTCTGAAGGTGGGCAGGGGGGTCCTGCCATGTAGGTTTATGCAGCTCTTACCACAGCCCGCGCATGCAAGAACTTGATAAATGTGAGCTGCTACAGCCAATCCAAAGGGGTCTGCCACCGTGAGACTCCCCATCTTGCAACAGCAGAATCTCAGGGCCCCTCTGCATCCCGAAGGTTCCCTAATCCCATGTGCACAGACTGCTGTCCCCACACGGGGCCTGCTCAGCTCTATGCTCCAGTTCACAAAGCCCCTTGGAAAAAGTGCCCAACATCCTCGCCAGTGTCCATACCAGCCGCACTTCCCACAGGTGCTCCTGGAGCTTCCCACCCACCTCAGGGCACGGGTGGAGCGCTGGGTTCTGAGCAGAGCGAGGAGGTCCTTGCCAAGCTCTGGACCTCACTCAGCCACTGAGTCACCAAAGCAGCTGCGCTTGTGACCAGAACTGCACAGTCTCTGGTCTAACCTCGGCTCCTGATTTTCAAACCGTGCTGGGAGCCTGTTTCTTCATCTGGAAAATGGGAGGGTGTTACGAGTGAACTGTGTCCCCCCAAAATTCATATGTTGAAGTCTTAACCCTCAATGTGACTGTATTTGGAGATAGGGCCTATAAAGGGGGTAATTAATGAACGTTCAATGAGGTCATATGGGTGGAGTCTTACTCCAATAAAATTAGTGTCCTTATAAGAAAAGCCACCAGAGCTCGCTCACTCTCTGCGCATACAGAGAAGAGACCGCCTGGCCGGGCGTGGCTCAGCGGTTGAGCCTCGACCTGGGATCTAGGTGATCGGGGTTCGATTCCCTGTCAGGGCACATGCCCGGGTTGCGGGCTCGATCAATGACTCTCTCATCATTGATGTTTCTCTCTCCCTCTCTCTCTCCTTTCCTCTCTCTCTCTATGTTTCTCTCTCTCTCCCTCTCTCCCTCTCCCTTTCTCTCTCTGAAATCAATAAAGATATATTTAAATAAATAAATTTATTTAAAAAAAAACACAAAAAACAGAGAAGAGACCATGGGAAGACACAGAAACAAGGTGGCCATCAATAAGCCAGAGAGACTTCACCAGAAACCAGCCCTGCTGGCCCCTTGGCCAGCCTCTGGAACTGTGAGAAAATAAATTTCCGTTACTTAAGCCACCCAGTCCCTGGTATCGTGTAATGGCAGCCCGAGCAAACTAACACAGAGGCGGCGGACAGAGGCAGCGATCTGCGGAGTGAAGAGGCGCAGTAGGTCCCCTCGGAGCCCCGAGCTGTGGCTGGCAAGGCAAGGGCGAGGCTGGGCGCAAAGCGACTTGGGGGGTGGGCTCCTCATCCCTCATGCCTCATTTCACTGGAATTAGCTCCGATTGTAGCTGGTTTTTTTAAAAATTGGGGTTTAAGCGCCTTTGGAGGAGGGGAAGAAGACAAGACAGTTTCCTTCATGAACAGCTCGGAAACCTCAAGGCTGAAGGCCTTCTGAAAGCCCACGCCTGCCTTCCTAATACTCTCCGATTGCCTGTGCAGAAGGATTATGAAGTCCCGGGTCGCGAGGGCCTGCCCGGCCTGACGGGCCATGGTTTGGCTGCTGACACTAGAGGTGCATTTGCTAGGCACCAGGCTGTCTTCCATGCTTTACGCTGATCAACCTATTCAGTCCTTCCCAATCCCCTGTGAGGGATGCTTATCATGACGAGCTTACGAATGAGAAAATGATGGCTCGGACAGATTAAGCTTCTTGTTCAGGGCCACACAGAGTAATCTGTTTGATCCCAAAACCCATGCCCATCCTCTGCCATCCTAGAAGAAAGGAGAGGGAATTTTGAGGCAGTCATTCCTTCAGCAAGTATCACCCCGACCTCAGCGCAGCAGAGGCCTGGCATATACAGTGAGGAATCTGCCCCTACAATCTCGGGACCTAAGTCAATGGGCTGGGTCACGATTCTCCTCAGAACCCTGTGGGCCTCATAAACTGCATTCGGATCTGCTGCTCCAACTGATCCTTGCATTTTATGCTACACAGTTAGATTAGGGCCTCTTAAACACTGAGGTGAATTCATATAAAATACGCAAATGATCATTTTGAATTCAGTAAGTGTTACTTAATGTTTTCTTGTTGGACTTGCGGGACTAACAATGTCTCATTAAACATTCCATACATTTAAGAAAGGATGAGTGGAATAAAACTGTCATTATTTGTACAGGAATAATTGGCTACCTAGAAACCCCAAAATAATATTCAGCTACAGTTTGAACTAATGAGAAAGATTTGCAAGATTTGTGGATACAAAAGTCATTTGCATTTCTATACAGCAGTGATGATCAGTTAGAAAATGTAATTTTCTTTAAAAGATACCCATTTCTGAAGGCCACCAAAAAATTTAAAATACCTAGGAATAAATCTAGAAAAGATATGTAAACCCTTTGTGGAAAAATTATCAAACTTTAAATTACACTTAAAAATATCTAAATAAATTAAGAGAAATATATTACTCTTAGATTAAAAAAATTAAAATCATAATCATACCAATTCTAGCCAAATTTATGTACTTTTTTTGTAATATATCTTTATTGATTTCAGAGAGAGGAAGGGAGGGAGAGAGAAGGAGAGAGAGAGAGCAACATCAATGGTGAGAGTCATTGATCGGCTGCCTCCTGCACGCCCCCTGCTGGGGATCAAGCCCGCAACCCAGGCATGTTTCCTGACCGGGAATCAAACCGAGATCTCCTGGATCCTAGGTTGATGCTCAACCACTGAGCCACCCCAGCCGGGCAAATTTATGTACTTTTAATGCAATACCTATAAAAATGTCAACAGGTATTTTCTTTTTTTAACCCTCACCCAAGAATATGTTTGTTTGGTTGGTTTATTGGTTGTTTGTTTGTTTTAGAAAGAGAGGAAGGGAGAGATAGAGAGAAACATTGATCGGTTGCCTCCCATATGTCCCCCGAGTAGGGATTAAACCCACAACTTGGGTATGTGCCCTGACCAGGAATGGAATCTCAACCTTTCAGTGCATGGGACAACTCACTGGCCCCAACCAGGGCTCAACAGGTATTTTCAAGGGACTTGAAAAGCTATTTCAAAAATGTTTATGATAGAACAACTGTCCAGGAAAGCCAAGACACTTCTGAAAAAGAATTAGTTGGAGGGAAACTACCCAGAGACCATGACTTACTGTGAAAGCTGGAGTAATCAAGACAGTGTTCACTGGAACAAGGGCAGGCAAATGGACCAATCAAACAGAACAGAGAACCTAGAAAAATATCCATGAATATGTGGAAGCTTGATTTATGACCAAATGGACCTTTCGGATAGTGGGTAAAGCCTGGACTATTTAATAAACAGTGTTGAGACAATTGGTTAATTACATACAAATAAGTGAAACTGCATCCTTGCCTCATACCATGTACCAAAAGACCCATTCCAGCATTTGAATATGAAAGATAGAACTATAAAATCTTTGAAAAGTGACATAGAGAAATATTTTCATATGCTTAAAAACAGGGAGGATTTCTTAATCAAGAACAAAAAGCCCAGCCTGGCCACTGTGGCTCAGTTGGCTGAGCATGGTCCCACACCAGGAGGTCACCTGTTCCATTCCCATCATGGGGGCAATGCCCGGGTTGTGAGCTCAATCCCCAGTAGGGGCCATGCAAACTGCAGCCAATCTATGTTTCTATCTCTCCCTCTCCCTTCCCCTCTCTAAAACCAATAAAAACATTTTTTTTTAACTTTTTTAAATAAAATTTTTTTTAAAAAAACCCCAAAAAGTCCAATTGATAAAGAAACAATAAATTCAACTATATATATTTTTTTATCTTAATTTTTGTTTAAAATATTACAGATGTCCCTTTTTCTCCCCATAACCCGTTCCACCCCATCCCATCCCCCTCCCCAGTCCCTCTCCACACCATTGTCTGTGTCCTTGGGTTGTGCATATATGCATATAAATTCTTTGGTTACTCTTTCCCCCTTCACCCACCCTCCCTCCTCCATCTCTCTAATTTCGTCAGTCTCATCTATGCTTCCATGTCATTGAATCTACTTTGTTCATCAGTTTATTAAGTTCTTTAGATTCCACATATAAGTGAGATCATGTGATGTTTGTCTTTCTCTGACTGGCTTATTTCACTTAGCATAATATTCTCCAGGTCCCTCTATGCTGTCCCACAAGGTATGAGATCCTTCTTCTTTACAGCTGCATAGTGTTCCATGGTATAAATGTCCCACAGCTTTTTTATCCACTCATCTACTGATGAACACTTAGGTTGTTTCCAGATCTTAGCTATTGTAAATTGAGTTGCTATGAACATAGTGGTTCAAATATTCTTTCTGATTAGTGTTTCAGGATTCTTAGGATATCCAGTGATCCCACTTCTAGGAATATATCCTAAGAATCAACTATATTTTAAAAGGAGAGAGTAAAAAGGCAACTTACTGTGAAAAGATATTTGGAACACATTTAACTAACAAAGGATTAATATAGAGAATATATAAAGTATGTCTATAAATCAAAAAGAAGCCAAATTAAATTATAAATATGAGCAAAAGCCTTAAGAAAGCATTTCACAACAGAGGAAACACAAATGGCCCATTAACATGTGGAAATATGCGGAGTATGAGTCACAAGAAATGCACATGAAAACCTCACTGAGAAACTCTTTCACACCTAGTCTTTCCACATCTACTCCTCCACACCTACCAGACTGACTGTGATTAGAAAGTTGGCCAACCCAGGTCCTAGAGAGGAGCATTAGGAACTAGTACCCACTGCTGGTGGTAACAGAAATGGGTACAATCACTGAAAAAAGTTTGGCCTTACCTAATAAAGATTAATAGACACGTTTTCTCCTGCCCAGCAATTCCACTCCTGTGTTATGTACCCTAGACGGACTCCTGTCCAAGGGTTCCAGGAGACACGCACAGATGTTCACAGCAGGGCCAAGGGAAGAAGAGAGGCTCCTGAGGCACAAAAGGTAAGGTGCTACCATTATCCCTACTCGCAAGACAAGTGCATGTCCCGAAACCTGTGGATGTGACCTTATTTGAAATAAGGGTCTTTGAAGATGTAATTAAGTTAAGGGTCTGAAGATGAGATCATTCAGGACAATCTAGGTGGGCCCTACATTCAATGACAAAGTGTCCTTACAAGAGACACACAGAGGAGAGACACGGGGAGAAGAGGAGAGGTCATGTGAAGACAAAGGCAAAAATTGGAGTTACGCTGCCACAAGCCTTAAACCACGCAACACCCGGAGCCACCAGAAGCTAGAAGAGGCAAGGAAAGACTCTCTCCTAGATCCTATAAAGGGAATGGCCCTGCCCACACCTCAATTACAGACCTCTGGCCTCCAGAACTGTGAGAGAATAAATTTCCGTTGTTTTAAGCCACTACTTTTGTGGTCATTTGTTCCAGCAGCCACAGGAAACTTAATCAAAGTCTCTCTTCCCTCACCATAGTCCCAGCTCTGTTGCTGGGAAGAGTAAAAGAGGAAACAATCCTAATGTTCATCACCAGTAGAATACACAAATAAATTGTGGTGTCAGGTCATAATGGAACATTATAGCCGAATGAATGAACTGCAGCTACCTGGGTCAACTTGAGTGAATCTCAAAAAAGTGTTGAGTAAAATAAGCAAATCAGAGAAAATTACAACTGTATGATTCCATTCATATAAATTTCAGAAACAGATAAAAGGCAATAATGTATTGTTTAAGTTTCCATGGCCAAGTAGTGAAGCTATGAAGAAAAGCGGTGACTGATTACCAGGCAGTAGTGATTGCTCCTGGGAGGGGGGGCATGTGAGGGGAAAGAGGCACTCAGGGCTCAGAAGGTTGGGGGGGGTAAACTGGATGTTGGGTACAATGGTATTTCTTCTATTACACTCTACATGTAGCTTTTATAGACTTTTTAAAATATATATATCTTTATTGATTTCAGAGAGGAAGGGAGAGAGCTGAAACGCCAATGATGAGAGTCACTGACTGGCTGCCTCCTGCATGCCCCCGACTGGGGATGGAGCCCGCAACCCGGGCATGTGCCCCGACCGGGAATCAAACCCTGATCTCCTGGATCCTAGGTCGATGCTGAACTGCTGAGCCACACCGGCCGGGCTATAAACGTTTTAGATATCGTCAATATCATTTATAATAAAAATTAACAAAGAAAGTATACATTTATGGAATTTAACCCTGCCACTGGGCTAGTGTCTCTTCTCAGATGAAAGACTCCGTGAGGTAAGGACCAGCCAGGGTGTCAGTCACTCAGTGAGTCACCCAGCACATACGCAGGAAGCTCTGAGGAACATTTGTAGGGGAAGGTGGTGGGAGCTGAGAGGAGAGAAAGAACGCGCACTAACCTATTTGCAACGTTCATTTGCAAATTGAAATGTGTTTAAGGGTCATGACTGACAACATTTCTCGATACCCGAAGCCTGAAAGCTTTAAGTGATCGATAAAGGGATGAATCGACCAACTAGCTACATTCCATCCAGTAAGAGATGGAAGACTGAGCACATGCATTTAACACTTCGGAGCCCACTGAAAGAAGATGAAGGGATTTCCTCCCCCCCTGAAAGACATAACCCCAGGAGGACAACACCAGCAGGAGAAGACAAAGCAGCAAAACCAAAACAAACAAAAGCCCAGCAACAACAAGAGAAAGAAAGCTGGAGAGCAGACGGACGAGGGGTCACCAGTTAGCAGGCTCCCCAGAGCTGACCCCAAAGCCAGCTGCTGGCAGCAGCCGCGTGGTCTGCATGTGGTCCCTGCAAGGGGCGCAGGGATGGTGGCACCGAGTCTCTCTAGAAGTGGGGGCGGAGGTGGAGCCTAAGCGCCCAGAGCGGGCTGACAGGCTGTTTGAGACGCAGCCAGCCTCCAGTACTCCCTGTCTCCTTGCAGGGTCGCGTCTGCCCCACCCTGGGGCTGGTGGACACCGGAGCTTTATTCCTGGAAGAGGGATGCTCAGAGGGTCTCTTTTCTGGGGACAGCGGCACAGTTGACAACAGTGGGATTAAGGGAATGTTTATGTACTGTGTGCTGGGACATCCCCCAGCCCCCTGCCCCACCGGGGCTCCCCAGAAGGTTGGCAACAGCTGAGCTAAGCATGGCGATGAGGTCCCTGAAGAGCTCAGTACCCTCAGGTGTCATCACTGTGTCATTAGCGTGTCTCTTTCCCCTGGTTCCACAGCTGAGCGGCTGGACTGGAACCCAGACACCCACCCGGGCCTTCCAAGCCCATATTCTTTCACAGTTTTCCACTGGCTCCCCAACTCAGGTAGACTTTCCCCCACCTCCACCCCCACCCCACTGTCCCCAATGCCAACAATATACTAGTTGAAAGAAGCAGCTGGAATCATCGAGGGCCTGGCCACCCTGCCCTGCCATCGGTAAACTCAAGACTCAGCCTGCAACACCCACTCTACTCTGAGCCCCAGGGGATTCCTCCCCCACCTTCTGCCAGCCTTAGAGGTCAGGAGGGGAACGTTTTGTGAAAACCTGAAGATCTGAAAAGTTCCCAGGGGTCTCAGCCCAGGAGTAAGATGCTATAGGAGAGCAGAATCCGGTCTTCCCGTGGGCCACCTTGGGAGCCCCCACCACAGGCTGTGGGTGAATGGGTGCCCCTCCCAGGCAAGGGGGAAGTTAAACAACTGCTTTGAGACTGTCGCATGTGGGCAAAGAGGAGAAGCAGCAGTTTGTGTGTCTTCCAAACCTGCAATGAAAACCCCAGTCTCCCCCTTCATGCCACCCCACTGGTGCCAACATTGGCAGAGACTGGGGGTACATCGTGTCTGTCTAAGGACCCTCTGAGAGGCGCGGCAATGAAGCCATTTCCACACAAAATGCAGCGGCTTCTGGACTGTTGGGAATAAAGAGTCCAGCTGATGTGTAGCCCTGCCCAGGACGGGAGGCACCCAGGCACAGCTAACCTGTCTCAAAGGGCATGGCTGGGGCTGTGGGCCCTGTCCCCCTGATTCACAGAGCCACCTGAGTGGTCTTCAGAAGTCAGCCAAGGTCTCACAACTCAGACCCCACCATGAGTCAGGAAAAAGAGCGGAAATACCTGCTAGAAACCCAAGAAGAATTTTGGGTTCCCCCCCCGTCCCCCAACCCCAGTTGTCATCAGCTGAAGCCACAAAGCCTTCCGCCCCTGGGGAGCCCCTAGCCCCACTCTTCCCTGTGGGTCCCACACAGCCAGGACAAGAAAGCATTCCTTTCCGTGGGCGAAGAGGAAGTGGGAGGACTCCACTCCCAGTGCTCTCGGGCAGACAGCTGGACAACGGAAGGAACAGGAGGAAGGAGGCGCTTTAGAGTTTGACCTCTTGGAGCAGCATCAACCCTGGCCTTCCAACCTCCCTACCGCTCTGTGCTTTCTCCCTTCCCCGCCAGATTTCTCCCTCTCCCTGCTCCCCTCCCCTGCATCATGCCTTATCTGCTGGAAGCTCAGGGCAGAGGGGGCCAAGCCCAGATGCCTGTCACCTGTTGCCAGCCCCTACTTGTCTTGCGGTGCTCTCTGCGGTATTCCTTCTCGAAAATCCGTAGCCACCATCCACAGTTAAAATCTAACATGTCTCCAGCCCTGTAGACCCCACCCCACAATTCCCAAAGCCACTGCCAGGCTGGGTAGAGTTTGCTAACCAGAATCTGTTTCTTCCATTGCAGTTATCTCCCACACACTCACAGGCAGGGAATGTGGTGGCTAAGGGTAGGGGACAAATGACCAATAATAATTGGTTCTTTCACCGCTTTTAACAAACATTTGCCAGGTACTGTTCTAGGTACTAGATATAGGGATATAACAATAAACCAAACAAAGATTCCTGTCCTTATTAAGTTTATATCCTAACAGGTGGGTCTCACCTTGTTTTCTGCTCTCACCTGCGTGCCAGGTCCATGTGTCAAGAAAATGCCCCCTCAGCAACATGGCCCGCAGGTTGGCACTGTGACATAGTGGTTAGGAGTAGGTTTTTGAAGCTAACAGACCCGGGTTCAAGGCCTGCTTCTACAATTTACAAGTTGTATAACCTTAGGAGAATCTTCCTTAGCCTTCTAGTCTGTTTCCTCATCTGTATTACAGAGTTTTATTACTGAGATAAGCATTATTGTGAGGGTAACAATTATCACAGGGGTTGTTGTGAGGATCCCGTGAGAAGGTGCATGTCAAAGGCTTGGCCCAGTGTCAGGCACATACTAAATAAATGCTCAATAAACACTAGGTATCATCACGGAAGCACTCCTGCTGGGGATGCTGTCTGCGGGAAGGAATCTTTGTTTTGGTTTACTGTGTTCTTGCAAAACGCCCACTTGCCCTGACTGCTCCCTTTTCTGCAATATCTTATGGTGAACCAGCTACCAGGCCAGAAATTCCTTGGGCTGCTTGTTTTCCATTTGTCCATCTGCTCACCACAACCTCGGAAAAACCTCTGGGCGAGGCTTATACTTAGGAGCTGCAATCGCAAGCTTGCAGCCAACACATGGAGCCAGGGGATGGGACCCAAGTGCAAACAGACTCTTCGTATGGTTCAGCTTTCTGGGGTCCTTGAGAAGCACAGCCCAGGAAGGTTTTTAATTATGTCACTGGGCTACGTGAGAGAAAACCACACCCTCTTGAGGGACTCCTTATAAGCTACCAAACCAGAATATGACTCAAGTCTCATTAGCTATCTCCTTGGGATTTGTACAAAAAGACAGGTCCCTTCGTGAGGACCCTCCCAGCAGGGAGAAGAGAGGTGTGAAGTCATCGATTGAACACAGTAGGGTCAGGACCAGGGTGAGGCCTGTTTGCCATTTCGCTGCAAAGAACTTTGCCCATAAACGATGCCCACCTCTTCGTGTTTGCAGTGGGATCGGGAAGACCATTCTCAGGGGAGCTGTAAAGCAAGGCCCCGAGTTCATAAACCCCAGCTTCCCCAGAGATGTTCAATCCTAGCCCCATTTGGGGCCATTTAGACAGATACTGAAATACTCAAGGAAGCATCTGAGGAGAGCATAATCTAACCCTATTGTTTTAGACAGATGTGCTTTCCGAGTTCTCACCATGAACTTGATCAAATAAGGCCTCACGCTGCACGCAGCTTCCCGCTAAGCGTTACCACATTTGTTTGCCTGGTGTCATTTCATGAGGTTCCATTGAGCTCTTAGGCTCCCAGACAAACAAAGTAGAGAGAAAGGGGTTGCAGCCAACATTTCCATCTGTTGGTTGGTCTACAGATTTGGGCCGGGCCAAGATATCCCAGGATGTAAGTCGGATTTCTCGGTCTGTGTGTTGGGGACAGAGGCAGGGAAAGGGTACTGGCTTGTCCTTTCATGTCCTGGTCCGCTGGGATAAGAAACTCAGTAGCAGCTCAGAAATCCCCAAGGGACAGGCCTGATGTGAAGACAAACAAGCTCCAGAAGGAACAGGACTACGCGTGTTAACTAATGGTGATATCCCTGAGGGCCTGGCAAAACGAACAGCACATGGCAGACCCTTCTCAGCCAGAGTTCTGGTGGTAGGTCATGGGTGGCAGAGTCCAACTGGATCAGTGAACAGTTTCACAAAGGTTCTAGTTGCAGACTTGCAGGAAAGCAATGGGGACAACGCAGTGTCCCAGGGACATTCCTAGGCCTGAAAAGAGAAAATAGTGCCCAGCCAAGGCAACCTACCTCTTTCCTGCCTCCCTCCAGTCCCCTGCTGGTGCTTCCCATTGGCTGAACCCAACCAGAAACCAGAGGAGAGTGAGCCCAAGATGCACCCCACCCCTAACAGCCCCTAGGCCACAGAGCAGGGTAGGGAAAGGAGAGATTGGGTCTGGAGAGGCAAACAGAAGACAGACAGCCTTCATAAGGCATTGCTGCTTGGCTGAGAAGCCAGCCTCTGGGCAGGGAGGGAGCTAATAGGGAGAGAGGCACATGGTGTCCCTCTGTGTTATTGCTGTTTGTGGATAAACCTGATGCACTAATACACTTATGGACCAAGCACTGTATTAAAGGCATTACGTAGGTGATCTTTTTTTTTAAATATATCTTTATTGATTTCAGAGAGAGGAAAGGAGAGGGAGAGAGAGAGATAGAAACATCAATGATGAGGAGTCATTGATCAAGCCCGCAACCCGGGCATGTGCCCTGACCGGGAATCGAACCCCAATCTCCTGGATCCCAGGTCGACGCTCAACCGCTGAGCCACGCCCTGCCAGGCACGTAGGTGATCTTATTTCATCTTCACACATCCCTATGAGGCAAGTACTTTATAGGGAAGACAACTGAGTCTCAAAAGGCTTATGTAATTGGCTCAACGTCCACACTTAGTAAATTAGATTCAAACCTAATCTTACTCGTCTATTCTCATTTCCCAGCTTTTCATTATGAAAAATTTTCTACGTGAGCAAAGTTGAAAAAAATAAAACAATGAACACCCTTATAACCACCTAGATTCAACAACTGTAAATATTTTGTCATATGTGCTCTTTCTATAAGTATAGATATGTATGTAGATTTTTATTTAAAAGAAAATGTAAAATAAAGGGCAAATATTCCCTCATGCAACTTCCAAAATAATAATATTCTCGTCATAATCAGCCTACAAGTATCACACTTACGAGCATTAACACCAATTTCCTAATATCAAGCAAACTAGTTAAGAGTCAAGTTCCTTAGTATTTCCTAAAACATCTTTGTATTTATTTACTTCAACCAGGAGTCAATTAAAAGTTTGTACACTACATGTATTTTTAGGCTTTTTAAATCTGTAACTGTCCCCCCACCTTTCTTATTAAATGGCATTGGCTTTGTGAAGGCTTCAAGCCTGCTAAATTATAGAACACTCTATAGTCTCAATTTGTCTGATTTTTGCTTCATAGCATCATTTAAATTGTTCCTGTATTCCTCTTATTTCTGAAACTGGGTAGAGACTGGACTGCATTCAGGTGACCTGTAAGAGTGCTTTACAGGTAGCACTGGTCCCTCCCGCTGCATCTGCGCAGGAAGCCTTTGAAGCCAGGAGGGCCTCCGGTGGCACCTGCGTGCTCACCTGCCAATCAGGGGCCGCTTCCCAGCCAGGGAGGAAGGGCGGGGAAGGGCTGGGGAGAGCTCGCTTTCCCTTAGAAAAACCAGACTGAGGAATCCTTTACTGAGCTGTCTGGATGGGAGAATGGAAAATCCGTGGGACAGAAGAAGACAGAGGGGAGAGGGACGGATGACCCACACAGTTACAGCACATCTCAGTTTACAACCACTCTGAGAAGGACAGCTCCCCACTGTGAAGCACCAGCACACAGAAACACCCTGTCCCTCCACCCCAACCCTCAAACCCCAGCAAACCCCTATTCACAACCAAGGATATTAGTCTTTTTTATGGGGCCACTTTTGCCCATCAAGTTATGTTCTCTTTTTGGTCAAGGATTGTCCTGTTGTAAGAAGTAAAAATCCACTCCAGGTCACTCAAGTGAAAAACGATATATATGATAAGGAAACAGGTATATAAAGAAACAGACTCATGGGGGTCCCAAGCCAAGAACTGTCCGGCTCCTCTCCAGCTATACCCAGAGGGATACAGCAGACATCTCTCGGGGTGTCTGGCCAGCACGCAACCTCCCATGGGCCCTAACAACCCTAGTTTGCAGGATGCTCTCCTTTGGCCACTGCATTAGCCTTGGTGGCCTGATCCACCCTGGTCCAATTAGATTCTATCTCCCAGGACTTTGGAATTGAACCTGATGGAGGTAGGTCAGTCTCTGCTGTTCCTGGAATTGAGGACGTGTCACTTTAGTAGAGCTGAGAGGGAACAACAGAGAGGCCAACACAAAGAGGAGTCAGAGGCGTGCCACAGGGTCCTGGAGGAAGGAGAGACCCCAGTTCCTTATAATACATTTACTTTTTGTCTTAAGCCAGTTTGTAATGAGTCTGGTAACCTGCCGCTAAGTCAACTTGACCCAGCAGACGCCCAGGGCAGGGCAGAGGAGCAGCCCGCCCTGCGGGCAATATGTGGTGGCTGGCATTGTTTAGAATTGCTGGGGTGTGGCAAGCAGTCCTTCAGGTGGGTTAAATTCTCAGCTTTTCATTCTCTGCAAACAATGTGCCTTCGCGGGAGGGGGTGGGATCCCAGCCGTTCTGCTCTTTGTAAACCTCTATGACTAAGTCAGTGAGGACCAATCGGGCAGGGTTTGGGGAATGTTTTTTAAAGCCTTTATTTCCCTCTGCCTTTTTAGCCCTAATTGAAATGTGCTTCCGGAGGGACCTCCACCCCACCCCCCGGCCCCCCCCCACAGGAGAATTCCCAAGAGGCCTGAAGATCTCACTTTTGCCAGCCTGAAGGGGGGCAGAGGACCGTGTCCCAGTGGGAAGCAGCCCTGGACCTCAGCAGGGCCAGAGCCCAAGGCCGCGGCCTGTCCCCAGCTCCAGCTAAGGTACCTTCCAGAAGCCGCACTAGTCACCGATTGCGGCTTTTCCTCCTGTAAGGAAGACGGCTGCTGCCGTTCTCCTCGGAGTGTGGACACTCGCTCTTCTGTGAACTGGGCGAGATCCAGCTCTTGAAAGTGAGAGTCAAAGATGGGAGCTCGGGAGGCTTTCTGGTGGAGAAGGCGAACCTGTCCACAAGAGCTCCAGACACAGCCCGAGTCGCCCCTTTCCCAGGAGCTGGAGGGGCCTGCCCCGCCTGCGGCCTGGGCTGCCCTGCCCCGAGGCCGCTTCCCTTTCAACAGCCCCTCACTTCAGGCACGTTACGTGGCCTCGGCCTCAATTTTTTACAAACAACTTTATTGAAGTATAATTTACATGTCATGAAATTCACCCTTTGTTGTTGTCAATCTTCACCTGAGGATATTTTTTTCCATTGCATTTCAGAGAGAGGGGGAGGGAGGGAAAGAGAGAGAAACACCGACGTGGGAGAGACGCGTCCGCTGGTTGCCTCCTGCACGCACCCTGACTGGGGACCGGGAGTGAACCTGCAGCCCAGGTACGTGCCTTCGACCAGGAGTCCAACCTGCGACCCCGCGGGTGCGGGCCGACACTCTAACCACGGAGCACACCAGCCAGGGCTTCACCCATTTTTAAGTGTACAGCTTAATACTTATTAGTAAATTGACTGAATTGCACAACCATCACCATAGTCCAGTTTTAGAATATTTCTACGACCCCATAAGATAAGATCCCTCGTGCCTATTTACAGTTAATCTGCATTCCTACCCTCAGCCCCAGGCAACCACTAACCTACCTTCTGTCTGCACAGATTTGCCTTTTCTGGACATTTCATATACATGGAATCATACAGTGGGGTCTCTGGTGTCTGGCTTCTTGTACTCAGCACAACATTTTTGAGGTTTCTCCACCTTGTAGAATGCATCAGCACTGCGTTCCTTTTTATTGTGGAATAATATTCCACTGTATACGGCCCATATATATTCCATGTAAATGTATTTCATCCCTTCAGCGGTTCAGCAGTTGAACCGTTACCAGTTGGGGGCTATTGTAAACAGTGTTGCTGTGAACACTTGCGCACAGGTTTCTGTGCGTACATATGTTCTCAGTTCTCTTGGATATATACCTGGGAGTAGGATGGTAAATTGGTGTCTAACTCTTTAAGAGACTGACACACTATTTTCCAAAGTGGCACAGCCTTGATTTTATCATCTGCAAACTTAATACTTGTACCGAGTCCCTACCTCGCATGGGTGTTGTGAGGTCTGAATGAGTCAGTGCAGGTTAAGTAAAGTGCCTGGCTCCTGGTAAGTTGATCAAAAAATGCCCTTCTGCTAGCTGATGATTTTAGCCCCTGGTTACTCGACCAGCTTTTCCACCACACCCTGAGCTCCTTGAAGGCGGGGACTGTATCTGATTTGTCTTTATCCCCAGGCCTAGCAGTCTCAGAAACTCGAATACAGGACCGACTACAGGGCACAGGGGACGCAACACTGTCCCAGAGGCCCGCAACACTGTCCCAGAGGCCCGCAGTGCCTGGGGATCCAGAGAGACAGAGCCCAGTGGAAGGCATCAGGCAGGACTTCGTGGGGGCAGCAGCACCTGGGCTGGACCCTGAAGGCTGCCTTCTGCAGGGCACCAGATTGATCCACAGAGAGATGCTCTCCACACCTCAAGGTAAAGCATCCAAAAGACTTCACCTCACACTGACTCCTGGGGCCCTTTATTGTCCTTTTGGCCCTGAGGAAGAATTATGGGCCACTTTCTTTCTACTTTTTCGGTCACCTGGCTAAAGTTGGGAGAGAGACTTTCAAGGGCATCCAACCTGACAGCTCAGCCGGGCATCATCAAATACCTCCTTCCACCCTCTGCCCCTGACCACCAAGGCTAGGAACAGGCACTGGGATGTCCCTCCACGGGGCTGAGCTACAGGCCTTAGAACTCACTGCTCCCCCCTTAGGATACCCCTCCAGCTCCTCTCCCATCCTCCTTGCGCAGGCCCAGGTTCTGTCCCACTCCTAGTCTCCTGGTGAAGTCCCCCCACGCCCCCTCTGTCCCCTGGAGTCCTATTCTAGCCAGGCCATGCCATGACAGAGAGCTGGCGTGTGTGTGTGTGTGTGTGTGTGTGTCTGTGTGTGTGTGCTGGCAGAGCAGCCAGAAGAATTAGGGTTCACTGGGGCGCCTACTCTCTGCCAGCCTCCTCTCCACTTTCCCCATTTGGAAAGAACAGAGGTAGAGCAGGGGTTGATGATCGGAAGCCTGTGGCCCTGGGGAAGCTCCCCACTGGGCAGGGAGGCAGCAGTCACACCTGAGGCTCACCTCCACCTCTCTCATCTGCTGGAAGGGCACTCCCCACCACAGGGGGGGACACTTCCGGTCCCAGAGGGCAATTTCAAAATCAACACATTGCCAACGGAATAGCAAGCCAACTGCACGGTTAAGAAAGTCAGTGGAATGTGTGCAATTAATTAAAGGACAAATCTCAAGGCAGACTAAATACTAAAACTCAGGAACCGGAGTCCCTTCATGATCGGAAGGGGGAACTTCCCGATTTGATTGCAGAAAGCAATTTACTTCAATTAGCAGTGACATAAACAGGGTGATTGCTTAATAGGAGGACCCAATCTCTAAAAAATAAACAGCCTGAATTGCATTCCTTACCATTATATTAGCAGAATGGGAATGCTTTTCCCAAGACAGCTTTGATTAACCCTTTAGAAACCACCCCACTCCCATGCAGAGAGCTTCATATCTCTTGCAAGGTCTTCACACGGCGGCCCTAACATTTAATGCTGTGCATTTAATAAGTGTTAATCAGCTTGCTTGTTGCTTTCAATGTTTGTCATTTCTCCTCAATAATCCTGTGAGATATGCTTTATTATGCCCATTTTAACAGATGGGGAAAATGAAGCTCAGAAAGTTTGAAAGTTCTACAGGGCGATCTTTTCAAACACAAATCCAATCATGTCATTCTCCTGCTCAACTTAAAACCCACCCAAGGCTCCCAAACTCCTTATCATGGCCTTGAAAGCCCTGCCTCCCTCTCCCACCTCCACTCAAATCACTTTCCCCTGTGCTCACTACATTTACATTTTGTGGTCACGGCCTAATCCTCAAATATATTAAGATCATTCCCACCTCATAGCCTTTGCACTTGCTGTTCCCTCTGCCTGGAATGCTGTTCCTCCATTTCTGGGTTGAACTGACTTCTTCACTCCAGATCTCAGGTCAAACATTGCCCCCTCAGAGAGGCCTGCTCTCTCTCTACCCCAACTTTCCTGATCCCTTTTGACTTTTGACCTAACACTTAGAATTATCCCCAATTATCTTGTTTGTTTATTGTTGATGTATTTCTTGTTTTTTCTCCGCCCCCCCCCCCCCCCCCCCCAGCTCCATGAGAACAGAGATCCTGGCTTCTTTCTGTCTCATTCCCTCTACAAGGTCAAGCACACAGTAGGCAGACAGAAGATATTATCCCTCCTTTTATACAGATGAGGAAACTGAGGCTGAGAGAAGTTAAGCCACTTCACAAGGTTAAACAGCTGGTAAATGGCAGAGCTGGGTTCACACAGCTTCCTCCATGTAGCTGCACTACACAGCCCTTTGGACTGTTTTTGAGAAGCCTCCCTTCCTTCCATCCACAGCCCCCACCTTCTCACCATAGCCTCCCCAGCCCCAAGAAGTAGGCACCCATCCAACCAGCTGGGAGAGCATTGAAACCACAGCCCCAGAGCAAAATCTTTCTTCCTGCTGAAGCTCCCTCCATACTGGGTATAGTTGTACTGGTGTGTCAGCTGGGCAGGGCCCTCATTCCAAGAGTGCAAATTCGGGAAATTAAAGACCTTAAGGCTTTCTCCCTCTGGCTCCCCACTGGAAAGATCTGGGAAATGCACCCCTGGCCCTGGGAATGTAGAGGCCATAGAAAAGCTGTTTGAAGCTGCCCTGTGACTCTCACCCAACCCACACACACAGCCCAGTGGGCGGGGGCTACGTGGGCCCTATCCCAGGTTGACTGTAAACTGGGAAGGGAAGGGTGGGGAAGCCAAGATCGGTGTCAGGAGAAGTGGCCTGGTGAAGGTCAGAGAGAGAGAGAGTGAGAGTTGTGAAAAAATGGGCCTGAGAGCCCCAGCTTTGGGTTGCAGGGCTGTCGGACTCTGAGAATTTCCCAGGGACACACACCTGGGTGGGGACTGACCTGAAAGCAGCCCGCCCCCCAGTCAGCTGACTTTGGGCCTCAGCATCTTCATCTGGTTCCTCCACATCATCACCCTCAGAGAAGGTCAAATGCAGCTGTCATCACAGCCCCAGTTTCACTGTCCAGCCCCCGTGTGACCTTGAGCAGGGCTTTAACCTGAGGCCACTTCCTGGTGGATAAGGAGACCACAATACTCACCTGGCCTGGTGGGAGGATTTTAACTGCTTTAAGTAAGGTAATGAATGAATGGGAAATGCCCTGGAAAGTGGAAAGTACTCTCAGGAATATATTCTTGTTTCAACCCAAGTATGAAAGAGACTGTAACATGTACTAAACATCTACTGTCAAAGGTGTGGCTTCCTATGCCCCACACTTACAGGAAATTGAGGCTCACAGAGCACCCGGCCTCCTGCCTCTAAGCACTGAAACCTAGATGTCAGTCACTGTCTCTGCTGCCTGGACGGGTCACTGGAGCTCAGACCTCACCCAATCAGAAAAAACCCTGGGGTGAGGGGAGCAGTCGTGAGGGTAAGGAGGGACTGCAGAGTATAAGATGAAGATGGAGAGGGGACAGGGTCAGATCACAGAGCCTTTCAGGCCTTAGAAAGGGGTTTTTATTATTTGGTTCCAAAAGTCAATAAGACAGCACTGAAAGGCCAACATCTTTAAAAGTACCCCTGGTTGCAAGTAGAGGTGGCCTGGTGTGCAACAGGGACCCAGAAGGGGTGGGGGGAGTGATGGAGCCACAGGGAAGAGGGTGGATCTGAATTCGAGAGCTACTTTGGAGGTGGAACCGACAGGACCTGTTGGGTATAGGTGAGGATGACCAAGAGAACACTAGAGATTGAAAATGCTTTGCAAAGGAGTAAGGCAAAAACCTGGAGTTTTCTTCTTGCTGGGGACACTTAAAAAGTTTAAAGATTCCAAACCTAGTAGATAAACATGAAAAACTTTTGAAAACAAGTATTATGTATGCCCTCGGGGAACAGGGATGTATGGCGCCTCTCACCCAACTGGGGAGAGCCATTGCTTCTTTCTTTAATTAAGCACCTCTCTAACCAACCCCCTTCACTGTTAATTATTCCCAGCCTCCTGGGCGGGGCAGGACCGTTACTCTTGAGATTCCGGCTTCAGAAATGCCTTAGCATGGCTTTACTTAGGCTTTGACGCCAGCCCTGGGGAGTCAGAGCTTCAAATTCCCCTGTGACAATTGGGAGGGAAACAGAGTCCCATTTGAGGTCATACACTGTTTCCAAAGGAGCTTCAATGTCCCCTCCTCTGTGAGGCCTGCCCTGACTGCACTAAGATGGGAGTTCCGCCTCTGCTATTCTCCATCTCTGTTCCCAGGGCTCTCTTTTTTTTTGCATTCACTAACTGAGGGCTCTTTTCATTCGTAATGATTGTCACAATTTACAATTAACAATGACTCATTTGATCCCCCTCTGTCATCCTTTCCCCACCAGGCTGGGCCCTTTCTGAGGGCTGGGAACATATCTCTCTTCAAGCTGCATCTGCAGCCCCAAGCACACTGCAGGCACCTAGTAGGCAATTTGTAAATATTGCCCACTAAATTCAAGGCACTTGTCCAGTGCTTTGAAAGTTCCCATCAAGCCTTCCCTCTGTGGTCTCCCTCAGGCCCCAGAGCTCTGATTGCCACTGCCAAAGTCCGTTCCCAGCAAGATTCCTCGTCTCCTAACCTGCCCCAGGCGTTTTGTTCCCTGGGGACAAATCAGCCCAGCGGCTGCCACGTGCATCATGTCACTGAGGTCAAAGAGGTTACTGACAACAGAAAAAGAAGCCAGTCTCCACTTGTTAAAATGATGGTGCCCAAAAGGATCATTGCAGGTGTAAGCTGTCCAAACAAGGACTCGGAGCGCTGGGTATATGCCAGGCATAGTGCGCAGAGCTGGGACACAGTGGACAAGACCAACGTGGTCCCTGAGCCCTCTTGAAGCTCAGGATATAGTGGGCTCCTCAAAGTCTTTTCTAAGAACATTTGCCCCCAGGGCAGACCTCCATGGCCGGGAATCCAGCTCTTTCCCTCCCCCAAGCCCTACATGTGGCAGCTTTCAAGTTCCCCCAGGAAAGAATCACGCTGTCAGCCCTCCCCTCCCCTGACTCCAGGCCCAGGGGACACTAGGAATGCAGCTTTCATATCCCAGCTCTGTGGCTCATTAACTCTGTGACCTTGAGCACATGACCTCTCTAAGACTCATTTCTTCCCCCACAAAACAAGATCAAGAGTCCTCCCCCCCAGGGTTGTTATGAGGATTAGATTAGATGATGATGATGATAATTGCTAACATTTTCTGAGCTCTTTACTAGTGCCAGACACTGTGCTAAGAGCATTGTCCTCATTATCAAATTCAATCTTCCCCACAACCCCATAAGGAGGGCTGTTATCACCCCCGTTTTCTAGAGATGATGACAGCCAGCCACTCGCACTACAGTCGCCCCTGTGAATGCAGGCAGAGTGCTTAGCTTAGTTCCTGGTGCGCAGTAAGTGCTGGGTGAGTGGTACCGCTCATTCGTCAGCTGGAGGCTCCCAATACAAGGCTGCCCAGTCACTGCCCCCCCACTCATGCCTATTCCAAGTCCCAATCTGCCTCCTTATAAAAGCTCAGATTGGAACAGACGGTGGCTAGAAGGCTGGTCTTCCCCGTCATCTCCCAGCAGCCCAATCACTGTGGGCCACACAGAGCCTCAGCCCTGGCTGAAGACCCAGATCTAAGCCTCCTGCAAGAAGCTGAATAGCCAAATTGCCTCAGGGGATTAATTTTTGCTCTTCCTGTCCCCTTCACCCCAGCCACAGGTACCAGCCTGAATCAAAACAGCAGGGGCCTGGAAGGTAGCTCCGGGTACCACTGGGACAAGTATGACTTGGTTCCAAAGAAAATGATAGTATGAGATCATTCATTATAATATTTAGCTCCCAGAAGAAACCGCTGCAAGCGCCATCCAAACCACAGACAGCTTTGGCAGCCTCAGTATCCTCTTACAGTTACATAAGCTTTGGAGAGAAATAAATACCAACTCATCTCGGAGGAATTTTAAGGGCTAATAAACCTTAACCAGTCTGTGCAGAGAGGGCTCCCTTCCGAGGGAGGGACTGCGGTTTTTGAGAGGAAGGACTGAGAGGGCTCTCGGGCACGACTGAAAGGGAGACCTCGTGGGCCTGGCTTCGGGGATGTTCCTCAGAGAGGCTCAGACCCGCAGCCTTGCTCACGGGGCAAACATTTACAGGGCCCGCTGTGGCCCTGGCCACCCCTTCCTTGTATACCATCAGAATGCACTCTTCATTTGACTCTTATAGGTAGTGAGTTCTCCATCACTGGAGGTATTCAAGCACATTCAAACAAAATGCATGGCTCTAAGGGATCTTCTAGTTTCAGGATTTTATTATTATATTATGATTTGGGGGTCTAGGAAATTACCTTTGACATCGACAAAAGGCAGGATAGTATAGGAGAAACAATTTGCATCTAGAGACTGAAGACCTATAATTTGGTTCTATCTGGCTGACCTTGGGCAAGTTGCCTCACCTCTTTCAGCCTGAGTAAAATAGAAATAACAATTACTTTCTTCTGCCTGCCCCACCTGGTTGCTGGAAGGGGAAGAAAAATTGCAGGTGTGTGAAAAACACCTGGCAAATCACAAAATGCTTTGCAACAGTGAGATGCTGCCAGCACACCAGGCATTAGGCAGGGATGGTGGCTTCCGGCCGAGGCTGATGGGGGAGGCACTAAAAGCCCAGCCCGACCGTCACTCTGGGTGTGTCTGAGACACACTCTCCCACTGCCCTGGGTTCCTGCGGGAAGCAAATCATGTGTGTCAGGGCTAAGGCCGTAGGCTCTGCAGCCAGGCTCCCTGGTCTAATCCTGGATCTGCCACTCACTAGCTGTGCATCCTCACCCAAGTCACTTGACCTTTCTGTGCCTTGATTTCCTCATTTTAAGTGGGTCTAATAATAGCACCTATCTTAGAAGTATGTTAAGAGGACTGAGTAAATAAATGCAGGCTGTCCCCCAAAAATGTATACACACTATCTGTAGATTCTAGTACGTTTTTAAAATGAAATGTGTTTTAATAAACACTGCTTTTATAATTATTCAAAGTGTGTGTATACATTTTGAGGGAACACCTTGTATATATATCAGGTGCTTAGAACAGTGCCTGCCACAACAAAAGTGCTATATAAGGATTTTCTGTTGCTATTATTATTAATATTTTAACCAGCTAGTTAATTCTTTACTAGCCACTGTCACTGAGCAGGAAGATCAATCCTAAGGAATAGAACACAAGATGGGTAAATTCTGTTTGTTTGTTTGTTTTTAAATATATCTTTATTGATTTCAGAGAGAGGAAAGGAGAGGGGGAGAGAGAGATAGAAACATCAATGATGAGAGAGTCATTGATCGAGCCAGAAACCCGGACATGTGCCCTGACCGGGAATCGAACCCTGATCGCCTGGATCCTAGGTCGACGCTCAACCGCTGAGCCGCGCCCGGCCGGGCGAGATGGGTAAATTCTGAAAGGGGTGACGCAAATAACGACTACCATTTCATGAGCACTTACTATGTACCAGGCAACGTGCTAAGCATTTTACATACATTATCCTCCCAATTTCCATAATAGTCCCTGAGGTGGTAATGTGTTATTATTACCATTATATAGAAAAGGAGCCTGGCCAGGCGTGGCTCAGCGATTGAGTGTCGATCTATGATCCAGGAGATCAAGGTTCAATTACCGGTCAGGGCAAATGCCCAGGTTGTGGGCTCGGGCCCCAGTGGGGGCGTGCAGGAGGCAGCCAGTCAATGACTCTCTCATCATTGATGTTTCTACCTCTCTCTCCCTCTCCCTTCCTCTCTCTGAAATCAATAAAGATATACTTTAAAAAGAAGAAAAAGAAAAGAAGATGAAGCCTTAGCAAAGTCATGTGATTGGTCTACCATCAAAGATCAGGCAAGTAATGGTGTCAGGGTTTGAACCCAGGCAGTCTGGCACTATGGCCAATTCCCCTGAGCTTTTTAGAGGCTTGGGGTATGACCTAGGCCTCCAGGAGGTGCACCAGTGCAGGATCCTAGTGATCAGAGTCTGTGCAATGAGGAGCTAAAAGGAAACCGGTAGATAATATGTCATGAACACAGTGGGTGACCTGTAGGCTACACCCTAGTTCCTGGCCATTCTCAGGGACTCTGGCATCTCTGGTTTCCAAGGAGAAGGCCCTGCCCTCAGAGCCAGATAAGACAGTGAGGTACTAGGGAACAAATGTCAAGTCTGAGGGAAGTGTCAGGTGCAATTAGAGACTGAGTCCCATCCCAGCCCAAGTGGCCATGCCCCCGCCAGCTATGGACAGAAGCTGGGGACACCCCCCCCAGAGGAGTGAGTCTGGCTGGGCAGACCAAATGCCAGGAGGCAAGGCTGCCTACTCACGTCAGGCCAAGCCTAGGGAGAGGTAATGAGTAACTGGGCTCACTGAGATTCAGCCTGTGTAACCAAGCAGCCTCGGGGTTAAGCCACCCGGAGACCACAGGGCTGGAACAGGACCCCCAGCCCCAGAGCTGGCAGGCCACATTCTCAGAGTGCCAGGCCCAAGGCGCTTGGACTCCACTGCTCTCTCCCCACCAGCAATGGGAGGCCCTGCCAGGTCCTCCAGAAAGATCAGATTGCCCTCAGATATTAAAAGCAGCAATTTTTGTCTCTGCCCAAAAGTTCTTACAGGCTGACAATGCCCATAGGAGAGAAAAAACCTGCTCAGTCCTCACTCCCCTCCCTTCTGTGCCTCCCAAGACACACGTATGCTAAGGATGCCCTGGACAGGTGGACGCTCACCCCTTTGCAGGCATCTGGGTGCTGGGATCTGGATGCTGAAGGGTAGGCCCACAGAAAGGTACAGCCGAGAGGAGACAGAGAGAAAGATGCAAAACTCGGAGGCCCTTTGAGAACCCTGAGAGATGCCCCGTGGAATCCTGCCTGCCTGCCACTCAGTCGGCAGAAGGCCCTGAGTTGGCAGTTTGGGTCTCCCTCCCTGGCCTGGGGGAGCAGTCCAGGTAGCCGACCAGGAGGCTCACAGGCCGCTGTGCTGGGCCCTGTCAGCCCACTCAGCTCTCAGAAGGGCGCTCATCCCACAGAGCCTCACCCACGTGGCAGGCAGGCGGCTGGCAGCTTGTTTTATGAACATCCAAAATCCAAAAGGAACCACAAAACCACACTGGGCTGTAGACACTGGGGACGCCCCTGTATCCTCCTCCTAGGCTGAGTCCCTTCTGGGCTCTGCCTGGGCCACCAGGCCCCACCGCTCCCCACCTAGCCCTTCAGCTCTATGAGCTGGGAACACCTGAGTCTCCCCAGGTAGGCCTGAGAATGGGGAATGGGAGGGGTGCCGGTGGGAGGCCCATGACATAGCTCAGAGGGTCAGTGACCAATAGAGACAACTTGGAACCTTCTCAAGTATCTGGAGCCTCATCACTGCTCATTACAACTTCTGCCCAAGGGGAAGAAACCAGGGGCTCGGGGAACTCTGGTGGCTAACAGATGTGTTGGGGAGGGGCAGGGGGGAAGGCGACAATTTCCTGGAACTGTCGTTTTTCACTGAACAATATGTTGAGGATATATTTCCATGTCAGGAGATATATTGTACTGTATTCATTTTTTTTATTTTATAATGTAAAATAATAAATATGTTCAAGAGCCTTTTTCAGCTGTGAGAGTTGGGAGATAAAAAGATGGGCAGATAACTGGACCAATAAATAAAGAGTTTGGGCCTCTCCCCATCCCTCTTGCTTCCTGACAGTCACAATGGAATCGCAGATCTTAAGATCTTAGCTTAGGCATAACCTTGTGAGTGCACCTCCCTAACCCTGAGGATGGTCCTCCCTTGCCATTGGGCTTTATCTCCGTGAGGTTTTCTTGCCCTTCTGAGCAATTCAGTAAAATGTTACCTATTTTTTTTATTGTTTATTGTCTTTCTCCCCCGCTAGGTTATTAGCTCCCTGGGAACAGAGGTATTCTAAGCACCTAGCATAATTCTGGCACATCATGAGTATTCATACGATTTGTTAAATGAATGAATGGATGAATACTAGGTTCAGACAGAGATGCTAAGAAGCATAAACTGTGGTCCCTGCTTTTAGTCTTACTATTTAGGCTGTGAAAAAGGTGATTGTATTTAAAAAGTAACCCATAAATGAGAGCATTCAACAAAGTCTTAGAATAATTATTTAAGGCATTCATAAGCAAAAAGATACTCAAGCTAAATCTCACACCTTATTAAAAAATTAATTCAAAATGCATCATCGATCTAAATGTAAAATAGAAGGCTTTTAGAAGGAAACATGGGATAAATATCTTCATGAAGATTTTTCAAGCAGACATCTGTCCATCACCCACTGGCGCTGGGGATCGAGCCTGCAACGGAGGGATGTGCCCTTGACTGAAATCGAACCCGAGGCTCTTCAGTCCAAGGGCCAGCACTCTAACCACTGAGCCAAACCAGCTTGGGCCAGCTGTGCATCCTTTTTTCCCTTTTTAAAAATATATCTTTATTGATTTCAGAGAGAGAAAGGGAGAGGGAGAGAGAGATAAGAACATCAATGATGAGAGTCATTTATCGGCTGCCTCCTGCACCCCCCGCACTGGGGATCGAGCCCGCAACCCAACGGGCCAGTTTTGCATCTTGATTGTAATAGTGGTCACACAAGTCTCTCTGAAGGTAATAAAAATTCAATATGACTACACACACACACACACACAAAGAGCACATAAACTGGTGAAATCTAAACAAGATCTGTGGTCTGGTTAATGGTATTGCACCATCAATTTCCAGCTTGTTAATATACTGAGTTACATAAGATGCCACCATTGGGAAGTTGGGAGAAAGGACAAGGGATGAACAGGACCCTGCTGTGTTATTTTTGCAACTTCTTGAAGTCTATAATTATTTCAAGATCAAAAGTTTAAAAAAATAAGTAAGGGCAGTATGGATTAAAGCTCCAAATATGTATAATAAATGTTGGAAGCTATCGGCATCCAGGGGAGGTATGGCTCCCATCCAGCTGGGAATGGTCAAGAAAAGCTTCAATTAAATTCCTATTTGTTAAGTACCCAGCCCACAATGCAAGGTGGGCGTCATGCCAGGCAGTGAGGGGAGTTCAAAGACACGGGTCCTATTCTCAAAAAATTTGTCAAAAATGTTGTCAGGTGGGTCTGAGATTTCTCAGGATGATCACTTAGTGAGTTATATAATGTCCAATCACTTGGGTGTACACCTGACACTGATATAATATTGGATGTCAACTGTAACTGAAAAATAAAAATTGATTAAAAAATAAAAGCAATGCCTGGCCAGGCGTGGCTCAGCGGTTGAGCATCGACCTAGGATCCAGGAGATCGAGGTTCTACTCCCGGTCAGGGCACATGCCCGGGTTGCGGGCTCGATCCCCAGTCAGGGGTGTGCAGGAGGCAGCCGATCAATGACTCTCTCATCATTGATGTTTCTATTTCTCTCTCCCCCTCCCTTCCTTTCTCTGAAATCAATAAAGATATATTTAAAAAATAAAATAAATAAAAAAGCAAAAATGTGGAAAAAAATGAACAAAACTTTGAATCAAGAGGGTAGAGAGGTGGGGTGGGGATGGGAAGAAATGCATGTTGGCAATGGTGGGACCCAGGAGCCTCACTGTAAGCAGAATCTGGGTCAGGACTCCATTTATTCCATGGACCCCTGTGCCCCCCTCTAACAGGAGAACTATGACGACACTTCAAGTCTTTGGGTACAGATGTCAACTCAGACCCTGTCTCTAGCAGTTCTTAAATATCTATGTATTCCCAGTTCCCCACTGCAGAATGACCTGAATAAATGACCATAGGTCCCTTTGAGGGAAGGACAGGGACATTACATGCCATAGTATGACAGGGTTCTTCTTTTTGAAGACCCAGCCACCTCTGCAGTCAGTGGCTTCCAGGTCTAAAAACTGACTTAGGTCTGGAAACTGGGCAAGGTATTATATCTTTTTTATTGGACTCCAATCTTCATCTCTTTTTGATTTCTTCTGCGGGTACAAGCTGAATAGTGGTACCCTGATCAACTAGCCGGCTTTTTGCCTCTAGAGACACTGATATATTAGCCATCTTCATAAATTTCTGCCGGGCACCCTTGGCGACCACTTCAATTTTGCCAACCGTTATGATCATCGTGGTCTCCTGGCTTCTGGAGGTGAAAGCCCTGCCCCTGACCTATTATTTCCAGGTCCGATCATCACCATCACTATCAGGGACACAAACTCTGTAGCGCCCATTCAGCCCTGGCCTACGAAGGACAGGAATCACTGACATTTTGAGTGGTACTTGGCCCCTCTCACCAGCATGTCCTAACCTCACTGGTGACTAGTGTGTCCCTGAGCCATTTAAGTTTTATTTTTCTCCGTAATTGTAACTCCCTTCTCTGACAGCCAGAAACCTGGCTCTCATTATCCTGATGTTTACTTATTTGATCCCTCTCCCTGATGCCACCAATCTGCTGTCACCGTCCTTTCCCCTGGATATCCTTCTTAGCCTCTGAATCCTGTGCCAGGACAACCCCACTCATAGGGGCATGTCCCTCACTCTGCTTGGACTCTGGCCCTTCATGCCAGGCCCCCCTCTGTGTAGATACCTTCCTTACCCTACTTGGACTTTGTACCCCTTAATAGGCCTTTCCTCCCAATGGCCACGCTCCTTTCCCACCCGGGCTCTGCCTTCCATCTTCCCACACGAGGGTGCCCCCTACGCTACTTGGACACGTCTATCTACCCTTCAAAGTCTCTGGCATCCCTTCACCTTGGATGCCTTCTTGTCCATTTGAGTCCTGACTCATGTCGGGTTGTCTTTCTACATAAACACCCTCCTTACCCCATTCAGGCTCCAACCTCATTCTGAACCATGGCAGTCTCCCCAGTTGCACCAAGTGCCGGCCTTGCTTTGTCCCACCTAATAGCTTTAAAACCAATCTGTTCAGGAAAGGATTGGAAAACACAGGAAGCAAGAGAAAGGGAGGGGAAGGGAAGGGAGGGGCCTCTGCCCATCTGGCTGCTGGGTGCAGAACAGACTGGAGGAAGGCAGGACTAGAAGGAAGACTGGCTGAGAGTCTGTTGCAATAATCCAAGTGAGAGAATGGAGACTTGGTAGCAGTGGGGGGTGGCGAGACATGGTCAGATTCTAGATCTATTCTAAAGATAAAGCCAATAAGATGTGCTGATGAAATACCTGGGAATTAAACCAAGGACCACTTATGCTTCATATTGCTTAGTCAAGGCTCTCTGGTTGCAAGAAGTAGAAATAAACTCAAACTAGTTTAAGTAAAGAAGTGTATCTCTCAGAACCCACAGGCAGGAAGAACAGTCAGGCTTCATGAGGGGAAGGAACTAGGACCTGGAGGGCCGCAGGCAGCCGGGACAGTCACCCTCCCTCTCCAGCGCTCTGGGCACCTGTCGATGCTGCTCTCCGCACATGTGCTCCATTCTCCTCTCCTGGCAGTCCTCCTGCCTCTGTTCTTCGTGCATGTGGCAGAAGACGGCAATGATGATCCGCAGCTCCTGCTTCCCACTCAAAAGACTAGAGGAAACCAACGAGTGTCTTGTTTCCACTCGCAAACTCCCAGGAGACTGAGTATGAGTGGTGCATCGTGAGTCAGCAGTCCACCTCTTACAGTCAGGGGAGCAGGGTTATGCAGCACACACTCGGCTCCTGGGCCTGTTCTTCATGGTGGAGGGGGCACTCCTTAGGGACTAGGGGTCAATGGGAAGGTGAGACATACCTTCAAAATGTCACCTATTCATCTATTAACTGCAAAGGATTGTGTAGCCGCTGTGAAGTACATGGGAACAGACAACACAACCCATATCAACAATCTCTGAAGGGAACTGAGTAAGATATGAAAGGGGAAGAAAATCATTCAGTGGCTCCTGGCATACAGTAAGCATTCAATAAACATTAGCGATTATTAACCACCCCCCAAATCATTCAAGACCACAAGGGTAATGTGGCAGAAACTACAAGAAGCATTGGTGGCCTTTAGAAATGGACAAACTGCGTCTACTACTAGGTTCCAATCAGCAGCATCTCAGTTCCCAGGCCAGAGGCTGGCTGAGGGGAGAGGAGGAGGGAAAGCTCTGATTATATGACAGGAGACATGACAGGCTCAGCAGAGGCCCCGTGAGCCGGGATGTCCTCTGATTCTGCAGGCAGGGGGCCTCTACAGGGCCCTGGACCCCCTCACCACTGATTTATGGCATGTGCAGTCAGCAACTTTATACCCTCTGTGGCTTTGTTTTTATAGTATTGCTTCTCCAAGAGTTGGCTTCATACCTCAGACATATAAATCTGTTAGAGGGTGGTATATAGCCCAAGAGGTCTTTCCCAGGTGGGCAAGTTTTATTCTTATCTATAGATTCTTTCAGAGCCCTCTCAACCTGACCCCCTACCCCCAGCGCGCACACACACACACATTTGCATTCAGACCCTTTGGGAAGCCAGCCCAATCTACAGTTCCAATGTAGTTGGGGGATGGGACCCGGCTCCCTCCTGAAGCCCTTAAATGTTCACTGAGCCACCCAACTGCATTAGCCCTCAGACTTAGAGAGTCAATTCATCTTGCTCATACCTACCTGCTCTAGTTAATTCTGTCATCTCCAAGACCCTGGTTAAAGGGGCTACTAGACAACAAAACAGGTGGAATCCTGTTACAACTGATTGCAGTTGTCATTCAAATCTTACATGGCTAGAATCATATTTGCAGTTTAAAACAATATGGGGCTGGGGCAAAGAAGGCAAATTCTTGAAATTCCTGTTCATTTTCTCCCACCTCTTCATTTTGGAGTGGTGTTTGGCTGGAGGAGAGCTGTAGTGTTTGATGTAGAGGGAGTCGAAGGATATTTACTTCTTGGGGCTAAACAGAGCCTCCTCCACCTCCAAGCCAAGCTGCACAACCCCATCCCTTCCTCAGGAACAACTTGCTTCTGTCAGAGGCCTGAGGAAGCTTGTGCTGGTTCTTGGTGAGAGAGAACTTGTTGGGCCAGAGCAATAAAGCACTGTGACCCTGGGTTCTCTGCCAACTATGGAAATGGTTCTGTCCTGCAGGCTCTCTCTTTGACTCAAGGACCACAGATTTTGTTCACAAGGAAATACTAAGGTAATATGAGTTTCTGGCTTCCCTCTACATGGTTCATCCTAGATCAGCACTTTCCAAAGAGGATTCCATAGGAATTGGTCCCGTGAAATGCTCATCAAAAAGTAAGTTTGGGCAACACTATCTCCAGTAGCCCTGTCCTGGGATTAGTGCCGTGGTGTGTACTGTGAAAGGGGTGAGAAGCCCAGGAGTTGAGAAGCCTGGTTGATTTTGTTTAATCTGCTTCCCTATTTGACCATGGGACACACATCTCCTGTCATTGCTCCTTCTTTAGTAACGTCAGCTCTAAGGCCACACTTTAGAAAATGGCACTCCTGGCTGACTTTGTCCAGGTGGTGTTTACATCTCTAGTTCAGTCCATGCACCAGGAATGTTTTACTCCTGAAAATATAACTTTCTCATATGAATGTGGCCTCCACATCTCGAAAAAGATGAAAATGTAAGTATCTGGAAGATTAAATGATTTTTTTAAATGTTTTAAATCAACATAAGCCTACCTATCAAAAGCAAACTCAACAAGCCAAACAACATCAAACAAATACGGGGTAAATCTGTGGAAGAAAAAAAAAAATCTAAAACTGGAAAAATTATCTCAAATTCAACAATGCCTACCATGACCTTTTATTAGCCCAGCTCATTCAATAACTTAGGGTCTTTAACCTTCAGGTTATCTGTCCACCCTACAGGCTTGTTGAGGGGCTCAGAACGGCGTGTCTCTATACACACATTCCGTATACTGCAGTCCTCGAAACCCCAGATGTTAGAGATGACTCTTATGTCCTGGTTTTCTCTGAGGTCCCCACGGCCAAGAGCAAAACCATTGGTATCAAGCATTCCTACGTGCTGAAGTGAGGCACTAACCCACCAATGTGGGACTTACCAAGGGGGTTGTTGAAAATGACTTCACAACCCTTGGAAAACCTCATCTTTAAGGGCATCAAAGGAAAAGACTGAAGCAGTTAGACATTACCATTTCTATGGAAAAAATCATTGGTGTGCTGTGGCATTTCTCGCTGCTCTTGGCCATTAAGACTTAGCTATGAGGCTCTGACTAGGTAGCTCAGTTGGTTAGAGCATCGTCCCAATATACCAAGGTTGTGGGTTCAATCCCTGGTCAGGGAACATACAAGAATCAAGCAATGAATGCATAAATGAGTGGAACAACAAGCCTCTCTCTCTCTCTCTCTCTCTAAAATCAATAAATATTTTTTTAAAGACTTAGCTATGAGGTTGGAGTTGGGAAAATAAGTAGAATGCAGATAAAAGAAAAGAGAGGCCCTTCTTGCCCAAAGGATTGTGGGGGGAAGGTGGCAATTAGAAGAATCTAGCCCCTAGCACCTCTCTGAGAGAAAATTGGGGCTTACACACCTCTCAGAGAGAGGCTAGAGGGTAGGTCAGGCGGGAAGGACAAGGTGAGCAGGGGGCTCTTGCCCCGCTTCTGATGTGGCCTCCGGAAGGGCTACCAACACAGCGCAAGGCCGCGTAGGACAGTGGCCGAGCAGTATGACCAGCAGGAGAGGGTCTGGGCTGCTGGAGGCTGCCTCAGTTCCTCGGCAGTGGGCACGCTGAGCTGAGAGCCAGATGCCGAGGCTGAAACTCCTGCCCGGGGCCGAGATGGAGGGCCAGACAGAGACACGGTGCAATTCCCCAAGGAGTAAACGAGTCAGCAAGGATGTCCTACCAGGCACTGTCTGAGCTGAGAAGAAAGGGACTCCGCTGTACAGCAGACACTGTGGGACAGGGCTAGGCAACAGTCCTCTTGACACTGGTCAGCTCACACCCAAAGGCAAGAACAAAGACAGGGGGGCCCTCGCCCCAGACTGTGAATTCTCCCACGCTCCTCCCCACACACCCTCTCGGAGCAGACTCCATTGTAAGTTGCCTTTTCTTCCTGCCCCCACCCCAAGCCAGCACAGAGAGCTGGGGCAGGGCTTCTACCGGGTACAAATGAAGACGTGATACTTTAGCTGCACACATGAGAGTGGCGTGAACAAAATTCACGGCCCTGCTGCAAACTAATGGAGGTGTTTCTTTTTGTTAAATAATGATGTTACTCTTGCTGGAACACAAATCCAGCTCGTAGAAAGGACCTGTCTACTGGCAATCAGGGATTTCTTCTAGAAATAGCTAATTGCTCACTTCAAAAAACATTTTTATTTCGTAACAAATTGCCAAAGGCTGGGTTGGTGGCTTCCCAGTGCGAGGCGGGCAGTGGTTGACACAAGGCCTAGGGTGTGGGCACGGGACTCAGAAGGCCATGGCGTGAGTGCTGCTTCCACTGAGCCCGAACTTGGTGACCTTGAGCTGCTGCCTTCCTCTCTCTGAGGCCAAGTGCTTGCGTATGAAATGAGCGTGTCACTCAGCCCACCCACAGGGCTCCTCTGAGGTAAAGCTTGGGACTCAGGACCAAGCCTGACGCCTGTGCACAGCAGTTATTGTTTCTGCTCATCAGTGAGTGTGGGTTATCACTAGTGTTATTATTTCCATCCCTCTGTTGGCTGCATTGTAAAGACTGGAGAGTGATTTCTTTAAGTAAACACAGCAGAACTTTTATGTCTAAAATGAATGTCATTCATTCACAGCCATCTCCACGGGACTAAGACTCACATGAGGGGTGCTGAGTAATTACATCACAACAGCACTCGGCCTGTTCCCCAGGGCTGCACCGAGCTATTCGAGAAAAAGTTATTTGTCACTTTACCCCCAGGGCCCAGCACAGGCCTGGAACAGAGGGGCTGCATCATGCTCCCCAGGGGAGCCTGCCCTCGTTTGACAACGTTCTTGGCCTCTTCTTTCAGAAATGCCTTCAGCTCTGGTACACACTCCGTGATGACAAGTCTTGGACTTTGAGGATGGGCCTTATTTGGGGGAACTGTGAGGCCCTTGGAGCCCAGACGGCCAGTCGGGTGAGAGGGAGTGTGTCGCATAATGCTGAGTGAAACCACTGCTGGTTTGGGGGCAGGCACTGTGACCCAGGGAGCAGAGCGGGGAGAGAGCCCGCAGATGTGTACAAACCCCTGGAAGCAGCCAGCTTTCATTAGAGGTCAACAGGTTAGCCGACTGGACGTGGGTCTGATTTGTTTCTTTAACTCTGTGGCCTTAACTTGGAAGCTTTCAAGTCACTGCGGTGGCCCTGGCCCAGTAGCTCGGTTGGAGCATCCTCCTGATGCACCAAGGTTATGGGTTCGATCCCCGTCAGGGCACATACAAGAATCAACCAAAGAATGCATAAATAAGTGGGACAACAATCTCTCTCTCTCTCTAAACCAGTCAATAAAAAAATTTTTTTTATGTCACTGTGGTGGGAAACGTATTGTTTTATTTTAAAGAACAAAAGAGTAAGTTGTCATTCAGTAATGATATGTGGTCCATTTTTCTATGAAAAAGGGATAGTGTAGGGACTCTCTCAGGGAGGAAGCACTGGAAACTGGTCATAGGGACTGACTCTGGGGTGGTGGCGGGGACAGACATTCCAGGGGCAACAGATTTTCCCACAGAGCATTGTGTACCTTTTAGATTTTACACTACTTGCATGTACTGCCTATTAAACAGCTAACAGCAACGAAAGCAGCAGCATTCCTTTCCTCTACAATAAATATTTAACCTGAGTTTTCTCTAAAAAACAAAAACAAAAAAGCAAACCATAAAAGGTTTAACAGGAGGCTAATGACCCCGTGGGGCCTGTTAGCTACATCCCAGGGCTGTTCACCCAGCCTGGCAAAGAAGGACATTTTACTTCTCCAAACTATTTAGGTCTGTGGTTGAAGAAAATATATACCCTTGACCTAAACCGCACAGATAATTTGCAATAAAGATAATCGATTTTACAAATACGAATCCTGTCATTAACTTTTGAAAGGAAGCCCTCGATCTCTGCCAGCTGGTGCCCTCCCTTCCTTCTTGGTCTTTTCACCGCTCAGACACCTTCCCTTAGGGCTAGAGGGCCAGAGGAGCGGTAACAACTGACCTCTTCCTCGCCCACTCAGTCAAGGTAAGTAAACGGACCACAGCCCGTGACTGAGGCCAGGCTTTGCGATCATTGGTCATTGTTCTTGGATTGTCTGCAGTCTCTTGTTTGCTGCTGCTGGCCCTGGGATGAAATGAATTAGCTTCACCTGGGAATTTGTTGGATCCCCCAAACCCCTCCCATTGTAGATTTATATCGTAAATGACCCTGTGAGCTGCGCTATGGAGGAACCAAGGACTTTTGATCTTGACATCCCAATGTCCTTTCTTCTGCCTGCAGGAAATAGCTCCAAGGGCTTGTTTGGGGTTCATCCCTCCTCCACACTCAAGTGAGTGTGGGTGCATCCCAGTCCAAGACAATCACTGTGCCAGGTTCCAGGACCACAGGGCTTGCAGCAGGGATGGAAAATCAGCCCTGGGGAAGTCGGAGCCCATGGGTCACAGAGACCTTTGCTGGGAACACAGAGACAAGCTCTCTCTCAGTCTGAACTTAGATCCTGAAGGATAAGGGACCACAGGCTACCACCATCTTACTCACAAGGAGTCTAAGGTGAAGAGGGGACATCTGAGAGACAGAGTCCTGGGATAATGAGTGTCATTTCTGAGCCCTGGATCTAATCCATTACCATGTCCATCCCTGGACATCCCTGTATATGATCCAATAAGCACCTTCAGTTTTTTCCTGCTTAAGCCAGAATGTGGATTGGCTTTTCTGTCTCTTACAACCAAACTGTCTGACATGCTGCTGTGCAAAGTCTAGGAGACCAAAGCTTGGATCTAAAGCTGGAAAAGCAATGGGACCAACCTTGACCAGTGAGTGTCTTTGAATTAAACAGTGGACTATTCTATCAAAGTCATCATTACCTATATCTTCTTATCTTTGCGTGGGGGTGCGTGGGGGCGTGAAAATGGGAATACAAGAGGGAAAAAGCCTACAAAGCTTGTTAACAGGAAGGCATTAGCTGGAGGCTTTAGCCCCCTGGTCTCACTACCTGAGCGCAGTCCCTCCTCCCTCCTAACCAGGCTTTGGCAGCCCCACCCCTGGGCTCAGAGTTCAGAGCGGGTCTCACAACTCCAGTGAAGTGCAGAACATTCTTTTACTGGGAATTACAGGGCCCTCTGAAAAAGCTTTCCAAGTAAGTAATGGGCCTGAAGATAGTACAAGGTTAATAATTTGCTCACCAACATTGTGAAATCCCCTCCAAGGCAGGTGGCGAGCAGTGGAGCGGTGTGAGGAGGCCCTGATTCAGAGTCCTCATAGGGGGTCTCTGCTCCCCCAGGCCCCCAAGCCTCCTCCCTGTTTCTCTGATGGTGCCAGAGGTATAGGAAATTCATGGTTGTGTCCCCAAATTAATATCTCAAGTGTCAAGAAGAATGAAACATTATAAAGATATTCAATACCACTAATAGTAAAAACAAGGTACAGTTTGGCACCCATCAGATTGACAAAGATGAAACCAAAGGGCTGCATCCAGCGCTGGTGGGGGCAGGGAGAAAGGAGCTCTCCTGCCCCCCACCGAGGAGGCTGGTATTGGAACAGCTTTGTCGAAGGCAATTTTGCAGTGGCCATTCAGATCGAGATGTGCATATCTTTTTTAAAAATTAACTTATTTTCCAATTACAGTTGATGTACAATATTATATTAGTTTCAGGTGTATTACATAGTGATTAGACATTTATATACCTTACAAAGTGATCATCCCAATAAGTCTAGTATCCATCTGACACCATGCACAGTTATTACAATATTATTTACTATATTCCCTGTGCTGTACTTTACATGCCCATGACTATTTTTATAACTGGCAATTTGTACTTCTTAATCCCTTCACCTTTTCATCTAGCCCCCAACCCCCTCCCATCTAGAAACATGTATAGCTTTTGAGCCTACAACTCCTTCCTAGGAATCAACCTACAAAAATAATCCCTCCTATTTACAAAGATAAATGAAAAATACACACACACACACACACACAGCGTGGTGCAAAAGTAGGTTTACCATTGTGAGTATGCAAAACAGAGTTTATTCTTGTATTATTATTTATTATTATTGTATTAGTTTCCATATGAACTACTGTGAACCTACTTTTGCTCCACCCTGGTTTTTTGTTTGTTTTTTAAATATGTCTTTATTGATTTCAGAGCGAGGAAAGGAGAGGAAAAGAGAGAGGGAGAGAGATAGAAACCTAGATGATAAGAGAGAGTCATCGATCGGCTGCCCCCTGAACCCTCCCTCCCACTGGGGATGGAGCCCGCAACCTGGGCATGTGCCCTGACTGGGAATCGAACTGTGATCTCCTGGATCCTAGGTTGATGCTCAACCGCTGAGCCACGCCAGCTGGGTGCTCCACCCTGTCTTTATATTTATATAATTATGGGAGCCAGTCTCCAAAAATGGCCTCCAACAATTCAGTTCCCCCTCCCTGCCTGGGCACACATGCTGCTCCCCACCAAGGGATAGAGCTTGTCTCTTGCCCCCTTGAACCCGGGCTTGCCCTGTGACTGCATTCGATCAATAGTCCATGGCAGAACTGACATTCTGGAACCCAGCCCCATGTCATGAGAAACCCAAGCCAGGGGTAGAGACCAGTTAGAGGGGAGCCAAGGTGCTCCTGGTGACAGCCCCAGCTCAGTCTCCAGCCACTAGCCAGCACCAGCTGCCAGCCATGTGAGTTCATTTTGGACACTCCATCTTTGCCAACACCATGGGTAGAAGAGCCACAAAGGCAGTGATTTTCAGCCGGTGTGCCTGGGTACACTGGTGTGCCACAAGACATTTTAAAACATGCAACACCGGACTACTTAGGAGTGCCGACCTCGTTTTCCTTAGATTGTTAAATTCAAAACTGACAACAGCCAACACAATAGCCATCGGTGTGAATGAATCAAAATTATACCTATTTCTTTGTCAGATCAGCAAAAAATAGATTTTTTTGGTGGGCCACAGAATTTTAGTAGGTTCGTTTGTGTGCCATGAGAGGAAGGAGGTTGAAAATCGCCACCCTAAGGCAATCCGCAGGAACACGAGAAACAATACATTGTCAGCCACTGAGTTTTGAGGGCTTTGCTTCTCAGCAACAGGTGACAGAAACGATGTCCATTGCCATCGGTGTAAAACAGAGAAAAACCCGCAACAACTTAAAAGGCCATCAGTAGGACAATGGCACCTAAGTTATGGTCCAGCCACACCAGGGATGCTATGCAGCCGTTAAGAAGATTGAACTAATCTGAATGTAGTGACAGGGAAAGGCCCCCAAGATCAGTTAATGAAAAAGAAAGTTTCAGAACAATATACCCAGCATTATTTTATGGAAAATATGTAAATTATTTAGATAAATGACTACACACCAAACCATTAATAGTAGATCCCTCAGGGAGAAAGATGGTTTTGGGGGCAAAGAAGGACACAGAAACTTCTAGTTTTTGGTGTCTGCATTGTCTGATATAATTTTTTTTTTTTTTTGCAATGAGCATGTACTCATGTATTAGTCTTATAATCTAATGATAAAAGATGACAAATGGATTTCTAAGCCCTTTCAACCCAGTCCCCTGACTCCCTGAGGATTTAGGATGAGCCCAGTTTCATTTTAGCTGTCATTTCACTGAGCACCGATGACCGCACACAGTACTTCTAATTTTCACAACCCGGGCAGGCGGGCATTACTTTTGCTATTTCACAATGTGGACCCTCGGGTTCAGAACGGATCGGCAGCTTTCCAAATGTTACTCAGCTGAATGACAGGACCAGTGTTTGAACCCAGGTGGGTCCCACTCTAAAGTATGTGCCCTTTCAGGTAAGACAGGGCCCTTCCCCAGGAGCTGACCATTTGCTTGGGGAAAAGAGCTCACACGGATAGAAGCACCTCTGGATGCAACAACAGCACTCAACTGTGTATGTCTAGGATGTTTTTAAAGGGTGCATGACAAATATGCGTTAAATGAATGCAACAAAGAGGCAACCCACCTGGGCTAGAGCAGTCAGGGAAGACTTCCCAGAGGAGGTGCCATAGGAGCCTATGCTCAAAGCTGAACCAAGCTTCACTTGCAGGACAGGACTCCACCCTGCCCAGAAGGCTCTGCAGTGGCCAAGGCAAGACAGAGGCAAGGCAAACCTGCGCACCACCCCGCTAATGCAGTTAGTTAGGGCCTTATCACAGAGAGGAGCTGGAGAAACCAGACTCAGAACAGGCCTGCTGCTGCCACCACAGGGAGGGCGGTGGGGGCGGGGGCGTAGGAAGGCCTGGGGGAGCACGAGGTTATTTGTTATGGGGTGAAGAGGAAGCTATAAGTGGTCCTCTGTCCTCCATTAACAGCAGGATGGAGTCAGGCTGGAGCCACTGGCTGCGGAATCAGCCTTGTTTTTTAAACACACATGGCTGGCCCAGGCCTTTTAACCCCCAGACACCCCAGGGTTCCTGCAGGAAGAAAACAGTAGCCTTTGGTCTAGAAACTCTACAGCTGGGGTGTAGCTTAGGGCATTTCTGTTCGGCTCAGAAACAAACAGAAGATAAGAATATTGTGATAAAAGGAACTGTACTCATAATGGATTATTCAAAGTCAGGGCGTCTGGGCTGGCTGTAATTCTTTATGCTTGAGACTCCTCACTGTATATCCTCAAAGCTAAGAGCAAATAATAAAAATGGATTACTCCTGTCTGAAAAGAAATACGAACTATTTGCTTCCACCTCATCTGCCCCTCTAAGAGTGCCCCTCCCATCACCGAAAGTTAACTGAAAGCGGAGACGGCGAAGTGCTCAGACGACCTGTATCCCCTCTGTGCCCTCTGAGCCTCGCCCCTGCCACATTCTGCTGGGGCTCTTCCTACAGCCCTTTTGGCAGGCGAGGGAGTGATTAGAGCAATGGTTCTCAACTTTTTGAAGAAGTCCCAGGCTCCTTGGGCATTTCATAAAGGCCATGGACCCTCTCCCTAAAAAATGCATGTGTGCACACCATGCAGAACTGTGCAGCTCAGGGGTCCAGGGCTCCCCCTCCTGCCCCCCAAGCACATCCTAAGGCTCATAGAACCCCAGGTCCGGTCCCTCTCAGATCACACCGACTGGTAGCTTCCTTCTGGCTCTCATTCTACAATTCCTTTGTTTCCATTCTCTACCTGAGCTAATCCTTAGCAATCAGAGTCTAATTACAGAAAACTTTCAGTGGCTCAGAAACCCCCAGGAGAGTACTGAAGCTCAAGTGAGGACTGTTACCACCAGGGATACCAGGCTGTTTGTTGGGCGGGCCCCTGGACAGCAGCTCTGAACCCCAACTCTCACCCATGATGCAGGGACAGGTCCCTGGGACCCTTAAAGCTCAACAGGATTTCAACCTGCCTCGTCAGACCCACTACTAGGCCAAGGAGGAACCGATGGGAAGGAGGAGCTTCTCTGTCCCCAGGGCCATCATCCTCTCGTGTGGCCTCAACCCCACACCCCACGATGGGGTCTGTAAGGCTATGCTGCTCAGCCTGTCTGAGAGTCCAGTCCAGATTGGTCTGGGCCCCAGGCCTCAGAGGTAGGTCAGAAAGTGAACAACAGAGATAGGTCAGAAGTGTTCACAGCGACTCCCTCCAGCCTTGATGAAGAGCAAAGGTCCGGCGCCAAGTTCCACCCAACCCAGCTGACCACCACCATGCGGGTTATCTTCCCCAGAGCCTTCGGTCTTTATATTAACCCCTAGGAGGGGTTCCATGCCACCCCTCCCCATGTAAGAACCACCCAGACCTTCCAGAAAGCAACCTGCAAGGCAAAACCACTGCCCCAAAGGCAGTCCCGTCAGAAACCAGGGTGATCAGGACAAAGTAGCTTCTCTGAGCAGGCAGGTTAGGATTCACAAGCCTTCGGTGGGGCTCGATGGGAGCAAGCCAGCCCAAATGCGGGAATGATTACTAACAGACCATGCCCCAACCTTACACGTGTTCCACATCCACAGACTGGAAAAAATGCTGAATTAAATATGAAACAGGAAATGGAGATAAAGAGCTATGCACACAAACACACACACACTCTTCTAGTTAGCACGGGGATGAAAGCCAGGGGTGGCGATTTTTAATTAGCAAGGAGGACTAATAGCTGCCTCCCAAGGCCAAGGCATCCATCTCTGAAGCACCAGGCCAGAGTTAACCCTTGCAGCTCCAGGGTGGATGCCCTGCTCCAAATAGCCTCACTGCTAGAGAAAGCTCATTGGGGTTTTCTTTTTTAAACTTAAAAAAAAATGATTTTAGAGAGAGAGGAAGGGAGAGGGAGAGAGAGAGACATCAATGTGAGAGAGAAACACCATTCGGTTGCCTCCTGCACACTCCCCAACCTGGGAATTGAACCCGCAACCTGGGCCTGTGCCCTGATCGGGAATTGAACCCGTGACCCTTCGGTGCATAGGACAACACTCCAACCAACTGAACCATACTGGCCAGGGCTCATCAGGGCTTTCTAAACCTGGCTGGGTTAATTAGAGAATCATTAAGAAAGAGAAAGAGGAAAGGAAAGGAGAGGAGAGGAGAGGAGAGGAGAGGAGAGGAGAGGAGAGGAGAGGAGAGGGGAGGGGAGGGGAGGGGAGGGGAGGGGAGGGGAGGGGAGGGGAGGGGAGGGGAGGGGAGGGGAGGGGAGGGGAGGGGAGGGGAGGGGAGGGGAGGGGAGGGGAGGGGAGGGGAGGGGAGGGGAGGGGAGGGGAGGGGAGGGGAGGGGAGGGGAGGGGAGGGGAGGGGAGGGGAGGGGAGGGGAGGGGAGGGGAGGGGAGGGGAGGGGAGGGGAAATGAAAGGGAAGGAAAGGAAAGGAAAGGGAAGGAAAGGGAGGGGAAGGAGGTCAAAGAGAAGGTCAAGTTCACCCCTTCACCAGGATAGCATATAGGTGAAGGTACCAGAAACCTGAGAGAAAGGGTTTCACCTCCCAGCTCTTCTGTTTACTGGCTATGGGACCGTGGCCTGGTTACTTACCACTCTCTAGGTCTCAGTTTTTCCTGTCTGTGAAATGGGGATGATAATACACACTTGAAAGGGTTGTGAGGGTTAAATGAGATGATGTATGAAAAGCACTCGTTTTCCTGGAACATCAAAGTACTCAAACATAATGGCTACGGCCACTTAATTTCATCATTACTCTTTTGTCTCCTCAACATGTCTAAGCAGCAGCCATTTCCTCCAATGAAATACAAGGGGATAAACTTCCTTCTGTAGAGACTGATTTCAAGTGTGTGGGGGGTGAAGGGAGATTAGGTACATTGGCCTTCCATAGACAGAATGACCCCTCCAGGCACAGACACACAGCAACATGTGACATCCTGGATGGGAGAGTCCAGTAGGCAGTCCTTTAGGGAAACACCTCACTCCCATAGAGAGACAGTTGTAAGACAGGGGCAGACACCACTCCTTCCCCCAGCCTTTCCCCACCCATCACTCCCCTGAGTAGCATTTGTTTCCAGCACAGACGATAACACAGGTCCATGGATTTTCCACCTTTGTCTTTCCAAGTCTACTTGACAAGGAAAGAGCTCTTCATATCTCAAAGACCATTTAAACACCTAGTGCATAGAAGAGTGCTAGGCAGATAGTAGGTGCTCAATAAATATGTGTTGGGCAACCAAATGGACACATGTGATCTGGTCCCCACAAGGGTTACTCTTGAGGCACTCACACTCCAATGAAAGAGACACATAGGAAGAAGTCCTTTTCCCCAATTCACCACGTGTCCAGGGACAGGGTAACAAGGAGCAGCTAAATGATGGCCTCTAGATACACTTCTGATTTGATAAAATCAGTTTGAGAAAGAAATGAGTTTTTTCTCTCCTCTCTTTGCCTCTCCATCACCTTTACTCACGTGTTCTTACTAAGACATTGGACCCAGAACCTTACACATAGCAGGTTTGCAATAAATATTCATAAAATAAAAAGTAATTAAATGCATTTACTGATGTCAAGGTCCACACTGCTGACCTGATGCAACTGTCAGAGAAAGATGGCAACAGATCCCCAAGCAAGCCAGTCATCTGCGTTTTCTTTCATTAGCATCCTGTACCAGACAGTATCTTCCTAAATGAAATCAGAAGGCCAGACCTGCTTTGGGAGTGGATCACTGCCAGCTCACTCCAGTGACTCAAGCCATATGTTTTGAAAAAGAACAGCCCACTTTTATTAGTAGTAGTAGAAATTGTGCCAATGATTTACATTTTGTTAGCATGTACAGTATATGCCAGACACCATGTTGTTTGAGTTACATCCAATACATCCTTTAATTCTCACAAACCCTGTGAAGTAGGTCATATTATTCCCATTATACAGATAAATTAACTATGGCTGAGAGAAGTGAAATAACTTGGCTGCTCAGCCAGTCTGAGAATCCGGAGCCTTTCCTATCCCCTTCAACACTGACTCTCCAGCCGGCACCAGCTCCCAATACCACCCAACTGCATCCATTTCTCAAACAGCTCGAGCGTTTGTTCAAGCATTTCCCTTGGCCTGCAAAGCCCTTCCCGCTGTGCCCACCGTGGAAAGGCTGTTTCATCTTCAAGACTGTGTTCACAAGCTGCTCCTTTCTGCAGCACCCCCACCAGTGGAGGCGGCCTAACCACTCTTTCTCTGTGTCTTCAGTTCAGAGCATTGTGGCCCAAACCCACCGCACTCACAGCGAAGGCCAGGATCCAGTGCCACGGTGCCCCCAGCCTCTAGCATGCTCACATGCCACACAGCGACATCCGGTCAACCGTGGACCACATATATACGATGGTGGTCCCGTAAGATTATGAAGATGAAAAATTCCCGCTGCCTCGTGACGTCTTAGCCACCACAACATCGTAGCGCAATGCGCCCCCGTGGGTCTGCGGTGATGCTGGTGTAAACACACCCACTGCGCTGCCAGCTGCATGAAAGCACAACACATGCAATTACGTACGCTACAGAGTACTTGCTAATGATAATAAACAACTATGTTACTGGTTTATATATTTACTATATTTTCATCATTAGTTTGAAATGTACTCTTTCTACTTATAAGAAGTTTGCTGTGAAGCTAACTGCTGCCGTTTTGCCAGAGCAGCCTCATACATCTCATGTTGACCGCGTCTCGTGATTGCGTGTTTTCTCTCGTGTTGGGCCTCATCTCTGTTGTTTTATAAATTTAGTGTAGCCTAAGTGTGCAGTGCTTATAGAGCCTACAGCTGTGGACAGCAATGTCCTAGGCCTTCGCATTCACTCACCGACTCACCTAGAACAGCTTCCTGTCCTGCAGGCTCCGTTCATGGTAAATGCCCTGTACGGGTTGCCATTTTCACCCTTTCTACCATTTTTACCTTTTCTAAACAAACACTTGTCACTGTGTCACAACTGCCTGCAGTATCCAGTGCAGTAACATGCTGCTGGGCTCGCAGCCTGGGAGCACTAGGCTGTGCCGTAGAGCCGGGGTGTACGGTGCACAGCGGGCTAGACCATCTGGGTTCGTGTAAGTACCTCTGTGATGCTCACACAGGGAAAAAACTGCCTAACGATGCATGTCTCAGATCATGTATCCCTGTCACTAAGCGCCCAACCCATTCTTGGCATGCCCATTCTGGTCCCCTACCTGTTCCCCAGGAAGCGGCTGACCATCGGGGAGGGGTGGGGCCAGAAAGAAGATATAGTCTGCGACTCCCCAAACAGCCCCGGGCAGTGGTCTAGGCTCAGAAAGAGCCAGCAGTGGCCTCCCCACCCCCCTTAGGCATTGTGGTGGGCAAGGTGCTGGTCCAGCTCAGATGGTTAAAGGCCACCTGGGCTCTGGGTGGGTGAGGCCCTGACCCCATAAAAAGGGCCTGCAGCAGCAACCTTGCCACCCCTGCGGTCTTCTCTGGGCCCTCGCACTCCCTGGCCTCCTTCTCTCTTCGGGTTCTCCACGATTGCTTTACCTTTTTTTTTTTTTTTTTTTTTAATATATTTGTATTGATTTCAGAGAGAAGAAGGGAGAGGGAGAGAGAGATAGAAACATCAGTGACGAGAGTCATTGATTGGCTGTTTCCTGCACGCCCCCTACTGGGGATCGAGCCCAAAACCTGACCGGGAATCTAACTGCCATCTCCTGGTTCATAGGCTGACGCTCAACCACTGAGCCATGCCAGCCGGGCCAACCTCATTACCTTTGTCACAAGGGAGCCAGGAGAACAAGCTGCCTACTAGGCTTGTTTGTATTCAAGCTCAATGACTTCCTCTCCATCAGAACAGGAGCCCTTCCCCCAGAAGCCCCTGCTTTTCTTATCTTTCTTACCTCTCATCAGAGAATTCTGAGCAGAGGGGAGAAGAGGAAAGGGAAATCTTCCCAATGAGACATCTGTAAGAGCTGGGCCCAGGAATGCTGAGAGGGGCAAGGGCAGGGGTTGGCTGGTGGGGGTGGGATCTGTTATTGCTTTCCAGCAACATGATGAACTAAAAGACTTCCGGAAACCCCTCCCAGTCCCCAAATTCTATGTTCTTTCTGGAGACTGGTCACATGTCCCTGTGGGTAGGGTGGCCAGAATTTATTGCCCAGACCAAGTTACTTTGAAAAATGAAAGGGGTCAGGCAGGCATAAACCGGGCCCACCCCCAGCAAACCAAGATGTCCAGTCTTTCTACCTACGCGGTTGAGGGCAGAGAAGCTTCCCCAAAGTTCAAGTCTACATGGCTCCAAACCTGAAACCTGTTCAAACTTTTCCAAAAGATATGGTCATTTATCAAAGAAACTTTGACAAACCACTTCTCTGAGTAACATAATAAATCATAATGTAATCTACCTTTTGCCCAATATCCCCTGGTGTCTCCTGAAGCTGCTCTGCACAGAGGTACACGCCCGGGGCCTTCTCTGAGGAGCAGACGCGCAGAGGAGGGGTGAGATAACGCTAAGTGGCCTGTTCTACTGAGTGTTCCCGGCACTGCCACTCCTTCCGAGGGGTGGGGTTCAGGGGGCTGAGGAGGCAGGGTGGGGGAGTCAGAGCCTTCCACCAACTTTCCCAGGTGGGAAAGGAGAGGGTGTCCAGCTACTGACCACCAGGTAGAGCTGTGATCAGGTAGCATCCTTTGTGGTGCCCCCACAAGCCAAGGAGGTGGGTGATGGAGTGAGGAAATGGTTCCTCCCGTCCTCCCTCCAGGCCAGAATGTAGGCCCAGCTTGGCTCCCCTTTCCTTCTTCCCTTTGGCTCTGCTGTGGCAGATGCTTCAGCCCAGGGCTCGGTTTCAGGGCAGTGGGGACTCAGGGGTAACCCACCAGCACTTGGGCCATTACTCGATGAGCCCAAGCAGACGCTGGGCTCCCCTCCTGGCTCCTCTATCAGTTATGCGAGGCAAAATCTGGTATGGGGCCTCAGCGACCTCACACTGCATTCCTGCACCCTCTCTGTAACCTTGGGGAATCAGGGACAAGTGACAACTGCTAACCAGAAATTGGTCCAAGAATGACATTGGTGTCCCAGGATAGTCATCTTGGGGGGGTCACAGGAGATCATATGCTGTAGTGGAGCCCATTTCGCCAACTTCAGTGTTTGTCAAGCCTCCATACCACCTGATTCTTTCGTTCTATGGAATGAATGAAATCCATTTTTTTATTTTTTATTTTTAAATAGATGTTTATTGATTTCAGAGAGAGGAAGGGAGAGAGAGAGAGAAAGAAAAAAAACACCAATGATGAGAGAGAGTCATTGATTGGCTGCCTCCTGCGCGCCCCTGACTGGGGATCGAGCCCTCAACCCGGGCATGTGCCCTGATGGGAATCGAACCTCAATCTCCTGGGTCCTAGGAGATGCTCAACCACTGAGCCACGCCCGGCCGGGCACATCAAGTCCATCTTTAAACTTAAATATATAGTTTAGCCTTATAAAAAAAACCACCACTGTGAAATAATGGACCTCACATGTTATTATGTGTGTGCATAGTTTAATACATGACTATTAAACTTTGAAAAATCTTTATCCACAAACCTCCTAAAATTATCTCACAATTTGGGAAATGCAAGTTTGGCGATCAGTGCTCAGAGCTCGGGGCACCAGCAGGAGAGGGGAGGGAGAGAAGGAAATGAGGGCGGGGTACCTATTCTCCTGGCTCTCTCCCAGTAGTGTCATCTTGGGCTGGCTGGGTCCCTCCATCAAAGCCACAGTTCCTGTCAGGGAGCTCCCTCCAGATGCCAACCCTTATCAGGGCCAGTACCTGCTCCCTCTTTGCTTCTTGAGGCTTGGAGAGGTCAGGGCAGGCTGTTCCCCCAGAGGGGGCTGCTCCACCCTTGTTGGTTCCCTAAACCACACCCACGTGGCTGTAAACTGTTTCTTTATTCAACTCTCTGTAAACTACCCAGCTGAGTGTGCCATATACATAAATATCTCATATAAAACATAAACTATTACAAAGGTGGGAAGTATTGAAGCTACCTAGTCATCAAAGCTACATACATTTAAAACTCCAAGGGGCCAAGCTGCACCTTTTTAATCAGCAGAGAGGAACACGTATCCTGGCAAGGCCGGGGGAAAACTGGCACCTCATCTACTGCTGGTAGCAATGAATGGTATAGGGTCCTTTTGCCGAGCCATTCAGCAAAATGGGTCAAGCGCCCCAATATGTTCAGATCTTTGAACCAAGTAACCAACTCCTGGGAATTCTCCTAAGGAAATAATTAACAAGACGGTAAAAAGAAAAATGCACAGAGAATCTCACTTCAGCTGTTTGGTTTTTTATATAAAAACTAGAAACTGTCCAAGGAGACCCAAAAGAGTAGGTTGGTTAAGTAAGTTATGCTTTATCCCCTCAATGGAATATTATCCTGTCTTTAAAATTATAAAGACGTCATAAAAATGTTTACAATGTATATAAAACCAACAAGAAAACATGAAATAATATATGCACTGTGTAGAAATACAAACACCCATGGGCAAAGATTAGAAAGACATATGTAAACATAAAAGCACTTATTAGATTAAGATGGTGAGATTATGGGCATATTTTTTCCTATGAAAATTTTCTTTACTGCGATAATATATTTAATACATTGCTAGCACAGTATTATTTTGACAATTACATGTAAAAGGGAAAAATTTTAATTTCCAAAATAATAAATATCTTGTGGATAATAATTGCAGTTAGTTTCCCACCTTCTCTAAATTCCTGTGTCTTTTAACATCTGGTAATAGAACACCATGATGTGGTGAATGGGCTGGGCTTTGAGACAGAGAGAGCTGAACTCCTGGATTTAAGAGCTGTGTGGCCTTGTGTAAGTTAAGTAACATCTCTGAGCTTTGATTCCATCATCTGAAATACAGGGTGATAATATCTACATATTTTCCAGGGATTTTAAAGTAAGTGCTTAGTATACAATAAGTGTGCTATAAATGATTGCCATCAGGCCAGACAAGCTATTGGAGCGTATTTCGACAGGTCTCTTTGGGTTCACATTGATCTCTACTCCACTTCCTATGTGTCTGTCTTTCCTCCAAACTAGACAGTGAGTTCCTTAGGGGCGCTCCTCTGGAGTTAGGCTGAGAACAATGCTCACAGAGGATGCTCCATAAATATTAAGTGAATGATGCATTGACATCCATTTGGCCCATTATTAATGATATCAATCATATTAATCATATGAAGAAAGGCAAAAATAAAGACTAGAAACATCTGGCCATTCAGAAAAAGGCTATTGAAATCGATAACCTACTACGAGACAGCCAGGATGGATAACACCTGAGAAAAAAATGACTCTATCCCCCCTCCAGACACCCCCCCCAGCTCATTGCAAAATGGAACCAGCACAGAAACCGGAAGTGAACCCTACTCTTCTCTCACCCTTCTCCCTCCCCCAGTCCCCAGCTTATACAACACCGTGAATGCCCTTCATGCCACTGGCTGTCCACTTAAAAATGGTTAAAATGATCAATTTTTTGATATGTATACTTTACCACAAGAAAAAAACTTAGGTGGTAGGTGTTCATTATACTACTACTATTCTTTTTACTTTTCTGTTAGTTTGAGACTTTTCCTAATAATTTTTTAAAAGACAAATAAGTACCCATCTGGTCATACATTGTCACCTGGTCTTTTTTCTTCTCATAATTATACCCTCTTTCAAAAAGCCAGTAGGAGGCCAAAGCATTTTTTTTTTTTTATGTCTTTATTGGTTTCCGAGAGAGGAAGGGAGAGGGAGAGAGAGAGAAACATCAATCATGAGAGTCATTGATCAGCTGCCTCCTGCACGCCTCCTGCTGGGGATGGAGCCCACAACCCGGGCATGTGCCCTGACTGGGAATCGAACCCCAATCTCCTGACATAGGTCCATGCTCAACTGCTGAGCCATGCCTGACCAGGACCAAGCATTTTATTTTTAATTCTTCTTTTTTTTTTTTAATCCTCACCTGAAGATATTTTTTCCATTGATTTTTTTTAGAAAGAGTGGAAGCGAGGGAAGAGAGAAAGAAACAGGGATGTGAGAGAGAAACACCAATTGGTTGCCTCTCCACACATGCCCTGACCAGGCTGGGGATTGAACCCACAACCCAGGCATGGGCCCTCGACCAGGAATCAAACCCAAGACCCTGTGGTGCGCAGGCCGACGCTCTGACCACTGAGCAATGCTGGCCAGGACTGAGTCCTCCTTTTTTCTTCACAGTAAACCTCAGGGACCTTTCTGGATTTCTACTGAGTCTGGCTCAGAGCAGAATGAATAAAGTGGGTTCCAGAAAGAGCCAATGCCTGATGAAGATAAAGAGACTCAGACTCTGGGGTCCTGAGAAGCCAGCCTGTTCTGAGGGCTCACTGTGCAGGCACAGTTCTCAGGCAGCTCTCCAGACTGAGGTCGCCTTGTCTCCCACTCTCACAGCCGAGGCAACAGCCTCAGAGAAGTTGAGTAACTCGTCCAAAGCAGCTCAGCTGATGTGTGATAGATTTTTAAACAGACATTTCAGAAACCAGAGCCTGAGTTAACCAGCCCTGGAAGCTTTCCTGCCTCCTGAGCCCTAAAAAGACTGTGGGGCCGTCTTCTCCACACATATCAGCCCCAGCTCCACCCCCACTCCTGCCACAGGGTCCAAGGCCAGTTGTTCCATTTAAAAGCACTGACCACCACTTACAATGAACTCTGAACTGGGTGAGGCTCCTGCAGGAGCCAGAGGCAGGAATTGGTCTCTGGCCTAAAAGCACTTACCACCCATTTGTGGGGACGTGACATAACTAGAAGGCGTAACAGACTAGACGGTGCAGCACCTACACCAACACTACCTTTTGCACCCGGTTCCTCCTACTGTGCCTGTCACACTGTAATGAAGGTACATAAAGGAGGGGTCTCTGCCTCTGCAGCTTCGCGATGATGGGCTCCTTAGGCTACAATGCTGCTGGAACAGGGAGGGTGTGGGCCATGCTGAATGAAGGTGGGAGGGTGACTGATGTGCAGAGATCATCCAATTCCCCACCGCACCTGCTGGGCTGGGTCCTCAGAACCAATCACACTATCGTCCTAATCCCCTCACTGCCCTCCCCGCAACCCAATCATTCTGGAATCCTATAGGTGGCCTGGGTTCCCTTGACTTCCCCCCCAGCTATGGAGGGGGGTCCTGTTACTTTTGACAGGGCCTCACACACAGATGCTAAGGGCCCTGCTGGTACCAAAGGCCCCTTCAGATCCTGAGCCCTGCCTGGCTGCTCCATCCTTAAGCAGGTGGGTACTTGTTAGCGCTGGTCTCTATTTGCCCCAGCCCCTGGCTTCTAGGCTATCCAGTTTTCTCCATGGGTAATGGGACTCACTGGGCAGATCCAGCCCTGAGACGTGGACAAGGAGGCACAGAGAGCATAGGAGGTCCCCCAAACCGCTAAGACTGTTTCCTGGGTCAGGCCTGCTCCCTCAGCCAAGCTCCCTCTGGGCTCTGGCAGGACGAGAGCATGAAGCAGAGCTGTGCCATGGTTTCTTGGTGCTCAGGCCCCAAGGACATGGGTTTCCCGAAGTGTACCTAGTAGGCAAATACTGCCACACAGACCCGGAGCAGCTGTCTTTCTGACTGAGGGGGTGGGTGGCCAACCTAGAATCTTAGCAACAGCAGCCTCTCCCAAGGAAATATGGGCTGGAATTTCATATTCAGTGTGGGCAGGTGGCTTAGTGCCACATTTTGTTCCTTCTTTCCTGGGGATGGTGCTGAAGATGCACGACCTCTAGGCTCCCATGTAGCTGTAATGATGCCAGTTTTCTGCTCTATACTCTGCTCATTGACACAGTGTTTAGATCCTATAACGTGCACATACTGCCGAGTGCATTCTTGCCTTTCGAGGCCGTTTTTCATTTTGATCAATCAGCTCAAAATGATTAGTATCACAAGCAAAATCTGAAAGGTGAAGACAATTTTGAAAAGCACAAAACTGGAATTCTGTCCCTGTTTGTTTTGAAAGCTATACTCCAACTTTTGAAATGCATACTCAAATTTTAGATTGAACAATTCTGGGTTACCTATTTATATTCACTCAAGATATTCGAGTTAAGAAATTCAGTTCAAAATAGTAAACACTTGAAGCCGTATCCTATAAACACTCAATGTAGCCCCATCAGTCCTCCTTCCTGTTGTGACAAATTCATACCATTCCAACAGATGCTTCCAGAACCTGCCCTCTCCCCTCGACCCCAGCTTTCTATGAAGCTAGTTGTCTAAATACCACTGAACACTGGCATTTTTTACAATGACCTTGGTTTGCCCTGTTACCCGTAATTAAGGCGTGTGTATAAATCTGCCTGGGTAGAAAGTTCTTGTAGCCTTCATAATGAGGCAGTGTGGCACCATGGACTGGGTGAGGTTCTGGAGTCAGACCTGGGATTAAGTTCTAGCTCCACCGTCCCAGCTGTAGGACCCTAGGCAAATGGCTCAACATTTCTGCACATATGGTCCCTCTCCCGGAACATGGGGATGGCAACACGCACCAGCCTGACACATAGTAGGTGCGAGGTACATGCTCACTGCTTGTTGTGTTCTGCCTGTCCTGACTTTGCCATTTTCCCTGTTTGCAATGTCCTGCTGCAACGTCACAGATAGAGAACACATGGGGGAACATGCAGGGAAGCAGTCTGCAAACCTTGGGGGCCAAGTTCACTGGTGACCCAACTATATTTTAGCCTCATGACCCTTCGTCTGGTATGGACCCACCGCTTGAGCCCAGAGGACCACAGACACCCAAGAACAGAGTGAAGACTTCCTGTTCTTTAAGCTCTCGGGCGGTTTTACACTTCACTGCCCTCAGCAAACCACCACTTCCAAGCCAAGCCATCCTGGATTAACCTCTACGGCTTCTGCAGCCCACATCCCCTCGGCACCAGGGAGGGGCCTGCTTGACCCTTACCCCCGGGATTGCTCTCTGGCGTCCTCAAGATACATGGGGCACAGGCTCACCAGTGAGGGTCCAACCGTCTCTGAGAAACCCAGTCTCCTCCCCTCCCTACTGCTGAGCTCACCTGGGCAGGCTCAAACCAGCTGACACCTGCTCTTTCAGCCAAAAACCCAATAGTCAGGATGTTTCCACAACACAGCTTAATGGGGGGTGGAGGACGAGAGGAGGGATGGGAATTGGGACACAACCTAAACATTCAATAACGAGATTATTAAAGTAAATTCTGATAGGTGACAGAATACCACTCAGCCACTTAAAATGACGTGACGCCAGACTGTGACAAAAGATGCTCGAGACAGATTGAAACAAAAAAGCAGGCTAAGAGCAGTTTGCACAGGATAACGCAGTCTGAAAGTTTTTTTAAAAAGTTTCCGTGCATATGTGTGTGTGTGTCTTTTACACCTGCACACACGTACATGCACCAAAAACAGATTGGAAGATGCACCAAAAAGGTCTGGGGGGCATCACCCTTGGGGGAATTAGGGGTCATTATTTCACCCTTTGTTTTGCTTATTAGCGGTATTTTCAATAATGGCCATGCCTCACTTTTGAAAAGAGGGGGGGAAAATAACTGTAAAAGAGCGGTAAGAACTGTCTTTCTGGCTGAGTCACACCTTACAGGGAGAAGAGAGGAAGGCAGGGGGTACCGGCAGGCACCCTGCCTCGGTTCCACCGACACCCCCGCGGGAGAGGGTGACCTCCCCCGGCAGAGCGCCCGTCGCAGGCCGGGACGGTCCTGGCAGGAGTCACCTGCCAACACGCCCCGACATGTGTTCCCAGGAACGCGGCTTGTGGCCGCTTTCTTCTCTTATCGCTCCTCTGTGACCTTTGCTGCTGACAGACTCGCGGGCTGGAGCCAGGTGGATTTGTTTGATTTCTGTTGATGGTTATTAGGAAGAGGAAGTGCCAGAAGGGATTACCTCAAGTTTAAACCTATTTCCAGCAGAGTCCCGGGGCCTTTAATTACACAGCTCGGGTCTGTTTAGTAAAGAAGTGGTCAAAGATGTGCTTTTTATCTCCCTCGGAATCTCCTGCCACTGGCAGCTTTCCACCCGCCCGCGCCCCGGCTCCCGCGGCTGGGGGGGGGGGGGGGGGGCCTGCAGGACGGGATGCGAGGCTGGCAGCTGGCGACAGGCTTCTTCAGAGCACCGGACCTCTGAGTCCTAGGTCAGGCCAGGCCATTTTGGGGACTAGACAGCAGAGGGAGACTAGGAAGCGCACCCCCAAAGCTAGAATTCTGTTTTCGGGACCAGGACTACTGCGGTTCCCAGAGGAGCCCTCAGGGTCAGCTACTGCTGTCCCACAAGGATGAGGACGGTCAGAATGAGAAATGCCCACCCCAACCCAAGAGCAGACTTCTCTTTCCTTTTTACAGATTTTTGGTCACCCCTGGCGTTCCTGAGACGCTGCAGGCTCAGTTCCAGACCACTGCCGTAAAGCAAGCCTTGCCGTAAAGCGAGTCTTGCGGTCAAGCGAGACTTGCCGTAAAGCAATCTTTTTGCAGGCGGAGGGTCTTGTTTTCAATGGATGAGACGTGCAATGTCTGTGAAGCACAATAAAGCAAAGCGCAATGGAAGGAAGCGTGACTGTACTGGAGCAGTAACAGCCAGAATCGCCACGGACAGGCAATCACTGTCTCTGAGATGATCAAGATACCAGCTCAGCTGCGGGGCAGACAAATGTCACTTTCCTGCCACAGGTGGGCTTAGTAAGAGCATTGAGGACCAACAAGAACCTTTTCCAGCCGCTGATCTCTCCAGGCTGCTGAGAGAAGACAAACTCCAGGACCCCCGCTCCCTTCCCCTTCCCTTTCCCCTTCCTGCAAGGGAATGCAGCCATCCTGTCTCACTTGCTGGTAGTGGGGCTGCCAAATTACAAAGTTGCTACAGGCCCAAGACTGGGAAATTTAACCTGTAAAATGGAACTTTGTGGGCATGGGGAGAGGATCAGGTTGCTCAGTTACTGAGGATCTTAGCACATTTTGGTGTAACAGCGAATTCAGGAAATTAGGAATTCTTCTCTAGCTTGTAAGGCAGCCATGTAGGTCAGATGCACACACAATTTCAGGCCACAGGAGTTCAAATTTCCCTTTAATTTCTGTCCCAGAGGGGATGGAATTTAGGGAGAAGCATTTGGTTAGAACAGAAATGGGAACAAATGGAGTTTAGTGAGAGGCCTCTCAGCCCAGGCTCAGACCCAAATTCTGCCCCTGGCAAGGCCATCTCTCCCATCACCCCAGTACCCCAGCAATTCTCTTCAGCAGGAGCACACAGAGACTGAGTACAGATTCTTGCTGGAGTCCCAGGAATCCTTCAACCCCCTCAAAACAAGCTAAGTAATATTCTTTTTCTTGACAGTGAAAACAGGCCCTGAAGGATACAGAGCATGGTCTCCACCATTGGCACCTTCTCTGGAAGCAACCCAGTCGCATCTTGGACTCCCAATGTCACACTCCACAAGGTGGCGGGGCGGGGCTGCCTGGGGTTGGGGGTGTAAAGGCTATTGTAGTTCACCCCCAGTTCTGCTGCAATATGGACATGCAGACTTCACATCTTACATCAGAACTGCTCAAAGTACGGTACCCATACTCTGATGACACCATAAATTACATTAGGTGGGACATAACATATTTCATTTGAATGGTTATCTAGTTATTTCAGTGTGAATTCAAGAAAAATGAAACCAACACATCAATGGTTATTTCATGGACATTGTTTAGGGTGAGGCTAAGTAATAACAAATTTAATAACATTTAATAATAAAACTTTTAATTAAATAGTAATTTAATGATACAGTATATAAATAGGGCAAAATTTATGAAGCTAATTATTTTATTTTTAAAAATATTTTTATTTCTTTTTAGAGAGAGAGGGAGGGAGAGAGAGAAACATTGATGTGAGGGTGGAGCATCCATCAGCTGCCTCCTGCACACACACACACACCCCACCCCACCCCACCCCACTGGGGATCAAGCCTGAAACTCAGGCATCTGCCCTGACTGAGAATCAAACTGGTAACCTTTTGGTACCCGGGACAATGCCCAACAAACTGAGCCACACCGGCCAGGGCATGAAGCTAGTTTTTAGATGGCTAAAGTTTGGGACAATTCTGTGCCAGTTAAACAAATTAACCAATGTATAAATGTATATGAGAAACTCAGACAAGTATGTGAAAGCATTAGAGACAAAACTTCCATGGTTCGAAGAGCTACTGAATGGGAAAGCCCAGGTTCAGATGCTAGCTCGATCATTTACTTAGCTCTGTGACCTTGGACAAATCACAACTCTTTAAACCTCAGTTCCTTCATCTGTAAAATAGAAATAAACATTCCTATTTCATAAGATTGTTCTGAGAATTACATGAGGCAATACTCATAAAGTGCTTTGCACAGCACCTGGCACAGAGCAAGTGCTTGGGCAGTAGGAGTGATGATTATAAACAGAAAGGACTCATTTAAAGCAAGCTACCCATCTATCTGTCCCGAAATCTCCTTCCAAGAAGATGCAGCCCAAATAGCCCAGGAGCATTTAGCCCTGTGGGTCCTGGATCCACTCCCAGAGAAATATGCATGCAGACACACTGGCAAATGCCAAAATTGCATACAGTTTTAAGGTGTTCACGGTTCGCACCTCCTTTAACCACTTCCTGGGCTGACTACAGACCTGGTTAGCTAAGATGAAGAGCCAGGGTACCAAGAGAAAGGCCTGGATCAGCCCACCTTCTGGATGCTTCCCTAAACCAGACTTTGGTTCTCTCTGGGCGCCTCTTAACGCACGGGGCACCACAGCTTTATTCTCTACATGGGCGGAATGCAAGTAAGATCTCGAGGACCCACACACCCCTACCCTCAGTAACTGGCTTGTTCTACTGCCCTATCTCGACGCAGTACAGCCTGGCCTTGCAATTTTTAACTCAGTGCTGATGGAGCTGGGTAAACTCAAGGGACTAGCAATGTACCTGGAAAACCGTGGGCCCCGATAAGCTGCTGATACCGTGTGCCTGTGCTTCCGCCGGTTCTGTTTAAACACTGATAGACTCTTGGGCAAACAAGAAACCTTTTGTGCTCTGAGCATCCACAACTGCCATCCGGAGTCCATTCTAGACAAGGCCAAGGCTCAGGGTAGGCGGAGTCAGGGTGGGAGAGAAGCAGGCTTTCTTGTACTTTACCAGATAAATGCACACGGGCAGGAGCACCAAGCTGATCTTCAACCCTGGGACTCCCAAGCCTTGTCCCTGCCCACTGCCCCCCTTACAGAGATCTTGTAACAATGGAGATGAAGAAAATGGTTTCCAGGAAAACTCACCACAGGTCCTTGAAGCAGGACATATGGGCTAATTTAGGCCATGACCCACCCACCTCACACTAGTGAGTAAGTGATGAATGACAGCTCACAAAGCACAGAGAGGAAGCTGGAGGGTTACCTGCGTGCACTAATGTCAACCGAAAGGAAGTCAAGCCCAAAGAACTCCAAGAAAGTCAGACTGCTATGAAGCCGGAGGACAGGGGTGTTTCTCTTAACTGTTTAGTTTTGGTTTATTTAATAAACAGCATTTGTAAAGTAAGAGGTTTTGGGGTTTTTTTAAATGTTTTTTTAATTGATTTCAAAGAGAGGAAGGGAGAGGGAGAGAGAGATAGAAACATCAATGATGAGAGAGTCATTGATCGGCTGCTTCCTGCACGCCCCCCACTGAGGATCGAGCCTGCAACCCTGGCATGTGCCCCGACCAGGAATTGAACCGCGTGACCTCCAGGTCTATGGGTCGATGCTCAACCACTGAGCCATGCCAGCTGGGCTAAAGTAAGAGTTTTGAATGTGAATTTGTTCAATACAGAGTGGATCAGAGCAGTTTGGCCACATCTGGGAGCTTTGTTACAAATGCAGAATCTTGAGTCCCAGACCAGACCCCTTAAACCAGAATCTGCATTTTAGCAAGAGTCCCAGGCAACTCACATACATGTTAGGGTTTGAGAAGCACTGGTTGGAGTATTTACAAAGCTCCTGGAAAGGTGTATTAAAGGGAAATAAAATGTTATAGATGGTTTCCTTTCAGGTTTGCAACAGTTCTTAAGCTAAATATCGAGTATAAAAAAATAAAGTTCAGGGAGGCTGTGTTCCCTCGGAGAAAAACTACAGAATTAAAAAAACTACAGAATTTCATAATGACTGATACTTCTGAAGCTGCTCCAAATTTTGAAGAGATGTTTGCCAGTAGATTCACAGAAGATGACAAAGAGTACCAGGAGTACCTGAAACGCCCTCCTGTGTCCCCTCCGATTGTCGAGGGATGAAACAGCAGGGCTGGTGGGAACCATAGAAACAGAGGCAACTGGTTGCAACATAACAGACAGTTTAGAGGCAGGGACAGCAGATGGGGGTGGCAAAGTGACAATCGATCCAACCAGTGGCATGAATGACCCTGGGGTAACAATTACCAGCAGCACAGGCAAGAACCTTACCACCCTCACCAGTATGGAAACTATGGTTACAACCAACGGCCTCCCTATGGTTACTACTGACAGAAATGTCAGCCGCTTATAGTAAAACCATTTACTTTGTTAACAAGACAAAAATTTGTGTGTGTCTTCTGTTGGTCATGATTTTACATCTGATTTTAGAAAATGGATTTTTTTGGAACTTGAGGCATTTAAAAAAAATACCTTATTGGAGAGATGTGATGGTTGCTGGGAATAAAGACGTCCCTAAAAAGGTGGTGGATTATACTGCTGGACTTCTATTTTGGATTCTTCATTTCATGACTCAATCGTGCTGTGAACTTGGTGCATCTTTTCCTTGTCTGACCTCCAGGAGTTATGTCTTTGTTTTACACAGAAATAAAACAGAAAATAAATAAATAAATAAATAAATAAATAAATAAATAAATAAATAAAGTTCAATTTAAAAGAATGAGGCTAAGAATAGACCTGTTAATAGAATAAATTTTGGTTTTGGCAATCAGTTCCCAAACCTAAATGAGGAACTGTTTCTCACAAATAGCTCAGTTGATAAGACATAAGTCGGGCAGCCTCAGGCACCCTTCCTGGACGTGAAAACAGCCTTAGTCTCGGAAGTCCAAAGCCCGCATGCTCTGCTCATGGAGGTTCACAGCCAGACACATTGGAATTAGTGGCATTTTGAGAGGTTAAAAAAGTACTCCAGATTTAGCATTATTGACAAAGGCAAATTTTACAAACATCAGAGTTGAAGTATTTCCATAATCAATTGGGATTACCTTTGGAAAAAAGAGGCGGGGACGAAGAAGTAGTATCGATCAGTGGTTAAAATTTGGATCCTGGTTCAAACTACTGTGTGACCTTACCCAAGTTATCGAACTTCTCTGACTCAGCCCCCTCAGTGTAAAATATGATAGTAGCACTTTTGCTGCTGAATTATTACAGGATTAAAATATGTTATGCATGAAAAGCACTATAATACCATTTGGACACAATAAGTGCTGAATAAATGTAAGCTATTAATAAATGGGTATTGAAATGCCCAAAGTGTCGGTCTGCGTAATAAGAGAGAGCGAAGACACCAGGACCTTGCCCTGTCTCTGAAATCCCTTCGTTTGAGCAGTAGCTAGAAGGATTCCTATCTTCAGCCAGGCCAGCCTCACTGGCTTAGAGGGGAAATAAAAAACCCGAAATACAAGCTGGGGAGGCTGAGGCCGAGGCAGAGGCCAAGGTCCAGGCCAGGTGGAGGCAGAACAGTGATGAGAGGGGTGCATGAGCCCCTTCTTGCAGAACCTGCAAGGACCAGAGAACATCTCAGGCGGCTGTGTTAGGGTGGATATTCTGGGCTTCTCGGCCAGAATCCCCCATTCCTATCTCCAGTGAAGGGGAGGTGGCGGGCTGGAAGCCTTGCGGGGATAGAAAGGAATGTGTTAAAGGTGAATTGAGAGGGGCAGGGGAAGAAAAAGAGGGATCAGAAGTAGGTGCGCCCGCGGAAGGGCAGGTGTTGCACTGTTTCTAAGAATCCGCGCCCTCACAACAAAACCCAATGAGTCTCAGGCTCGCCACTCAAGAGCTGTAAAGGGCAAGTCAGTTGCCCACTCTGAGCCTCCCTTCTTTTAAAATATAAAATGAGGATAATAGTACTACTCGCCTCAGGGATTTGGGATGATAATTAAATGAAGTCATGTGTATGAAGAATGAAGCAGGGTACTTAGCACATGGTAAATCTGCATCCATGGCACCCATCGCTATCTATATATGATGGGCATCTGCAACACAATAACCGCACACACATTTGCTGGAGGTTTAACACCTGGGGTCAAGGAATAACGTGAATTTCAGATCAACAAAGAAACTGAGTCTCTTTTGGATCCTATCAATGGAAGATTATAGGAGACTTTGTTATAACTGTTGCAAAATTCTCGCCATTCTTAGCCATGAAAGAGTGGAAAGAAGAGGCATTAGAAGCTGCATTAGAAAACACTATCACTTAAGATTCATTAGAACTAGTTGAAAAGCAGGAAAAGACAAGATACTCTACAGTGCAGCAAAAAGACTGTAATAAGAAAAGTAACGTCTGACGTAAGCATGATGGCGTAATAAGAGACCTCATCTCCCCGGACTGTACTGGTAGGCAAGAACCACGCTATGCAAAAGGGAGACATTCACAAAAACAAGGCTGATAAAGAACACACGGTTGATTTGGGTGGGTAGTGGGATTAAAGGTGACTTTTAGATTTGTGGGTTATTTTTGCAAAAAGTGGGGCATTTTTGAGAAAAACAAGATGGCGGCGTACGTAACAGCTGCACCCACCGCCTCCCGCAACCACATCAAAATTACAGCTAAAATACAGAACCATCACTCAGAACCTCCTGAAATCTGGCTGCACAGAAGCCCTACAACCAGGGAGCTGAAGGAGCACCGAGACCGGGAGGAGGGGCAGAGACGCGGGCGGATCCGGACTGAATCGCGAAGACACGGCCACGGGCCCACACCCGGTGTCGCAGTTTACCCGGGAGGGACATCTAGGCGGTGGGGGTTTCCCGGAGGAGTGAGGGGTCCCAGCCCCACAGCAGGCCCCCAGCCCAGGGAAGAGACATCCCCACAACTCCAGGCTATGAAACCAGCGGGGACTGTCGCTGAGGGTCGCGGAGGCTGCAGGAGCCCCAGCAGCTCCTCTTAAAAGGCCCCGCACGGACCCACTCGGACGCGCTCCCTCTGAGCCCAGCGCCGGGCAGCAGCCTGAAAGGACCTGGGACACTTGGGGAGGAACTAACCTGCCTGAAATCCGGGCGAGAGGCGGAGGGCAGCTTCCTCCCAGGCAGAAGGGCTGGCGGAGGCCATGGCTCCTTTGGCGAGTCCTCCCCGCACACAGCCGGCAGGCAGGCGCCATATTTGAATCGCCAGCACCTGACTCACACCTTTGGCCCCGCCCCGTGATTCCCAGAGAACACACGGCCCCGCCCCTTCCCACCTGCAGACTCATCCAGGCCTTTTCCAGGGGCTTTTCTACGCAAGTGGCCTCTCGAACTTCATGCTTAGGACTTTCCTAAAATCTCTCAAACAAGCAGCAGCCGCCCCATACAGCTTGATAAGCGGCCCCAGGCCTGGCACTAGCGGCAGCCTGCATTGGCTCATAGCATGGCCTCTCCTGGACACCTCCAAGCCCAGCACAAGTAGCAGCCAACTACGGTTTGCTGTGTAGCTCATGCTGGGTGGCCCTGGGCAAGGCACTGGCACAGGCTCACTTTGCACCTCCCGGGAGGCCCCAGAGACAGTGCACCTGGTGGTCAGACTCAGCCACGCTGGATTACAACCCTACCACATCCACAAGTGACACACTCAAGGGGCACACTTGGTGAACACCAAAGCCCCACTGAAGTAAATCCTGCTCCACAGGGGTGTCTCCAGCACAGCAGCTCTTTGGCTGTAGTTGCAGCTGGTCCTCACAGCTGATTGGCCTGGGGGTCAATTCCTCCCAGGGACACCAACAGCAACCAAGGCTCAACTACAACAGGACAGTGCACACAGCCCACACAGGGGAGCACCTAGAAGGCCCAGCTCAGGTGACTGGGGAGGCTGAGCCACTGGACCCTACAGGACACCTACTACACAAAGCCACTCTACAAATTCCAGGATACACAGCAGCTCTACCTAATACATAGAAACAAACACCTGGAAGCAGCCAAAAGGTGGAGGCAAAGGAACGTGTCACAAAGGAAAGAACAGAATAAATCTCTAGAACAGGAACTAAATGAAATAGATCCCAAGCAAGCTAACAGATACAGAGTTCAGAATTTTGTTTATAAGGATGTTTAAGCAGACTGTTAGGGAAATAACTGAGAAAATCGATGACATAATAAAGTACCAATTGGAAATGAAGGCTACACGAACTGAAATGAAGACTAACTTACAGGGAATCAACAGTAGAGTAGAGGACGCTGAGAATCCAATCAGCAATTTGGAACATGAGGAAACAAAAAAACACCCAACCAGAAGAGCAAAAAGAAAAAAGAATCCAGAAATATGAAAATAGTATAAGGAGCCTCTGGGACAACTTCAAGAGGCCCAAAATTTGTGTTATTGGGGTGCCAGAAGGGGAAGAAAGAGACCAAGAAATTGAAAACCTATTAGAAAAAATAATTACAGAAAACTTCCCCTAAGTGTATCCTGCTGTGTATCCTGGAATTTGTAGAGTGGCTTTGTGTAGTAGGTGTCCTGTAGGGTCCAGTGGCTCAGCCTCCCCAGTCACCTGAGCTGGGCCTTCTAGGTGCTCCCCTGTGTGGGCTGTGTGCACTGTCCTGTTGTAGTTGAGCCGTGGTTGCTGTTGGGGAAAGAAATAGACTTACAAGTCCAGGAAGCACAGAGGGTCCCAAACAAGAGGAACCCAAAGAGGCCCACAGCAAGACACATCATCATTAAAATGCCAAAGGTTAAATAAAGACAAAGAGAGAAACTTAAAAGCAGAAAGAGAAAAGCAGTTAGTTACCTCCAAGGGAGCACCCCTATGACTGTCAGCTGATTTCTCAACAGAAACTTTGCAGGCCAGAAGGGAGTGGCAAGAAATACTTAAAGTGATAAAAAACATGGAACTACAACCAAGATTATCCAGCAAAGCTATCATTTAGAACTGAAGGTCAAATAAAGCACTTCACAGATAAGAAAAGGCTAAAGGAGTTCATCACCACCAGACCAGCACTACAGGAAATGTTGAAGGGTCTTCTTTAAGAAGAAGCTAATGAACAAAAGAATCTGATGAACTAAATAGATTCAGAGACACTGACACATGTAACAGACGATCACATTTCAGAGGGAAGAGGGAAGGGGTTGGAGGGTGGGAAGAGATTAACCAAAGAAGTTATATGCATATATGCATAACCCATGGACACAGACAATGATGGGGTGAAGGCCTGGGGTGGGGGTGGGAGTGAAGTGGAAGGGGTCTATTGGGGAGAAAAAATGGGACACCTGTAATACTCTCAACAATAAAGATAAATTTATAAAAATTAAAAAAATTTTTTTTAATTGGGGCATTTTTATAAACTCCTGGAAGATCAAGGGGAAAAAATATATGATGGTTTCATGGTTTCAGGCACAGGGAGTTGGGGTGTTCACCAAGGGCAATGGTTTTCAAACCCTTTTAAACTAGAGGGCCTTCTTTTTTATAAATAAAACCTTACTGAGACCCCAATATGAATCAGATAAAATGCTGCTTTTATTGAGTAAACTCATTTATATGTTCAATTTTAATTCTTGCTCCACTTAGGTCTATAAACGAGAGCACAGGTTACTATACAGGTTGAATGCACATTTGAATAAAGACATTTTATTATGTTTTTAATGATTGAACATATTTTTAGAAGTTAAAATTCCACTTAGAAGCATACAGAATCCTAGCGTTTCTTGGAAGGCGGTTCAGAAACATCGAGAGAATTATGAAACTCACGGCTAGCCCACAGCTGGGTGCTTTTCCATGCACCCGAGGCTTGCCACGGATTCACGCACAAGTCCTTTGTGTTCATGTAAAGTGGGGAAGAACCGTGAGCAGAGAACACCCTGAGGTCTTCTGTTTAATGAGCACCCCAGACCGAACATAGAGGGGCAGAGAGAAGAGGCGAGCCTGGGGAGACCGTGACAAAGGCCACATCTGTGAAAAATCTCCCAGATCCCAAATGAAAGGAGAAAACAGGCAAGTCGTACCTGGGAAGACTTGGAAGTGCAGGGTGGAGGCACAGACACGCAGGCTGCAGACATCTGCCTAGTAGCACTCAGGAATGACAGCCAGAGGGCTCCGGGGAGGAAAATAAAGCCTGTGATTTTCTTCTTGGGTGGGGCTCCTGGGATGGGGAAGGGAGGGCAGAAAGGAACAAGGGTTGACATGGCCCGAAGTGCGGAGAAAGGGAGAGGGGGCCACTGAGAAAATGGCCCTCTCTGCAGTTGTAGAAAAGAGATGAGTAGGAATGTAGGACAGGAAAAGGCACAGAAAGCAGAGTGTGTAAGAAGCACGGAAACCTTGTCAGGGGAGGCACAGAGAGGCTGCCAGAGAGGACAGATGAAGGGGTGGTAAAGAGTCGAAGGCAAGTGCAGAAAGAAACGAGGCAAAGGCTGAGAAGTTCAAAGGACTCTTGGAAGACCTAAATCCACACAAAGACAGTGTGCTGCAGATTTTGTAACATAATACAAACGGCCCAAGGGAAAAAGAGGCTAGAATTTCAGCCTACAGAACTCGGGACAGGACACAAGCGTCAGTTCTTTGGATTTATAGAGTTTTGATGTGATGAGTGTTGGAAAATTGTTTGCCGGGGGTGGGAGGCTTCAGCTGCCCGCTGGTAAGGAGCGTAGTCCTCTCCCCTGGTCATCTGTGAGGATCAAACGAAGGCGCATGTGAGTGTAAGTCCTGCGTAAACACGAGGCAGGCCCAGGGAAGCAGGAGGCAGTCGCCTGCTCATCTGGGCTGCAGAAGTTGAGGAAGAGTGGCCTGATTAATCAGGGATGGTCTGATGACAGCCTGCAGGGGAGTGAGGAAGGCAGGATTTAGGAAAGCCACAGGGTCCTGGGAAGGAAGTGAACGCCCTCGGTTAGAGTTACAGGTTTGGGCTCTTCGTGCCCTGCCCTGGGATCCACTGCTGTCACTGGCTGGAGAGCCGTCTTCTCTACGTACCAGGCACTTACCTATTTAGAACTAGAGAAGGCCCTGGGAGGAAATCTGGTGGGCAGGTTAGGAGACCAGAGCGTGGACAGGCAAGTGAATGGCGCAGGATTATAGAGTGAGTAGGGAGTTGGAGCGAGTGCTCAGGCCCTAGCCTAGTGGACTCAGGCTCCCCTCTCCCCTCTGCAGCTGGGTTTCCAGGTCCCAGGCTCACAGCCCCTGAGATGCTCCCCCTTCACCCTTCTAGGCTCCTCAGGAGTGGTTTTCCCAAGTGGCAGTCATTTTTCCTTCCTTGCGGGGGGGCTGTGTGTTTGGTTTTGTGATCTTTAGTTCCCTCCTGGTGAAAACTAGAGGCAGACAATCATAACCTGAAAAGTATAAAAAGCTTCTTCCATCTTGTTGCAACACAAACAAGGCAGGAAAGCACTTTGTCTTCTGTCCTGCCCAGGCTTCTCCCTAGCCCAGAACCTCCTTGTGGCTAGGGGCCATCTTGTACAAATTGTGCACACACTATAGCCAGCACAAGGTCATGTACATCATAATCAGCTAATAAAAATGGAAATTTATTAGAAGGCCTAAAACAACTGTATGCATTTCAGCCATGAAATGCTGAAGCCAGAGCATTTCAGCTATGCAGGCTACTGTACACAGGCCCATAGCTAACAAGACTGTTTTGTATACTAATCTACTGTACACAGGCCCACAGCTAACAAGACTGTATTGTATACTAATCTACTGCACACAGTCCCATAGCTAACAAGACTGTATTGTATACTAATCTACTGTACACAGGCCCATAGCTAACAAGACTGTTTTGTACACTAACCTACTGTACACAGGCCCATAGCTAACAAGACTGTATTGTACACTAATCTACTGCACACAGTCCCATAGCTAACAAGACTGTATTGTATACTAATCTACTGTACACAGTCCCATAGCTAACAAGACTGTATTGTATACTAACCTACTGTACACAGGCCCATAGCTAACAAGACTGTATTGTATACTAATCTACTGTACACAGGCCCATAGCTAACAAGACTGTATTGTACACTAATCTACTGCACACAGTCCCATAGCTAACAAGACTGTATTGTATACTAACCTACTGTACATGGGCCCATAGCTAACAAGACGGTATTGTATCCAATCTACTGTACACAGTCCCACAGCTAACAAGACTGTATTGTATACTAAGCTACTGTACACAGTCCCACAGCTAACAAGACTGTATTGTATACTCAAAAATTTGCTAAGAGGGTAGATATTATGTTGTGTTCTTATCACACACAAAAAAAGTAATGATGATAAATCAAGAGGGTGGGAAAAACTTTGGGAGGGGACAGATATGCTACTGGCATAGCTTGTGGGGATGGTTTCACAGATAGATGTACATCTACTCCAAACTCATCAAATTCCATACGTTAAATATGTGCAGCCTTTTGTATGTCAATCATAGCTCCAAAAAGTGGTTTTAAAATAAAAAGAAAAAAGAAGCCAGAGCATGAATATTTCTAACATATAGAAACTATATTTCTCAAAAGTAAAAACGGCCTTGCCAGGGTGGCTCAGCGGCTGAACACCAACGTAGGATCCAGGAGATTGAGGTTTGATTCCCGGTCAGGGCACATGCCGGGGCTTCGGGCTCCACCCCCAGTCGGGGGCGCGCAGGAGGCAGCCGATCAATGACTCTCTCATCATTGATGTTTCTCTCTCTGAAATCAATAAAGATATATATATATATATATATGTATCTTTTCTTTTTTTTAATTTTTAAAGGTAAAAATGTATCACTCCTAACACAGGTATTTTCCAAATGTCATTTCCGAGGGGAATAAAATACTGGAGCTGGAGGTGCAGCCAAGGCCACTTGCAGTCTGAAGATGGAGGGGAGGTGTCCTGGCTTCTCTTCAACCGTCTGATGTCACCAAAGCAGTGTTCCCAAGGGCCAGCTTGGATAAACTTATGACCTCTGCTTGGCCCTGTGTTCCTAAAAATTTTATGGGAAGGTCACTAATAAACTAAGTGTGTAAATGCTCCACCATCTAGTTAAAAAATAATAACCTAACTGCTACCGGAGCTGACTTACACTACATATTTTCTGCAAAACACATTTATTTACCTTTCCTTCTAATAAAATACACTGGGCAATAAATAAAAAGCAATAAAAGTATCCATGGTTTGCTATTAAAACTTGATATGTTTTTAACGACAATTTTTAGTATACTGTTTTTGGATGGATCAGGTATTACTTGAAAATAAGCACCCAATGTGGACATGATTGAGATTGGCACTAAGGTACAAACAAAATAATTTGTCCTAAGTACCGTGTCTATACTTGGAGAATTTAAAAGTCTCCCTCGAAAGATCAGATTGCACTTTAAAATGGTCCATATACTTCTACCAGTGAGTCACTTGTATAAAAATGCCACCACAAGACACATTAGTCTTTTGGGTGTGTGTTTTTTTTAAGTTTAAACTACAGTCTAGTGAATTTAGTTCATCACACTCTTACATAAATGTTGCAGAGGACGGTGAAGAGTCTTTGGAATTTCAGGGATTGTTTTCTTTTTTGTAAAGAAAGCCTCTTGGGAGGGTATCTGACCACTTCTTGGAGACATAATTATATGTAAAGAAATGTGACCCAAATAAAGGAGCCTTTTTTAAAAAAATCTTAGTCCCTCTTTAAATTTCTTCAATTTAGGCCAATCCTTTTACAGTGGCTCCTAGCAATTAGCTGGCAATCTTGTCCTGAGTCTAAAGGATTAGAGTCGGAGCACAGAACAAAGGCTCCAATTTGCCCCCGTCCCGGTCAGTCCCCCGTTCTGAACAAATCAGACTTCATTTCCTCCAGGGCCTTCTCGCCCACCTCATGTTCTCTCTGCCCTTCCACCATGGCCCCTTAGAAGAGGGATTCTTAGAGATATTAGGCAATGCCACCTAAACAGAAGCCCTTCAGAATACACAACGGTTTGGAAATGGCTTCAGTAACTAGACAGTGGCTTTTTGTTTTCTTTTTGGAATTCTGAGCAAAGTGCAACTTTTTTTGATCATTGGATCTTTAAAAAAAAAAAAAAAGCAGCAGTAGGTAACAAGCCACCCAAGTTAGGTTTACAAGTTTAGACACACACCCTTCTCTCTTGCAGACCGTTTAGGACAGTGCTCCAGAAAGTCACCACATGAAAGGGAGCACAGCCTGGGAACGGCAGGCGTGACATCTGTCCAACTGACTGTCCCATCTGTCACTGACATATAAACCTCTAGAGCTGCTCGGGACTTCAAGGAGCCTGCTAATCCGTTCCTTTTCCTTTACCCTTAAACCATTCCAAACAAAGAGAATCTACCCTGATTTTAAAGACCTCCAAGGAAGAGTCCACAGTTGCTCTTAGGCAAATATTTAAAAGTTAAGTTCCCTATGGCCTTTCCCCACTGCTCTGCAGACATCCCTTCTCACAGTCCTGGCGTAAAGAAAAGTACTGTAGCCATAAGCTTTGAGAAGACTTATGTGAAGACAGAATGATTCTTAATTTTACCCAACCATCAATGCCAAGCAAATGTTGTAATGAAAACCTAACTCACACAGCATTAAGTGTCAGTAGGTTTCTTCTAGTCAACATCCTTCTATGGAGAGTGATCTGAAATGAGTGCTTACCTATTATCCTTACCTGGAAGCTCTGTGGAATCAAGTCTGACCATTTACAATTCTACAGGATGGGTGTTAGAGAAACACTGATTAAAAAGAAAAAAGTTTGAGCCTATCTGGCGTGGCTCAGCAGTTGAGCATCGACCTAGGATCCAGGAGATCGCGGTTTGATTGCCCCGACCGATCCCCAGCAAGGGGTAGCCAATCAATGACTCTCATCATTGATGTTTCTCTCTCTCTCTCTCTCTCTCTCTCCTTTCCTCTCTCTGAAATCAATAAAAATATATATATTTTTAAAAGTTTGATTTTAATACCTAAATCTAGGGAACTGCTAAAGCACAGAAGGGCTTCAGGCTCCAAATAGGAGACGGAGACAGATTAAACCCCATTTCACACATATAGCCTCAGGAACATAACGCAACTACCCCAAACAAGGCTTTTCTCACACACGTGACCATTGGGGACGCAGATCTAAGTCTTGAGAGTCACTAAGCCAGACTTGGGGGGAAAATGGACTGCTGATTTTGCTTTTAGGACACCAGTGCCCACTTAAAAAAAAAACCCAACTGTATAGTACCAAGTGGTGCTAGTAATAAAAGGGTTGGTGACAATATTGATCCACTCAGTGGCTCACTTACTAATTTATCTGCAACCCCAGTTAAAATGTAAACTGGAAATAACTCACGGATATAAGCATCTTCAGTGTTGACAACCAGAGAAAGAACACACTAAAATGACATCTAAACCCAGTGACTGACAAACACAGCCTGTGAGATGTTCTGTCAAAATAAAGACGTGGAATCAGGAAGCAGATGGCAAAATTCTTTTTCAAACCTCATTTAAAGGGAACATTTCAGGCATTTCTGAATGTTGTGCAAATGACAAGGAGGATGTTGCCTCAAGTGTAACCCTAGCCGAGTTGTGATGATAGGTGGCTCTGACGCTGTTTGGCTCAGGAAGTAACTGGCTTCCACGGGGGAAGTGCTCTCAGCAGGGAACACAAATTCAAAGCCTCAAGTGCAGGGTGAAAAATCATTTCAGCTCAGATGAATTCCAGGAGTTGGGCTGGGCTTCATGGTCAGAAGGCAGACACTTCCTTCGTTCCATAGTCTAGCTGGTAATGCTTTGTGTCAAGAAATCACCTTCTCTATTTGAGAGATTTCTTTTAGGTTTTTGACCCAGTCTTGTTTCCCAGACTGCGTGTACCACTCGTGAACCTTCCAGACAACTAACAACAGTGAATGCGGTCTCCTTCTCAGATCTCCAGCACTAGTCTTTGTAAGACTTAAAACCACTTTTCTCAGTTTTGGTGTCACAAATCACGTATGGGTGGAGGAGTTTGTGAAATATTTCATTTCCAACATAAATGGTAAGAACAATCATTTCTGGAGCAGGATGAACACATACAAAGCCAGATTGGGAGATGTCTGTCTCACACAATTGCATGCCAGTTTCTGACCTGGATGGAATCCTGCATAAATGCAAGAGAGTCCTCTACATTTCATATATTCTCTATCCAGGTTTAGGAGCTTTGCACTCTCATAATCAGGAAAAATGCTTTTTAGTAAAGGGGGGGGAAAACAACAACAGACGCTTAAGTAAAAACAGCTATCAAGCCAAAACTTGAGTAATATCTCTATTCTGCAAATGACAAATTCTGAGGCTAACTGGAGGGCTGAGGGGACCAAAATGCTATACAATGGATGGGACATTTCAAATGTTATAGATGGGGACACTGTCCTTAAGAGGACAGCTCTTCATTCATGGATTTTCTGCAAGTGCAGGCCTTTCTATAGGCCAGAAAGTTGTAGGTGATACAATGAGCTGGGTTATATAACATAGCCTCTTTTTAAAATGGGGATGATACAAAATCAGTTTCTGTCACCATCTTTTCCTCCTGGAAACCTTTTACTCTCAACCTAAACTTACTCTCCCCTCTGGGAATTCCTGGTCTCTTCCTTTGACATGCTCTCCACTTTGTAGCAGAGCCTAAAAGAACCAGTATTCAGAGGGTACCTATCAAAGAGCACTTCTGAGGGTGCTCTAATGAGGACAACTATCCACATATACACAAGTGTACATAGGTGTACACAAAAAGGAAATCTAAACCAAGAGTACTTCAGTTTTGGTTTAACAGAGGCTCTCACTCAATCTACCTTTTATTTACCTTAAAGACTATAAATATTTAGGCTTAACAATATGCAAAACAAATTTTTAACAATGCACAAATCATCTATGGAAACATATTTTGCATTTTGTTACAACCCTCATCATTCCTCCAATCATCTTCAGAAAGCCTAAAAAGGTAAAAATCTAAATAGTTGAAAAACACCAGCAAAATGTGAAAATCATTCAACTACATCCTGTACATGACTGACTTGGATGCATTGTTAAGGCTTCACCAAGAACCAGATTCGGGGAGGTAACGCTTACTTTTTCATAAAACACTCCTTCACACTTTACATAACCGTCCACTTCTACGTCTATTCTTGGCATGTTTTAAGAGTTGATTATTGGTAATTACTAGGATCGGAGCCAAGTGATTTTTCAGTATCTGCCATGCCAACCCTTATTAAGCAGCTCAGACATCAGGAAGAGGTGGTGGGTTGAGGCCAGCACTCCATTTGTGGGGTGTTTTTGTTGATCTTCACCCAAGAATCCTGCCACCTCAGGCAACCACTTAAATTATCGCTTCTATTGGCCCTCAAACTCCCTTTTCATTAGTTATTTCCTTTATTTACTTATTTTTATTTGAGAGAGAGGTATGAGAGAAACATCGATGTGAGAAACATTGATCGGTTGCTTCCCACATGAGCCCATACAGGGATCAAACCCGCAACCTGGGTATGTACCCCGACCGGAAGTCAAACCCGCCACTTTTGGTGTGCCAACCAAATGACCCACCTGGCCAGGGCTACTTCTCCCTTTAAATATAAACAATTTATAGCTAATTGGAGTATATCCTAGTATAAGAACACAGAGAAGGCCAAAAGAAACTTCATCTGTGTTACTAATGACCCATGACGGACCACAGCTCAAGTCAGATAACTTATACTTACCAAGAATGCCAAACTGAAAATCTTGTTTCTTTAAAATTCTGAACAAAATTGATCCCATTAGCAAAGATATTCATCATTTCTTAACAAGTAAATTTTAAGAACACCTTTTATTCTCACACAAAGCAGTATAATTTCCTGAAAAAGTGAAACGGCGATGCAGAATCCTTTAAACACAGTTTGTACAATTCCAAATGGTAACAAATGAGAAACATGAGGGACCTCTGTGGTCATGGGTGAGCCCTGGTTGTCCCTTGGCCCAGGGTCAAAGCCAGTTTATTTCATAACTGGGGGAGTAACAGTGGTTCCTCAATATCCCCTTTCAAACACTTTACTTAAAGGCCCATCCTTTCCCTGAAAGGGTTTTTCTTAATAGTAAGCCTTCTAAGGGAGAAAGGAAAGAATGACAAAGAAGAAATGAGAAGTGTGCAGTATAAGCAGTTCCACCCTGAACAGTAAGGACTATAGGTGACACGGTGCCAACTTCATGCATCTGAAAAGACTTTAATTTTTAGAACATTTAAAAAAAAAAAAAAAGAAGAAATCATCCTTCTAAGTACTTTTAAAGCATATCAAACTGTAGGCTCACATTTGAGAAAGGCTTACAAACCGAGTATGTAGAAATAGGAATTCAAGTATCTCAGTTCCCTGAGTATTCAGAACCCAGTAAGGCACACAGACCTGAAGAATGAACACAGAGCGAGTCCCCATGTTGGCGTTAACACGGTTTAGGGCCCTTCCATCTGGTCCTGTAAGAGAAGTCCACATTTACTCAGACTGTTAGAGAGATATTCACTCTGAAACTTAGACTAGTAGAGGCTATATGCTCTTTCAAACTATTGTTCATATACTCTGATTCAAAATAAATAAAATCTTCAGAGACTTTCATGAAGCCCGAGCATCTATTGCAAAATATAACTTTTGGGCCAAAACATACTACCCTATTACTTACAATAACCAATAAGTTAGTTAGAATGATCATTGCCATTCAGTCCAGGAGGCTCTCAATTTCCCCGTCTTCCTTTCAAACCCACACGCCTGTGCATTACACCCTGACGCCCGTGGACACTCACCTGCGGCAGTGAGCACGTGCAGCCACCACACCATGGGACCGCTCTTTTGGATAGGGATTTGACCACTATGCTGCATTTTTTCCTTTATATTTTAAGTGGAAGAAGGAAATAAATCAAATGGCTGACACTGTAGGAACCATTGGTCTCTAAATTTAACACAACTGAGATCAGAATAGAAATCAGGAGGAATGAGGAATCTCTTGCCTCAAGTGGGTGCTCACAGGACTTACACCAATTGGCTGTGTTCAACTGAGAAAAAAGGCAAATGCGGGGAACATGAAAAAAATACTGAAAATAAATTATCTAAGAGTATATCTAAAAATTGAAGCATATGGTGAAGGCCTGAGGGGAGGGGTGCAGGGGGGAGGGGAATCAATGGGGGGGAAATACTTTTAACAATAAAGATAATACTTTTAACAATAAAGATAAATTTTAAAAAACCACTGAAGATAATTGGGAATTCCAGGATGATTTAAGATCTCTACAACTCCTCCCTATTTTAGTCCATTATCTTCTGCAGAACCAATTTTCACATGCATTTTTAATAATGTATTGAGTATGATTTGAAAGAAGGGAACTTCCTGTGCTGGAAAAAAAATTGGCCCAAGACCATTTTTTTGTATTTACTGAATGATTCTGTATGAATCTGTATGAATGAGTAGAAAAAATTGCCTTAGCGATCAACAAATGCAAACCAAGAAATTAAACACTAATCTACAGCAAAAGTTGCTACACAAGAGACATTTATTAATGTTCTGTTGTATTTACAGTTTTAATATAGCAAACCAAGGTGAACAACCACTTGGCGGAAAGCACATCATACTACATTTGTAACACTTCGGGTTTCTGCTAACACATTGTAAAAGCAAGTAGCACATACAGTATGTTAGGGATCATCTCAAAAGTTCCACGCTAATCCTTTCTTTGCTCCAAGTAGATAATCCCCTCCCTACTCCCAGCCCTTGGCCTAATTATCAGGAGATAAGAGAAAAAGAAAAAAAGGGATAGGGGCTCTACACATACAGAAAGTGTCAAGAATTGCATTTTAGTAACTAAGCTGTATTTGTCCCTGTCCTTTCTATTTTATACAGTGACAACACATTTACAATCCCTTAGGTACACAACAAAGAACAATAGGTACTGCAAAATTTAGAACACAGGCTATAAAAAAATTAATGCTTATTATTTACCAATTAGAACATATTCTTGACCATACCTGAAATGTATTTTGCACTATGGTTTTGCTTCCAGGTGTTCACAGTACAGCTGAATCCATTTCTAGATTAATTTTAACAGCAAATATGAATTATGTGCAGAAATGCAGTCATAACCAAAGTTTTAACTTTTGAGAAAACCCCTTTAAAATGGCCAGCATTACACATATCTTACACTAAAATCTTTTATTCCAAAATCCTTTTGAGATGGAGGATGAGTAAAGCAAGACTGCCCCCTACTGACTACAGGGACAAGGCTCATGCTATTTAAAATGGCTACAAACGACAGATAAGGCATTATTAATACATCACAGACTTGATTGCGAGAGTTTTTTCAAACATTAACCACTAATGATTCCATGATTACAGAATTCTGCATTAACTATTAAAATTGTACACCTAGGAACAAATAGAGAGAAATGATCTTTTCAACAGTACTTTATTTTTTAAAGCAGGTGATTACTCCTCTGTGTTCTGCATCTTGCTTCACTTCCTGCAGGTGTTCTCCTGCTTCTTGCGAGAGAATTCATAAACGCAGGAAGGCCTTTGCCAGAAAACATCTGCCAGAGAAGGATATTGAATATTGAAACTCGAGTTAGCGTGTTATTTTGGCCAAGAGAAGGATGTGGTCACAAAAAAAGGCAGGATGTTTAGAGACATAAGAAGTACATTTTAACACAGCTCTAAGATTACTATACGCTGACATCACAGATTCAGTAAACATTAGATTTTCAGTTCTTAAAAGTTAACAAGGACTCTAGAACTAGAAAGAACTTGAATGCTTTCTTTAAAACCCATGAAGTCAGGGGTCTCTCCAAACTTCCTAACAAAAGAATGGGATGTGAGTAGCAATTACTCCCTCACACACTTAACCTCAACAGCAACAACTGGAACTTGGGGACAGACAGACAGTAAGATCCAGGTACATAGGTCATTTCCTAATATACCCAAAGCTACTGTTTACCCTGCCAATTCTGCCAGATCTCACAAAGGAAGACTTCCAGTAAGGATGCCAATCTTGTCATGTTGTGTTAGAGTATGGCAAAGTTAAAAAGCGACTTGGAAACTCACAGGTATCACATGTACTTTTTAAAATCAATTAGGAAAAAAATTAATGTATTCTTGGGCATGTATCTCTGAAGAAAAAAAGGTATCTGTATGCCCAAACTACTTTTTAAAATGGAATGTACAGCCCTGGCCGGATGGCTCACTGGTAGGAGCGTCGTCCCATTACACCAAAAGGTTTGGAGTTCCATCCCCAGTCAGGGTGCATATGGGAGGCAACAAATCAATGTTTTTTTCTCTCTCTCTCTCCCTTATTCTCTAAAATCAATAAACATATCCTCAGGTGAGGATTTAAAAAGAGTAAATAAAATTTTAAAAAAATATGTACGACTGAAACAAATGCTCTCAAAAATAATGTCCATCTATTTTGTTAAATGCAGTTTTCATCCAATACTTTCAGGCACTGCTGTTAGTGGCATAATAAATTGTTTTGGTTCTCATAGAAATAATGGGGAAAAGTACAAGTAACTCCCTATATTAATGTTAAAAGAAACACTAAAAAGATACATTAACTATCTACCAAATATTTATTGAGAAAATACTCTGTGCTACTCCCCACCAAGTGACAGAGGGATGAGCTCATACATAGGTAGGCCCTTAGCTTACTTTTCCATCTTTCCAAATTACTGTAAAAGCCACAAGCAGCCCTTATATATCTTTTCTGATTAGGCTACTGTGTAAATCTTTAAAAGGCTGACAAAAATGCAGAGAAGCTACAACACTGGAGGAAATCAACATAATTTTTTTTAAACTGTTAATATTTTCCCCAACTCCAAATTCAGCTGGTGTTTTGATCTGAAGTAAACCAATGATACTAGCATAAGTGAGACCTCAAAATGTACAGGGACAAAGATGCCAGAATTTAAGGAATTCTGAAACTCAAGCAGAAGCAAAAAGAAAATTGGTAGACTATATGAAATGGGGGTTTTTGCAATGAGCCAAAAACTCAATACAAGCCAAAGTAACTTCAGTTTTATCAGTTTCCATAAATATATAAAAGCTAATGTAATAATTATTAGGTTGAAACACTAGAGTTTGCAAGAATATGTAATACAGGCCAGATGACCAGCTGGCCACTTTGCTTACTGCTTCCACAGGAGTTAGTTAGCTTTAATAGATCCCTCAAAGTCAGAGTCACCCAACAAACATTAAAAGTCCGCCAAGAGGACCTACATGCGTTGCTATGGGTGATATTAACCACCATACAAACTCCACATGAAAAACACTGCTTTAAGAGGCACTCACTGCTCTCTAAGACCTGGGGGCCTGTTCTGATCAATCTGACTCATAGTTGTTAAAAAACAACGGTGGGCCCGGCCGGGCGTGGCTCAGTGGTTGAACCTCGACCTAGGATCCAGGCGATCGGGGTTCGATTCCCAGGTTGCGGGCTTGATCAATGACTCTCTCATCATTGATGTTTCTATCTCTCTCTCTCCCTCTCCTTTTCCTCGCTCTGAAATCAATAAAGATATATTAAACAAACAAACAAACAAAAAACAATGGTGGAACATGAACTGCAGGACAGACAGGTTTTAGGGAGTGTGGACATTGTTACTAAACTGAAATCAATAAAGATATATTAAACTGTAGGTCATGCTTCAGAAACAAATGGAATCTATCAGCCTACGAATCATGTAATTTCAAGAGGAAGATAACCATTTCTTCTTGGACACTGATTTCTTTTAAAGCAAAAATTGCACTGGAAACACTTCTACTGTCTTGTTACTTTATGACACAGTCCAATAAATCAAACTTTAACTTGAGGTGAATTTTCTCTAATAAGAGATAGTAAAGAGGAAGGGGACTATTACAGAAAAGGGGAAATGAAAGCATTTGGAAGAAGTTAAATCGTCATAAGGAAAACCTTAAACTCTACCTGATGCCTGGTAGGTACAGCTCGACAGGTCATAGCGATCACTAACTACAAAAGGCCCTGTCATCTCATTAATGCCTCAGCTTACAAATTCTCTTTCTTCCTATTTCAGATGTTGTTAAAATAATAGAACTTAAAATCTATTATGCTTCACATGTACAGGTGCTTTTGGAATTAGCATTCAGATACCAGTTAACTGCATTACCACCTGACAGCTACTTAATTACCCCTCAATTACCTGGCAGCACAAGGGGAAGCGATAGTTCATAAAAATGTATTTTCCAGTTCTCTAGTTAATAAGAGAAATATGAACACCTCACATTTTTTACCATTTCAGATAAAGATGTTTCTACAAGGTATGTTTCTTTTTTTTATAACACAGAAAGAACATTTTGTTTTTCTGCTTCCTCAGAGTCACAATTCTTGATGCCAATGTGCCACCCCTAAGAGTTCCTTCTGGGGTTTTTTGCTGTGGGGCAGGAAACCAGATTTCCTTTTTTAACCTTAAACGGGCTTCAAAAGGGAACCTGAAAGCTGCCGCTATGGTAGTAGCATATTAGCTTTAGTGCTCGGATTTTGTAACATCTACTTTGGCTCATTAGAAAGAGGCCTCTGGGGTCATTTCAGGGTGTGTGCGCGTGTGCATGTATGCGTGTACTATCTTTTTGGTAGCCTGAACAGAAAAGTCACTATTCCTACACCTTTTTCCAGTAAAATGCTAGGCTAGAGCTTAGTACAGCATGGGAATTAAGTTATTATTTTGTTCTAGCAGAGTTATTTTAAAAATTCCCTACCTGTGTCTTTCTGGCACAGAGCAAGCCTCCAGCTAGCTTTTAACTAGTGACATCTTCATTAAAGAAAGGAGTCTCAATGAAAGAAAAGAAAATCTTTACTTTTACATGATGGTTTTCTAGCACATCTTTAAACTTAATTAAACTAAACTTCCTCTGAACTAGAGAAAGCAGCATTCTACCAGTGGATCTGGATGGACAGTTCTTATCCCTGTCAATGGACAAAAGAAATCCGGTCTCACGGGATGTTACGGCTCATCCCCTCCGGGGATACTGAAAATTAGTAAGGAAGTCATTAGGATTCTAAAAGCTGCTCGAAGTCCCTGAACCCTTAATTTTGAGTTCTGAATCCTCTGGGCATGTCAGGAATAATTTTGAAACAACTAGAATAGCAAAGTCAGACAGAAAAGCAAAGAAACTGTCCTCTGCCCTCCAATGGGGGAAGCTCATGGGCCTCTGGTTTCTGAGAGCTCCTCTGGCACTTGGAGGCTTCTGACTCCAAAACAGAGAGCAGCAGGCCTACAAGCGCCCGCACGGCTCCACCAGCATTATCCCTAAGAACTGCCTGGCTCAAATCATAACCCTAAGACGCTTCATTTTACACTTAGGGTGCCCCTGTGCAACATCTCAGATGTCAGAAAATCAAAACAAAACCAAGCCAGCCTGGCCAGAGAGGCTGTTGGCTAAGCGTCATCCTGTGCACAGAAAAGTTGCCAGTTCGATTACCGGCAGGTAGAGATAACTGACTGACATCTCACATTAATGTCTGTCTCTCTCTCCCCCTCCCTCTCTCTAAAAGCATGTCCTCAGGTGAGGATTAAAAAAAACAAAACACAAATTTATAAAACCCTAAACAAAGTCCCTAACAATTCAGAAAAACTGAGCAGTTCAGCCTTTCTCTCCACCTGATTACCTGCTAGGTATCAGAAGCAAGATGAAGGAGTGCAACCCCGATAAAGATGGAAACTTCTCTCTAGCAGAGATGAAGAGAAGACACAGGGCTGTGGTCTCAATCCATTTAGAAACTTGAAGCTACCTTTTGGCTAGACTTAGAGAAAATATTACTTAAAAAATAAAAATGTGTCCCCTCAGAGTATTTTGGATCCAAATCTGTAGGTGATGTCAGCGCCCCTTGTGAGGTGAGCTGTGGCAACCCCAAAGAACTAATTTCTAGAATCTTAGTAGGTAAGAATTAAACCTAAGGTTTGGAAGTGACTATAAAATAAAATAAGACAGAGAGAAAAAAGAAAAAAAGACGACAACTGTAATTGCATAAAACTATACAGAACATCTGATAAGCCTCTTAAAGATAAGATGTCCTAGACACAAAGAAAGACCCATCACAGGCATTAGGGGCCCAGGCCAGGGGTGTCAACCTTCATCTGTGTCCAGGCTTTGTAACCCAATTCAAATTCAGGACATGCCTGAATTTAAACACACAATAAAACATAACCTTTCTTTTTAAAAAATCATAAACACACTGGTGTTGTTTGTTTGTTTTTAAATATGTCTTTATTGATTTCAGAGAGAGGAAGGGAGAGGGAGAGAGAGACAGAAACATCAATAATGAGAGTCACTGATCAGCTGCCTCCTACACGTCCTCCACTGAGTGTCGAGCCCGCAACCCGGGCATGTGCCCTGATCGGGAATCGACCCTCCATCTCCTGGATCCTGGGTCGATCTCAAATGCTGAGCCACGCTGGGCAAGCGTTTTTTTTTAATCCTCACTTGAGGATATTTTTTCCATTGCTTTTCTTTTTTTATTATTATTATTTTTTTTTAATCCTCACTCGAGGATATTTTTTCCATTGCTTTTCAGAGAGAGTGGAAGTGAGGGAGAGAGAGAGAGAGAGACAGAGAGAAACATTGATGTGAGAGAGGCACACTGATTGGTTGCCTCCCGCACAACCCCTACCAGGGCCGGGGATGGAGCCTGCAACCGGTACGTGTCCTTGGCAGGAAGCAAACTTGGAACCCTTCTGTCTGCAGGCTGATGCTCTAACTACTAAGCCAAACCTGCTAGGGCCACACTGGTATTTTTAATGACTAAAATTTTATTTCAAATAAAAGCACGTATTCCCTTGAAGAAACCACCTTTAACCAACACAAGACTAAGTTCTTTGTATGCTTTAACTTATAAGAAATGCCTGTGAATCCACTCTACCTTGCATGTATCTGAGCTTATCTATCACTAAAGCCTTCTGCTACTCACATAAAAGTACATTTAACTATACACATAAAGTGCTTAATATAGGATCTGATACATGGAAAAGTTGGTGTTAGTTTTTATCATACGTACTTGAAACAAATTTTGTTACATTCAAGTTCTCATCATATTCTGTTGCTTAAACCCTTTCAATGCTATCCCACCAACTGGCAAATTAAACACGGTGAATAATTTCTTTTCTAGAAAAATACATTGAGACCTATGGGAATTTCAAAATTGAGAACACCCAACACTCCTTTATGCTACAATCAAACTTCTGTCTGTAGAGCAAGCTTCCTACTTCCCAGCCTCTATTTCTGTTCTCCACTCTGCCTCAGGTAATTGTGAAATTCTTCCCCACCCTAGCTAATTTCCAGCAATATACATTCTACCTATCATTTAAGGCTTATCTCAACTGCTACACCCTTTACAAAGCCTTGCCTGAGGCCTTTAATTGTCCTAGCCCCTAGCTGTTGCTCAAGATATCTAGAGGCCAGGCCAGGATTGATCCACCATCCTCAACAGTTAAGGATCAGAGCTGAAGTCCAAGGAGGCCTATTAGATTTTGGTACCAGAGAGGCCTCTCGGCTGTACTCTTTCCCAAGACACTCTATCTCTTCTTTTGGGAAAAAATACCTATGAATCAAAACACCTCTGCAGGGCTTAGTCCTCTGGTTCTAGACAGGGGAAAGGGCCCTTTCAACCCTTCCTTTTGCTTGACCCTCCCTACCGCCAGAGTGGTAAAATCAGGGTGTAACCCTGAAACGCAGCACCAGGAAAACCTCCCTAATTTTTAAGGAATGGAAGCCTTGGTGGGCTTGTTAGTAGCCCAGGCAAAAGGAGTTCCTAAAGAACTCCATGGTCTCTCCCAGCTCAGGGTTCAGGGGCCCTACATAATTAGAGCTGAAAGGCTCCTTCCCGATACTGTCTCCTGGAACTTGGTATGACAGTAAGCAGTGATTTCCAGTTTCAAGATTCAAAGATCTAAACCCCCAGTCTCAGCCAAATATTCTAGCTCCCTGATGACTACTAAGACACCTGTCTTTTCTGCACTGTCAGAACATGAGATAATGTTTTCTCCTATGGCAGTTTTTCTAACTTACCTTTTCCCACAGCTTTTTGTAGAAACTCCCCTCACTAAACCAGAAACTGCTAAAAGGCAAGGACTGTGGCTTCCTGACCAGCTCTATATCCTCTACCACAGGAGGTATGCTCTGCTCTAAACCTGAACAGAAGACATCTGCACTGTATCACATGATTACAACTAGGATTAGAATAAAATACCTTTAATAAATAAAGAGAACTCTGGTCCTGGGGAGATTTGAGAAAGTTTCTGGCATCTTCCGAACCTTTGCGTAATTGATAAATCCTCTGAGAAACAGGAGAAAGCCTAATTTAAAAAAGAAAAGTCAGGAATAAATGTACAATTTCCATATTAAGTCCCCTCCCCAGATAGCACTATTTTCATTGTTTTTCTGCTAAAATCTATCAAAACACAAGCAATTTTCTCCAAAGTTTACAAAGGATATCCACACCAAATTTTCCATTTCTCAGTGAAAAAACATAATCTCAAGAGCCAAATAAAAGTCTCTTTTGCATATTCAGAATCTAATTGGTCTAAAAGGAAATAAAAAAGATAGGCCCAAACATTTACATTTGAAAGCCTCAGTGAAAAGCATTATCAAAACCTACCTTCTGAGTTCCAAAAAAGCACTCCAAGATAATTAACTCCAAAAACAGAGAGGTTATAAACTGTTTTTCTCAAGTAAAAACAAGTTCCATCCTTTCTTAGTCATAGGACTTTTTTCCTGTCAACAGTACATAATGTTGACCACTAGATGTCAGGATTCCCTTACCTATTACAGCCATTATTTTATGTTCAACTGGAAACGCTACTTCTTTATTCTTAAAAAATACATACAAAAGGGCATTTTGCCATTTAGTTACCAGGCAGGTAAAAGAGTGAGATTGATTTGTATGGCTGCTCCAGACTCTACACATTCACAAGAGTCTGCACCTTCTGGAAGAGCGAGCTGGAAGGCGGTATGCCCTCTGGTGGGAGCTCAGGGACTCTGGGCCCTCCTCCTTCACAGATGGTCCCTGAGTCTTAGACACATTTTTAAACACTTTTATGGAGATATAATTTTTACATACCATAAAGTTCCCTCATTTAATGTGTATGATTTGCTGACTTTTAGTATACTTATGGAGTTGTGCAACCAAACCCATAATACAATTGAAAGCATTTTTTATCACCCCTAAAATAATCTGTGCCCATTAGCAGTCACTTCCCATTTGCCTGCACTCTCCTCTCCACTCCCCAGCTCTAGGCAATTACTTCTTCTGGACACATTTTAAAATATACTCAGTGGTAGCAAATTCTTTGTACTCAGATAAAACTGCTTTTTGGCAGTAACCAAGAGTCATCAGCACCAAGCTCAGTGAACACCATTCTGTTTGGTACAAAAAGCAACAATACTATAGAGCAGGGGTCACCCCTCAAATGCTGGGTGGGGGAATCCTAGTGAACTAGAAAGCACATAACTTATATAGAGGGGAAGCTACAACTCCCCTCCTGAAAAAGAGTGGGTATATCATGTGGGAATTAGGCCAGTTTTGCTAGATATTTCATTTTTTTTTAAAAGCAAAAAAAATTCAATGTTTATGTGAAAACTGGATTTTTTAATGATGGCAACTAATTAAAAAAGCTTCTGAAAGTAACTGTTGAAAAACAAACACCACAGCCTAGATGTGGCTCATGAACTTAGGAACTCTGTGTAGACCTGGTCCTTACAGGAAAAACTCCAAAAAAGTTGGTTCTCTCTCCAAAGAAGTTCCAAAATGGTCCAAACATTGGGTCCAAAAGCCTCACCATATTTTGCTTACTAGTAAGCAGTAAGATAGCAAGAATGCTGTCTACTGACAGAGCCAACATATATACTCATGAGTAGTTCAACTGGTTATAATATGCTTATAGGCAATTTGGGGTTAAGTCTGTGAACCCTATATGGCAATAATTCACGAGGGGGGGGGAATCCAGACTATAAAGTCATCTTATCAGTGTGCGCCACTGGTCACATGGGGAACCTGAGAAGTGAATGTGAAGGAGTTAGGAAAAACCTACAACTACTAACAGACACTTTATTAACATGCATGTTATTCTGATGGTGACAACAGCCTAATCTTTTAAGAGAGAATTATTTTTAAAATTATGTTTATTATTGCTGATTAATCTATTATAGTAAGCAAGCTGAGGGTTTACTAAAAATAATTTTATTTTTAATATTTAATATAATCTTTTTTCTCCTTTGTCTATCTTAAAAACACTCACCTAAAACCAGGAACACCCACCAGAGCCAATACTGACCATCGAAATATCCAGGGAAATAAGTGGAAAACTGAAAAATAAAACGAAACATTTCATAGCAGCTTAGCAGGTACAATTTCATGCTTTAACTTCTAGGCACACATACATTTATTTTTTTATGCTATCCTTTAGCTCTTAAAAATAAAAGTATTTTATACATTACTGGTTTGAAATGTTTATGACATAAACAAACATATTTACTTTCATGGAAAAGCTATCTTGAAATAGGATAGCTTTCACCTTCATAAACTCCTTGTTTTGAAAGTGCTCAAATCAGTTTGGTTTTTTCAAATCTTTTACCTACATAATACTGGTCCATCTAAGAATATGTTTTAATAATACTTTTACTTTGCTTACCCAGTACTAAAACCAACTATTTGGCCTCCTTTTTTTTCTTTTTTTAAATATATCTTTATTGATTTCAGAGAGAGGAAAGGACAGGAAGAGAGAGAGATAGAAACATCAATGATGAGAAAGTCACTGATCGAGCCCACAACCCAGGCATGTGCCCTGACTGGGCCTCGAACCCCGATCGCCTGGATCCTAGGTCGATGCTCAACTGCTGAGCCACGCCCGGCCGGGCTCGCCTCCTTTCTAATAAGCCCTGATTTTATTCCTACTCCTCCAGTCATGCCTTGACCTTGAAAGCTTTCTCAGATACATGATAATCCCATTCCTTTGCCAGGGACTGGCACACTGATGTTATTCTGGCCAACGGGAATCTAAGGCCGCTGAGGTTTTGCTCTTAAAGGGAAACGAAAAATAACCAATAGTTCCCTTTCTTCTGTTGAGAACTGTGTTTCTGATGCAATGCCTTAACCTTCTGGGAGGAACAGCTATACCTGAGGGGACCGAATAGAAACGTCGTTTGTCCCTAATGATGTCAATGAAACACTGATTTAACTAACCTCCATGTCAGGGCTTAATTTCCTAGGTAATAATTTTCTCCCAGTTTTCCAGGCCGTTTTGAACTAAGTTTTCTGTTACCTGATATAAATTAACTCATTAAGTTCAGTTTTAAAATTTAGTCAATTTAGTTAAAAATTTAGTAAAAAAAGTTGGTAACTAATTTTATCTGTTTTCTATTGGAGGCTTTGGTGTTCAAGAATTTAACACAATTTGAGCATTAAAATACAGTATTTTATTTCTTTTTTTAAAAATATATCTTTATTGATTTCAGAGAGAGGAAGGGAGAGGGAGAGAGAGAAACCTCAATGCACGCCCACTACCAGGGATCTAGCTCCCAACCTGGGCATGTGCCCTGACTGGGAATCAAATTGAGATCTCCTGGATCATAGGTCAATGCTTGACTGCTGAGCCATGCTGGCCAGGCAGTATTTTATTTCTTAACAAAATAACAGTGAAGGTTTAGAGAAAGAATGAAAAACCTCTTTAGGGCTTGGGCTCTTAACCTAAAGTCCAAGTTTTAGATGAGTATATATTAGCTGTTTGGGGAAAAAGCCCATAACTTTTTATCAGATTCCCAAAGGAACTTGGAATCCTAAAACATGTTAACAACTTCTTTAGAATAAATAAGTTTCAAAAACTCCAGTGGTCAGTCAACACACCATTAATTAGTTAATAATGCCAATTTATGATGAATAATTTGGTTTTATCTATGAAGTTGTCAATAGCAATAAACTTATTTGAAATCAGAGGATACATGCCATCCTAACTGCTAACTTCCAAATCACTAGATATCTCTACTTTACTTTATAGTTAAGACCCCCTAATGCAATAGCATTTGTTAAACAGTTTTGACTCCCCAAACATTTTGGCATAACCAAGGATGGTACTGATAGCCAATCCTGGAAGGAAGCAAGGAAGAGAGGAAGGAATCAGGGAGGAAAAGAGAAAAGGAAAGAGGGAGAAGGATACACTAAAACTTCAGCAGAAATAATGAAAGGAATGACAGCTTTTGATAAGACACTGAAGAGGTGATATTCTTCTCTTTATTATAAAAACTACTAATTTCAGAACAAACATATTATAAACATTAAAAAGTAGGTGGTGAAAAACCTGTAGGATAGATGCCCCTGGACCACCAATATTCACTGCATTTGACTACAAACCTTGTATGCATGAACCAATTGCAAGGGATTTAAGTTCAACTTCATGATACCAGAACAAAGGCAAACCAAAAAGAATTTAAAATGTTGACATAATGCAAAAAAAGCAAACCAAAAAAATTAAAATATTTAAAGTTATTCTAGTTATTGTTTCTCTACAGAGTCTATAATTTCTGGTGTACAACTTACCCTGACAATCAGGATCCACTTAATGAGAGAGAGACCAAATCCTGAAATGGCCCCATACCTTCCTGCAGCTGAAGTGGTCAGGCAGAAAGACAGGAAAAAACCAATCCAGTTAAAGAGGAATGCCACTGTAAAAGCAGAGGGAAAAAGATGTCAGACATGCCCTGTTAACAAGGAGCAAGAGTGCCCTCTGACTTGCTCCTGCTTAAATGGCTTTCCCAAGGATCAGGCAGCCCAACCAGCCCTCCACAACCCTCGCCCCACTTCCCCAAAGCAAACAAGAAAGCAGCCTCTCTGAGTATCAGGTGATACACTATGATATCTACTGCTGCTCACTTTCCAAAATGCCTCAACATTCACCAAACTGTATACTTATGACTTCGCTGTGTTATACTTCAGTAAATGAAATGAATGCCTTAAACACAAAATTAGTGCTCCCAAATAATCTGATTCAAGTCACTCATCTTCCTACTTCTACAAGTTTTGAAAGCTTACATAACGTCACCTCTAAAAGCATTGCATTCTCTTCATACCTTTTTTAATATAACAAATAAAAGAAATAAGGTTGCTCACTTTAAGTGAGGCACATGAAAAAATAAATGCAAAATAACAACAAGGGGGGAAAAATCATGCTGATTTTGATCTGTTAGAAAAGAAAAGCTTACAAAAAACAAAATTCACTGGACGAAGGCACTTCTAGGTCTGGTGGTGAGGAGGAGAAATAAGGGGCCCTGCAGACCTGAAAGGTGAGCATGGCTCATGCATAAATGCAGCATCCCCATAACTGCTTTAATTATTTAATTATTTTAGTATTTTCCAAAGATATTCATAGAAGTAGAAGATGAAGAGAAAGGATATTAAGATAAAAGTGTATTAAGCTGACATTTCAGTAAAAGGCACCAAACCGTATTAGTTAACTGGTTATTTTAAGTCAGTCAGATTCACCCATAATCCAAAGCACTCCAGTCTGTGGGAAGTGGCTCTGCTATGTGTATGTACTTACTGAAAAAAGTTAACATAAAAATCCCATCGTTTCCTATCCTCAGCTGGTCAGCATCATCAAAATCATCCCGACCCACAAAATCCTCATCCTACACGAAAAGAAAAAGAGTATGGTAAATTCACAATGAATTATTTCTAGGCAAAGGAAAGACATCTAGAAAAAAAAAGGCACAAAAGTAGCACCAAGGAGAAAATTTACTGCTTTGGCTCAATTCAAAACCATGAGCATTAAGGCTCAGTATGTTTTTAAATTTTAATTTCGTACCTGAAATTTGCATAATGTTATAAATCAATGTTACTGCAATAAAAATAAATTTTTTAAAAAGACCTAAAAAAATTTTTTTAATTAAAATTTTCATTTCATTGCCTAAAAGAAAGATATAATGGGGGGGGGGGGGGGGTCTTCCTTCTATCTCCAGTTTTGTAAATTAAATTTTTTTTCATTTTATAACCCAAGTTCTTCAACAATACACTTCAAAAATTATAAAAATTCACAAAGTTCCTTTTATATAAATATATACCTTTTCAAAAAGGAGAAAATTTACTTATACATTTGGCTTAAATTCTAGAAAGTCAGTAATCCAGGCCCAGTTTAGGGCCCAGAACATTAGTAATCCAGGGCCTATTAAGAAGGTACAATTGAGTAGTAGTTCAAGTGCCCTATGAGACTAACTAGGGGGAAAAGAGCAGGATGATCATACATGAAGAGCCTACTGGGCTGCTGCCCACTGCTCAGCCCCACAATCATGTTTATAATAGGATAGAGGTCTGAAACAACCTCACTTCCAATTTTATTGGCAGATAGGATCTCTTCCATCCTAACATGAAAACATAATACTGCAGGTCTAGAAGGAACATAACCTTGACCAACATTTACACCAACATACTATCGCGTACCTTTTCAATTGATGTAGGTATGTGTTGAGATATTGAAAAATAAAGGAATATACAGTACAGTTGAAAGTAGAAGTGGCAGACCTGTACACAGCCCAATGACGGTTATTTATTAGCTATATGACTTGAGGCAAACTACTTAGTCTTTCTGGAACTTAAGTTTTTGCATCTGTAAAATGAGAGTAATATAATCCCTACTCTTGAGGTTACTGTGAGGACTGGAAACAATATACAAAATACTATATAAATGCACCAAGCATAGGACAAATAATGTTGTTTGTTTCCAATACATGGGAGTTATATTAAGACTGTTTTGTCTTCAAACTCCACAAAGGTTCTTAGTTTCTCCCTGAACCTACAAAAACTGAATGCACACCACCATGCAGAACCAGCCTAGACTAGACTTATTATAAACTATTATTTCTGCCAAGCAGTGGTTTTAGGAGCCCCATCCTAAAGGTGTGGTCTGTAAACAGTTTTCCACCCTAAGGCCTGAACTTCCGGGGCCTGTGCCATTGCATGGACCAGACTGAGCTTCCATTCTTTCTTCTCTCTCACTCCAGTTTCCTGCAGAGCTAGAATATGAAGCCCTGATCACCCCATATTCCTGGGTACTGGATCCTGCTCCCTATTCTCCCAAGATCTGGCCCAAGGCCCCATCTGCATCAGCGTCAACCTGGATGAATATTTAAACCACATCTACATCATTTACAGGTCTGACGTCAAGAACCAAGAGAGCCCCAATACCTCAGGCTGGCTTTCATCACACCCCACCCGCACTCCTGTGAGTTAGCATCAGGCAGAATGGGATCTGAATTCACTATGCCCCAATAGATGGCATAATCTGGACTGGTGGCACAAGGGTCATCTTAGATAATTGTTAGGACCTTTTTATGAGTTTAATTCTATAAAGTTGCAGTTAATTATCTCCATAGCTCTCCCTAACAGCTATCTACCTCACACCAAAAACTGAAGTGTGCAGAATCAAGGTGAAGTAAGTGCATTTCCTACCTCAGCTCCTGCTCCAAGGCATTTGAGCCATGCCAGGAGACTTGAGAAAGTGGCAATAAAGATACTGGGAAAATGAGCTCGCCTGACTAGTGATTTTCTGTTCATTTACACCTTTTACCTCATCATTTTCAGGAAGAGATGAGAGTTTATTATCCCAAAAGAAAATGTGCTTGCTTTTAAAACTTAGTCATACTTCTTCTACTAATCAATACAATCATAAGTAATACATCAAAGTGGATAAGGAAAATAACTTGATTACTATGGACTTACTCTTCCAGGAACCAAAGGGATGGTAGCTTCGGCCTTGGTTCTCTCGGCTTCATCATAACTGGGCAGTGTTGTAGCCACATTGTAAGACGGGGGCTTTGGAAACCCAGACTCATCTTTGTAATCAAAATACACTACAGAAGTAAAAGGAAGTCACAATTACCTGATGATTAGCTGAATTGAGAGGGGGGGAAAGATTTACACTAACTCTGGCAAACAAAACGTGGCACTCCTCCAACAGCACATACCAAACAATTGAATCAAAACTTTTTTGTTTTGTTTTTGTTTTAGTTTTTTTAAAATATATCTTTACTGATTTCAGAGAGGAAGGGGGAGAGAGAGAGAGAGAAACATCAATGATGAGAGAGTCATTGATCGGATGCCTTCTGCATGCCCCCGACTGGGGACTGAACCCTCAACCCAGGCATGTGCCCTGACTGGGAATCAAACCTCGATCTCCTGGATCCTAGGTTGATGCTCAACCGCTGAGCCACACCCAGCCGGGCAAATCAAAAGATGTTTATAGATGAATATAAGAGAGTGGGAATGATTTTTAAATTTTTCTACTTTTCAATTATTTAAATTCCAGACTCACTCTGCTCTCCCAAGTGCTTTGAAAGCACTTTTTTCAATTGTTGTGTGGTGTGTTCACAAAGCCATTTAATATTAATAGTGGCAGAAGAAAAACATTTAAACTAAAAATACTTCACCTGTGTGTTTGTAAATCTGTACCATGGTTTCCTCCCATTTATAAACATGAAAATCAACTTAAAAAGAAGTTAAAATTCATTTCTCATAGGTTTGTTTTGGTACTGTGACTCTTTCCCATGATTTTTACCATGGCGTGCCTAAGGAAACTTACTCAGTTACAGGGCCATTATTTATCTGCATTAAATCTTTCATTTACTCTTCCTAAGGCTGTATCTTCATTCTCATTAAATTCTATTATAAAAGGTTCAATAATTATTATTAAAAAATATATTTACAAATGGATTAAATTTCTATACAACTTTTGAAAAAACAAGTATTTTTGGGTTTTTTGTTTGTTTTTTAAATATATCTTTATTGATTTCAGAGAGGGGAAAGGAGAGGGAGAGAGAGAGATAGAAACATCAATGCTGAGAGTCATTGATCAAGCCCACAACCCGGGCATGTGCCCTGACCAGGAATCGAACCCCGATTGCCTGGATCCTAGGTCGACACTCAACCACTGAGCCATGCCCGGCCGGGCAAAAACAAGTATTTTGAAAAAAATTCCTATAGTTCATCAAGATTAACAGTTTTCTTTTTCCTCATTGGTTAACTATAATTAACTTCCAATTTTACTTTAATTTATATCAAATTATTAATAATTTTATAATTATTGAAACTGTCAATCAATACAATTCACCTCATTAAAAGAAAAAAGAAAAAATTCTATTGTCTTCACATGAGCAAAAAAAGCGTTTAATAAAATTCAATACCTACTAATATTAAAACACTTAGCAAATTAGGAATAAAAGAAAACTTCCTTAATCTGATCACAAGTCTCTGGAAAAACCTAGGGTGAATGTCATAAATTAATGGTGAATTATTAAAAGCCTTCTCCCCGCCAGATTAGATGTCCACGATCACCACTTTAATCGCACATTATCTCAGAGGTCCTACTAGTTGATGCAGTATGGCAAGAAAAGGAAATATAAGATACAGAATTGGGAAGAAATACTGTCCTTAATCATGGATGACATGATTTTATATGTAGAAAATCCAAGAGTATCTACAGACAAGCTATTGAAAGTAATACGTGAATTTAGCAAAGTCTCTGAATACATAGTTAATATAAATGATCAATTGTATTTCCATATATCAGCAACAAATAGAAAATAAATTATACATGGACTATTTATAATAGCACCAAAATATACTGAATACCTAGGAATAAATCTAACAAAAAATATGCAAGATCTCTATATCGAAACTTACAAAATATAACTGAGAGAAATTAAAGAAGATCTTAATAAATGGAGATATATATCTATACAGATATATATCATGTTTATAGACTGGAAGATGCACTACTATAAAAATGTTAATTCTCTTCAAACTGACCCACAGATTTAATGTAAACACAACTAAAATTCCAGCAGGGCCCAGCTGGGCATGGCTCAGTGGTTGAGCATTGACCTATGATCCAGGAGATCATAGTTAGATTCCCAATCAGGGTCCCCTCCCCAGGTTGCGGGCTCAATCCCCAGTAGGGGACATGCAGGAGGCAGCTGATCAATGACTCTCTCTTCATTGATGTTTCTATCTCTCTCTCTCCCCCTCTCCCTTCCTATCTCAGAAATCAATAAAGATGTATTTTTTTAAATAAATAAAATTCCAGCAAGGTTTTTGTTTTGTTCCATTTTATAAAAACTGACAAACTAATTCTAAAATGTACATGGAAATGCAAATGGCCAAGAACCAAAGCAATCTTGAAGGACAAAAAGGTTGAAAGACCTACATTATTAGATATCAAGATTATAAAGCTCCATAATTAAGACAGTAGGGCACGGGCAAAAGATAAATACACAGACCAAAGAACAGAATATTGAGTTCAGAAGCAGATCCCCACATATATGGCCAACTATTTTATGACAAACATGACATGTGGTACAATGGAGAAAGAACGTTTTTGTTTTTATAATTTTTTTAATCCTCACCTGAGGTTATGTTTATTGATTTTAGAGAGAGGGAAGAAAAGGAGGAGGGAGGGATGAAGGGAGGAGGGGAGAAGAGAGACACACACATCGATATGCAGGAGAAACATCAATTGGCTGCCTCTTGTATTCGCCCCAATAGAACCTGCAACCTAGGTATGTGCCCTCACTGGGAATCAAACCTGCAACCTTTGGGTGTATGGATGATGCTCTGACCAACTGAGCCACATCGGCCAGAAAAGAATGGTTTTTTTAAGAAATAGTGATGGACCAACTGGATATCCATTTGGAAAAACAACTTAATCTTAACTGCTACCTCACACTATACAGAAAAAACAACTCCAGGTGGAATGAAGATCTAAATGGGAAAAACAAAATACCAAAGGTTTTAGAAGAAAATACAGGAAAACTGTGTTATTGAAACTAAAGCTGCCACCTAATTCAATGTAAGGAATTTGTTTTTTTTCCATGTCAAAATAACTATTTAACCTACACATATACACAAACATACAAATATATATATGCATGTATATAAGATATTCCATAACGTCCTATAAAATTTGAGTTTTAATCAATCATACTAAAGTCACATCACAAACAGAAATGTACTATTTCAATTAGCCCACTACCACAGTAATTTTTAATACACAAATAAAACTGATACCTACTACCTCAAGTTGAGGAAAAACAAGAACATTTTTATTTCCCTGTTTCAAAAAATTTTTTTAAATGGAATCCATCCATACAGATCTCATAAAATTTTAGTTTTCCATGCAAAGTTTAATGATAGTCTTTCAAATTTGTCTAGTACATTGAAATCCAAACATCCAGTGATTGTTGGGACTGTTGGAATCTATGAGCCACAATTAAAGCAGTTAGAGTGGATACACAGCACAATGGTTTGTGATCCCTCCCCCGCAGCGTGTGCCACACTGCTCCTGCCTTCCTCAGAATGGGCTAACAAGACTACACAGTAAGCAGTTATCTAAACAGCAAGCCGTGCTCATTTAACAAAGGGGAGTCCTGGCAGGGCATGGCTCAGCAGCTGAGCATCAACCTAGGATCCAGGCGATCGGGTTCGATTCCCGGTCAGGCACATGCCCGGGTTGTAGGCTCGATCCCCAGTCAGGGGCATGCAAGAGGCAGCCAATCAATGACTCTCTCATCACTGATGTTTCTCTCTCTCTCCCTCCCTCTCCTTTCCTCTCTCTGAAATCAATAAAGATATATTAAACAAAAACAAAGGGAAGAAGGCCAGTTAAGCCAGTCAAGAAGTTTCCTTTTAAAAAAAGAAAAAATGGAAAACCTTAGCTCATAATTTTTTAAAAAGGAATGGTCTTGAATAACTTATGATCTCTAAAAACCTACTTCCCTGACCTGGGACTAATAGAGCTCATAGAGACCTAGGAGGTTCAGTGGTTTTGTTTTGTTTTAAAGGTCTCTGTGTAGTTGGTTAAAATGCCACAAAACCCGAAGACTTTATTCAAGAGAGTTCTTCTGGCCTTACTCTACAGTTTGCCTTTCCTTTATACGCAATCTTAAAAGGTTTTGTTATTTGCTACTGAGGCAAGGTTAACAAAACAAGAGTCAAGAATTCGTGTTGAAAGCAAAAGGAGATGTCACCTAACAAGGGGGGAACTTGATTCTTGAGCCAAAAAGTCCTACAAACCTCAATGAATAAAGGCACCGCTATAGTGCAGAACAGAGTACCTTCCAGAGATGGTTTCTGTTGTAATCCCCAAATCACAAAAAAAAGTCCAAACAAAGAGTAAGAGCTGTCAGTGGATAAGGGAAAGAAGCGTTTGAGAAAGCTTTCTATCTAAGATGGTTACACGTTTTTATACAAAGTAGAAACTAAGATATTCAGGAAAAAAATTACCTCCTATAAATATAAAGGACTTTAATCATTAATAAGACAGAAATCTAATTTCTTATTAATCAGCTGGAATTTGTACTGAATGCATTTAATGGCAGACCAGTACTGATCGTCCAGGCAGAGATGAGTGAATGGGGAATAGCACTGCCATTCTTTCCCAAGTCTTGCTGTAGTTGTCTTAATTTGATTCTGTGAGACCCCCTAGAAGTCTTCCAAAACCATAAGCTAGCACTGTTAGTTTCAGAAACTTATAAATAAAAATACCTTAACTAATACAAGATAGGGTTCAGAATCTGAAGCCAGAGTAGAGGTGAGAAACTTTCTATGTTCGTCCTAATTACAGTGGCAGCTTTGGAGCCACAAAGACTACCAATAAATTTAACCTCGCATCGACTGACAAGAGCTGCCTGAAGTGCTGTATTGCAAAGGATTCTGAGGCTGTTTGGTATGAACGCAGCCTTCAGCCTGCCTATCCACCCTGGCAGTGGGCTGGGGAGTTGTGGCGCCGTGGCCATGTACCTGTCACTGCCTCAGTTCTGTTTTAGAGACTATGGAAGAGGTTTCATTAAAACTGGTCAACTTTCAGCAATTAAAGCAGAACTGGTTATGAGAAAGCTCTAAGTTACCTATAAAAGTCCTCAACTATTGAAACTTTTTTTCTTCTTCCCCATCCCTTTTACACATATACATGAAAATTAAAATGATAATCTGGTATAATATGGGAAGATGAAAGGTTTAAACTATGAGGAACATTTAAACCACGAGGAACAGAATGAAAGTTAGGAGACTTCTAGTTTTTTTTTATTAAGAATTTGCTAGCCCAGCTGGCGTGGTTCCATGGTTGAGCATCAACCTAGGAACCAAGAGGTCACAGTTCGATTTCTGGTCAGGGCACATGCCTAGGTCGCAGGCTTGATTCCCGGTGGGGGGAGCACAGGAGGCAGCTGATCCGATGCTTCTCTCCCTCTCTCTCTCTCTCTCCTTCCTTCCCTCCCTCTCTACCCTCTCCCCTCCCCTTCCTCCCTCTAAAGTCAATAAAAACATATTTTTTTAAAAAAGAACTGTAACATACTATATTCCACACCACAGGTACCAGAGTCACAAAGAGCAAAACAGCTAATGAGGAAGCTACAAAAAGAATAAAAATCGGGTGATCACCTGGTTTCTGAATTTCTACTTCATGTAAGAGTCTGTTGGAATGAAACTGAGTTCCATAAAAAAGCCGCACTGAAATGGGGTTTGGCCTGTTTTTCAGAACGTAACATGAGTTTTTTCCACCTCAGGCTACGAAACTAAATAGAATGCCAACGACTACCTAAGGAAAGCTGAAGCAAAGACAAACCAATAAACACATCCTAGACGAAAGTCTATGGCTAAGTGCATTTCAGGGGCTCAGAGCCGCCTCGCCCGTTACCTACCTGCGGCGCTCTCTGCAGAGATGCTGCTGTAAGGAGGTGGAGCGTCACACACAGCCTGTTGCAGCTCTCCAGGCTCTTCCTCATTCTGCAACTAAATAAAAATGTCACATTTTAATGCAAGTATAAAGCCAGTAAGACAGAGAAGAACCTGAAAACTGGAAAAACCTTTCTGGAAAGCTAGTTGGCAATGTTTCAAAAACTTTAAAATGTGCAAATCTTTTACAAAGTAGTCTACTCCCAGGAATTTATCCTAAGGAGATAATCAGACAGAGGCAAAAAAGAAAAAAAAATACGGGATGGGGCAAAAGTAGGTTTACAGCTGTGAGTACGTTAAACAGTTTACTCATGTATTATTATTTATTATTGTCATATTTTTCATATGAACAACTGTAAACCTACTTTTGCCCCACTCTATAAATGTCATTGCAACAAAAATTAGGAACAACCTAAATTCCAATCATGGGAAACTTATTAAATAAACTACAGTTCATCTCACAAAAGCCTACTAAGCAGCCATAAAAATGAAAATGAAGAAAATTTGATGATTCAAACGGACATTCATGCTATATATACTGCTACATAAAAAAAGCTAAACTTACCAAACAGTATGCACCATACAATTTGGTTTTGAAAGACAGGTACATAATAGAATGAAAGTATAGAATGATAGCCATCTACAGTTTACCTGTTCATCTCCAGGTGATATAATCATAGGAAATTCTTTTTTGTTATTTATATGTATTTTTAATTTTTTGAAATGAACACTTATCACTTGTATAATTTTTTTAAGTTACAAAAATAATCTAATAATAATAATCTGTTAAGACAAAGACAAATCACAGCAAACCAAGGTTTACCATTACACTTAGTTTGGGCATGGAAATTAAAAATAAAATTCTACCTAATTCTACATATAACCTCTGTTGATACATCTCAGCAACTTTCTCACTAGTCAAATCTACAGCTGTAGTCACTTCAACTCACACTGAAAGTATTACCTTCCTGCCATTGCCAGTATGGCTAGTCTACCCAACTCATCTTCACAGAACGAAGATATTTAATTTTTCCAGTGTGATAATAGACTACAGCTCATTTAAAAGATAAACAGGTTGAGAATGGGAATCAATCTGTAAAGCAATAACAGAGTATTCACTGGGGGTCTGGATCCCGGCCTTGTAGAATAATGCATACAGCCAACTAAGCCACCTGTAAAATACATCACCTCTAAATGAACTTTATCTTAAATTGAGAAAGAAAAACAGAAAGCCTGACCTGTCGTAACATGAAGTAGAGCTCCCTAATTCATTAAATTTTAACCAACCATCTCAGACACCAATCCCTTTCAAAATCAGAAGCCAATGAAACTTTTCTGATTAATTCTGCAAAGCATTCAATTTCAAATGAATTCCTGTGCCAAATTTCCATCAACATTTACCATCTGATCACATTTTTTTAAACCCTCGTAATCTAATGTTAAACTTAAAGCATTACCAAAATAACTGTACTGTAACCTAAGGTGAATTTTCCTTTTAAAGGAAGACATGGGGCAAACTAGTTATAGTAAAGCCAATGTTCGTAGGACACCAAATCAGTAAATTATTTAAATAGAGTTCCCGGGGCCATGGTTCACTTGGAATCCTTTTAACATTATCTGAAGCTCTAGAAAAGGTAGTCTCAGCCTACTCCCACCTGATGGCACTTATACCCCCGGGGAATGTTGCACAAAGAATCAAGAGCCTGCTGCAAAACAGAGGCAAATAGGGACTTTTCAAGAACGTTGCCCTAATATACTGCAGCTAGTAATGTTCTTTAAACATAGTAATTTCTTTCAACATAGCAAGATACCTTTGACCTGTTTTGTATTTCCTGAGCTTGGTCAAATAATCATGTTGCCTCTGCATAATTTAGGTTTTAGAAAGGAAGCATGAAAATTCTAAGAAATACAGAGGTCCAAAGAATAGAGAGGTCTACTATGCCAGCATCTACAAGATAGGTTGCCTGTTTCCTAGCAACCTGGAAATGAGAAATTTGATTAACCCACACCAGGGTAACAGATAACAGAGCAAAGAAATTCCAACCGTCTCAGAAACCCCCATTTTCTCTTTGGTGAGCAAAAAAGAAACATTTACAGGTGACGTTTTTTGCTCCATTAAAATTCACCACTTCAGAATCGTATTATTTCCAACTGAAAGCAAAAATAACAAAAAACACCCTCTCTGACTGCAGAGACTCCCCCATATTGGGAAGATCCCAGACTTAACTATACAGGCTTGTTTTCTATTAGGCTGGTGATAAGTTCAGGCTCCATCAGGAAATGTGTTTAAAATAAAATACCACAATGTGGAGGAAAAGTATTTAGTGACTGCCATCTGTGTGAATAATAACTTGCTAAACAACTGAATCCCTAAATATACATCTTTTTATGCTCTGGGGACATCTAAGGCCATAAATTTGACCCTGCCAGGTAAACAAGTCAGGCATACTAACAAAGGGAGAGGGGCGAGGGGCATGTTCACTAGAACCGGAGTGCGGCTTATCTCTAAGGCTATAAAATTGGTTACTTGGTTCCAAAATGTATTTTTAAGCTTCCCCTTTTTTCTCTGAGAACCCTTCCTGTGGAGTCCTCCCTGCCACATCCCTGGGCCTCAGGGATCTTCAGGCTCTCCCAAGGCTCTCTCAGAAAAGAAGCGTCATTGTCACTTTGGGGCTGGTGTTGGAAAGATGCCCAGTCTCTTCTATCATCTGGGTCAGTGGGAGCCTGAGTACAACCTACCTGTCACAGAATCCTGGTTGTAGGGGAGACTGAGAGAGACAGGTTTGAAAAGTGGTGGGTACTTCTGCTCTCTCCCTGCTCTGTGCTATTGGGTGGGGGGATCCTTATATTGTGTAACTGTGACAGATAATAAATACCAGTTGGGGGCTGGATTCTTTTACGTGATTTTTTAACGATTCTGATCAATTTTACGTACCTCTAAATAAGTAAAAATGGCTTTTTTCCCAAAAAGAATTATACAATTACCCCTGTGCATGCCATATAAAGTACGAAGTTTAGTACAAAACTACCTATAATTACCTATATCTCCATCGCTGAGATAGGAATAGTCCAACGATCTGAAAATTCAGGTGGGCTTTCTCTTTACCACAACCCCGACTATGCCTCACTTCCCCTTTCCTGATGCTCCTCTCTATTCTCTGAGCACCCTAAAGTTTGTCCATGTTCCCACTTTAGATTTATCACAATCGATTTAATGTTTAATATTTAACCTACAAATAGGTGGTAATGTTTTGCCCTTTATATTTAGCCTAAGAAATATAGTACACCTAAAATAATGGATGTTTCCCTTCTTACTACATTCTTCTGTATCCTATCTATATTGTTGCTATCAGAAATAAATATATGATGTTTTAGCTAAACAACAGTTAAAATCTCCCATACAGAAATCATTCATAATTCTAGTTACTAACAGAAACACACTTGAATTTAACAAATTTAAAGACACATATCCTACAGGTTTAAATTCTTATTTGAGTTCCCACCCCAGCAAGAAGACTTCCTCACTACCCTCCCCTAAAAAGTTCTAAAGATAATCTTCAATTTATGAGCTATTTTTAGGCAACAGCAGAGCCAGGGCCAGCATTAGGCCTAAGTAAGGAGCAACACTTACAACCTTACCAATGGCAGTCCCTAAAGGCTCTTAAAAGGTTTTAATGGACCCTATTTACTAAGAATGAGACAACCAAAACCATACTAAACAACAAAGAGAAAAAAAAATCCATAAATCCTTATACACCAGAAGAGGTACCAAAATATACCACATAATTCACATGAACACAACAAATATGTAGAAAATAAAGATGAACTATCAAAAAATTTCATGAAGTACAAGTACTTGTATACCCCCCCTCATCATTTTTTTCTTGGTTGAGTCCTATTTAAACAGTAAGAAAATTCTAAGTTTATTTTTTTAGTTGTATTTTTTAACTGAATTTATTGGGGTAACATTGGTTAATAAAACCATACAGGTTTCAAAGTGTACAAAATTCTCCTAAGTTTTAAATCTCCTAAGTGGCTGTCAGTAAGTTTCAGAAAATCCTGGGCCAATGCCTAAACTCTAGCTTTAAATGTTATTTACCACTTCTAATTTTAGAGTTAATTTATAAACCTTGTACCTTAAAATGCAATTTTTAAACCTCTCATTACAATCCACTACTTCTGCATACTCTTTAAATCCTACCAAATAAGACAGTATAATTACCAGAAAGTAAATAAGCACAGTTCTTTAGACCTGGGTCTGCTATTGCATAAACAACTGAGTATGCTAGTTTACTCTACTGTTCAGAAACGGGCAAACTTTGTGAGGACTATAAATTTTCTATTATATATAGACTGTAAGTTTTTAATTGTATACTGACTATAAATTTTGTTATTCTAACATCACCAAAATTCTTTACATTCAAGAACAGTTCTCTATTATTAATTAGGAGATTACATTTAAAATAAGGTAAATAATTCTGTCAAAGAGAATCTCAATAGAAGCACAATCTAATTTTTAATAGGGCAAAAATTTAACAGAAGATACATAAGCCAACATACACAAGATTTTCAACATCAGTCATCAGAGAAATGCAAATCAAAACCATGAGCTACCACTTCATACCCACTAACATGGCCATTAAAAAATTAAAAAGGGGCCCGGCCGGGCATGGCTCAGCGGTTGAGCATCAACCTGGGATCCAGGCAATCAGGGTTCGATTCCCGGTCAGGGCACATGCCCGGTTGTGGGCTTGATCAATGACTCAACATTGATGTTTCTGTCTCTCTCTCTCCCTCTCCTTTCCTCTCTCTGAAATCAATAAAGATATATTTTTAAAAAAAAAAATTAAAAAGGAAAGTAACAAGTGTTGTGCAGTATGTGAAGAAAGTGGAACACTTTCTTCATACATACACTACTGATGAGAATGTAAAGCAGTGCAGCCACTGTGGAAGTCTGGGAGTTCCCCCAAAAAAGTTAATCATAGCATTACAAACAGATCCAGCATTTCTACTACTAAATATATACCTAAGAGAACTCAAAACCTATTTTCACAGAAATACACGTACATGAGCATTCACAGAAACAGCATTTGTAATAGCCAAAATGTTCATCAACTGATGAATGGAGAAACAGAATCTAGTATATCCATACAAAAGGAGGGACAGGAATAATCCACCTACCCAAACAGGATGAAAGACTGACACATGCCACAACAGATGAAACTTGAAAAGATGCTAAGCAAAAGAAGCCAGTCACAAAGACCACATACATTTGTAAGATTCCATTTATATAAAATGTCCAGAAAAGGCATCCAATGGGGACAGAAAGCAGATTAGTGGTTGCCAGGTGCCAAGGAAGGGAAGGGATAGTAACTGACAGCTACAGCAAATGTAAATACTGAGTTGTGATTCAAGCTTTCCACGCTCTCCACTGTCTTTCTTCTGCCATAGCTCACAACAACCTTCCTCCTGGATAGTCAGAAATGTGAATATTTCATTCAATGAAATTTTACCAGGCACCACTACCTGCCAGGATCACCAACCTGTGACTATTTTTCCCTTAATGTTTCTGAAAGGACACTCAGTTTTTTTCATTAATTTACTAGAAAGACTAGTTGTTATTTTAAGCCATAATAGTACTATTTAGGCTGATAATTTTGGATGTTAAAAACGTAATCTGATTAAATTTGTTAAATGATGCTTCATGTACACTAGAGTCAACATCTGTCAACAAGGACAAATAATTTTTTCGTTAAATCTCCTGACAGAGCCCTCTTCCTATAAACCATTACACTAAAATACCAAAGGAAGTGGTTTCTTAGGTACATATGATTATAGAGATCAGTCAGGCAAACCTAACATACTAGGGAGTGGTTATCCTTGGGAGGGGCGACTGGAAGGACACCTGAAGGGAGCTCTGAGTTCTGGTAATGCTGTTTCTTGATCCGGGTACTAGTTAAATGTTTTTTCAGTTTATGAAAATTTACTGAGCTGTACATTTATAATCTGTGTATGTTTCTGTATATAAACTGTACTTCACTAACAATTCAGGAAGGGGAGAAAAGGAGCCTGTCAGAGGATTCAAGATATAGACTGTGAGCTCTCTGCAGACTGGGCCCTGTGCATGGTTACGGCTGTATTCACCCAGCACTTAACAGTAAGTAGTACATGGACACCTTTTTAGCACATGTTGACAAGGCAGGATGTGGTGCTATAACAGAAAACTACCTGAAGAAATGGCAGCTAATTTAAATGCCATCTTAACTTATCAGTTCACATTTATTAAAAACAACCAATTGGCATATCCAAAAAATGGAATACTCTACACTAGAGAGACAGCAAAGTCAAATGTACAGACACTGAAAGTGACAAGGACATGCTTACAACCCAGGGACGTGTGCTGAATGCATGCAGCCTGCTTAGCTTTGCTAGCCCCTGAGCTACCGAGCTCTGTCAGGCTAAGTTCCAAAGCTATGCCTGCTGCTGCTGCTGCTACTGATGATGATGGTGGCGATGACGACAATAATGTGGATGCCAACGACACCACTGCCACCACCGCCTGATGCAGGGCGTGCTAGGGCAGAGATTATCGTGGGACAAGGTATTCTATTCAAATGAGCCTGCCTTAATTTAGGCCTAGTCACGAGGTCCTCTTCTGCAAGAACAGAGAGCCAAGAGGGAAATCCATCAGACATTTCATATGGTTCCCTCTACCCCACCATCACAGAAGTTCCACCATGCAAGTGTTTAACTGCTACATTAGTTTAACACCACTCAATGATCACTCAGGCCATGACTGGTATGAGGTCTGAGGACACAATAGTGAACATGACTGGTGCTTTTTACCTTACTAAATCTATAATTTAGCAAAAAAATGGCAATAGAAAGAATTATAATTATAATGTTCCAGTTAAAGATTAAACACACATTTGCCTCTTATCCCTTCCCAAACCCTCTTAAATGTAAATGTTAAAGTTTTGTTAATTTTAAGGCAAAAGACTACAAAGAAAAGTAACAGGAGAGGAAGCAGCAATAAAATCCTGAAAGTTAGAAGCAGTACCTAATGCAGTAGACCCAAGAAAATGGAATCCTAAACCAGAAAGCAGAAAACTTGCCTTGCACTATACCCCAATATGCTCAAGAATTGGTGGTCCCAGGTACTGGTGGAAGTAGGAATGAAAATGAGATTTAAAAGCAAAAAGAAAGGTTAGAGATACAGTTAAACACACACAGCTCCCAGAATCCCCATTAGAAGACTAGAGGTTTACTCTCTGAAGAGAGTAAAACAGAGATTTCTGGGCTGGAGACAACAGTTTTTGGAGAAAGGGTAGCATATCAGAAAAAAGTGATTGAGAGATTTATGTACTAAATGTTGAGATTTCCCAGTCTTCTTCCCCCAATCAACTCCCAGAATACTAGCAACCAGGCCTGTCCTCTGGGGAAACAGACTAGCCAGAGCAAAGACCTAAAGACACTATTACTCCAAGAAAAAGCCTAGTCAGGTCACACTACGTAGAGGCCTCAGTGATAAGCTCCACACGCATACTGAGCAGCTTCCAAACTGCAGTACAGACCATGCACTCTTAACCAAGCAGGCAAAGCTCACCATGCACCAAAAGAAAGCTTCTAACATAAAAGGTCATAAAAGGCCAAAGCAAAGAGAGAAATGCAATGTAGAAGAAACAACTATGATGATGAAAACTCAAAAGAAGAAAGAAAAAAAAATTTCAATACTCTCAGAAAAACAAGAGGGGAAAATCAGAATCATAAAACAAGCACAGGGTGCTATTTTAAAAAGAAAAAAAGGAAGGGGAACAATTAGAGGAGAGTTTTGAAAATTAAAAGTGACAACAGATTGGGGTGGTGAACACACAATATACAGAAGATGTATTATAGAATTGTACGCCAGAAACCTATATAATTTTATTAACCAATGTCGCCCCAATAAATTCAATAAAAATTAAAGAGACAGTTGGAGGGATTTTAGGATTAGGTATAACTACAGAGAGATTCACTCTACAGTCAAAGTAGGGTTGTAGATACAGATACATATCTACATATTCAATGTATATAGACTCTTTTAATACTCACACACTCGGACAAATATGTATTAGAAATATGGGCATGAAATTAATAGGCCCACAATGTCTCATCTCAAAGTGTACTAGAAAAACTATCTTGGTAAAACATAAAATAGCAAGCAAAGGAACTACTGACATTTAAATAAGTGACAACAGAAATTAAAGTTCTATCAAAGAGAAGATAACATTGAGAAAAACTCATATAAAGTAGAGAAAAAGGCAGAGATGAAAAATAAAGGAGATTGAAAAAATGTAACAAATCAGTATAAGAAGTCCAAGATCCAGACAAAAGGGAAAAAAAAAAAAGCAGAGAAAAATCAAATACATACTTTAAAAAATTTCCCAGAACTGACAGACATGAGCTTCCAGACCAAAAAAGCCCACTAAGTGCCTGGCACAATGGATGAAAATAGGTCTACACCAAGGTACAGTACAGTGAACCTTAAGAGCACTGAGGACAAAAGGGGGCCCCTTCAAGGCTGGGAAAGGAGGTCACATCTAAGGCATCATAATCAGCTTTGGGCTTCCTAAAGCAACAGCGGAACCTAGAAGGCAATGGAACAAAAGCCTTCAAAATTCTAGAGCAAAATGCTTCCCTAGGTGTGAAGATATGCTAGCCTCCCATGCAGTCGTCCTCAGAAAGATACTGGGGGCGGTGCTCCATGATGTGAGGCAGTAAGCCAAGAGAAACACATGTGACTCAAAGGAAGGCAGTTCAATTAAAACAGCTGGAAAGGAAATCCCAGGACGACAGAGCAGGCCTGGAGAGCAACCTTCTGAAACAGGTCAAAGGGCCAGGAAAGACCGCCACACCCCCAAAGAAGTCAAGAAAATACCTGATGCATTTGAACATGTCAAAAAAACCATTAAGATTATTAGGTGAGAGCCTGGGGATGAATTAGTACCACTGGCAAATTTATGATGTGCACACAGAAAATTAAGCAAACAAAAAAATTAACTTCAGGGAAAATCAAGTACTGTTCAGGCAAAGAAAAGTAACCACAGCACACTACATATTTTCAACTATTATAAAGGCTGAGTGCAGATCTAACTGCATTATAGATACAACTATATTAGAATAATAGTGTGAGGGCGGTAAAAGAGAGCTAAATCCTCATTTAAATTGACTGGTAAGTCAACTTTAAAAATGCTGAAAACTGAAAAATTAAGAAGGAGCGCACTATACATGTTATTTAGCTACAGGGGTAACTGCAAAACAGCTAAAAGAACTAAGGAGCAGGCGGGCAACCAGAAGGTGGCTGCTGTTAGTAATAAGCCTAAAAGATCTACTTGACTCTAATCTTTCTGTGTGTACACCTTGGATATAAAAACAAAATTAAAAGTAAAAAGAAAAGATAAACATATGATTACAAAATGTGTCACAAACAGGAATGCTGTGCTCAGGGGCAACTAACCTAATTAGGGGAAGGGGAGGTACTCAAACTCCCCTTAGGACAGAGATTACCAAAACTAAGAGGGGCGCTAGCAGGGAGGGGGTGTTCTAGGTAGAGGAAACAGAGCGAGGGGAGGCCTCGAGGCCAGAAAGGATGATGCATTCCACGAACTGGAACAAGTTCCTGGTGGCAAACAGATCACCAGAGTCCACCCTTCCCCCCAAAAGCCCTTGTCTCCCTCAGTCAGTTCACCTTACCCATCCTTTAAGGCCAGGCCCAAGTTCCATTTTCTCAGAAGCTTCCCAGAAGTCTCTGGAACCAAGTGTTCCATCTCAAAACAATGCATTTTATCTACTATCTCATTCTCTGAATTACTATAATTAATAATGTATAATACCATTATACATTCTCGTTGATTATAACAACTCACAGGCATTTAGTGAGTACTTACTATGTGCATAAAATTGTACAGGGTACTGTTAAGTAAGGGAAAGAAGAAAAAAAGGAAGAGGAAAGAACGGGAAAAAGGGAGGGAGGCAAAGACAGAAAGAGAACAAGCAAAGCAGCAGTGCATGGGTGCTTAGTAAGCTCATAACCAGGAAGGCTCGTGGCACATCCGTGTGCTTTCCATAATAGTATTTAAATATGTAAGTTGGCATTCATAAATGCCACTTACTAATTACAAATGGCTCATAAGATGAAAAGTCTTTGGAGAATGGTAGCTTGACTTATTTATTTATTTATTTATTTTTAAATCCTCACCTGAGGATATTTTTTCCATTGCTTTTCACTCACCCCGACCTGGGCCAGGTATCGAGCCTGCAACCGAGGTACATGCCCTTGGGTGTAATCGAACCCAGGACCCTTCAGTTGGCAGGCCGACACACTAACCACTGAGCCAAACTGGCCAGGGCTAGCTTGACATTTTTAAAACCAAGATACAAATTTTAGGGAGGAAAAAATACATTGTACTCTATATGTATTCTAAAATAAGCACAAAACTGAATTTTTATAATAATAACAGTGGGATTGTTTTTAATACTTTTTTCTTCCTGATTAGAAAATGTTTAACTTCACAAGGAGAAAACTTGACAAAAATATAGAGAAGAAAATAAGAACCACCATGATCCCATCTTTCAGATATCCTTCTAGCCTTTGGGGGGAATACAAATAATCTTGTAATCTTTTTATTCACTACATGGTGGAATTTTCCTTCATCATTAAAAATTCTTTCGTAAGATCACTGCATTTGAAAGTCAGTCCATGCTTTTTAAAGAAAAAGAGTTCATTTCTCAGGAATAACTACAGCATTAACTAGGGACAGCTAAATAGTAAGTTAAGCAACCTAAGAGAAATACAAAATCAGTGTTACAAAGCATACCCTGGTAATTGTCGAGATCCTTTCAAACAGATTCTCACTTAAAAATTTTCACCGAAATGTGACGTTTTAAACTTAAAATGGCATTTGGATTACGTTAAACGGATCTGATCCACAGAAAATAAAATATACTTTAACCTTCCAAACAATAGATGTTAATAGAAGCCAATGATTACCTTTCATGACTAACAATTTATTTTCTCCCCCTCTACTCAGCTGGTCATTTTGGCCAGACCTGAACTGGGACAAGATGGCCGTAAAGCTCACCAGATCACATAACTGTGATCACCTCAATTAATTCAGTCACCTAAAATGAAACTGGACTAATGTGCTTAAGAGCATTAACGCTGTTCCTAAGAATGCATGACTGAGCAGAACTGACTGTAAGTACACTTTAAAATACTATATTAAAAATGCAATTCAGCAACACAAGGACAAAAGTTGAAAACAATCTCTTATCAACCTTGACCATGTATAAGATCTCCAAGGTTGCAGATAACTCTCAAATCACACTTCTTATGCTGTTTCTATAGTAATATGAGATTTTTCTAAACTTCTGAAAACGCAACTACTAAAAGTAATGAATAACAATACTAGAAATCAAAGAGCCAGCTTCTTTAAAAAAAACTTTAAAAATTACTATTTTTGCCCAACAGCATGGCTCAGCAGTTGAACATTGACCTATGATCCAGGAGATCGCAGTTCGACCCCCAGTCAGGGCACATGCCCGGGTTGTGGGCTCAATTCCCGCAGGGGGCGTGCAGGAGGCAGCCGATCAATGACTCTCTCATCATTGATGTTTCTCTCTCTTCTTCTCCCTTTCCCTTCCTCTCTCTGAAATCAATAAAAATATATTTTCTTAAAAATTAGTATTTCCTTGCTTTTACAAGATTGACTTTATTGTAAACCTATACTTGTTCTAAAAAGAATTTATTTGAAAAATGTAAAAGGTATTTTTTGATTTCTAAAAACATTATTAATTTTTTGCCATAACATACAATGTTTGTTGGAAGCTGACCAGAACATAAACAGAATGCTTTTACTATTGCAAAATTACAAAACCGTATTCTGTACTTATCAGTGATTCACTCTTTTTAAATGTACTATTAAGGAGATATTTTCCATATTTTTAAACCATGCATCTTTTTTTTGGCATAAACTCACCCATCTACACTTACTGACACCGCTTTTAAAAGTAATTATTTATTACAAAAGAAATTTTCTAAATCATCAGTAGAATGCTGCCTCTTTGGATCAAAGCCACCAGGCTTCTATACATACACACACACACACTTCAACTATAAAGCACAGAGTCAAAATTATCTAGTCTATTTCATTTTACCAAAGAAAATGCAGGCTAGAAGGAGGTTAAAGTTCTTGTCCACAGTCACACAACTAACTTCATGACAGAAGCTAGACTATCAGTGGTTAAATGTTTTAATAAAGTCCTTTTGTTTTCCTGGATCAGTCTCTACTTAGGGCCCAAGGTGAACCTTCCAGATACTGAAGTGTACATTACAAGCTTCAAAGCTGCTCATTAACACAAAGTTATATGAAAAGTTTGGGTGCTATAACATAAAGCTCCTAAAACGGAAGCTTCAAAATACTAAGAAAACTATATTCCTGATACCCTAGTCTACAAAAGATTTCATCTACATTTAAAAAGGACAAAGTAAATTAAAATAAATGAATAACAAAGTAAATAGTAAAATAAGCACTGACTACTACAGAGAAAGGATTGTGGTGGATAATGGGACTTAGATTTTACCTGTAGTTCATTCAATTTTTATAGGATTGTATCCATTGTTAATCAAACTTTAATGTTTAAGGTGAATCTGGGCAATAGATATATGGGTGTTATTTTATACTGTTCTTGAAATTTTCTGTAAGTTTAAAATTATTTCCATTCAAGTTTTTAAAGAAATTTTTTGGCACTTTTAAAAAACTATGTATGTTTTTATTAATTTGAGAAAGAGAGAGGAATGGAGGAGGAGAGAGAGAAACACCAATGTGAGAGAAACATCAATTGGCTGCCTCCTGCACACACCCCAACCAGGGATCAAGCCCAGAACCTGGGTAGGTGCCCTGACTGGGAATGTTGAACCGGCGACCCTTCGGTGCATTGGATGACCCCCAACTAACTGAGCCACACCAGCCAGGGCTAAAGGAATATTTTAATAGAAAAACTGGAAAATATAAAAGAGCTCACTCCAACCATTTTTCTTAAAAAGTATTGTTTCAAACACAAACAAAAAAACATGCTATGCATTTGTCAAAACCTATAGACCTTTACAGCACAAAGAGTGAAATTTAATGTATGCAAAATTTTAAAAAACCAAACATGTAGGTTGTTGGTGGTTCCCAGTATGGTAGACAGAATGTGACAAAACAATCTAATTGTATTATAAATGTATGAAACAACCCCCCTGGAAAAGGGTGGGGGGAAAGGTGCTGACCTAAGTAACTTTGGAAATTAGTCGAGTCTGTATGACTGAAGGCAAAAGAAACTATACATATACTCTATCCTCTGGTTGATAAAACTGTTTCACACAAGGGTGTGGGGTTAACAATTCTGACACTGCTACACATGTATATTAGAATAAAAGAATTAGGTAAATGGATAGTGGATGGTGGAAGCCAGATTTCTCACTGTCAGACTGGAAGTTTACAGATAAGTGAGGGGAGAGGCTAGAGTGATCCATGTAGTAACAGATTAGAGTTCGTTAGTTTAATATAGATGGTTACATATAGAAAAATTTTAGAGACATATACACACACATATACTTCTTTACTCTGTCAGCTTAGAAGGCCTAGAAGCAATGACACCCTAGTAGCAATGAACTCAGACCTTGGTTTCTAATATCATTCTCTTAATAAAAGGAACCAAGGTTCCTTGGAGAAATGGCTGATTCTAGGAGGTTCAGGAAATATACATGATGAGTCTGATGCCAAAAAGTAAGGAAGTGACTTAAAAAAACACACAACTGAGTTATGACAAAGGGACACAGGTGCCAACTGAAAGAGCTCCCAATGGCCAAAGCTGGAACAATTTGAGCAACAAAATAAAGTAGTATTGGATTGTAACCCAACAAATAAAGTAAATGAATCCATACTGATATCACTGAATAAGTAAATTAAAGGAGGAGACAAATGTCCCATGCAGGAAATTTCCAGATAATTTACATAGTTACTCTGCATTCAATGAGATGGTGGAGTATAACTACCCAATTCTTAAGTGTGGATTGTGCATAGTGACTTCCTTCCAAAGTGTACAGCATGAGAAGGTAGGGGGAGGAAGAGTAATTTTACAGCAAAGAAACTTGACAAACACTACTTCAATCAGGTGATCAAAGTCAACATCAGCAGTGGTTAAGTCATGTTGATATGCATCCTTGATGATGATATGATATGATATATGATATATGATATGATATATGATATATGATAAAATGGCACTTCTATGGTGGTCTTCCCCCCAAATCCACAACCCCAGTCTAGCAGAAAAGCATCAGACAAATATCAATCGAGGAACATTCTACAAATACGTGGCCAATACTCCTGTAAACAGTCATCAAAAACAAGGAAAATTTGAGAAACTATCACAGCCAAGAAGAGTCTAAAGTGACATGATGACCAAATGTAATGTGGTAACCTGTATGGGATCCTGAAACAGAAAACGGAGGTTAGATAAACTGACAATATAAATAAAGTATGTACTTTAGTTCATGATAATGTATCAATATTGGCTAATTGTCACAAATGTACCACACAAACACAAAATGTTAACCTGGAAAACTGGGTTTGGGGTATATGAAAACTGTACTATCTTCTAAATGTTTCTGAAATTCTAAAAACAATATAAAAAGTAAAGTTTATTTTAAAAAATAAAATTTTTTTAAAATATATTTTTAAAGCAAAGAAAAAATAAGAAAAAAGTCTGAAGAATACACAAACTTGAAATTAAGTTTTCCTTTACAAAATTACTGTTTGGCTCTAGCATATGAAGAATGTATCTGTGTACTATTGTACAACAAGAAATATTTAATTTTAAATGTCACATTTAAGCATTAATAAAAATGAAATTATTAAACAGACCCCACTCCCTAAACCCTTGTGTTTCTATTAATAAACTATCCTATCTCCAGGATGACCTCCAAATCACATTCACGACTCTGATTAACTTCTAATATTACTGCAATACATGAATTTAAAAGAAAAACTGTTAAAGATTATACTAAATTGCTGGGGGATTGGAGGCGGTGTAAACACAAATATACATGTGAAAGGAAATTCTTTCATCAGTAAGGGAATATTCCACTCGAAACATTCTTAAATTCAATCAGTATTTAGAACTTTTCATATAAATTGTATTATTCAAAAAAATAAGTCAGCCTAATTGTAACAGGAGGATGTGCTGCATGATGTCTGATAACGCTTGGTGAAGGCAACAATCATACTGAACTTCTATCTAGAGGGCCACTAGAAGCAATGATAACTAGAGTATGTAAAAAAAATTACAACTGGAGAATGTAAATTTGATATATGATATTTACCAACTGCCTAGCATATTGGCAAAAATGACTTTAGAATAAAGATCATTGAGAGGATTTACTGCATTAATGTCTAATTAAAGTGTTAAAAGCTGCTTTACCTAAATGGGCATCATCCGCCAGGCCGGGGTTGCTCGGTGATTGAGCATCCACCTATGAACCAGGAGGTCATGGTTTGATTCCCCGTCAGGGCACATGCCTGGGGTGCTGGCTCCACCCCAGTAGGGGTGTGCTGGAGGCAGCCAAGCAATGACACTCTCTCATCACTGATGTTTCTATCTCTCTCTCCCTCTCCCTTCCTCTCTCTAAAATCAATACAGACATATATTTGTGATATATATATACTTTTTTTTAATCCTCACCTGAGGATATTTTTTTCCATTGCTTTTTCAGAGAGAGTGGAAGGGGGAGAGAGAAACATCAATGTGAGAGACACACATCGATTGGTTGCCTTCCACATACGACCCAGCCGGGGCTGGGGATTGAGCCTGCAACCAAGGTACATGCCCTTGGTTTGAATCGAACCCAGGACCCTTCAGTCCGCGGGCTGAAACTCTAACCACTGAGCCAAATTGGCTAGGGTTATAAAGACATATTTTTAAGAAATAAATAAATAAATAAATAGGCATCATCCACTATTACTACATGAATATGGCTCCACTAAACAGTGTATTTGTTCAAAGGTAACATAGAATAAATCATTAAGAAACCAAGGTAATTATTTTAAAGCCCTAGGACAAATAAACCAGGATGTCACTTGAATCTCTTCAAGCCTTCCTCTTTTTATTAATAAAAATACAAAATTACTATCATGGTAGGATTTATTTTATAACTTAATGTAAACTAATGTGATATAATTGGTGTCTAGGATAGTTGTGCAACCAAACTAGTGGGTGGCATCAATTTAGATGATGCCAGCATTTCCTAGAGCACCTCAATTGGGCCTTGATTTCTACCCAAACTAGGGAGTTGTGCCCTGTTTCCAGGGCAAAGATATAATGATTAAACCAATTACCTCTCCCCTAACAAGTAGCCAACCAGTAGGACCAGGCAAGAAAATAAGAATGGGTCAATAGCAATCCATCGCAGCTACAAAAACAACACAAAGTACACACAGCTTACCGAGAGTGAGTGAAATACAAAAGATAGTTAGATCTGCAGCTCCTGCCACTTACAAATCCTGTTTCTCTATTCATAACAGATTATAAAAGTGCCCTCGTGATATATTTCTCATGTGACAATATCTGCTTAAAACATCATGCCGTTATTTTTAGAATTATACATAGAAATATTTATGGATGAAATGTTATTTCTAGGATTTGCTTCAAAATGGTGGGAAGTATACATGAAACAAGATTAGTCATTTGTTGATAACTGCTGAAGATAAGTTGTTGATGCATAAAGTTTATTATACTATATTTCTGTATATATTTGAAATTTGCATAGTAAAAGCTGAAAATGCAAATAAATGTTAGGCAATTACTCTACTACAACTCAATAACAAAAAGCAAACTACCCAATTCAAAAATAGGCAGAGGAGTTAAATATACATTTCTCCAAAGAAAATGCACAAAATGGCCAATAAGCACATTAAAAAGATGCTCACTATCACTAATCACTAGGAAAATGCAAACCAAAACCATAATGAGATACCCCCTTCATACTCATTAGGATGACTTCATCAAAAAGAAAATAACAAGTGTTGATGTGTATGCGAAAAAACTGGAGCCCTTAGGCACTGCTGGTGGCAACGTAAAATGGTGGGCTGCTATACAAAACAGTATGGCAGGCCCTCAAAAAATTAAAAATAGCATTACCACATAAACCAGCAAATCCACTTCTGAGTATATATCCAAAAGAATTTAAAGCAAGGACTCAAGAGATACTTGTACGCCTATGTTCATAGCAGCTTTATTTACAATAATCAAAAAGGTGAAAGCACCCCAAGTATCTCTCTGCAGAATGGATAAACAAAATATGACATATACATACAATGGAATATTATTCAGCCTTAAAATGGAGGGAAATTTTGATATATCCTCAAGGATGTATCAAACCTTGAGGACATTATGCTAAATGAAATAAGCCAGTCACAAAAAGACAAATACTAAATGATTCCACTTAGATATGAGGTACTTAGAGTAATCAAATGCATAGAAGTAGAATGATGGCTGTCAGGGGCTAGAGAAGGAAATGGGGAGTTATTATTTAATGGGTATGGAGTTTCACTTGGGGAAGGTGAAAAAGTTCTGGAAACGGATGGCAGCGGTGGTTGCCCAACAACGTGAATGTTTTTAATGCCACTAAACAGACTATACAATAAAAAATGGTTAAAATGGTAAATTTTATACATATATGTTTATCACAATTAAAAAACTTTTAAAGAAATAACTCTACCCAGTTTCTCAATATTTTTATAAGTTTTCTTTGATCATTGGCCAAACAGGCCACAAATAGAGCAAAATAACCTTAAAATCCTGACATTGTAAGAGACATTTCATGATAAAATTATAGTAACTTTTGAAACCAAAAAAAATTAAACCACATGGGCACTATTTAGCCCTTCCTCCAGGATCCTGAACATGAATTATGGTTTGGCCTACCAGAGATGAAATTCTTTCCCTTCCTCCACAATCCTGAGAGACCTTATCCAAAAAGATATCATTCCCAAAGCTGCTCTACAATGTCATCAAACTACAATACGAACTTATTAGTGATGCTCACAAGCTGGCAACTTCTTTTGCAGGCAATGAGTCAAGTCTAAAACAAAACATTCTAGTCTATTTTTAAGCCTATATGGCAGTGCCATAATTGCCCACTTACACTCGGTTCAAATCCAAATATCTCAAAACATTTCAGGAAGCATTTGGCAAAATTCATTATATAGGCAAAGATCTATTCTAGTGAAGCAAAGAGGGCTTGGAATGGATGAACAGGAATAAATGCAACACTTAACAGGTATCTCAACAATGGGCCTACCTAGACCTTTCTCAAACAGGGCTTCAGAATGTTTGGACGCACAATCTCAGCTTCAAAATGCAAAGGGGGGGGGATAAAGCTGAGAGGAAGTTATGAACCTAGCGTTTCTGTGTATTCTGCCGCGATGCTAAATTCAACTTGTGCACATACCGCACTACCAATCAAAAGCCCTTTAAGGGCAAAACTGTGTTTGCATTTATGAATGAATCATATAGTTTTCATTGCATTTATTTCAATAGAAGACAAGTTCAATTTGATTAAACAAATCAAACAGAAGTCAGAGTGGCCTTTTGTAACAATCAGGGTATCATGGTCCTATCAAGTTGCCTGGATAATTCCCCAACATTCTATAATTCAAAAGTCTTTTAAAAATGCATATTCTCTGACCAAGCATTTCCACATCTAGAAATTTATACTAAGGAAATACAATAAGATGCATGTAAAAGAAACTTCAGTGAATGAAAAAAATTTTTAAACATCCTTAGTGACCAATAATGGACAATTGGTTAAATTATGGTGCAGCCATACAATTACACACTATACAGACATAAAAATGTGAACCCATCTTATTATACAGCTATATTGTGTGCCTTTGTGTGTGTGTATATATATGTGCATGAATATACATGCAAACTTGTGAATGCACATGTATCTTTGAACATGAACAGGTACATATGGGTATGTAAACATACAGGTGTGCACATATGTAAAAAGCGTGTATAAAGTATAATCAGGGGCCCATGGAATTGCACCTGTATGTACAAAGATATGCCTGTATATGTATGTATAGGTACATATGCCTATATTTGGACTGTGAGCCTGTGTTTTAAGTAGGTGTGTGTTTATCCTTGTAATCACTGCTTAGAAGCTATGACCTTGAGCAAGTTACTGAGCCTCTGGGAGTCTTCACTGTTGTCTATCCATTACCAAATCCTGCCTTATAGGAGTTTTGTGAGAATAAGTGAAATAATGGCTGTAAAGCACTGAGTGCTGTGATTGGAGCATAGTAAATGCTCATAGTAAATCAATATTAGCTTTCCTTATCTGTACACATATATACTGATCTATATTTGTATATATTTACATAGCTATAAATCCAAAGATACACATCAAAATATTAACTTTGGTTATCTATGGGTGATAGGTTTTTGTTGTGGGTTTGTTTGTTTTTTTTGGCTTTCATATTTTCCAATTTTTCTAAGATTATTTCTCTTTTGAAGCTTATGTCTTCAAAATAATGATGGGCTTTCCCTGACATACCTCAATTCTGTGCATTTAAAGCTATTAAATGTACACCAAGGAATGCATAATTTTGATTCTCCACCAAATTATTTTGTATTCTAGCAGTATGTGAGCACTACCTAATCGCTCAAGAAGATGGCAGTACAAAGAAAAGCCGCGGCATTTTGCTTGTTTGCCTTACCCAAGGCAATACGAAAAGAATGAGTTAAATCACACTACCGGGTACAGGCGATTTGCAAACATCTCTGTGACAGTTAAGTGACACCTATCATTCTATTTTCTTAAAGGGAGAGGAACCCAGAGCCTTGCCCAAGGTCATACAAAAAAGCATGTGCCAGACCCCAGGCTGTGAGGGATCTAAGGACTAGACTGCCTTGCCACAATTTGGGTGTGTTTATGAAACCAAGAAGCTAAATTCTTAACCAGTCATTTCAGGAGTCCAGCTGGAGGAAGGAGGAAATGACAACCCAGGGCTGCTGACGGCAAAACAAACCAGTCAGTAACTGACCGCTCCAGGGTTAATGCGAATGTATTAGCTGCATTGTTTTTCCTTATTTTAACACACAGACCGGTTCGTTTCATAGAAGCAAGATGGACATTTTACACAAATTATACTGAAAGCATCTGAAACACGACAAAACGCAAGCAGTTCTCGGCGGCCCCAGTCTCAATTCCCACAGTCACGACGTGCTAATACCTCTCAAGCCCCTGCAGAAGGTCTCTGAATTTCCAAAAGAAACCGGGCTACAGAGAGTGGCGGGTGAAACAAGCGGCTCTTTCCCCTAGGGCCTCAATTTCTAAATCATACCCTAGATAATAACCCAATCATCTCCCATACGTTTCCTCCCCAGCTATGCTATTAAACCTCGGTGAACGTCATTTCCAAGCTATTAAAACACACACACACCCGGGCACACGCCCTGCAGCCTTCCACGTAGCTCGACATTTTGGGGCATCATCGAAGTGAAACAGCGCCTTTTCCGAATTTACTGCAAAAAGCGGGCTTGTCTCTTCGTCTCATTTTTTACTTTTGTCTGAAAAAGGAGGCGTGGGGGATGGGTCCCACACGGACGAGGCTCTGAAACCCTGAGTAATCGCATCTCGCTGCGGGGAACCGTCGGCGGCAGTAGCAGCGATTTTAATCTCTTCTCTCCGCCTAGTTTCCTTTTCCATTTCATGCTTGTTTTTTCCCTTCCCAACGACATCAAACCAAAGGTAGAAAAAGGAAAACCGAGTGTCCCCAGGTCGAGGTCTCCGGGCGGTGGCGGGTTCTGACTCGGGGACCCGCCCGCCGTGGGAAATGCAGGGAACGCGGCGGGGCAGAGGTTTTCCCACCGCCCGTGTCCCGCCGAGGTGGCGGAGGGACCCGCCCGGCCCGCGGCCGCCTCGAATCCGAGCCCGGGGCCCGACCGGCCGCCCAGGCCCAGCGCGGCCTCCCAAGCCGCGGCATCGCGTCGGCCACAGGCCCGGCCCGAGAGGCCAGGAGCGGCCGGCGGCGAGGGCAGGGCCGAGGGCCGGGGGCCGAGGGCGGGGCCCGGCCCGGGTGGGACCCGGCGCGGCTCACCTGCTGGTACCCGCCGCCGCAGGCCGGCTCCACCGCAGCCAGAGCCGCCAACGACAACGCCATGGCGCAGCCGGCCGAGGGACGGGGGCGGACGGACGGACGGGCGGGCGGGCGAGCGGAGGAGGGACGCGGGCGCCGCGGCCGGGAGCGCTGCGAGGCCGAGGGGTCGCGTCGGGTGGGTCGCGATGGCCGCCGCCGCTTCCTGCGAGCCTCTCTCCTCCGGCTGTGAGCGCCGCCGCCGCCGAGGCTCCGACTCGGCCCCTGGGGAGGAGGCGGGACAACGGCGACGACGCTGCGCCGCCGCCCCGCCCCCGACTCGCGCAGCCCGGCCGGGCCCCGCTCCGCCGCCCTCGCCCCGCGGGCCCCGGCCGGGCGGGGTCGCCTCTCCTCCGGCGCCTCCCAGGCCGAGGCGTCGGACTCGAGCCCACCGAAGACGACTCGCCGCAGGCCACCACGGACAGGGCGACGCTGGCGACGAGCACCTCGTCCCCGCGCCGTTTCCCCGGCGAGCGCTCCCTGGCCTTCCGCGCCCCCGGCGGCCGGAGCCCGACGGGACAGGGGTCGTGGACCCCCCGGGAGCCCGACGGGACAGGGGTCGTGGACCCCCCGGGAGCCCGACGGGACAAGGGTCGTGGACCCCCAGGGAGGTTGACCTGGTCCCCGGTGTGTGGCCGCGGGATCCCGGCTCTGCCCACTCCCTCCCTTCCTGTCTGCCACCCTCCGGGGTCAGAGGTCAGTCACCTCCAGGGCAGAGGCCAAATCCGGCCCGGCGACCTTGGAAAAGTAAATAACATTCAGATTTCACTGTCCATAAATTAAGTTTCATAGGAACACGCCGCTCCCATTTGTTTAGCGTGACCGACAAACCCTAAATTATTTGCTCTTGGGCCCTTTGCAGAAAAAGTTTGCTGACCCTAAACTCTCGAAAACTTCTTGGAGTGCAAAGCCTATTTGGGGGGAGGGGGAGCGAGGATAATAGCACCCTCGTTTCCACGCAGCCCTTGGGGTGTTTCAACGGCCTCACCCGTGGATATAGACACGGCCTTTTCGGAACCCGAGCTCCCTGAGCTGATAGGAAAGGCAACGCTTCCAAGAGCGCGCCAGCCTGGAGCTTCCCAGGGACAGGGACAGGTGCGAAGGTGGTGAGGGACCTGAGGGCTGGCCTGTGGAAGAGCTGGAAGGATGGAGGAGATCATTGTTACCCTTTCACAGATGTGTAAGAGATTAAATACCTGACCCAATAACGGAGCTAGTAAACCCGGAATGTAAACCCATTAAGCCGGCTTTTTAAACCATTGTCATGCAGCTAAATTATGCACCTCGAGGACAAGAGTATCAGTCTTTTGAATATTCGGTGTCTCCCGCAGTGTGCGGGCCTGCGAGGTGCCTGGTTTCTTCCTATCGCCCCCAGCCATCTCCGATGACTTCCGCCCGCGTGTCCAACACAGAAGAAAACTTGATCTTTGAGGCTTGCTGCAGTGTCTTCTTGATTGCCTCTCCGCGTTGGTAGCCTAGGGTTGGCATGAATATGACGATCGGTTTGGCGTCTAATTTTCAAGGTTAGTTAACTACATATTTTAAAACAGCTGCGTTCTGAAGCTGCCCTGAGGTTTTCTGTACGTAGGAGCCAATAGTAGTAAAAAATTCTAGACATGTGTCTTCCTCACTCAGAGTTCTCTGCTAGTATCCAAACTCCTACATGTCTGTCCCCATTTCCAGCAACAGGCCAATCTGAGAGTCTCAAAGTGGTACTCTCCTTACCCTGTCCCTCAGTTGTTTTTAATCCAGAAAAACAAACAAAAAAACCTTTAAAGGTAATGAGGTACAGTGAATCATCCCCAAAATGGTGTCCTACCTTGTGATCTTATATAAGGGAAAATCTCATCAGTAGAAAGTAGAAATCCAGACTTCTTTGCTCAGATATTCTAAACTTACATATAAGAAGGAATAAAAAAGAAGCTGTCTGTGCTGCCACATATGGCCATTGGAACTACAGCTGCCATCTTTCTGCAGAAAAGTTGCTACCCCTCTCATCTACCTCTTTCCTAAACTACTTTCTCCCTCAATAGCTATACACTCCCAGCATATGGACATAAATATTTATCACAATATAAATACTGGGCTTTCTTACAGGAATATTTTCTCTCGAAAGAAAAAAAAATGTGATCTCTAGCTTCCAACCTCCCTTACCCTCTCCTCTTCTTTCTCAAACCAAAATGTTTTGTGTTAATAGTAAAGAGTAGGTCTTTTCTTTTTTCTTCTCTGAGTTTCTCCCAAAGCCTTTAATAAGTAAATTGAGATGATTTGTGTTGATTCAGTGGATGGATATATTGGGGGATTGAGAAATTGAGTCTCCGCTGTATAAGGTATCCAGCTGGCAAGCAAATTGTCCAGGGAAGGGAAAAACTCTGAATCTCTGACTCGTGGATCCAGGCCCTCTGCAAGCCACGCAGACAGAGGAGATGATCCAAGGCTGTAAAAACTGCACTCTTTGGCTTCATCTTGAGATGTTGTCAAGAGAGTTTCCATAGAGAAAGTTATTCATTTCAGATTGCTGCACTTAGAAACTTATTTCCCCACAGAATAACTGTAATAATTTCCATGTGCAATCCTTTTTATGGGACTTGCTGACTCTGAATCATCCATCCTGAGAGAGAAGAGAAATATTATGGACAAATAAGAGCATAGCTCATGTCTGTTTTTCTGTATTCTCCCGGTTTAGATAAAAATCTCTTCCAGGATAGATGAGGTCTTCTGTCTTTCACACCCACCTGAGTCCTACGAAGCACTGAGCTCAGTGAGTAACCAAGAAGGGTTTGTTAAATTTTAAACAAAGCCTCACTGGCCCAATATCTCATTTCAGGCCTTAATGTGTCTAGCTAATCTTTACTGGGCTCCAACTGAACCATGGGGTTCCATTTCTACTGACTTACTACTTCTCATTCTCACTACTTAACTACAAGTTTCATTAAGGGCAAAAGGTAGTATCTTCATATTGCAAATAAAGGAACTGTCCACTAATGATTACTACTGTTTGTGGAGCACCTCCTGGTCTTTGACCCTTTAATATGTCATCTCCTTAATCCTCATGACAAGTTCATTCCACAGATGAAGAGGCTAAGGAAATGTATATCCCTTGCTCAGCTAGTGAGTGGTCGAACCACAGTTCAAACTCAGATCTGTTTGACTACAAATCTTGAGGACATAAAAAGACCAGGTCCACCCTTGGGGTCTTCACGGTGAAATAGAGAAGATAGTAAACACATATTCAAGACATTTTTAATATGAAAACTGCAAGTTAATTACAGCTGTGCTGAACTGTATTAACTAATGCTGAGAGATGGTGTAGAGAATTATCTGACCAGGGGGCATAATTAGGTAAGAATTGAGGAGAACGGGCTTTGAATGAGAAAAAGGCTTTGTTGTGATGGGGGAAAGGGAAGACATACCAAGTCATGAGTTTGCTTATACAGAAACTCAGAACAAGGATCAGCAAACTTTTATGAAAAGGGATAAATAGTAAATACTTTGGACTCTCTTGGCCACAAGCTTTCTGTCAAAACTACTCCACTTTGCCACTGTATTGTAAACACAACTATAGACAATATTGAACAAATTGGCATGGCTGTGTTCCATTAAAACTTCATTTATGGGAACTGAAATTTGGATTTCCTACTGTTTTCACATGCCATCAAATATTATTTTTCTATTAATTTTTTTCAACTATTTAAAAATGTAAAAACTATTCTTAACTCTCATTTCATATAAAAAGCAGGCAGTGAGCTGGATTTGGGTCCCAGAGTAGTCTGTCAACCCCTTAGCTTAGTAACAGATCAAAAAAGTTTGTGTGTTAAGAGATTGAGTAAGAAGTTCAAACCACAGAGTAATGCAGAAGGCCTAACAGAGAGGGAAGGAAAAGAGAGAAGAAAATGAGAATTTATAAAAGATCTTAAAACATCAAGGGCTTGTGCAAAAAGGTAAGGAGAGGATAGGGTTAACTGAGTAGGAATTCAACATGAACTCCTGATTCCTTGGTTTACCTTCTTGCCACTGGAACACCATTCATTCATTCAACAAATATTAATTTAGCACCAATATGGGCAAGCACTGTGGCCTTCTGCCTAGAAGCTGAAACTATAAAACAATAGTTTCTCATTTATTCTCCGAAATGAAATTAAGAAATCTTAAGGGTGGTTATTTACTTATTTTAGTTGCATATCACAAGTTTTGGTATGCTACGCCTTTTTAAAATATGTTTTTATTGATTTCAGAGAGAGGAAGGGAGAGGGGGAAAGAGAGAGAGAAACATCAATGATGAGAGCGAATCATCAACTGCCTCCGGCACACCCCCTATTGGGGATCAAGCCTGAAACCGGGGCAGCTGCCCTGACCGGGAATCAGACTGTGACCTCCTGGTTCATAGGCTGACACTCAACCAGTGAGCAACACCGGCCGGGCAGTATGCTAGGTCTTTATTTTCATTCATATCAAAGTATTTTCTAATTTCCCAAACTTCTCAGTTATTGGTTTCTAATTTCACTCCATTATGGTTGGAGAACATATGTTATATTATTTTAATCCTTTTAAATTTATTGAGGTTTGTTTTATGCCCTAGCATGTGGTTTATCCTGGAGAACCTTCCATGTCTACTACAGAAGAAAGTATATTCTGCTATTGTTGAGTGGAATGTTCTATAGGTGTATGTGAGGTTTAATTGATTTATAGTGAAATTTAAGTCTTCTATTTCTTTGTTGATCTTCTGCCTAGTTGTTTTAGCCATTATTGAAGGTGGATTATTGAAGTCTCCAATTATTACTGTTGAATTTTTTATTTCTCCCTTCAATTGTGTCAGGTTTGCTTCACATTTTTTAATGCTCTATTGTTAGGTACATGTATGTTTATAGTATTTACTCATTTTATACACTGTCTTGACCCAAAAAAATATTTAAGTGGCTACAGGATAGCAAGAAATCACAGATTAAAAGTAGATGAGCCCTAGCCAGTGTGTCACAGTTGGCTGCACCACACCTTGTCCTGTGCACCCAAAGGTTGCTGGTTCGATTCCCAGTCAGGGCACATGCCTGGGTTGAGGGCTCCACCGTGATAGGGAGCCTGAGGGAGGCAACCAATCAATGCTTCGCTCTCCCATCAATGTTTCTCTCCCTTTCTCTCTCTCTAAAAATCAATAAAAATATTTTTTTAAAAAAAGAAGCAGATGAAAAAGCAAAAGCAAAACAAGAGTGGCACATGAAACAGACATTCCCTTCCTGTTCTCTGTTGTCTCCATGACAGAACCTGGCACACGATAGGTCCTTGTGGGATTGAAATAACATCAGGAAAGAGGTTAACCCAAAAATGAAGTTCTACATTTTACAAGTGTCCCATAAATTCAGTGTGCAGTTGAAGTGGGGACTGCCTGGTTGTACAATTGATATTGACCCTGAGCTAAATAAAACAAGAGATGATACCAAAACCGATGAAGAAATTCCTTCCAGGAGTCCTTACTAACATTTAATTACAAAGACGCTACACTGCCCCTTCTGTCCTAAACAGAATATATACTTTACGTTTTGGGGATGTCTCCAGCCAGGAGTGATGCTACAAGCTGGTCCTTGTGTTGACTGCTACATTTGATGGTGCCATTGCCCACTGCCACACTCCAGGGATAGCCAGCCCAGTATAGTCACGCAAATGGCACCCCCCCCACCCACCCTGCATGTGGCATTTTACAGGTGGCGACCCCATAAAATCTTTGAGTGACCCCTCTACTGACAGTATATTTAGGAGTCAGAGTCTATTTAGGGGTATTGTGGGTGTCAAAGGAATGAGGGACACCTAAGTGCCCACAAGGAAATCAAGTGACTGCTCCTCATCTTTTGGACAGACCAATGGTGATAACCAATTGCCTTGCAAAAAAGAACAAGGCGAGTAGGGAACGCTCTTAACTCTCTACCCCTCAGGCCGACCTGTGAGGCAAGAAGAGGGTTTCTCACATTTCCCAGGATGGTAGTTTTCTTACTGTGTTTAGGGAGTGTCATAGGAAACACAATTACACGAGGGAAATTCCAAAGCTGGGAGCTCTGCACTGCCAGTGGTGTGTCAGGGGAGAAACAATGTGTGCTAATGATCACACAGAAGGGAGGCAGCCCGCCAGGGGCCCGCACTGGAAGAAGCTGACGTCGCTTCAGCGCAGCAGCAGCCTGAGAGCACAAGGCTGGTTCCCGCAGGCCCTCAGGGAGCTCGGCCACGGTGACTTGGAGCAGGCCTCAGGCAACGGACGAGAGAGAATCTCCAGTTCTGAAGATTGAACCTTAGGTTTTAGGCAGAAATCCTGGCCAAATTATTCAAGAACTCCTCTTTAACACTACCCTGCGTGGGGCTCTCCCTCGTCACATCCTCAGTCACTAAAGCCCACAGATGGGAAGACAAGCCCCCTTCTCTGCCAGGTTTCTCCCCTGGAGTCAGCAGTGCTCTCTCTAATGGGGGGTGGCTCAAGGTGGGATGGCACCCTGGGAACAAAGCCTTTCCAGAGTTGAGTGTGATAAAGCTGGTCACAAAGACTCAGATTTCAGTTTTAGATGGCATAACAGGCCCCTGGCTAAGTGGCTGAGCGGAAGCTGATGGGGTTCTTGAAACACCAAACATCCTCTCACCTTGTCTTTCCATTTCCTGGTAAGCCAGTGACACTCCATATGCCAGCCTGGTTAATACACTAGCCTGTAAGCCATCCAGAGCGCCAGCTTGAGTCCCACTGACGTTCTTCATCATACAAAGTCTGCAGGCACATTTGTTGTTGTTCACAGCCCTAACAAAGATGCTCTGATGTCACTGGCTCCAAGAGCACGACTTTAATAATTCACATATATTGAGTACTTACTTTATGCCAGGGACTGTGCCAAGCAATTTACATTTATTATCTTTTTCACCACTGGCAATAGACATATGAAGTGAAGTCTATTTCTTTTTCTTTTTTTAAATATGTTTTTATTGATTTCAGAGAGAGAGGGAAGGAGAGGGAGAGAGAGATAGAAACATCGATGATGAGAGTCATTGATCGGCTGCCTCCTGCACACCCCCCACCAGGGATAGAGCCCACAACCCGGGCATGTGCCCTGACTGGGAATCGAACCATGACCTCCTCGTTCATAGGTCAATGCTCAACCACTGAGCCACACTGGCTGGGCTGGAATCTATTTCTATCTCTATTTTGTGTTGAGAACAAGTCACATGGAGGCTAACTATCTTGCCTATGTCTGTGTGTCGTAGAAAATTCGGGCTAACAGGGCTTTAGAAATCATGTAATGATTCTTCACCTTATAGATGAGGAAACAGCTCAGAAAGGGTAAGTCATATGCCCGTGATCACACAGCCAGGAACTGGCAGAGCTGATACCTAACACCAGGTTCACTTCATCCTTGAACCATACAATTCACCACTTTGGGCTAACACACGTCAATCACCCTGGCCTCCTGTTCTCTGAGTCCGTGGTCCATCATTTATGATTTGAGGATGCGTGCCATCCCCAAGTCGGCTGTCACCACGCCACCAAACTATGATTCAAACGGGAGGGGGCATCCTGCTCTCTCTGCATCAGGCTGATGATGACGTCAAGCTTTATGACTCAGAACACTCCGAAGCTCTTTGGCCCTTATAACTCTCCCCACAGGAAACCCACCAGGTGCCTGGTTACCTTTTGAGTTTTTTGTGGGTTGCAGACAACGCATCTAAAAATAGATCTGTCCCTAGCTCTGCCAGAAGAAGCTTGCAGCCTAAAAATGTCACTCCCTTCTCTCTTCCATAACACAGACTTCACTTCCTTCCCAACCCAGCAGCTGCCTCAGGGCAGCCTTTCTCCCACCTGGAGATTAGACTTCCTTCTCAGGAAGAGAAAGAAGTATCTCTTGACAACAGAAAAGGAAAACCTTTCTTATGAAGTTTGGCAAAAATTGCCCTTCTAAAGCCAACTGACTTCAAGGAAGAAGGTGTGAGTCTCTGACCTAGTCTTTTACCTCCTCAAGATCAACTAAATGGGACAATGTAGGTAAAAGTGCTTTGTAAATTGCAAATACCAGGAGCTGTCACATGCCTCTGCACGTGTTCCTGCATCATCAACACAGCAGCGAGCAGAAGGGACGACTTTTCTTATGATACCTCGGGTAACACAGATTTTCCAGGCCAGGGAGTTTTCCTGGCCTGGACTTTCTGTGGGTAACTCCTTGTGTGCTGAGATGAGGTTAGGACCACTGCAAAATTCCATTTCTGAGGCTGGGCTCATGCCGGCTAAAATGGGGTGCAGATGCTGGAATGAGTCAGGGAGCATTTCAGTCAGCCAACAAACTGAGAACACAGAGAGAGAGCCTTGTTCAGCCATGGGAGGACCTCCCAGTTGAGTCTCTGCCACTGTTAACCTGGAGTTGCTCTCAAGACAAAGACAAGTTTGCTAACTTCCTGCCAGGGGCATGTGATGTTTGAGCTCCATGGAACACTTTGTCATTTTAGAGATGTTTTCAGTTCTTTTATTTTATTCATGCATTCATTCATTTCAGTAAATAGATGTTTAATTCTTACTCCATGGGCAGCCTTCTCTGTTTAAAAATTTCCTCTGTTTTCTGCCCACATACAAAGCCCACACACCGTGAGTAGGGGTTGAAGGTAAATAGGCTTTGTTTAAATACAAGAAGTAAAGATACGCCTGTTTCCATTGCATCAACTCCCTGCCACCCTCCTTGACCTTCACCATAAACTAGAGGGCACTTTGGGGATATTTTCTATTCCTGGGAACCACTGTGTTCCTGGAAAGCACTGTTTTCAGAATGCCATTGTACTCTTCTTATAGTGTTTTTTTACAGTGTTATTACAGTATTTATTGGGCACTCTAATGCCTGCTTTTATAGAGGAAATATAAAAGCAATAACAATAACAACACAAACACACACATCATTAAGAGGAACAAGACCTGTCAGATGTGCCTGGGTTTTACCTACTTATAATGGCATTACCAAGCGAAAGGAAATACTCAAAATAGTTAATGCCTGAAGCCAGGCAACATGCATATTCCCCATCCTACCTATCCATGCCAGGACAGACGGCAATAATCAATCGCAACACTCCCACTGAGAGCAGACGCCCCTAAGAGTCCTTCTCAGCACAGCGCCCTGAGCAGCCCCTGCCTGAGCTGTCCAGAGTTGGCAGGTAAAACACAATCCATCCATCTCCTCTTTCCATCCACTTATTTTTGACCAAGTTCAGCAGTTCAGAAAAGGAAGAAATGGCCATATGCGCTGGAGGCTGGGAAAGATGCCCCAGGGGAGGGTAATGTTAGTGGTATCCTGAAGGAGTGATCAAATTTGGGTAGAGCTGGTAAATAGAGGAGAGGAGGGAGGAAGGGTAGTATTTGCTGTAATGAAACTTTTTTCATTTTTAAAATAGGTAGTCAAGTCTATGTTTCTCTTTCTCTTTCTATTTTTAAAGAATAGTTTGTTGACTTTTAGAGAGTGAGGAAGGGAAAGAGAGAGAAACATTGATGTGAAAGCGAAACATCAATTGGCTGCCTCCTCCACGATGTCCCCTACAGGGGGACATGTGCACAACCCAGACATGTGCCCTTGACCTGGAATTGAACCAGCAGCCTCCTGGTGGACAGGATGGCACCCAACCAACTGAGCCACACCAGCTAGGGCTCTCTCTCTCTTTTTAAAATGACACCTTGGCTTTCATTTAGGGAGGTCTTCCTCACCCCCAAGATCATGAACAAACATTTGTCTATATTTTTTACTAATACTTTTATAGTTTTCTTCTGTACATGAATATATTTGGCCAAGTTGCAATTTATTTGGGGATAAGGAATGTGGTAGGAGTCCAGCTTTTTAGAAAGAATGGCTAGCTACATCTCATACCATTTGCTGAATAATCATTTAAAAAGTCTCCTTTATCATGTACAAAATCTCTGTTTATACATGTGCTTATTTCTGGATCACTCTTTTTTTTTCTTTTTTTTTTTCTCCTCTGTTCATATGTATTATTGGGAGTCCTGCTTTTTAGAAAACTGGATTCACAAAAACTTCAACATACAAATTAGATAAGCTAAAGCTGTCCTAATTACCCCTGAAGTGAGTCAATTTTTTTTAAAGCTTAAATTTATACAGATCTTTTAAAATAACAGCTTTATTGGTATATAATTCTCATGCCACACAATTGATTTAAAATGTACAATTCAGTGGTTTTCAGTATATTTGCAATGTGCAACCCTCACCGCAATCAATTTAGAACCCTTGCATCACTCCTAAAAGAAACCCCGTGTTCACTAGCAGTCATTTCCCATTTCTTCCCAGCGCCCTCCAGCCCTAGGCAACCACTTATCTACTTTTTGTCTGTACAGATTTGCTTATTCTGGATATTTCATATTTCATATTTCATGGTCTTTTGTATCTGGCTTCTTTCACTTGACACAGTGTTTTCAAAGTTCATCTATAATTTAACACATATCTGTACCTTCTTTCTTTTTGAAAATTGAGATAAGATTCTTAGAACATGAAATGAACAATTTAAAAGTGTACCGTTCAGCCCTGACCGGTGTGGCTCAGTTGGCTCAGCGTCACCCCATCCACCGAGAGGTCGCCAGTTCGATTTCTGGTCAGGGCAGGCACCAGGGGCGCAGGTTCGATCCCTGGTAAGGGACAGACAGGAGGCAGCCGATCTCTGTTTCTCTCTCATGGCTGTTTCTCTCTCCCTCTCCCTTCCTCTCTCTAAAAATAATAAAAACATATTTTTAAAAGTATACAATTCAGCGGCAGTTAGTACTTCATTATGTGGGGCAACCATCACCTCTATCTAGTTCTAAACATTTTCAGCACCTCCAAAAGGAAACCCCACACTCATGACACAGTCACTCCCTATTTTCCTCCCACCCCCAGCCCCTGGTAACCACTAATCGACTTCTGTCTCTGTGGATTTGCCTGTTCTGGACATTTCATATAAATAGAATCATACATGTGGCCTTTTATGTCTGGCTTCTTTCACTTAGCATAATGTTTCCAAAGTTCATCCATATTAGAGGATGCGTATCTATACTTCATTCTTTTTATTGTTGAATAGCCCACGGTATGGATATACCACGCTTTGTTTATCTACTCATCAGTTGATGAAAATTTTGGTCCTTTCAAATTTCTGGCTATTATGAATAACGCTGCTATGAACGTCCATTCATGTACGTGTTTTGTGTGAGCCACGCACTCTTTGAAAAGGAGCATTATCTTTTGCATAAAGTCATATACTTTGCAATGCCAGTCCTGTGACCCATCTTTTCGGGATGATTGTTTCGTTAAAGCCAAATGGAATTTTATTTGTGGAGGCCTTAATCCTATCAGTCTAGGTTACTATTAAGTAAAGTCAATTAAGAAATGAAGAAATTAATTAAGAAAAACTGCAGTGTGGGGAAGGTCATGAGTAGGTGGATGCTCAAAAGGATCCAGCGATAATGATGGAGGTGGTAGTTAAGTACCACCAAGTACCCAAGTCTCTAATTACACTCGTTAAGTTCTTTTCTTTGCAAGAATAGGATCCCGGTAATTTCATCCATTTGTTTAGGGGCTAGAGGTTCCATTTTTAAACTAGCTTAAACATTTAATAGGTTTTGCCTATTAATCCTGCCATTAACAGGATTGCCACCGACAAGGTTCAATGAAAGAAATCAAAGAGATAAAACAAAGAGTTTTTTAATAGACCCCACTCCCCCACTAAACTCTAAGTTCTTTTTAAAAAATTTTTATTGAATTTATTGGGGTGACACTGGTTAATAAAATTACGTAGGTTTCAAGTGTACAATTCTATAACACATCATCTGTATATTGTATTGTGTGTTCACCACCCCAAGTCAAGTCTCCTATCACCATTTATCCCCCTACACCCTCTTCTACCTCCCCCTACCAGACCCTAAGTTCTTGAGAACAAGGATTGGATCTTGTTTGTGGCAGGCAGACTATACACGTAATGTATCTGTTAAATTAATTTAAAAATTCTAGCCATTGCCCCACTCACCTCTCCCATCCCATTGTTTATGCCCCCAGACCCCAGCCTCACCGGTTCCAAGGGACAAAATGAGCGGATTCTCAGCTCGTGATCTCTCTAAGGCAGGTGTCGTCGGAAGATTGTCTTTAGTGTTTTGGGGACAAGAGGGGGTGGCATCAACGGCAGAAAACCAAATGATCCTGTTCAGTCATGTCCTTCACCTGCCACTTCGGAAAGAAAGGTCACGTCTTCATACTTTGGAGTTTGTACCAAGAAACAAAACAAACAAAGAGTTTAAGTACTAAATCAAATGGACTTGACCAAACCCCAAATGCGGCTGTGGGGGTGAGCAGACGCAGCACGGGAACCTCCTGCCCCTCCTCCCGGGGCGCCCTGGCCGCCCAGTGTCGCCTCCTCGCAGCTCTGGGAGAAGCAGAATCAGCCGGCAATGCTGCTATTTCCACCCTGAGCCTGTTGGTGGACGCTGGCAGCGGACTCTGGGCTTTGTTCTGGAAGCGCCTTCACCTCCGGCCCCCCAGCCATGTCCTTACTCCGCAGACCCATAGAAGACAAACTGCAGGGAGGTCCAAAAGGCCCCCTTTGGGAAAAGGCCTCTTTGCCCTTGTTAGCTAAACCTTGGCAGACTAGCCAGGCCAGAGGCGACATGTCCCATCAGTAAGTGCCTGAAAAAGCCCACGGAAGGCTCAGCCCTGACCAGACAGCGGCAGTTGTGGATGTGCAGTGGCTGGCTCCTCGTGTACTAGGCACCCGGTAATCGGTTCAGCGGTCACCTCCTCAGAGGGCGCTGTCCTGGCACCTCGCAGAGCCCTTGAGGCCCTAAAGATGAAATTGCTGTCTGTCTCAGCCCCCACAGAGCCCTAGTCCTGCCTCCCTCTTAGTCACAGGGGCTCTGCAACGGTGAGGGGTGACAGGGCCACCATCTGCAAGGGTGGCGGTGGTCCTTTTGATTAGTAGGCACTCAGTTTTTCTCTGGTTTTAGCTCGTTTTGACGACATGATTGTGATTTCCACCCTGTCCCAGAGCAAACAGAGCTGTCTCCCAGTGTTCCTTGCTAATTTCATGCACCATCAGGTTTCCTGTTCTCTCATGTTTCCATTAGGCCTTGTTTCCCACTCTGGGGTGTGGGAACATTGTGGGGAGCACATTGTGATGTGCTGGCATGCTGGGGGGCAGGGGAGGCCACAACTAACCTGGGGCGAACTTGTCCCTTGGCAACACCAACCCCCATGAAGCTCACTCCCCGCTCCCTGCCTGCACGCCCAGGGCAGCCCTGGCTCACCGACCACAGCTAAGCCTGGAAAAGGCCTCTAGGTTCTTCTCAACAGCTCTCCAGGCAGCCACCACCAACTGAACTTAATGGGCGCTACTTGGCAGTCCTGCTTGATTTAGTGCAATAATTGAAAAAGAAAAAAATTAATCTGCCTAGCCGGCCTGGCGCAGCAGCTGAACATCGACCTAGGATCCAGGAGATCGCAGTTCGATTCCCGGTCAGGGCACATGCCCAGGTTGCAGGCTCGGTCCCCAGTGTGGGGCGTGCAGGAGGCAGCCGATCAATGACTCTCTCATCATTGATGTTTCAACTCTCTCTCCCTCTCCCTTCCTCTCTCTGAAATCAATAAAGACATATAAAAAAAACAGAAAGAAAGAAAAAGGGAGGGAGGGAGGGAGAGATCTGTCCCCCAAACTGGATTCAGTTTCACACTGCTGCTCAGATCATGTTCCCTGTACACATAGTAGTTTTAAGAATTTTCCCCACATCAAAAGTCTATAAGGTGAGCAGGCCTCTTGTTTCTTTAAAGAGGAAGGAAATCTCTCTGAAAACATCTTTTAAAAATAAGTCTTAACGTTTTTTGTGAGTGAAGAACAGAGAAGAAAACATTAAAAATATTTTTTTAAATCCTCGCCTGAGGATGTTTTTTCCATTGCTTCTCAGAGAGAGTGAAAGGGAGAGAGAAAGAGAGAGAGAACATTTAACGGGCCATGTTCTCATTGCCCAGATCATGCCTGTTGATATTAGATAATAATTATAATATTGCCCTACCCGTTTTGCTCAGTGGTTTAAGCGTCGGCCTGTGGACCGAAGGGTCCCAGGTTCGATTCTGACCAAGGGCACGTACCTCGGTTGCAGGCTCAGTTCCAGTCGGGGCGAGAGTGGGAGGCAACCAGTCGATGTGTCTCTCTCACATCGATGTTTCTCTCCGCCCCCCCCCCCGCACCCCTACTCTCTCTGAAAAAGCAATGGGGAAAAATATCCTTGGATGAGGTTAAAAAAATTATTATGACATTAATTCTAATAGTTACTATAGTTGCTGAGCCCAGTGAAGCAGCCATGCTTTCCTATCACCAAGGTACCTTCAGAATAGGAGCCTCTTTACATATAGATACATTAAATATATACATATCTATATTTAAATACATGTAAAATTTTTGAAATTTTAATCACTAAAATATACAATAACAGTGACTTCTGTTCCTGCCCCCCTTAATGGTAGTAATGATTAATGAGTAATAGTTTGTTATGGGCCTTTCCAGAAAAAGTATATATTTATGTATGTATGTATGTATATTTATGTATTTATACACATATATGTGTGTGTATATGTAAATATATATTCTTTTTTTAATTTACCAAAAAATTGGGAGAGGGATTGGGCTCTACATTATGTTCTACAACTTCTTGGCATTGTTTCCTGACCCACCTCATTCATTGTATCAGCCCACGGTTTTCCAACATATGGATGTGTCATAGTTTATTTAACCAGTACCCTATTAACTACAAAACATATACACACACACGCATATATGTGTATATATATATTTTTAACCCTCACCCAAGGATATTTCTTCCATTGCTTTTCAGAGAGAGTGGAAGGGAGAGAAAGAGAAATAGAGAAGGAAACATCCATGTGAGAGAGACACATCAACTGTTTGTCAAGAGCTGACTGGGGCTGGGATTGGGCCTGCAACCAAGGTACATGCCCTTGGAGGGAGCTGCAGACCCTTCAGTCTGCAGGCCAATGCTCTAACCATTGAGCCAAACGGGCTAGGGCATCTTTAAAAAAGTATATATATCTTTATTGATTTCAGAGACAGGAAGGGAGAGGGAGAGAGAGAAACAGAAACATCAATGATGAGAGAGTCCTGATCGGCTGCCTCCTGCACGCCTCCTACTGGGGATCAAGCCCGCAACTTGGGTATGTGCCCTGACCAGGAATCGAACTGTGACCTCCTGGTTCATAGTTCGATGCTCAATCACTGAGCCACGCCAGCTGGACGACAAAACATCTTTTAAAGACTCCAGTGTGTACCTTGGCAGTTGATATGCTATCCATAAGGGAAGAGGGACCCTTACTTCATTCATTCATTCAAAAGCTTGCAGCTGCAAAGATTAGTCAACTTGGTCCACAACATCTGGCAAATAGACGTACAAAACAGAACATCCGCAGAGCTGGGGGCAGGTGTGGAATGAAAAGTATTTGCAACACACCAGAGTGAAGACCCCTTGCAATGATCATAAATGGTAAACACTGACAGTCCTCGAGGAGTCAGTCACATGATGGGGCCAGGTGGCATCGCCCTGGGTGATGTCAACCCAGCATTGCTTCAAACAGAGACTTCAGATGAACATCTCAGAAGGCTTACAGCACTGAAAATGCTTTATTCTAGTCATAAAGAGTATGTTCACTACAGCTGCTGAGTCCACTAAATCAGCCATGCTTCCCTACCACAAACGTGCCTTGATAGTAGGACCATCTTTATATATATATATATATAAAATATTTATTTATTTATTTATTTATTTATATTTATTTATATTTATATATTTTTTAATTCTCCAGAGAAAAAAAGCTTTGCTTTGTCCAGTTCTGATTCTGCCAGGGAATCGGGGTGATCAGTTCAGGTAAAATTGAAACTATAGCCTCATTTAACCACTTGTTAACTGTGTGTCCTTGGGCATGTCACCTAATCATTCTAACCCTATAAAATGATGCCTACCCCATAGAGTTGTTGGGATGATTCACTGGGACAATTTAGGTCTACAGGAAGCATGTGGTATGCTCCCACTTGTGTTTTTAAACACATATCTAATATGTTAATCTGCAAAGAGAGATGTCTAGAAAGATGTTTACCAAAATGTTAACCTTGGTTCTTCTCCAGGGGTGGAATTTCTGGAGATTTTTTTAGTTTTTTTTCCAAACTGCTTGAGTTTGTTTGTTTAGGGGATTAAAATTTTTTTTACAATGATTAGGAATAATTTTTACAAAAAACAAAGCCGTTTTCAAAATTAAATAATGCATATAAAGAAAATCACACATAGGAAGTGCTCAATCAGTGGTAGATGTTATTACTATGAAAACCTATCATAAAAAGGTGGCTTGTGCCTGGAACATGAGTATAATAACTTAACACTTATTTGCTGATGAGATCCAATTTTCTTCCTACTAAGAGGGTTAGGAATTGAAAATCTGTCACAGAGCATGGGCCATAATAGAAAGTTAGATACTTCATTCATTTCTAAAATTCTTTGAATCATGCCTGGTATACAAGAAGCACTTTATAAATATTTGATAAATAGATATAATCCTAACAAATGTTTCTTGAATGCCTGCAATGTACCAGGCACTGTTCTAGATGCTGATAATACAGCCGTGAACAAGACAGTATTTGTGCTCTTATCATTTTAGAAAGAGCAGGAGATGATGAACATAAGCAATAGGTGAATAAATAAGAAATTGTCATGAAAATAAAAGAAAATGATGTGAAAGAGACACCAGAGTTCCTTGGGTGGGGTATTCAGGGAAGGCTTCTTGGAGGTGGTAACACTGAAGGTAAGACCTGACCCATAAGAAGGAACCAACTCTGCAAAAGTCTGATCAGCAGGCAGAGCGAGGCTGGTCAAAAGCCCGAAGGTAGGTATGAGTTCGGTGTTATGGGGGGAAGAGTCTTCCAGAAATCACCAAAGGTTTGCATTTGCATTTGCAGCCACAGAAAGAAATGCATACACAGGGCAAATCCACATTTTATGTGGCCTGAAATGTACACAATTTGGGGGACACTCTCAAAACAAAAATACAAAAGTACAAATACAAAATGAAGTTTTGGAAGGGGACTTTGCAAGTGAGAAGCTCTGAAGCTTAAGCTTCGTAAACTTCATGGAAAATGTATTTCTCTTTAGACCTGAGGTGATAGAGAAAAGTAGATTTCACGTATAAATTACTCACACTCTTTTGGAAGCCAGAAACCCATTTGAGTTAGATGAAGTGAAAACAAGTTGACATTTATAATAAGGATTCAGGACATCCCACAGGACCCAAGGATGGGGAATCTAGCGGGGCCAAATACCCACGGCAACCAGAGGTGTGAACCCCAGCAGGATTCCCCATATTTCATCTCCTGCTCTCTAAACCTACACATGTGCTTTGTTCATATCTTTCCCTTTGAAGATCAGCTCCATCTACTTTTCTGACCCAGGGAGCAGAGCACCCTGGCCACCCAGAGCGCTCCAGTTTACATATTACAGCTCCAACCACCAGTTCCCAGCCCAGCTTCCCAAGGACGCCCCCTGATTGACAGGCTTGAATCGGGGTCCATTCTGGGAGCCAGGGAGCAAACCCAGGAGGTGTCTGCCTCACCTGTTAGCCTCTGACTGCAGAGCAGCACCGCCCAATAGAAACACAATGGGAGACACAAATGTGAGCCACGTCACTTAAAAGTTTCTAGCAGACACAGTAAAGAAATACAAAGAAGCAGATGAGATTAATTTTAATAATACATTTCAGTTTGCCCAATATATACAAAATATGATCACTTTCACGTACTCAATACAAAAATATTTTACATTCTAGTTTATACACGAAGTTTTCACGATCCAGTGTGTGTTATGTGGAATCTAATGAACAAAATAAACTGATGAATAAAATAGATTCAGAGACATAGAACCATAGAACAGTCTGATGAATTTCAGAGGTGGGGGAGGAGAGATTAATCAAAGAACTTATATGTGTATATGCATAACCTATGGACACAGACAATAGTGCGGAGAAGGCCTGGGGGGGACAGGGGCGGATGCTGGGTGGAGGGAATCAGTGGTGGGAAAAAGGGGACATCTGTAATACTTTCAACAATAAAGATAAATTAAAAAAAAAAAAAAAAAGCACATCTCAGTTTGGACTCACCACATTTCAAGTGCTCAACAGCCACGTGGGCCTAACGGCTACTGTAGTGGACAAGAAGGTCTAGATTTCTGGGCTGAGGTCTGATTGATCTTATCCTACTCAGGTGCCTCACAGCAGGCCCAAGTCTGCAGTGATCAAACACCACGTTCTCTTGCCCGATACAGTTGTATGTCTGCTCTTGGGCTCAGATAAACGGACAGGATTAATCATCACCGGCTTTCCGAGTGCACACAGCCCAAGCACATTGGCTGCCAAATCGCAATTACGGAGTTCTTTCAGAGTTAATGTCTTCGCACTTCCTTTATTCCAGAAATGAAATTAAAGCCACTCACTCTCACACACACAAAAGGCCCACAGAAACCTGCAGCTCTATCAGCAAATCATTCAGCCCTGGTAGGAAGGTCATTAGACTGGTTTTATACAGAGCCCATAAAGCATCAGGAAAACAGATAAATGTCAAAATCCTGGTTGTTCAGCTGCACTTCAGCTCAGCCTCCCAAAGGTAATAAATGCATCTCTCCAAAGTGCATCTGCTTTCGCTTCAATTTGCGCCTTCAGGTAAGTAAGTTCTACAAGGCATACTCGCTTTTTGTTACATGGATATTTCCCCCCAGTTTCAGCCAACGCAGATGTATATAGGTCAGATCTGCCCCATCTCGCTTTGAGAGCCTGGTTCCTAGCCTATAGATTTTTTCAGGTGAGTTTTATTGGAAAGATCAGCTATGACTGGATTAGAAGTCTCTTATTTTTCTGTCTGGAGGCAATGTGTAATGGTTGCCTAATAATTTGATAGCTACTATACATCAAGCACTTATTATGTGCCAGGCAACATGCTAAGTGCTTACAGACATTATGTCATTTAATTGTTGTGGCAACATCATAGGTGAGTACTATTATTAACACTCCCATTTGATAGAGAAGGAAACTGAGGTTTGGGAAAGGTTAAATGACTTGCCTAAAGTCATGGGGCCACTAAGCAACAAAACCAAGACTTGAGCCCGAGCTGGAGCTGCCAGACTCCACAGCTTTAGCTGTTGCTGTGGCCCAGCCCTTGGGCATCCTTTCTGAAATGGAAGCAATCAGGCCTCACTTCCAGGGGCCCGCACTTTCCCGAGGGCTTCTTGGAGCAGGGTGTCTGAGAGGGGAAGACAGTCAGAACTGGGTCACCAGCGGACAGAGCTAGGAGGTGGCGAAACGGAGCTCCTTTATGTGGGAAAATAAGACAGATATGCAAGTGCTGGGGGAGGGGCAGCCGACCAATCCTGGCAAGGAGGGCTGGGCCCCAGTCGGCCACCGCCACCGCCACCGCTGTGAACCTGCGCTGGCCTCGCTCAGCGGCCTTGAATGAGCCACCTGGCTTCCAGTATGTAAAGATAATGGCTCCGCCCGCCTCCCTGAGGACCCATATGGATTAACTCGTTAATGGTTATATAGTAGTTTGAGTAGGCAAAGGGCCCAATAAAATCTCTACCAGGGCCTTTTCAGCGCAGAACTGAGCCCCTGCTAATGATAAATGTTAAAGGTAGATCAAGTGCTCTTCAGCTTTATTGCTTTAATGGAGCCATTTGGCAGTACGAGGCCAGGCAAGAAAATAATAGCATACACACATTCATCAGCCAGCGCGACGCCCAGCGACAGGCCGGTGATGTCCTCAGAATCGGAATTTAATGTCCGTAACCTCAGGTGCAGGGCAGGCAATAAATATTTGTTGAATGTCTAAATGCAGGAATTCAGCGTTTACTCAAGTACCTACTACGTGCCAGACAGTGGATTACAAACATCGGGCTTTAAAAAGCCACATCTCGCCCTGGCCAGTGTGGCTCAGTGGTTAGGATGTCGGCTCATGCACCGACGGATGTGTCTGTCTCACAGAGATGTTTTTCTCTCTCTCTCCCCTCCCTTCCACACTCTCTAAAAATCAATGGAAAAAATATCCTCGGGTCAGAATTAACAAATAAATACATAAATAAATAAAAAGCCACCTCTCTGATGTCAGTATTTTGCCTGGAGATTGGAAATGTTCCCACATCACTCTGAATGTGGCTTTCTATCAATGAGTACACAACCAACAGTAAAGCAAACTTGCGACCAATCCTGTTAGACAGCAAACTACCAAACAATTTCTCCTAGCAAGAAGAAACTGAAAATCTGACAGTAGCTCTCTTGGCAGGGAGGCCCTGGAAGACTAAAATCTCCATTTGCCAAGCATGGCATAAATAACAGAAGCTTCAGGAGCTATTCTGATAACAAATATAAATTTTAAAATGCGCAGAGTATTTTCGTCCTTTGAAGGACCACATGTAGTCAGATTTTCACAAGGCGAGAGCAAGTACATTACTAGTTAGAGGCGAGAGTCACACTTCAACCACGTACCACCCCCGCAATTCTTAACTGTTTGGAAAAATGTAAAATGTGCGGGTTTCCAGAAAAATAACCAAGCAATTGTCCAGCTGGTTTCAAAAGTGGCTAGACCTCGTTAATCGTTTAATGCCTTACCTCATGTGAGAGAAACACAAGAGAAGTCATTGGCAGACTACAGGATTTTCCCAAACCACATTTATTTATTCGTTCTTTATTTATTCAACTAAAATAAATTTGGGGGCTACTGTATGCCAGGCACTGTCCTAGGCATCAGTGAAGAATGAACCAAACAAAGACGACCTGTCATCCTGGAATTTACATGTGTAGCAACTACTTTCAAGTCCCCAATAGGAAGAACCCAAGTACACTTCAGTTTGTAGTTTAACAAAATAAAATAGCCTTTTGGGCTAGTACTCAAATTTTCCTGTGTTGATCCATGCTCTCAGCAAATATTTACTAAGTAACCACTGGGCTACTCTGGAATAATACAAATGTGTGCTAAGAGGGGGATCACGCTTTCATGGAGCTCAATGTGTAGTTGGAAACAAAGCATTTCCAGAAAAAAAAACAATACCGCAAGGCATTAATTGCCCCGAGCAAGGCAAATAGAATGCTGTGAAAGTTCAGCTTTATGGAAGAGGTAATTAGGTGGCATTTGAATTAAGATTTAAAGGATTGAGTATGATTTGCCCATGTAAAATGGGAGGAGGGCAGCCTGGCTGATGTGGCTCAGTGATTGAGCATTGACCCATGAACCTGGAGATCACGGTTCGATTCCCAGTCAGGGCACATACCCAGGGTTTCAGGCTCAATCCCCAGTAAGGGGCAGGCAGGAGGAAGCCAATCAATTCTTCTCTTCCATCATTGATGTTTCTATCTCTCCCTCTCCCTTCCTTTCTGAAATCAATAAAAACATATTTTAAAAAATAAGATAAGATAAAATGAGAGGAGGGCAGGGCATACTAGGATGATGGACAGCCTGTAACCTATCAAAAGTAACTTACCTTATTTTCCTAACATACATGTTAGTAAAACAAGGTTATGAAAGCTGCTGAAGACTGTGTCTCCCCAACATTCATATGTTGAAGCTCTAATCTCCAGTGAGATGGTGAGAGCCCTCATATTGGAATTGGTGACCTTATAAGGGTCATGAGAGAGATTTGCCTCTCTACCACGCGAGGATACAGCAAGAAGACACCATCTATAAACTGAGGAAAGGGCTCTCACCAGAACCCTGATCTCAGACTTGCAGTCCCCAGAACGGTAAGAAATAAATGTTTGTTGTTTCAGCCACGCAGTCTGTGGTATCTTGTTGTGCAGCTCAACGGCCTAAGACAAAAGCAAAGACTTCAACTTACCTTAAAACTTCTTTATCTAAATGATAAAGCAGCTCTTGGCCTCAATTGGACTGAACACTCAAGGTCAACCTACAATGAAAAGTCAAAAAAGTGGAAAATTCATTTCATCTCACATGCCCACCGTAGAGCTGGCTGCTAAAAGTGTTGTGTTGCAGATAATTCTGGGGCTGCATTAAGGTTCAGCAGGAAAGGGCCCAGGATGATTAGTAACGTCTGCCAGAGGCACAGCATTCAGGTGCAGTGGCTGATTTATTCGCCATTTCTGCATTCAGGTCATATATTTCTAAATTGCAGAGCAGGAATGCTCCATCACAGAGGTTTTGAAACTGGCGTCATCCCATGCACCGGAAGGTTGCCGGTTCGATTCCTGGTCAGGGCCCTTGCCTGGGCTGTGGACTGAATCCCCGCTGGGGGCATGCGGGAGGCAGCCGATCAAGGTTTCGCTCTCACGTTGATGTTTCCTTCCCTCTCCCCTCCTCTCTCTCTAAAAATCAATTTAAAAATCTTTAAAAAAAGGAAAGAGTAGAGCTGTCCTTAAAACAGGGAAGTGAGAGTGCTAAAGTCCCACCCTCGGACGCTCCTCGCTCAGCCTGAAACATCGTTGCTTTATGAGACTGTGGCTTTCTGTGTTGAGGAAGCACAACATTTAATAATTTGTTTATTCTGAACCCCACAAGAGAATGATAAGCACCATTTTACGGCTGCAGAAACTGAGGTCCAAAGAGGTTAAAGACTAAGCCCCAGGTTCAGGGCAGATGGTATGTGATGAAGTCAAGAGCCAGAAGCCAGGCCTCCTCCCTCCTTCTTGGGTGTCACACGCCCCTAACTCTGCAGCTGCATCAGAGCTTGTCATGCACTGAACACAAGGGACTTCCAAAGAAGAGAGCTGAGGTGCTTTGAAATAAACTCAACGAAAAAGGGGGGAGTCTTGCCTCTCTGTCTGAAATTCCGCCTCACCCTGCCTTCACCTACATATCATTTCCACGAGCCCTTTGTCAGTGACACATTAGACACCTGCCATCCTGAGCAGCTCGGGGCTCCTGCATGGACTCAAGTTTCCTTCTCAGGGGGCAACCTGAGCATGCCCACTGCTCCCCTTTCCCCGGCTACGGCTAAGGAGAGCCTGTCACCTCCGCTTGGCCTGGAGCATGGGGTGGAGCTGCAAAGGGCTGACACAGGGTGGTCACAGTGAGTGGCCACGTAAGGGACTTACAAATTACAAAACACATCTATCGTCCCACCAAGGCCACCTCGCGCATCACCACCACCGCCACTGCTAAGCTGAACCACAGCGCCCCCTCCCCTCCACCTCTTTCGGCCCCCCCACTCTGGCCACTGCGATCCCTTCCATTTTGCACCCTGCAGGCGGAGATCCTTTAATAATGCAGATCCAATCGGTCACTCCTCAGCTGACCATTGTCCTCAGTACTGGTAGGAAGAGCACTTACTTGAGAGAAAGTGTGTGTGTGTGTGTGTGTGTGTGTGTGCAATCACACACTCTCACAAAGGAGGGTTCACAATATTTAAACTGGCACGTGACATCAGTGTAGGCTCCATGTGACGCACTGAAGGGCATATTTATTTATCCCCTTATACTTATTTAGGTTCTGCCTCACTCCACAAAGGAACTGGAATGGCTGTGTATGTTTCCTGGGAAGGCAACAAGGAAGCTTTCTCAGTTACGTTCTGGAAACTTCAATCCATGGGAGGAACCAACTACAGTACAAAATAATAATAAATGAGCGTTTTACTATCCTCAAGCCCCCAGAAGGACACTAAATGATGAGATGCCTGCAGAGGTGCTTTGTGACGGCATCAGGATGATTTCTGGATCACCAAAAGGGCATTCGGAGGTGCCTTAGGAGAAACTGAGTCATTACCTAAAACAGTAGCCTATGTGTCAATATCATTTTAGCAGTGGCGCCTTGGTCCCTAAGTCAAGGAAAACCCCCCAACCATGTTGCTGGAGTTTAGAAAAGGGCCCTTTCTGATAGTTTTTCCTTGGTGGCTCAATTTTATTTTTAATTTTTTTTTTTTAAAAGTACCTAGTTTAAATGAGGCAACATGCATTTCAAACTTCTGAAGGTGCAGAGTACCTATAATAAAGGCTCCTTCCCATGCCTATCTTTCAGCCCCCCTGTTGCTCTCTCCAGAAGCAATCACTGCTACTGGTTTCTAGAAATAGTTTATGCAGACATCAGTCTGCATGTTCGCAGTTTTCATTTCATTCAGATAGTGGGATTCTATTCACAGTGTCCTGTGTCTTGCTTTTCTCACCTTGCTTTCTCAGTCAGAGGTTGATCTTGAGGCGTTTATCTTCATTACGCGTGACCCTTGGGAACTGTGACGGGGCTGTGCTCGTGATGATTCTTCGTGGGCATGAGAGACTTGGACGCAGCTGAACTGAACCTGGGGGCTGGCGAGCTGGGCCCGTATTTGCCCAGCTGACCTTGGAGCTCACCCCTGGAGGAGGGCAGCTCTGGTGCCAACAGCACAGGGCAGGCCAACCTGGGCTCAGACAATCAGCCCGGGTCTCCCTCTGCATCGCTCAGGGACACACTTACTTTTAGAACTTTTAAATCATTTTTTAGTGACATGGGAGATACACGAATATATTCCCGCTGGGGAAAAAAACAGGTCAAACAATACAGTTGAAATAAAAGCCAGTTTGACTCCCCAAACCTATACCCACTGTTCCCAGCAGTAGCCACTGTCGCCATTTGGTGTTCTGTGTGTTTGGAGCCTTTTGTTTTGTGGGGAAGGTTGTTTTGTTCTGTTTTCCCACACAGGGTCACGCTCAATGTGCCCTACAGCTAGTTTTCCTCACTTAACGTTTTGTCTTGGCCTTGCTTCCGTTTCAGGGTATGTAGATGTGCTCGATCTTTGTAAGCACCGCATCACGGTTCCATCGTAGGGTGGAACAGCATTTATGTGAGGATTTCCTCTTGACGGGCATTTAGGTGGTTCTGTATTTTTTGTTGTTACATCCAGTGCTGTACGTGAAAACTACGCACAGGTGAAATAGTTTCCCTAAGATAGAGAAGAGGCATTTTGGAGGTAAAGGGTATGCACATTTAAAGTTTTAAGATACTCCCAAATTACCCTCCAAAACGGAAGTCCAGGGTCTCCGCTGGGCAGTGACACAGTGAGTGGCACAAGGTTGCTGTTTTAGCCTTGGAGACCGTGATCCGAAACTGATATAGTGTTCACAAGCAAAAAGAGGCATGCAGATCCACAGGAGAAGCCAAACTCTAAAAAATGAACAAAGCACCACTGCACTGTCATCAAGGATGGGGGGCAGGGCACAGCCAGCTTAAAGGACTCGTTGGGAGAGCAGCCCCCTCTTCACTCTTCCCTCCTCCAGGCCCCGCTCCCCTTCCCTCCTGCTCTCAGGTTTGATAAAGCAATTCGGAAATATGGAAGGGAGAGACAGGGCTTCTGCTGCAGGGATGCGGAGCATAAGGAGTGTTTGCTGTAACGCGGGCTTCAGGAGGCCGCCGTCAGCACACCCTCTGAGCAAACTGCCGACGGCTAATTGTTCCCACTCAGGCAGAGCGTTTCATTGCACTGGGCCCCTTTCCGGAGACGCTCCGCTCCTCGGACTGTGATGTAGTGAGATCATGAGCGGTCTGATTTCCTCAAGTTCTCCAGCCTTCAGCATTACCCATCCTTCAACATCCAAGGGAAATCGCTTCTTTCCCCATTTCACAAACTATGGCAAGGCCAACTCCCTCCCTACGATTCCTGCAGACGCCTCGGTAGCTTATGTTCTCCTGATCACGTCCTGCCCCTGCCCTGTTCATTTTTTTTTTTTTTTAATCTTTATTGATTTCAGAGAGAGGAAAGGAGAGGGAGAGAGAGAGATAGAAACATCAATGATGAGAGAGTCATTGATCAAGCCCACAACCGGGCCTGTGCCCTGACCGGGAATCGAACCCCGATCGCCTGGATCCTAGACTGACGCTCAACCGCTGAGCCACGCCCGGCCAGGCTCTGCCCTGTTCTTGACTGTGCTGTCAGCCTCTCTCTTCTCACCTCTGGGCTCCTGCTCATCAACACGCTGTTCCTTCTTTATTCTCCCAAACACCAAGGATTTTACTGAGGGTTATGGGTTAATGAGAGGGGTCACAGCACCGTGCAGAACACCAAACACATTGCAATAGGTAGAAGGCAACACTCTTCTAAAAAACTCCTTGACCACTGTATCCTGGCAGGGCCACTGGCTGAGCTTCCCATGGCAACTTGCCAGGTCACCTCCTCTCTCCCAAGGGCCCTCTGCCATGTCCCCAAATCTCTTCCAATCCCACTGTCCAGGGAACAGCTCCTCAATTCCTATTGTTTTATTCTTATTTGTGCCAGGAATTTAACTCTCTTAGTCTTGCGGAGTGGTTTACAGACTCCATATGTTCAAATCCGAGTTCTGCGACATGCTTCCTGTGTGATCTTTGGCAGATTACTTAGCCTTTCTGAGCTCCAGTTTCTTAATATGTAGCAGGGGTTATATTAGAATGTGTTTAAAGCATTTAACACAGTACGTGGTATGTTAGTTCCTAATATGTCCATGAGGATATCATCTTTCTTGCTGGAAAATGACCCCCAAGGTGTTTCCTCTCAAAAGGCAGTTATTGTCTTACATTAGCTCTGCCACCACCCTAGGACACCCAGCAGTTGGCTGTTAAAATAATTCTTTTCTCCCCCATGAGTGTGTTGTAAGAAAGCTTCCTTTCAGCTTAACGGCTCAGCGGCATTGCTTCTGAAATGCTTTATTCTCAGGGGGTTCATGAGGGACTTAGCAAGAGGCGCTCCCCCCAGCCCACAGAGCTGAGATTCAGCGCCATCGCTCCCCTTCGCACCCGTCTCAGGCGGCACCTCCCCAACATAGCTCAGGGCTTCAAATGGGACACTTGGGAGCCATCCTCTCCCTTCTCCCCCACCCTCGGTCCTCAGCAAGCCTTTTGTGTTTACCCGCAAATCCTCTATCTCCACCGCCAGCGTCAGCTCCCACCGGGGCCACTACAACAGCCTCCTCGCTGGTCCCCCTGCTCCCTCTCTCGCTTTCCTACAGTCCATGGGCCACCAGACTAGCAGAGTCATGTAAAAACATAGATCGATCACCTCCCTCCTGCTTAAAACCTGCCGGTGCTTCCTGTTGCCTTCAGGGTGGCATCCAGGCTCCCTGGCAAGGCCGACGGGGTTCTGCCTGATCCCCCTGCCGCTCGCCCAGCTCCATCCTCTGCTGCCCTCACAACTCGCCTCCTGCCTCCTCTGAGCGCCATGCCCCACGCCCCGAGGCTTCCCACTGGCTCGTCCCTGGAACAGGCCTCACAGCCGAAGCAACTCAGTGGCTCCTTCTCGGCTGCCAATGTCAGCGCAGAAGGACCTCCCTGCCACCCTGCCACTCACTCTAATGGGCCCGTGCCCTCCAATTTCTCTCGATCATACCCCCCTGGGTAGTACATTCCCAGGCTCCCTAGTCATACGTGTGCTGTGTGCTCCCCCCAAAGCAGCGAGCTCCACGCGGGCAGGCACTTTGTCTGTGGGGTGCCCTGTTCTGCCCCTAGCACCTTGCACAGTAGGTGCACAGGACATACTTGCTGAATGGATGAACGAACAAGGAAATGAATACATCACTGAGGACAATGAAGGGGAACCCCCCAGGGAAACTTGTGATGGAAGGAGACACTCCAATGGAGGGGTCCCAAGGGAGCTGCCTCTCCATAGAGGAGCCTGGGCCTCGTGGTGAGACGGCAGGAGATGGGAGCCAGGATTGACAGCCCTGAAGTCCCAGGGCTTCCTGGTGGCCTCCGAGATGGCGGAGGGAATGTCTCCTCATCACTCAGAAATGCCTTGACCACCACGGCCAAAGGGCAGAGCTGCTGCCCCCAATACCGATTTCCACGCAGCTGCTGCCTCCTGCCGCCCACCTAAGAGCCCACCGAGTAGCCATAGCAACAAGGACTGAGCCAGAGTCCAAATGGGGATGTGTGTACCTCCCAGCACTTCTGGGGAGGGCAGAGGGCAGGAGGGGGTCGCCCACAGTTGTGTCCTGGCTCTGTCTGCCTCTGGCCTGGCCCGCTCTCTCTGAGCCGGGCACCCTCCCCTGTTCCTCCCCCCTCACTGAACATCTAAGGAAGAAGCACTCCTTTCAGTCTTCTCTGTTTTCTCTCTCCCGCTGTGGAAGGAGAGGGGACCCATGGCCTCATCTTTGTATCCTGTCCAGGCCCACAGATTGGCCCGAAGAACAAAGGGGAAGGATTCTCTGACAGCTCCCAGCTTTCAAGACCGCCTTACAAATGTTTTCTGTCTGAATCCCACTTTGTTAGTCTAACTGGTCACCGCCTGCAGTGTTTGAGTCTCTGTTGGCTGCCTTTTTGGTCCCCCTAAATTTAGCAAAACATAGATTTTACTCCCCAGAAGCTAAGAGCCCTTCGAGGAAGCAGCTATGAAACCGTTTGTGTTATTTGTCAAAACAATGACAAGTCTCCAGCACTCACGAAGTGAATGTGTGGTTTGCATCACTTCTCACGAGCCTTACAGCTGCCTGGAGAAAGCATCTTTGTAGTTGCCCTTTACATGTGAAGACACAGCGTCCATCGTTCCTGGGGCCACAGAGCTGCTAAAAGGCCACGCCGCCATCTGAACACTGCACTCTCGGACTTGGAAACCTAAGCCATGGGCACTGCTCTACATTGGGAGGCACACACAGCTACAGGGAATGACATCTTTAGCTTCCCCAGCCCCAGCCTAGCCCTTGGGTCCTCACGTGGTCCCTTCCGGGCCATGGTGGCCAGCAGTTGGCTCTGGCCCCATGCTGCATGGTCCCCACAGGGATCCGCCAGCAACTCGCTCAGACAGGGAACAAAGGCATCTCTTTTCGCCCCTTCTTTAGAAACCTTGACTCCTTGCTGCATAAGCAGCCCCTTGGATTGGCTGCTGCCATGGCAACTGGCCGATGATCTCCGTACAATTATGTCAGCCCAGACCGCAGTGCCTCTGTGTCCATTTCCTGCCCAAGGGCCCCAGCCTGCCAACCCAGCCCCTCTGACCTCCAGGCAGCTTTGCATGCCTATGCTTTCTAATTACAGCTGCTTTTCATTCCCTAGTCCTGCCTGAAACCTTTGGTTTCTGCATTGAACTTCCCCCCACCCCCAGCCCATTTGTCCCACCAGGGCCCTGGCTCTTTGTCGTTTCTGAGTGTGTATCCAGGCTGCCCCCACCATACTCCACAGCCTGCTGGGCAGGTAGTGTGGACACACAAATTTCGAACATCCTGGACTTAGTATCTAGCACCGAGATCTTTCTGCTGCAATTGTGACCTTGTAGAGGGTCTGCAGCACCCTGATTTCCAGCCTGATTTCTTTGTTTATTCATTTACTCATTTATTCATTGATTCATGAGCACCAGGCTCTAGGGACGCCACAGTAAAAAAGGGGGTGGAACTTTGCATTTTCCTGGGGAAGAGGGGTGATAAAAGTAAATAGGTTAACAAACAAATACATCCCAGCCGGGCGTGCTTAGCATTCGAGCATCGGCCTAGGATCCAGAAGATCGAGGTTTGATTCCTGTCAGAGCACATGCCCGGGTTGCGGGCTCGATCCTCAGTCGGGGGCATGCAGGAGGCAGCCGATCAATGACTCTCTCATCATTGATGTTTCTATCTTTTCCTCTCCCTTCCTCTCTCTGAAATCAATAAAGATATATTAAAAAAACAAAAAAACAAATGCATATAATTTTGGATGGTGGTAAGTGTGACGATAAAGGAACTGAGAAGCTCCAATCCTCAGGAAGGACTTTTCCTCTGTCATCGCCTAAGCTCTCTACATCCAGAGGGAGGGGCATACAGATCACCAGGATGAGGAGATGGCAAGTAGTGTCCGGGGGGTGCTCTTGGATACAAATGAGAGAGACCAAATTTAGGGAAAAGGGTTCTTTAGGCAGTTATGCAGCTGGGGGCCTGAGGCCCGGGAGCCATCAAGACTGCATCACCATCCCCTCCCTCTCTCGGGCTGTCAGCTTCCTGGCTTCTCCTTACTGTGGCTTTTCCCACAAGATGGAAAGTGTGGCTGCTCACAGACCCTCTGAGTTGTACTTTCCACAGCCTCAGTCAAGGAAGACAGCCTGACCTCAAGCATTCCTCCATTCTAACACCAAAACTCCAAAAGAAGAGGCGCGTTGGCCCAGATCAGAGGTTCCCAGGCCCGGACTAATGAGTGAAGGCCAAGGATGGATCAGAGTTCTAACAAGGGGGCTCCTATCCAGTTAGCAACCTATGGTTGGGAAGGTGGGTATCTCAGGGGCCAAACCACCCCTATAAAGTGAGACCCGTCCAGGTGTGAGCCCCCTCACTCCCTCACCCACCCCCCACCCCTACTCCTGCTTTCCCACTTCTATGGTCTCCATTCTGTTCCTGAAGGCAGCTTTGTGGCTGGTGCCCCGGTTTAGTCCCAATTCTTAAGGTCACCTTCTGCTCTGGGGGCTTCTCTCCCTGCCTCACCTGGGGCACCCTCATGTGGCATTCCACCCACTCTATGCATGACCCCAAGTCACCACCAACACTGGCTGTTGTGTACAGCAGGTTTTTCTGCAGGTTTGGGGATGGCAGATAGGGAACACCCTGTAGCTCAGAACTAATTTTAACTCCACCCATAGAATTGATTCTCACTGTCTTCTATTCCTAGTGCTCAAACTAAGAATATCGCATTGTTTCCTTCCCTCCTTGACCTTCCCCAGAACTCGCAGCAGGTACCCCAAAATTCCTGTTTCTTTTCAATGGAGAGGTATTCAGCTTTCCGCCTCCACTCAAATCAGATTCCTGAGCTTATCCCAGCATATCCTAAAAACGCATTTAGGCACTTTGCTAAACCAAAGACTCTTCAATCTGAGCCTACAAAGGACCGGAGAAGCTTTGGAACTGAAGTGACTAGTTTAACTTATCCACCATCAAATCCTCAGGGCTCCCCTTCACCCCGACCAGAACAAGGGCAGGAGGTGGGGCAGAGGGGTTCATGCACAGACTCCGGTTTGGCCGCAGGAGAAAGCGCTGTCCGCCTCAATGCTGAGCTCTTGCAAGGATGACTGGGAAAATGTACACATGCTACATCCCACTACGTCTCCTCTGAGGTTACACGGGGTTGCATGCTCGGATCCCTTGACTTCCTTTGAAAGATGGGCCCAGCAGGTCACACGCTAGCCCAACACTTCGAGGGTGACGCAGAGGAAGGGTGGACAGCTACCAGACTGTAGAGCTCAGGGATGTCTCAGTAAGGGACACAAAATCTGTTTCAGGGAAGCAAAAGACTAACAGGAACCCTCTCTCCCATGGTCAGTTATATTTTCCTGCTGAAAACGTTCAAGCCCGTGCTTGCATTTCCAGTGCCTGCCCTTTTCACTTCCAGTGCCATGAGGATCAGCAAATGCTGGAATTCCAGCCAAGCTGTTTCCCCTAAACCCCCCTATTGGGTTGGTGAAGCTTCAGGGACGTCAGTCATCTGGGAGGCTGTACCCTTACACATCTCCAGCTGCCTAAAGCTAACTCGGGGAACAGTCAGAGCCCTCTCTGTGGCCTTGAAAAGCCTGTGCAGGGGTGGATCGCCCACGCAGGGCACTCATGTCATAAAGGCCATTTTTAATTTTCTGGGGGTGGGGACGCAGCGCTGGGAGAGAGAAGCCGCCCGTTCTGCTTCTGTCTGCTTTCCCCACAAAGATTTCATATGAGGGGAATTACCAAAATATTGGTGCTCATTCCTTAGAAGTCTGGTTCCTTCTCATTAGCTCAGGGTTCCTAGAGCCTGGACTTATTAATGGACTCCTGACTCTGTGGTCTGAGCAAACTGAAGGCTGTTTCTGCAAATGCATTTGACTTTGAATCTAGGGACTGGGCTACACTGTCTTTGAGATCCCTTCCCCTTCTTACAAAGGGAAGTAACGGGTGTAGGGGCGTGAGAATGGGCCAGGAACCGGGTAACTTTGGAGATCTAGTCCCTGCTCTGATGAAGTCTGACTCTGAGCAAATCACTCATATCTCACGGCCTTGCTTTTCTTACCTGTTAGATATACTGTTTGACAGGGGCAGTTTCCTAACCTGTCACTCATCTCTACCATATGTTTTTTGTTGTTGTTGTTATTGTGTTTTTGTGGTTTTTAAAAATATGTCTTTATTGATTTCAGAGAGAGGAAGGGAGAGGGAGGGAGAGAGATAGAAATATCAATGATGAGAGAGTCATTGATTGGCTGCCTCCTGCACGCCCCCTGCTGGGGATCAGGCCCGCAACCCGGGCATGTGCCCTGACCGGGAATCGAACCTCGATCTCCTGGATCCTAGGTCGATGCTCAGCTGCTGAGCCACACCAGCTGGGCTCTACCATATGTTTTGTCACACCTGTGTACCACCTGTACTGTTTTATAATGTTGTTTTTTAAATTGAATTGCTTTTTTAACTTGGCTTTATGCTAAGCAATATATCCATGAAATCACATATTTAATGTGCTAGTTTTATTTTTTCTACTATTAGCTAAAACACATACTTATTTTTAATCATACTCATCTGTATAACTCCTGAAACCATCCTGAGTACCACACATATGTACCACCCTTTGAGAAACATTGAATTAGAGCATCACTTTGGCTCTCAATTATGTCTTCACCCCTTTTGTGGAATTCTAATAATCTCAAAAAGGAACCGCAATTTCAGATAAATATATATATTTTCTGAGCCAACAGCCAGCATGATGCTTGAAACGAAATGGTTGTGTTTTAACTGTTTCTCTTCCATCAGTTTCCAGACCCAACTCCGACTCCGATTTCTGAGCCTGAGGAGTTTACCAGCCCTGCCCACTGCTCTTCCCTCAGATGCACCGCAGAGTCCCATGTGGTCTACTGAAGGCTTCTTACCAAACTACCCAGGCCTGCACCTGTACCGGGGGCATTGCTGGGGCCCAGTGGAAAGGGCTGGTTCCTCCTACCCTCAAATGACTGGAGGGCTGTTGTTTCATCCTAAGCAAGCAATCCCAAGGTTAGAGCAAATCTTTGTTAGGTTGGCAGCTCTGGTTCCCTTCACCCCCCCACTGCTTCCTGGAACTATTTAGATGACACAATCCAAGGGACCCATGGGGACCCTTGGCTGGGAACTCTCTTCTCTGGTAAGAAATTGGCAAGCAGGACAGAGGAGAGTTGGGTGTCTCTGATGGCAGAGGGGAAACAGAGGCGTTTCCCTGGTGAGAGAGGGACCCCTCACAATGAAACCAAAACCAAACACATCACCAGTTGAACCAGGGTTGATCTTTCTCTACCTCAGGGATTCTCAAACCTGGCTGACTATCAGAATCACTTGAAGGGTTTTAAAAATAAATTTAAACATGTGGCACGTATATACAATGGAATACTACTCAGCCCTGAGAAAGGATGAAGCACTGCCATCTGCGACAGCATGGATGGGCCCTGAGAGTATCAGGCTAAGCAAAATAAGTCAGAGAGAAAAAGACAAGAACCAGAGGATTTCACTCACATGTGGGTATGAAACAGAAAGCAACAAATAAACAACACAAACAAACAAACACAGATAACAGCATGGTGGTTACCAGAGGGGAAGGAGGGTTTGGGGAGATGAAGAGGGGAAAGGGGGGCCAATATATGGCGACAGAAGGGTGGCGAGCACACAACGCATCATACAGAAGATGTATAATAGACTTGTACACTTGAAGCCTTTGTTAGGCTATTAACCAATGTAATCCCAATGAATTAAACAAACAAATATACTTAAAAATATCCCTGTGCTATTATGCAACAATTCCACTCCTTGGTATTTTCCCATGATACATGAAAACATATCTGTATCAACTAGATTCGTAATAGTCAAAACAGCCCTAAAAGGCCCCTCAGTAGGTGAAGAGAGAAACAAGCTGAGGTATAGCCATGTGGGGAATACTACTCAGTAATAAAAAAGGAGTGAACTGTTTCATTATAATGCAACACCGTAGATGACTCCAAAAAACATTATAAGAAGCAAAAGAAACCAGACACACAAAAAGTACAGACTGTGTGATTCCACTGATACAACATTCAAGAGCCGGCAGAACTCATCTGTGGGGACAGAAACCAGAACAGCGGTTGTTTGTACAAGATGGAAATTGATTTAGCTTTCTGAAGCCATGGAAACGTTCTATATCTTTGCATTTGTCGAAATTCACCCAATTATACTCTGAAGATCTGTGCATTGTGCTGTACATAAATTTTACCTAAATTTAAAAAACTAAACTAAAAAAATATATCCTCTAGCTCCAGCTCATTCCTACTGAATTAGAATCTCCAGTGGTAGAATGTGAAAATTTGTATCTTAAAAAACTCCCCAGGTGTTTCTGACACAGGTTGGGGTCCCTTTGGCTCCTAAGAGAGCTTTGGCTGGCTCTCACAGTTTACCAGATTTGAGGAAATTATAAGGCTGCTCCTAGAAAGAAAGACCATATAACTGAAAAGTTAACATAGCCATCTCAGGTGGTGAATAAAGAAAAATTAAATTTATTAAAAGGGATATCCAAAGGGAAGGGCTACACAGCACTGAGGCAAAGGGCATTGGGCCCATGATGGCAGCAAAAATATACCTGGGACCGTGAACCAAGAAGGAGCATAGAAGCGGCAACGGGAGAACCTGGGCTGGGCTGCTCTGGCTCACTGGGAAGTCAGAGAGAGAAGTGGCCCCAGAGACAGGTTCAGGGGTTAAGCTGGGGATGAGCTGCTGCTGCCCATTGCTCCCCTGGTTGCAAGTCTCCTGGGGTCCCCTCAGAGGGATGGAGATGGCATGGCGCTGGCATGCTCCCCTAGTGGGGAGACCATGCTGGGTCCTTTGTCCTGAGTGTATTGGTCTCTTTCTTACAGGTGGAAATCTTAGAGGTCTCAGGGGAGGGTCTCAATAGAATATTCATCAGCTTTCTAGGTGTGCTCTTTCAGCATCGAGGTTTCCACTGATTTGTCAGTGCCAGGGCTGGGGGTCATTAGTCAATGTAGCTGAGACTGAGTCAGCCACAGTGCCACTTGTCTGGTTTAGCTGCTTTTCTGGGCCTGGAGCTGAAATACAACGGAGGCCTCGATGTTATCTTTAGGGAGGAAACACTCAGGAGGTCTCAATCATATGACCAGTGATATGCTGAGGAGGACAGGTCACCCTGGGACAAGGCTCTTGTTCTCCCAGTTTTGCCCCTTGCTAGGCATCTGGGGCTTCCTGCCCTGGTGTCTCCAGCCCTGAGTTTCTGTACCTGACCCATCTAACAATAACAGCTATTGCTTATTCAACACTTATTCTGTTCTCGAATTCTTCCAATAACCCAGCAAGGCAGGTATTATTTTCTCCATTTTACAGATTTTAAAAAACAACAAACCCAAAACAAAAAAACCTAAAAGACCCGTGCCCAAATCAGATAGCTGGGAAGTAGCCAAAGTCCTTAGCCCAGGTTTTCTTTACTACAAATACCTCATTCTTTCCACCATTCATTCTTTCACTGAAACAACCAAAAACAAATAAGAGCACCTAAATATATAAAAAATTTCTTGGGGGACTTTAAAGGGGAGATTGACAGTAACACAATCATAGTGGGGGGCTTTAAAATCCCACTGTCAGCATTGGACAGATCATCAAGACAAAAAATCAACAGGGAAACACAGACCTTAAATGACTCACTAGACCTAATGGATTTAATTGACATTTACAGAACATTTCATTCCAAAGCAGCAGAACACACATTCTTCTCAAGTGCACATGGAATGTTCTCAAAAATAGACCACATGTTAGGGCACAAGGCAAGTCTCTACAAATATAAAAAGATTGAAATCATATCAAGCATCTTCTCAGATCACAATGCCATGAAACTAGAAATCAACCACTATAAAAAAACTCAAAAATATTCAAACACATGGGAGCTAAATAGCATGTTATTAAACAATGAGTGGGTTACCAATGAGATCAAGGAAGAAATCAAACACTTCATGGAAAGTAACGAAAATGAACAGACAACAACCCAAAACCTATGGGACACAGTGAAAGCAGTCCTGAGAGGAAAATTCATAGCATTACAGGCCTATCTCAAGAAACAAGAAAAAGCTCTAATGAACCATCTAACACAACAACTAAAAGAACTAGAACGAGAACAGCAAGAAAAGCCCCGAGGAAATAGAAGGAAGGAAATAATAGAAATCAGAGCAGAAATTAATGACATAGAGACTAAAAAAAAATACAAAAAATTAATGAAACCAAGAGATGGTTCTTTGAAAAGGTAAATAAGATTGATGCATCTTTAGCCAGACTCACTAAGAAACAAAGAGAGAGGACCCAAATAAATAAAATCAGAAATGAAAGGGGCGATATAACAACTGACCCAACAGAAATACAAAGGATTGTAAGAAAATACTATGAGCAACTATATGCCAACAAATTGGACAACATGGGGGCAATGGACAAATTCCTAGAAGCATACAACCTTCCAAAGCTGAATCACAAAGGCAGAAAACCTGAATAGGCCAATAACAACTAATGAAATTGAAGCAGTAATCAAAACACTCCCAGCAAACAAAAGTCCTGGACTAGATGGATTTACAGGCGAGTTTTACCAAACATTCAAAGAATTAACACCTATTCTATTCAAACTATTCCAGAAAATTCAAGAGGAGGGAAAACTCCCAAACTCTTTCTATGAGGCCAGCATCATCCTAATCCCAAAACCAGATAAAGATGCTACAAAGAAAGAAAATTACAGGCCAATATCCCTGATGAACATAGATGCTAAAATCCTCAATAAAATACTAGCAAACTGGATCCAGCAACACAATAAAAAGATCATACACCATGACCAAGTGGGATTTATTCCAGGGATGCAAGGCTGGTACAACATCGGCAAATCAATAAATGTGATACATCACATAAACAAAATGAAGGACAAAAATCATATGATCATATCAATAGACGCAGAAAAAGCATTCGACAAAATCCAGCACCCATTTCTGATAAAAACTCTCAGCAAAGTGGGAATAGAAGGATCATACCTCAACATAATAAAGGCCATATATGACAGACCTACAGCCAACATCATACTCAATCGGCAAAAACTAAAACCATTTCCATTAAAAACCGGAACAAGACAGGGATGTCCACTTTCACCCTCTTATTCAACATAGTACTGGAAGTCCTTGCCATAGCCATCAGGCAGGAAGAAAACATAAAAGGTATCCAAATTGGAAAGGAGGAAGTAAAACTGTCATTATTTGCAGATGACATGATATTGTACATAGAAAACCCTAAAGACTCCATCAAAGTACTACTGGATTTGATAAACGAATTTGGCAAGGTAGCTGGATACAAAATCAACATCCGGAAATCAATGGCATTCTTATACACCAACAATGAACTTTCAGAAAGAGAAACTAAAAAAACAATACCATTTACCATCGCAACTAAAAAAATAAGATGCCTAAGAATAAGCTTAACCAAGGATGTGAAAGACCTGTACTCAGAAAACTACGTGACACTGAAAAATGAAATAGAGGGAGATTTAAACAAGTGGAAGAATATACCATGCTCATGGATTGGAAGATTTAATATCATTAAAATGTCCATACTACCCAAAGCAATTTATAAATTCAATGCAATTCCTATTAAAATACCAACGGCATATTTCACAGACCTAGAACAAACATTTCAAAAATTTATGTGGAACCAAAAAAGACCCTGAATAGCTGCAGCCATCTTGAGAAAAAAGGACAGAGTGGGAGGGATCACATTATGGGATTTCAAACTACTACAAAGCCACTGTAATCAAAACGGCCTGGTATTGGTACAATAGGCATATAGGTCAATGGAACAGAACAGAGACCCCAGAAATAGACCCACACCATATGGTCAGTTAATATTTGACAAAGGAGGCAAGAGCATCCAATGGAGTAAGGACAGTCTCTTCAATAAGTGGTGCTGGGAAAGTTGGACAGATACATGCAAAAAAATGAAACTCGACCACCAACTTTCACCATACACAAAAATAAACTCAAAATGGATAAAAGACTTAAATGTAAGTGACGAAACCATAAAAATCCTGGAAGAAAACATAGGCAGTAAAGTCACAGGCATCCCACGTAGTGGACTTTTCACTGATACATCTCCTAGGGCAAGAGAAACAAAAGAAAAAATAAACATATGGGACTACATCAAACTAAAAAGCTTCTGCACAGCAAAAGAAAACAACCTCAAAATACAAAGGGACCCCATGGTCTGGGAAAACATATTTGCCAAGGATGAATCTGATAAGGGGCTGATTTCCAAAGTGTACAAGGAACTCGTACTACTCAGCAAGAGGAAGACAAACAACCCAGTTAAGAAATGGGCAAAGGACCTGAACAGACACTTCTCCAAAGAGGACATACGGATGGCCAAGAGACACAGGAGAAAATGCTCAGCGTCGCTGATCATCAGAGAGATGGAAATTAAAACCACAATGAGGTATCACCTCACACCTGTCAGAATGGCTCCATCAACAAATCAACAAAGGACAGGTGCTGGCGAGGGTGTGGAGAGAGGGGAACCTGGTGCACTGCTGGTGGGAATGCAGACTGGGGCAGCCACTATGGAAAACAGTATGGAGGGTCCTTAAAAGATTAAAAATGGAGCTGCCTTTTGACCCAGTGATCCCACTCCTAGGAATGTATCCTAAGAATCCTGAAACATTCATCAGAAAGAATATATGCACCCCTTTGTCCATAGCAGCGCAGTTTACAATAGCCAAGATCTGGAAACAGCCCAAGTGCCCATCGGTAGATGAGTGGATAAAAAAGCTGTGGGACAGTCACACCATGGAGTACTATGCAGCTGTAAAGAGGAAGGATCTCGCACCCTTTGGGACAGCATGGAGGGACCTGGAGAATATTATGCTGAGTGAGATAAGCCAGGCAGAGAAAGACAAACATCACATGATCTCGCTTATACGTGGAATCTAAAGAGCTTAATAAACTGATGAACAGAGTAGATTCAATGACATGGAAGCATAGAGACTGATGAATGTCAGAGGGATGGAGGAGGGCAGGTGGGTGGAGGGGGAGAGAGTAACCAAAGAATTTATATGTGTATATGCATAACCCAAGGACACGGACAATGGTGGGGAGAGGGACTGGAGGGGGGATGGGATGGGGTGGAATGGGTCATGGGAAGAAAAAGGGACATCTGTAATATTTTAAACAAAAATAAAATTTAAAAATTTAAAAAAATAAAATAAAATAAGACTTATGTGTCTTTTCGGAGCCCGGCCCTGGAAGCCAGGCCCTCTGCTGGGGTCAGGCCACACCGCCTCCCTGAGAAGACAAGGGGGGTGATGCGTGAGGGAGATGAAGCCTGTGAGGCAGCACTTACCTTCGCAGTGTAGACTTAGGGAGGAAATGGGATCCCAGGCCTCTTTTGGTTTTAATTATTCAGGTGATTTGGGGAAAGGCAGGAGGTTTATGGTTATATAAGCATAACTAAAGGAAGCCTCTGTTGCTTACTTTGGGAACTTTCCAGAAGCTAACACCAATAGTAAGTCATGTTAAAAATGGGTTAAAATCATTATCGCATTATGAATAATTCACAAGGCACCCCTGTTACCCATTACATTTTGTTCTACATAATTGCTTCCTGGAAATGTGCTCCCAGTGCAGAGAATTGGGAGTATGCATGAAATTGAATATTTCTGCCCTTGACAAGTAAATTTAGACAAAACTGCGAATTAGTATCAGTCCACTGCTGCCGATCCCCTTTGAGTTGATAAGACTAGTCCTTTACTCCAGAAAAAATAACTGAGCAAGCAAAACCGGGCCTAGCCAGGCAGTGTCCAATGCTCTAAATTTTGTGGAGGATTCAGAGCTAGAGGAGGGGTGTCTGGGGGAGAGTCAGAGTCAACCCACAAAATGTACTCTGGATGGTACAATATAAAGATGATAGTGAGAGAAATCTTTTTTTAAAAATTGAGATGTAATCCACACACCACACCAAAAATTCATCCCTTTTAATGTATACAAGTCACTTTCCCCCAGCCCCTGGCAACCACTAATCTCCTTCTGGTTGCCCTTTATGGGCATTTCTGATAAAGGGAATCATGCAGTCTGTTGCCTTTTGTGAGTGGCTCCTTTCACTTGGCCTCACACGTCCAAGTTCACCCGCGTGGTCACGTGAACGAGCACGGCATTCCTTTCTCTTGCTGAATAATACTCCGCCCTATGGAGACCCCGCATTTTGCCGGGTCATTCACCAGTCAATGGAAATTGGGTTGTTTCCCTTTTTTGGCCCCTACGAATAATGCTGCTATGAACATTTGCATACAGATTTTGTGTGGACATACATTTTCAGTTCTCTAAAGTATATCCCTAGGAGCGGGGTTGCTGGGTCATAGGGTAAGTCTGTCCACTTTTTTGAGGAACCGCCAAACTGTTTTCCACAGTAGCTGCACCATCTCACATTCCCACCCGCAGCGCACCAGGGCCCCCCTCTTCCAGCAATACCCCCTTTCCCTAGCAGTTCCCTTGCTTTGTCTCGTCAAGATGTTCCTGTTCTATGTGCGCTTCACAGCGCATCTACGTTACTGGATCCGTGTGTCCCTCTGGATAACACATTCACAATTGAAGAAGAGCTCCCTGGAGATGCACTAATACATTATTCAGGACACTCTCAAGTTCGAACTGTCTGAAGCAAAAAGAGAATTTATTTACTTCTGTAGCTGGGAGGATAGCGGGGTAGTTTCCGATCTAAGGGGTGGGGGGTGCTTATGGAAACCAAGGCTCCAAGGTGAATCTCTCGCCCTCCCACCCTCACCACCCCCACCTTTCCGAACCTCCCTCGTTTCTTGTCTCTTTGCCCTCTGCTCTCTCCATCTCTCGTCTCTGTGGCCTCTGCTTGGCCTCCTCCCACATCAGGTTCTTTCCAAGTGCAAGAATACGGCTGCTGGCAGCTCAGACCCACATTCTCCCAGCTTAGCAGCTTAGATCTAGGGACAGGAACCCTCTTTGTCCCAGCGTCAAGTGTGTCATGCCCATCCCTGGATCAATCGTGTGTACGGGAAAATGAAGTCCAATGGTTGGCCCACACTGGCTCCCACACCCACATCTGTGGCCAGATCAGAGGAAGGGAATGGGTGCACAGGCAAGGGGGCGGCAGGGACATGCTGGGCAACGGAAATACAGTGATCCCTGCAGAAGGCCTTCACTCAAAGGGGAGCTCTGGCGTTAGAGATTTCAGACATCGCGGTAGAGACATACAAGGATACTGTGGGGCAGAGGGGACCTGAAAACGACCCCATAGCTTACGCTGTCTGAGTGTGGAGCCAGCCCTGCTCTGGACAGTTTCTGGGGGTAACAGAAGGTAGCGAGTCCCTGGAAAAGCAACAGGCACTTTACAGATTACAGGGCAGCCCCCATCGCTGCAAAGCACGCGGAGGGACAGCCCCATCGCCTCGCCTGATGGCTGCCTCCGCAGTCATTTCACTCTGCGTGCAATTCTGCTTTTTCCAAATGAGCAGAACTGAATCTTTTTCAGAAGATGGAGAAACAACTTCAGTAATTAAAAGCATTTTCTATTTTACTTTCAGTGGCTTTTAAAATCTGAGAAGGACTCTCAAGGGACTTGCAAAACTTCTCAAATAAAGTTAAACAAACAGCTATTAGAGCCCACACATTAAAGAGAAATAAACGAGCTGCATCCTCAGATGTTAGAACAGGAAGGGCCTGTGGGACGCCCTGGCCCCCCTACTCATTTTACAGAGGGAGAAACTGAGGCCCAGAGCTGGCAGGGGCCTGTCTGGTCCTGCAGATAAGAGGCAGGGCTGGCACTAGATCCAGATCTCCAGGCCCATGCACTTTCTTCTTGACCAGGCTTCTTGTCTGCACTCTGTCTTGTGAGCACTCACTTTGGTTAAAAAAATATGGCTCCAGCCCTGGCTGATTTTTTTCCATGGTTAGAGCATCAGCCTGCAGACTGCAGGGTCCCGGGTTCGATTCCGGCCAAGGGCATGTACCTCAGCTGCAGGTTCGATCCCCAGCCCCGTTTGGGGGATGTTCTGGAGGCAACCAATCGATGTGTCTCTCTCACATCGATGTTCCTCTCTCTCTCTCCCTTCCACTCTCTCTGAAAAGCAACGGGAAAGAGTATCCTCAGGTGAGCATTAAAAAAAAGAAAAAGAAAAATACGGCCCCAGATACACATAAGCAGGCATAAGCAGGTGGTGCCTCGGGATGCAGACGCTCCCCGGTTCTGCTTCGCTCCTGGGGCGCGGCAGGAACCCAGTCCCGCCTGCGGGAGGTTCGTGCTGAGATCAGCACTCTTTGGGCCACAATCTTGCTGTGAGCCGCAAACTGCAGGGGAAGCATCTTTTTGAGGTTTCTGAGAGAGACAGAACTCATAAGGGTGAGGAACAGAAAAAGGTGCAGCCATTTCTGGAACTGAAATGAAGAGCTGGAATCAACAGCTTCGGCCTGAGTGCTGACCGTGTGCAACGTGCTGTGGGCAGTAGAAAGGCGTTTCGGACTCAGTCCGCTCCTGGCCCACGTATGATGCAGTTACCAGGAGAGGAGGCATCCCCCTGGGACGTGCTTAGAGTCTTTTTCCTTTTGGCACCAATTTGGAAGCGCATTTTATACTAAGAGTTTAGTTCTTGCCTGTCTTATAAATTGCAAATATTTCTCTCCAGCTTTCATCTTTTGACTTGTTTTACTCTTCTGAAGATTAGAATTTTCACGTGACCGTATCTATCAATCATTTCTTTCTTGTTGCCAAAGCTTTGATGTCATGATTCAATATTCTTCTCTACTTCGCTTCTTTTAACCAGAGAAAATCATTTATTATGAAACCATAGACTTTCCTTTGAAAGCTCAAGCGTGCAATAACTTGAACATGGCAGAACCAAGCACAGTCGCCCCCAGAGTTTCTAAGGATCACGTCTGCGAGTCAGGGTTCCTGGAACCGGTAGGGTCAGGGGTGAAGGTGGCATCGAGCAAGGCTGGTTGCTGGTAGGGGGAGCCGGCTGTCAGGATTTCTAATAACGGGCCTCAGTCAGCATACTCATAACAACAGATCTAGGGACAGTGGCCCCATGGAGTGGAGCCTGAAGGCATAATTGAGAGTCACTGGGATGAGATTGTTGACAACTTTGATGACCAGAACCTCTCGGAGTCCCTCCTCCGTGGCATCTACACCTATGATTTTAAAAAGCTCTCTGCCGTCCAGCAGCAAGCCACTCTTCCTTGTATCAAGAACACAGAAGGTCCCCAGCTGGCTCAGTGGTTGAGTATCAGCCTATGAATCAGGAGTCATGATTTGATTCCCGGTCAGGGCACAGGCCCAGGTTGTGGGCTTGGTCCCCAATAGGGGGCATACAGAAGGCAGCTGGTCAATGACTCTCATCATTGATGTTTCTATCTCTCTCCCTTGAGTAAGAAAATATATATATACAAAAAAATTTTTTTAAAAAAGAACACATAAAGTAGTCATGGCTTTAGGAGGTTACATGGGTGCCTCCTGCCATGCCTGCACTGGGGGTACCAACATGGGTGCTGAGGTGCAGAAGCTGCAGATGGAAGCTCCCCATATCATCGTGGACACCCCAGACCATGTTTGATATGTTTAACAGCAGGTACCTGTCTCATATGGAGCAACCGGGACCCTCATCCATGGCAGATGGGCTGTAAGTTGTTACAACCACTTTGGAAAACTGGTTGGGCACTATTACCAAAGTAAAACATATTCTACCCCATGACCCAGGATCATGGCACATACCCAGTTCCTTTCCTGGGTATATACCAATAAAAATGACTGTTTATGTACATATAGCAAAGTATGCGTACAAAAGCATTTATTATAGCCTTATTAACAGGAGTCCGACACTGGAGAAACACCAATGCTCATCAGCAACAGAATGGGTAAAATAAATTGTTACCACAGAACAGTGAAAAAGAACAAATGATCACAACATGCAACAACACAGTTGCATTTCAGGGATTTAACGAAGCGTGAAAAAAGTCTGATACTAAAAAGCACATGTTATTCCATCTACATAAAGGTCAAGAACAGGCCAAGTGAACCGTGGTAGGCAGTGAGACAGACATGAGCAGAGGAAGGATGGTAGGCCAGGTACAGAAGATCCAGGGTGGAAAGCCCCCCCATGCCAACCCAAGGACAGTTGTAGGTGGGACCTCATCCCCAGGGTGACCTTTTCTCCCTTAGCATATCACTGGCCCTGACCTTTCTTCCCTAGAGATAACATCTAGGCCTCAGTTGTATTTCAGCTCCAGGCCCAGAAAAGCAGCCAAACCAAACAAGCAACATCAAGGCTTTGAATAATGATCCCCTGCCCTGGTCCCCTGCCCTGATGCCTACCAATCAATCAGTGGAGACCTAGACCCTAAAAGGACACACCTGGAAAGCTGCTGATCTTCCCCTGAAACCTCCCCTAAAATTTCCATCATTAAAACCCTCAGGACAAGGACCCAGAGTGCTCTCCCTCCAGGGAGATGCCCTTGCCTTTCCCTTCCCCTCCCCATGCCCCAGGCTATAACCATTACCTTCCTCACTTCTAAGTTCCAAGGGCCCTTCCTTTGCCTCTATAACTTGTTTCCTCAGTCCATTAACTTTATGAATTACTTCTTCTATCTCTGTGATTTTCCAAATAAATGTTCTTTTATAGTTTGAGTCTTGGCTCTGAATTCTTTCCTAGCCCGAACTCAAGTACTGAGGTTGCTGAACCCAGGTCTGGTCTGACCCCACGGGTCTAACACCTGGTGCTGTTCCTGCCACCCACAACAAACTTATGACGACAGAGATCAGAATAGGGGATACCTTTAGGGATGGTATTGATGAGAAAGGAACATGAGGGCAACTTCAAGGTGCTGGGAATGTTCTATACTGGTACTGTCGAAAAGAAATATAATGCAAGCTGCACGTGTAATTTAAAATTTCCTAGTAGCCATTTAAGAAGCTAAGAAGAAACAGGTGAAATTAAGTTTAATGATATATTTTCATTGAATGCAATAAACCCAAAATAACTGTATATTTAATCACTATTTTAAAATTATCAATGAATGTTTTTGTTAGGGTTTGTGGCCTGCGACAGGGGGCTGTGAAAGATTTCACAACTAAGAGAAGAGATGCAGAAAGAACGTTTTTTAACTTTTCCCAAAGGGAAAGGGCCGGTGCATTGCTAATCAATACAAGGGCAAGAAACAAAGGGCCTGCCTGGGGTATTAGCAGGTACTGTTGCTAGGCAACAAGGAGGGGCGAGTTTGGGTTGTTTTGAAGTTGAGCAGATACCAGGGAGGTTGTCTTGAAAAGTTATACTTTGTTTGCTTTCCAGGGGATAGTCCTAGGAAGGTGTCCTAGGGAGGTGTCTTATTAGTATTTTTCCCAAGCCTGTAAAACATGCTTAGAGCAAAAGTTATGAGGAGTTCAAAGGAGGCTTGTTTGAGGGGGAGGGGGAAGGGAACTTTCTGCTAACTAGAGACTCCTTGGTGTGAATTGTCCCTGAGTTGTGAAAACAGCAGGGAGGAGGGCGATGCAAGAATATGGCCTTGAGAGTAGCTTATCTTGTCTTGCAGTTTGAACAGAGGGGCTGTTTGAATCAGAGGAGCCAACAATCTTGGGGCTTAATTACCAGGCGCTTCTCATAAATTGTGGACTGCCACGGCAAAGAAAAAGAAAGGCCTTTTTCTGTCATTACAGTTTCCTTTTGTTTTTTTGTAATAAGTTGTCAAGAGTGTGTTTCACACAGCACACCTCAGTTCCAACTAGCCACGTTGCAGCTGCTCAGTGGCCACTTGGTGCTGGAAGCTACTGTACTGAACAGCACAGGACTGTATCTTGATCGGAGTGGTGGCTTCATGGGTGTATACTTCAATAAAATTCATCAGGCTGTACATAACTTTTAAGATCTAAAAGTTATACTTCAATACAAGACATTAAAACATTATTTTTGCCCTGGCCGGGGTGGCTCAGTTGGCTGAGCATGGTCCCATGCACCAAAAGGTCACCATCTCAATTCCCAGTCTGGGCACATGCCCAGGTTTGATCCCCAGTAAGGGGTGTGTAGGAGGCAGCCAACTGATGTTTCCCGAATGGCTGTTTCGCTCTCTCTCTCTCTCTCTCCCTCTCCCTTCCTCTCTCTAAAAATCAATAAAAACATATTTAAAATTTTTTTTAAATAAACATTTTTAAAAAGAGGGCTGGGGGCATATCAAGCAAAGAAAAATTAGCCTGTGGCTTTTCAGCTCAGCTGACAAGCCAAGCAGAGGACACTGTTCAGAGTCCCAAAGTCACCCTTCAAGTCAGCTGACTTGCCTGCAGTGCAGAGGCTTGCCCTCGGGTGTGGCGGAGCAGAGTGCAACCAGCTCGGCTGAAAGGAGGAAGAATGGAAATACGAGCACTTGCATATCCAAAAATGAGGAGTATTTGCAAGTGCTCAGAGGAGTGTGGAGTGATTCTAAAACTTTAGACAGGCGCCTCTGACTGCATCGGCCCCGCTGAAGACAGTGCTCTGGGCTCATGCACAGCAGAGGCAGGTGAGATCCCAACCCACCGCCAGGAAGGCCCTCGAGCCCAGGACACCCGTGTTCCTCTCCAGCCTGAGAATGCGCCTCCATAATTTACTCTGAGCCCCGTAATTTAGGCCAGGGTCCCCAAGGCGGGGCGCACACCTGATGATTTCGGTAGTCCACCAGTATATCTTCCCTGAAGAAACGTGTACCTAAGTCCTTTGCTAGTTTCTGAGCTTGAAGGGTTTTGGTGGTTGAGTTGTGGCGAGGTGTTTACATGCATTGATTCCTTTCTTTCTTTCCGCAATGCCCCGGAGCCTCCTCTTAAGCCCCTAGGCTGGCACAGGCTCGGGCCCTGCCCCCTCCGCGGGCATCTCCAAGGCCCACCGGAGGGATCACTGGAGCCTGCAACAGTGGAGACAGGAAATAAACGCAGAAAGGAGGGAGGGGAAGGTCAGCCGAGGGGATAAACAAACGGGCCCTAATTCCCTCCGTCCAGCCCATATAGGTACAAAGTCTCAGTGCCCCAAATCCTAATGTGAAGTGATTCATATGAATCTCACCGCTGAACCTCACAAAGGGCCTGGGTCTTTGCGCATTCTTAAGACCACCCCCCCACCTCCCCAACAACGGAACAGTAGCAGCCACGACCAGAAGATGTTAGGTCCTGTGCAAGCTGCTTTCTGGGAGCAGAAATGTGTCTCTCGGGGTGGGGAGAGGCAGGAAAGTGATGTCTCCCCATCGCATTCTCCGGAGGTGGAGTGTTAGCACAATAGTGTAGCAGTAAGATGGTGTTAATAAGTCAAGTGCATCCAGGAAGAAAAGATGTGGAGAGAAGATGTGTGAGAACCAACTCAGGAACCCCCCTAAAAAGACAGCCATCCATGAGACACTTTTTAACCAGATTCTTCCCCTGACAGTGACTCCAGCCCTGCCCCAGACTCCTTAGAATAAGACTATATAGCTCTCCACCAGGAAACATGCTAACTGCAGGTTCATGGGCACCATCTCCAGAGCTATGGCCTCAGTGGGCCTGGGGTGGGGGCCAGGAACCTGCATTTTGACCCAGCTGCCCATGATGCCAGTGATGCAACAGCTAGAGCCCACTCTCTGAGCCCCTCTGGCTACTGTCAGTGACAGAGACTCCCCTGGGCTTTCCCCAGTCTGTGGGACAGTCATCCTAGTCTCCTCTGTTCCCCTTTATTTCCCCAAATCCCTCCCCAGTTCCTGAGGTCATGAACAAAAAAGTTGGAAAGACTGACTTATTTACCCCATGACAACAGGATTCTTTCTTTCCCCAAAGAATCTGCGAAGAGATGCTTTTATTTTCTTAGGTGCTTCACTTTATGTGTTTGTTTGCCACATTAAGAGCCGGGGGGGGGGGGGGGGGGGGAGTTTGGCAGATGGCATTCAGGGGAGAGATGGACAGCATTTTAGAGCTATTGGCAAAGGGAACATCACTGAGCAAGGAGGGTAAGCGAGGACCCGAAGCTAAAGGTACAGAGAAAACAGAACTTGATTTACATACTTTTCAAGAACACTCCTATTTGCAACTGTAATGACTCATGAGCCTCAGGAGCCAGGCGGTGCTGAGTGCTTTCTTCCTTAATTCATTAAAAATATATTTACACATGAACAAGTGCATAAACAGACAAATACAAAATCTAATCGGAGGCCGCATTTACAGGTGGCGGGTCAGTCAAGCAGTGCAGCCTTGTGGTTTAGCGCATGAGCTACACAGCCTCAAGTTCAAGTCTTGCTCAGTCATTCACCAGCTGTGTGACCTTAGCTAGAAACATCCCCTGGCCTCAGTTTTCTCATTTGTCAAATAAGGAAGCCTGTACCTCACGGGGCTGCTCTGTGGATTAAACGAGGTGATACATGCAAAGCTCTAAGCACAGTCCCGCATGTAGGAAAACAGCTAAGGAGTGTTTTCAGTGGTTATTATTATTAGTACTGCCAGAGGAGAGTGTGAGTCCCGTCCTGGAGTAGGGTGAGTGGGATCTATAGCCGCTTCTGACCTCACAGGTCCCCACAAAGATCCAGAGAGAGCGGGGCAGTGTAGTTGCTGAGGTGGAGCCCAGAGCAGGGAGCAACCTGCCTCCAGCGTTCACCATGCTGGACGTCTGTCTCTCCCTGCACAGAGTATGTCCTAGACACGGCAAAGGCTTGTAAAACAGGTATGAGGTCGCTATAAGAATTAAATGAGGTCACAGAGAGACAGTGCCTGGCTCACGGCCAGTATTCAATCACTATGAGGCATCATTATTATCTATAATTTTATAAGATATTTGCTGTAGTGTCTCTAACAATGTGGCCTCATTAATAACAATTAGCATTAATTGAGCACCACTCCAAGAGCCATCTCTTGGGTCTGAATGCCCAATATGTTCACCTTTTCCTGATGACAGCAGTCTACTTTCCTTTGGGGAGCTTCACACCCCATCCCATGGCTGCCAGTCAGACTTCTAATCTAGCCCCTAACAGTCCCATTGACACCTAATTAGCCAGAGGCCACCAGGGCCCAGCCTGCAGTCTGCCGGAGTCCGATTTCTCGCCTTGATGTGCAAGGCGGAGCATTCCTGAGGACCCAGGAATGAGGCAGCCTTTTTGAGAATTTGGGGTTCCAGCTCAGGGATTCTGAGTGGGACCCAAGTGACGCAGGAATCATTCCTGGTCTGGTTGCTCCTTTGGATTTGGGGTTGAGAAGGGCAGAGATTAATTCTGGATCGAGGGCTATCACGAGGTGAGGAGGGCTGGGCAGTTGGTTATCCCAGTGACACATAAGAACAGCAAAGCAGGCCTTTGCTTTTGTCCTAGGTTAGAAAGCAGTGGTCACCCAGTGAGGGGGTCCTCATGACACTTTGCAGCTGTGGCATGGCTTTGGGACAATGCCACTTATGTGCTTGTTTCCTGTGGCTTTGCAGCTGGCTTAGCTTCCCTCTCCTCCAAGCCGGCTTTTCTCTTTTGCCACCCAAGCTGACTTTCACTTTTAGTTCCAGACTGGGTTTGGCTCTATCAGCCCCAATTGTGACTTTATACAAAGACACCCTTCCTCAAAACACTTCACTGTTATTTGCTAGAAAATTGTCATAATGAGATTTCCAACCTCCGATGACTATGACATAAAGGAGACCCCCCACCTCACCCTGGAGTTGTGCAATTACAGGCAGCACCCTGCCACACGTGTCCATAGCTGGGGCAATTAGGGCACTGTCGGGTGGGAGACAAGGTCAGAGCAGGGTCATCAAAGGTGCAGCCCCAGGGGAGGCACAGCGAAAAGCAGCTGGTGCTGAGATGCCTGTCACTGCCTGGCCTCTCCCCCACCTCCCAGAGGACTGACTGGGTAGCTATTCTTTCAGTCCTGGGAGCTCTGCCGATCTCTTTCCAGTAAGCCGTGTTAAACCAAGCCACTCAGTTGCTGCTGCTTGCCAGCCCAGAACTCTAAATGACATGTCTCTTTCGGTAGGCCCTGTATTGGCTGCTGGGAACAGAGAGGGGTAATATGCAGGCCCACCTGAATGTACTCACTCACTACTTGTAATTACGGGGAGTGATTGTGGGGTTTTTGGGGTTTTTTTAAATTTTTATTTTTAATACATCTTTATTGATTTCAGAGAGAGGGAGGGAGAGGGAGAGATAGACACATCAAGGATGAGAGAGTCATTGATTGGCTGCCTCTCACAGGCCCCGGACTAGGGACCGAGCCTGCAACCTGGGCATGCGCGGCGACCAGGAATCCAACCGCCACCTCCTGGATCCTAGGTGGATGCTCAGCCACTGAGCCATGCCCGGCGGGGTGGGAGTGATTGTTTTCATGACAAAAAAGATTCTTCCCTTTGCAAAATAATTTGCGCCTTGGCCCTCCTTTCCTCCCCCAAGCCTTCATTTTGTAAACTCCATGATGGCTCACACTACCCCCAGGGCCTGGTCCACAATAAGCCCTCAAATGAATGAATGAATGAATGAATGAACGGTGTGATCACCTCCATTTCTACAGATAAGAAAACTGAGCCTTAAAGAGGCTTACAGCTAGCCTCACACATGCTAGCAGCAGAGAATAACTGTGCCTGCCTCAGCGTTGTTCTGAGGACTGAGATTATAATGCACACAAAGCACTTGAACAGTCCCTAGGACATGGTAAGTGAGCAGTGAATATTTGCTGCTATAATAATGCTGATGATCTGCTACAGTGAGTTCCACTGCTCTCCATCCCTCTGTTTTCCAAAGTTCTTGTCATACTATCTCTCTGTGGTACATTTTGTGCTGCAGAGATCTGTTTTGCCAGGAAAGAAGCTATTAGGCTCAAAGTGGGCTGACTCGCAAATGAGGAGACCTCCAGCAGTGAAATTCCAAGGACACTCTGGAGGCCCCTTCTTGGTTTTGATTTCCCTCAGCAGCAGAGAGCTCCCAGGAGGTGAACTCAGTGCAGGATACTTTACAGTGGCTCCTGTTCCCTTTGGCCACTTGGGCAATTTAGCGCATTTCTTGTGAGTTCTGTTTCTCAGTCATTTGCTCTGTGGGATGATATCACTCCCCTCGCAGTCCCAGGCTATTTCCTGTGCCCTGTGATGTGGAGGAGACGTAAGATGTGGGACACATCCCACACTGCTGGCCAGCCAGCTTCAGAGGTCCATCCTGGTGCAGAAGGGTCACCGGGCTCAGAAAACATCCTGTTCACCACCACCCCTTTGGCCCTACACATATCAAACCCATGCCTCTTGTCCCTGCCCAGTTCACACATTTGATTTTTAAAAATCATGTTTTAAAAAAATTAGATTTGTTAAGTAGAGGTAATGCATTCACAACAGATAAAGAAATCAGAGAATGTAGTGGAGAGGAGACACACTGACCTGGTTTTGAATCTCTGCCGACAGCATGTCCATAGGCCAGTTATAAGCCTCTTTAAGGCTCAGTTTCCTTATCGATTCCCAGAAAAGGAAGACTCTTTCTGCTCCCTGCCCTTCAGCCTTTTGGCTCCCTCCCAAAAGAGATCATCACAACTGTCTCTTGACTATCCTTCCAGAGATAGTTTATTCATGTGGGAAAATATATTTATTACTACTTCCATGACCCCATGCATACTTTAGAACAAATGACAGATGTTCTGCATCTCGTTTTTTTTAAACTTAACTATCTATCATGGTGTTCACAGAACTCCAACACCTTTTTAATGACTGCCTTGTATTCCATTTTGTAGGCACTCGAAATTTTATCAAACCATTTCACAATTGATGGGTATTCAGACTGTTTCCAATATTTCCCTTTAACAAGCAGGGTTACAGTGAATGCCCTCCCAGAAGGAAATGAGAATCAGACTTCTTTCTGTTAGGGGTGGGGTTCCTCCCTTTCCCCTTGCACTTTTCCACAGAGGTGCCTGCACACAAGCTGTGTCCTGTATTTTGCCCTGCATTCTGTATTGACTGACTGTCAGGACACCCTGAATAGCTTGCATGCAGCTTTTTTCCAAGGAATTACAAAAATGCATCTGAGCAATTTTCTCCACAGTAATTGGTACTTAAATCACATGACTAGCAACACTAGCTGAAAAGCATATCTCCACAAATAAAGACCTGGGCAGTTCCTTATGGTTTCCTGCAGGTTTGGCTAAGGGAAGTACAAAAGGGGAGACCGGGAATTATAGGTACTTATTTTCATGTTCAAGAAAGGAAAACATGTATAGTATCATTTGTTCTTTGGATAAGTCGTGTACAGTAACCATCCTTAGCTAATAAGAAATAACACAATTTTTATTCTGAAATTCAACCTGTCAGCAATACTCTCACCCCAGTTTCTATGCTTCTGAAAGTGAGCAAATCCATGGCAGACCCCAGTTTCTGACAGTCAGCAAATCAGTGACAGCCCACCCGTGCTTGATGTCAGCGAGTCAAAGGCAGCCTTGCTCCAGAGATGAGCTAACAACAGCGGCAAGGCCTCACATCCCGAAGCACTTCTGAAAGTCCACCGGCCCCCGCTCCAGGCTTCCCGAAACCTTACCCTAAATCAATTCTGGCTTTGTGCGGGGGAGACTCTGCCTTAAAAGTACAGTTCTCCTTCTCAGACAAACTGGAAGTTCACCTTCTTTCATCAGATGTCAAGTTCAATTTAATGAATTTGGAGCCCTGCTAACAGTTATGAGTTCAGACTTGTGAGTGACAAGTACACTGTTGCAGCTGTGAGATTATCAGATTCGGTCTCTTTGATTCTCACAGTGGTTTCTATTACCTATTTTCTGTGTATATTTGAACCCCAAATACTAAAAAGCAAGTAAAAATTTTGTGCTGAACTTTTTGTGCAGCAGACATTTATGAAATGAGGGAAAATTCCATTTGAAACTTTCCGTAGTATGCAAGACTACATTATGTTCATTTAACATAAAAGGGTGGAAAGTCAGATATAAACCAGCATATATTAACAGCTAAACCTGGGAGATGGACGAGTTCTTCAACTAGGACTAAAAAAAGCGATAAACCAACAATTTTTTGGATCAGGAGAAATTCAGATTAGGAGGATACAACAGTCACAGCAGAAATGTAATGGACTTCCTGAGTCTTTCCGCTCAAATACCTGAGCGAACTCCTACCAGAAGTGTTTTCTGGCTACAAAACTGCAAGCAAATTTCCAAATGCGAGGATGCAATCTAGTTCCATAATAAAAAAACGCAACAGCTCCATTTATCATTAGAGATTACCAAAGATGGAAACGCCTCGCCTTTCTGTGGCATAGCTGCCGTGCACGTCATCACAACGCAGAAACAACTTTTCCTCAGTGCAGTGTTTTTCTTGTGAAAATGCCTTGCTTATAAGGCTGTCGGGAGTAGAATTCTTTCCAGATAAAGCTTCAGAAACTGGTAAGTTTTTGCAGAAACTGTTATTGTCAATGATAAACACACACGCCAAAAACAAAGGAACACAGGGAGCTTTTGGAGGGATATATATGTCTGCCTTGATGGTGGTGATGTTTCACAGATGCACGCACATGTCCAAACTCACCAAATTACACACACTAAGTATATGCAATTTTTGGTATATATAAAAAAGAGTTAATTAGAAATGTCTTATTACTTAGTTGGAGAAAATGAAAGTTTTGATGGACAGAAGGGTACAATGTTCATTCAAAGCTGAAGCAAAGCATGAGCACTGTGGAAGGTACTGCTTGTCCCGCCTGCGTTCCGCATAGTGCTGCCCAATAGCGTCTGATGTCTTTTCTCTGGAGACTGAAGTAACTGCCATGAAACTGTTCTCTCACATTCCAAGACCACCGACTCTTTAACAAAAGTCATTAGCTCTGGCCATCCCCATACGCCAAGGCTGCGGGTTCAATTCCTGGTCAGGGCACATACCCAGGCTGCTGGTTCAGTCCCCAGTTGGGGTGCCTATGGGAGGCAACCAATCCATGTTTCTCACATCGATGTGTCTTTTTCTCTCTCTCTCCCCCTTCCTCTCTCTCTAAAATAAAACTTTAAAATGTCATTGAGGGAATCCTCCATTTATATGAACTACTGACATTATACTTTAATTCTGAAGAAAAAGATCCCAAAGTTCTGGTTGACTTTTGAAATATTGCGCTGGATAAAGTCTACTTATTTATTGTTTATTTTAAAACAATGTATGTTTATTGTTGAAAGCATTACAGATGTTCCTCTTTTTCCCCCCATTGACCTCTTCCACCCCACCCCCTTGTTCATTTTTCAATATCATTTTAGCAATAGGATTGTGCAAAATGAAAGGAAAGCAAACAGTGTTATTGAAGTAGTCCATGTTTAAAGGAACTTGTTAAATACGTTAAAGAATTAATAAAAAGTTCATCCCTTTTATTAGCAAACCTTTTATTAGCAAAGCTGTTCTTAAAAGGGACAACATTATGTATAAACAGGAAAATAAATTACAGGCCAGAGAGGATAAGGACTGTACCACTTGCTATGAATCCCTTTTGAAATGAATTTCATCCATTGAAAATTCTATTATTTTACATGGATGTTACGAAACCCTATTTCAGCGTGGGAACAAGTGGAATCATCATGTGGAGCACAAAGAAAAAGGAATGACAATTGATGGCAGTGCTTCTTTTTGTTAGTGGACATTTTAAAAAGTTGTTGATCAAGAAATGCCATGTAGGCTCTCTCCCTCCAGGGAGCACGACCATGCCATTCCCTTCTCCCTCTCCTTCCCCCACAGGCACAGATCTCCTAAACTCCAAGGGACCCTAGAGACTTGCAACCAGGGGGGCAATGGGGCGTGGCAGCTCCTCCCAGACTAACCCCCTGAACCTGTCCCTGAGGCCCGTTGTCGCTGACTTCCCAGGGAGCCGAAGCAGCCCCGCCTGGGCTCTCCTATTGCTTCTTCTGTGCCCTTCCTTGTTTCACAGTCTTAAGTGTGTTTTTGCTGCAGCCAATAAATTCTTGCTTTTCTAAATGCAATGTAATCCTAAAAAGTGGAAAAGCAAGTCATGCTATGAAAGATGGTATGTATTGTGAGCTTCAACCAATCAAATTTGAAGAGCAAGTCTCAGAGACGTCAACTTCATGCCAGTACATGTTCCATATACTGGCTCATAATGCTAATGCTGGCCATAATTTCTCACTCATGAATTTTCAATGGCCAAGGACCAAAGAAGTTGGATGTGATCACTGCAGAAACCATGTTAAAATGTAAATCGACATAGATCGTAAAAGAAAATTCTGCAAAACAAGGAACTATTGAGAGCCAAGTCACCAGGGAAATATATTGAAAGGGCTCTGGCCCTAGTCAGTTTGGCTCAATGGTTAGCGCATCGGCCCACAGACTGAAGGGTCTCGGGTTTGATTCTAACCAAGGGCATGCACCTCGGTTGCAGGCTCGATCCCCAGTCCCAGTGGGGGCGCGTGTGGGAGGCAACCAGTGGATGTGTCCCTCTCACATCGATGTTTCTCCCCCTCTGTCTCTCTCTCCCTTCCACTCTATCTGAATAGAAAAAAACATCCTCGGGTGAGGATTAAAAAAAAAATAAAAATAGAAAGAGCTCTGTAATTTAGATACTTACAATTTATTTCAGGTAAACAGTAAATATGTTTTTAGAGTGAGTATACCTCATGCAATATTATTCTTTTACCTCAAAGTACGTATGTATAGGCAATTAGAAATATTTCTGATTTAACTGGGTACCCTGTGTTTTTATTTCTTTAACCTGGAAACACAACTCTCCCAGCCTCTGTGCATCCATAGCTTTGGTCATCTCTGTCTATAATGCCTCCATCTTTCTCTTCAATGACCAAATCAATCCTTCCTTCCTTCCTTCCTTCCTTCCTTCCTTCCTTCCTTCCTTCCTTCCTTCCTTCCTTCCTTCCTTCCTTCCTTCCTTCCTTCCTTCCTCCCTCCGTCCCTCCCTCCCTCCGTCCCTCCCTCCCTCCCTTCCTTTTTTCCTTCCATGTTAGGAAGAGAGGGAGAGAGAAACATCGATCAGTTGCCTCCCACACGTGCCCCAAGCAGGGATGGAACCTGCAACCTGGGTATGTGCCCTGATCAGGAATCGAACCCGCCACCTTCTGCTGTACCGGACGACACTCCAACCAACTGAGCCAGGGCCCTAATTCTCTTTCAAGGTCCAACTCAAAACCCTGGTACTAATAACAGCCCTTAGTAACAGCTAACTCTGTGCCGGGCACTACTCTAAATGCCTTACGTGCATCAAGTCTTCATTCCTTCCTAAGGTAATTTCTCTCAGTAATAATAGTATACAGCTTAAGGAAGATGTTATTTTTCTTTTTTTTAATGGATGAAGCAATTTGGGCAGGAAGAAATTAAGTGACTTACCAGAAGCTACCCAATCAGTAAGTGGTAGAGCTGGGGTTCAGAGCCAGACAGTGTGGCTCTGGAGTCCATCCCTGCATAGGCCACCCGCTCCTGTCCTGTTCTGCTCTATGTGGCTCTCTTGAGTCTCTGACCTGCTTTCCCATTTCAAATTTGAACCACACAATTGTGCAGTTTCTTATATTGTCTTTCCCTTGTGAAGGAGCCTAAAATTACTAATTTTGAGCTCACTTCCCCCTTTTAAAAGGAATTCTGCAATAGCCAAGAGGTGGAAGCAACCCAAGTGTCCACAGACAGATGAGTAAATAACATGTGCTATACACACATAATGGAATAATTTCCAGCCGCTAAAAGGAAGGATGCTCTGACACATGCTACAACGTGGCTGAGCCTTGAGGACATTATGCTAAATGAAATAAGCCAGTCTCAAAAAGGCAACTACTATATGATTCCACGTATGTGAGGTACCTAGAGCAATCAAATTCACAGGGAGAGAAAGTAGCGTGGTGGTTGCCAGGGGCTGGGGGAAGGAGGGAATGGAGGAGTTGGTGTTTGAAGGGTAAAGACTTTCAGCTTGAGATGAAAAAGTTCTGGAGATTGGATGCACGGCAATGTGAATGTACTGAACTGCACTGAACTGTACACTTTAAAATAGTTAAGACGGTAAGCTTTATGTTCCATTTCTTACCGCAATTAAAAATTTTGAGCCCTGGTTGGTGTGACTGAGTGGTTGAAGCACTGGCCCGAACACTGAAGGGTTGCAGGTTCCATCCCCAGCACTAGTTGGGGCGCATGCGGGAGGCAATCAATCGATGTCTCTCTCTCACACCAAAGTTTCTCCCCCCCCCCACCGCCCCACTCTCTCTAAAAATCAATGGGAAAAATATCCTCGGGTGGGGGTTAACCAAAAAACCACTTTTTTTTTTTTTTTTTTTAAAGAAAAAGGAATTTTGCCTTTGCCCTCTCAGCTTTTCCCCTCTCTTCTGCTAAGAAGCCGGTCTGTGGCAATTTCATGTCCGAGTTTTTGAGAGAGAGGATGGGACAACTGAGAAGCCAAACCAAGGCATCTGCATGGAGAGGGACTGAGGAAATAATCTACAAGAAAGAGCAGACTGGAGGTAAATGAGGGCAGGGCAGGAACCCCCTTGGGCTGGTTGTGTGGGATGGGCGCTGGGAAAAGAGTTTTTAGCCAGGAGTTTAGCATGAACATGGAGAAAGGTTTGCTGGTGGCACTAAGACGAACGGGGCAAGGAGGATTTCAAGAGGTACCCAGAGTTCTGATGTGGATCCTCTTTGACATCATTCTAGAGACATTAATAAAAATTTTAATTGTTTTTGTCTGCTAGACTGTTTCATTGAACAGAACTTTGGTGAAAAAATATGAGGTTAAGCTATGTAAAACTGCTGATATTTAAGTTTTTGACCCAGAAAAATGGCAATGTCATAGGGTTCAACCTACCTCATACTGATTGAGCGATCACCATGCGTCAGGCACAGTTCCAAAGGCTTTACCAGTGTCAACTTTTTTTAATTAAAAAAATTGTTTTTTAAAGATTTTTTTAATTGATATTTTAGAGAGAGAGGAAGGGAGAGAGGGCGAACAAGAAACATCAATGAGAGAAACATCGATCTGCTGCCTCCTGCATGCTGCCCCCAACCAGGGATTGAGCCAAAACCCGGGCATGTGCCCTGACCAGGAACCAAACTGGCAACCTCTCAGTGCACAGGATGACACCCATGCAACTAAGCCACACCACCAGGGCTTTGGCTTTTACTTACAAGGCACTGAGCTAGGTGGAGTGGGAAATGCAAAGATCAGTGAGATACAGCTATCAATGGAGGTAAGACATGGCCTCAGAGTGTTAGAAGGTAGAAGACAGCAAGGAACAGGAAGAAAGGCTCGGGGAAAGCCTTGGCAGGAGATTCCACAAACACAGGGAGGGCAGCACAGTGTGGGGGTGTGGGGGTGAGGAGTGGAATGTCTCTGGTGGGCCAGAGATAAGGGAGAGAGATAAGGGTTGAATGTCCTGCGCACCATCCACTCTGCATGTAGAATCTGAGTGTATTAGATACCTATTGCTGCCTAACCAAATATTGGATAAGTTAGCAGCTTAAAAACACACATTTTTTTTAATCTCACAGCTTCTGTGGGTCAGGAATTCAGGAGTAACTAAACTGAGCGATTCTGGTTCAGTGTTTCTCATGATATTTTACTCAAGATACTGACCAGGCCTGCAGCCATCCGAAGGCTTTCACTTGGGCTGAGATCCACTTCCGAGATGGCTGGCTCACACGGCTATTGGAAGTGGATCTCATTTTCCTGACACATCAGCTTTTCCACTTTTCTCAGAAAGTAAAGTATCTTTCCAGAAGCCATCCTTTTACTTCATTGGCCAGAACTAGGTTACCTGGCCACTCCCCTAGTGAGGGAAGCTGGGAGAGTATTAGACTTTCCAGCTAATACATTGGAAGCGAGGCAGAAGGAAGTCTGTGACTGGCTGTTGGGTTAGTCTCCTCCATGACCACCCAGCCCTGAACCGATCACGGCCAGGGGCATGGAAGTCTCTAATTGGTAGGGCCAGGTTTATCAAACTCACATGAGCCCATGAACCAAGCAGGGTTTTGGAGGCAAAAGAGCAGGATGTTTGCTCAAAGCAAGGAGATGTATTTGCCCTGGCCGGTTGGGCTCAGTGGTTAGAGCCAAGGGTCTCTGGTTTGATTGTGGTTCGTTTCTGGCTAAGGGTGAGTGCCTGGGTTGCAGGCTCGATCCCCGGCCTGGTCAGGGTGCATGCGGGAGGCAATCAATCGATGTGTCTCTCTCTCCCCGCCTTTCACTCTCTCTGAAAAGCAATGGAAAAAATATTCTCTGGTGAGGCTTTAAAAAACAACAACCAAGGGCATATTAGAGAGTACAAAATCATCCATCCACACACAGAAAATTCTCAGACAGGCTAGTAAGCCAGGACAGGGAAACTGAGACTGATAAACGGCCAAGCAGTTTACAGCCATCTGGAAAGGGCTGAAAGCAGCGGCTGCATGCCAGGCCCATGTTATCTGATGTGTCTGAAGATTGGAGCTGGAATCTCACTGTGAAACATCTGCAATCCTCATGCTGAGATGAGATTTCTGACTGAATTAAAAACAAACTATACCAAGGCCCTGGCTGGGTGGCTCAGTTGGTTAGAGCATCAGCCCCATATGCCAAGGTTGCAGGTTTGATCCCCGGTCAGGGCACAAACAAGAATCAACCAATGAATGCATAAATAAGTGGAGCAACAAATCAATCTCTCTCAAAAATATAAAAAAATAAAAATAAAAAATTATACAAACCCCGAGGCCAAAGCACAAGTCCCTCCGACTCTGAAGGGATGAGCTCCACCGCCCTGTCTCATCAAGATTAAACCACCTGAATGAAGCTGGTCTGGAGCAGCCCTGGGCCAAGGGGAGGGGCAGGCAGCCCAGGGGCCCTGGGTGCAGGGCAGTCACAGGACCTGGAGAGTGTGGCCGCCCAGCTGACTGTGGACAGCTTGGGTGGTGTGTTCCCATTTCCGTAAAATACAATGTAAGTATATTCAAGGAAAAACAGTTTAGTCTGGTGGAGAGACCAGGGACCTGCCTTTTTCTCTAGTATGGGCTGAGCTTTAAAAAGAAAAGGCAGAAAAGCACCAATCGTATTTAAAACAACATAATAACTGTAATATATAGATAAGTGACATCTTTAAAAAACCAACAAACAAAGCCCCAAAGAAACTGAAGGCAAACCCAGGCCCAACCCCCGGGGACTCAGGAAGGGATTGTGCCAGCAATAAAACCCAGCCCTAGCCCCAGGGCTCTGGGACCGCCTTCCAGGAAACCAGCCACCAGCGCCTCCAGGTCGCCCCTCTCCCGCTCAAAACACGCCTCCCGCGCCCCAGGCCTGCAGAGAAAAGAAGGTGGGTGCCCCTGAGGGGCCCAGAGCCCGGCCGCGCCGTGCGCCCCACGGCGCCCGCCCCGCGGAGTCGGGGGCTGGGCTGCGCCCCGCACCCCGTGACTCGCGGCCACGTGGTCGGCGGGGGCTGGGCCGCCAGCGCGGGGCCCAGCGGCGGCGGGAGGTGTCTGCGTAAGTGGGGAGCGGGGCTGCCCGGGACCCTCCCGTCGGGCGGGGCGGGCGAGCGGGCGGAGCTCCGGGCGCTGCGCTGTCCCCCAAAACCCCGGCCGCGACCCCAGCGATGGGCTCGGACTCCCTCCCCAGGCGGGGCCGGAGGGGCGACGGGACGGCCGTGGGGTGGGGGAGACACCCCGGCGCCCCACCGACGGCCGCCTCCGTCACTTCCGCCGCGGGCCTCCCCACTCTGAGCGCGGGGCCGGGGAGCCAACGCCCTCCTGGAGCGATTACCTTTCCCCGCGAGCTGTCGGGAAAACCCAGATCCACAAGCAAGGCGGGGGGGGGGGGGGGGGGGGGGGGGACACATCTCAGCACAGCCCGCGGCCCCACCCGCCCTGGTGGCCCAGGATGAACCCAGGCCCCTCTAGTTATTGAAGAGCCCGTGGGTAGAGAATGCCCAGCGGGTGGGGCGGACGGGAAGGGTTGGGGGGCTGGCTCGAGCTACAAGATCATAGCCAACATATTGAAGAGCGTGGTTGCACGCATCCTCTCATTTAATATTCCCCATTGTGAAATCTGCCAGGTAGGTACTTTTGTCTCCATTTTCACATAAGAAAACGGGCTCAGAGGACTTGGGTCCTTAGACCCAGGTCCTGCAGTAGGTAAAGGAAGGAAGGAGATTAGAGCCCAGGCCTGTGCCGCAGCGGCGCCCCCTGGTGGGGGGTGGAGGCGCCGGGCCCACCTGTCAATCCTCTGAACTGAAAGTTAGCGCCTTCCTCTTCCCGGCTCAGACCACCTGGGGGGGGTTACTGGGTGAGGGGGGGCTTCTCCCCTACCCCAGCCACCTGCATCCCGTTCTCCCCGCCCCTTACCCTTAAGCCCTTTTGTCACCTGCCCCCTGCAGGACAAGATGAAGCTCATCATCCTGGACGACTATTCTCAGGCCAGCGAGTGGGCCGCTAAGTACATCAGGAACCGCATCATCCAGTTTAACCCAGGACCAGACAAGTACTTCACCCTGGGGCTCCCCACTGGTGCGTTGTGGGATGGAGAGGGTGCCATGGGTTGGGAGTGGGGTGGCCTAAGAATAGGCATTAGGGGATTTTAGGGGGCCAGGTGGGTGGCTCACTCAGCCAAGGGACTTTAAGGAGGGCTCAGAGGTACTGGTGCTATGAGTGAACAACTCCCTTGCCTCCCCTTCAGGCAAAACAGAGGACCCCGCGTCCTTATGGGTTGGTTGAGTTGCCTGCTCTTGAGGCCTGGAGCAGGAGGAAATTGATTTTGGGGCTACATCTTAAGTCAGCCCTGTCAGCCAGGGTCCCTTAGCAGGATTAAGTCCCAGTGCCTTAAGGCATGCATTTTATGTAATGAATAAATTTCTTTTCTGTGCATCTGGAGTGCGACTAGCTAGTCCCACCATCCTTACCTAGTCCCACCATCCTTACCTAGTCCCACCATCCTTAGCTAGTCCCACCATCCTTACCTAGTCCCACCATCCTTAGCTAGTCCCACCATCCTTGGGAGAATTGAGAAGATAGTCACTCAAAGCGGAACAGTCCCAGTTTCTTTGGGAAAAATCAGAATGTTGCCTTTATAGGAAGAAATTTTGACCCCAGCTCCTCAAAACAAATGTCCTGGTTATTTCTTTCAGAGAAGTGGGGGGGATTTGTCCCAGAGGCCCATCCACTAGAGCAAGGGTCTTCCATTTTTTTCTTTAAGTTGTCAAATAGTAAATATTTACGCTTCACTGGCCATACAGCCTCTGTTGCAGCTACTTAACTGTGCCCTTGTAGCTTGTAAGCAGCCATAGACAATACATAAATGAATGAACATCAATAAAACTCTACTTATGGATATTGAAGTTAGAGTTTGTATAATTTTCATGTGACAAAATAATACTCTTGATTTTTAAAAACCTAAAAAATGTAAAAACCATTCTTAGCTCGTGAACTGGACAAAAACAGCAGCAGGCTCGATTTGGCCCGTAGGCCGAAGTTTGCAGACCTCAGTGCTGGAGGTCTGGGAGCAGTGTCTGCTAGTACTTGTGAAACCAATACCTCAGGCCATGTGGGAGCTGCACTAACATCCTGTTGTCTAACTGGGTCAGAGTCTGGGCTTCTGCTGAAACCCTCCCTGGTTCCCCATGAGCCGCAGACTCAGATCCAAGCTCCTCAGAGTGGCATTTAGGGCCTTCCACAACCTGGCCCCTTTCTGACTGTCACACTTGAACCAGCACAGCATTTCCATATAGGTTCCTTGGGACATTCCTTCTGTTAGATGAAGCACCAGGCAGGGTTCTGGGTGGAAACCACAGAAACCAACTCTGGCTAACTTAAACAGAAAAGGAATTTGTTGGCTAGAGATTGGGGAGCTTACAAAATTGATGGGAAGGCTAGAGGTTTGGAAAAGGGACGGGGTGGTAAATAAACTAGCCCAGGGGAAGGATAGGGAAGCTGTTGGCTCAGGCTGTTGTAAGTGCCAGGGATACAGCAGTGAACAAATTTCTTCCTTCCTGAAGCTTAAACAAGGAAGGGGGACAGGGAGTGTCTAGACGGGGGTGGGAGTTGCAGTGTTGGATATGGTGGCAGGGAAGGTCTGAGAAAAATTTGAGTAAAGGCCTAAAGAGGTGAGAGGTAGCCATGCAGATGCCTGAAGCAAGAGCACTGCTGGCAAAGGGAATGTGCCAAGGCCCTGAGGTAGAATTGCTTCGAGCCGGGTAAGTAACGAAGAGAGAGAGAGCCAGGGGCCAGGTTCTGTAGAGCCTTTATTGGACTGGTTATTATTCATAGTGAAATGAGAAGTCATTGGTGGGTTGTAGAGTGATCTGATTTGGGTGGGGCTCTTAATCTTTTTATCTTAAAACATTTCAAATATTCAGAAAAGCTGAAAGAATAGTACTATACTATTTACCTCGAATCACCAGTTATTAACATTTTGTCATATTTGCCTTCATCTCCTCTGGCTCATGTTCTGTCTCTACACACACACACAGTTTTTTTTTCTGTATTACTTGAAAGTAAGTTTTAGACGTCCTGACACTTTACCGCTTAAGTCTTTTACCACCTATCTCCTCAGTTAAGGGCATTATATAACCTTAACTTATATAACCACAATACCATTATATCTAAGAAAATGAAAAATCATTCCACAATATCGTCTAATAAACAGACTATATTAAAAATATTTTCCCTACCCAGCCAGCATGGCTCAGCAGCTGAGCATCGACCTAGGATCCAGGAGATCGTAGTTTGATTCCCAGTCAGGGCACATGCCTGGACCGATCCCCAGTCAAGGCTTGCAGGAGGCAGCTGATCAACTACTCTCATCATTGATGTTTCCCTCTCTCCTACCTTTCTCTCTCTGAAATCAACAAAAATACATTTAAAAATATTTTTTTTCCCTAATTCCCACATTTACCTTTCATAACTTAAAAAAATTAACCCAGTGTCTAATCAGGCTTCATGTTGATCTTTAGTCTTTTAGTCTGTAGCGGTCCTCCTGCCTTTTTTATGTGTTTTGTGACTGACTTTTTATTTTAATGTTTTATTGATTTCAGAGAGAGGAAGGGAGAAAGAGAGGTAGAAAAATCAATGATGAGAGGGTCATTGATCAGCTGCCTCCTGCACGCCCCCTACTGGGGATTCCCCTATCGGGAATGGAACTGCGATCTCCTGGATCATAGGTTGATGCTCAACCACTGAGCCTCGCCAGCCGGGCTGGCTGGTTCTTTAATTAAAGACTCAACCTGAGAGTTTGTGCTCCTCAGAGAAGTCTTCCGTGAACCCGCAGGCTGGCCTGTGCTTACCCGTCACAGCTGACATCACTGCTTCTTGCCCCCACTCCGAGACAGTGAGCTGTTCCAGGGTGGCTGCAATGTCTCTCGTTCCCCTGTGTCCCCATCACCAGCCCTTCTGCCTCGGCACATAGTAGTTGCTCAGGGCGTGTCATGTTAGTGATTAAGTCTGATGTTCCCTCAAGTAATAATCACAGTCATTTCAATCATCAGAATGCTGCGCAATGGGGATTTAGCAATGGACAAAATAGACACAGCTGCGACCCTCTGGAGCTTACAGTCCAGTGGGGAAATAGGCAGTCAGCAAGCATGACAGGATGGCAGCATTTGGGTAGGACTTCAGATCTGACTCGTTTGAACAGCCATGACCCTGACTCACTCCCGGGCGCCCTCTGGGCTTCCAGGAGCAGGGCCGGGGAGGGGATACGATCGAAGGGTGTTCTGGCCTCTCTTGTAGGGAGCACCCCACTTTGCTGCTACAAGAAGCTAATTGAGTACTATAAGAATGGAGACCTGTCCTTCAAATACGTGAAGACCTTCAACATGGATGAGTATGTGGGTGAGTCTTTTCCTTTCAATCTTTATCTGATTCCAGGAGAGTCTGTACTCCCCCCCCCCCCCCCCCCACACACACAGGCTCCGCCCTGGAGAGGAATTCGGATGTGTCTGGAAACTAGTGACATCTGGTGATAGGCTCAGTTACTGATACCTGTCTTCCAGGCCTTGGTTCACTCAGCTATAACATGGGGCTAATAAAACTCACCTCATAGGTTGTAAGCATTAAATAATATAACAGATGTGGAAGCCTCTTGTTTAGAACAAGCACTTAGTATTCGAGTCATTTCTCCTTTGCCTCCTCCCCAACTCGATTTCCTATCTTTTTAAAACAAATATTTGGAAATGGGATGGTGGCTGGGGTGTGTCCCTGTGTCTGTGTCTGGACATTCTCTGCAGTGTTCATCCCCTAGCCTCCCTTTCTGCCAGTACATTGGGAGGGGAGCTGAGACTGGTGTCCTTTCCACTGCTGAAAAGCTACACCTTGGTCTTGTCACCTCCTTCCATGCCCCACCCCGTAATTTTTAAAGGCTTCACTTTAAACATTTAAAAAAAAATTGTAGCAAAATACACATACATAAAATGTACCGCGCTGACCATTTTTATATGCATTCAGTAGCGTTAAGCATAGTCACGTTGTTGTGAGACCAATCTCCACAACTCTTCATTTTGCGAAACTGAAACTCTATACCCATCAAACACCAGCTCCTCACTTCCCACTCCCCCGACCCCTGGCTATCACCATTTTACTTTCTCTGAATTTGACTACTCCAGGTACCTGATATAACTGAATCATACAGTATTTTGTCTTTTTGTGACTGGCTTACTTCATTGAACATAATGTCCTTGAGGTTCATCCATGCTGTAGCATGTGTCAGAATTTCCTTCCTTTTTAAGGCTCACTTAGATATTCACTTTAAACATTCTTTTTCTTCTTGGCTGAAAAACATCTCTTTTGGGAAGCCCTGAGATAATTCTCTCTAACCACCTGGTGTTCAGGTTGAGGTTCAGGCTGAGCAGGTATAATGAGGTGAATGGTGGGGTTTGGAGGCACGGGGGGAGGGGTGTGCTTGCTTCCTTTCCCAGGTGGGCCTAGCCTCACCCCCAGGTGCCTAGGCCACCTGCAGAAGCCCAGAGGAACCCTGGCCTCCAGCCTATGTTCATTCCCTTATGAAAGGTCAACATGAGATTCCTCAGGCCTCTGGTGTGTAGCTACTCTGGGACATCAGCTCAGCCTGTCCCGAGGGGGTGAGGGTCAGAGGGCTGGTGCCCAAGGTTCCCTGATTGGCATTCCTCTGAGAGCATCTCTTAGGGCCTGGGGGTACCCTGGCATCCTCCTCGGAAGAGTCTGGCTCAGCCTGGGCATGACTGAGTGTGGCCGTGGCCTCTCAGGTCTTCCTCGGGACCACCCAGAGAGCTACCACTCCTTCATGTGGAACAACTTCTTCAAGCACACCGACATCCACCCGGAAAACACCCACATTCTGGACGGGAACGCAGCTGACCTGCAGGCTGAGTGTGACGCCTTTGAAGAGAAGATCAAGGCTGCGGACGGGATTGAGCTGTTTGTCGGAGGTGAGCGTGACACTGCAGGAGTCTAGGCCAGACCCAGCATGGTTAGAACACATGCCTGTCTCAAACAGCTTCTTCTCTGTGCTAGTGATGGTGGGAGCCACTGTTGCTCTGAGGAGGCAGGGAAGGCAGAGTGGGGCCCCTCCCCCCTGCCTTGGTTGTGCAGCTCAGTAGCTGTGTGACGTTGGATATCTCCCCTTCCTGCACTTCAATGCCTTGTACGAAAATTGAGAGGTTTGAATTTGGGCTCTGAGACTCTATTTCCCAATCTTAAAGTTTTGTAGCTCAGTCAAGTAAAATCATAGGCTCATGGAGTTCCAGAAGATTCCACACTCAGCCCCTGCACGCTATAGATAGCCAAGTAAACTCCAGGAAAGTTTTGTGATTTTCCCAAGATTAACTGGCCAGAGTAGTGGAGACAAGGCAGGAGCCTAGGGGCTCCTCTTGGATTTGTGCCCTCGTTCCTACCCTGGGCTGCCCTCTTACATTCCCACGTGTTGCCAGCTCTGGAGTCAGCCACAGGGGTGTGAAGTTGGACTGCCTTTTACTGTTCTAGATTTAACTTTACCAAGATGGGGAGGAAGAAGCCAGGAGTGCTTGTGATCTGAGACTGCATAAACTTGGCAGCCCCTGTCCAGGCCCCGTGTTTTATTCACTGCCACTCTATCCTGGTAGCAGAACCCCTGACTATTGGCAGGGGAGGGATAGGGGTTACACTTCGATGAACTGGGGAGGCAGAAGCTATTTGGAATACCCCTTACTTAGTTTTTTGAGGATGGTAATAAGTTAACAATGACTGTGTGTGCTCCAGAAAGAAATGGGCAGGAGGGGGGAGAGGGGAATATCATATACTTAGCGTACCTGCCCAGGGGTGAATGAGAAGAGACATGGTTTTCAAGGAGTTTTGCAGACCCCAGGTGGGGAAGGAGAGAGTACCCGCCCTTGCAGCCTTGGGTCCCTGGCACTGATGGGGCTGCCCTCGCTGTCTCCCCTGGGCAGGCATCGGCCCCGATGGACACATTGCCTTCAATGAGCCGGGCTCAAGTCTGGTGTCCAGGACCCGTGTGAAGACGCTGGCCATGGACACCATCCTGGCCAATGCTAGGTTCTTCGATGGAGATCTGACCAAGGTGCCCACCATGGCCCTGACAGTGGGTGTGGGCACTGTCATGGATGCTAGAGAGGTAAGGGTGCAAGGGCACAGGCCTTCAATGGGGGGGTTGGACTAGTCTTTTTGTTAAAAAATTTTAATTGTCACAGGTACCGCCTGAATACATTTGTATTAAAAATGAAGACATTATAAGTGAGGGTAAAATCCCACTGACCCTATGACTTCCTCCCCCTCTTCGGAGGGAACCCTTGTTCCAAGTGTGAGGTGACTCCTTTGAGCACCGACTGCCCAGGAGACCCCAGGACCCAGGCCTCTGCATGTGTACCTCTTTCGAGCTCCTCACAGGCAGAGGAGCCCAGCACCACTAATGTCTGAATGTGAACTTGCACCTGCCCAGGTACTAAGAGGAACCCTCTGGTTCCTGCAGTTGAGGGGGGCCACTGTTTGAAGGGAGCTTCTGTAACTCCAAGATGTTCATGGTCATAGCCTGTGTTCAGGGATTCCTAAATGTGGAAAAGTGTGATTGAAAATACATGTCCTAAACGGAATTTAGTTTTTCCCTAGAAAGTTGGGTAACATTTGAATTTTTTGTGGTTCCAGTTTCCTACTGCCTTTCACTAGAATTTTAGAAACATTTTTTCTTCCTGGGGTATATTTAGTGGGAAACAGCTACAGACATTTTAGCTTTCAGCTTCTTTGCCGGAGTCTGTAAACAAACATCTGAGTCTAAAGTGACTTTTGTGCAATGCGCAATGGCGCCAGATTTCTGTTGGGCAGCCTGAAATCAGTGCCTAGAGCAGCCACTCCACTGTTCTCAGCCCTAATCTGAGAAAGAGCCTGGGCTGGATGCCAGGAAATTCTCTTCTATAGATCTGGGGTCCTAAACAAAGAGTCATCTTCTCTCTATGCCTCTGTTTTCTCACCTTTTAAGAAAGGAACAGTGCCCGGCCTGGCGTGGCTCGGCGGTTGAGCGTCAACCTGGGATCCAGGCGATCGGGGTTCGATTCCCGGTCAGGGCACATGCCCGGGTTGTGGGCTTGATCAATGACTCTCTCATCATTGATGTTTCTATCTCTCTCTCCCTCTCCTTTCTCTGAAATCAATAAAGATATATTAAAAAAAAAAAAAAAAGAAAGGAACAGTAAACCCTGTTCACAACTCCGTGGTGCAATTGAATTACAGTGAAAGGAAATCCATAGAGAAGTGTTCCTTACGATCACTGTCCAGCACTTGGTATTTTAACTGTTGAAGGAAGTCTGTGCCTTGGCTTTATTTAAACACAAATCATTACCCCAAGTCACATTAGTAGGTCTAATACTCGGAAATGAAAATGAGCGGATTAAGGGGCAGCCTTGTTGGGATTCAGCTTTACCATGCAGATGACTCAGCGTTGCTTCCAAGGTCTCCTGGCAGATTGGGACCCATCTTTTTGCTCATGATTGTGAAAACCCACCCAGCCTAGGACCTTCTAGAACCCAGTATGAGAACTGTTGGGCTAAGAGGCGGGCCTTTGTATGGCCTATCTGTGCACAGGGCGCTTGCACAGTCCCCATCAAAGGTGCCAGGAGGCACTATGGAGTGATGGGTGGTCTAGAACATGCACTTAGGGTCAGAAACGCCCTGGGGCGGGTTACTTAACCCTGGCCCCCAACCCCAGCCCATTTCGTCATAGAACATGGGGGTAGTGATGCTCCCTGCTCAGGGAACGTGGGACAGCGCAAGGGGCGCGGAGCAGTGTGTTGCACGCTGAGAACTTGTGGTGGGATATGGAACAGCAGTCCTTAGGCTGTTTGGGGCGGCCTGGGCTTGCGGTTTCGCTGTGCCTCCCCGTCATGGGCTTGTTCTCTGGTCCCCAGGTGATGATCCTCATCACAGGTGCTCACAAGGCGTTTGCTCTGTACAAAGCCATCGAGGAGGGAGTGAACCACATGTGGACCGTGTCTGCCTTCCAGCAGCACCCCCGCACCGTGTTTGTGTGCGATGAGGACGCCACCCTGGAGCTGAAAGTGAAGACCGTGAAGTATTTCAAAGGTGAGGGAGGCGTGGGTCTGGGAGCCGGTGGCCGAGTTCAGGATATGCCAGGAGTGGGGAGTGGGTCCGGCTTTCATGCTCTGGACATTTTAATCATCAACTCTGCTTTTAATAAAAATCAAACCCTGTCTCAGAATACAGTCATTTCTCTTCCATCCACACCTGTGAGGGTCCATTTCTGGAGACCTGTTTGCTCTGAGGCGGAGGGAAGAAAATGAAAAATTGTAGTCCAAGGGCTATGTGGTGATGTTGGCAGGACTGTTGAGCAAACGGTCCTGAGGCTCTTTTGTTATTAAATCTACCTGAAAAGGACACACTGCTTTAAGCAAATTTGTGTGAAAAATCCTCATTTACTGAGCAAATTGGGAATTTGTTCTTTGCTGAAAAGATTAACTCTTTAATGGCCAACTCTCCTAGAGATTGCATTTACAAAAGTCCTGTGGATTCCTGCGTTCTTCGGGAATAACAAATTGTTTTCCTATTCTTGGGGTGTTTTATCAGTTGGAGCCACAGAGACACATGAATATCAGTTCTAGGACAAACCTTGAGGGCTCTTGGACATTACTGTGGACAGTTGTGGAACTCTGCCTCTACCTGCATTAAGTACCTTTTGTTTTTATTTTTATTTTTTGTAGGTTTAATGCTTGTTCATAACAAGTTGGTGGACCCCTTGTACAGTATGAAAGAGAAAGAAACAGAGAGAAGCCAGTCTTCTAAGAAGCCGTACAGTGATTAACCTGTGCTGACCCTAGTGTCAAGTACCTCATTGGGACAGGCCAATCTTTCTGGAAATTGTCTGGAGAACAGAATTGTATTTTTTTAATCCAGTATGATTACTCCAGATGAACAGGTGAACTTACTGTTCCTGGCTCTGCAGCATGGAGCCTAGTGGTGGAGTTTAGCTATAGGAGAAATGACTTGTTTGTAACTTAATCAGGAAAAAAAACACTCCGTAATTTTGATGTCTGCTCCACAGATGAGGGGTTTTGGCGCTTTGTTCTGCCTCTGACACTGTTCACATGTACAGCACACTCCAGTCAGGATTTCTATCATTATGTGCAGATTCTCAGTGGGGGAAAGAGGGGCTGTTGTACTGGACAGAGCCTCTTTGGAGAGGCTTGAGAGCCCCTCTTGAGCAGGCCTGCCCCTTATTTGAGAATCACTGTTCCAGATTAAGGGACAAACTCTCAATATATAAAATCAGCATTAGGAGGCAGTCCCTCTGGTCAGTAACAAGTGCCATGGAAAGTGCTCCTTACTTTCTTTCCTCCTTTCCCTCTCTCTTTTTTTCTCTCTCTCAGTTGTCCTCTCCATGAACTCTGAGGACTCCTTGGGGAGGATTTGGGAGGGGAGGCTGAAGAGAAGGCTTTGCTGATAAGCTCAGAACCTCAAAGGGCCCAGCAACGTCAAACTCCTCTCCCTCAGGGACCTTCCAGTACCGGCAGGAAGGCAGAAGCCCTTTTCCCACCAGTGCCCTGCGTTTTGTTCCAAGGTCTCACTGGCTCCCCCTTTACATACTTATTAATACGCAGAAGGTCCACTGGGGCAACCAACACTGGCAAAATTTCAATGTGTTCAGCCAAGGTGACGGGGGCTGGGGTAAGCAGCTCAATTATGAGTTTAGTCACAACACCAGTGACATGTTCTCCTGCTTCCCTTAGGAGCTGAGTGCCAAGACTACATACAAATGCTTCTAAAGCCGCCTTTCCCCACCTAAAATACCCTGGCCTTCTCACCCTCTTGGGTTCATGTGGTGAGCTCTGATGTTTCCAGAACATCGGGAAATAGAACCCTTCTGTCCCTGTACCCTTCACCCTGTTCACAAGACGAGTCTATTGCTCTGCCTGCCTTTTACTCTCTTAAGCCTCCTGCTCCCTCTTTGTGCCTGCTTCAAGCTGCTGCCACCTCTATTTCTGATGAAGATCTTTCTGTGCTGTGCTGGGTACCAGCATTTTGTCCAACTTTTATACATGGTTGTGCTGTTATAGGTCAGTGGGCTGGCTTACAATGTGATGTTTTCTATTAAATCCAATATTTTCAAATTTGTCATTTGTGGACTTCACCCCCAATCCCCTAAAAGGTCAGAAGATGGTCTGGGTTCATACATATTTTGGGAATGGCTGGTGAACAAAGCTTTACACTCCTCATACAGCTCTGCAGGAAGTCACAATCATAGCAACTGGATCTTTTGCATTTACTCGGGGAAAAAGAAAATATTTCATAAAACTGAAGCACCTGTGTGGAAAATGGCAGGAATGAATAGTAGAATAATAAATTGTCATGTTCTAACTGTATTTGGGATCCAAACAAGGATATAGCTGTTAAAAAGAACAAGGCAGATCTGTGAACAGGAGGGATACAAAAACTGCATGGTATGGAAAATAGGTTTAGTTTTGTTTTTTAAAGTTAAAAATCAATAATAATGGAACATATTGGGTCAGTATAACCAACTGAAGTACAAGTAGAAGTTGGAAGAAGGGTTTAATTTTTTACCAGTTATATTGACATATAATTTATGTGCCCATAAATTCACCTATTTTAAATATAAATGCAATGATTTTTATTAAGTTTCTGCATGGAGTTGTGCAGGTTCTCACCACAATCAATTTCTGTCATCCCCAAAAGCTCCCTACTCCTGTCCCATGCCAGGTGACCACTAGTGGGCTTTGTCTACAGGTTTACCTTTTCTGGATGTTTCACATAAATGGAATCATACAGCATGACATCTTTTGGGTCTGGCTTTCACTGAACATGTTTTTGAGGTTCCTGTAACATGCAGCAGTAATCCATTCCTTTTTATTGCTGAAGAGTACTCCATTATATGAGTATGTCCTCTTGTTTATCCAGTAAAAAGGGGTTAATTTTTAAGTAGGTATGTTACAGAAAAAATTATATTAGAATGAAAGGAAAAAGGACTGTGATGACTGCCAAACTTAAGACATCTGTATGAACTCAGGACCTTACAAAGAGCTGTATTTCCCAGGCCTGTGTTTCCCTGGTGGCTCAACAGCAGTGTCATCTGCTTCAACCAGTTCTTGCGTGGATCCTGGGCCAGGCTGGGCCTCTGACACTATGCAGGGCTTCTTGGACAGAAGCTAATTTCATGGGTTTGAGCAGGGATCACAGTGGGCCTGGAATATCTTGTTGCCAGAAAGCAAAGGTGCTTCTAAAAACGAGGCAGTATTAAGAGGACAAAGCAGCCTGTTAAACGGGGCTCCCAATGGCCAGGTTGTGACGATTTGATCAATGAAGAAATATTAAATATAGTTAAGAAAAAGTTGAGTCTGAAACCCCAAGTCTGATCCTCAAAACGGAAAAATATGAAGTATACATGCAGAGTTGTATTTCAGGAAGAGGGGATAGAATATATGTAAAGTTCTAAGTGGCAGCATGTTGACATAAATGTGTCACCTCTTCTAGAGATGGACACAGGAGCCTGGCCCACACTTCCCCCCAGATATATCTATGGCTTACTCCCTAACTTCCTCAGATCTCTGTTCAAATGTTATTTATCAGAGAGAGCTTCCCTGTCCAACAAAAAGTAGCAATCCTGATTCCCTCTCCCCCCTGCTCTGTTTTCTCAAATCTTTACCACTTGTAGTGATTTTGTTTCCCACTAAATGTAAACTTCATGAAAGCAGACTCTAAATACTGCTCTATCCTGTCCCTATCAGTGCTTTAATTTCTAGAAGGCACACATTATTTGCTGTAAGCCTGACAGTTACCCCCATGAGTAGTGATCATATACAATAACCAGGAGAAACAATAGCATATTATATGATAATAGATTAGCCAATTGGCCTACTGAGATCTAACTTTGCAAATTTGATGCCTTTCCTGGAAACCGTAACCCTTACTGTGATGAGATGCATACGTTTCCAATGAGATATTGTGAAAGAATGCTGAGTTATATACTAACGGGTAAAACAGAACGCAGTAATTTGGACCTCAAGGGTGCACTTAACACCAATCACACCATAGTCCATTCAGTCTTCTTGAATACTAATTCATATGGTCTCCAGCATCCAATCTCTCTTCCCCCAGCTTTTTTCGCAGCTGATGACCTTGAAAGTAGAAGTAATCAGGAAAGAACAAGCTCCCACCATACCTGCCAGCCCTGCCCTCATACTCTGCCTTCTTCCTGTTACTTGCTTCTTGGCCAGTCCCTCCACTGACACACTAGATCCCATCTTCTCTTGCCTCCTTGAAGGCTCTGCTCCAGCAAGACTCTCCTCCCTCCCGCAGCATTAAATCGTTCTTTCCTGGATCACTCCTATGAGCATACAAAATAAACTTTAAAAACAAAACTATCCTGTTTGCCCCTTCCTGTAACAGCCTCATTCTCTGATCCCTTTTATTGCAAAATTTCTAGAGTTACCAATATTCTGGCTCTCAGCTTTTAAAAAAATTTGAGAAACATTGATTTGTTGGCCCACTTACTTATGCATTCACTGGCTGCTTCTTGTGTCCTGACCTGGGATCAAATCTGAAACCTTGGCATATCAGGATGCTCTAACCAACTGAGCCGGTTGACCAGGGCTGGCTCTAATCTTTTCCCTCTTGTTCCGTCTACCTGGTATTCCCAATATGCATATGCTACACGTTTTGTAATTGTCTCACAGTTCTTGAATATTCTGTAACAACCCCCGCTCCACCCCCACCCATTCCTTTTAAAATTTCAGTTTGGGATATTTTATGGACATTTCTTCAGGCTCACTGATTCTTAGTTGTGTTCAGTCTACTGATGAGTCCATCAAAGGCATTCATTCTATTACAGTGGGTTGCGGGGTTTTTTTTAGCATTTCTTTATGATTCTTATAGTTTCCATCTTTTGCTTACATTACTCATCTGGATTTTGCATGTTGGGGTTTTTCCATCAGAGACCTTAGCATATATTTTTTAAATTATGTTTTTATTGATTTCAGAGAGAGGAAGGGAGAGAGGGAAACATCAAGAGATTCATTGATCAGCTGCCTCCTGCACGCCCCCTACTGGGGATGGAGCCTCCAACCCAGGCATGTGCCCTGACTGGGAATCGATGCCCAACCACTGAGCCAAGCCGGCCAGCCCTTAGCATATTAATCACAGAAAAATTACCTGTCTGATAACTTAAAATCTCTGCCATATCTGAGTCTGGTTCTGATGCTTGCTTTGACTCTTCAGACTTTTTCCCCTGCCTCTTAGCATCCTTGTAATTTTTTATTGAAAGCTGGACATGATCTACTGGGTGACAGGAACTGAGGTAAACAGGCCTTTAGTGTGAGGCTTTATGTTGATCTGCTAGCAGCTAAACCATGTTTAATGTTTACTGGAGGCATCAGAGGCTTCAGTTTCCTTCAGTGTCCTTGTTTTTGTCTCCACCGTTGTCTTCAGGTTTCCCTAGAAATTTCTTCTTCAAACAGTCTGTTTTACAGCTCTCTTAAGAGCTGTAATCCACTGTTACAATCCTGGAGCCCTACTGGTGGTATGGTATTAGGGAGAAGCGGCATTCAATAATCATGATTAAATCTGTTTTGGGGGTTTTGTTTTTGTTTTTAGTGGGCTGGAGTCCCTGGGCTGAGGCTTTCAAAGTCTCTTGGCTTTTTCTTTTATTCTCCCCCTCCTGTGAGCCAGGAAGGCTAGAGGGGTCTCAAGCCATCCAACTGCCCTTCCCTTAGGTCAGAGAAAGCTCAGGCAAAGTACTTTTCCCCGAGGGTAGCCTTCTGCCATAGAAACAAACCTTTAAGGGTATTTCAAAATGGATACAGGAGGATTTTTCTGCCATTTTTACAGTGAGAGCCTGGGGGAACCTCTGGAGATAAAATGCATTAAAGTGTGGGGGCCCCAGGAATTTTTAACTCTCCAGCTAGTGCATACTCAGCCTCTAGCAAGTCCTGGTTAATGACTGCAGCAGCTTCAGCTTTAAGTGAGCTGATCTGTATTTTCTGCATTTTCCAGTCTCTAGTTTTCGTGGTGGTTTGCCATGTGACCTTGGTTCTCTGATGGATCTACAAAAAGTTGATTTTGTTTGTTCAGCTTTTTTCTTGTTGTAAGGATGCCCCCATTGTTTCTCAAACACTCCAGGTTTTCACATCCCCTCCACTGAAAGAGTACTTGTCAAAGTCACCAATGACCTCTGCTTTGATTGCTCAGTCAATTCTTAGAGCTCCTATTATTTGACCTATTTGCAGAACCTGATAGAGCAGACCACTCCTTCCTTCAAACTGGACGTGGCTTCCAGGATATCACACTCTACTGATTTTCCTACCTTACTGTGCACTCTGTCTCTGCTGGTTCCTCCTCATTGCCCTGACCTCTTAGCATGTGGAGTGCCCCAAAACTCAGTCTCTGGACCTCTTCTAAACAACTCACTCCCCTAGTAATTCCATCTAGTCTCATGGCTTTAAATACCACCTGTATGTTGACTTCCACATTTACATCTCCATCCTTGAACTACAGGATACAATATCCAACTGCCTACCTAACATCTCCATTGAGATAACTACAAGGCATCTCAGACTCATCTGTCCACAGCTGAATTCCTGCTCTTCACCTGCAAACCTATGCTACCTACAGGTCTCTCCATCTCAACTACTCAGACAAAAGGACCTAGAAATCAACTCTGATGCCTCACTTTCTCACGTTATACATCAATCTATCAGCAAGTCCTATTTATTTTACTTTTAAGGCAAGTACACAATCTGACCACTTCTCAAGATTCCAAGTGCTGGCACACTTTTCCAAGCCACCTGTACTTCTTACCTGAGTTACTACAGTAGTCTCCTACCTGGTCTGTTTCACCTCTTGCTCACCCCACTCCCCTAAAATATAAGTCAGACCCTATCACACATCTGCTGAAAGCCCTCCAAAGGCTCCCAGCTCAAAGTAGATGCCAAATTTCACACAAGGCCCCAGGCAGTCTGCACCACCACCCACTCCCCCATCCCACCTCTTACTATTCTCCCTTCCTTGGTCTGCTTCAGCTCTTACAATCATACTGCTTCTGAAACCCTCTAACATGCTCCTACCCCAAGGGCCTCTGGCCTTCCAGTTCCCCCTGCCTAGACTCTCCTCTCTCAGGTGTCCACAGGGTTCATTCCCATGCTGCCGAACTTTTGTTCAAGTGCTATCTGATGATGTCTTCTCCACTCTTTAAAATTACAATACCACTCTGCCTCCCCTAACTCTCTATACCAGGGGTGGAGAACCCTTTTTCTGCCAAGGGCCATTTGAATATAACATCACTCTCAGGCCATACAAAATTATCAACTTAAAAATTAGCCTGCTATATTTGGTCAAATATTTAATTAACTCACCCCTAATATGATGGCTGGAACTGCTTCTCTTTGGTGAGGCCTTGGCAGGGCCAGACCAAATGATTTCATGGGCTTTATACAGCCTGTAGGCCGGACATTCCCCACCCCTGATCTACACCCTCTCCCAACTTCTCTCCAGAGTGCTCGTCTTCTGATGAACCATGTAATTTGCTTAGTGTCTGTGTCCTTCCAACAGAATTTAAGTTCCACAAGGGCAGAGAGAGTTATGTCTGTTTTATTCACTGCCACATTCTCAGTACCTAGATAAATAGTCCGGCTCATTGTGAAGTGCTCAGTAAATACTTGTTAAATTAGACAATACATTCTATACTATGAAACACAATAGGCTGCAAGAGAAGGAATGGGATTGAAAGTAAAACAATCACTTTTAAAATTTATATGCATTTATGTTGTATTAATATTAGTTTTGTTTGTTGACTCAATGAAGGAAGAAAAAAAAAAGCACCAAGCAAGGAAAAGAAGTAACTGTGCTGACTTTGTACTTAGCAACTTTGGTATCAGAATCTCACCAAGTTTTCAATGTGCACAATCTTCTCCAAAGCATCCTCTAGCTCAGAATACAGGAAACCTTAGAATTGGGCAGACTAGACTCTGGGTGCTGAAAGTTGATAATTATCATAAAATTTGGTAAGAACATCTTCAAAGCCAACTTTCTGACTACAAACCCTCAGGCTGGTATGCTGGCCGACTTTTTAATTGAGCCAAAGCTCAGGGAGCAGACTATTCAGCTACTCTTACCAGAGGGCACCACAATGTCATAATTTCTCCATCCTACTTAGGGGCTTCAGCTATAACTTATTTTCTTCAGTGGCTGCAGACAAGTGCTACTATCAGGAGTGACACCTTCCTACATAACAACTGGATGTCAGCTGTGGTTCAAGTACAGTTTTAGGTGGCCTTACAGTTTTTGGTAATACTCCTATTCCTGCCTTGCTGCTATCATTAGATGCGATTCTACCCACCAATGTGTATAACAGACTATAATGAAACACAGTAAGGAAAATTAAAATCCCAGACATAAAACTACTTCTGTAGTCTTAACCATTTACTGAACTTTTATAACATGGGAACTGCTGCCACCTGCTGCTGGTGCTGATGGCAAAGTTACTACTTGGGATCTCCAAAATTTCAGCCAATAACTGTAAAATTCCCTTCCAAAGCAGGGAGCCACACGAATGGCTTTATGATTATCATATCTGATTAACTCTAATTCTCTTAACAACAAAAAAGTAAGTATATTAATATCTAATGTAAACTAGAACTCTCTACAACTAAAAAATGACCTTGCTGTTAGTGCTATAGGTCTGGGAATACGGCTGCCAAGTCTTCTCTCTACTATTCTTCTCAACAGGAAGGGATATGTATTTTAAGTATATTTACTTTAAGTTAAAAAAATTACTTAAAAAAAATAAATTGGGATTCATCCTAGGCCCTAAAGCCACATGGATACCCTGCCCTAATTTCCTTTTTTGAGACACCACCGAGACTATCAAGGTGATGTTCTCCCTCATTGCAGTAGATCTAATAAACTTCGCTTTGTTGGAGAGAAACAAGATGGCGGCACAGGTAACAGCTGCACCCGCCGCCTCCTGCAGCCACAGCAAAATCACAACTAAATACAGAACCATCACTCAGAGCCTCCTGCAATCTGGCTGCACAGAAGCCCCACAACCAGGGAACTGAAGGAGCACCGAGACCGGGAGGAGGGGCAGAGACGCGGGCGGATCGGGGCTGAATCGAAGACTCACCACGGGCCCACACCCGGTGCCGCAGGGTAAACCCGGGAGGGAATCTCGGCGGTGGAGGTTTCCCAGAGAGAGGGGTCCCAGCCCCCCAGCAGGCCCCAGCCCAGGGCTCCAGGGCCGGGAAGAGACGGCCCCACAACTCCGGGCTGTGAAACCAGCAGGGACTGTCTCTGAGGGTCGAGGAGGCTGCGGGAGCCCCAGCAGCTCCTCTCAAAGGGCCCACGCACAGACACTCGGACGCGCTCCCTCTGAGCCCAGCGCCGGGCAGCAGCCTGAAGGGACCTGGGACACTTGGGGAGGAACTAACCTGTCTGAGATCCGGGCGAGAGGTGGAGGGGCGGCTTCCTCCCAGGCAGAAGGGCTGGTGGAGGCCATGGCTCCTGTGGCGAGTCCTCCCCGCACACAGCCGGCAGGCAGGTGCCGTGTTTGAATCGCCAGCACCTGACTCACCTTTGGCCCCGCCCCGTGATTCCCGGAGGTCCCGCCCCTCCCAACCTGCAGGCTCATCCAGGCCATTTCCAGGGGCTTTTCTATGCAAGTGGCCTCTCGAACCTCTCTCAAACAAGCAGCAGCGGGCCCCATGCAGCTAGATAAGCAGCCCCAGGCCTGGCACTAGCGGCAGCCTGCACTGGCTCATAGCATGGCCTCTCCTGGACACCTCCAAGCCCAGCACAAGTAGCAGCCAACTAGGGTTTGCTGTGTAGCTCATGCTGGGTGGCCCTGGGCAAGGCACAGGCAGAGGCTGACTTTACACCTCCCAGGAGGCCCCAGAGACAGTGCACCTGGTGGTCAGACTCGACCACGCTGGATTACAACCCTACCACATCCACGAGTGACACACTCAAGGAGCGCACTTGGTGAACACCAAAGCCCCACTGAAGTAAATCCTACTCCATAGGGGTGTCTCCAGCACAGCAGCTCTTTGGCTGTAGTTGCAGCTGGTCCTCACAGCTGATTGGCCTGGGGATCAATTCCTCCCAGTGACGCCAACAGCCACCAAGGCTCAACTACAACAGGACAGAGCACACAGCCCACACAGGGGAGCACCTAGAAGGCCCAGCTCAGGTGACTGGGGAGGCTGAGCCGCTGGACCCTACAAGACACCTACTACACAAAGCCACTCTACATATTCCAGGAGACATAGCAGCTCTACCTAATACACAGAAACAAACACCTGGAAGCAGCCAAAATGTGGAGGCAAAGAAACATGTCACAAAGGAAAGAACAGAAGAAATCTCTAGAAGAGGAACTAAATGAAATAGATCCAAGCAAGCTAACAGATACAGAGTTCAGAATTTTGTTTATAAGGATGTTTAAGCAGACTATTAGGGAAATAACTGAGAAAATCGATAACATAATAAAGTACCAATTTGAAATGAAGGCTACAGGAACTGAAATGAAGAATAATTTACATGTAATCAACAGTAGAGTAGAGGATGCTGAGAATCAAATCAGCAATTTGGAACATGAGGAAACAAAAAACACCCAACCAGAAGAGCAAAAAGAAAAAAGAATCCAGAAATATGAAAATAGTATAAGGAGCCTCTGGGACAACTTCAAGAGGCCCAACATTTGTATTACTGGGGTGTCAGAAGGGGAAAAAACAGACCAAGAAATTGAAAACCTATTTGAAAAAAATAATTACAGAAAACTTCCCCTGGACTTACAAGTCCAGGAAGCACAGAGGGTCCCAAACAAGAGGAACCCAAAGAGGTCCACAGCAAGACACATCATAATTAAAATGCCAAAGGTTAAAGACAAAGACAGAATCTTAAAAGCAGCAAGAGAAAAGCAGTTAGTTACCTACAAGGGAGCACCCATACTACTGTCAGCTGATTTCTCAACAGAAACTTTGCAAGCCAGAAGGGAGTGGCAAGAAATATTCAAAGTGATGAAAAACATGGAACTACAACCAAGATTGCTTTACCCAGCAAAGCTATCATTTAGAATTGAAGGTCAAATAAAGTGCTTCACAGATAAGAAACGGCTAAAGGAGTTCATCACCACCAGACCAGCACTACAGGAAAAGTTGAAGGGTCTTCTTTAAGAAGAAGCTAATGAACAAAAGAATCTGACAAACTAAATAGATCCAGAGACATTGACGCATGCAACAGACGATCATATTTCTGAGTAAAGAGAGAAGGGGGGTGGAGGGTGGGAAGAGATTAACCAAAGAAGTTATATGCATATATGTTTAACCCATGGACACAGTTAATAATGGGGTGAAGGCCTGGGGAGGGGGTGGGAGCGAAGAGGAGGGGGTCGATTGGGGGGAAAAAATGGGACACCTGTAATACTCTCAACAATAAAGATAAAACAACAACAAAAATAAATAAATAAATGGGACAAGATGGCTCTCAGTTCACAAAGGCAGGCCTGTTAGTTCAATCACAAGCTTAAAATGTCACAAAATCTCTATTTTGACTTAAAAAGTCATTTAGTAACTTATTTTCATCTACCAGTTCTAGATCCAAACCTTTTACATAAAATCAAGAGAGCACGGCCTCTTCAAACTAGTTTTGGGCAGGATGAACTGGCAATCTGCAAAGGGAACTCTCTCACCAAAAGGACCCACGAGGTTCATGTCAATTTATGGAAAATCTCAGTCCACTTGTAAAATTGGCCTTCATGAAATTAAGTTAGGTACAACACTCTCTGTTCATGTACTTTCTTGATATACCAACCTTTAACAAGATCATTTATTTCTAGGACATTATTCAAAAATAAGACTACAAGCCCTTGGTGACAAAAGACATATCAGCAACTCTGCTCTAATCATAAGACAATTTTTAAATTATTTTTATTTTTAAGATTAAGCATCCTCATTGACAGTTCAGAAACAGTCACTGCTGACTCTTTGGATACACACAAATAAAATAATTAAAAGTGATTCCCCAATTTTCAGTGACAAGGTAGGAAGAAAAAAACATTTTCACAGCTGCAGCTGAAATATGCCCTTTTTCAAAAAAATCTTATTTTGCTACCAAACCACTCACTAAACCAAAAGGAAAGACAATTTTTCAAAAAGCCAATAAACCCAGAAATAGGGATCTAAGCAAGCCAAAATCCCCAAAACAGTGCTGTTGCAAAAAAGGTGGGAAACCAAATTCCCAAAGCACATTAGAGAAGAACTATAAAAAGAACTTAGAAAGTGGGGATTGAACTAGAGTAGTGTGGAGTTCAAAAAGCACATAATTAAAGAAAGCTTAGCTTGTTCAGCCTGGGAATATATTAGGCTTTCTCCTATTCCAGCAGAGGAAATAAAACTAGGAGCTGATGGAGTTGATATTAAAATTGTCCTTACCAACAGAAGGCTGGGTGAGGGTAAAGGGAGAGAATGCAGGATGAAAGGCATTGTTTTGAATCTAGGCTCTACTGCTCAGGACAGCTGAACAGGGCTGAAGTTTTTCTGAGCCACTGTCATTAAATAACAGATCTGGCTCAAAACCAGTGAACTATGTGCCGCTGACAAATATCAGGTGATCCACATTGTTTATGGCATTAAAAAATATTCTTAAAATTCTAAATTTTTATTCTGAAAAGCAGTAGACCAAAATGACACTGGGCCATCCAGTCAGTTATAAAGGGCTCCCTCCAAAAAGAACTTAGCAGAAATTTAGGTTGGAAGGAATGTAACATGGAGTAAGTGAGATCAGGCTCTCGGTACAACTGTAATAAGGCTTCTAACCACCGGTTGGTTGTAAGGAGTCGTACTGAGGGGACTCCCATAGAATGTCTTAGAGGGATGCTTCTCAGAGATAAAAAGGTTGAGAAGTTGAACTCTTGACCCCTCTCCTTACCTAAAGCTTGGGGAAGAAAATAAATATTTAAATTTTTAATTATTCAGAGCTTTGGGAACATAATATTTAATACTCTCTAGTTTTCATTTTCTGAACCTTTGGTTTACAATTTCCTCAATTATGTTACACTGAAAAATCTATGAACATGCCTTAAGTCAGTAGTGCCACATGAAAATATAAACCTGGCTCTTCCTTATCTTCTACACTGGAAGAGTGAATGGATAGTAACCCTAAATATCCTGCAAAGTTACTTTTTAACTCAACAAAAGATCAGGGTAAACCACTTCACTTCCACATCTTGAGCAGTAGGCATTAACTAGTCTTCAATCTGATCTTCCCAAATATCTCCATTAACATCCACAGCATGGAACAACCTGGAAGCATATAAGGTACAATGTTATAAACTTGGAAGAAACTATAATTCCATTCCTTCTCCCAAAAATACTTTCTTTTTTTTGTTTTTAATCCTCAACCAAGAATATTTTTTCCATTGCTTTTCAGAGAGTATGTGGGAGGAGACATGGATGTGAGACAGACACATTGACTGGTCGCCTCTGGTTTGAGCCCTAACCGAGGCCGGGGACTGAGCCTGCAACCGAGGTGTGTGCTTTTGGCTGAAATTGAACCCAGGATGCTTCAGTCCGAGGAGTGATGCTCTAACCACTGAGCCAAAACAGTCAGGGCTCAAAAACACTTTCTGTACTTTTCTGATAACATCTTTATCTTTTCCTCTTCTTTAATCTTCCACTGATGAGAACTGAAATATGGGTCCCTCTGAACAAGCTGCCTTAAAGACTACTAGACTAGCCCTTTTAGGATCCAGACAAACTCTCTAGGGACAAGATAAATAATGGAAGATGGGTATCACAAAACTGACACTCAGTGTATACAATATGTGGAATATGCCAAGGTTGGGGAAGTCAAGCAATCTAGAAGCAGTTGAACTCTTTCAGGACACTATAACTCTATTTTATGCTAATCACTCCATTTTCTCTATCTTCCTTGTCCCTGCAGTCTCCATTTGTAGAATGTTTTATAGTTGCCAACTTGTCTTTCTTCCCTTATGTTACCTAAAACTTAAGCAATTTTCAACACCAGAGTTCCAATAGTTCAGGAGCAGAGCTTGTTTCTTTAATTTCCTTTATAGCCTGATAGCACCAATGACAATAAGTACTATACAGATGCCTATTAATAAAGATCATCTGATCAACTGATGCTGAATTTGGAGCTGGTGGAGAACAGGATATTCACATTGTGCCAAGGAATCCCCACAGATCACTTAGAAGTGTTCTTGTAAAAAATGTTAGTGTAAATCTAGTCCAACTTCAGTCTAGATCTAGCTTTCAGTTTATAGAACATAGAGAATAGAGGAGTTAAAAGAAACCGTGGGGAAACAAAATTCTAGAAGGTAAGATGTTATATAGGACAACTGGTCTGGACTTTTCAAAAGGTCAATGTATCCCTCAACACATACAAAAAAAAGGTGGGCAAAACTTTTTACATTAAGAGACTAAAGAGACAGAAGTAAATAAAATGAACTCGATTAGATCCAATAAAACAACTTTAAAAGATATCTTTAGGGATAACTGGGAGGTTTTAAATGTTTATTAGATGATAATATGAAATTGTCATTAAACTTTTTTTAGAGAGAGGGAGAAAGAGAAACATCGATGTGAGAGCGAAACATCAACCAGTTGCCTCCCGCACACCCCCTACCGGGGATCAGGCCTGCAGCTGTGCTTGAATAAAATATATATATATATATATATATATATATATATATTTTTTTTTTTCCCTTCAATCCTTACCCAAGGATATTTTTGCCACTGATTTTTTTAAACAGAGTGAAGGGGAGAGAGAGAAACATTGATTGGTTGCCTCTGGGTCGAGCCCCAACCTGGGCCGGTGATCGAGCCTGCAACCAAGGTATGTGTCCCTAACTGGAATCGAACCCGAGACCCTTCATTCTGCAAGTCACTGATCTAACCCCTGAGCAAACTGGCTAGGGCTCAACTTTTCTGTTTGAAATTTTTCACTATAGCCCAGCCAGGTGTGCCTCAGCAGTTGAGCATAGACCTAGGATCCCAGAGATCCAGGTCAGGGCACATGCCCAGGTTGCGGGTTCCATCCCCAGCTGGGGGTGTGCAGGAGGCAGCCGATCAATGACTCTCTCATCATTGATGTTTCTATCTCTCTCTCCCTCTCCCTTCCTCTCTCTGAAATCAATAAAGATATATTTAAAAAAAGAAAAGAAAATTTTCACTATAAAAAGTTGAGAAAGATAAAAAAGGGGAAATTTCCAGATAGTGTATTTTCATCATACAACTCATTTTCAAGAAAATTATATGAAAATTCAGATATGTGGGAAAATGTGTAAGATAATTCTCTAGTAAGTCAAACACTGGATCTGTGGTCTGCAAATCAAGTACCAAAAACTGCTGCTGAGCCCAGGGAATTCTGGGTGTACGTACCGGTTAAAACACGGGGAAGCTGGATCAGTGAAATGTTTATAAGGGTTTGCTCTAGAGAGAGAGCCCATGCAAATCCAGCAGAAGTACTGCATACAGCCCGTACATGTCATCTTGTTACAGCCATCTAATTTCTGGTGAGAAAGACACAAAGAGAAAAATATCATGGCTGTAAAAGCAAAAGAGAAATGCACATGCCAAAAAGATTCAGGACAGCATGCTCCTAGTCCCTTCTCTCAAACTGGGCTGAACTATGCGGTAACACAGTGATAGCTATTTACCGCCTACTCTTTTGCATTACAAGTGAAACAGGAAATATTTAGCAGGTATTCCTACAACTAGATACTTAGCAAGTTCTCTTTTGATAAACTCAGGATACAAACCAAATATGTACTATACTGTATGTGGAACATGTAGTTGGATTAATATTAAAGTGTTTGGATTTAACATGTATGATTTTAAACTTTTTACATAAATCTAAGAAAACATTTGGTATCAAGTTCTCCACTCTATCATATGGCTGAGGCATGTCAGAAGTGGTTAAATTGGTTAGGCAGAATGTCAGTTTCCTTAATGGAATAATAAGGGAAAAACCACCAGGTTCGGCTCAGATATATAGGAGTTCCCCCTTATCTGCAGTTTTGTTACCCACGGTCAACCATGGTCCAAAAATACAGGGTGGGGCAAAAGTAGGTTTACAGTTGTGAGTACATAAAACACAGTTTATCCTTGTATTATTTATTAATTATTGTATTATTTTCCATATAAACAACTGTAAATAAAACCTCTTTTTGCCTCACCCTGCATTATATGAAAAATTCCAGAAATAAACAATCATAAGCTTTAAATTGTGCACCATTCTGAGTAGAGAAATGAAATCTTGCACCGCCCCAACAAGGGCGTGAATCTTCCCTTCCCATAAGCCTGTTTTCATATCACGGCACTTGTATTCAAGCAACTCCTATAATGGCCTAACGCTATGCCACAATGCCTATATTAGTCAAGTCACCTCATTTTGTATCATCTCACATCATTTTAAGAAGAGTGAGTACAGTATATTTTGATGGAAAGAGACCACATTCACATAACTTTTATTATAGTATATAATTATAATTATTCTATTTTGTTACATAGCATACATAGTATTCAGTACTATTCTCAGGCATCTGCTGGGGGTCTTGGAACATATCACTCATAGATAAGGGAGGATTACTGTAATGGACTGAAACAGTAGAATCAGATACAAAGATATATTCGATTTTAAAACATACTAAGATTTTTGTCAAAAAGGCAATTAGATTTATCTATTTTGGCTCAGATTCATGGGAAAATGTCTCCATTTCCTAAGCATATACTTGTTAAACAGGTGTGTTAAATTCCAGGATAAATAGTTCTGAGGAGAAGTCAGGCATGATCTTTTTTTTAATGACAAAGATGAATTAGGGTTTATTGTGGATCTAGTATGGCCTCCTCATAACCCATTCAATTTTAAGAGGGCATATAATGTGAGAACAATTGTCACTGTATGAAAGCACTTTGAAAAGGGACGTCTACATACAAGGTTGATAACAATATATATATATTTTTTGTTGATCCTCACCCGAGGATATTTTTTCCATTGATTTTTTTCTTTTTTTGAGGGGGTGGGAGGGGGCGGGGCAGGAGGGGAGGACATCAATGTGTGAGACACACATTGCTTGGTTGCCTCCTGCATGAGCCCTGACTGGCCGGCCTGGGATGGAATCTGCAACCCAGATACATGCCCTTGACTGGAAATCGAACCCAAGACCCTTCGGTGAATTTGCATTGTCCCAGTAAGAAGGTTTAGTAAGTACCAAAATATTTTCTTAATTAGTCATAAAATTAATAGTATTCTTGAGACAATAGTAATATGCCTGGAAGTCTGTTTACCTCTATGGGAGTCCCACAACATGGGCAGCTCTTTGAGTTCTTTTCTAGCCACTCTTTACTTTCCATTTCTTCCAGTGCCTTCTGAATCACCCTCTTACCATACCTCTGTTCCATAAATCTTTTAGTGGCCTCATCTGCTTGCAGGTACTCATTCTGTAAGTCTATTAATTTCTCTAGAAAGTGAAATGGAAAATTAACTTTTATACAACTTTGCAATGCTGATGAAAAACTATTAAAAATGGCCTTAGCCTTTGACTACTCAATAATGCTATCCCTGGGACTTTATCATACGGAAATAATCCAAAGTAAAGTTATATGCATGGAAGTGCTCATAACAATGACAAACAAATTAAATGTCCAAGGGAATAATTATGTGTGAAAGAGCCATTTATGACATAATATTCAGTTATTAAAAACTTATCATTAGGATAGCTACAGCTCAATTAAAATGCTCATTATAGAATCCAGAAAAAAGCATATTTAGGTTATAACTAGGTAAATGTTAGACATGCACAAATGACAAAGAACAAAAAGGAATCCTCCAACTAGAAAAGTTGGACTTGCTAAAGGTGGTAGAATAATAGGTTATCTTTTTCCTTTGATTTTTAATGTATTAACGTTGATATATTTGTGCAACTAGTAGTATACAGTTAAAGACTGACTTATCTAGGTGCCTCGTTAGCGCAGTAGTTAGGGCGTCAGTCTCATAAAGACTGACTTATCTAAAAAACGCAGAGGTTGAAACAGACACTGATTTTCCACTAAGTCAGCACCATTCACCACTTGATAATAACAAGGCCTACCAAATAAACAAAAGTGCCTTTGACTTAAGAGCAAAGACTAACTGTCGGTATCTTAAAAATAAGTCAGTGAATAAAATCTGCCACCCACAGCTACTGAAAAAGTCCCTCCTGCCAACTTTCCCCCTTGACATTCTTCAACCTGGTTTCTGTTGTTTTATCTCTTAAACAAATAGCCATTCCTAAAGGCTTTACTCATAGACGAAGGCTTTAGTTACAATCCTATTATCTTAATTTTCCAACACAGGGACCAATTAAAGATTCTCAACAACGTTGTAGTTATTTATTAGTTTATTTTCCTCATATTTAGAGCACCATCGCCCTTTTATGCAGTGGCCATCTTCTGGTACAGAATGCTACCGCACTCTTCCTTCACCTGTGAACCCTGCCTCTGCACTGTGCATTCCCACGCTCCATCACCTCTGCTTAGGTGTAGGAAACATGTATCTTTTTATCCTGTCATTTTTATGCCTCTAATAATTAGAAACAGTTTTGTGTTCCTAGACATCTTAAGGACAAAGATTATTGCTCTAATGTTCTCAAAATAATAAACTTGCTAGTGTTTCATATACTTTATGTGGTAATATCTAGCATGTATATAAATATGATAGAGAGAATGACATGCCAAATTTTGCTCAAGCCCCCAAGCCTACCTTCGATTTCTTCCTCAAATGCTGTGAAACATGTGAAATGTACTTTAGCCTCTCAATGCTAAAGTTACAGAAATCTAAGAAATGGCTTATAATCCCGCTGTGGTGAGTGTTCCGTCCCATCTGCCCGGACCCACTAAAAGACTATGCTCTAGGGCCTGGAAGAATCTACTCATCCTCCTCCCAGGGTACTTGCTTGGAGATAACAACGCTAACAGTACCAACTAGTACCTAAATAACAATGGCTTTAACAGTTACCATTCTGCATCTCACGTGTATTAGCCCACTGTTCTCAAATTATCTATGGTGAAGACTAGTTTTTCTCCCCACCTCTGACCAATACTTTTGAAAAGTATAATCAAATGAATTATTAGAAAAATAAAAGTAAAAAGACAAAAAATATAAGCCTTAATTTTTATTAGACTTGACTGAGGAAAATTACTGTGACACTGCTATAGAAGTTTCGAATCCTAACTCTCAATTTCTCTATTTACCTTCCCACAGGCCAGTATAACAACTCTGAGCAGCACTACAACAGAGCATCTCTTCCTTACAGCAACCCTAAGAGTGGCTATTATCATCATGCCTTTTAGTTTGAGAAAAACTAAGTCACCAGAGTACAGTTAAACCGCTGTCAAGGGCCTGGTTTCTCAATTCTTATCTAGATCAGGAATGGCAAACAGGTTCCACACCCTGTGCCTACTTCAACAGAGGGTGGCTTTCTGAAGTGCTGTGTTGAGGAAGGTTCTGAGGCCTCCCTGAGATCAATGAGAAAGCACTTGATGAATGATCAGACATATGTGCCATGGAAACAAGAGTGACAGCTATGCATCTGCCAGCCAGGATTAATGCTATTTCATGTTCACAGATAAAAATTACCTTGTCATTGCTTCCCGAGACTGTTCTCCTCTGATATCTGCATGACTTGTTCCCTTAATTCCTTCAAGTCTTTACTCAAATCACTCTGCCAGTGAGGCTTCCCCTGGCTTCCCAAAGTAAAATCCCAAGCTCCTTCCTCTTCAGAACATTTTATATCCTGTTCGATTTATTTTTTTCCTCCTTAGCACTTACTACCATCTGATATTCTTATTTATGTTGTTTGCCCGTCTCCTCCATTAGAATGTAAGTTCCATGAGAGCATTTGGTCACTACTATATCCACAGAAGCTAGGACAGTAACTAACAGAAAAACATCTGTTGAATGAACATTTCCAAATGAAAAATTGAAGTGATAAGTTTAAGGTTTTTTTAGTGGGGGGATCGGGGACAGGGGAACTGAGTTCACACAGTTACAACTTACCTGCAGTGAGCTTACACGGAGAGACGCCATGGTAGGTCAATCTGCACAAGGTACAGAAGGCAAAATTGCAGCTGGAGCAGATGCCCATGGTGCAGCCAGGCTCCTGCATCACAGGCAACTGGCAGCATGGGCGGGGACAATATACCACATCTGCCATCAGGTCCAAGGTGGACTGGAGAAGAAGCCGATCATAACGCGCAAATAACTCTGCTGCTACTAGCTCTTTGACCTGGAGGAAAATATTTAAAAACACATAGGTCTGGTAATTTTCCAACCAGTTCTGATCCTGAGGATATTCTTAGGCTGCTGGTGCAAATCAGATGCACATAAATTAAACCACTCTCCCTCACTTCAAGATCAAACTAAGTATGGCAAGTCTGTATCCTGACTGGGATGGTGGTTACATGGACCTACACATTTGCCAAAACTAAGTAAACTGGCCTTGGCTGGGTAGCTCAGTTGGTTAGAGCACCATCCTGATACGCCAAGGTTGCAGGTTCAATCCCCGGTTAGGGGACATACAAGAATCAACAAATAAATGCATAAATAAGTGGGACAACAAATCGGTGTTTCTCTCTCTCCCTTCCTTGCTCTCTAAAAATAAAATTTAATTAAAAAGAGCAAGTAGGCCAAAAAAAAAAAAAAAAAGAAACTAAGCAAACTGTACACTTTAAGTAGGTACATTTATGCCTTAATAAATGTGATTAAAAAATAAATAAATCACACCAACCAGGCTGTCCTTATGTTAAAGTCTGTAAATGATTCAGTTAACTATTCCAAGAGATATCCCTTTCAGATCCCAACCTCACCCAAAAGGCAGCTAGTGATTCTCCAAGGTCTATGGCATCCTAGTAAATATACAAAGTCACCAGAATTACTTTGTACCTTTTCAACATTCACCCCTGCCAAGAATTGCCCATTCTGAGGCCAGCAAAGGAAGCATTTATGTATGCTTAAATGGTAAAGTAAGACCATAGCATTCTTGATTGATACAGTGAAACAACTTGTGGGCTGGCTCCACAACGTGAGAATGCCCTCCTGAGCTCTAGTAAGGAAATTCCTGAAATGTCTCCCTTTGTGAAAGAAAATTAGGATGCAGCTGTCAGTAAAGAGTTACCTGACCAGGAGTGGCCACCGAAGGGCACTTGGGTTCCGGGCAGTTGAGGCGTTGAACTTGGCCATCTTTGATCTGGATTTCAAAGTAGTCCTTCAGACAGGCTTTGCAGTACACATGCCTGCATTCCAAGAAGTGCATGCATTCACTACCCAGCTTCTCACAGAAACAGATATTGCACAGGAACAATTTACTATTAAAGCATTTTATCTGCTGAGCTTGATCAAAGTCCAAGATTTCCTGGATCAGACTTGACAATGATTCCACATCCTGCACAGCTCTCTCATCCACAACTTCCTCTTGGTCTACATCAGATCCAGCAGCTCCTCCAAAATCTAGCTCTGTGTTGACAGAGGCTTGAGCCGTCCTTCTCTGCACTTTTTTCTGAGAACCGATCTTGAGCTCAAAAGGAGAGACAATGTTCAGGTACCCCAGGGTCTCTTCCTTAAGAAACTGCATCCAGGCAAACAGGACCACGTTGCCACGGTGTTCTTCCCACAAGTTGTCTAAGTGCTTGCAGAGAGCAGACAGCTAGGAGAAAACACGAGGATGCTGGTGAGTTTGGAAAGACCAAGATGCCTTCAACTCCTGATTTCCCTTGAAATCTTTAACTTCGGCTCTCACACTTCCTAAAATGATTTCATTTTACTGCTGTGATAAACTGTGCTGCAAAACAGCACTAATACTCTCATCGGAGCACTTATTAAACTACTCAGCAACCATGAGCCACAGTAGAAAACAAAGTCAGAAGCTAGAGGAAGTAGCATGAAAACAAGAGAGATGGTATGACCTCACAACACGGAGAACTAGGTTTACATATGCACCGCTGAATGGAGGACTTTCTCTGTTCTTTAACTGTTCTTGTGTTACTGCTATATAACTCATGTAGGAGAAAGAGATCCAGTTATAAAATGAGCTGTTTCTATTCCTGTGGAGTCCTGGCCCTGTAAGTACCCTGCAATAACGGTTAGAAAGAAAACAGTTTAAAGGTTTTAAAATTAATTCTTTCAGCCCTATCAAAAAGTGAATTCATGTGAAAAGAATCAGTAACAGGATCCAACCTCAGAGTCCTGTTATTCAGATTTACAAGCTGGTTTTAACTGAGTAATCTGGGCTTATACCAGATCCTGGTTAATGCAGCAGGCAGACCAATATTGAGCCTGGACATGATTACAAACCTGCAACGTGAGTTGGCTGCTATAGGAAAAGTTCAAACTTTCTAAGCTAAGCAACCAAAGTTTAAACTATTTCAACTTTCCTACCTTAAAACCAGTCTGTTCTATTTAAATGACAAATATAAGAGGACTTTCCATTAGAAATGTGAAGTATTTGTAAGTAGAGCTCAGGACTTACAAGCAGCTTTTCTTTTTAGGTAAACATAAAAAAAAAAAAAAAAAAAGGCCTTCCAGATGCAAACCAAGTTTGTAGATTTAAGTAACAAGTGAACAAGGACCACATCTTCTGTTCCTTGCTGCTCACTCAGCCCTACACAGGCATGAACTTAAACCACTAATGCTCTTCCACATTTACGTGAATATGCTTGTAAGATCAACCACACTTTTTAGAAACCTGCTAAAAGCTACAAAATGGAATAAACACTAAAAGGGAAGCTTAGAGTTCTACTTGAGCCACCAAATCCAGTGAAGAAGCCATTCACCTCCCTCCTCTTCCTCCCCAGCCCCTTCTCAAAGAGGGATCTGGGATGTACATGAATGTGAGAAAGGGGCAGGCAGAAAGGGAAAAGAAAACGAGAGAGACTGTGCATGTATATAAACTGGGGAGGAATAATGGAAAATACCAGGAAACTAAACCTACTTCCCTTCTGTTTACCAAGCCCAATTCAGTGAAAGACCGGTCCACGTGCCAACTTCACTATCAACAGGTGAAATTCACAATGCCAAGGAGTTAGGGCCCAGCAACAAACAACAACTAAACCAAGAGGGAGCATAAGAGACCAGTTAAATATCATTATATACACAAAATTTTTATTTGATAGAAAATCTTACTGTAATTTTAGCTACGTCATAAAGTAACACCTCTCCTCTCCCCACACCCTCCAAACCCAGCATTAAGTAGGTTCTATTAGGATGGAATCTGAAACTACAGCCACACGCCCTATTAATCTATCCTCGTGTTGTACTCTGTGTGTGTGTGTGTGTGCGCATATGCATTTATCAAGAGCTCTCTTGAGAAATGGGACTATAAATATCTAAATAATGTAGTCAACTATCAGTGATCTAAATGTCCAATATGCTTTAATACTGGGAAGTGGGCAAATAATCCACTGTATAGCATGTATTGCCTCTGGCACAGCTATTAGAATATAAGGTAATATTCCTTTTTATTCTATGTGTATTATCTTTTTTTTTTTCAGTTTAATTTTGTTTTTAAACCTCAATTGTGAGCTCAATTTTATAAAAGCATTCTCATCTAAAGATTAGACTGTTGCGGCATGGGGAAGTGGGGGATTGATAAAACTCATGATCAAAAAGGAAAAACTGACAAGCTGTTCCTTAAGGTCAGTAACCCTGACAGCTTTTGTCTTATTATATATCAACCTATCAATCTTCATCATGACTTCTAGAAAAGTAGCTGCTATTGATCCATTATCTACCGAGAACACTCTATATTAGCTTCAAGTCATATTTATGTCTCAATCAGGAGTTAAGGTCCGCCCTGGCCGGTTTGGCTCAATGGTTAGAATGTTGATCCACGGACTGAAGGGTCCTGGGTTCGATTCCAGCCAAAGGCACGTACCTCGGTTGCAGGCCCCATCTCTGGCCCAGGACCCGGCGCGTGAGGGAGGCAAACCAATCTATGTGTCTCTCTCACATCAATGTTTTTCTCTCTCTCTCTCTCCCTTCCACTCTCTCTTAAAAGCAATGGAAAAAATATCCCCAGCTGAGGATTAAAAAAAAAAAAAAAAAAAAGAGTTAAGGTTGTTGCTAGAAGAGGACATATAATCCGGAAGAAATAACGGTTCATAAGGTCTCGAGCCTTCATGAGCTAGCTATAGGAATCACACACATTTCTATTTGTGTGTAACTATATCTCAGTGAGAGACCAGTCAACAATTACTTGTTCTTATTATAAAGATCTTCAAAAATAAAAGCACCTCTTATGTTTACTTAGGACATTTGTTTATTCTCACTACATTAGATCAGTGTAGTCCTTCTAATTACAGTTAAGTCTTTCTTTAAGGAATGGATTAGAAACTAAGAAAAAAAGAGTAATTCTAACATCTAAGGAAAATGAGGAGGACCTTATAGTTTCATCACAATACAGATTAAATGGGAAAATAGCAAAACAAGAAACAATAGACTTGATTAGAAATTACTCCCACTGCAACTCATAGTGATTAATCATTTTAATTACTGCCATTCCTTTCTAAAACACCAAACATTTTCAACTCATTAACATTAGGATTCATGAATGCAAGGGGGAAAATTACAAAATCAAAACCATCTGTTCTTCATGCACTGAAGTCAATCAAGATCAAGGTAGTCTTCAATTAAAGATGAATTTTTAAGATTCTAAAAATGGATAGGAGAAATTAAGTCTTGGGTCTAACCTGAGTTGGTGACAGCCATTTGCCACTAAGTGTGAATGAAGGTGGGGCAGAGGATGGATAATCTGGTGGCAGCTCAAAGTGCAGCACAAGTGGAGGCAGAAAGCAAATGGTGTATTCAAAGCCTCTATTCTGGAGACACTCATTTGAATTGCCTGAACCAAAAACAAAAATTAGACAGGATCAGTTGGTCAACACTTGAGTGTCCATTACTGTTGAGCAATGCTCAAGAAAGACTTAATGCTTTTGTTAAGGGGATAAAAACCCTCCCCCAAAGCACTTTCTATTTCCTAATTTTAACTTCGTAGCCACCACCTTTAAAAAAAATCTTGTAAGCCCTTGAAAAATCTACTAAGCACCATGAAATTTATCATGAAGATACACAAGTTATTCTTGTATACACTTTTGAGTACAATTCCTAACACTAATGAGCAAGTGATACACAATGTTTTCTTTTGTTGTTGTTTTACAGATGATTAAAAACACAATCTAGAGAAAAGAATGTTTATTTCTATCAAAGAGCCATGACCTACTTAGACCAGCATGTATCAACTACCCATGAATCATAGATGAGACAATTTGTGCCAACACAATGATCTCAGGCTTGAGGACAAGGTACAGTACACAACATCCTCACAATCAAAGTTTCGTTTTAAATTATCACACTTTCTTTTCTCAGTGCCTTAATAGTAGAAACATTTGAGAAAGTGTGCATCAAAGTCTTCTGTAAATGTTTGTATCAAATAAAGCACTTTTTTGTTTGTTTTTTCTGAAGCAAAGGGTCACAGAGTAATAGCATATGTCAAATGTTTATGGTAGTTTAAATGATTCTGGAAACCAAATAATATTAACAAACACCATAGTACTTTAAAGCTTCCAAGTGTTTTCACATACATTATTTCATCTCCTCTTTTCTTATCCCTATTTAATAGCCAATGGCTCATGGCTGATAAACTTCTAGTTAGAAGGTTAGGATACATGGAATATGCAGGATAATATCCCAAATTCAATGGTCAAAAAGTGGAATCAAACTGAAAACTGTTTACCTCCCAGTTCAATTTTCACTTAAAACAGAAATATGCATTAAATTGTAATAATACCATCTATCGCCAATGTCTAGAAGCATAAGGTGATAAATTAGGTTTCAGACTCACAGACACACAGACAGACTGAAAGCTGTCAGAGGGGAGAGAGGGAGGAGGGCTGGGTGAAAAAGATGAAGGGATTAAGCAGTATAAATTGGTAGTTCCAGAACAGTTACAGAGATGGGGATTACAACATAGGAAATATATGCACCAGGCCAAGTGGGTACTTGAAGCGTTGGGGGACCACTCTGTAAAGTACATGATTTTCTAACCACTTAGCTGTACACCTGAAACTAATACAGAATAATACTGAATGTAAACTGTAATCGGGAAAAAAAAATTCAGGTTTCACTAAGAAATTGAGAATAACCTTTATTTAGAAAAATCGAAGAGAACATTATTAACTAACCGCTCACAAATATCTTGAAATTTTGTGGCAAGTCCAAATAGATTCTGGTTTCTCCACCTTGGACAGACTCTGCTTTTCTAAATTCATCTCCATCATAAATACTCGCCAGGGCCAGCAATTCATCCTCCTGAGCTTCTCGGTCTTCTGACGACATTTAATTTTCTGAGGAGCTGAAGACAATCATTCAAATCAGTTAAGAATAGAAAAGGCTGAGATGGGAAAGTCTAGTGGCAACAACAACAACAAAGTTCCTCACAAACAAGTGCAAAGGATTATTCAATATTCTCATTATTCTGGTAGGCTAAAAAATGACAGGCATGTCTAATATTCTAGTAGCTTTGCAATAGTAACAGTCTTTTTTTCAAAAAGAATAACAGTGGTGCTTCTAACTGCTGACTTTATCAGTTAGTATGACTGATTTGGGGGGAAAAAGCATAATTAAATAAAAGTTTTTGAAAGGACAAATCACAAATTACTTTTACTTGTCCACTAAACCTAGCAACGTGCTTTGCCCACAAAAGGAGTCAAAGTATATTTGATAAACTTTTAAAAAATAAATGAATTTTTAAAATCCGTAGGAATCTCTAAGGCAGGTTTTCTCAACCTCAGCACTACTGATATTTCGGAATAAATAATTCTTTGTTGTGGGAGGCTGTCCTGTGCACATAGGATGTGTAACAGCATCCCTGGCTTCAACCCACTAGATGCCAACAGCATCCCTTTCCTTGAAGAGTTGTAACAATCAAAAATATCTTGACATAGCCAAATGTCCCCAGGGGGCAAAACTACTCCCAGTTCAGAACACCCTGTTCTAGAGAATGTGATAGGCACAGATACTATATAAGAGAGTTAGATAAAGGAGGAAGCAGCAAAATAACATTAAATTTTGGAAATAATACCAGATTTTGTCAAATCAATTTTAAAATTTACCATTATTTTAGGTAACACAAATATGCTGCAATTAAAGCGTGAATCAGTGCTTTTTAATCACAGTGACTAAAAGATGCACCACAATTTCATATAATTTAAATGTGAAAAAAATATGTAATGAAAATTATTTAATCAAACAAAAAATTACCATTCTGCCAATTAAAATATTGGGACTATAACTGCATTTGCAAATATGCTCCCCCTCAACCAAAAACTTTTTTAATTTAAATGTACAAAACTAAAAAGTTAGGACATGGTTTTTCACATTATAAAAGGTGACACTACAAAATTTAGACAAATTCATTTAAAATAATTCCACTTTCAAATAATAATTTTGTTCCAGCAGATGATAATGGTTCTGCTTATGCTACACGCTTATCTAAGACACAGTGACATGTTCCATTTGAGGTCAGTTAGTACCTGTTAATAACAACCAGAAGAAAAGAATATTAACACTGCAGCCTACTTCAGTTCAGTCTGGAATTCATGCAAATATCCCATTTATTCTCCAGATGGTGGAGATGAGACTGCTGAAGTTGGGTAAGAGGCCAAGATGTGGAACTCATACTAGATATACTATAGAAATCCTGCCATCTGCAGAAAAAAACACAAAAGATGGTGTTAGCACCCTCTCCAAATTTTAATTCTGAATTTCCATCATTGCCACATAAATCAAACACATCCAAACAGAGTCAATCCTAATCTCTATCTGCATACTACTCTCCTAGAACAGCCTAAATGAGCCCTGTGGTTAAAGGGGCATTTACAAGTCCACTGCAAAGAGAGGTCTTATCTGACAGTCTTCAGCCCTGGGAGGAGCTGAGAAGGACCATCAGGGTCATGAGAGAGGTCTTATCTTACAGGCTTCAGCCCTGGGTGGAGCTCAGGAGGAATGTCAGGGTCACGAGAGGACAGCATACCGCATCCCTTGACAAACATCTTCTGTGGGGTTTTGTTTCTCCTTTTTTCTTCTGCTGCTTCTAGTCTTTCATTTCCTATCCCCTTCCATTTCTTCCTCTCACCTGCTAATGAATTAATCCTGCCAGGGATGCTCCACGTTAGGTAATTTAAGCATGACAGCAGGATGTTTAAAAGTGCTAGCACATGTTCACACACAGACAAACTTTCTTCTTTTTAGAAACTGTTTATTTTCCATCAACCTTATTTCCATTCTGTTTACGAGTTTGTGGAAGAACAGCTTAAGACCACTCAGTAGTGAACAACTACCCATTCAGTGGCCTGAGCAGTGGGGGTTGCAGACCAGTCTTCAGTAGAAAACTGCTGAATAGGCAAAGGATACCTGCACGCCTTCACACCAGTGACCTCCGGGTGAGCAGTGAACTCGGGAGCTGAGCAGTCCATTCACCCTGAAATTCCTCCGTGGTCACAGCCTTTTCAGCAGTGGCCTACTCTTCCTTTTCAAGATCTCTGTAGAAGCAGAGATCAAGCATGACCTCCCATGGGTGTTCATGGGGAATGGTGTCATGCATACGCAGAACTTCCCAGGCCAGCATCCACCACGTGAGACGCACTGAGAGAGCTCCCTTGTTGCAAGGGATGGTAATGTCCACAGAGCGCAGAGTCTGTGTTACACAGAGTGGCTGTCAGCAGGTTAACATGACATCTCTGTGAGAGACGTGGTCAGCCCTGGGATCAGTAACCACCACAAGTCTTGGATCCTAGAAGGCTGCCTGGATGTGGTTAGTGAAGGTTCCAGGAGTAAAGTGCCCAGAAATAGAAGTGGGTCCAGTGGCAGCAGCAAGCTTCAGCACAGCTCGCTGGCCAGTATTCCTGGACAATACAAGGACATCAGTGGGGTTTTCAATGGCAACAATGGCACAAGCTGGCAGCAGAAGCTTCTCCCAGGTTCTCTTCAGATTTATGATGTAGTGGCCACCACTTTTCCTTTTGTAGATGTACTGTTCCATTTGGAAATCAAGGCTGGTGCTACCTAAGTGGTTTCCTGCTGTAAGGAATTTGAGGACATCTTCCTCCATTTGCAAGAAATCTAGGGCTCCCGACATCGTGCAAGTTTCCCTTTAAGTTACATGGGAACCAAGAACAACGATGTATAGGCCCCTCTCAGGGTAGAGAGGAAAGGCTAAATTCTGTTCTAAAAGCTTTTAGAGCCAGACTTCTGAGCTGGAAATGGGGGAAGAAGAGGATGGTCCACAGATGAGTTGTGGAGACTCCTACGAACACCCCAAAATTATATGCAAAAATATGAAAACCAAATTCTCAGATGTATGACTCCCAAATAAGCTAAAAATTAAATTCAGAATTAATTTACATTTATTGAGTAACTATTATGTACTGCATTAGGTCCTTTCAAATTACTTTATTTAATTGTAAACAATTTTACCAGATGTAGTAATTAAGCTTAACATAATTAAGCTTTGTTTCTTCCTAAACATTTATAAGTGGGATGAGACATGAATTTATAGTTTCTGGTTTTAGATTAGTTTTCTCCATATTGTCTGCATATTAGAATAATCTGAGCAATTAAATCAGGTATCAGTAGCTAACCAACCTCTCCAGGCCATCTCGTGTTGCAGCTAGGATTGAGATCTATTCCAAGCAGTGTCTCTCATCAACAGTTCCTCATGACCTACCCCACCAGACCCCAGCTTCTGAAACTGCCATGGGGGTCCCACTCCCTTAATTCAGGTCCCTGACCTACATTTCCCTCTGATTTTATCCACTCAGCCTTCCAGACCACCGCCAAAGCCCTTACTCCTTGCAGAAATTTCTAATTAGACATCATGCCTGTCTTTAAAACTCCAGCAAACTTTTTTACTGTAACTTTTCTATGACACTGCCACATCCCACCTTGCATTACAGTAGTTTGCACTTCCTCTCCTACCAGATTGCATAAGTTCCTTAAGGGCAAGAATCAAGTTTTAGCATCTGTGTATTGCTCTCAGCATCTGGCAGTGCCTTGCATTAGACACTGAAAAAAATTAGAAGTGAACTGGAGTGAGATGCAGTGAAATGGGGGGCCAGAATCATAAGATTCAGTAACTGCTCTCTCTGCCACATCCCACTAGAAACAAGGGGTTGGGTTGGTCCTCACAATAGCAGCAAGAGCGGAGAGGTGAACAAAGGGGGGTAAAAAATGGGGACGGCCCGGCCGGGCGTGGCTCAGCGGTTGAGCATCGACTTAGGATCCAGGCGATGGGGGTTCGATTCCCGGTTGGGGCACATGCCCGGGTTGCAGGCTGGATCAATGACTCTCTCATCATTGCTGTTTCTCTCTCTCTCTCTCCCTCTTCTTTTCTCTCTCTGAAATCAATGAAGATATATTTAAAAAAAAAAAAAATGGGGACGGGAAGAGACTTTGCTTGGGGCGATGGACGCAGGATGCAGTGTGCAGATGATGTTTTATTGAGCTGTACACTTGAAATCTCTATGATTTTGTGAACCAATGTCACCCCCAATAAATTCAGTTTTTAAAAAAAGAAATCTTATGTCAATAACTAAACAAAAATAAAACCAGCAAGAACAATAACACTTGGTGAGCTCTTACCTCGTGTAAGCCCTTTAAGCGCATTCACTCCCGTTAGATTCCCACAACCCGTGAAGCAAGTCCTGCCACTGTTTCCATTACACAGATGAGAGGAAGGACATTTTAAGTCCTTTCCCGGCCCAAGGCCACACAGCTAATATATACTAAATCTGGATTCAGACCACCCTGTTTCTTCACCTGTAACACAGGAACCAGGATAAGCCCCGGCACCACCAGATAAGAAATAATTACAGTTTAACATTAGTTTTGGCAAACCGGAAACCGCTACGCCGGTGAGGGAAGCCCCTCCTCCGCCCGTTCCCCGCGGCCCGGGAAATCCCGCTCCGCCTCCCCTGCCGCACGGCGGGACTCCAGAGGCGGCGCCAGCCCGGGCCCGGGATCAGCGCGCCCCCGCCGGCCCCTCCACCTCGCCAAGCAGCGGGCAGAGTCGTGGCTGTGCGACTCACCTACAGCTGGCAGCAGGCCCGAGCCTCGCTGCCTGCCCCAGCGCCTGGACACGGAGGCTCTGCGCGGCCGCGCGAGGTCCGGGAGAAGCAGGGCCTGCACCCTTCCCTCTCTGAGCGCCCCGGGGACCTTAGCCGGGCCGGACAATTTGGGGGGGGCTGAAGCCCTCTGGGCGGCCCCGGCCCGGCTGCCCTTCTCCGTGTCGCGCGCACGGAGCGCAGTCCCCACCGTACCTTCCGGCGGCCCCACCGCGCCGGGCCCGAAGGTTCCGCCCTTACCCCGAGGCCCCTCAAAGCCTCTGGCCCCGCAGGTCTGGAGACGCCCTGCTCAACCTGCGCACCGCCTCTTCCGCCTTAGGAGCTGTCAGCTGAGCCAGGTGGATCCGGCTGGGGCAGCCCCGGCGTGATGACGGCTCTGCGCAGGCGCCGTGGCCGCCCCGGCCCCTCGGCCGCCCCCCTCAGGCCGAAGGCGGCGCTGCAGGCGGGGCCACCGTCGCTCCCACCACCGCCCCGCCAAAGCACTGCGCGGGTGGAGAAGTGCACGCAAACGCGTACCTGGGACCCCACGCCCAGCGGGCTGCTTGCATTAGTTCGAGGATAGGGCCCGGGAATTCAATTTTTACCAATCCCAGAGGCGATCGCGAGGCAGCCGCCTATGTGGGCTGACACTCCCGTAACAATCCCAGACCTGCTCCTCCAAGGAGACGTAAGCAAGCTTCCTCTCCCTCCTCTGATCCCAACTGCCTTCTTAGAAACGCTGCCCGTCTTCCTGGCGCCTCCATGATGAAAGTATTTACTCATTGTTCATTTTATTTTATTTTTTATTTAATTTATTAGGGTGACATTGGTTAATAAAATTATATAGGTTTCAAGGGTACAATTATACATCACCTGTATACTGTATTGTGTGCTCACCACCCCATGTCAAGTCTCCTTCCATCACCATTTATGCATACAAGTTCTTTGTTAATCTCTCCCCACCCACCCACCTTCCCTCTGAGATTCCTCAGTCTGTTCCATGCTTCTATGTCACTTAATCTATTTTGTTCATCAGTTTCTTATGTTCTTTAGATTCCACATGTAAGTGGGATCATTTGTGATATTTGTCTTTCTCTGACTGGCTTATTTGTAAGTGATATTTGTCTTTCTCTGACTGGCTTATTTTGCTTGGCATAGTATTTCCCAGGTCCCTCCATGCTGTCCCAAAGAATAAAAGATCCTTTCTTTTTTACAGCTGCGTAGTATTCCGTGGTGTAAATGTCCCACAGCTTTTTTATCCACTCATCTACCGATGGGCACTTGGGCTGTTTCCATGTCTTAGCTATTATAAACTGTGCTGCTGTGAACATAGGGGTGCGTAAGTTCCTTCTGATTAGTGTTTCAGGATTCTTAGGATATATTCCTAGAAGTGGGATCACTGGGTCAAAAGGCAGTTCCATATTTAATTTTTGGAGGAAATTGTTTAATAACATGCTATTTAGCCTCCATGTGTTTGAATGTTTTTTAGTGTTTTTATTGTAGTTGATTTCTCATTTCATGCCATTGTGATCCAAGCAGACGCTTGATATGATTTCAATCTCCTTGAACTTGTAGATACTTGTTTTGTGTCCTAACATGTGGTCTATCTTTGAGAATGTCCCATGTGCACTTGAGAAGAATGTGCAGCTTTGGGGTGGAATGTTCTATAAATGTCAATTAAATCCACATGATATAGTGTGTCATTTAGGGTCACTGTTTCCTTGTTGATTTTTGTCTGGAAGACCTATCCAGTGAAGTCAGTGGGGTGTTAAAGTCCCCTACTATGACTGTATTGCTGTCTATTTCTCCCTTAAAGTCCTCCAGAAGATTTTTTATGAATTTAGGTGCTCCTATATTGGGTCCATATATGTTTATCAGGGTTATATCCTCTTGTTGGATTGATCCTTTTAATATTAATGTAATAACCTTTCTTGTCTCTCTTTATGGTCTTCATTTTGAAGTTTATTTTGTTAGATATCCAGTATTGCTGCCCTAGCTCTTTTTTCACTGCTATTTGCATAAAAAAATTTTTTCCATCTCTTCACTCTCATACTGTGTGATTCTTTTGTTCAGAGGTGGGTCTCTTATAGAGAGCATATACTTGGGTTATGTTTTCTTATCCACTCAGCTACCCTGTGCCTTTTGATTGGAGCATTTAATCCATTTACATTTAAGGTTATTATTGATAGGTACCTATCTATTGCCATTTTAATTCTTTCTGCCTATGTTTCTCTCTCTACTTACTACAGCAGTCCCTTTAACATTTCTTGCAATGCTGGTTTAGTGGTGATAAACTCCTTTAGCCTTTTTTGTCTGGGAAGCTCTTTATTTCACCATCTATTTTGAATGATAGCTGTGCTGGATAGAGTAGTCTTGTTTTCAGATCCTTGTTTTGCATTACCTTGAATACTTCATGCCATTCCTTTCTGGCCTGTAGAGTTTCTGATGAGAAATCAGCTGACAGCTTTATGGGCGCTCCTTTGTAGGTAACAGATTGCTTTTCTCTTGCTCCCTTTAAGATTCTCTCTTTGTCTTGAGTTTTTGTCATTTTAATTATGATGTGTCCGGGTGTTGGCCTCTTTGGGTTCTTCTTGCTTGAGACTCTCTGTGCCTCCTGAACTCGTGTGACTTTTTTCTTAACCAGGTTAGGGAAGTTTTCTGCCATTATTTCTTCAAACAAATTTTCTATCCCTTGCTTAGTCTTTTCCCCTCCTGCACTCCTATGTTGTGAATATCGTTACTTTTCATGTTGTCCCACAGCTCTCTTAAACTATCCTCCTGTTTTTAATTGTTTTTTCTTTTTGGATCTCTGATTGAGTGATTTTTTTTCTACCCTGTCTTCTAATTAACTGATCCGATCCTCAGCTTCCTCTAATCCGCTGTTTATTCCTTCCAATGTATTCTTTATTTCTGCTATGTCATTCTTCATTTCCTTCATAGTTTGCATATCTTTTCCTCATGCTGTTGAGCATCCTTATAATCAGTATTCTGAACTCTTTATCTGATAGATTGCTTATCTCCATTTTATTTAGTTATTTTTCTGGAGACTTCTCTTGTTCTTTCATTTGGGGCTTGTTTTTTTGTCTCCCCATTTTGGCTGCCTATTTGGGTTTGTTTCTATGTATTAGGTAGATCTGCTAGGACTCTCAGTCTTTTGGAGGGTCTCTGGTGCAGGCCAATATCAGACAAACCAATGTCACACACTGTTTGTGATTGGCCTTGAGTACCCTCTTTGGAGCTTGTTGTTCCCTCCGCTGGAGCTGGATACATTTGGACAGGACCAAGACGCACACCAAAGTCTGCTTTTCCTAAGCCCTGGGTCCAGAAGCAGATCAGGGAAAGACTCAAGGCACCCAGAGGTCCACCTCTACCTGCGAACTGAAGGGTCCTGGGTTTGATTCTGGCCAAGGCATGTACCTCGGTTGCAGGCTTGACCCCTGGCCCCAGTCTGGGCACCAGTCTCTCTGCAAGCTGAGTCTTTTTTTTTTTTTTTATCACCTGAGGATATTTTTTGCATTCCTTTTCAGAGAGAGTGGAGGGCTAGAGAGAGAGACAAACATCGATGTAAAAGAGACACATCGATTGGTTGCCTCCTGCACTCGCCCAGACCTGGGCCAAGGATCAAGCCTGCAACCGAGGTACATGCCTTGGCCGGAATCAAACCCAAGATCCTTCAGTCCGCAGGACTACACTCTAGCCATTGAGCCAAACCAGCTAAGTCTGATCTCAGTTTCTTAATAAGCCTCAGGCTGTAGACTACAGCAAGGCATAAACAACACAGGGTGGGGTGAGAGGTTTTTCCAGTGGGCAGGGCAATTGCTTTCTCCCCCAGGCAAAAGCTGCCTGGCTGGCAAAGGTTTGCCTGAGAAAGATGTCCTCGGCAGTATGGGGGAATCACCCAGCACAGGATTCCAGATGGCCACCCCTGAACTCTCTTTCCAGAGCCTGAAACCCGGATTCTTCTCACACTGCTCCAGTCTACTCTGCCCTCCTTCTGCCAAAGCCCAAGGTGAGTGGCTGCACAGGAAACTTTGTGTGTTGGCCCTTTAAGAGGGTGCCTGCATTTCCAGCCGTATCTCCCTGGCAGAGAGAAACACGGCTGCTTTTCACAGCCAGATGTTATGTGGGCACCTTTCTCAGTTCCAGTGCTCTAGGCTGGGGAGCCCAGCTTGGAGTTTAAGCCCCAGGGTTCTCAGTGGGAACCCCCACAGCTGAGATATCCCTCTGGACCTCCAGCTGCTGCCTGTGGGAGCCCAGCCAGCCCTCTCGTGGGTCCACACTTCCTACCAGTCTCTGTGTGGTCTCCGCTTTAGGTCCTGGGCTATGAGGGTGCGCTCCAGCTCATCTTCAGTTGATTATTCAGGATGGTTTTTCTATATTTTAGTTGTAATTTCAGTTTGGTCCTGGGAGAGTATCAGTGTAGCTTCCACTCAGTCTACCACCAGCTTGGAATCTCTGGTTTTTTTCTCTCATTGTTCATTTTAAAACAATAATAACTATACCACATTTACCAAGCAATTAGGGTACTTCAAGCACTGCGCTAAGTGCTTTACGTACATTGTCTGTCTTCACTATAACCTTATGATTTAGGTACTATTTGTTATTCCCACTTTATAAATGAGGAAACTGAAACTTAGAGAGGTTCAAGAACTTACCAAGGGGCACATGATTATTAAGAGCCTGAGCAGGAATTAAAATTACATGTTCCCTACCTCATGCCATATACAAAAATTAACTCAAAAAGGATCAACGATGTGTATGTGAGAATTAAAACTAAGTATAAATCTCTTAGAAGAAAATGTAAGAATAAATCTTCATGAACTTGGATTAGGCAATAGTTTCTCAGAAATAACATCAAAGCAAAAGCAATAAAAGAAAAAAATAGATAAATTGGATTCATCAAAATTTAAAACTTTTATGCTTAAAAAAACACAGTAAAGAAAGTGAAAAGACAACCCACAGAATAGAAGAAAATATTTGCAAACTGTATATCTGATAAAGGTCTAATATCTAGAATATATAAAGAACTCCTACAATTCAACAATAAAAAGACAAATAGCTCAATTTAAAAATGGACAAAGGATCTGAATAGAAATTTCTCCAAAGAAGATGTACAAATGGTCATGAAAAGATGCTCAACATTGCTAATCATCAGGGAAATGCAAATAAAAACCACAATGAGAAACAACTTCACTTTCACTAGGTTATCTATAATACAAAGATAGGTAATAAGTGTCGATGAGTATGTGGAGCAATTGGAACCCTCATACACTGCTGGTTGGAATGTAAAAATGGTGTAGCTGCTTTGGAGAACAGTCTGATAGCTCCTCAAAAAGTTAAACATAGAGTTACAATAAGACCTTCTCCTATAGAAATATATATCCAAGAGAATTTAAAACATGTCCCCAACCCAGCCAGTATGGATCAGCAGTTTAGCATCTACCTATGATCAAGAAGATAGCAGTTCGATTCCTGGTCAGGGCATATGCCTGGGTTTCAGGCTCCATCCCCAGCAGGGGGCATGCAGGAGGCAGCCGATCAATGATTCTTTCATCATTGATGTTTCTATCTCTCCTTCTCCCTTCCTCTCTCTGAAATCAATAAAGACATTAAAAAATATATATATTACCACAAAAATCTATAAACAAATGTATAATTACATTTGTATATATTTACATTTGTGTATATTTATTTGTATATAGTGTAGATAGATGTACATATAGCAGTAGTATTCACAATAGCCAAAAGGTGGAAACAACACAAATGTTCATCAATGGATAAGTGGATAAACAAATGTGGTATATCCATACGATGGAATATTATTCAGCTATAAAAAGGAAAGAAGTACTGATACATGCTACAGCCTGGATGAACCTTAAAAACATTATGCTAAGTGAAAGAAGTGAGACACAAAAGACCACATATTGTATTACTCCATTTACATATATGAGGAGTTCAGAACGGACAAGTCCTTCCAGACAGAAAGTGGATTCGTGGTTGCCAGGAGGGCATGGGAAGTGGCTGTAAACGGGGATGGAGTTTCTTTTGGAGGGTGGAAACATTGTGAAATTTGATAGTGGTGATGGTTGCACAACTTTGTGAACATACTAAAAACCACTGGGTTGTATACTTTAAAAGGGTGAATATTATGTGAATTATATCTCAATTATTTAGGTACAAAGCACATCTAAGTGGAATGCTGAGATGTTGATTCCTGCCCCTGGGAACCATCATACTAATGTGCCCCTAGTAACCGAATAAGCTTCTGTGTCCTGATCATGTACTTCTACCCCTAGAAAAGCAACTTGCAGAGTTAGGTCTTTAGCCCAAGCGTACAGCATCCTAAAGATATCAATCACCACTGCCTACCATGTAGGATTGGCTTCATGGGCCCCCCCACCTGGGTGGTCACACACACAGCCCGGTGCTCAGGAGGGCCTCAGGCTTAGGAGGGCCCTGCTCTTGGTCTAATGATCTGCTATGGCCATCTTGAAATTCTTAATAATTTTCAAACAAGAGGCTCTGCATCTTCATTTTGCATTAAGCTCCACAAATTATGTTGCTTCATCCTGTACCCAGGACAGGAGAAAAACCAAGTGGGTAAACTGGGGCACTGGAGGGGCTTACCTGGCTGCCACGGAGGGAAAACTTTTGAAATGCAAATAATCACTCTTAATTTTCCTGTACTGTAAATCTTGACTGCCACAGAACAGAAACCTAAATCCCTGTAACAAATACCAAAAGCAGAAACGCATTCTTTAAAAATGCAAAGGCAGGAAGAAGAATCTCTGAAGTCATTCATTAAGGTCATTATTCAGGTTTAGCCAAAAGAAATAAAACCAAGAGCAAATCGCATGCAGCCCTACCTCAGCGTGCTCCGAGGTGAGACCATGAATCCTATAGAGACCTCCCAGATGCAAACAGTGAGGGGGCCTAAGGACCAACTCGAGAAATTCTCACAGAGTTGGAGCAGGAGGTGAATTGTGACATCATGCTGTGACCTCATGTCAGAGGTTTCAGGATGGAGGGAACAGAAGAGAGAATTTCAAAGCAGTGTTAAATTGGATGAATGTTTAAAGCGGACTAAACATTTAGAGTTCAGTTTTGAGGTCAGGATTGGATAAAGAGTTTTTAAATAAATGTTGTTCTTAGACTCCATAAATTGAGCTTTCTCTGTGTGCCCAGCCCACCACTGTGTTAAGCACTTTGCATGCATTATCTCATTTAAACGCCCAGGATCCTATGACTAAGGTAATTTTGTCTCTCCGTTTTACAGATGAGGAAATTGAGGCACTAAGGGGTCAGGTGATTTGATCCGTGCCATACAGTGGCGACATGCAGGAATAGGACCAATTCCTCATCAGCCTGACCCTCTCCTGTAGCCTATAAGAGAATTAAGTTTTCTAGTAACAAATACAGATAGAACAAAATAGTTCTGGCCTTAATAATTAAAAGGGAAGGTCCTAGGGAAGTTAGAATTGGAGCTTATGACATAGAGATAGGTGACAATGACAACACAGAGAGAGAAAGAGGCCCAACTCCATGGTCGGTCCTCAGGGATGCTAGATGATGGAGTCGAGGGCTAGGAGAGGATGGGGGGTGTGACCTGGACCAGAGGCCAAGACCCAAGGCATTGGGTAGAGAAGCAGGAGTGAGTCACAGGCTATGAGACATGAGACTATATCTCATCCATTGCTGGCACCCAATCGGCATCCAGAGACTTTGCTGAGCTCATCCCACCTGCCCAGTAGGGACGGCCTCCTTTTCAATGGCCATCATTCACAAGCACCCCTAAAACAAGCCTCGACACACAGAGGGGCAGCAAAGTGGAAGGGAAAACCCTGCCCCAACTCTGGGAGAGGAAAGCACAGTGGTGAGCCCTGGCCCAGCACAGAAGGGTCACTGACTTCCTGTCGTCTCCTGTCTTTGTGTATTTGCTCACCCTGTAGAATTTAAAAGTTTTACTGTTATCACATGAGAGTCTGAAAAATTTGGTTTTCTTTAAAATGGGGGTTCATCCTTAAAAAGAAAGGAAGCTACTACACTAAAAGCACAATTATAAATGACTAACGTGAGTAACTGAGTGCTACTCGTGTCACAGGCCCTGCTCTAAATGCTGTGTATTGACTAAGCTAAACCTTACAGCAGCCCCGTAGCATGGTCACCGTCACCAACATCCCTATTTTAAAGCTAAGGAGACTGATGACAGAGAAATTAAGCGACCTGCCACCGACACCCAGATGGTAAATTACAGAGCCAAGCTTCGAGCCCAGGCAACTGGAGTCTTGAGCACACGTCTTAACCCTGCGGCTATGCTTAAATCAAGTTAATACTTTGCTCAAGGAAAGTGGTCAGTGGCATCTATAAAGAGAAATAAGCAGATCACCTGTGTGACCCGCTTCCCTGGTCAGTGCAGCTCAGACAGCCCCTCGGGTCACCCCAGGCTTACATAAAACAGGCTCCTAAAAAGGCTTGGGGTGGCTGACAGAATAGGATGTTTTCTGTGCTTCTGAAGCAAGTAAAATTTGATTTACAGTAACAGGCGCAGAATGATCATGTTTATACTCACAACCTGGCATTTTATTATTATTCCGCCGGATAACAGTGAAGAGTTCTGTGACCCCAAGGTACCACGGCTCTGCAAGAAGGAAAGAGGGGTGCAATTTAGCAGCAGCTGCCATCACAAATCAGTGTGCGGGGGCTTCTCTCGGAGCTCCGGGCTCAACTCCCGGCTGGCACAGGCTAATAAAGGGAAGCCCTGTGAGGATTTATGTAACCAGGGAAGGCGCATTTTCCTGCCTGCTAGAGCCTTTCCGAAGCAAGGTGAGAATTAGGCTGATTAGATTCAATGTGAAGAAAGAAAACCAACCCGATGGTTAGAGGAAGGAAAAGTGGGTCAACTTCAGCTACTTCCCTTGCCAAAAAAATGACCTTATAAATAGAGAAGAGCATGCTGAATTCCACCAGATAAATGAGCGCCTGGATGACTGAGTAAGTTAATGAATGAGTGTGATCCAGGCTTCCCGCAGGGTGGTTCTTGCAGTGGGAGAACAGTTCCATCCTGGATCACCAGAGATGCTGAAAACGGAACAAGGCCATCAACACAGCCAGCTTCTGAATATTCACGCTCACATGATGCTCCCAGTCCGTATGTTTGATTTCTGTGTTTACTGATAGATGTTCAAACTCACTGAGCAAACCGGAATTCTAAAACAAAACAAAAACCAAACCACACACAGAAAAGCAGAAAAGAAACCTGTGTGGAGAGCTTACGTTATTTCTAGATAGGACTGCCAGATTAAAAACACTTACACTAAAAAAAAAGTTTATTGTTTGTCTGATCTAAATTTAACTGGGCGCCCTGTATTTTTATTTGTTAAATCTGGAAACCTATTTCTGGGCTAATAACCCTATGAGAAGAGAGAGTGGGGACCGTATCTGGGGACCACGCCCACCCTTGGGAGTCAGAAGCAAGGAAAACCAAAGGCGGAATCAGACAAGCAGAATCTGCAAAAACCCGGGGGAAGAAGCAGGTGTACACAGAGCTTCTGCTGAGCAGTGACAGGCTCCGGGGAGTGGTGGGGACCAGGAGGGTGCTCAGCAAGAAAGCCCAAAGGCTGTAGAGTTTGGCCCTTGCAAAGTTGCTGGTGCTTCTAAGAAGCTCTAAGTCAGTGGTTCTCAACGAGGTTGGGGTGGAGATGGGGTGTATGTTGAAATGACCTCTAGCATATCAGATTTGAAATCTATATGCTGGAAATAGCCCGCTTCCCCTATGCAGGTTGGGGAGAGAAACATAATATATGTGTAACCCTTACACAGTCCAGTTTGGGGGTTGTTCTGTGGTTATTAAAGCACAAAATAAATTGTCTTTTCTTGCAAACCATAAAGGAGATCCCTAGTTTACAACAATTCATTCGAAAGGCCTTATCTTCAATCTACTTCCTTACTGTTCTCTAGTGCACCCCCCCTCCTTGATTTCCTCAACCTTCGGCCATTCCTCTTCCCATCTACTTTTCCTTTTGTTAAGTAGATCAATTAGATCTCTGTCTCCAGCAAAAAGGACCAACTTCCCCCACTCTGTCCCAAATCATCTAAAAGATGAAGCCTTTTCTAGAGGGGCAGGAAATGGAGCTGACAATTATAAACTTCTCTTTGGCTGGGAAAAGGGAAAGTATGCATTTTCTTGCCATGTCCCTGGTATTTTTTAAAACTTTCCAAATGATTCTGATATCTGGCTCCCTTTGTGTGTTAACCCGGACAGAAAGCCTTTTTATTTCTTGAAACATCCTATTTCTTGGCAAATTTCTCTTTGCAAATTGCAGTCTTCTTTCTGTACTGGACCCAGAAAGAGGTGCCACTGTGTGGGAGTGGACATCTGTCCCTACAAAGACCACAAAGTGCCATGCCACTAGCAGGCAACCCTGAACATTCACCTGAATTTCACAGTCAAGATTCCCGCCTAGACTGCTCTAGCTTCAACAGGATCTTGCAAAAAGAGAGAGAGGGAGGAAGGGAGGAAGGGAGGGAAGGAAGGAAGGAAGGGAGGGAGGGAGAGAGGGAGGGAGGGAGGAAGGAAGGAAGGGAGGGAGGGAGGGAGGGAGGAAGGGGCACACTTTAGGAAGCCCTGCCTTGGTGATGGCGACTATGGCAGCAGCTACACAGGTTCCCAAGGAGCCCCGGGGTGGCCAGCCAGCCCAGCAGGACATTTGTAGTGTGGGACATGATCTTAGCCTCCCAGCTGGCCTGTGATCCCCCAAGGGTGAAAGTCCCACTCCTCAAGGTTCCTTAGGACTCCAGTGTTTTGAAAAGATCCTCTGGCCCCTGCCCTTCCCACTTCAGCCTCCAACCCCTCTCTGTGGCGAAGGACTTACGTGAACAACCCCAAGTCTGGTGGTACGCAAAGCCTCCAAGTACCAACCTCAATTCTACCCCTTAAAAAAAAAAAAGTCAGACTTGAGGGAGGCTGTGCTCAGTTGTTTCAAACCTAATTTCAAAACTCAGGGTGATGAAGGCTTTCTAGACAAACTCCAGTGGCAGCTCCATTCACCCCCAACATGTGGCTGCCAGTGATCAACTGGCCCCTGCAGCCAGAAAGGAGGAGCGAAAATGACTAAGGGGACCCCATTCCCAGAGGAAACTGCCTTTAAAAAGTCTGGGGCCTTGTTTGCTGGCTTTGGATTCTTAAAGGGTTGTCTTAGCTTCACGCCCCCAGTGTTAATAAAACAAACAAAAACAATAAAACTACCCGTGAAATCCAAATTCAAATTTTCTCATTACCCGTGAGTCCAGTTTCTCGCATCCATGGTCTCAGTCAAGGCAACGCGCACATACGCACACAGAGCATGCGTATCTATAACAATGTCCTTTTAAGAATAGAGATGTGAACACCTATAAAGTCATGAATTCCATCGTTCCCCCTGTAGGCACTGGGTCACATGAGGTTTCCCATTAAGACAAGCGACTGTGGTCTTGTGTGTTCTGTGCAGCACAAGTCAGGAGTTGTGGATGTTTGTGATCTCCGGGCGCCCACCTCTCTGTCCCTGTGCCTTTTCCTCTGCCTTTGGCCACCAGGTGGCATTCTGGAAACATTCTCAGCACCAGAGTTTTCTGCACCAAGGCTTCCCCGCTTTTTACACCCAACTGGCCTTTCTCCCTTCCTCTTCTCTATCCCCTTCCAATCCCTGTTCCAGAGTGCAGCTGGAGGGGCCCTCTGGAGGGCAACTTACCTAACCCTCTCTACCAGGTTCTTCACCCACAGGCATGGCGTGAGGGTGCCATGAGACGAGGCAGCCCATTGAAAGGCGGGGAGCCCTGGGAAATGAGCTTCCCAAGTGAAGGGAGAAATGCAAGACTCTCTTACCGAGGCATAAAACCTGGAAAAGAACACAAGGTAAAAACATAGTCTCCTGTATCAAGAGCTTTCTCTGTATGAGGCGCGGTGCCAAGCCCCTACCTGCATCATCTCATTGAATCCTTACCACAAACTCATGAAGTGAGTCGCAGCCACACTCTACAGAGAAGGAAACTGAGGCCCAGAGAGGGTAAGTGACTTGTGCACCGTCTCCAAGTTGGGGAGCGTTCTGTATGTCCCCAGAGCTGTGCTGTAGGAAATGACCCCTGGCTATGGCTCACGGCTTTAGTAAGACAGTTGGGAAACTTCCAGAAGTGGATCTGGGGTAAAAGGAGAGGGTGTGGGAAAGAAACAGCAGGAGGAGAAGGAGGGGGTGGAGGTGGGGCTTAGTCTAGGGAGGTCCCTCAGCCACCCCTGTCCTAATGACCACAGGCCTCCAGGCCAACAGGCCCTGATTGGAGCCACTTGTGTCCCAACAGGGCACCTCTGGTCCCAAGGACTCAGCTGCAAATACCTATCTAGGGGAAGCTGGCCCTTAATTCCCACTACTTCGAATGCTTTATAAATCCCTGGACTCAACCTCGAGGTAGGGTGTAAGCATGGGAGAAGGCTGGGGACAGCAGACTGAGAAGCAGCAAGCCACCTCAAAGGCCACCCAAGCAAACTGCCCACCCACCTCCTTCCTGGGCCTCACCTCTGCGAGGAGGGCAATGGGAGGGAGAGCACCCTTTAAAATGTCCAGGAGGAGTGCTGAGGAGGCAGCCAGGGAGTTATCATTCAGGGGATTCTGCCATAAACAGCAGTGGGGAGAGAACTGGAGGAAGGGGGGGAAAGGGAGAGGAAGGTGTGGGAGAGGGAAAAGTCCAAAACCTCCAAGACCAGGAGCTGGAGGCCGGGGGATTCCCCAGACAGGGGCTCAGGCTGGACCAGATGCAGAGAACAATGGGCGTCCAGGCGGGGAAGCAGGAAGGGAAGCGGGTAGGAGGCCACATGGTCAGGCCAGGGAGGGCCTTGCGCTTCAGGAGCCAAGGCCGTGGGCACGCTCACGGGTCCCTGTGGGCCAGTGTGAGAGCCAGAGCCAGCCACAGGTGGGAGGAGCTGTGCGGGTCATAACACCCTCTGCTAACAATGACCTCATTACCTGTGACTCGGGCCAGCGCAGGCCCTGCGTTTCATTTCATCCTCACGATTTCCTGCCGGAGGGCTACTATTCTTATGCCCATTCACGCTCTGAAAGGGAGGTGGTGGAAACCCAGAGAGGCGCAGTGACTTGTCCCACGCGGCCCAGCTGGTAAACTGCAGAGTCAGGATTTGAACCCAGCCAGTTTGGCTCTGATGTCCACTCTCTTAATCACAGCTGCTTCCCATGCGACAGAAATGGGTGCTGAGGACAGAGTTAAGATTAGAGGTAGATGAGTGCAGGAGAAAGATAAGAGTGGGGAAGAAATAATAGGGAAACGCTGGGCACAAAGAGAGACGAGGCAGGGAAGAGACAGGGAGCATTACTTTGCCCAGGAGAGGCCTCAGGCCGTGGGCGGCAGGCAGGGGCTCAGGCTCTCTGCTCACTTGGCCACAGAGGGGCTTCGTTTCCCTCAGCGGCCACCTTGCTGCGTGGATGACACCTTCCCATCCGGCCTGTCCCCGGAGCCCTACGGCATCCTCCTCAGCAGCAGGCCACTGGGCTTCACGGGAAGCGCGCTCTCTTTCTCTATTTGGCATTGAAACTCACAGCCCTCCCTTTTCCTGTAGGTGGGGTTTCCATAGGAAAAAGCTGCTTCTCTGTTTCCCCAGCCTAGCAACTGTTTGGAAGTCAGATCCCCACATCCTGCTCTACTGGGTCAAGTCCTTCTTGGACCGGCTCTTGCCCATCACTGGCTGCAGTGGACCAACGGGTGCCCCTGGCAATTTACTTCATCGGTGCTGGGACCTCTTGGATCTCTTCAGATGAAGATGGCCTTGCCTGGGAATCCTGCTAGTTCCATCATCATCTAATTATGGGACAAGGCTGTGCCAGCAGGTCTGGGGGCAGAACGGGGCTAATCGAGCCCCCCCAGAAACACTGGAGGACTTCCCAGCCTTTGGAGACCTCTAGCGGTTTCTGCATCTAGCCCATTCTGGCGGTAAGCATGATGCAACTCCTGCGACTTTTGCTGGGGCTTTTGGGGCCAGGTGGCTACTTGTTCCTTTCAGGGGATTGTCAGGAGGTGACCACTCTCACTGTGAAATACCAAGTGTCAGAGGAAGTGCCGCCTGGGACCGTGATTGGGAAGCTGTCCCAGGAACTGGGCTGGGAGGAGAGACGTGGGCGAGGGGGCGCTGCCTTCCAGGTCTTGCAGCTGCCTCAGGAGCTCCCCATCCAGGTGGACTATGAGGATGGCTTGCTTAGCACGGGAAGGCGGCTGGACCGAGAGCAGCTTTGCCGGCAGCGGGACCCCTGCCTGGTTTCCTTTGACGTGCTTGCCACAGGGGATTTGGCTCTCATCCATGTGGAGATCCAGGTGCTGGACATCAATGATCACCAGCCACAGTTTCCCAAAGGTGAGCAGGAGCTGGAAATCTCTGAGAGTGCCTCTCTGCACACCCGGATCCCCCTGGACAGAGCTCTGGACCCAGACACTGGCCCCAACACCCTGCACTCCTACTCCCTGTCTCCCAGTGAGCACTTTGCCCTGGATGTCATCGTGGGGCCTGATGAGACCAAACACGCAGAACTCGTGGTGGTGAAGGAGCTGGACCGGGAAATCCACTCGTTTTTTGACCTGGTGTTGACTGCCTATGACAGTGGGAACCCCCCCAAGTCAGGCACCAGCTTGGTCAAAGTCAACGTCCTGGACTCCAATGACAACAGCCCTGTGTTTGCTGAGAGCTCACTGGCACTGGAAATCCAAGAAGATGCTGCCCCTGGTACTCTCCTCATAAACTTGACCGCCACAGACCCTGACCAAGGCCCCAACGGGGAGGTGGAGTTCTTCTTCAGTAAGCACGTGCCTCCAGAGGTGCTGGACACCTTCAGTATTGATGCCAAAACGGGCCAGGTGATTCTGCGTCAACCCCTAGACTACGAGAAGAATCCTGCCTATGAGGTGCATGTCCAGGCAAGGGACCTGGGTCCCAATCCCATCCCAGCCCATTGCAAAGTCCTCATCAAGGTTCTGGATGTCAATGACAATGCCCCAAGCATCGACATCACATGGGCCTCCCAGCCCTCAATGGTGTCAGAAGCTCTCCCCAAGGACAGTTTCATTGCTCTCGTCATGGCAAACGACTTGGACTCAGGAAACAATGGTCTGGTCCACTGTTGGCTGAGACAAGAGCTGGGCCACTTCAAGCTGAAAAGGACCAATGGCAACACGTACATGCTGCTAACCAATGCCACGCTGGACAGAGAGCAGTGGCCCAAATATACCCTCACTCTGTTTGCCCAAGACCAGGGTCCTCAGCCCTTATCAGCCGAGACACAGCTCAGCATTCAGATCAGTGATGTAAACGACAATGCACCCGTGTTTGAGAAGAGCAGGTATGAGGTCTCCACCAAGGAGAACAACCAACCCTCTCTTCACCTCATTACCATGAAAGCTCACGATGCAGACTTGGGCATTAATGGACAAATCTCATATCGAATCCAGGACTCCCCAGTTTCTCATTTGGTAGCCATTGATTCAGACACGGGAGCGGTCATTGCTCAGAGGTCACTGGACTATGAACAGATGGCCCGCTTTGAGTTCCACGTGATTGCAGAGGACAGGGGACAGCCCCAGCTCTCATCCAGCATCTCTGTATGGGTCAGCCTCCTGGACGACAACGATAATGCCCCAGAGGTGATTCATCCCCTACTCAGTGATGGAAAAGCCAGCCTCTCAGTGCTTGTAAATGCCTCCACCGGCCACCTTCTGGTGCCCATTGAGACTCCCAATGGCTTGGGTCCAGTGGGTGCTGACATAGCATCACTGGCCACCCACAGCTCCCAGCCATTCCTTTTGGTGACCATTGTGGCGCAAGACGCAGACTCAGGGGCAAACGGAGAGGTCCTTTACAGCATTCAGAGTGGGAATGAAGCCCGCCTCTTTGTTCTCAGCCCCCACCTGGGGCAGCTGTTCATCAACATCACCAATGCCAGCAGCCTCATTGGGAAAGAGTGGGAGCTAGAGATAGTGGTAGAAGACCGTGGCAGCCCCTCCTTACAGACCCAAGCCCTGTTGAGGGTCTCGTTCGTCACCAGTGTGGACCACCTGAGGGACTCAGCCCATGATCCTGGGGCCCTGAGCACATCAGTGCTGACAGTGATTTGCCTTGTTGTCCTGCTGGCCATCTTCGGGCTGATCTTGGCTCTGGTCATGTCCATCTGTCGCACGGAAAAGAAGGACAACAGGGCCTATAATTGTCGGGAGGCTGAATCCACCTACCGCCTCCAGCCCAAGAGACCCCAGAAACACATTCAGAAGGCAGACATCCACCTCGTGCCTGTGTTCAGGAGCCAGGTGGATGAGCCTGGTGAAGTGGGGCAGCCCCCCAAGGATGTGGGCAAGGAAGCAATAATGGAAGCAGGCTGGGACCCCTGCCTGCAGACCCCCTTTCACCTCACTCCGACCCTGTACAGGACCCTGCGTAATCAAGGCAACCAGGGAGCGCTGGCCGAGTGTCCAGAGGTGCTGCAGGACACGGTCAACCTCCTTTTCAATCACCCCAGGCAGAGGAACGCTTCCCGGGAGAACCTGAACCTTCCCGAGCCCCAGCCTGCACTGGGCCAGCCCCACTCGAGGCCCCCGAAGGTGGCAGGCAGCCCCACAGGGAGGCCGCCTGGAGACCAGGGCAGCGAGGAGGTCCCACTGAGCCCACCAGCTACCTCTGCAACCCTGAGGCGGCAGCGAAATCTCAATGGCAAAGTGGCCCCTGAGAAAGAGTCAGGCCCCCGACAGATCCTGCGGAGCCTGGTCCGGCTGTCTGTGGCTGCCTTCGCCGAGAGGAATCCTGTAGAGGAGCTCACTGTGGATTCACCTCCTGTTCAGGTACCTTGCTGTGGGCAGCTCTCTCTCTGGTCACCCCTGGGTCACTACTAACAGCATCAGACTCCACCATTACCCTCACAATCCTCATATTCATTCCTTAGGCTCACAGGGCACTTTATGATGCATTGAGTGTGTTGGTTCAGGGCATAGCTCTGGTGTCAACAGAATTTAGCTGTGTGATCCTGGACAAGTTACTTACTGTCTCTGAGCCTTAGTTTTCCTATCTGTAAAACTGGAATGACTATAAAAGTATTTGCCTCACAGAGTTGTTCTGAGGATTTAATCAGTTACAGCACTTGCTCAGGGAGCCTGGCACAAGTAGATACACAGCAAAGGTAGGAATTAAGAATATAAGCTTTGGAGCAAGGCTGCCTGGGTTCAAATCCTGGCTCTACCGCTTTCTAGCTGTGAAGCATATGAAGGCTACTCAGCTTCTCTGTTGAAGACATCCATGTTAACGACACCCATCTCCTAAGTTTGCTTAAAGATAAAATGAGAGAACTCTAGGTTAGTGTCCAGCACATAGACAGCTTTCAGCAAATGATTATGATGTCTTCTGCAAAGCTCCTTCCATCTCCCCCCGGGGAACCTCCCTGTGAAGCAGGCTGGCATGGGCATCATTGCCCAAGCTCAGGGGCTGCATATCATTTGCTTGAGGCCCCAGAGCTTGCCGGCTGGGTCTGCAGGATGGGGCAGTGAAAGCAACCTTGGAACTTGGGATTTAGGCAGATCTGGGCTCAAATTTCAGCATAGCCACTTAGGAGCTGGGCAGCCCTGGGCAAGTCCTTTAACATCCGACCCTTTTTTTCTCATCTATAAAGTGGGGGTTGTGATGGCAAACTTACCCTGTGTCTATCTCCCAGGGTTTTGAGGATTAAATGGGATGATAAATGGCAAAGTGTCTAGAGGCCTAGGGTTTATTAGACACAAGTGGGAAGTGTTTTCAGAGATGGTGCCGATACCACACTCATATCTGCTTCTTTGGACCCCAGACAATTTTCCCTTTGTCAGGCTGCTTGTCCAAAGCACACTTCTGTTTGGCCGGGCCATCAGCTGAGGCTTCCTGTGGAGCAAGGACACGGCTTCCTTCCCCCACCCCCTCCTCAGGAAGCCACCTGGAGAGGGCCCAGCTGCTTTCTTAGGAGTCTTGCCCTGGGCTCTATGTGGCCCCAGAGGTTGCCCAGAGCCATTCATTCATTCATTCATTCATTCATTCATTCATTCATTCATTCATTCATCAAATGCTTACTGAATAAGTTCTTTGTGCCAAAAGCTGGTTGATAGTAAACAGAGACAGCAGAGAGCAGGCACTATGGTTGGCCCCACTGGGGTAATGGCAAGAAGGGTGCCCATTTGGGATCAACCCTAGGGTAAGAGGCAGCTCGCCTAATGCTGTCTTTCCAGCAGCACAGTGCCACAAAGGAGTCAGATCCAAGTTCAAGCTCCAGCCCTGCCACTAATTGCTGTGTAGCCTCAGGTTATACACCTGCAAAATGGGTGTCATGGTATCTCTTCCCCTGGGAGACTTGTAAAAACTAAATGAGATTCTATACAACTTGACAGTTACTAAGTGCTTATCATAAGATCTATTAATAAGTGACTTATATACTTTACTCATTTAATCCTACAACCACAAGCACTCTCTGGCCTGGATCTCATTGTAATTCCCTTTTTACTGCTGAGGAGTAGAGGCTCAGATGCTCAAGTAGTTCCTCAAGGCCTCATAGGTGGGAACTGGGGAAAGGGCAGGTTTATGATTGGAACCTGAGTCTAACTGACTCCAGAGTCTGGGCTCTAACTGCGACGTGACCTTGAATGACAGTGCTCAGCTCAGGGGATGGCGCTCAGGGAGTGTCCCTGAAATACAGGCTGTCACTCAGGAAAAGGTGGTAGGTGCCTTAGGAGGTGGGATCTGCCCTGAGGTAGGTAATGGGACCCTGACCCTCCCGTCACATTGAAACCCCAGTCCTGACCACCTTCCCTCCCAACTCCCCTCTGGGATTGGCACTTTCTGTCTTGAACTGCCCAGAGAGGCCAGTGGGCCTTCCAGGGAGGGGTGGGGGTGGGCTCAGGAGGCAGAGGCAGTGTTTTTTAGGAGGAACACCCCAAACTCCATGCATTCATGGAGCATTTTAAACTTTCAAACCATCTAATTAATCCTGACAACCCATGAAGAAGTCTCCACCTTAGAGATGAGGAAAGATCTGGGTAGGACTAAAAACCTACTTGACATTACACAAGCTAGAAATGACCTTGAACTAGAACTCAGCCTCCCAAAACGTGGTCTGTTGCCTTCTCCCTCCCAAGGCCCTGCAGGGTCTGGCCCTGACATCCCTTCCAACTTCTGCCCCATTCCCTAGCCGTCTCCTCCGACCTTTCCGTGCTCAGTGCTTCTGTCTGGAACACCCTTCACCCCTGGCCCAGACCCTCACCCTCTCTCCACTTGCCAGACTCCTACGGAGCCTCGTGGTCTCAGCAGAGGTGCCTAGCATGCAGTATGAATTCAATAAACATTTGTAGGAAGAAGTGAATACATTTCCCCCATTTCACCCCACAACTTCCTCTTTGCTCCAAGTTGGGTGAGGGGCCCTCCTCTGCTCCCACAGACCCCCATCCTTTCTCAAGCCCATGCTACCCCCTATAGTAAGCCCCGTGCCCTGCCTCCCCTGACCGGTTCCCTGAGAGGCTGTGAGCTCCCTCAGGGCAGACACTGGGTCTTGTTCTCACACTTATTCTCATAAGTGAGCGCAGGGCCAGGCACAAACACACACCTACTAAATACTTGTTGAATGAATGAAAGCATGAATCAATGAATGATTAAATGACACCATTTTTGCCTTCCCTACAACATGGTCTTGCCTCTGGCCCACAAAAATTGGCTGCATGCTTGAATACTGCAGAAGGGGGGAAATAACTGTTTAAAATAATCCCGATCAAAGTAATAATGAATTTATGGTCAGGAAATGCCTATTTCACCTCTACCCCCACAGATTCCAACAGGAGCGGGTCACTTGGGGAGATGAGAGGGGATGAGCCCAGAGGGTCCCCACTCTCTCCCTCAGACACCCAGGTCCTGAGGTGACAAAGGCAAAGCAGGGAACCTGCATGCACAGGTCCCTGCCTCTCTCGGGTTCCCCACTCACCATCCCTCATCTGATCACACAATCATCTGAAACTGGAGGAAAGACTATAAAAAGAAAGCGCCGGCATTGAGGGAAACATCCGGCGAGGAAGTGTGCTGGGTCGGAATTGTGTGGAGTCAACAGATTTTTCCTGTCTTGTAGCAAATCTCCCAGCTGCTGTCCTTGCTGCATCAGGGCCAATTCCAGCCCAAACCAAACCACCGGGGAAATAAGTACTCGGCCAAGCCCTGCGGCGGCAGGTAAGCACACGTAGTCCCCACAGGCTTCTCGAGCCCCCCTCTCCTCCCCTGTCCTCCCCCTGCAGTCTCTGTGACAGTAGGAAGGGTGGTGAGCACATCCCAGACCTGCTCCCCTGGGAGAGTGCAGCGGACAGAATCCATTCCCCCAGCCCAGGCTGCTTGGTCCTGAAGCAACTGTATTTATAGTATTTATAGGACAGAGTCACTAAGGAAATGACTTCATCCCCAAGGCTCTGATTATGTCCCCTGATTGCAAAGGTGCTGGGCTATGGACTTCCAATCTGTACCTTTCAGCTTGCTTTCTTTCCACCCTTAAACATAATCTGAAGGCCCCTGGCTAAGGACATGAATGTGTGGGTGTGTACCTTTGGGCTGTCCTAGAATTAAAGAGACCTCAAGAGGACTTCTAATCTAACTCCTTGTTACAGATGGAGAAACTGAGGCTATAACTAGTTTGATCCAACCCAGTCATGTAAACTTGAGCAAGTCAGATAAATCCCCAAGGTCTTGGTTTCTCATTTTTAAAAGGAAAGTCAGAATGCTTCCTTGTAGTGATGGGGTAAAGATTTAATGATCAAATGTATTCTAAACCCATAGCCCAGAGCTGGGCACATAGTAGGTACACAAGCAATGCTAAGTCCTTTCCTCTTAAAGTGCCTTTGTTCAAGGTCATATAGCCAATGAGTGGCAAAGCTGGGACCAGCTCTCAGGAAACCTGACTCCTGGTTCAGCGCTCTGACTGTATCAACTTGTAACTTCTTTTTTTTTTGCAAAGATAGTGAGAGGTAGTGTAAAGCAGCGGTGAGTACTCCAGGGTCACAGCAGCCTAAATTTGAATTCTCACTTTATTACTTAATCCATGGGGACCTTGAGCAAGCTGCATAATTTTCACAAGTCTTGGTTTTCTCATTTGTAAACTGAGAACTGTAACAAGAGAACCCCTTACTATGTGAAAGGTTTAATGAAAAGGTGCACATACCCTGCAAAGCATAAGGCCTGACTCAGAGTAATTGCTCAGTAACAGGAGTTGTTGTCAGTGTTACTTGCAAACTTGCCACCTCCCTGCTGATCTCTCCATGCAGCAGAAATCGCCACAGAAAAAAAAGCAGAAAAGACCCCCAGGCCTTAAAGCACCTGCAGGGATGATGAGGGGCCAGGCCTGTCCCCCATGCCAGGAAGTCCCAGGAACGGGCCTCCCCCAGGTGACAAGAAGGGTCTATGAGAGGGAGGAGCCAGGGAAGAGACTGTAGGAGTGGGGGGGGGGGTTAGTAGATTCTGAATAGCTTTTGGGGGCTTCATTTCAGCTGTATCCTCTATCGACCTGACCTTCTGGTCTAGGATTTGGTCTCAAATAAGGAGGAAGGAACATTCAATCACACAATCCACAAAGTATTAAGTACCTACTATGTGCCAGGCCCTGTTCTCAGCACTGGTGAGAGAGCAGGGAATGAGACAGATAAAAATCCCTGCCCTCACTAGAGCTCATACTTTGATGGAGGGATGAATGGGTAGATGGGTGGATGGGTGGATGGGTGGATGGGTGGATGGGTGGTTGGATGGATGGGTGGATGGATGGATGGATGGTGGATGACTGCATTGGCTCAACTGACATTATTAACATCCTGCTCTGTGCCAGGCAATATGAAGAAATGGGAGGGACAATAGTGAGTAACCACATGTGCCAGCACTGCGCTAAGCTCTTTACATATAACATCTCATTTGGCCCTTACCATGCCCCATGAGGTGGGTGTCACATACTCAGAGTAGGCAGGAGGGCTGGGATCAAGCAACTCAGGTTGTCCAACTCTTAAGGTTAGACTGTGTGTATCCAGGACCTATTTAGGTGTATGAATGCCGGCACGAATAGAAGAATGTTCATGAGCTGGAATGAATGAACCTATGTGTGAACTTTCTCACTTGTGGGCTGGGTTGGTTTCCTTTGCAGAAGTCCAATCCCAGACACAGATGGCCCAGGTACCAGGGCTGGTGGCCAGGCAGAACCAGACCAGGAAGAAGGACCCTTGGACCTTGAAGAGGACCTCTCTGTGAAGCAGCTGCTAGAAGAAGAGCTGTCAAGCTTGCTGGACCCCAAAAAAGGTAGGGACTCCCCAGGGTCACCCCAACCCTCCTTCTGGCTCCACACACAGTCCACTCACATGCCCATGCTTCAGAGTTCTGCTCCAATCCACTACAGGGAAACACAACCATTCTCTTTCTGGGGAAGAACATCAGCAACACTTTACTTCTCCTGAAGCTTCAGAAGGTCTTTGTTTGTTTAAAGACCAGATTCTACTTTAATTATTCACTTTACAACTCATCATAAAAATGGTGAATGATTACTGAGTTCTTTGTGTGTGCCAGGTACAGGAAACACCTTATATACATTATCTCATTTAAGCTTCCAAACAGTCGTTGGAGGTAGATACTATGAGCTCCCATTTAGAGATAAGTAAACTGAGGCTCAGAGAGGTAACAGCCTGCCCAGAGTCCCTTAGCTCATTAGTAGTTGAAGGGGAGTCAGCCTGGGCCTGCCTGTCATCAAGACACGTCGCCTTACCTCCTAAACCACTCCTTTGAATTTCTTTGGTGTATTTTAAATATCCTTTTACCCTGAGAACCGAATCAACTCTTGAATGTGCTAACATTTCTAACTGAAACAAAAATAATTTTTCTGGAGAAACAATTAGTTTTGAAAATATATACAAAATAATTCAAGAATCTGCTAGCTGCCCCCTCTGCTGTGGGCACCCTGCGGCCTCCATCCATGGGCCCAGCCACCCCTAAGCTGTGGTTTTGTTTCTGTAGTTAACTATCTGTTTCTCATCTGGACATGCCCTGTGCACTCCATCTGGCCGCAAACATGCTGAAGGCATGGCAGGCACTTCCTTTTCCTTGGTTAAAAAAATAAGGCTACCATTTTTTTAGTGCTTTCTATGCGCTAGTCCCTGTTCTAAGTGCCTCGTAGGAAACCCTTACGAGACGGGGGCTATTCGTTATCCCCATTTCACAAAGGAAACATCTGAGGGGCAGGGGTGTTAAGTCATTTTCTTTTCCAAGGTTGTGCAGCCAATGGTTATTAACACAGGCAGTGTGACTCTAAATTAAAATGAAGTAAGATGAAATCTAATTAAAATTAAGTACATGTAAAATGAAAAATTCAGTTCCTCAGTCATACCAGGCACATTTCAAGTGCCCAGTAGCCACATGTGGTTAATGGCTATCACTTTGGACAGCACATATGTAGAAAGTTTTGTAGGACTGTATTGTCTAGAATGCAGAACTGTGAGGTACAATATAGCAGCCCCTAGCCACATGTGAAAAGGGCTAGTCTGAACCGAGATGTGATGTAAATACAAAATACACTCCAGATTTTGGACACTTAGTATAAAAAAGAATTTATAATATCTCAATTTTTAAAATATTGATTACGTGATAAAATGATGATATTTATAAAAATATTTTACAAATTAATTTCACTTTTCCTTTTTATTTTTTTAATGTGGCAATTAGAAAACTTAAAATGACCTCTATAGCTCACATTCTATCCCTGTTGGGAAGCAGCACAGGGGAGGCCTCATGAAGGGGGCAGCAGGGCTAAATAAGCCTGAGCTGCTCATAGGGCTGGACTTCGATGAGGCCATGGGGAGTATGTCTGACATTGGGATCTTGGCTGTGTCAGATAAAAGCCCCACCTGAGGATGTGACAATAATATTTTATTGGTTGCATGAGCTCACTGAATGCTCACAGCAATCCAACAAAATTAGCACTGCTATTTCGCCGCTTTATGAGAGAAAAAGGGGGCTCAGAGAGGTTAAGCAATTTTCTCAAGGTCACACTGCTCATAAGCAGCAAAGCGAGGAAATCAAACCCACGTGGGCCCAGCGCCCACCTGCCACAGAGTGAACTCACCATCGCCTTTCAGCCATTCTCACCCACGCCAGTGATTTTCTGCTGAAGCTCTCTGCCCCTGCACAAGGAAAGGCCTGATTCTGTACCACCAAAGGCGTTCCAACCTTATTACCCCAGAGTCTCGGGGAACTAAGGTTTACATTTCCCAAATGTCCAGGGTTAATATTTGTTCATTCAATCATTCGGTGAATGTTCACTAAGTCCCAGGCGTGGGCTGGACCAGTTGGGAGGTGGCCTGACCCTGCCTCACAGGCTGCACAGTCAGTCCCATGCTCACAAGGCGAGACCGAGACTCATTTATATCAATATAAACGACAATTAGCTGTATTTTGAAATAACTTTTCCGAATTACACAAACAATATTTAATGTAGAAAAATGCAGGTAAAAATAAAATAAATCACTCCTGTTGGGGGTCATTTCAGTTAACACTTTGACATATCTCCTTCCAGGCTTTTATCCTATGCACAGATTTTATTTTTTTATTTTTTATTTTTTTCCTTTTTATTGATTTATTGGAGTAACATTGGTTAGTCAAATTATATAGGTTTCAGGTGTACAATTCTATAATACATCATCTGTATATTGTATTGTGTGTTGACCACCCCAAGTCTCCTTCCATCACCATTTATCTCCCCTTTAACCTCTACTACCTCCCCACCCCTTCCCTCTGTAATTGCCATACTGATGTCTGTCTGAGTTATTTGTTTGTTTGTTTTTCCTTAATCCCTTCACCTTTTTCACCCAGCCCTGCAACCCCCTCCCCTCTGACAGCTGTCAATCTGTTCTCTATGAGTCTGTTTCTATTTTGTTCATCAGTTTATTTTGTTCATTAGATTCCACATAGAAGTGAGATCTTATGGTACTTGTCTTTCTCTGACTGGCTTATTTCACTTAGCATAGTGCTCTCCAGGTCCCTCCATGCTGTCGCAAAGGGTAAGAGATCCTTCTTTTTTACAGCCAAGTACTATTCTATGGTGTAAATGTCCCACAGCTTTTTATCCATTCATCTGCTGATGGGCACTTGGGCTACTTCAAAATCTTGGCTATTGCAAATAATGCTGCAGTGAACATAGGGGTGCATATATTCGTTCAAATTAGTGTTTCAAGTTTCTTCAGATACATTCCCAGAAGTGGAATTGCTGGGTCATAAAGCAGTTCCATTTTTAATTTTTGAGGTACCTCCAAACTGCTTTTCACAGAGGCTGTACCTTCAGCGTTCTCCAACAGTATGTACAGATTTTAAAGCAGCTCACCTTAAGCAAACATTAAGTACGTGTTAAAGTAGATGTTGTGCTTTTTTTTTAAGACCAGTGTCTAAACCACAAGACATTCTTTCCTCTGCTTGTTCTCTACCATCAGGCCTGGGACTAGTTGGGTTTTTTTGTTTTTAAATATATATTTTTATTGATTTCAGAGAGAGGGAGGGAGAGGGAAAGAGAGGGAGAGAGAGATAGAAACATCAATGCTGATTGGCTGCCTCCTGCACACCCCCTGCTGGGGATCGAGCCCAAAACCCAGGCATGTGCCCTGACCGGGAACTGAACCACGATCTCCTGGATCATAGGTGGATGCTCAACTGCTGAGCCACTCCAGGCGGGTGGGACTAGTTTTTGAGACAGGAAAAGGAGAAGTGTGATGGTGGCATTGGGGATCCAGGACACAGTTTTTCACTGCCCTGTCCCTTTCCTGGGACAGCCCTTTGATAGCCAGCCCCTTTCCAGCCTGCCTCTAAGACAGGGTTTTCTGTAGCTTGAGAGCCCGGGGCCAGGTGGTGACCTTAGCAGGCCTGGGAATTCCAGAGGCCATACGTGGGCACCTGGAGCATCCAGGGGGAAGAAGGGCCAGCTCTACAGGGTGGATAGGGTGGTGCAGTCACAGGGGGCTTCAAAGACACCAGATCTGGCATCAAACCTGGATTTGGTTGCCTAGTAGGTATGTGATTTAACTTCTTAGAACTTTATCATTTTCTCATCCATAAAATGGGATAATACTCTTGACTTCAAAGGTGGTGTGGAGGTCAAATGAGATAATTATGTAAATTGCTTGGCCCTGAAGTACCTAATAAGTGCTCACCAAACAGAGGCAGCACCAAGCCAGAAACTCCAGCCTTGGCTGAGAAAAGGGATTTTCCCCATTCAGTGGTGCACCTGGCTATACGGGATGGTGAAAGACACCCAGGCCTGAAACACTCCACCGGCCCAGGCGTTCTTTACAAACAGGCCGATTTCTAATTCTAGGCCTTCCTCCTGCCTCCTCTCTCAGCTCCTGGGCAACTTCAGTGAGCCGCCTTCCTGCCCAGCGAGCTTCCCTGTCAGGGCCTCTTCCTTCCTGTCCCCCTCTGGCTACCCCGTCTGTCCCCTGCCATTTCCCTTCCCTCCTTTGTTCAGTGCCCTGGCCCTGCCCACACCCCACCTCACCCCGCCCTGCCCTTCCGTGGGCCCAGCCCTCACTATGTTCTCTCCTCCCCCCGCAGGTCTGGCCCTGGACCGGCTAAGTGCCCCAGACCCCGCCTGGATGGCCAGGCTCTCTTTGCCCCTTGCCACCAACTACCGCGACAACGTGTTCTCCCCGGACACCGCGGCCTTGGAGGAGCCGAGGACCTTCCAGACATTCGGCAAGGGCTCGGGGCCAGAGCTGAGCCCGGCCGGCACGCGGCTGGCCAGCACCTTCCTCTCGGAGATGAGCTCGCTGCTGGAGATGCTGCTGGAGCAGCGGGCCAGCGTGCCCGTGGAGGCCGCCTCCGAGGCGCTGCGGCGGCTCTCCGTGTGCGGGAGGACCCTCAGCCTAGACCTGGCCACCAGTGGGGCCTTGGGCACGGACGTCCAGGGGGGCCCAGGTGGAAAGAAGGGGGCCGAGGGCAGGACCAGCAGTAGCAGCAGCAGCAGGGGCCTGTGGATCCGGGAACCAGGGGCCCCAGGAGATGTTAGAGAGCCCAGGCCCTGAGGATCCTTGGACATACTCTGATTTCTAAACTTGTTGAACTCTGAGCAGAGGTGGCTTGAGAACTTCAGGGTGACTGATGACACCCTACAGAGGGGGCAGGGGCCCAAGGATTAGCAGCTGGCTGACCAAAGCAGCCCCTTGCTGGGAGCTAGCTGAATTTTTTGGAGAATGGAGATAGTTTGTGGGCAAGTGTTTGCTGGCAAAACACATGCAGAGCACAGAAGGCAGGTCCTCGGCGGAAGAGATGCCAAGGAGCGTCACAAGCAAGACAGGACAGCCTTATTGCATACCGGGAGGTGGGGGCTGGATCCTGGGGTGCCAGGCGAAGCCCTCTGACCTACTAATAAAGGAAAAGCGGTGGCTTGTTCCCCTGAGTACACCTCCCACGGGGAATGAGTGACAGAGCGATGGTTCTTTGCTCCCCTCCCTGTCAAGTGGGTCAGGCTGGGCCTGGACAGGAGCTGGGCCTGGACAGGAGTGTGCAGTGTCAGGTACATGATGGGCATGTGCACTCTTCACCCCACTCCTCTATTGCCATGATATCAAATAATCTGCTTCTCAGCTGGAAAATCAGGGCTAAGAAAAGAGTGACTATTTATAGAGAGCATTTACGTGAGCCAGGCACCAGGCTTACAATAGAATTTAATTAATAATTTCTTGACAACCCTGAGAGGGAGGTGTTATTATCCCCATTCCACAGATAAGGATCTGAGCCTTGGAGGGGCTGAGTGTCTTGCCCTAGATCAAGCAGAGAGGAGAGGCAGAGCCAGGATCTGGAGCCAGGTTTGTCCAACACCAAAACTCATGCCCATGCCCTTGACCTTGACACTAGGCTGCCAGCCAAGGAAAGGATCAGGAAAGCCCCCACAGGTGAGCTTTTGCCAGTAGTGGAACTGTTTGAGCTCCCCTCCAGAAACTGCTGAAGAAAGTTCCCAAGCTGCTCAGGCCTGCATGTCTTTACACTTCCAAGCCCAGAGTAAAGGGTCCTGGATCTGACCTGCTGCAGGCCTGGGCCTCTGCAGAATCCTGTCCTTTCCCAGTGAGCAGCCCGTCACTTACAGAAGTCACCTTCCCAGAAACCACCGTTTGTAGGTAAATATTCCTGTCACAGCAGGTGTGGGCCTGTGAATTCAGGCCGAGAGGAGGGTGTGAACCGGCTCTGTGAAATGGACACTGACAGCAGCAAACCTTCCAAGGGGAGGAGGGAGTGAAGAAAGAGCAAATATTTCCCCAGGGCTCAGCCGCAATCGTTTTCCTGGAAATTTCCAAGCTGTCATTCAGCTAGCTTCTCGGTAGCCTGGGGCCCTCCTGGACACTGAGGGCAAAAAGTCCTCCTTTTGTTCTCCTGTGGAGCTCAGTACTCACTTCGCTGTCCACATAAATGGGTCCTTCATGCTCCTAACTAGGGCTACTGGAAGCCACGCATACTTAGGATCCAGCGAGGCTTCCTTATCCCACTGCTCTGTTTTACAGATGAGGAAAATGAGCCCCCAAAAGCAATGTGTTTCAGGGGCAGGGTCTCTGGGTCTCTGATCTCCTCACTCAAGGCGAGAGTGTTCTCCTTATAAGATCTGTGATTTTCAAGCTGTTGGGTTCCCGTCAATGAGAGGCCAGGGACATGAAGCAGGCAGGGTCTCCAGCCTGACCAGCCAGGTACCCACACAAAGCAACATATGGTGAATACTCACTGAATGAATGAGTGAATGAATGAATGAATGAATGAACAGTGCTTCAGAGTCCCTTTTACCTATATTGGAGCTCCAGGTAAGACTCTATTAGGAAAAAAAAGGTTCCATATGTGAAAGCAAGCTTGAAAACCACAGCACTGGACAGTGCTGACCTCCCATTTACTATTGGATTTTCAGTGCAGAGCTGATGTTGGAAGGGTGGGGAAGAGAGACGGGGGGAGAAGGTGACCTGAGGAACCTTGAACCATGGCTGGCAACTGGATCATTGGATACACTGGATCACTGCCTCCTTCTATTTCAAAAGTCCTAAATCTGTAGTCCTTGGACCCCCCTGCATACTAGGCAAAACTTTGTGTACAGGCATTTTTCTAAGCAGAAGATACAAAATTCTCATCAGATTCTCAAAGGAACAGATGACCTATAAAAGGTTGTGCAGCACTGCTCTAAGTCACGATCTAAACCTCCACAGACATGGGTAATTTTAGTTATAAGGAGTCTGAACATTTTATAGCAAGGAAATGGCAGGACAGAAAAGGCTGACTGGCCCAAAGCCACGGGGCAGGTTTGCTGCTGGGCTAGGATCTGGATCTGGGATTTAATATATCTTTATTGATTTCAGAGAGAGGAAAGGAGAAGGGGAGAGAGAGAAACATCAATGATGAGCGAGTCATTGATTGGGTGCCTCCTACAGGCCCTGACTGGGGATCTAGCCCACAACCCAGGCATGTGCCCTGACCAGGAATGGAACCCTGATCGCCCAGATTGGATCCTAGGTCGACACTCAACCGCTGAGCCACACCCAGCCGGGCTAGATCTGGGATTTAGTATGATGTTCATTCTAATGTAACAAGGGTTCTTAACCTGGGGCCCCTGGGTGGGCTTCAGGGTCTCCGAACCTGCTGAATTGCTTATAAAATTGGGAGGTGCATTTTCTACCGTAAGGAGTCAGTGCTTTCATCAGATTTTCAGGTGGTCTGTGACCTAAATAAGGTTAAGGATCACTGCAGTCCTCTAGGTTAGTCGTCAGTTCAGCCTTCCCTGCAAAGCCTTAAGAACACACGGGCCAAGCTACGCTGAGGTGGGGGTGTAGGTACTGGGGGTTGTACTCTTGCCTGCACCATGGAACCCCCTCCTAGCACGCTAACACCAGACAGGGTATGGGGGACAGAACTGAGTGGTCTGAACAGGAAGGTCACAGAAACTTCTTGACATCAGCCAAGATGTCAAAGCTGAGACTTTGGACATGCTCAGAACGGTTTCCACCAAGATGGGCTCTGTCCCCTGGGAGACTGAGGGAGCAGGGGAGCCAGCAAGCACTCAGTTAAATGTCATCTTAATTTGGAAAGCGCAGAGGGACATTTTTTTTTTAATCAGCAGTCAGCTGTTCTCCAGCACCAGGAGTGCAATGCAGCGCTCACATGGAGCCTGGGGCAGCTCAGAGATTGACAGGCAGCCTTGTCACCCGACTTCAGCTTGGCAGCTCACTGACCCTACCTCTCCTCTGGCTGAAACAAGAGTGAGATGGCAGCCTAGCTGGCATGGCCAGTGGTCGAGAGTCGACCTATGAACCAGGAGGTCATGGTTCGACTACCAGTCAGAGCACATGCCTGGGTTGTGGGCTTGATCCCTGGTGGGAGGGGTGCAGGAGGCAGCCTATCAGTGACTCTCATCATTAATGTTTCTCTCTCTCTCCCTTCCTCTCTCTGAAATCAATAAAAATATATTTTTTTAAAAAAGAGTGACACGGCAACCACCACCCTTGTAACACTGGAGAGAACCAAATCCCAAAACGGAGAAGACAGGAGGGGGGAGGCTCAGCTGGGCACGTAGTATGTACCTAGAAAATAGGTCAGCATTTTCCAGCCCTAGTAAGTATTGGGTGCATTATAATGGGTAGGGCAAGGAGAGAAATATGATCAGAAACACTCAACAAACATTTTGTATTTGATGAGCAATTACTATGCATAAAAAGTAGCACTAGGGCCTGGCCAGTGTAGCTCAATGGTTGAGCCAAGCGGTTATTGGTTCCATTCCCAGTTGTGGTGCATGCCTGGGGTTGCAGGCTCGATTCCCAGTAGGGGGAGTGCAGGAGGCAGCTGATCAATGTTTCTCTCCCATTGATGTTTCCATCCCTCTCCTTTCCTCTCTAAAATGAAAAAAACACATATTTTTTTAAAAAAGTAGGACTAGGGGGTGGGGCATATAGAATCAATCTCTTCAACAAATATTTAAAGCACCTACTAGATGCAGGGTAGGCTTGCTGTTGGGTAGAGAAGTGGCAATGCAGGGTCACTCATTCACTAAATATTTACTGAAGGATGATAAGAAACAAGATGGGGTAGGAAACAGCTGCACCCGCCGCCTCCCGCAACCACATCAAATTACAACTAAAATACAGAACCACCAGCACTCAGAACCTCCTGAAATCTGGCTGAACAGAAGCCCTACAACCAGGGAACTGAAGGAGCACCGAGACCGGTAGGAGGGGTGGAGACGCAGGCGGATCAGGGCTGAATCCCGCAGACGCAGCCACGGGCCCACACCCAGTGCCGCGGTTGAAACCCGGGAGGGAATCTCGGCAGTGGGGGTTTCCTGGAGCAGTGAGGGGTTCAAGCCCCACAGCAGGCCCCCAGCCCAGGGCTCCAGGGCCGGGAAGAGACGTCCCCACAACTCCGGGCTGTGAAACCAGCGGGGACTGTGGCTGAGGGTCGTGGAGGCTGCGGGAGCCGCAGTAGCTCCTCTAAAAGGGCCCGCGCACGGACTCACTCGGACGCTCCCTCTGAGACCAGCACCAGGCAGCAGCTTGAAAGGACCTGGGACACTCGGGGAGGAACTAACCTGCCTGAGATCCGGGCGAGAGGTGGAGGCACAGCTTTCTCCCCGGCAGAAGGGCTGGAAGAGGCCATTCTCCTTTGGCGAGTCCTCCCCGCACACAGCCGGCAGGCAGGCGCCATATTTGAATCGCCAGCACCTGACTCTCACCTTTGGCCCCGCCCCGTGATTCCCGGAGGCCCCGCCCCTCCCCACCTGCAGGCTCATCCAGGCCATTTCCAGGGGCTTTTCTGTGCAAGTGGCCTCTCAAGCATCATGCTTAGGCCTTTCCTAAACTCTCTTAAACAAGCAGCAGTGGGCCCCATACAGCTTAATAAGCGGCCCCGGGGCCTGGCACTAGGAGCAGCTGCATTGGCTCATAGCTTGGCCTCTCCTAGACACCTCCAAGCCCAGCACAAGTAGCAGCCAACTACCGTTTGCTGTGTAGCTCATGCTGGGTGGCCCTGGGCAAGGTACTGGCACAGGCTGAATTTGCACCTCCCGGGAGACCCCAGAGACAGTGCACCTGGTTGTCAGACTCAACCATGCTGGATTACGACCCTACCACATCCACGAGTGAAACACTCAAGGGGCGCACTTGGTGAACACCAAAGCTCCACTGAAGTAAATCCTGCTCCACAGGGGTGTCTCCAGCACAACAGCTCTTTGGCTGTAGTTGCAGCTGGTCCTCACAGCTGATTGGCCTGGGGGTCAGTTCCTCCCAGGGACGCCAACAGTAACCAAGACCCAACTACAACAGGACAGTGCACACAGCCCACACAGCACCTAGAAGGCCCAGCTCAGGTGACTGGGGAGGTTGAGCCACTGGACCCTACAGGACACCTACTACGAATTCCACTCTACGAATTCCAGGAGACATAGCAGCTGTACCTAGAGCAATCTGCAGGGAGCCGGCTCTGTGCTCAACTCCACAAGGGAAGCATAGAAGTTTGACATAGAAACAAACACCTGGAAGCAGCCAAAATGTGAAGTCAAAGGAACATGTCACAAAGGAAAGAACAGAAGAAATCTCTAGAAGAGGAACTAAATGAAATAGATCCAAGCAAGCTAACAGATAACAGAGTTCAGAATTTTGTTTATAAGGATGTTTAAGCAGACTGTTAGGAAAATAACTGAGAAAATCTATAACATAATAAAGTACCAATTTGAAATGAAGGCTACACGAACTGAAATGAAGAATAATTTACAGGGAATCAACAGTAGAGCAGAGGATGCTGAGAATCAAATCAGCAATTTGGAACATGAGGAAACAAAAAACACCCAACCAGAAGAGCAAAAAGAAAAAAAATCCAGAAATATAAAAATAGTATAAGGAGCCTGTGGGTCAACTTCAAGAGGCCCAACATTCGTATTACTGGGGTGCCAGAAGGAGAGGAAAGAGACCAAGGAATTGAAAACCTATTTGAAAAAACAATCACAGAAAACTTCCCCTACCTGGGGATAGAAATCGACTTACAAGTCCAGGAAGCACAGAGGGTCCCAAACAAGAGGAACCCAAAGAGGCCCACAGCAAGACACATCATAATTAAAATGCCAAAGGTTAAAGACAAAGACAGAATCTTAAAAGCAGCAAGAGAAAAGCAGTTAGTTACCTACAAGGGAGCACCCATAGGACTGTCAGCTGATTTCTCAACAGAGACTTTGCAGGCCAGAAGGGAGTGGCAAGAAATATTCAAAGTGATGAAAAACATGGAACTACAACCAAGATTGCTCTACCCAGCAAAGCTATCATTTAGAATTGAAGGTCAAATAGAGCTTCACAGATAAGAAAAAGCTAAAGAAGTTCATCACCACCAGACCAGCACTACAGGAAAAGTTGAAGGGTCTTCTTTAAGAAGCAGCTAATGAACATAAGAATCTGACAAACTAAATAGATCCAGAGACACTGATGCATGCAACAGACAATCATATTTCTGAGGAAAGAGGGAAAGGGGGTGGAGGGTGGGAAGAGATTAATCAAAGAAGTTATATGCATAACCCATGGAAACAGTTAATAACGGGGTGAAGGCCTGGGAAGGGGGTGGAAGTGGAGGGGATCAATTGGGGGGGAAATGGGATACCTGTAATACTCTCAACAATAAAGATAAATTAAAAATATATATATATTTACTGAACATTGCATTAATGCTGAAGATATAATGAACCAAACAGCCTTGTCCCCACTGCAGTGTCAGGGCTCCCTGAAAAGAGCACCTTGGGATAAGGAAACTGAGGCAGCAAAGTCTTGCACAAGGGTCTTGTTGCTGAGGGCACCAGGCCCTGAACCTCTGGTCACTCAGTATCCTGACCCAGGCTGGCTGTGCTGACAGGGGCCACCTCCCTGTCTCTCCCCTCACATTTCCTTTCAGGGCACTGACAATGAGTCATTAGTAGCGGAATTTTAATGGCAAAAGCACAGCAGTTCTGGGGCTCTGGATGAAGCCCATCCCCTGTGGTTGTGTAGAGACCGCAGTGACTGAACAGTCAAGGATTTCTGGTCCCTTGACAACATCTCACGACTCTCCTGTCCTTCCCTCTCCATAAGAGCTTAAAAATATCCACCTCTATGTTGGGCACCCCAAATTGAATCAGTACTTAATTTGTAATGACTGAGGGGGAGGGAGGGCCAAATCTGGCAATCACCACAGGATACCCAGTGTCCCTGGACAGTCTGAACTGCCCTTTGGCCCCAGGCATGGTCAGGAGGCAGTGGTAATCAGAGAACCCAAAACGGCAACAGGAGGGGAAGAGGCTGGTGCGTAGGCTCCACAAGAGGACCAGATGTGACATTTTACAGAGGTACCAGACAAAGGCTCATGGGCAATCTGCAGGGAGCCGGCTCTGTGCTCAACTCCACAAGGGAAGCATTGGGTTAACCAAGTTCTTTACTGCAGGATTTCTTGGAACCTTGAATATGCTGATGCGCATTGTGAATCTATAAAAGGGGATGTCTAGTGCAGCGCTTCCCAAACTAATTTGACCACAGAAACTTTTTTTTTTTTTTTTGCAGTGAGTGAGATTAGTGCACTGCACAGCTTAAAACCCTGAGCTTTAACCAACGTGTGCACTGAGCCCCTACCTGCATAGGCCCTGTACTAAGTGCTGAGGGTACTAGAATACAAAGAAGGCAAGGCTGCTGCCCCCACATGAGGGCAGGGTGAGGCCAATGTGCAGGGCAGCCCTGGAAAAACTGCAGGAGGCAGGGGAGGCAGTGGAGCTAGAGGAAGCTTAGGACCCCAACTGTGACAGGAAAGTGTGGCAGGACCACTAGAGGTTGGGGAAAGGGGTGAGCAACAGAGAGGGTAATGTGGACCCCTCCTCCAACTCCTCCAACTCCTCCCACCTTTGAACTGGCCAAGCTAGGTGGTCTTTCCCATTTGAACAATCACTAGGGGTTCTGGTCTTCAGTCCCTCCCATACTCCTCTCAACCACATCTATGCTTATTGAAGTTGGGCTAACATCCAAAAGCCAGGGCACAGCTATTCACAAATTCAGTAATTGGAGTCATTAGCGTTGACTCAGAACTGATTTTTTCTAAGTCTCTGTCTTGGAGAAGCTTTTAAGACCCTTTAAATTGGTTAATGGAAAGTTTAGAGATGAGAATGGAGCCTCAGCTTTCAGCTCACCCTGCCCATCTCCCTGGCTCTCCCCAACACACTCAAGGGCAGAGTGATGAGATAATCCCGTATCTGTTTTATTAAACTCCCATCCATTTCTGGCACACCCTTCACAAACAAAGATCTCAAAATCCACACTCTCTTGCTCCAAGAGTCCAGGTGCTCCATCTCCATCCACTCCCCCACGTCGGCAGGACAATAAAAATGCTTTCACGTAAAATTACAGGGTGAACAATGCAGAAGAGCCCTGGGCCAGGGGTCAGGAGGCCTGGCTCCTCTCCTGGCCTGGTGACTCACACAGCCATGTAAACACACCATCACTCGGCCTCCTAGGCCTACATGAGGACCAAGGTCTGGTCCACAGTGAAATGCCCCACCAGCCCCACAGGGTAGGAGGGGAGATACCACTGCCCTTGGTCTACAGCTGCGGAAGCAATGCAGTGAGTCAGGCTACCCACTGCTTCAAGGTGACACGGCCATGCAAAGTGACATGGCCAGAACCTGGGTCTTCAGATATTCTCCTCTTCTTTCCTGTGCTGGGGCAGGTACTTAAGGTTGTTTGGGAAGGTGGGTGGATAACTGGCCTCTTCTTTGGGACTCAAGTTGTGTATCTCTTCTGAGAACCCACAGGCTCCATCTTTAGGGCTGAAGTGAAGAGTCTGAAAAAGGTCAAGCAGATACATCAGGCATTTAGGAAAGAAACTCCTTCCAAAATATACACTCATGAATCTGCTGGAGATGAACAAAAGCGAACTGCCTCAACTCCCTGAGTTTTAGCTGTTCATGGAACCTCCTCAGGACTTCTGCCACCTCTCTGGGTCCCCGCTCCCCTTTATGCAATGTCATGTTTTCCTTTAACTGGATTCCCTCTTCTTACTGTCTGTGAAACTACAATATGCCAGTCACATTTTTACATTATATATTAAATATACAACTACTAAAATAAAAACTATCAATTCGAGTACCACCTAAAATCCTCTTGTGAACCACCAGAGGCACATGTATCAGATGCTGGCAAAAATGTAGTCTAAGCTTGAGGAAACTATGGGGAAGGAGGTGGTGACTGATTTGCTCAAAGACGAGGACTGAGGTGAGGACCAGGGTTTCCGGAGCCTTCAGTAGTTTTTCACAGGTCACTGAATGAATCCTTTTGGTGCATAGACCAGAAATGCTTGTAATTGTATCCACTGCTCATCTGTGAGGCCACCAACTGGGGGCAAAGGTCAAAGTCATTTATTAGCCATGCACTTGAAGTTGCTTAAGAACCTGGAAATTCCACTGGAATTTTCATCCTGGAAAGGGATACTGACACCTGTTTTTATTGCCATCCAACTTACTCCCTGCCCTTCCCCCAAGCACCAGTAAGAGGTACCAGTGACTGTGTTTGATCTCACCTTAGCCAAAACCCAGTCTGACGAGACTCCTTTCCAAGGGGTAGGGGTCTTGGGGGACAGCCCTGCTGGGGTCTCTGGAGCTGGATCCGAGATAGCCACTTCTGCAGAGGAGGCCAAGGCTCCCTGTGCTCCAGGCATGTGGGAGGCGTGAGGCTCCTGACAGCAGGGTGTTCAGGCTGCAGAGGGAGGGGCTGGAGAAGGACTTCAATCCTGTGACTGCCAGGTCCTTGCGTTCCAGGGCTTCGAGGAGAGGTGAGAGCTTATTCTTGGATTCCTACTTTGGAGCAAGGACTTCTTAAAGACTTGGTTCCCCCTGGCACTGTTAACCCACACCAGCCCAAGTGACTCCTGGGTGAACAGGGCTCTCAGAGCCCTAGAAGGGTAATTCAGGGCACCGAGGCAGCCTCAGGACATCGTCTCTCCCTGGAAAACCACCAGAGCAGCTACCATTTGCTTAATACCTACTGTGTGCCAGGCTGTGCTAAGTGGGTAAGCCCTTTAGAGTCATCTCATTTAACCCTTACAGCCACCGGATGAATAGAGTACTACTTGGACCTTCACATTCAGAGGCAAAGAAACAAGGTGCGGTCCAAGGACATGGAGTCCAAGTTCTGTGATGCACCGGGCTTAAAACAGGTTTGTCTGCCTGGAAAATCTGTGCTCCTACCCACCACTGGCGCAAGAAATGGCAAGGAGACCAAGAGCTATTGCCACCCCCTTCTCCGTCACCAGTACTGAGCTCAGGGGAGGAATCCTGTGGGCTCTGACTTGTGTCTGTACCTGCTGTCTCCATGGAAAAGAGGGTCCGCAACCTCTCCTGCGCAGGCTCATTCCCCAGAGCCGCAGACTGCTGGTAACACCTCACAGCCTCTCCCAGATTCCTCTGCACTCCAAGGCCCCTCTCATAGCAAATTCCCAAGTGGAATCTGCTCTGTGAGTCCTAAAGGAAAAAATGAGATACACGTGCAGGACTGAAAACCTGAAATGCTAAGGCAGGAGGAAGGCAGAGCAGTCAGGCATGCTGGGTCTTCATCCACGCAGGTCGAGGCCGAGTGTGGACCCTCCCAGTGCCACGGGATCTCAACCGTGAAAAGCCAAAGGTCCTGAGCCCATCTGACACAATGGAGCCAAGGGTCCCTCCACCCAGGGAGTCCAGGGAGCAGTGTATAAGCTTCTTTCTCTAAGGCTAGTGCCAAAAGCATGCAAAGTGAAGTCTGCAGGAAGCACTCGGCCCAGCTAAGGGAAACCTGAGTCAGGCTCCTACGTTATCCTGAAAGAGCCAGGAGCAAGGGTGGGGCTTGGCTTCCCAAATGCCTTCCTGAATTTACCAAGAGGGCTGCACAGCATACATTACAGAGGAAGTATTTCTCCTCCTTTGAAAGGTTAAAAGGATGGCCCCTCTCTGCCCAAGGCTTGAGATCCTTTCTCTACTCACTGAGAACTATGACCTCGGAGAGGCAGTGTCAGGTCAGGTTAGAAGCCCAGTCTGCACAGCCAGCCTGCCCACTTCCAGCCTTGGCTCCACCACTTACCAGCTGTGCAACCTCTGGCATGTTAGCCCACTTCTCTGTGCCTCAGTTTCCTCATCTATAAAGTGGGCATAATAATGGCACCTGCCTTATTACATTGTCATGAGGATGAAATGTGTTAATATATGAAAAGTACTTCGATGACTGTTGTTATTTTCATACCTTGAGTTGCCCTCATCATTAATCTCTCCCTCTCTACTGGAATTTTTTCATTATATTCAATCTTCCAACTTAAAAACAAAACACTTGGTTGATTCCCAATGGTCCAATTTCTCTTCTACAGTTAAATTTCTGGAAGGAGTTTCTATAACATGCTGACCAAAGTCTATGCAATAAGTGTATAAATGTGGTGGACTCATGGCTATAGACTGGCTTAGAAAGCAGCACTGGATATTTATAAGGTCAAAACACCCACCCTGCACAAACCTAGAAAGACAAAATTCCTAGTGGGGTGAATAAGTGTGAGGCCTTTGCACCAACACAGGGTTAGCTGACAGCCCTTCGCGCATTTCTCCTCGTAGCATGCTGGGTGACTAAAGCGGGCAGGTGCCCTGCGTGTCCAGCACAGGGATATGAAGCCCACTCAGCCCAGTGAAGGCTCTGGCTCTTTCAAGGGAAGACAGGCACAGATGACAGTACTGGTTGGTGACACCAGTCCCTTCTGACGGCTACTACAGATACTTTGGGCAACACAGAGTGAAAAAGGGCAAGTATGCTGATGACAGAGAGTCCATGTGGAGGCAACCAGTCCATGTGTCTCTCTCACATCAATGTTTCTCTCTCTCTCTCCCTCCCTTCTCCCTCTCTCTGAAAATCAATGGAAAAAATATCCTTGGGCGCAGCCGGCACGGCTCAGTGGTTGAGCATCGACCTACGAACCAAAGTCATGGTTCGATTCCTGGTCAGGGCACATGCCCAGGTTTCAGGTTCGATCCCCAGCAGGGGGATTGCAGGAGGCAGCCAATCAATGACTCTTATCATTGATGTTTATATCTCTTTTCCTCTCCCTTTCTTTGAAATATATTATATATATATATAATATATTTTAAAGAAAGAAACAACAAAGCATTAACAACAAAGAAACACACTGGTCAAATACACTTAAGGAGTACAGCAAACCACAGAAGCCTTCTCAGTGATTCACAGTGACCAAAAGCTCAGAGATTTCCTGCACTAAAGATACCTGTTTAATTCAGTATTTCCCCAACCCAAATTCCCACGTATTACTTACGAACATCCCATGAAACAAGTGCTCTGTGGAGCAAACTCTGGGTGATGCTGCCTGATGCCGATGCCCCTGGTTCACAGACAGCTAGACACCACCCCCAGCACCTGCTCGGGGTCTTTACTCCACGTCTTCTGAGTTCCCTAGACTATCACACGTGTAACGATGCACCTTTTGTGTGTACAACTGACAAAGTGTTTTCATACCTGTTATCTTAGTCAGATTTTGATCCTCACAACACCACTGTGAAGTAGTAGACAGGCAGGCACTATTATCCCAACTTTAGAGATTAGGGAACAGGTTTGTATCAACAGGCGACTGGCCCAACAGTGTGCTGGTTAACATTTAACACCTGGCTCTCCAGGGGAAAAGCCCTGCTCTATAGCATTTAGCAAGTTCTATGGTGCACAGTTGATTTTACACCACCAACAGCTCTCCCGCGCTGGTTGGAGCCAGCTCTATCTAGCACACCACTAGGCCTGTGCAAAGGTCACACGGTAAGTCAGTGAGAGGCTTGAAGCCAACCCAATACTCCTATCAAAAGGTTTCCCTAAGCACAAGAGAACTCAGTACCAGTTCCAAAGTCCCTTCCTTTATCAGATTCGATCCGAAACATGCCAGATTACTGGAGATGTCATACCCCATTGTTGGCAGCAAGCCAAAGATATTTCACAGCTTTCTGCTCATCCAGGTACGGCTCCTTGGTAAAAAGCACCCCGAGGAAAGCTTGGGCCTGTGGTCAAGAAGGCAAAACATATTTTGGTGACTGCCAGGTCCCACATGTCCCAAGTGCTCAGGAGAGACCCCACCCATAGCACACACCTCTCTCAAGCCTGAGTCTGCAGCTTGCTTGAGCATGGACACTGCCCTCTGCTGCTCAGGGTCCCTCGAGGAGCCTGGGTCTTGTAGCAGGCACCTGGCATAGCGGTACTGAGCCAGGCAGTGGCCCTGGCTGGCAGCCAGCTGGTAACAAAGGACTGCCTGGGGCAAAGAGAGAAACACAGTTACTGTAAGCCTGCTTTTGCTTTGAGTGAAAGTTTTAAACATTATTTTAATTAAATAATACATCATCATTATAGATTAGTCAGAAAACGCAGATAAGCCAAAACGTTTTAAATACAGATAAAATGAAAAGTAGAAACACAATCCCAAGAAATCCTGCCTCCTTAAGATCACTGTTAACATTTTACTGCACAGCCTTGCAAATTTCTTCATATACATGTATTTACACATGTACACATACACATTATATATATTTACACACACACATAAATGTGTGTATATAAGGAGAGGGGGAGAATTACCTTCATTATTTTCTCACCTATTTTTTCATATAATACACCATGAATGTCTTTCCCTGCCAATATAGATCTAGCACGTTTTTGTTTTGTTTTTTAATATGTCTTTATTGATCTGAGAGGGAGAGGGAGAGAGAGAAACATCAATGATGAGCATCATTAATTGGCTGCCTCCTGCATGCCCCCTACTGGGGATCGAGCCTGCAATACGGGCATGTGCCCTGACCGGGAATCGAACCACGATCTCCTGGATCATAGGTTGGTGCTCAACTGCTGAGCCATGCCAGCTGGACTAGCATGTTATTTTTAAGGCCCACATAGATGTTATTAAACCAATTCTCTATTGAGGAAACTTCTGGTTGCTTCCCTTTTCTTTACCATCATATACAATTTCAAGAAATACATTCTTGTATAACATCTTTATGTACTTATCCTACTTTTTTAGAATCAATTAACACACCAAAGTAACTTTCTGGGCCTTGAGGATACAGCTGCAAAGAAGAAAGACAAGGGCCCTGGACTGCCTGAGTTTGAAGTCTAAATTCCCAGAAGTTAGAGCTTTTTTTAAAAAATATATTTTTACTGATTTCAGAGAGTAGAAGGCAGAGGGAGAGAGAGCAACATCAGTGAGAGTCATTGATGGGCTGCCTCCTGCACACCCCCTGCTGGGGATCGAGCCCAAAACATGGGCATGTTTCCTGACCAGGAATCAAACTGCAACCTTCTGGATCACAGGTCAGTGCTCAACTGCTGAGCCATGCCAGCCAGGCTAGAAGTTAAGAGCTTTTTAAAAGTGTTTATCTCGCCCGGCTGGGCGTGGCTCAGCGGTTGGGCATCGACCTGGAATCCAGGTGATCGGGGTTCGATTCCCGGTCAGGGCACATGACCGGGTTGAGGGCTCGATCAATGACTCTGTCATCATTGATGTTTCTATCTCTTTCTCCCTCTCCTTTCCTCTCTCAGAAATCAATAAAGCTATATTTAAAAAAAAAAAAAAAAAATGTTTATCTCACAGCTGGGAGAGAGACCAGGCTTCCCCCATGCCCTGCCCACTGCTCATTTCTGGAGGTCACTCTGGGCCTTGAGGAACAGGGGATGGGTCTGGGGCAGGAGAGGAGGTGCAGTACCTTGCTAAGGTCCCTGGGGGTGCCTCTGCCATATTCGTGGCACAAGCCCTCGTTGTACTGTGCTTTGCTGTAGCCACGCTGTGCAGCTTTCTGGAAGTAGGAAAAGGCCACCGTGTGGTTCCCATTCCTCACGTTCTCTGTTCCTGTAAGAAAGCACAGAGCATAGACACTCACAGTTCCTCTGGGAACTTCCCCACATCCTCGGCCAGGTACCCACAGGCTTCTTCCCTTTTTTTATGCTGGACATTTGCATATATTTCATCCTCTGAACATTTCACTGGTTTGCCACACACATCAGTGGGTTCTGCCCTCGTCTACGCCATCCTCTTGGTAATAGCATCCCGATTTCCCTTTGGGAACAGCCCTCCCCACAGTGCTGTCAATCATTGTGCCTCCTCTCTTCCCAACCAATGAGAACCTGCCTCAGGAATCTGACCCTTGATCTCCTTGTGACCGGTGAGGGGAAAAAACAGCTTTTGCAGGTTTATTCTGAATATAGCACTTTGAAGACACTATCAGTTATTGCCCTCTGGGTCCCCAGAGCTTCCCTGATTCCTGTCTTTTTTGAGGCTTGGCAGGTCAGCAGGTCTCAACAGATTCCTTCTGTGTTTGAGTTAGCCAGAGTGGGTTTAGGCTGTTTGTAACCAACACAGCCCGACACAGCTGATATTGTTAATATTGCTTTATGAAGACACTGTGAGAGATAATTTAAGACCAAAGACCTGAACTCAGGTGTGTCTAAAACCTCCAAACAAAAAGAAAAACAGGAGAGAAAATGGGCACAGCCAATTCTCAGCTCTCACCCTTGCTCAAGCTGTGCTTCCTGCCTGGGATATCTTTCTTGCCTCCACCATCAGGCCTTCACATCCTGTTTCTTCTCTAGAACCTACAGGCCACACTCAGGCTTGAAACCCTTTTTTGGCACTTACTTAATATACAAGCCTTTTTCTCCAAACTAAACTGTTTCAAGAGGAGCCCTGTCTCCTCAATTAGAAAGTAAAATCCTGGAGGCAGATGCAGAAAAAGAATGTAGAAGAAATAACTTCGCATAGGGTGAAAGCTCTATACAAATGCAAAATATGATTATGGCTTATGCTCCTTTTGTGTTCTGTCACAGTGCTTAGCAGTTGCTGAATAAATGAATATATGAATGAAGGGATAAGCAAGAAAATTCTCAGAAGAGACTGTCTGCCCATCAAAATCACAAAAAGCTAATGAAGCAGAAGCCAGGTTGCATTCAACCAGCAGTGAATTGAAGATGCTTCCCTGCTGCCTGAAAACTCTCAGTCTAGGATTCAGAGCCCTCTTGTCCTTGAAAAGACTTGAGAGGGCAGAGGATCCCACCCTGTCCCCAATCCCCACACTGGCTCTATCAACACATCCTGACCCATCTACTCTTCTCAGTCTCCTCTGTCTCTAACCTAGACCAAGCCACCATCCCATTTTGCTTAGTCATCAGTAACAGTCTCCTGTTCCCCTTCTGGCATCCCTACAATCCACATCTATCTACACAAGAGCCAGAGAGATCTTTGGAAAAAGTACATCAGATAATGTGACTGCCCCTCTTCCTGCTCCAGTGTAAAACACTCTAATGGCTTCCTGTTTCGGTTAGAAAATCCACACTGTGCCATGACTCAGAAAAGCTCACTTGATCTGGCCCCTGCCTGATTCTCTGAATTCACTCTCCCTGTGATCTCTAAGTTCCAGACACACTTACCTTCCTTTTGTTCCTCTGAAAAGCAAAATGGATCCTGCCTCAGGAACTTTGTACTTGCTGTTGCTTCTACTTGAAAAGCTCTTTCTCCAGATAGAAACAAGACTAGCTTGTTTTTGTTAATTAGGTCTCAGCTCAAGGATCTTCCCATCAGTGAGGGCTTCCAAATCAAAAGTTGTTCCTTGCCCAAATCATGAATACATCCCCACATTTAATTTTCTCTGTAACATTTATTGCCATCTGAAATTCTGTTTGCCAACTTATTGTTTTCCTCTCCCCCAACTCCCATAGTAGTTCCATGAGTAAAGACTTTGTCTTGTGAAACACTAGACAGGGCTAAGCAACACCTAGACCAGGGCTAAGCAAAAAGAGAATGCTCAATAAATTTGTTCTGAATGAATCCTAGCCTCTCAATTGCCTGCCCACTAGACTCCAACAGACACTGCTCAGAGTCTGGGTCTCCACACTAGAAGGCCTGAAGCTTAAGTCTCTATGGAAACCCGGACAAATGGTGGAGAGGCATCTGGAGTCTCCGTGGCTAAGAACTTCCTATTCATGAACTTGAGGGCTTACTCTGAACTGCAGGAGCCTGCTCTTGCCTATGTGTGGCAGAGAGTGCAAGGTGTCCTCCAAGATTTATTTTCTCCTTCTTAAATAGTAGTAGATTTTTCAGGTAGACACATGGTCATTTAGCTAAAAACTACATTTTCCAGTCTCCTTTGCGACTAGTGGTGACCATAGGCCTACATTTTGGACAATGATTTGTGCAACTTCTTGGTGATGTCCTTAAAGGGAAGGAGTGGCTCTTTTGCTTTCCCACCTTTCCTCTTCCAGTTGGTTAGAATATGGATATGAGGGCAGGAGTTAGAATAGCCAAACAGGACCTCAAGATAGGAGCCAGTTTTAAGAATGGCAGAGAGGTTTGAATGAGAATGGATCCCTGACACCACTGTGCCACCATGCCAGATTTGGTCTACCTACTTGGGAGAAAATAAACTCTCCCTGGTTTAAACCACTCCCTACCCTGACTCTATTTGACCTTCTCCATACCCTTTCCATTCTCCCATCCGCCTGCTTTGAGGCAAGGTCCACCTAGTTACCCAGGAAGTTGAAAGCGATGGAGACACTGAGCTGGAAGAGCTGCTGAATGGAAGTCACAGCCTCCTCGAGGGAAAGCGTTTTTGATTTATCTTGTTCCTGGGGAAGAAATACGAAGATTCACCATGAAAAGGTTCACTGGGGTTGCCACTGCCCGGGGCAGTGTTAGAAAGATCCAGGTGGTCAAATCTGGACAATACCTGTTTTTCACCAGTGGGCTGGGGCTGGGCTGGTTTTGCCTGGGAGCTGAAGCTACTGCTGGTGTGCAGGAAGCCAATATCACTGGAATCTGCAGGGGAATGGCCGCCACCCAGCCAGGGCAAAGGAGAAAGTTATTTCTCCTCTTCTCCCACTTTCCCAGTCACCCAGCCCCTCCATCAAGCACCACTGCCAGGAATCACAATAATTCTGAACTACCCCAGGAAGCATAGGGCCTCACAAGAATGACAAGCCCCTTACCTGGCACATACAGCAAGAAATGTTCGTCTGTCCAACTCCCCACCATCCCCCCGCCTTCTGCTGATTCTAGGAGGTGGGGACATACCTTCCTCAGAGGGATCTTGAACACCAGCTGCTCTCAAGGAGAAGCTCTCAGGCTGAGTGGAGGGTTCTTCCTGGCCCAGCCTGGGTTCCGTGAAGGCAGTGTGCCTGGGAGTTGGGCTGTCGGGTCTGGGGAGAATGTGCCTCCGTAGCGCTGGAAAGAGCCAGCGACAGCAGTCACATGAGGAGGGGATCAGTACAGCCTACTTGGGCTTGAATGAGTCCTCCCTGAAGTTTTGGGGACCAAAGGAAGAATTTGGGAACTCCTATGACACCTCCTCCTCCATTTCCTTCACTGGCTTCCCTCTGCATGGGTTTAGAGGAGCTCCATTTATGCTGATCTCCTGCCCTAAGCACAGATCACTCTTCTGCTTGAATTCTTCCAGTGGCAGGGAGGCATCTACTTTATTTATTCTGCGTTGTAGCCCTAGCACCTAACACTCTGTTTGACAGGAATGCTGATAATGATTATATAATAAGAACAAGAACTTAAACTAATACTTACTGAGCACTTACTATGTACTAGGCATATACATCCTTGACATATATTAATTCATTTAGTCTTCCCAAGATACCTATAGAATGGGGTTCATTATTACCCTATTTTATAGATGAAGAAACTGAAGCACAGGGAAGTTTAAAGTGACTTGTCCAGGGACACAAGACTAGTATACAGCAGCTCTGGGACTTGAACTCCAACAGTCTGACTCCAGAGCCTTAACCAATTGGCTTATTGCCTCTGCACCGTGGCACATAACAGCTACTCAATAGAGATTCATTTATTAATGAATAACTGAGCAGAGAATGACCTAATTGGCTGAGAAGTACGCAGGAAGCCACACCCAGTATCTGAAGTATCCTGGACCCTGTGGGGCTCCCTCCATGGAAGGTGATGGGAGGACACTGAAGGGGAGATGTGGCCCACACCCAGGGGTGGATGGAACTTCCTCACATTCCCCTTCCTCTGACTTCAGATAGGAAAGGCAAGGAGCTGCTGATGGCTCTTTTCCTGAGGTGTGTCCAGAGATGCTTCCTGGCCCAGAGAAACTCCCAGCCCAGCCCTCCTGTCCCCGGGACTGAGAACTCACAGGAGCATGGATGCCACAAGGGAGATGAGAGGAAACAGTCCAGGGGACTGCGCCAAGAGCCACGCTCTGCTTGCCGAGGTCCTGCTGGCAGCGATGCCTGGAAGTGGATCTGCCTTGCCAGCTGCAACGCCAGCACAGCCAGGGTACCCTGGGAAACACAGCACATCAGGGACACAGTTTTCCACCAGTCAGCTCCTACAGTCCCAGCCTTCGGCTCAAACATCACTTCAAGAAGCCTTTCCTGACTCCTGGTGAGGGCAGCTCCTCCACTCCATACTCTCACAGCACCCACATTTCCCCTCTGGAACCCCGATCATACTGGTACTTAGGCAATCATCTCTGCAATTATTTTGCTAAGGTCTGACTCTCCTGTTAGTCTTAAAGCACCACAAGGGCAGGAACCATGTCTGTTTTCCTCACCAATGCATCACCGGCACTAAGTACAGTGCTAAGATATACATGCTAAATAAATGCATGAGCGAGTTACTGAATAAACAAAGTCTAAGCAGGCAAAAAGATAACGTGGGAAGTTGAGGCTTTGTCACAAATGCAGCGACGGGTCAGAGCTCCCCACCAGGCTCACTCTTTCTCTAACCTGGCCCAGCTCCTCCCTTCCCCCCGTCCCAACCAAGCCACCCCTTCACACACACATTCACAGGTACAGGCTTGTTGGTGTCTCTTCTTCAACAGGTCTGCAGAAGACCTAAGCTAGCTCCTAGCCCAACGACTGCTTGGTTTTCCCTGTCCCTTCCTGTATATAGAAAGAGACACCCAAATATTTACTGTTGCAACAGGCACTGGGTACAGTAACAAACAAGAGAGTTTCTGCCCTGGTAGAGTTTATTATCTTCATTAAGGGAGAAAGGCAAAAATCCAAGTACACAGGGAAATAGATATAATAACTACAAATTATGCTAAATTCCAAAAGGAAACAAATCAGGGTTTACGTGGAGTGTAAGAGGAGGCTTGACAAGATAGGGATGCCACCTGGGGTGATGTGTGAGCTGAGGCCAGAAGGAAGAAAAGATGCTGGCATTGTCAGTAACAGGGACATGTACCCAGGGCACAGGGGACAGCTTATGCTCAGGCCCTTTCACACAGGCTGTAGTGACGGAGCTGAGGGATGGCATCAGGACCCCTGGGATCCAGGTCGTTTCCCAAAGGACTCTCTGTGGGATTGCCTTAGGGTTTGGATCTTTGATAAAATGGGAAAATGCTCCCTTCTCCAAGGCTATGCCTCTAGTCCACAGCTACCCAGAAAGAAGTGCCCTTGTCATGGAGACACTCCAGGCACAGCTCTGCTAATGACACCCATTTACAGATGAGACAACGGACTCAGAGAGATCAAGTCACTTGCCCAAAGTACACAGCATAGAAGTGATACGGATGAGATGTGACAGACCCAAGAGTGATATGTGTGCCAACTACATTCTGATGACCTATAAGCACAACTTGGAAGACAAAGATTCTGCCCCTATTAGATTGAGCATCTGACTTTACAGATCAAATTCAACAAACATTTACTGAGCAACTATAATGGGCCAAAATCTGTACTAGGTGCTTTTACAAGCCATACTAGGTGCAGCAACCAACCAAGCTATAGAGAGCATGGTAGGTAAGAGTATAAGCTCCAGAGTAAAATCTGGCTCCTCCACTTAAAAGATGTGTAACCTTAAACATGTTACCTGAAGTTTCAGAGCCTAAGTTTCCTCATCTATAAAATGGAGATATTTCCCTTACAAGATTTTGCAAGGATTAAAGAAGATGTTGCACATATAATACTTTACATTAACAAGTAAGATATTAGCTATTTAGCACTATTTATTATAAGCTCCATGACGGCAAAAATCATATCTACCTTGTTCTCTGCTACTTCCCTAGTGCCTACCAAAAATGCATGGCTCAGAGAGGTGTTAATAAATGTTTACTGAATAAGAGGAGGAATAAATACAAGGAGGGTAGGGGATGGGGAGTAGCTCTACCTCCCTAACTATGCTCCAATGCCACAGGTTACTCAAAATTTGAGTATGGGTACGATGATGCCCTAGCTCCTGTTTCTAGGCTCTACTTCCATGCAGGATCATTCTCATCCACACTGAAGGTAAAGGACAGGACTGAGGAAGCCTTACCCACGATATGGCATCCCACAAGGTGTTTGGGGAGACACGGCTAGACATCCACTGGAAGGCATCCTTCCATCCATGGGACCTTGGGCCCCTGCTTGTGCCTGGACCTGGGCCATGGGGGCCTGACCTAGATGATGTAATAGAGGCCATTAAGTTCTATCCCAGGTAGGGGGAGAGGGAGGCCAGGTGAGGAGACTGGTGACAGAATGGCAGTATCTCACCTGTCAAAGCTTGGCGCAGAGACCAGCAGGGTCGAGGAGATAGTCTGAGACCCATCTGGGCTGGTGGACTTGGGGGTCACCCCCCGGAGGCCAGGTCCTAGCACACGGGGAAAAGCTGGCAGAGCAACAAAAATCAGTCACCTTAACATAAACAAGACTGAGGCAATGGCGGTCCCACCTCTGACACTTGACAGTGCCCCACCCCAGGAATCTCTGGCATCTGCCCCTGCAGAGGTTCTTAAAGGACACACGTGGGAATCATTTGTCTAGTACAGATTCTAGCGTGCCACCCCAGAACCCATAAACCACATCGTTCGGAGTGGAGCATCTACATTTTGATTAAAGCTCCCCAGGCTATTCTGATGTTCTCGTAGGGCTCACAACCACTGTTCTAAAATGACCAGGCATTCAGACACAAACTCTCGCTCAATATTTGGAGCACTTTGTCTCTAAATCTCCGCCTACTCTATTGGCCTCTACCCCTTTCATTGGCTCCCCCCACGTTTCAACAGGCACACACATCTCCAGGCGCTAAGGCTTGGTAAACTCTACCCTCTTCCCACGAGCCCCGCCCACACCTCAAATTCCCGCAGCCGCCTTCCGATGTGCAGCCCCGCCTCTCCTCAGCTCTAACCCCGCCCCCTACTGCTTTGGCGGGCCTCGCCCCCCCCCCCCCGCCACTTCCAAGTTTTAGCTGCCTCAAGACGCGCGGCTCCAACGCCCCTCACTTCGGCTTAGGAGTCCCGGGAGGCGCCACATGTCGTCACCAACACCCTAGAGGCTCGCAACCGAAAGAGCGCGGCCCAGCCGCGGGGTAGCGGCGCCAGCGGCCGCTGCAGCGCCCTCCGCGACGCCGAACCCCACGAAGCTCTCGGCCAGCCAATTACAAAGGAGCCCGGCCGGAAGGACGGGACTCAGCGAGAGGAAGTGGGGGTGTGGGCGTGTCCCGGGCTGGCGGGAGGTGAACTGCGGCAAGGACCCCGCGCGTGGCGTGCGGCCCGCACAAGAATGGGCGGGGCTCGCGGAGGCACCGCAGGTGGCCAAGCCGAACCGCTTGAGAAGCGGGGCTAGAGCGGCCTTGCAGGCACCGTGGAGACGCGAAAGGGGGACAGCCTTCCGCAGGCCCCGGTGCTGGAGGAGGCGGGAGTAACGGGACCCACTGTGCGAAGAGCCTTAGGATCCCGCAAAGGAAGCCGCAGCCCGCGCTTCCGGCGCAAGGCCCTGTGCTAGGGGAGGGGCCGGGCCGACTGGTAGGCCGCGAAGAGCTGCACGGGCGGGGTTCTGATGCCGGGGTTCCAGCCCTGGCTCGGCTTTTGTTGCACTGTGTAGCCTCGGGCCAGCCCCCTCCACGGTCTGGGCCTCAGTCTGCTCGGGAGAAGGTCAGGTAGAGTGATCTCGACTGGTCCTAACTGGTGTGACAGGAACAACTTGAGTTTCTGCTTTTCAAATAAAGGGGAGAAACCCTTTCCCCCACCTCACCTCCTGTACAAACACCTGCCTGTTCATTTGAGCCCTCATCTTGAGACCCAGCGAATGCCATGGATGTGTTCTTCTGCTGGGAATAGAATTATTCCTCTCATCGCACTTGAATCCATAAAATAAAGGAGCTCAAATTCAAAGACAAGGTTTTAGATTTCCTACTCCCTCCCCCCAGGTACCTGACTCCTGGGTAAGTGGAAGTCTCCACCCCGGGTAAAAGAATGCTGGGGGGTACCTACTTTTAGACACAGGCAATTAATACAACCAGACAGATGTATTAATTTGTTCAATTTTTGAACCATATGTCAGCCACCACCCTAGACTCTGTGAAGGCAGAGTAAAGAGCATTTGTGGCCTCCAGTAGCACGTGGTCCAGTGTTTTTAAGAGTGGCCTCTGGAATTCCACATGATTTGAATCCCAGCTTTCTTACCTCCTAGCTTTGTGTTCTTGAGCAGTTTACTTAACCACTTTAAGCGTCGGTTTCTTCATCTATAAAATAGGAAAAATAATATCTCATGGAATTACGTGAGGCTTAAATAAAATAGTACATTAAAAATGTTTAGCAGAGTTCCTGGCACATAGTAAGAGCCTAGTAAGTGTAAGTTGCTATTAATTGTAGGAGGGGAGGGGAGTAGGCAAAAGAAATAGATATGTTCCAATAGAAGCATGAGCCCTGGGTTATGGGCGACCATGGAAAGACTCAGAAAAGTAGTTGCATCCAAGCTAGACCTTTAAATATGAGTAAGAGTTTGCCAGGTGGAGAAAGGAGAACAGCATTGCAAGCAGAAGAAACTGAATAAATACAGACCCAGAAGTGTGACTGTTAAGGAACTATTCAGGAAACATCCTTGCTTTGGGACTTGGGGGCAACTACTTTTCACATACCTTGTGTTGCAAAATAAAATCAGCATACTGTTCCTCCCGGGACTTCTGCACTTTTTCCACTCAGCCTGTCTGTAGTTCATTTCATTCCTCGAGGTCCAGCCACATCCAGTGCTTCAGTGACAACTCCCCAACTCCTGGAGCCCTCACTGCTCTCCCCTTTTCCCAAGTTCTGTAGCACTTAATTTCTTACCACACTATTTAGCAGTAATTATATGTTGTCCTGTTATTTAATTACCTCATTTGTGTAAGTCTAGTCTCTCCAGTTCTCTCCCTCGGGGCAGGGATGGCATTTTCCCATTTTGCATCCCACATTGGGCTTGACATAAACTGTCCACAGAAGATGTTCAAACATTGCCTGTTGATTTAACTGGACGCCTTGTGGTGCTATGATTATAGATACAGAGCACCGGGCCTCAATCATGGGATTTATTGATTCTAGCGGAGAGGTATTCATTCCACATACAAACATTGAGGCCCCTTCGTGTTTGAAGCTAGTTGAAAATTTTTGAAGAAGATAAGGTGTCTGTTCCCACATATAAAATAGCCTGATGATGCCTCTTGTCCCTAGAAGCCCGAGAACACTACTGACAGTCCCATGTGGGTGGGTAGATGGCGAGGGCAGCTGGCGGCCTCACTGCGCACCAGGTCACCTAGTGAGTGCAGCCCAGGGGAGCACCAAGGACAGCAACGTTGCTCCCCTGCCTTTAGTTTTGCCTGAACTTCCAGGCCCAAGCCACTGCCCATTCTCTCCTAAAGATTGCTCTGTGTTGTTGGCTTGTGACCCAAAGTCAATCTGACTCAATCCCTCTACAAAGATAAGTGAACCTACCATCCAGATGTCGACGTAACCAGCGTTTGTTGATACCATTGTGTACCCACCACAGTGCTGGTTCTAGACCTTTGTTTTTGCCTTTGTTTTGGTAGACATTCTTAATTTGCATGAATCCAATATATGAGAGTTTATTCTGTGCTGGAGAGTGTCCTGAGTATATAACAATATTTTAAAAATGAGCGTGGTCCCTGCCTTCACAGAAAATAGTCTAGCGGGGCAAACGAACTCAGTAGACAATTAAAATAGAGAACAGTGTTTTAGTTATTGCAGCGTAACAAACTCTCCAAAATTTAGTAGCTTTAAACAGTCATTATCTCTCACAGTTCTGTGAATTGACTGGACTCAGCTGGGCAATTCTGCTAGTCTCACTTGGGGTCTTTCATGAGACTGCTATCAGATGGCAGCTGAGGCTGGAGTCATGAAGCCTCCACTGGGACATTGGGAGGGCTGAGCCACTTTGCCATGCTCCACACGGCCCCTCCAGCTGGGTAGCTGAACTTCCTAAACAGTGGCCCAGAACTTCTAAAACTACAAAAGTGGAAGCTGCCGGGCTTCTTAAGGCTTAGGCCCGGAACCCACAGTTTCACTTTGGATTCTGGGTTAGAGCAGTTCACAGGATCAGCCCACAGCACTGTGGGAGGGGGAGACACAAGGGCTTGAATAGTGGTTAAGAGCTCTTTGGAGATTAGCAAGTGCTTTAGTGGGAAAAGTATAGGGTGTTATGGAAACACCTAAGAGAGGCTCATAACCTAGGTATGTAAGTCCTTGGGAGACTTCCTGGAGGCAGCGGCATCTAAACTGATGAACCTGAATAATGAGGACTTGAAACTTGCCAGATGAGGAAGGGGAAGAGAAAACACAACTCTGGCAGGGGAGACAGCTGGTGCAAGTTCCCAGGGAGGTAAATAGCGCACAATTTTAGATCAATGTGGTTGTCCAAGGGGTGGTAGTGGTATAGGATAGTGACAGCCCTTTAGTCCAGAGAGGTAAATGGGCCTAGGTCATAAAGTCTTGTAAGCCCTTCAAGATGCCTGGACTCTGTCCTGAGGGTATAGGACATCAAGAAGTGAAGCAGGGTGGTGATCAGGCTGGAGAGACCCTAAAAAGGATATTGGCTGCTGAGTGGGTGATGGATTGAAGGGATCAAGCTCTTATTTTCACCATGTCCCTTCTAGCCAGTGACCTCACCATCACTGAGAAGGCTGTCATCACCTCAGCACTGCTATCAGTTGTTTTTGCTTTTTATTAGTAGGACTTTTTATCATAAAAAAAATGCAACCTCACCCAGCCCGAGTGACTCAGTTGTTTGAGCGTAGTCCCATGCACCAAAAGGTTGGCAGTTCGATTCCTGGTCAGGGCACATATCTGGATTGCGGGTTAGATCCCCAGTCGGGGAGCATGTGGAAGGCAGCTAATAAGTGTTTCTCACATCAATGTTTTTCTCTCTCTCGCTCTCCTTTCCTCTCTAAGCATGTCCTTGGGTGAGGATTTTTAAAAATGCAAACTCCTTTGTACAAGTTTTTTTTTAATCCTAACCCGAGGATATTTTTCCATTGATTTTTAGAGAGAGTTAAGGGGGGGAGGGACAACAATGTGAGAGAAACACATCAATTGGTTGCCTCCTGCACGCACCCTGACCGGGTCAAGGATTGAGCCTGCAACTGAGGTACATGCCCTTGACCAGGAATCGAACCCGTGACCCTCTGGTCCAAGGGCCGATGCTTTAACCACTGAGCAAAACCGGCCAGGGCAAGTTTTTTGTTTTTTAACTTTAAAATGAACATGTCATAGAAAGCCTGCTACCCAGTAGGATCTGCACATGTGGTTGGGCAAGTGGTCAAACAATTCATACCTAAGTGTGAAGTGACTTGAGAGCAGGGAGCATGCCAGGCTCAGTGGCTTTTACCCCTCAGTTAAGTAATGGTTGGTTAAGAGAGCACCTACTCTAGTAAAAAGTCAAATAGTACTCCAAGGCTTATAACAAAACAGAGCACACCCCTGCCACGTGCAGCTTCTACTCCCTAGTGCCACTCCCCAGGGGCAACCATTTTCAACTCTTTGAAGTCTCAGGAAGCGGCACAGAGGAGCACAGGTTCTAGAATTGGCTTGTCTGGCATCCAGCAAAGTCCTCCCACTTACCAGCTGGGTAACCTCAGTCAAGTGAATTGCATCTCTTACCTCGGTTTCATCATCTGGAAGATGGGAATGAGAATGGTACCCTTCTCATGAGATAACACATAAACTGCCTGGTACGTGGTCAATACATGGCGATAATGAAGAAGGATCTAACTTGAGAGCAGCTGCGAGGACAGCTGTGGACTTCTAGTTCCACGCTATACAAATAAATATAAGGCACTGAGTATGAGTAGAGGCCATGACAAGGACAGAGTCTCATTTGCAGAGGTCTCGCTCTTCCCTTTGTTCTGAGGCCAAAGTCTGTGTGCTCTCAGTCCCATTCCCTTCCTGTCTCTTCCAGAATCTTGCCTGTTTGTCCTGTCTAATGATCCTGACCCTCATGCCAAAGCACACACGTCTCTACTAGTTTTTTCTTTCTGTAAAATATACACAGGCCTTTCCTATCTTGGCGGGGGGGGGGGGGTCTTTTATTCAACCCTCCTGCCTTTTTCAGCTACCATCCTGTTTCTTTCTATGGCCACATTTCTTAAGTAACACACATACTGCTCCCCCCATTCCTTCACAACTCTGTCGCTTTCAGCTTTATCCCCCAGCTTCCATGATTGTCCTTCTGACAGGGCTGTCACTAGGGTCATCAAGACCACCTCATTAACCACCATGGGCGTTTGCGCAGTCTCCAGAGCACTTGACTCGGCTGACCGCCTACCCCTTAAATCTCCCATGCAAACCACCTCATCTCCGCACTTCCTAATTTCCGCCACTTGTACCATTTCCCCGAGCTACTCAGGAAAGAAACCTTGAACTCAGGGTTGGCTCAGCTCCCTTCTCTGTCCTCTCCCACATTAGTTTTGATTCTCATTGCAAATATTAGAAACTCATTGAAGTTAGCTCTTTAGAAAAGTTTTATCAGGATACAGAGGAGTGGGGGGACATCTCATGGACCCCAAAGGCAGGGTGCAGCTGGAACCCAGGAAAGACCAGGACTGTAGACTCAGGAGCCAGCGAAGTGAGTCCACTCTCTAGCTTCCTTTCTGGGTTTCTTGAGATCTGCACAGACACCCCAAAGGTGTCAGACACTCCCACACCCAGCTAGTCACCAGGTCCTATAAAAATCGCCATCCTTTCATCAGTCCCTTGAATCTGTCCCCTCTCCAGCTTCCCTTGCAAGGTGTCTCCCATATTTACCCCTTGATTGTTCTGTTTCTGTCATTATGAAAATGAAGGTCTTATGGCTTCAATTAAATTTAATTTTAAATCCTAGCTCTAGAAACCATCTTAATATATATACCCCTGAGAGACCTAGCCTTTCCCCTGGATAATCAGCAGCCCCTGAGGCAGCAGAAGACAGTAGCCTGGATGATGGTCATGCCCTTGGGACCTCTGGCAGACTAAAGATGACATTTTGACCTAAGTTATGTTTCAGTTCCTGAACCCAAAGGTGGCATGGTCCCTGGCTACTTTCCCATGAAACCAGAACAGACCTCAGAGCTGTCCTGAAGACCTGAAGAAATGATTCATTACCCTTACCTCACCTCTGACCTGTCAGCTCCCAGCATGACACCGAATTCCTAGCCCACCGTGTCTTGTGAGTTTGCCCTGTACGGCCTGTAACCTACACACCATCAGGGAGTTCAGGCTTTTGAGCATTAGCTCCTCATGCTCCTGGATGGCACCATTCATCAATAAAATAGCCAGTCTTTTTCCACTGCCATTCTTAGTGCCCAGTGCCTGGCTCTGTCTAGTGGTGGACAAACTCTCTCTGTTCTGTACCAGTTGCTTCTTCTGACTCCTGACCCTGAGTGTGAGCATTGTCCATGTCTCAGTTCTCTGTTAAGTGCTTTTTTCTTGAACTACCTTCTGGGTTGACCCTCAAATGAGAGTAGAGTGGTTAAGAGCTTGGACTTGGGAGTCTTAATGGCCTGAGTTTGAATCTCCCACTGCTTCCTACTTATGTGAACTTGGGAAAGTTACTTGAATTTGTTGAGCCTCAATTCCTCATCTGTGAAAAGGGGATAATAATGGTTCCTTCCTGACAGGGTTGATGTGAGGGTCCCCTGAGCAGACAGACACATGCAGAGTGCTTAGTTAGCACAATGCTTGGCACACAGAAAGGGCTCGATAAGTGGTGACAGTTATTAGCTTGCCCTTGTTCCCTTACTTGGGTTCTAGTATTACATCACCAGCTATACTTTTCCGTTAGATGTCCTGCTCTGACCTCAGCTCCACCTGTCAGAATTCTCCAGGTACCACTGGAAGATGCAGCTTTCTGAGAGCTGGAGGGTGGGATGACCTGAAAAAGAGGGGTGGTCGCATCGAATCCTTGAAGGAACCCCCATCTAATTTCAGCCAGGCCTCAGCAGAGAAGACTCAGAAGAGTTCCCCTGCAAGCCTCCAAACCTTTTGCTGGCTGAGTCCTGGAATCGGGGAGAGCAGGCTAGGCTGCCTTTAAGAGAACAAATGAACGATATGAATCTAACCTTTAGAAAAAAGCCCCAGGGGTGGTGAGAGGAGATGTAGCAGGATCAGTGGAGCTTTGAGGTGGGTGTAAAAAGTGAGCGCAGCACCCTCAGGGCGCTGAGCCCGGCTTAGGCTGGGGCCTCCCTCCAGCCTGGGGATTTGGCAGCACCGAAGCCAGAGGCACTCCTGTTTTTAGCTGAGCTGTTGCCGGTCTCCTTTGCTGCCCTGTGAACATTCCTCATTAAGCTCAATGCAGGGAGCAGCTTTCACCTGGCCCTCGGCCCTGTGTTCATTCCCGTCTTCACCTCCGCTTCTGGGTGGCAGCGTTCCCACCGGCAGGGATGTGGGAAGCGGCAATGCCCCGCTCTCACTGGTGCAGAGTGGGGCTTGTGGGCAGGGAGGGTGGCCCCGCAGCCGTTTGCTAGGAGGCAGAGTGGCCAAGGAGTTAAGAGCTCTGGCTCCGAAGTAGAATGTGCCCTGTTCGAATGTCACTTCTGCCATTACTGTCTTTGTGACCCTTGGCAGGTGGCTTACGCTCTTTATTCCTCGTCTGTACACTAGGAATGAAACAGGCCTGATAGTGGTGAGGTTCCATACTGCACTGCAGGTAAAGCATGCAGCTTAGCCCGCCCATAGCACCTAGAGCCAAGGGCCCCGTCCTTGTAGGAACAGCCATCCCCACTCCCCACACACACCCCGACTGCTATCTACACCCCACCTGTATTGTCCTCTCTTTACATGTCTGTCTCTGCCCTTGGACTATACACTCCATTAAGTCAGAGATAGAATTGTATGGCTCTGTGTCCTTGGTGCCCAACATGGGATCTGGTGCGTAGATGAGCTTAATAAATACATGTTTACTGCTGGAAGAAACTGGTGAAATAATGTAGAAGACTCAAGATTCCCTCTGGCCTCAGGGTCCCACCATCCACTCTGGGTCATTCACCACAAGTAGAAGGCCTAGGCCAGTCACTGTCCTGGGGCCCGGGGATACTATAGTGAATACAATAAGGTGGACTTCTGGCCTCAGGGAGTGAACTGTCCAGGGGGTGATGGATGTTAAACACACAACATCTATACATCTCAACTAGGAGCATTGCTAGCGAGGAGAATCCCAGGCTGCTATGAGAACACAAACAGATTACATTTGAGGGAAGGAAGAATCAGGGAGAGTTTCCTGAATGACATGACAAGTAAATTGAGGCCAAAGAAAAAGCAGGCTGGGTTGAAGTGGAGGGTGGGAAAGAGCCTTCCAGGCAGAGGAAGCAGCACATGCAAAAGTCCTGAGGCGGAAGGGAACTAGGCTGCTGGGTGGAAGGCAAGGTCATGCTGCTGGTGTCCAGTGGAGGGGGGTCAGTGGCCTCTCCAAGGCCACAGAATTGGGATCGTGGGTTATGCAAAGCCTTGTAGGCTATGATAATTTGAGCCTTGATCCTAATGACGATAGCTAACATTTATTCAGTTTTATGTATGTGTGCACTGTGCTAAGTACTTTACATGTGTTTTATCATTTACTCTTCACAATTCCCCTAAGAGGCTGGTGCTATTCCCACTGTACAAATAATGAAAGTCTGGCTCAGGAAACTTAACTTGCTCAAGGTCAAATGGTTGGCCGTGGCAGAACCTGGTTTGAACCCAGACATCCGATCCAAAGCCTGTCCAATTAGCCCCTGTGTGGCGCAGCCTAAGAGCTAAGTGCGGGCTTTGATCTGAGCTGCAAGTTCTTCATGGCCTAGGTTCCCCTTTCACCGCATGTCCCAGATCCTTCTCCCCAGAACTGGGGGAACCCACGCCGAGGTCCGGTCTGGCCAGAGGAGCTCCCTAGCGGCGGGCCGAACTGCAGGCGGTGCGGGCTCGGACGGAATCGCCCCCGGCAGGCCCCCGCCCACGTGACGGGCGCGGGCGCGGGCGCGGAGCTGCGGGGCGGCCGCAGTGCGGTGGGCGCGGGGTCTGCGCGCTCGCGCCGGCGCGGCAGCTGCGAGATCGGGAGGTGACGGACCCCGCAGAGCCGGGGGGCGGGAGGCAGCGAGCCCGCGGCGTCCGGCAGGGGGCTCTCTCCGCCCGCGCTCCCGGGGCCAGCGCCGCAGCCCCGCCGCCCGGATCACGTTCCCTCCAGCCTTGAGGGGGAAAACAGCGTTCATTTCTGATTAAAAATGACTATTTTTTTAAAAAATGGGTTTAATTCTTTATTTCTTTCTGTCCTCTCCCAGCGCCAGCGAGAGGCAGAAAGCGACACCGAGAATCCATTCCAAACGAGCAGCCAAGGGGAGACGCGGCGGCTCCCAGATGTTGATGTTTTGTTTTTTGACATAAATCTTTGCGCTCATATGGGAGTTTTCATTGATTCATGTTCCCATCTGCTGAATTTCCTTTTATTTATTTAATACGGCTTTTTGGGGAAATCTGACTCGGAAGCTCTGGAGGAGCATAAACTGTGCAGCCGCAGCGCACCCTGCCCCCGCCCAGCCCTGGCTGCCGGGGGAAGGGAGCCAGCGGCGCGCCGCAGAGGAGCTGCTGGGGTCCCCGTCGAGGGGCGGAGGCAGGCGCCCCGGACCCCCTGCCACGGGCCTGCCCGAGGCTGCAAACCCGAGAAAGACACAGCGGGAGTCTAGTCACATTAAGTCTCAGCTCCTTTTTCTTCCTGCCCACTCACACTATGCATTCCCTTCACACTCGAACACACTTACTCTCTGGGCTTAACAGTTTGGAAACCAGGAAACATCTAACAGTGGATGTCAGCGTGAAACGTTAGAGGATCTGCTCCTCCCCGAAACCATCCCACATGCCCTCCCCCTCCTAGTGAATCTTAGTCATTGAGAGCTTCAACTCCAGTCAGGTGGCCTTAGTTTGAATCCCTACTCTACTTGCAAGTTAACTTCTAGGAGCCTCAGATTTCTCATCTGTAAAATGGGGATAATTATTATTTCTTTCTTAGATAATACAGGTACGTTTCTCACATGAGGAAACTGAGACTGAGAGTAGCTAAGAGAGAGCCAGGACACACTCCTAGGTCTTTCTGATATTTATCCTATCTCACCTCCCACCCCCTTGCCCAGCGGCTCATCCATGTTTCCCAGGATATGCCATATGCCTGGCAGAAAGGGGGTGCCCTCTTTTCCATGAAGTTAGGGTTCGGAATGTCTGACCAATATCCATTCAAGCTTGGAACATACTCCCAGGTTTGGAAGGGACCTAGAGGTCATCTCATCTAGGCTCCTACCTCTCCTTGCAGGGTTCCCTGACAGGTTCAGAGAACTCATCTCCTCACAGGGCAGCCGCTTCTATCTGAGGTTGCTTCTAGCTATTAAGAGACCCAGAGACCACGGAATGGGACCATTTGAATGCCAAGAAACCATGATTTCCCCAGACCAAGACCCTTAAGACCTACCATTGCTAAGGCCCAAGGCTGTATCTTCAGTCCTGAGTAGAATGAGGGGAGTCCTCAAAGTGGGAGGTTATTCCATCACACCCTCCTTTGTGAAGCATGTACTGAATGCACATTCCTTCCCTAAGTGTATCCCATCCAGCCCAAGCTGCACTGGGTAGGACTCTCCTTGCAGGGCAGGATAGGGGTGCATATCTGGGCCTCTGATTTGGTTCTAAGCTCATCCTGCAGGTACACATGCCCTTAACCCTTCGTTTATGTGTGCTGTTTTCTGAAACTCCCATGTGTGGTAAACAATGATGCCTAGGCATGTCCTCAGTGTCTTACAGGAAGTAAGCCCTCAAAATATGTTTATTGAAAAGAATCAGATAGTATGCGAGGGCACTTCTGTTCACTTTGCCTGACAATCACCTAGAATGAAACCATTGCCTTCTTAAACTAAAGCCTATTCATTAGCCACATGATTTGTCCTTGAGATTGCAATGAGGTAGAAAGGAAGGGGGAAATTATTTGAAGCAAGCCCTGGAATACTAGAAGGGGGGAGGCAATACACTGTAGCGAGATGGATAATTACCCACCAAGATCCAACCTCAGCTTCTTCCATGGTAGCAGAATTGAGCTGGTGACTAAGTAAAGAAAAGATGTGGACCACTTCAGGGCCAAGTTCACAGAATCTTACACATATAGAAACCCTGACACACGCTTCCCCTTTTTCACCAGCTGGATCTCAAACATGGCAACAATATGGCCTTAACCATGCACCCCATGACAGGCCCTAGAGTAACCTTGATTTCTTGATGACTATGTGGAACAGAACAGCCTGCTGATCTGAAACACTGTCTTCAGACCATTATGTGAGAGAGAAATAAACATTCACATTTTTTAAGCTACTGAGTTATGACTGGCTTTCTAGCTATAGCAGTTGAGTGTACTTAAATTAAAACAGAGTGTAGGTAGTGAGCTGGTTAAGAGCCTGGGCTTCAAAGTCAGATTGACTTGGTGTACACCCCAGCTCCCCATTTAGAGCTGGTGACCCCGGGCTAGGGATGAACATTCCTGAGCCTCAGTTTCCTCATCAGTAAAATGAGAGGGATAAATACACTTATCACAATGACTTTGAAAAGCAACTTTTGGGCTTGTCCATTAAAGCCGAAGATACCCATAGCTTATAATGCAGCAATTCTATTACAAATTATATACCCTAGAGAATTATAGGCATGTACATCAGACCTAATGTGCAAGAGTGTTAGTGATGCCCAAAAAGGGCATCTATTTTGAGTGGAAATATACATTCTGGTATTTCAACCAATGGTGTGTAAACCAATAAACATCAATTAACTTTAGATACATGAAACAGCATAAATGAGTTCCACAAGGATTCATGCAAAAAAAATCTCAAAAGAATATTTATTGTGTTACTTCATTTATATATACTTAAAATAGACAAAACTAAACTATATGATTTAGGAATGTATACATGGGTAATAAAACTATAAAGAAAAGCAAGGTAAAGTTTATCACAGATATATGTAATAATAATATGTAATATATTAATGCTATAGGGACAAGTATGTGTTTTAGACATCTTCTGTATACCTGTTATATTCCACAACTAAGTTTATAAAATATCATTTACCTGGTAGTATTGTGTGAGAAAGGAATGGGTAATGCGTACAAAGCACTAAGCTCCATTGTCTGGTGTATAGTATGTGTTCAATGGAAGTGACTTTTTTCATGTTGAGGGAAAGATTTGGGGCCTTGGAGGAGGCCACATAATAAAAATTAAGAAAATGACAAAATCAGGAAAAGGCCCTATTTTTTCCTTTGAACCACTTTAGCTTCCCACTTTTATGGTATCCTGTGTGAAACGGTAAATGGGGGGAGGGGCGCGGAGACTGATTTAGGATTAATTGACAGTCATAAGCCTAGTGCAGAGTTGGAAAGCTTCACTCTCCCCCTCAGAGAAGACACAGAGGGGGGGTGCCCGGATGAGAGGGGTAAGAGCAGTGAGACAATTACGTCTGTCCAGGCCCCACATGATAGGCCCAGGCATGAGGCTTCAGCTTGGCTGCGTCATGCTTCCTGCAGTGTAGATGAGGCCTTAGAAGTCAGCCCAGGTGACAGTAGGATGGCCCAGGCCCAGCTCAGTGACAGTGAGGGAAGTCATTCTGCTGACTCTGCTCTACAGCACAGTGGAAACAGCCAAGATTAAGAGCAGTCACCCAGCCAAATGGCGTTGGGATCAGCTAGGCGGCCAGAAAACCTCGCCCGAGTCTTCTAGCTAGGAGATGCCAGCAGAGGGGTGTACCTCTGGATGCCATGTGTGAGGGTCTCCGAACTGAGATTGCTGTGCCCAGGCTTGACCAGGAGCTTCCTAGATGTGCCTCCCTAAGGAGAGCCCAGTTTAGGGTCCTGGGGAAGCCTCCTTTCCCAGCCAGAGTGTGCTGATTTTCACACTGGGGCCTGATCCACTTCGCCACGTGGTGGAAGTCATGAGAGAAGGGAGGCTAAACTCTGAACCCACCACCTGGACTATAAGACTAGAGACTCCGTAGGATTTTCCCCCTTTACTCTGCCCCCTTCCAGTAAATCCAGTTCAGTAATTCCACTCATCCCCTATCTGCTGAGGACACGTAATGTCCAGGCGCTTTTCTAAATGCTGGGGATATTATGATGCATGAAGAAGACCTCAAGGAGTTTACAGTCTAGGGGAAAAGCTCAGATAAATAATTTCAGTTGTGAGGTATGTTACAAAAGGAGAGGCTCAGGAATCTATGGGAGAAGCTCATCAGGAGGTTTAACACCGGTTAGTGATGTTTCTCAAGATATGGTCCCTGGACCACCTCAGGTGAAAGGCATCTGAGGTACTTGTAGAAAATTCAGATTCCTGGGCCTCATGTCAGGTGTACTGTCAAAGGCTCTGAAGGTGGGGCCGGGAATCTGCTATTTTTAAAAAAATTGAAGTAAAATTTACATAACATATAATTAGCCATTTTAAAGTGTACACTTCGGTGGCATTTAGGATATTTACAATGTTGTGTGATCATCACTTCTATCTAGTTCCAAGAGATTTTCAGCACCCCGAAAGGAAACCACATACCCATCAAGCAGTCACTCCCATGCCCACTCCCCCATCTCTTTGTAACCACTAACCTGCCTTCTCTATGGATTTACCTAGCCTAGACATTTCACGTGAATGACGGCATATATGATCTTTTGTGTCTGCCTTCTTTTACTTAACATAACGTTTTTGAGGTTCATTCATATATGTTGGAGCATATATCAGTGCTTCAGTTCTTTTCACTGATGGATAATATTCCATTATATGTATGTACCACATTTTTTTTTACCTATTTATTCATCGATCAACAGAGATGTGGGTTGTTTTCACCTTTGGGCCATTGTTAATATGGCTACTATGAATATTCAAATATTCATGTGCAAGTATTTGTTTGAGACCCTGTTCTCAGTTCTCTTGGATATATTTCTAGGAGTGGAATTGCTGGCTCACAAGGGAATTTTGTTTCTCTTTTTAAGGAGCTACCAAACTGTTTGCGCAGCGGCTGCACCATTTCACATGCTGACCAGGAATGTATAAGGGCTCCAAGGTTGCTACATTTTTGCCAACACTTGTTATTTTTCTTTTTAAAAAATTTTATTATAGCCACTCTAGTGGGTATAAAGTGGTATCTCATAGTAGTTCTGATTTGCATTTTCCTAATGACTAATGATGTTGGGCATCTTTTCATGTACTTATTGGCTATTTGCATCTCTTTTTTGGAGACATGTCTATCCAAGTGCTTTGCCTATTTTAAATGGGGTTGTTTTCTGTCATTGAGTTATATATTCTGGACACCAGAACCTTATTGGATATACAATTTGCAAGGAAAGGAAGGAAGGAAGGAAGGAAGGAAGGAAGGAAGGAAGGAAGGAAGGAAGGAAGGAAGGAAGGAAGGAAGGAAGGAAGGAAGGGAAAGAAGAAAGAAAGAAAGAAAGAAAGAAAGAAAGAAAGAAAGAAAGAAAGAAAGAAAGAAAGAAAGAAAGAAAGAAAGAAAGAAAGAAAGAAAGAAAGGTATTTTTCACTTTCTTGATGGTGTCCTTTGATACATAAGTTTTTAATTTTGGTGAAGTCCAATTTATCAATTTTTTTGTTTGTTTTTTTGTGCTTTTAGTGTGCCATATTAAGAAACTATAGCAAAACTCAGAGTCATGAAGATTTACCCTTATGTTTTTTTCTAAGAGATGTATAGTTTTATCCCTTACATTTAGGTCTTTGATCCACATTCATTTTTGAATACAGTGTGAGGTAGGGATTCAATTTTCTTCTCCCCGTCCCCTTTCCCCTTCCCCCTCCCCCTCTTCTTCTCCTCCTCCTACATGTATACATCCAGTCATCCCATGCTATTTGTCAAAGAGTATTCTGTTCCCATTGAATGGTCTCAGCATCCTTGTTGAAAATCAATTGACCATAGATATATGAGTTTATTTCTGCATTCCCAGTTCTATTCCATTGATCTACATGTCTATCCTTATGCCGGTATCACACTATTTTGATTACTGTAGATTTGAAATAAGTTTTGAAATCAGGAAATGTGAGTCTTCCAACTTCGCTACTATTTTTCAACATTGTTTTGGCTAGTCAGGGTCCCTTATAATTCCATATGGATTTTAGGATCAGCTTTTTAATTTCTGCACTGTCAAAAGCTTAGAAGGTGGGGCCCAGAAATCTTCTGTTTAAAAATATTTTTAAAAATTGTGGTAAAACACATGTAACACAAAATGTATCATCTTAACCATTTTAACCGTACAGTTCAATAGTGTTAAGTATATTTACACTGTTGTATAACCAATATCCAGAATTTTTTATCTTGCAAAACTGAAACCCTACACTCATTAAATAATAACTCCATATTTTCCCTCCCCTAACCCCTGGCACCCACTATTCTACTTTCAGTCTGTATGAATTTGACTATTCTAGATACTTCATTTGAAATATAGTGTTGGAGGAGAGCCTTACAGATAGCCTGGACTGACAGAAAGACGAACAAGTGGGTCCTAGAGCAAATTAAGCCTGAAACATCGCCAGAGGCAAAAATGACAAAAACTGAAGCTGTCCTACTTCAGACACATCCTGAGAAGGCAGCGTCCTTTGGCAAAGACAGTCATGCTGGGGGAAATAGAAGGCGGCAGGAAGAGAGGAAGACCAAATATGAGATGGACGGACTGACTCCATGAGTCTGCAGGAGCTGAGCGGGGCTGTTGAGGGCAGGACATTGTGGACACCACTTATTCATGGCATGTCGTACACACAGATGCCTCATATAGTATTTGCTGTTTTGTGACTTGCTTATTTCACTTAGCATAATGTCTTCAAGGTTCACCCATGTTGTAGCACATTTCAGAATTTTCTTTTCTTTTAAAGCTGAGTAATATTCTATGGTATGTATATATCATACTTCGTTTAGTCATTCATCCGTCAGTGAAGATTTGAGTTGCTTCCATCTTTTGGCTGTTGTGAATAGTGCTTCTGTGAACATGAACATACAGTATCTCTTTGAGACCCTGTTTTCAATTCTTTTGGGTGGACACCCAGAAATTGAATTGCTGGATCATATGGTAATTCTATTTTTACTTTTTTGAGAAACCACCATACTATTTACCAAAGTGGCCGTTTTCCATTCCCACCAAACAGTGCACAAGGGCTTCCTCCACATCCTTGCCAACACTTGTTATTTTCTGGGTGTGTTTTTTTAATAGTATGAGCTGATAACTCATTATGATTTTGATTTTCATAGGAATCTGCTTTTTAAAAACAAACTTTTATTTTGGAATAATCTTAGGTTTGCAGAAAAGCTACAAAGATAGTACAGACGGTTCCTGTATATCTCTCATTCATTTTCAGTTTCCCCTAAGGTTATCACCTTACACTGCTATGGTACTTTGTAAAAACTGGAAATCTGCTTTGTAATAAACACACACACACACACACACACACACACACACACACAATGACTCTTACGTGCAGAGTCTGAGAGCCACTGATCTAGGAGTCAGGGAAGTCCTTGGGAAATACAATTCAGCTGTTACCTGAAAGGTGAGTATAAGTGAGTAAAGGGAACAGGGTGTGATCCAGGCAAAGGGGGCAAATTGTGCCAAAACATGGGAATAATATAGAACTTGGAGCATTTGAGGACAATCAAAATGGCCATAATAGTAATTTATTGACACTCACCATATGCCAAACACTGATAAGCACTTTAGAATATTATTTTATTTAATTTTTATAACAACTCTTATAAAGTAGGAAATGTTATCCTCCATTTTACAGATGAGGTGACCGAGACCTTCAAGTAACTTGCCCAAGAGAGAAGTAACTTGCCCAAGGCCACTCAACTATAAAATGGCAAAACGGATTTGAACTCAGATCTCTCTTTTCCAATTCCTTTTCTCCCACCAGGGCTCTGGTCAAGTTTAACCATCTGCTTGCAGCAAGGAGCAAAGCATTAAGTATGCCCCTGCCTCTCTCTCTCTTCGTCTAGTTTTGCCCCTCTTTCTCAGGCCCCCATCTGTCAGGGCTCAGAGAGCCTTCCCATTCCAAAGCTGCTCCTTACTGTTCTTCCTTCTCATTGAGTTGATGGTTGCATAAGTACCTGAATAGAAATAAGTAGCATTAACCGCAGCTTGCATTTATATACTTCTTTGTGTGTTTATTTGTTTAATGTCTCTCTCCCACCCTACAGCCAACCCATGTAGGTAAGGATCCAGACTGTTTGGCTCACCTAGTACCAGTAGATGCTTACCAAGCATTTACTGAATAAGTAAATATAAGAACTCAATACACATTTTTTTGGCTGTTGAATGAGTGATTTTTATTTTTGAGACCAAAGAAAATCAAAAGGGTTATCAGATGTCATTTAAGACATTAACCATGGGTTCCCTCTCTCTCTAGAAAGAAAAGCCTCAGCCTCACTCCTCCAACTGTCAAACCCCATAGAAAGCGCCGGTGGTTTTGATCCCTAGGAAAGAAATACAAAAGAGAACTTGGTCCCACCTAAGAAACATATCCTTCACTGTTGGGAAGTTCAAATCCTGAGATGGGGGTGGCAAGTCTCTACTCAAGGATATTATCAAGAAGAAAATAGAACACCATTCCAATAGCCTCGGACAGCCAGCTGCAAGGAGGGAAGGGGACAGGGGCCTCCCCAGCCCTTTGCTCACTCCGGGAGTTTGCTTTTCAGCATAGCACCAGAGAGCTAGCAAAGTGACCAGGCTGCAGGTGAAGCATAATTGCTCCTTATGTCCCCTGGCTCCCCCAGTGTTAAATTAGCTTTATGTCAATACCACACTGGCAGCTGGGATGAATTATTGAGGCTCACTCACTGCAATGGGCCCAGGTTCTACTTGCTTTATGGAATGAAGTAGAATATGAGCATATTATTTCTGTTTGCCTTGTTGCAGTCAGTACATTTTCAGTCTGTTGTTAATGTGAAGGGACTCAGCCCTGACCAGCAGGTAACACCAGCCTCTGCTTCTCATGAGACCAGCAGAGACAGGCATAGTGGGAGGAAAAGAGCACACAAACAGGTGTGCTGGCCCCAAACTCACAGGGCTCTTAGTTATCACAATTTCCACTGTGGTCCCCAAACACCAATTCATATACACATAAGCACATGCAGTCAATATTCACACACATACATCTCCTTGCATACATTCAAAGTTTCAATAAAGGTACTCTCACCAGGGGCCCAGGAACAAAAATATGGAGGCTGCCAACATTTTAAATAATAATTTTCTAAAAGACTATGCAAATTTTAAAGCTTTTCCTCTTCCCTCTCCTTCAATGCCAATGCTTCCCTAGCAGGCCTGGCTAGTTTGTCCCCCACACTTGGCAGACATAAATGATCTGGGATGTCCAAGGTCAAAGGTAAGAAATCCAACTGCTGGGGGCTCCTATGTGCATATGAGGGTGCAGCTTTCCTTCTCTGCTCTCCCCCAACTCCCCCGTGAGATAGCATATCTGTGGATTTAAAGATACGTTTCAGCTGCTTGGCCCCAATATAAAAATTATTAGTTACAGCTCTGCATTTATCTCTACACACCTGCACTGACATTCACAGTCACAAACATGCACTTAGACTCCTACACACACACACACACACACACACACACACACACACACACACACTCACTATAAACACAGAGACAAGCCTCCTGGCCACATGGTTGGGTTTGGATGCTGCTGAGAAGGCTTCCTGATCCTATTAGTTGGGTCACATGCCTCTCAAAAATCCCACCATTAAATAGTTATGCCTTTGGGAGTCCCCAGTTAAGAATCAAACACCTCTGGTCAAGGCAACACACCATAAAGTTGTCATCTAACATTTTGGCAGAAGCTCGCTCTACCCAGGGCTCTTCCCCTCCTGGCTGACTCCTACTCATGCTTCTGGCCTGCTCTCGCCTTCTCTGCCTCTCCTTTCCCCCCGAGATTAATCAGGGAGGTTAAGTAACCCCACTATTCACTCTCATTACTGTCTGTTATTTTCCGTGGGTGCACCTATTATAACTGTAATTAAGTGATTGTTTGCACGATTATGTATAGTTCGTGGTTCCTGTAGACGGAGCACTTCAGTTGGTTAGGGGCTGCCTTTCTCTCTGCTCTTCACTGTATCTCCAGTGCCTAGCATAGTGCCTGGTACATAGCAGATACCCAATAAAATTTAAATGAAGCTGGAAGGTTTAGGGAAAAGAGCAAAGAAGGAAGGAAAGGGGCACAAAATGTCAGAGCAGATGGCTCCAAACTCTTTTGATTTGGGCCTCTGAAGATCACCAGTCTCTCCCTTCCTCACCCACCAGAGTGACATCATGTCCCCCTTCCTGGGCAATACCCGATGGAACCACAGAGAGCCAGTACTAGGATTGAAGGGGACAGAGACTCCTCAGCTAGAGAGAACAGGCCCAGCTCCCCACTTTTCCACAGTGTGACTAAGAGCTCCTATTTCTGGAGCAGGCCTTGCATGAGGGACCCCCTTTTCCAGATATTTACTGGTAAAATGGAAGATGTTTGTTGCTGAGAACATACGGTATCAATAATAATAACAAAAATACTATCAGCTATAAGGTTACTATATTCCAGGCATGTGGCTAAACATTTTGTACATATTTATATATAATTATTTCAATGAATTCTCCAACCATCTTGTGAGGTAAGTACACATTACTCCCATTTTACAAATGGGGAACAAGTTCAAAGATATTGACCCAAGGTCACACAACTAAAAAGCAGCTGATCCGGGACAGGACTCTTGAGGCCACATGTTTATCCACCAGGATATACTACCTTTCATTTTAAGCCCATGAGGAGATGCCAGCCTGCCCCTCATCCTTAGACTTTACTACTCACTCAGCAGATATAAACTGATATCATTTGTGGACTGGGGATTTATTTGGGATCTTAGAAGCTGCCACTATTTCCTTGTCCTAGAAGCACCTTGATTCCTGGAGTCAGAGAAGAGGAAAGATGCCAAAACATTTGGAATTACAGGAAGAAGCAGATACAGGCAAGTAGAAGGTGCCAGTTCTTCGATGTTCCCAGCAAAACACTCCTGGGCTCAGGACCTCCTGCTTGGGAGATAGGCCCATGTTAATCTTCCCTCTGTGCTTCTCTACTCCCCATGGTGATCCTGGGGGCTCATCACTGGTCTTGAGGCAAGTGACAAGTGAGCCACATAAGGCCACAGAAACCAAAACCAATCAGTGTGAGAAAGAAACTGCCACCAAGCATGGGCCCTCTTTTTTTGGGACTGCACTAAGGGCCCTGAATTATTGTGTACAACCCCTCCCAGGAAGCGAGAACTGTCTTGGACATTGGGTCGTGGTCTCTCCTTTGCCTTCCTCTCTCCCCAGTGCACTGACTTCAGCTTTGTTCTTCCAGTGACTAGCAGAGCCTGAACTCTATAGCTCCAAATTAGGTCTGGGATCACTTTAAGACTACTAAGGTCCCAGATCTCATGTGGATGAAATTTGGTCTGTCACAGGCACTTTCTGGTTCATCCTTTCAACCTGCATTGCTCCTGGTGTTACCTCCTCTGATCTGTGAACTCTTAAATGGGCAGGGTCTAAATTAGTGTTGAATGCTGTCAATTGACATGCGTCCTCCATTCTTACTTCCTTCTACTATGTTACAGAGACTAGAAGGCTGAAGTACATTTCTCTGAGTCCTTTATAATTAAGTGTACTTGTGTGACTAGAAGGCAGAAAGGAGGAAGAGGCTTTCTTCCTGCTATTTTTGGCTTCCTGCTGGCAAACTGGATCCTGGAGACATGGGGTTCTCCTGTAAGAGCCACTCCAGCTTCCTGGTCTCTTCTTCCTAATTCCTAAAAGGCAAATCTCTGGCATTGTGTTCTTTAATTCAGTGGTTCCAATGGTGGCCTTCTGAGTCCCCATCTTTCTGATCATGGCCTAAGTATTAGTTCTCCTACTGATATTAGTTCTCTTGGTACAATTTCTAGGAGTCCATTGCACAAGTCTTTTTAATGTTTTTGTAAACACTTAATTCCCTATATTAAAATCCCTTCAGTTAAAAATACCTACTGTAGGTTCTGTTTTCTGCATTGAAACAAGCCCTCAAAGAGTTGTGAAAAGATTTCTTCCAGAAAATGGAAAAAAAAAAAAAAAAAGCAATACATATATGCATAGCCCCTGGACAACAGTGTGGTGATGGCCAGAGGGAAGGGGGAGGGGGCTGGGTGAAGGTGGGTAAAGGGGGAGGAAATGGGGACATCTGTAATAGTGTCAACAATAATTTTTTTTAAAAATCCTTACCCGAGGATATTTTTTCCATTGCTTTTCAGAGAGAGTGGAAGGGGGAAAGAGAGAGAGAGAGAGAGAGAGAGAGAGAGAGAAAGAGAGAGAGAGAAACATCAGTGTGAGAGAGACACATTGATTGGTTGCCCCCTGCATGTGTCCTGACCAGGACCGGGGAACAAACCTGCAAAAAAGGTATGTGCTCTCAACCAAAACTGAACCCGGGACCCTTCAGTCTGCACGCCGACGCTCTAACCACTGAGAAAAACTGGCTAGGGCAACAATAAATTTTTAAAAATGAGTGAAATAAATTCTCATGATATAAATAAATAAATAAATAAATAAATAAATAAATAAATAAATAAATGCAAGAATAGTGCAAGGTAGGAAGCTAGTGAGCAGAGACAAAAATACCTTATCATAAACCAGCTTCTCTTACTGACAGTCAGCAGACTTTCCCTTTCAAGGTCTAACAAAGATAGAGGCAGGGCAGAGCAGGTAGGTAGTTAGGCAAAGAAACAGACTTATAGTTCAAGGGGCGTATGATTTATACATTGGGGTCAGACGGGCAAATAAGCACATGGTTCAGATGTGAGGGGTTCAGAAGCTGGCTACAGATCCACCAGGGAATGTGAATTACTGTGTGTGACCCTTAGACAAACGCACACACACAGACACACGCACGCACCGGGACTCAGGATTCTCTCTTCTAGTTTGAAAATTCAACCCCTTTATTTACTAGGATGGCCCCAAATGGGATGAAGAATGATACAGAAGGTAGAAGATGCATGTGTGTTAGGAGGATAAGAACCAGGGTGAAGCACTAAGGCAGCAGTGAAGGAAGGAAGAGCGGAGTGGGAGCAACGAAGAAGTGGGTGGGAGGGTGTAATGGGGGGATCTTGAACTGAAAGGGGGGGAGGAGGCGAATGAAGAGGTGTTTGAGGGCAGATAAGTGAGAAAACCAACCTCCTCGCTCCTGGGAAACAATCTCTACTACACGGTGCCTGGGAAATAGCAGGTATTCCATATACATTTACTGAACTGAAGAACAAGGGGGGGGGGGGGCAGGATCGGAGAGGATGGAGTTTGTGGGTACTAATATCCACTAACATTTGCCAAGTTCTACCAGGAGCCAGGCGCTCTGCTAAGCACTTTCCATGAATTATCACTGCAAATCCACGCAAGCCACTCTAGAGGCAATTATTAAATTATCCCCATTTAATAGATGAAGAAACTGAGTCTCAGTTAGTTTAAGTACTCATCCAAGGCCACACAGGTAGTAAGTGGCAGAGTTAGGATCTGAATTCTGACTTGTCTGACTTCAAAACCAGGGTTTCTCGCCACTATATTATATGTATTCCCCTCCGAGTTAAAGGTAGGTCCAAACCCCCACCACACCCCCATACACAAAAGTTTAGAGGGGACCTCAGGGACATGGTCCCAAACCTGGCTTATCAGAGAGGAAAAGGCAAGCGGAGGAGGGGTGGGAGCAAGGGGCTGGGGCCAGGCCAGGCCCCCTGTCTGGGGAGGGACCATATTAAAGCCTCATCTTCAACAACACAAAGAAAAACAATTTGAAACTTAATCATCTCCCAGAATTATGATCCCTTCCCACAGCAGGGAGCACATTAGCAGAGCTGAGAAATGATAATTCAGCAGCCCCCCAACCCAGCAGGGAGGGAAGGAGAGGAGGCTGGAGGGGAGAGGGAGGGAAACAGAAACAGAGGCGCGGAGAGATGGGGGAAGGGATGTGCCAGGGCCTGACCTCTCAGGGTTCTTTCTTCCTCCGAGTTTGAAACCGAATTCCAAGCGAGTGGCCTCCGGGCACTTGACCCTTCAATTCTGCTCAGATAGGGCAGGGGTCAGCTGCTCCTGGGGTTAGCTCTCAGCACGGAGGGATCCCCAGTGCGGAGCTGCGCTCGTGCCCACCCAGGCCGTGTGATCTGTGGCCTCAGCCGGGGTGGAGGCCCCCGAGCCCCCTGGGCTGGCCCTGAACACCCTCTGGTCCGATGGCGCCTAGGCGACCCAGCCGCCCGTCAGGACCCGAGGTGCTGGACAGCTCCCAGCCCCGGAAAGGCCGCTCGGGAGTTGGCGGGAGGGGTGGGGCGCGGCCGCCGCTGCGCGGGGCAGTCCCCACCCTCGGGAGGCGCGCGGAGGCTGCTGGGAGCCAGCGAGGCAAAGGGCTCGGGGTCGCGAAGGGGTCCCGATGCAGATCTGGTGGGGACCTGGAGATTGGGGCCCTGGGGGCAACTTCTCCAGACGCATTCCTTCCCTCTGAGTCGAGACCCCCCACTGCCCCCCCCCCCGGGGACAATGGCGCCTTCAGCCCCCGGAGATGAATGGAGCCTTTGAGAGCCGCACGCCACGGGGTCAGCGGCGGGCACCGGGTCCCCGCTGCCCAGCCTCCAGAGCACGCTTGAGGGAGGAAGGCACCCTATGATCCCTGTCTTAGAGACTGGCGGCTTTCAGGAAAGCGATTCATCCCGATCAGGCAGGTCCTGGTAAAACGGGATTGGGGGGGACGGGGACCCCACCTCCCTGCACCTGGAGAGAAAACAGTTGTGTGGCTCTTCCTCAGGAGGCAGCACAGCAAGGTGCATGGGGACAGGATCTAGGAAACTTCTGCTACCTCTTCTCCCCCTCCCCAAATCAAGGTCCCACCTTCCCTTTGGTGGGGCAGCTTCCCCCCTTCTTTCAGTGCCCGTGGCCCTACTTCTGGGTCTTCCCTGAGGTCTGGTCTCTCCTCCCTGCTCCGGTCTCCCTTCCCCTTCCCGCAATGCACAGACTACCCGGTTTCTATAGAAACAGGCCCAGGAAGGCTCTGCCAGGAGGCCAAGGCCAGTACTGCTCTTGAGGGGGAGGGGGAAGAGGAATGGAAAGTGAGGCGCAGGCTGAGTTCCCGCTACTCCCAGATGGGGAGGAAACTTGTTGAGAGTGAGACGTTCCCTGTTAGGGGTGGGGAGTCTCGGGCATCAGGAAGAGGGGCCAGAGATGTAATTGAATGATGTGATTGAGGCGGACTTGAGGGGCTCCTTGCTTTTCCTCCGGTTCTCCCCGCTCCAGACATCTAGACAAGCACCCTCAGAGGGAAATTAATGGGTAAGTCAGGGACACAAGCAGCACCAAGAGCTCTGCCCTTGCTATTCACGCGAGGGTCCATCATTTTACCCTTCCTGGGGGACATGCCCACTTGAAAAAAGGAGGCCCCCAGGAAACTGGACGGCCCCAGGAAATAGGAGAAGAAATTGAAGTGGGTGTGGGGGTTCAGGGCTGCTCAGGAATGTGCCCTAGGCAACTGGAGCTAGAGGAGGCCAGAAGCTTAGGAGTGGCGTCCCTCCCCAGCACCTCCACTGAGGAGCTGGGGGTGGGCCTGGAGGCTGCAGCTGCCTCCCTTCTGTCCATCCTGTCAGGATCTGATTATGGAAAGAAAAAAGTAGAGGTGGCCAAGTAGGGGGTGGGAGCTGAGAAATCTGAAGCCTAAAGAAGGAGGGGCCAGGAGAGGGGTAGGTGGGTGGGCGTGGCTAGGGCAGGTAGTGAGCTTCATAGAGGCTTGACTCTCAGCTCCTGGGAAGTGAGTCCCAGCCCTCACACTCTCCCAAGGCTCCCACCTCAGGCAAGGCTTCCTCTTGGGCAGGGACCATTGGATGTCTCTGAGTCCTGGAAGAATATTGTGGGGTCCCTTGGGAAGGAGCCTTCCAGGTTATCAGAAGGTTCAGCAAAGCTTCCCTGGGAAGAGGGGGTGGTGAAAGGCGTCCCTTGGGAACCTAGGATTTCCTGGACCTGAGCCATTGGCTCTCCCCTGACTATAGCCCCCAGCACAGCCGTTTTGGTGTTTGCTTATTTTGGTTATTTTTTGATCAGATATTTTGGCACTGTGCACACTGTCTCCTGTTGCCATGGCAGCCGTGACAGGGGCTGAGACACCGTGAGAAAAATACCAAAATTAATGAGTGAGCGAAAGTGCAGCCTAGAGAAAAACAAGGTTAAAAAAAGAGTTAAAACAGTAATGAAAACAGGCTTCCCAGCTCCAGAGCAGAGCAGCTGCTGGTCTCCCCAGAGCAGCAGCCCCCGCTCAGACCTCAAGGCAGAATTCACTTGCCTTCCCCCACCCAGTCAGCCACAGACGCAGCAACAGCCACTCGGAATGTCCCAAGCACAACAGTAGATCAGTTCCAACAGCAGATCAGCTCCCATCTCAGGTAACATCCTGCCTCCCAGAACAGCATCCCAGGGAACAGCTTCTCATCTCCTAGGCAACATAGTCTGGGCTTTGGCCCCTACACAACAGTGGTCCAGCTATATTACCAGGAAATGGCCTCCCAGCTACACTCGAACTTCAGGGATATGGCTGCAGGCATAACAGCATCCCAGCTAGAGTCCTGCACACAGTAACAACCCAGCCACAAGCCTGGGCAACAGCATCTTAGCTATAGCCAATCCCTGTACGCTGTCATCACAGCTATGGCTTCAGGACCAATAGCATCCCAGTTACAGTGTAATACACAACAGTAGCTTGCTCTTATCCCAGGTAACAGCCTTCCTCCCAAGAACAGACTCCTAGCAACAGCCTCTCATCTCCTAGGAACTAGGCAATGGATCCAGCTATATTGCCACCTACATCATATTAGCAGAGAACAGGTTCTCGACTATCACCAGTCTCAGGTGTGCCAGCCTCACGCCTATAGCTTCAGGCCCAATGGAATTACAGTTGCAGCCCTCTCCTCAACATGCACACAGAAACACACACACACACAGCTTGGCAAGAGCCTCTCTGGTAACCTGATTATTCTGACTGTAACCTAGGCACAGTATCACAGCATCACTACAGTAGTCCAACTGCAATCAGAGGCAACAGCCTTTCTGTTACAATGCCAGGCCTTACAGCATCCTAGTCCTCTTAGCTACATCCCAGGCACACACGTCACAGCAAGAGCCTTAGGCCACAAACATCCCAACCACTCCCACACTTAGCATCCCCAAGACTTCAATTCCAGGCCACAATTTCAGCTGGAATCTCAGGCACCATCAGTTTCAGGAGACCCCCTCTCCAATTCTCTACTTGCCAACCCCATTCCCCTCCCAGTATGGTATGAGGCCAGGAGACTGGCTTCTCTCCTCTTCAAATGCCACCTCCAAGTCCCTGTCCTTTGCCAGACCCCCTTCCTGGGGAAGTCAGCTCTGATCCCCAAATGTACAATACAGGCTCAGGTGCCCCACAGAGCCCGGCTTGGGTAGGAGGGGATGGGGGCAGGGAGAACAGTGAGCACACCTTGGTTTGACCTGTCCCAGTTCTGCTCCTGCCACTTGGTGCAGGATTTAGGCTTGATGGTGGTGAGGCAAGGGGGACGGAGGAGAACATCTGGGAGATTAGCATTTCCTGCCCAGCTCTGCGGCTGCCTATCTTGCTCAGCCCGGAGCAAAGGAGGAGAACAGAGGAGCCTTTGAATGACTCCCAGCAAGCAGACCAGGGAGGGCTTGCTGCAGTGGGCAGCAGGCACATGCTGGGGGCAGGGAGGCTGGGGCAGCTCCTCTGTGGAAGATTTCTTCTCTCTGGGCCACTGATTCCTTCCTTGGAGCTGTGCTCAGTGATGGGGAGAGTATGAGCTTCGCGGGGTAAAGAGAGAAGCCACTTACAGGACAGATCCTCCTTTCACTAGCTCACCCCATCTCTCATCCAGAGCCCCTGATCTGGGCCACTGGGGCTGAGGGGGGGGGGCTAGATTAGGGCCCAGGCCAGAAAGGGAGTCCAGTTGAGGGGAGCTGCTCTGGGAGAGATCTTGGGCAGTCCTTGCTTGCCTCCTTAGCTGGCCAGAGCTCCCACCCGTACCCTGAAGAGTGTTCCACAGAGAGGCCAGGTATAAGAATGGGAGAAGCAGAGGAAAGAAACAAGGAATAGAAGAGTGGTATGGGTGGGAAAATGGGGGAGGGCAAGGGGGGGAGTTCGAGGCTGTGGCAAATAGAGGCCCAGCAACCAGTCATCCCATAACAGGTGTTTCCACACCCAGCGCCAGGCCTTGCCAGGAACAGCCTTCCTCGTTCTTCTGACCTAGAGCGCCTTGCGTGTGCGTCTAGGTGGCGAAAGGCGGGAGGTCATATCGAACTGGGGCACTAGGGAGCCTGCGGTACCAAGCCCTGAACGAAGGGAGTTCCCAAGCTGCTCCGAGACCTCTAGATGGCGCCAGAGAGCCAGAGCTGGGCGAGGGAAACAAGAGTATCCAAATGTGTAAGACACTGCGTGTGACACTGTGTGTGACTCGGTGAGTGTGAGTGTGACAGGGAACGTGCGGCACTGCGAGGGCATGTGACACTGCGCGGCCTCGCGGGGCAGGGACGCGTGTGACTCTGTGTGAATGTGCGTATGTCACTAGTAAATGTGTGGGACCACAGCTCCCTGCCACCCTGAGGGCAGGTGATCGGGGGACCCTCAAAAAGCCCCACTCGGGCGCGTCGCCTCGCTCTCACATTTGCATATCTCCCCCTTTCTCATTCTAGAGGAGGCCCTGGGTCCCATTACCCTCCACCTCCACAGCCCCACCTCCACGGTTAGCGGCGGCCACCGAGGCTGACCGCTCTGCGGCTTCGGCCAGAGGGGGAGGGGTGGACTTGCCCCGAGCGCAGTGGGAAGGGAGGGCCACTGGGGGTGATCTGGGGGTCCTGGCGGGAACAGGATGGATCTGGAGGTGCAGATGGCCCTGGAAGAAGGCACTAGGGGAGACACTTCCTCTGCCTCGACTTCCCGGGGGACAGGATAGGGACAGGTGCTGGAGTGAGGTTAGGAAGGGAATTCGGGAGGGGTCCCAGATGGGGGCTCGGGTAGGATAAGTGTAAAGTGAAAAGCCAGGGAGGGGGACGGCCTGTGTATCCGGGCCCGGCTAGTAGGAAGGTAGCAAAGGGGGATCCTGGCTTTGGGGAGCGGCGCTCGGGGTCCCCTCCCAGTGGGACCAGAGCGGTCCGGAGCTCCACCTCCCGGCCGGGGCGGGGGGGACGGGGAGGCGGGCGGGAGGCGGGCGGGCGAGCCTGGAGGGGGGAGGAGGGAGGGGGCGGGACGGCTGTGCGCTCTGCTGGCTGCTGGCTCCGCCGCTGCCGCCGCCGCCGCTGCCGCCTCACACTCGGGGAGCGGGAGCGCGGCGCGGACGCGGAGCCGCCGGGGCTGCTGCGCCCACAGCCCGCCGGAGCCGGAGCCGGAGCGGGAGCCGGAGCCGGAGCCGGAGCCGGAGCCGGAGCCTGAACCGCAGCGCCAGCTCGAGCCGTGCCGAGCCGCAGCCCGGGCCGGGGCCGGTGGTGGCTCATGGACTGCAAGGCCCGCTGCCGGCGCTGCCCCGAGGCGGGTAAGGATCCGGCGGCGGTGGCGGTGGCTCCCGGCCGGGAGCGGCCATGGTCGGCGGGAGCTGCGGGAGGGGCGCTCACCCGAGCTGAGGCCAAGGGGGCCCTGCGGGTCCTCAGCGTGCAGGGACAGAGGTGGGAGAGGCTGGGAGCTCGGGGTGGGGATTGCGGCCGGGGCACCCTGGCCTCCAGGGTCCGCGGCGAGAAGCCGAGCGGGGAGAGGGGGTTCAGAACCGGACCCCAGCTTCGGCGTCCCGCACCCATGCTCGCTTGGAGCCGCGGGAATAGGAGACTCTAGGAGCGCGCGGGATGGAGATGGTTTGGGGGAACGCAGCCCTCAGTTTGCGGGGCCTCCCCGAGGACGAAACAGCAAGGACCCTCATTCACGACGCACACACACACTTGTTGGGCAGCCAGCGCTGCTCGCTCGGGCACTTCCAGCTCCCCGCGGGCACCCTGAGGACCAGACCGCGGACATATGTACACGCAAACGTACATCCGTTCATACGTGCGCACAGACACCCGCCCGCACACCCGCGCCCGCTGGGCACCGGCGCCGGCTCGGAAACCGCCTCAGTGCCGGCGCGTTCAGCCGCGGGGACACACAGCCGGTGGCCATACGGAGCGGCGGAAACAGCCGGTGTGACATTCGGACACAAACACAATCCTGTGCCCTCGTGTAAGAGTCTCACGGCCGCGGTTCACCAGATGAACACGCAAAACCTGGCTTCGCACACGCACACACACATATTCCTTTAAGGAGCACACCCTAACACACATTACGTTACCGCCCCCTCGGCCAGACACAGGTACACATCACAGGCCGGCTTGCACCCCTCCACTGCACCCACATAAACGCACACCCCGGCGTCTCGGCACACGCCCGGAGGGCACACACCCCAGCGCGGTCAGGCACCTGCAGCGGCGCCTCACGGTCACAAACACGAAACCCACAGTTTCACACGTCTTATCTGTGGGTGTCTCACACACCTTGCACCGACAGTGTCACATCACACCGTGCAGCGTACACACACACACACACACGCACACACACGCACACACACACTCTGTCCCTCTCCTTCGGAGGCCGGATTCCGTCCGGGGAAGCCGGGGCCACCCTGCGAGCCCCCAAGGCCCCTTCTCCGTAATCACATTGTTGTTGTAAATATCCGCCCAGCGGGAACCCGGAGGCCGGCGGGGCCGACTTCCCCCCGGCGCCTCCCCACCCCCACTCGGGGCAGGGCCGGCGGGGTGTTCCCGGAACCAGCTGGACCTGGCTGGCCGCGCCATCCCGCCTTCCCGGGGCTCCGGAGCCCTGGGCCCATTCGCAGAGGGCGCGAGCCTGGCGAGGTGTCGGCGACCCTCCCTGGGCCGCGTAGCTGCGTTCCCGGAGCCACCTGGGTCCCCAGCACACCTGTTCCCCTCTCGCACCTGGGCGCCGCCTCCGCGGGCTCCCGGCGGCAGGCCCGAGTCCCGTGCGCCTTGCAAGGCCCCGGGGCCAGAAGGGAGATCGCGGCGCGGGCAGGAGCAAAATTGGTAGGTGAGATGAACGCGCACCCCCTTCCCCCCAGCTGTCCTCGCCAGCCCAGACTTCTGGCCTCAGTTTCCCCAGGAGTGGTCGGCGACTGTTCCTGCTAGCAGGAAATAGTCGGGGCGGCGTGGAGGTCTTTGAGGATTGCACGCGGGGGCAAAGACCCCTTTTCCGCCCGCCGTGAGAGGGTCGTTTTGTGAGAACGTCCCCTCCGGGCCTGGCTCGCGGCTTTGTGATTCCGGCGCCAGATCCCTCCCGCCCCCTCCCGGAGCCCGCTGCGTGGCTCCGGCAGACGCGGGCTTGCGGGGGACCCGAGGCCGGAGATGCGGAGGAGCGATTCCCCGCGGCGGCCCCTGGGGCGGGGGGCGCAAGGGGCCCTTTGGCCATGGCGCGTTCTCACCGCGCGGTGCCTCCAACTCGCCTGGAGCTCCCCGAGGCCCGGCGCCGCCGGGGTGGGGGTGGAGCCGCCCGATCCCGAGGATGGTGGAGGAACTGTCGCCATCGCCCCCTCTCCCCCACTCTCAACACTCCTGTGTTCGCTGGAAGGAGACGCCCCGCGCCCTGGGTGTGTGCGGGGAGCGCCGGCTGACCACCGCGGTGCAGGCAGAGGGTGCCCTGGCCCGCAGGGTCCAGGACGTGGTGCCGGGAGACTCAGGGAGCTTTCCATTACCTGCTCTGGGCCAACCCTAGCCTTACTGCCAGGAAAGAGGGCACCCAGCAGGTGTTTGTGACAGCCCAGAGGCCTGGGTGTGTGTCAGGGGAGGGGCAGGGTGTTACTTTCTTGACGTGGTATCTGGAAAGATTGAAATTTCTAATTACAGCTAGACCAGGGCATGGGGTGGAACTGATGGGAGAGGGGTGAGAAAGGCCTCCAGAGATGCCGGGGACAGTGTGGCAGGGGAGCAGGTCTGGCTTTCCTGCTTCCCCGCACCCAATCCCCGATTCCAAACGGGATCGGCTGAAAAAGGGGTGTCATGTTGGTCTGGCGTCCTCTTGGCAGAGGAGCTGCTGCTGTAGCTGCTCAGATGGAGGGAGTGAGCTAACTGCTGGGAAGAGTGGGATGGAAGGGCCAGAAGAGGGCCTGCAAGGGTGGGGGTGTGGCTGAGTGGGAATCAAGGCTGGGGGAGAGGAAATGGAGGAGGCCCTCCTGCTGCAGGGGGAGGGCTGCCCCTGCCGTGAGCAAGGAGAGTCGGTGCTGCAGCGAGATTCTTTCAGCAATGTGTGGAGCACCTGTCTGCCGGGGCCCGTGGTGGTTGGTGAGCATGCAGTACAGTAGTAATATACATACCACCCTTGTCTTCATAGGTCTTCCCAACTGGCAGGGGATTGATTTGTCTATTTATTGAACCAATGAGTACCTACTATATGCCTGATGCTGGGAATAAAGTGCTCTAGTCAGTGATAAGAACATATGCCCACATGCATGTTTATGTATCCGTTATAATGTAATAGGCCTTGATGCATCAGCCCTTACTCATTAATTCCTCTCAAATAACTTCAAGAGGCAGGATGTATTATTTCCATTTCACAGTGTGGGAATGGGTTCAGAAGGGTGAAGTCACGTGGCCAAGGTCACACAGCTAGGAAGTGGTGGAGCAATGGTTTGAACCCTGACACTCTGGTTGAAGAATGCAGGTGCCTGGAAGCCCTGCAAAAGTTAATAGAAGGTTGTGGAAGAGAAGGGAGAGGAGCTGAGGGTTGGCTGGCACTTGTTCACTGTGGGAGGCCTCTGAACAGCTCCACCCCACACAGCCCTGCTTACTTACCCTCCCCGCCCAGACATTCACTTAGTCCCTTGATGTCTTGTGCTCCCTGTTGGTGCCTGTTGTGTAACAGTGCAGGGGTGGGGACTGCAGGATCCAGGGCTGACCTGGTCACTGGGATATTGATAGCTATCTCTGTGTTTCCTCTGTGGCCTCAGCATTCAGCAGGAAGTGGACCCTGATCCCGAGGTGGCTGGAAATGACGTTTCCAGGTGAACCCTCACCTCTGCTCTCCCCCCTTCCCAGATGTTGACACAGATACTGTTTTTCTTTGACCTTCCCTGGACTCTGCTTCATCTCATTGTATTCTTTAGACCTAAGAAGGACGAGTCAGTATCCCTGCTGAAGATCTGGTTTCTCAGGGTCCTGGCTGCCCATGTCACTGGGCCGAGGTGGGACAACCCTGCCAGGAAGGCAGCCAGGGCTTGGGGAGGGGCAGATAAGGCACTAACCGTTTCAAAGGCTGCCGTTGGGTTCTAATGACTCCCAATAACTAACCACTGGGACAAAGTTCAGGGATGGTGGGAGCAGGGGTAAGGAAGGGCTGCCTCACTGCTGTTCGTGGCTGCTCTGAATCTCCCTACATCCCTAGGGTCCCTGAAGCAGCCTGGGAGGCCTGGGGTTCTTCAGGCCTTGAACCCTAGGCTCTCTCTTTCTGTTTCCCTCCTTGCCTGGCAGATTTGGCAGCCCAGGGATGGGGTGTGTGTGTGTGTGTTGGGGTGGGGGTACATAGCAAACATATTCTAGCCTGGTGGGTGATTTCTGTTGACTTCCCCTCCCCCATCCACCTTTCCCTCAGTCTCTGAGATAGGAAGAGGCATTGTCTTTCTCAAACCCTGACTTCCACTTTCTACTTCTGTGACTACTTCTCAATTCTAAGACAATTAATCATTCTTTTTGAGCCTCAATTTTATCATCTGTGCTGTGGGGAGCCGTGTAATAATAAATAGTACTCACTTCAGAGGGTTGGGAGGATTAGATGAAATAATATATGTAAATGCAGTAAAATATCAGGGAGGGTTAACTGGGTCCTGGTGATGACAGGCAAGACGAGGATAAAAGCGGTGATGACAGAGTTAGCACTACTGAACTCCTAGGATTTAGTGTATCTCAAAGTTGATTCCAGAAGTTCAGGGCCATTGCTTTCTGCTGCGGGGAGATTTCTCCAGGTCCTTTTTCTGGAATCAGAATTCCTAAGGGTGGGGCCAGAAAAATCCTCATTTTAAAGGACCTCTCCAGGTGCTTCAAGGGCCTAAACCCTCTTCAACTCTAGCCTCTACTCTGGGTACCCTCCCCAACCCCATCCCCCCCATATCCTTTGTAAGTCTCAGGAACTCCCCTGCTCCCCCCCTACCTTCCTTGCCTTGGATATTCTTTTGTGGTTCTCTTTCCAGCTCAAAAGTTGAATACCATGATCCCTTCCTGGCTCCTCTGCTGGTTGGCAAGGGATCTTTTAAGAGTGAGAGAGAGAGAGAATTGTACTGCTGGGAGGCCAGAGGGGTTAGACCCCCAGGTTGTGACCTTGAGATGGGGAAGGAAACCCAAGCTACAAATCAAAGTCACCCTAACTCTGACAAACCATGGACCTCTGAATTTGTAGCTAAAATTTGTGAGCATTCATTTTTCTTGGAAAAATCTGAACCATAGATTCATAAAATTCATAAAGGTGGAATGTGACCCAAAAAGTGTAAGAATCCTTGATCTGAAGAGCGTGAGTGGAGGCAACGAATCACTGCCTTATTTCTCCTCTTTGTCACGTTTAGGGTAATTCCCTTGTAACCCCAACCCTGTCAAGACTTATGCATGGAATTGGTGCGCACAGTGATCCCGTTGTGTGTGCGCTGTGGGGGTGGGGTGGGAGTGAGGGTGAGGCAGAATAAGGTGCCCAGAGGGGAATGAGGTTCTTTGGAGACAGGTGTGTTTGGGTTCGGGCATGGTGGTCAGATAAGCCCTGTGTCTGGTCCATGAAGGTAAAGGGAAAATGGGTGGAGAGTAAATCCAAATGGAACATCATATAAGTTCTTTTTTTTTACATTGTATAACAGTTTGTTTGATAATTTTCTGTCTCTTCCAGAATGGAAGCCTAGGGAGGGCAGGGAAATTCCTCCTTCTTTTGAAGACATTAAGATTGTCGTTGGGAACAAGCACACACTAATCTGATAATGATCTCACATACTTTAAGCACATTCTGAGAAGTGACCAGGGAGGGGCTGGGCTTTGGGTAGGCCATGGCGAGGAAGTGAAGTGTTTAACTTGTGTAAGGAATCTGTATGTTCAGTGAGCATTTGCTGAGAGTCTACTATGGACATAACCAGAGAAAAATTAAATTTGACCCCAGCAGGTTCTCAGTAGGGGAACTGGGCAAGAAAACTATCAAGGACCACACCAAAAGTGCCAGGACAAGTTAAGCCTGGGAGCTAAAATAATCAGTCATTCAGGAGCCCTTACTGAGTGCCTACTGTATTCCCATTCAAGGTGGGATCTTGAGGCTTTAGGAGTAAACAAAGCAGAGGCTCTCCTGCTCTCTTCTCAGTCTTGTAGGAAAGACAAACAATACAGTTTATTTCCCAAACAACTACGTAACTACAATTGTGCTTTTAGGGGCACTTGTTGTTTTTGTTTTTCTTAAAAATATATCTTTATTGATTTCAGAGAGAGGAAGGGAGAGGGAGGGAGATAGAAACATGAATGATGAGAGAGTCATTGATTGGCTGCCTCCTGCATGCCCCCGACTGGGGCTCGAGCCGGCAACCCAGGCATGTGCCCTGACTGGGAATCAAACCACGATCTCCTGGATCCTAAGTCAGTGCTCAACCTCTGAGCCATGCCTGGCTGGGCTAGGGGGCATTTGTTGAATGCTCACTGTTACTAGGCATTTAGCCCACATGATTTCAAACTCCCTAGGAAATAGGTAGTGTGATTCCCATTTTATAGATCAGGAAACTGAGGCTCTAAATCATTTTCTCCAGCTCATGTAGTCAGGAAGTGAGCAGCTGGGGTTTGCCTGAGACTGTTCAATGTCACAGTCCCTGCTCTTCTCCACCCTGCTGCTGCCTTACATGTGCCAAATGGGTACAACCACACAAAACTGACAAGTGGCCACTGAGTTAGAACCACTGACGGATCCATGACAGCAGATTGCATCTGTCCTGTTTGCTGCTGTGTCCCAGTACCCAGGACAAGGCTTGGCACATTGTAAGTGCAGCTAGAGAGTACTCAGATTTGTGAAGGAGCATGGGTGGGACCTGGAGAGTGAATGCAGGGAGCCCTGTCCCTTCCTTCAGGATGTTTGGTGTTTGCCTGGAGAGGTGGAGGACTCAGGAATAGGTGCACAATACTGCCCCGATCCCTTAGCAATGAATCACTGCTGTGGTGTCCCAGGTAGCAGTGATTCATTGCTGAGGGATTGGGGCAGACAATAAGCAGCTGTGAGTTGGAGGCAGGAGAGGCCATTGTGGGGTGGAGAAACCTGGGGAGGATTCCTGGTGCACCAAAGCCTGCCTTCAGTGGGGTGAGTGTGGTCTGTCATAGAGCCTGGGATAGGATTTCCAAATGTGGGGCAGGTATTCCGGGTGCAAGTGGGGAAAGGAGATTGAACCTGAGCCCTTTGCTGAAAATGCTGGGCCAAAGACTTTGGATTTGACTAGAGGGGCTGGCTTTGGTTTTGTTGGAGAGGAGAAGAGAGTCAAGACTGTAACAGTGGCTGGCAGGTCTGGCTGGGGTCTGCAGATGCCTCAAGCTGGGGGGAGACAGGCTGAAGAAATGGGTCATTGTGGTGGGGGTGCCGCTTGCAGTTGGCTAAGGCATACAGGACTGATTGGAAGGATTTGGGGGTGGGCAGGGAGAGATGGGACTGGCCCTGTTAAGGTGGGGAGGGGCCAGGTGTGAAATAGAGACCAGATGTTTGCCAGGACCGGGATCAAATAAAGCCAGATGTTCTTATTGAGAGACTGAGAGCAGGGGAGGGGTGTGTGATCAGGGAAAGGCTGGTGGTGTCATTGGCACCTCTGTCCCAGTTAGACCTGCTGGGCTCCCTGTCGCTAAGGACAGGCCAGGGCAGCTTCCAGTTCCAATTCCAGGGCTAGTCAGTTCAAACCACAGCCCTGACCCCAATCTTGACCTTTAGTATCTTCCAGACATCTGTGGCGTCTTCCCTCCCACCCCCCAGCGGCAGGCAGACAGGGAAGGGGAGGAACCCTGGGAACTGTATGTGTACCCACGCGTGGGTACTCAGGGGCATGTGTGTCTTGGGGAGGCAGTTTGGGGAGGGCTAACACTTACTCCTCAGCTCTTAACTGTTTTCAGGCCTTGATTGGTGCCCAGTTCAAGTTGGCCCTTCATGGGAGTGGGTGATTTTTGTCAGACATGGATTTGAGATGACATACCTCATACACATACACTGACTTGGCATCTCGGGAGAGAAACGAGATGTCATCCCCTCCAGCCAACGAGTGGCCCTCAGTGTGGGCAGTAATGATCCAGGGTCTGGGGAGTAAGGGGTGCCTGTGTGTCTCTTACTGTGTTGGGGGGGGGCTTGAGGCCTCACCCTTCCACTAGCCGTCTCTCTCTATCTCAGTATCAGGGTAATTACCATGGGTGACTAAGGCAGGATGCTGGTGAGAAGGCGGCGTTGGGCAAAGCACTGAGTAGAGAGCAGGGCGGGAAGGAGGGAGAGTCAGGTGGGTCAGGGCGTTCCATGGGCGGGAACTGCTCTAGACCTGTTCCAGGTCCCTTACCGGCTCCTCCAGCTGGGGCAGACACCACTGCTACACCCAGCTGTGGTGTGGGTGAGACTCAGGGTTCTGGGGTCTGGAATCAGGGTTCTGTGCTGAGCTGAGCTCTCCTTATTGGAGAGTAGTGTGTAGGTGGGAGAGGGAGAGGGAGGGGCTGGCTCTGGCCGGCCGGCAGGGCCAAATTCCTCCTCTTAGCTGACTGCCTGTTTTGCCTCTTCCCCTTGCAGCCCTCCTGATTCTGGAGCCCGCCAGGATGGGGCCCCTGAGGCCCAGCCCAGGCCCTGGGGGGCAACGGTTGCCGATGCCCCTGTTGCTGCTGGCACTGCTGCTACTCCTGCTGGCTCCATCCCCAGGCCACGCCACCCAGGTGGTGTACAAGGTGCCGGAAGAACAGCCACCCAACACCCTCATTGGGAGCCTCGCAGCTGACTATGGTTTTCCAGACGTGGGCCACCTGTACAAACTAGAGGTAGGCGCCCCGTACCTGCGGGTGGATGGCAAGACAGGTGACATATTCACCACCGAGACCTCCATCGACCGCGAGGGGCTCCGTGAATGCCAAAACCAGCTCCCTGGTGAGCCCTGCATCCTGGAGTTCGAGGTGTCTATCACGGACCTCATGCAGAATGGCAGTCCCCGGCTGCTCGAGGGCCAGATAGAAGTACAGGACATCAATGACAACACACCCAACTTCGCCTTACCGGTCATCCCGCTGCCCATCCCTGAGAACACCAACATTGGCTCACTCTTCCCCATCCCAGTGGCTTCAGACCGTGATGCTGGCCCCAATGGTGTGGCGTCCTATGAGCTGCAGGCCGGACCTGAGGCCCAGGAGCTATTTGGACTGCAGGTGGCAGAGGACCAGGACGGGAAACAGCCACAGCTCATCGTGATGGGCAACCTGGACCGGGAGCGCTGGGACTCCTATGACCTCACCATCAAGGTGCAGGATGGTGGCAGCCCCCCACGGGCCAGCAGTGCCCTGCTGCGTGTCACTGTGCTTGACACCAATGACAACGCCCCCAAATTTGAGCGACCGTCCTACGAGGCTGAGCTGTCCGAGAACAGCCCAATAGGCCACTCGGTCATCCAGGTGAGAGTCTCCTTTACCTCACTATCAGGGTGACCCACCTTTAGAAATGGGAGCCCACCCTAAGCTGGTGAGAATTCCCTTCACTTAGGGGGAAAACCGCCAGGATATTGTGGCAAGACCTCTGGGCCCCAGCCCCAGCCCCAGCCCCAGCCCCAGCCGGGTGAGACCTTCCCACAAGCCCCACCCCACCCTAGCAGGTGATATTACTTTCCTTTTTCAAGCTACTTCATTTGACAGTGACATAGCATGTGACTGGTAATTCCCCCATTCCCAAGGCAGATTCAACTTTGAGAAATCTCTGAGAAGTAAAACCCCCTCCCAAGTCAATTGATCCCCCCCCACCCCGGCATGTGAGCCGAGCTGGAACAAGGGAGTCACCTTTTATCCAAGTAGAATCTCCCCAGAGAGGAGAGTATCTTCCCAACCGGGGCCCTTTAGATGTGAGATTTTGCTGAAGCTGGAGGACAGAGCTTTACTTGGTCCCCCTCCTTGACAGATGAGATCATTTTAGCCAGGCGTGTCCACAGAATTCTAGAAAACTACTCGGATGTGTTTATGCCAGCTTCTCCCACTAGGCACGGGCGCCCATGGATATGGGGTGCTTGGCACAGCGGGGGGTTTGGTTGCCTCTGCTGACGTTCTCAGCACCCCTCTCCATGGGAACTGCCCCAGGGGCTGGGCAGCTTGGTAGGGCCCAGGCCTGGGAGAGAGCAGAGAAAGCGTCCCTGCAGACAGGTGGGCGTATCTCCCACTGTCATCTCAGCCCTGGCCTCCTGCCAGCCCCAGCTCTTTTCTCCTTCCCCATGGGCTGAAGCTGTCTGTCTTTGATGTGAGGGAGCTGAGGAGGGCTTGGCATGCCTTGGACACCGTTACCCGCCCTAGGAAAGCCTTCATCCTATGTCCTCAACCTGAAGTGGGGCACAGGGAGGAGTCTCCACCCTTTTTTTTAGAGGCTGGTGGACTGGAACCTATAGAAGAGAGACTGAGAAAGAAAAGGGAGACAGACAGTCGGGGATGGTGAATAATAATAGCCTAGGTGCCAGGACTGCTCTAAACACATTATGTGTATTATATCATTTAATCCCCACAGTACAAGGTAAGCATTACCCCCATTTTACAGATGGGAAACAGTTCGTAGAGATTAGGAAACTTGCCTGATATCATCCAGCCTATATTTTCAGATCCCACCTTGGCCATGTCCAACAGTCTGGCTTCATAGCCTATGTGTGTGTAGCAGCTAACACCCCTCCCAGTGGGTGACGCAGCAGAGTGGGGCAGAGACAAGCCGAGAGGTAGACAGGGCAGCAGAGAGAGGGTGGGAAAGAACCAACAGTGGGAAAGAGAGACCAAAGTCGAGTCCTAGACGGACAAAGGGAGGTAAAATGTCAAGAGAGGCAGATAAGAAGCCAGGTGACCAATCTAGAGACTGGGTGACAGTGGGAATGATAATGAAAATGTCGGGGACAGATAGAAAGATGGGGGTGTGTGGATTGAGGGGTGAGGAGAAACTGTTTGGATTTCAGAGAGGTGAGAGTTTGGCTCACAGGGGTGAGCAGAGACCAGGGTAGCTGGGAATTCATGTCCAGGGGTCTCCACTGTCGAAAAAGTCCTGGGAGGAAGGAGAAGAGACTAGCAGTGGCTTGAGGGCCCATTAGTTGCAGTGCCCAGCCCTGTGTTAGCCCTGATTTTCAGAGATGGACAGATAGGAGGCTGGATGGATGGACTAAAAGAGGGATCAATGCTATTTAGGGAGCACTTGCCATGTGCCAGGCAGTGTTGGCCACTTGCACATATTATTGTGTTTAATTCTCACCACAACCCCATAAAATTGGTTCTATTGTTATCCCCATTTTATACATTTGTAGACTGAGGCTTGGGGAGATTAAATAATTGGCCCAAGGTCACATAGTTGGGAAGTGGTAGAGCTCAGATTTGAACCTAGAACCTTTCTAATCTGCTCCCCAGAGCTCTGCCAAGTTGTGTCTGTCCCCTACTCCCCCACCCCACCTGTCATCACATTCTGTAGTACCTACCTCATGGCCGTTTCAACCAGGTTCCTGTTGCCCCCATGTTTGTATAGAGTGTGCGTCAGTGTTGGCATGGGAGGGCGTGCCCGATGCAAAGGGACAGACGGTTCATTGTTTGATGCTGGGAGCCCAGCCTGCTGCCAGCAGGCTCTGTGGCCTGCACCAACCCCTCCCTCCTGGCTGCAGGCTCTGCTGGATTCCTCAAGTTGGTGCCCAGCCAGCACCAGCCCAGTGGGAGGGGAAGAAGCTGCTGAAACAGGTTTCCCTGGTTTGACAGAACAGTGGCCTGGCCAGCTCCCTCTGACCCATATACCTACCTGGATGCTTTCAAAAGAAATCCCCCCACCTGTGTCCTCCAGGTGGACATGTGAGTCTCCACTCATGTGCGCAAACACATATACCTTCCACAATCACACGTAATCACGTGTATATATGTATGCATGCATATCATAGAGCATATGTCATCCACATGCACCGTCTCTACTGCTCACACCTTTCCAGCTCTGCAGAAGGGTTGAAGGCCAGTTTAATCGGGTGGAAGGGCTGTACTGGCTGGACAGTTGGGTCCTCCTTCCCATATTTGGGCAGATCAGTGCGGCAATGATAAGTAGAACTTAACTCTACCCTCTCTAGTAGTTGCTGTAGCACTGTGGAGCAGTTGCAGGCTGCGTCTGTGCTCTGTAGGAGCTAGATCAGGAGTATGTGCGAGAGCGTCCGCACTGGGGAAAGGGCAGCACACCCGCTGCTTTTGGGAAGGGTGCCGTGTTAGATCAGTCATGTCTGCGTGCTCGTTTGAAAGGCAGCGCATGCATCTCCCCCCCCCCCCCCCACAGTTGCTTTTCAGAGAGAGTGGAAGGGGCAGAGAAAGAGAGAGAGAAGCATCGATGTGAGAGAGAGACATCGATTAGTTGCCTCCCGCAAGCACCCCAACCTGGGCCGGGGATCGAGCCTGCAACTGAGGCACATGCCCTTGGCCGGAATTGAACCCGGGACCCTTCAGTCCGCAGGCTGACGCTCTAACCACTGAGCCAAAGCAGCTCGGGCAGTGAGTGCACCTTAATTTGCTATTCTGACTAACCCATCCCTATTTTCCTTGGTTTTCTCCCCTGCTTTGTAGGTGAAGGCCAATGACTCAGACCAAGGTGCCAACGCAGAGATCGACTACATGTTCCACCAGGCACCCGAAGTTGTGAGGCGTCTTTTGCGACTGGACAGGAACACTGGACTTATCACTGTGCAGGGCCCCGTGGACCGTGAGGACCTAAGTACCCTGCGCTTCTCAGTGCTTGCCAAGGACCGAGGCACCAACCCCAAGAGCGCCCGTGCCCAGGTGGTGGTGACTGTGAAGGACATGAACGACAACGCTCCCACCATTGAGATCCGGGGCATAGGACTGGTGACCCATCAAGATGGGATGGCTAACATCTCAGAGGACGTGGCAGAGGAGACAGCTGTGGCCCTGGTGCAGGTATCTGACCGAGATGAGGGAGAGAATGCAGCTGTCACCTGTGTGGTAGCAGGTGACGTGCCCTTCCAGCTACGTCAGGCCAGTGAGACGGGAAGTGACAGCAAGAAGAAGTACTTCCTGCAGACCACCACCCCCCTCGACTACGAGAAAGTCAAAGACTACACCATTGAGATTGTGGCTGTGGACTCTGGCAACCCCCCCCTCTCTAGCACCAACTCCCTCAAGGTGCAAGTGGTGGATGTCAATGACAATGCACCTGTCTTCACCCAGAGCGTCACAGAGGTCTCCTTCCCGGAAAACAACAAGCCGGGTGAAGTGGTGGCTGAGGTCACTGCCAGTGACGCCGACTCGGGCTCCAATGCTGAGCTGGTTTACTCCCTGGAGCCTGAGCCAGCTGCCAAGGGCCTCTTCACCATTTCACCTGAGACTGGAGAGATCCGGGTAAAGACATCCCTTGATCGGGAACAGCGGGAAAACTACGAGTTGAAGGTGGTGGCAGCCGACCGGGGCAGCCCCAGCCTCCAGGGCACAGCCACCGTCCTCGTCAACGTGCTGGACTGCAATGACAATGACCCCAAGTTTATGCTGAGTGGCTATAACTTCTCGGTGATGGAGAACATGCCAGCACTGAGTCCGGTAGGCATGGTGACTGTCATTGATGGGGACAAGGGGGAGAATGCCCGAGTGCAGCTCACAGTGGAGCAGGACAACGGTGACTTTGTTATCCAGAACGGGACAGGCACCATCCTCTCCAGCCTGAGCTTTGATCGGGAGCAGCAAAGCACCTACACCTTCCAGCTGAAGGCGGTGGATGGCGGCGTCCCACCTCGCTCAGCTTACGTTGGCGTCACTATCAATGTGCTGGATGAGAATGACAACGCGCCCTTTATCACCGCCCCTTCCAACACCTCCCACCGGCTACTGACCCCTCAGACACGTCTTGGCGAGACGGTCAGCCAGGTGACAGCTGAGGACATTGACTCTGGTATCAATGCTGAGCTGACCTATAGCATTGCCGGTGGCAACCCTTACGGACTGTTCCAGATTGGGTCACATTCGGGCGCCATCACCCTGGAGAAGGAGATTGAGCGGCGCCACCATGGGCTGCACCGTCTGGTGGTGAAGGTCAGTGACCGTGGCAAGCCCCCACGCTATGGCACAGCCCTGGTCCACCTTTATGTCAATGAGACCCTGTCCAACCGCACGCTGCTAGAAACCCTGTTGGGCCACAGCCTGGATACGCCACTGGACATCGACATTGCTGGGGATCCAGAATATGAGCGCTCCAAGCAGCGCGGCAACATCCTCTTTGGCGTGGTGGCTGGCGTGGTGGCTGTGGCCTTGCTCATCGCCCTGGCGGTGCTCGTGCGCTACTGCCGGCAGCGGGAGGCCAAGAGTGGCTACCAGGCTGGTAAGAAGGAGACCAAGGACCTGTATGCCCCCAAGCCCAGTGGCAAAGCCTCCAAGGGAAACAAAAGCAAGGGCAAGAAGAGCAAGTCCCCGAAGCCTGTGAAGCCAGTGGAAGATGAGGACGAGGCTGGGCTGCAGAAGTCCCTCAAGTTCAACCTGATGAGCGATGCCCCTGGGGACAGCCCCCGCATCCACCTGCCCCTCAACTACCCACCAGGCAGCCCTGACCTGGGCCGCCACTACCGCTCTAACTCCCCACTGCCTTCTATCCAGCTGCAGCCCCAGTCACCCTCAGCATCCAAGAAGCACCAAGTGGTGCAGGACCTGCCGCCTGCAAACACATTTGTGGGCACTGGGGACACCACGTCCACAGGCTCTGAGCAGTACTCCGACTACAGCTACCGCACCAATCCCCCCAAATACCCCAGCAAGCAGGTAGGCCAGCCCTTGCAGCTCAGCACACCCCGGCCCCCACCCCACCCCTACCACGGGGCCATCTGGACTGAGGTGTGGGAGTGACAGAACAGGTGTGTTGGGCGTATGTGCTCACTGGCCCATGGGGGTGCTGGCCCAAGCCAGCGGTGGGAGGTAGGACCAAAGATCTGGGGATGCTGGGGTCCTGGTTGCCTCACCCAGACATGGAAGGTTAGGCAGTGAAAATGGAGGGATGGTGTGATCTCCTCCTGTCCCCTCCCCACTGGGAGAGGCCTGTGACATGTGAAATCCCTGGACACTGGACCAGCTGCTGGGTCTTGCAGGTGGGGGCTGATGAGCAGGTGAGCAGGTGTTTGGAGGCAGAAGGGGAGAGGGAAGTGGAAAAGTCTACTCCAAACCTGGGTCTCCATCTGAGACCAGCCATGGTGCTTCTCTAAAGGGAAATGGGAGTCCTGGGCCTGGTGGGTAACTGGGTGGGGACTCTGTCGGGGGGGGGCCTCCCCATTTGTGCCTTCTATGTGTACTGTGTGTCACCCTCTTCCCCACCCCAGGTTCCTTGGGCCGGGCCCCAGTTTCCCGGCCCCGATCCCAAACACTTATCTTTGACAATAAAGTTCTCTATTTTTGGAGTTTTGGTTTCTTATTTTCCTGGAACTGAGAGAAGGATTGAGAGAGACTGGAAACAGCCCTTTGCTCTTAGGTCCTGACCCAATTTTCCCATCCCTTCTTTCTGCCCCTTCTCACATCCTAGAGCTGCCCCTCCACTCCAACCCTATCTTAATTTACCGTCTTCCTATCTACCCCATGTCCATGTCCATGTCCTGGGGAAAGTGCCCTTCCAGGTAGCCTGTCCCCTTACCCCACACTTGTGAGGCCTTCTCCTTAGGAATGACACTTCACCAAGAGAGGGCAGGTGGGGATGCACCCAGGTCCTTAGTGCTTGGCCTTGCCAATCTGCCCAGGTTGGGCAGTCTCGGACAGGACTCAGACCAGAGCACCTGGCGGGGGTGGAGTGCAGCCTGCCTGTCTCAGGCGAAGGCAGATAACCTCTTGATTATAGCAGCCACCTCCCCTCAGGTCAAGATCTTCCCAAGTCCCTTTCCCAGCCTCTTTATCCCAATACCACTCAACACCCAGCAATTAGCTGGCCCTGCCCTGTGTGTCCCCACCATGATCACCATCTTGGGCTGCCCGCAGGGAGGGCCCAGAGAAAGGGGAGGGAATCCTTAAGTCCTTTGAATTGACCTGCACTGTATCAACACTTTTAAGGTGTTCCCTGCTGACTGGGCAGAGGCATCCCAGTCCTGCCGGCTCCCTTCCCTTCCTTCAGCTCCTTGCTCTGGCCACCTGGGTTGCTGGCTCTCACTCTCTCTCTCTCCATCTCTCACTTCTTGCTCTCTTGGGTATTCCTGAGCTGTGCCTTAGGGGGAGGGAGGCTAAAGTCTGGGTGAGGGACCTCAGGTCCTGGGTGAGTCTCTGAGGCCAGAGGCAGCCTGTCTCCACGGCAACTGAAGAGGCTTGAGACAGTCTCAGGAGGTCCAAGGCGCCAGTTCTCTATTTTGATTCCATCCACAAACTCACCTATGTCCTAGGGGGTAGCCCCAAAGTAAAAACTCCTGGGGGCTTTGGAGGAGCGGGGTGTGGGGATGTGAAATCTAGTTTTATCTCATTTCTCCTGGACAAATTAGCATCTCTTGGGTGACCTCCAGCAACTCCTGACCAGTCATTCTTTCTCTTTTGTTCCTACCTTGCTGCTATCAGCTCTTCCTTCTGTTCCTTTAGCTCCTTCATCCCATTTCTTTCCCAGAGTCTGAGGGGTTGTCCCTGACTTGGCTTCAGTCCAAACCGTGGGTGGAGCTACATTGCAAACCTCCCAACATTCAGACTCAACCAAACTGCAACACCATTGTCATCACCAAAACACAAAGGCTGAGTTCCTGCTGTGTGCTCAGATGGCACTAGACCCCGAGGCTAAGTGGTCGCATTTGTGCAAGATGTACTAGTGAGATGAGGCAATTGAGAATCAAGCGTCGAGTGAGAAGTGCCAAAGTACAAATTTCCCAACTTGTCCCAGGACTACTTCTGCTACTACTTGCTTCCTTTTTTTTTTTTAGTTTTTACTAGGTGCAATGTACCACGCTAAGCACTTTATGTGAATTAGCTCATTCAGTGCTCGTAACTCTTGGTGACGTAAGTCATTATAATGCTCATTTTACAGAAGTGATAACTAGTTAGTGATGAAGTCAGAATTCAAGCACAAAGCATCATGAAATCCAACTTCCAGAGTCTGCTGTTAACCATTACGCGATAAAAAAGGGCTTCTATGATCAAGTTAGTTTTGGCAGTAAGAACTGCACAATCACATCCTATTAAAGGCTCTGCGAAGCCTGCAAGAAAGGGGGTACCTGTTAAACTCTATAACTCTGGGTTTTCCAAATTCATTTGACCACAGTGCCCTCTCCCTTTCTTTGAGGAGCACAGTGCGGGAAGACCTGCGTAGGACATGGAGCGGGCTCATGGAAGGAGAATGTGAAACTCAATAAGTAGGAGTTGGGCAGGAGGTTTCACCCTGTGAGCCAGTCCTGAGTCAGGAGTGAGTGTGACCAAGTTGGGGACAGGGAGAGGGCAAAAAGGGGAGTGAGTATTCTGGCTGGAGCGGAGGGTGTAGGAGAGAGCTGAGGGATGAAACTGGAAGAACTAGAGGTTGTAGAGGACACGGGTGCCTTGCCAAAAGTTTCTTAAGAGGAAATGGGAGCCACAGAGAGCTCATGAGTTGGATGAACTGAGTTTTACAAAGTTCACCGGAGTGTGTGGTGGACTTAAAGGGAGTAGGAGGGAAGGTACAGGATTGGAAGTCTATGGTCTGAGCTAAGATGGTGGCAGTGGGGATGATGGATGGATGCATTTGGCTGGACTTAAGGAGAAAAGACCCATAGGACTCAAGGGATGATTAAATATGGGGTAGGGGTGGGGAACAAGGGGACAGCTATCAGGATCCCAAGTAGATAGACATCATCCTCTCAGTCTGGGTGAGCAGATAGTGATGAGATCATTGCCCATGCGGAAGCTGATTGAAGAAAAAGAATTTGATTTCAGACATATCTGAAGGGACAGTACAGACGGCCAACTGGAAATATCCAGCAAGTGTACAGAACTTCAGGGCTAGAGTTTGAGAGAGTTTTTGGATATAGGCTTTTTAGGATTTAATAGTAGAGAATTAAAGGAAACATTTGGTGTTGAGGATGAACCAACCCTCCATTTTACAGAAAAGAATCAGGAAAAAAGCTACCAGGTGATGTGCAGGACTGAAGCCTTAGATTACCAGGTGCGGGTTCTGCAGAGAGGGAGGAAAGGGAAGCGCCTAACAAGCAGACTGCCCAGTGCTTCCCAGACCCCTCCTGGAGCTTGTCCACTCCAATTCCAGGTGGACGATGCTCCTGTATGACCCCTCAGCCCCAAATGACCAGGTCAATTTTGGGGACCTTGTTGTCTTGTCATCACCCAGATCCTTCAGTGTTTTGAATCACAACATGGATCCCAAGAAGGGTGGCCTCTTCCTGAAGACGGTGTGGGAGCCAAGAATGGAAAGGCAGTTCTGGGCTGCCTTCCCATCAGCTCCAGAGCTCCTTGTCCTGACAGCCTCCCCCACCCCAGCTGCCTGGAATGGGATGGAGATTATGTGGGGTATCCGGAGGATGGGTCTGCAATCCCGGAACCACCTGTTCTGGCCGTCTTGAAAACCTATTGTGGGTTTTAGAGGAAAGACAAAGCACTGAAAAAGTCTTAGAGGATCGGAGGGAGCCTGGAAACTCATGGGCAAGGCCCTGGGCCTGGGCGGCTCCCACCGCTGCCCTCCAGGGGCCCTGGCTCTGTGCCCTCCACAACTCTTAATTTCTGGTTGGCAGGAAAACTGGTGGCGGTCCTAGGTGGGTGTTTGGGTGACTGTCTGGTTGTGCCAAGTGCCAAGCTGAGGTTGCCAGGTTCCTGGGGTGATCGTTAACCTGTGGCAGGCAGATAAGACTGCCGGCTGGGAGCAGCCTGTCACAGTTTCCACTCCCCCCACCGCAGTCCAAGCTTCTAAGTCTGGCTCCACCAAGCCCACAGTCCTTCGCAGAAACTTCCTGTTTCCTAGAAGGAGTCTATTTGAGGACAGCCTTCCTAACCTCCTGATGGATGCCAAACCCCTCCCCCAATGCCCAGGTCCTCCTGGGCCCTGCCCTCTACTGTTAATACTGTTTCCTAATCTGGAGGGTGAGGGAGTTTCCATTGTCCTGCTTTCCCACCCCCCAAGGTGCCCTGGTTTGCTATCTGGCTCCCTTTCCTTCCCTCCCACCTTTTTCCACTCCCAGGCCTCTCTGGAGGGGAATGAAGTGGGGACAGGGGGGCTGAGTGGGAGCGGACTCAGCAGGGAGTCCTGAGGCTGCCTACAGCATTACAAACCAGGCCAAGGAACAGGATCAGAAAGAGGTTGGCAACTCATTTCGATGGAGGCAATGGGAAGTTACAGAGCAATGAGACAGGTGAGGAGCTGGAGTTCGGGGGGTGCTGTTTGGAAAGTAGGGGACTGTTGTGGTATTGGTGAGCTGTTTTGGAATTAGGAGTCTGTACTGCTTTTAGGGAGCTGTACTAGAAATTGGAGGCTTGCTAGTGTGTAAAAGCTATGCTTGAACCACGGGACTTGGCTGGTATTGTGCTATTCTGGTGTTGGCTGTTCTGGAATTAAGGGAGGCTGTGCCAGTACTGGGAGGCTATGCTGTAACAGGTGGTTGTACTGGATTAGGCTTACTGTGGTGGCCTGGGGGCTATATTGACACTGGGGCCTATGCTGTGTTGGGACTTTCAGTATGTGGTCTTGGCTGTACTGGGAGCCGTCTTAGAATTAAGGGGAAATCCTCAATTAGGGGGTGTGCCTTCTGGGGGCTGTGCTGTGCTGGGGGGCTGGGCCTCTTCTTGGTTGCTGCTGAGGGGGGCTGGAAGGTCTGGGGATGGCTGAGGCTGGGGCCAGGTGTGGTGGTGGGTCCCATAGGGCAGCCTGGCTGGCCAACAGTGACAAAGTTCTCTCCCTGCAGTTACCTCACCGCCGAGTTACCTTCTCCGCCACCAGCCAGGCCCAGGAGCTGCAGGACCCGTCCCAGCACAGCTACTATGACAGTGGCCTGGAGGAGTCTGAGACGCCATCCAGCAAGTCATCCTCAGGGCCCCGACTTGGTCCCCTGGCTCTTCCTGAGGATCACTATGAGCGTACCACCCCTGATGGCAGCATAGGAGAGATGGAGCACCCCGAGAACGGTGAGGGTTATCAGCATGGTCGGGGCACCCCAGGAACAAACAGAAGCTAGAAATGGCAATGAGACCTTAGAAATATCCTCCATTTATTGAGCTAATTGTATGCTCAGCAGTAATCACTGTGCTGAGTGCTTTCAGGTCTATGTTTCTTTAATCTTCATAGCCGCTCTCTGACCTGAGAACTTTATTGTGCCCACTTTACAGTGGAGGAAACTGAGGCTCAGAGAGGGTGAGTCACTTACCCACAACTATACATAGGAAGTGAGCACTGGGAGGGGTTCAAACCCAGGCTTCTTTCGCTCCAAAGGCCTTGCATTCAGCACTACATTATCCTGCCTCCCTGGGGACAGGACCCCTGGGAATGGTGGCCGGAGGGCTCAGGTAGTGGACATGGAACCTTGAGGGGACCTTGAGGTAAAGAGGGTCCCATAACAGGGTCAGAGGGCCTTGAGGAAAGGGAGGGTACCCTGGATGCTTTGAGGATCTCAGAGAAGGGTATCTTTATCCCCTTGGGGGAAGGAACAGGGTTTGACTGAGGAAAGGGAGTGGGGAGGTCTGGGAAGGGAAAGGCTTGTCTGGGAGGGAAGGATTGGAGGGTGATGGCACAAGGGAGGTCCTGGCGGGAGCAGAGGTCAGTGTGGGACTATGTGGTGGGTATGCTTTGAGAATGTGGTGTAGTGTGTGTGTGTGTGTGTGTGTGTGTGTGTGTGTGTGTGTGTGTGCGTGTGTGTGTGAAGGCATCCACAGCAGCCTATGGAGGGGCAGAGTGCATAAGCCTCCCCTTGGGATGGAAAGACTCTCTAGCTTGGAGGTGTCCCTGGGTCTCCCCCCTCCCTCAGTCCAAACTCTCCCAGCACCCCCGAAAAGATAAAAAGGTCCTCTCCTACCCCTGAGGCACTGGGCCCTGCCTAAGCTCCCAGGCCCAGGTCTCTGAGTGCCCGCCCCCGCCCTGCCCCTCCAGGCTCTGTCTCATGCCCGTCTCGTCCTTTTTGTGCCCGCGCAGAGCCGGCTGGTCGGAGCAGGCCCTGAGGCAGAGTGCCAGGTATGTGGGAGCTACTCTGGGGTCTGGGGGACTTGGCCCAGCACCCAGCCCCACCCACCCAAGGCCCGTGCTCTGCTCCGTGCCACTGGGGGTCCCCCAACTCTGCCCTGAGCTGAAGAGCCTTGGTGCCCTGAGGGTTAACAACAGAGCTATCCCCTCCTCACCTTGCACTGGCTGGAGGCCAAGCCGAGGTGGGTGGTGTCAGGGGAGCCCCTGCCTCAGGCAGTGCTGCTCAGTCACATCCCCTGAGGTGGGGTCACCACCTGATACTGTCCCTGAGTGAAGGCCTGTGACAGGAAGTGCTCATGGCTTAGCCGTTCCCATGGAGACCCTGCTGCCCAGCAACCACACCGGCTACTGCTGATGTCAGGCAGCCAACTCCTGTTCCTGTGGGTGTTCTGGGCAGGGAGCCGGGGCAAGGCCAGGGGTGGTGGTTGGTGTATGGGGCTGGAGTGAGGTGGGGAGGGGCTGCATGAGTGTGCTTGTGGGTGTGTGAGTGTGTGCTTCTATGTGAATTCCCCGCACAGAAGCTTGTCCCCTCCCCATGGCTTTAAAGCCTGGCCTTGCTCTGGGGTGGGGTGGGGTGTGGTTCCAGGACAGCTGGGAACCTGGTGAGGCTTGAGGGCCTTCAGAGGGAAAGTATGTGCCCCCATTCGTCTGAGGATAGAGATGCCCAGTGTAGATCTGTGTGCCTATGCTGATCTGAGGGCAGGTGTGTGGGTGTTTGTGTATGAGAGAGAGGGGGGGGTGGGGGGGGGGAGAGAGAGAGTCCTTAAGTGAGGAAGGGGGCACCTGCCCCATCGGAGGGTAGATTTGGGTGTCTAAGCATGTCTGGAGGTAGATGGCGGAGTGTATAGATGAGCTGTGTGTCCATGCACCTGTCTGAGGGCAGGTTTGGTGGGTGTGTGTGAGCAGAGCTGGAGGGTGGGTGAGGGCAGAAGGAATGTGTTTATTTAAGGAGAGATTGTGTGTGAGAGAGCGAGAGTATGTGGTGGATGGGGGGGGGCTGTCCATTTGAAGGCGTGTGTGCCTCTGAGCTCAGTGGGCAGGAAGGGGTGTGTGCCCCTGTTCTGAGGTGTCAGTGGGAGGCCATGGAGCAGAGCTTTGCAGGGCGCACTACCTGATGACCGTCCTTGCTGTCTCCTGTAGACCTGCGCCCTTTGCCTGATGTCGCGATGACGGGCACATGTACCCGGGAGTGCAGCGAGTTTGGTCACTCCGACACGTGCTGGATGCCTGGCCAGTCGTCTCCCAGCCGCCGGACCAAGAGCAGCGCCCTCAAACTCTCCACCTTCGTGCCTTACCAGGACCGAGGAGGGCAGGAGCCTGCGGGCGCCGGCAGCCCCAGCCCCCCGGAAGACCGGAACACCAAAACGGCCCCCGTGCGCCTCCTGCCCTCCTACAGTGCCTTCTCCCACAGTAGCCATGATTCCTGCAAGGACTCGGCCACCTTGGAGGAAATCCCCCTGACCCAGACCTCGGACTTCCCACCCGCAGCCACACCGGCATCTGCCCAGACGGCCAAGCGCGAGATCTACCTGTGAGCCCCCTTCTGGCCCATGGCCAACCCCTTGTCCAGCCGCCGGCGAGCTCCCAGACGGGCCCAGTCCAGGGCCCACTCCTGACCCCTCCAGCGTGGAATTCCTGGCCAGGGCCCCAAGTGGGGGGGAGTACTGGCCTCATGACCACGCTGGCCTTTGTCCCATGCAGGGTCCAGGTCCTCTCCCCTCACTTCAGCCCCCAGCCCCCAGGGAGCCCCTTCTTCCCCTTTATGGGGCTTCCCCATCTGATGCCCAAGAGAGCTCCTCTGCGGTGACTAGGCTCCCATCCCTTGACTTCCAGGGAGCACCCCCTCACTTTGGGCAGATGGTGGAATCAAGGGTGGGCAACACACTTTTAAGTCATTGTTTCCCGCATGGCCGACCAAGGCGGGGATAGGATGCCCCCATTCCAGCACTGAAGCAGGGCTGAACTGGGGAGCCCCCTCTCCCTGGGAACTCCCAGAGGAAACTCCTGACCACCAGGGGCTCCCGGAAGGGCTTTTGTTACCAAAGGTGGGGTAGGGATGGGGGTGGGAGTGGGGCGGAGGCCTTGTCTTCCTGTACTGCCCCTGGGCTGACCTGCCCACCACATGCCCATGCGTGTCCCACCTGGGCCCCCCCTTCCCTGCTGGTCATGCAGTGTCTGTATATAAGGACCTTGGAATGATGTCCCCATTTCTGCCTGATTTGCAACTTTTCTTGTTGATGTTGTGTTGTCTTGGGGGACCCCTCTGGGGGGGACCTGCCCTGTGTCCCCTACTCCCTGCCACAGTGCCCCCCACCCCAGGCCTCTATTGTTCCATGTTGTAAATACCCCTGGGCCATGGTGGGATGGGGGTGCAGGCCAGGGAAACAACTAGTGGGTGGGGGTGGGGATGGGGGTAACATTTGCCTATCAGCAGAGCTGGGCTTTTATTTAATTTTTTTTTTAAAAAAATACAAATCTCTATTTTTTTGGAACTGTTGCGCTGTGCCCTGGGGGGAGATCCCCGCTCAGGCTGGCTCTCCCACATCCCAATGAGCATCACAGAGGGGCCCTGAGACTGTGGGGGGCAGCTAGACAGGGGTGGGATGACTGTGCCTCTGGCCTGGTTGGGTGAGTTGGGAGCAGGAAGGTTTGCTCAAGGGGTAGCTGATTGCTGCCCCCAATAGGGGGACCTGTACCCTGCTTCCTCCTTGCCCTCCACCCCCCAGCCCCTGCCATGACTGACCTGTCAGCCTGTAAAACCACCATTGCCTTGATCTCGGGGTGGGAAGGGCTGCCTCAGGGCACCCTGGGCTCCTGGCCCCTTCTTCCAGTTGGGCTTCCCTTTCCCAGGGTCAGGGGTCCCGTGGGGGAGTGGGTAGGGAGATTGGGGGGCAGAGAAGCCCAGTCAGCCATGATGAGGTGGGATTCCTTTCTTCACCTCAGGGGGCCAGGGTGTGAGGGGCATCCTGTAGAGCCCCCATCTCCCACTGTGGCCATCTCAAAGCCTCAGTCCCTCTTCCTTCCAGAAACCCCCACTGCCTTGGCCCATACCTCTCCAGCGCCCCAGGGGCCCAGGCTGGGAGGCTGGAGACTCAGGGTATGGCCCTTGCTTGACTTAGTCTAAGCTTGGGGGGCGGCCCAAGGGTGGGAGGGGTGGGTACAGGCTGCTGGGTTGTCTGGTGCCTTTGGGAGCTGTGTTGCTGGGGTCTTGACTCCTGTAACCCCAGAGACCCCGCCTCCACCCCAAAAAGGCGAGGGAGCTGAAGAATCACCCTATACTCTGCTCCTTGCCCCTAACTTGGCTTGGAGTAACAGTGCTGGGAAGGAGAGCATTGTTAGGCTGGTGGCCCTAGCATACACAGCCCTTCTGTGGAGGGCAGGGGGTAGAGTGAGCTGGGGTGGCAGCATCCACGTCTAGGGGTTGGCCAAAGGCTCCTTTCCCTGGGGGAGGCCCAGGAAGTGGGCTGGGGCTTATTAAAGAGACAGCCCCTCCCCCCTGCACAAACGGGGCAGGTGCAATAGTGATGGAGTTGGTAACATGGGGTGCCTGGCTGGTGGGGCAGTGGCCTCCTGGGTCCTAGAGGTCAGGATTCTGGCAAGAAGATTGTATGAGGCCCATTTGCTTGGTGGGGAGGGTGGTCCAGACAGGAGGCATTCCTGGGGTCAGTGGACTCCCCAAGAAGCCCCTGGTAGCCTGGGCATCCTGCTCTGGTCTTGGAGACCCCTGAGCACTGGGCAGAAGGGCAGAGAAGCATTTTGCACAATGGAGAAGCCAGAAAGAAGGGGTGGCCCAGTTGGCTGGGAGGGCTGAGAAGCACAGAGAAGGAGCCCTTCCACAGGCGAAGGCAGAGCCCTTAGCCCCCTGGTTGGGGTTGGGGCCCGCTGAGTCTGTCACCACCTGGGCACTTGAGAGGTGAAACCAAAGGTGGGCAGGGGATGGGTGACAGCACTGGGGACCTCTCCTGTTGGTCCTAGGTCTGTGAAGCCCTTCCCCAATGCCTTGTGTCGCGTACAGTTTTATGTACAAATAGGCGACATTTGGCCAGAGGAGACCCCTCAAACCCAGTGTGACCCAGTCAGTGTCTTCCTAGAGGGGACCTAGTTGGCCCCCACCCCCCTACTTCAGAGCACGTCTCTTGGTAGGGGGAGGGTATATGGGGACATATTTCTCTCCTGGGGTCCCTGAAGTGTATCTCACACCCCGGGGGAGGGTCTCTGGAGCATCCCTCACCTCTGGGGGCTCCCTAGTCCCCATCTCTCCCCTTGGGAGTCTCTGGGGGGACATGCATTCCCGCTGGGGACCACGGGAGCATGGGTCCCCCCTACCCAGGCTCTCTGGGGAGCCTGTTTTCCTCCCAGGATTCCTGGGAGTACTTAAGGCATGCCAGTCTTGGGCCATCTCTCTTCCCAGGGAAGGGGGTGATCTCTGAAGCATGTCTGGGAAGGGGTGTTCCTGGCCCTCCCAGCTTCTCTGCTCTGGGGGTCTCTGACCTGCAGCACTTTGGGAAGACTGGACAGCTCTGAGTTGTCTTTTCTCCTAGGGGGTCTGGGTTACCTCTCTCCTGAGGGACCTGGCCTCTGGAGCCATTTCTTCCCTGGGTGGGGGCTGTCTCCTGGCGGCGGGAGGGCTTGTGTTGGCCATGAGAAAGTCTCTTCGGGGCGTCTCCACGCGGGACTTCTCTGGGAGGGGGGACTGTGTCTCGCCCATGGGTTTCCCAGGCGGGTGGGTCTGCCCGTGGGGAGGAGGGGACTGTGTCTCCTCCAGTTCTCTGAGTGGGGAGGGGGGCCGTGTCTCTCTCGTGTGTTGGGGGGTGGGGTCGGGGAGGGGGGTTTGGGGCGCGTCAGGTGTCCACACTGGGGTCGTGTTTCTCTTGGTTAGTGCCACTTCCCACCGCCTCGCTCCTCCCGGGAAGGGCCCCCGCCCCGCCCCTCCTGTCCCCTCCCCTCCCCTCCCCTGGCGCTGCGAGCACAATCCCGTTGATTTGTAATGATTTCTGTCACTTTCTGTCTTTCTCTTTCTCTGACCCCCCCCGCCGCGAGCATGCGCAGGCACCGCCCCCACTCCCTCCGGTTCGGTTCGTTTCCGGTTTGTTTGCTGAGCTGTCAATGAAAGACCCGTGTAATTATTCCCAAGCTTTACAATAAAAGTGTGAAAACCGGACCCCACTTCGCTTCTTCCGGGCCCTCGGGCCCGCGTCCCGGGGAGACTGGGGGCTGAGTCGGGTAGAGGCCTTGGAGGGGGCCGGGGGACAGGCTCGGGAGAAGAGGGACCTCGACCCGCGCTGAGGTCGATCGGCGCCAAGCAGGGATGGGGACCAGGGGCGCAGGCTGAGGACGGGCATTTACTTCGTGCACCTCTAAGTGCCCCCCAGCTGGTCGGCTGGGCCCGAGCCGCTGCAGACGCCCGTCCCACCCGGAGCTGGGGCGCAGGCTGGGGGGGGGGGCGTAGAGCTGGGGAGAGTCGCTGCGCGCTGCCTTCTTCCCAGGAGCACGTATCCATTCCCGCTTCCCCCCCCCTCCCAGTAACGAGTAGGAATTGCGGAGCTGGAGGTGAGAAGGCGCGGGAGACATCGGTCGGTCTGCCGCGCCCTCCCACGCTCAGGCACGAGGGTTGGAAGTCGATCTGGGGACCCGAAAAAGCCCTAGCCCCCTTCTCCAACTGCGTCCTTCCCACCCCACCCCCAATCCCCAGCTTCCGGCCGAGCGCCTGGGCCTCCCCTTTCCGGCTCCCGGGTAAACACCGGCTCGGGAGAGGTCCGAGAACAGAGACCAGATCAGCCGGTTTCCTGGCCCCGCCTTCCGGGGCTCCCCTCCCCCTCCCCTGCCCCCTCCCCTGCCAGTGCCTTGCTCAGCCGAGCGCTTCTGCCCCGCGCTGCCGCATGGGCCTGGCTCCAGGACACCGGGGGTCGGTTCGGCCGCAGGGATTAGCCAGCGCAGGGACTAATCCTGGATGAGCCTCTGTGTAAACCCGGATCGGCCGCGGGTACGGCGGGGTTCACGGGTGCCCCTTCATCCATTACCATAGGCGGGGCTTCGCAGGGCCTGGCCCCCACTCCAGGGCCCCTCTCTATGTTGGGAGACACAAGCTTGGCGTAGGGCGTAGGAGGTGGGGAAAGAAAAGCAATGACCCCTCTGGTTGTCTCTGAATCCACAAGGTCAGGTCAGCTGCCTGGCTAAGTGTGCAGCCTGGTGCCCCCTACTAATCTTCCAGGTACAGAATCACCAACCCTCCCCCTACCAGTGGCCAGCGTGACTGGTCCCTGACCTCCAGGCCTCACCTCCAGATCAGAGGAGGTACTGAATCCACCGAGGGCCTGACATCATCCCAACCCCTGACTTGGCCAGACAGTGGGGGATAAGGAACTTCTGTTAAGGCCAAATCCTGGAAGAGATGCCAGGTCAAGGGACTTGGGTATTACATCCTGCCCCTGGTTGGTTCAATTGTTCTACAAACATTTCCTGAGCCCCTCCTTGTGCCAGCCAGGACAGGGAACTGGGACACCCCAAGAATGACACATGGTCTCTATGAGAAAGGCAGACAGGCAAACAATGACCACATCATATGTTCAGCCCTGTCCTGAGCTGTAAATTCAGGCTGCAGAGCCAGAGTAACTGTTTCCTCCAGTAGGAGTCCAGAAGGCCTCCTTGAAGGGGCGGTGCCAGAGCTGAATTTCAAAAGGCAGGTGGAACAGCCCACTGAGAAAGGGGTTAGTGTGACATGGCAGGCTGAGGGAGCAGTGTGTGCAAAGGCCCGGGGGTGGAGGAGGAGAAGGTGAGGTAGTTTAGGAAGGCGGGAGAAACAGGAGGTCTTGCTGGTCCAGAACTAGAAGGTCTTGCCTAAGGAGGGCAAAAGGGGCCATTTCAGGATCCTAAGCTTCTGACAGAAAAGGTCCAATTTACATGCTTTACAGGTTCTAATTGTCCTCTTTCCTCCCCTACCCAGGTTTCTCTGGGAATGCCTGGGTTGGGAGTGGAGACACACCTAGAGACAGGCAGGAAGAGGAACCTGGTGCAATGTAGGTTAGGAAGGATGGTCCCTACCTCCTTCCATCACACTTGGAGTCAGAGACCTACCTTAGAAGCCTGGCTGCACCACTTCCTAGGGGTATGACCTTGAACAGGTGACCGAGCCTTTGTTCCTTTATCTGTAAAATGAGACTAATGCTTTCCACCACACCTGGAGTCAGAGACCTACCTTTGAACTTTGGCTGCACCACTTCCTAGTGGTATGACCTTGGACAGGTGTCTGAGCCCTGGTTCCTTCATCTGTAAAACGAGACGAATGCTTTCCACCTGGAGTCAGAGACCTACCTTTGAACTTTGGCTGCACCACTTCCTAGTGGTATGACCTTGGACGGGTGTCTGAGCCCTGGTTTCTTTATCTGTAAAATGAGACGAATGCTTACCATCACAGACGATTACTGTGAGGCTTCAATGAAATAATTTGTCCACTCTTTTATTTAACATATGTTGAACACCTACTATGTGGCAGGACCTGGGCCAGGTGCTGGCATTACAGCACTAAATTAGACAGGCATGGTCTCTACTGTGTCTTGGGACTTACATCCCAGTGGAGAAGACAGACCATAAACAAACAAGTGAGATAATGATAGATTGTGTTAAAGTGCCGTGAAGGAAACAAACAGTGGGACATGAAGGAGGATAACTAGACATGGGGGAGAGGAAGGGGTTGCCTTACTCAGCGTGGCCCAGAAGCTTCTCTGAGGAAACCTGAAGATTTAGAGCTAAGAACAGAGCACTCCAGGAGCAGGATGCTGCAGCTGCCAAGGCCCTTAGATGGGAGCCCATAAAGAAGCTGGCCTGATCCCTCTAAGATGCCAAGCTTCCTGAGGGCAGGAACCTAGGTCTCTCACTTCTCCCAACCTTCTGGATAAATACTGGTTAAATTAAATAAAAACAAGTGGAATTTCTGGCTTGCTGGACCAACCTCCCCACCCCCATCGCATGGAATGGTGTTGGGGGTTGCTACTGGCCTCTTACCAGTCAGCCCATCTGCACAGCTTAACCTTCACCCTAGCTGTTTCCTTCGGGAAAGGTCTCTGTTCACTCCTGTTCCTCTCCTGGGGTTCCCAGTCCTCTCATGGGAACAGGAGGAGCAGGTTGGGGCCCCTCCAGAATCTGCCAATCCAGAGCGTGGACTGAGCAGAATTTAGTATCTGACCTGCAGGGGGTGAGGGGCAGGATGTGTCCCAGATGAATATGGCTGAGGGGTTTAGGGTCACTGGGGCCTTGGCTTGGGTCTCACTTCAGGAAGATCTCGAAGAACGCTTCCTTGCACATGGGTATGTTTCACACACACACAGCCACCAGAGCTACAGAGCGCGCACAGCTCCTCTCGCACACACACCATCCAGCTGCACACTGCGTCTCCATGGCAACCAGTAGGCCTGGTGTATGGATGTTGGAAATGAGTGCCAGAGGAAGAGGAGAGAGAGGGAGAGACAGAGAGGAGAAAGAGCAGACATAGATACTCGGAAAGATAGCCTCCCACGGAGGCCCCCCGCTCTTCCCTTGAGCCCTCTGCCGGGAAGACTCTAATGGACTCAGGGACTGAGGATGGAGGGGCTCGAGGTGGGAACTGAGCAGTGGGCTGGGGGCTGTCTGGACACTGGTAAGGGGGGCACAGTGGGCAGCGAGGGAGGAGCAGAGCAGGAGAACTTGAGTGATAGTCTGGAGTCTTGGGCTATGAGTCTTGGTCTGGACAAAGGCAGGTGAGGGGGATGGGTAGGGGTGGGAGACTTGGGGAAGCTACTTTCCCTTCTTCCAGGCCTAATTGACTGTTCAGGCTGAAACCACCTCTTAGTCACTTAGTCTAATTAGAATTGTTCCTGGAGAGGACAGTGGGGGAGGGGAAGGAGAAGCTGGTGGGGGGGAGGGAAGGGGAAGGGCTGGTGAAGACAGCTGGGTGGGGATGGGAGTGGGAGTTCCATCACCTTCCATCCACTACCTGGGCTATAACTGTCCAGGCTGTGGGCCACTCTAGCACCCCCATCCAACTGCCACTAGTGTTTCTGCACACGTACCTGCTTTCTGCTCTGGCCCTGGTTCTCTCTGTTTCTCTCTTACTCTGGCTCTCACTCCCTCCCTCCCCTGCTCTATCTCCTCACCTCCCCTTTTCCCTCTTCTCACGGTCTCTCTATCTCTGGCCAACAGTGTTTGTCTAATAAACAGGTGAAGCGTTTAGGAGTTGGGACTGGGGTTGATCCACTTTGGGGTGGAGAAGGAGCGGGGGAGGGGATTATACTGAGAACAGCCTCGTCTTTGGGGAATAAATGGGATGGGGCAGACACTGCCCTGGCATGACTCCCCGCCACACACACTCACACATGCACTCACACACGCACACATCCCTCTATTCCCACCCCTACCAAAGCCTTGTCACCTCTAAGAAGTTTGTTCCAAAGGACACAATATATAGAGCTTGGCCTCTGGAGCTGGACTGTCTGGATTGCCTTGAACTAGTTACTTAACCTCTCTGAGCATTACTTTCTCTGGCTATGAAATGGGGATAATAAATCCTATATTTGGAGTGTGGATTTAAGGTGATAATGCATGTAAACTGCTTAGCACAATAAATCATAAGTGCTCAATAAAAGGCAACTTTGATCATCCCTCCCAGACTCCTTTCCTTTCCCCAGGGCCCTTCAGGAACCTGGACATCTGCCTCTTCTGACCCCCATTCCTTAGTCTGCTTTCCCATTCTTTTGAGCCAAAAATTATCTCTTAGGTCCTAGACTCACCCCCTCTTGCCTACTCCCAAGGCTACACAGTGAGGAAAGTATTGTCCCCATGTGGGTGGAGTATTATGTGGGAAGTTAGGCCTGGATCCCATCCCCTCCACCCCTGCCCACAGGGTAGGCACAGACCCTCCTCCAGTCTGGGGTCTGATTTTCCTTTCTCTGCATCTTTGGAGAAGAGGAAAGGGGGGGCAGCCATAAGTGAGGTAGGGAAGTGTACTTGCTGAGGGGGACAATAAGGGATGAGCGGTATCCAGAAGCCTAAATATTTCATGGGGCTGCAGCACTGAGAAGGGCAAAGTCCCCAAGCTGTGTTTGTGAATGTGCACATGACTCCGCGTGGCTTGGCTCTCTTCCACATGCCCAGTGCCCTCTGCATGCGCCCAGCCCTCAAAGTGCTGCACCCACAGAGAACTGCCCCATGAACCCTTCCCTGGCCATGATCCCTCCCAAGCCCTCCCCGGCACATGCATGTTTTATTTCTTACAGCTGTGGTAGTTTGTTCAGGTTTGAGGCTGTATTCTGACATGGTCACGTTTTTCTTACCTGTGTACTCAGGTGGCCCCTGTCGTCTGTTCTCCATGACTCACTTCCTCCATATCTAAGTAGGGGGTTAGAAGGTGCCCTTGTAATCTCTGTCACAGCTCCCCTTCTGTCCCTTATCTTGACTTTATCATTATTTCAGTCTATCATTATTTCATTTACTTGTTTACTTGTTTAATTTTGTCTTCTCCCACTAGAATAAAAGCTTCAGGAGGCGAGAATCTTGTTTAGCTTATTTACCATCACTCAAAAATGTTTGCTGAATGAATGTATGTATGAATGAATGAATGAATGAATGGAAGGAAGGGAGGAAATATTCCTGGGGATTCTGCAGCCAGAGGAAGGAAAGGGGGTCAGATGGAGAGTGGGACACAGGTGTGCAGGGAGGTAGGTAGGCGAGAAGGACTGTGGTGGAGGCGGGGAGACAGGGGAGTGGGCAGGATGGCCATGAGGGAGACTGGGGAAGAGGTGAGTGCGAGGAGGGAGCTGGAATGGGGCAAGAGCCAGGAGGCATGGGCTTTGAGGGAAAGCATCCAGGCCCCCAGAGGGGCTAGAGGGGCTTTAAGCAGGAGAAAATAGGGAAGAGGGAGCCGAGGATAGGGTCAGCCCTCAGCAAGGCTGTGCTTGGAATGTGAGTTTGAGGCCAGAAGCCACCAGGAACAGCCAAGCCGTGGGGGTTTCCCAGGGCCTGCTGGTGCCATCAATGTCCCTCCAAACTACCCTCATCCCCAAATCTGGGCTGGATGCCTGGCCTCAGATCCCCTCCCCTTACCCTTCTAAGCCCATAAACAGGAAATGCACCAGGCTGGGCTGGCCACTGCTACCCTCAGAGAAAGAGCCAGGCCTCCCTGGGCAGGAGGGGTGCATAAAGCCAGCAGGGGTTCTGACCCTTTGATTGCCCATGTTCTACCCAGGGAGGCTCCTTCAGAAGCCTCTGTTCTCCCAAATCAAAGGTGACAGCAATATTAACTCATTAGCACTAAGCCCCCAGAGGAAGCTTGGGTTGAAGAAGGAATCCTTTTGCAGGCTCGGCTTTGTCCCTTGACCCTCTCCCGGGTCCAGGGGCTTCCTGAGATGTCAGGCAAGGGACAGAGAGGTAGCCTGGGGTAAGGATGTGGGGATATTCCCATCAGGGAGATGATGTCTCCCCCAGAACTGGCCAGAGTGGCTGTGGTGGAGGGTGGGGAGCAGATTGGAGGTGCACACCTGCAGTGGTTGTCATGGCAACCTGACTTGGCTCCCAAGAGGGTAGCCTCTCCCCCAAAGCCCTATGAAGCCTGGAACACAAGAACAGACACACACACACACACACACACACACACACACACACACACACACACTGGACTTTGCAGAATTGTTCTTGAGAGTGCTATCAGCTTCCTCTCTTCTCTGTATTTCCCTGGGACCAGGGCCATGAGAAGAGGAGGTGTCGGGGGGTTAGGCGGTGGAGGCCCTCCACAAGGGGGGTGTGCTTCTCTAATGTGTTGGTGCAGAATAATGTGTGTAGTGTGCCTGGGTGGTGTCCCAGTGTGTGTAGAGGACAAGTGTGTACTCAACTGATCCACCCCCAGTCCTGCAGCCAGACCACACAGGAGAGAGATTTGGGAGGGAGGTGATTATTAACAAAGACAGCAATAATCACAGTTAACCTTAATTGAGAGCTTATTAAATCCCAGCAATGTGAATGTGGTGAGCATTTTACAGTCGGTGTATTATTTGATCTTCACGACAACTATACAAGGTAGGAATTATTAGCCCCATTTACAGATAAGAAAACTGAGATTCTAAGAGGTTCAGTAATTTGCTCTGGGTCCAGGTACTGGAAAGAGACAGGGCAAGACTCTGCATGAGGGGAGGAGGCAGAGGACAGGGGTGCCAGCCCCAGAGGCCACAAGTCCTGTCCCCAGGCTCATGCATGGGCCACTCATGCCCATGCATCCTCATGCTTCTTGGCAGGGTTGGTCTAGTACCATGCCAAGAGGCAGAGCCTGGGAATCTCAGATCTTGGTGCCTGCCTGAGCTGGGGTGGGCTGGGCCGCTGAGGGCACCTGTGAGGATGTGAGGACACTGAGTGACGGGTATTGTGATTGGCACGAGCCAGGGAAGCGGCTGGCAGCTTTGCTCCTGGTAAACACGAGGAGAGGTTACTTCACAAGGAAACAGTAATTAACTTTAATTAGCACCTTGCATCTCAGAATATTATTAACATCTCAATTTCTCTAATCAAGGCAGCAGGAGAGGGAGGGCATTTGCCTTGCCCACTCCTTCCTGGCCATGCTCCCTGGCTTCGCGTGGTTCCTGCTAGGTCCCCACCCCCTGGTCAGCGCCCAGGAGCACCTCCTCATTGGTGGGTTGCCAAGGGGAGCAGGGGAGTGATAGGGCAGAGAGCAGGTCCAGGACAGGGCCACACCGCCTGGGACAGGGCAGGGCAGGAGCCAGGGTTTTGTGAGGCCATATTTTCTTTCTAAGTAGACTCTAAACACTAACTAGGTTCACGTCCCCTGATTCAGAGAACAGACAAGGCTGCATTACTGTCCCCCTCCTCTCCCCTGTCACCTCTCCCCTCTCTCTTCTTTGAACTAGCCTGTTCTTTCTCACACCTTCCTCTCCCTTCTTTCTAACTCCTCTTCTCCTTCTCACCCTAATTTTCCATTTCAACACATTTATTAAGCATCCTTACAGGATAGGGGCTGGCTTCCACCACTGGGGATGCAGCAATGACACAGGATAAATCCTGCCCTGGGGAGTTGAGGATCCCACGGAGGAGATAGGCTTGGGTGTAAAGAACTCTAATTGGGCTCCATACAGATAGGCATCATAATGGAGGTGCAGATAAAAGGCCGTGCTGTTCTAGAGGGAAGGCAGGAATGAGAGAGGCCAGGACCCTAATTGTGGGGAACCAAGACAGAGACCATTTGGGGTACCATGAAAGCAAGAGGATCCTAAGGCAGGAGGGCACTCGGTGCTATTCAGCCCTCTTCAGAAGGCCCTCAGGAGGGAAGGCCCCGAGGGTTCAGGAGGTGAATCTTCATCGTAGCCACCCTCTATGGCTGTTAACCCTGCTGAGTATCTGATATTAATAACTGACTGCCGTCCTTGGCTTTCTTACAGCGGCCTGCTGCTTGCACAGTTTGTCATTCATTTGGCAGTGTCTTCCTGGCTGTCTACCCAGTTCAACCAATCTGCATTTATTGAGCACCTACTATGTCTTGAGGGCTCGGTCTGCCCTGGAGTATGCTCCAAGCACTGGAGGTCCTCTCTGTAGGGACTGGAGGGGTGATAGTAGAGCTGCCTGGGGGTCTGGACAACTCAGCAAAAACAATGGCAGTATTCACAGAGGGTTCCTGTAGGGAAGAGGCTGGTTCCACATTGGCCTTGACAGCACCACTCATCCCCTACTGTACTGTGCCTACAGTGGCATCTTTGCACCTATCCCACCTCTATTTTTATACCACTCAGAGAACATTGACAGAAGATTCAAGTTCTGCTGTAAATCTTGTCCAACATTAACCCAGGGGGCAGGTTAAGTGTTCAGTGGAGACTCCAGTCTCAAACCCCCCTAGTTTGGGAGGGCACACACCATTTGATTTTATTATTTACCTTGGTTCAGAAAACTGATCACATATGGTGTTGCCAAATACAAAGTGGAACCGGTTGTGTCTGATCACCCTAATGTGGGCCAACGACCGGGATGGGACTTAGCTTTTTTCCCTTGCTCTCTCATTGTCAGTTGGGATCATCTGTCGTTGAGGCCTATAGCATCTCATTTAATTGTCACAGGAATCGGGAAAAGCGGGAGTTGTTATGCCCATTTTATAGTTGAGGAAATAAGACAAAGAGCTGGAAAGAACGTGAAAGCAAACCAGGACAAGAACCGCTGTTGCTGTTGCTGTCGCAGACCTGGGGTCACTTTCTTAATGGGTCTCCCCACTTTATTGTGAACCCGCCCCCTGCCAGGAGCTGGGGCGCTGCAGGAGAGGGTGAGCATGGCTTCTGCCCTCAAGAATAATGGGAGAATGGCCACTGGTCTTTCAGCAAACCTTAGCCATCCCTCTCTCCCTGCTCCCACTCCACCCCCTCGCCCCAGCCCCAGCCCCAGCCCCAGAAGGCTCGGCTGGGCCTCTGTAATTGCAGAGTAGCCGGAGCAGGGCGGGGAACAATCTGACGTTTCCAAAGGCCCTTTGGATGTTGATGATTATGGCGATGATGAAGCTGTCCGTCTTCTACCAAGACTGGGGCCTTTCTTTGTTTTTCTCTCCATCTGGGTCTCTCTCCCTCTCCCTCTGCCCTGAGGACTGGTGTTGTCAGAAGACCAGCATTTGCTTCCCTTTGAGGGAGGAAGGGGACGAGGGGGCTGAAGAGAAACCTGGGGAATCAGCCCACCCTCCCCACCTTTCCAGAGCTGGGCACAGGGGGGCTTGTGGATGTGACATTAGCATATCATTTGCATAAGGACAATGCAGGAGATTGGAGCCCTGCCTCGGAGGAAACACCTGCAAGGAACTGTGAATGAAAGCCTCTCCCGCCTGCCGCTCTGAGAGTCCTCCCACCCCGCCCCCGGGACAGTGGCAGAAATCCAACTGTGCTGCTTGATGACGATGATGACGGCAACCACAGTTATGATTCACAGAGTGCCTACTAAGTGCCAGGCACTGAAGTAGTTGTTCTGTGTCTCTTAATCCTCACGGCCATCCCAGGGGGGACACTTTATTATTTTATAATACAATTTACAGAGGAGGAAGCTGAGCTCAGCCCCCACCCCCACCCCACCTCCAGTCATACAAATTATGTTACTGGCAGGGCTGAGCTTTGGAATCGGGTGCTGTGACGCAGTGTCCGGGCCCCCCACCACCACAGCACCTTCGCGTGCTCTGGGCTCACCCCAGGCACCAAGATCCAGTCTCCGTGGGCCGGGAGGCTTGTGGGAGGCTTGGAACAAGGACTTAAAGACAAGCTCTTACGCAGACACATATGCTCACGCGCACACAAGCACAGCCGCTCTGCTCTGCCCTGCCCCCCGCTAGGCTTCTGGAGGCAGGAGGAGCTCGGCTGACTTGGCCCATAACCAGGTTAGCCAAGATCCAATTAACTAGTTAGCGCAGGCAGAGCTGGGGGCAGGCAGGGCGCACAGGAGCGCGGGACGGATGGGTCGGGTAATATGCAGAGACAGCCAGAGACAGCGGCTCCGCTCTAACCTGATAAGCAGCTCCCAACATCGATGAGGCTAGCCTGGCAGGCGGAGTGGCCTCAATCCTGGCGGTGGCTGGTGGGGGTGCTAGGACAGCCTCTGACCCCCGACCGTCCCCTCTGGCTGCCACCCAGCACTTCACAGTGCCCTCATCCTCTGGCCTCCTCTGAGCAACACTAACTTCTGCTCTGCCTCCTCTAAGGGCTGGGAGAAAGGCAGCTTCTGTGAGATACATTTCCATCCAAATGAGGCTGGAAATATGTCATCGTAAGAGGAAGATATGGGGGAAGCAACCATCTCCTCCAGGTAGGAGGGTGGAATTAATGGGGAGAGGTAAAAATAATAGTAGCGACTATTAATGGAATTTACCATGCTCCAGGCGCTGTGCAGACTATGTGTATAGCAGGTCCTCAAATAACATCGTTTTGTTTAACACCTTTTGGTTATAACATTGAGATACCCTAGGCACTTAACTCTTGTTTATATTGGTTAGCCTGTGGTAAAAGTGTTTTCGGTATACGTTGTTTTGCTTAAAGTCTCAGCCTATCGTGACATTAAGTGAGGATTTCACTGTGCACTCATTTACACTCACAACTCTTCGCTGTAGGTACTATTAAAATCCCCATTTTGTAGATGAGGAAATTGAGGCTTAGAGAGGTTAAGAAACTTGCCCAAGGTCCCACAGCTATCAAGACACCTCTGGCTCAAGACCATAATACTTTGTACTATCCTTGAACTGAGTCTAGGATCGCCAAGCTTACTGATAGCAATACTTCCTGCTTTTATATATCATTTTAGAGTTTACAAAGGCTCTTTGGATGTATCCTGACAAGTTCATAAGGTAGATATCTTATTTCGAATCCCTACTTCACAAATAGCTGATGCCTCCCAGCTGGTCACAGGCAGGACTCATCCTCAGGCCAGGTGTTTCTGACTCCTTGTCTAAAGCTCTTCTTCTTCTTTGTATATATCTTTATTGATTTTAGAGAGAGGGAGAGAGAGAGATACAAACATCAATGATGAGATAGTCATCATTGATCGGCTGCCTCCTGCACGCCCCCAACTGGGGATCGAGCCAGTAACCCAGGCATGTGTCCTGACCCGAATCGAACCACAATCACGATGCTCAACAGCTGAGCCACACCTGGCCTGGCTTGTCTAAAGCCTTGAAGAGACAATGGAAAAAGAAAACAACATCCCATCCCTAAGTCAGGGTTGGGTAGTCCATCTATTTACTTGTTTACCACAAGCTTGTTGGAAGAGTGTGTGCAAGGTGAGGGCTGGGATTCGATGGAGAAAGCAGATGGCTTCCTGTCTCTGTGGAGTAGGTGGAGAGGAAAGCCCTGAAGGTCAGTGTCTGTGGACTTGGGGCTGCCTTGTTCCAGGGAATGCAGGGCCAAGAGAAGTGTCTGCCCCTTGGGGCAGCAGACCTTCTCTGGTCTGATTTCTTCCTGTTTTTCAAGAGCTGCATCTGAAGCCCAGAGTAATGTAAGTTCCCAAGGTCACAAAGACAGGCTGACAGGCCTGACTTTAAGGCAAATTTCTCTCAGCCTGGGGGCCTCCCATTCATCACAGGATGGAGACTTCCTAACCCTGTAAGCTCCAAGTCTCTCTGAAGTCTCCTCACTACCCACTAGTGAAGGAGGAGATGCTGTGCCAACCATCTCTAAGGGAAGTGCCCCATTTCCCTCTTTCGGTGAACCAGTGGAATTCTTGCAGCTTCAGCCAATCTGGGGTCAGGACTCCAGGGTGAGTGCATTGGGTAAGGCAGCAAGTTGAAGGCCCCACCTGTGTGGGACACAGCATTTGGGCCACACCCACAAGAACATGTGTGCACATCTGTGTTGCACTCTGCTTACCCTGATACCAGCACCAGAAGGGTTAAGACGTCCCTAGCCCGGGGGGACTGAGGAGCTGTCTTAGCAGGAAGCTGCTCTTCCAGTCCCCAAGGTCTGGGGGAGGGGGTGGGGGGAGGGGAACGACTTTTGCAGTTTCTTTCCCAGGCTCCTCAGCCTCCCTGGGGATCCAGCTACATGCCAGAACGGTGACCCTTGACCCGTCCCCCTCCACATGCCAGCCCTCCCCGGCCCAGCTGGTAAAGACTCTGATCCCAGCTCTGGGTGCTTTGGGAGTGGGATTCCCCACTACTTCCTCACCTCCATTTTCCCACCATCTCACTTATTTCTCTTAGTGTCTAACTCCACTCCCATCCCACAGTCACCATATGCAGACCCTTGAGCTTCTTCCCCCCACCCAGCTCTGGGCCCCCAGGCCTCTCCTTCCAGCGCCCGCATTTGTAATCCTCTAAAAATAAAAGCCTGTGAATCAAGTAGGCAACTCCGGAAGTCTACGATCCTGTCCAGGCATCCGCTGGGTGGGGGCAAGGAAGGACCAGTAGAGAGAGATACCCAGATACAGCAGTCCCCGACCCTCCCAGGTAAACACAGGAACACAGCCTGTTCCTGAAAAGAAAGAAGGCAACGGGGGAGGGTGGGTACGGGAAGGGGGCAGCACTCTGCTGGGGGGGCTCTTGAGCCAAGGTCCTTGACAAAGAGGGGCTGGTGTCTCCTCAAGGCCTTCCTTGCCTGTCGACATGACTGATCCCTCCCCTCCTATTTTCTCAGCAATTGCTTGGAGAAGTGGTAGGTTGCCTCCCCCCATATCCAGCCCTGACACCCAGTCAGGACTAAAATCCAGGGAGGTTCCAGCAGGTTAGATCCTATCCCCTCTGCTGTTGCCCACTTTGGGCAGTGCTGTTCCCCATTGCGCTGCCTCCTGAACCTGGCCAGCACAGAGGCCAAAGGGGGCCAGGAGGAGCACCATCTGAGATCTTTTCTGTCTTTCCCAGCTGTGCAACAGATCAGGTAGCCACGGGGAAAGTGGCTCTGCAATGGCCCCTGTAGCTGGCCTGGGCCACTTCCTCAGGGCGATAGAAGGACTGGGACCAAGTCACACTGGACTTTGGTAAGATTTGCTCCCACACTGGCCCTTACTAACTTTCTGGCTGGAATTTAACCACTCAAGCACAGTACATTTTGGAACCTCACAAACAATAGTAATAATTAATTAGAAGAAAAATAGCTAACATTTTTCAAGCACTTACTGTGTGCCAGACCTGGGTTAAATACTGCACATGCATCATTCTGTAAAAAACCTTTTTTTAAATTGCTTTTAGAGGTAGAAAGAAAGGGAGAGGTAGGAGACAGAGTCAGAGACATTGATTTGCTGTTCCACTTATCTATGCATTCACTGGTTGCCTCTTGTATGTGATGTGACTGGGGATTGAACTCGCAACCTTGGCATATAGGGACGATGCTCTAACCAACTGAGCTACCTGGCTGGGGCTGCATCATTCTTACGTCATCCTGTCATGAACCCATTTTTCTCACCCTTAACTTATAGGTGAGGAGACTGAGGCACAGAGTCTCACCAAGCTGTCCCTAGCCCTAGGTCACACTGGTAAAAGGCAAAGCTGGGACTTGAGCTCATGTCTGTGTCTGTGTGATCCTATAGCCTTTTCCTCCTGTCCTCTGCGCTATGGCCCGAGGGTATGGTGCCCTGCTGGAGGGGCATCTCGGAAGTGACTGTGGTCTCAAGGCTCAGGTGGGCACCACTCACATGCTGGGATAGAAGCCGGCTGGGCGGCTGGGCTTGCTTCCTGTGCCGGCTTGGGCTCCCTCTCTGCATGGCGTGACAGACCTGGGCATAGCACAGGGGTCAGTGATTCCTAGCTCCTTCCACTTATGGCCACTTACTGCTCAAGCTTCAGGAAAGCAGCATAGAGGCTGCTTCAGGGCATCTGGGAAGCTCCCCATCAGCTCATCCCTGGATCCCTGTTGCCAGCTGACTGGCCCACAGGCCTGGCCGACCCTTGCTAACCCCATACAGGCAGCCTCCTGCAGCAGCCTCACCACCAGCAGAAGCTCCGTGTTTGCCTTCGAATTTCCTTTGGGGGTGGGGGTGGGCAGGGGACTGGATGGGGCTGGCAGCCTGTCCAGGGCTTTCCACAGCATGACTGAAGGAGACACAGACCCCCTTGAGAAGCTGCCCTCTCTCTAATCTATCAGCATCTTGGGGCCCTTTCCCAGCCTGTCGCCAGGCCCTAATGCTATTCTCCACACCTGGCTTTTGCATCCTAGGTAAGAGGGAGCCCTTCCTCTCAGGACGGAGGGGAGCTGTCCAGCTCTTCCTGTATCATCCCCAGTCCCCACCCAAGAGGAGGCATTTTGAATTGCAGCCTTTTTGGTTTCGACAAAATTTATCTATCCCATGGGAATTATTAGATGGTATGCCTGGCAGAGTCCTACCATTTACGTTCATAACACAGGTAAACACTTAGGCCAGCACCTGGCATATATACAGTGGGTGAATTAGGGGGTGGCTCAGGGGACCCTTTGAATGCATCACTCACGATAATAACAATGCTAACATTACCAGCTTCTAGCTACTGGTTATTATGAGACACAAGCCTGACACTGTGCTGAGCACTTTATCAATTCTTATTTAATATTCACAGTGACCTTATGAATTCCGTGCTACTTATCCTCATTGAACAGATGAGAAAACTGAGGCCAAGTCTCAGAGTAAGTAGATGAGCTGGAATTTGAACCTAGGCCTGCAGATAAGTGACATTCTTGTGGTCACTGTGCTTCTGGCTGATTGGCCCTTGGGCATGCCTCACAAATGTAGGTAGGAGGATTGCCTGAAATTCTAAAACTGCTCCAGGCAGGTCTGATGAGATCCACACGTCCTGCAACCTGGGTCAGGCTTTGTTTAAGCTTCTAATTGGCTGTTGGCCGGCATTCACCTTTCTGTACCGAGCCCTTCTGATCAATTACTAGTGGGTGCTTTTATACTAATGAAGCACCCAGCATAAGTCCATCTCATTATTGCAATTCTTGATAGCTCCTCCCCACCAAAGAACCCCTCTGTCTCTTTCATGTTTGTCAGCTGAGCTACTGATTTATATATTCCCTTTATCCTTGGCTTTTAAGTCTTACCTGGTCCTCCCTCCCATTGCGACCTTGGGGGTCCAGGATAAATTCCATTCAAACTCCCCCTCCCTGTTCTTACCAGTATGGCCTTGATACATAAATTTAACTTTACCCTTTCTGTCTGCCCACCCTGTTATCTCTCTCTTTTAATATTTCTCTGGTCACATCATGCCTACTCCTCCCCTGCCTGTGTCTGGTGTCTCTATCACCGCCTCCCTCCCCCGAGCCAATGCCACGGAATTGCCCAACACGTGTAAGTGTGACTGCTTGGAAATTGTAACTTTCAAGGAGCCTGAAGTTGAGTGCCAATAAACAGAACCTTGGAGACCCAGACATCATCTAGGGTGTACGTGGACTCGGCAGCAGGAACTTAGAAATAAGGTGAGACTGGAGAGAAGGAGGGAGGGGGATGGTCAAAAGATGAGCTGGAGGGAGAAATGGGGAACAGGGAAAGTGATATTGATTCAATCAGGCCAAAAGAACCCTTGACTGTCAGTGTTGGAAGAGCCCTTGGAGATCAAACAGTCCAGGAATGGGAAAGAAGTTTCAAGTCCCGGGCCGAACGCTGAATGACGAGTGGCAGCTGCAGGAGCGTGTCCTGAGAAGAGAGTGCGGTTATTGATTAGCAATGTCTGCACAGGCGCTGGGTTGGAAATGGTGGCATCTTTGCCAGAATTTACATCCCTGATCTAGTTTCGGCCTCTTCATAGTGGAGCAGCTGAGGAGCCCAGAGGGGAAGAGATTTATCTTAAGGTTTACTCAGTGAATTGGAGGCAGATCTCAGGGCCCTTGCTGTCTCCTAAAACCCAGGTGAAAGATGTGCGACAAGACAAAGACATGGGACCCAGGGAAAGCGGATGCTCGGTATGGGATTATGAGTCAAGTCCTGAGTATGGGATAAGCAGTTAAGGAGCAGCCAGCCCGAAGCTGTGAAGATGGGGTGCATCGCAGGCCGGACGCTGGGTGAGTGCTCAGTTCTCACTGGATCATCAGTCGACTGGATGTGCCCAGCACCCTGGTTGTGCTGCCTCTGCCCCCGGCCTCTGGCCAGTTCCACCTTTGTCCTCACAGGGAGGACCAGGAGGCTCCCTGGAGCAGAGGTCGTGGCTGTCTCTATGCCAAGATTGGAGAACCGAGACAGAGGGAGAGAAGAGGAGGGGGAAATAGGCTTGGGGCAGGGCTGGCACCAAGAGGGGCAAAGGCACGGTTGTGCAGCAGTGGAGGGGGCTCTGAAAAAGGTGGCAATTAGAAGGAACTGAGAGCCAAGCAGGAGGAAGCACAGAGGCACCTGTGTGCAGGGTTGGGGTGTGGGCCAGAGGAGAAGAAAGAACCTCCAGGTGACGAGAGCCACAGAATGGGGATAATGATACCCTGACAAAGCCTTGGGGGCTTAGAGCCCAGCCCTGCCAGGGTGCTGGCACAGCTGAGCCATGATGTACCCTCACAGGCTGGGGGGGGACGTGGGCAGGGAGGGGGTGGGCCGAGGTACCCAGCACCAGCACAGCCCTGCAAATTTGCTCATGAGCTTCTGTCTCTCTCCTTTTCTCTGTCTCTGTCACTTTTCCCATCTCTTCCTTTCTCTTTCTCCCCTCCCTGTCCCCCACCTTACCAGTGTCTCCACTGGGAGCAGAAATGGGGAGAGGAGTGGTGAGAAAGGTGGTGACACAGAAAAATCTGGGTATTCAGAAATCTGGGAGCTGCTTTAACTTGCCCAAGGCTATGAAAAGAAACCAGGTTGCAAGAGTGTCCAAGGGCAGAGAATCAGACCCGATCACCACACCCAGAGAGAAAACTAAGACCCAGAGAAGTGAAGACCTCCTCTGGTCAGTGTCATGTGGATCTGCCATCCCACTCTCCCATCTTCCTTCTGCTGCTGAGCACCCCCAGATTTTCCCTAGGGAACCACCCCTTCCCTGACTCTGTCCATGTGGTTTAGAAAGGCCTGGCTTTACCTGACCGACCTCCAGGTCTCAGGCTGGGCACATGGCTGGAGCTGGCCAACCTGTGCGTTCCATCCCTGGGTGACATGATTCAATAAAAGTCGATCTGATAAGATCAGCCCTGGATTTTTTGCTGAACTATTGGAAAAGAAGTGCTTTCTTCCTTTGGTTTTGCCATGTTGGTAGGTTTAAGCCTGGACCTGCTTAAACCACTTGGGGAGTGGCTGGCGACCAGAGAGTAAAGCTAACACAAAGAGGAACAGAGCCAAGAGCTGGAGAGAGACAGATGCCAGGTGACATCGTCTAGGTGCCTGGATCCAGCTATTCCTGAGGCCTATCCCTGGGCTTTTCAGTTATGTGAGCAAAAAGCTTAAGGCTGTTTGAGTTGAATTAACATCCAAGAAACTCTAAGTCAACTTAGAGAAACAGAAGGAGAGAGAAAGAGAGAGAGGGAGAGAGAGAGAGAACTTCAGAGATGAAGACTGAGTCTGATGGGAAAGCAGGTTTGGGGGGGAGGGGAGGCTGCTCCATTAGGAAAACTGAACTGGCATTTCAACAGTGAAACAGGAATACCAGAGTTTACTGGAGAGAACACACAACCAAAGATGATTCTCTAGACCAATCTGAGGTGGGGTGAAAGCTTTTCTATTGCTACGGAGGCTGTCTATCTGCGTAATGATGGAAGTCCATCTGAGCCCCCAGTCTGTGCAGGGTGTGCCTCGACATGGGGTGGGAGGAAGGCACAGTCAGTTGTAGTTTATCTTAGCAGTCAACACCCAGTTGCAATGGATGTTCCTACTAACAGCTCTTTGATGTAAAGGTCATCCCAAGACAGATCTTTGAAGACAAATGAAAACATTTAACCAATCCCTTTTCATCACATGCACTCCACACCCTCGGAAACCCTTCTTTATCAGATGTCCCCAGACTTCATCCGATTTACAGGATACTAAATTTAGTGATAAACAAGAGAGAGAAGGAAGAACTAAGTCACAAGATTGACTGACGCGTGGTCCAGGTTGCACAGCTCCAGTGCATCACAAGATGCAGCCCGGAGAGGATGAGATGTCCTCCTGGGACCACCAACATCAGACCTCATCTGTGCCGCTTACAGGAAGTGCCAGGTGGGGGTGGGGGCCGTAGGAGGAAGCCGTGCCTGGCATCGATAAGAAGCTCCCTTCCCTTGTCCCAGGAACCTGGGTGTCTGCATTGGGAATCCTCAGGGGTAAGAAGAGATCATGGCCCTAAAGAAAGGTAAGGAGTGGTGAGGTGGGTTCCTGGGCTGGGGAGTTCATTCCCTCTTTACCCTTCCCCACCTTTTCCCACTTGCCCTCTGGAAAACAACTGATGCCTTAACATGAAACCACACCAACAAAATACATATATGTAATATATGTACATATAAAATATAATATGTACAAATATGTACAATATTTAAGTATTGTCATTCCCCTCCCCTTAACTCTATTTTGAAGAGCTTTCCATGCCAGTCCAGTTAAGGTCTTCCTCCTCCTTTCTTTTCTTTATTTTTAATCTTCACCAGAGGATATGTTTTTACTGATTTTAGAGAGAGAGGAAGGGAGAGAGAGAGAAACATCGATGTGAGAGAGAAGCATCAATTAGTTGCCTCCCATACACGCCCCCACTGGGGCTCAAACCCGCATCCTAGGTATGCGCCCTGACCAGGAAGCGAACCAATAACCTTTTGGTGTATGGAACATTGCTCTAAGCAACTGAGCCACACGGCCAGGGCTGCCTCATCCTTTCTTACAGCTACATGGTAATTCTGTTTATTTATCTACTCTCTTATTGATGGGCATTAAGTTGTTTCTTTTATTATGGTTGCAAACAAGAACATCTAACACATTTTGTGCTGTGAACACCGAATACACCTTGTGCACATGCAGGAGTGGTTCTTGAGGATTCATTCCTAGAAGAGAGATTGCTGGCTCAAAATGTGCATGAATTTTTCATTTTGAAAGATACTGCCAAGTTGCAGTGAAGACCTTTTTCCTGTGAAGGAGACCTCCCTAGGGCTGCACCAGAGATGAAAGGCACCCAGGGTTGAAAGAACATGGGCTTTTCAAGTCCATGTTTGGGTTCAAATCAAAGTCTACATGTTCAGGTTCAAGTCCTGGCTCTGCCATCTTCTTCCTGTGTGATCCTGGATAAGTCACTTAACCTATCTGAGCTTCTGTTTCCTTAACTGCAAAGTGTAGGATCATAAGAGCTGTCTCACAAGGCTGTTACAAAAATCAGATGGCATCCTCTAGGTCAAGCCTCTAGCACTGGCCTGGCACACAGTAGGCTCTTGACCGATGTTAGTGCCCTTTCCCTGATTGGACCCCCTTGTGCATTCATCATGGGAGGCCAGCTCTGGGAGGTCAGAGAAGGTGATTTATTAGTGAATGTCATGCAGAAGTTAGAACTCCATGGTGGCTCCTTCTAAAGGTCACCCAGGCACTTCTTGGAGCTAAGGACCATTTCAAGCAAAGCATAAGGACTTGCTTTTGAGAACATAGCCACTGGGGACCTTTCACTAAATGATCCTTCACCCCAGCCACTGTCCTCCATGTTCTCAGTTTTTGCAGAGGAGGAGGAAGGGGACCCTCCTACAGAAAAAGAGAGGACTGGCTGGATTTTATCTCAGGGTGTGGCTGGACCGCTCTCCACACAGAGAACAGAGCAAGAATACGTCAGCAGGCAGGATTGAGGTGGGCGAGATCTTAGCCAGCACGTGTGCATGCAAGCAGGACGTTGCAGGGCTTCCCTGCTGGAGACCCCAAGCCTGGAGATGGCCTGTTCATCTCAGTCTAGGGGAAGGGTGGTTCCGTGAAGGGGCCTGGAAAGCTGGTGGGGTGGCCATCCTTTCGGGGTAAAGGCCAGATTGTGTCCATAGTCCCAGTGGGATCCCCAGCAGTGCTTAGAGCCCTTTAGCATAGAGCCCCTCACTGCACCCCACTCTCTCTAGGTGCCCTCCCCAGCCTTCGGGGCTATCATTTCTTCCTTCTGGAGGCTGCACGGACATGAGCACCCAGGACTGGGCTGCCCTTCCTGGAGGAGGAGGGGTGTGTGGGCTCAGAGGCTGCAACGATGGGGAACCGGCCGGTGATTTTGTCAAAAGAGGTGGAGCTGAGCAGCATGGTGACAGCAGTGGTGACAAGGGCGCCAGCAGATGCAGTCACAATGAGTGATGGCTTGGATGAGGAGGCTGTGGGGTCTGGTAAGAGAATGAACTCTGTAATTGGAGTCTGAATAGTTGGTTTTCAGTCCCAGGTCCATTTATCACAAGCTGTGTGGTCTGAGGGAAATAGCTTTCCCTTTCTGACCTCAATTTCTCCATCAGTAAAATGAGACACTGGTACCACTAGCTTCTTCAATGTGTCCAACCAGCAGGTGTCTTTAATATGCCAAAGGGTGGGAATGAATTCCAGTGGAGATACTTTGCTGAAAATAGCCTGGAAGGGGAGATTACTGGGCAGAACTGGTCACATCCTCCCTAGAATGATGTCTTGTGTCCTCTGGAGACTCCTGTTACCATGACTGTATTTCCTGGTTCCCAATTCCTGCACTCGGGGGTAGCTGAGAGCTCTGGCTCTTGACTCACTTAGCATCTCACAGTGATGTCCTGGCTTCCTGCCAAGGCCCCACTCACCAGTCCTGGTGCTGACCCTGCAGGCCCCTGGCTCCCTCCGCAGGGCCTGGAGACAGGGCCCAGGCTTGTTGGAAGGAATGAACAGGAGGCTTGCATGAGAGCCAAATGCTGATTATGGTGGCTGAGGGCTGGGCCTGAGCAGTCTCACCCCAGGGCCACTTCTCAGGGGTCAGAAGAGGTTTAGCTCAATGCCTATGGGGGAGAGAAAAGGCGGGGGCGGGGGGGAGGGGAGCATGGAAATGTGTTCTCCAAATGGTCCCTTAGCCCATAATGGAGCAGGTCCTAGAGCAAGGGCTTCCCTGCTTTGCCCATGTCCTGTTTATGCTGTAGAGAGATGAGCAAAGACAAAGGATGAGACTCTACCCAGGAGAACCGACTCCCCATGTGGAGATAGAAGATGGAGGCCACTCAGTCCCACCACTGCACAAAGAATAAAAGAAAGAAGTGGGATTTACTATTGCTTGCAAATAAATGGGAGGGGGCAATGACCCCCAGTAGGGGAGAAATAGGGAGGGAACTATTCTTTATTGGGCACCTAGGAGCTGCCAGGTACTGCACGTGCATGTCATTCATCCTTAAGACCCCCTTGTGTAATAGGTGCTATCTCCATAGCTCCATTTAACAGAAGACAAAACTGAGGGTCTGCAAGTTTACATCAGGATACTAGGAAGAGGCTGCGCTGGAATCTAAAACCAGGACCGCCTGTCTGACTGCTAAATTGGTGCTATGTGTTCCTCACCTACCTCCCAGGGCTCAGGGCCACCCCTTGTGCACAGCCACCTCTCCCAGGCCTTGCCTCCATGCCCTGGCCTCCTCCGGCCGCTCTATCTCCTGAGAGCTCATTGAATCTTCACGCACTCCTCACTCTGTTTCCTCTTTGGAAACGAGCCACAGGCTTTTTTCTTCCATCTGAGGGAAAGAAAATGGTCTCATTCCCCACCCCCAGGTCTTCCCATCCTCTCATCCATCCAAACCTAAGCATCTTCTCTCTCCTGCCCCTCCCCCTTCCTTTTTTTTTCTTCTTTCTGTTTATCCATCACTAGAATCCACCCCCTTCCCCTCTTGCCTGTAGGTTCTGTGGCTATAATCAAATCATAACTTTTATTAAATTTAAGATTACTTTTTAATGGAATCAATTTCTTGTGTGGTGCTTCTCTGCCTGCCCGCGGGCTCCGCCGGCTCTGCGCTCAGCATCCCTACCCGCACAATTGTCTCTGCCGCTGGCGTTTCTGGCTAAGCTGCCTAGGAAGGAGGGGTAGGTCTGCCATCCCTATACACACACACACACACACACACACACACAAACACATACAAGCAGGGACACACATACACGGAGCACACACACACAATAAGATGCACCTTCCTGCAAAGCTCCCCCCCCCAATCCCCAGCCCCAGGCGCCCACGCTGAGTGGTGGGGGTAAGAGAGCCCATGGAGGTGGCAGGGGCAGAGGAGGGAGCTGCAGAGAGAAAGACTGAGGGCGCAAAACAAACACAGAGCCTAGGAGACATTTCTCAGCCTGTTAATTTCCTACAGTTCTGTTTTCCAGCCTCAGAAACAAGCTGGTTTCTGCCGGTCCACTCCCTTCCCCTGACTGCATTGTGCAGCTGGTGAGCAGGGAAAAACTGCAGGGAGGAGGGGGATCCAGAGGAGCCACCAGGAGACTCAGGTCTTTATTTGATTTATAGAACACAGGCAAGATGCAGAAATGTGTCTGAAGCTGGGACCCCAACGAGAACCCCAACTGGGATATTGGCAGGCTGGACCAGTCTAATAGAGGTCTAGGGCTGCAGGAGGAAGAAAGCCTGGAAGTGCTGCAGAGAACATTCTGGAGGTAGCTGAGGTAACAGGGAAGAGAGGGACTGGAGGGTCACTTTGATGGAGAAGGCGAGGGCTAAAAGATATTGGGGGAGTTCTCATAGTGAGCTCATGGTGGGGCCTAAAGATGGGGGTTTGCTGACTCAGCAGAGACTTGGCGGCTGCCTGGAGCTGTCGGGTAGCCCTGGGCTCTGCTTCAGCTTTCTTGTGAGGCTCCCTGGACAGTCTCAAGTAGACAGGAGATCATGGTGGACAGGTGGATCTGAGGCCCAAGAGTGACCACTCTTTGGCTTTCCACACTGTCCTCAGCACACCTTGTTTACTGAGTGTCAGGAAGGGGACCTCATGCCCACCCGGGTGGGAGGTGCATAGCTTAGCGGGTAAAGGCACAGCCCTGGCAGCAGGAGGTCTGTAAATCTAGAGTCTGATGCTTTCCAACTGTATGACCTTGAACAAGGGACCTAACATCTCTGAGTCTGTTTCCTCATCTGTAAGTGAGGACTCAGCGAGATGATGCATGCGGAACATCTAGCATAAAGACTGACGCATAGTAAGTGGATTATTAATATTTGTATTATGTTTTCTAAGCACCAACCAAATGCAAATGTACAAACACAGCCTGTAGCCCACTGAGCCCAGCTGGACTGGGACTGAGCCAAGGGGTAGGCTGGAGGGCAGATACCACCAGGCAGGCCTCAGCTCCTGGATGAAAATCATGCCACAACCATAGACAGGATGTGAGTGACAATTCCAGGACTAGACCCCAGGGCACGGCGGGGCTCCTCTCCCTCCTTCAGGAGGGTGAGTGGCTGATGCTGGGGAGCCCACAGTACCTTGTCAGGAGGAGAGGTGAGGGACTGGTGAAGGGTCCCTGACACAGAAGGCCAAGCCCAACCCCCTCCTTTCAGTTTCAGGGACCAATGAGCCCAAAGTGTGGGCTCCCTCTGGGGCAGGAATGAGGAAGGACTTCCTGTGGTCCATTCCTCCCCAGCAGCCTCTGATTCTGGAGGCATTAGAGGGCTCTGACCTTCTTAAGCAAGGTCCAAACAAGAGGAGCCTGTAAAGGTTTAATTAGGCACTGCGCATGGGTGACCTTTGCTTCTCATTGCTGTCCTCCGACCCTAGGGGGAAGGAAGAGACTGGTGGAGACTGTGAACAAGGATCACAACTGGGAAAGGCTGGTTCTGTTAGGGACCCCACGTGCTTAGGGGCAGACGCCAACATGGCCACAGTCACAGTATAACTGAGATCTGCAGCGTGGCCCCATCAGGGCTGCACTTTTGGGCCTGGCAGCTGCCTTGGAGTGAGGAGCAGCTGGCGCTCCCTCTCCCAGGCAGGAGCTCACCTCTCACCTCCCTGTTACCCCTAGAAGGAGGTCCATGCAACCTCCTCATCATCTCCCTCCGTTTGACCCTTGGTCCAGGCATGGCCTCTGAATAGACACCTGGACCTCCAGATCTGCAGGGCCTTATCTGGGCCTGGATATTCCCACAGGCAATGTATTAGTCACACATGTAGAGCTTTACTGCTCAAGGGGATTTTTGAGGTCCCAATAAGATTACCCACTCCAATTATTTTACTTGCAAAGCAACAGAGGCCTAGACAAGGGGAGTCACATGAAGTGAGTGACCAAGATTTGCTAAACTTTCCAATGTTGCCTGCTGTTCTTTGTGGCCTCATTCTGAATGTAGCTGTAACCCCCATCGACAGCCTTACACAGTGTCTCCCATGTGCTAGCACTTTGCATGCATTCCTGGTAACCCCATGAGGCAGGCACCGTCACAATCCCCGTTTTACAGATGCGGAGGCTGAGGCTCAGAGAGATTAAATAGCTAACCCAACCTACAAGCAGAGCTATAATTTGAAACCAGAATGTCTGGCCCAGAATCTTGGCTCTTAACTCCTTATGCTGCTGCTCGTCACCTGAAGCTTCAGCTGCTCACATTTCCCTTCACTTTTCCCTTCTCCTGTTCCTTGCTTTCACCATCAGGTTGTCATCACTGCCACCTTCATAGTCCATCATTTTTCCCATTTTCATTTCACTCGAAGCCAGATAATTGCCCCAGACACAGGGCAGACTCTGAATTGCCAGCACACTCCCCTTCTTCTTGATCTTCCCCATCATCTCTGCCATCATCACCTTCAACTATTAGCATCACCTTCACCATCTACAAAACCCTTAATCACAAATGACTGTGAACCTAGAGACCAATGCAGATATAACTCCTGCCTTGGGATGGGAGGAGGGCTTAAATCTCCTCCAGCTATATATACACCTCTCAAGTAAAGGCACAAAGCCGGAATGTGGGAAGGCAGTCTTCCTCTTAGAGACTTTTCTGGAAATAAGAGGGGTGATGGGGAAAGACATTACAAACAGCCAAAACATGTCTGTTGAGGGGAATTAATCAATGGCCAAGGAGATTGCTTGTCATCTTTCAATATCTATAGAAATAACAAGCCTCCAGGGAGGGGGTTGGAACTTCAAGAGAAAAGAAGATCAGAGGATATTCTGCCCAACCTGTATCTCTAATGAGCTACAGGGGAAAGATGGGATTATAGGCAGCTTCCACCCACTTTGGGTGCTGGCCAGTACCCCATCTTCCTAGCCACAGTAGCTCTTATAGTCCCTGGAAAACAGCAACAAGCAATACTGCCCAGGAGTTTTAAAAGCTGATTATTCCTTTGGGTCCAAATTCCACCCACCTCCCAGCCCAAAGAGCCTGTTGGTTGGCTCTTCATGAGTGCTGGCTGAGAGGGTGCCATTGTCCTGTACAGGATTGAGGTAAGAGGAGGCAATGGCTTCAGGGACCAAAGCCTCCACCCAGAATTCCAGCCAAGGCCCCAGAGCTCCAGGACCTGGAAGAATTTTCCCCCTGGTTGTGTTTGGAATTGGCTGGTTTTCTGGGCACCAGGCCCAGCTCAGTTTAATTTTTGTTTATTTTTATGTACAGATTCTCTTCTGTTTGGGGAAGAGCTTTGTGTAAATTATTATTATTTATATGATAAAGAATAAATCACACCAAATAAAAAAACCCGCAATCTCTTTTTCTCAATAGAATTACTAAATTAGGGGCTGAAAGGAACAGCCGATATGCTGGGGTTTGGTTTCAGGAAGCCTTTGGACATGGATTCTCGCAAAATCTCTTCATAAATGGGCACTGCAACCCTGGATTTGATTCTAGTCACAACTAGCGGAGGCATGTGGGGCCTCCCAGCAGGACTGCAGTAGTTTGGGCCTAAGGGTGCTGGCTTCCTGGTCCTCCACACATCCCACCCCTTGGGGGATGAGTTGGGCATTTTTATTTTAAGTGGCTCACTAACTCAGAATGGGAAAAGGGGAAATAGAGGAGCTGGAGTTTCTTGCCAGAAACAGGATCAAAAGCCCTGAATTGGGATGGGGGTGGGGTACATAGGAGTTACTTGAATAGTGGCATTATTACATCAGGGGAAAATGAGCCAATCATTTCTTTGCCTATTCATCAAATTTGCATACTATGAATCTATTGGTTGGAATGAAATGAGTCAGGAGGCAGGGATGCAGATGGACAGAAGACCAGCTTGGCCCAGAGAGTGTCCCCAAGTGGCCCCCATCCCCAGCCAGGGTAGGGAGAAGACCAGTTCATCTGAAGTACTGTCCCCCCAACCTCCATGTTGGCTATTGCATAAAGTTCTGTTTGGGGGACTAGAGAAAGGCATACCTAGGGCAGGAATCCATCCTGGGGCTAATCTGCTAAAAGCCAGAGAGAGGAAAAAATCTGCCATAGCTCACTTTTCTATCTTTTTAAAAATTTCCCAGGATTTCAGGCTGCCAGAGACTTTTAAAAACAGGCAGACCTAGGTCAGCTTTACCTCAAGTGGTTACTTAGTCATGGCAGACTACTAAAAATCAGGCAGACCTGGCAGCATTGCCTATCAGCTTTTTCGCAAGCTGTGACCTCCTAGAATGGACTTCCATCTGCCCCCCCATAAGTCCTACCTTTGCTTCAGACATAGCTATGACCACCATTCTGGTTAAGAGCAGGGGTCTGGACCCTCCTCTTGAGCTTAAAAATCCACTCTGCCGGTTAATAGAGGTTGAAAAGTGGAGCAAGTTGCTTAACCACCCTGAGCCTCAGTCTTCCCATCTGTAAATGGGATGATAATAGCAATCACATACACACGGGTTTATAGTGATGATTAGGAGAGAAACCCATGTGAAAAGGGCCTAACATGTAGTAAGTACACAATCAGTGTGGTCTTTATTTTAAATAATACTGCAATAAGCTATTCCAGTGCTCTCCAACTAGGAATTAACTGTGCCCCCCACACCTACCCCAGCCCATGTGTAGTTTGGGAACACAAAGTTTCTACTCCTAAGGTTTGCACCTAAATCATTTTTCACAACCTGCCCTGAAGCAGCTACTATGAATGCGTGTGGCAGTCTCTAGCCATGGTCTTACACTTAGGAGGTACTCAGTAAGTCAGTAAATACTTTAAAAAGTTGCCCAACCATTAAATTCCCAAACCTCTGTAAATCCCACTAAATTCTAATCTCATTACTCTAGCCCCCACACAATGCCTGGTTCAACCACTCCCAGGAGAATAGGACTAGGGGACAATGGGAGGTGGGCTGGGTAGGAAGGTGTGGGGTTGGGAGTAAGGTGCGGAGTGGGGAAGATGGAGCCTGGGAAAGGCTCTACTTCTTTCAGGCCACTTGGATGGAACTCTTTCTATTGCCCTTCCCATAGGGCACTTAAAATTCCACCCTCATCTTTGATTAATCAACAGCTGACCTCAGACATGCCTTCCTGTACAGGTCTTCGTCCAGCCAGAGGGGTGGGTATTGATTAGCTGAACTAGTGCAATGAACTGTACAGGCCATGACTCTCGATTGTCTAAAAGGCCCCTTGAGAGGTGGTCCGTGTAAGTGAGGGGCATCTCTGTGTGACTTGGGGCACATATGTACTTGGTCATAAATATCTATACATTTATTTATGTGTATTAGTCGGTAAATACTGGTCCTTTTATCTTGGAGTACATTCAGTAATTCATTCGTTTGTCCATTTATTATTTATTGAGCACCTACTATGTGCCAGCACTATGTCAATGTTATAATGCAGAAGTCACTAAGACAGAAAAAATTCCTGCCCACATAGAACTTCTTTTCTTATTTTCTCAGTGAGAGCAGAGAGCAAGAATAAACATGCAAAGAAATAAATAATTCAATTTCAGATTGTGAAAGTGCTATAAAAAATAAAGGGATAGCCCAGCCGGCTGTGGATCAGTGGTTGAGCATCAACCTAGGATCCAGGCGATAGTGGTTCGATTCCTGGTCAGGGCACATGCCCGGGTTGCGGGCCTGATCCCCAGGGGGCGTGCAGGAGGTGGCCAATCAATGACTCTCTCAGCATTGATATTTCTCTCTCTCTCCCCCTCTCCTTTCCTCTCTGTGAAATCAATAAAGAGATATTTTTTAAAAATTAAAAAAAAATAAAGGGATAGAGAGTAACAGGGCAGGTAGTGGGAGCTCCTTTAGGCTGGGTGGGTTGGGCAAAGCCCTGATTGATGAGAACAGTTCAGCCCCAGTAAAACCTGGGAACAGAGTATCCCAGGCAGGGGGAACAGCAAGTATACAAAAGCTCAGAACTGTTGTGGGACAGCCACTTCTGGGATCTGTCTTTTTGAAGCAAATTTCAATCAGCTCTTATTGCATATACACCTTTGTATCTTTCCATTTCTCTTAGAATTAAGCTCAACTCCTCACTGAGGACTACAACCCCACCTCTACACTCCACTGGCTCCTTCAGTTCCTTGAGCTCCCTTCCACCATAGGGCCTTTGCACAGTCTGTTCCCACCACCTTGAATGCTGTTCCCTACCCTCTTTCTCTAGTTAAAGCCTATATCCTTTCGATGTCAGGTAGTTTAGGGTGGTCCACCCCTCTCCCTCCCACACTATATCAGTTTCCTTTGTTAGATACTTTCATATTACCAAGTTCCTTCAGTCAGATCCCTTATCTCACTTAGTAATTACGTATTAATTTTTGTGCTTATCTGATATTAGTATCTGACTTCCCCACCAGAATTATAAACCTCAGGGGAACTGGGATCTTGTCTATAGGCCCAGCTGTTAGACAGTGCCTGGTACCTGGAAGGCACTTAATAAACACTTACTGAGTTAATAGCTATAAATACTTATGGATGCTGGGGTCAGCTCTACTAAGAGTCCCAGTGACATACCAGGCAGCACAGAGGAGGGGAATAGGATGGGGAAGGGACTCAAAACCACAAACTAATGGGACCCAGGCAAAGAGGGCAGCTCTGTTCAGCCCTGGAGAAAGAAAGCCTCAGGGGGACTATAATGGAAGCCTTCAGATTCCAGAAGGCCTGTGAGGTCCAGAGGAAGACTAAGTTAATATGGGAGGCAGAAAGTGAAGGGCTGGGCTATTATTGGGATCTACATAGGGATCCTTCTAAGGAAGGTTTTATAATAGTGAGAAGTTTCAGGAGTGAAAACAGGTGCCTTATAAGGTGGTTAGCTCTCTGTCCTTGGATGTCTGTAAGCAGACAGAAAAGAGATTGGGGTCCTGAAGTCTTCATTTCAGTGCCAAGGTACTGTGATTAGGGCTCTACTAGCAGGTCAGGTCTCTCAACCCCACTGTTAGTCAATTCTTCTCACTGTAAAATGGGGGCCCCAGGCACCAGCAGGGTCATTTCTAGCTTCATTCTTGGCCCCAGTTCTTCCCCCTCCTCCCTGCTTTGCTCTGAAAGGACCAGGGAAGGAGGGACCGAGAGTGGTGTGGGGGGAGGCTCTTCAGAGTGTCTTAAGTGGCTTCCCAGCTGGAGCGATGGTGAATATTTTAAGTACAGTTTCTAGACAATGGATCTCTCCAGGGCTTGGAGGGGAAGGAAGCTGAAATTCAGGACCATTTTGTGAATTCCCAAGTTCTTTGTGTCCATTGTATGGGGAACAATACTGTTTGTTCGGCATATTCACTCAAGGTGGGGGGTAAGGGGGGATGGTTAGGCCCCAGTGTTCAGATGTTCTCGTAGGGGAGGGTTACTGAGGAATGTGGGACTTTTGCAGGGAAGGATGGAAGCTGGAGGAGTTGGGATGGGCCACAGGGAGGCAGGAAAGCTGCTGGTCTGGTTGGGTGGGTTTGAGTTCCAGGTCAGCCTCCCAAGTAGAAAGAATTACACCCCTCCTCCCCCTCCCCACCCGTCAGTGGATTCTAAGCCTCCCCTGACCTTGACCTGTTTTCTGAAGGCTGCATGTGATGGGGAGAAGGGGTAGAGCTGTCCATTAACCAAGTCACTTTCTCCTTGAGGCCTTACCTTCTTGCTCTGTTTCCACAGATGGGTTGGCCTAGAGATGACATCACAACCCTACCAGTTCAGACATTCCTTGGACCTAAGCTAGTCTCCCCTCCTATACCTACCACATTTTCAACCTCACCAAATTTGGGTCCCCCCCATCCCCAGAGTCTTGCCCAGCAGTGCACCGTTGGTTGCTAGAGGAGGCTGGGCATCTTCAGAATGAAGGATGTGAGAGATGCAGCCCCAGTTTTAGCCATAGTGTTACCGGCCAGAAGATCAGACCTCAGTTCTTGTCTTTTGGAAGGAGAAAAGTCAATCAAGAGACAAAGTGCAGCAAAGCAAGCAAGAATTTATTGGCCACAGCAAAAGTACACCCAGGACAGTAAAACAAGGAAGGGCCTAGCATAGAAGAAGCAACAGGAGGGCCTGGGCTGGGCTGCTCTGGCTCACTAGGAAGTCAGAGAAAAGGGGGCCTTGGAGACAGGTTCAGGGGGTTATCCTGGGACCAGCTGCCACTGCCCATTGCTCCCCTGGTTGCAAGTCTCATGGGGTTCCTTAGAGTTTAGGAGATGAATGCCTGGGGGAGGGGGGGGAAGAGGGGGGAGGGGAAAGGGAAGGTGTGGATGTGTTCCCCAGAGGAAGAGCTCCCACTGCGTCCTTTGTCTTGAAGGTTTTTATCTCTCTCTTGAAGTCTCAGGGGAGGGTTTTAGCAGAATATTCATCAGTTTTCCAGGTGTGCCCTTTCAGGGTCTGGTCTCCACTGATTGGTCAGCACCAGGGCAGAGGGGTCATTAGTCAATGCAGCTGGTCCTGAGCTAGCCATGGCTGAGGTTTTTCTGGTTTTGCTGCTTTTCTGAGCCTGGAGCTGAAATACGACTGAGGCCTAGATGTTATCTTTAGGGAGGAAAGGTCAAGGGGCCCAAACCAGATGATCAACAATATGCTAGGGGAGGTAAGGTTACCCTGGGGGTGAGGTCCCTGTTTCTGCTCTGGTGACCTTCTGTACCTGGCCCATTGTCCTTGCTCTGCTCATGTCTGTTTAACTGCCTACCGCAATAGATCCTCACTCATGAGAATATCCCAATTTATTGCCTACATTAGCTCATGTGGCCTGGATTAAAAGCCCAGCTCTCCCACTAGCTGACTCACCTTAATGTCTCTGAGCCTCAGTTTCCCCTCTGCAGAAGAAACATAATGATAATATCTATCTTCTTCACTGGGCTGTTATGAGAATTAAGAGAGATAATGCATCTAAAACAGTGTGTCTGGAAGGGATGGCTCATGGATGTTAGCCATGGACCTGTATAGAATTACCATCTGCTGTTTAGGTAAGGAAATCAAAGCTCAGAGAAGGTAAGCATCACACTGTGAATAAATTAGGGTATTATAATTCAAACCCAGGCTGGTTGATTCTGAAGCTGAGTTGCTGACTTGCTCAGGGCCTCCTGCAGAGATGGGACTGATGGCTACTCTGAGCAGGCCTCTCCTGACTTTCTAACAGCACCTGCCAATGCCAGAAAGCCAAGTTTCCTTCTGCCAGCCTGGGGAGGTGCATTGTTTTACCAGGGCTGGGATCTGGACTCCCCTCTAGCCCTTCCCATAATCCCACTGTAAATTGGAGCACCCTACCACCACTACTACCACTATCCACCAACAGCTTCTGCAAGGCAGTGTCTTATCCAGAAGGGGCATCAGGGTCAGGGTGAGGAGCAGCCTCGGTGTTCCCGGGCTGAGTTCCAGAGCTGAGCTACAGTTTGGCTCATCCTGGAGAGAAAACCTGAGCCTAGAGGCTGGGACCAGGCCCTATTATGCTCTGAGGTCTTGGGCCCATCAAGAAACCAGTCTGGGCCCTGGATCTTCAGAGCTGGAGCTGGAAGGCACACAGATCCATGAGCTGAGACAGAGCTGGGAATGGGAGGAGCAGAGGCCCGAGCCTTGGGGTCCCACAGGTTGGGAGGGACACTGAGCCATGGCTCCTTTCCATTTCTATCCTACCCCTCCATCCACCCTGGTCCAGCCCTATTTCTACCAGCACTCCTACTCTTTCAGCCATTTCTCTCTCTGATTCCTGAATCACCATCGAATGAGAGGAGAGAGAAAAGGGAGCATGGGGGAGAGGGAGAGCTAGGGGGAAGCTGTGCCCACTTTTCCCACATTGAGCGGTTCTTGTTCTATGAATGAAGGTGATATGGGCTCAGGGGGGAAAAAGGCAGGTGGAGGCAAATGCTGGGCAGGGCAGCCTGGGATGGGGTTGCCATGGGAACAGCAGCCTGACTTCAAAGCTGAGGTGCGTGAGTGTTCCTGGGGGAGGTGGATGGCATGTGTGTATCTGGGGTAGGGGAGCACTTTTGATGTGAGCCCCTTGGGACTCCAGCTTCTGGATTCCAGATCAAAACCCTAACCTGAGAAGGAAACGGCATCATGAGAAGCTTCCTGGCAGACACCCCTCAGCCTCAAACCCTCTCTTGCTGAGTGTAAGGCAGGGTTGGGGGTGGGATCTACACTGTGGAGGAGGCTATGATGGAATTCCTCTGCCAACACTTACCCCCTTCAAATAGGGCAGAAGGGAGAGGAGTGGGGCGGGGAGCAGGGGCTTTGCTTTGTCTTCTAGGCCTGGGTTAGGGGCCAGGCTCCACAATGACGCTGTTACCTGGGGCTTCTGGCTCCAATTTCCCAAGGAGGGCCTTAAAGCCTGGAAATGGCTCAGAGAGAAGCCCAGCAGGCTGTGTGAGCTCTCCAACTGCACAATCACTGCCACCACCCACCACCATGACCCTCTCTGGTCACCAGCGGGGGGGGGGGGGGGGGATGCCCAGCATCCATGTGGAGTGAGGCACAGGCCAGTTCTGAGACCCAAGGTGGCAGGGTGAGGAAGTGTGGCTGTGGTGTGGCTTCAATAGCATTTGCTTTTCATGGGGTTGGCCCAGCTAATTCAGGCCCCAGGGAAACCCAAGGGCCTCTAGGTGGCACCTAACATGCTGCAGCTGCCAGTTCAGTCCCAGCCTTCTCATACTTGATGTCCAGCCGCCCACTCAGACCTTTCTAGAAGCACCAGCCAATTCCAAACAGCTCTCAAGCGCCTACAGCTCAGCAGCACTGCACTGGGCATTGCAAGGGAGCCGAATGTAACGGGGGAGATGGACTCCGACAGAATGTACAGTGGAGGGCAGAAATGCCACACCAGAGTTGTGAAAACCTGTGTTTCAGTCCCCCTTCAGACAAGTTTCTGATCTTGAGCCTCCCTTGCCTCATCTTTACCTAGCTCATGGAGCTGCGGGGAGTATTAAATGAGAAAGCGTGGGTAAAGCCGTTAGTGCAGCGTCTGACACGTAGGAAACCCAATAAAGGGCACTATTGTGATTAGAGTGAACCATGCGGAGTGCTAGCATGGCGGCAGAAGCAAAGTGTCTTGGAGCAAAGAAAAACCAACCTGATGAGAGAATCAGGGAAGGCTTCTTGGGTATGGTGTCTCCCAAGAGCCTGAGGCAGAAGAGGATTCCTGGAGCTGGGGGAGGCCAGAGGGTGGAGCGGGTAGAAGGAACTCCAAGAAGGAAAAGCATTTAGAGCTCTCGCCTTATTTATTTATCCTTGAGCTCGAGTGTCCCTTGGGGTGCCTCTCTCCCAGGCCCCTGTTTCCAGAGGCTCTTCCGCCCCCTCCTGCCCCTCCCCTTCTCCCTTTCTCCCTCACCCCCACTGCTTCCCCCTTACTCCTCTCCCCTTTTTCTCCTCTGGGAAGCCAGCTCAGAGAGAGCAGGGTGCACGAATGGTGACCATTGCCTCGTGAGTGGTCTGTCCCCTATGGGACATTTGGCAACATCCAAAGACATTCGTAGTGGTCATGACTGGGTGTGTTGGGGGCGTGTGTGTGATGCTATTAGCTTCCAGTGGGCAGAGGCGAGGGATGCTACTAAACCTTTTATAATGCACAGGGCAGCCCCCACAACAAATTACCTGGGCCCAAAGGTCAATAGCGCCCAGGCCAAGAAACCTGCCTTGGACCAAGAGCTGGGGTGAAACTTGGCCCCCTTCCTCAGGCTCCCCATGTGAAACCTCCAAATCCCCACCCCAAGAGTCTCGGATTGCCCTCCCAGCTCTCGCCTTCTTCTGCCCCCCCCCGCCTATGCCACTTCCTCCAGGGTGGGGCCCCCTCCTCCTCTCCCTCAGCAGGGCTGCGAGAGCCTGTCAGGCAGGAGTCAGCCTGCGGCTGCACGAGGCTTCGGAGACCGAGCTGCCTGCTGCACTCTGTGCTGCCGGCCCACTGATTGGCCAGGGCTGCTGTTTCCATGGTGATCCCCAGCAAAGCCCAAGCCCCCCCGCCCTTGCCAGCCCCCCCACAGGCCGTATTCAGTGGCGAGAGCAACGACAGGCAGGTTAATAAAACAGGAGCCCTGTGAGGAGCAGGGCTGTGGGCTGAGGTCCCAGCGTGGTGGCCCGCCCAGAGGAGGGAGGGGAGGGTGGGGGTGGGGGTGGGGGTGGGGGTGGGTGCGGGCTAAGCATCTGGCTCGCAGCCCAGCCAGCGTCCTCCACGCTCCAGCCAACAGAGGGGACTCTACCCAAGGCAGGTTCTGGGCTGCACTTGCCCTGGGGGAGCGAGGGTTCAGCCCCTGGAGTGCACCTTCCCGCAGTGGCCTCTGGGGGCAGTGTCCCCTCCCCCATCAGGACCTCTGCATTCCAGGACTGGAACAGGGGTCCTGGGTCTGGGGGTGAGGGAGGGAGGAGATGGGATGGGGTAAAGGAGAGAAATGGCTGTAAAAAATTGGAGTGGGAATCAGGAAGGAGATTGGGATGAGGTGGGAAGGCAGAGGAGGCTGGGGATGGAAACAGCTGTAGATGAGTGAGGAGGGATCGGCTAGGGGAAGAAGGCATGAGTTGGGTGAGAGAGGGTGGAGCATGGTAGATACTGAGGATGGAGATGAGGCTGAGATGGGGAGAGAAGGGCAGCTGGTCACGGGCCCAAGGTGGAAATGGGGTTGAAGGCAGCAGGTGGGGATGAGATTGGGATGGGACCTGAGATGGAGATGGAGTGGGCAGTGAAGGGTGAGATGCGGAGCACCTGGGAATAGACATGGCCTCTGGCTTGTTCACCATTTATCCCCAGCGCACAGCTGGCCAGAGTAGGTGTCACTGTTATATATAGTTGGTGCTCAAAACGTGTTCGTGGAATGAATGAATGAATGGGGTGGGAGCTGATGGGCTGTGGATGCTGGGAGTGTGCTCCTGCTGGAATCAGTGACCATAGCAACACCAATGCCTCTCTCACACCCTAATATCAACACTGAGTGCTTCTCATTCAGTACTTTCAATAATCTTTTGAGGCGGGTACTATTACCATTTGCTAGAGGCTCAGAGAGTTTGGGTAACTTGCCCAAGGTCACACAGCTCTGATCCCTGCCTCAGAGATAGATGGTGGACACATGGTCAGCTTCTGTGTCTAGACATGGGTATTTCTGGCTGGAGACCCAAACCATACAGATTGGTAGCAGGAGAGGACAGGGACTGCTGTGTCACAGAGGCTCAAGGATGGAATCTGCCCATGATGCTGAGCTGGGTGTCAGGCTTCTGGGTTGCCATCACTGCCTTGGTCACTCAATGGCTCCATGAGTGCCTTTCCCAGCTGGTAGAGATGCCGGGTTCACTGTTGCTTGGGGCATCATTGCAGTTACAACTCCCTCCCTGTGACAGACACAGAGACCCTACAGCACTTCTCCCATGCCTGAGATCACCCATTCGGGGGTTGCCCAGAGCTGGTACCCAAGGTCTGGAGTGAAAAGGGCTTTGTAATAAAATAGAATAGCTTGGCTCTGCCATCTGTGGTGTGGCCTTGGGGAACTAAACTTTCCCAAACCTCAGTTTTCCCATCTATAAAATGGAGAAAATAATACCTCCTGGTGTGGTGATGTCGATTACAAGGCGATGACAGCTGTGAAATGCTGGGCACAGAAAGTTCTCAGTAAATGCTGCTTCCCTGCTCCCAGGACCAGGTTACCTGCACAGGCGCTTCTCTTTCTCCTCCAGTCCCAGAGGGGCAAACAGGGAAAAAGGACCCTCTTCCTCCCTAGTGTCTGTATGGTCACCACATCCAGGGACTCAGTGTAAGAGGTGGAAACTGAATTTTGTAGGCCTAGAGAAAGAGGTAGGATGAGTTAGCCTCAGGCGGTAAGGATGCTTTTTTTTTTTGTCTCCTGGGAAGGGGGAGATGGATCCAGACTGATGGCATGAGGGGGGATTCTGCCCCATCACATCTCCCCCGACTCAACGGCCCTGCTCCCATCCCCAGCCCAGAAAGAAGAGGCCGCTGAGAGGCCAGTCCTGGGGACAAGAGCACAGAGGACTTCCAGGCCCCTTTGGACAGGCTGCTGCCCCTCCAGCCTGCCTGTGGCCCGTGCCAGTCGGGATTTGGGGGGCATGGCTGGGCAGCCAGGCCAGCAACTAGGAGCCCAAACCAGGGAGGGCAGAGGCGGCTGCAGCAACCTGAGCACTCGATAAACCATTAATTCTTAATAAACGACAGGCTGTGCATTATTTAACAATAATGATACTTTCTGTTCCATTATAGATTAAAACACCGGCCTCTTCTTATTAATCCTGCATTTCAAAAGCTTGTAAATCCTGCGCAGCCGGAGGAGATAAAAGCCGGCTCATCCCCATCCCCGGGCTGACGCGCTTGCACTGCCACAGTGGCTCAGCGGCCAGGCCGGGGGCGCACACGCGTGTGCCCGGCCCACCCAGCGCCTGGCGTCACCGACAGCAGAGAGGAGCCGGCTGCAGGTGCGGGGCTGCCTGCGCTCTGGGTCCTGCCTCCTCTCCCAAGCTCCTCTCTCATTTGGATTTCTCCCTCTCAGCAGTTTTCTCTTTTTCCGTCGATCTTGTTTCTCCCTCTCTCTCTGTGTATTTCTCTCTCCTCGTTTTCACTGTCTCCTTTTTTCCCCTTTTTCTTCACCCGTCTCCCCCACCCACCCTACACACAGGTGCATCACCTGCCTCTCCCTCCTTTACCTTCACACCATTCAACCAAACAGACTCACAATATGCACAGACTCTATCCCCATATGTTCTTTGCTTTTCTCAGGGGTGCTCTGAGGGGTGGGGTGGGGAGGAGGGAGAAGAACTCCATAGAGAGGGAAGGGGAGGTGCACAGGAAACCCCGGGTCCCTGCAGGCTGGGCAGGTTCTGACCTTGAGCCCTCCTGACCAACTCTGAGAGCTGGGAGCATCCAGCGCAGTCCTCAGGGGATGCTCGGTGCCCCTCTGTGTTACCACCAGGCTCTGTTTACATATCCCCAGGGACGGGGGACTCACTACCTCAGGAGGCATCCTCTTTTATTGCTGCAAAGCGCCTCTTCAGTGGGAGCTCACGTTCACTTTCAGACCCCTATGACAAATGACAGACCTTGGGGATCTGAAGGCTGCCATTCTAACCCCCTGATGCTTCCAGTCTCACTGCTGACAGTCCTCCAGGCCTCATCTGTCAGTGAGTTGAGCTCCCTCTTCTTCCTGGTTCTGCTGCTCTGTGCCACCAGGGTGTCTGGGAACTATTAAAGGTGGCCCCAAAGTTAACCACAACCCTTCCTTTGGTGCAGCCAGAACAGAGGTCGGCTGGACCCTCCTCCTGTCTGGGAATCAGAAGCCATAACTGAGTGCTTGGGAAGAAAATTCACTCTGACCTTGAATGTCTCTCTCAATGCCATTACAAAAAAATAATATGTCATCATTTATTGAACTTTTACTACATGCTAGGCATGCCGTTTATATCCCTTATCTCATTCAAGCCTATGAAATCTGTTCTAATAGTAGTCCCATTTTGCAGGTTAAGAGACAGACTTGCAGAAATTAAGTTAACTTGGCCATGGTCACACAGCTAAGTGGCAAAGCCAGAATTAACCCAGTGCCATCTAACTCTGAAGCATTTAAATCCAGCAGGAGACCACAGCCCTACAGGGCTAACCTCAGATGTTCTCCCCAGCTATTTGGAACTAAAAGGGTCTTCTTGGTCCACTGGGCCCCCAAAGTCAGAGGGGCTGGTGTTCCTGAAGCTAAACTCACTCTCCAGGATTGGACTAACAGGGTCCCACTGAGAACTTTCCAGGTAGAAGTGAGGATCAGGTGGGGATCTCTGGTGCCTCCATTTGTGTTTGTTGGACATTTCTTCAGGTCCAGGAGGAGACGGTCCTTGACACTTACTGACTGTTCCCATAGGATTTCATAGGATTGAATGAGATAAGAGATATAAACGGCATGCCTAGCATGTAGTAAAAGTTCAATAAATGATGACATATTTTTTTGTAATGACATTGACAGACATTCAAGGTCAGAGTAAATTTTCTTCCCAGGCTCTATCATCTCCTTTCATCCTCACCATAACTGTGCAGGGGGGAGGGGATTTAAACCCATTTTAAATAGTGGTAAACTGAGGATCAGAGAGGTTAAGTCAATGACATTCATGCTTACCCCCTGCTCAGGAGGGAGTCTTGGAGCTTGACTGTGATGCTTCTTTAGGGTGGTAGTACGTGTGTGTAGAGACAGAGAGAGAGAGAGAGAGAGAGAGAGAGGAAATGGGAGAGAAATAGGGGTGGGCTTCAAGAAACACACAGTTGAAGAGAAGAGGTGAGCAGCTTTCTTCTTTTTTTGAAAGGCACGAATGGGGAATTTCACTTGATCCCTTGTGGTTCCTGGGCCAACCCCTCAGTGAAGTCGGATGGCTTTTGCAAAGGAAAATTTTATCCATTTTCTGGTTTTTATGGGGCTTCCTCAATGAGAAAAACCTCTCCTGTTGGTGCTTTGAGAGGATTTCTCTGCATGGCCCACAGTGACGCTATGTAATCTCCCCAAAAATATGGTACTAATATTCACCGGATTAGGGTTAGTTATTTTTATGTCTTTGTCATTTTGTTTCTCACAGCTCTTTCTGCTGCCTGGAAAGGGAGCGGTGGACATTTTATTTCCAAAGTCATATTTTTTAATTCGATCAAAGAAAATTTCACTCGTTCTCTGTATAAATTATTTAGCTCATTTCTTTTAGGTTAAATGTCTCAACAGGAGGGTAGAAAATCTTTCCATCACAGTTTCTTCCAGGATTTTAACCAACTCCTCTAGATAGTATGAGCTTCCTTCTCAGTGCTCCATCTTTCTGTCTTTCTGGCTCTCTCCCTCCCTCCCTGACCCTCCAGCCCACTTTTCTCCACCCTCCGCCCCCAGCTCTTCCTGAACCCCTTGGCCCCATCCAAGCTTCCGTCCCTCTTTGGCTCTGGTGGAAGAATGAAAGAGTCAGTTAGTATGCACTTGAACCCTGCAGTTGCACAAATCACCTAAAGGCACCCTTCCTTTGACCTGACCTGGCCCCACCAGGTCTCAGGCTGGTGAGCAGTGGAGTGGGTGCTGAGCGTCAGGCCCTGCTTGCGATCCACTCACGTTGCTGCTCCTGCCTCTCCTAGACCTGTGCGCCCACCCCCACCCCTATTCTCAATCAATTGCCCCTTGTCACAAGCAGGTTTCCTTAGTGTCTTATTTCACTCTGGTCTGGCTCCCTCAGCCTCAGGGTTCTTCCCAGGACACCCTCCCCCCACCCTCACACAGACACGCTCTGAGGCTTGATGCCTCACTCTGATAACAGTGCAGGGCTGGGGGTAGGGGGCTAAGGCAGAGGTTGGGGGGCTGAGGAGTGGTGCTGAAGAGGAGGGAGGGGCTTGGCTCTGTCAGGGGCCCTGCCTCTCCTGGCAGCCCCATTTCTGGCCCCAGGCCCTGTCAAGAGAAGCAAAACCAGCAGAGCAAGCTCATTACCCCACGCACACTCTCCCTTCCCTCACATCACATTGTTTCAGCCAAGAACAAGTCTCCAGTGGGAATTCCCTTTCCTCTTACTTTAAAATATACAGTAATTAACAAACTAATGCTATTAACTGCGACAACGAGGAAATTACAATAAAATCACTGCAGAGTCCACGAGCAGTCTGGTGGTGGGTCTCGGCTCAGTGTGCAGGGTAGGGCCCCAGTGTGGGTCCGGGTGCCATCATCTCAGCCACAGCGGGGCCTCTCAGGCTGCGGACCTTCCGCAGGGGCTGCGTCCTCAGCAGGTCAGTCCAGGCCTCAGGCGCAGCTGCTGCATTTCCTGTGCAGGAAGAGTCAGGATCCCGGCCATTCTTCCAGGCCCGGAGGTTTACTCTCTTATGAAACCTGTAAATAATAGAGTTGTGGCCTGGCGCTGACCTGGGCATGTCTGCGAGGACGTGGCCCCTACTCTGGAACAGGCCCAGTGACTTCCTTTCAAGGTCACAGTAGGTTCTGACAAGGTCTCCAGAGGATGCTGCTCAAAGAGAGGCAGAGGAGGGGCGTGCTGGACCATTGTGACGTCTTTCTCTGGCCCTGTGGAAGCATCTTCAGGGTCGCCCTGTCCATCCTTCTGCATTCCTCCCAGCAGTCAAGCCTCTCCTTTCCTCTTGGAGGAATTTTGCTAAGGCACAGCCAAAGACCCAAGAAGGAGTGAGCTTGTTGTTGCCCGATTGTCTGGAAGTCTGTTTCCAGTCTGACTTTGGTCCTTCATGCTGCAATTCATGTAATTTCCTCTGGTGAGTTCCCAGCAAGCCTGGTCCATTCCCTTCCCGCCCTTGCCTCCTCATTCCAGGTGTCACTCTCTCTCCCGTTGGTCCTTTGAATCCCTTTTTCCCACCAAGTAGCCATGGTGACCCAAGGGCAACCTGTTCTCGCTCTCCTTCTTCCCTAGGCTTTATGTCCCCTTGCATATAGACAAATGTCTGCTCAGAACTTTTAGAAATTCTGTTCAGAAACTCACAAAGAAGTTATATTACAGATGAGGAAACCAAGGCTTAGAGAGGTTAAGTGACTTCCTTGAGATTACACAGCCGTGAATGAAGGTGCCGCGTCAGGACTTGAACGGCACGTTATGTTCTCCCACAGGACTCTGCGCTTCTTGTCCCCTCTTGGTTCTTAGGGAATGAACACTCGCAGTGAGAGGCCACAAACTTGACTTTCCTTCTTCTCCATGACCGTGCTGGGCTTGGGGAAGTGAACGATAAAAAAAAGTTCATCTCATTTCCCCTTTACGGCAGCATTATACATTGGGTGCTGTCATCATGCAGATTTTACACTTGGGAAAACTGAGGCTTGGAGAAGCCCAGTCCTTAGCCCAAGGTCACAGGGCTGGTGGTGACAGAGCCAGAGCTTAAACCGGTCCCGCCTCACTCCAGAGCCCAGCCCTGCCTTAGCCACTTGCCTGAAGAGTGAGACAGGCTGACTTGAAGTCAGCGACAGTGAGTCCAGCCAGGGTGAGTAGCGAGTCCCAGAACCTCATTAGGAGTGAAGCTGCCACACGTGTCAGAAGCCCGCCGCCCGGCCGGCCCCACTCAGCCCTGCCGCGCAGCGTAAACATCCTCGCTAATTCCCCAAACTCAATCACGTCACCGTGATGGATTTTCCCATCATTACTCCTGAGTGAGTGACAACCTGCTCAGACACTTGCCTTCCCCGCTGCCTTCAGAGAGTTTCAGGAATCAGAATGCTTTGCTCCCTAAGTTGATTTCAACTTGTCCTAAAGTCATTTTAATTGGTGAAGCATCAGAGGCAATTTGGGTAACTTTCTGAGCGCCCCTTCTCGCCAGCCAGCCAGCCAGCGCTGAGCTGGGGAAGGGGGAGTCTCAAATGCCACCCTGCCCCCCCCCCCCCCCCCCCCCCCCCCGGGTACCACTTTCCCCTCCTCTGATTGGCCAGGAGACCACACTCCTTGCTTTATTTTCGTGTTTCTTGCTGAGGTTCCTACTGCTGGTTCCTGAGGATAACAAGATTCATTTTCTCAATGGCTCTGACAGATAGGATTGTTATTGTTATTACACTCATATACCACCTTTCCTCTGAGGAGCTTAAGGCGCTTTACAAATTTGAAAATTATCTAATAATCTCCCAGCAGCCCTGAGAGAGGGGGAGAAGCTGCAGCTAGAGGCACTGCGGTGCAGCCGGAGAGCCCACACTCCTGCCCCCGTGGCCAGGCAGGGTGGGCAAGCTGCCAGTGCCCGGTTAGGGGCACAGGGGGCCGAAGAGCTCGGAGGGTCCCACTCCCCCCGCTAAATAAGGAAGACGAAGAAATCTGTGCGAGGAGGGAGAGAGGCAGGCAGAGAGGGAGGGAGACAGACTCAGCTCCAAAGGACAAAATCCAATGGGAGGAAACTCAGGCAAGAAGAGTTTTCTTTAAAGACACAAGAAATGAGAGGAAGCAGGAGACTCCCAGGGGCCTGCGGGTGAGAGAGCTGAAATTCAAAATGGAAATCTACCACAGCGGCAACTAGGCCGGTCGCAAAGGACCCGGCATGAGAACATGGGCAGAACTATCAAGAGAGCCCACACTGCAAATTTAGATGGCTGCTTTTAGGCGGGTGTGGGAAGCCTCTGCAGACCTCTTTTTTTTTTTCACCTGCCAGCTGAGAGGTGTGGCATTAGGTCTCTGTCAGCCTGACATCCTGTGATTCTATCTTCCTTTAAATTTTCTCTTGCCAGAAGTGGCCACAGTAATTGCAGCACCTTTACTAAGCATGAAGGGAAAGCTACTATCAAAATGACAGAAGGGCTTGACTGTATTGCCATCATTTTCTTGACAAGAAGTCATGCAAATCACCCTTATTTGAGGCTACCCTTTTGGGATTAGAGGTTTGTGATGGCTCTAGGTCTTTCAGAGACCGGCTGTGGTATTGTGGTTAAGAGCTGGGCTCTGAGGTCAGATGACGTGGTGGCCTTGGCGAATGATGTAAGCACTCTGAGCCTCAGTTTCCTCATCTGTCCAAGGATAAGGATAGTGGCTATCTTTGGTGGACGCTTGAGGGTACGTGTAAAGTGCCTGGCACAGTCAGCCATAAAAATGGCGAATATGAGGAGGAGGGGACTCAGATGCTGATGATATGGTGTGATATTGCGATTTATAACAAGAAATCCATATTTTTCTCCCATTTTTGTCCCAGAGCTCCTAAAATCCTTGGAATTTCCTAAGTGATTAGAGCCATTAAGTGTTTTGTGTTGTGTTGTTGTTAGAAAATCTTTAAGTCACCTAAGGATGGGGGCTGGCTGCTGGGTGAACCAACCATGTGACTAGAGGGTTGTAATCTTCAGTCCCTTCCCCCACCCCCCAGCTTTGGGGAGGGAAGAGGGGCTGGAGATTGATTTCAGTCTCAAATGGTCAATGATTTAATCAATCACACCCAAGTAAAAAAGCCTCCATAGAACCTAAAAGGACAGGCTTTGGAGAGCTTCTGGTTGCAGCGTGGAGGTGCTGGGAGAGTGGCGATCCTGGAGAAGATGGGAGCTCCTCCCCCTTTCTTTCTGCCTTGCCCTCTGCATCACTTCCATCAGGCTGTGCCTGAGTTATACCCTTTTATAATAAACCGGTAATCTAGAAAGAAAAATGTTTCTCTGAGTTCTGTGAACCGCTCTAGCAAATTAGCTGAACCTAAAGAGGGGGTCACTGAAACCTCCAGCTACAGACGGTTGGTCAGAAGCACAGGTGACAGCCTGGACTCGCTATGGACTGAAGTGGTAGGGTTGTGGGGGTGGGGAGGGGGTTGGGACAGTCTTGTAGGACTGAGCCCTTAACCTGTGGAATCTGATGCTACCTCTGGGTAGGTAGAGTTGAACTGTAGGACACCCAACTGCGTCTGAGAATTGTTGGTGTGGGGAAAACCCGTCGCCACATTGGAACTGGGTGATCGGAACTCTTTATGTGACTACCCTTCCCTTGAGCTCCTAAAGGCCTGTCTTCCCTCAGGGGCTGGGACAGCCTAGACAGGACTCAGGGGCGATCGGCAGGCTGGGGTTTGGGTGGCAAGGGGCTAGAGACCCAAAATGATGGTCTTTGAGGCATCTACTCTTCACCCTGCCCCCACCCCAGGCCCACCAGACCATGGCTCTCATTCTAATTCCCTTCACTGCCCTCTCCCCACTGCCCTGGGCTTCTCCTGCAGCCTTAACTGAAGCTGGAGGCGCCTGCGGGCTGCATGTCCCTGCTGCTCCCCCACCCGGCCCCTCTCTCTGTTTCCACTGGGGCTTCTAGAGAAGGCCCAGGGCCCCTCTGCTTTGACTGGTGTGAGGCCCCCTGAGGAACCCAAAGGAGGATGTTAGGAGGTGGAAGTGATACTGACCAGAGACTGAAAGGCAGGTTGGGGAGGAAGGACAGTAGGATTCAGGACAGTGTGATTCAGGACAGTGAGCTGGAGAGAGGGCGGAGAAACTTACACGGGTGAAGAGAAATGTAAGAGGAGGAGGCCCCATAGTTCTCCCCATGATCCTCCTACTGAAATGAGACATAGTAGGGACACACTTCATGGGAGCTAGTATTTACATATTTATAAGGGACTTGAACATCTGTGGGCTTGGTATCTGCATGGGGTCCTGGAATCAATCCCCCATAAATGCAGAGGGATGACTCTAGCTGAGTTCTTGGGGAGTGAAAAGTTATACACAGGTTTTCAACTGCGTAGGGGTCAGTGCCCCTAACCCCCACATTGTTCAAGGGTCTACTGTATATATATATATTTTAAATAATTAAGAAATTCGCCTGGCTGGGCGTGGCTCAGCGGTTGAGCGTCGACCTAGGATCCAGGCGATGGGGGTTCAATTTCTGGTCAGGGCACATGCCCGGGTTGCGGGCTGCAGCCGATCAATGACTCTCTCATCATTGATGTTTCTATCTCTCTCTTTCCCTCTCCTTTCCTCTCTCTGAAATCAATAAAGATATATTTTTTTAAAAAATTAAGAAATTCCATAACACCCTGCCCTCTAAGATGTTGTGGAGCTGGTTCCATCCATCCATCCATCCATCCATCCATCCATCCATCCATCCATCCATCCATCCATCCATCCAATAAATACTTACTAAGCAATGGCTCAGTGAGGCACTGGGGTATGATAAACAAAAGCAGACAGAGACCCTGCCCTCACGGAGCTTAGAGTCCAGTGAGGGAGACAGACTTGAAACAGGCAAACACACAAATGAAGAAATGGTCTTAAGCCGTGGTCCGGTAGCTCAGTTGGTTAGAGCGTGGTCCAGATACGTCAAGGTTGCTGGTTTGATCCCTGGTCAGGGCACATACCAGAATCAACCAATTAATGCATAAATAAGTGGAACAACAAATTGATGTTTCTCTCTCTCTAAAATCAAACAATCAATCAATCAATCAATCAATCAATCAATCAATAATCTTAAAAGTGACTTGTTCATTCTACCAGGCTTTAATAACAATACCTGGGAGAGCAGGAGTCCAACTCTAGATGGCCCCAGGGAAAACCTCTTTGTTGAAGTGTTGGTTCAGATAAGATCTAAAGGCAGAGTAGGGAACTGGCCAGGGCAGATGGGGAGAGGTCAGGGGAGCTTCAAGGAGACTGAAGGGTCAGCAGGGCCTGGGCCCTGTGCAGGGCCATGGAAGGAGATGGAATGTTTTCCTACTCTTCAGCACAATGGGAAGTTATTACAGGAAAGTGATCTAGTTTAAGTTGTTAACGATCTTTCTGGCTGTTGAGTGTAGAATGGATTAGGGAAGGGGGCGAGAGTGGAAGTAGCAAGACCAGTGAGCAGGCTATTTCAGGAGCGACAAGGTAGGGGGCCTCCCATGGTGTCCCCTTCAACCCACTGAGGGTCTAGCATACAGTGGTTCTCAACGTTGGCTGAACAGTAGAATCCCCTGGGGGACGGGGGGGTTAGGAATCCGATGCCCAGTTTACAGCCCAGACCACATAAATCAGAGTGTCTGTAAGACCCAGCACCAGTGTTTGCCAAAGCTTCCCAGGTGATTCCAACATACTGCTCCTGCACAGTCTCCATGTCCAAGAAAGTGGGGAAGGGAATTTACATTTACTGAGCACCTACTATGTGCCTGTGGCTATGCCAGTTTCCTTGGCTTGCACTAGTTCATTTAATCCACCACAACTGTGAGAGATGGATATTATTATTGCACCCACTTAACAGAAGGGGAAACTGAGACTCAGAGAAGTGAAAGATTTTGCTTCCCTACTTCCTGGCTTTGGAGAGTCTCAATTTTTAAATTTTGTTTTATTTGGTTTTTATATAAATTGGGGATTATATATTTCATAGAATTTCCAGGGGAGTTAAATGAAGCAGGTTTGCCTACATCCAGAACACATTAGGAGTTCAATATATTATAACTACTGCTAGGAGAACCCAAGGCCCCAGGGTCAGCGGGATCCAGCCCTGGCACAAGGCTCAGAGCCCCTGACCTAGCCTGGAATCAGCACCCACACCCACACCCCACTCACGCTGCTGTGTTGCACTCCAGTTTCAGAAGGCTCCCCTGTTTCTCTTCCACAGATGGGAGAGTGTCTTGCCCAAAGGCAGAAAGTAAGTTAGAGACAGAGCCAGGAATGGCGCCAGGTCTCCTACCTCCCTGCCTAAGGCATTTTCCTCTTGCCCAGGGGAATGGAGATCAGGATGAGGTTTGACTCATGAAGGGGATAAGTTGTCTAGAGCTAGTGCTAAGGGTGCGAAATACAGTGGGTGATCTGAGGGTGAAGGCTGGGGCCAAGGGCCTGACTCCTCAGACCCACGATTAGTGGGTTCCTTGGGTGATTCTGGATAGACCCAGCACCATGAGGGTCCCCACTGCCATCCCTGGCCCCTGAGAGGGCCCCAGCTGGAGCCCAGGGATTTTTCTGGGTCTACCTTGCCCATGCTGGGGACCCGAACCCCACCCCATCTCAGTAGAACAGAACAGCTATGAACACAAGCTCTGAGGTCAGGCAGACTTAAATGTCAACCCCAGTCCTGCCTCTTTTGAGCTGTAATGCCTTAACTTCTCTAAGCATCAGTTTCCTCATCTGTAAAATGGAGATAAGTAAAAAATAATGTAAATCAAATCAACTCATAAGGAAGGAGCTCCAAGAATATTCATTAAAAACAAAAATGCTGGCCCTGGCCAGGCGGCTCAGTTGGTTGGCGCATTGCCCCAGACACCAAAAAGCTCCCGGTTCAGTTCCCTAGTCAGGGCATATTCTTAGGTTTCCAGGAGGCAACCAATCAATGTTTCTCTCTCACATCAATATTTCTCTCTTTCTTTCTCCCTTCCCCTCTCTCTAAAATCAATAAAAACATCCTCAGGTGAGGATTTAAAAAAATGCTGAACATTTTTAATATAGTATGCACAGACTATCTCAGAAAGTCCACAAAACAACTGAAACAGTGCCTCCCCTCTGGGAGCAGGGCTGAGCTGGAGTAGAAAGAATTAGTTTTCACCAAATACAACTGGTCCTGCAGTTGACCCTTGAATGACACAGGCTTGAACTGCATGGGCCCACTTATACAAGGGATGTTTTCATCTCGCCAACAGACGAAGTATACTTATGCTAGCGATAAAAACAGCACAGCACTGTAATTGTATTTCATCTTCCTCATGATTTTCTTAGTATCATTCTATTTTCTCTAGTTTCCTTTACTGGACGAATACAGTCTATGATACATATACCATACAAAATATGTTCATCGGCTACTAGATTATTGGTAAGACTTCTGGTCAACAGGAGCTATTGTAGCTTCCAGTACAATAGAAGCTAACAGTAGGCTCTTGGTAGTTAAGTCTCGGGGGTCAGCAGTTATATGTGGATTTTCAGTTGCACACGGATCAGTCTCCCGACCCCTGCTTTATTCGAGGGTAAACTGTAATTGAATTCTTTACTTTGTGCACATTTTATTTTTTCAGTTAAAAAGTTTTAATGGCATTACTAATACTTACGGGTGGACTCATGGATTAAATTAATTCCTTAGCATAATGTCTGGCACAGAGCAAGGCTCAATTCCACACCACAATATTTATGGAGCATGTGGTAGTTTCAAGTGGTCCCAATTCTTCATTCCCTCTTCTGTATCCACGCCCTTGCCATTGCTGCAAGACTTGCTTTGGCCAATTGGGTGCTTGCATGGCTAGGCATGCTCTCTTGAATTCCTGCCTTTTGCAGAACATGCCTCAGGTGGCAGCTGGTCCAGCAAGGGTGACAAGCATGTGAACAGGTCAGCATCCAGTCCACAGCTCAGAACCAAGCCCAGCTGAGCCCAGTCCACATCAACCAAAACCCACCAGCCTGCAGGACATACTTCTTATTGCATGGTCTTGATTTTTGGAGTGGTTGTTATACAGCATTATTATGACAAAAGCTGACTAATACAGACTATGTGGCAGGCAGCTGTGCTAAGTACAAATATAGTCCCTGCCCTCATGGAGATTATATTTCTATTGAACGTTTAATGGCAGGAGGTGGGGAGGGTTGATCTAGGCAGGGGGTCAAAGGAGCTTCCTTGAGGAAGTGAGACCATGAAGGATGAATAGTAGTTAACCAGGTAAACTCCTGCAACAAAGAAACAGAATGTGCAAAGGCCTTGAGGATGAAAGGGGCCCTGGGTCCTACAAGGGGGCTGACAGTGGCTGGATAACTGAGGGACAATGTGAGATGAGGTAGGGGGTGCAGATCAGGCAAGGATTTTTTTTTAAAAAGTGATGGGAAACTACAGAAGGGTTCGGGAAGAGGGTTTGGTGGAAGGCGGAGGAGAGCATGATTAAATTCATTTTGGAGGAGGTCATTGGATGGAGTTCTATACATACGGCAGTTACGTTAGTTGAGGTGGTATTAGAACTATTACATCTGTGCCTGTCTCTGTATCCTTGCTGCATTTTTGTCCAAATCCAGATCTGTGTCCTTGCTTTTGTGTCCAGCCTCAGAAGCTCCAGGGCCCCCGACTCCTTCCCAGATTACTGGGGCCCTTAGAACTGTACCGCATGTGTATACCCTGTGCACCTCCCAAACTCTTGCCCACTTTCTGGGCATCTTGGGTCTCTCCAGGCAGGACTGGGTGTGCTGGCTCCAGGCTGGTACCTCTGGACCAGCAGAGGCTGAAGGCAGCTCCCAGGGCTCTGGAGTCTGAGGCCGGGTGAGGACTCCTCCCAGATGGGGGCGAAGAGCAGGAGGCGCAAAAGGCCCTGGCATCTGCAAACCTCCCATCAGTGCAAATCAATGCAAGATTAAAATTCATGATGGTTCCGGGGCACAACTGCAAACAATTTGTTCAGTAAACTTTGCTCTAATTGGCATTTGTAGAATTTCCTGTTAATCAGGCCCCTTGGGCTCTGTGGGGTTGGGATGCTCTGTCTCCCCATGACAGGACAGGGAGCATGTGTGGGTGGGTATGAGAGGAAGGGGGCGGACGATGGTCCGATGTGGGTGTCTCTAATTATGTGCCTGGGTATGTCTCGCTGTGGAGACCCAAGTGCCAGCCTGCAGTGTCCACAGGTGACTTTGCCCAGGGAGAGCTTTTGTTCCACCCCAGAGAGGTCTGTGTGTGTTTGGGGTGGACCTGCCCGAGTCAGTCTGTGGGCCAGCCTGTGGGGAGCGTGTCTGTCCAGGGGTGTGCCTAGGTGTTGGGGTAACACATATCTGTTGGGGTATGTGTCCAGGTGGTGAGGGTGTGCATCTGTCAGAGTGTGCGTTGGGCCTGTGTCTCGCTAAGTGTTTGTGTTGGTGCCTGCAGGTGGCTGCCCAGGCATGACTGTGGCACATGTCTGCGGGTCACTAAGGTGTGTTGTAGGCAGTGAGTCTCAGTGTGGAGGCTCTGGCTCCAAGAGATAGTAATTGGTGATGACCAGATTGGTTCCTAGACTCAGAGAGCCTCCTGCCCATGAGTCCTTGGTCTATCTATGCAAACTGTCACCACAGAGGGGCTGTGCCCAGCCATAGCATGCCCCTACCCCATGCCTATTACCCCTTTCACCAGGGCCCTGTTTCCCAGCACGCACTATAGGCCCAAGACCCAGGGCATAAAGACTTTTGAGGATTCTGCTTAAAATTATCAATGATCTCAAATATGAAGAGAATTTGTGTGAAGAAATCACAAGCCATGCAAGCTTAATTATATGTCTACAAATTGTAACATTGTGCCAACCGCAAAACTGCTCAACTCATATGGTTCTATACAAATCACATGAAACATGGGATCTGGCTGTGTCCTATTGTTTGGTATTATGGGAGGTGTAGCCTCCAGATATAAGAACCAAGAAAGTCTAGAGATGGCCCTAGACAGTGCCTTGAGCTCCAGCAGGAGTACCCAGCCCTCCCCTCCCTGGTCCCCAACCTTGCTCACTCTCACAGGAGGTGTCCTCTGTCCTTGGACAGTGATGGGGTCAGCTTGGCACGCTGTCAGACCCTGGCACACAGAGACTGGAATAAGGTGTTGCGCTCGTGTGTGTGTTGTGGGCCTCTGAGCGCCAGGGCTGCCTGCAGCTCATGTCTCTGAATAGTTTTATGCTCAAACACAGAGAGCAACTGCAGTTCTTGTAATTGTGTGTAAGGGACTGTGTCTTATGCACAGATGGTCATGATGCTTCTTTCTGTGTGTGTGTGTGTGTGTGTGTGTGTGTGTGTGTGCATGTGTGTGCATGCCCAAACAGATAACTTGCCTGAACATGAGGGCATTTGAGGGGGGTGCTGGCTGGGGGGGGGTGCATGCAGCCCCCACCATCCCATCCTTCACAATCATTATCTCAGCGGGAGCAGCTCTTGCCCTGGGGCCTGCCCTCGCTGTTTCAAGCAGCTGCTGCTTTCCCCCAGATTAACCCCTCTGCTCCGGCTTCTCATTTTCCTGCCAGGGGGCTGTGAGCTGCCTGAGGAGGGGTCTCTGGAGGACAGCGCCCCCAGCAGGCAAGCTGATATATCACAGACCCCTGCCCCCACCTCTTGTCTACAGGGATTCCTCTTCTTTCTTGAGTTCCTGAGGCTGTGGACAATAGGGATTGTGTGGCTGGGTATCAGTGTTGGTTGTGTGTCTGTGTGCGTGTGTGTGTGGGGGGAGCTAGAGTGTAAATGATTCAGAAACTCTACACAGGGCCCTGGCTGTCCAGGAGGGGTGGGGCTGCTTTTGGTCCCAGCATAGGGGTCCTGAGCCCCTCTGGCATTTGGGAAGGGCCAGAAGAGCCTAATTGCAGGTGGCAGGGACATGGCTTTGCCCAGCTGGGAAAGTTCTGGGCCCACCCTAGGCTTATCCAAGGGCACCCAGGGGGGCTCAGTGTAGGCAGAGGCCATGTAGCCCCCTCCACCTGCCAGGTGAGGGAGATCCAGGACCTCAGCAGCAGTTGCTGAGGAGAGGGGTGGGGAAGCAGGGAGACAGATGCGAGAAGGGTGAAGAGGGGAGAGAGTTAATCCCAGAGCACCTTCCTGAGGCGAGGGAGGAAGGAGTGGGCTCGGGAAAGCCCAGGTGAGGCCCAGGGAAGGGAGGGCCAAGGGAACCCAGGTCTGGGGCAGGTGAATGGATGGCCTATCTCTAAGATGGGCACTCTGAGCTTTTGTGACTGTGAGGAAGGATCTTATGTCATGACACAAATCTGCAGACCAGGCCAGGTGGGCTCAAGGACAGCAGTCGCCAGCACCTGGGCTCTGACTCCAAGACATTCAAGTTCCACCAAGTGCCCCTGGGATGTCATCATGAACAAGACCTGGACCAACCCTCAAGGAGCAGCAGGCTGCTGGGAGAGGCAGGGAATAGCCAGTGCTGGGAAGGGGGAGGCTCAGCGCTGCGGCTACCACAGGAGGAAGGTGACCCAGCCCAGGGGAGCCTGAGGGAAAGCTTTAAAGGAGGTGACGTTTCATCTCAGGCCTAATATAATAACACAAATTATTATTTGTAATAAGAGTAACAAATAATAGCAATACAGAGCAACCTACCACACGCTAGATACAGTGTTCCATTTACCTTTTATAACTGTCCTGTGAAGTAGGTACTGAAAGCCCCATTTTACAGATAAGGAAACTGAGGCCCAGAAAGGGGAAGTTCTTTGTCCAGGAATCAATAGTCAATGAGTAACAGCCAAGATTTCAAGTTCACCGAAATCTGAGTTCCAGGACAAGCCTCCTGTGGTCCTGAGTCACCTTTCCTAACTTCAGCAGCAGCAGCAGCAGTGCAGACCCCCGAGCACCCCTCTGACCCTGGGAGGCTAGCCTGGCAGCCTGGCCCAGGCCCATGTGGGCAAGATGCAGGCGACATTGAAAAGGGCAGGTGGAGCCCTCAGGCCCGTGTTTGCAGAGACTGACATCTACCTGGCCCTGTTTTCATTTGCTTTTTGGTTGAGAAGGGAAAAGGCCCACGGTTTTATGACACCAGCTTGTGATTCTATTTTCTGTTTAAATTCTGGGTGAGGGAAAAATAAGAGACATCAGAGAAACCTTCAGAATCTCATTTCGAGAGTCTGAGCTGCAGATAAATGAGCCTCCTGCAGAAACACTACATCAAAGCGAATTTTCTCAGCTGTATTTTCTTTCTTTTAATAGGGCCATTTACTACATTAATATTCCAGGAAGTCATTTTAATTTCGTGTTTATCATCCACTGGGAAAGTTAAACAGGATCAATATGTAACCAGTGGCGAACTGGGGGATCTTGGGAGAGAAGGGGCATGTTTGGAGGCTACAGTGATTCTGCAACTGGGAGTCTTTAGGAGGGAGGAGGCGGCTGGGGAAGGGAGGAAGGGAGGGGGTGGGGGAGGGGAGAGGAAGCATGTGGGAGTTGTAAGGTGGTAATTGTCTGAACATGTATTGAAAGAACAATTATTGAGCACCTACTAGTGTGAAGCATCGCTCATGCCTACGTTTTCCATCCTCACGACAACTCATGAGGTAGGTATTCTTGTTCCCATCCTCACACATGGGAAAACTGAGGCATGGAAAATTTGCCACGTGTCCAAAGTCTTACAGGAGAATCTGATTCATTGACTGATTCATTCCTTCGATAAATGTCAGGCACCTGCTATGTGCCAGGCATTTCCCTAGCAGCTGGAGGCTTGAGGTTAATGAAAGTTAATTTACCAAAAGCCTAAGCCTTCTTGTCAAATCCACTGAATGTCTCTGGGTGGATTGCCTGCTTCTGGGGAAACAGGTGGGCCCCTGTCCTTGCAGAGGTTACAGCCAGGTAGGGAGACAGGCTTTCATCAAGTAATCACACAAAACAAGATGAAGTCGCCTTTTAAAAATATATATATATTTTTATTGATTTTAAAGAGAGGAAGGGAGAGGGAAAGAGAGAGAAACATCAATGATGAGAGAGAGTCATTGATCGGCTGCCTCCTGCACACCTCCCACTGGGGCTCGAGCCAGAAACCTGGGCACGTTCCCTGACCGGGAATTGAACCTCAATCTCCTGGATCCTAGGTTGATGCTCAACCACTAAACCATGCTGGCCGGGGGGACTTGCCTTTATGACAGAGTCTCAGGGCTAAAATGGGGACTTAATCTAGAGTGGCAGGTCAGGGAAGACTTCCTGGGGGTGGTGATGTTCCAGCTGAGATCTAAGGGAAGCTTGGGAGACGGCTGGGTGAAAGGCAAGACAGGGCCAGCTCCAGGGAGCAAGAGATGGAAACATCAAAGTCGGGAGGAGCCAGGGACCTCAAGGGGCTGCCAGGTGAACAGCAGACATGGTGGGAGCTCCTGGCCAGGTACGGACTTGGAGAGCCCAGGAGGCTACGAGGCGGATACGTACTCTGGGTCAAGTTTTATGCACGGAGGGTCCTCCACCCTGCATGGCAAAGCCCTGGGAAGTGGAAGATGGGAGTGAGGGATGGGGGTGGAGGGGGGGGGTAAGTAGTAGATCTTAAATAAAGCCCTGTGAGTGGCGGGTGTCACAGGGGACTTGGGAGGGGGTCAGAGCGGATGGAGCTGGATCTTAAAAGGAGGGGATGGGTTTTCAGGAAATTGAGAGACGAAGAAGGCAAAACCCTTGGAATCATCTGCGTCTCACCTCTTTCTCACACCCCCCACATTTGATCCATCGGCTCATGCCGTTGGCTTTACCTCCACAATACATCCAGAATCGGACCTCTTACCACCATCTCCATCCCCACCTCCCCAGACCAAGCCGCCAGCTACTCTCTCCTGGACTATAGCAACAGCCTCCTAACTCTCCTCTCTGCTTCTCTCCTTGACCCCCTACAGTCTACACCACAGTCAGAGAGATACCTTCAAAACAAATCAGATCATGCCTAAAGCCCCTGGTGGATTCCTGTCTCATTCAGAAGAAAGCTCGTCCTTACAAAGGCCAACAAGGCCCTAGACGGTCTGCACTTCCTCCATTACTTCTTGACTCCAATTCCACCTTTGTACATGCAGCTACTCCGGTCAGCTTGCTATTCCTATAACATGCCAGGTATGGCCGCACCTCAGAGCCCTTGTATTTTGCACTTGCTGTTCCCTCTCCCTGGAATGCTTGTCCCCCATTTATGCTTGCTGCCTCCTTCACTCCCTTGGAGTCCTTCCTCTGGGAGACCTCCTCTGTCCACCCTATTTTAATGGCAGCTCCAACCGGCACTCCCTCTCTTCCTTGGCTGCTTGGTTTTCTTCTTGTGCAAACCTTGTTTCTAACATACGTTATAATTCACTCATTAATCTTGTTTGTGGTCGGCCTCCCCTCATTAGTGTGAGCCTCACAAGGGCAGGGAGTTTTGCCCATTTCGTTCACTGTTATATCCCCTGTGCCTAGGACAGTGCCTCACTCACTGGTACTCAGTCCGCCAGATAAGAAGGGACACCTCCCCACGTGGGGAAGCAGGCAGCAAAGCTCCAAAGGAAATACTATTTCAGCTCTGAGTTGTTTTTAATTTATTTTTTTTAAAAATATATCTTTATTGATTTCAGAGAGAGGAAAGGAGAGGGAGAGAGAGAGATAGAAACATCAATGATGAGAGAGTCATTGATCGAGCCCACAACCTGGGCATGTGCCCTGACTGGGAATCGAACCCTGATCATTTGGATCCCAGGTCAACACTCAACCGCTGAGCCACGCCCGGCTGGGCTGTTTTTAATTTTTTATTTCCCTGGCTCCTAACAACAGCGCTTCATGGTGACAGCTATAATTGGCCCCCTGTTATTGACGAGGCGGCTGAGGCTCAGGGAGGGAGTGAAGTAAGTGGTAGATCTGGGCATCCTTCCTACCTCAAGGACAGGTGCCTCCACTTACCCTCTACAGGACCTTGGGCAAGCTTCTGTCCTCTTTGGGCCTCAGTGTCCTCACCCACAAAATGGGTGCATCCTAGTACGTACCTCCAAGGGCTGTGGGCAGCTTAAACAGGACGGGCGTGCACACTCCTTAGCCTGAGCTGCACGGAAGGCGTTCAGTAACGTTAACTGTTATTATTTTTGGACCTGCGCTCTGCTGCCTGAGTCAGGCCAGTGGTCTCCATCCCATTTCCACGGAGAACCTCCGGTCAGCCCAGGGCACTGCCTCCAAATGGCAGTGGCTGGGCTTGTCCAGTCCCATTTGTTTAGGCGGAATTTAATTTCTCCCCAAGCTGAGAGCTTTCTGCCCCCTCCTGCCCTTTCTCTTGCTCTCATCAGTGGGAAAATAAGCTCCGGGAGCTTTCCCCCTGGTCCAGAAATCCAAGGTGAAGAATTTCATTAACAATCAAGAGGACATAATCAACATCCTAATAATTCCAGATCCGCATTCCCCCTTTCGCAGCCCCCTCAAAGTGCCCCCATCCCCCCACGCCACCCCATTCCCCGTGCGCACAGACACACTCACCTTGACAAAAAAAATCTCATTTTCTCACCAGCCAAATTTGCTTCACTGTTTAATTCAGCTCCGTACTTTCTGCCCCGACGAGCGGATGTGTACGGACTTCCTGGACGTCTCCTGCTTCTGAACGAGAGATGACTGGGAACAATGGCATCATGGGGGCTTGCTTCCCTTATATCTTCTGGAAGGTTCCAGGGTGGGGTGGCACACTTTCATCCTAAGGACTCAGGAACCCCCTAAGCCATGGCCAGAGGAGCAGAACCCCTCCTGGTATGGGGAGAGGAGGGGTGTCTGGTGATCTCTGCTCTAGGACTGCTGAGGGCTCTAGAGCCATAAGTGGCCTTTTCCAGTTTCGTTTGCATTTGACACAGAGCAAGGGCCCGCCTTAAACCTCCTACGGCAGTGGCACTTGGGAGTATCTAGCCTCTCCCACCTTCTGGCTCTGTGACCTTGGCTAAATGAATCTTTCTGAGCCTCAGCTTTCCTATCTGTAAAATGGGGATGCTGACAATAATGCCCCCTCTCAAAGTCACTGGGGGAATGAAATGAGATCACGCTTAGCACAGCGCCTGACATGGAGAGGGCCCACAAGGAGAGCTAGGCCACTGTTGTTGTGAGTGTAGTAGTAACAGTATCTTTGGCACTTGACCCCTACAACGTGGTGCTCACCATCCCCTCTCTCTCCTCGCTCATTCCTTCATCCGCTTGGAATACACTGAGCTCTTACTGATGCTGTGGAGTGTGAATGAACGAATACGTACAACAGGCATTTACAGCACCGTGTGGTCGGAGCTGTGCCAGGCGATGTTTTGGGGGCTATGGGAACCCAAGGGGGTGCCTACGTGGTGTCCCGAGGCTCTGACAGGAGCCAACTTCTGTGTTGAGACCTGACAAATGAGGAGGGATGTGCCTGGAGAGCAGGAGCCAGAGGGTTTGAGGGTGGAAGTTGCCCTGCAAAGGCCTGGAGGGGAGAGTTCCCTCCGTGGCCAGAGCGGCAGGCTCGGCCCTGTAAGCCACAGGGGCAGCTTGGCTTTTACTCCGAGGGTGTGTGGAGCCACCGAGGGACACAGCAAGGAGAGGAGCGACCTGAGTTTGCTCAGAGACACACCGTCTGGCTGCAGTGTGGGGAACAGGTGGGAGAGGGGCAAGGGTGGAGCGGGGAGGTGAGTGGGGAGGTAGATGGCCCGAGGTGGTGACGCTGCGGAGATGTGCGGCCCAGAGGCAATCCTGGGAAGGGCTGGCCCTGCCGGATGGCTGTAGGAGACAATGGCTGGCTAGGGTCTGGCTTGAGCACCCAACCTACCGGGGAACCTGGAAGAGGCACCAGGGCTGAGGGGAGAGTGCCCCACCCCTGCATGTTTGGGTGCTAGGGTGGGGGCGGCATGTGGCCCAGGTCCCTGTCTGGGAAGGTGCTTTGGGTTTGCTGGAGACAGGGCAAGGAGCAGGAGCCCAGGAGTCCTCGGTCGCCCTGGCCTGGCCCAGCTCAGAGCTCTGTGCAGCTGGGGCCCAAAGATTCCAGGCTCAGGGGCTGTGGTAGGAAGTTTAATTCTTTAATCTCTGAATCCTCCTGAAATCCCCTTAGAGCCTTGAGTGGCCCTCAGGCTCACTTTCCTATGGTGGTCACGTGGCAGGTCCCTTGAGCTTCATGCATTCACCACACCTTACACATCCTACACACACACACATACACAGAGAGAGAGAGAGGGAGAGAGAGAGAGAGAGAGAGAGAGAGAGAGAGAGTTCCAGACTTGATGATGAGCTCTGGAGGCAGGGGGACAGGGACCTTGAGAGTCCAGAGTCCAGAGGAGAGGAACTAAAAGCGACTCTCAGCTCTAGTGTCCGGCTGGGGCAGAGTTAACCCCTTAGGGGAGGGGCAGGGATGTTGCTGTGCTTGCTCCCAGGGACCGGGAGCTCTTCCTACTGGAGCTTCAGCTGGGCATCAAACCTCCAGGCCCCTTCCCTCCCGGCTCCTCCCTGGGACACAAGCCTCTGGGCCACCTCCCCAACCTCTACACATCTGCCTGGGTGATGGGCAGCAGGTCGAGCCGCAGGCGTGTGTGCGTGCGTGTGTGTGTGTGTGTGTGTGTGTGTGTGTGTGTTGGGAGAGGGCAGATAGGAGGGTCTGGGGAAAGCGAAGGAGGGAAGCCTCCTTCCCTTCCCAGTGGGGACAGGAGGGGCTGATCCCACACATGGTGGATGTAAGACAGATGGGTAGGAGGAGAAGGTCTCCTGCCCTCACTCCTTTGGCTCCCAATCCTTCCTCCATATGGCAGCCACATTACCCTCCTGCCCCGCGTCTTTCTATAGCTCCTCAGTGCCCTCGGAATAAAGTCCAAACTCTCCAACGAGGCTGCCGGCCTCTGTCCACCCACCAACCTCTACATTAACACCCATCCCCCCAAAGCCTCCAGGCCTCTTCCCTCCACCCCTCCCTCTGCTGGTCCAGCCCGTCCCTTCCCTTCTGCCTCATCCTTCAGGTCTCAGGAACTCTGAAGGGAATTTCCCGGACCACCCCTCCAAGCGAGAAAAGGTTCCTCCTTTGGGTACCCCAGGGCACCAGTGGCCTCGCCCACCCCCACCGCAGCCTGGGCCCTCACTGGGCTCTGATCTGTGTCACAGCTGCCTGGCCCTCTGGAGCCTGAGAGCTCTGTGAGGGCAGGGACTTGCCTTCCTAAAATCCCCAGTACCTGACACCATGCCCATCATTCACCAGACATTAGTGGAAGGAGCACCCCAGGAATTACTAAGATGGTATCTTTCAGACTGGAAGCTGAGATCACCAAGAGGAACCTCCTATTTTTGAGGCCCAGAGAGTGGAAAGGACTTGCCCAAGGTCACAGGGAGGGAGTAGCTGAGCGAGGAAAAGAACTCAGAAGTCCAAACTCCTGGGATCTTGCCCCTTGGAGGAGGGACCCGGGGAGGAAGTGGAGGCAGATGAGGGGGCATGAAGTGAGAAGGGGGCGGTCTGAGACTCCTACAGCAGCCCCCATGGTGTGTGCTCAAATGTGTGTGCAGCACGTGACTAGCAGGGAACCCCCTCCTGCCAGTGGGGGGACCCAGTTCCCTGGAGAGGAGCCCACCCAGGATTGGGTGCTGGGGGTGCTGGGAAGCAAGCTGGCCAGGCTCTTGGATTGGAGATTTGCATCATCTCAAACCCCTGTGGAAGCTAAGAGTGGGGACCCTGGGGGCAAGGCAGGCACTGGGGATGCAATCACAGGCTAATAGCCTCCCAGGCTGAGATGCAATTAGGGGCCAATTCCCAGTGGGCCTGGAGGCAGAAGGAAAGGCACTTAGTTGTTTGGAGTTGGGGGTAGGGTCCCACCTCTGCCAGTCCTGGCTCAGGGTCAGAGGGGCCACAGTGAAGGCGCAGGTCTGGTAAGGAGACCTCCAAATAGAAGGAAGGGGAGGGACAGCGGTGGGCAGTGAGGCAGAGGGGGCTGTGCAGGTGAAGCACAATCATGGAGGTTTAAAGGGGTCGGGCGTTTTTCCAGAACCCCAGATGCAACAGTGAAACAGCCAAGCTAAGGAGTTAGGTCCCCAGCTTTCCTGTGTGGCTTTCCTCCCTTGTAAGGTAGGAATTAATGGGCTGTGTCTCAGAGGGCTGCTGTGAAAGGTAAGTGAGGAAAAGTGTCAGTGTGCTGAGCCTGGCCTTACCAAGGGCCACCCTGTGGTGACGATTTAGGGAGAGGGTCACATAGCCAGCATGCACTCTAACCAGAACCCTGGGGACTGGTTCAGTCCCAGCTTCTCCACTTACCTGCTAAATGACCTCAGGCAAAGGCTGAGCCCAGGCCTGTCATCTGTGAGCAGAACTGATAGCTCCTTAACTTTGGCTGAGGGTGAGAGCAAGTGTGATAGGGAACATACACCATCTGGGACACAGGTTCTCCCTAAATAGTAGCTCCCCAGGATGGAGTGGGGTCACCCCCTGAGCCCCAGATCACAGCCCCAAATTCTGCCCCTGAAACCACAAGGCAACTCTCTCTGAACTCAGGGTCTGACCTCAGGGGCTCCAGCAGGTCTGCAGAGCTGGCTTCCTTGAGAGGGGCCAACAGGGACTTGCGACTGTGGTTTGGAGAGTGGGCTCTATTAGAAACTGCAGTTATGAGGAGCTGAGAACCTGCTGGACAAGTTCAATCCTCCCAGAATTGCATCCCCACCCAGCCTCAGCTTCGAGGGGTGGGGGTGGGAAGGGCAGGGGAGAAGAGGGATGGAGTGGGGCGCCATACTCTCATCCTTACTGGCCTTTCCTGAGTACTTTATCTATGTCGTCTGGTGTCATCCTCACAACAACCCCCTGAGGAGGGTATAGGCATCATTTCTTCTTTACAAATGGGGAAACTGAGGTCAAAGAGATGAAGTACCTAGCCCAAGGCTGCCTACTTAGTGTCAGCCCCAGGATTTAAACTCAGGATCACCCCAGAGACCAGGCTTTGAAGGGTCAGCCCAGCAGTTCTGAGCTTCAGGGGGAAGCTTGGTACCAACCTGTGGCACACACTCCTGCAGGATCCCTTCTCCCCCCATTCAGGAGGCCCGGCAGGGTTAGCGAGCTCGGGGATTCAGGTGCCAGAGGTCTGGGGACTGCTGGTGAAAGGACCAGACTGAACTCAGGCCAGGCTGAGGTGGAGGCCAATGTGCAGCCCGCAAGGTCACTGACTGGGCGGGTGGTTGCCCCGAGGGCCAGGGGTGGCTCAGCTCCAGGCAGTGCGGTCCAGCTCCCCGGCCCCATCTCCCCTGCGTGACCAGCCAGATGCTTTGAGAGAGAGGGAGCACAGCCCAAGCCTGCTGAGGCGGCTGCTTTGGGGCAAATAGAAACCTGGTTTTCCTGGGCCCTGGATGACTCAGTGCAGCCAGGCCCAAGGTTTTCCTGTCCTTTTTTGGTGGAGAAGGTGGAAATCAGTGGCACCCAAACCCCTAGCTTCAGGGATAAGCTGTCCTCTCCAGCTCCAGCACTCTGCTTGTCCCCAGGGCCCAGCTGAGACAGAGATGTATAGCCTGGTGTCATAGCAAGAGTATGGGAAGCTGTGGGCCTGCGTTCAAATCCCAGTCCTGCTACTTATTGGCTGTGTGGCCTGGGTCCCTGTCTGTAAAATGGGGATAATCATTCCCACTTCTGCCAAGATTAATGAAGAACACTGGCGAGGAAAGCACAGATTCTGCAAATGTTTGCTTCCTTTCCTCGCCAGCTCCAAGCCTCTCTGGCAAAATCCCCCATTAGCAGCAGAACCATCCCCGACTCTTCTTTAAAAATGCAGGAAGCATGCCCAGCTGGTGTGGCTCAGAGGCTGAGCCTCGACCTATGATCCAGGTGATCTCAGTTCCATCCCCAGTCAGGGCACATGCCTGGATTGCGGGCTTGATCCCCAGTTGGGGGTGTGCAGGAGGCAGCCGATCAATGACTCTCCCATCATTGATGTTTCTATCTCTCTATCCTTCTCCCTTCCTCTCTCTGAAATCAATAAAGGCATATTAAAAATAAAATAATAAAATAAAATAAATGTCAACTTCTTCCAAAAAAAGAAAAAAAAAAAAGAAAAATGCAGGGAGCAGGAGGGAGAGGGAGTCATCAAGTCCAACTGGGGTGAAGCACATGCACAGCCCTCCCGATCCTACAGCTACAGGTGGTGACTGAGTTACTGACGCCCGAGAAAAGCAAGGCTGGCAAGAACTTCAAAGGCAGATTCTGACCCAGCTTCTTTATTTTAAAAGGGGGAAGGCAGAGAGGGGAGCTGCTGGCCAGGCTTACCCAGAGAGTCAGGGTCTGGTTGAGTCATGCCCAGATCCAGTTTGCTTGTGATTTTGCATTCTTGGTGTCAGGAGAGACAGATCCTGGGAGAGGGGCCGGGGTTACACTGGGAGGGGACGGACCCTGACAAGGAGGCCTGTTGCTCTTGGCCACTGTCCTAGCGCCTGGCACATAGTGGGCACTCAAATATCCACTGAAGGCCTGAGTAGATGAATGAATGAATGAATGAATGAATGAATGAATGAATGAATGAGGTAGCAGGAAGACAAAGGTGCCCTTCCAGGGCAGGACAGTGTTTCTGTGAGATCACAGTCACCTTGAGAAGGGTCCCTCAGGGCCTCCCCAGTTTACACATCCTCTTTGCCTTGTCTAGAGGTCAGCATTGGGAGGAGGGAGAGGGGGATTCCACAGGGACAAGGACTGGAGCTGTGGCGCCATGTGAAGGAGGCAGAGAGGCTTGGATGGCTTCTATCAGAGCTCTATGAGGGAGGAGTGCTCCGTCTGTGTCTGGGGGGCTGGAGGGGGCTTTGTGAGGGTAGGAGTACTAGGGGGTCTTGAGTCACACTTGCTCAGAGCCTGGGCACCTGGGGACTCTACAGGCAAAGGCCACTTCTGCTCCCCAGAAGCTAAGCAAGCTCGGCTTTGGATGCTCAAGATCCTGTTGCCATGGAGATACAGAAGGCTCCTGTGAGAGCATTGGAGGCACTGGCCTGCCCTCAGCGTGGTTTGAAGCTGGTGGTGGGGGTGGGCACATAGTTGGGCAGCAAAGGGATTTGCTAGGACCTTGTCAGGCACAACACCCACAGACATATGCAACCTGGCAGCCACTGGCTTTAGAGTTCACAGAACTGGGCCTGAATCCCAATTGCTAACTGGTGGCTCTGGACATGTGACATCACATCTCTGAGCCTCAGTTCCATCATCTGTAAAATGGGTTTGCTAATACTCTTCACAAGGTTGCTGTGCGTGGAAAGCACAGTGCTGAGGCACAGTGAGGGTTCAGGAAGTGGTAACTGCTATTTTTGCAATTGGGTTAGGGCTGGGGCTCTGTAGGAGTCTGCCCCTAAGGCAGCAGTGCCCTGCCCTCAGCCTGCTCTCTGGGACTCCTGGGTGAGGCTGGAGAGAGGCCTGACTCTCTCTCCACAGATAGGGGCGAGCAAGAGCCGGAGTTATGTCATCCTTTGAACGTGGGCCTGGAGGCTCTGCTGCAGGCACATCTGAAAAATAAATAATAACAACTTGAATAATTCACAGAATCCGTGTGAATAATTCACCATGGCTTCCCAAGCACCAGCCGATTAGTCACCGCAGACCCAGGCTCCGGTCCTGTCTGCCTCTGGCTGCCCCACAGGCCCTGGGGAGTGTGGCCTGGCCACAGGTGCAGGAGGCGGAGGGCACGTGGGAACACTCGGGCTGTCCTAGGGCTCCTGGGCGAGGGGAATCCTACAGCCGGCCATCTCCGGGCTGCGTGTTGGAGACTCGGAGGGGAGGAGAGCCCCTTCTTGTGATATTTTAGTAACTAGTACAGCCCAGTGTAGCCCATCTCCACAGGGCGCCCAGCCTGCCAGGTCTCTCAGCCCTGAGGAGCCCAGACAGAACCCTCATGTTTTTTCTGGGGTGTGAGATGAGGCGGGGGTTAAATGCCTCTGCTCAGGACTCAGACAGACCTCAGTTCAAGCCCCCAGTTACTTACTGTGACTTGGCCACATGGCTCAAGCATTCCAGGTCTCCATTTCTTTGTCTGTAAAATGGGGATTAAAAAGACCTAGTTCATAACGTTATTATTGTTCTGCAGATGAAATGATGTAATGACCATAAATTGCTTAGTGCAAAGCCTGGCACATAGTAAGTGTTAAAAAACAGGAGCTGGTAGAGATACTCATTACCTTTCTAAAGATAGCATGCTGGGGACTCAGGGTAGGAAGAGGGCTGCTCAGATGTTGCAGATGTTCATATAAAACATGATCTGCAGGCCCAAGAGATGGGCACAGGCTACCAGCCAACGCAGGGAGGCCTGCCTGTTAAGGTGCGCAAGGCCCCCAAGACCCTCCAAGTAGATGCTCCTCTCAAAGCACTGAGTATCCTCTTTATTTCCTCCCCAGCACTTGCCACGATTTGTGATTATTTTCTTAATCACTTACTCTAGGGCCTGGGGAGATACTGGTCCAGAACAAGACAGATGAGGTCTCTGGCCTCACGGAGCTCACTGTCCAGTGGATGAAAGCGCCTCTCGTGGGTGGAAGTGCCTCTCGGGGGAGTGGAAGACACTTTCACTTCCCCGCCAGCCAATGAGCTCCATGAGGCCAGAGCTGCATCTGTCTTGTTCTGCACCAGTATCTCCCCAGGCTCTAGAATACTGCCTGGCACATAGTAGGTGACAAAGTAATGGATTTGTCAGCTGGGCGAGGTTTTAGAAGGCATGAGATCGTTCGTGAAAAGCTGCCAGAACACAGCCTCCATTGAGGGTGGGTCAGGAGGGATTCTGGGGACAGAGCAGGGAAGGTGGTTCTGGGGCTGGTCCCTGCCAGACTGGCTGCTGGGTAGGGGCAATGCCCATCTCCCCCTGGCCTCCCCACCTCCCAGGCAAGCCTCCCCCAGACCAACAGTACAAGGCAGGCTTCATGGCGGCACAGGCTCACTGTGCCTTCCCCAGTAATGATTTAATCGCTTGTTTAGAACTTCCTGTGGCATTAATGATTATTCCCCAGAACAGGGGGAATAATTGGCTGGGCTCTCACTGTGAGCGAGCTCCCTGTTAGCGGGGAGCTGAGCATGTTCTTCTGTAATCTTCTTCTCTCACCTGCCTGCCACTCACTCACAGGGTGATAGAGATGGATGAGCTCATGTGTGCAGAGTGGCCGGGAAGCCACCTGGAGGCTGCAGGCCTGGCTGGGCTGAGGAGGCTGCAGGGATGGGAGGGAGGCTGAGAAAGATGCACGGAAATGCAGAGGCCGGTGGAGAAAGAGCAGGAGCCAAAGCCAGCACGAGAGGGCTGTACTGCAGCCTGGGTTCTCGGGCTGCGTAATCCCTACACTCGGCTCAGTTTCTAGGCCCCCCAGCTGCCTCTCTCTTGCTGTTTTACAAACCTTCCATGCGTGAATGCACCCTCCTGTGTGGGTGCGAGGGCAGCTCCAGTGCAGTATCAGCAGTACCCAGGCACTTGCTTAAAATGCACATTCTCCGGCCCCACCCCAGACTCACCAAATCAGAAACCCGGATGGAGGTGGAGCCTGGCACTCTAACAAGCCTTCTAGGTAATTCGATGCACTCGAGTGTGAGATGCCTGGATCTAATGTGTAGAGTATGTAGAGATGTGTGAGATGGATGTATGTGCTCTGTGGGCATGGCCATGTGCACACACATGTAGGGCGCCTGTGTGAGCATTCAGACCACTGTCCCCAGCCAGAGGCCGGAAAATGCCCAGGCGGGAATCAGGTCCCACTAGCAGGGCCCAGACTGCTGCTTGTGGAGAGGGGTTTCAGGTCCAGCTATCCACTGCCCCACCATAGCACACTGCACTTGGGTGGCCACAAGACCCCCTGCTTGGGGAGTCTGAGCAGGGTAAGAGGGGCCACTATCCTTGCCAGGGTCTCTATAAGGTAGGCTTGGGGCAGGATCTGTTGAGAGTTGCTGGCCTCAGCCCTGACATCTCATCGTGGCTCAAAGAGGGACCAAATCCTGGCCTCCTAGGCCAAGGACTTGGAATCTTAGGGACCTGTCTCTGCCACCCCCCTCCGTGAGCCACTGCTGTTGGGTTTTGAGGAAGTGAGTTTTCAGGGATTAAGCAATTTAAGGAGAATTATGCAGGGCTGGGGGAGGGGAGGATGAATTACCAGTGGAGAGCTAAGAGCGCAGCACCCACCTGCAGGAGCAGCCCAGCTTGGGCCTGTGGGTGATGTTTGGGGAAGGGGGAGTAGGAGGCAGAGTGGGGTGAGAAGGCCCTTGGGGCTCTGCAGGTGGGGGTGGCGCTGGGGTGTGAGGGTATTGCTGGGGCAGGAGAGGGAGGGGAGGAGGGAGAGAAGGTTAAAGATGGGGGTGGAGAAGTGGGGAGAAGGAAGATGGGTGAGGTAGAGAGCAGGAAGCCGTGGGAGGTGGCAGACTGAGAGGAGGAAGGGAGGAAGGTAGAGGGGAGAAGAAGGCAGAGGAGCAGAGGAGGGAGACACTCTGGGTGGAGGAGGGAAGGGAAGAAGAGGCGGGGAGGTCAAGATGGCAGAATAATGACTGGCATTCCCAGAGGCAATCACTGGAGCTTGAGGTGCTCCTTGGGGGTGGGACTCTCTGGCCCCAGGCTCACCTGAAGGGAAGGGTGTGGGCATGAAATTCACTGTGAATCTGAAACAAATGAGAATGAGCTGCTTGTTGAGTTTTATATTTAACAAGACAAAAGAAATGGAAGGAGTATGATTAATTAGGAAGTAATGAAGACCTTGCAAAAATAGCTTTTCCCTTTAAAAAAATAGAAGCAAAGAAAACACTCAGAAACCAGAACATATGCAAGTTGCCCATCTTGGGCAGGTGCATGAGTCAGCAAGCCAAGACACCCAGCCCCTAACAGTCCAGCTGGGCCTGGGGATGGGGGGGCCGTGAAGATAGGGGGAGAGGGGGAGGAATTGGCCATCAGCCAAGTCCTGCAAGACTGGGCTGGAGTTGAGATTACGTGCCTCCCCCATGCTTCTCCGCTGGGGCATCGGGGACCCATTTGGGGGAGACCATGGCAGTCCCCAGCAGATGCTGACCTCAAACGTCTATTCCCAACCCCCCCAGCATCTCTCACTTCCTTTAATTACCGCTGGGGACCATCATCCATTAATTTTGTGCAGCCCTTTCTGAACTCCTTTCTATTTTTAGCTTGTGAAAACCCCTTGAGGATAACAAAGTCGAGAAGTTGGGCAGCAGCTGTGTGAAGCAGAACTTCCCTTTAGAAATCCTAAAGCAAGTAAGTAACTCTAGCTTCCGAAGGGCCCTCCTCACTCTGGGCTAATGTCTCCTTATCAGTAATTTGGGAGGTTTCAGCCATCACCCTCCCCCGCCCCCAGTGCTCTGACAGTCCCTTTGCTTCCACATTCCAAATATTCTGAGTTTGGAGGTCAGATGGCCTTGGGTCCAAATAGGGGCTCTGGCACTTCCTAGCTGTGTGACCTTTGAGCAAGTCCCTTATCTTTTTGTCCTTAGTGTTTCCATCTGAAAAATGAGAAATAATTATATTGCGTCTTTCAAAGATTGGAACTTGATGAAATAAAGTATGTAAATCACCTAAAATGGTTCCCAGTATGTAATAAGTCGTGGCTCTGAGCCAGGCACTGTTCCAGCCCCTGCGGGAAAACTGTGAGCGAGATGGGGAGACTGCTGCCCTCAGGGAGCTTACATGCCAGGAGGATGTGGTGATATGACCACAGGCCAGGAAACAAATCAATTATAGGGATTCCAAAGAGTGGAGGTACACGAGGACAACAGCAAGGTGATGGGAGGGTGAGGGACAGATGGCTGATCTGCGAAGGCCTCTCTGTTGAAGTGACATTTGCACGGAGAAGCCAGATAAATGGATCTGGGGAGGAATTTTTGTAATTAATCTCAGGATTTGTAAGCAGTTTGGGCCACTTTTGCTGTCGTATCCTGTATGTTTCATAGAAGTTGACCTCCAGCCTTCTTCCCACTCTCCTTCCTTCTGGGGTCTTACCCTTCTCTGGGCTTAGAGTCCCTGTCGTGTGTAATGGGTCCCAGGCCTGAGAAGCGGGGGGAGCGGCAGAGGGGCTAAGAGCTCTGCCCCTCCTTCCCTCACTCCCAAGCTGTGCCTCCCCTGGCTCTCTGCCCTCACTGGCCGCCCTGGGTGATGGATGCCTCCTTCCCAGGGCTGAGTCATGTGCTGAGTCCTACAAGTTTTGAGTGAAGCCTCTGCCACTCGTCCACTCCCTGCCCCTGTGGGGAGGCTGATTTATAGGGGCTTCCCCCGGGGAACTATATGCATTCAGCATCACTCTGGCTCCAAGGCTGCCGGCTAAGAGGCCGCACTCAGAGCCACTTTCTTCAATCGCATCAGGAAACTGAGGCCTGGAAGGGAGAAGGAGCACCTAAGGTTGTGCTACCACCTGGCTGAACCTGGACCTCCAGGCTCTGTGTCTAGTGCTCTTTTTTCCTGGCACACTTGGCTGCTCGGCTACATTTAGGGCTTTGTCAGGGTCTCAGCTTCTTGAGGTCCAGAGCTGAGTTTGTTCGGCCCCTTCTGAGTAGCCCCCAGCCCAGTGCTCTGTGCAATTAAGCCTCACGGAGGCTCTGGGACTGATCAATAGTGACTGGAGTTCGTGGGGAGGACGTTTTTGGTGCTGCATAGGACTTAGGAAAGAGTGTTATAGTTCAGTGGTTCTCAAATTTCAGCCAGTGCAGAATCACCTGGAGCGCTTGTTCAAGCACTGATTGCTGGCTTTCACTCCCCAAGTTGCCCATTCAAGGGGTCTGGTGTGAGGTCTGCTAATTTGCATTTCTAACAAATTCCCTTGTGATGCTGATGTTGCTGGTCTGAGCGCCACACTTTGAGAACCCCTGCTGTAATTGATTAGAACTGGGGATTGTGACAAGTATGTTATGTATTTGTCACCCCCCTTCTTTATTTCATAGGCAGCTAGAGTCATCTTTTCAAAATGCCAGTCTGATCATGTAACTTAAAATGCTTTGAGGACTTCTAGGTAAAGACAAAATGCCATATGAGGCCTATAAGGTCCTACACAGTGTGGCCATTGCCCACTTCTCCAGCCTTGTCTCACATCACATGACCACTTATGTCTCCCTTTGGTCCCTCTCATTGGCTAGCAGCATCCCTTTGACCACAGGACATTTTCACATGCTGTTCCCACTGTCTAGGATACTCACTCTTACCACCAGTCTTGCTCATTGCCTAATAAACTCCAACTTCTTCCTCAGACCTCAGGTTAGTCATTGTTTCCTCAGGGAAGCTCTCCCTGACCTCCTGAGTTTCCCATCATGTGTTCTCACAGCTCATTGAGCCTCTTCTTTAAAGTTGTTAGCACAAGAGCAGTGACATGTAAGTGACTATTTGATTAACCCCTGTCAAGCCCACCAGACTATCAGCTCCAGGAAGGCAGGGACCATGTATTCTTTTCTTTTTTTTTAATTGATTTTAGAGAAAGAGGAAGGGAGAGGGAGAGAGAGAGAGATAGAGACATTGATGAAGCTGCCTCCTGCACGCCCCCCACTGGGGATGGAGCCCGCAACCCGGGCATGTGTCCTGGCTGGGAATTGAATCAGCCACCTCCCGGTGCCTGGGTCGACGACACTCAACCACTGAACCACACTGACCAGGCCCATTTATTCTTTTTACTTATCACTGATCCCTAAAGCCCAGCACAGTGCCTGTTACACAGAAGGGGGCTCAGTAAGTATTTGAGAAAGAGAGCAAGAGGGAAGATGTTCCAAATTTCCATTGGGTTTCTGTTGAAGGTTTGGCTGGAGGAGGAAGAGAAGACATAGACAACCAGTAACCAACAAATGTTTATTGAGCACCTACTGTATTTAGAGATATGTAGGCCTTAGTGCCCTGAGGCTCCTCTGCTGTGGACTAGAACAAGCTCTGAGATAGCCAGTGGGAAGGGGGGAAAGAAAATCTTATTTACTGAACCCCTGCTTAGGGTTGGTACTTTTGCTTTCGCATACGGTATCTCATTTCATTCTCAGAACAGATCAGCGGTATTCTTCCCATTTTCCAGATGAAGAAACTGAGGCTCTGAGAGACCAAAGAGTTGTGTGTGAGTCTGTGTATGAATCCCCTTCTTTCTTCAAACCTCAGAAGGGTCTGAGGGGGCCCAAGAAGAGAGATCACCATTGTTAGGGTGGCTGACAGGAGGGACTCTGTGTTTGGGTCAGGCTATTCAAGTCTGTTCATTCACCCATTCTACAGACCCATAGCTGGAGGTGCTGATTATTCAGCAGCGAGAAGGCAAAGTCCCTGGCCTCATGGAGCGTACATTCCATTATAGGAGACGGAGAACAAGTAAACTATGGGCTTGACATTGTCAGATAGCTGTAAATTCTGTGAAGGTAATAAATCAGGGTTGTGAGCAGAGTGTGGCTATGGGGAACATTTCAGATGGAGTGTTCAGGGAAGGCCTTTCAGAGGAAGTGGCATTAGAACTGGGGCCTAAATTATGAGAAGGCTCCAACCAAGACCAACTGCTCCATTAGGGACAGTAGTAGCACAGTATCTAGGGCTCATGAAGATGTTTTAATTTCTTTTAAAATCAGGAAAAGCAATGAGCTCCTAGGGTGAAGAAAATATTTTAATATATAATATTAATATATTCATGCTTCTACTGATGCAACCATAAAGTATAATTTATAAAAAATATAAAATATCATTTTATGGACAAATGAACCCACAAGAGAAGAAGTGCTTAGGGCCCATAAAAATCATAATGTGACCCTGACTCTATGAGAAAAGCTACAGAAGAGCAGTCCAGGCAGAGGGAACAGCAAGTGCGAAGGTCCTGAGGTGGGAATGAGCTGGGCATGTTTGGGGAGCGGAAAGAAGGTCCCATGGCTGAAGTGAGGTAGGTGGATTGAGAAGAGTTATGAGGGATAGATTGCAGGGTCAGATCTTCAAGGATGTATGTAGACAGATGTAGGCCGAAGTGAGGTAAGCTGATGTCCAAGGGGGTCACTACTGACTGCTCTTGGGGGCCAGGGTAGTGGGCTGCTTCTTAGAGTCAGAGTGGCTGGGAACAGACCTGGACCAATGTCCCCCCTTAAGGGAGGGTGAATGAAAACCTGCCTGTTGCAACCTTGCAGCCAAGATAACAGGCCCAGGCAGAGCCCGTCCCCTGACAACTCACAGTCCCTTAAGAGATTCCTGAACCCCTCCCACACAAGAAAAAAGTGGGCTGTGCCTCTCAGGCGCAGTGATGAACAGGTGTTGTTCGGCAGGCATCTCTGTGACTGCAGGGTGTTTCTGAGTTGGGGGATCTCAAAAACACCCTGAAGTCACATTTCTGTCTTGGCCTCATTTCTGGGGCTCATGCAGCCCCTCCCTGGGGCAGCCAGACTTGGGGGTGGGGATGGGGCTTCGGCAAGTGAGATACAGCAAGGAGCTATTTAAAGCAGCCGGCAGCTCGCCCCTTCTGTTCACGGCTCTGCCGGGTGGGAGCTGCCATCGTCACGCACCCACCGGCGCCACAGGAACACAGCAGCCCAGTACACCCACATAGAGATGTGGGGGAGGGTCTTTATGCACCCCCACAGCCTGGCAGGGGGTCCTGCTGCTTGCAGGGCAGGGCAGATAAGGCAGGAGTGGACCCCGGACAGCCTCTCACTCACACACGTGCCCATCCACAGCCCGGGGAGGTAGCCTAAATTTAGGTCACCCCCCCCCCCCACTGGCTACAAGTGCAACTAATTAACGGCTTTCTGAGGGTGTTGGTGGAGGCAGGGGCATCTTCAGGCCCATGAGGGACTGGAAGGCTGTCCCAGGCCTTGGAGGAGGAGCTGGAGGACATGGCCCCTGCTATAGCTGCAGCCCCAGACTGTTCGTGACCCCTCCTTACCCACATCCTCGCACCTCCCAGGTCCCCTAGCAGGAGTTGCATGGGGGCCCCATAGGGTCTGCAGGGGTTCACGGCATAAGCTGTGGAGGCAAATGGGCCCAGGTATGAATCCAGGCAGGTGACAAACTCTCTGAGCCTCAGTTTCTTCCTCTGGGAAGTGTGGATAAAAATAGCATTCACCTCATAGACAGTTGTGAGGATGCTCTTTCAACATGTTTGGAGCTTCCCCATAGCCTTGTACCAAACAAGCTCCCTATGAGTGACGGCTTTGCCAATATTACTGTCGTTATCATGATATATTTGAAATCGGTCTCCTCTTCCCCAAACCAGAGGCTATAGTGTCCCTGTTCAGGCCCCTGTGAGCACAGACATGGGCTGAAGGTCTGGGGAGGGGAAGCGGCAGTGAAGTCGGCCTTGCGGGGCCTGTATGTGCTGCCGGCGGCCCTGGGTACCCGCTGGGCTCCCGGCAGCGCTGACCCGAGCGTGCTGGAGCCAGGCTGGCTCTGCTCCTCACTGGCAGAACCTCGGGCTCGGACCCCGAGCTCTCAGGGGCACCTTTCAGATGAGAACTGCTGATTCCACCGGACCAGGGCTAGAGGGAACTGGGCTCTTCTTTCAGGACCAGATAGATAAACAGGCAGATAGACAGGCAGATAAACAGACCTCAACAGGGTCAGCCCTGAAATACAGCCTGTCACATGCAGGCCCCTAAATGAGAGGGCGGTTAACAACTCACTCAACACGGAAGGGGAGAAGGGGGTGGGGAAGCCTTGGGCCCAGGAGTGAGGGCGTGGAGCCCCACAATGAGAAACGGGAGCAGGGAGTCCTGGCACGAGGTGCACGTGGGGAGACAGGTGAAGGGTGAGCCAAGGGGGGTCCCAAGGAACCCTTTCTCAGGGCCGTTCACTACATGCATGTTCCATGTAGTGCCTCCTTCTACTCATTTCATACCCCTTCACCTCCACTCACCACCCCTTGAATGCTCACCCAATGTCCCATCACTGCACCCCAGGTCTCCACCCACCCAGGGTCCCCTTCATCATACCCTATGACCCCTTCTCCCACCCCAGCCCTCCTCTGAACCCCCTTCACTTCTACCCCATCCAGTCCACATCGTTGCATCCACTGGCGTTACGACCCCCACCCAACCCTCCACCATCCCACCCGGAGTCCTCGTCAGGCAGCCCCAGGTCCTCTGCCAAAGCCCCAGGACTCCCTTGGCAGCCCAGCTCCCTTCTGCGTCCCCATCACCCCATTCCGTCATCATGTTCCGAAGCCAGCCACCGGGAGCTGAATCAGAGCCACAGAGCTAACATTTTGCACACACGTCTCTCCAGATGACAGGCAAGATGGGCCTTCTGCCCTCAGCCCACACACAGCCGAGCGCAGGAAGCACGGGGAGCCAGGGCTGCACCCCGCATGGCGGGCGGGGCGGGGGGAGGGCTGGGGGAGCCTTCCCCTTCTGGATAGCTGGCCTGGCCCCGGCCCCTTGAGCCTTGGCTCAAGGCTAGGACTCACCTTTCAAGGAGCAGAAAAAAACTACCATGTGAGATGAAGAAAGTCACAGAGACTGGTAGACAGAGGCAGCCACTGAGTTCATGTCAGAGACAGGACAACTGGGAAGGACAGGCAGGGACAGAGGCTGAATAGAGACAGACATCAGAGACAGGGACAACGAGAGACAGAAATAGGAAGGGAGAAAGGGAGGGACTGAGGAGGGAACACAGAGAACTGGAAGCAGAGGTGAGTGAAAGGCAAGTGAGGCACTTGTGAGAGTGGGGGAGGGAGAATGAAAAGGACATTGAGAGGGAACAGGAGCTGTCGCCAGGAGTGAGGGCTCAGGTGGGGAGAAGCTGTCAGAAGCCTGAGCAAACCCTGAGGGGAGGCCTCAGAGCTGCTCAGGGAAAACGGAACCCAGGGCCGCTGCAGAAGGCCCCAGGCCTGCTCCTCTGGGTGCAGGCCCCCGGGACCAGATGGGAGCTGCTGGCAGGTGAGCCTAAAGAAACAGGGAGGACCATGTGCCCCTGACGCAGCAGAGCTCAGGTCGAGACTCTGGCTAGGAAGGGTTGGACGATCCCAGCAAGACCTCCTGATGCCAGCCCAGTGCTTCTGTGCAATCATATTCACAGTAGCCACCATTTAATTGTGTACCTACTATGTGCCAGGCACTTACATCCGTTATCTCTTCCAATCCTTCACACAAAATGCCTGCAAGGCCGGCGCCATGGTCACCCCCATTTTACAGATGAGGAAACTGAGACTCAGAAACATAAAGGGGCTTGTCGAGCTCTAACTCCACCACATTAGCTATGAGCCTCTGCTTTCCTAGCAGTACTAGGAAGTTTCGTCTCTGCTCTAACATTGTGTGATTCTGCAGATTCCCAGCACACACATGGGTGGACCCCAGGAGACACACACACACACACACACACACACACACACACACACACACACACACAGGTGTTCCCACGGGGGCCTGGTATCTGCCCTTCATCTGTCCCTTGGCTTCCCCACCCCCAGCCCCAGCATTTCTTGCCTCTTCCACAGTATCTCAGATCACCTCCCTCTCGCTCAGCAGCAAGCATGAGGATGACGTCATTTCTTTTATTTAAAGAAAAGGGCTGAGCTGGAGCTTCAGGATGGGAGTCCATGTGGGAGCAGGAGGCAAGTGACTGGCCACCCCAGCTCCTGGACCAGCCTCTCTGTTCCCCAACTGCCATCTGCTGATGGCTTCCTAACCCCTGCCCTGTCTCCCAAGAAGCACCCCGAGAGGGCCCTGGGCACCTTGGGAGCAGTATGGGAGATACTGCTGGGGAGAAAAGGAGGTGTCAGAGGTCTGCAAGGATGTGTTTGTTAAGGGCACTTGGGGGAAACTGAGGCCCCAGGGCATTCGGACAGTCATCTAAGGTGGTTATTTGCGTGTGGCATCCCGAAGAAGGGTAGTGGGTAGAAGGATTGAAGGGGGGACTAAGTTCTTCCTTTTCCATCCCCTAGTGCTCAGAGTCTAACCCCCTGTTTCTCTCCAGAACAGCTGAAGGGGGTACCAATAGGGAAAGAGCCCCTGCCAGGAGTGGGGCCTGCTCAGTTTCCCCTAGGCTCCCATCCATGCAGCACCTCTCAGCAATATCCCCCCCTTTCAGGCCTCAGCCCCACTCCCTTCTGGGGGCCTCTTTTCTGAGGGGTGTAGAGCATGTATTAGTGCCTCATTGAAATAGCCACATGGCTATGCGGTTGGTACAGCTATTATCACCCCCATTTTATAGCCAAGGCAACTGAGGCTTGGCAAAGGTAAGCAGACTGCCCAAGTCCCACGGCGGGGGAGCGGCAGTGCCGGGGTGCGTGCCCAGGGTTGTCAAGCCCCCAAGCCACGGTCCTCTGCTTCTCACTGTTCTTCAGGGCTTCCCCTCAGCTCCCTCAAGACCCCGCAGCGTCCTTGCATCCCCAGCCCTCTAACAAGGCTGAAGCGTGTATTAGGAGTCCAGGAGCTCCTCTTCTCTGCAACCCTACCCCAGCAAGAGGCTCCAGTCCAGGGGACCAGGACCACCATCTTCTGTTCCCTTAGTCTGTTCCCAGGGTCCCTTACCCAGGCGGCCTTTAGTGAGCCCCTGCCAGAGGCAGGCGGAGATGCCAGTTCTGTATTTTATTTAGCCACTAATTGCCTGCCTTTGAAAGGCATCGCTGTGCCACAGTCGTCCTCTGCCTCATGCCCTGATGCGAGTTTCTGCATGAAGGGACACGGGGGCAGGGGAACAAGTGAGAGAGGGGCCACGGTCTCCTCAATGACAGCTTTAAAAGCCTGACCCCAGAGCTGAGTGCAGAGGATGTCAGGCTGTCACCCAGAGAAGCGAGAGAGGGCATGCAGGGGCTGGGTCCTCTGCAGAAAGGAGGAGAGAGGCCAGGGCCCTGGCAAGGGCCAGGAAGCAGTGGGAGGGGCATTTCGTGTCCCTAGGATGAGGGTCCAGCTGATGGAGCCCTACCCGGAATGCCTTGGGTCAAACTCAGCTCTCCAGTCCAGAGGACCCTGCGGTCAAGCAGCTGCCTGGAAGAGGGCACAGCGTGGGCCTCAGCCACAGAGGCTGGGATCAGGAAGGAGGCCACGCGTGAGCCTTGCCCAGATGAGATGGGGGTGCAGATGGGGTAAGCACAGGAAGGCAGGGGTAAGCAGGTGAGACAGGTGGCCGATGGCAGGTAACTTTTGTGACAACCTCAGTCACTAACTTTGGGTTTGCCACCTGCTCAGAAAAAGCACACTCGGGTAGGCGACGAGAGAGCTTGTTTCCCGTTCCCCAGTCACTTCCCGGTCTAAGCCTGAGCCAAATCTCATCTCACTCTGCCCCCAGCCCTCACACCAACGCCACATCTACACTTCAGCCACAACCCTGCTGACCCTCCCCTCTTCCCAGCTACAACTTCACCCCCAGTCCTGTCCCTGATACCCCAATCAAGCCGAAGTCCACCCCGAATTCTCACCCTAATAGCAGTAATAATCCTAATACTATTTCAAACTCCAGCCTCAACCTGCTCTAATCTCAACTATCCCTCACTCCATCCTTACTCTAACCTCCATCTCAGATGGAGATCCACCCCCAGCTCCCTTGCCAGGCCTTATTTGTCACCCTCCCCAAGCCTTTCTCCAACCCAGGTTGACCCGCCTGCGTCTGACACCAGTCCCTCACCCTTCCCTGTGCCCGGCCGCTGGCTCGGTGCCATGGCACCTGGACTAGGCTGAGTGTGGGTCAGAGGGCTGCCACCTTGAGCTAAACCGCCCAGTCAGGGGAACTTGCGGGCGGTGACTCCCGTTTCTCAGAGTGCTCGAGGTCCCCGCTCTGAGCCTCTCCTGCTGTGTTCAGCACCCTGCAGCCAGCCCAGTGACACCGGGACACGGGCAGGGGTGCGACGGCCCCCAGCTTAGGAGCCACGCTTCTCCCGAGGAATGGGAGGAATTAGCGTTCTGCAGAGCAGCCCCGCCGCGCCCCTCACCCCGCCGGGCCGAGCCTGATGGGCTGCCCGCTTCCAGCCCGGGGGACAATCAGGAAGAGCAGCCCCCAGGGTCTCCCGCAGACTGAGGGGCTCTGAGCTCCGCTAAAAGGGTGACATTTACATCCATCAGGAGAGAAGGGCACTCTGAAAGCGGGAATCCCGCAGCCGCTGCGCCAGAACAAGCGAGTCAGAGCCCTCTGCTGAGCCCTAGGAAGCAGGAAAACTTCCTCTCTGGGGATGGGCATAAAAGTCATCCCTGTTAGGGGCTAGAGTGCCAAGGAGCCACCGTCTGAGCTCAGCAAATGCCAAGTGATTAAGCCTCCAATGTGCCAAGCCTTCCAAGCAGCCCCTCCTGGAGCAGTGCTTTGTACTCGCACCCTGTTCCCGGGCCCGCCACCGTCCACCCTCCAGCCACCTGGTGATGAGCGCCAGCCGTTGCCACCGCATGGACTGGCACCCCCCCAGCCCGCTGTCATCACCCGCCCCTCTTCCTGGGGTCGGTCTGTCTGTCTGCTCAGATGGGGAGCTGGCTGGCCGGGCCAGCCGCCAGTTCTGCATTTCCTGCTGGGCCCAGTGCGCCGTGGTTGCTCACCAAATACTAACTGAACGTTTCTCCAGCTTCGTCTCCCAGCAACTTCCACTTCCTGGGAGGTGAGATGGTGACTTCTGCTCCATCCTGCAGCGGACACAAGATGGCCAAGTAGTCAAGAGCTCCGGCTCTAGGGTCAAGCAGACATGCCTGGGCACTAGGAGCACTTCCATCTCCACCATTTGCTAGCTGTGTGACTTCAGACAGGTGTCTTAGCTTCTCTGAACCTCACTTCTCTATTTTGTAAACGAAGATAATGATGGTACCTGTCTCACAGAGTTGCTTTGAGAATTCAATGAAGGAACACACAATAAACGTGTGTGTATCAAGTGTTGAGCATAGTAGCCGACGCACAGTAGGTCTGCGGTAAAACACTAGCGATGCTAATGATATGGCTACAGACACTGGTGGCCTAGCTTCAAGAGGTCAGCTTGCATGCTTCTCCTGGGGGAGACCCCAACCTTGATATGTTTACAATCCTGTCGGAAGTGCCCACCCCCCTTTCTGTTCATCCCACCGAACACCATCCTCTCCCCTCTAACAGCTGGGGTCAGGAAATCCAATTATTCACTCACTCAGCCACTCATTCCCAGCTCTATCTAACAAATGTTTATAGATGACTGCTCTGGGTCAGGTTGGGCGATAAGTCACAGAGCTCAGAGCCTACAGGGGGGCCGGATGCTTATCAGCACTAGAGTGGGGTCACACAGGAGGACCTCCTGGCCTGAGGGACAGGCGTCCTGAAGGCAGGATTGGTCCAAGCTAACTTCTGGAGGACAGATAGAAGTTAGCCGGGGGGAGAAGAGAAAGAGCGTCCCAGGCAGGGGACAGAGCCTGGGCAAGGGCCTGGGTAGGAGAGAACACACAGGTTTAGGCTTTGAGGGTGATCAGAGTGGAAGTGGAGCCAAAGGCGATCATGTAAGACCGGCTGGGGCTTGCAGTCTGTCCTCAGACCTGGCCGGATGTTTCCCCCTCTCTCCACACACACAGCCTCTGCCTCAGCAAGGAGACCCACGCGGTCCTGAGCCCCTGCCTGGTTGTTGGGGGAGGGTGCTGAGACCAGGGAGAGGAGTTCACGCCCTGGGAGGGCCTGGGATGGACAGACCAGGAGGAAGGACATCGACAAGAGCCATCATGGCCAAAGCATCAACCATCTTCTTGCTCAACCTTCCTAACATGCCAAGAGACTACTCTTCCTAGTTCCATTTTACAAATAAGCAAACTGAGGCACTGAGATTCTCAGAAACAGGCCCAAGGGTTCACACCTACAGAATGCGGCCTGGTGTCAGTCCCCAGAACCTGTGTTTCTCACCACCAGGCCACCCTGGCTGCAGGACAGTGCTGGGGGAGAGGGCCAGGAACAGGAAGGCAGGGAGGGACCTCTCGGGGGTGACCTCTTGATCAGCCAGTGTCCCAGACACAGACCCCAGGAGCAATGCCTACCAGTCCCCTGAAGGGACAAAGCCTCCCATTCAAGTCCTCTGATGATCTCCGCTCCCAGCTGCTCAGCTCCTTGCAAAGCATTTTCTCTTAATAGCCTCCCATTCAGCAGGACGGCTGCAGCCCACATCTGCGGAAACCAGGCCATGGCAACTCCTCCTCCCAGGCCTGCAAGGCTGCCACAGCCATGGTCACCATGTCCCAAGTTTCCCCTTCCCTCCAAGCTTCCCCTTCTCCCTTTAAGTCGGGAATCTTCCAACCTCCTTCCACTTCACCCACTCCAGGACTCTGCCTATAGTGGGGGGACAGAGTTGAGATCCTTTCCCTCAGGCCAGTCTGTCCTAACTCTTCTCGGCAAAATGTGTCTGAAAGGTGGGGATGGAGAGCAGGAGGAAGAGAGGAGCTCCTGGCTTCTAATCTGCCTCCAATTTGCTGTGTGACGTTGGGAAAGTCACTCCACTTCTCTGAGCCTCCTGTTTCCCCAACAGTAGAATGAGAAGGTGGCCCAGACTGCCTCGGCATGAATCCTGGATCCACCACTAACAGATTGTAGGACCTTCGACATACCCCTCTGAACCTCAGTTTCTCAGCATTATAAATGGACTGGCTACTTCAGCACCAGTTGAGAGGGTTAAAAGAGACAATCCAGGCAAAGCACTTAGCATAGTGCCAAGCTCACAGTAAACAATAAATATTATCTATAATTATTATTATTACCTTAATAGACATTTTCCAAACTTTTTAGCTATAGAATTTTTTTCTTTCAAACATGGTTTTAATCAGAACCCTGATACTATATGTAGAAGGTGAAGTTGGGGGTGGGGGAGGGTTGTCCACTGCTGAACAGAGAGGGTTCTTCCAGCTCTTTCCAGCTCTGGCCCTCAGTGGCCTCTCGTTTTGACCAGGTTAAGTCCCAGACTTGGATGATTGTAATACCCTCCTGGGAGTGTTTAAAACCCATTTCTCAGGCCCCACCCCTGAGACTCTCACTCAGGAGATCTGGGATTAGCCCAGACAATAGATCTTGTGAAGTCATCCCAGGTATTTCTAATGATCTCTTGGGTTTGGGCTCCACTAAGGTTCTTTCTGGCCCTTAGGTGACATCAAGAGTTTGAGTACAAAGCCCCCTTCTCCATCGCACCTCTAAGGCTGAAAACCAACCCACACAGGCCCAGCAGGTTCCGATTGTTCCCATACCCGCACTCAGCTCGCCACCTTCATCAGGGTTCCCTTCTTTGAGCTCTTTCTCTGGGAGCCTTGATCAAAAGGGGACAGAAGGAAAGTGCTCCTCTACCCGCCCCAGGCCAGCCCTCAGTCACCGTGTTCTTCCCCGCCTTTCCAGGCCTGCCTCTTTTGATAATAAAGTCTAAATAGCTATTGTGGGCTTACCATGTGCCAGGCACCGTGCTAAGCCGCTTAAATTGATCATTTTGTTAAATCCTCACAAAGCCCTGGGAGGTATGAATTATCATCACCCCAATCTGACCGATGAGAAAAACCGAGGTATAGGGAGGTCAGGTGACTTGATCAGAGTCACACAGCTGTGCCCAGCCAGGGTGAAACTCTAGCCTAGGTCTGCCTGACCCCATCCCTCACGCTCCTAGCCATTCTGCTGATGCCATCCCTTCGGTGGCCCCACTCCCAACCTTACACTATTAACCTCCACTCTCCACCTTGCACATCCCCAGGGACCTGCTAGAGCTTCTCCCAAAACGTGGCTCTGGCCACAGCTCCAACAGCAGGCAGGGCTTGCTCTAGGCGCCCGAGGATGCCCCGGCTCCAGAGTTGGGGTGAGAGGCCAGGCACTCCCTTGAGAGATCACAGGTGCACTGGCGAGTCCAGCCGCCCTGCCAGTCCCTCCTAAGCAGAGCCCATCGGATCTCCCATCGACCATGTGACAGTCATCCATGCATCTGGCTACCAGGTTGGCTGCACTTACCAGCCCTGGTCATCTGTCAATCTTCTTTCTGACATCAGAGGCCACCAGATGGTCCTTACATGCTTCTTAGTTCATCTATCGGTCAGTCCCTCTCTACAGACCAAGGGCCTTGATTTGTGAGTCCCCAGGGTGGAGATCCCTGACTCAGAGTCATTGGGAACAGACCTAGCCACTGTCCCCACGGCCCTTATAATCGGACACCCTCAGAGTCAGCGTTCACCCAGCAGCTCCCCAGGTCATGATGTGGAACAGATCCCTCTTCCAGCCCCCATCACCACATCCCCTCCCCTGGTCCCAGCTGCCCCCATGGCTGAGAGTCCTTTCTCTTTGTGACCTGTCTTGGTAATTTGGAAGGTGATTAACAGCAATCACGCTTGAGTTTGACATCTAGGCACGGCCACTAAATTGAGGCTCACAAAGCCTCCTTGACATCCAATATGTTATATGCTTTTCCCCTTAATTAGGAGCTAAAGTGGATAAATATGAAGTTGCCATGGTAACAGCCTCCCCGGTTGGCGGAGGGATGCAGCTCAGTTTCTGTCGGCTGGCTGGCTGACATGTTGGCTGATGGAGCATGTTGGCTCCTGGGAGGGGGTGGGATAGGCCCCCTCCCGCTTTCCTGGGAACCTGCCTTCCGAACCCCAGGTCTTCTTATCCTCTCCACCACTTCTCACCAGACTTCACAGAGCCCCACCTGGACCATGGACCTCAGCTGGTCTTACCCCTCATGGAGCAGATGGGGAAACTGAGGAAGCTTGCTGCCTCAGGAGTGAGAGGCAGAAGAAACCTAATGCCCAGACCTCCTGACTTCCAGACCGGAGTCCAGAGTACTTCTTAACCAATTTGGGGTCCTAGATCCCTTGAAGAATTTAACAGCTATGGATCCTCTCTTGAAATGCATGTTTAGAGGTTCCTAGACCCCCCTGAAGTTTGTATGTGTACCCACCCAGCTGTTCCTCCAAAAATAACCACCCACAGAAACTCTTACCAAGTGTATTTGTGTAGTGAGTCTTCATTCTTTCACTTCTGCTCTCTCCCCTGTGGCTGTGTCATCTGAGATGCCCCCCAGCCTTCTCTCCCCACCCTACCCTTGATGGCTGGAGGGAACAGCTCTTCCAGCTCTGAGGGTACATGGTGGCCTACATATTTGCCTTTTGTCTAGGAGTCAGAGGCTTGCAGTGTTGGGGAGCAGAAACGGGGTGAGCAAAGTCAGTCAAATCTAAGAGGAAATCTCTGCAACCTGAGCCTAAGTTCAGCCACACTGTCAGTCTCAGGCCCAGGTTAAGGCTGAATCTGTTTTTTAAATGTCATCAACTCACAGTTGGGCACTTACTATGTGCATTTCCTCACATTTTCTCATTTAATCCTCAGCAGTCCTGTGGGGCAGGAACTATCATTATCCCTGTTTTACAGATGAGAAGGCAGAAGTGCAGAGTGGCTTAGGCACTTCTTCAATGTCACACAGCTAGTAGGTAGAGGAGTCAGGATTTGAACCCAGGTCTGCATGACTGCAGAATCCAAGCTCTAACAATTACACCATCCTGCCACTTGAGCTTTCTTTCTTTGACCCACAGTAATGGCAATAGCAGCTGCGGGCTTTTAGCCAGGGCATCTAAAAGACTCCTGCTGGGGAGGCGGGGACACTGAGGAATCCTCCCTCTCTGCCCCCAGCTCTGCTGTTCGGGTGGGTGGAGGAGAGTCTCTGGGCTCGTGCTTCATACAAGCCTCCCACTGAGGAAGAGCCAGCCCCGAACACCTTGTAACAGAGGGCAGGGTGTTTAAACCTTGAAGGAGGAAGCAGGAGGCTCCACTCAAAGAGCTCACAAAAGAAAGCACCCCAGAACTACCTAAGCTCTATTTTCAGAAGGCCAAACTGGGTCTTTCTTCATTTCCACCTTTCCCTTCTTGCCAAAGATCCAGTGCAGAGCTGAGCGTTCAGGCAGGGAAAGGAGGCAGCACCGCACCCAGGCCCCAATCCAGAGGGTGTCCCCTCGTTACAGCCATCAGGCTCAGCACCTGGCTGCCAGGTGGGAGGAGTACTGTCCCACCTTCCTGAGGAGCTGGGACTTGGGGCTCCTCCTGCACCCCCGCACCACATGGTATGGGTGCTGCAGCGGGAAGTGGGGCTGGTGGCATGGCCCCGAACTTCCTTTCCTTCCAGTTCTGACTAAAAATAAACATGGCAAGGACACAGCTCATTCTGTCAGACAGTATGGAGGAGACACCTGTGCACACGTAGCTCCCCCTTCTTGGCATGTGAGACCCAGCCCCCAGTTTTCCCCACATACACCCCTATCTCCCATAGCCTTCCTCTCCTGTGGCTGTCATTGGCTCAGGGTCCAGGATGGGGGTGGGATTTGCTGTTTTCCCCCAAAGTCTCAGGGAACATTCTCATTGGTCTCTTTCAGAAGGGGCCAGGTCAGGGCTGCAGTCTAGAGGAGCGGAAGACCTGATTTCAGAGCTTTCCTCTCCCTTTTACCCCAAGCCATGTGAGGGGGTGGGCAGGGCTGTCAGGACTAGGGTTCCTTCATATGTTTTAATATTGGGTTAATGCCCAGAAGCCCAGGAAGCTAAGCTGAGCTGGTGGGGCAGGGGAAGGGAGCATGTACTCTCCGAGTGTCTTATACTTCTCAAGAGGATGACTCGCAATCCTCAGGGTCCCTCCTGTCTCTTGGCCTTTCTGCAGGTCTCCTCCTCGAGTGACTAAGAGAAACCATAGCCAACTAAGTATCTTATTTGGGTGCTTGGTTCCTGTAGGCAGCATTCCCCACACATACACAGCCTTCCAGCAGAGAGGCCCAGGAGGGGTCTACAGTAGGGGTTGAGGGAGGAGCCTGGCATCCTCTGCTGTTCCCCTCTTCCACCCACACCCCACCCCAGTTGCCCAGTCTGAGCTCTGCTCAGGGAGAAACACACACACACACACACACACACACACACACACACACACACACACACACTTTCCCCGGCACGTATGAATATACAAGCGCACACCAGGTCCTGAGGGCATGAGGAGCTGGTGCTGAGCTGGGGACAGGCACAAAAAAAATATCTCTACCATAGTTCCCTATCACCCAAGGAGATGGTTTCCACCTGAGGCAAGAGCCCAAGCCTGAGACCTATTCTGATCTCCCACCTCCACCCCAATCCCATCTAGGCACACAAAAGGCCCCAGATCCCTGCTCGTTCCATCGTACCATGGGGTGCTGAGCAATGGGAGAGAGGAAGAAGTTTGCTGTTGCATCCCCAGCGCTTGGACAGTGCCTGGCACACAGTAGGTGTTTAGCAATGTCTGTTGAATGAGTGAATGAAAGGATGAATAAATGAATGAACAGGAGGCAGTCATGACCCAAGATGGGAAAGGAATCATTAAAGTCATCATTATGGTATTTTTGCAACAGGGCTGGACTGAAAAATGAGAGCGCCAAGGGCAGGCTAATAATTTGGTGCCTCTTCAAACCGACGCTCTTCCAATATTTGTCCAATGTGTATTTGGAGGAGAGGCTGCACAGGGACTGGGCAGGAAGGGGGCCTCCCCAGCTGCAGCCCTCAGCCTCTCCTCCATCCGCCCGAACAATTCAGCTCTGGCTCCGACCTAGCCAGTTAGTTCCACTAAGCTACACCTAAACCTCTGGCTTTCCAGGTCCCCCTCCTCTGCAAGGAGCTTAATGAACAATTGTTGAAGCCTGAGCACCCGTGGGACTTCACCTCTGTGCCCAGCAGCTTATGGAAGTGTTCCTGCCAACCCCCATCCCACTCGAGGCTTGTGCCTGGTAAATACTCTTTTCTCCAACTCATTGAGTGACCAGTGAAGCTTTAGCGCCCCTTAGAGATGGGTGCCCCGGGCAGCTGCCTGGTGGGCTGCCCTCCATTGGATCTCTTCTCTGGGTGACTTTGGAGGGGGGCAGCATGGAGGGGGTCTACTCAGTGCCTCTTCAGCTCCCATAATCTCCTGCCCCCTCACCTAGGAGGGAAGATCAGGACGGGTAGTGTGTGGAGGAGTCAAACCCCATTGTTTGTAGCTCCTGGCAGGTGAGGGGAGACTGACCAGCAGCTGGAAGGGACTCCCACTCCGTCCCAGTGAGCTCCCCAGACAGGCCTCTGCTCTCTGCCCTGTTCTGCAGTGCAGTGTCCTGAGCCCAGCAAGCGCCGGCAAGCCTGGACTGGGTGGCATCAGAGGCTCTGAAGTCATGCTGTCTGACTCCCATTCCCCAGGGGATGCCTGGGAAAACCAGATGTCTGGCCAATGAGGCGATCACCGGAGCAAAACCTTTATGTAAATACAGTCACTCACTTCCATGTCCTCCACTCTGCTTGCCCCTACCTCCCCTGCTTTCCGCACCCAGCACCCCCTTCCCACCGCAGCACACCTGCTCCCGCACACAGCCTCCCTGCAGCTGCCTTCCCAGCCCCACCCCCGGACCAGCTTCTGCACCCTCTCCAAGGCCCCTCCTACCTGAGCGGCATAAATAACTCTGAGCACCTGCAGCGATGAATAAATAGTAATGACACGAACGCTTCCTATTTCCTGAGCACTCCCTGTGTGCCAGGCACTGGGCTAAATACTTTATGTATATTATTGCTTTACTCCTCACGGGGGCCCTGAGACATGGGCACCACGTAGCCCTCAGGGGAAGGCTCTGGGGTCAGAGCCCCAACTTTACCATTTACCAGACGTGTGCAGGAAAATCACTTAGCCTCTCTGAACCCTGTTTCCTCATCTGTAAAATGGGGAGATGACAGTACACTTACCACACAGGGCTGTGAGGATATAAAGAAGAAGAGTGGGCCTGGCATATAGTCAGGCTGGCTTGTGCGTTACTATTGTCTTCTTTTTAGATGAGGAAGCCAAGGAGGTTAAATCGTGCCACGTGTGGCTAGAACATGGAGAGTCAGGGTCCCAACCAAGGCCTCCCAGTCCCGTCTGAGCAGCTGCAGGTTGGGGCCGGGTCAGATATCTCCCCATCTCTGACTCTGCCCACCCCCAGGGCCACAGGCCCTCGCCTGAGGAAAGGAAACTGGAACTGAGGAGGTGGAGGGAGCCTCCGTGGCTCCCTAGTGACCGCCAGCGTCCCACAGTGCTCTGGGGAATGTGTGCACACGCCCACCGGGGCCTGGAGGAATCCAGGCCTTAGACCTGAAAGGTAACCCAATCCGCACGGTCCCTCCCCTCCCCCGCAGGGCTGGGTGTTCACGACGACAGGGGCCCAGTTTCCGGGGAGCAAGTGCACAGCTGGAACGCTCTCCCCTGGCTCCTGGAACCTCACAGCCCGTCCCTGGCCTCTCATACCTCCTCTGACCGTGACAATTTCTACCTTTTCTTTAGCTCCCCATGGTCCAGGCTCCTTGTCCTTGTGCCTTACCCCACCCTGGGGAAGTACTATCTCCCTAGCTGTCCCTTTTCCTGTCCCCAGTCCCCAGACCCAGAGTCACTTCTCATCAGAGTAGATACTCAATGACTGCCCCTGTGTATTCCCCTTCACCTGCCACCTCCACCCCCCCCACCCCCGCTTCTGTCCACCCAGTGGCCTGCCCAGCTCTGAGCCTGGGGCCCAGCACTTGGGCCGGGGCAGGAGGAAGCTCCTGGTTAATTAGTAATGAGCAATATGTCAACGTGTAATTAGAGGATGCGGCACGTGGCTCAGCTCCGTGGACTCTGCCCTGGGGGAGCGGGCTGAGCTTCTTTCCACAAGCCACTGCGTGCCTCCAGATGCCTCTCCTGCCAGATTCTCCTCTCCCCACCCTCCCAGGTTCACATGGGTCCTGTGGCCAGCTCTCCGGCAGGTGGTCCCCATTTATTCAGCTCTCAGAACCATCCCTACTCAGTCCTGCTCCAGAAGGGGCCCACTCCCTGCAGTTGTGGGGATCCCAAACTCTCCTGGCATCACAACGTCCTGAGGGGTCAGGCTGGTCCCCTATGTCCATCCAGGCCTTGAGTCCTTGGAACAAGAAGTCCCCAAAGGAACCCAGAGCAAGTCAAGCCCCACACCTCTCCTGCCTCCCCGATTTGGCTTCTATATTCTGTCCCCTTCCATTCTATTCTCCCCACCTGCCCAGCAGGGTCCAGTGATGCCACTCCAGGGACTCTCTCCATTCCATCCAGTCCCCTGTCTTCTTCCTCTCTAACTCCTGAGGGGTGACAGGAAGGCAACACCCTTCCCCACAGTCCACACCCCATTGTCCATGGGGAAGTGTGTTGGCCCCCAGTGGCTGTGGCTAGCTGTGGCCTGGGAACGAAAGGGTGTTTGGGTTCTTTGGAGCCCAGTCTGTCCAGGGTGGGAGCTGGGGCTGCAGAATCCCCCCACACACACCGCCAGGCATTTATAGACACCTCTCTAAGGCCAGGAGCTGCCCAGTTTCCCCAGTAGCCTAGTTGGCGCTTATCCCATTACTGTCACCTACCCAATGGACCTGCTTGATCAGGTTCATCCCTGACCCCCCCCCCCCCCGCAAATATTTTGAGTAATCTCACCAGCTTTTTAGATTTAACACATACTCTACTCACACACTCCTACCAGCACAAAGTATCAATTAACCACAAAGTAACATCAAACCAGATCAACCTTCCCTGGAGCGCATTGCACGTCCTGTGTGCTGGGCAAGGGCTTCCCAAGCCTCGGCCTGCTCAGGCCTCACAGCAGCCCCAAAAGAGGGAAATTTGTTAGCCCCATTTTACAGATGAGGAAACAGAATCTCAGAAAAATTAAGGAATTTCCTGGCTCACCCAGCCAGGAGGGGCTGAGTTAGGAGCCTGATTCTAGAACCCAGCTCCTCATCAGGAGATATTTGGCCCTGATGGCCATTGACAGAGGGCTATAAGTAAGTGAGGTGGGGGTTAGGGACAAGGGGGGGACGTGGCTCCTGTAGGTGCATGAGGAGTGAAGTGGGAGGTGACGGAGTGTCAGGAGCAGGAGAGGGTTCCAGAAAGTAAGGTGAGGGGGGTGTGCGCAGTGTGGATAAGGGGTGAGAAACGGAGGGAGAAAGTGTGTCAGGGGTGAAGGAGGTGAGCTAGGGAGGGGTGAGGTGTGAGGGTGAAACGGGAGGGGAGGAGAGTGTCGGTACGTGAGAGGGTGCGTGGGGCAGTGGTACAGGACCAGGGGTATGAGGGGACTGAGGAGGCGAGGGGCAGAAGGGCAGTGTGAGGACACAGTAGGAGTTTGGAGAGTGTCAGGTGCATGAGGGTGTGTGAGGTGGAGGGTGGGGGAGTAAAGGTATGAAGGGTGAAAGGCAGTGTGAGGACAATTGGGAGGTGGGGGGAGTGTCAGGTGTGTAGGGGTGTAAGAGGCACGAAGTAGCTGAGAGAAAGTGAGAAGGTATAAAAGGGAGGGAGGATTGTGGGGGTCCCTGAGGGTCCAGAGGCCCTGAGCTGGGGAGAGGAGTGGAGGAGGCGTGTGGGCAGCATTGGGAGGCGTGGGTAGATCCAAGGGACTCTGACAGTTTGGTGTTAGAGCCTGTCCACATCCCCAGCTGCCGCAGCCCCACCAGACCTGGCCTCACTGCCAGGCTCATTTCAGGGATGGGTGGAAATTTCCATTTCAGCAAAATCCATTTGTAAAGCCCTGGAGCTTTGAGCCTCACTCTGCTCTGCCCGCCTGGCTCTGCCTGCCTGGCTCTACCTACCCAGAAGGCCCCGCTCTGTACCCCAGAACTCTCTCTACTCCCCCCTCCCCAGCAGGCAGAGTGTGGGCTCAGGGCCTGGCCTCCCCCTGACCCACCACAACCCACCACTATAGCCTATAGAGGAGCCCACCCCAGCGGAGCATCTTGACATCCTGGGATGCCTGAGAGTCTCGGCTGTGAGGGATTGGTCACTGCCTTGCCCTCAATTTGAGTTCCATTAGCACAGTCTGTGCCCACTGCCCCATTTCCCAGCTTTGAGTGTGTTGTGATGTCATAGGACAGCAGAAGGGTACAGACTCTTTTTTTTTTTTTAATAGATCTTTATTGATTTCAGAGAGAGGGAGGGAGAGAAAGAGAGAGAGAGAGAGACATCAATGATGAGAGATCACTGATCAGCTGCCTCCTGCACACCCCCGACTGCGGATCGAGCCCGCAACCCAGGCATGTGCCCTGACTGGGAATGGAACTGAGATCACCTGGATCATAGGTCGAGGCTCAGCCTCTGAGCCATGCCCAGCCGGGCCAGACTCTCTTGATAATCCTCTTTAGGCCTTTTAATTTTTAGATGGGGAAGTGGAGGTCCAGCAAGGGAAAGGTACTTGCTTGTCCAGAGCTACAAAACTGGTGGGCGGGCAGAGCCAGCGTGACCACACTGCCTAGAGGAAGAATTGCAGGAAAACAGTCCTGCAGACCTAGGTGCAAACCCTGGCTCTGTTGAAGACATGCACCTTCCATGGTGATTTTGCTGCTCTGCACCTCAGTTTACTCACGTCCATTTGCTCATGACCATTGTCCCAGGCTGGTGGGAGGATGGTGAGTTGACCACAGCCAGATGCTCCAGTCTGTGGACAGGCAGGAGCAGACACCAGTTGTAGACTCTGGACCTTCACCTTGTTCCACACCTTCCCGAGAACCACAGAAACTGCTGAACCAACAGGGATGACGTGAGGCTCTGGGAAGGAAGATAAGCTGGGGGTTCTGGCATAGAAAGTGAGGGGACAGGTTGGGCCATTTCACTCAGGCCTCTGAGCAAGACTATCCTCCCCCAGTCCAGAAGCAGTGGCCACTCTGGATGCGGGGCAGGGGGCTGAGTTTCTTGGGTTCAAGCCAAAGCTCTACATTGGGAGAAGACTGAGCTCCCCTAGGGCAGGGCCTGCCTTGCTCACTTCTGTATCCTGGCACAGCATGTGGCAGGCAGGGTACACGGCGCTGCCAACAGGAGAGGCAGCTCAGGACAGATCTCAGTATCCAGTATAGGGAAAGCACCCAGGGCCGCCTGACCCAGCCTGCTCTCTGCCCAAGTCCTGAATCCTGGGCACACCCTGTAGCACATGCCCGGCACATTGGAGCCAACCTCAGCTCTAGCACATGCCTCAGCACATCCTCCAACTGCTTCCCTCCTCCCTCCAGCCCCCACAGGAATCCCAGGCCCCATCTGCTCCACTTGCCTGCATCTCCCCTGAACAGCTGGACTGCTCCTGAAATCTGGCTTCAGGCTCCATCCAGAAGGAGCTGATGGAGGGAAGAGGGGACTCCTGGGTCCAGCAGACCTGAGCTGGAGCTAGGGAAGTCTCTGCCTGACCTCCACCTGCAGCTGCCAGAATGAACAGGCCTAGCAAGGCCCTGGTCCCTACCTCCTACTACCCCTACCCTTGGGCACCCCCTCACCTGTAGAGTGATAACTGTCCCCTCTCTCATGCACTCATAACACACCTTACACAGCCTCCCCAACTACTGCCCAAGGGTCACTCCACTCTCTTGAAGGAAAAGTTTAATCTGAATTTAATATCACTGAATTGTACTCTGAAAAATGGTTAAGATGGTAAATTTTATCTTACGTGTACTTTACCACAATAAAAACAAACCCAAACCATAATCTCTTCATGTGTTTAGCTTGGAACTCTATATGCAAAGGTTCCCTATAGCAAAGGGCTTCCTAGCAAGAGCTGTGCTCCAGAACTACACACCGGAGCACAGGCTGCTCCTCCGCCTCGCGCTCTCCTTGGTGGCAGTTGTGGGATCCTCTGATCTAGGGAAGCAAAACTTCTGAGTCCCAGTTCAGAGTCACCCGGCCCAGGAGGGGCACGGTGGCCATGACCCTTGCCTAAATTCTTCCCTTTTCTCATCTCTTCCCTACTTCCACCTGAACCAGCTTCCTACCCCCTGCAGGCCATCCAACTTCTTTTCCTGTTTTGGGAGAGGGCCTCTGCCTCGCAGGATGCTCTCCATGGTCCTGAACCACAGGTCTGGGGCCGAATTACTTCTTTAACCGTGAGGCCTCTTTCCCCACCTTATGCAAACGGAAGCTCCAGTTACCTTCCCGTTCCTTCTCTCACCTTCAGTTTCTTGCCGGTCCCTGACTTGGGGTTTCTGTATGTTGGGGACCACTTCCTGCCCTGGCCCTAACTGCTCAGTTGTTGCTACCTCCCTCCTGAAAGCTGAGAGAAGGGACTCCTCTCCAGACTTCTGTCCAGTGCTTCTCCAAGAGCAGATTGGGGAGGGGGCTCAGAAGGCCTGTTCAGTCGCCCTAAGAGAGGCTTCACCACCCCCTACCAGCCCCAGCCCCCTCCTGGGTGGATGGGCTCCAGCAGCTGGGGTGAGGGAGGGAGGACTCTTACAGACTGACCCAGCCTGGGAGCCCCTGGGACCGCCCTGGAAGGAAGGAGCTGGGGAAACAGAAAAGAGAGGAAAGCAGTTTCCCGCTGTTATGGCTATTATTATTTATTTATTCATGTATTTTTTATTAAGGAGTAGATGTCAGCCTAATGAGCGAGGAGCCCAGCCAGCAGAGCTGGGGGTAATTGCGCTCTGTCCACGTGTGCAGAGCCCCTTCTCCAGGCCTCTGGGGACCATCCCCAGCTCAAAGTCCTCCACAGCCTGTCCTTCCTCAGCACTGCTCCCCTCTCCCTTTGCACTGCGTCTACACCCAAGCCAAAGGGCCCCTAGCATAAACCCTCGCCCTACCAGGAGGGGACAGTTCTCTCTCTTCCCCTCTTGGGTTTTGTGGACATGAAGCCAGAGCTGGAGCCTCAAAGGCCCCTCTCCTTATCCACAGAGAGCTCCCTTCCCACACCCTGCCTGTGAGTCCCACACCTGGCCATCCCCCTCCCAGCTCTTCCTCCAACCACAGCTCCCAGCCTTGGCCAGGTAGGGGACTAGCTCGGCTCTTACCCCTTAGCCAGGGGTCACCTCAGCCATCATCTGGGACAATATTTAGCTTCAGTTTCAGCTTTCAGTCAACAGCAGGCTTCAGTCCTAGGTACACCCTAAGTCTTAAACCCAATTCCTAAAAGGGGCTAGCCTCAGACCTGGAAAAATCCTTAGGCTCTGGAAGTAAAGACAATGGCAGTCTGGTCCCAACTCTGAGGTTCTCCCTGGGAAGCTGGCCTCAGACCCAGATCCAGACCCAGCTCCTGTGGGAGGGTTAGCCTTAATCCCAGTCTGTACTTGTGGAACAGCCTCAGACCCAACCACTAGCCCTGAGCCCAGCCCCAGGGTTCAGGGCAGTGAGGGAGGTGAAAGCTTTTAAATAAGCTTGGTTGGTTAAAGGACTATGGACAGTGAGGGTGGCGGGTAGGGGGATGGAGTTGGGGGCGCAACTGGTTGTTCCCTTTGGCTGCGACCACTGCAGCTTTACCCCAGTGGCAGAGGCTGCCCCCTGCTTGTGGCAAGGACTCAATTGAAGGCATCCCTTGGGGGTTCATGGAGAGAAATTGGGGGCTCTAAGGGACCTTCTACCTATGTGAGCACAAGGTCACAAATTCCATCGTGTTTCCCTCCACATCCAACAAAAGCTGAACCAAGGGGAGTGATTTGTTCTGCAAACATCAGCAGAACCCTGCTCTGTGCCAGGAGCTGGGACAGGGAGAGCATCCCCAATAAGCCAGGTCTGTCTAAATGGAGTCGGTGAAGGTGGAACATCTTAGCAGCACCTAACTATTGGCATGTACTTATGCCAAGTTGAATAGCATTATCTTACTGCATCATTACAGCCCTACAAGGTACACACTGTTATTGTTCCCATTTTATTTATTAAATAACATCTTATTATTACAGAAGCAATACATAAGCATTGTGCAAAACTTTTTAAAGACAGAAAGCAAAAGTATAGAAATTTAAAAATCGCATTTCTACCATTATTAACACCTTAATGTGTATCCCTCCAGCTCTTTTTCTTACATATAAGAATCTTTTTACCAAAATGTGACCACATTATACACATGGCTTCATGATCTGCTTTTTGTCAGTCAACAATCTTGACCTTTCATCCCTTTGAATTCCCAGATCATACCCAATCTCCCCAAAACATCCTTCCCAGTTGGTTTGTCAGAACCCAATACAGGGCCACACATGGCATCTGACATCAGTGCATTAAGTTGCTTAAGATGGTGCATTCCCCCATTTTTTGGCCACTGACCCACAAAACACCCACTTTTCCTACAGAATATCCCTCCTTCCAGATGCCTGGTGGCTACTTGTGCTAGTTCACTTTCTATAAACTAGAAGTGAGATCTAAAAGCTCAAATGATTCAAGTTCAATGTTTTTGGCCAGAACACATGTGTGGTGATGGCATAAACTTCACTCTGCTTTTCATCAGAAGACATGTAATATCTAATGCATCCACCATGGGAGATGCTCAGCAATGACAGTTATGATTTTCTCCCCACTTTGCTTCTAGAAAATAATGTGTTAGTTACTCTAGTGCCGAACCAATGTCGATTTCCCCATCAACCATTCCCCTAAGGGTGTTTAATGCTAATCCATGATCCTTGTCTGATTATTGATTTTTAAAGATAAGAAAATTTGAGACTGGGATTGGGGAAGAGAGTCACTTAAACTCACACCATCAGCAAATTAAGACTCTGACTAGAAATCAAGGTTTCTGTGTGAGGTGCACATTCAGTACCTGGTACACATTTAAGTGCATGAAAGTCTCTGGGGAAGGGTTTTCCCTTCTTGTAGGCTAGGCTGAGCAGAGGTGGGAAAGGTCTGGGGAGGCCCAACCTGCCTCCTGCGTCTGAGTGCCGATGCCACAGGTAATGCAGGCTCAGCACCTGCTACACCACAGCAGCCATGCTAAGTGCTTTACTTACATTAGCTTCTTTGATCCTCTCCACAATCCTGCAAGGTATGCATGGTTACTACCCCTCCCTGCATTTCACAGGTGAAAAGCAGGAGGCTCAGAGAGGTAAAATACTTGCCTAAGGCCACACAGCTTGTGATCAACAGAGCCAGAATTAGTTCTTCTGACTCCAAATTCCAGGCTCTTTACCGTTACCCTAACCTGGCCTCTCAAACTGGTCTCCTTCCCAGTCCTGAGACCACAGAGTAAAACTAGCAACAGAGGCTTTGAGTGTCCATGTGGGCTGGCTCTGACACTGGATCTGTCAGCATCGATGGGTGCAGAGGGTTCCCTGGGGCTCCTCTGCTGGCCTCTACCCTCCAAGTAGCCTTCTGCAGACTGAGAAATTGCCAGAATCTGACCTGGTTATTCTAGCCTCATGCTTAGTTAATCCCTCCAAGCTCCACCCCTCCCACACACACCTACCTCAGAGCCCTTCACACTTGCACAGCAACCCACAGTGCATAAAGCCCTTCCTTTTTCTCGCATTCATGTAGTTGGAGCCCCATAACCATTCTGTGAAAGATAAGGGTATCGTGGGCTCCGTTTTACAAATGCAGACATTGGGCTTTGGGAGGAGAGCTCTGGGCCCAGGGCTGCCTCCTTCTTCCCCTAGCCAGACCTAGGCCCCTGAACCAGGGTAGGGCCTATGGCCTGAGCCCGGCTGGGCCTGGAGCAGGGTCAGCTTTGCATCCTCCAGCAGGGTCTCTGAAATGTCACCAGCATTGAGGGCATCCTGGGAAATGTCAACAAATGCTGATTTGGGTCCCCCAGCAGAGGGTGGAGCCAGCCTTTCCCTGCAGAGCTTCCCTCCACCATCTCCCTGTTCCCAAGAACAGAAGGAAGAGAAGCCAGAGAGCCCTTAGAGCTGGTCCAAGCCCACCAGCTGAAAGATGGAGGGACTGAGACCCAGGCTCACAGGGCAAGCTGCTGGTTTGTTCTCTGGAAACACTGAGGATCAGTGACGGCTCTCTCCACTCAACACTCCCTCACTTCCTATCTTCCCCCGAGCCTTGGAGCCTGCACCCCGTTGAATCAGGACACTGATTTCCAGAAGCCAAGGAGCAGAGGGAGGCTGACAGAAGTTCAGGGCTGTGAGCCTGGCATGAGAGGCTACAGTAAGAACAGCTTGAGCCAGCGCCATGTGGCCTCTGCCCTCGCCACCCCTTCACAGCACTGACACCTGCACCAGGCTCTTCCTGCCGCCCCCACAGAGAGAAAATAAAGGTCCCGCTGAGTGGCAGAACGTGGGCTGAGGCAGCAACGCAGTAGCCTCCACGAGCTCTGGGAGCCTGCCACCCTCTCCAGGTCCTGTGTGGCTGGCGCTCCTGCCGTCTCTCACCTTCTCTGTGGGAGCCCCTGATTCATCATTCCTATACCCCAAGAGGGGGGAGGTTGCTTTTTTTGTCCATTCATTTTCACCTGTACTGGGTGCAAAGGACCCCACCTGCCATCTCCAGAGCCCGGTGGAGTCTGGACCCCTTGTTTTCAGCTGCAGAGTCTGCGCCTTCTGCCTCTCGGCCCCCTCACAGTGAGAGCCTGCAGCGAGGGCCGAGTCCTCTGCGCTGTCTGTCTCTGCTGAGGACAGGAGCGGAGCAAGGGGAGGCCCTGGCTGCGTGCTTGTCCTCCAGGCCTGCCATGTCAGGTGCAGCGTACACAGTCATTGAGGAAATAACTGCTGAGATTGGCCCCAGACTGTGCTTAATAATCTGCACCTCTGCCTTGAAACACTCCGAGGTTGGTCTTGCCCGCAGACTGTAAGCTGCCCGAGGGCAGGCGCCATGTCTTTCTGATTCACTTCTACCTTCTCAGTGATTAACCCAGTACCCACGGGAGGCACCTAATAAATCTCCACGGGAGGAAATCTGCAGCTGGACGACAGGATGGGTGGATGGATACATAGGTGAATGAGTGATCTAGGGAGGCTATTTCTGTCCTCTTATTATAAAGGGAAAGGAGACAGAGAGGAAGGAGACCTGGAAGAGGAGTCCCCGAGTAGAGGCAGGATTTTAATGCAGGGGAAGCCGGCCCGGGAGGCTTGGACTACTGACTGGGGAGTGGGTGATGGGGGTAGGGTAGGAGGCTGGGTGAGGAAGTCTCATGGCTGAGGTCCAGGCTGATGGACCCTCTGCCAGGAGGAAGGACTTTCCTGGAATTATCCCACCTCCAGGTAGAGGAGCAGGAAAGCCTAATTAGTTTTTTCTGCTCCTGGAGTCGGGTCCATAAATCATGGCTCCATTTAAGATGCGGGTCCCCCTCTCTGGAGACCCAGTGTGACATGATACATATTCCCAGTGGCACAGGAGGCTTGCAGCCTTCACGTGCAGGTGCCTGTGCCACCTTTGCCCAGAAGAGAAGACACCATTGGATGGGGCCTGCCAGTCAGCTGCTGTGTTCCAGGTGTGCAGCCCCATGGGAGGAGTGGGGGTGGGGTGGGGTGGGGTGGGGGATGAGGGAAGGAGGCCAGGAAAGACAGTGAGCCTTGCTGGGGCGTGGGGAGCGCAGGAGAGTGGCTAAGGCCCGTGGTCTCCCTTTTGTGAATTCAATCCATTCACCATTTATCAAGTGCTTCCCTGTGCCAAACGCTGTGCTGGGCACTGGGGACCCTGGGATGGCTTGGATGCAGGGGAGAGAGAGGGGGAGAGGCAGCTACGGAGACAATAATCACAACACGGGTGATAAGTGCTTGAGAGGGATGTACAAAGTGCTCTGGGAGCTCAGAGCACCAGGCCATTAATTCTTTCCCTGGTGGAAATGGAATTTGGAAGTCTTCACAGAGGAGGAGGTGTTTCGGCTGGGTTTGGTCAGCTTGGCGGTTGGAAGAGGGAGAGAAGGGCATCTCAGTTAGAGGTGAGCATGTACAAAGGCAGGGGTATGTATGGGAGAGGAACCAGAAACTTCTGCAAGGGCTGGAGCGGAGGGGAAGCAGGAGGAGAAGCTGGACAGGGAGCCTCGGGCCAGAATTTGCAGGGCCATGAATGGTCCTACTAGAGACTTTGGACTTAATCCAGCCGCGGGCAAAGGGGAGCCATTGAAGAATTTTAAGCAGGGGTGTGACAGGACCAGACTTGTGTTTTAGAAAGCCTTCTCTGGGGGAGACAGAGTGAGCCAGGACTGTGGCCAAGGGGCAGAGAGAAGGGAACAGATTCTGGGGACATTTTGGAAGAAAACGGACAAAACTTTTTCCTTCCTAAGTCATTATTTTGGACCTTGCCTTTCTACTCAGGCTCCGAGATCCCCTGGGGATGGGGGCCACTCCTTCCTTTCTGTGTCTGGTGCAGGCTTCTGCATTCACCAAGCTGAATTAGAGGGTCTGATTGACTGACAAGAACAGAGCAGCAGAATTGGATCCCAGTGGTGATGGGAGAAGGGGGAGGGGGAGGGGTCCTGCTCTGAGGATGAGCTGATAACCTCACTTCAACTCAGTCCCCAAGCCCTGGAGCCAGGTGAGGCTTAGCCTAGGCCTCTGGGGAAGGGCCATGAGGTCCTCCCCTCTCTCCTGTCCCTTCTCTCTCTCTCTCTCCTCTCCTCCTCCTCCCCAGAGCCCAAGCTTTCTTGCTGGGAGGCTCTCAGAGCCAGCAGAGCTGTGGATGAAATGGTTCGGTGGCTCCAGCCCAGCTGCTGCCTTGGCAACCAGGCTGCCTGCCAGACCCACAGAAGCAGATCCAGCTTTTCTGCTCCAGAACTACGGTTCCCAGAATGCAAAGCACCTGGGGCCCCAAGAGAAGCTCATCTCCTGGACTGTGTCCAGCTAGAGCTTTCTAACTTGGAGGAAGACATGTATGGGTGCCCCCCCAGGGGAACACAGTACAGAATGTGGGAACCTGGGGGGCCAGAAAGCAGGGATACTTCTGGGGGAGGCCTGGGAACCCTTCCTTTATGGTGCCCCACTGGACATCCCAACAGCTACAGGAAGGTGCAAAGGCTGGGAATGGTCACTAGTCTCAATTTTGCCACCAACCTGTGGTGCTGCTTGAAAACTTTCTCTCAAAAACTGTCCAATATTCTCCAGCAGCCTTCATGGTCTGAGCCTGGATGGCTGCAACACTCCCCTCATTGGTCTCCTTGCCTCCACTTGAGCTTCTCCTTCCTTCTTCATTCTGAAGCCTGAGTAACCTTCTCAAAATGCAATTCTGATTATATCACTGCTGCCTCTGCCTTCCCCGCAGCTGCCTAAACTCTGCAGTGTTTCAACTCTTTGCTCTTAGATAAAGAAGTACTTCCTTACCTCACCCGATAAGGCCTTGCCTGGTCTGGCTTCCACCTACTTTCCAGCCTCCCATTTACCACCCATGCTCAGAACTTAAGGACTTTTACTTCTTTGTAGAATCCATGCTTCCTTTCTACCACAGGGCCTTTGCACATGCTGCTCTCTCTCCAGAACCCCCTTTCCTCCACTGGTACTCTACACAACCTCCTCCACTCAGAGAAATGGCAGTCTCTCAGGAAACTTCCCTGACCTTGACTTGACCAAGTCCCCCTTTTATGGGTTCTCATTGGTACCATGAACCTCTATAAGCACTTGCCACAGTGCTGCATTTACAGTAAAGTGTATGATTACTGGACAGATTGCAGCTCTGTAGATTGGAAGAGGGAAGAGGAAAGTGTGTGCCTTTTTGCCTCCTCAGGGTCTAGCACTGTGCCTGACACACAGCAGATGCTCAGAAGCCACTTACTGAAACAAATGACTCTGTCTGAGCTTCAGTCTTCCCGGCTGAGTGCCCACCTTGTGCCAGCTAATGTGAGTGGTGGTGCCAGGGACATGGCAGTGGACAAGACACACAGGTGTGGTCCCTCCTGCCGTGGAGCTTGCAGCCAAGTGGGGAAGATGCACACTGAATATGTAATGATGAGAGTGTGGAGTATTGTGAATAGTAAAAGATGTAGAGCCATGAGCACAGAGCCAGGGGATCTGGGAAGAACCACTGAGGAAGAGAGGTAGGCGTTATCAGAGAAAAGGGATGGAAGAGTGTGAAATAGCCTTGCAGGCAGAAGGAACAGCAGAGTGAGGGTGCTGCGAGGCAAAAGAGTGCAGGGAGTGTTCACCGCATAAAGTAAGGACAGAGTAGCTGGAGCGTAGCGTGGACAGGACATGGTGTCAGCTCCCTCTACATGCCTCTGAGTTTACTAGGCAGATGTGGCATGCTGTCCTGGCCTTTTAAACTGGTTGGCCCTCATCTTCCATACTTCCTCCTGATCTCAGGCTGGGTGGAGATCCCGCCTGAACACACCCAGGCCATTGCTCAGGCACACTGTCCAGCACCTCTGAGCACCCACTGCTGAGTTTCAGGTGTCCTGTGTGGCTCTGCCTGTCTGCTATGATGGGGATGTGACATTTGGAGTGTGTGTGTGTGTGTGTGTGTGTGTGTGTGTGTGTGTGTGCGCGCGTGCGCATGGTGGGGCTATATGCTGGGATAGCAGTCAATCAATCCTGGAGCACACATTGCTGACAAGTCTGGGAGAAGTCCCCTGAAGAGGCAGGGAGCCTGGCCTGGGGCTTGGGGGTGGGTGCACAGCTTGCCTGGGAAATGAGGCATGACTTACCAGCTGCAGAGCCTGCAATGGGTGGGGGAGCAGAGGCCCCTGGGCACAGAGCGGGGACGGCTCCTTCTCCTCACATCTGTTGCTGTCTTCCTCTTCCTTTGGGGTCCTGTGTTGGGTGGGGGAACTGTCCCCAGCAGACTGAGCCCTTCCTTTGAACATGGGTGCTCTCTCACAAATAGTTCCCAGTGTGCGTGTAGACTGAGGTGGCACCTGGCTGGAAATAGTGCTAAATGTTCATTCCACTGCAAGTATTTCAACTACTACCCTTCCGACACACACACACACATGCACGCACACACTGAGCAGCCAGATCCCTGGTTCTGCTGGGATCTCCCTGGAGCAGGAGCCCCCAGCTCACCCATTGCCCAAAACAATGTTTCTCAAGGTGTGAACTTCAGAGCCACTGCCTCAGAATCACATGGAATGATTGTGGAAATGCAGGCTGCCAGGGGACCCTGATGTAGTGGTTCACAGAACACATTTGAAAAGCTTTGTCCTGGAGGACACCTAATTCTGTCCAAAAAATTACAGAAGCACTCCCTTTCCCAGGAAGGTCTCCCAAAATCCAGCCAGTGATGTTATCATTGGCCGGCTAACCCTGAACCCTGCACCCTCCCCTCCACCACCAGGCCTCTGCAAGAGGACAAGCCAGCCTTGCCCCCTCAGACCTGTCACATCATGTGGTCAATAAACATTTACAAGGACCTCCTAGGCACTAGGTGCTGCAGTCCTGGGAAGAACAGGGCAGGCATAACCCCTGCCCTCATGGGTCTTCTAACTTAGGGGTGAGAACAAAGGTTAGAAGCAAGTAAACAAATAAACAAGACAATAATGGTGAGTGCTCTGAAGACAGTAAAGCGGAGTTATCTGAGAAAATGCCCAAGGGGGATGCTCAATTCAGGGGTTCAGGGAAGGAGGCTACCTCAGTGCTGGTGGAAAACAAGGTTCTGGAAATGAAAGAAAAGAAACCCTTCCCCTGCCTTTGCCACTGCTTTTGCCTCTCTTCTTCCTTTCTTCTCTTTGCCTTGGCTTGGCTTTCTGTTTTTCTTTGTCTCATTTCTTCTCTCCTCCTCTGCTTCCCCCCTCCTTCTGCCATTGCCTCCCTCTTCTTCCTGCCCCACCCCCCTCTCTTCTGCTCCCTCCAGAGAAATGGAAGAAACCAGATCCCCTCGCCTCCTGGGCTAGCCAGCGGTAATCGAGCCCTGGGCTTGCTCAGCAGCCGGGCCTGAGAGCAGGGCTAGAGGAGGGAAGCATGGAGGTCAGAGGGGAGCTGGAGAGATGGAAGCAGGGAGGGGTCTGGGGAGGGAGAGGGCACTCCAGGGGCTAGAGGTGGCTGCTGAGCCAGGTAATCTAATCAGGGGTGAGTCATAAAGATCACTCACTCCCGTGCACAAGACCGGCCTAGGAAATCACATTAATTTGAAGAGGGTGTAAAATCCAGGGAGAATTCCCCCTCTCTCCACCATATACATGAAGATAAACTGTCTTCAGCTTCCAATATGATCTTACAACAGCTTGTCAGTGACAAAACAGCCTCAAATCCTCCCATTTATCAAACGGCCAATCCTGTTAGCAGCTTAAAAGAGACATAATTACCTGCGGCCTTTTGTGTGATTCTTTATACTAACGCTGCTTCCTTCTTCCTGGCAGCGTTCCAGAACATGAGCTCAGAATTCGTTCCTGGTGACTGGGGAGATCATCAGAGATGTTAGAGTTGGGGGGAAGGGGCATGGTTGGGACGAGAAGTTCTGCACTGTGTGGGAGTCTCAAGCTAAGACGTGGGCTAGCACCACGGACAGGGCCAGTGCTGCGCCTGGGAGTGGCAGCTTGGGGGGGGGGGGGACGACACAAGCCCAACTAGTGTGGGCACCTCAAGGGCTAGGTTCCAGCTGCCTTTACTGAGAAAGCAGTGGAGCCCTGGCCCATGGCGCATCAGTGCTGACAGTGAGGGCAGGGCATAGAGCCCAGCATGACCTGTAGATCTGTAATTTGGGTAGAGTTATCCACCTCAGGCACAGCCAGGAGTCCCCTCTCTTGACTCCAGAGGGGCTGACACATTTTAGGTTTTCATGACTTCAGAACCTGCCATGCTGCTACTGGGGAGAACAGTAATGTTCCCAGCTAACATTTACTGAGTGCTCGTATGGGCCAGGCGTTGTATGGGCCACACGGTCCTAATTAACATAAACCGCATGCAATCTTATTATACCATTTTATGGATGAGAAACCAGAAGGTGAGTGAGGTGATGTCACATGCCCAAGGTCACCATGGGGGTTCAGACTCATGGTCTATGAGCTGGGCTGCCTCTAAGTCAGGCTCTGGCCATGATGACCGATCAATCTGTGACTCTGGGTTGGTCTCTCTCCCTCTCTGCACTTCTTGATATTTCCCAGGGAGCCCAGTCAGGGCATGTCTTTGCTCACCCTGCTTTGGGGAGAGGGATAAGAGAAGCACATGATGTGACCTTTCTCTCCATGAGAAATAGGCCATTCTGGAAACTGGCTTCTCTCTGGTCAGGGCTGCTCTACAAGCTCATACCTGCATTCCCCCAGCCCCTCCCTCTCTCTGCTGACCAGGTCCCTCACCTCCACCCATTCTAAGAGGCCACCTCACCCCTCTCCTCCCATTTCCCACTGCCAAGCCTCTACCTGCTCCTAGCCTTCCCCACATGCCTTCCCATATTCCAGAAGGCCTGAAGGAATCCTCTCATGGGAGGAAACCATCACAGTCCATTTGGAAACCATATAACTAGGCAGACAGTGAGACAAACAGCAAGAGACAGACAAAAGATAGACTTAAAATGAGTTTTGAAGCACTGTTGAGTTAATGACCGTAGTCAAACCCTGTTGAGAGAAAAGGCTAGGATTAGTTATCCAGGGCATTGCATAGACTCTCTAGAACTCAGCTTTAACTCAGCTGGCTCCCTCTGCCCACCAGCCCTTCTCCTTCCCTGGGCTGCTGCCCAAATTAGCATCCTCCCCCCACCCCAACCAGCCTCAGGGCATTCATCACTTGGGTTAGTGATTTATCAAAGACTCCGACAGTCCCTGTTTGGCAAAAATCGATCAGTGAAGAATGGGACCAACCCAGGCCCCCCTGTTCTCCTGAGCCCCCACCTTCAATCTGCCCAAAAGGCACTCCATGGCCCTGAAATCAGCACTGCCCCCCCACCCCCACCCCCCAGCCTTGGATGGGTCTCTAGATCCCTTCCTGTTCTTAGAGAGAAGAGAGAAGGAGGAGGGGGAGGGGAGAGAGAGAGAAGTGAGTTAGTGCTTTCTCTTAGATGTTTATTTTGTTGTTTTTAAGTGAGAAAGTCCCAGCTCTATTAAATGCAATCAATACTTGGCCCAAGAGAAGCTTCCCTTCTCTGAGACATTTGAAATCTGGTCAAATCATTTTGCCCCAATACAAAGTAATTTATCAATTTCAAAGCCTTTCTAATCAGTAGAGGCTGTAGAGTCCCCATTCCTGCCATCTTCTGCTGCAGGACACACACGTGCACACACACACACTGACACTTGTGTGCACAAGCACACACAGCTCTGCACAAACTCCTCTATTCTCTCTGCAGACTTCTCTCCCTCCCTCCCCCCTCCCTCCCTTCTACCTTCCAGGGACTGCAGAATGCCCCTGCCCAGCTCAGCCTCCAGGCCTGGTGCCATCCTCAGCGTCTCCAGACCAGCCTATGTGCTTCTGGCCCAGGGAGGCTGCAGGCCCCTGCAGGTCTGTGGCACTCAGCCCTGGGGAAGTGGAGGTGGGCACCGGGCCAGCCACAGTGCACTGCTGAGGGTGCCCCTCTTCACCCAGTAGGTAAACATCGGAGCGGGGAGGGGTTCCTGTTCAAAGACAGAGCCCAGAATGGGAGCCAGGGGGCCCGAAAGGGGCCTGAGGCCACTAACGCCATCCCTTAGGACCTTGGCCCAAGTCTCCAAGGCGCAAGTGGATCAGCTGGCTGGAGAAGGGTTTGCTGGCTGCACCTGGGGGTGATGTCACAACACTCTCCTGCCTCTGAAGCTGCTATTTTTGCTCTCGAGGACAGCCTGGGTCTAAGGGGAGATAGAGACAGCAGTGAAATCACCTTGCAACTCACCCTCCTGCTCCCAGGAAGAGCAGCTAGAGCCTTTGCCTCTCCATTAGATTGGATTTTCGGCAGGTCTTTTGTGGCCGCCAGCTGCAGTGGCCAGATAGGCCACTGACCTTTGAGGGGGGCCACTCACTGAATGGCTGATTCAAATGCTCTCCCTACAATGGACCATGCACATTCCTCTCTCAGAGAGTGACTGAGAAGAGTGACTCAGCGAGCCAGAGGCCTGCCACACACGGGAGCTCAGAAGCATAGATAGCATCCGAGCTTGCTGAGGCCTCTATTCACAGAACAGTCCATCCAGGGCCTCACCTTGACCTTCAAGGTATAACCTATACACCTCCAATAGGCCTAGGAAAGCATGCCTAGTGTTCCTTAAATACGTGTTCAATCGATGAATGGGCAGAACTCTGTGTCATTTTCCCCCTGCTTTGTGCCTTCTGCCCCTAAATCTCTCACAATTCCTCTAGGGGTAGGACCAAGGACTTGGCATACCTTTGGAGCCCTCATAGTCCCTCATCCAGGGCTCTGCATAGTGTAATATTAAACTAGAATGAGCACAGTACCCTACGGTGTATGAGGCATTTTAATATTTACTATCTATTCTGCAATAAGGCTGGGGGCAGGTGTTATATTATTTTATACTGGGAGAACCCCAGGTTGAGAGAGGTGAAGGCACTTGCCCCCAGCCACACAGAAACTAAGTCATAAACCTGTGATGCCAATCCAAGCCTAAAATTTTTCCACATCATTCGTTCATTCATCATATAAATATTGAGCATCCTTCTTATGCTAAATGTTAAGCTTTCTTCATGGCAATCTAAAACTAGGCAACTTGACTCCCTTTCTATAGGTTAGGAAGTAGAAACTTCATGGTGAAGTGATTTGCCCAAGGAAGCAAAGTAAGTGATAGAAGCAGATTAAACTCTGGTCTTCTGATCTCAAATCTGGAGTCTTTTCCATTGTCTATACCACACATAATTTTTATAGCAATATTCATGAAGGGCTTGCTATATGGCAAACATTATCCCACTTAATCTTCACAACATCTGACATGGTTCTATGATCACTCCCTTCTTACAGATGAAGAGAAACCAAAACTTTAAAATCCCAGTGGTTAGAGCACAGGCCTGTGGACGGAAGGGTCCCGGGTTTGAGTCCAGCCAAGGGCATATACATTGGTTGCAGGCTCGATCCCCAGCCCCTGTCAGGGCATGTGCGGGAGGCGATCAGTTGCTGTCTCTCTCCCTCTCCTTCCCTCTCTCTCTCCTCTCTCTCCTCTCTCTCTCTCTCTCTCTCTCTCCCCCTTCATCTCTCTGTGAAAAGCAATGAAAAAAAAATATCCTCGGGTAAGGTTTGAAAAAAAGGCAAAAAAACTCCCATGTCTAGTGGCCAAGCTAGAACTTGAACTCTGTTTCTCTAATTCCAGAATCTGAGCTCTAGGTCATGCTGGCTTTGTGATGATAATAAAATACACTCATTACACATCCAAATAATCAATGTTTATTAGTTGAATGACTGGTCACTGTGGGTATAAGGTTCATAGCACAGCTGGGAAGAGTAGTTGTAAATTCTGGGCTTCCGAGCCGGCATCTGGCCCTTGGTTCACACTATGCCTCACAAACCCCTGTACCTTGTAATAGTTTCTCGCATTTCCTGAGCACTCACTTCACATCAAGGGCTATGCTGAGGCCCTATGTGTACTCTCTTTGTATCTTCACATAACCTTATGACATAGCTATTATTTTCCCCATTGGAAAAACGAAAGCTCAGAGAGGTTCAGTCTCTTGTCTCTGGCCACACAGTATATCAAAGAGATATCATTGTAAGGGTGCCATCTCTCTCCTTGGTTCTGTAAACCATGTGGGGGCAGCTGCTCTAGTCCTAGCTCCCCACCAGGACCACATGTGGGGATTCTGGACATCATTTCCCTGGAAGTTTAGAAAAAGAGTAGAAATATGGCACCAAGGGCCACATGGCAGCTGGAGGCGGTCCCCAGTGCTGAGTAGAGAGGCACATAGATGAAGGGTTAAAACCCTGCTGGGAGATAGGTGGGAACCAGGAGTCACTGGGGAAGTGGTTGGGAGAGCAGCTGACTCCTGGGAACTACAGTGCCGGTTACTGGCTTGGACCCCCCAACCCCACACCCCTAGAGTTGCGAACTGCTCAAGCCTCCTCCAGGAGGGGACCACCCCCCAAAGAATGGCTGCAGCACCAACAGCTTCAGACTTGCCCCTGTTGCTTCCCGCACTGATGGATGAGTGCTCCTCCATAAACTGGAAAAATAGCTAACGTGCTGCTCCCAGATCCTGCTGCCTAGGAGTGGAGGGGGCTCTTCTGGGTTAACCCAAGAACTGGGAGGAACCAATCCCCTGAATAACAATCAGAAGCTCCCAGCCTGGGGGAGGGGTGGAATTACACTTCCTGCAGGGTATTCTCCATGTCACCTCTCATCACCATAATATTTACATCAAATGCAAAAGGCCTCCTCGGAATAGAACCCTGAGGTTGTAAATGCCACATCCAAGAATGTCAGCGAATGCAAAAGATCAGGTTCTTTGAGCTGCGTCTCTCCCTCCCCACAGGCCACATGGGCTGTGTCTGCTTTAACCCCCAACCCCCAGGGGCAGGCAGGGTGGGCTCCTCAGCAGCCCTGAACCTCTCGCAAGGTGGAGAAAGGCTGGGAGCAGGCAGGGAGCCCATGGACACCCATCTCTGGGTCCAGGCTTGCCAGACAGCCTTGTCCCTTTCACACAGTCTGAGGAAACCGGCCGGCACATACTCCCTGTGCGGAAAGGGGGGCCAGATCACCACAGGGACAGACAGATAAATTCTCTTCTATGAACCCCAGAGCCTCAGTGATCAGGCCTCAATTTGGTCAGCAACCCAGTGGCCAAGTTCTTGGCCCAGCATGCCCCCATGCCTCTAGCTGCCTCTTTGGGGCCCAGGGAGGCTTTTCTGAGGTCTTTCACCCATCAAACATTTATTGAGCACATACTTAGTGCCAGGCCCTGGGAACACAACCATGCAAACCCTGAAGGATCTTATGTTCTAGTGGGCAAAACACAATAAACAAGTTAACAAATAAACAACTTCAGATGCTGTTAAGTGCTGAGAAGAAAAGAAATTGGAATGAAGGGATAGAGAGGGGTAGAGGAAAGCCACTACAGCCTGGATAGTCAGGAAAGCCTCTCCAGGGAGGTGGCATTTCACCTGAGGAATGAGCAGGAGCCTCCCCCATGATCTGGAGGGAAAGTATTCCAAACGGGGAAACAGCAAATGTGAGAGCCCTGTGAAGACAATGAGCATGTCTGCCAGAGAAAGGCGCAGAGTGCACGGCCGGACGTGGCTCAGTGGTTAAGCATCGACCTAGGATCCAGGCGATCAGGGTTCGATTCCCGGTCAGGGCACATGCCCAGGTTGTGGGCTGCAGCCGATCAATGACTCTCTCATCATTGATGTTTCTATCTCTCTCTCTCCCTCTCCTTTCCTCTCTCTGAAATCAATAAAGATGTATTTAAAAAAAAAAAAAGAGAGAAAGGGGCAGAGTGAGTGAGGAGGAGCTGAGGTTAGAGGTGCGGGGTCTTGGCAGCCATGGAAAGGAAACGGACCTCATGCTGAAAACCCTGGGAAGCCATGGGAGTGGTTTAGGCAGGGGGGACACTCTCTGATTTGCATTTTTAAGTTTTGCTCAGAGAATAAGAGTCTTGGTCTAGTTCTGACTTTACAACTTACTCACTGTGGGATCTTGGGCCAAGTTCCTTTCTGAATTAATAAGCCTTAGTTTCCGTAAGTATTTCTTGGGGAGTCAGAAAGATGACATGAGTTAACGTGCATCGTGTGTTTAGCTCAGGGCTTGGTTTCAGCGGGTGCACAGTTAATGTCCCATATTGTGTCTCTCCCACTCTGTCTTTCCTCTGAGCCCCAGCCTAGGCCCCATCTCTTCCCAGCTGTCACACACTAAGTGTACCCAGGGCCTAGCTGGGGTCCTAGAGCACTTGTGGGCACCACCTCTTGGGATGCAAGAGATCAGGCTACAAGGGGACTCCACAGGGGCTGCATGCTGTTCCTGGAGTGACCAGGATGCCGGGCACATTAGCAGTCAGACACTTTGCATGTCCATGCATGTGCATGTCCTCTGCTGTACCAATAGGGCAGGCACAGCGTCCAGGGGAAAGGTTATCATTGCCACCCAAGGCTGTGCTCCTCTCAGCTCATCTGCATTCCTCCCCAGGTCCTTTGTGCCTGATCTTTGACCCCAGAAATTGCCTTGGGGGGATTAGAGAAAAGGGTGGAAGCAACTGGAGGGAGCACAAGATAAAGGCCTTTGTCATACCATTTGGAAACTCAGCCAAGGCGGAGAGCAGAGAGGGTGACCCTCACTTCTTCCTGGAGCAGGGCTTACACTGCAGCCAGCTCCAGGGTGGGGAGGGGGGCCCTCAGAGAGAGAATCCCCCAACAGCTCTCTGAGGAGCTATGTGTCCACTTGACTGTCCTCAAGGGACAAGGCACTTCTCCCGCCCTCTGTGCACTGGGCTCCACAGAAAGGAGGTGAGGAGGTTAATTAATTACTTGTAGAAAGTTCTTTGGCAGGGAGAGAGGGAGCAAGAGAGCCATCCGTCTGGAATCCAGAGGATCCCAACCCAGCGTCAGCAGTGAAGTCCTGTGGGCTACAACAGGGGGCGCAGAGGGCAGGGTGGGGGTTCATGATGGCAGAAGGCAGGCACAGGAAGGGGGTGGGGGTCCCACAGAAGGAAAAGTGTTGTCTGGGCAAGGGTGGCAAGGCCTGGGTTGGCTCAGCCCAGTGCCTGAGGCAAGGGGCAGAAAGGACAAGCCCAGCACAGGCACTTCCTCCCCCTCCTCCCACTGACTGAGTCTGAAGCCAGGGGCTCCCCCACCATGCCTCCACTCCTCTCCCAACCCCTAGTCCTTAAAGATCCTCCCCCCTCGTTCTTTTGTGGACCAGTGCACTTAGTTACCCATGAGTGGCCCTCCTATGTTCATCCAGCTTCTCCGAAACTTCTATAGTCCCAATGAAACCCCCAACTATAATCTGAATTTTTCACTCAGGTCCATTTTGCTCAGCATCTCCACCAAACCCAGAGGATTAACATAAGGCGGGCTGGGGACTGCAGAGAAATCCCTTCCAGCAGGAACCCAGAGGGTACTGACCAAGGTGCTGAACAGCACCAGTTCCTCCTACAGAACCTTCACAGTTCTCCCTGTGCACACTTCTGCCCCCATCCGCACCCACATGGCCACCCGGCTGCACCTCCAAGGCTTAAATGTGAGCCAAGTAAGGGCTGATTAGTCAGGTAGCTGATCTCAAGGAGATCAGCTAGGTTACGAGCCTCCTCCTGAAAGCAGCAGTCTCCACCCCTCCCCTCCTGGCCTTAACACTGGCTCCGTCTGTTCCACCAACCCCGTCAAGGACAGCCCCCTGCAATCTGACCATGGTAGCAGCTGGCAGGGCCCGGGGCTGCACTTGACATCCTGATCCAATCACATTCTCAGAGAGAAAGCAGGTTGGGAGTTCCGCATGCTTGCACACACCTGCTCATACCATGCACACACCCTCACACCCTTACACCCTCACACCCTCAACACCCTCAATGTCAGCCGAGACTAAAGAAATGGTCCTCAGATCTCCTGAATTACAGACCCTCTGCCCGTGATGAAAACCAGGCACCCTTTCCCCAGGAAAAATGCACACAACCTTTTGCATGTCCTATCAGGAATGCTTGGGGTAGGGGTGACCCTTTCCCAATTCCTGCCCTCAGCAGCAACTCCTGTTCCCTAAGAAGATGTGTTCCAGGAAAGTGGGAATTTGGCCAAATCACAGGGTGCCCTTTCATGGACTGAATTTTGGGGACTCCCCACGAGCAGTGCCAATGGGGCTGGGCTAAGGGGGCAAGAGGCCTCTGAACTATGTCCAAGGCCACCTTCAGCTCTCAAACTTAAGGACCCAGCAGTTCTGTCTCACACATGCCTCTTGCTAACCAATGCAGCCCAGGTATCATTCTCCCTGCCATGGTCTAAGCTCTGAGCTCCTGATAACTCACGACACAGTCTGACCAAGTTTTGCCATCCACAGTGTGCACCAAGGAGCATCTCCCTATAGATTCTGGGCTCTGCCTGGCTTCACACTTCCTGTGACTAACCCACTGTTTTGGGCCCAGTGCACACCTGCAGATCCTCCACACTCATGCACTGACAGCAAAGCACACAGAGATTAAGACACACACAAACCATGTGAGAGCATGCAGACACACACAATCATAACAGGATGAAACATGCAAAACTCCAAAAAGCACATGCATGAAGACACAAACTATTCATGCACACACAATCACAGTCATGCAAACCATATGTACACACACACACTCTGACATGTGACCTCCCATTCCCACCTCCTAGAGCATTCTGGCCCTTTGAGCTTTCGTTTCTCTGCTTTGCTCTCTCCCTCCTCCATGCCTTCGCATAGTCTGTTCCCTGTGGTGGAGCCATTCTTTCTTCCTTTCCCCCATCTGACGGGTGCCTAATTAGCCTAGTGAGCCTCTGGGTCAGGGCTTCCCCAGGGCTGCCATAACAAAGTACCACAAACTTGTGTGGCTTATAACAATAGAAATTTATTCTCTCAGCAGTTCTGGAGGCCAGATGTCCAAAATCAAGGTGTCCACAGGGTTGGTTCCTTTTGGGGGCTCAGAGAGAGAATCTGTTCTATAATTCTCTCTTCTGGCGGTTGCAACACTTGGCATCCCTCGACTTGTAGACACATCACCCCCATCTCTTCCTCTGTAGTCACGTGGCCTTCTTCCTATGTCTGTGTCCAAATTTCCCTCTTATAAAGACACCAGTCTTTGGATAAGTGTCCGCCCTAATCCATCATAATCTCATTGCAACTTGATAACATCAGCAAAGACTCTATTTCCAAATAAGGCCACACTCATAGGGAGTTAGGATTTGAACATTTGTTTTTAGTGAGGGGACACAATTCAACCTTCAACAGATTCTAAGTCATAGTGAATTTTTTCCTTTCTCCATGTGTCCTTCCCTGACCTGTCTCCCTAGACCTGCCAAAGTGAGTGCTCCCACCATGTACTGCTCCATCAGGACACTTAGCTCACATTATGGTTATTGCTTCTTTAATGGCCTCTCCTCCTGGCGCCGAGGGGCTGGAGCAGTCTATTTCTTTACTCATCACTGTGTCCCCAGCACTTGGCACAGTGCCCAGTGACAGGGTCTCAATAAATGCTTGTTGAATAAATTAAGCCACTTATACACATGGTAAAAAATGTGAGTCATATTCACATGCATGAACACATACACTCTACATGTGTATACAAACGTAAACCAAGCAGGCACATGAAAAGTATATAGACACACAACTGCCAGGCTCTGAACACAGTCCAGCGGGTTCCAATTGGTTGGTCAGTAATGACTGAGTTTCAAAAAAGTTCAACTCTTTTCTAAGTCCACTGGGAGAGGCATAAAGGGGTCATCTATAGTCTCCTGTCCTCAGGGGACTGACAGGCTAATTGGAAAAACAAGACTAATATATGATGAAAGATACTATAGAATTTAGTTCTATTTTGTGAGCTGAGGGCTCAGAGGAAAGAGCTCTTATTATGAGCTGGAGTAGTCAAGGGAGGCTCCCTGGGGGAGGTGAAAGTTGAGCTTGGTCCTCCTGTGTGGACAAGATCTAGACAGAAGGAAAGGAGAGGGAAGCAGAGGAGAGGGGAGGGATGGGGGGGGGGAGGACACAGCATGTGTAAAGGCCAAGGGGCCTATTCACAGGATCAGTCTGAAGGGAGAAACCCATGAGAGTAGTTGGAGTGTGGAGGGGAGATCTAGATGCCCAGGCCTGCAATGCCAGGCTGAGGATCTCCAGATTCAGGTAGTCAAATCTCTTCCTGCCAGGTACAGGGAGCAATTTCTCCAGAGTCTTGTGACCCAGGCTTCCAGGAGCTGGGGGTAGGCAGGGATGTGCTGTGTATCTCTAACTATGTTAACACGGGGGCAGCCCCTGGCAGGTCTCTTCTCTTCCCTCAGAAGTTGGGAAGCTGTGGGTAGCAGCAGCACCTCCTGGAAGGAGAGGGTCAAGAGCAATGACTGGTCCCTTCACCCACTCCTTCCCTGGGAGAGGTAAGTGACAAGCTAGCAGAAAGCTTCAGTAACACCTTAGTTGGCAAAGCAGCCCTGTCAGCTACTAATGACAGGGTGGGGGTGGGTGGCCAACGGGTAGAGAGGAAGCCTCTCAGCTCCTTCCCAGCTCTCAGCCCTAACACCAAAGGTCCCCTAAGGGACCATCCACACAGAGAGGAAAGACTCAGCAAGGACGGGGGGTGGGGGGTATGGGGGTGTTGCAGGGGACAGTAGTGCCTGTCCCCACCAGGGAGGACGGAGAGGTGGTGAGCTCCTTTTTTTTGGTACTGTGAGAAATGATAATTTCTTTTTTCATCCAGCAGGGACAGAGAAAGGCTGGTTCTGAAGCTTGGGGAGCAAATACAAGACCTCTATCACCTGCAGCCCTCCTCTCTAACCTTGAACTTGTCATTTCCTAGGGATGTGGGCCAGGAAGTAGTGGTTGTCAATGGAGTTTGAAGAAGCCACTAAGAAGAGAGTGGAGCCTGGCCAGCTGAGCATCAACCCGTTAACCAAGAGGCCACCAGTTTGATTCCCAGTCAGGGCACATGCCCAGGTTTCGGGCTCCATCCCCTGGGTGGGGGTAGGGGCATGAAGGAGGTGGCTGATTGATGTTTCTCTCTCATCAATGTTTCTATCTCTCTATCCCTCTCCTTTCCCCTCTCTCTAAAATCAATAAAAACTTTTTTTTTTAAAGAAGAGAGAGTAGAGATTACCAGGAAGAGAAGAGGGGCTGGGGGTTCGAGCTTGGGAAATTCAGCCTGAGCACCTTCTTTCTGTAGACACCCCTTCCCTGTCCTTCCACGTGTGGCTCAGAAAGGCCCCCAGTGGGGAGTAGAGAAGAGTAGGACAAGCTCTAACTTTGGAAGGTTAAGTGATTTTCTTGAACCTGCAGTGATTGGGTTCTGGAAAACCATTCCCCTGGGGCACCTGGGTGAGTCACTGAAGAGCAGCTGGGCAAGCAGGTGGAGCAGGAGACAGCGGCCAGGGAAGGGACGAGCTCTGACTGGCTCCCGGGTGTCATCTACGGCTGCTCCCTCTACAGTGACTGGGGACAACCCTCCTGCAGGAACCCAGAGCATGGTAGGTGGTCCAGCCCAAGTGAGGGCAGGAAATGTGAGAATAGATGACCACCCCTGCTGGAGGGCTGGCCTGCCACGCAGACTCTGTGGAGAGAGATGGACAGGAGGCAGCCCACATTTGGACAAAAAGGACAGATCGAGGGGGCAACATGAAGGGGCCAGAGGGCAAGGGAGGGGACTTTGGGGGAACAGGCAAACAGGAGAAAGCTGGGCAAGCTGACATGGGGCCATCTCTCAGGCCACAGGGACTCGGCAGGCCTTTGGCCATGCCCATCCGGGAGCCCAGTCACAGCCTCACAAAGGGGCAATCAGGTCTTTCTTGGCAGCCCCCTGCCCAGCTCTTCACAGAATTTAGTCTACTAACTTGACAGCATTTACTCAAGTTTGTCCAACCACCAGCCACTGATCATGAACAACCAGGGAGTCTGAGGCTAATTTTCTGTGCTTGCTTTAGGATGGAGGAGGGTACTCCACCCTACTCCCTGGATAACCCTAGATAGAGGAGCTCCTAGAAGAACTCTCCCCTGCGCCCCACAAGCCCAGGAATGTCAGAGCCCACTCTCTGCCCTTTCCTCTCTCAAGAACCAGTCTCCCAAGTCACAGCCAGGACACAGTGAGACTTGGGGGTAGGGAGGCAGTCCTACATGTCGCCTTTGTTCTTCTTTGTTTGGCCCCAGAATGTCCTGCCCTTGCAGCTGCTGGGCCCCACAAGCCTCTGTGAAACCCCATTTCCTCTCCATTCAGTGACACAGTCCCTGCCTCAGACTCTCTGACTTCCGTCCCACATCCTGAGCATTTCTGGGCCAGAACCTCTAGCCACCAAGATCACAGAAGCCTGCTGACCCCGCAGTTCCAAGGAGGCAGGAACGCTAATTGGCATTAACAGAAACCAGGCCAGCAGCTCACAAAAGATCCTCTCTTCCTGACCAGAGCCATGCCTGGGGCACAGCCAGCTTCTGGTGTCTGCTACTGGGGGGAGGGGCCCCTTCGGTTGGAGGGGAAGAGAGGGGACCTCTCACTGGAACTCTCTTCCTGGGGCTCAGATACAGTCAGCAAGAGGCTGGCCCTTCTTGCAGTCTCTCAACACAACTCTTCAGATAGCACAGCTCACCCTAGGGACTTTGTCCCCACAAAGGCCACCAGCCACCCTATATGCTCCTTTTAATTTGATCTCACCTGGAACAGAAAACACTGAAGTCAGACTACCTGCGTTGATGTTGCAGCACCACACTTAATATGTGTGACCTTGGACAAAAAAACAGTGCCTCTGTTTTCTTGTCTATAAAAAAGGTTATCATGAAGATTTCAGCATAGTTCCCAGTATGCAGTAAACACTCACTTAATAAATGGTAATTGCAGTTATATGATTATGATTATTCTTTCCTGGACTCGGTACCCTCTGTCGAAGGAAGTTCCCACTTCAGGACTTTGACACTGAGCATAGAGATGGAACAGAGCAGGCACCCCAGAGAAATTTGTTGAATAGATGGAAGGACGAGAGGGAAAGAGGGAAGGAGAAAGAAAGTGGATGTATTTATCGCAGGTAAAACCAGTTTTATGAGTAGACAAGAAAGACCCTCATTCAATACTGCATCTAATAGGCTCTCTGCCTTGAATTTCACCAATGTTGATTCATTCCTTTAAAAAAAATCTTTTTAAAATTTATTGATGAGAGAGAGAGACAGAGAGAGAGGAAGGAAGAGAGGGGGGAAAAAAACATCAGTTTGTTGTTCCACTCATTTATTCATTCATTGGTTGACTCTTTTATGTGCCCTGACCAGGGATTAAACCCACAACCTTGGTGTATCAGGATGATGTTCAGACCAACTAAGCTACATGTCCAGGGCTGATTCATTCTTTTGAGTAAAGCACCACCTTCTTCCCATTGGTCCTCATTGAGATGCAAACAATCACACTTTAGTTTAAATGAATTATAAGATTGACTGATGAAAAGAGGTAGTTTGAAAGCACTAGAGCCTCAGTGGGGAGGAAGGGAATTTTGACATGGAAGGTGTCAAAGGGATCATACAATTTTGCAGGAGGCTGGCCATAAGAAAATTGAGTGCAGGATGCTGCAATTTCCCTTAGCAACAGTTCAGATGTGACTGAACCTCATATTCAAGAATGTCTTCCTTGTCTCTATCCTAAATCCTTCATGCTATGGATTATAGAACAAAGTGATCATTTATTTCTCCACATTCTGGGCCCAGCACAGAATGTATGACTGTATTTGTTACTGAAGATTTTCTTTCTCTCGAGGTAGGAACTAGCCATATGCAATCTCAATCCTAAAGCGATTTTCATTTGCTGGGAAAATTTGAAGACTCCCTCTTGTCAGTCTGAGGTTAAACACAGAGGGAAATCTAAATGCAATTTTCCTGTTTGAGAAACAGTTACAATATTTTTAAGCAATTGAAGCTTCAAAATTTCAAATTTAGCATGCAGTTAGGCCTCAACCTCAAGAACTACAGACTTTGCAAAGTTTACAAAACAGTGGAATATCTCAGTGGCTTCCTCCCCCACTCCCCTCTTCCCACCCCCACCCCCGCCCCGTTGCTAAGGGAAATTGTCGAGTCTTTAAGTGTTTCATAAACTGAGAGGTTCTGGGAGGCTAGGTGCAGTCTCATTGTTGTTGGCTTTGGGCTGGGCCTTTTAAAGTAAATGTTACATGGGGGAAAATAAGAGGAAAGATGTTATAGCAAAGCGCCGGAGCAATGATACATTTTTAATAGCATTATATATCAACATTTATTGGCGTTTGGAGTTAACAAACTCTCTGGTCCATCCCCACTGAGCCTCTGCAGTAAATTTAAAGGACTTGTCTTGCCTTAGGCACAGTGAAGATGACCCAACTAGAGTCTTTGTGCCATTGGCAGAGGCAGACAGTTGGATGCTGGGGTAGAGAGCACAGATACAGAGACAAGAGCTGGCCCCTACCCTTCCCTAGTCCATTCGCCAGGCCTGGAGAACCCCGTCTGCTTCATGAGTTTCCCCGGGCCTCCTCACGAACCCATCCACTGCAGCAAGCAGGCAGAGGGCCCCAAACACGTGAATCACACTGCCTGCTCCTCCAAGGCTACCAAAGGGGCAGTAGCAGGGGACCCATCTTTGTAGCCACAGCTGATCAGGTCATTACCAGGAACCTGATAGGTGCCTCACAGGCCAGGAACCTCTCTACTGGGGCCTGGTGAGAGGAGAGAGGTGAGTTGAGTCAATCAGACTTTGTCTTCAGGGAATCTAAACAGGCAAGTATAGGGACTATCATTTGCATGTGCAGCACTCGTTTCACACTTTTCTGGTGATAGCACCCCCATCTTCCTTGGAGAACTCTTCCATTCTACCTCTTTCACTCCCTAGAGTTTAAGTGAGCTGGTCCCAGCCCCAGATTCAGAGATAGAGTCCCAACAGATTTTACCTCCCGATCACAATGATGGGTTCAGGAGGGGGAAGGGAATTAATGAAGGTACCGGTCTGGCTACTGTAACAGAGAGACCCACAGAGCAGCGACTTAAGGTACAAGCTTGTTTCTTTTTCATATAAAAGCCCAGTGGATTCAGTAGCTGTGCTCCGCTGAAGTCCTTTCCCTCTCTCTCTTTCTCTTCCTTCTTTCCTTCTTTTTTCTTTCTTTTTCTTTTTCAAACTACTTTGATTTGGGTTTCTGGCACTGAGCCTCAAGAGTTCTGGCTAATTCATGGCAAGATCAAAAGGTAAATGGCCGTAAGGAACAAAGAAGGCAAAGGGACCATGAAGGGGAAGCCAAAGTCATAAGGAAACAGGACCCTCAAGGCAGAGAAAAGCAGAAGCCACAAGACATAGAAAAGGTACAGAGAGTCAGTGGGTGGTGAGGGGGAGAGGAGGGCGCGCAGGGAAGCGAAGCTGCCTGACCTACCTCCTCCTCGGAGGTCCCTCCTGCCAAGCCACTTCGAGGTTCAAATTACCTTCTGGTTCAGTTGCAATGTGTGGAAAGTTGTATTATTGCTCAAAATAGTGGCTGTCCCTGAGATCCCTCAGTCTGTTCCATGCTTCTATGTCTCTGGATCCATTTTGTTCATCAGATTATTTTGTTTATTAGATTCCACATATGAGCGAGATCATATGGTGCTTGTCTTTCTCCGCCTGGCTTATTTCACTTAGCATAATACTTTCCAGTTCCCTCCATGCTGTGCCAAAGGATAAAAGATCCTTCTTCTTTACAGCTGCGTAGTATTCCATGGTGTGAATGTCCCACAGCTTTTTTATCCACTCATCTACTGATGGGCACTTGGGCTGTTTCCAGATCTTAGCTATTGTAAATTGCGTTGCTATAAACATAGGGGTACATAAGTTCTTTGTGATTGGTGTTTCGGGTTCCTTAAGATATATTCCTAGAAGTGGGATCACTGGGTCAAAAGGCAGCTCCATTTTTAATCTTTTGAGGAAACTCTATACTGTTTTCCATAGTGGCTGCCCCAGTCTGCATTCCCACCAGCAGTGTACCAGGGTCTCCCTTTTCTCCACACCCTCGCCAGCACGTGGGGTTCATTGATTTGTTGATGGCAGCCTTTCTGACAGGTGTGAGGTGATACCTCATTGTGGTTTTAATTTGCATCTCCCTGATGATTAGCAACGTTGAGCATTTTTTCATATGTCTCTTGGCCATTGGTGTGTTCCCTTTGGAGAAGTGTCTATTCAGGTACTTTGCCCGTTTTTTAATTGGATTGTTTGTCTTCCTTTTGTTAAGTTGTATGAGTTCCTTATGTATTTTGGATATTAACCCTTTATCCTGTTGGCAAATATGTTCTCCCATACAGTGAGTTTCTTTTGTGCAGAAGCTTTTCATTTTGATGCAGTCCCATTTGTTTATTTTCTCCTTAGTTTCCCTTGCCCTAGGAGATGTATCAGCAAACATATTGCTACAAGAGATGTCTGAGATTTTGCTGCCTATGTTTTCCTCTAGGGTTTTTATGGTTTCATGTCTTACATTTAAGGGTGCTCTTTCTGAAGGAGGAATACAATTCCTGCCCATTGATGTCAGGCTTGGTCATGTGATTTGCTTTGGTCAATAAAATGTCAGGGGAAGCCCTGGCCGGTTTGGCTCAGTGGTTAGGGGAAGTTTTTTTGTTTTTTTAAATATATCTTTATTGATTTCAGAGAGAGAAAGGAGAGGAAGAGAGAGAGACAGAAACATCAATGATGAGAGGGTCATTGATCAAGCCCACAACCGGGCATGTGCCCCGACTGGGAATCGAACCCCGATCGCCTGGATCCCAGGTTGACGCTCAACCGCTGAGCCGCGCCCGGCCGGGCAATTAGGGGAAGTTTTAAGACCCAGTGGGCTCCTCTGTCAGCCTGGGCTCCAGAGGAAAGAAAACATGGAGCAAATCTTCAGCTGACCATGACAGGCATGTAACATAAGGGAGAAATAAGCAGATTTGGGGATTGTTTGTTACTGTAGCATAACTTAAGCTGCCTGACAGACACAGTGTCTATAAGACCTGTATTTACTACAGCTCCGGCTGGGCTTGAAGTTTTATCGTTCATCTTTTCCTGGGTTTTTAGGCACATATTTCCTTATAGTATAACCTCTCCTTATAGCTAACAGGGAGTAGCCTTGAACAATCACCCTGATATATAGCGACCTTGGAGAGCAATATCCATTAAGCCAGAAATGACAGGCTGGCGCTTCATGACCAAGTACCCCTTATTACCAAGGCCCTTTCCAATTCCTACCCCCCCAATACTTCCTGTAGCCCTAAGAGGACATGGAATAGATCTGCATATTATAAAACTGAGTAATTGAATACTTTAAGTAATTTCATATTTGTAAATTTTACAGAATTTCTCTAAAACAAAATCAGAAATGGGTCACTTTACAGATGCTGACTTTTCAAACTTAAGGCTGTTTTAGGTTAGAGCACATGCCGCACTCGTGAAGATCATGGTGACTGTGACAGAAATTTGTGCAGCACGTTTATATTTCCAAAGCATGCCACATATTTGCTTGCTTGTAGTTCACAATAGACTGCAAATACCCCCACTTTACATACATATAGGGGCACTGGGAATGAGAGGGCTGGAGAGACTTTACAAATTACAGAGCTGATTCTAAATCTCCTGTCTCCTTGGCCTGCTTCTCCCCTACCTGCTACATTAGTCATAGCAGGACAATGCCTACCTCCATGTCAGGAGCTTGGGAAGGGCAATCAGGGACACCCCTGATTTGAATAAATAGCTGAATGCGTGAAGATGTGACTAAATGAATTGATGGATGGGTGATGAATAAATGGATGAGTAAATGGATGGACAGCTAAATGGGTGGATGGGTGCATCCATGATGAGTAGGTGAGTGGCTGGGTGGATCTCTTTTGTACGGGTGGATGGGTACATGGATGGGTGGAATTTGTGGGGTCTGAGGGAAAGGCCAACAGTGCTCGCTCGGAGTCTGGAAAGTGCACAAACCCTCCTCATACTCTCCCACCCAGAAGGCCCCACACAGTACTTGGCCAATATCTTAACCCTGCCTGCCCAAGTATTTGAATTCTCCCCCCCACCCCAGAAGATGGAATGTTTTACCCACAAGGCTGTCTGTTGCTACTGTCCAACTCCTTAGTCACGTTCACTTTACCTCCCCCTGCCTTAGTTTCCTCATTTGTAAAATGGAGGGGAAAACATCTCCTTCACAGGGTTGTTGCAGGAATACATAACAGATAGAGATCATTTAGTAAAGTGCTTAGCATATTACAAGTTCTCAATAAATAGCAACTATTAGAATTATTATACCCTGGAGTTCAGGATGGTTGCCTGTGGAAATCAAGCTAAGTCCCCACTAAGCCTACCATATTGTGATTACGGCCTTTAGCCTTTTTTCATTAGTGGTTGAATCTGTAATAATACAATAACCTTTATTTTATTACACAGCCCTTGGAAATTGAGGGTTTCATCCATGTCAATTAATTCCTCCGCAGCCCACGTTGGCAGTGACAATCAGAATGTCAAGATGTCTCCGAGGATTCCTGGGAAATCTGAGGCTCTTCAGGAGGAGCCTGCCCAGGTGAGAGACCAGCCAGAGTGAATCCTTAATGCACTTCACAGGAAGGGGGACTCTTTGGAAATGCTAATACAATCAACCTAAAAGGCAAACTTGGAGCTTCCTATGCAGGGTCAGAGGGGCGCTTCAGGTGCTGGGGCGCTCTCCCCGCCAGGAGGCCGAGGGCTCCCTTCCTCACCTGCCTGCGGGGAGCAGCAGCCCATCCTCTGCACTTTGCAGCTGCCAGGCAGGGCCCGCAGGTACTTCCCGTCACAGCCAGGGCTGTGCCCAGACTGGCTCTGGCCACCACGACCCAGGTCTGCTCCAAGGAGACAGCACATTTCTGGGGGAGGCTTAGCCAAGAAATCCCCGTGGAGTGAGGAAGGAAATCTATGTCCGGCTGAATGAGGAAATGCCTAACTCCCAGTGTTTGCCCCTGGGATGCAGCTGGTAGCATCCCCTGGTGCTTCGGTTCAAACCCTGCACCCACTCTCCCTAGCTGCGTGGCCTTGGGTACATTGCTTAACCTTGCCTGCCTTACTTTTCTCATTTGTGAAATGCATATAATAACAATACCGACCTCCTAGGATTGCATGAGGATTTAATGATTTAATAAAACACTGAGAACAATGTCTGGTGCATGGAAAGCACGGTATGTTCTCTGTTATGATTTATTCTTTCTTATATTCCTTCATTCATGCATGCATTAATTCCTCCACCCATTCATTTACTCCTGCACTCATGCGCGCATCTATCCAACATCCCCACTAAACCTCAGATGAGGCCAGGTGAAAAATGAATTATAAATACCAAGGTTAGGTCTGAGAGACAAAGAGCTACTCCGGGGAGCTTGGGGAAGGTATCCTAAGGCTCCACTTTGTGCAGGCAGCATTCCACAAAATCTCCAACAGCATGCCTCTGCTCGTGTGGTTTTCTCTCTTCCGATGCCTCTCTCCCTCTTCTCCCCTCAGAAAACTCTTACTCATCCTTCAACGCCCAGTTCAAGGATCACCTGCATGAAACTTTTCTGTCTCCCAGGTCTAGCTAGTTTCCATCTCTTCAATGAATGTTTGCTTTAATGAGTAAATGATTGATTGAATGAATAAAGGCTCCCAATGCTCTTTGTTTGCATTAATATTATAGCCTGTACCACCTTGTATTGTAATTTGTCACTTGTGCTCTTCCTTCTGCCTGTAACACTCTTTCCCCCACAAGTGGGCCATTCTGATTTATCATTCAGGTCTTGGTTTAGAAGTCACTTCTTCCAGGAAGTTTTCTTTGACTTACCAAATGTAGTCTTGGGGCTTCTCCTGAAAGCTCTCACAGCCCCACTCCTCCCCTATCACCACACTGGTCACACTGTGAGGTAATTCCTGATTCATCAGACTATCACCCCTATGGATACCATCTTCCCTGAGGTTAGGGACCAGGTAGTCTTGCTTACCGTGGCATTCCCACCACCCAGCACCCAGTAAGTGTCAAGTAAACGTGTCCAGAGGGTTGGGTGTTGCACAACTATGTATGGCAGCCCTGCCCTGGAATGGTGCCCAACACCCAATATTTAGTGAATTCATAGATGGTGGCAAAGCTCAGCAATCCCCAGGTCCCTGGGCCTTATGTCTTCCATTGCTGCCCCGCTCCTGCCTCCAGCTCTGACAAAGGGCACCTAAAGCCCCTCCTTCTCAAAACATTTATGCATCCCTGGACTGAACCCACAGAAGGCAGAATAGAGGAATGGTTAGAGCAGACCCCATTTCAAATTCCAGCCCACCTCTTATTAGCTGTTTGGCTTTCGGCGGGTTTCTCAGCCTTTCTGAGCTTCACTCCCTCAACTGTTTAAGGATAATACCTCACAAGGGAGGTAGGAGGATTCAGTGGAACAGCACACGTCACGTGCCTGCCCCAGAGTAAATGCTCCGTGAACGTTTGCTGATATTATTGTTGCTATTGTTAATCATCTGCTCAGAGTTAGATGGGAGCTCAGAGCTGATGTAGGACGTGGCATTGATCCATCCATCCCCACCTCAGCCCAGCGCCTCAAGGAGGCCCAGAGGAAGATTGGGATTTGTCAGAACCACAGTCCGGCAGCCCCACCAGAACCTTCTGATACCTCACATTGAGTGGGAACTTAGCTTGTTCCCACCCGCACCTGGAGGCCCAGGAACACAGAGTGGAGGCGAGACCGGAGCCTGGGCCTGGGCTGGCTCTGCGTCTGTCAGGCCCTGACCAGCAGCGGGAACTTGGGTGAGTTGCTTCGCCTCCGCTAGCTCACTCTCCTGGTCTACAAGATGGGAGTAATCGGAATAGTTCCTGCCGTAATGTGGAGAATCAAAAAGATAATCAGGAAATGCAAGGAGAGCACTTAGGACACTCTTTGGCTCAGAGTAACAGAGTAGAAACTGTTCTTTATTATTTATTTTATTAGCAAGTCTTAGGCTACATGATCATGGGGAAAGGGAGCAGTTAAACTATCCCTGATGGAGGCTGCTTTTCTTCCTGGAAGTCCAGGCTCTGGAGCTTCTGACCTGGGCACACCCTGCCTACTCCCTTCCACACTCCACCCAGGCAAGCTGTGGCCTGTCTCTCCTTTTCTGATGACCCCACCAGGCGACACTAATCTCAGAGCCCTCCTTCGAGCATTCCAGGGTCTGTGAATGCAGTTCTTACCCAATGCAAGAGGGACCCACGCTGGGCTGACTTCTGGCGCTTGCTCTGTCTCCCAAAGGCCAGCAGAAACCTGCTCGGACCGTGCTGAATGCAACACACTACTAGGTGACTTCTCTGTGCTTGGTTCTACCTCTCTGCAGCCAGAGCTGGCGGCTGGTCCTCCGGGATGTCTAATTGACATGGGTTTTGTTCCTAAGCTGTCATCACCACCCTCACACCAGTGTCATCTAAAGAACTGTTTGTCCCCTAGGTCCCAAAGCAACCTGGAGATGTGAGGGCCCCTCCAATCTGTCATACCTGGGAGGTGGTACCCCACAGTTGGGGGGTTGGAGGGGAGGGGAGGACTCCTGGCCCCACCCCTGGTCCTCACATGTCCCACCAGCTTCTTTTCCAGGAGCAGATCTGCGGGCCCCCACCTCCAGGTGCCCAGAGGCCTGAGGATTTGTCGGAACCGCTGAACCTGACATGTATAACTGCAGGAGACGCCAGTCGTCTCTTCCAGATGCAGGCTAAAAATACAAAGGAGTAAGGGCCCTTGGTAATGGAGACTTTAAGAGCCTGTGACATGCGGCAATGGCTGTGTGGCTGCTAATGAGCTCTGAGCCGGTCGATGCAGGAGCCCCAAGTGAACACGTGGGCCGGGAGCAGGGACCGGGGTGTCACTCAGCATTTGTCCATCCTGGCTCAGAAATCTGAAGTGTCGGTATGGGCCAGGTGCTTAGGGACCAGCTCGAGCAACCCCTTGATGTCTAGATGGGGAGACTGAGGCCAAGTGACAGGAGGTTGGAAGACATATCTAGGAGAGGCAAAAGCCTCAAGGGACCCTGGTCAGACCTCTGCTTCTTTGGCTCCCTGTCTTGCCCCAGCCCTGTGCCCTAGAACCCAACACAGAACCTGCACCGGGAGACCCTGGAAAATGGGTGAGAACTGACCAGCTGAATTAACAAATGAATACATATCTTCCTCACCGCAGGGTGAGCTCCCCACTGATGCGGACTATAACTTAGTCACCCTGCTGCTCCAGGACGCCTGGCACAGGATAGGCCCTGAAGCCCTGCTTGCTGAATGAAATGAACACCGATCTGCTTCTCGATCTACCCCTTCCCTAGGGTGGAGATAGGAGGTCTGTGAAAACTGCCTGGAGTCTCTTCCGTTGGTCCTGCCACTCAAAGAGCCGAAGGGTAGTCCCATCGACCAGAGAAAAACCAAGACAATACTGCAGACAAGTCTTAAATGCTTAGTAGGCACAGTCCTAAGAATTTAGCACAGATTATCTCTTTAGTCCTCACATCAACCTTATGAGTTAAGTTCGATGATTATACCCATTGTACAGAGGAGAAAGCTGAAGGGCACAAGAGCCTGCGTGACTTGCCCTGGGTCACGACTCTAGGAAGAGGTGGGACCAGGATTCAAACCTGGACCAGCCTGCTCCAACCCCTCCTTAACCTTTGCGCCACCCTGCCTCCCCTAAAGTACAGCAGGAGAGGAGAGGAGAGTTGTGGGCCAGAGAAAGCCACACAGAATGGAGGCAAAGATACCTCCAGGGCCCATAAAGTGTTTGATAAATTCCGGGAGAAGAACAGGACGAAATAATAAGCATTTGTCAGAGTCTTTTATAGCATAAGACGTTTTCCCCTGCATTCTCTCATTTGATCTCCTCCACAGGACTGGGAAGAAGGGATTATCATTATCTACATTTTATTGGTGAGGAAAGTCAGGCTCCCACACCACTCCGCTTGGCCTGGGCAGGCTCCATACCTGGGGGCAGGGGGATGGATAGTGGTGCCGTGCTAAGGACTTGCTTCGCATCTCCCGGCATAAACCCTCCCCAAATTGTCATTGGCTCAAAGGGCAAATCTAGGCTGAAGCCCATCTGACATTTCTGAGCTCTCTATAATCACAGGGGAAAGGCCAGCAGAGGCCCCAAGCAAATGCCACTTCCTCCAAGGAGCCTGCCTGGACCTGCCCGCCTCTGGAATTTGACTCTTCTTTGAGCTGCCCATCTCTCCCATTCCCATGGCAGCCCCTCCCAAAGCAGGGCAGCACTTGTTAACTCTGCATCATCACAAAGGTATTAGCCAGCGACTAGTTACCTTGGCTGTGGGAAAGTAAACATGGTACTTGTTTGCCGGTGGTTTGTGACGGCTGTAAGGACAGAAAGTATGTGTGGAATGAAACCACAGCCCCTCACCCTCTCCTGGCCCCTCTGGCTTCCCAGCTCCTCTGTCAGCTCCTTGACCATCAGATCATGTGGCCAACGATGGGCATAAAATGGATGTGGTGACATCTTTCCTAATGCCCCCCCATGAGAAACGTAAATTCAGATATAATCTGAAGGAAGACTGGGCGGGGCTCCTGTCCTACACCCTGTCTCAGTCGCAGTGAATGGGGGTGTCAGGAAGTGCCTGCCCGTGATTATCTGGAACTTTCTCAGTTCAATACAGGGTCAGTTCTGTATAGCATAAGTCTTACCATCTTTACTTTTTGTACCAATTCAGATGGATGAAAAATATTGGTTTTCACTAACCCTGTAAAAATGAGAACCCAGATTTTATGTGATTGAATTCTGGGGACCCTACTTAGAGCATACATTAAGGTTTTTACAGTCCTTGTGATTATAAAGGGGAGCCAAAGCAGGAATGTGCCTGAGTAGGATTCATGCAAGCACTCAACAAACACCTTTGGACCCCCTGCTGTGTGCCAGGCACTGTGCTAGGCTCAGAGGACACAGGGGTGGGCCAGGCAAACACTTCCTGTTGTCAAGAGATCCCAGCCCAGCAGGAGACTGGCAAGCAAATGTCACAGGGTGGTAGGTGCTTCTAGGGATGGGAGAAAGTTGCAGCCAAGCACAAGACTCCATGGAAGCCCACAGGAAGCTCCTGACCTGACCAAGGAAAGAGGAAGCTTCCAGGAGGAGGTGGCACCTAGACTTAGCCCTAAAGGATGTACAGGAGGCAGATATCACAGTGCTGATGAACTCCTGAGCTGGAACCTGGATTCTGCCACTTCTAGCTGGTGACCCTGGGCAAGTCAGCTCTGTGCCTCAGTTTCCTCATGTGTAAAATAGGGGTAATCATGGTAATGGAGCCCAACTGGGGTTGTAAGGATTAAGCGCGTTCATACATATAAAGCACTTAGAATGGTGCCTGGCAAATGGCAGGCACCTACTACATGTCAACTGTGATTATTTTTACCTTGTAGGTTGTTGTGAAGATTAAATAAGATAACATTTGGGAAGCACTTAGCACAGAGTGAGTGCTCTGTAAATGGAAGCTGCTATTATTTTTGTTTGCCAATATTAGCCAGGTGGGCAGGAGGGGTGAGGAGGAGAGGAATCCAAGGCAGAGACAACAGCATATGCAAAGGCCTGGAGGCCAGAGAGAGCCCGGTGCATTGGCCAGGTTTAGGAGTTCAATTAGACTGGCGCATAGCCTGGGTCCCAGGAGTGATGCAGGATGGGCTGGAGAGGTGGAGCCAGGGGCTGGATCTGGAGGCACCGGGAATAATGAGCCTCCCTTCCCTTACAGGCAGCTCTGCTGAGAGTTCCCAGGCTGATGAAGGTTTGTCTGGGGGCAGGGAGTGGAGGGCAAGGCAGCGTGAGGTGGGCTGCTCTGCCTCTCTCTCACCCTGCCCAGTGTCACTGTGCTGGGAGCCGCTGGCTGTCAATTATGCAGCCTCAACGCAAGAGGCTCTCTTTCCTCATGCAATACATGTCACATCCTGGAACGATCAAAACAGCTTTGCTTTGGCAAAATGTCTTGTGCTGTGTGTTTGTTCTTTGGTGTCTGAGTGTAACTCCTGTTGTTCCTGAGACACCTGTGATTTGCTGGTCCCTGACAGCCATTACCCGCTCAAACTCTCTGCCTGCCACACAACCCACCTGGTGGCACCCCTATTCCTTTCTCTGCCATCCCCGGAGCATTGAATGCCTCTCCGAACCACAGGGGCTGAGGCTGGCCCTGAGTCAGACACTGAGGCAAGACGGCCAATTTTAGTAATACTCCCACCATTTGGCAATACCTATTGTGTGCCAGGTGCTTTGAATGCCTTGTTAATCTGCCCAGCACCTCACACTTAGGCCTTATTATCTCTATTTAACTGAGGCACAGAAAGGCGAAGAAATTGGCCCAAGTCCACCCAGTTGATAAGTGGCAGAGGTAGAATTTGAACCCAGATCTCTTGGCCACCACAGCCTGCACATTTGCTACCACACCAGGCTGCCTCTCTCTAGCCCACTTGCTCCACAACCCGATGATGATTCTGAAGGGAGGGGCTTGGAGATGGCTGGGCTTCAACACAGTCAGGAGGTCAACAGGTGAGAGGACAGCTCATCTGACCCCAGGGGGGCCCTGACCTTTCAGTTTCAGATCCTGGGCCCATCCTTGGGTCTGCACTACCCACCCACCAAGTCTCCCTTTGAGTTCATACATGTCAAGCATTCAATTCAAGTTAACTGTTATTATTATTATTATTGGTGCAATTACAGCCTATGTAAGGCTAGAGGTCCCTTTCCTGTCCCCTCTTTTCCCACTTTCTGGGATCTCTGAGAGAGCAGGAGCCATAGGAGGTACATTCTGTGATCAGCTCCTTGAGGGCAGAGCCGTGCCTCTCACTCAGCCTTGTTTTCCCAGCACCTGGAACCACAGCAGGCACTCGGAAAGTGTCTGCTGAATGATCATATCCACAGCTGCTCAGACTGGGCTGCACTGAGCACTTTGCTTACATGACTCCACTTAATTGTGATAGGGATAATTTAAAGGGGGGATTATTTTCCCTGCAGATGAGGAAACAGAGGCTGTGAAAGATGAAGTGATGTGCCATGCACCACAGCTAGGAGGTGTGGAGCCCGGATTCACAGCTCAGGGCTGCCTGGCTCTAAGGTTGTGTTCCTTACCACCCACCCCCATTCTCTACTCCCCCTTAACGTAATCAACTAATGAACAATCAATCAATCAATCAATCAATGCCCTCTGCAATCAGCTGCACCTGGCCTGATCCCTCTGGAAGTCTATTAGGATGCTGGAGTCCTCTGCCCATCCTGCCCCCTTCCCTGGCCACAGGCTCAGAGCAAAGCCTCTCCCACCAAGGCTTATTATTTCTAATCTGCCTCAATTCAAAGACATTTCAATCCCAAGTCAAGGAACAGTTCTCACTTTGCCTCTCTGACCCCCGCCCCCACCCCCACCTACTCCTCCAACTGGCGCCAATAACTAAAGATAAATCTTTCCTCAGAAATATAATAGTTGCTTTTCCTCTTCCCGAGGGAGCCTCTGCCAGGTAATTAGCATACGCTGACACCTTGATAGACGAAAAGAAAGGCGTGAGATAATCCCCTTTTTCTTTACCCGTTATTGTATGAAGCAGCTTTCAATTTGCCAGCTACCCAATCGGGCACTCAGAGCGCAGCCCACTGAGTGACATGTTACTCTAGCTGATCCCGCCAGCTCTGGTATTCACCACCAACCCCAGGTCACACTTGACGGAGCAAAGTCCCCCCTTTACACTGACACCTCTCTGGTAGGGGGGCGGCTGGGGTTCCCAAGCTCTGGAAATTGCAGGATGACGCCGTCATAGTTGGTTGGGCGCCCCCAAGGGGCAGCCTGAGGCCTTGCGGGGGCTGCATGCCTACAGGGCCACCTTCAAAATCCCTTCCTGCCTCTTTCCTCTCTAGAGGACTGTCCGTCCCTCCATGGATAGATTTATATATATTCTTACATATGTGTGATTTTTTCCCTTGTCCTTTTTGAGGGTGAGTGATAGGGGGATGTATTCCTTCATTCACTTCATTTCTTCATTTAAAAAATAATTTGTAGAGTGTCTACATAACCCTGCCAGGCAGTGTTCCAGGAATTGAAGACAGAAATGAACGAGACCAGCGAGGGTCCCAGCTTCATGGATCCAGTCCAAGGAAGCATGCAAGGAATTATTAATAACCCAGTAAAAGATATTATTTCAGATGGTAACATGCCCTTTTTAGGAAACAAAACAAGTGAGGTGAGAGACCCCGTGAGAGGACTCTCTGAGACAGGTGGCCAGGGAGGGTCTGAGATTTGAACTGATAAATGGATGAAGGCAAATATGCCAGCTATGTGCAAGCTGGGGGGAAAATTCCTGAAAATGGGAACGAGTGCTCGCAACTCACAAACCAGTTTGAGGACCGGTCATCCTGCAGCCCGTCATCCTGCATCCGGTCATCTGGCCCACCCTGACATAGCTTTGATCTTCCCTAATACTAGGGCAGATGGGGCAGGGTGGGACATACAGTTTCTTTCTCCATTTGGTAAGGGAGGGGAGAAATAGCTGCCTGGGTCTTCCAGTCAACCAGCCCACCCACAGGGCTGGGAGCCAGACCCCCACACCTGAGCAGAAACCAAAAACCAGACAGAACCCATCGTCCTGGCAATGGCTGCCCAAGGAAATCTCCAGCCCCCCATCCCTCAAACTCCTTCCATTCCAGGCAGGAGGCTCAGTTCCTCTGTGCCCATCTGTTCCTCCTTTCATTTGGGGCAGATTCCTGACACCCTCACTCTGGGCCCAGGGGCTGGGGTGGCGAGTGGGGGAGGGCCTGCCAGCCAACCTGGGCCAGTGCAGATGCATCTCCTTTCCTCTCCGTTCAGCTAAGATAAGGTAAGAATTTGTTAAAAGGAAATTCATCTAGCAAACAGAGGGAAGACTAAAATAGAAAGAAAAGGGAAGAATGCAGAAGCTGGGAAAGGTGTCCGCAGAGCTGGGACTCACAACTCTAAAGGAATTTGAGCCTCGCCATAGCTCACTTGGCCTTCTCAGAACCAAACATAAGCCACCTGCCGCCACTACCACCACCATCACCACCACCACCACCACCACCACCCTTGTGGCTCAAGACGCAGAATGGCCTTGGTACATCACTCGGATTGCAAGGGGACTTGTTAGCTGTTCTGTTGCGGGTGGGGCAGTGCATAGGCCCAGAGCCCAACTGTGCCATAGGGAGACTCCCTTTCCCCTGCTTCACGGGGATCCTGTCTGCACTCCCAGCTGCCTCAGCCTTTAAGCCTGCCTCCCCACCTCACCCTGCCCCCCAACCTATTCTCTAGACACGAAAACCACTGATTAAAAAAAAAAAATTATATATGAATCAGATTGAATGTTTTATGATTTAAAACCTCCACTGAATAAATACTAGGATAGGCAAAAGAGAAAGGCCTGAATACATGGGAGGACAATATGTACTGACAGCCAGACCTCCCTACAGGGAAGGGCAGGTGGCCACAGCTCTCAGTCCCTCCAGGGACTGGCTGAGCTGCAGAGAATTACTTTGTCCAAGGCCCCGCTCCTTCCTGTGGTGTCCACATTCAAGAATAGACTGATGTGGGACAAGAAGGACAAGCCCTTGGCCCAACTCTGAAGGGTCATTCTAGCCCAGAGAGCCCCATAGGATTGGCCAAGCTTGTCCTTGGACCTGTACCCAGTTCAACTTCTCTCACTGCCCATGCCTACCTCCTTCCACAGGTGTTGATCCCAAGGGAACACCTTAATAAGGTCCTACACACTAAAGCAAAAACCAAAACAAAAATTCCACTGGCCTCCCATAGTATTTTCATTTAAAGAAAAATTTTAATGAGGGCCAACAAGGCCTTGCATGCATTCCCTGACCTGCCTGCCTTTCTCCCCTTGTGTTACTGAGGTCTTCCCTGGCTACCTTGTCTAAAATTTCAACTTCATATAGCCCTAATATTTTTTCCTTACCATTTATCACTACCTATCATTATATATATATTTAAACCTATTTATCTTGTTTATTTTCTGTCTCCCCACTAAAATATAAGCTCTAGGGAGGCAGGGATTTTTGTCTGTTTTGTTCCTATTGTACCTCCACAGCTTAGCACAGTGTCCAGTACATAGTAAGTGCTCAATAGTTAGTTGTTCAGCAAAATAATAAATAAATCTCCTACCCATTGCTGTCTCACACAGTGCCTGGGACATAATAGGCATGAAATAAATATTAATAGAACAAATGAATGAAAGAATGAATGAAGCTGTGTCCACCAGTGGGTCTCTCTCTAAAATCCTCTTTTTGCTCTTAGGGGCTTCTTCTGTTCCCCTAGTTTCTCGAGTTCTCTCTGGTGATCCCTCCAGGGGTCCAAGATCACAGGGGATCTGGTGACAGAATCACACATGCTCATCCCTCACCACTTAGTAGGCGCCTGATACATTGGACAGTGAATTTCTGTGTTTTCCACTGTATGTGGCACCCGATGTGTACATGCGGCAGGCATGGCAGAGGCAGACCCCAAATGGCTACGCTCAGAGGGTTTCTGCCCTATCACCCAGGATTTGCCGTCTTCCTCTCTCGCCTGAGAATTTCCACTCTTCTCTCATTTGGTAGGTGGAGGTGAGCAGGAGAAAGTCCAGTGGTAGACATCACCGTCCATCCCATGCCCAGGGGTCCCTCTGTACCCCTACATCTCCAAGCTCCCTGCTGCCTCTCTGCTCATGGGCCTCTGACAAAACCCCAGTCTTTGCTCTTGCCTGTACTCCTCACTGCAGAATTCAGCCAAGTCCCCCTCTGAACAGCCTCCGACAGCTCAGGCTGCAGTGTTCGCTCCCTTCCTGACCACCCACTGCATATATCGACTGAATCGTGCTTGCTGGCATTTGCTTCCACCTAGGCTGGCATTTGATTAGGTTCTGGCACAGGTTCTCATCTCACTTGCTTGTCAGATCTCCCCAAATCGACTTTAGTAATAATAATAATGCTCCCTCACATCTGGGAACCCACTGGGCACTCATACAAAGGGCTTCCATTTATTTTCTCTCTCTCTATCCCCACAACCACCTCAGACAGTAGAAAGGGGGGGTGCAATCTTCCTTATTCTACAAATAAGGCAGCCGAGCCTCAGGTAAGCTCACAGCACAAACTCCTCACCCCAATCCACTCCCTCTTTCCAGCTCAGCCAGCGGCACCGTTGTCCAAGATGTCCAAGCAGAACCGGGGGCAACATCACCATCCTTTGCCTCATCCTTTCTCTCACAGCCAGGCAGTTCCCAAACTCTGCAGGTGATACCTAAGTCTCTCTCCAGACCACTCATTGCTCGCCAGCTCTTGCGCTTTGGCCCATGTGAGCTGGCCCCCCACCCTCCCCAGGAGGACTGCAAAGATGTCCCTCCCCATCTCCACGATTTCCCACCCCATTCGTTCTTTACACTTAATCAGAGCAGTCTTTCTCTGATGCATACTCATTCATTCATTCATTTATTCAAAAAATAGTCATTGAGAGCGTAGAGCAATGAACAAAACAAAGCTCTTGGAGGAAACAAGATGGCGGCGTAGGGAACCGCTGCGCCCGCCGCCTCCCGCAACCACATCAAAATCACAACTGAAATACAGAACCACCAGCACTTAGAGCCTCCTGAGATCTGGCTGAACAGAAGCCCTACAACCAGGGAGCTGAAGAAGCACCGAGAGCGGTAGGAGGGACGGAGACGTGGGTGGGTCAGGGCTGAATCTCGGAGACGCCGCCCGGGGCCCACACCCGGTGCTGCTGTTGAAGCCCAGGAGGGAATCTCGGCGGCGGGGGTTTCTCGGAGGAGCGAGGGGTCCCAGCCCCACAGCAGGCCCCCAGCCCAGGGCTCCAGGGCCGGGAAGGGACGGCCCCACACCTTCGGGCTGTGAAACCAGCGGGGACTGTGGCTGAGGGTCGCGGAGACTGCGGGAGCCCCAGCAGCTCCTCTAAAGGGCCCGGCGCGGACTCACTCGGACGCTCCCTCTGAGCCCAGCGCCGGGCAGCAGCCTGAAAGGACCTGGGACACTCGGGGAGGAACTAACCTGGCTGAGATCCGGGCGAGAGGCGGAGGGCGGCTTCCTCCCAGGCAGAAGAGCTGGCGGAGGCCATGGCTCCTTTGGCGAGTCCTCCCCGCACAGCCACAGGCAGGCGCCATGTTGGAATCGCCAGCACCTGACTCTCACCTTTGGCCCCGCCCCCTGATTCCCGGAGGCCCCGCCCCTCCCCACCTGCAGCTCATCCAGGCCATTTCCAGGGGCTTTTCTATGCAAGTGGCCTCTCAAGACTCATGCTTAGGCCTTTCCTAAAATCTCTCAAACAAGCAGCAGCGGGCCCCATACGCTTGATAAGCGGCCCCAGGCCTGGCACTAGCGGCAGCCTGCATTGGCTCATAGCTTGGCCTCTCCTGGGCACCGCCAAGCCCAGCACAAGGAGCAGCCAACTATGGTTTGCTGTGTAGCTCATGCTGGGTCGCCCTGGGCAAGGCACTGGCACAGGCTCACTTTGCACCTCCTGGGAGGCCTCAGAGAGAGTGCACCTAGTGGTCAGACTCGACCAGGCTAGACTACAACCCTACCACAGCCACGAGTGACACACTCAAGGGGTGCACTTGGTGAACACCAAAGCTCCGCTGAAGTAAATCCTGCTCCACAGGGGTGTCTCCAGCACAGCAGCTCTTTGGCTGTAGTTGCAGCTGGTCCTCACAGCTGATTGGCCTGGGGGTCAGTTCCTCCCAGGGACGCCAACAGTAACCAAGACCCAACTACAACAGGACAGTGCACACAGCCCACACAGCACCTAGAAGGCCCAGCTCAGGTGACTGGGGAGGCTGAGCCGCTGGACCCTACAGGACACCTACTACACAAAGCCACTCTACGAATTCCAGGAGACATAGCAGCTCCACCTAATACATAGAAACAAACACCTGGAAGCAGCCAAAATGTGGAGACAAAAAAAACATGTCACAAAGGAAAGAACAGAAGAAATCTCTAGAAGAGGAACTAAATGAAATAGATACAAGCAAGCTAACAGATACAGAGTTCAGAATTTTGTTTATAAGGATGTTTAAGCAGACTGTTAGGGAAATAACTGAGAAAATCTATAACATAATAAAGCACCAATTTGAAATGAAGACTTCAGGAACTGAAATGAAGAATAATTTACATGGAATCAACAGTAGAGTAGAGGACTCTGAGAATCAAATCAGCAATTTGGAACATGAGGAAACAAAAAACACCCTACCAGAAGAACAAAAAGAAAAAAGAATCCAGAAATATGAAAATAGTGTAAGGAGCCTCTGACACAACTTCAAGAGGCCCAACGTTCGTATTATTGGGGTGCCAGAAAGGGACGAAAGAGACCAAGGAATTGAAAACCTATTTGAAAAAATAATTACAGAAAACTTCCCCTACCTGGGGAAAGAAATAGACTTACAAGTCCAGGAAGCACAGAGGGTCCCAAACAAGAGTAATCCAAAGAGGCCCACAGCAAGACACATCATAATTAAAATGCCAAAGGTTAAAGACAAAGAGAGAATCTTAAAAGCAGCAAGAGAAAAGGAATTAGTTACCTATAAGGGAGCACCCATACGACTGTCAGCTGATTTCTCAACAGAGACTTTGCAGGCCAGAAGGGAGTGGCAAGGAATATTCAAAGTGATGAAAAACATGGAACTACAACCAAGATTGCTCTACCCTGCAAAGCTATCATTTAGAATTGAAGGTCAAATAAAGAGCTTCACAAATAAGAAAAAGCTAAAGGAGTTCATCACCACCAGACCAGCGCTACAGGAAAAGTTGAAGGGTCTTCTTTAAGAAGAAGCTAATGAACAAAAGAATCTGACTAACTAAATAGATCCAGAGACATTGACACATGCAACAGATGATCATATCTCAGAGGAAAGAGGGAAGGGGGGTGAAGGGTGGGAAGAGATTAACCAAAGAAGTTATATGCATATATGCATAACCCATGGACACAGTTAATAATGGGGTGAAGGCCTAGGAAGGGGGTGGGAGAGAAGTGGAGGGGATCAGTTGGGGGGGAAATGGGATACCTGTAGTACTCTCAACAATAAAGATAAATTAAAAATTAAAAATTAAAAAATAAAAAAGCTCTTGCCCTCATGAAGCTTATAGTCCAATGAGGAGGTGGAGGACCAGTAAGAAATATCAAATAAATATATAGTATCTAGAGAGCAATAACTGTCATGAAAAGAAAAAAAGCAGAGGAGGGAAACAAGGAGTGCTTAGGCAGGAGAGAGGCTTGTTATTTATGGGGACAGGGAAGGAAGCCCTCACTGAGTAGACCTCTGAAGGAAGTGAGGGAGTGAGCCTCACCACGCCTGGGGCTGTTCCAGGCAGATGGAACAGCAAGTGCAAAGTCCTCAGCTGGGGTTGTGCTTGGCAAGTTCATGCCTGAGGAAGTGCACAGAGACCAGCAAGGCTAGGGAAATAGGAGAGGAAGAGATTTGGCAGGAGGCCTCGCCTTGCAGGGTTTGCAGGCCATTTTAAAGACTGACTTTGACTCTCAGTGAGACGTGGAGTTATTGGACAGTTTGAGCAGAAGGGTGACATGATATGATTTACATTTTAACAGGATCCCTCTAGCTGCATCATGGAGAATAGACTGTGGGGGGGACAAGGGTAGAATCTGGGAGACCAGTTAGGAGGACACTGCGGCAATGCTGATGGCTTGGGCCAGGGTGGTGGCTGTGGAAGTGGTAAGAAGTGGTCAGGCAGCGGATGATTTATGAAGGTAGAGCTGACAATATTTACTAAATGAATTGGATGTGGAGCGTGAAAGAGAGGAGTCAGGAATGACGCCAAGGATGACTGCAGATTTGATCTTGTCACTCCACTAGTTTCTCATTGCTCTTATGTTTGTCGAAACTCCTTAACATGTATTATAAGGTCCTTCATAATCTGAACCCCTACTCACCTCCCCATGCTGTGATCTAATCTTCAGCAACAGTGAATAATTTACTGTTTAGCAGTTGTTGAATGGTGACCTCCTGCCAGGCCTGGGCTAAGCCCTGCACAGAAGTCATCTCATTCATTCTCCACAACAATTCAATGAAAGGGGTACTATTTTTAACCCCTTATTATGAACATACCCATTTTGCAGAAGAGGGAACTAAGGCACAGAGAGATTAAATAACTTGGCCAAGATTAAATAACAACTGGTAAATAGCAGATCCAGGATTTGAATCCAAGCATTCGATCCCAAAGCTGTTTCTTTGACCAGCGTGAGAGATTCAAGTTTCAGGTCTATTCTGCCGTGAGCTCATTCTCTTAACCTCTGTGCCTTCCAAGAGGAGTTCCCTGTGCCTAGAACATTCTCCCTCCCATCCCTCACACACCCCTCTCCCCCACCCTCCACTCCTTTGTCTGGCTGAATTGCCTTCCTCTGCGAAGCCAGTTAGGATGTGGTAGCCCTGCTCCAGGAAACACAGCTGCGTGTACCTGCTGGGTTTCTGCCCACCCTGCCACCTAAGGGCCTGTGTAGGGACCTGCTATCCCCTACTAGGCATGAGCTTTCTGTGCACAGAGGCCAAGTCTACCTGTCTCCCAGCTGTATCCACAAAGCCTAGAACAGTGTCCGGTACCTAGACACTCAGTGATTTTCTGTTGATAGATGAATGGTACCGAGTTCAAACTCAGACATTCTACCTCTAAGAAGGGTGTGCTTTGTAGCCACTCTCTAATAAATGCCTAGGTCTTTGCCTTCTCGCTGCTTCGCCTTCTCACAGCCCCTACACGGCTAGCTTCATAGATAATAATAATAACTAGCATTTATTGAGTGCTTACCTTGTGCCAGGCACAGTGCTAAGCACTGTACATGCACTATTCCATGTAATCCTCCCAATGCATGTATGATATAAACATGCTCGTTACCTCCATTTTACAGGTGAGAAAATTGGCTCTCAGAGGTTAAGTTCCCCAAGGTCAAAACACGGTACTGGGATGCTACACAAATAGTTGCTGAATTGCACTGATGACATTGGCATTAACCTGTGCCTGCTTTCTCCGTGTCCATGGCTTTCAGCGCAAGGCCTGGCACAGAATGGGCACTGGCTTAACCAGTGAGCAGATCCGCATTCCAGATTTCAGCGGGAGAGGAAGGTGGTGTGTCTCCCGCCCCCGCCCCCCCCCCCCCCCCCCAGCTTCCCGAGCTCCCCTTCAAGCCTTTAATAAAAGCCGGGAGAGTGACCGATGGACCCGTGCGATTTCCTCGGGAGAGCAGCAGCATTTACATGGGAACATTCAAACGGGAACAGAATTCTTCCGCGAGGGCACAGGCTTCAGAAGACAGCTGGGGATGGAGAGTTGCTGTTGGGCGGGGGGTGGGGGGTGCGGAGGGACGGGCCGACCCTTTATTTATTTATTTCCCCCTCGGAGCCTTCACCTTTCATTAAAACAGCCTCCGGAGGTAGGTGCAATCAAACATTCATTAGACAAGCAAGGTACGTTTTTTAAAAACTAACAACGCCCCCGCCCCCACCACACACACACGCACAGCCATAATCAATCCGCGAGATGAAAACGGTCCTTCGGGCGGGCGAGAAACGCAGGCTGTTTCCCTGCGCGCAGGGCTTCCCGGGCCCCGCGTCTGCCCCCTGGCGACAGCGGCTCTCTCGCCCCGGTTCCTGCGTCCCTGGCCGGCTCCCTCGGCCGACTGCGCTGAAGCGATGACCCCGGGAGCTGGCACTTGTGAGCAGCCGGCCCGCGGAGCTGCCCCTCTGCCCCTCCCCCCGCGCCCCCCGTGTCCCCTGTCCCCGCAGCCAGAGAGCCTGACGCGAGGGGGTCGGCCAGGCCCCGCCACCCCCGGGCAGGCTCGCCCGCGGTCTGAAGCGCACGCAGGGTCTAGCCCGCATCTGTTCGCACGTCCCGACTCGAGGTTCAGAGCTTGGCCCCGGGGGTCGCCTGCACTGGGCACTGCCCCAAAGCCCGGTGGCTGGAGGAATGGGGCATGGAAGGCGGCCGCCTGGGAGGTCCCCCCTCCTCCTCGCCTCAATCACGACCGGCTTCCCGGAGGAGAGGACGGCGGCGGAGCGGGGAATGGGGACGGGGAAGCGGCTCACCAGATGGGCAGTGGGAGGTTCTTCCCAGCATATGGAGCCGCGTGGGTGGAAGGAGTCGGGACCGGGCGAGGGGGAGGGGACACAGGGCTGCAGAGACCGTCCCGCAGCGGGAACGCGCACTGAGTGGGGGTGGGCGTGCGAACCGGTCTTAGAGGGGAGGACGTAAGACCCCCCCAAAGATGGGAGGCCGGGGGATGGGGGCGGCCTTGGAGGCGCTCACCCGCGAGCCTGCGGAGGAGGCAGCACGCCCAGCGCCTTGCACAAGGGCGCCCCCTGATGGCGCGTCAGGAGTCAGTCACGCTTTCCATGTTCTCCAATAAATTTAACAGTCAGGCGCTGGGCTGAGACCTCCTTTGGAGGATACTACCGTGCCCATTTTTCAGCAAAGGGGACAGAGACCCAGCGAGATCGTACAGCTCGACGTGAGTAGCAAGAACCGGGGTTCCAACCTATGCATTCATTGACTCAACAGTTATTAGGAAGACCCTACTCTGTGCTGAGGACACTGCAGTACATAGCACAGACAAGTCCCCAGGCCTCGTGGGTCTTATAATCTAGGTGAGGAGACAGCACACAAGTAAACAAATAAATGAACAAGATCATTTCAGCGCTGTGGAGGAAATAAACCAGGGTGTGGAGCTAGGCAGCAACTGTGCTCTGGCTTCCCCCAGCCCGCCTCCCTCTCACTGCTCCCCGGGGACTGGGATTTGTCAGCCTTGGCTTCAAGGCAGGCAGCAAAGGAAGGTGGCTCTGGGGGTGACACTAAGGTGTGTGTGGGGGTACAGATTCCCTAGGCCAGGAGCTGCTCTGTTCCCTGGCACCCCCCCACATGTACCCACCACGAGCACCTGCAGCCCCAGGCTTTCCCACTGTGGCCAGCCAGCTGAATTATTTCCTCATCTCAACCGGATGAGTTTTTAATCTGTCTTTATACAGAAGCCTGGCTGCCTGCGCAGGGATTATTACTGAGTTTTCTGCACATCGATCCTGGCCTCTCCTGACTGTTCTGATCAAGTGAGGCTCTGAGATGGAGGCAGGAGAGGTCTGGGAAGATTTAGGGGTGCACCAGTGCTGGCTGTGGGCAGAGGCCTGCAGTATTCAGGCATCAGATACTCAGGATTTCAGGGGCACTGCCCTGCAAGGTGAGGGTGCAGCCAGGGTGTAGGGGTGTGAGTATGAAGGGGCAAAGCTCACCATTTGAGCTCAGGAGATCGGGCTGCTCCAGCAGGACTGTGTTACTGTCTGCTTAGGCAGTTTTACAGCTCCAAAAGGACAGGTGAAAGGAGACAAGGAGAGGTGAGATGGCCTGGGACAGGGACAAGAGGTCAGGCCAGGAGGCCAGGAAAACAGGGTTCTGGTCCCAGCTCTGCTATTTACAAGCTGTATGCCCTTGGGCAATCACTTCATCTCTCCTCTTCTGTACAATGGGGGTGTTTACTGAGGATATTTAATGAGATTGTGTATGCACCCCGTCTTTACACAGAGAACACTCAATGTCAGTTATTGTTATTAATGTCATTGTCTGTAACTGGGAGTAGTAGTGCTGGCTCTGCTTCTTGGACAGATCTGTTGTGAAACTCAAGGGACAGAGACACCAGGCCCATGTGAGGACTACTGTTGGTCCACGGCCAGCTCGGTGACGCTAATCAAGGTCTGCGGAGGAGTGAGGCGGACACATATATTCAGTTACTCCTGTGTGGGGTCACTGACATGCTCAGTCTGACAGCTGTTTAGACATGCAGCCTGGACACACCCTTGTTGCCTGCATACCTGGCCTAACAGCAAGGAATGTGGGACAAAAGTACCCATATGTGACTTTTCATCTGCCCTGGTGCCAATGGATACCTGAGAGTGGCCTTTCAAAATGGGGACGGTCTGAGCAGCTAGTTCAGTGCCCTAAGACAAGCCCCAATGCCCTCCACAGCCTGGGTGTGTCTTCTGTCCCCACCTTGTCCCTTACCTCTCCTGCCCTTCTTACCAGAGCTCCCTGTGGCTCCTACAGAATACTGGGCCCCTCTTGCCTCTGCCTTAGACATGCAGTTCCTTCTTCCTGGGACACTTTTCTCTTCAAACTCTAACCTCTTGGGGACAGAGACTTGATCTATTGGTTCATCAAAAGTGAATGATCAGTAAATATTAGTTGAATTGAATTAAATTGAACCCACCCCCATTCTAGCTGACTAATTCTGGTCTCAGCTCAAACCTCACTTCTCAGGAAAAGCCCTCCTGCTGCAGAGGCTGGGAAGAGCCTTTAGTCTCAACTCCTGAAGTCTCTTGCACTTCCCTGGGAAATGGGTGTGTTTGGTGTCTGTTTCCTTTGCTAGACATAACTCCACAGGCCAGGGACAGCTCTTTCTTGTTTACTGCTCTATCATCAGTTACCCAACATGTAGTCGGTGCTCAAGACATATTGTGAACAAGTGAATGAATGGATGGATGGCACTGGGACTCCATGCTCCTGTTTTAGCCCCTCCCACTGACCCTCCCTCCCCATCTGCAGAGAAATGACTTCTGGTATCTCTGACAGGGTCTTTGCTCTCCAACTTCTCTTCCTTCAATCTCCTTCCTCCACAGCCACCCACTCCCAGGCCATGCCCTGGCTCCTGGGGCACCCACTGGCTGGGCCCCTTCAGCCTCGATTGCCCCTCCCTGATGAAGAGTAGTGCCTGCTCTGAGTTCCTGAGGGCAGGCCTGGCCCTGGGCACCCTGGATCCACCTCCTTTACACCTTACAAAGAACACAGCTCTGGGTCTACAGACACAGTGGGGCTGGACACCTCTCTCCCTCACCAGCCAGCCAGGCCTAGCAAATGCCGAGTCATTGCTGGCTGCTGCTGCCTGACTCCAGCTCCTCCAGCCTGAGGAGCTGCCAGGAGCAAACCCAGCAGAGCCGCCCCTGGCAGCATCTGAAGCACTTCACAGCTGAAACCAAGGAGTGTCTGCTCCCTGTCTGCAGGCTCCCACCTCTGCAAGGGGAGATGGAGGCCCTGGAACCGGGTATAGGCCCGGGATGCAACTAACAATGCTGTCCAATCTCAGTGCCACCTCCCTGACCTCTCTCCACCGCCAAAGCCCTCTGGACACATTCTGACAAGCCAGTCTCAGTTTCTCCACAGGACCCTTCCTATTAAAGGAGCTACCAAGGGAATATTTGCAGAGCTGTGCCAAAGCTTTGGTGCCTGTGAATGCTGACTAATAATTAAGTCCCTACAAACTGCCTGTAGATAAGCATAATCCTTCGCATTTATACAGCCCTGAACACATTTCAAAGCTTTTTCACATATATTATCTCATATGATCTCCCACAATAATCCTATTGGGTAGTTGCTGGGAAGGAAATTAATGTTCTTATTTTGTAGAGAAGAAAACCAAGACTCAGAGAGGGAAGAATCTTGTCTAAGGTAACACAGCTTGTGGAGACCAAAGATGGGCCCAGGACATTGGTTCCTAACAGTCCATGGCAATTACTTATCCTCTTGCCCAGGATCCTGGAGTTGCCCACACAGCACAAACCCTCTCAGCTCTTCTGCCCATTCCAGTGGCAACAACAAATAGTTGTGAAACATATATATATGTAACTTGAATTATGTTATCTCATTCAAACTCCCAACACAGCCTTATGATACTGTCAATACCTATTATTAGCACCCATGTTACAGATTGGGTGCCAAAGCTCAGAGATGTTAAGTAACTTGCCTGGGGTCACACAGGCCATTCTGATCCAAGACAAAATGCTGGTCTGTTTGGACAATCTGACTTTAACCCCTATCCTTAAGGTCTCCCTGGCTTAATTGAGGCTCCTTCTTAAAGTCTGGGATTTTTAGAGATCCTCTTTTCTGTGGCTAGCTGTACTCCCAAGTCACTCATTCATTCACACATCCATTTGGCAAACATTCACTGAAGCCTTTCTTTGTGTTTGATGTGAGGAATAGTACAATGGACAGTGGCCCAATCTTCTGCTCTAAAGTAGGTAGCCCAGGCTGGAGAAACCTGAGAGGGCTTCCTGGAGGAAGGCATCCCCAAGATAAATCTTGAAAGATGAAGGGGGGGCAGACAGCAGAGAAAGAAGGAGGGAAATTTTTTCAAGCACAAAGAGCTAGACAGGGCAGCACTTGTTCAGGGACCCCATGAGTGAGACAGTTTGGCTGGAGGTAAGAGAGAGGTGAGGCTTGTACTGTGTTGGAAAGAGCCATGTGGCATGTAGTGACCTGTCAGGCCTGTGTTAAGAATGCTGTGGAGGCTGTGTGGAGGGTGGAGCCGGTACTGGAACACTGTTCACTCTAGTACAAGATCGTTCTCAGTCACTTCTTATTCTAGACCCTTGGATCCAGCCATGCAGGCTGTGGGGATGTGGGAGGGCTACCTTCAAGGGCACCCTTAGCCGAGTTTAGGGGAGACTTTGGAGACTGGGGGTGGGGATGGGAAGGAGTTTGTGGATGGAGTAAGATATGAAAGCCAAAGCTTTCCCCCAGTGGTCCTCAAGGAGGTACCCATCTGAGAGCAGGCAGAAGGAAGAGCGCTCTAGACAATGGGAACGGCATCTGCAAAGACACAAAGGCAAAAGAGATCAAGACTAGCTGTGGAGCTAGAGTTAAATATGGCTGAAACCAGGCTCTGGGCTGGGTGCCATGGGAATGAACTCAGGCCTTAATGGGTAAGAGTCCAGGGGCTCTGTGGATGGCCACCTAGGTTCAAATCCCATCTCCTAATAGCTATGTGTCCTTGGGCAAATTACTTAATTTCTCTAGTTCTCAGTTTTCTCATCTGTAAAATGGGGATATCGTGAAGATTATACAATACACTTAGCATATTATAAATGCAGCCTATATTATCATCACTAGCATTAATACTCTCATTATTAACAGTTCTGCAATGGGAGATCTAATGTGGATACCACTTTGTAAGGAAGGAATCTCATTTTAAAAAGTAAAAACAAGTTGCAAGGTGTGCTTATCTGTAATTTCCACATCCACAGATATGTGTGATATTTCATCTGCAACTGTTTTCTCAGAGTGTCATCCCATCCCAAATCAAATGACCTTGGATGTTGGATGTCTTAGGAACATTACAGGAACTGACAGCAGACTCCTGGCTGGGAGCAGTGCAGAGGAGGGGAGGGGGTCCCTCTGAGCTGGGCTGGTATGGGGCACTCAGGGATTGAGAGTGGCTCTACCTGCCCCAGTTAAGATGAGCATTAGAATCAGTCAAGTTTTTTTCTGAAGTGAATGCTGTGAGCAGAGTCTGAGACACAGTCCCTGCCTCCAGAAGTTTACAATCTTCTAGATTTACGAATTGATCTCTTAGAATCTAAATTTTTTAAGCTTGGGGATTAAAATTTCCAGGTGTTAACCATGAAACACATGGCTCCAACATGGTGAGACAAGCAAAATCAGGACCCAGAGGGCTGTGTTCCAGAGTCCTGCTTGGGTGGAATCCTACCCCCCACCTATGGAACCCTGGGCCTCAGACAAGTCACCTCTCTGGGCTTTGGTTTCCTCACCTATACTACTACACCGATCATTAGACCTACCCCAGAGCTTGTGTTAAGATTTAACGAAATGATGCATGTGGAGTGCTTGACACAGGGCCTGACACCTGACCAGGGCTCAGAAACTAGTGGTGGTCATTGCTGATAACGAGATGCTTCTCCTTCTGGGCAGCTTGATGACCAGTCTCACTGCTCCAGGTGGGCTGCCCATGGAGAGGGGCAAGAGGCAGGGACTTGGGGATGACATGTGTCTCATCAACCAGACTGCTGTCCCCTTAGGCAATGGTAGGTAGGGGTTCAGGCCCAGAAAGACCAGTGTGCCCACAAAGGTATAAGAACCTTTAACTGCAACATGGGAACAAGTTGTGCCTTAGCCTCAGCGTGAGAACAGGGAAAGAGGTCAGATCTGCAGTAGGGCTGCCTGGACAAAGACCCCTGCCCAGTGCATAGGGTGCGAAGCTAGGGGCAGGCCGAGGTTGTACTGGGAGCAACTGGTGTGCGATCTTGGTGGAGGCAGCAAGCAAGGCCAGTGATTTTCCAGGCCTTCTGAAATTCAGAAATGGGAAATTTTAAAAATCAGCACACACACAAAGAAATGTCTTTTGCAGCTGTTTTGGCATTTGGGGAGTCATTTACCAACTTCGAGTTCAACTTAATGAAGTTGGGGGTAGGCAGCTTCCATGGGAGTCCTGCTTCCTAGCAATCTGCAGCCGCCCAGCCGGCAAAGAGGGCTGAGCGGGCGCTCGGCGGGGAGCGGTAACAGTAACACGTTGTGTATTTGTCATCAGAATGGAGCCCCCGGGCACAGGGGTAGTGCCCATTGCTGCTCAATGGTGTATTTGTCATGTGGCCGCTGACACAATCAATTGACCCCCTTACACACCGGTGTTTATTAGCCATTGTATAAATATTTCACCCCTCCCCAGCTGACACATAATCTCTTCTTTGCTGCCTCTGACAAATGAACATTTCTCTGTAGACTCTTAAATGAGTATGTGTCACAGCTATGTCACTGATTAATTTTTTTTACCACCACGAACAACGATGCATAGAAATGTAACTTATATTCATTTCCCGGCTTGAGCCCAGCTGTCTAAAAAATTCCACCGGCAGCTACGACTGACAGACAGCTATCCCTGCACTTGGGCTGCTGGCATGTGGTTGTGTGAGTGCCAGCTTGTTAATTACGGGCTTTCTCTTCCGGCCTGGCTGCCGAGGAACCAGCCACAAGGACTTTAATCACTGCTGGGGCCGGGAAGGGCCTGCTTCTGAGGGCTCCAGGGGCCTCCTCCCCAACCCAGCCTAACCACACACGTTTTTTCCTGCAAATATTGGCCACCTTTTCCTCTGGGCCTTGGTTTGGGAATGCCCCTGAAGTCACCCCAGGAACACTCATTGCCATCTTAAACTCTTCACCCACTGATCTGTGAGATCATGAAGGGAGGGACTGGGTCTTATTTGCTAAGCGCAGGGTGGATGCTCCAGAAACATCTGCTGACATTAAATCAGTTAAGGTGCAATTATTGAACAATGTACCAGCCACTGGACATGTATTGTTCATTTCATTTTTTTCAGTGAATATTCTCGGAGCCCCTACTATGCAGGCCTATAGACCTGGAGCCAGAGGAAAAGGTGACCATCGCTTAGACTGGGGTGGGAAGTCTCTGGAGCCTTCTAAAGCTAGCCCCTCCTGGGCCCTACGGCGATTAAGGTTCTTGTGGCTGCTAGTCAGCAGCTAGGCCAAAGTGAAGTTTAGATGCTAATGGTGGAGGATTAGAGGCTCTCGGGAGGCCTTATTTGTACCCTGGTTTGCAGCTGAGGAAACTAAAAGACAGTTTTGCCATTAAAGTTGGGCTAAGAGCCTGTGTCATCTGACCCCAGAGCCTGCACACCTACCCATTCTCGGTCAACCTCCCCCACCCACAGTCCTTTCCCTGGGCTGCCTCAGTTTCTCTTCCACTACAGCTCACCTCCCATCCTCTCCTTCCTTCTCCTTCACACTTTCCTCTTCCTGGCAGATTCTCAAGTCACCTTGGGCTTCAGAGCCAGCTCAGCATCCCTGCCCCCACCCTGACCCGTCCATCTGCTGCTTCCCCCTCCTCACCCACCCACCTACCAGCACAGGGCTGAGTCTTCAGCAGGTGTCTAGGCTGCCTCCCCCACCCTCGACCTACATGCACCTGTGTCCCGTGCACCTGTGTCCCTTCCCTGATGTCATATAACCTCTGGCTGGAAGCCAAGTGCACACACCTGGGGACACTTTCAGTAGATTAACTAGCTCACAGCAGCTCTGCCATTGCCCACAAGGCCCTCAAGGGACTGACCTGAGACAAGGAGACCCCTCCCCCTGCACATCCAGGGAACTGATACTCAAAACCACTGATGTATGTGGTAAGGTACAAAGTCTGGAATGGGATTCAATCTGAATCCCAGTTTCTCTGTTTGTCCTCTGTGTGTCCTTGGACAAGTCACTCACTTTCTTCTTGTCTTGTACATTGGGGATGCTGGCACCTATTTCACAAGGTTGTTGTGTGGGTGAAAGGGGCTCCTGTGGAGCAGCACCCAGCATGGTGCCTCACACATAGTAGGTTCACAGTAAATGGCAGTGTTTCCTTTCAAGGAAAGGACTTTCAAGACTCTGTCCCATCTTGACCAATCATCTCCCAGTCAGAGAAAAAAAGCTGATTGAACCTGGCTCCAGAGACACATGTAAGTGCCTGGTAATATCCCAACCCACACTGACCCAGAAGGTAGCCCTCTGTGACCCCATATAGCAGGCGGCTCTGCCTCTCTTCTTCCCTCCTGGCCTGAGTGGTATGGGGGGGGGGGGGGTTCCAGGGAATGAGATGAAACTGCTTCCCAGAAGATCTGCTCTCACCTTTAATGAGCATCATCCAAAACAATGACCACATATGAACCTTCAGTCCACACAGCAGTGAATGAAGTACATGTTTATGTGCATTATCTCTGTGAAAAGGCACAAAACCCCTGAGTTATGTATAACAGAGTTCATTCTACTGGTAAAGAAATTAAAACCCAAAGAGGTTAAGGAAATTATAAAAGGTCACACAGAGCCAGGACTTAGTTGAACTTGGGTCTACCTCCTTCCCAATTAAGGGCTCTTAACTACCACCAATGTCACCTTTCTCTGACCTCCGTCCCCACTACACTCACGAAGTTCCCAGGGTGTCCTCCAGGGAGCAGGTACCACTAGCTCTATGATGTCATCGAGGACCTACGCTATGATGTCAAGGCCCCAGTGGGCCTGTCCTGCCCTACCTGTGGGGATTTAGTGGAGCTGAGGGCAAGGTCAGATGAAGGAGAAACCCAGATGACACAGAGCTGGGTTGGGACCAGGATGATAGCAGGCCTAGGGAGGGGGCTAATGCAAGAAAGGGGCCCACACACTGGCCCTTCACTTGGAAGCTAGGATGTGCCATCCCCCATACATTTCCTTGTTCAAAATGGAGCGTGGAGCACCGGAAATCAGGACAAAAGCACCACCCACAGCTCTGGTCCCGATGACTCAGATTCCACCTCCCACAGCCTCCTCCTGTGTGTGTTTCTGAGTGTGTGTACCCAAGCATGCGCCTCACTAGTCCGTGAGGCTGTCAGCTGTGCATGCATGTGCGCACATGCGTGCACAGGGCTGAGTCCACATGTGCGCACAGCCAAGCGGTGTCATCTGCATACCTGTCTGCAAGCCCAAGGCCTCAGAATATGATGACCAGCGGGGTCAGTGGTAATCATAACGTAAACAGCCAACACGCTTCCTGTGTTCAAAGCGCTTTTCATGTAGTATTGCGTGGAATCTTTACAAAGGGGGCCTTAGGAGGTGAGCACTATCGTTATTCCCATCCCACTAATGAAACGGAGGCTCAGAGGAATTCAACTGCTTTTCCGTGGCCACACAGCCAGGAAATGGTGTAATTTTCAGATGCCAAAGTCTGAGCCCAGTAAGATGTGCCTTCCCCCTTGCTCCCTCTAGGGAGTCTGGAGAGAAGACCCCAAGCATTCTTTAGAACCAGAAACCAACCAGGGTCCGGGAAGGAAAGGGAGTCAGAGCCAGAGACTTGGAGGAGGGCAAATAGCAGATAGATGCCTCAGCAGGAGGGGGCAGGGCAGTTGTCTCTCAGAACAGGTGTCAGAGAAGCTGTGACAGCCACTTAGAACCACAGCGGCAAGCCTCCTTTACATGGCTATTTGCATATATTTGCATGTATTTGCATCACCAAATCTGTGGAATCGGCCTTAATGGTTCCTGCCTTGTAGACTGGCAGAAGCTGAAGAGGGTGGGAGTGACAGGAAGGGCCTGGGGAATTCGGGGAGGGAGCAGAGGGAAGAGGCAGCGCTGTGGAGGCCGGGGAGGCTCTGGGCACACTGCCACGAGGCAGTTTCCAGGGGGAAACAGGGAGCTTCTCCCCCAAGTACCCATTCCCTGAGGGCAGCAGGAAAGGGATAGGGGAATTCAGAAATCAGGAGAGCGGAGGGAGGTTTGGGCCCTGGGTCTGTGGGCAGCGCCCGAAAGGAAGGCCCAGGCCCAGGCCTGGTTCGGGAGCCCCAAGCCCTGGGCCCTGGGAAAGGCTGGCTGGAGGGGAACCCGGCGTCTCGCTCTGCGTTTCACCCCTGGGGCCGCCTACTTGGCCTCCGGAGCTCAGTGGCTCGGTGTTGGGGCGCCATCTAGTGGGCACACTCGGGAAGGCGACCCCTTCCTGCGGGCTCTGGCGCAGCCCCTTCCCCCGGCGGCCTGCGCAAAACCCTGCGCAAAACCCGTGTCCACCTCGCCTCTGCGGAGGAAGCACGTGGTGGAAGCTGGTCCTGCAACCTCCCGTCTGCATGGGCCTTGGGATTGCGACTTTCCCGAGGATCTCCAGCAGGGGCCTCCCTGGGACTCAGGTACAGGCGAGTGATGAAGAGCTTAGGCTTTAAAGTCAGAAAAACAGGGCTGTGCCAGCACTGACAGTGGGACTTTGGCAAGTTAACCTCTGAATCAGTTTCCTCTTCTGTTAAGTAGGGGTGACACTATTTACTTGTGAACATGAAAGGACATAACATGCTAAGAGCTTATTAATAGGGTCAGGACTAGAGAAAAGCAAGTGAGGGGCCTAGGTTGCAAAATTTAAAGACAGGACTCGCAGAGCACAGAGACCTCCTTAAAGTTCGTGCATGTCCTAGGTTCTTCATTCTTTTTGCCCTAGTCTTGGCCCTGCTTATTAACGCATGACCTGGCACATGAAGGGCACTGCTGATGTTATTTTGTTATCAGCAGGAGCTACTGCTGATGTTATCATACTGTTACTGCTGTGAGGATGTTAAGGCCTTGGGAAGGTGGCACCCTGCCCCCAAGGCCTAGAAGGAAGTAGCACCCAGCTCTCATTTGGCCTGGTCTGGCAAGGGTGTGAAAGGAGACTGAAGGCCAGAGCCGTGAGGGGCCGCTTCACAGTGAGTCAGGAATAGAGAGGAAGTCCCAGGCAGATAGGAGTGGAGGGAGATATTGGGTCACAAGCCTTGTGTGGCTTCTCAGATTCCCTGTGACCAACTGATAGACAAGGATGGGACTCAGGCCCGGTTCACAGATGATCAGTGTGATAGTTGTTGAAGTGACTGTGCTACATCACAGCCCTCTTGGGGTGACCCTAAAGGGCAGTGGTGAAGGGAAGTCCCATCCAGCTTGCAGAGCTTTGAACAGTGCACTCGGTCATCAGCTTTGTGTAGAAGTAGAGGTGGCCTGAGGGGTGGATATTCCCTGATTCCTGGGAAGTAGTGAATGGCTTGGCTGGTTGCTCAGGAGCTGGAAGGCACAAAGGGTGTGTGTGGATAGACTTCTGGGAGTGGGCACCTGAGTGTGCAAGACTCCAGGTCTCAAGTAAACACAGCAAAGCATCCACTGCCAGGAAGCTCTGAACCAGGCAGATAGAATGACTCATCAGGTGGGTGAATCTCCTGTCCCCCCCACAAGTGCCTGCACAATAGCCCTTGAACAGAGAGTGGTCACGGTGCCAAGGATGGGGGTGATGTAAGGGCCAAGAGCATCCCCGCCCCCCCATCAAGGCTGAGCTATCTCTGAAGGCTCAGCTGCCTACAAGGAGACCTACACAGACCCCTTAGTCCTGCTCTCTTCCTCAGAAGAGCAGCCAAACTCCTGGTGGCAGCTGGATTATACTGAACCCATTCCTTCCACCCTGGAGGGGACAGTGAGTGCTCAGGATTTGGGCCGGTGTTCCTTGTCCACTGTGCCTCCGCAAAGACAGGACAGTAATGGGGTCATCTAAGTCTTTAGCTTTCAGCTCTTACATTTATGTCTTTGGTCTACTTTGACTTAACTTTTGTATATGGCATGCGGTAATCATGGGACAGTGATCAGCAGATTCCTTGGTCAGACTCAATTGTACCTCATCTCCCAGAAGCAGCCTGTTGAATTCTCAGAAGATTCCAGCAAGAGCGCGACACCCTTAGATTTGGGCCCTGAACCCCTAGACATGATGTTTGTTTTGAATTAGCACTGTGTCCCCTGACCCTCAAAACTATAGGAAACAATGTAGAAACGGAAGTGGCCCATCTGGCTCTCAGATTTGCACAATTTTTGCTCCCTGTCCCCAAATCTTTAGGATCTGCCAGTTAGAGGTCCTAGGTCTCAGGGAGAGAGAACTTGCACTAGGGCACACAGCAATGTTTCTACTAAACTGGAAGCTGTGCTGCCACTTGCTCATGCCAGTGGACCAATAGTAAAAAAAAAAAAGCATAACTGCATTGGTCATGGCCATCGATCCCGATTGCCATGAGGAGCCAGGGCTGTAGATAGATGCAGGTAGATACAAGGAAGTCAGGGGAGGGGATGTCTGGACCCAGCCAGGGGGTCACTGGGCATCTCTTAGAACCTCCCACCCAGGAGTAATTGACAACAGACAACCTCAACAACGACAATCCCCAAAGGGCAGGTAACACAAGGATCAGATCTCTTGGGATGAAAGTCTTTGCAGATCTGGGCTATTTGCAGTTCAGGCAAATAGCCCAGATCTGCAAAGGGCTAGCTGAGGGTAAGAGAAGGACAGAGATACTATCAATTACAGACTCAAGGCCAGCTGCAGCAGGGCGGGCTGTGGCTTGCTTCATTGCCATCTTGTTTTTATCTTCCTCGAGATCACATCTAGCTCTATCTGGAAAGGGACTGTTTACAGTGGACTGTCCCTCCCTTTTTGAGAAAAAAAGTTATGACATGTTTGAAAAAAACAAAACAAAACCCAAACACACACACACACACACAAACCCCAGAGGCCCCATGTTGTGGTAGAGAAGTCAGATATAATGGACGGGTGTGAGTGGCATGGGGTGTGGACCAACCACACTGAGAAGCAAACCTTTCTTCTCCAATGCCTTGACTACCTCCTTGCTCTCTGATGCTGACCCTCTACTTTCAGGCTTAGATGAAAGACCACACACTGTGCAATGTGGTGTCTGGTATTCCAGTGCTACCAAGGGCTGGATGACAAAACCCAGGACCCTGGGGTGAACCCTGGCCCTTGGGAGTAGGTTGTGGGTGGCAGCTGTGGGCTACCTCCTTGCAGCTTCCAGAGAAGTCCCACCACGTGAGCACATGCTTTGGCTGCACAGCGTGCTATGTCTCTCTGTGCAGTGTCTCACTGTGGCCCGTTGGAAGTGCAGGCAGGACGGAAGGGCATTGCTCCACCTTGCGCTGCGTCTTCCCTGCCTGCATTTCCCTTTCCTCACCTTCAGCCCCCTGGGCTTTCACCAGAACCCTGGCCACAAGAGGACCTAAAGAGGACCTGGCTTCTAAAGGACCTAAGAAGAGGAGTTTCTTCCCTCCTTCCTTCCTTCCTTCCTTCCTTCCTTCCTTCCTTCCTTCCTTCCTTCCTTCCTTCCTTCCTTCCTTCCTTCCTTCCTTCCTTTTAATATATCTTTATTGATTTCAGAGAGAGGAAGGGAGAGGGAGAGAGAGAGAAAACATCAGGGATGAGAGTCATCGATCAGCTGCCTCCTGCACGCCTCCCCGCTGGGCATGGAGCCTGCAACCCCGGCATGTGCCCTGACTGGGAATCAATCCGGGATCTCCTGGATCATAGGGCAATGCTCAACCGCTGAGCCACACAGGCCAGGCGACAAGGGGTTTCTGAGCGCTGTCTCTCCCTGTGTGTCCCACACCGTGGTCACTGCTGGAGCCTGAATCTACACCAGCACCACTCCTGAAGCCAAAGAAGCAGAGACCTCAGGGAGACAGGGACCAACCAACTATTTTCCAGATGGGGGACCAAGAGGGTAGACATCTGAGAGATGAAGGATGAGCGGGCAGACAGGGACAGGAAGGGAGAGGAGTGCAAAGGGTGGAAAGTTAAGTCTCAGTGAAAGTTATCCCCTGTAAATGGGTCACTACAGGGAGCTTTCTGGGAAGGAGTGGCTGGGTCCTGGAGGTCCAAAGGGAAGACGATATCGCCTCCCCCCACTTGAGCGGACACACCCATCAATGAAGGGCTGGGAGAGAGTTCTGAGCCTCATCAGACTTCCATATTCCTGGGTGTCTGAGCCTCAGATCTGGACCGTGAAATATCAGGAGTGAGTGAGTGTTACTGGGGACCAGGCAGAAGGAACAGTGACTGTGCCCTTTTCCAGTGCAAGGACAGGAGGGGCTGGACTGGGGCTGAGGGAACCCCCTTCTGGCGCAGGTCTCCCACCTTTGGTTACTCCTAATACCCCAGCTCATAAACACTGCAGGCCATGGCACAGGCCATCTCCAGAGCATAGCCTCACACTCCAATGGAGATGTGTGCCCCAGGAGGGACAAGCTCAGTGGCAGTTTGGTGATTTGCAGGGAGGCAGGGCAGGAGGAAGTTCAGCCAGAGACTGGGAACAAGCATCTTTAATGTCACTCCTGCACCTGCTCTGCTGTTCACCACCCTGACTTTAGATGTGTGGGGAGTGCACCGGGCTGGGGCAGAAGTCCGGCTCAAAACTGCGGTCTGCTAGTTTCTGGGGCCATCCCAGTCAGTTTTCTATTTCCAGTCAAGGCCCCACTTTTCCTAACATTTTCAAGGCAGAGAAAGGGGCAGAGTAGATGAGGTCCCATCTGTTATAGAGTGTGTGGATATTTTTCTAAGGAGGAGTCTGTAACGGTCATCAGATTCTCATAAGAGTTTAAGACTTGCCTGGGCTGTTCAGTACGGGAGCCACTAGTTACATGTGGCTCTTTAAGTTTAAATTAATTATAACAAAGTAAAATAAAGTAACTCAGCGACTCATCAGCAGCATTTCAATGTCTCAATGGCCACATATTGGACAGTAGAGACAGAGAACACGTCTATCATTGCAGAGAGTTCTACTGGACAGCGCTTCCCATTGAGGTTAAAATTTTGTCTAGCTTTATTGAGGTATAATTAACAAATAAAATTGTATGAATTTAAAGAATACAGTGTAATGATTTGATATACACATATGTTGTGCAGTGATGACCACAATGAAATTAGGTAACACATCCATCAGTTCACATAATTACCATTTTCTTGCATGTGTGGTGAGAACATTTAAGATCTACTCTCTTAGCAAATTTCAAGTGTACAATACAGCATTGTTAACTATAGTCACCACGCTGGAATTAGATCCCTGCCCGTTAGCTTTATGCACAGGGGAACTGAGACCTAAGAAGGGGTAACCTGCCCCAGGCCCCAGGGGAGTCAGTGGTAGCAACAGGTCTAGATGCCCTTCATAAAACGTCTTGCAGTAAAATTGTATAAAAATGTCTTCTCATAGATACAGCCCACATCAACAGCCTAGGATGGAAGGAGACTGGACTGCAGTTGTGGGGGTGGGGATGGGGGAAGCGAGGCCTTCTGTGTTTGTTCCTCCCCAGCCTCCAGGATAAAGGAGGCTTCCAGGCCTCAAACTCTGTCCTATCCCCCAAGATGACCTCATCCTCACAAAAAATTTGAGAGGGGCGTTGGGGAGGGGCTGCATGGAGCGAAGCTGGGGTGGTGGGGTGTGTGTGAGGGGGAGAGATGGCACAATCTACTCGCCTGGGAAATTGAGGGTGGGAAGGGGGTGCTGATCCTAACCAAACTCCATGCAGCCACCTTTCTAAAATCCACGTCTTAAACTCTTCTTGGACTGGAGACCAAATCCCAGCCAAGGACTACAAGGGTCTGAATGGCCTGGTCCTGAGGTCCCTTAATCTCAGCTGGCCCCAAACTTCCCCTCTCTTTGCTCTGTCTCTCTTACTCACCTCAGGACCTTTGCACTTGTGGTTTTTCTGCCTAGAATGCCCTCCATCCCACCCTTGATGAACTCCTACCCATCTTTATGATCTCAGCTTAAGCACAGCTTCCTCGAGAAGTCTTCCCAAACCCATAGGCCAAGTCATCTTCCTCTCTGTTATGTTCTGATAGAGCTTCCTTTTAAAACACTCATCTCAGTGTGTAATTATACACCTCTTTTGGGGTTTTTTGTAAACGTCTCACTCCCCTAGCACACCACGCTCTCCACAGTCTGCTTCTGCTGAATTGCTATATCTCTAACTCCTTGAGCAGTGGTTGGCCCAGAAGAGATGCTCAATAAAAATATTTTCATATTCTCATGATTGAATGAAAGTGCTTCTTTCTGCAAGAAACATACTCCTCAAAGCCCACCCCTACCTCGACTGCCCATGTCATCAGGGCCATGTGGGTGATGGCTGTGCCCTCTACACCCAGAGAGAGAAGGCAGGAGAAGGAGTGAGACCTGGAGGCCCCAGAGACAATGGAGGTGATCAGGAGTTGCAAGGGTAACAGGAAATTGTATGAGTGACGAAAGTGGTGGAACTCACAAGGTGACAACCGGGGACCTTGGTAGAACTACAATGAGTACAGTGTGGTCTACTTTGACAATAAGAGGCCATGGCATGATTGATTAAAACAAAATCATGGAATGTACCCTGATGACGGGTTAATAGGCAAGCTGGTCTTAATCCAGAGACACCATGGAAGTGACTGGTAAAAAAAAGTAACAAGGGCTGGGAAATATTTATCGAACACTATGGTGCATCGAGCCCTTTTCCACATATCCATGTATTTCCATGGATTAATCTTCACCACAACCCTGTGCGGTAGGCACTATTGTCATCTCTGTTTTGCAGCAAAGGAAATTTAGAGAGATTAAGTAACTTGGCTCAGGTCACGTAGCTGGAAGAGGTGGGGTCAGGATTTGACTTTGGAGACTTCGCTCTTAATTACTACACCATCCCATCACCTTTGGGTGAATGAAGTGGTCTCCTGAGTGGCTGTGGTAGGCGAAGGTTTGGGGGGGGGGACCAGCAAAGAGACAGATGGAAGGGGCCAGTGGAAAATTCCCTCCGCCTCTCCCTCTGCTCACTCCCTTCTGCCCTGTGTGTTGGGGTGAAGGCTGACTAATGTCATGTTCCTTCTTACTCTCCCTCCCTGCAAAGGCCCACAGAGGCTGAATCAAACTGCACAGTGAAGAACATGAGACAGAGGAAGACCGGGCTGGCTATGGGGAGAGGGGTTCTGAGGGGGAAGACAGGGCATTGAGGGGGGAGACGGAGTGTTAAGGGGAGAGACGAGGTATTGAGGAGAGAGACATCCCAGAAACTGAGGTTTGTGAGCCACACAGAAGTGCTGCTGTAGGCTATGAGGTCTTTTGAGATGAGATGTTGGAGAACCTGTCCATTCTCTTTGGTTTCTGGGCAGGGCTTTATTTTTAAACTGTAATTCCATGCACACCCCAGGTCATGTGAGCCATGCAGTTTATACTGGGATTAGACCAGAGCAGAGACATTAGATGCTGATGGTCAGCAATGCAGTCTCTCTGGCCAAAGGGAACTGGTGGGGCCCAGGGTTAAGGTTTGTAAAGGGTCCCTTCCTAGTGCCCTTTGCCCATCAGGCCCTGAAGGAGTCAGAGGCGATAGCCCAAAGCAGGCAAGGCAGCCCAGCCCAGATTACCAGCCAGGGCTGTCCCTGGTGTGAGTCCCGGCTCAGCCTCACATGGCTTATCTTGCTGTAGGTGGACTCCTTGGACAGTGAGTATGAAGGAGACCTGGCTAAGGAGCGGGACCCGAGACAGCTGCCGAGAGAAGCCCTTCCAGGGGACCTTAGCCGCCCAGCCAGCCGCACTTTCATTCCTGTGAACTGGCTCACCTCACACACTACCATTCCCCCCCATCTCTTCCTAAGATGACTTTAACTCTTTCAGGACATTCGTGACCAGTCTCTGTCCCCAGTTTCTCAGACCAACAGCCTTCCCCTCATCCAAATCATCTTAGGAGGCATACCTCCCCCCAAGGGAACATTGACCTGGTTCTCTACCCCATTCTTAAATATTCAGAGAAAAGATCAATCTCAGAATCCCATACTCCCCTGCCTTGAGGCCCCTGACCTCCCTGCTGACCATTCATTAAGTGACAGGGCTGACATCTGCACCCTCGTATAAGGCCTGGTCAGCACTCTCTCCCTCCCCCAGGCTTGCAGGAAGACAGAGGACAGCCTCAACAACTGGATTCCTGGCCCACAGCTCCACAGGATGGAGTTTCAGAAAGAGCCAGAGACACAAGTTCAGGGTCACAGAGGCTTCAGCCCTTGTCTTCAGAAGCCTGGGAGGGCTCAGCTCCCTGTCTTTGTTCTCACTTATCTCTGTCTTGACCTGTTTCTGCCCTTAAGAAGGCTGAGAATGGAAGAGGGGGTGCGGAAGGAAAGACCCTGCCTCCCTGGCCAGAGCGTGAGGCCCAGGGACACTCCCTCATCTAGCTCCCAATGACCCTAGATTTGAAGAGTTCGTTTTGCTCCACTGTACACAGGCCACCGGCATCCCCTGTGTCTGCCCTGTCTTCTCAGGGACAGATTACAGGGATACACAGAGAGGCACCGACGCAGCAGAGGTACAGAGAGACAGAGACAGGCAGAGGCAGAAAAAGAGATAGGCATGCAAAGAAAATCACGAGAAGATTCAGTAAAGAGAGACAGAAATACATTCAGAGCAAGGCAGGAAGGCAAAGAAGAAAAGACACCCAAACAGAAACACAGAAACAGAGATGGGGGGGGGGGGGGGTGAGGGGTGGAGAGAGACAGGGACAGGGACAGAAATAAGAGAAGCTGAAAAAGAGTCAGGGAGAAAGAGTAGGAAGATAAAACCCAAGGGCCAGAGGCTCCACCCCGCCCCCGCAAAGGGTTAAGTCTGAGGACTGGAGCTGGGCCCCTCTCTGCAGCTCTGCCCTGACTCTCCGGCTCAGAGGCCCTCAGCTTGGAGCCACTGAACTTGGATGGGGGGGGGGGGGGAAATCACATTATTTCCACTAACCTCTAGCTATATATAAATTTAGTATTTCCTTCAATTATGACAATAGCAATAAACCAGTGATATCAGTCATAACTATGGTTTTGTTACCAACAGAAATCACATATATTTTTGTATCACGTTACAGTATTGCAGGTATTTTGAAATGGCATTTATGCTCATCACCACCTCAAAATTAATTATGTGTTACCAGTCTGCGGCTGGATCTTATGTAAAGCATTAATAAAGAAACGCAGACGGCTTTTTTTTTTCTTCAACAAGACGGTGGCAGGAAGCAGCGGTGGTAGCGGCCAGCTCGGCGCAAAAGCGCAAAGCGATGCGCCCCGGCTTCCTGGGGCTGCGGCCCCCTCGGTGGACCCGGGCTGAGGCCGCGGCGAGGCCCGAGGAATAAGAAACGGGGCCGCTGGGGCTGGGCGTTGATCGGTTCTTGAGGACGGAGCGCAGGGGGCGCGGAGGCTCCGTGTCCGGAGGCCCCCGATGAAAACTCTTCTGTGGACCCTGGCTCCAAGCGCAGGGGCTGAACAAGAGCAGGACCAAAGGCCAGAAGAGGTCACTGCTCCTCAAGAAACCCCTTCAGGCCGATCTCCTTTTAGAGAACACGTCCAAGATCCCCGCCCCCAAAGACATCGTAGCCCACCAGGTACCAGCCGCCAAGAAGCTCGAGGGAAGGCACAGTTATGGGAGAAGTTGGCAAAGCAGGCGCGCGGCCCCGGGGGTGCGCAGGGCGCAGGCCTGACTCCTCTGCTCTCCTGTGGCCAAAGCCAAGCCGGGGCCCCAGGACACTGCGGAGCGGCCCTTCTACGGTCTCTGGGCCAAAGACAACCCTCCGGGGCGGCCGTGGGCTGGCCAGGACGCATTCTTCCTAGAGCAGACCAAGAAGAGGGCCGTGAAGGGGCCCCTGTCTCTCCACACCAGGCCATCCCAGGCGCCTGCTGTGGAGGAGACACCTTCCTGAGCATCCCACAGCCCATCCTTTGAGGACCACCGGGCCCTGCTGTGGGAAGCCCAGGAGGTCGACCTGCAGCGGCAGAAGGAGGCAGGGAAGCTGGAGGGGCAGCTGGCCCTGCCCACCCCAGAGCAGACCGCGCCCCAGGAGTCGACCTTTGAGGAGATGTGCCAGGGGCTTCAAAAAGAGTCAGATGGGGAGGGGGAGCTGGGCGAGGGCCAGGACAAGGGACCCGAGGTGGCCCAAGACCAGGCCGGAGATGACCAGGCCGGAGGAGGCAAGGCCTCAGCCATACCTGCCCACCTGGCCACTGTGGAGAAGACGGAGCAGCAGCGTCGGCGGGAAAAGGCTGCCGGGATGCTGCGGGTGCAACAGGCCGCGGTGCGGGCTGCCCGGCTGGCTGCGGCACCAGGAGCTGTTCAGGCTGCGTGGGACGGAGGCCCAGGTGGCACAGTGGCTGACGGGGCTGGCACAGTGGCTCGCTGAGGGCAACAAGCCCCGCAGGCTGGGGCGGCTCAAGTATCAGGCCTCAGACATCCAAGTGCAGCTCAGCTCAGAGCTGTCTGACTCGCTCCGGACCTCGAACCCCCAGGCAACATCCTCCGTGACCGGTTCAAGAGCTTCCAGAGGAGAAACATGATCGAGCTCCGGGAGAGAGCCAAGTTCAAGTGCAAGTACAAAGTGAAGCTTGTGGAGAAGCAGACGTTCGGAGAGATCCAGTTGTAGCTGATGCTGGATGCCAGAGCCCTCACCCTTCAATAAACCACCTTTGGACCAAAATGAAATAAAATAAAATAAAAAACACATATGTTCCTATATCACATTGAAATAGTTTGTAACTGTATTGCAATATAATTGGTTTCTTTTGTAATGCTCCATATTTCATTTTATGCATTTTAAAAACATTATTCTGAGACCAGTACTGTAGGTTTTACCAGATTGCCAAAGGGGAACATGACAAGAAAGGTTCGTAACTCCCACACCTGATCTCTTCCCAGGACTCCCCAGCACCCATCCCTGCAAGCTCCCCGTGCCCTGTTCTAATTTACCCAACTCACCTCTCTTGCCCTGTTACTCTGAGTCCTCCAAGAAGAAGCTGCCAAGGTAGGATGAAGCCTGCAAGGATCTGATTAAGGGAATTCCTGTGAGAGAGAAAGGGAGCCAGGGGCTGGGAGAACTATGAAGGAGAGAGGGAAGGAAGGTGGGGAGGAAGCGTCCTGGACCACCATGCAGTAGAAGGAAAGTTCAGCAGGCCCCGGGGGAATTCTTGAGCCCACATCTGCTGTCAGAGGATTTCCCTGTCTCCTAGGAATGGGCCTGCCTTGGGATCTCTGCTGAGCTTGATCATGGGCTCATGGGCTGGGAGCAGCCCAGTGGGAAACTGGCCTGAGAGTAGGAGCTGATGAAGTTCAGAGAGAAGCAGCTGAGGCCCTTGGTCAATTTCCACTCCTGGAGTTGGAGGTCTGGGAGGAACATTCTCCTGGCCCCACAATTGCCCATTCAGAGAAATGTCTCCTTTATCTGTAAAGTGGAGGCGACAAAATTCCCTATCTTAAGGGTTGTTGTATTAACTGAAGTTTGCAGATCATTGTTTGCACAGGGCCTGAGATAATCATTCGCAATAACTGGTAGCCATTTTAATTATTATTATTACCATTCTCTTTCTCAGAGGGAAGAGCTCCAGGAGACTGAAGGTGAGTTTCAGCTGGGAGAGGTGGGGACCACTTCCCCACACTCCCCTCACCTTCCCCTGAGGCAGGGGTCTTCCCCTAGCTACTGACAGTTCCTGTGTCTGCTGACTCACAGCCAACTTCCTCTCATGCAAACAGGAAAACACAGTTGGCCAGCGGGTCCCCCCGCCCCCCTCCCCCTAACACTAAAGGCCAGCCCAGCTCCGAGGGGGAAGTGCAGCAGACTCTGGAGTGCAGGTTTCAAGGCTGGGGCTCCAGGACAGATGGGGGAGGGGAGAGGAGCCATTTCCCCTCTGGCACCCCTAACCCCCACAGACAAATTTGCAGCAGGAGAATGGGGAGAAGGGGCTTCTCCCAAGGAAGAAAAGGCGGTTTGCTGGTGACTGTGCTCACATGGTGCCAGCCTATCCTCACATGGGTTTGGGAAAAGAAATGTTGCCTTGCTGACCTTCATGACCTTCATGACCTTCATGACCGTCATCCCCGGGAAGAAGCCTAGGCCGGGCCCTTGGGGGTGGAGAAGCAGATGGGGGTCTCCTCTGCTGGGCCTCGGTCCCCACGGTCCCGACTCCCCTAGGTCAGATAGCCGGGCTGCTGAAGGGCTTCCCAGCTTGGAAGGCTGCGGTCATCCCTGACCTCTGGATGCCAGCTTCCGTCCCCCCTTTCATGGGCGGCGAGGGTCCAGCCACCCCCCTGGATGCAGAAGTGCCACGGGGGCTTAGGGCCGGACCCGATTGCCCTTCCCTTCTGGCAGGACGAGGAGGGGGTGCACAGCCGTCGGGCACAGCGCCGTCTTTTTCCCTCGGGTTCTCTCCCTGTCCCCATCTCAGTTCTGGCCTCGGCCTCTTTGTCCAGCCCTCCCGCCCTGCTCTGGCCCCCAGGAGGACACAGTGGGGCAGCCTCGAGATAAGCGCCGCAGTTGGGTAAGGAGCCCAAAGCTTTGGACGGCCGGCGCTTGCACAAGGAGTGGCCGGGGCGCGGCGGGGGGACGGCGGGAGGGGCGGGGCTGGGCTCCGTCGGGGGAGCGCTGCGGGAGGCGGGGCCGGTGCGGCGGGACCCGGAGCCTCGGACAGCCCGGCGGGCACCGGGCAGCGGACGGCGGCCGCGCAGTGAGGTGAGGACCCCCGCGCCCCCGGACCCCTGCAGCCCAGACTCCTCCCCATCACCTCCTCGAGGGCCTCCGTGGGAATCCCAAGCCCCTCGGCGCTGGCGGTCCTCCCCTACCCCTCCCCGCCGCGACCCGCCCCTCCCGCGGGCGCGCGGCCTCTGCCCCCTCCCTCCTCGCCCCCTCCCTGCGCGCAGCCCGCGCCGCCCGCAGCTGCCCGGCCCGCCCCCCGCGCCCCTGCCCCGCGCACCTTCTGGTTCCCTGTCCCGTGCCCTCCGCCCGGCCTGAGTCACCGGGAAACTGGGCTCTGAGTCAGGGCCCGAGGCGCAGCCCTCCGGCCTTAGCTTGGGGATGGGGCCCAGCCAGAGCTGATGCTGGGGCGAGAGGGAGTCCTGGTCACCAGGACTGCGTACTAGAGAAAGACAGAGACAGGAATCTAGAATCAGAGGCGGCCAGAGGCACAGATGCAACTAAAGATCTAGTTGAAGTTGGAGACTGAGGCAAGGAGAGACTGACAGAGCAAAACACGGAGAGGGTCAGAGATGGATTTGGAGGTAGAGACTGGGTTAGAGACAGGGCCCAGACCGAGATAAAACTCGGGGGAGGCAGAATCAGAGGTAGGTCCAGGGAGGGGACCAGGGTCAAGGTGAGGCTGGAGACCTGAGCCCAAGGGCATGGGCAGGGAGAAGGAAGGCTTGGAGAGAGCAGAGGTGAGGGGGATGTCATTTCACATCGCTGAGCCGCCTGCAGGGTGGGTGCTGACTTGTGCTCATGCACGCGTGTGAACACACCGCAGGGGAGTGGAGAGTAAGACCCTGGGGTACCCCCAGGCTCTGGTCCCTCATCTCTCTGGCCCAGTTCTCCACCCCATCCCCACTGTGCCCAGGGCCAGGATCCCACATGCTGGGACTAGTTAAGGCTCTCTTGGCAGCCTGACCAAAGCAGGCAGGATGTGTGGGTGGCCAGGCTGGAGGGACAGGAAGGAAGTCTGAGCTGAGACAATAGGTGGAAGGGGAGGAGGAACTGGGAATGACCAGGATTAGGATGGCTAAGCCTGTACCTCAGCTCTGGAAACCAGTGGGAGTGGGATCTGCACCTCCTCCTAGGCCACAGCTGCAGCTGTCCCCACCTTGTGCAGTGGGAGGGTCAGGCCACATCATGGGCCCCCTCCTCTCTACTCCATCTCATCCCTGCAGGGTTCTAGCATCTTGTCCTGTTCTTACTTAGTTGACTGTGCAGTCACTCAGGGGCAGAGCTTGGACCTTGACCCAGGGTGGGCAGGAGCTTGGGGACCAACATTAACGTACTTTTTGTGAGCCTGGGGTGAGCCTCTTCCCCTCTCTGGGCCTCAGTTTCCTCATCTGCAAATGAAGGGGTTCTCTTATAATAAGAAAACCCTTTCTGATGTCCTGGGATAGGTCTGCCTCCAGATCACAGGCCTCTGATTCTTTTTCTTTGGAGGGAGACTGGAGTCTGGTATCCTCATCCAGGCCTCAAATTTTGAGACAGGGAGGGGGAATCTCAGCCTGAGCCCTCCCTTCACCCTGCCCCTCCCCCCAGCAATGGCCTGAGCCCCCATGGCTGCCCCTCAGGACCTGGACATCGCTGTGTGGCTGGCCACGGTGCACCTGGAGCAGTATGCAGACACGTTCCGGAAGCATGGCCTGGCTACAGCGGGTGCAGCCCAGGGCCTGGGCCACGAGGAGCTGAAGCAGCTGGGCATCAGCGCCACAGGGCACCGGAAACGCATCTTGCGCCTGCTGCAGACGGGCACTGCAGAGGGCTCCCCGGATCCCCAATTGGATAGTGCCATGGAGCCATTACCCAGCCCAGCCCCCCAAGCCCAGCCCCCCAAGCCTGTGCCTAAGCCCAGGACAGTATTTGGTGGGCTCAGTGGCTCCACTATCACCCAGAGGCCTGGGATGAGCCCAGCCCTCTTGAGACCAGAAGTGCCCAGGAGCCCAGAGTCCAGCCCAAGGTCCCTTCCTCTCCCCACCTCATTCTCTGAGCAGCCTTCAGCCTTGAATGCCGTGGAGATGATGCCCAATGCCATCTACTTTGGCCTGGATTTAAGAGGCAGGGCACAGATAGCTCCTGACAGGTGAGTGGGGACAAGTCCCTGGGGTCCATGCTGGGTAGAGCAGAGAGAAGCAGGGCAGGAGAGCTTGTCCTTCCTTCCCTCTCCCTCAATGACCAGTAGACCTTTCCCTCAGGGCTGCAGACAGCTCCCAGACAGCTGCCCCAACTCCTGCCCTCAGGCCCACCACAGGCACAGGTAGGTGGGTTAACATGGGCTGGGGGAAGAGGGACAGAGCCCTTCAGGACCTCAGACAATCCCACCTGATCTCCTCTTCCCGTCTCCTCCATCTTCCCCAACAGTGCACATCATGGACCCTGGTTGCCTGTACTATGGTGTCCAGCCTGTGGGGGTCTCAGGGGCGCCCAACAGAAGAGAAGGCAGAGCTGAGCACAGGTGAGTAGTCAGTAGGGTGGTGATGACAGGAATTGGGGAAGCTTGAGGAGCTGGTGGTGGCCATGTATCTAGTTATTCATCAGATGTGCATTGAACGCCCACTGCCCTCCAGCCAGTGGGTCTGTATCTGTATCTCAAATACAGGACAAATATGACAGACCTAGTCCCTTCCTCAGGCAGCTTGTGACTCAGTGGTGCAGACTGGAAATAAGTTGACAAATTGACTTATAATTTAAAATGGGAAGCAGTGCTTGCCCTGTCCAGTGTGGCTCAGTTGATTGGAGCATCGTTCCATATACCAAAAAGTGGCGGGTTCGATTCTTGGTCAGGACACATACCCAGGTTGCAGGTTCCATCCCAGGTCAGGCACCTATAGGAGACCACGTGCCCAGGGACACACAAGAGCTGAGCCAAGGCAGGCAAGGACAGAATGGGCTAAGGTGAGAGGAGTGGGAAGAGATGATGTCAGAGAAGTGAAAGGGACCAGATGGGGCAGACCTTGTGTGGACTTTCAATTTTACTCTAAGTGAAATGGGAAGCCACTGGAAGGGTTTGGCGTACATTTTAAGAATCCCTCTGGTTGCTGTGCTGGGAATGATCTGTAGAGGGCAAAAGCAGAAGCTCAGAGACCCATTAGGAGGTTACCACAGTAGCCTAGGTGAGACATCTCTGACTAGGTAGCGGAGATGGTGAGAAAGAGTTGGGTTTTGATTGTATTTTGAAGGCAAACTGTCCTAGTAAATTGAGGTGTGAAAGAAAAAAGAGCAGTTAAGAATGGTTTGAAGGGTTTCAGTCTGAGCCTGCGCTGTCCAGTGTGGTTGCCACTAGCCACATGTGACTACTGACCAAATGTGGCGAGTCTGGAATGAGATATGCCGTGACAGTGAAACAACTACCAAAGTCCAAAGACAGTATTTTTTTAAAAAGCAATACTAGATTAATATAACAGATATAGGTATAAATTATCTTAATTTTTATACTGATTGCATACTAAAATGTTAATGTTTTGGGCATGTTGGGGTAAATAAAAGATATTAAAATTTATTTCATGTTTCTTTTTTTAATGTTAGTACTAGGGAATTGTAAATTACATACTATGTGGCTTTCACATTGACTTCCTTTGGACAGTGTTGTTTTGAGCACTGATAGTTCCTGGAGTTGCCATGGTCTGAGATGGGAGGAATGGAGGTTAGATCAAGAGTTTGGTTTTGGATGTGTTGAATTTGAGGTGTATATTATACACCCAAGAGGAGATGACAGGCCACTGGGTATGCAAATCTGAAGTCCGGGGAAGAGGTCCAGCCGGAGATCTAAATTTGTGAGCTGTCAGCACTGAGATGGGTGTGTGTAGCTGTGAGTGTCCATGGAGCAGAGGACTGAGCTCAGTTTCCTGGCACACTTCAATATCAAGAGGTTTGGGAAAAGAGGAAAGATGGGCAAAACAGGCTGAAAATAAATGGCTAGTGAAGAAGGTGTCACTGGAGAGTGAGATGTCGTAGGAGCCGAGGGAAGGACATTTGTATAAGGGGGAGGGAGAGGTCAGCTGTGTCAAATGCTGCCGAGAGTCAAGTACATTGAGGACTGGGAACTGACCTCTGGAGCTGGCAACGTGGAGGTTGATCAGAGTGGGCTCAAGAAAGAATGGAAGGAGAGGAGTTGGAAACGTGTAGACAACATTCTTTAGAAGTTTTCCTGCAAAGAAAAGCAAAGGTGGAGTGGTTGTTAATAGTGGAAGTGGAGTCCAGAAAGGGTTTTTTATAGGCTGGAATGTTCTACATGGTTAAAGGTGAATGGATATGATCTGATAGAGAGGGAAAATCAGCTGATGTGGGCGAGGGAAAGGGGAGGAAGTCTGGAGCGGTGTCCTTGCGTAGGTGAGGGGTATGGGACCAAGCACACAGAGGAGAGACTGGCTTTAGACAGGGGTGTTTATTATATTAACAGGAGGAAAGCAGAGTATGTGTGCAATTGGGTAGATGAGGTGCCGGGAGTCTGGGGGGGTTCTTGTCTGATTGTTTCCATTTCTCAGGCAGAGGAATGGTTCGCAACCTATAACCCAGGGGACTTTTAAAACTACAGATGCCTGGGCCCCAATCTCGGGAGTTCAAATTTAAGTGTCTGGTATGGGGCTCATATTTTTAAGTTTTCCAAGTGATTTTGTGTTGCTGAGATTAAGAGCCATTGGAAAATAATAGAAAATAATAGAGGACTTTCTGAGAAGATGGAATAAGCAAGTCCTGAGGATGAGAAAAGGCAGCCCAAGGAAGCACATTCTGGGCTGAGGGAACAGCATGTGCAAAGGCGCTGAGGGAGGGAGGGGAATGGTAGTAAGCGAAGGTACGGGTGATACAAGATGAGATTAAGGGAGTACGAGATGAGCTGTGGGCCTCACTGTCCAAGGTCTTACGGCCCATGGTAAGGAATTTGGATTTATCTTAAGTACAAATGGGAAGTTATTACAGGGTTTCATGCAGGGGAGTGAAATGATCTCATCTGTATTTTTAAAAGAGCAATCTGGTGGTGGTGGGAAAATGGATGTGGGAGGGAGGGCAGGAGTGGAAGCAGGCGACCCGTTAAGCAATTACATCACCCCGGTGAGAATTGAAGCGAACTTGATCCAGGGAGACAAAGTCAAGAACTTTGTGGAGAAAGAACCAATAAAAGTTATTGCAACTGTGACAGGGAGCCATCTACTAATGGCAAAGGAGAGGGACTGGAATTTTTCGTGTGCTCTCAGAAGAAGGTCCATGCTAATCCATGGGGTTCCCAGCCTCCCTATTCCCCCGATTGAAAAGCAGATCCAGGACCTGCCAGGCATTCTACTAGGTGCTATGGGTAGGGTATCCAGGGAACTGGGTCTAATGTGTGTCCCTCTCTGTCTTGGCTCCCACAAGGCTCAGCAGGCAGGATCTGGAGACACGGGAGGACGCTGGCTATGCCAGCCTTGAGTTGCCTGGGGATCCCACCTTCTCACTGCCCACCATGGACACAGAGACCAGTGATGACCTCATTTCGCCCTATGCCAGCTTCTCCTCCATCGCAGACCGCCCAACGCCCCTGCTCAGTGGCTGGCTAGACAAGCTCTCCCCTCAGGGGTAGGGCTGCTGGGAAGGGAAGGGGAGGGAGGCTGGGAGGTGGGGTGGGGGTCAGGTCCCAAGTGCTCCCATGCCCTAGGAGCCCCCCCAAGATGCAGCCTCCACTACTCATTGATCTTAGTTCCTCCCTTCCTTAGAAACTACGTCTTTCAGAGGCGCTTTGTGCAGTTCAATGGGAGGAGTCTGATGTACTTTGGCAATGACAAGGTGGGGGTCCAGAAGATGCTACATGGGACCTGGGGAGAGGGAGAGGGGAAGGGGGAGGGGAACGGGATGGGGAGGGAGAGGGAGGAATAGCTGAGAGAGGCTCAGGATTGGAAGGCAGAAGCCCCTGGTGGGGGCACAGTCACTACATGACCCATGTCAGCTTCTAAAGAAGCCAGGATAGCAGTTGTACCCCACTGCTGTGGAATGAGTGCTGATCTCGTTAAAAGTTGGTGCTGTCCCCTGGTGTCAGCACACATGACTGAGTTCCTGCCCCTGTGGATAATGGTTGTCTCTCCAGGACCCCTTCCCCAAGGGTGTGATCCCTCTGTCCGCCATTGAGATGACCCGCAGCAGCAAGGACAACAAGTTCCAGGTCATCACCAGCCAGAGGGTGTTTGTGTTCCGCACGGAGAGCGAGAGTGAGCACCAGGGCGCCCTGGGTCAGGGCAGCGGTGGGGAAGCCATGTGCGCACACAGCCCACCGCTCTGCTTCCCTGTCCTCCACCAGCTCAGCGGGACACTTGGTGCTCCACATTGCAATCCTGCCTGAAGGAGCAGCGTCTCCTGGGCCACCTGAGGAGCCCCCAGCAGCCCCGACCTCTCCGCACAGGCATGCTGGAGCTGCGTGGACACAAGGCCAAAGTGTTTGCAGCCTTGAGCCCTGGAGAGTTGGCGCTGTACAAGAGTGAGCAGGTGAGGAGGGCTGGCCAGGGGCCTGGCCTAGCTTATTCGGGCACCTCACTGAACCTCCCCCTGACCCCACCAGGCCTTCTCCCTGGGCATCGGGATCTGCTTCATTGAACTGCAAGGGTGCAGTGTCCGGGAGACCAAGAGTCGCAGCTTCGACCTGCTCACACCCCATCGCTGCTTCAGGTGGGGCCCAGATGGCAGGAGACAAGGCTGGGGAAGGGGTTTTTGAGGGAGGCACAGGATGCAGAGGACTGGAGGCCTAAGTAGGATGTCTGTGGGTGTGCACCGATGGGAGTCCAGGGAGCAGGGTCCAGGCTCTCAGGAGGGTCTAGGCTGGTCTGTGGTGGTTCCCGCAGGAATGGCCAGTGGGATGGGACAAGTGGGGAGGGTGTCCATGCCCACAGACTGGCTGTCCACCCCTCAGCTTCACAGCCGAGTCTGGGGGTGCTCGGCAGAGCTGGGCGGCCGCTCTACAGGAAGCAGTAAGCGAGACCCTGTCTGACTACGAGGTGGCTGAGAAGATCTGGTCTAATCGGGCAAACCTGCACTGTGCGGACTGTGGGGCCTCCCGCCCAGACTGGGCTGCTGTCAACCTGGGAGTGGTCATCTGCAAGCAGTGTGCCGGTGAGGGCTGGAGCCTTTAGCTGAAATGGGGAAAAGGAGGGGATTAGGGCGGGAGGCCTCAGGGTACCCATGCCACATGCCCCTCACATCCTAACAGGTCAGCACCGGGCTCTGGGTTCCGGGATCTCCAAGGTGCAGAGTCTGAAGCTAGACACAAGTGTCTGGAGTAATGAGATAGTGCAGGTGAGGAGGCTGAAGTGGGAGAAAATGGGGGATGGAAGAACATCCCCAAAAGGCCTTGGACCCACCTAGGGACGGGATTGGAATGCCTGGGGACTCTTGAGTTCCCATCACTTGCCTCTGCCCTTGTCATCCTGCAGTTGTTCATTGTCTTGGGAAATGATCGAGCCAACCGCTTCTGGGCAGGGGCCCTGCCCCCAGGCGAGAGGCTGCATCCAGATACACCCCCAGGCCCTAGGGGAGAGTTCATCTCCCGGAAGTACCGGCTGGGTCTCTTCCGGAAGCCCCACCCTCAGTATCCAGATCACAGCCAGCTTCTCCAGGTAGGAGGGATGGGTTGGGGCTGAAGGGGAGGGGGAAAGCAGTTTCTGAGTTGAAATGCCTAGACTTGTGGGGGAGGAGGCTGTTTTTGGTGACCAGCTGACTGTCCCCAAGACTGTCAGGTTGGGTCTTGGGGCTGACAGAATCCCTGCCCTCCCTGCAGGCACTGTGTGCAGCTGTGACAGGACCCAACCTGCTGAAGAACATGACCCAGCTTCTCTGTGTTGAAACCTCTGAGGGTGAGGAGCCGTGGTCTCCCTTGGCCCTCGATGGCAGCTTCCCTGGTCTCCTGCCCTCAGGTAATCCCCATAAGTGCCTCCTTTCCCTTCCCCCAACTATTCTCAGCCCCAGCCTGCCTTGGTTCTTCTAGGGAGCTGCATTTAGCCCCTGACCAAGTCCATTACAATGACTTAGCTGGTTGGTTTCCCAAACTTCCAGATCCTCTGGGCCTATTTCCTGATGTTATGAAATGACCGATGCTGGGCACTGCCTGGGGTGTGGATCTGGATATTTGAAGTGTTAGTGCTGGTCTACCCCTGACATGGTTAACCCAACTCCCTGGGGGCAGTCTGATCATATAAATGGTCATCTAAAGATGCTGGTGTCCAATGGTTAGGCCACAGGGACACTTACAGATGACCTATGCTCTGAGACCTCCACCCAGGACTGAATGCCTGGTAGGCTGGCTAGTGGGGAGAGGCAGTGGGCAAGGACTGGGTTAGAAGCCTCATCCCACCCTCTTTTCTAATCTGAGTAGTGAGTGGTCCAGCCTAACTGGGCTCTACTGAGTCATGCTGCCAGTGGAGTTCGGTCCCACTGTCTTCCTCAACTCAATCCCTTCCCTAAGGGGCTCTGACCATCCCATTGCACCGGTCTGACCTGACCACTGCTCCTTCCCCTTACAGACTCCTCCCTTGGCGTGTACAATGAGGTGGTGGTGCCTGCCACTTACAGCAGCTTCCTGTACTGTGGTCCCATCAGCAACAAAGCCGGACCCCCACCCCCTCGCAAGGGCCGGGATGGTAAGGGGGGAGCCAAGGGATGGGAAGAGAAGGAGAAACTAGGATGGGTGCAAATGTACCACAGAGGGACAGGGAGGGGAGGGCTGGGATGGGAAAGTGGGGTCGTGCCCAGGAGTGGGCTGGGTGCAGGGGGTAAGAGAACTATGCCAGGGGGCAGCATTGTGCTTTGAAGTCGGACTGTCAGAGTCAAATCCCAACTCTGCTACTGATGAGACTTAGGCAAGCTACTAGAACTCTGAGCCTCAGTTTCCCCATCTGTAAAACAGGAGTGAATATAATTCCCTCCTCATAGGGTTATTGTGAAGATTATGTGAGATCATACATAGCCAGAGGGCTTGGCGTAGAATAGAGATCTGGTGAAGGAGTTCTGACCGTGGAGACCGTCTTCTGCCTGCTGACCATCGGTCTTCCCCTTAGCTCCTTCCCGGCTGTGGTGTGTGCTAGGAGCGGCTCTGGAGATGTTTGTGTCAGAAAGCAGCCCCGAACCCCTCAGCCTCATTCAGCCCCAGGATGTTGTATGTTTGGGCGTGAGCCCTCCACCTACTGACTCAGGTGACCTTGACAGGTAACAGCCCTCCATGCTCACTGAACTCCCTTTTCCTTTCCCAGCCCCAAGCCTGAAGCCCTCTCCTGGGCCCCATTCTCTTCACTGACCTCGCCTTCTCCCCAGGTTCCCCTTTTCCTTTGAGCTCATCCTCATGGGGGGCAGGATCCAGCATTTTGGCACTGATGGAGCTGACAGTCTGGAGGCCTGGGTCAGCGCTGTGGGCAAGGTGAGATAGCAGAGACCCTTCCCTGGCAGCACATGGTTTTCCTGTCCCCACTTGCCCCCATCCTGTCCTCTTTATTCCTGTAGCCACTCCTACCCCTTCCATGAACAGCTAAGGTAGACTGAGCATTTATTCTGTGCCAGGACCTGGGGTAAACACTGCCCATTCAATTTCTCATTTATTTTCACAACAACCCTCAGTGGTAAGGGTGATTAATATTTCACACATAAAGAAATTGAGTCTCGCCCTGCTGGTGCGGCTCAGTGGTTGAGCGTCAACCCATGAACCTGGAGGTCTTGGTTCGATTCCTGATCAGGTCACATGCCGGGGTTTCGGGCCCCATCCCCAGTAGGGGGTGTGCAGGAGGTAGTCGATCGATGATTTTCTCTCGTCATTGGTGTTTCTATCTCCCTCTCCCTTCTTCTCTATGAAATCAATACAAACATATTAAGAAAAAAGAAAAAGACACTGAATCTCAGAGATTGCACTTGGTCAAGGTCACAGAGCTAGAAGGCAGCAGAGCACAGTACCAAAATCAGGCCTCAGTTACCAGAGCTCATGGCCCAAACCTCGCTGGGCCCAAGCCTCGCTGGGCCCCTTCATGCCTCCCACTTCTCTTCCCCTAGCCCTCCAGGCAGAGGCAAAGCTGCCTTTATTTTTCCCAGCTTCTCCATTGCCAGGCAAGCCAATCTCTCTCCATCGTGCACCCTCTCCCTGGAATTAAAAGTTCAGATCCTGGAGTCAGACATCCTGGGATCTGAGTCCTCCAACTCTTAGCCTTGTGAGCTTTTCCATAGAGGTAAGACCCTAAGGCTAAGAATTAGAGACATGTGAGGCCCACACTGCCTGGCATCCAGCAAGTCCACCATCTGTGGGCGCTGAAATAGTGATGGTGATAATGATGACAATCACTCCCATCCTTAAGCAGCGTTTCCCTCAGCCCTGGTTCATCTTCAACTCCTCACTCGGTGCTCTCCTGGCAGCTTCTCAGAAAGTCCTGTGCCCTGGCAGCCTGTAGTTCCTCCTAACCCCTTGCAGCTTCCTTTACTCCTAGAATCCCCTAGAATCTGCCATACTCTTCTGAGCTGTTACCCTGTGGGTGATCAGTGGCTTCCCATTGCCAAGGTCCAAGGGCTTCCTCCTGGCCTCCCCAGGTCATCTCTACAGCATCTGACACTCCTCTGACCCCACTCTGCTGGTTCCCCTATAACTCCTCATACCAAGAAATTGTTCCATGTGTCCTTTAAGGGTGCTGTTGTGGCCCTCCCAGCCAAGTCCAAGTCCCCTCTTATTATTATCTACACTTTCTAAAAATCTAGCCCATTCTTTAGGCGGTGGTGCTGCCCAATGTGTGGGCTGCAGACTGTGTCACTTTACTGGCCTGTGGACCCTGTCATGGCCCATGCCAAGACAAGTTAAGAACTCGAGAGTCAGCTTTTAGAATCTTTCATAACAACTTGACAGAGTGACTTTATGTGTGGAATCTTATTATAAAAATTGGGGCCTTAGCCTGGCCAGTGTGCCTCAGTGGTTGAGAGTCAATCCATGAACCAAGAGGCCCCTGGTTCAATTCCCAGTCAGGGCACATGCCTGGGTTTCCGGCTAGATCCCCAGTAGGGGGCATGCAAGAGGCAGCCGATAGATGATATTTCTCTTTCATCATCAATGTTTCTATCTTTCTATCCTTGTCCCCTTCCTCTCTCTCTAAAAATCAATAAAAACATGTTTTTTTAATTAAAAAATTGGGGGCTTATATTTTGTATGTACTTCTTTTTTCATTTCACTTTTCTAATAATACATTTTTATTGTTTTTTATTAAAGTAGTTGTTAGTGACAGTTTGGAAGTTTTAACAAATTAATTTTATTGTTGAGAGTATTATAGATGTCCCTCCTCCACCTGACTTCCATCCTACCCCAGGCTTTCACTGCTCTATTGTTTGAAAAGCACTGCTTTCAGGTCCACCTCAAATAGTCCCTTCTCCACAAAGCCTCTCCCTGGCCCCTTGGCGTGGGGGGACTTCCCAGGGCATCATGACTCTGTCATTAGAGCATTTTTGGCTACCCATTCCTTCTTACCCTTACATCCCAGTTAAGGGCATAAGGCTGTTCCACAGGGGTCTTCTCTGTTGGTTGGAGCAAATTGAATTGAACTGAGTTTCTTCCCTGTCTTTCTCCATCATCTCTGTCTTCTCCTTGGGCCTTTCCTCCACTCCCTCCCCACCCCTTTTCATTCCTGTCTTTCTTTTGCTTTCTTTTCGCATCTTCCTCTGCCTTTCCCTGGCCCTCTCACTTTCCCCCGCCTCCTGTCTCTTTCCCCACCTTCCTCTCTCCCTATGTTCTCCTCCTGCCTCACAGTGGTTCTCCCCGCTGAGCTGTCACCAGCTGCTGGGCCCTGGGCTGGTGCGGCTGGGCCGCCTGTGGCTGCGGTCCCCCTCCTATACAGCCCTGGCTCCCGGCCACTGGCTGTCAGGGTTTGGACTTCTTCGTGGTGACCACCTCTTCCTGTGTCCAGCACCGGGCCCTGGCCCTGCAGTCCCTGAGGACATGGTACATCTTCGGCGGCTACAGGAGATCAGTGAGCAGGGGTGGGGACAGGGATGAAGGGTGGCCATGGAGGGGGAGAGGAATGGACCTTCATCTGTCCGGGGGTCCCCATGGGAAACACAGTAGATTCAGGTACAAGCTCTGGAGTCAAACTGCCCTTATTTAGATCCCCTACACTCCATCAATTCCTAACTGTGTGATCTTGGACAAATTACTTTACCTCTCTGTGCCTTAGTTTCCTGATCTTTACAGCAGGCACAATAATAGGGTTGTAGTGAGTGTCAGATAAGGCAATGCATGTAAACCACTTATCACAGAACCTGGGAGGAGGAGTCTCTTAAGTGTTCAATAAGTGCTATATGTTATAAATGTTATTATCATTATTTGGAGTCACTTGCTGGTTGGGGACTGGGAGAGGGGACTGAGTACTCTCACTTTCTCCTAAAAGAGGAACAGTGAAGGGTAATGTTTTAGGGCTTTGGAGATAAGAGACCTGAGTTCAAGCTTAGCTTTGCCATTTTATAGCAAGTAATCAGAGGCAAGTTTCTTAACCTCCTTGAGCTTTATGTGTCGCCTGTGAAATGGTAATAATGTGTAACTCACAGGATTCAATGCAGTGCTGTTTGTATGGCTAGCCTGGCACCTACATACCTTAAGTGTTTCATAAATATTAGTCACGATGATGAAAACAATGACGATAATCTCCATGATTCTCCTCTCAGGTGTAGTCTCGGCAGCTGACACCCCAGACAAGAAGGAGCATTTGGTTCTGGTGGAGACAGGAAGGTAAGTGCTTCCCCTACCCTTGACTCTGAGTCCCCCTTTCTAGAGCTCAGCCCACACCCTTTCACCCTGGCCTGCTGGACAGCTGTCCACTTCCTCAAAGTCTCTTCCCACATTCGAGGTCCTATCTGGGTTGGATGTTGCTGCCCCCTGCTGGTGCCTCTGGGAAATCTGGTCCTTGTGATTCTGGGCCTTTCAGAGGATCCTCTGGAGATGGCTCTGACGGGGGCCTCTTGGGTCCCAGGACCCTGTATCTGCAGGGAGAGGGCCGGCTGGACTTCTCAGCATGGAACACAGCCATTGGGGGAGCAGCCGGTGGGGGTGGCACAGGGCTGCAGGAGCAGCAGATGAGTAGAGGTGACATCCCCATCATCGTGGATGCCTGCATCAGTTTTGTCACCCAGCATGGTGAGTGGGTGCTGGCCAATACTGAGCCAGTGAGGGATGGGGAACAAGGGTGGAGCCAGGGGGCAGTGAGCTGCCTATGAGCTTTGCCTCCAGAGCCTGCTGCCTGGCAGCCTCTGCTCAGTGACCTTTGGCAAACTGCTCTGCCTTTCTGAACCTGTTCTTCATCTGTACAATGGGGTTACTACCAGTCCTCATTTTCCAGAATAGTTTTGATAGTAAGATAACACTTCTAAAGCATTTAGCGCAGGACCTAGCGGGTCGTAATTGTTCCAAGGTAGCTGTTTTTGTGATGTGGGCATGGAGAGAAAGTGGCACTGAAATGTGACTAGAGATGGAGAGGCAGGGAGAGCAAAGAGGAGGCAGCTACAGGGCCAGAGCCAAGCTGTGCAGCCAAATCCTTGAAGGTTTGAACACAATTGTTCTGTGTGGGAGGTTTTCCAGGCATAAAAGATCAGCTGTGCAAGTGGTTCCCAGAATTCTTTGTGAGCTTTTGGCCTCTGCTTTGTTGTCCAGCCTAAGTAAGGACCAAGTAGAATCTATCTTCCCAGGGAATCCTCACTAGAAGACTGAACTCTTGAGAAGGAAAATCCACAGAAAACTGAGGGCAGTAAAAGGGGGAAAAGCACATCCACGAACCTACAAATAGTTGTGCTTACAACAAGGACAGCAGAGAGTCAGCAGCTAATGACGTTCTCCATGCGTTGGCGGTGGCCTCGTGCAATGACTTCCCCCACTCACTAGACCCCTGTTCTCTTCTCAGCCTCCCTTGTGTTCAAAGGAGGAATTAAGTCAGAGGCCCAATGAGAAAGCCCTGGAGAAAGAGAGTGGGTGTTCAGGTCTGCTCCACAGTTCCCACACTGCCACTCTGTTCAACAGACACTTGTGGAGCTGCTCCCACGAGCCAGACATGGGGAGATGGCAGCGAACAGGGGACGGCCTGTGAAGCTCAGAGGCTAGTGGGCAACGAGTGAGAAAACAGATGCGATCAGTTTACTTCGAGGTAGTTACAGTCTGTGAGGTTACTGCTGACGCTGAGTGAGTGCCCGCTGAATTAGTGCCTCAGTGGAAATGCAGGGCTAGCTTCCTGACAACCTCTAGTCGCATTTTCACCAACCAATCAATACATGACCATCTTTTATGTGTGCTTCTGTTTAAAGATACTTTAATATGTGTTGGTGATTTGTTAACGTTGAACTCATGGCCAAGAAGCTCTACGTCCCCTGCCTGAAGGAAGCTTATCTGACACACGTGTTTTCCCCAGAAGGCAGGTCCTGGCCTTCTTGCCCTTAGGAACACCAGACATCCATTAGCATTACAATTGGGGGCCATTTTAAACGGAATTACACCCCCACACAAAAGCACGAGAATGCAAAAAACATGGCTGTAAATATACCATGAAAGAGACATTTGTTTACTGTATGAAACTTTATAGGGGAATGTGTCCAACAGGCAACTCAAATTTTCCTCTGCCCTGTGCATGTTCACAAATGACTGAAAAAGTGCCACCGGTATTGATTTGGGGATTACGAATAAATTTTAGCAGGTAGATGAATTTGCAAATGCAGAATCTTCAGATAAATAGGCCCTGTAATGTGATTTCAGAGAGTGCTGTTTAAAAATAAAAGTGATGAGGAGACAGAGTGATGGGGGCTGCTACCTGGGCTAGTGTGGTTAGGTAAGGACTTTCCGAGATGAAGACTGAGCAGCGTCCTGAAAAGCAAAACTATGGAGGCAGATTTCCTTCTCCATGGTCCCCCACCAGTCCTGTACCATGTAGGGGGACGCTGGGTGGGGTGGGGGGTCTTTGGGCAGCTGTGAGCAGAGGCGCTGGCTCTTCTCAGGGCTCCGGCTGGAGGGCGTGTACAGGAAAGGGGGCGCGCGTGCCCGCAGCCTGCGGCTCCTGGCTGAGTTTCGGCGGGATGCCCGGTCGGTGAAGCTCCGACCAGGGGAGCACTTCGTGGAGGATGTCACTGACACACTCAAACGCTTCTTTCGAGAGCTCGATGACCCCGTGACCTCTGCACGATTGCTGCCTCGCTGGAGGGAGGCTGCCGGTACTCCCAAGATCCCTAAGCACTCCTCTCGGGCGACCAGGAACTCCACCCACCCCACCAGAATCCCTGAGGCTCTCTTGTGGGATTGAGCAGCCCCCCCAACCCCTCCCCCCACTGGAGGACCACCCAGGGACTCAGTTCAGGGCAAGGTGGGAAGAGAGCAGAAACACATCCATCCTGGGTTTGTTTCTCTAAAAATCCCTCCACTCTCCCTTTCCCGATCCTCTCCAACCCTCCCCCATCTAATCCCAGAGCTGCCCCAGAAGAATCAGCGCCTGGAGAAATACAAAGAAGTGATTGGCTTCTTGCCAAGGGTCAACCGCCGCACACTGGCCACCCTCATTGGGCATCTCTATCGGTCAGTATGGCAGACCCCCCACAAGCCCTCTCACTGACCCTTCGTCACTTCTGCCCAACCCCTTCGCTTGCATTCATTCATCCATCCCACAAATAGTTGTTAAGTGAAGGTATTATAGCGTAAAGCTTCAGTGTGAACTCTAGAGTCAGATGGATCCAAGCCTCAGTTTCTTCACTTGTAAAAGAAAGATGATATAATAAATAGTATCTACCCCATGGTGATATGAGAGTTAAGTGAGACAATCCTTGTAAAATTCTTAACTACAGCAGCTGGCATGCGTGCAGTAAGCACTCAGAAATGGCGAGCAGTCAATATTATTTGGTTTTATTATTCCATGCCAAGCAAAGGAGTAGATGTAGGAGACAAAAAGAGTAGGATTTAGATCTGTCTTTATCTACTGGGGTGACAGGTCTTTAAATGACTCTCGGGTGAACCCCAGCTATATTGTACTAATCATGCTGTATCACAGAGACTGGCCAGTTATGACCTGTGGGCCAAATCCAGCCCGCTGCTTGTTAATCAAGTTTTGTACATAAAGTGTAAAGCCATGCCCACTCATTTATATATTTTCAATGGCTCCTTTCACGTGACAACTGCAGAGTTGAGGAGTTGTGCCAGAGACTGTATAAAGCCTAAAATATTTATTATCCGTTCCTTTACATAAGAAGTTTGCTGAACCCTACTATATTTATAATCACCCGTTCCCTGTCTCTCCCCTAGACTGGGAGCTCCTTGAGGCCAGTATTATATCTTACTCACTGTTGCATTCCAAGTGTTTTAGCTCAGGGCCTGCATACAGTAGGGACTCAATACCTGCTTGCTAAATGAATAGATGTGTTGACAAATGGGTGAGCGCAAACTGCATTCCTCATGACCCTCATGACCCTCTGCAGGGTGCAGAAGTGTGCAGCTCTAAACCAGATGTGCACACGGAACCTGGCCCTGCTGTTTGCACCCAGTGTGTTCCAGACGGATGGGCGTGGGGAACACGAGGTGCGGATACTGCAGGAACTCATCGACGGCTATGTCTCTGTCTTTGATGTAAGCTCTCTCAACCCCTGCCCCACAATCCCTCCTCCTGAATTCTGCATCCTGCTCACCCCACCAAGTCCCCAGCCCTCTGAAGGCCCTTAACATTAAGAACCACCTCCTAGAGCCCTGGGCCCCTCTCACCCATAACCTTGCTCCTAACATCCTTGCCTGATTGGTTCTTAGCTCTTCTAGCCTCTGACCCTCTCGCACAGGTTCTCTGGTGGTTCACATCTCTCCTTGCTCCCCTCCTTTCCCAGTATCCTTCCAACCTCCACCACACACACTCCCTTTGGCTCTTCCACAGATCGACTCTGACCAGGTAGCTCAGATTGACTTGGAGGTCAGTCTCATCACCACCTGGAAGGATGTGCAGGTAATTTGTACTGACCTTGGCTCCAGAGTGGGCCAGGAGGGGACATCAAGATAGGAAGCTGACTTTCTGCTTCTGGACAAGGGGAAACCCAAGGAGGGGAGTGCTTTTGGGGACAGGGGTTTGGTTTAAGATTTGCTTCAGTCATTCCTCTGTGAGGATTCTCCATTACAAATAGTGGCAGAAACCCTTCAGTTCCACGTGTAAGAGATCCAAGGAAGAGTTCGCTAAGTTAGACACAGAGGTGAGAACTATAATGAACACCGTAGTAAATAGCTGAGGACTTATTCTATTCCAGGCACCTGTAGTCTCACGTTAGCATCACACAACTCCATGAAGTAGGTAGTCCCATTTTTCAAATAAAGAAACAGGCTCGGAGGGTCACTTATGCAAGGTCATACTATGGTGAGTGGCAGAGTTGGAACCCAGACAATCTGACTCCAAACCTATTCTCCCAAGCACAGTGCTGAGCTCTCGGGAAGCACCTATGCAGCCTGAAGATGCGGGCCCGCCACCCCCAAGGGCCCCAGCCATGTTGGGAGTGAGGGTTGGGAGGAGACTTTTTTGGGGGGGTGCTTATAAGGCAACATGAGGAGTCCTCTGGCCTTCATTCTTTACATCCTCTGTGACCTCCTGACTTCTTTTCCCCTCTTCTCAGCTGTCCCAGGCTGGAGACCTCATTATAGAGGTTTATATAGAACAACAGCTCCCAGACAACTGTGTCACCCTGAAGGTCAGTCCTGAGGGGAGGGGAGGGGAGGGGAGGGGAGGGGAGGGGAGGGGAGGGGAGGGGAGGGGAGGGGAGGGGAGGGGAGGGGAGGGGATAACATGGGACAGGGGCAATGGCCTGATCAGCAAGGATCCTCTGCTTTCTCTCTGACCCCAGGTATCCCCAACACTGACTGCGGAGGAGCTGACTAACCAGGTACTGGAGATGCGGGGGACAGCAGCTGGGACTGACTTGTGGGTGACATTTGAGATTCTTGAGCACGGGGAGCTTGGTGAGTATGGCCATGTGTGGTGGGCGGGTCAAAGTCACCAATGACTTCCATGTTCCAAATACAGTAGACACTTCCCCATGCATATAATGGGACAATCCACACAGCTGGCTATTCCCTTTCTCAATACTGTCTCCTCTCTTGGTTTTCGTGGACCCCACAAATCCTTGGTTTCCTTTCCATCTTGAAGGAGGCTTCTCTTCCTCCTTTGTCCAGATTCCAAATGTTGAAGTGACCCAGGGCTCTATCCTAACTCTTTTCCTTTCTCTATCTACATTTCTCCTTGGATGAGCTCATCCCTCCCCACAGCTTAAATGCCATTAATAAGCTGACCCCCCACTTTTTATCTCTGTACCAGACCCCTCCTCTGAGCTCCAGACTCACATGTCCAACTGTTTACTTGGCACCTCTGCTTGTACATCCCATACACCTCTCAAATTTATTACTTATTTTTTAAAACAAGGTACCTGCTATCAGGGAAATCTCATTTTTTTATTATTATTATTTTAAAATATATTTTTATTGGTTTCAGAGGGAGAGGCAGAGAGAGATAGAAACATCAATGATGCGGAGAGTCATTGATCGGCTGCCTCCTGCACACCCCCTGCTGGGGACCGAGCCCACAACCGGGCATGTGCCCTGACCTGGAATCAAACCTCGATCTCCTGGATCATAGGTCGATGCTCAACCACTGAGCCACGCCATCCGGGCATAAGCCTCTCAAATTTAAAATGTTTAAGACCAAACTCAATTCCCAGCCCCCTCCTCTAACAAAAAGTCCAGGCCATTTCCCAGTTTTCCCTAAGTCAGTCACTGGCACCATCACTCACACAGTTATCAAGGCCAGACACTTGGGAGTCCTCTGGGACTCCTCCCTTTCCTTCATCTTCATACCCAACCCAACCAACTAGTTCTGTAGATCCTATTTAATCTATCATTCCATCTCCACCATGGTCACCACCCTGATCAAAGTCACCATTATGTCTCTGCTCCCCAACATTAACCACTGAAATGCACAGTCCCAGAAAAGAAATAGCTGGGATAGCAGTATTCCATTCTTGCCTCCTAACAATCCATTTTCCACACAGCAGCCAAATGGGCAGCAAGCATAAGTCAATCAGGTCATGCCATTCCAATGGTTAAAACCTTCCAACAGGCTCCCATTGAACTTAAAATTCCTTTGGACTTAAAATTCGGGTTCCTTATTGTGTTCCAAAAGACCCTGTGCACCTGGCCCTTGCTTATTCCTCAGACCTCATCTCACATAGTTCATCCTCTCATCTATTCTCTTTGTCCCAGCCACACCGGCTGTTAGCTCCTCAGACACATCTATCCTGACTCAGGACCTCTGTTCTTGCACTTTGCCATGCCTGAAATCTTCTTCCCCATGACCTTAGCGTGGCTGCTTCCTAATCCTTCAGGCCTCCGAGTCTCATCTACAAACGCTCCCTCAGAAAGGCCTCGCCGGATCACCATATCTCAGTAGCTGTCCTGTTACTCTCTCCTTCAGTTTCTTATTGTTTCTTTCAGAATAATGATTGTCTTTAATTATTTTGTTTACTTACCTGTTTACTGCCTGCTCCCTCACTGGCTGAGGGCTTTGTGAAGGCAGGCCATGTGTTTCATGTTCACCACTGCATCCCCAGGGCCAGCACTGTGCCTGGCGTAGGCTCAGTGCTAACACAAATGTCTGTGGGCTGGATGAATGAATGAATGAATGGTAGGACATGAGTTGGGGGCTCCAGGCCATGGATGGATATTCTGGTTGATACCCACCCCACCTTGCCCCTTAGAGCGGCCACTGCATCCCAAGGAAAAGGTCCTGGAGCAGGCCTTACAATGGTGCCAGCTCCCAGAGCCCTGCTCGGCCTCCTTGCTCTTGAGAAAAGTCTCCCTGGCCCAGGCCAGCTGCCTCTTTACAGGTGAGCAACCTTCTTCAGCCCAGAACCTCTAGGCCTCTCCCCCAGAACCCTCCACCTGGTAATGGCCATTTGTACCCAGGTGTCCAGCGGGAGAGCCCAAAGGTGGGGCTCTTGCGGTGTCGAGGGGAACCGCCCCGCTTGCTGGGAAACCGCTTCCAGGAGAGGTTCTTTCTGCTTCGTGGTTGCTCCCTACTGCTGCACAAAGAGAAAAAGGTGGGGCCCTGGGGCTATCGGGGAGGGACCCTGGGAGGCCATGTGTGCAGAGCCAGGACCACACTGACCCTCTCCCTCCACAGCCCATAACCTCATCTATCTCACTTCGTCCCTGGCCCTTTGACCCTGTGATCACATAACCCCAATGCTTCCACGCGATCCTTCTCTCACTTGTCAACCCCACTGCCTCCGTCCATGTTCCCAGAGCTCTAAACCAGAACGGGAGTGGTCTCTGGAAGGTGCCAAGGTCTACCTGGGGATCCGCAAGAAGTTAAAGCCTCCAACGCCGTGAGTTTTCTTCCCCAGCCCACACTCTCAGGCTTTCCTACCACCACCCCTCTGGTTCTTCTGCTCACCCCATCACTGTTGTCCTTTGCCTCCCAGGTGGGGCTTCACATTGATACTGGAGAAGATGCACCTGTGAGTACCTCCCAGCCTGGCTTCTCCTTTGGCCAAACCCTGCTCCCTGTCCTTCATCTCCTCACTTTTCCTGTCCTCCATCCCTATAGCTGTGACCTCTTTCCTTTCCCTAAATTCCCCTCCTATCACCCCCAGCTACCTGTCCTGCACTGATGAGGATGAGATGTGGGACTGGACCACCAGCATCCTCAAAGCCCAGGTGAGGGGAAGGAGAGAGTGGACGGCTAGGTCTGCAGTCCCAGCTCTAACCCTCAGTACCTCCCATGCCCACCTGTGCCAACCTCTTTCCCTCCCTCCAGTACGATGACCAGCAGCCAGTGGTCTTACGACGCCGTTCCTCCTCTGACCTTGCCCGTCAGAAGTTCGGCACCATGCCTTTGCTACCCATCCGTGGGGATGACAGCGGGGCCACTCTCCTCTCTGCCAATCAGACCCTGGTGAGGTCCCAGCCCACCTCAACCCCTTCCTGATCCCTGCCCACACTGCAGAGGCAATGTTGCACCTGTCAGATTGGTGTCCCCCTCTGCCTTCTCTGTGCCCCCACTCCCCACTTCCTGTTGCCAGGCCTCACTGTGTCTCTGTGTCTTTCTCTCCTCGAATCCCCACCCCACCTGTGCGCAGAGGCGACTTCACAATCGGAGGACCCTGTCCATGTTCTTTGTGAGTACTGTGCCTGCTCCAGCTGTGCTCCTGTCAGCGCTGTGTTCTTCTGTGCTGCCTGAGCTGGTGTGCTCTCCGTACTTGTCCCGATGCAGGCCATCTGTGTGTCTGTGTGTGTGTATGTGTGTAAGAGAGAAAAAGAGTACATGAGAAAGTTCTGGGGCCAGAAAAAGTAAAGAAAATGAGGGATGGCAAGATGTGGTGAGGAAAGGGGGAAGTGGTTACAGGATCTGAGAAAGAAAGAAAGTGGTGACATGAATGCATTTTGGAGTTAGACAGACCAGGGTTCAAGCCCCAGCTCTACCATTTGGCAGCTTAACCCCTCTGTACTTCAGTTCCCTCACCTTCAGTGTAACCCATCGTTCAGAGTTGCTTTGATACCATATCGGCAAAATATTCTGCAGCACCTGGCTGAGAGCAAGAGCTCAATAAATAATAGTGATAAATAATCCAGCAACTCTAACTCTGCCTCCTGCCAATCCATTCCTATCCAGCCAATGAAGTCATCCCAGGGGTCTGTGGAGGAGCAAGAGGAACTGGAGGAGCCTGTGTATGAGGAGCCAGTGTACGAGGAAGTGGGGGCCTTCCCAGAGCTGACCAAGGACACCCTCACCTCCTTCTCCACCATGAGGGGGCAGACAGCCAAGTCAGAGAGCCCCCCCGCCAGCCAGAGGTCCTCCGATCAGCCCCTTCTCTCCAAGACAGGCCGGGAGGAGAGGCCACCAGAGCCCCCTCCAGGTCCCCCTTCAAAGAACAGCTCCCAGGCATATGCATCCTTGGAGGAGCAGCTGCTCCAGGAGCTCAGCAGCCTCATCCTGAGGAAGGGAGAAACCACCCTAGGCCTGGGCAGCCCCTCTGAGCCCTCTAGCCCCCAGCCCCCAAGCCCCAGCAGCCATCTGACACAGACACCTGGCTTCCCCACCCCACCTCCCTGCACTTCCAGTCTACCCTCCAGCCAGCCCCTCACATGACCAGCAGTCTGAGGGGTAGGTAACCAAAAGACCAAGCTCTCACCTTGGCAGACATTGTTGGGAGCTTCCTCTGCCCTGGCTGGAAAGACTCTAGAATCCAGTGTGGTACTGTGGAAGTAGCATAGGAACTGGGGGCTCCAGAGGCTGTGTCCTGCCCAGAGAGGGGCAGGTCATGGCCCCTCTTTGGGCCTCTGCTCACCTGTCTGTACCTTGAATTAACTGAAAGTAGAGCAGTGAAAGTCACACTGTTTCTCAGGGCTGTAGGCCCCACATATGTTTCCTTCAACAAGGGCAACACCTGCTTTATATATTTGATATGTTGGGGTTCTGTGAGAGATTTGGGGTTTGAAAAGAATGATCTTACTGCGTTAAATTAAAAAAAGGATTTGGAAGCCAGAGATCTGAATGATCTCCAAGTCTGTCCTACTCTGCCTCCTACGTTTGGGGACTACATTGAAGCCCAAGAGTGGAGAGGTCGACTAGAGTTGGGAGCTGGGGCAAAGACAAACCAAAAAGGATGGGTCACTGTTAATAAACCTTGGAACCAAAAGGCTACCATTCTTTTATTCATTTATTTGTTCATTTGTTCACTCAACAAATATGTATTGAACACCCAGCTGTTGCTAGGAGTTGGGGATAGAGTATGAACAAAACAAATGGGGTCCCTGCTTTAATGGAGCTTCCGCTGTAGAGGGGGAACAGAAAACAGAAAATACACTCACAAATTCAGTGCTGTGAAGAAACTAAACCAAAGTGATGTGCTTGTGGCGGCAACCTTTAGGCTGGGTGGATGGGGAAGGCCTCCATGAAGAGTAAGGATAAGAAGCAAGACATGTGGAGAGCTGAGAGAAGGAGCACTCTAGGAGAGGGAAAGCAGGAGGCATGAAGGCTCTTGGGCTGCCAGTGGGAAGGGACTTGGTGTGCTGGAGGAACAGCAAGGAAGCTGGAACACTGTGAGTAGGGAGTAGGAGAAGAGTATAGGCTGATGAGGGGAAAGATGGGCAGGGGCCCAGTTATGCACAGCCTTGTAGACTATGCTAGGGCATTTGTATTTTATTCTGAAGCAACTGAAGAGTTTTAAGGAAGACAGTGATGAGATCTTATTTCCTTTTTTCTTTTTTTTTTTAAAGCAATTACTCTGGCTGTTTATGACCAATGGGTTATGGTAGGGGGTGGAGACTGGAGGCAAGAGACCAGATATCAGACTAGGAGACTGATAATGAGGGCTTGGACTAGGTCAGTGGTTTTAGAAATTGAGGGAAGTAGATCAACAGAAGATATTTTTTAGAAACAACCTATAGGACTCACTGATGGATGGAATGTGGGGGTAGGAGAAGGGGCACACTGACCCTGGGTTTCTGACTTTCCCAACTGGATGGAGAATGGTACCATTTAGTATGTTACCTGAGGGAGGTGACTGGAGAAGAATCAGGTTGAAGGATCTATTTTAAAAGTTTGAGGTACTGCCCTGGCCAGTGTGGCTCAGTTGTTTGGAGCACTGTACACCAAAAGGTGCTGAGTTCAATTCCCGGTCATGGCACATAACCAGGTTTCAGGTTGGGCCCCCAATGGGGACCTGTGCAGGAGGCAACGGATGGATGTTTCTCTCTCATACCGATATTTCTCTCTCCCTTCCTCTCTCTAAAATAAATTTTAAAATAAAAAATAAATGTTTGAGGTACCTATTAGATATACAAGCGGAGATGTCTGTGGGCTTCTAGAAATGTGAATCTGGAGTTTGAGGCCACAGATCACTGCCTTTTCCAAGTCGGTGGTGTGGTGATGGGTGTGGGCCAAGGTAAGGGGGTGAGGAAAGGATGTGTGGAGCCTCAGAAAGCTGTGCGGGGGTGAAGGGCAGACCCTAAAGGTGACTGGGGCATTCTGGGCCGCAAACCCTGCGCTCTTCTCCCAGCTCACACCCACTCACTGGTGTCTTCTAGTTTCCCCCGGCCTTGGATGTAACCTGTCTCCTGGGATTGGTTCCTTTCTGGCTCCAGGCGTCTTCCTCACCTCAGCTCACTCTGGCTTTTCCAGTTCAGTGGGAAGTGGGAAAAGGTCTGGGACCAGCCCTGTTTCCCTCGTCAGACGAATCTTCACTCAGGAATCCAGTGACTCAGTTTCCCCGTCACAGATTGAGTTCCTCACCAGTGTTCACCCTTGGACCCGGGAACTGCAGATCTGCATATGTAAATGAATAATTAGAAATAATTACGGGCTGAGTCAGCAGCTCCATTAGAAATAGAACCCAGGCGTCTTGACTCAGAAACCTGGGGTTCCCCCTACCGCCCAGCGGACGCGGCGTCCACCCAGCGACCCGAACCCTTTCTGGGGAATTGGAAGCTGCAACAGAGGTTCAGCTGCTCCGCGGCACCCGCGCGCCTCGCCGCCCTACGCTCAGCCGGGCCAGACGTGGGCGGGGCGGGGGCGGGCCCGGGCCGGGCCGGGGGCGGGGTTTCGGCGTGGGCGGGGCTTCCTGGAGTTCCGGAGTCGAGTCGCTGCCGGGGCTGGAACGGAGATGCAGCCGCCCTCCCGGAAAGTGAGCTTGGCCTGGGAATGGGGACTCTCGGCGGGCTGGGGGGAGTGGCGGGGATCAACGGGGCACCGGACTCGCGGTGGGGGACGAGCGGTGGGAAGGGGTCAGAGCCCGACCCAGAAGCACCCGAGGAAACAGCTCAGCCCCGCCCCGCCCCGCCCGGCCCCGCCTCCTCACCGCTGCCTGCGCGGAGTGTTTTTCAGGTCCCCGCGCCAGGGGTCTTCATCCTTTACTTACCTCCTAAGGTGAAGCCGGCTCAGGAGGTGAAGCTTCGCTTTCTGGAGCAGCTGAGCATCCTTCAGACTCGGCAGCAGAGGGAGGCGGATTTGCTGGAGGACATCAGGTAGCCTCCGTCCCCCTCCACATACCCCCATCTTCGCTGTCGCGCCCCGCCTCTCCTCCGGCGTACGTGGGGCGTTGCGGGGGTGGGTGGGGGTGGGGGTACAGGAAGCAGGGATGTGGAGCTCGCCAGACTGCCCATTCACAGCCCTCACCCTAGGCCTGCCTCCCCAGATATACTTCCTCCCACCCCAAACACACGTAAACACACAGGGACCCTCCCTCAACCCTCTTGATTCCACATCAGTCCCTCCACCATCCCCACCCACAGTCACTCTTAGGGCAGAATCCCCCTCCCTCTTCCAGACCTGTTGGAAGGCTGGCGGACACTGTACCCAGGCCCGCATCAGTCCTCACTTCCAAGTCCACAGATGGTTCTCCCGGGGTGGGGAGGATCCTGCTGAGGCTATGAGCAATGAGGTGAAGTTGACCTGTCTTCCGGCTGCCTAAGGTGATCTCAAGGACTCTGTAGTCTCATTGCCTTCTGGTGTAGTCTCACTGTAGGCCTGGCTCCCCTCTTCCTCCTGCCCTGGCTGAGGAAAAGATTGGGGGTAGAAGAAAAGAACCAAGCAGTAACACCACCCCACCCTCCTAATCTCCACAGATCCTACAGCAAGCAGAGGGCAGCCATTGAACGGGAGTATGGGCAGGTATGGGACTCTTTTCTCTAGACCTACCCTTTTGTTCTAGCTTCCTTTACACCTTCAGCAATGTTCCTCCACACATACCCCTGTTCTGGTCAAGAGCCTAGATTCAGGCAGATTTGCATCAAATCCCTGCCGTGCTAACATTTATTAGATGCATAACCTTAGACAAGTTACTTAACCTTTCTTGGTCTCAATTTCTTTCTCTGTAAAATGGGAATAACAATGATTGTTCCTTCATGTAGGATTGTTGTAAGGGTGGAATAAGTTAGTGCATGTAAAGCGCTTACAAAGTGAGAGGCACATAATACACACCTGGTGAGTGGCATTATTATACTCTGATCCCATATTCTCCCTATTGGGAGGAGTCTTTGAAAGGGAACCGGGTCTATGATGACTTTTCCACCAGGCACTCCAGAAACTGGCTGGGCCATTCTTGAAGAGGGAAGGGCACCGGAGTGGGGAGATTGACAGCAGGTGGGTCCCATGGTGGGGGAGGGCAAGGAACCAGAAGGGATGAGGAGTTCAAGCCGAGGAACCTGTGGGGATGAAGGCCCAGTGAGGGGGGAGGGCACCTGAGCTGACACAGCAGGAGAGGAGCTGACCTAGCAAGGACACTGGAGGTGGGGGTGGAGGACATGAGTGATCCTTGTGGCTGAGTTAATGGGCTGATCGATTGAGGGCTCCCAGACGAGGGGGATGGGAAGGCACTCTGTCTCCCATGGTATTGGTGGTGGGGGGCTGTCTTGTGAAGCTTTGGAGTGCTCCCCTCCTCAACACAGACTTTCTCTGGGGAGAGGCAGGATGGTGTTTGGTGCCTGGCGCTGCCTGCTGGATGCCACCGTAGCTGGGGCCCAAGCCCGTCTCCAGGCTTCTGACCGATACCGTGACCTGGCAGGGGGCACAGGGCGGAGTGCCAAGGAACTGGTGCTTAGGAAGGTATGGCTCAGTAGATGGGGTGAAGGAAGGGCTTGCTTGGGGCTGGAGGTGGTCTGGGTCAGGACTCTGTGTGTCCATGCCCCTAGGGAGCAGAGAACCTCCAGAGGGCACAGGCTGAGGTGCTGCAGTCTGTCCGGGAGCTGAGCCGAAGTCAGAAGCTGTATGGGCAGCGGGAACGTGTGTGGGCCTTGGCACAGGAGAAGGCTGCTGATGTCCAGGCCAGGTGAGGTCATAAGGGAGTTAGTAAGCCTGGGGTGGGGGTTGAGGGAGATAGAGCTAAGGCACCTCTGGTGATCTAATCTTGACTTCTCTCCCTTGCATGCACAGGCTGAACCGAAATGACCATGGGCTCTTCCATACTCGGACCAGTCTCCAGAAACTCAGCACCAAGGTTTGGGGATGCAGGCATGAGTAGGGGCAGGGAAGGGGTGGGTAGAGTAGTATAGTGGTTTGGAACCCAGGGGCATAAGTCTGAGAGACTGGGATGAATTCAGGCTTCCCTACTTCTTGGGTGCATGACCTTGGTTAACTTGATTTCTCTGAGCCTCATTTTCTTCAACTGTAATATGAAAATAGTGCTTTTCTTTTTCATTCCTTTAATATGCACTTATTGAGGACTTCCGTGTACTAAGCACTGTTCTAAACACTGGGATTCACTGGAGAACACTACCAGTGGAGTTCCTGCCCTCACAGCCTGGTCAAGAGAGACAGATAGTAAAACAAACAGTCAGATTAAGTGTAAATAAAACAAGGTGCTATAATACAGGGTAACAAGGGGGTATAATTTAGAGGGATAGCCTCTCTGAACAGGTGGTCTGAGTGTCAAGAAGGAGCCAGGCATGCAAAGATCTAGGGAGGAAATGGTACAAAGGCCCTGAGGCTAGAATAACTTTGTAGGCTCGAGGAACTCAGAGAAGGCCATTGTGGCCAGAGCACTGTGAGCAAGGGGATAAACACTGTGAAAGAGGTCAGAGAGATTGCAGGGGCCAGCTCCTGTTGGACCTGGTAAACCACGGGAAAGAGCAGCTGGGATTTTATTTTACATGTACCCAGATACCACTGGAGGATATGTAAAATTTTTAGTGTTAGGCGTCCCAGTAATGTTAGAACCCATTCTGGAGCTGGTTGGCCTTGGAAGAACCCCAAGGGTCCAGAGTTCCCTGTTGACACTTATTTTCTCCTCCTAGCTCTCCACACAGTCAGCCCAGTACTCCCAGCAGCTGAAAGCGTCCCGCAATGAGTACCTGCTCAACTTGGTGTCCACCAATGCCCACCTTGAGCACTACTACCAGGAGGAACTGCCGGCCCTGCTCAAGGCCAGTCCCAGCCTAAATCCCCCTGCCTCTCAGTGGGAAAGGATGGGAGGGCCTCCCCCTGCTTCCCACCACCAGCAGGCTGGGTGGTATTAGGGACCTAGCCTGCTTAGAGTGGGTACAAAATACATACTTGGGTTCTGGTTCTGCTTCTGACTGGCTGCATGACATCGTGCAGAACACTTAACCTCTCTGAAACCTAGTTTCTTCAACAGGAATAACCCCTGCTCTGCCTCCTTTTAAGACTAATGACCTTGGTTAACTTGATTTCTCTGAGAATGAATGTGAAAATACTTTTTAAATGGTTAAGTACTGTGCACACGAGGGCCTGTTATCAGAATAATGTCTTACTCCTTTCCTCTTTCCTAACCTCATGCCCATCACCCATTCAAAACTGCTTTGTGGTAGAGGCCTGGCAGAAGGGTGGTGTCAGTATCTTGGGGTTCTTTCCAGGCCCTGGTCAGTGAGCTGTTGGAACATTTGAGGGACCCCCTGACCTTACTGAGCCGCACTGAGCTGGAAGCAGCAGAGACAGCCCTGGAGCATGCCCGCCGTGGAGCACAGGCAACCTCCCAGGTGAGGGCCGTGTCCTGTAAGAGCTCCCCAGAGATTCTCTTGACTCTTCTCTCCTGAAATAGACCACCCCACTGCGTGTCTGCCCCTTCTCACCTTGTCCTTGGGCTTGGAGAGGGAGCCAGTTCATGACTGACTTGGACTTCTTCTGACCCCTAGGTAAGCTGGGAGCAGGATCTGAAGCTCTTTCTTCAAGACCCTGGGGTATTTTCCCCCTTACCACCTCAGAAGTTTCAGCCAGCAGGGAATGATCAGGTGAGACCTCCCCGAGTGTTGGAACCAGCCAAATGTGAAGGAGACTGTAGTTTAGGCCCATCCCCGATCCTTCTCATGATATTAACTTAATAACTGTTAAACCGTGGAGAGGGCGTTTCAGACTCCAGTTCATCTCCTTCCCACCAGGAAACAAATTAACACACTTCATTCCACTTTTCTGCCCCTTCACTGCACTATCCTTTTCATTCTACCTCTGTCCCTCAACCTGGATCTCATTCCTGGGACCCTGTGTCTTCACATGAATGCACACCTGTGTCCACGGTCATAGGTGTGTACCCCCACCTTTTTGTCTCTGTCCCTGGGGGTCAAGACAGAGAGAAGAAAAAAGGGAACTGGAGGGAAGGGGAGTAGAGAAGGAGCAGCATCAGGTCCTCCTCACAGCACCCTGTTCATTCAGGTATGTGCCCTGGAGCTGGAGGGGGTTACCGCAGGTGTGACTGGGGAGAGTGACTTGGAGAAAGAGGTTCAGCGCTGGACGAGTCGAGCTGCCCGAGACTACAAGATCCAGAATCACGGGCTTCGGGTGAGGTGGGGGGGTGCAGGTGTCATGGGTGGACAAGAATATCTGAGAGATAGGGTTCCTGGAGTCACTAGGGATGTCCTAGTGCAGGCAAGAGGGGAGGGAAAGGTATTTTAAGCCAACAGTGTGGCAAAGTAGTTAAGAGCACAGCTTTTGGAGCAAGACCCACCTGGGTTCAAATCCTGCTGTGTTGCTTCCTAGTTATGTAACCATGAGTAAGGGAGTGACTTAACCTCTCTGGACTTGTTTCTTCATCATTAAAGCAGGGCTAATAATAGTACCCACCCCATAGGGAAGATCAAATGATATAATGCATGTGAAGCCACTAGCAAAGTACCAGGTCGATAGTAAGTTGTGTCCCATAGTATCTTCATCCATCCCATCCTCTGCTTCCCATCCAGGTGCTGCAGCGGCTGGAGCAGAGGCGGCAGCAGGCTCCAGAGCGGGAGGCTCTGAGCATAGAGCAGCGGCTGCAGGAAGTGAGGCAGAGCATCCTGCGGGCACAGGTGAGACACAGCCCTGGGGGTTAGGGTCACTGAGATCCCACCTCCCCAGCCAACACCTTCCTCCACTCCTCTGTCTGGTAGTGGGGAGGGGGTAGGCAGGAGGTAGAGGGTAGACACACTTACCTCCCCAAAGCAAGCCCAGCCGTAGACCTAATCCCTCTTCCCCATGTCAGGTGAGCCAGGTGAAGGGGGCTGCCCGGCTGGCCCTGCTGCAGGAGGCTGGCCTGGATGTACAGCACTGGCTGAAGCCAGCCATGACCCAGGCTCAGGATGAGGTGGAGCAGGAGCAACGGCTCAGCGAGGCCCGGCTGTCCCAGAGGGACCTGTCCCCCACGGTGAGTTCCTTCTGCTCCCTACCCCCACACACCCAGGAGGGTCAGACTCCCTAGTGGAGGGCAGGTCCTATAAAATGGGAGTCACAACAGTACCTAAATCAACAGGTTATTCTGAGGCTTAAATGAAATCATTTAAGTATAATTCTTTGCATAGTTTATAGCATAGACTTGTATAGCAACAAACTTGTATTGAGTATAGGATGGTGGTTATGAACTAAGTTTCTGGGGGCAGACTGTAAGTGGTTCAAGTAACAGCCCGTCACTTATTAGCCATGTGATCTTGAAAAGTGACTTAACCTAAAATGAGATTAATGGTTCTATAAAATAACACTGGGTTATGATGAAGATTAAACAAGAGAATATACATAAGATACTTAGCACTGTGCCTGGCACATAGTAAATGCCCAGGACTCTAACTCTGCAGTCATCGTTAGTGTTATCCTGCCCTGTGGTGACTTTTCTTGTGATATCTGGTGAATGGATGGGTGGTACTACCTTGGAGGAGGATCCCGAGTTCTTTAAGGGTAGGATGGAGGAGTGGGAGATACAGTGGTACTTGAGAGTGACACTGATGTCTGTTCTCTGTCCACCCCCCACCCCCTTCCAGGCTGAGGATGCTGAGCTCTCTGACTTTGAGGATTGTGAGGAGACTGGAGAGCTCTTTGAGGAGCCTGTCCCCCCAGCCCTGGCCACCAGACCCCTCCCCTGCCCCGCACATGTGGTGTTTGGCTATCAGGTGTGGATGGGGGTGGGGAACTCAGATGGGCAGGGATGGGGGATAGCCAAGTCCTGAATCCTTCCTTGTGGGGCCCAGGCAGGGCGTGAGGACGAGCTGACTATCACAGAAGGCGAGTGGCTGGAGGTCATAGAGGAGGGAGATGCTGACGAATGGGTCAAGGTGGGTATGGACCCTGGGCTCTGATCTTGGGGGGTGGGGGCAGTGGGAGAGACTTCCTTGTGGCCCTCAAGGACTCAGCCAGGCAAAGCTAGGAGCCTGAGTGGAGGAGGGCCAGGGTCATGGACGTTATCTGTTTGCTGGGTGAGTAGGCTCGGAACCAGCACGGCGACATAGGCTTTGTTCCTGAGCGGTATCTCAACTTTCCCGACCTCTCCTTCCCTGAGAGTGGCCAGGACAGCAACAATCCCTCGGGGGCAGAGCCCACAGGTAAGAAAGGAAAGTTCTGGGTCAGGGGACACTGGGTATGGAGAAGAGTGACTGAATGGTTGTAACCTAAGGTGTCGTGGTCCTGAGCACGACCATTACCTCCGCCCCTCACCATCTCTCCTGGGTTTCTGTAGCATTCCTGGCCCGAGCCCTGTACAGCTACATAGGACAGAGCACAGAGGAGCTGAGCTTCCCTGAGGGCGCACTCATCCGCCTGCTGCCCCGAGCCCAGGATGGAGTGGATGATGGCTTCTGGAGGGGAGAATTTGGGGGCCATGTTGGGGTCTTCCCCTCCCTGCTGGTGGAGGAGCTGCTTGGTCCCCTAGGGCCACCTGAATCTTCAGACCCTGAACAGGTAAGGCTCATTCTCTCTGGGTCTCCAGGCACCTCTGGGTTGATCCTCCCACCCCATTGACACCCCATGTCTATCTTAATGCTCCCTCCCCTCCTATAGTGGCTTGGGCTTCCCATCTCCTTTGGCTGGGCTGAGAAAAGGGAAACCAAGGCAGTCTTCGTAAGAGTTTGGTGGTGCTGGTTTAGTGCTGGATAGATCTGAGTTCAGATTCCTATTGCATTACCTTGGGCAGTGATTTGACCTCTCTGAGCTTTTTCCTTCATATGTAAAAAAGGAATAATGCCTACTTCAGCACGCCAACTATCTTGATGAGGGACAATGGAGGTAAAGCCCTTAGCACAGAGGCCCACAGGAGGTGCTTTAAAATATAGTACCTATTGTTACAATGCAGCAGGAAGAGCATAGGAGTGGGAGTCCAGAGACCCTGGCTCTAGCCAGGACTTTGCCACTAACTGGCTCTGTGATTTTGGATGGATGTTTTAACCTGAGTCTTGTTCCTAATGTGGAACTCATAAAGAGATCCCTTTCTCATGGGGGTGTGGTGAGGAATGAATGAATTGATGCATGTGGAGTGCTAGCAGAATGCCTGGGACATAGTGTCAGTACACATTGGCTGTTGAAATGTGTATCAGCTGTGACCACCACCCTGATACAAGCATTTGGCCACTCTTGGTGATGGGATAGGAACTGAAGATGGGATGAGAGGACAAGTTGGTGAAGCCTTCCCACATTCCAGAAATAACTATGCCCCTTCCTCCTCAGATGCTGCCATCCCCTTCTCCTCCCAGCTTCTCCCCTCCTGCACCCACCTCTGCCTTGGATGGGCCCCCTGCACCTGTCCTCCCTGGCGGTGAGTAGAGGGAACTAAGGGTTCTGGGAGGAGAAGAGGCTGGAAGGAGGAGGAATCATGGGATGCTTGGCTCTTCTGCCTGCCCTTGGGAACTTCTGCCATCAGGCTCATTGAAGCATGATAGAAGAGCTTGGGCTGTGGAGCCAGGCCTAGTGTTCACACTCCACTCTATGACTTCCTAGTGTGTGATTTGGGGCAGAATGTTCAACCTGTCTGGGTCTTTACAGAGTGGAGTTGTTATGAGTTAAAAAGATGTCTGTAGAGTGCCCAGCATTGTGCCTGGCACGTAGCAAGCATGCTAGCAGTAGCTGTGTTCTCATTATTTTAAAAATTAGCCAGTGTTTTCCCAATACACATTCTCTGTTCTTAAGTGTTTTTGAATTATGCAAACACCTTGGTTTGTGTCATCATTTTCCTTCTTGGAGTGTTCACATTTTCTAAAGTCTTTTGGTACTTGCACTTTCCTCACAGAGCCTCCCCCCATGACCCTGGAGACCTTCTGTGAGCACTTTCCGCACCCCCTTCTCTAGCACCATAGTTCACTTGGAATGATTTAGTAACTCAGTCATTCATTGTGCTTGTTGTGTTTCAGTATTGGGTTCCTGACAGCCACTGAGGGTGGGGTGCTGTGGACCCCACCTCCTCTTCCCTGATACCTTGAGCAAGGCTGATTATACAGCAGGTGCCCCATAAGTGTTGAGGATGGATAAACTGACGTATTTTATGGCCCACGTTGGTGACTATTTGTTAATTCAACAAGTATTTATAGAGTACCACTGTTTTAAGTGCTGGAGATATAGCAGTGAACAAAACAAAGTCTGAAGACTGACTTGTGGTTCTTGTTTCCAGACCCAGACCAAGACCTGGACTGCCCTGGACCCCTGGACATGATGGCGCCCCGACTCAGGCCGGTAAGGGCCTCTTCCTTGGAGGAGATTATAGAGAAAGGGATCATTCCAACTTGTCCTGTTTTGTCTGTAGGGCTGAGGGAATGAACAGGTATATCCCCAATAGAGGCCTCTGGAGCACTGACTGTGTGTTCCCTACAGGTGCGTCCACCGCCTCCCCCACCAGCTAAAGCCCCGGATCCTGGCCACCCAGACTCCTTCACCTGAAGCCAGGGGCATCACTGCCCCCCAGGATGCTGCTGCTGCCCCTGTCTCCATGCTGTCAGAGACCACCCTTCAATGATCTGGAGTGACACAGCCAAAAGCTGGAATCTCCCCCATTTCTACTCTCACCTCTAGGGGTAGAAACTTCCCCCATCCCACTTACGGGGCTGAAACTCCTTTTCTCCCATTATCTGTCCTCTTGCCGACTCTATGGCTAGAACTACCTATTTCTTTTCTGCCACCACTCCAGCTCTAGGGTGGTGAACTGCCTGGAAATATCTGGAGCTAGACCCCATTCCCCAAAGTTTTGAGTGGCTCTGGCCCATCTGTGACCCTGGCTCTATGACCCACCCCACTCCAGATGCCATGGCCACTGGGGTTGGGGGCCAGGACGGGGTAGACCTGTCAGAAGGAGTTGGAGCCAGTATGTGAAGCAACTGTAATGGTCTGAGCGGATTTATTGACAGTGAATAAAGGGCATGATGCCCAAGCCAGGGCCTGGGCCTCTTGTGCCAAGAGGGCAGGGGGCCTAAGGTGCTATTGCTTTAGGGGCCCACCAAGGGCAGGGGCCTGCTCCCAGTTGCCGCGCTCTAGCATATGGAGCGAGGTGATGGGGAAGGTGGGTCAGGCAGCCTGTTGGCAGGCAGGGGAAGAGGAAGCTTGAGGGCCAGGGGTGGGAGTTGGGGTCTTCTCCCAAGGTCCCCCAGCCTGAGACCGTGCGACTCCAGGTAGAAGTAGGGCTGGTCCCTCAGCTGGGGGGCAGTGCTGTGCAGTGGAAAGGAGGGGCTTCATAGCCACCCACACCCTGGCTCTGCAAGCTGGTAGTTCTTCAGCAATGAAGAGGAGGCTTGGAGGAGAGGAAGGGTAATAGTGTTGTCTCCTAGTCAAGCTCTATTCCAGCTTTTCCCTGGGGGCTGCAGGACCTTCCCTATCCTCTGGAGCACATGCCTGCTCCCCACACCAAACCAAAGAATATGCATCAAAGGCTAAACCTGGGGTACAGGGAGCCAACCAGTGGGCTTAAGTAGTGTAAGCAGAGGGTGGGAGGATGACATTATCTGACTTGGAGCCCAGGCACACTCACCTCACATACCCTTTGCTCCCCGTGCAGGAGACACCTGAATGAGAGGAGGGGTCAACAGTAGGAGAACAGGATGTGGGTCATATCAGTGCACTCCCATCCCCAGAGTAGGGGGCAATAGGAGCTCAGCCCTTCACAGCCCTGGCCATGTCTTCATACCTGGTGATCTGAGGTGTCCGGTTTGCTTGGCTGTCCATTTGTTTCTTGACTGGTCATCCCTGGGCTTGCGCCCCTCCCTTCAGCCCCCAGCATCGGCTCTGCAGAGGCTCCAGGGTTCCCCCCAAGTGCACAAGGGACCAGGCTGCTGTCCCTGGGTCCTCCATTCTGCACTGGGGGGCTGGTGAGGGCCTGGGGCTGTGGCCTCTCAGGGGGCAGGCTCTCAATGGCTGGCATCCCTGCCCTGGACTGCCCTCCCCCAGACCCTTGACTGCCCCCTGGGTCCTGCCCCCCGCTAGACCCCCAGCTCCTGTCCGTGGGGGAACCATCGTGATGCTCATGCAGCCCATAGCGCTTCTCAATGTGTGTCACCCGGAACCTGGGAGGGGAGGGAACACTGGGGTTTAGGATCACAACTCAGAAGCTGCTTGGCCCTTCCCTCCAACCAGGGACATCCTGGGTTTGATGGCCACTTCCCTCTGGCCTAGGGCAGGGGAGCCCTCTTTAGGCTGTGGGGCACATTGTGTACCCCAATTCCTGCTGTAGGTCACAATCCAGGAGAAGACAGCAGTGCCCACCTTTGGAGTTAGGGGCCTGATCATTGGGTCCCCCACCTCCACCTCCCTTGCCCTGGGGCACACTATCCCCACCTTCCCACAGAGAACACAGTGGTCTCCCCAGGCCGGGGGCGGCTCTTTCCTTCCTTGGAGCGTCCCTGACGGACAAGTGGGGGCCTCTTGTTGCGGCTGCAGTGGATGCAAGGGGCTGCAGAGCCCAGGTGCACTGTGTGATGATGGGAGGGGGCTCCATCCTGCAGGCTGGAAGTGGCATCCACACTGGACAGTAGGGAGGAAGGGAGCAGGGGTGACATTTCCATTTCCCTTCTGTTTGTTTCTGTTCTTTCAGTGTGCTCCTTAACCTCCAGATGCCTACTTTCCCTAGGCCCCAACATTCTTTTCTGTCTTTATCTAATAAATTCAGTATTAAGATGGTAGCGATCATGTGTTCTTCCTCCCAGAGATGTTTTCTAAGATGCTTAATCCAAAGGAGTGGCACAAAGGGTGAATGTTAGGCTTGATGATATCCAGATGGGAGGTATGGTTTGAAGGACTTGAGATTTCTGCAGAGCTTCTTTCTTCCTATAGGTTAGCTAGCCTTGCCCTCCCCCCCACCCCAAACATGCAAGGAGACTGGGAGAGAGGATTGTGCTGGAGGAGAGAGTACTCTCCAAGGCAAGCTAAATCATGCCGGCCCTTGTTTCCAGCTCACCTGGACAGCTGTACTGTCCCTTCTCCTTCACTGTCCCCCAGCATCTCCTTCAGGGCCTCAGCATTGGCTGAGGGGAGAAGGAAAAGAAGGAGTCAGTGGAGGTGGAGGTCAAGGCAAGAGAAAGTCGGGGGTGGGGAGCCTACACCCACCTTCGTTTTGGATGATGCAGCGAACAATCCTTTCTACTGTGTCCTCATTCATGTCATCGTCCTCAGCTGAAGGATGAAAGAGGTTGGCAAGGAACTGGGAAATGAGTCAGCTTTGGGGGACATTACCAGGTGCCTTTTGTGGCTTATTGCTCAAGACATACCCATGTGCCTATTTGCCACTGTGCTGGGCATTAGCATTTCAGGGGCCAGGGCAGAAAAGATGAGAAAATCAATGAGAACCCAAGATGATCATCAGTGGGCCCTACCCACCCATGCTGCCCTCTCTAGCCTTGCTTTTGGGGTGGTGTCACCCCACTTGCTGACTCAAGAAAGCATCACTAGGCTTCCTGAAGGCTTGGTTGGGATTTGACCTGGGCCTGTTGGCCAGGAAGGCAGCGGTGTGGGGAGAGGTGTAGGAGGACAGGTGACTGAGCCAGGTTCTAGGCTCCTCACTCACGGGGCTGGAGCTGGGTGTCATCAGGCTCCGAGCCCCTGGATGTGCGGCAGCGGTAGCCCTTCTTCTTGAGCACGTGGCAGATCATGAAGCCTACGAGGCCCATGAGGAAGAAGACCAGCACAAGCAGGAAGAGCATGTACAGCCCATGTTGGGGTGGCTCCAGGTCAGGCTGTGGTTCCGACATGAGGCCCTGGGGGGCGAGCGCGGGCCAGGGTGCCTCCTGGTGTTTGGGGGCTGCAGCTAGGGTTGGGGGAGGGATAGAAATGCGGTCCTCAGGATCTGAAATAGGCAAGCCTAGGAGGTCCGGCCCCACCCACCAGGGAGCTGTCCCGGCCAGGGGTGCTGGTCAGGACCAGGGGTGCCAGACCGCGGCTGCGCAAACCGTCTTCCCTGGTCCCGCTTCCCCGACGCCCACAGCGTTCCCCTTTCCAGTTTGTCCTGCGCTTCCGTCCCTCCCAAGGACACTACGGAGCAAGATGGGACGGAATTCTCAGGCGGCCAGAGCTAGAATCGCGCCTGAGTCAGCGTCCGCACCTCCTTGGCAGCGGCCTGAGCCGGGCCTCGGCAGCCCCTCACCTGCCTGTACTCCACCACCCTTCCCCCCCTTCGGTTCCTCCCATCCTGACCACCTGGCCCACCCGGTACCGGTGGTTTGGTTCTGGCTCCGGCTCCGGCTCCTCCTCGGGTTCCGGCTCCAGGGGCGTCCTAGTCCGGCTCAGGGCCCGGGACGCCCTCCCGGCTCTCATCCCTTGCTTCCTTCCCCTCCCCCCTTCGCCGCACCGGCTCCGGGCTGCGACTGCAGATACCGGTGCCGCGGCAGGCGGGGGGGAGGGAAGGATAGAGAGGGATGCAGGCTGGTTGGTAGCGGCGGCAGGTTCTGGACAACTCTGGCCCGGGAACCGGGAAGAGATGGGGGTCGCCGCCGCAGCCACCCGGGGTTCCTAAATGCCTTCTCCCGTCGCGAGCCAGGGACCAGGAGGCGGAGCGCAGGTGTGCGGGGCGGAGAGCTAGGGCCTTGCGCACTTGTGAGCGCAAGTGTGGTGCGCGCGTGACTGCGCCGGGCCCCCCCCCACCCCCGGGGGAAGTGTGCAGCGCCGAGCCTGGGTCCGGGTGGGATGGATTGGCAGTCAGGAGAGCGTTCTTCTCTAGTCTATCCGGCACGCCTGGCGCGGCTCCTGCCCTCAGATGCCCCGGCGAGGTGGTTAGCCAGTCTTCCCAGTGAGCCGGGGGAAGCCAGTTTTCTCCACCCGCGAGGGGCGGCGTGGCCGTAACTCCGGAGCCTCCTAGAGGGGTGACCACGGCCTGCACCCCGTTTGAGGGAGGTGGCTGGACGGGATGGCTCGGCTTCTCGAGGATTTGACCCCCGCCCGGAAGGAAATGGCCCTAGCATTCTAGAACGGACGCTACCTGTCCCTCTGCCCAAGCCCAGACGCTCAAGCCCCAGAATCTGAAGGCAAGGCGAGGAAACGCTCTCCTCAGGGGGCGTGGTCTGGGCGTGGTCTACGGGAGGCGGGGCCTGGGCTCCAGGTTCCGCAGAGGCAGGCTGCGCGCTGACGCAGCACGTACGACGGGAGGTGGGCCAGGCAGCCGGGCGGGTGGCTGAGGCGCGGGGCCTGGTCCCGCCCGCACCATGGCCAAAACCGTGGCCTATTTCTACGACCCCGACGTGGGCAACTTCCACTACGGTGAGGGAACTGGGTGGTACGCGAGGGGTTTCTGGACGCTGAGGTTTCGAGGCTGTGGCTACAACGCCAGGGAACTGACGAACTCTTTTCTTCCCCCAGGGGCTGGGCACCCAATGAAGCCTCACCGCTTGGCACTGACCCATAGCCTGGTCTTGCACTACGGTCTCTATAAGAAGATGATCGTGAGTTTCGCCGCCTCTACTGGGGATTGAGGGTGGGGGCGAGCCACGGCCCTAGAGCTAGGTAGGCCGCACTGAATTCACCAAATGAGACCCACCCCAAGAGTGGGGGTGGGGGGAAGGCTGGATAGAAGGAACCAGGAACACCATACCCCCCATATACGGAGTATTGGTGAGTGCATCCACCGACTGAATGGGAGTTACTCTTTCACCTCAGGCCAGCCACCCTTTGACCTCAGGTGGACTAACACTTGGCTTAGAGTTACAGTGGAGTGGGGCTGGTTTGAGAACAGAAGGTGTTTTTCTCCCTAGCACCTTAGGATGCTGGACAGTGCTGTGTCGTCACAGAGGGAGAGGGCTCTGTATTACTGTATCTGGATGTGAGGTTTACCCTCACTTCCCACCCCTTCTCTGCACCCTTTCTCCACCAACAAGGAGCTGGAGCTCCAGGGAGGACTATAGTCCTATGTATAAATGTGTATGTGTGTGTGGAGGAGAGCAGAAGATACCCTGGGTATCCCCTTCTCAACCTAGAATACCCCTACAGGGGTAATCACTACCCAACCCTTTATCTCCCAGATACACACATGCTGTCTGTCCCCAGCTTGGCATTTGTAGCAGTGATATGCGGTTATAACAGTTAAGCTCAGCCCTCATGCCTTGCAAAGGGAATTAGTCAGTATGAATGAGTGTCCACTGCTTGTGTTGAGGCACACACAAATGAATTGGTCATAGAAAATATTGAGGTGATGTTAGTGCATGAATCTATGAATTCTCAAAATCTTTTACTGGTATGTACTTGTGTACACTTTCTGGGGAGAGAAAGGTTTTTTTATCTTGCCCAGTTTCCAAAGAAGTGTGTGAATCCCCCCAAAAGATGAATCTCTGGCTTTGCACTTGGGTACTTGGAGTTTTAATTAGAAGATTGTCATATATCCCGTATTATTTGATTCCAAAATTAAGAACTCAGAGACAGAAAGGGCAGAATCAGAGCCCAGGGGAGGAGATGAGTATGGAGAGAATCAGGAGTCGGAGATCCAGGGAACAGGGCAGGTAGATTGGGGTTTACAGTTGAGAAGGTAGGAAAGGCTGGGCTGGAGGTTGGGAGGAAAAGGCAAGTCCAGTGGTCTTTAGGGGGCTTGATCTTAATAAACCATCTGGCTTATTAAGAGCCTGTCTTCTTCACTGACCTTTGCCTCATAGCATAACAAGGATTGGGGATAAGGGTGCTGGGTGTGGTTTTGGATAGTCCCCAGGGCTGGTTCAGTGTGGGTGGTTTCAGCGCCGTGAAAGGGACTGACCTTGCTTGGGTTCACCTTGTGTTTCCATCCTGAGGTCTTCAAGCCATACCAGGCCTCCCAGCATGACATGTGCCGCTTCCACTCTGAGGACTACATTGACTTCCTGCAGAGAGTCAGCCCCACCAATATGCAAGGCTTCACCAAGAGCCTTAATGCCTTCAACGTGGGCGATGACTGGTGAGAAGACTAGGACTTTTGATGCCAGGAATTTCAAGAACACTTGAGTGAGGTCTTGCAGGCAGTAAGTGGGAAGATTATGAGTCATCATTTGCTCATTGGTTTATTCAACAAATATTTATTAGTCATTTGCTCTAGGCCAGGCCCTGTGCCAAATGGTAGGGATGCAATGATCAACAACAACAGCACAATTTTATTATTATAGTTGTGCTAAGTCCTATGAAGAGGTACGTGACAGTGGATGAGAGTGTATATGAGGGAGAATTACCCAGCTTTGGGAGTCTGGTCAGTGGAGGCTTCCTAGAGGAAGTAATGGAGATTGAGCTGAGATCTGAAGAAAGAGTGAGAGGTAATTAAGTAACAGATGGTTGGGAGGAGAGAGGGTGAGGGGAAGAATGTCATGGGTAGTAGGAATAACCTGTGCTAGGGTCTGTGTGGTAAGATAGAGTATGACTCATTTGAGGAACAGAAAAATGTCTGACCGCAGAATATGAAGAGAAGAGTGATCTGAATTGAGGCTGAAGTGATAGGCAAGGCCTTTAAAAAGTAGACAGCCCTTTGATGAATTGGAGTTTTTACCCCTAGAGTAGAGGAAAGTCTTCTAAAGTGTTTTAAAAAGCAAAAGACTGAGTAGATATGATCAGGTTTACATGATTGGGCTTGTACCATAACATGAAGACTCAGTTTTAAACCCTGTGGGGAAGGGAGTGGACAAGAAAGATAAGTCGTGATCCTTGCTTACATTCTAGTATAATATAGTGACCATAACAGCTACCATTTACTCTTATTTTTAAACTTTTTATTAGGGAAAATTTCAAACATTTCTGAAAGAATAGTACAGCAAACCCCACACATCATATATACATCATTCAGCTGCAACACTTACAAGCAAATGCTAATCTTCATCTGTATCCTCTCATGGTAGATTGTTATTTAAAAAAATTTTTTTTAATCCTCACCCAAGGATGTGTTTTATAACTGATTTTAGAGAGAGAGAGGAAGGGAGAGAGAAAGAGAAACATCAGCCTGTTGCCTCCTATACACACCCCGATGAGGGATCAAACCCGCAACCTAGATGTGTGCCCTTACTAGGGATCGAACCTGCATCCTTTTGGTGCATGTGGACAACCCTCCAACCAACAGAACCACCCGGCCAGGACTCACGTTAGATTATTTTAAAATAATTCCCAGTCCTGGCCAGTGTGCTCAGTTGATTGGGCATCCTTCTGTGCACCAAAAGGTTGCTGGTTCGATTCCCAGTCAGGAGTCAGGGCACATGCCCAGCTCAATCCACAGGAGGGGACGTGCAGGAGGTAGCTGATCCATTTTTCTCTGCCTCTCCCCCAACCCCATCTCTCTAAAAATCAGTAAAAATAAAAAACAAAAACAATTCCCAGGCGTCACGTTCTCTTATCTATGAATACTTTATGTATCTTCATATGATACTCTTTTTTTTTTTTTTTTTTTTTAAATATATCTTTATTGGTTTCAGAGAGAGGAAAGGAGAGGGAGAGAGATAGAAACATAAACGATGAGAGTCATTGATCGGCTGCCTCCTGCACACCCCCGACTGGGATTGAGCCACAACCTGGGCGTGTGCCCTGACCGGGAATTGAACCCTGATCTCCCGGATCCCAGGTCGACATTCAGCCGCTGGGCTCCATATGATACTCTTTAAAAATGCACAATATTGTCCTTGGTGGGTGGCTCAGTTGATTGGAATATCCTACTGTACAGCAAAAGGTTGTGGGTTTGATTATCGGTCAGGGCATATACCTAGGTTGTAGGTTGAATCCCCGGTCGGGACATGTACCAGAGGCAGTTAATGGGTATTTCTCTCTCACATCGATGTTTCTCTCTACCACCCCTTCTTCTCCTCTAAAATCAATAAAAACATATTAAAAAATTCACACTGCCGTTATCACACCAAAAAATTAGTAACTCCTTAATATCATCAAATATGTAATCAGTATTTAAATTTTTCCAGCACTCTTATAATTTTTCTTTATCACAGTTGATTTATTTAAATTAGGATCTAAACTAGGTTCACACATTACATTTGGTTGATACGTCTCTTAAGACTTCTAATCTGTAACATTTCTTTTCCTTGAATTTAATTCTTGAAGAGACCAGGCTGTTGATCCTGTGGGTTCCTACAACAGCTACCACTTTTTGAGTGCTTACTCTGCCATGCTGAGATTGCTGCTACATCCACGCAATTCTCACACTAACCCTGAGATGTAATAGTCCTTTTCCTGGTGTTGAGCGTACTGAAGTTTGAGGAGATTTAGGTAATTTAGCCTGAGTCATGTAACTGGTCATTGGAGATGGCAGAATTCAGATCCAAAGCCCAGGTTTTTAAATACTGCACTAATCTGTTTCCCTAAAATATCCTACCAATAGAAGTAGCCTGGGGTGGAGAAACAGACGCCAGCTCCTCAGGCTGACATTGAGTACCTCCTGGAATGCCTTATGTTCCCGTTTCATCATCTTCAAGACCTTAACACCACCAGGAAGATTCACACCACAAAGCCTTTCTTTTTTAAAAAAAAATTTTTGTGTCTTTATTGATTTCAGAGAGAAGAAGGGAGAAGAGAAGAGAGAGAGAAACATCAGTGATGAGAGAGTCATTGATCAGCTGCCTCCTATACTCCCTCCACTGGGGACGGAGCCCACAACCCAGGCATGTGCCCTGACCAGGAATAGAACTGAGATCTCCTGGATCATAGGTTGATGCTCAACCACTAAGCCATGCCAGCCGGGCCACAAAGCCTTTGTTGACCACGCCAGCCGCAGAGGTCTGTCCTGCACACACTGCACTGTCACTTAGTGTCCAGTCACATGCTGTCTTGGGAGATTTCTAGTTTTTTTTTTGTTCCTGCTGCTGCTATTTCTGAGTTCACTTTATAGGTCTGCAAATGCAGAGTCAGCCCCCAGGCCACAGCTGGGACCCTGTGAAAGCTCTTTGCACTCTTAGGGAACACTACCACTAGGCCCGTTGGGCTTCATTGGTCATAGTGTCAAACTTAGGTCGCAGTTGTGCTTATCTGTGTTTCAGATGAGAATCAGGGACTTTGATTTTAATTAATTTCTGACTGTTTTCAAAGTAATCTAATATAAAAAGCAAAATTGTACTATAAGGCTTTTAATGAAAAAAAAAAAAAAAAAAAAAGCAGTCCCCAAACTGTCCCTTCCACCCATAGATTCCTCTCCCCAGTGGCAGCCACTTTCAGCTCCTTTAGTTATTTCTTCTGATATCTTTGTATTTCAAAATAATAGTACTAATTTACTACTGTTAGTAATAATCTGTAATACACTTAAGTAATGCCTACTGTTTGTCAGGTACTATTCTAAATGCCTTATAGCCATTAGCTCATTTAGTCTCAACTACCCCTGTGAAGCAGAATCTATGACTCCTTTATTTTTTTATAGATGAGGACACTTAGGCACAAAAAGGTTAAACATCTTGCCCAATCTCACGATTATTAGGTGTTAAAAAGTCAAGGTTTGCCCGGCTGTTGTGGCTCAGTAGTTGAGAATCGATCTGTGATCCAGGAGATCGTGGTTCAATTCCTGGTCAGGGCACGTGCCCAGGTAGCGGGCTTGATCCCCAGTGGGGGACATGCAGGAGGCAGCCAGTCAATGACACTTTCATTATTGATGTTTCCATCTCTCTCTCTCTTCCTCTCCCTCTATCTGAAATCAATAAAGACATATTAAAAAAAAAAAGTCAAGGTTTGAACCTAGGTAGTCTGGCTCCAGAATCTAGACTTAACCATGCCACCATACTATATTGCCTCTTATAACATGCTCATATTGCTATTTCTTCATTTAGCAATTTTCTGTTAAACTCTTAGTATGGGAGATGAGTACTTAGTCTTCCTATATCATCACCCTGGCTCCCTGCCACCCCCAGCTTCACAATATAGTTATATAACAATTTTTTTAAGTAAGTATTCTATATTTATATTTTTCTAAGTTTGAAAAATTCATTTACCATTGAGCCAAATAGTATACTCTGAATTAATGTTTTTCTCGTACAATTTTCATTTTTCCTAGAGTTGATAATTGCATTGTTTATTGATTTGCTTACTTGTCTAGGTGTCGATCACGAATCCTTCCCAACTCTTTGAGAAACTATAAAACTCCCTACAATTTTCTTTTTCACAGAGTCAAATGTGTCAGCTGCGCTATTTTCTTGGAGATCTAAAGTGAGGGATTTTTAAAAGCATTTCCTTTTCTGAAGGTCAGGTTTATGAAGGTATAATTTGCATTTAGTAAAATTCACCCTTTTTAGATATATAGTTCTGAGAGTTTTGATAGAAACTCTCAGGGCTTGGTACATGGTTTGGTCCAAAATATTTGTTGAATAAACTTGCAGATAACTTGAGTGTGTAGGAGGTGGAGAACAGATTATTAAAGACTGGAGATTGGAGGGGTTGGGTGGGGGGAGAGGTGTAGGAAGGCCCCAACAGAGGTAAAAGGGCTTCAGCTTGTTCCTCTTCCCTGCAGCCCAGTGTTTCCCGGGCTCTTTGAGTTCTGTTCCCGTTACACAGGCGCATCTCTGCAAGGAGCAACCCAGCTGAACAACAAGGTGACCACAGCCTGGAGTCCCCTTCCCCCTTTCTGTGGCCTACTGGACTCAAGGCCTTCACCCTGACCATGAGCTTCTATCTTTGGGGGTGGTCAGGAGGAGGACTGTGAGTTGGGTGTTTGTTTTTCAGATCTGTGATATTGCCATTAACTGGGCTGGTGGTCTGCACCATGCCAAGAAGTTTGAGGTGAGTGAGGAGGTCATTGGGGGGGGGGGATACAGTGACTACCCAAGGGTTGGTGTTTAGGATGACAATTGGGGGCAGCTGGGTGGAGAAATTGTTCCTTTCTTTACAAGACCACTGTCTTGCCATAGGCCTCTGGCTTCTGCTATGTCAATGACATTGTGATTGGCATCCTGGAGCTGCTCAAGTAAGTAGCCTGGGAGGAGATGAAGGAACTTAATGAAACTCTTAGCTGAGGAGATCTCAGACTGCGTTGGCCCTGACCCTGACCTCCACCCCCATACCAGCTTCTCCCAAGTTCTTCATGCTTTGCTCAGGCTGCCTCTTCCTGTGCTCTGCTGCAGATTCCCTGTTGCCTGCTCACATTTCAACCTTCTCTGCACATCCCTCTCCTGTCCCTGCATCCAGGCTGGAGCCCCAGGGTTGCCCTTAGGGAACTGGTGGTGTTAGGTTTCAGGTGACTTTGGTGGAATTGGGCGGAAGCAGACTCTTTATAATCCCAGACTTGTGTTTGGGAGGAGTGGTTGGGGGGTTTTCTTTCTGGGATTCACCTGTGCCTCAGACCCTGGCTTTTGCCTTCACCCCAGGTACCACCCTCGGGTGCTCTACATTGATATTGACATCCACCATGGTGACGGGGTTCAGGAAGCCTTCTACCTCACTGACCGGGTCATGACAGTGTCCTTCCACAAATATGGAAACTACTTCTTCCCCGGCACAGGTATGGGAATAGAAATGTCTACCCCTTCACACCCCTCAGCTCTTCACCATGACTGCTCCTTCTCAGCCTTCAGGTCTCAGCTCAGATGCCCCTCCTCAAAGAAGCCTCTCCTAACCACCCAGTTAAAGTACTTATCTCCTTCCCCACTACTCTCCCACATCACTGTGCTTGTTTCTCACAGAGTACCCACTGCTATTTGTGTTTATTGTGGTGTTTTGTTTACTGTTTCCCTCCTTGTTATGCTCACCCCCAAAAATATAAGCTTAGTGAGATTTCCTTCATTGTATTAGTTTTCTTTATTGCTGTATCCCCCATGCCTAGTACATAGCTTGGCTCCAAGTGGTCCTCAGAAAGCATTTGTTGAATGAATGCAAGCTACAGAAGTCTCAGTGGCTCTAGGTAGGGTGTGGTACAGGTACTTAAATGGAGGGAGAGGCCCTCAATGTTGGTTGTGGTTGAAGCAGTTGTGTTGTGGATGCCTCCCATGCATGGCTGCCAGCCCCCACTTCCCACTTCCCTGTAGGTGACATGTATGAAGTTGGAGCAGAAAGTGGGCGCTACTACTGCCTCAATGTGCCCCTGCGGGATGGTATTGATGACCAGAGTAAGTACTGAAGTCTTCTCCCTGCTTACTAGACCCCTTGTTTCTTTCCTTGAATTAACCTCTTCTGTCCAGTGTTGTCTACTGTTGTGCCAGGTGTCCTTAAGGATGAATGGCTTTCAGAGGGACCATTAACACCCCCCACCCCCCCCCCCGGAAATTGTATGCAACACATTATGTGTATGTGCATTTTTCTGGGAAAAGGGTCATTGGCTTTCATCCGTCACTCCAAGAGGTCTGGGACCTCCTCTAGAAGTTCAGAACCATTAGTTTGGTTCCTTGGGTTGCCCCTTTCCTGGGCTATATGCTCTCTCAACCCCCTTTTTCCTTTTGTTCCCTGTCTCCCCATCCCCTTGGGGTGCCAGGTGCCCATCTTTGGCCCTCTCCCAGGTTACAAGCACCTTTTCCAGCCGGTTATTAACCAGGTGGTGGACTTCTACCAACCCACGTGCATTGTTCTCCAGGTAATACTGCCCCTGCCTGATCAGGAGGGCTCTGCCTAGGCTTGGGGGAAGAGAGCAGGGAAAAGGAGAGCCTCTAGGTTGGTGAGGAAGGGAAGGGAAGAGAAGGAGGGAAGGACACCTGGGACATTCTGATCAGTTATCTCACCTCAGCTGGCTGGGCTTTTGCTTTATGCAGTGTGGAGCTGACTCTCTGGGCTGTGATCGATTGGGCTGCTTCAACCTCAGCATTCGAGGACATGGGTGAGACTTGCCCTCCTGCGACTCCCCCACATTTTCAAGTGGCCTTGGACCTCAATACAGGGAGAGGGGTAGTTGGAGAATGGGTCTCACCTCTTCTTGGGAATCAAAAATAGCTCCAAATAGTACTTGAACCAGAAAGGTCATCTTGAACAGGGTTCCCCAGCTGGTCATTTATTCACAATAGGTTTTTATTAAGTACCTGTTATGTTCCAGGCATTGTACAAGGGGATGGGGAAACTCCCATGGACTTTACAGTTTAGTGTAGGAAAGAGACAAAACATGAGTAAGCAAACCAAGTAGTTTGTTATAAAGCCTATGAAAGGAAAAGATAGGAAGCTGAGATACAGGATAACAGTGGGGAACCCTACTTTAGATAGCACAACTTGGAAAGGATTTTCTGAGGAGTTGAAATTTGGGCTGAGAACCTGGAGGCTGAAAGGAGCAAGCCATAAGAAGAACAGAGAGAAGTCTGTCCCAGGTGGTGGGCAGGGCCCATGCAGAGGCTCTGAGGCAGGGAAGAGCTGGTGTGCGGAGGAGATGAAGTAAAGCCAGTGAGGCAGGAGCACAGGGAGCAAGCTGGCAGTGGTTTGAGGTGAGGTCTGAGAAGTCGGCGGTGGCGAGGCTAACCTGAGCCTTTAGAACCTGGTAAGGAGTCTAGATTATATTCAAATATGATGGGAAACCATCGAACGATATGAAGCAGAAAGGCCCATGATCCACCTCATGTTTTAAAGTGATTGCTCTGACTGCTGCTTAGAGAAAGGTTTGAGTTGGGGAGACAGGAATGGAAGTGGGAAGTCCAGTTAGGAAGCTGTTGGTGTTGTCTAGGCAGGAGATGTGGTGCCTGGGCTAAGGTGGAGGAGGTGGCAATGGAGAGAAGTAGATGATTTGAGTTCTATCTTGGTGTTAGAAGTGATAGCTCTTGCTGGGGCATGGATGAGAATAGTTGATTACCAGGTAGGGTGCCAGGGTGGGTGTAGAGCAGGAGTGCACTTGATTTTAAAATTTTTATTGAGACACAACAGAAACATAATATAGTACACATATCTCAAGGATATAACTCAAGTGAATTTCACTGCCTAGATCAAGATACAGAACCTATCTAGTTTCCTTGTACCCCTTTCCAGGCGATACCAACAGGTGTGTACTTTGGCTTCGCATAACTACCTTCACCTCCTCTTTTGGTTTCTTTTAACAGGGAATGTGTCGAATATGTCAAGAGCTTCAATATTCCTCTACTGGTGCTAGGTGGTGGGGGCTACACTGTCCGCAATGTCGCCCGGTGCTGGTAAGCACACTCCCTGCTTTTCATTCCCTCCTCTGTCCAGTGAGCTAGGGGCTCCTGAGAGAGGGCCAGATGGGCCCTTCAGGCAACTTGTTCAGTCTGGCCCCTTCTGCTGGTTGGTTTCAGGACATATGAAACATCGCTGCTGGTAGAAGAGGCCATTAGTGAGGAGCTTCCCTACAGTGGTAAGGACCACTTCATGATACCCTGGCACCAGGAAGGCCATTCTCACAAGATCCCACAGTGGTCTGGTTTGAAGGCAGAGAGGAAATTGACATTCTCAGAGCTCTGCAGACTAGACCCCTGAGCTCAGAGCAGTGAAAAGATTAGGCAATTATAATGTAGGGATTTTGGATGGGAAGGAAAGAGATTGAGAAGTCTTGGGACCTGTCTTGTCTGAGCCATACCCTCTCCTTCAAATCTGCTTTTCCATCCTAAGAATACTTTGAGTACTTTGCCCCAGACTTCACGCTCCATCCAGATGTCAGCACCCGCATCGAGAATCAGAACTCGCGCCAGGTCAGTAGTTTGGAGAGCTGAGCACAAGGGTCAGGGTGGGGGGTGGGGTGGGGGGCAGGTAGAGGGCCCGGGAGAGCTCCAGGACATGGGAAATTGGAGAAACCAGAGAAGAAGTTTCTCAGCCATCACTCTCACTGCTATCAGCTAGGAGGCAGCCCAGGTTAAAGTAGAGGCAATCAGGGGTAGGAGGAAGAATGCTTATCAGTTGGGGGTCTCAAACTAGGATTCAAAATGGGATTGAAACTAGGACAGGACAGTAGGGGTGAAAGGCAGCTAGAAGGGTGGATGCCCTGAATCACTGGGAACTGCTCACTCTCAGTTCCTCACCCTCAACCAGTATCTGGACCAGATCCGTCAGACAATCTTTGAAAACCTGAAGATGCTGAACCATGCGCCTAGTGTCCAGATTCACGATGTGCCCGCAGACCTCCTGACCTATGACAGGACTGATGAGGCTGATGCAGAGGAAAGGGGTCCTGAGGAGAACTACAGCAGGTCTGGGGCAGGGACAAGAGAGGGGGGCTTCTAGCAGGATTGTCAGGGAGGTGAAGAGGGGAAAAGTAAACTGAGACATTAGCTTTATTGTCCCTGGCTTACCTCCTTTATGCCTACTCTTTGGTCTGCTGCCATTTCCCACTCTTTTTTTGCCCTGTTTTTAGTGACATAAGTAACATATATTTATTGTAAATTATTTTTTAAAATTTTCATTAAATATATCTTTATTAATTTTAGAAGGGAGGAAGGGAGAGGGAGAGAGAGATTTGAAACATCAGTGATGAGAGAGTTGTTACTGATTGGCTGCCTCCTGCATGCCCTCGACTGGGGATCAAGTCTGCAACCCGGGCATGTGCCCTGACCAGGAACTGAACTCAATCTCCTGGACCCTAGGTCAATGCTCAACCACTGAGCCATGCCCAGCTGGGCTATTGTAAAAATTTTAAACTGCACCAAAATATGCTAAGTTTGCACAGTCCAAGACCCATTCCACAGAGTAACCACTTTTAGTTTGATTTGTATCTTTTCAGATAGATTTTTTTCTATAGATTACAAATATATTGTTCAATAGGCACAGAGAAACACAAATGCACACACACACTCATTCTCAGAGTTTGTGTAGTTTTTTTGTTTGTGTGTGTTTTAATACAATTTGGGTCATTCTATACGGGTTTCTCTACAACTTACAACTCTTACAAATGGTTCTTTCTTTCTTTTTTTTTTTTTTTACAAAGCAATGTGTGTCTTCCCATGGCAGTATATATAGATCTGCTTCATTATTTTATCAGCTCTATAATATTCCATTGTGTTGATGTAGCCTCATTTAACCAAGTACCATTGATGGACATTTACATATTTCCCATTTTTTCATTATTACAAAGAATGTGACAATGGACCCCCTTACATGTACATCTTTGCATGTTTGTTTGAGTAGATTAGATTCCTAGAATTGTTGCTGCTAGGTCAAAGGCTGTGTGTGCTATATTTTTAAATATTTGCTGACAAATTGCCTTCCAAAAAGTCTGTAACAGTTTATATTCTTGCCAGCATCTTAATTCCAGGTTCTGAGCTGGACAGGTCACTGCCCATATACTGCTCTCTAAGACCCTTTGATTTCTTTCCTCTGTTAATTTTTTCAGGTACGGTAATTGTATTGTGGTGTTTTTTTTAAAAGTCTTTATCTTTCTGAGATAGATACTAAAATATTTACAGATGCAATGAATTAGGGGAAAAAAAGACTAGGATAGAATTTCTTTTTAATCTCGAAATAGGCTTTTCTGGAAAATGAAGGGGAAAGACAATAGAATCCAGAAGTACAGGAACAGATGCACTTAATGGAGAACAGATTTCCTTACATGACTGAAGGATAACCACAGCTGGACACTTGCAGTACATCTGGTCCTGCTCCCACACAGTGTTAGAGGTTTGAGCTGGCTCTACTGCAGAGTCTGATGGGCTTCTCAGTCCCCTCCAGAAGCTGCTTCTCTTAGAGTTCAAGCTTCCAGAGTTCAGTCCATCCTCTGGACCTGGGCATTACTGCTCGGACTCTTGGGACTACTGCAACCTTCCTCCTCCTTGAATGCCCCCCTTATTCCCACTCCTGGTTGAGGAAGTATCTGAATCTCTGGCCTCAGGAATTCCTTTTTGACCCATTATCTTCTTCTCAACTTCTTTGGGTCTCTGAGGCTATTCTGGAAATTGACTTTGTCTTAAAAAAAGGTAAAAATCTGTGTTTAAGTTCTTCCTTTTGGCAAAGTGTGACCTTTTTATCTATGGTTCTGGTCTGGTATCTAGGCCTAGTCTCTGCATTGTATTCTCCCCTCTCAACAGCCAACAGAAACCTCAGGCCTCTTCCTCTCCAAGCCCTGCCTCACTGTAAGACTGCCCACTGAGTTCCTGTTCTTTGATGCCTATGTCTCCCGCTTGCATATTATTTGCAGAATAGTGAGATAAGAGTTACGAATTTTTGTGAGCTTGCTAAGCACCAGGCTCAATACTAAGTGTTTTGTAGTGATACATACATATCATCATGGCATCATTCTATTGCCGTCTGACAACCCTAAAAGGTGGCTCTTATCCTGAAATTACCAGAGGAGGATTCTAAGGCTCAAAGAGGTTAAATAACTTTCTGCAGGTTTCACAGCTAGTTTAATATCAGGGCTGACATTCAAACCTGAGTCTCTGACTCCACATTGTGAATCTTTGTGCACTTAGAAGTAACTGAGACATTGCCTACTAGGCAAATAGAGCTTTTCCTGACTTAGTTCCCCAGCTTCTCTTTGATGACTTTCTCCCTTCTTAATTATCAGCTGTGAGCAAGATAATTCAGTTATCAGTCATTCATATTCTCCTAGAGAATAATTTTCAAAAAGAAATAAACCAGTATTGAATACTTACTGGGCTGTGTGTCACTTTCACATCCCTCCCCTCTACAAGTTTATAATATCATGTCGCTCTTCTGCTTAAAACTCTCCTTTCTATTGCACTTAAAAGAAGATCCAGATTTCTGACCATGACTTTCAAAAGCCCTGCATGTTCGCCTCACCTACGTCCTTGGTCTCATCTTTTTACTGCTCTCCTCCATGCACACTACTTTCAGACATCCTTGTCTCCTTGCTCTTACTGGAATTCATCAGTCTCCTTTCACCTTTGTAACTTTGGTACTTGGTTCTTTTGCAGCTCCGAATGGTCTTCCTGCTCTTTGCTGGCCAGTTCCCCCCAGACCTTAGGCCTTACCTTATCAGAACAGCCTTCCCCGTAATCCTGTCTGAAATGTTATCCTCCTCCTTCACCGCGCTCAGTCACTCCTCCCTTTATTTCATTTTATTCATAGCACTCTGTCGTCTGAAGTTATCATGTTTATTGATTTACTTTTTTAGTTATTGTCGGTCTCATTTATTAGGTAAGTTTTTGAGGAATGTCAGAAATTCTGTCTGGCTTATTCTCTACTGTGTTGCTGAGACTCATGACAGTGTCTGGCACAGAGTAGTCTCCATCAGTGCTTACCGACTGCATGAATGGAGGAATGACTAGTGATCAGTCTCTACCAACAGGAGGGGAGGAGTGGTTCCCTGACAAAAGGGCTTGGGAAGTGGCTCCAGAGAGGGTGCCTGTGTGGGAAAATACTGGAACTTGGAGAGTGGGGCCCTCACCTCTCTCCCCTTGCTTTGCAGGCCAGAGGCACCCAATGAGTTCTATGATGGAGACCATGACAACGACAAGGAAAGCGATGTGGAGATCTGAGAGCAGCGGGCTTGCTGTGTTCCCAGGGAATTCCTTTTCACCTCTTGATTGGGTGGGAGGGAAAAGGTGTGGGTCCCCCAACTCTGGACCGGTCACCTTCACTGGTTTTACCAATGCTGGGGGACTGTTTGGAGACCACATCTGGTTCTCAAACCAACTATCCCCTTTCTTTTCCCTCCCAAGGCCTGACAATGGTACCTGTTGGGATTGGATAGGGACAAGGATAGCTATCTCTAGTACATCTTGGGCAGTGGGCCCTAGATGCCAGTCCCAGCCCCTCTGGTCCCCTTATTCCTTCCCTGCTTCCCTCCAACCCAGAGACTTTTAGGGATGAAGGAGTAATCTGCCTTGCTTCCAGTGCAGGTGAAGAGTGAGGGATTTTAGGGGGCTATGGCTCCCTAACATCTTAATCCCAGATGATGGGAAGTACGTTTTTGAATTGGGGGAGGATATGAAAATGTCCTGTTCTAACTTTTGGCTTTATGTCCATTTTACCACTGTTTTTATCCAATAAACCAAGTTGGTATTTTTTGTACCTTTTGCCTTTCTGAGAATAGTCTTACTTCTTGCTAGCTACGTATGTGTGAAGGGAGAGGAAAGGGGGATGATGATGTATATAATAAAAATCATAGTTGACATTCACTCAGCACTTAGCTTATGTTAAGGCCCTGTGTATGTAGTCTACATGGATTATCTTGCTCATATATAGGGAATTAATAGAGCATTCTGGTTAAGAGATAAACCGGGGCAGATTACTAGCTTAAGAGAGGAAGTAGAAGAGGATTTCAGGTTTTTGGACCTGGGTGTTTGGAATGGTGATGCTAGTTGGTGAAGAGGCACAGAGAGAAAACATGTCAAGTGCTTACTTAGCACAGTGCCTGACATAGTTTCTCATTATCTTAACTTTCTATGTGAAGAATGATGCTAGTAGTCACAAACATGGACCCTTCCCTGGAGGAGTTTACAGTCCAGTCAGGAGTGAGATAAATGCAGGTGTAGATAGTGGTACAAGAAAGAAGAGTAGTAGATGGGTCACTCTTCCATGCTTTGATCCTGTCTGTTTCTCAGCTCTTTAGTTTAGAAAGTAACTCTTGAACTGTTTTGGACAAACTGAGTTTGAAGTGTGGGCTGGTCAGCTCTATGCAAATTTTCGTCAGGCAATTAGAAAGTGGAACATAAGAGATGAAGGCCAGATTTAGGAGCCAGCCAGCTTGGCAGAGTCCCTGTAATCTTATCAGGCCCTAGACTGAGAGCTACAGGGCTACAGAGTGAGAGTTACTGAATCTGCCCTCCAGAAACATACATTTGAAATCTTTCGCCAGCTGTGGGCAAAATAATTCAGTGGATACTTTGAGGGCCCACTGGGTGCCGCATATTTTTCATTCAAGGAACAGTTGTAGCTGGGAGAACGAATGAAATTACTGAGGGAGAAATCAAACTAGTAGGACAAATAACATACTTTTGGAGAACACCTGTTCTTTTCACTAAGGTTTGGTTTATGTCAGTAGGGAATCCTGGTGAAACATAGAGCTTGGCAGTCAGACTAACCTTGGTTTAAATTTTTATCAATTATGTGTCCTTGGGCAAGTCACTTCAACTCTCAAAGCCCAAATTTCCTGGATGTAAAGTGGTGAGACTAGTGGAATCTATGACTTGGCGTTGTGAGGATTCAGTGAGAAAATACACACACAATGTTTGATATAGTGCCTGGCATACAGCAAGTGCAGGTAAATGGTTATTTATTACTGTTTAGGCACACATTGGCAATAACTAGCTTTTCTGAATTAGAAACACAAGTAGAAAGGAGCAGACCTGGGATTCAAAAGTAGGTAATCTAACTCCAGAGCTTATATTAAGTTCCATCTAGCACTTGACCTAGACTAAGAGCTGTTCTTGGCACATAGCTTTTAATGAAGGATAGCTGTCACTCCCCCCCTCCCCGTGTGCTCCATGGATATTGCACACACGAAAACTATTATGCTAGAAAGAATGGCACTACATTTTTTGCCAAGATAACAGTCTCTCATTCGATTTTTGGTTCCTGTAACGTCCTGGTCTAGGGTATTAGAAAGTCCAGGCTTTACAGCCACGTGGGCCCTGCGTGGGAGTGGGGAGGTCTTCACGGCTTCTCCCGGCAGAGGGCGGTGTTCGCGGTTGCAGCCACAGAGACGCAGCACCTCTCCCTCGTCACCCGCCACGTGGGTCTGAATGGTTAGGCCCGCTGGGCAGGTAGCGAGCTTCCGCGGCTCCCCTCCACCCCCCCTTCATCCATTGGTAGGGGCTGCGGGTCAGGGCGGAAGTGGGGCAGGTGGGCGGGAGCGAGGCGTCACCGTTGTATATTCATGAGGCGCGCGCAGCCCGGCATGCTAATGAGGCGAGGTGGGGCGGGGCGGGGCGGCGGGCTGAGGAGGTGCTGGGCGGCGGCGGCGGCGGCGGCAGCGGCAGCGGCGGCGGCGGCGGCTCAGGGCTCGGATCTACCGGGCGGGAGCCTTGTAGGCTCGGGGTCACCAGCCAGCGCGAACCTGAACATGGAGCCGCCCGGCGGGAGCCTGGGACCCGGCCGAGGGTCCCGGGACAAGAAGAAGGGCCGGAGCCCGGACGAGCTGCCGGCGGCGGGCGGCGACGGCGGCAAATCCAAGAAATTTGTGAGTGTCCTTCCTACCCCATTTCCTCAGCCCTGCCGGGTAACCGCCGTCTGGACCCCGGAGATCCCCGCAGTCGGCCCGAGGGATGCACGCCTGTCTTTAGGGAGACGCCCCCGCGCCTCCTTTCCTCGTTTGGCTGGGTCCTGGGCTCCACAGCCCGACCCCCTACCCCTCCAGCACCTCGGGAAGCCCCGGAGTCCCACCCGGCTCTTGCCCCCGCAACCTCGGAGCTTCCTTCACCCCCCAGCCCGCACGCTCTGCCCTTCGCCCCCAGAGCCCGGGCGGGTCTCAGCCCCATCTCTTTCCTCTCAGCTCCACTTCCTTTCTTCTTCCTCTATTACCCGGACACGCCTTCTCTATCTTGGTCCACGGTGCTTTTCTGAGTCCATTTTCTCCTATTTCTTCCCCCTCTTTTTTGGTATTTTATTGGCTTCTCCTAAAGGTCACTTCCTTCCCCAAGACTGATTGCTTTCAACCTGCAAACTTTGCTCCCGCCCGGTCCTCTCTGGGCCCTCAGCCGGGTGTCACCTAATAACCCTTCCTCTCAGGAATGTTACCTGACTTGGGCCCTACCTTCCCTCCTCCCTTGGACGTTTGTCCTTGTGACTGCTGGAATGGGTTCCTGTGGTCGTTGGGCATGACGTTAATTTTCTTCCCAGTGTTTCTCTGTCCAGAGAACCTGTCACTTTACCCTGTTGCTTATCCCTTTTCGGAGGTTAGGACTTCTCATGATTATGCCCTTCTTGACCTAGAATGGTGACAAACCTCCGCCATGGGGAGGAAGTTAGACTGCAAGTCCAAGAAGTTTGAGTGATTGAATTGCTTTCTTTACATTTCCCATGATAACCATCTCCTCAACTCTTCTGCCACCTCCTGTGTCCCAACATGACTGGCATCCCTTTTCCTACCTGTAGAAAAGTATAGCTTTCCTCAGGTGCCCATTACTTCCAATTGGAATCTGAAGGAATATTGATATTCATGTAACCCTGTCATGTTTCATTACCCTGGCTCACACTGAACCTTTTTATCCCTCTCTCCAGGGAGCCATTTGTTTGCTTTTTACTGTAAAAGCTTTGAAAGTTATGGAACACTGTCCAAGAGAGGGAAAGGGTCTTGGATCTTAATAATCATTTGCTAGTTGTAATGCTAGTTATTTAGTCCTCTCTTCCAGGTAATTACACTCCCATCCCAGGAGCTCTTTCTACTAAACTAATGGGTTCTAACTCTTCCCCCTTCCTTTCTCTTTTCTCTTACCTCCAGCCCTTAGCACCCTGACCGATCCATAAATTTGGGGGGAAATTGATAAAGTGATAGAATCAGGAAGAAAATGTTGCTTTGGGACCTAGAGGGTTGAAATGTGAAGAGTACTAAACAGAATTAAAATAGTGACTCATCTCTTCTTGCATATTTCTAGCAAGACAGGTGCTTCTGGATTGCCCTTTCCAGTGACTTACAGGCTGTCAGTAACTGTCTGTTTTCATCTGGTGGAACACCCCCCTCCCTGGAAATGTAAGATTATTGGTAGTAATGACCTGCCCCCCATGGTAACTAAAGCAGCATTTCTCTCTGTTTCTTTAGGATAAAAAATTGACCCTCTAGGTAGAGCGCTTTCTTTCTAAGACTGAAGATCCAGGGCCCATATTCCTTCTGTTTCAGTATCTTTTTGTTTTGATTTAGTTTCCATGCGAACTGTTTCACCCTCCTCACCCAATTCCAGTTATTCCTGCTGATTTATAGTGACCTCTGTGGCTTGTAAATGTTTTTCAAGTCCTTAATAGAATTTTATATGGGCTTTTGTTTTATCTAACACTTGTGTGCTTCAGGATTTGTGAAATCTACTAAGTGTAAGTGGTGCTGAAAAGTGAGATACCTGAGAAAACCACTTCTTTTCACCTGTTTTTTGGAATGTCAGTGAAGTCTTGTATATGCTGAGTGGATTTGGCTCAGAGTTGTTGATATTTGCTTTAGAGAGGGTGGAGCTGAACCAAGTTCCCTTTTTCCTTCTGAGGTGTTGGTCTTAACCCTTAACTTGATAAATTTTAAAAATGTAGCACAGGTAGGGAGGAGAACTGCATTTACTGCAAGGGGTTGGAAAGTTTCCAGGAAAGTAGTGCTGCTTAACCCCTTTATTGCCAACTATAATATACCTCAAGGTACCTCAAGGCATCAGAATATTCTGTCTTCCTCATTGATCTTTTTATGAAAACTGGAAATGAGAGGCTAGGAGGAGCATTGCAATTCACTTCTCTTTGTGTCTGTGTTTGTATATGTGGGTGGGTAGAGTGGGCAAGATTGCTGGTGTGCTTTTGTTACCCATGGCTTAGTCTTTTTGAACTACAGTCTGAAAGTGAACTTAAAGCTGTTTCCCCTCCTCCACCTTTTCTAGAGTGTGTGTCCTCTGGAACTCCATTAAGAATGTACTTTATAAAACTGCACTAGTTTGTTCTTAGTGTGCCTGAAGGTTATTTGTTTGCATCCTAGGGGTTACTAATCCCTTTAGCTGCTACATACCTTTTCAGGCTTATGCGGGTTCTAAGTATAGATCAACTGATGAGTACACAGAGCTCACAAATTGCCTAAAATCTGCACTTCTCTTGGAGGCATCCTGTGTGGAAAGGAGATTGAGTATAACATAAGTTGAAAAAGTGGTTGGGCATCTTTCAGAAATGTGGCTGCGGGAGATGCTGACGTGTGGCTGAAGCCAGGCTGCTTGGTATTCCCCCCTTGATTCTCCATGGGTCTCTCCTGCCCATGAACATATCCCTTCTCCAGCATTATTCTGGTTCCTTTCAGAAGTCCTTAAGATGAAGGAAAAGAAAAATTCCAAAGGAACAGAGTGTTTTCTGACTTTTCAGCAGTGATGAATGTGGGTACCAAATAGACTGTTTCTGAAATATTCAAGGGGAGTAAGTGTAACCAGGATGTTAGGAGGCTGCAAAGTATTCCTGCGTTTTATAGACTCCATGTCTTCTCACACAATCAAGAAATTGATAGAATATTGCTTCCTGATTCATCTAGGAGTATAACTTTATAAAACATGAATTTCAGTGTGGGATTAGAGAAAATAGAAGATAATTTTTAAAATCCTGTTTAATTTTGAATGCTTATGTTGAATTATTACCAGGCTGCAGTTTCTTGCCTTTCTAAGAGCAGAGTGAAAGTGACAGCATAAATGTTTGGTTGTAGACCCGTATCCAAAATGAGAGCACTCGAAGGTGAAGGATGCCAGGAAGGATTTTAAGCAGATTATAGGAAAGGTAGAGAATAGAAAAGAAGTGGAGTTGTTCATGCAGATTTCTGCTTCTCTTCTCTTAAAGGAGATCTTAACTTTAGCACAAAAGGTCACAGAAAACCAAGGAGTGTACAGAGAACTTTATACAAGTCATGTGGTTTTTGTTTTTTGTTTTGAAAGATGATGAACACAGGGATTACTTAGTTTGGAAAAAAGGAGGGGAGCCTAGAGGAATGCTATGGAGAAGCTTGAGATGACAGGATGATACCTTGAAAATGTCTGCTCTTCTTTCTGCCTTGTCTTTAAAAACAGCCCAAGGACCCACTTGGAAATGTTATGTGTTCTTGTCTCAAAGGAAATCCTCCTTCAGGGAATGCCTCAGAATTAAAATCTCTGCCTTGGGAGACTTGGTAAATGTTGGGATACTTTTACAAAAAGAGCTGAAAATGGTATCACCTATAAATTATGTTTGTTATAAAAGCTAAGAGAATGGTAATAAGCAAGAAGTGATTCAATTTTGTTGATGGGAATAGGGGTCAGACTGATTTCTTGTGTGATAGAATAACTGTTTGATATTCCCTGGGGCCCTTGGTATATTTTATAAATGGATTGCCATGTTATTCTTGGAGAGTGTTATATTTTCAGTGGAATGTAATAGAAGCTTAAAAGAAGGTTATACCACATATGATTTAGAAGAACAGGTTAAAATCATGTATTAACAAATACTAGGCATTACATAGGGTTTCTATATGCAGGTGGGTTTTCTCCCATTTTATGTTTCACTTAGCCGAAATTATTCAGGCTCCAACTTTTTATTATGTTGAGCCTCCTATACCCAATCACTTTTGTTTGAAAACACTAGGAAAAAATTAACCATTTGCTAACCAGCAAAATGGGTGTTTGCTCCTAGTTAGGGTTAGGTGAGGCAAAGCCAATGCTCTCCTCTTGCCCAACTGCCTACCATCCCCCTCTCTTTGTTTTTATTCCCTCCCTGCTTCTGTAGGGTCTGGTTCGAGTTTCATGAACAAGCCAGGCTTTTGAGGAATCAGGAGCAGTAAAAGCTGTTGATACTAAAACTTCTTAAAACCTCAAAGCTAAAATTGAGAAGTAAAGAGTATTTTAATCACTATGAACATATTTTACCATTTTCAACCTCTTTTTTTAAAAAAACAAAGATTTTAGAATCAAGGAACCCTTTTTAAGGAAGTAAAAGAATTACTGAAGGAAAAAAGAAATATTGAGATCAGTATTTTAATGAATTTTTCCCACCAGTTACAGGATAACTGGGTGAATCATTGGTTCTTTCAACTCTGAGATTCTTACTTCCATTCATTATTAAAGCTTGCTACGAATGGTAGTCTTAAATTTTAGAGTTGGAAGGGACTTTAAATGTCATGGGGCTCAAACGCCTACTCAGTGCAGCAATCTTTTTTATAACTGTAAGTTGGAAACATCAGGGGGCAAAAGGGTGGAAATTGGTTAAATGAATGGAGGAAGAGAAGCAGAAGTTTGGATTCTACATTTCCTTTAGTAAATTTCAGGATCTTGGAATAGCTAGAGTAGTAGAAAGGGATTATATAAGAGGAACAGATATGCTAGAAGCTATGGAACTGAGAGGGAAAAGATTGAAAAAACTGGCTTTCTATGTGGAAGGATTCTTACATAGAAGATGGGAAATTCCATCCTACTTGGTGGTTATAAGTGGTCCTTAGGCAGTAGCTAGTTGGGCATTTTGTTAGGGTAGCAGATACAGGTAGAGTTTATGATATCCTGAATTATTTTTCTGGATTTCTGATTATGTGACTTATTTCCTGTTTTAGGAATAGTACTGTGTGTAAGCATAGGATTTTTATTTTCTTTTAAGATTAACATACTTTACAGACCCAACAAAGGGTGATTTATAAACCTTCTTTTATCCTAAAGGTCACAGAAAACCAAGGAGTATACCTTGGTAGTGGGTCTACATCTTGTATATAGCTGCCCTTTTTTTGTTGCTAGAACTTTAGGATCAAGTAAAAAAGGTAACTCTCACGTTTGATTTTTATTTATTTATTTTTAATCCTCACCTGAGGATATTTTTTCCATTGCTTTTCAGAGAGAGTAAAAGGGAGAGAGAGAGAAACATCAATGTGAGAGAGAGACATGGATCAGTTGCCTCCCGCACGCACCCTGACCAGGGCCAAGGCACTCCAGGACTGGAGCCTGCAACTGAGGTACGTGCCCTTGGCTGGAATCAAACCCGAGACCCTTCAGTCCATTGGCCAACGCTCTAACCACTGAGCCAAATTGGCTAGGGCGGTAACCCTCACTTTTAAAAAAAAACTTTTATTGATTTTTAGAGAGAGAAACATTGATGTGAGAAATAGAAGCATGGTTTGGTTGCCTCCCGCATGGGCCCTGACTCGGTCTCGAACCCACAACCTTGGTATATACCTTGACCGGGAATTGAACCTGCCACCTTTTGGTGTATGGGACATTGCTCCAACCAGCTGCACCACCGAGCTAGGGCTCTCACACTTTATTCAGGGGTCTTCACCTTTTTGTGTGCCATAGAGCCTTTGGACATCACCCCAGCCCCCCTTTTTTTACAGCTTTATTGATGTATAATTAACATACAATAAGCTGCATATATTTAGTGCACAGTTTGTGAAACCATTACCACAGTAAAGATAATGAATATATCCATTATCCTCAAAACTTTCCTCCTGTCCTTTGTAATCTCCACCCCCCACCCACCCCCCACCCCCATACTCCCACCTCTAGGTAACCACTGATTTGCTTTCTGTAACTATAGATTAGTTTGTATTTTTTAGAAGTTATGTAAATTTAATCATAGAATATGAACCCTTTTTTCTGGCTTTCAGCATAATATTTGTTGTTACATTCTTTTTTTTATTGCTAAGTAGTAGTATAGTGTATGGATTTACTACAATTCGTTTATTCATTTACCTGTTGATAGGCATTTGGGTTGTTTCCAGGACTTTGTTATGTTTTGTTTTTGCTGTGTGCATTTATGTATATAAACTTTTATCTGGACATAGGCCTTCATTTTTCTTTTGTAAATACTAGGAGTGGAAAGCCTAGGTTATATGGTAGGGCTGTGTTTAACTTTTTTTGTTGTTGTTAATCCTCACCTGAGAATGTTTTTCCATTGCTTTTAGATAGAGTGGAAGGGAGGAAGGGAGGGAGAGGGGACGGAGGGAGAGAGAGAAGTAGATGTCAGAGAGACACATGGGTTGGTTGCTTCTAGCATGTGCCCTGACTGGGGCGGGGATCAAACCTGCACCCCAGGTAGGTGCCCCTGACTGGAAATCGAACCCAAGACCCTTTGGTGCTCCAGGGGTGCAGGACAGGTGGGGGTGTTCTAACCATTGAGTGACACCACCCAGGGCCTATGTTTAACTTTTTAAAGAAATTGCCTGTTTCCACAGTGGTTGTACCGTTTTACATTCTCACAAGCAATATATGAGTTCCAGTTTCTTGTCTGCTGTATAGTATGGACAGTCTTAAATTTTAGCCATCTAGGTGGGTATACAGTGGTATCTCAGTGTGGCTTTAATTTGCATTTCTCTGATGATGTTGAGCCTCTTTTCATGTGCTTATTTGCTACTTGTATATTTTCCTTGAAGTGTCAGTTCAAAATTTTGCCCATTTAAAATTTTTTATTATAGTATAAATACCAGTTCTTTGTTATATTTAGGTTTTGCAAATATTTTCTTCTTCCTGTGACTTGCCTTTCATTTTCTTAAGTGTATTTAAAGTGTCTAATTAAACACAAAAGTGCCTAATTTTGATGAAGTCCAAATAATTTTTTTCCTTTTGCTTTTTTTGTCATATTTCAAAAATCTTTGCTAAAATTATGGTCACTAAGATTTTCTTCTTTTCTTTTAAGTTTTATAGACTTAGCTCTTAAATTCTGTTTTCCACTGCGGATGTGTGAGTTATATACCACATATTCTCTTTGGGGTTTAATTTTCACTTGTAGGCAAGACACTACATTTCTGATACTCAGGATCAGGGACCTTTGAGATCCCATTTATCCTTGGAAGCATTTTCATCTTATGTGATGTTAGAAAACGTCTGTTTTCCTGTACTCAGTGTGCTACAGGTTGTATAATGCCAGTCTTCCTATTTATACATATTAATGAGTGTTCAGCATTTTCATAGATAGGAAGACTGATTCATCCCAGACTAGAACAACAGGCAGTAATAATAACAATAACAGTATCATGATAATAACACTTGTTGCATATTACTGTAGCCCTAGCACTGTGCTAAAGAGCTTTAGATTCATCTCATTAATCTCCACATCAACCTTATAAACTGGGGCATTGCCGTTATTTCCATTTTATAGGTAATTAAATTGAAACTCAGTGAGATCAAGCAATGGGATTCAAACCTGGGTCTGGGTATTTAAAAACAACAACCCATGTTCTTTTTCACCACATTGTAGTGACAGTTTACATGAGTCCAGTTTTTGCACCTGGGATATAAAAGAGTATTCACTGCTAAGAATTTCCTAGACAATTTTGATGGTATCTCTTTAGAGTCCTTTGACAAGTGCAGTCCATTAAAACTGGACTCTCCTCTGGTTCAGTTGGTGGGAAAGAAGTATTGGGTCTGGATGTACAAAGTGCAGTGGCTAAATGCTTAACTGCTTTTTGCATTAGTAATTTAGACTTTGAAACCATTGCAAGAATCTTAATTAAACCTGTCTTATCTGAGGCATGAAAAAGTAGCTGTTATAGTGCATGCAAAGCCTATCTTTCCCTTACTCATGAGTTATTAAGAAGTTGTCTAAACTACTATTTTTGAAATGTAACTTATCTTTTTTATAAGTAGAACTGCTCAAACAGCGTCACCTGTCAGGAATTTTAGTTGTTTAAATTGCTGAGAGTAGCAAGTAGTGTTGACAAAGAGGGTGTGGGGTGGAGAAAGCTGTTGCTAAACTATCTCTAAAGCTGTCTTTTCTGTATTTTAGAATTAGTACATGGCATTCCTAAAGACCTGTCTTTGTGGCCCTGATGCTTGTCTGTAAGGATTGCAAATGGCTAACCTTCAGAGTCTCTTCTGAGTCCAAGGACTACAGAAGTTTGTTCTTTAGAGCTGGCAGTTATTTCCCTGTGGATAATAATTAACATTACCACAGAGATCCAGGTACTGGAACTAGGATTTTTCTGTATGACTGGCAAATAGTAAAGAATAGTTTCTCTTGTTTGTCTGAATCTACATGGATCTACCCTAGATCCAAAAGGCTGAAGATCAAGAAGTCATGTGGTTGTCCTATCAGGTTCAGCCCTTGCCTTTTAAAAGATTGTAATCTCAGCCAGGTTTGTAGAAGAATGGGTAGGAACAGCTCTGAGGCCATGAGCATAGACTTTAAAAGATGTAGAAATTCAGAGAATTGAAGGAATTAAGTGGAAAGATTACTGGACTGAGAGTCAGAGGACCTAGGTTTTAGAATCTTAGGCTGCTAGAGGTGGAAAGGATGCTGAAAATTATTTAATTCAAACCCTTTATTTATAGTTTAAGAGATGGGGCCTGGAGAGGTGATCTGTCCAAATATACAACTGGACCTAGGGCTAAAACCCCTCTCTCCCACTCCCACTGCAGTATGCTTTCCACATATTGTGCTTAGTGTGACCTTGCTACTAATTAACCATGTGAATTCTGGGCAAGTCACTCCACTTTCCTTGGTCTTTTCCTGTAAAATTAGAGAGTTTGTAGGCAGTGCTGGTTAGCTTCATAGAAGATTGGGGATATGACAGGTCCTGGAAGGAAATCAAAGGATTGGTGGAGAAGAGGGGAAGGGACTTCATGGGGTGGGGAGCCTTGTGAACAGAGGCTCAGAGGTATGAATGTGTAGCTGTAATAAAAGAGAAATGGCATGGTTATAGAAGTCAAGACGATTAGTGGGAGATAAATCATTAAAGAAAGGGGAAGCCACTTGGTAAAAATTATTTTAGTCCTGGAAAGGACTTTTAGGTTCTCTTTCTGTAGAAATGTGCAGAAAGCAGCACTGAAAATTAGCATTTTGTAGCATGTCATCATTAATGTTAATGCAGTTTTTGGCTATGTGAATGTGTCGTGGTGACGGTTAGTAAATCAGCATATACAAGAATTGATTAGTGTTAAGGTTCCAGCAAATCATTTCTGCTACCTAGATGGAGTTTAGAGAGTTAAATTTGTTTAATTTCCAGTCCTTATCTTTTTTAATACATCCTTCTTTTCAGTTTGTCAGATTTTAGATTTAAAAAGATGTGACTTTTCAGCTAGCCAAATTGTGGGCTTAGGTGGGAAATGCTATTGTGTGAACAATCTGAGCCTATCTTTGGGCTCTATTGTTTCTTCTAAACATTCTCTAGTACAGTGTAGTAGTTTTGAATGCATGCTTACTTGAGATGTTCTTTAGTCTTTTGTGAATGCAAAATAAATTATATAGAGGGAGGGATGGAGTGAGGGGAAAAAGGGAGAGAGAGAGAATATCAGTCTTTTTTGGAGGGTCTTATCTCCTATCCAGCTTGTAAGGTGCTTAAGAGCAGTGGTGGTGTTTAGCTCATGTTAGTAATATCCTTTTATATATTTTAGTTTCAATGTTATTTTCAAGGCTCTCTGTTTCTGTGGTCTAATGTAGATTGACAGTTTTGAAAACATTAGTTCTCTCACCAAGTTAACTATGAGGCAGAGAACCACTAATGTAACCATACCTGACCAGAAGAACTCTTTTGAGAAAAGATTATTACTTTTCTCTAGAGAAAGTATCTTACAGTTTATCTAGTGTTTAATGAAGGAACATGTCTATAGGATTAAAAGTCTCTGCATTAATTTCCATAGTAAAGGGCTGCCAACTATTATCATTATAAATGAGAGCAGTATTTGACCCAGTGCTCTAGGGATTGTTAACATACATTTAACTGAATGACTGCTAAGGCTCCATATTATATGAATCTATTAGTGCCACAGTCTTTCATGGCTACAGAAAGGTTTGCATAGAATATGAAATAAAGACAAGGATGAGTCTTCATGTCCTCAGGATTTGTCTGGATCTTCACAAAAAAATGCTAGTGGCAGTAGGAATATCCTATTTTTTTCTTAATCTCATATACACCTGCTCATAGCTATGGTGTTCCTTCAATTCCTTCATTTGGCCATAGAAGCAAAGTGATTTTGGACTGTTCTAAATTATTTCATCATGCTTGCATGATGCCTCCAGAGATATTTTTAGTTTTGATAGTTTTTATGAACGCTCCCAGGCATAGAGGTTTCCAGTGATTTTTTTTGATTCCTTTATTTTAAAGAGATGGGAGTTGGCCTTACTTGGCAGCTCTTTGTATCTGCAAGGGCTTGTTCGTTACTTCTAGGCCCATGGGTGACGTCTGTTTCCTGTGATTGAAACCACAAGAAGAAGTGGTGAGAAGCCACTGTAGGATCTGCACTATCAGGCAAGCAGCAGGCATTAGGCTGCGCTGAAAAGGAGCAGTAGTAACTAAGCAGTTTCTTAGGGCCTTTGAAGAGACTGAAGAAATGATCTGACCCAGCCTCCTCATCCTCAAATGGGGGGGGGGGGGGAGGCAGTGAGGCCTAGAGGTATTAAATTGCTCAAGATCATGTAATTAGGTGAACTAGCCTTTAGAGTTCACTGACTATTCATTATTCTTTCTCACATTGCATTGCTGCCCCTAAATTTTTTAACTGTGCTCCCCCAGAGTGTTTCCTTAGACAAAATACTGCTGGAGAAGAGTAAATACTGGTGGGTGTTTAAAAAAATTGAATTTATTGGGGTGACATTAGCTGGTGGGCATTTTGAATATGGGAATTGAATGATGTTGCTTTACTTTTAGATGCTGTACTAATAATTTTTATACTTTTTTTGAAAAGACATAGATTTTCAAAATAAGAATATCTTAAGAATTCCACATTTCTATTTTTTATTTTAGTATTTGAATATTCTAGTTATTATCTTTATGCACAGATATTTTTACAATATTGCAATTATAGTTTACACTCTTTCTGCTTTTAAAATAGTGTATCATAAACATTTTCCAGCTTTCTAATCTTTGAAAATTGCTACTTTTATTTGAAATGGAAATATAGTTTTATTGTAAAAGTGATCACATTTTTCTAAGAAAATATAAATATATGTAAAAATATAGTGAAACAATCCCCTACCTCATTTTCCAGAAATTATAGGTATTTTAAAATAGTTAGAACCAAAGAGAAAAATACATGATACATGGAAGTCTCTTTGGAGTCTAAGTACTTTGGCATGCAATTCTATATATGTTTGTGTTAGACATAGTTCCATACAAGTATGATTGCTAGAAGTATCAGAAGGACCTTATTTTAACTCTTGTTTATATTACCGGTATTGGTGGAGGAGTAATGATATTTCATTCATGCTCTCCCCACAACCCAAGATTTTCTCAAAATGAAATTTTATGCTAGATTTGTAAAAGGTCAGAAAATATTTACTGTGGTTTTATAAGATCAAATCTGGCTTTTTGAGTAGTAATGTAATTTTTGGATCAGTTAAGCTATTATCAGTAGGCTGTGATTATTTCTGGGTGTTCAGGAATAATGTGAAAAGAGGGGGGAAAAAGTTGTAACCTAATACTTAGAAATGAAGGGTTTGAGAATGGGATTAAAACAAGGTGGCCTCCTACTTGGTGCCTGTATGTAGAAACAATATCAGCTGCAGGAGCTGAACTTCCTGTCTACCAAACCTTGGGTGTGTGAGACGGGTGTCCACCCTAGAGAAGAGTAGAAATCCTGCTACTGACATCACAACATGGGAGACAGTTGCTACGGAGATTGTGCAACAACATTCCTGAGTCACCGTTTCCAAAGGAATGGACAACACCCGTTTTTAAAGGAGAAATCACCATCTTCTCTAAACACAGTCAGTAAAGAGAGAGGCCTAGTAAGGAAGTAAAGAACAAGTATCAGTATTTGGAGCTTGAGAAATATGTTGAAACTTTGGAAAAATAGGTTGACATTAGTTATTTTCTATATATGTACTCTAAAAGTTTTATCAGAACCTTAAGATGTTTGAAAGGAAGGAAGCTTTGCTTACTTTTCTTTTAACAGATGACAGAATATATGTGCACCTCCTTCCTGAAAACAAAGGAGATGGGCCTGTCTGCCACACCTTTGATACTTGATGGGAAACTAGGACTTCCAGAATCTGAGCACTTTCTCTCCTGGCAGCTTGTTTGGATGGACTAGTAGGAAGAATGCAGTTCCCTGCCTGGCTTCCACCTGTTCTCTGAGCTGGAATAGTGAAACCCGAGAGGACTTTCCTTCTTCTCTGTAGGCTATCAGCTATCTAGGATGCAGGCTGTGCCAGGCCCGGGGCTTCAAGATAAGCTAAGTTGTAGGCAACACGTTCCCCCAAGACTATTAGAGGATTACTGTATTAAAACATATTTTGGACCTCTCAGAGGATTGAATTCTCATATTCAGATCATTTTTCCCTCATTTTAATTATAGTCTGGAAATGTGGTTTATTGGAAAACAGATTCTCACAAATAGTTTTAGACAGTTGTATGGAAAATTGAGTTTGTTATTTTTATTGATAAGGAAATTGTTTCAAATCTATAAGTAAATGATTGAAACAGGAAATGGTTGCTCTTTATATGGCATTTCTAACTTGTGCTTGACATATGTCACTGCCTGGAATTATCAGGAAAAAGATACTGATTCTGGAAAGCAGAGGCAGACTGAAAGAACTCTTTTCATTAGAAATAGAAGATCTTACACTGTCTTCTGCTATGTTCCCTTTGTTGTCTCTTGTGTGAATTCTAACGAGTTTGACTCTGCAGTACTGAGTTTAGCTGTGGTGCTGCCCAGGCAGGGTGAAACTAAATGAACGAACTGCTAGAGTCTTACTTATTCCTTTAGCACTTTTTCCTCCGTGATTGTGGAGAACATGAGTGTGCTGTCCCCATTCCTGGGGACTGCTGGATAATCTTCAGTTTTCTGTCCCTTAAACACATTTAACTTTATAATGTTAAATTAGCTTTATTTTATTTCATATTTAAAAATCTTAATATAAATTAGCTTTATATTCCCTGTCATTTTGTTCTTCTCTATGAGGCTTCTTTTCCCCTGACACGCTCACTTTCTTTTTATTTTCTTTTTTGAAGTGGCTGCTTTTGTTCTACACAACTCCTGTTTAGTATGTTGGCACCAATAAGTAGTAATGTCAGAATCTATTTGTTTCTCTGTAAATGGTAGATGAGATATTGACTCATTCCTTGTCATTCTTGGGCCATTCTTGAAAATGGGAGGGAACATTCTCTACATTTGAAGGTATCCATTACTTCCTCCTCTGTAGATCTAATTGACTTCTGTATAAGGAGTGGGAATTGAAGGAGACCAGCAAGTTTCATTGGTTTCATCCTCATATATTATTTACCTTTTACAAAGCACTTTGCAAAACAGTGCTTTATATCCATTTCATTATTTATTCTCTAGTCCTATTTACTAGACCTATGAGACAACATAGTCCTAACAGAAAGAAAGCTTACCCTGCCTTTACTATACTTCAGTGGAAATGTGGCATACTTGATGGCAAAGCTGGCATAGGATTCATGGGAAATTGAATTTAAGTCCATGTCATGATCTCTGTTGCCTCACTACCCTAAGGAACTGAATGTCAGTCCTGTGATACAATAAATAAATGATTTAGAGCCAGACCTTGCTCTCTATTCTGTATGATCCTGAATCACAGATACCTTACCTAGTGCTGCTTGGGTAGGTAGATTAAGATTTGAAAGAAAATTGTTGGCTGCAGTGGCACTTTCCATTTTAACCATAAGTAGCCTGTGTCTTTACTGAGGGTTTATTGCTTTTCAAAGGTAGAAGACTCCCTAGAGGACATGTTTCCCCTAATTGGATATTTTCCCCAAGGACAACTAACAAATATGTCTTGTGGGTTGAAGTGCCAATCAGGGTCCCCTGCTCTCAGCCATAGGGAAACATTACTCTTAAAGGGTTGGTCTGATAGCTTACTGAGCTTTCTGTGATAATTGTACTATACTGTCATAAACCTTGACTTGACACTTTTCCTTAGTTTGATCAATTTCCTTAGTATGCCACATTTCCACTGAAGTTATGAGTGCATGAATATACTGTGCTTAGGATGATGCTCCTAAACCTATAGTGATGCTAATTTTAAAAATACTTATTAAATATTGGACACATCAAATGAACAAGACATGTTTTTTTGCCCCCGAACAACTTATAATCTGGTCCACAGAAACAGTTACAATAAATGGTCTGAAGAAGGATCTGACAGAAAATATTTAGAGCCTGGCTTGGGTTAAGTCCTTTAGTTTTTTTTTGCCAAATGATTGACTATGGGTAAGCATATAATTTATATATGAGGAATAGCTTTTTCTTTCTACCATGTTTTCGGAGTGCAGTGCCAACTAGTTAAGTCATCTGGTGTGTATTTTACAAGTCTTTCTGTAGTAATAGCAGCACAATTGCCTTTACAAGTATGAGACCTCACACCACTCCATTTTATGATCTCAAGAGGGGTGTCTTTTTTTTCTTCTTTTTAAAAAAAGTCTGTTTTTATTGATTTCAAAGAGAGGAAGGGAGAGGGAGAGAGCGCTAGAAACATCAATGATGACAGAGTCATTGATCGGCTGCCTCCTGTACACCCCCTACTGGAGATCAAGCCTGCAACCCGGGCATGTGCCCTGACTGGAATCGAACCGTGACCTCCTGGTTCATGGTTAGACACTCAACCACTGAGCTACACTGGCTGGGCTTGTTTTGTTTTTTAATAAATGAATAATTCAAGTGACTAGCTCAAAATCATACCTGCAGTTCTTTAGGATGCGGGGGGTGGGGGTGGGGGGGAGCCCAAACAGGACTCACAGTTTTTTTAGAGTTCTAGATAAATTCTAGATTTTGTCAGTTTGCTTAATGTATTAATTTCCTACTGTTATGTGACAAACTCAACAGCTTAAAACAAAACCCATTTATTAGCTTATAGTTCCATTGGTCAGAAGTCCAGCATGGACAGGGTGGCTGTGTTCACAGTATCACAGGGCTGAAATCAGGGTGTCAGCTGGGCTAGTTCTCATCTGCAGGCTCTGTGAGGAAATCTCCTTCCAGGCTTAAGCGGGTTATTGGCAGAATGCAATTCCTTGCAGTTACAGGGCTGAGGTCCCTGTTTCTTTGCTGGCTTTCAGCAATTAGAGGCTATCTGTTGTCTTTGACATTTGGCCCCTTTAATACTCAAGCCAGAAATGGCACACTGCTGACTCCTTGTGTCTCTAACTTCTCAGATTTAAAGGGCTCTGATTGGGTCAGGTCCATGTGGATAATTTTCCCTTTCTTGGAAGTCAGTTGTGCCAAATAACTAATCATAGGAGTGGTATCCTATCTTATTTCCAGTCCTGGTGATTATACAGGGTGTGTACATCAGGCTAAGAATCTTGGGAGATGTCTTAGAATTAATTCTACCTACCACACTAAACATTTCACTCACACTCAGCCCATGGAGCAAGGGTAGATGTCAGAAGAGGAAGAGGTAGGAATTGAGTATTCTGAAGCAGTTACTGAATTGCATTATGATTATACTATTATAGGTATTGCAAGGCCCAGGGATCCTGGGCCTCCCAGAATCATCACGGAGTAGGGGCCAGGTGGCATTCATTTGTAGTGTTCTGGTTGTAGTCACTTAGCTAAGAGCTCAAATGTAGTTGTAGTTGTCCCATATGAGAGCCTGAACAAAATCTTAGAAAGAACTGCCATACAGACTTATAGTTGTAGGTGTCTCTTACCCATGTGCTAGCCACATGGCTATGGGATTATCGTCCATGATTAACTGTTCTTGTGAAGCACAGTGGTAGGAGTTAGAAACAGCTTTTGCTGTGTAATGTACTCTGTGTTCAGAATAATGTTTTTGTTGTTGTTGTTTTTAAAAAATATATCTTTATTGATTTCAGAGAGAGGAAAGGAGAGGGAGAGAGAGAGAGATAGAAACATCAATGATGAGAGAGTCATTGATCAGCTGCCTCCTGCATGCCCCCGACTGGGGATCGAGCCTGCAACCGGGGCATGTGCCCTGACCGGGAATCGAACCCCAATCGCCTGGATCCTAGGTTGGCGCTCAACCGCTGAGCCACGCCCGGCCAGACCAGAATAATGTTTAATCATATTCTCTTCTTATATCCTTTCTAACCTCTCCACTACTTAATTACCTTTTGTTTGGCTACATAAGGATCCTATGCCAAGAGATCGTCCTTAATTGTCTGATAATTGTGACCTTTTTCTGACTGGAGGGAAAAGTTAAAGATTCAAGGAGTTGAATAGAGATGAATCAGTCTCTTGGATGAGTTTTTTTTATATCCTTGAGTTTATAATAGGTCCAATTCTGTTACTTGGCAGACAGAGGTTCCCTCTGTTCAAAAGATTGCCAAGTTTAGTCCCACTGGCCCACTTTTTAAAAGTTCAAGTATTAATAGGTACAGCACCGTCACCACTACAACAAATTCAGTTATGGAAAGGAAGTTTTACAGTTCATTTGCATTTAATATGATAATGATTGAACAGAGTATGTTTCAAACTCATTAAGTCATTTAATTAGTTTGGCCTTATAGGGCATACCTTGGGATCTTTTGACTTTTTTTTTTTTTTTTAAAACATGTCTTTATTTTATTATTATTTTTTTTAATGGTTAATTTTCTTTTCTTTTTTTAAAATATATCTTTATTGATTTCAGAGAGAGGAAAGGAGAGGGAGAAAGGGAGATAGAAACATGAATGATGAGAGAGTCATTGATTGGCTGCCTCCTTCAGGCCCCAGACTGGGGATCGAGCCTGCAACCTGGGCATGTGCCCTGACCAGGAATCAAACCTCGATCGCCTGGATCCCAAGTTGATGCTCAACCGTTGAGCCACGCCCAGCCCGGCTCTTTTGACTTTTTAATTTTTGTTTTCTTATAGAAACCAAACTAAAGTATCTAGGAGGTTTCTTATTTCCTGTTGATGGTAAGCAAAAGATTTATCTTACCACATATTACATTAGAATGTGGTGACTAAATCAGAGCCTTAAATTACTCTGGAAGTCGAGTTGAGGGGACAGCTTTTTATTTTCTTGTTGATTGATGGTCTTATTGTACAGCATACCCAGCCAAGTATATTTATTTTTGATGCTGTTACTTTTGATGCAGTATACCTTTGAGTGATTTGATAAAAATATGATTTGATAATACTGAGAATCTTTTGGAGAAGATGAAGCTCATTTTAATAAATGCAATTTTGTTAAGCTCTTTTTTTGTACCAGCTAGTGACCTTTAGAAATTTATTTACTCATCTAATTCTATTGAATAAAAAGTTCCTGTGGAATAAATGTTGTCCTACTCCTTTTAAAAAAATAAAATATTTATACTTCTATCAACAATTGTTTGCATATAAATGAAAGATTATTATAAAAATTGAGTAACAAGCAAAAATCTAGACTTTGTGTATAAATGACAATGTTGCCATTATTAGATGGAGGTGCCCAGAAGGTAAACTGAATACTGTCTTGGCATCGCAGTCTGACTTTAGATTCTCGAAGTGTTTAAAAGAGTTCCTTCTGAGGATATCAGTGGGCCATAGAGGCCTGGGGAACATAGTGCTCACCACAGTTGAGCATCTGGCAAGGCTTCCGTGAGACCCATGTACTGGACATCCATCAGGAATATGGTCAGGGGAGTGCACAGCTCTGCATTTCCTGTTTCTAAGCTCACCGTGGCCTGCCTTCTGCTCTCCCCAATAAGTCAAAGTAGAAAAGTTCTGTGGGGTGGAACCAGTGTCCTTGACAGTCCAGACTGTAGAGCGAGGAAGAGAGGAAAGAAACTATTAACAAGCGGTTTGGACAAGCCAAGAATCTGGGTCAGGCTCAGCAAGTATTGTCAGTTTAAAATGTCAGAACAGGAGTGATTGATGATGATGACAGTCTTTGAGGGTCTCGCTTAAGTCTCAGGGTTCCTTTAATTGTGCTCTTTGGCACAGAGTAGTCATCTGGAATCTTTGTCCTAGAGATTTTCTTTACCTCTTTCATGTGTTAGGTCTCCCGTTTCCTGTATTTCAAATCTTCCACTTTCTTGGGTTGCTCCCTCATTTTGGTGGATTATGTACTATAATAGCTTCCTGAGATACATGGAGGCACTTTTTTTTTTTTAACTTAACTATCCGAAAGTGTTTATTCTGAACTCACATTTGACTCATAGTTTGGTTGGGTATATAGAATTCTAGGTTGGAAATTATTTTTCTTCAGATTTTAAAGGCCTTGTTCCATTGCCATCTAGCTTTTTTTTTTGGTTAAAAAATCCAAAGCTTACCTGATTCTTTTGTATATGGTCACTTTTCCTCTCATCTGTCAAATCTTGTAAATGTTCTTTGTATTCCCAGTGTTTTGAAATGTCACCATGATATGCCTTTGTGTGATCTATTTTTGTCCTTTGTTCTAGACACTCATCCTTCAGTACTGGGAAATATTCTTGAATTATTCCTTTGATAACTTGCTCCTCTGTTTTCTCCTATTATTTGGATATTATACCTCCCAAACTGATTTTCTAACTTTTTTATCTTTTCTCTCTCATTTCTTCATCTCTGCCTTTTTGCTCTACTTTTTTAGGAGATTCTTCGATTCTTTCTTCCTGTCCTTCTATTGAACTTTCTCTTGAGTTTCTGTCCTCATATTTTCATCTTCTAAGGGTTCTTTTTTTCTCTGAATGTTTCTTTTTAAAATGGCATTGTGTTCTCTCTTGTGGATATTAGTGATTTTAAAAAATCTTTCTTCTCTTCGCCCTGGCACAGTGGTTAGAGTGTCTGCCCATGCACCAAAGGGTCTTGGGTTCGATTCCAGGTCAAGGGCACTTATCTGGGTTGACAGTTTGCTCCCTGCCCCCTGGTTGGGGCGCAGGAGGCAACCAGTCGATGAGCCTCTCTCACATCAGTGTCTCTCTCTCTTTCTCTCTCCCCGTCTCTCTCTCCCTCCCTCCCTCCCTCCCTTCCTCCCTCCCTCTCTTCCACTCTCAGTGGAAAAAATATCCCCTGGTGAGGATTAAGAACAACAATCTTTCTTCTCTTTGCATAGAATCTATATAAGTTGCTTTTTCTTTTCCCTCTTATATTAGTAGCTTTCCTCTGATAATCCTGAGTTTTGTCTGCTTTGGGGACTAAAGAACTGATTGGAACGTCTGGATGGCTAGGGCTTGTTGGCTCTGTGCTTTATTGCAGGACAACCTAGGCCAATAGAAATATAAAGTGAGTCACATATGTAATGATATATTTTCCTACTAGCCACAGAAAAAGGCAAAAAGAAAAAAGTGAAAAGAAACGGGAGATTAATTTTAATAATATAATTTGTTTAATTCAATATATCTAAAATATTACTTCAATATGTAAGACATATAAAAATTAGTGAGGTATTTTACATTTTGTGTTTTTTTTATAATCCTCACCCAAGGATATTTTTTCCATTGCTTTTTAGAGAGTGGAAGGGGGGGAGAGAGAGAGAGAGAGAGAGAGAGAAACATCGATTGGTTGCCTTCCACGCGCACCCCAACCACTGCGGCTGGGGATCAAGCCTGCAACTGAGGTATGTGCCCTTGGCCAGCATTGAATCCTGGACCCTTCAGTCCATGAGCCGACACTCTAACCACTGAGAAAACCAGCTAGTGCTACACTCTGTTTTTTATATTAAATTATTGAACTCCAGTGTTTATATTCCACTTATAGCACATCTCAATTCAGATGCCAAATTTTCATTAAAAATACTTGCTGTGTATTTAGACTTCATAAAATTTACAAGTGAAAAGTAGATTTATATACCAAGGGTGTTCCAAATATACTTAAGTTTAACAGTAACAATAAATTTAGTTTTTAAATTTAAATTTTGTTAAAATTAGAAATTCCTTCCTCAGTTGCAATAGCCACATTAGAAGTGCTCAGTAGGTACATGTGGCTAGTTGCTACTGAAAAGTTAAGGTCGGTGGTGCATGGACAGGCTAAACAGCCATCTCAGACGGTGGATAAAGAAAAGTTGAATTTATTTAAGGAAAGGGGGGGGGGGGAGATATCCAAAGGGAAGGTCTATACAGCACTGAGTTAAAGGGTATTGGGTCCATGATGGCAGCAAAAATTACTTGGGACCGTGAAACAATGAGGAGCATAGAAAAAAGTAACAGAAAAACTTAGGCTGGGCTGCTTTGACTCACTGAGAAGTCAGAGAGAGAAGGGGCCTCTGGAGACAGGTTCAGAGGGTAAGCTGGGGATGAGCTGTCCCTGCCCATTGCTCCCCTGGTTGCAAGTCTTGTGGGGTCCCTTTGGAGGAAAGAAAGGGGAAGGAGATGGTGCTGGTGTGCTCCCCTGGTGGGGAGCACAAGCTGGGTCCTTTGTCCTGAGAGTATTTATCTCTTTCTCGCCAGTGGAAATCTTAGAGGAGGTTTCAGGGGTGTGTCTCAATACATTAGCTTTCCAGGTGTGCTCTTTTGGGGTTCCAGGGCAGGGGATTATTAGTCAATGTAGCTGGTTCTGAGGCAGCCATGACACAACTTTGGTTTTGCTGCATTTCTGGGCCTGGAGCTGAAATATAACTGAGGCCTTGATGTTATCTTTAGGGAGGAAATGCTCAGGGGGTCTAAACCACATCACCAGCCATATGCAGGGGGAGGACAGGTTACCCTGGGGATTAAGGGTTCTTGTTTTCCCAGTTTTGTCCCTTTGTAGGCATCTGGGGCTTCCTGCCCTGGTGAGTTTCTGTAGCCGAGTTTCTGTACCTGAGGTTTGGTACCTGCGTTTCTGTACCTGGCTGGTCTAACAACTACCACATTGGACCACAGAGCTCTAGGGTGATCTACTTAGACTTATTCAGTAGTTTTAGGTAACTTTTCAGTTCTCCGGAGAAGACTCTGCCAACCTTCTGCCTTAAGAGTAAGGGCAAGGCTGCTGGGGTTTTGAGAAACTAGAAGAGGGAAGGTGCTGGGTGTCTCCGCATATAGTATGCATAGATTAACTTACTTTTTGTTTTGCATAGGATCCCTACCTGTAACTATGCCTTGCATCCCCCAATCTAGAGACCCCCGGTTTTAACCTCTTCTAGGAATAAACTTCCAGACTTCTGCTGGAGTAAAGGAGGACAGTCTCCCAATGTTGGGGGGGGGGGGGGGGTAGAGGCAGGAAGATCTATAGACTTGCTTCTTAAATAGCTTTCAACCAGTTTTCTTATTTTTAACTTAACCTTTCTCCAACCTCTATTTTTATAGATACCTGGTGTCGCTATTTCATGAGCCTTTTGAGGATCCTTAAGTATACTTTGGATTAGTTATTGACTTTTCCTACTTCTGTTTTAACACTCAGGTGTTTGTTTTTTGTTTCTCACTTGAGGATATGTTTATTAATTTTTAGAGAGAGGAAGAGGGAAGGAGAGAGAGAGAAACATCGATGTGAGAGAGAAACATCAATCAGTTGCTTCCCATACATGCCCCGAACTCGCAACCTAGGTATGTGCCCTGACCGAGAATCAAACTTGCAGTCTTTTGGTGTACGGGATGATGCTTCAGCCAGCTGAGGCGCTCGACCAGGGCAGGACTCAGCTTTCTTAGGTCTGTTGGGTTTATCACTAGTCCTTTCATTTATTCCCCTGCTTCAAAACTTGGTTGCGATTGCGCTTTTCTTATTCTTCCTAACCTTGTAGTCTCCTTCCTTCCATCATTGTTTTCTTTCTAAAAGTTCTTTTTCTATAGATTTATAAGGGTTTCAGGAAGGGGAGAAATTAAATGTTTTGATTCAGTCTACCATCTTTTACCTGGAAGTTCCTATTAATCTGTATTCATGAGCAGATTTTGATATTAAAACATTTTATTCAGTATTTATATGTCCTTTAGTATCTGTATTTGTAGTTAAAGGTCTTAGTGATAGTTTTAGTGGAAAACTCAGTAGGAGGGGTGGGAAGATAAAGTATTTTGTGCAGAAAGGCTAGGAGAGTAAGGGATTGGTTTGGGGGCAGAAGAGAATTGACAGACCAATGGTCAGAGTAAAAGCATTTAGAGGTAGGTTGGAATGATTAGAGTCCTTATTAAAAAGCTTGGAAATATGAGGCATGAGGCATAAATATAGCTCCAGTAGCATTTATCTTCCTGGACTCTGCTATTTTTAGTTCTTTTTACTTTTCATATTCTAGGAACCTGTTGTTCCGTATCTCAGAAAATTCACAAAACAACTAATAATAATACTTAAAAAAATTTACTGTTTGCAAACACAGTATACATAGGATCTCTAAGGAAAACACACAGTATTAAATAAATAAACAATACACCCTCAATATACTACGGCAGAAGGTTCCATTTCAGTGATTGAATTGCTTTCCTGGTTTCCTGGGGTTTTCTGAAACAGAATTTTGCCTGTCCTGTGATTCTTTTTGCTGGTAGTTGCTGCCCTCTTTTGGACTAGTTGAGGAATTGCATCTTTTATCCTGCATGCCTTGTTTTTTTGCCGTCCTTACTCAAATTGAGCACTAAAACATGGATTTTTTTTTTTAAGAATTAAATCTGTTATTAATGATGCACCAAGGGAAGCTATTATCTTCCTTCTTATGAAAATATGTTTGCTTTTGTCTCTAAAGGCAAGAGTTAGTGGGCATTAAATGTGAACAAGGCAGAAGAATTTGGGGAATGCAGTGATTTTGGGCTTTGGAATCTGGAGACTAGAGTTCCTCCCCAGCTCACCCCTAACCATGTGCCCTTGATGATTTACTCCACCTGTCTGAACTTCAGTTTCTTCGGTGATGCAGTGAAGAGGAGGAATAAATTTGAGGGCTGCTCTAGGGATTGTTATTTTAGGAAGGCAGCCCCAGATTATGGTATTTGTTCATAGAAGATGTAATGACTAAGTCTCAGGCTCTGCCCTGAAGGAATTGAGTTTGGAAAGGGATAGAGGAGGCGGACAATCAGAAGACAATTGTAATCCACTACTAGTGCTGTGTGACAGGCAAGTACCTATTACTGTGGGAACACAAGGAACGGTACCTGTCCAATTAGAGGTGTCACCCTGTAGGGCATCTTGGAGTTAGCCTTGAAAACACAGTCTAGGCTGAGGGAAGCTGCAGCCTGGGGAGACTTGGGTGGTGAGACAGCGTGATCTGTTTGGAACTTGCAGCTAGTTCAAGATGCCTAGAAGAGCTTGAGGGAGAGTTTGTTGAGAGATGAGTTGGAAACAAGCCAGAAATGTTAAATGCCATGCTAAGGAATTTGGATTTTGACCTGAAGGCAGTGGGGAGCTATTGAAGGGGTTTAAATGGCAAAATAGCACTTTAAAAGGTTGGCATTTTAGAAAGATTACTCTTGGGTGTATAGTGTGGAGATGGATTTGGTGTAGTGCAGATGGGACTGAAGGCAGCGAGATCAGTTAGGAGCCTGTTGCAGTTAACTATGCAGGAGATAATAATGGTGTGAACTTGGGTGGTAGTAGTGGGGATGGATGGAAGAGAAATAAGAGTCTGTAGGCAGAACAGGTTTCTGGTTTCCCTGCAGCTGTGAACAGTCCATCTGGCACTGATTCATTACATCCAGGTTCTGTTACCAATGTTGCATCCATCCAAGAATTGTTTAGGTTTTGCTTGTACCTGAGGGAACATTTTGTGTATGGAGGACAGGTGCTGGAAGCAGTTGCTCTAGGAGCAAATAAGTTTGACCTTGGCAATGGCAACCTAAACTGTTCACACTCAACTCATCCTTTTTGTAGCGTGTGTCATTTCTGTGTGCCAGGCCACTTAGGGTGCTGATAAAAGGAACTGTTAGTCTCCTTGGGTGTTGCTGTCTCTCCTTCATCATCCTTCTACCTTCACTCCCCAGTAGGAAGATCACACCGAGTAAATTTAAATTTCATTGAGGCTGGCTGGGCGTGGCTCAGAGGTTGAACATCCACCTGGGATCCAGGAGATTGCAGTTCGATTCCTGGTTGGGGCACATGCCTGCGTTGCGGGCTCAATCCCCATTGGGGACATGCAGGAGGCAGCCGATCAATGATGACTTTCTCATCATTGATGTTTCTATCTCTCTTTCTCCCTCTCCCTTCCTCTCTCTGAAATCAATAAAGATTTTTTTTAAAAAGTTATAAATTTCATTGATGCTGAGCAAGGTTTTTATAGTTTCAAGTGATTAGCGCTCAGTCAGCGGAAGCTTCACCTCCTTGACCATGGAGAGCAAAGTTAAGATTCACAGTTTAGCCTGGCCAGGCGTGGCTCAGCGGTTGAGCATCGACCTAGGATCCAGGCGATCGGGGTTCGATTCCTGGTCAGGGCACATGCCTGGGTTGCGGGCTTGATCAATGACTCTCTCATCATTGATGTTTCTGTCTCTCTCTCTCCCTCTCCTTTCCTCTCTCTGAAATCAATAAAGATATATTTTAAAAAAATAAAAAAAAAGATTCACAGTTTAACTGGATTTAACTGAACACTGACATGGGGAACATGAACATAATGATACAGATATTTCTTGTCTATAAAAAAGTTAGTAAAGTAGTTTTGTGGCAGGGTCAGAAGTTGAGGGAGTTTAGTCAAGAGGTAGTCACTATACTCTTCTATGGACATTAGCAAAAAATAATATGGTTTAAAAATTAAGTGTTAGGGTGAAAAAAAATTCCTGCTTTCCCACACCTGCTTGTTCAGACTTTTTTCCTTAGTAAGATGTAGTATGTGTACAGAAGAGAACATAAAACTTATAGAATAATTATAAACCAAACACCTGTGTAACCATCATTCGTGTCAAGAAATAGAATATTGTAAGCACCCCAGAAACCCCCTTGTTTCCTTTTGCAAACACAGTTTTCACCCACCTCAGGTAACCACTTTTTTGATATTTGTGGTAATTATTCCTTTTATAATTTTATATTCTAAATAATATAATTCAGTTTTATATGGTTTTAAACTCAATGTAAATTAAGTAATACATTCATTTTTATGTTTGTGAGTAATTGTAAGTTCATTCACTTTTTTAAATTGATTTTTTAGAGAAAGGAAGGGAGAGAAAGAAAGAGAAAGAAACATCAGTGTGAGAGAGAAACATTGATCAGTTGCCTCCTGCACACACCCCAACCAAACCCGCAACCTAGGTACATGCCCTGACTGGAAATTGAACCCACCACCTTTTGATGTATGGGACTATGTTCCAAGCAACTGAGTCACACTGGCCAGGGCCATTCACTTTCTTTATGTAATTGATTTCCACTGTACCAATATGCCAGTTTATCCATTTTACTTTTTTTGTTAAAATTTTTTTATTGATTTTTAGAGAGAGAAAAGGGGGAGAGAGAGATCGATTGGCTGCCTCCTGCATGCCCCCTACCAGGGATTGAGCCCACAACCCCGGGCATGTGCCCTGACCAGGAATCGAACCAGCAACCTTTTGGTGCACAGGACAACACCCAACCAATTGAGCCACCCAGGCCAGAGCTGTCCATTCTACTCTTGATGGCTATTTGGATGGTTCTCTGTTTTAGATAATATAGTGTTGCTGTGAGCATTCTCATTATACACATCTTGCTACATATGTGCAAGTTTCTACAGGGTAGATATATAAAAGTTAATTTGTTGAGGTATAGTATATTAACTCTACCAGATAATGCCCATACTGTTTTCCAAAAATGGCCATAGCAGCTTACATTACCACCAACAATGTGTGAGAACTTCCACCTCTGTGTAACTCGACAGACATGAAAATTTTTGCCCGTCTCGGCAAGTGCAAAACGAAATCTCATTGTGGTTTTAGTTTGCATTTCCTTGTTTACCAATAAAGTTGATCACGTTTCATAGGTTTATTGGTCATTGGATTCAGAGTCCTTTCAGATCTCCATCTCTTTTTTTTTCTTCTTCAAAGAGCCATATGTTAGTGACCTTAAAATTCCTTACCCCTTTCTTAAGGGAATGTGCTAAGGAATAGTTGGGCAGAAATCTTTTAGCTTGTGGGAAGTAACTTTCAATTCATTTTCTCCTTTTTCCCCCCAACTCATCTGGTGTTTGGGAGGTTTCCTGGTATTTCACTGATCCCTCTTCTCTTTCTTCTCCCTCTTTTTTTCTGTTTCCTAGACTCTGAAGCGGCTCATGGCAGATGAGGTAAGGAAATATTGTTCAGCATGTGCATGTTCTAGCTCATTTTCTACACTATGATATTTACCAGTTACTGTAACTTTGATTTTCTGTAACTTGTAATCGTGGTATAAGTTCTGTTCTCAAAGCTTTTTCTGTTCTCAAAGCATCCCAGAGCTTTTTCCTAACTTTTTGCTCATACTTAGCTCATTGCATGCATTTCCCTGGCACACTCATTGGCTCCCAAGGTTACCATTTTCTTTAAACTCCAAGCCTACTTGCAGTCTGGAATGCCACTCATCACTTGAAGCTCCATAATGCTTGCAGATACTTATTATTCTCAAACAGGTAGAGCTGAAAAGTTGCAGCTCTTTTTGATTTGAGCATCTCCAGTTTAGGTTTGAGGAATGGTTCATGAGCATTTTGTTGGCAGAGAGATGGCACATATACCCCTGAAGTACATTGTATTCTTTGCAAAGGGGATTTTGAAGACTATGTATTGAACTTTTCTGCCTATATAACAAGTGCTATGGCATGTACAGAAGAAAGAAAAAGGAATGGTTCCTGGTTTGAAGGCATTGACTCATTCATTCTCTGTGACTTACATCTATTAAAATCTGTGGTCATATTTACTTCTCAAAGGGAAGGATTCTCTGAGGACCTGGCCAGATTTTTTATTGGATAGCTATAGGGAAACAAAGGGCATTTTATTGAGATAGCTCATACATGAGATACTTTCAGTTCTGTGCTGCTAGAAATGACAGGGGAGCACAAGAACCAAGTTTTCTCTTTTTAGAGAGATTCCAAATCTTAATACTCCAATCCTTTTATTTTTGGATAAAGAGGAGAGTACAGAGTCAGTAGAGTCTTGGACTGTCCACAAACCAGAGGAATGATGCATGTCTAAGAGGTTAGAGGGTTGGCTATTTGATGTGTGGTTAGTTGTGTAAATGAAAATGGATTGCTGCTAATAATTTTTTCTTTTTCTCAGCTGGAGAGATTTACTAGCATGAGAATTAAGAAGGAGAAGGAAAAGCCCAATTCTTCGCATAGAAATTCTTCATCATATGGGGATGATCCCACAGCACATTCATTGCAAGATATTCCAGATGAACAGGTTTTACTACTTTTTGAACAGATGCTGGTAAGTTTCCCACCCCAAAACGTTTCTTTCTGATAATGCATTTGGGCATGGTGGTCCCTTTTTTGTGCAGTCCCTCTAACTAGCCCTTAATTACAAAGAATTCCAGGTTTAATAGGGAACTTCTTAATAGCAGTCCCATTAACAAGGGCACTAAATATATAAGCACCAGTACATAAGATTGGAATCTGTGAGTTAGGCTGGGAAGTGTCTGATCACGGACCACCTTGGTAATATCCTTTTGCCCAGCAACACTTTAGCCACAAAGATATAGGGTGAGTGGATCAATTCATGGTAGTGTAGAGACTTTAAGTTAGCCAGAGTAGATAAAATGTTGAAACATTCACAGTGAACTCTGTACAAAGAAGAAACTGAGGAATGGAAAGACATCATTTGCCCGAGGTCTTCTATTTAGTGGTGAATCTGAAAAGAGAATTCTGATGCTATAATCACTAGACCTTTAAGATTGTTGCTGAAGTCAATTTAGTAATGACATATACATGGATGTGGCTTACTTTGTTGTTCTTAGTGAGGAACACTCAGTGAGGGGGACATTCAGTGGATGTCCATTAGTGATAAGTCTTGGAAAGTTTTGAGTACATGCTTTTAAGGTTTCATAAGACCTATATATTGCCTGGATATATGATCTCAGATTCAGATAGAGATTAGTGCACACCTAACAATTTAAAGGCATAGGCTTAAAATTCTTAAGATAGGACCTGGTACATAGTAAAGCAGCACTACTGTTATTATTTTTCACTGAAGCTCTTAGTTTGTCTCTTAGTAATCCAAGTGCATTAAGAGTCTAAGAGTGCGATCTATTGAGACAATCTCTTGGCCTTGGATTACAAATTTAGATGTCGTCAGGGCCAGGGAGGTAGTATAAGTTAAACAGGCTAGATAGATGATGATAAAAATGAGGGCTGCAGTAACATTTTTATTAGTTCCAGTAGGTTTTGTAGCATTCCAGTTGGGAATACTAGCCCAGTAGTGCCAGCTATTTATATTTTTCAAAAGAAGCCAGAAATCTGTAGTAAAAAACCACACACAGTAATTCTTTAATAGCATCAAATATCATAACCAACATTCAGATTTCTCCAATTAGGTTATTTTTTAAAGATAATTTTTATTTATTTATTTATTTATTTATTTATTTATTTATTTATTTATTTATTTATTTATTTATTTATTTAATATATCTTTATTGATTTCAGAGAGAGGAAAGGAGAGGGAGAGAGAGAGATAGAAACATCAGTGATGAGAGAGTCTTTGATCAAGCCCGCAACCCAGGCATGTGCCCTGACCGGGAATCGAACCCCGATCGCCTGGATCCTAGGTCGATGCTGAACCGCTGAGCCACGCCCGGCTGGACTAAATATAATTTTTTAAAAAATAGGTTTTTATTGATTTCAGAGAGAGGCAGGGAGAAGGAGAGAGATAGAAACATCAGTAATGAAAGAGGGTCATTAATTGGCTCCCTCCTGCACGCCCCCTACTGGGGATCGAGCCTGTAACCCCGGGCATGTGCCCTGACTGGGAATCAAACTGTGACCTCCTGATTCATGGGTCAATGCTCAACCACTGAGCCACTCCACTCCAGGCTGAAAAATAATTTTTTTATTCAAATCACAATACCATATGAGGTTCATTGTACCTAATACTCCCTTAACTTTCATTTACTCTATAGGTTTTCCTATAGAAACAGTTTGACTTGTAGAGTTTCCCTCAGTTTGAAATTTGATGGTTACATTCCTTGATGCTAGGAATCCATATTTTCATTTGAAGTTTCCAAAATTTAAAATGTTGAGCTAGCCAAGTAAAACATACTTTATCTTTGGGCCTGATTCAACCCGAGGGCCAGCAGTTTGAAACTTCTATGTTCAATTCACCTGTAAAATGAGGGGAAAAGAACCAGGAATTGAGTCAGAAAGTGTCGAATTAATATTGCTATTTGGGGGGAGTGATTCCTACACACAAACACCCCCCCAAACACATGCCAAGAAGAAATAGATTATATCCATTTTTCCCCATGCGTTCCTCATTTCAAATAATATTCTGGACTTTTTAGGGTTAAACTTGTGCTCACAGTGGTGCTGGGCTCAGACCCGTGGTTATACATGTCATAGGCTCAGGTAGAGCCTTTCCCCCAATAACACGCTCTAGGTTATGTCTGTTGAGGGTTTTTTTTCACAGTCTCCAGTTCTTTCTTCATGGGGAAGGAGTTTGTACAGGGACTGAGTGCAGCGGGGGTGATGGGTGCTTAGGCCCTAGAGTGCTGTAGATTTTGCTGGTGTCTGGGTGATGTCAGTCACTCAGTACTTGAGTATGAAGAGATTATTAAGGTCATCATAAGTGCAGAAAACATTATGTGTGCTTTCAATAATACAAAATAAAATTTTCATCTACATTAAGAGTCCATTTTTGTTAGGAAAAAAGTTAAGTGTATATGCATAAAAATGTCTATGAGGATTTATACTAAAATATTAACCACGTTTGTCCCTGAGGAATTTTCGTCTTCTGTTATGGCTTAAATCTCTAAGGGTCAGGAAAATTTATTTATTCAATAAGCATTTAATGTGTTGGACTCTTCACTAAGTATACAAAATATTAAATACTGAAACCTTATAAGGAATTTGAGGCCATTTTGCTTTTTCCATTTTCCCATTCTTCTAGGTGGATATGAATCTGAATGAAGAGAAACAGCAGCCCTTGAGGGAGAAGGACATTATTATCAAGAGGGAGATGGTGTCCCAATACTTGCACACCTCCAAGGCTGTGAGTTCGGGGGCGGGTACCTCTGACATAGAGACAGTGCCCTTATCTCGGACCTGTTTCCTAGAACATTTTGTGTCTGCATCAGTGCTGCCTCATTCTGTTACAGAAGGCTACTCTTTTCACACTTTCACCCAAATTACTCTCACATACTTTTGTCTGATTCAATTTTCATGAAGTGTACATGGGGAGTGGGATGGGAAATTCTGAGTCTCACAGTTTGTTGGTAAGTGTGATGGGTATCTGCCTTGATATTATTTAAGCTGTATTGACTAATACTAGTCCAATTTGTGATTAGGTCCAGGGTTTACTAATCTCTCTATATGCTCCTGTCTAGGGCATGAGCCAAAAGGAGAGCTCTCGGTCTCCCATGATGTACATTCAGGAGTTGAGGTCAGGCTTGCGGGATATGTCTCTGCTCAGCTGCCTGGAGTCCCTCCGTGTCTCCCTCAACAACAACCCTGTCAGGTGAGAATTCTGAGGTGGTATCAGGAGCAAGAGCCCAGGGTTAGAGTTCACTGGTGGGGATTGAAGATCCAGGAGTCAGGGAAATATGAGAATGTTCTGGATAGGGAGTAAGGAGTTGCCAGGATAAACTTTGTTTTTGTGCAGACAAATTTATTGATTTGATTTAATATTGCATTGTCTCTGTCTGTTCCTTACAGCTGGGTACAAACATTTGGTGCTGAGGGCCTGGCCTCCTTGTTAGACATCCTTAAACGACTCCATGATGAGAAAGAGGAGACTCCTGGGTAAGAACTCTGAAGTTTTGACATCTTCTAGGTGGAGGGTGGTAGGGGACTTGGCTATTTTATTTCAAGGAGAAAATAGCAGTTAAATGTAAAGTTATGGACTAGGGGAATATGCTGTTAGCTGAGAATGGGGATTATCCTAGGGGTGACGAGAGGATGAGTGATGATTATAGATATAGGAAAGAGAGAAGGAACTTAAATTTCATGGTGACACAGGAAATATACCACATAAGATTATGAATCTCAACCGAGGGACTTATGTAGGAAATAGGGTCTGATATTTAGTCCAGAGCTCCCGTGATCTGATCTGCGTCCTATCTCATTTGGAAACTTATTATACACTTCGTCAGTTTGGAACTAGTTTTATGACTAGTTTCTTCAGGGTTAGAATAATTCTGGGAAATCTTGAATTAGCTTACCTTGAAGCCAGCCTCACCCAAAGCAGCTTCTTTACTTCCTGGAATCTTTCCAAAACAAAACCCAGGGCCTATACACCCTGAACACAGACTTCAGACCTTTGAAGTAGTGAGGCAAGCAGTAGTAGATGGGGTGTTATCCTGATAGAATTTAGCACTTAGCCAGAAGGAATTAATGGGAAATTTTAATGTAATACTAAATCTTGGATTTCGAGAGGATTAACCAAAGGTCTTTGGTGGGGATCCTTCTTCAGCTGCCTGTTTTTGCCAGTGTTTCAGGGCAAAGTGCCGTGGGGTAGAATTTACTCAGCTACTAGTTGGGGATGTTCCTGAGACCCTTGTTTGCAAGATTGAAAAGTGAAATGGGAGAGGGGTATAGAATAAAGGGACTTCAGTGATTATGTCTTCTATGTGCAGGAGCTACGACAGCCGTAACAAGCATGAGATCATTCGCTGCTTGAAAGCTTTTATGAACAACAAGGTGAGATTTTTTCCATTTTCATTCCAGCCTCCATGATGACCCCTATTCTTTCTCGTCTATTGGCATACTCCACAAAAGTCCTAGGAAAATGAGGTTTAAGATTTCCAGCTTTCCCTTTTAGTATTACAACTTTTTGATTGCCACATATATATGCTTCTTTGGACCCTTTTCCTCCAGTTCCCATGTTTGTTTCAGAGAGTAGGCTCAATTTTGTTTCTCTTTTTATAGTTTCTTTTGCTAATTCTTGAATTTCTGACTTGTAGTTATTGTTTCTGAAAGGTTTATGTTTGGGTTTTTCCCCCCAGATAGTCATACTGTAGAATCTTTTTTTTTCTTCTTATTTTTTTTTAGTATTTAAACCCAGGGAGCTCATGCTTATTCATTCCTGAGTGCAAATCTGTCTTCCTCACTGTTTAATTTTGTTATAATTAACTTATTCCATTGGGTTGGGAGGGGCATTAAAAAGAAACATAAAAATTCAAGATTTTTACTCTTGGAAGACAGAATTTTGTTTTGTATCTACTAGAAAATTATCTTGCTATGCTAGTTTCTGTTGAGCTCTATTGGGAAAAGTATTCTACCCCTATATTAGTTTGCTAGGGTTGCTGTAACAAAATACTACAAATTGGGTGTCTTAACAGAAATTTATTGTCTCACAGTTTTGGAGGCTATAAGTCCAAGAGCAAGGTGTTGGCAGGGTAGGTTCCTTCTGAAAGCTGTGAGGGAAAGTATGTCCCATGCTTGTATCCTAGCTTCTGGCAATATTTGGCATTCCGTGACTTGTAGATACATCACCCCAACCTCTGCCTTCATGTTCACATGGCATCCTCCCTGTGTGCATGTCTATGCCCACATTTCCTTTTTTTATACGGTAACAGTGGTTGGATTAAGGACCCACCCTACTCCAATATGACCTTGTTGTAATAACTAATTACATTTGCCAATGGCCCTATGTCCAAATAAAATCACATTCTGAGGTACTGGGAGTTAAAACTGCAAAGTATGAATTTTGGAGGGAAATACCATTCAACCCATAATGGCTCCTGAACTTGTCCCATGTTAGATGCTGTCATCTTTAAGCCTCCCTTTTCTGTTCTTGTCCTACCAGTTTGGAATCAAGACCATGTTAGAGACGGAAGAAGGAATCCTGCTGCTGGTCAGAGCCATGGATCCTGCTGTTCCCAACATGATGATTGATGCAGCTAAGCTGCTTTCTGCTCTTTGTATCCTACCACAGCCAGAGGACATGTATGTGACTGGAATTCTTTCTCTCCTCCATTCTCTCTCTTTTAAAAAAAAAAAATGTTTTTATTGATTTTAGAGAGAGATAGGATGGGAGAGGGAGAGATAGAAACATTGATGAGAAAAATATCCATCGGCTGCCTCCTGCATGCCCCCTACTGGGGATCGAGCCCACAAGCAGGGCCTGTGCCCTCACCGAGAATCGCACCAGGGTCTTCTTGGTTCATGGGTTGACATTCAACTACTGAGCCACACTGGCCGGGCTCTCCATTCTCTTACCATCTTCCCCAGTCTAGAGGAAAATTGAGTTGCTTGGGTGGCCACTTGGTCTTAAATTCTAGGAAAGACTGTTTCTTCTCAGATGTGAACACTGAATCTTAATTCTTAAGGAAGATTGTTAGGTGCTGGGGGCTATCCTGAATGTACCACTGGTTATCAGAGGTATAGCTGGATAGCTCCTAGATCTCCATTAATGTCTGTATTGTCTAGGACAAGGGCTGCTTTTTCCATATTTAAAAAAAATTCAGAAGCAACACAACACTATTTTTGAAGTGCAAATAATACAGAAGTATATAAAGTAAAACTTAACAGCCTTATGCTTTTGGCAAATCCTATTCTGCAGAGATAACCACTGTTAATGGCTTGGTACAGTCTCATAGACCTTTTTCTAGCACAGAAAAATATATTGCATTTCCTAGATTCTAAGATATATACAACTCCAAAAGATGGTATTCTAGAACTAAGGGAAGATGGCTTACGCCTATAAAACCAATTGCACGTATAGGATAGATTTTTATTTTTTGTGGAGGGGTTTAACAAAAGCTAAATCATGTCATTAATTTTTTTTCAGCTTGTTTCTTTTTATTTAGCAGTAGATCTTGGACATCCTTTTATGTGAACCTTTATAGATATCTTTAGTGGCTATTTAGCAGTCTGTAGTATGTGTGTCCCATAATTTATTTAACAATTCTTCCATTGCTAGACTTTTAGGTAGACTTTCTTTTTTTAAAGCCTATCTGGCTCTTGCTCTAGGTGATAAGAAATTTTACTGTTACAAATGATGCCATAATGAACATCCTTGTACATATATTCTTTCACATTTATTCATTTATGTTTGATAGATTTCTAGAAATAGGCCAAATGTTATATGCATTCAAAATTGGTATTATTAAATGCCCCCCGCCAAAAGCTGTACCAATTTCTAGTCCATAGAACAGAGGTCTTAATTTTGTATTTATAGATAGGAGTCTGGGGATGGGTTTTAAGGCACATTTTTCTGAAGAGATGATCCTGGCCCTCGTTCCAGGTGATGAGGAGAATAGTGTGAGAAATCCGGAACGCTGATAGTGTTCCGTTTCCTAAGTGATCTGTGTCCCTGCATAATCTTACCTGCTATGCATGTCTGAGTCAGAGCCCCTGGGCAATTTTCTCCCTTTCTTTTCTCCTGGGCAGGAATGAAAGGGTTTTGGAGGCAATGACAGAAAGAGCTGAGATGGATGAGGTGGAACGCTTCCAGCCGCTGCTGGATGGATTAAAAAGTGGGACCTCCATTGCACTCAAGGCATGTATATCCGCTGAAACTGGGCCCAGCAGTAGAATTCAACATGGAAGGACTTAAGTTCATTTGACCTTTTAATAGAGCACATGGTATCGTTCCCAGCTATGTATTTTATATTTCAGAATTTGTTAGGAAAGGAAAATGATTATCCTCCTCTCCAAGCAGGCAGAGATAGAGCTGTTCCTCACTTTGAGATGGGAAAAAGGCATGGTATCTATTTATAAGTTAGGAAAACCAAGGCCTAGAGCAAAGTATACCATCAAATTCTTGGAATTGTTTAGGCCTCTGAGCTCTCCAGGCCTGTGCTCAAACCAGGTCTTATTGCTCCAGCAGAAAGTCATTTTTCTAGTCCTGTACTACATTTTCTAGGTTGTATTTGGGGTCCTCAGAATGCATGTAGAGAGAATGAAATCTTGATATCTAGGAGTTAACACTGACATAGCTGCTGAATGTTTTTATTTTAGGTGGGATGCCTACAGCTGATGAATGCTCTCATCACACCAGCTGAAGAACTTGACTTCCGAGTCCATATCCGAAGTGAACTGATGCGCTTGGGGCTGCATCACGTGTTGCAGGTAAGATGCAGCCCTCCATTAGGAAGGCTGGGATGATTCCTTCGTGCTCTTATAGCCCAGTCAGCCCAGGGATAACTTGGGTTTTCAATTTAAAAACCAGGTTGAAAGGCTTGGGTTTTTAGTCAGCATAGGACACTTCTGGGTTCCCTGACTTTTATTTTTGTCATGGACAGGATCTTCGGAAGATTGAAAATGATGATATGAAAGTGCAACTAACTGTGTTTGATGAGCAAGGGGATGAAGATTCCTATGACCTGAAGGGACGGCTTGATGACATTCGAATGGAGATGGAATATCCTTTTACTGACTGGGTCGAAGACAGGAGATATTCAGTTGTAGATCCCTTCATGGAATGGTGTGGGGTGATGACATCAGCTTGCCTGTCTTCTCAGTAGATAAGGCAGGTGTCTTTTGATTGCTGTTGAATTTATTTACCTCAACATGGACAAGGGAAGTTAGGAAAGGTGAATTGAGGGTTGTTTAGCATGGAAGCATCCCTTAGAATTAGTATAGACCTCCTAGAACACAATAGCTTAGTTCACTAAGACATAGAGTTGGTTTTTAGAGACCATATACAAGCCAGGGAGTGGGCTTATAATTTGCTTCCTTATATGTATTCCTGAGACTGACAGAAGGAATAATTTGGTACCTATTGATACTTGCCACAAGTGACTTTGAGGCAGTTATCTTTTAGTTTCTGTCACTGATTGATCTGCAAGCCAAATACTCACAGGCCTCTATCTCTGTATAGGACCACCCGCTCACTGGTCTCCTGCTAAAGGAAGTTTATAAAGCTAAAAGTTGCAGGCAATATTTACAGGAAGAACAGCTGTTAGAATAGGAGAGCGTCTTGCTACTTTCCCCAAGAGTTGGGCAAGCCACCTGCTATAGCGTCCAAATACTACTTTCCTTAGCTTCTCCCCTTCCTACTGACGTCAGCGACGTCTTCCAGATTCTCTTAAACACAGTGAAGGATTCAAGGGCAGAGCCATACTTCCTGTCCATTCTGCAGCACCTGCTCTTGGTCCGGAACGACTATGAGGCCAGGTGAGATGGCATACCTGTGGGAAGTTTCAAATTCTAGCCTAAGTGGAAAGAGCAGAATCCTTAAGTTCAAAGATTGTCTGTAAAGGGAAAAAGAAAAGACAAGGATTAGGTTTCATTTTTAGTCATAGATATAAAGGGAGTTGTCAGTGGTCCCTCTAATCCAGCTGAAAGACATCTCTGTGGAAGAGGTCAGAGTGTACAAGGTGAAATGCCCTTCCTTTTCGGTAGGGCAGAATGAAGATGACAGCAAAGGGAGGGAGACTGAAAGCTCTTTTAGGCTGCCCAGAGTAGGGAGTTAGCAATAGTACTGTCCGTTGACAGGAAGAATCAAGCCTGAGTTTCTGGATTGGGAAAGGATTGGCACTCGGAGGCAGATGGCAAGAAGTTTTGATTATTTGAAATAGATGGGATACCTGATGTGGAAGAGGGGGTTTCTTAGCATGGTAGTGATACTTCTGTTAGTTTTATGAAAAGGTGTTTTCCAAAACATTTATCCTCGGGTCCCTCTATTGTCAAAGCAGTTACCTTTTCTTGGTCCTGAATACTTCCGAAAATTATATTATGGCTTTCCTTCATAACCTTGTTTTATTTCTTCCACAGACCGCAGTACTATAGGTTGATTGAAGAATGTATTTCTCAGATAGTTTTGCACAAGAATGGGGCTGATCCTGACTTCAAGTGCCGGCACCTCCAGATTGATGTTGAGGGATTGATTGGTAAGTGTATTCATCTGTCTGGTTCCTTAAAATATTGCTTCTACCTTTCATTTTGCATCTTTCAGTGAAAATTTCAGAGAAGATATCTTTCTGGTCCCCAGGTATTTCCATTCTGGCCCTTTCTTAGTTGTTAACCAATATCTATGTTAAGAATATATAGGCCTTTAGTTTATTTCTCCATAATTCTAAAAATTTAACCCCTTCTCACACAAGCCCACCTTTTGAAGGGACTTCAGCTATAAGCTAGGGCTTTTGCTGGTCTCAGAGATTCATAAGTAAGACTTGTAGGCATTCTCCATGCCATCCAGCATGGTGGCCCTAATGCGCTCAGGAATTTTATATTGAACTTAACTGAAAGTCTCATTTCTTTATTTAGTGCAGAACATTAAGAAGGGCAATGCAAGTAAACAAAAGGACCAAAGACTGCCCTGTGGTTATATGGAAGGACTTAGATAGTGAGAGGGGAAAATAAGAATTGGGAGCTTTACTTTGTGACTCTTCTTCTTTTCAGATCAAATGATTGATAAAACAAAGGTAGAGAAATCTGAAGCCAAAGCTACAGAGCTGGAAAAAAAGGTGCGTGTGAGAAATTAAAAAAAAATTTTTTTTAATCATGGTATACCATTCATTGTCTGAGGCAGGGATGGGGAATGTCCAGCCCATGGGCCATATATGAAATCATTTGGTCTGGCCCTGCCAAGGCAACTGCAAGTGGAACTTGAAATTCAGTAAATCTAGGAGCTTTTTTTATACCTAATTTTTAAGTTGATAATTTTGTATGGCCCGAGAATGATGCTATAAATATCTAAATGGATATTTTCTGCCCTTGGCAGAAAAAAGGTTCCCCACCCCTGGTAAGGATTCTGGTATTTCTAACATGTGAAACATACCTGAGATATTTTGCAAGCATTCAGCACACAATAGCAGTTCCTGGGGGAAACTTTCTGGTGTAGGTTACCCAGTGGAAAAAGTGATGTGAATGTGATCATGAGGAGCTAGTTAGTGTGAGTTTGCACAGTTCTTGGAGCCCTGGGCAGGACAGGAAAGACAGATGTCACTCATATAATACTGAAGCACTCTGAGATTTACGTGGCACCTCAGGCCTCTTATCCCTGGAACAATAGGAACTGTAATATGTCTGAATTCCCCTTTTTTCTTCAGTTGCTAAGGATGACTTTTGCGGTTGATAGGTTTTGACCCTAGAGACTACTGGGATTATATGCCATGGCTGTCCTGGTTAAATGCCTTTAAAATCTTTAGTTTGTGGGGGAGGGGGGTTTTATATTATAACTCCAAAAATAGATTAACTATGGAAATGGTCCCTAATTCCTCCCTCCTTTATCCATGATTTTCAGGTCAAAATCATGGTGCTCTTTTCCTCCCAGGCAGTCCCTGGGCCAGTGATCTCTGTAGATCAAAGATTGGCACAAAACAGTAAATTGTGGAAATAGCGCTGTGCTTCTTGCTGAGATAGCTTACTGGAGGCCTGCTTCCTTTCTCCTTTAGCTGGACTTAGAGCTAACAGCCCGACATGAGCTACAGGTGGAAATGAAAAAGATGGAAAGTGACTTCGAGCAGAAGCTCCAGGATCTTCAGGGAGAAAAGGATGCACTGGGTTCTGAGAAGCAGCAGGTGGCTACAGAGAAACAGGACCTGGAGGCAGAGGTGTCTCAGCTCACAGGAGAGGTAACGTCCGCACTGGGAAGGCAGAGGGACCGGCAACTGCCATCAGCAGCCGCAGGATGAGCCTGTCTTGTAGCAGGAGTCATCTTACTCCTAGGGAGGGTTCAGCTACTAGTAGGTAATCTATTCAGATAGTGTATATTTTTAAAATCTTTTACTTTTTTCATTTGTTTGCTTGTTTTGTTTTGGGGATAAGTAATACATAAGATAGAAAATTTGAAAAATACTGAACAACATAGAATAAAATAAGTCGCAGTACTACCAAGAAATAAAGATGATACTCTTCTAATAAATTTAGGAGTAGAAACTAAATAAATTGTTCTCATATTTGTTTATTTTCTCCTATTTGTCATCTCTGGAGATATTTGTCCTTATACACTCTCTCTGCAGTTACAAATATTTGAATGATCTGTGATATCTGATAAACTTGATCACTTATGTGATTATATAATTACCTGTATAGTACATGTGTTAATTATGTTACTAGAATATTTGATTTACTTGATCTTTGTATTTTCTAATCAAAGGGAGAGTTTAACATAAATGTTGAAGTTCCCTTTTTAATGCAAAGCGTGCTGAACTAAGAACATGAAGACCTGAACTTGAATTTCACCTTGTCACTAAATAGCTATGTGACTTTAGTTGAATCATTTCATGTCTGTCTCCTTTCACACCCTTCATGTATAAAATGAGAAGTTGGGATTAAGTAATTTCTTAGGTCCCTTCAAGCCACAGTTGTCCCTGAGGTGGGGTGAGAAGTATACTCTCATTGATGTTGTTTTTCTAGGTTGCCAAGCTGTCCAAGGAGCTGGAAGATGCCAAGAAAGAAATGGCTTCTCTCTCTGCTGCTGTTACTGCTGTAGCCCCTCCCAGCAGTGCTACTGTTCCCCCTGCCCCTCCTTTACCTGGCGACTCTGGCACTGTTATTCCACCCCCACCTCCTCTTCCTGGGGGTGGTACCATTATTCCTCCTCCACCACCTCCTCCGCCTTTACCTGGTGGTGTTTATACCCCCCAATCACCTCCTTTGCCTGGGGAGGCTGCCATTCCCCCACCCCCTCCTTTGCCTGGGGAGGCTGCCATCCCCCCACCCCCTCCTTTGCCTGGGGAGGCTGCCATTCCCCCACCCCCTCCTTTGCCTGGGGAGGCTGCCATCCCCCCACCCCCTCCTTTGCCTGGGTGTTCTGCCATCCCCCCACCTCCTCCTTTGCCTGGGGGTGCTGGCATCCCCCCACCCCCTCCTTTGCCTGGGGGTGCTGGCATCCCCCCACCTCCTCCTCCCTTGCCTGGAGGACCAGGAATGCTGCCTCCCCCTCCCCCTCTTCCTGGTGGTCCAGGAATCCCCCCACCCCCTCCATTTCCTGGAGGCCCTGGTATTCCTCCACCTCCACCTGGAATGGGTATGCCTCCTCCTCCCCCTTTTGGATTTGGAGTTCCTGCAGCCCCAGTTCTGCCATATGGATTAACCCCAAAGAAGCTTTATAAGCCAGAGGTGCAGCTCCGGAGGCCAAACTGGTCCAAGGTGAGAATTTTTGTCCATTTCTTCATCAGTACATCTGCAGAGACCACTTCACTCTCCTACTTTGTACTTCGCGCATGGTTGGCCTTCCCCTTCTTGTGGCTCACATCTTTCTGTGTTTACTGCCCCTCATGCATATGTGTATTCGGCAGGTATTAGCATCTCCTATATGCTAGACATCACTTTGGAGAGTTCTTTGAGCCCAAACTCTGCTACAAAACCTAAACTTAAGTTAGTATTTTTGGCCTTTGAGAATATGAGTGCCAGGGTAACACACAGTTTGACAATAGTTGTTTCACCAATCTGCAAGCTACTGATAATTTTGCTGATCTCAAGTAATGGATTTATGGATACAGCCCCTACCTCCACTCTCTAGTAAATGAGTTGTTCCGGGTATGTTTGCGTAGCACAGTACTGTTCCCACTATGTGTTTGAGACCCCTGTGATTCTGCATCAGCCTTTTGCTTCCAGAAACCAAGTTAAAATAGAGTTTAGGAATTATAAAATGAACAAATTTGGCACAGTTAACCAAACTGATGGGAAAATATTTAATGTAGAACAAGAGCAGATGTGAAAATAAAGCCTAGTGCTTCTAAAACTAGTGGACTTGAGGTTAGGAGGAGGGTACAAAGCATAATTTGAATAATCATCAGCACATGCACTGAAGCATCATCTGATTTCATCATGAAGAGCACAGCTGCTGTCTGTGTGGAAGGTCAGCCTGATTCTGGTGTGACGGTGCTAATAACTGGCCAGCCATCTCTCGCACCTTAACCGGTTTTCTAGGACGGAAGGTACAGAGCTCAGCTTAGGAACTCTAAACACCTGCCTGTATCCACAGTTTGTCGCTGAGGACCTTTCCCAGGACTGCTTCTGGACCAAGGTGAAGGAGGACCGCTTTGAGAACAGTGAACTTTTCGCCAAACTTACACATGCCTTCTCTGCCCAGACCAAGGGTGAGTCCCTTCCTCTTTCATGCAAAGGGCCAGTGTAGGATTTAGAATATCCTTTGGGTGAGGGTTGAAGAGAGGTGGGGTTTATATTCTGGGGATGCTGAGTTTGGGAAAGAGAACAGTTGCATGTAGGTGGGTATTTTCCCCCCCAGGTTTTTTTTATTTTTTTTGCATGCAGGCATTTTACATCATTATAACTTGTGGGGATATGAGAGTAAGGTGAAAGCTCAGTCTGGGCCCATTTTGATATGCTCTTGAACCAATTCTGGTACTGCCTTGTGGTACTATCTCCAGACCTACATACATAATTGATAAGGGTTGGGCAGAGCCTTTATAGGTCAGGTGGTTCAATGACTATCTACAATAACAACGAACCATGTATGATTCTTTCTCTTTCTTCCATTTCCCCCCCAATATCTGGTGCTTTTCTCCTTCCTGGCCCTTTGCTCCTGCAGCATCAAAAGGTAAGATTGTAGAAGAGCCTTTTATTTGGGTCTCTTGAATGTTAGAGAAAAAATGAAACAGATTTAAAAGAATTTCTCTTTAGAAAACTGAGACTAGAGATCGAGGGGTTGATCTCTCCTTTGTTAGTTTTTTTGTGTGTGTGTGTTTTTTTTTAGAGTATAGGAGGACCAGTAGCTGTGATGTTAACTAACAGGGGAGAAAATTAAGCTACCATATACTTATTCTTTCTTTGGAAGATGAGGGACAAATTAAGTAATAATATCATCATCTTACATTTGTGTTGCCTTTACAGTTTTCAAACATTGCTTTACCCTATTTGACCTGCAAAGAAGCCTTATGAGACAGGCAGGATGTGTATTCTCTCCACTCTTAGAATATATGAATTGAATAGTTAGGTAGCTTGCCCAAGGTTATATGACCAGACCCAGGAGTCTTGACTTTTGGTCTGTTTTGTGTGTTTTTTAAAATATAAATTCTTGTCTGCTTTTTTAAAATAAATTCTTGCTTTTTTTCATCTTCATATCTTCACCTTTATTTTAGAATTGCTCATCTTTTTTGCTCTCTTTTTTACTCCCTAATTCTTGTGTTTTTTTGTGCTCCCTTAATATGCCTTGTGATAATTTTATATTTTCACCTTCTCCTAGCTTTTCTGTTTATTTAGAGGTTTATTATGACCCTAGTGATGAAATGCTCCAACTTTGGAGCATTTCTTCCCACCCCCCTGCCCAGTAAATAAGCATTTTTAAAGACAATTATTATTATTTTTTTAAATACTGTAATGGGACCAGACTACACTTTGTTCTAATAAGGAGCCTAAGAGATTGCTAGGTGCCTTTCGTGGCCCTTCGTTACATGTGGGTATCTAGAAGTGTAAGATCACAGTGCTCAGGCCTGTCTTAGCTTTGCCCTAGCTTTCATGGCAAAAATACTTTGTCTTCTAAGAGAACTATCACCTTTTAAACTAAAGTCCAGCTCAGGGAATTACTTCTACCTTCTTAATTAAAAATGCTGTGATAATGATCACTTACACTACTATAGTACATCAACAAAGACTAATTCACAGGGAAAGTCAAAATAAAATGATTTGCTAATTTTCAAGTTTACAGAATCTATCCCTGTGTTGGCCTCTGACACGAGTCCCTTTCTTGTGACTGGTCTGCTAGTGCTACTGCAGGTAACACTGCCTGGGCCCTCTCCTCCCCCCCCCTTCTTTTATCATGTACATTTCTCTTTTCATTGATCGTAGTGGGGTTTCCCGCAGCTTAGAGGTTTTCCTTTGCATTAGATTCCTACCGTAAATTGGTCTGTAGTGTTTTAAAATACCCAACCAAGACCTATTGCATCTTTTGTTATTTTCAACCTTGTAATCAAATGTTTTAATGCCCCTTCAGCTCTTAACTTTGGCCCTGGAAACTACTTTCTGTTTATCAAAGATTCTAACTTCCTAACAGCTGTGGCTCCCTCCCCCCCCACTTAAATTCTTAGATATCTCTGTATCTTAATCTGAAAAGAGTAAACATGAATTTGTCAATTTCGTTTAGTGACGGTATTGATTTTCATGTAGTAATAATCATCACTAGATTGCTGCTGTTTTGAGGAAGGAAATTTCTGACTGGTCTTTATTTTATTCTAGTCTTTAAATATCTTTACTTTTAGGTAGGACTTTCAGGTGTTAAATTGGCACACTGTCTTAATTTCCCCGTATTTTCATTGCAAAGCACTAGAGAAGGTTTTCTTGAACATTTTAAAATCATGAGCAATTTTCCAGACATCCTAAATCTTAGTCATTTTAAGAAATTCATAGAAGAGATTTTTTTCCTGTCAACTATAGTCATAAGTAAAATCAACTGTTTACCCCTCTAATAGTTATGTGTAACACTCAGATGCAACAAAGCCTTCCTGCTCTCGTCAGCCATGCTACTACATCTGTTTTCAACCATTTTCCTCCAAGGAACAAACACTTCTCCTTTACCAAATTGTTTCTTCTTGGGATTTTCAGTGCTTTACTGACTTCAGTATTGTCTGATTTATCTTTCTCGTCTACGTTTTCTTGCTTTCTTTCTCTTTGAGTCACTTTGTAAATCTGTGGTGATACAAGCAGTATTTGAAGGGGCTTGTTCTAAGGTGTGTTTCTTGGGGACAGAATAGTTGCTTTGATATTGTATGCTTGGGCATCAGGTGGCAGATAGAAGTGCTGCATATGGACCCAATGCCATGTGTAACACCCACTGTGATTGGGGTAACTAACTTGTGTTGTCTTTCCTGATGCAGTTTTGAGCTTCCCTCTCTTGGTGCACAGGCTGGCATACTCAATACAGACAGTTCCCAAGTGGCCCCCTTCCTTACAACATGTCCAAAAAAGAACACTTTCATAAAAAAGACTTGTCTTTTTAGAGTTTAGGTTTTTATCAGGTAAGGAATTTCAGGTTCTAGAAACTTCAGAGGCCAGTGTGAAAGCAAGGTTTACTTTGCTTCTGGTACTTTAAACATATCCGTTACAACATTTTAGAACATTGCTGCTTAATTTTTTTCAAGTTAATAACCAGTTTTAGTTACCAAGTCTCTCATTCATAGTCTTAATATTGATGATATAATTAAATGACAGATAAGTACTCACTACTCTATAAATATTCCATCTTCAGATAAAGAAGTAGAGACGTGGGTTAAAAACTGTTTCAAGGCAATGATAGTACATGCCAGAGCCAGGGTTCACACTGCAGACTGTGTGACTCCAAAGTCCTTGCTCTAGCTCTCTGCTTCCCCATGTCTCTTCCTTGAGAGCTTCTGAAAGCGTAGATCCAGACAAAAGCTGGAAGAAGGGATACACTGGCTTCCTCAACCACTTCATTCTTTCAGGCACAGATGTCCTTCAATTGACAGTGACCCTTAGGAGTACAGAAAAGGAGCAGCATTAGTTTAGGGAAAGTGAGCTAACGGATATTTAGGGCTGAAGAGAAGGAGCCGTGCTCTGATTACAGTATATTCAACTGTAGCAAAACTAATCCATTTTGAGACATAGACATGCTTATCTAATTCTAGTAGAAGTCATGCTTAGATGATTTTAGCCCAGTAGTTGCCAGTCTCAGTGAGGAAGTTATTTGGACACTAGGTTTTCATAATGTTGCATTATTTCCTCTCTCGCTTGCTAAACACAAGTCTGCTATTTGTAAAACATGGCTGTATCCCCCTTATATTTTACTTCTACCTAAAAGCTCCCATATTCCTGCCAGCTTCTCTAGGAATGGACATTAAAGAAAACATCCACCTTATCCTTCATATCTGCCTCCTATAGTTAAAGGCCTTCAGCCACTGCTTCATTAAGGTTCAAGAAGGCACGCACCTTTTTCTAAGAGAAGAGCTAAGAGAGGATGGTCCTCAAATTTATACTACAAGTTCTCATACACATTTTTTTTCTCTCAAGGGTTACCCTCTTATTTCTGAACTCTTGACCTCCTGTAAATCAGGAATTTACTTAGTTGATTTATTCATTGCCAAGAGACTGTTTTGAGTTCAGATTTGATAGGCAGTGCTATAAAATGTCTAGCACTTTCTCACTTTCCTTGTGGTGATCAGTAAGGAGGAGTCTTTTATCATGATCTCTTTGTTGACTCTGCTTTTTTAATTCCTTTTGAACATGCTCAGTAGTTAATTTTTTTCATCATAGGGAGCATGGTTTATCTCTGTAGTATGTACAAGATAACTAGTTTTTCATTCTGCTTTCCTTCTAACTCTTTTGTTGATAACATGATCCCATTAAAACTGTTATGTTTGAAACAGCATGGTAAGTGGTAACTGATGTTCTTTTTAGGTTTATTCCTTTCTTTCAAAAACCTTTTGAATTCTTAAGATCCAAGAGCTAATACCTTTAGTAGTTGTGCAGTAGACAATATGTAGCATTAGATGGTCTCTGTTAAAATATGAGGTGCATTATGGGAACTGTGAGCATCAGAACAGTTCTCCAAGTAGTTAATGACAGTGATTTAGAAAGAACTCTGGCTAAAAAGCAAGATCTTGACCAAGAGCTGAGAATTTCATAAACAATAACAGTATTCTAGTTAGGATTTGACTGTGTGGGTCCAGATCCCAAGGTTTATGCTGTTGTCCCACAAGTGAGAACTGTTGGCAGCTATGACTAGGTTTACCTATCTGCTGCTCTCCCAGAACTCTCATGGTTCAGGCTTTAACAGGAGCCTCTAGTGGGGAAGCAGTCTCTTTCCCAAAAAAGATCCCAGCGTCTTTCCTTTTTCCCTGTGATCCTCTTCTGTCCACTACATGGCACCTACCCAGTTGGAACTTATCAGGAAATGTCCTAGTGAATTTTTACAACCTTTGAAACTTGAACCTCTATAAACAAGATTTTGTAATTGCTGATCATGCTTTGCCTTACTCAGTGAGTCTTTTGGCAGAAAGATGTCTGTTCTATCAGCTCCTTATGCCTCTCAAGTGTATAGAATTAAGATAAGAGTTGCTATTCAAGTGAACATTTGTCAGGGTTCTTGTCTTTTATTTACTAACTTCTTTTGGATTTGAGTAGGGTCAAGAGAAGTCAAGAGGTTCCGTAATATCAGATAGTACTTGTAATTTATAAGTGGAAATCTACCCCATCACTTGGGGTTACAAGGCGTAGGGAGTAAGTGCCACACCTCATGTCATGGCCTCCTCTCCACAGTGGTGTGAAAGAAGAACTAAACTACCCCTCACAGGCCCCTGTATGCTCCCAGCTTTGCCATCACTATTTGCCTTGAATCCACTGGATATAATATTTTGCCATTTATCTTGATTTATGTCACCACAGGAAGCCCCAGACTCACAAGTCATCCTCACCTCCCATACTTGAATCCCCATGAGATTCTGTGTAACTCCTATTCTGTCTCCTGCCATCCCACCTGAACTCTTGAAACTCATCTTCTGTGCCCTCTGGAATTCATAGTCCATTACTAGCAAAATCCCCTATCTCAGCTTCATCTTGATGCTCTAACAGAGACCTGGCCTTCCCTGGACACCGCTTCCCCTCTTGTGCCTCTTATGTGGGCCCACCCCCCACCGCTGTAAACCTCACTCCTTGGGTCTGGAGATGGGGTAGATGTCCTTTTTATTCTTCATTGCTACTTCCAGATCATCCTACCTTTCTCTTTCCTAAAAAAACCCATAATTTTGAATCTTATGCCATCAAATTATGTCCTCTCTTGGTGCTATCAAGTGTGAACACCCCAATTTACTGCTCATTTCTCAATTAGTGTAGCTCTGGCCACTCTGTGCAATACTCCAGTACTGCCTCTGTCGTAATTCTTAGCAATTTTTATACAAAAGGGTCATGATCCTGCCATTTTCCTAGCTTTGCAATTCCTTGAATTATCCTTTTCCAGTGATCTTGTCCTCGACCCTACGTCACCCATTCTGTCCTATGGTCAGGCGTCAATAACTGCAGCCCTTCCACAATCTCAATTTCACATCACCCACATCCTATTTTTTTTTACCTCGTACTCCAGCTCCACTGGGGCTTATGATTCATTTATCCCACCACCTTTCACTGTCTTTTGCCCCGAAGCTAAAATTCTGTGGTTCATCATAATCATTCCCTTGGTGTTTTGTTTTTTTTTTCTTTCTTTAATTATCTCTCTCTCATTTTAGCATACTCAACTGACAAGACCACAGTCCTGGTTAATTCCACGTCTCTATTCACCCTGTACATGTAGCTGTGCAAGTGACCATGGCTGGAGAAAAACATACCCTGGTCATCCTTGATGCACTGTCTTTACTTGGCTCTCGGGACAGCAAATGTTCTTACTCTGTCTCCTACCTCACTGGCTATTTTTTCTCCTGGCCCCCCTCTGCTCCGTTTGCAGTTTTGCTTGGCTCTTATCGCTGCCTGGCAATCAGATATTAAACATTTCTAGTCCATTCAATTTCCTACCCTCCTAAATGATTATTTCACACCTTTTCTCTCCTCAAAGGCCCAACACCTCCCTCATTTTCTGTTTTCTTTCTCCATCACTGAGAAAATTGAAACAATCAGAAGAGGAATTCCATGGACTTCCACTATTACTTTTACCCACTTTCTGTGTCTTCCTCTCTGTTAAATGGTCCTGTCTAAAGCCAGTACCTGGATTATGGTGATATCCTCATGTCAACAAATATATAGACTACACTGAAAATATGAAATTTTAAAAAGCCTCCCTCTTTCCCCCACAGTTACTGTGGTTAATCATATCTAAGAAAGGAATGGGTAAGATCCTTTTCTCCTTTAATTCAGGTGAGAAAATATGGGAAATTGTCAAGTAGAACCTTATTGGAAAATTAAGGGGCAGTGGAATTAAAAGATAAAATTATAGAAATGTCAGGGTATACACAGATTTTTAATGTGTGATTACATGTGGCATATACTGTTCTGCATTTTGCTTAACATGCGTCAGCATCTCTTGATATCATTACATGTAAATCTATGTAGTTATTTCTAATGGATAGTTATGTTCTTTCAAATGAATAATATAAATTTATACAACTGATTCCTTACTGAGAATTTAAGTTCCCAGTTTTTTATATAACAAGCAATGCTGCAGGAAATATCATTTTATAATTATCTCTGCATACTTGTATTTCTACACAGTAAATTTTTAAAAATAAAATTTCTGAGCACAAATTGCTAGGTATAGGATTGTACCAATTTACACTTCCACCAAAAATAAGAATTTATCGTAATGTCTGATGGGGAAAGTGATATCTTGTTTTCATCTGACTACTAATAAGATTGCACTAGAGTTTCCTTTATGTCTTGACTCTTTCCTCATCTGTAAAATGAGATAGATGAACCTAAAGAGACCTGTTAGTTCCAAACTGCTTCTTCTGTTGCTATATTTTTTTTTCTCTTTTTTCTTGCATAAGCTGTCTCTGATGTTGTCATCATCTCAAATTTTTCTTTTGTTTTGACAGCTTTTTAAAAAGTTCTTGTGTTGTTTTGTTTGTTCTGGTCTGAGTTTCATTCTTATTTTTTTATACACTGGTGGATATTTAAGGGAGAATGTCATCAGATAAAAATAATTAAACTTTGATTCCCTCTAAACTGGAGGAATTTGATGTATCTATCCGCAGTGACTCTTTCTCCTTTTCGCCACCAGATGGCACATGGATCCTCTTCTATTTTAGATGTGTCATTGTTACGTCTGTCAGTGACGCAATCACGTTAGAGAGAGGCAACCTCTGTTGTTTTCAAATACAAACTGCTTGGTATGCTGCCCTCTGCCTGTCTGGAAAGTCATTTGGAGGACTGATCAGTAAAATTAAGACAGGAAGCTATACTTGCGCTTTTACAAAAGCATCTTGTCCCGAGCAGCTGGTGTTTTTAATAGGAGCAATTTAGTGTTCTCTTGGGAGTCCTGAGTCTGGAGAATGTTTTTGTTTTTGTTTTAGTCTGATACCTTCATGAAAGCATAGCCTTTCCTATCAGAGTACTTAAATAGAGGATCATATTTTACCAGTTTGATAGTTCATTATACATATGTTTATAACCCCATTATATACATATTCATAATCCCATCTTTGTCTCAGTTTCTACCAAATAGCTACTTCAGGCACATAATAGAACTATCCACTGATTATATACTGGTAATTTCCCAGAGATACTATACTGAATTTATTTCCTTCAGGGAGTTCCCTGGCCTATCCTGCATAGTATTTGCTGGTGCAGAAAGGTTGGTACAGTCAACCCTTTGGTGACATTTGTTGGCTCCTGATTATCCCAAGATAATCTCAGTTTAGAGCCTCTTTGTAGCTATTCAAACTTGTGTGTGCCTGTATTACTATTCTGGACATATGTAGACTGAAACTGTATCTTTTTAAAAAATATATCTGTATTGATTTCAGAGAGAGGATGGGAGAGAGACAGACAGACAGAAACATCAGTGATGAGAGAGTTGTCATTGATCGGCTGCCTCCTGCACTCCCATCTGGGGATCGAGCCTGCAGCCTGGACATGTGCCCCAACTGAAACTGTATCTTTTAAACCCAAGGTACCACCTACCATTACCTGCATATTCCAGACCTGATTTCTTACATGGCATTGTCTGAGACTTAGATCATCTCATAGGGGGTCTGTATTACCTAAATTTCTGTCATCTTGATGCAGTTAGTCCCAGTATTTTTCTACCAGTAATTTCCAACCTGTAGTGCGCATAAGGATTACATGAGGAGCTTGTTAAAGGTCCAGAGAGTCCAAGTTACAAGGACTGAAGAAGGATACAGTTAAGGATTTTTAACAAGCATCCCATGTGATTTTACTATAGATATATTAACCTGGGATGACCCATTGCTTCAGTTTTTATTTCTTTCCCATTTTCTGCTTGCTGTCTTATCCTCCCTGCCATAGTCCAGAAGCTGCTCTCTACTTTTTATTGTGATAACATTTTTATGTCTGTGTCAGAGTAGATATTGTACAAGTGTTATCTTTATTTTTATGGAGGTCATACCAGATCACTTTGGAAACAATTTGACATTGTCTCCTGACTACTGACATTTTGATGGCACTTGTTGCTGCAAAATTCTTTTCTTGCCATTTTCCCAGCTAGGTCTCAATAGACATCTTTGGAGGATGTTTGGAAGGAGTTCTCTGGAGTCTGAAATAGCTGGGACCTACTTAGAGATTGACCAGGCTGGAGAGGATGGATGGAGGGCAGGTGATTAGAGGGCTCTCAGGCTTGTACAACAGAGATGGAGTTGATAAGAAACTGGAGGAAGTCCAGATCATGATGGAGAGTGTTGCGTCTGTGCAGACATAACTCTTGCTTAAGCTTGGTTACTCTCTATCCGTGGAGACCTGGAGTTGGTAGGGATCAGAGATATGATTAGGAGGAGGAATGGGATTTCCAGGAAATTTCAGAGCAGAGGTAGGCTTTGGGATAAGCAGAAGAGTGATCCAGTGCTCTTTGGCTACAGACTGGAGCCCAAACTGCTGCTGAAGTAAAAAACACGCTTATGAGGATTCCTTACACTCTGGGAGTTGTTGGGTCTGAACTTACTTTTCTGTTGATAGGGGGAAAATCTCCCTCCAAACATAAAGTAGCAGCCAGACTAGTTTTCAGGGTGCACTAAGTGAATCTCCACCACAGATTGTTTTCCTCTGGACTTTCCTTTCAGTCTCTCTATTAGCTGTTTTTTGGCATAGGTAATATAGTGGTGCTTCAGTTTTCGAATGTCTCCGTTGACAAACATTTCGGTTTATGAATGCCATAAACCCAGAAGGAAATGCTTCGGTTTTCGAACATGCCTCGGAAGTAGAACATGCCACATGGCTTCCGCTGAGGGCAAGATCCTGAGGCCCAGCTGTCTGCTGTTGATCCCTCTGTGGATCCCTTGATTTCGAAAGTTTCAGAACTTGGTCGTCTGGGACGGATTACATTCGAAAACCGAGGTAGCACTGGATAGAGAGTTCACAAGTCGAGACAGTTATAAAAGAGCCTCTTCCCACCCTGTTGTCATCCATCTCATCCTTCCCCACCCCTCTCCGAGAGAGGCTACCATTTTTATTACTTTCTTAGTTATCCTTTCAGTGTTTTGTTTTGTTTTTAATGCAATTATAAGCAAATACTAATATAAGATTATTATCCTCCCTTCCTTTACCAAAAGGTAACATACTATCTATACTGTTCTTTACCGTCTATATCCTGAAGAATTTTCATATCAGTACCTAGAAATTTTCCTCATTTAAAAAATTTCTAAAGCATGTATTCCTTTTATAATGAACACTGTGATAAAACTAGTGATGACGTAATCGATCCTCTTTTTGAAACAGTAGCTGCGATGAGCCATTTGATCTGACTGCATCGCAGCATGCATGAGTCCTTTCTTTTTCTCTGTTTTCCCTGAAAACTCTCTTATGTCACAACTAAACAGTTAGTGACCCACACCAATTCTATAAAAATACAGCAACTCATTCTAGAGCCTTTCAGCATTGTGGTATGAGGAAGATACACTTGAAAAGTTCTGCTAAGGGGCCTTCCAGACCTCTTAGCTAGTTCACTGGAATGTTATACCCTGCAGCAGAGCTTTGTATCACTACCAGAGGGCCACTACTTCATAAAGGGGTATAGAGAGGAAAGGGATGACCTACCTAATTTTTTCTTGCTTCTCAGTATTTGTTCTGAAGGTAATTGCTCTAGAACTTAGTACCATTTAACTGTCCCGTGTTACAACTCTGGCCCATCTCCTTCAGAGCAATATGGAAGAACGCTCGTGGTACAGTGCCAGGTAGGAAAGCAGGAAACAATTATGTATAACCTTTACTGCAGTCATGCTTTACAGAAAAGAAATGCAGAAGTAAAAGATTAGAAGGGTATATTACCAGAAAACTATAACAGTTTTTGCTAGATTTTTTTTCTCCAATTTTTCTATAATGTGGTCATCTTATTTTTATGATGGGACGGACAAAGGGATTAAGGAGGAAATTTTCCAGGGTCCAGGATGCTCGAAAAGAGGGGGTTTTCTAGAAGTACTTGGACCTTATAATTAACGTGTGCAGAGTACAAAGCAGGAGCCTTACAAATCAGGTAATAGCGTCTTTTACCTCACTCTCCCTAGTGATGCCAGCCTGCTGATGAATCAGGTTCCAACTGAAAAGGCTACTTGTTCTCTCAGCTCCCTGGGGTACAGGAACCCCGTTATACAACAGCAGGGCTTGATAACCCCATGTATGCAAGGTGGGACGCAGTCATCCCCCCTCCTAGTCCTACAGTAATCCCAGCTGTGTTCTAAGAGGCAGTGCCTCTTTTCTTTTGTACCTATTAGATTGGAATATAAGACACTCTGTATATGTCCCCTTGGCAAGAAAGACTGCTAAAGTCCCTTAAAGAAGAATGTCCCTCTTTGCCTCTTCTGCTTGCATTTTTCTTTTCAGCCACGGGGTGAGCGCAGTTGAGCTATTTTGGCTCAGGTTCCAGATTGTGAGGTCAGAGACTGGGGATTGGAGGAGAGCATCAGGTGACTTTCAGTAACAGTGATGACGGTCCCCTTCATCTCCACCCCTTCTCCCCCTCCTTTCCCCACCCTTTCCTGGCTTCTACCTTAGGAACAAAGAAGGGAAAAAAACAGCAGTGTGACTAAAATCAGCAGCTGCATCTGCAGACTCAGGCTGGGGGCTGGGTGTTTATTCCATCTGTTCTCTTTGCTCAGTTTTTACACTGTTAATTCCCCTCCCAGTCCCCTGAATAAAACAGAGGGTATTCCTAGGATCCTTTGTTACAGAGAATGGCTTAGAAATCTGCAGTATTTAGGTGGGTGTGGGTGAGACAGAACAGACTAAAAATGCCTCAAGCACCTAGAAAAAGATAAGATATTTTGCCTTCTCATTCTTTCTTACTCAAGAATGCCTACTTAATGCCAGGGACTATGGTTGGAGCTTATCACCTATTTCTAATTGTTAAAAAAATGCTGCTTAATAGGTGTTACCTTCATTTTATAACTGAGAAATAGCAGGCACAGAATTAATATGTCCTTTGCTTATTAAGATCTTATAGCAAGTGAAGACCAAGCCAGAATTAGACCCCAGATCTTTTGGACTCAGAATCCAGCATTTAGTGAAAGGGAGTGGCAAGAAGGCAGGCTTGTTTAGAGAAACCTGAGGTGCCTGCGTCTGGGGACTGTCATGGCATTGTTCCAGTATGCTTTGCTTTTCACAGAAATCAGTGTCCTGATTTCTTAAAAAAAAAAAATAGATCTCAAGGTAAAAAAATGAGATCAAGGGGAACATACAGATTTAAATAGAATTTTTAAACATGTCAGTCAGTTGCAGTGTGTGGACCTTATTTAGATCCTGATCCATTTTTTGAGAATGGAAAGGGCTTTATTCCTAGTACCTTAATTTGATGCCTTTTTTCTTACCCTCTAGCCTACTTTTCCCTTGCATAAACCTGTCCTACTCTTTTGCTGACTTGCGCGGGGCATTGTGTGTCCTTCCAGTTGCTACCCACCCAGATCTCTAAAGCTGATCTCTTCTTTATTACTCCCATATTGAGTCACCTTCCTGGGTGTGCTGGGAATGTGACTGTGAGAAATTCAGTGACTATACTGGCTGAATGAGCCATGCTTTGTGAAGTGCCTGGATTTCTAATACTGCTTTGCCCCCACCCTTTCCGAATCCCAAAGTGTCCCCCTCTTCCTAACTCTTAGCACTTGGTTCTTGTCACTTTGGATTCTGTCTGGCTTTGTTCCTGTCCTTCAGGTTTATCCATTTCTACCCGTTTGCTCCACCCCTCCTTAGCTTGCGCATCCATGTTGGTGTAGTTCTGTGGAATCTGTTTTGGCCAAGAGGCCAGTGGTGGGAATCTGGTTACCTTTGGGCAGAAATAACAGCTGTTCATTTGGCCTGCTGTTTATAGGTTTTTCCCTTCTATGGTGTATACCTACGAATGGGTATGAGGTGCTGAATTTTTCTCTCATGTCTATTACAGCTATGAAGAATATAAAGTAGAAATCCTCCATGTGGGCAGCTTCTTACATTAGCACATGGTAGGGCCCTCTGGTTCGGTCGTCTTCCCAGAATCAGAGAACTCGTGTAGAGCTTAATAGACATGGCTTATTGTATGCTGGGTGGACTTCATGATTCCAGAGCTATGTTGCCCTCACAGAAAGTTTGTTATTTCCTAGGGATCTTACTAAGTGTTCTAATTTTTTCGAGATGTTGGGCAGATTTAGGACTCTTCCGCAAAGGCCTTATTTCTTCAGAGAGGACTACAGTGGTACCAGAGTCCACTTTTTTTTAAACTTCCTATTTTGATTCTGTGCTCGTATGTGTTATATGTACGGCACTTATCTCACTTTCTGGACATTGTGCTGCTTCATTGAAGTGGGGGAAACCACTGGTGACTTGGACCCACAGAATTTTAAACACGTTTGTGCTTTTTCCTCTTTTCTCATGTGTTCTCTTTTAGCCATAAGGCATTTGGCTTACTCAAGGGAGGTGTAGCATAGGATTATGTTCCCTGACGAATGGGGACAAATGCTGAAGGCTTCGTCTTGGGCAGAGGTTGGGTCCTGAGTGAGTGAGTGAGTGAGTGAGTGAGTGAGTGAGTGAGTGAGTGAGTGAAAATTAAGGTTAGGTGGAAGTTGCTTTGTAGCTCAGCCTGACCCTCAGCCCTGCATATGTAACTGGCTTTAGCTACCAGAGTCCTTTTTCCTGCCTTACTCACTCCCACCTGCAGTTCTTAAGGACTTAGTTTCCAGGATGTCAGGCTACTCCCCACGCCTCCGTTTCCTGTTTGTGGTCTTCATTGAGAGAAGCCTGCTACAGGAATTCCTGGGGAAGTGATGGCTATAACTGTGGGACTCCGGGGGCCATTAGCTCATTACTGAAGTTGGGGAATACTGTGCGAAGAAGGACCTCCCTTCCGTCCTGTGGGCCCTTAGAAACTGTTACTAATCATAACCAAGCGATAACTTGGACTTGGGATGCTGATTTGGTGCCTTGACTATTCGGTCTTTAGAGACTGAAAATTATTTCTTCTTGTGCCTCAATTTCTATCCTTTGATTTTTAGAATTCAACATAGTATCAAGATTCATGACAAAATGACTGTAGACTCTGTAGAATTGATTGTTTTGACATACTCAAAAGTAACGAAGACAGCAAAATGGGGTCCCTCTGTTGGACAGCAGGGGGTGCCCTTTCCCTGCGCTTTATTGCCTGGCACTCCCTACTGCATTCAGCCATTTTAGACAGATTGTTTTTGTTTCTAGCTAACTCCATTTTGTGTTTGTGACGCAGGAAAAAAAGAGTGCGGCAAGGGAGGAGACTGTCTGGGAGGGAGGGAGGCACTGCCACAGACTCCTTTACTCAGCACTGGTTCACCAGGGACTTACCTTGCTGCAGGCTGCTTGCATCCTGAGCAATAGATGCAGCAAGTCCCTGCCAGCTTAGCAAAGAACAAGTGGTGACTGGCTACTGGACACCTAACAGTGACAGGGTACTAGTTTCTGAGACAGCAGGTAGGGCATCTCCTGTCTCACTGAGAATCTAAGCCTGGGTTTGGGTGGTTTTTATTACAGAGATGTTTAGGATGGTATTCTCAATTATAGGATTAGCTAAGAAAAAAAGCCCTGCTTTAAAATTTTAATTTTATAATTACTATTTTTCCCCATCACCATGTACCCCTGTACCCTCTTCCACCTCCACCCACCCTCTCTTGCGCACAGAAGAAGAAGCCTTTTCACTTAGTTGTCTGAGAAGAGTTAGATGCCTTGATGACTCCAGGGAAACAATCTGATTTTTAAAAAAGCTTTTATTTTTGAAAATGTAAAAAAACAAACACACATGCACAAGCAATATATACCTGAAGAAAATAGTATGAATATCTGTGTCTCCATCACCCAGTTTAGAAACTTAACTCATGGCCAGTCTTGTTTATCTACCTGCATCAGCTCCCTCCTTGCCACCCCAGTTATTTTAAATTATGTCATTGTTAGTCATGTGATTTAATTCTTAAGTAGTTCAGAATGTGTATAAAAAATAAGGGCTTTTAAAAAATATTGTTAGTTATTAAAGTGTTTAAATTTCTCAAACTATCTTATAGTAGTAATTTTTTATAGTTTGCTCATCTGAATCAGAGACAAATAAAATTTATACATTGCAGTTGGTTGATGTGTCTGTATTTCCCTCTTCAGCTTGTGCTTTCTCATTTTTTTATCTTGCAGTTTATAGACTTAATTTCTTAAGGAAAAAGGGAGGCTTTCTCAGGTTAGACACAGAAGATACAGAGCCAGACTTCTCTTCTGCATTGAGCGGAGCCTCCCATCTTTAGGGTTTGCCCAGAGGTGATGGCAGAGGACGTGAAGGGCAATGCTCTGCAGTCTCCCAAGGGAGAAAGGGCTAGAGTCTCCTACTGGGACACTGGCTTGTTTCTCCTGACATGGTGGCCTGTTACCCACAGTCTTTAGAAGAGTTTGCAGACTGCTCTCAATAGAGAATGTGGTTTAAGCGGACCATGCTCTTTCCTACGAATTAAAGGAGAGCTTTTAAGCATTGGGACACCGGATTTACCTGCTGTGTAATAGCTGCATCCCTTGGGTGATTCCAGATTCTCAGCTTGGTCTTCCCACCCCTGTCTCTCTGATCAGACCTAAATAGTTAGCAGCACTTCATAAACTGTTTTCTAGAAAGAAAAAATATAATGTTGGGGGAGGGCACTTTTGAAAATTCTTTCATGGCTTCAGCATTATAGCAACCCTGCTCTTCTCCACGACCTTTCCAGAGATTACCCCTGAGACTGACTTATATGCAGATGATGAGGTGAAAGCTCTTGCTAGATGCTCATTCTCTCCCTTCCTGAACGGGTCCACGACTCTGACTCTCAGCAGTCACAGCAGGCAGTCTGTTCCCTTGCTCCTGGAGAGGGCACAGGTCACAGAAGGGAAATTGCAGGGTCAGACCCTTGGCAAGGCTGGCGGGGCACTTGTGTGAAGTCTGGTCATTGGAGACTACGTTGGCCCTGGGCCAGTTTGGAAGCCGTAGTTCCCATTAGCAAAAGTGCTTGCAATCTGCTGAAGAGGTCAGGGTTGCGGCAGCTAGAAACGTGGGCCCTGGCACTGACTCACTTTTTTACTGAGGAGTCAGCTGCATGATAAGGGTATCTTTTCTGGTATTGTCAGCAGAGAGTCACAGTCATTTGCAGATAAGATTTTCCTTTGTTTCTCTGTGCTGAGGACCTCTCTGAACCTACTTCTGTATCCTTGCTCTGGGAAAAATGAGGGCTGGAACCCAAGCACTGATAAGGTTATATGTTAAATGCTATAATAATTGTATGCTGAATTAATGCACCATTTCTATAGCAGGGCTGGGACAGCTGCTAATGAGAGTGTCCTATGGGTTCTGTATTTGACTCTGTTGTTGGTTGTCACTGGGGTCCCTTCCTCCCCCAACCCAGAGCCAGCTGAACCAGAGCCAGCTGTCTAAGGATATGAAACTTATAGGTGGTATCCAGACCCAAGCCTGTCTTCCCTTTCTCAGTTCCCTGGTGGATGACAGCTTAAAAAAATGTACACATAATTACACTATGTCACTACCTTAACAAATCAAACTATTTTATTTTGTCCATGTGCCCTTGAAATCTTTACTTATATTGTATATATAGCATTTATGTTATAATTGGAAGTGTGTATATATTTTTCTTCTTTATTTCAAGTTGAAATGTACAAATCATGTGTATGAGTTAGTGAATTTTCACAAAATTAAAAATGAAATTGACATCCATGTAATCAATATTCAGATCAAGAAACAGAACATTACTAAGAACTGAAAACTCCTTGTATTATCCACTTCCAGTTACAGCCAGTGACTTACACTCCCACCCCTGACCCAGAGCAACCACTATCCTGACTTAACACCATAGTTTCCTTTTACCTGGCTCCCGTTATCCACAACATATTTACTTGTTTGCTCATTCTTATAATACATTAGTACCTTCAGAATTGCTGGGCTCATACCACTTTGAAACAAATCTATTAAAAGAGTTCAGTATTTGTTTACACCAAGCCTGTTTGATTCTTTTTATTAGATAATTCTCAAATCCATCTATTTCTGTTTATCTTCAGCCCTGCTATAACCTTAGGTCATGCCTTCATCTCTTACCTTGAACACTAAACTCTTTTTAAAAAACAGTTTTTATCAGTCTCAATGAGAGTCATTCTCTGTTGTATAGTAATACTTTAAAAAATAATATGCTTTTGCCTATTTTTATTTATAAATTGAAGATTTTATCTGTTGCCTCCCTGCTAGAAAAGTGAGGATGATACTTATAATACTACCCTTCCTTTTCCTCTCCTCCAAATTATCATTATTTAATTTTTAGGTCATCTTTTAATATTTACACATTTTATTATTAAATATAATAAATATAGAGAAAGCTACATAGAATGGATGTACAACTTAGTGAATTTTTATAAGATGAATGCCCATGTAAACTCCACATGTCAGGAGATAGAAATTTTCCAAGAGGCTCCTAGGAACCCCCATGCTCCTTCCCCTCTAAGAGAACTCACTGTCCTGACTGGTATGGCAATCACTTCTGTATTATTTTGTTTTGCTTTATCACCCAAGTTTATATTCGTGAACACTATAGTTTTGCCTGTGTTTTAAAATGTCTTCTTTGTCTCTCTTAATATATAGGTTCTTCCTCTTTGTCTTTCTTTTCCTTAAGTCATTTGTTGTAAAAACTGTATCATTTGTCCTGTGGAGCTTCCCATGATGTGGATTTTGTAATTGTATTCCCGTAGTGTAGTTTCTATCCTGTATTTACTGTAAATTGGTAATTGGATCTAGGGGCCCCATTTGTCCTTTTGCCAAGAATTCTTCATAATAGGTATCAAGTTCCTCTTCAGAAAGAACATAATGTCTGGTTGTCCCTTCTGTGATGTTAGCAGTTATTGATTTTCAGTGCATAGTCCTATTAGTTCATTAGGGTTGCTAATGGTGATATTCCAAACAAAAGAAATTCTTTATATATTCTAGATATTAATTCTTTGTCACTTAAGTGTATCATAAACATCTTCTCTGAGCCCTGTGGCTTGTCTTTTCCTTTTTTTTTTTTTTTACAGTGTCTTGATGAACAGAATTTCTTTATGAAAAAGTGCTGAGATTTATCAGTCTTTGCCTTTATGATTAATACATATTGTGTCTTGTTTAAGAAATCTTTTAGTCACCAAGATAATTAATCCTATAGTTTTGCCTTTCACATTAAGATTTTTAATTGATACAATTTCTCTTTTTTCATATGGACACTTAGTTCCAGTTCCATTTATTGGGAAGTGTGTTCTTTTCCCAGTCATTTGACATGCTCAGCCTATTATATCAAGAGCCTTTATTCATGAGTCTGTTTTCTAGATTGTACACTTTTTTTGGTCATCTTGTCTATTCCAATGCCAATACCACATGATCTTGATTATTATGATTTTATAATATATATTTATATCTCCTACTTTTTGCTGCTTTCTCATGAGTGTCCTAGCTCTTCTTGGCACCTTGTATTTCCATACAAATTTTAGAATCAACTTGTCAACTTACAAACAGAAACCTGGGCAGGGGGGCGGGGCACATACAGAAACCTGTTGGGATTTTTATTCTACTAACTATATAAATCAATCTGGAAAGAACTGATGTTTTAACATCATCAAGTCTTTTAATCTATGAATCTATAAATCTATATTCACTTGCCATTTTTAATGTTTTTCAGTAAAGCTATATCCCTCCATAGGAAGGGGGTCTTGCACAACTTTTATTAAATTTATTTCTAGATATTTCATATTTTATGATATTTTTTATTTCTTTTTTGTTTGTTTGCTCATAAATTCTTAGATTTTTTTAGATTTTTTTTATATTGACAATCATCATCTTCAAATGAGAGTGTTATTTCTTCCTAATTCTTAGAATTTTTGTTTCTTTTTCTTGCCTGATTGCACTGGCTCAGACCTCCAGCCAATGTTGTTCAATGAAGTGGTGATAATGAACATTCTTTTCTTCCTCTTCAAAGGGAAAGTTTTTGACATTTTGCTATTAAGCATGGTTTTTGCCTTAAGATTCTGGTAGATACCCTTAGTCTAATTAAGGAAGTTCTACTCTTAGTTTGCTAAGAGTATTTATCATGAATGGATATTGAATTTGATTAGATACTTGTTATGCTGTTAAAATTATATATAATTTTTCTTTAATCTGTAATTGTGGTAAATCATATTAATTGGCTTCTGTTACAGCAATCTTGCATTCCTAAAATAAGGCTGCTTGGGCATGCTCTATTATCCTTTTTATTTTATATGGCTTAGTTCAATTTGCTAGTATTTTGTTTAGGAATTTCATACCTGTGTTTATGAGTGAAAGTAACCCTTGATTTTTTAGATATTATTCTTTCACATTTTGCTAGTAAGATTATGTTAACTTCATAATATAACTTGAAGAATATTTCATTTTTCTACACTATGGAAGAGTTTTTCCATAAGATTAAGGGAGTTATTTAGTCCTTGAATGTTTGAAATATTTGCCTAGCAAAGTCATCTGGGTTTCCCAGGAAATATTTGACTACCAGTTTAATATCTTTCATAGTTATAGGGACTTTCAGGTATTCTCTTGTAGAGTCACTTCTGATAAGTTATATTTTTCTAGAAATTTGTTCACTTCATCTAAATTCTCACATATTTGGTATGAAATTCATTTTAATGCCTGGGGAACTATTAATAATTTTCTTATTAATTTGTAGCTAATTGCATTTGGTTATGCTTTTGTGATTTCAATCTGTAGAAATTTGTAGAGTTTTCCTTTATAGCTCTGAATATTGCTAAATATTCTGAATGTTCTGTGTGCACTTGGAAAGCATGTCTGTGTTCTTCAGTTGCATTAAGTATTCTGTATATCTCGCCCTGGCCTGTGTGGTTCAGTTGGTTGGAGCATCATCCCCTACACTGAAAGGTCTCAGGTTCGATTCCCGGTCAGGGCACATACCTAGGTTTTGGGTTCCATCCCCAGTGGGGGCATATGCAGGAAGCAACCGATCAATGTTTCACTCTCACATTGATGATGTTTCTCTGTCTCCCCCCACTCTCTCCTCCCTCCCCCTTCCTTCTCTCCCCCCCCTTCCCTTTCTCTCTCTCCAAAAGCAATTTAAAAAAATGAAAAAAAAATTTTTTAAGTATTCTGTATACCTCTATTATTTCCTATTTGTTAATTGTGTTGTTAAAATTTTCTAAATCCTTTTAGTTTGCTTGTTTTATCAGTTACTGAGAGAAGTACATAGTTTAAAAATCCCACTTTGAGGATTTAGCATTATAATTGTCAGTTTTTGCAGAATTTTTTTCTTTTAATTTTTAATGTGAACATAATTTCAGAGTTATGGAAGGTAAAGTTGCTAGAATAGTACAGAAGTTTCCTACACACACTTTATCGCATTCCTGAGATGTTAACATTTTATCACATTTGCCTTATCCTCCTGTGTGTGTGTGTGTGTGTGTGTGTGTGTGTGTGTGTGTGAGAGAGAGAGAGAGAGAGAGAGAGAGAGAGAGAGAGAGAGAGAAAGAGAGAGAGATTTTTTTCCTGAACCATATGATGGTATATTACAGACCCAATGCTTCTTTATCTTTTGGTGTGCATTTCCAAATAACAGGTCCATAACTACAGTGTAATTATCAAAATTAGGAAATTAACATTAGTGTAATACTACTTTAAGCTGACCTTTAGATTTTTTTAATTTTTAATATGTCTTTACTGATTTTAGAGAGAGGAAGGGAGAGAGAGAGATAAAAACATCAAGGATGAGAGAGTCGTCATGGATCAGCTGCCTCCTGCATGCCCCCAAATAGGGGTCAAGCCTGCAACCCGGGCATGTGCCCTGACTGGGAACCGAACTGCGATCTCCTGGATCCAAGGTCGATGCTCTACGGCTGAGCCATGCCCAGCCTGGCTACATTTTGTTAATTGTCACAGTGATGTTCTTCACACAAAAAATCCTGGATCATGCATAGTCTTCACTTGTCCTTTAGTCTTCTTTAATTGGCAATAATTCTTGTTATGATCACCTGCAAAGGCACATCAGAAATATACATATATGTCAGAATCCTCATTACAGTTCTTGGTCTTTATCTTTCATAACCTTGACATTTTTTAATAGTCCAGACCAGTTAGTTTGTAGACTGCAAAGCCTAAAATATTTACCATCTGGTCCTTTACAGAAAGTTTGCTGCTCCTTGCAAGTAGATAAGATGTAGATGGGAAAGCATTATTGATAACTATTAAATAAATGAAAATGAGATTTTTTTTTATAGTTGGAGGGGTCAGTCAGTAGAAGGCTGGGTGGTTAGAGAGGAGGTTTGCCTTGAAGGAATATAATAGGAGACTATCATTAATAGAGGGGACGTGAGAGGCCTTTCCAGGATAGGACACTAGTTCAATAAGGCGCAGATGTGGCTTGTCCTTAATGACACTTTTCTGATCTTTCCCTTTGTAGCCAAGAAGGATCAGGAAGGTGGAGAAGAAAAGAAATCTGTACAAAAGAAAAAAGTAAAAGAGTTGAAGGTGTTGGATTCAAAGACGGCCCAGAATCTCTGTGAGTAACTCTGTGATCTGAACTACCTGAAATGTGAAGGATTTCTTCTAAGAGCTTAATTCTGGTGGATCCAAGATCACTTGATACAAAACTTCCATTTGTTGAGTCCCTGCTGTATGTCAGGCATTGCACAGTGAATTTTCTATCTCGTTTAATCCCTTCAATAGCTCTGCAAAATTGTTAATATATAGTTTTATGGCAAGTAAATAGAGGCCAAGACTTTTAGGAATTTGCCTAGTCACATAGCTAGGAATTTGAACCTCAGATTTTCTTATTTCAAAGCCCTTACTGTTTCCACTGCATCCACAGGCAGTCTATCACAAATGCTCTAGGTACTGTACATTTCCTTCTTTCTTTTAAGTATTTCCTCTTAAATGCAGGTGCTGGCTTGACTTCAGTTAAATCTAAAATAACTTGTAGTTTAGGATAAATAATGTAACTGAACTGTTCTGAACTTGCTACTTATACTCATGACTCTGATTGGTGGTAGATTTCAGGCCAGAAACAACTCTGCAAAGTCGACATAGGTAGTACTTATTTGACGATCAGAATATATGTTCATTTTTTGTACCTTTCAACTGTTGATCTCCCTAAGAATATAGGTTTAAGTATTTGCTCAACAGATATTTGAGGGTCTGCCATGTTGCAGGCTCTTTTAGGCACATACTAGCAGTTGTCTCGTTTTTCCAAATGAGAAAACTAAGGTCAATGGTTGTGACTTGGTCAAGGTCACACAAGTAACAAGTACACATACCCACAAGTGAAGTCTGATATAATGAGAACAGTAAGCCTGTACATTATTCTTGGCTATAAATCTTACGTCACTGTTAAGAAATATTACTGAATAGTATCTGTGGGTAAGTCCTTTTATGGAGACTGAAGTAATGTGACATAATTCCTCTTCTCAAGGTTTATCTCTGGGGACATAAAACATGAGTAATTGTTATTTTAGGAAATGATACAGGACGGTGGGGTAGTGCAATGTTATTTCCAATTGAGTGATATCGATATGGAAAACAGAATTTAGGAAGAGAATTGAGATTAGTTTAGGGTAGCATGGTCTAGGAGATGTAATTTAGTAATTAAGTGTCTTTCATGTGCTGGGGATATAAAACTGAGTGAGACATAGTCCCTACACTCGTGAACCATACTTTGGGTGGAGACAGAAAAGTAAATAACAGTAATAGCTCAGAGTGATGACTGCTGTTATGGAGGGGTACTAGGATGCTTATGAGAGCACTAGGAAAGGGGGCATCTAAATCAAGTGGGGGGAGTATTAGAGGGAGCACATCCTAGAGATCATTCTAAAGGACATTCTGCTTAAACTGAGTTGAAAGAACTATCAACAGAAGTAAGTGAAGGATGAGGGCTGGCTTGCTCGGGCAGAGCCGTCAGCACGTATGAAGGCACAGACGCATGAGGTAAGGTCACGCACTTCAGGAGCTGCAAGTTCCTCAGTACAGCTGAGTGAATGGCACACGTGGGGGGTGGGGAGCTCTCAAGGAATAGAGGCTGGGTCATAAAAATCCTGGTAGGCTTAGCCCTGGCCCGTGTTGGCCAGTGGTTAAAGCGTCTGCCCCCACACTGAATGGTGGGGGGTTGGATTCCAGGTCAAGGGCATGTACCTGGGTTGCAGGTTGATGCCCGGGCTGGTTGTGTATGTAGGAGGCAGCTAACTGATGTGTCTCTCTCACATCGATGTTCCTCTCTCTCTCTTTTTCTCTCCGCCCCCTCCTTCCACTCTAAAAATCAATGGAAAAAATATCCTTGGGTGAGGCTTAACAACAAAAAAATTCTGGTAGGTTTAGGCTAAGAAGTATATCTTTTATCCTGAAAGTCACTGAAGGGATTTTAATCAGGAAGGTGAATGATACAACCTTGTGTAATTTTTGGAAGGCTACTTCGGCAATGATTTTGAGGCTGCAGTGTAAGGTAGGGGAAGACTGTAGGCAGAGATGAGTTATGTTACTGCTTTAAACTAGGCCAGAGATGATCAGGGCCTGGAAGATAAGATGGAACTTAGTGATTGACTGAGGGGTTAAAGGAGATGTTTTCTTAGGTTTATGTCACTCTCTAGGGGATGGTATGGACCATTTACTGAAATGGGAAAACCCAGCAGGAGCAGTTCTGCCTTTCTTGGGAGAAGTGGTAGGTGGTAGATATGATGAGAGGTAGCGGGTAGAAATGATTAACTTAATTTTAAGGTAGAATTTAAGGCACCTGTGGGACTCCTCCAAGAGGATGGGTGTATTAGGCACTTGGGTATAGGAATCAGGAGGAAGGTCTGGCTGGAGATAGGAATTTAGGAGATAGCACATGAGTCGTAATTGAAGCCATGAGTTTGCTTTGAAGGGCATTAATATTTAAGGGGCACAGAGCAAGGATAATGGGCCAGGTACAGAAGGCCACCAGGGCAGAAAGCCCCAGATGCCTAGCAACGGACAGTTGTAGGTGGGACCTCATCCTCAGGGTGACCTTCCCTCCTCTAGCATGTCGCTGGTCATGCAGTTTGGACCCCTGACCATTCCTCCCAAGAGATAACATCGAGGCCTCAGTTGTATTTCAGCTCCAGGCCCAGAAAAGCGGCAAAACCAGACAAGGGACACCAAGGCTAACATCAGGACCAGCTGCATTGAATAATGACCCACTGCCCTGGCACTAACCAATCAATCAGTCTCCACTATAGTACAATCCTGAAATGATACACTTGCAAAGCTGCTGAATATTCTATTGAAATCTTCCCCTTGACCTCCCTTAAAATCTCCACCCTTAAAATCATTAGGACAGAGGACCCAGCGGCTCTCCTTCCTGGGAGCACACCGGCGCCTTTTCCTTCCCCCTCTCGCCCTCCCCCTTCCCCAGGTGCAGCACCTTGACCTTCCTGATTTCTAAGCTCCAAAGGCCCTTGCTTTGCCTCTATAACTTGTTTCCTAAGCCTATTTCTTCTATGAATTACCTGTCCTACCTCTGGATTTTATAAATAAATGCTATCTTATAGTTTGAAAAAAAATATTTAAGGGGCAAATAATAAAAGGAGGAGGCCTCAAAGAAAAGGGGCTAGCAAGGAGCAGCAAGAAAAATGTTATGAAATAGTCCTAAGAAGTGGGAATTATCCACAGTGTCAGGTGAAGACAAGAGTCAAGTAAAACCAGGACTGGACAAATATGTTTTGGGTCTGGCATTAGGAAAGTCAGTAGCCAAGGCAAGAGTAATTTCAGTATAGCATAGGAGTTAAGAACAGAGGCTCTGGAATCTATTTGTATTTAAGTTCTGACTCCAGCCCTTACTAGCAGTAGGGCTTTGGATGGGTAGCTCAACTTCTTGGAAGTATTAGTTTCCTTTTCTGTCAAATGGGACTAAGAATACAAACTTACAGAGGTATTAGGAATAGGATTAAGTGAGATCATGTATGTAGATTGTGTTTAAGGCACTGTTTCTCATATGGAGTGGACATTCAGTAAATGATTGTCATCTTTTCATTGACTTTGTGGGGACAGAAGAATAAGTGAAAGCTGCGGAAGTAGGAGACAATAGACATATTTTTAGAGTGTTATAAAGTGAAAGAAAGAAAGAAAGAAGTTGGTAAGCAGAGAAGAATATTGGTCAGGGAGGGGTTGCTTTTGTTTTTTTAAAGATGAGAGAAACTTGAGTATGTATATATGTTAAAGGAGAAGGTCCTTAGGGCCCCCTGTTCTATTGAAACATAAGGAAAGGATGAGTCCATGGGTATAGATGCAGATAAGCTTACAGAAGTGTTCGCACAAGGTTTCTTCTAGATGATTCCAAAATAGTCCTTACCCAAGCCTTTTCTTGTCTACCTCCATCTGAGGGCCCCTAATGCTCAGTTTGCAGGTGGCATAAGAGAAAGCTGAGCAAGTAATCTCATCAGTCGTTTCAATTAAGACAAGCAAGGTCTTAGAACAGATGCTGAAGGGGTAGGACAATTGGGAGAATGGGGACATTTTGGTGGAGCTGCAAAGACAGCCAGGAGGGCATGGACTGGGGGCCTAGGAGGATTACTAGACAGCACTGAGGCCCCACCCATCATTGGTGCCATCACAAATTCATAGATTCTGACCTGCAGTGTTTACTAGCGTGTTCGTCAGCCCAGGTAAAAGAATAGAGAAATCAGATTAACCAGGGACTGGAAGGAGAAGGAAACAAGGAACAGAAATGAGTTAATAGAAATGGGAATAATAGTATAGAGCAAAGTGATAGACTATAGAGTCTAGGTTAAATAGAGAAAGCAAAGAGGAATTGATGGAATTGATTCATTCAGAGAAAATGGAATGATCAGCCCTCTTCAGAGACAGAATGAGAGAGAGAGAGTGGGGGGAGGGCGACAGAAGGCTCTCCCATTTAGAGATTAGTGAGTGAGAGAGCTAGAAGGATAGGATGTGTTTGTTAGGAAATGGGATATGGCCGTTAAGAATCTGAGCATTTCTAGGCAACAGTCACTTTAAGGATGGAATCATGAGAGTAGGGAACTAAAATAGAGTGGGGCAAACGTCTTTGATGTATATAGATAGAGAAGATCAAAGACTTCCTGGGAGCAAAGGCAGGCCTCACAGTGTTTGTAGAATGTGGTGCCTGGAACAATGGGGCTGGTATGTGGCACCAATGTAGGGATTAATGAGAGAGAAAGCTGGGAGGTGGGAACCTTAAACACTGGGTGGACTCAGGAACTTGGAATCTAACTATGTAGGCAGTGTGGAGGTGGTGGAGGTTTCGGATAGAGACTTTAAAAGAGCACCGACTGATAGGAAAATTGTCCAGCAGAGGTTTGTAGGGTGGGCTGGAAGGAGGAAGAGACTGAGAACATGTCTTTATATCTTGTTTTCCGGCAGCCATCTTTCTGGGTTCCTTCCGCATGCCCTATCAAGAGATTAAGAATGTCATCCTGGAGGTGAATGAGGCTGTTCTCACTGAGTCTATGATCCAGGTAAGGCGCCAGGTGGCCGTGCTGGAGCTGGCTCTGCATCGCTGTGCACCAGCCTCGTCTCCTCTCTGTGTGGAGGATGAGGCTCCTCCTCTGGATTGTTGACTTAAAGAATGCTAGCTTTGCCCGGCTGGTATGGCCCAGTGGTTGAGTGTCAGCCCATGAACCAAGAGGTCACAGACTCAGTTGCCAGTCAGGGCACATGCCCAGGTTGTGGGCTCAATCCTGGAGTGGTGGTGTGGGGGGCATGCACGACACAGCCAGTTGATGTTGCTGTTTCTCTCTCATCAATGTTTCTATCTTCCTCGTCCTTCTTCTCTCTCTAAAATCAATAAAAACATATTTAAAAAAAAATAAAAATGCTAGCTTTGGGTAAGCTTCCATCTCTGGTGGTCAGGTTGTTTCTGGTATATTTTTCAACAGTCCTGCCATCGCACTAGCTGCCTCTCCCCCATCCCCCATGGCCATGTTTCCTTCTTAGTGGTTCTTGGGCAGAGTGAGGGCCTGACAGGAGGCTCAAGTTGTCATCTCATCCCCCTCACACTGAGACAGTCCCTTCTCTCTTTCAGAACCTCATTAAGCAGATGCCAGAGCCAGAGCAGTTAAAAATGCTTTCTGAACTGAAGGACGAATATGATGATCTGGCAGAGTCGGAGCAGTTTGGCGTGGTGGTGAGTGAACCTATCTTTCTCTCTCTCCTCGCTTCTTTGGAACTTCGATCCTCCCATAGGCAACTCAAACCTGTAGGTTTTTCTTACTTTTCTGCCTTTGCTGGCTGTGATGGAGCTGCTTGTCTTCCTCCCAGATGGGCACTGTGCCCCGCCTGCGGCCTCGCCTCAATGCCATCCTCTTCAGGCTACAGTTCGGTGAGCAAGTGGAGAACATCAAGCCAGAGATTGTTTCCGTGACTGCCGCGTGTGAGGAGGTGCGGAAGAGCGAGAACTTCTCTAACCTTCTGGAGATCACCCTGCTTGTCGGCAACTTTATGAATGCTGGTTCCAGGAATGCTGGGGCTTTCGGCTTCAACATCAGCTTCCTCTGCAAGGTGAGCCAGAGGGTTAGAGGGGGCAACAGAAGGGAAGGCTGCTGGCCTCTATTAGCACAATGTGGCAAACTGCTATTGGCCTGAGGTGATGTTGGGACTAACAATTTCTCCTTTTACCCAAGCTTCGAGACACCAAGTCCACAGATCAGAAGATGACATTGTTGCACTTCCTGGCTGAGTTGTGTGAGAATGACTATCCCGATGTCCTCAAGTTTCCAGATGAGCTTGCCCATGTGGAGAAAGCCAGCCGAGGTGGGCAGGTTGGGTGAAGCTAGAAAGTGCTTCCAAGCCCCACAAATCTCTGCATGGGGAAGAAAATAAGAGTGTAGATTTTAGATTATTTTCAGTTCAGACTGTTTTAAGTGGGAAAGAGAGAGGAATAGGCTTGATGTCTAAGCCACAGGGAGGAGGGTCAGACAGAAGAGAGGTCCTCATGTGTACAAGGGGAAGCACTCTTTCCTGGGGAAACACCAAACACAGCTGTAGAAAGACAGGTGGTGTTAGTCTAGAACAACATTTATTCTCATTCAGAAAAAAGAGACTAGATTAGCTTAACAAAAACTAGGCCTCACCATCCTGGAATTAGGCAAACAAAAAGCAGCATTCAGTAGAAATGGGAACAGATTTCTTTCCTGTCTCTTTATTTCTGTGTATGTTTCCTTCCTCCAAATCCTATTCTTTAAAATAAATGAAATCAGGATCGCAGGGGATTTCATAGATTTTTGTTGAATTAAATGAAGCCTCTCCTCTCTTCTCTGTATGGTACAGCTTGCAGAGGGAGGCTGGAGGCTCAGTCATCAAGTAATTTATAGTTTCACTGGAAAAATGTGAGAAACAACTAGAAAGTACATAAGAGAACTAGAATAATTAAGCACCCACTGTACGTACAGACTGGAGCTGTGCCCTGGGGGGCGGAAGCTGAAGGTCTTAAGACATAACTTAGTAAGTTCTCCCTACCCTTGTGTTTCCTTTAGTTTCTGCTGAAAACTTGCAAAAGAATCTAGATCAGATGAAGAAACAGATTTCTGATGTGGAGCGTGATGTTCAGAATTTCCCAGCTGCCACAGATGAGAAAGACAAGTTTGTTGAAAAAATGACTATATCCTTTCTTGAAAGTAGGGAATTGCCCCCTAGAAAGGGATGGAACTTTGGGGGATGGGGGGTGCTGCCAACAGGATAGATCAGGTGATATACAATTTTTCCCTCTTAAAAAATTTCTTTTTCATTAAATACATAGTTTTTGAAAGCATTCCATTGTTATAGCAGGGGAGGCAAACCATGCAGATAAACTAAAAGTCCCCCTTGATCCTTTGCCATCTGCCCGGTTTCACTGTCACTGGACTTCTTTCCGATTTGCACTTCATGAATTTATTTTATACAAAAATTGTGTGCATTTTATTGCTTTTTGCCCACAATCTGTCTTAGCCCTGTTTCCACAGCACTGTATGCGGAACAGCCCCTTTTTAGCTGCCACCTCCTATTCTGTAGTTGTACCATAGTTGATGGTTTACCATGCCCCTCTGTGGGTATATAGATTGCTTCTGGCTTTTGCCTCAAGATAAACAGCGCTGTACTGAACATCCTTGTGCATGTCAGCACGCATCTTTGTCTTCCTCTGGGCTGAAAAGTGGGTCTGCTGCTTAGCCCTGTCCTTGACTCCATGGCTGCACAACTTTGTGAAGGATGCGCAGGAACAGTACAACAAGCTGCGGATGATGCACTCTAACATGGAGAACCTCTATAAGGAGCTGGGCGACTACTTCCTCTTTGACCCCAAGAAGGTGTCTGTGGAAGAATTCTTTATGGATCTGCACAACTTTAAGAATATGTTTGTGGTGAGCAAGGAATACCTGCCGACTGAGTCTTGAGAACATTTTTCACTTTCCACGGGTTCGTGTTGGTTGCTGGTGGGTGTGCATATGTGTGAGTGTGTGCATGCCCCTGGTTCATTTTCTCCACAGCAAGCAGTGAAGGAGAACCAGAAGCGGCGGGAGACGGAGGAAAAGATGCGGCGAGCAAAACTGGCCAAGGAGAAGGCAGAGAAGGAGCGGCTGGAGAAGCAACAGAAGAGAGAGCAGCTCATAGACATGAATGCAGGTAAGAAGTGGAAGAGAAAGCCTGAGGGGTTAGACAGGAACATTTGGAAAGCTTCTCTGTCTAGAATCTGGAGGCCAGAGAGAACAGCTCATGTCTGAGCTCAGCTCCTGGCAAGTGATTGCTGGCAGCCTTCTCCCTCCAAGATCCTGATGCTGGACTTTCACCCTGGCGCAGTTACATGCACAGGCCAACTCTCCGTGCTCACCTCCTCTTCTCGCCTTTGCTGGTTTCTGCATTGTGTCTCATCTCCCCCGTGATTTAATATTGCTGTAACACGTACTCTTTCCTTCTGCCTGTCCAAAGCGCCTCTGGCCTATTTTCATACCCTCTGCTAAATCTTTTGTTCTTTTCCCCACAATGTTTTCCTGGCCCTGCTTCTGTCTTTTAATGGTGGCTTGCCCTCCCTTTCTGCTTATTTCACTCAGTACTGTGTCCCAAGTACTTCAGCATAATCGTATACACCTTTCAGATTATAAGTGGATTGAATTTATGGAAAGGGGGCAGAGGAGCTGGCCACCCTCTTCTGTCTTCAGCAAAATCTCTATTTTACTACCAGAAGCATGTCTTTGTTGAAACATATGGCCTCAATTACTGACTCTCTGTTTCCTGTCTCCGCTTCTTTCCTGCTGCTGATTCCCTGCCCCCCTCTGGCTGCTCCAGCGGAAATACAGCACACATTGTGCACGGCACTGAGCTGATGGCACCCTTCTTGAACCTGAGAGGCCATCTAAGTGAAGGGGTTCCAGGGCTGCCGGGTTTGGCAAGAATGAGAGTGCTTTGCTGAGCACAAGAGGCAAGGGCTGCTCTAACTAACACCTTTTGCTCTAGGGACTTTGTTTGGCATTTCCTGTTGTTGTAATGTCAGGGACCTGAAGCAGCAGGAACATTTCACTTTTTCTTCATACTTTTCTGGGAAGCAATTTCCTGCTCTTACCCCAGTTGTGTATAAGCCATGAACTATTCTAGTAATGCTGTTTAAGCCTACAGCAAATATTCTTCCCCTTCCCCTATTCTCAGGCACCTGGGGTTTGCCCCCAGGTACTGTCTAGGACACAATAGGGCAAGGTAGAGTTCAACTGACTTGGGATGAAGGCAGTACCTTGTCATCAGGTGACACAGCTGACCTTGTCCTGGCCCTGGGATGCCCAAGGCTAGCAAGTGAGGTTGGAATGTAGGTCAGCTGCATTGATGATGTTCAGCCAGCAGGTGGCGCTCAGAGCAGTGAGCCCAGCCTTGAAGCTGGCAGCCTCCAGGCTCCTTGGGATTTCAGAGTTTCAGATTTCACCACCCTAAGCTGTTACCATGGAAACAGAGCCAGGCTGGAACAAGGATTCTACATTAACTCTTTGTATTCCAATTAGGATGCTTCTCTTAGATGCTTCTCTTAGATCCAGACAATGCAGCCACTGGGGGCAGTACTTCAGTGAAATGCACTCTTAATCAGTTCTCTCTCATCTTTTCTCCACCCTGCTCTGAAACTGGAACCAGGTGCTGCATGCAAGGTTTATGTAAATTGGAGTGAAGCACTTTAGGCTAAAGAGAGAGTGATATAATTCCTTGCTCATTTCATAACCCCATCTCTATCCATATTGTGGTCTCGGAGTGGGACAGTTCTGCAGTTCTCTGTGCTCATCCTGATTGGGATGGGAAGGAGAGGGTACCTCAGGAAAATATCCTAAGGTTTGTAGCAGTTAGTAGGCAATGAAACCTTTTGTCTGAACCATTTTCAAACAGACACAAGTAAACATGGGCTGAGGCTTGAGGTTGAGCCTTCTGTCTGCTCTGAGCCCCAAGCCATCCTGGGCAAGGGGAAGCCAAGCAGACACCAGGCAGAAGCCATGCATTTTGTGTGGGGCTCAGCACATGCACTCTGCTCAGCCTGAAAAGCTTACATCTCCATCTTTGCTCCTAATAGAAGGTGATGAAACAGGTGTGATGGACAGTCTTCTGGAAGCCCTACAGTCTGGCGCAGCGTTCCGACGGAAGAGAGGACCTCGTCAGGGTAAGCAAGCAAATGGAGCCTTCCCCCGGTGAAGGGGGTGGGGCCCCTACTTCTGGTCCTGCTTTTCTTGGGCTGACGAGCAGGTAACGATGCTCTGAGAGTTTAGAAACTTCCCCACAGTAGTCCCTGCATCTGGAGTGGATTGTGTAGACCTCTTCCTCCCATATTAGAAAGTACTGGCTTGGAGAACTAGGGCTTGAGGGACTGACTGCATATCAGTTACATCTGATGATTTTTGCATTTCTCCCCACCCTTGCAGCAGTAACCTGGAGCAGGCGAACCATGATTCAGGACACAGAGATTTGGGTGGGCGTTTGAGTGTATGAACAGAATTGACCCAAATACAAAGTTAGATGTATACAAAGAAGTTAGGAAATACGAAGAAAGAATAAATGAGGAGTCCTTACTTTCAAGTTCACAAGCGAAAGAGATAGAGACTAATAAAAAGCATAAAGTCCTGTGGGGAGAAGGTTAGGCATCATTTCCCCCAGATATAGAGGAGCATCTCAATGGCAGGATTGTGCTGTGTCTGAGAACTACCTTTCCCTTGGGTGCAGTTGCCTTCCCCATTTTACTCCCCTACAGTCTCCTCTCCCAACCTTCAGAGCACTTAAGTGGATTACACTGAGCCAGAGCCTCTCAGAAGAGTTATGGGGATAGGAGGACAAGTGACCCAGGCATTAGTATGAGGATCAGCGGATAAGTTTCCTTTGAAGGAAGTGTACTACTGACTAGTCCAGAAGATAAAGCCAAGGCTACCCCTCATGTGTTATTGACCTGCACCACTGTGTCAGTAAAGTTTGTGACTAGGAGTGATAGCTGCTTTCATAGGTTGAAGGGTGGGAATTACGGAAGAGGCATCATGAAGGGCTTCTACTTCTGAGTGTTAGAGCTATGGACCCTAGTCCCTGGCTGGTACATTTGTAGGCCTGTTTGATGACCTTTACTTTCAGGTTATTGTAAAGAGGAAGAGTTGTGCCTTGGCCAGTACTGAGCTGTTAACACAGTGGAATCTGTAGGGCTTATCATACTGGTCATAGCCTGGAAAGGGACCTGAAGATCAAGGATATAGAGCATACTAGCTCATAAACTATGTCCTGGCCCAAATCTTGTAGGTCACTGTGAGTTTCATCTGTAATGACAGACTGCCTATTTCTACCCATACTGGGAATATCCAGAGGGAAATTCCCTTCTGTGACATCAGAACCTTCCCTAAACTGGAGGGTCTCTGTTATGACTCTTACCTACGCTCTGGCATCCTCTGAGTACAGGCTCCCTAGAGAGGAAGAGGGACAAGGCATTCAGTCCTCTAGATCAGTGTTTGGGTAGAGAATGCAGCTGGTAGTATTTCTTTTATGGTAGTGTTTAGTCTTTAGAGGTCCTGTGACATGGTTTCCCATCCACCATATAAGGTGATGTGGCCTTCCATTTAGCATTTCTAGCCAAACGAAAGCACATTGCTCACTGTTTTCCTCTGTCCTCTCAGCTAAGCACCAGCCTGCATCAGACTTTTAGTGGGGAATTCCCTTCAAGCCTCTTCCTGTGGAGCTGCTCCAATCCCAGGTGCTTCCTGTACACAGGCAGCCAGACAGCTTCCCTCTGCTGGGGAGCCCACTCCTCCCGAGTGGGAAACCAGGACTCCCGTGCAGAGGAAGCAGGGATCCTGTCGGAACATAACTTCAGCAACGGACCGGAATTAGTCAAAGTATTGTTTCCCAGTGGAAGGGGAATTGGAGGAGACTCATAATAGGATAGAGATGCAAAAAGAGGGTGAAAAGGAGAAGTACATGCCGTTTAAATTGGCTCCATCCTGTAATCTTATCTTTCTGGGCTTTGAGTTCACTGAACACACCTGAACATATCTGGGAGCATCTCTCAGGGAGACATTTCTAGTTACTCTGGTAAGCTCTTTAGACCTGGGTGCATTCACATCATATAAAGTGATGTGGCCTTCCAGTAAATGTAGACGGAAGGCATCAGTGTAGAGTGCAAAGAGCACAGGACTAGGATCAAAAACCCCAAGTCAAGTCTAACTCGGATGCTGTCTAGGTTACCTTAGACAAGTTTCCGGGACTCAGTTTTTTCATATATAAAATGAGAATTGGACTGAAATGGCCTCTAGGGCCCTTTCCAGCTTTAATATCTTTTACTTGTGTGACAATAGGATTAAGAGAATAGGAAAGGTTGGGCCCAGAAGGCCCCATTCTCAAACTCTACAGGCTCTGGTGGCTGTGGGTTTCCCTGGGTGTCTGCTGGACTTAGCTGGTGCTTGGTTGCCTCTGGCAGTTCCTCCTGGCCAATTGCTTTGAGCCAAAAAACAAGTATAGCCAAGCAGATCTGCCTTACAGCCCTCCTCAGCCGCACAGAGGCAGCTGTCCCCATTCAAAGACACTAGCCTTCTCCCTCAGATTTAAAGGAATGTTACAAAAAATCTTTGGTCTCTGGAGACCTGAGGGAGTGACCAGTATACAAAGACCCATTGAGCAGCTGGAAGAGCAGAGTTACTATCAGGCTGGCTCATTAAAAGTGACACATAAACTGCTGGGATCTGCAGGGTGCTGGAGAACAGTGGTTTGAGTGTCAGGGGGGAAGAATCCATGTGATTGTATCACTGCTACTATTTCAGGCTGATGATTGAGTCTCCTTGTGGTTTTAATGACTCAACTTTATCTCCATGTCTGAACTGTAGCCTCTTATACAGGCCATCTGCTCATAGGATGAAAGTCCAGGGAAGGAAGAAATTCACCTCCCTTTCCTTCCCTCTGCTACTTCCCTGCTTCCCTGAAGACTCCACCTACACTAACAGAGCCTTAGAGCTGGGAAAGCCTCTAGGCCCTCTAGTGATTAGCACCTAACCTCATAGGTAAAGGGAATTAAGGCCCAGATAAGGCCTTGCCCAAATCTACAGAGCTGGCTAATGGTAGAGCCAGAGCTATAGCCCACTTTCTTGAAGCCAAGTTCAGGCCTACTTCCACTAAGCCTGCACAACTGGACGGCAGATGACAGCGACCCTTCTGTGTAGGCAGAAACAGTCTCTCATACCTCCCAGCAAGGAGAGCCCTGGACATGGGGAAATTGCTTCAGGGAGTTTTCTGATGACCACCTGTCTGTAGAAGGTTGAGAGAATTTCCCAGCCCTCTCTCATTCTCCTTCTACTTCTGTAAAAATAGGACAGGAATTATAATTAGGAGACAAGACAATAATGAGTTCTGTAGGATGGTAATGATTGCCCCGCCCCGCCTGGCCTAGTTTCCTGTTCCCTAAGGAAGCTTATTAACAAGAGTGCTTCCTCTTTAGTAGTAGTTCCCCGCCGGTGTTATAAATGTCTTTCCAAACCATTAACCTTTTTCTGATTCATCTATGCTAGTGTTATATGGTTGATTTTGCTGGTGTTTTTATCCTAGCCCACCCCTAACTTATGGGAACCTGTCCTCAGCTTTGACCGATGTCTCAAGATTGTTCCCTTTTCCCCATAGTCTGTGGGACTGCTCTCTCATGGCTTAATGATCCTGCCTGATCCCATGCAGTCAAAATGTGTATCTGCTTCTGTGGCTACTTTTCAGTGGTCTTAAAAAGTACCCATGTTAGGGAAAGGAGGGAGAGAGATCAGTTTTTCTGGATTGTTCAAGCTATTCAGCTTAACTGTGACCCTGAAGACACAGTGGAAGCTGGGGTTCATTGATTCTGTTCCCAGTTCCCACAAGAGCTCTCATTTCTAATGCTGACCTTAGGCTACATACGTGTCCATCCCTAGAGTACCTTCTCTCTAGATTTGAAAGGGCACTTTGGGTCTTCTCCCCACCTACCATCCACTCCTAATTTTTATGGAATCTGTAATGCACCAGAAGCTTTCTGAATCTAGAAAAATCTGGAAACACTGCTTGATTAGGTACAACTGGTATCTTAGATTAGAGGAAGAAACCAGAGCTAGAAGAGGCCTAAGACATGTGCCACTTGAACTCCAACACCTCCCTTGTTGCTGAGCACAGGTGTCCCTGAAGGCCAGGGTTCTGGAGTCAATGTTATTTCCAGCACATACACAGTTCTCACGACTCTCACACACACAGTTGCAGATTTTCTTAACTCCTGTAGAATAAATTCAAAGGAGCAGTTGGAAGAAGAGAGTTACTATCGGCTGGCTCATTAAAAGTGAGCTATTACTGCCCAGCTGGCGTGGCTCAGCAGTTGAGCATCGACCTAGGATCCAGGAGATCGTGGTTCGATTCCCGGTCAGGGCACATGCCTGGGTTTTGGGCTCGATCCCCAATCGGGGGCGTGCAGGAGGCAGCCGATCAATGACTCTCTCATCATTGATGTTTCTCTCTCTCTTCCCCTCTCCCTTCCTCTTTCTGAAATCAATAAAAAAACATAAACAAAAACAACAAAATAAAATAACCATTAAAAACAAAAAAGGGAACTATTACTGCTCCTCTAGACACAAGAAGTAGGGACGAGAGAAGGGAGTATTTCAGGAAAGAGTGGAAACTAAGCGGGTCTGAGGAAGAATTTGCTGGCGGGACTAAGAAGGAAGACAGGAGGAGCGTATACATGGAGACCATGCTAGTCACATTCCAGTACATGTCTCTCTTGCCCTGCCAGTCACTGAGGCCTTGATTTATGTTCATAATCCAAGGAGAGGTTCACGAGAAAGCCCCAGAGTCTAGGTCACTCTCCTTCCACCTGTAACCAGATGCGCCTTGTGCCTGAGTCAGCGCCTTCACTATTTCTCTTGTTAGACAGCCCCTCGTGCCTCTGGGCGGAGGAGGAGACCTGTAAGTTGGTAACCTGCGGGCATGCTGTGTGCTCTCTGCTGACCTGTAGGTAGCCTTTGCCGTGTGAACACAGTGGCGCTGGGCCAATTTCTGCAGAGAAGCTGACAGCCCTGGTGATGACTTGGGCCCCCTAAGCCTGTCTGGCTTCTGCGCTCCCCAAAGCTTTCTGCTGGTCTAAAGAAGGCAGAGCTGTTCTGGGTGCTTTGTTCCCTGGCTCCTCTGGACCCCTCCCTCCCTCCCTCCCTCCCGGGGGGGGGGGCGGGACACAGCTGCCCGCGCGCAGGAATGCGGTAGGAAGGAAGGCTGCATTTGGGAGAGCCCGGCTTCATCTGCCCCTGCTCCTTTAAGACTGAGACACTGCTTTCTCCACTCAGCTTTCCCATGACCCAGCAAGCTCTTTTTTTTAAATTGAGATATAAACCACACGCCTAAAGTCCACCCTTTAAAGTATACAATTCAGTGTTTCTTAGTATGCTCCCAAGGTTGTGCAGCCATCACCACTGTCTAATTTTAAAACATTTTCATCCCCCAAAAGGAAGCTCCATCCGGTTAGCAGTCACACCTCATCCCCCCTCCCCCAGCCCCTGGCAACAGCTAATCTGCTTTCTACCTCTATGGATCTGCCCATTTCAGACATTTTATAGAAATGGAATTAGAGCGTCTGTGGCCTTTTGTGTCTGCCTCCGTCCCCCCAGGCAGGCAGCTCTTGGTGTACATGTGCTCTCTCCATGCTGCTCCCGGGGCGTGGGAAGAGGCGGATGGCATGAGATGGGCATGGTCCAAGAAACTGCCTTCTTGTTGAGGGTTTGGAGCTGTAAGTCTGGGTCCCATTCATGAGTATGAGTCTCGGGATGGCTTCCAGCAGTGAGGACAGAAACTCAGGGGTTTACTGGGTCTCCTCTTGCTGTTAGCATGATTCCTGGAGCTTCCAGTCCCTCAGCCACGGGACCAAGATTTCTTTGTAGGGGCCATCCTTGACCCTAGCTCTGCCTTCCCCGACTTACCTTTTATTACCCATTACCCCTCCCCCAACACACACGAACTCTAATTGTATCACAGCTGCTACCCTTGAGGAGGTGGAGAGAGCCAGGTGTGTGGACATGTGGGGAGAGGGAGGGAGGGTTGGTGGGACTCGTGGGAGTGTGACATGCATGTGATGTCAGCGCGTGGCTGCTGCTCCTTTTTGCAGGAGTCCCCCTGGCCTTCTCTGCTTGGGACAGCCCTCCTGGGGCAGACGGAAAGTGGTTTTGGCCTAGGAACTGCGGACAAAACAACTGTTTACTAAGCTCGTGGCTATTTCATTCCACCAACATTGCGATGAGAGCGCCGGTTTTGAGTACTTAGCTCTCTTTAAGCTACATAGCTAACACTTGAACCCTGTTGTGTCTGTCTAGCTGTATTCAAACCTCTGTGCTGTTTTCACACAGGAAAGCAAGAGCACGGCTTGCTCTCTTGCCTGCAGGATACTCTCTTATATTCTCGACACCCCCACCCAAGGGTATACTCCACATCATTTTAGGTCTCTGCCCCTCCTTCAAAATAAGGGCCTCTGTGAACCAGACAGGACAGCAGCGTTTGCATGGCGTCTTGCTAAATGTCTGCCCCAGAGTTCAGAGGGGCCTTCTGTGGACAAGCTCTCCTATGCTTTCTCTTGCAGCCAACAGGAAGGCCGGGTGTGCAGTCACATCTCTGCTGGCCTCGGAGCTGACCAAGGACGATGCCATGACTGCTGTTGCTGCAAAGGTGCCCAAGACCAGTGATGGAGTCCCCACAATCCTGGAGGAACCCATGGAGTTGATTGGCCGTGCAAGCTAATCTGGGTCCTGCGGCCATGGCAGCTCCTCAGTGGAGCCCCAGACTGCCCAGCCCTGCAGCCTGTGCCTAAAGGGTCATGGAGATATCCCTGTGGGGTGGCCGCTCCCATCGCCCTGACCCTGTCTTTCTCTCTGGCCTGCTGCTCTATGTACATCACACACGGCTTCAGCTGCCTGGAGGCCAGAAGGAAAGGGCAGTATGGGGGAGGCCTGAGCCCACCCAACCAGCCCTGGCTGTTGCATTACCAAAGCAGGCTCGGTGTTTGCTGCCTTAACCCCAAGTGTCTCCTCTCTGTTACTCTGAGGCCTGTCTCAGACAAGGCCCTGCCTGCTTTCTCAGCCCCTGGCTTTCCAGTGGGCTTCCCATAGGTCAATCTTGCTGGCTTTGAGCTTTTCTTTTGTGGTTTCTCTGGCCCTGAGAACAGCATGGGGCTTGTGAACCTTGGGCTATATCCCAACTTTCATTGCTGTCCCTCCCTCTCTGCTCTTTCTTCTCCTGGCTGTTGTTATTTATTACTAGTGGTGTGGCTTTGGGAGCTGCTTCTAAGGAAGTGGGGAGCAAATGCCACCCTTACTCCACCTTCCTGAGAAAGGCCTCCCCAACCAAAAAGAATCTGAACCACTTTTATCTGTTCCACTGTGGCCTAGGCCAGAGCCTGTGGGCAGGCAGGCTGGGCATAGAGACATTGTGGGACCTGCCGCAGCCTGCTGCCATGCTTTGTGCCCTTGCCTCTCTGGACGCTCTGCACCAGCCCCTGGCTACTGAGCCATGGTCCCTCCTCGTGCCCTCCCCGGAGCTTTGGTGCATCTCATCTGGAGTGCGGGCTGTATTGTGACCATCCTAACACCTCACCCTCTGTCTCCAAGGAAGTGGGAGGTGGAGCCTCCTGGCTGAGAAATTGTTTAGCAAATGGATCTATTTTTGTATGAGATTTTTTTTTTTTAAAGAAAAATAACTCTTCCTTCCCCCTTTCTCCTCCATAATGTAAGAAGCTTTGATGGCAGGTTCCAGAGTCCTTGGGATTTCTCCCCGCAGGCCTAATGCTGAACAGACCCCTGGACCTCCACCTCGGCTCTCAAGCCTTCTGGGCCCTTGAGGCCAGTGCAGATTCTCGCCCAGCGTCCAACCCTGGCAGAGGAGGAAGCTCTTCTGTGGTTGAACTGAACCACGCCTAAGAGTAATGGGAGCTCTGAGACCACAGAGTTTTTATAAATTTAATATATTTATCAAGCCAAATGTGCAGATGCTAACTGGACACTGGGGAAGTGGGCACAGGAGTGCACCCACACTTCGTACCCCTGCTCCCGCTGAACAGTGGGCAGGCCAAACTGTTCAGTGGCCCCAGCCACGGGAAGCTCAGACTCTGGCTCAAGGTGACACTGTGCCCACCCCGTGTTCCTTTCATCTTCCCACCCCGGTAGGGAGACAGAATAGCACTCTTAAGGCTGGGCCCAGATTATGGATGGCTGTTAGCGCAGGGGGAGCTTAGGGGAGACTAAAGGCTCTTGCACCGAGGCCTTGACGCCAAGAAGAAGGTTCTGGTTGCTGGAGCCTGTGTGAAGGGGCAACAGCAGCTCTTTCTGCTATTCTCGGAAGACTGGTATGAGGGCCCTGCTGCTCCCTAGGTCTCCTTCCTCTCCCTGCTGACATCTGGGGCTTTGACCCTTTCTTTTTTAATCTACTTTTGCTAAGATGCATTTAATAAAAAATTTTAAAAAGGGACAAAATGCAAACCTATTTCCCTCGCCTCTCGGGCTTCTGGGATGTCATCACCTCCAGTTTGTTGGGTTTGTTTCCAACTGTTAATAAAGCATTGAAACTACTGCCGGCAGCCTCCTGTGTGCATTCCTGAGCGAGTTCTTTTCACTCACCCAGGCCCCTCCCTCTTGTCCTGCCTCAAATCCCTGGTTGACCTGGCAGATCATTGTCAAAAAGCTCAAGGTGTCCGTGTGCTAGAAACTATGGTTGAGGCCTAGAGATGTTTAATACATGATGGCTTCTGCCCTGCCACTTGCCCCCCATAAAGGAGCAGGGCCCCAGTTCAGGCCCCCTGCCCTTCCTCATTGCTGCCTCTTGGCTTAGAACCCTTTTTTCTTATCCGCACCTGAGGATATTTTTTCCATTGCTTTTCAGAGAGAGTGAAGGGAGAGAGAGAGAGAGAGGGAGAGAGAAACATCGATGTGAGAGAGACATTGATTGGTTGCTGCCCCCACCGCCCAGCAGGGGTGGCAGATTGAGCCTGCAATGGAGGCACGTGCCCTTGGCCAGAATCGAACCCGGGACCCTTCAGTCGGGGCCGACACTCTAACCGCTGGAGCCAAAGTGGCTAGGGCAGAGCCCTTTTTTAAAATCCAGTTCTAGCTCCCCAGCTCTCCATGCCCCCAGGTGTCAGTCACAGTTTCTTGGCAGTACCTGTGTCTCTCCCTGACTCCCATTCTCCCATCCCCCGCTCCTCTTTGGTGGCCACAGACCACATTCCGGACTAGAGGAGCTTACTCTGGGTGGAAACCTGAGCCTGCCCACCAGAGGTCAGAAGCCAGAGGTCGTGCTCCAGATGACTTGCTGCTCTGCGTCATACTTGTTTGAGCACGTTGTGACCTGCACAAAGAAACCTTACAATCTATGAGCAGGCTCGGAATAGGCAGGGAGGGGCCTGCAGAGGACCGCAAACCCATTTGGGCAAGCTCTGGAACTGGAAATAAAAGCCTTTTAAATAGCCCTGGAGCCTGGGCAGCTGCCTCCCCAGTAGGGCTGGGGGCGTGGGGGTGGGCTGCCCACTTCCTCTCTCCCTAGGCGCAGAGGCCAGGCGGTTCTGGCTCCCAGCTATATAGGCACACATACCAATTAGGGGACCAACCGCAGCTGCTCACGCTCTGCTTTGCGAGCCGGCTGCCTAGCCTAGAATAGAACCCAGGCGCCCGGCTCCCCGCCCTCTGCAGCCTGGCTTCCAGAAACGAAAACCCGCTTCCATCTCAGCAGCCGCGCGCACCACCCTCCCTCCCACGCAGGAAAGCCGCCCCTAGATGCTTAGTTGGAAGGCTTGGTTTCCATGACAACAGACTTAAGGAGCTGGCAAAAGGCATGAACCAGCTCTGAGAGGCTCCACGCGGACAGCCTCCTCCCTCCCGGCGGTTGGGCATATACCCTCGCCCATCCTCTCGTTAGCCCCAGTGGGTCAGCCTTCACGTCCTTCCGGCCCTCGGGGTCTCCCCTCCCTGTTTCTAGCAGCTTCTCAGGCTGCAGCAACCTCGGAATCCCACTGTGCCTCCGGGAGGCGGGCGGAGGAGGCGGGGAGCTGGGAGAGCTGAGGAGGGGATGGAAAAGCAGGGAGAAGAAGAGGGAGGGAGAGAGGGAGAGGGGTCCTGGGGTGGGCTATCTCATTTCCTGCCTAGCCTTTTCAGTCCCTTTCACCACCCTCACCAACTCCCGGGCAAGAAAGCGATGAGCCCTCCAATTTTCTTGGCTTTGCTGCGAAGAGAAGAGTGGAAAGGTGAATTTCAAGAAGGGAAACTGAGGCCCAAGATATAGACCGGGCCTTCAGGGAAGCGGCTCTGGCATTCCCTCCCACTCCCGCGGTGTTCCCAAACCCCCTAGGCAGCGGAAGGGGGCGGGCAGGCAAAGGAGAGTCCCCCCTCCTCCATCGAAGCCCGCGAGGGCGCTGGCGGTGGTAGTTTCAGAGGAGAAGGGGTGGGCACTAAGGAGACCTTCCCCGCCCCCTCTCCAACGCAGTTTGCCCGGCGCCAACCCGCGTCCGCCCCCGCGCCGGGGTCTCCTCTTCTGCCTGGAGACTGGCGCTTAGAACGGTAACGGAGGGAGCCGCGAGCATCCAGCTGCACGCTCGATTGCACACTGACACGCCACGCTCAGATGTCCCCTCCCCCCGGCGGACCCGCCAGCCGATTACACACACGGTCTACAGATCCGCCAGCGCGCTCGCGGTCAATCGCGCACTATTACACATGCGCAACGCTGTTGCATCCACACACTCTTGACAGTCATGCACAGACTCACAACCAAGATGCAAACATCGCAATCGCCTCCCGACCCCACTCTTCTTCCAGCTTGCACCCCTCAGCTCGTCGCTTCATCCAAACTCCTCGGGAGCCTCCCTCCATCTCTTACCCAGAAACGTTCAATCTTTCAGAAGAAACCTTTTTATTATTTTTTTCAAAGAAAAAAAGCCATATAAATATTAGAGTATAAAACTTGCGTGAGACACAGGAAAGGGGTGGGGACCTACGTGACTATGCAAAGAGAAGCGCTTATAGGAGTCAGTACCGGGGAGGGGGTCGCCGCAGTGCGTGGACACAGCACGAAACACAGCACGGGCCACCGCAGGCAGATTCAAGGACAGACGGCTGCGCGGAGCCCGCCGCCCGCTGCCCACTCGCCATCACGGAAAAGCACACCGCACTACACTATTGGCTATTTATTCTACACCAGCCAAAAGAGGGAGGGGGTCTCTACACTACTCTAAGGACTAGGGTGGGGTTCTCGCGCAGCCCCGCTGGATGAACGGGACTCGGGGGGGACAGAAGTGGGTAGGCAGAGGAAGGTTTATGCACAAGGAGGCACTGGGGACTTTAACCAGGCTCTGGCCACTAGGGGGCGGACTGAGGACCTGGGCGGTGGCCTTCACAGAGAAGAAATGGCACCTGTCAAGGTGAAGGACGGAGGCTTGGGAAATGCCGGGGCCCCGTGGAGAAGCCTGATCCTGGGCTGCGACTTTCTGTCCACTTGGTCCCTGCTCTAGCCCCTTGCCTCCCCAACCCAGGGACCAACAATGGCCCTCCCTTCCTGCTGGGGGCACCTCCCTTTCCACTAGTGGCACCTCTGGAGTACCCAGCACCCACAGAGGCCCCTCTGACCTCTCCAGGGAACCCAGTCCCAAACCTGTTCAAACCTTCCTTGGACTGTAAGGTCGGTTTAAATCCGTTGGTGCTGCTAACTCAGCCCAAAGCTGGCTGCTTGGGTGGAGCCCTGCATGTGGTAGATGAGGGTCCAACCTGGAGCTTGGTTTATGGCTGGAATATGGGGATCTGTTCAGTACCCTGGGGACATACAGAGCCTCCTGCAAGACCCTGTTAACTGATGGGTCAGGGTTTGTCCACCCCCCATCCACATATGCACCCTTCCCTTCTTTATCTTACCACTGGATACTGTCTCGGAACATGCAACGGAGTCTCTTGTTTGGGGAGGGCAGTCGCAGCATGCAGTGGAAACATCAAACAATGAGAAACGAAACAACACAAAGCACTGGTCCCTAGAGCATTGGGAAGAGGCACGGTAGCAAAGTGCCCTCCCTAAATCCAGCAAGCATCGGTACCATGGAATGGTGACTATGTCTCCCAAAACTTGAGCTTGGTCTCAGGGTCTGGAAGGAGGTGAAGGGACTGGCACCAAACCATGCTTTGGGGGAGATCTGAGAATTGGAGAGGCCAAGTGGCCATGATGGCCTTTCAACTCTTCAGAACTATGAGCCTTTTTAGGTCACCAGGTACCTCAACACCCCAACCACCCTACTCAAGGAAAAGGAGCTGTTGAAGGAGTGGGGTGGGGTGAATAGGTAGGAGGGAGGCAGGGGACGGGTGGGCCTGACTGGATTTGGAAGATGGAGGAGCTCAGCTACAACTAAAGCAGGTGTGATAAATGGTGTCTGCACTGACCCCACCACCCCCACGGGCACGGCAATTGATTGGATGGGGGTTCCCAGCAGAACTCCCTTTGCATATTCAATCCCCTGGAGCAGAGAGGGGGCTGTTGACTGGGCACTTGTTTGTTTCCCAAGGGGAGCATGGCCTGGGCCCCACCAGGATCCTGGGAGCGAGCCCTGAAAACCCCGTCCTGGGTCCAGGTAGGGGGAGGCTGGGCTGGTTGGGGGAGGCGGCCCTGCGGCTGTGGCTCCGGCCCGGCCCCCGCGTTACTTCTTCTCCTTCTTGCCAGACTTCTTCTTATTGCCGTTGCCACCTGCCGGAGCCTTGCCATCCCGTTTGCCCGCGGCGTTGGTCAGTGTGGCATTGCTGCCCGGGATGTAGACGTTCTGGCGGTAGTCAGGCACGTGCTGCAGGGTAAACTGGGGCCCGTAGCGGGCACTCAAGCCCATGGTGCCAGCGCCCCCTCCCAGGGTGGAGCTCCCGTCAGCGGCTTCTGCAGAGACAGAGGAAAGTCAGGGGCTAAACCTTGGGTCCCCGACAGTGACAGTCGCTCTCTTATAGCACAAGCAGTTCAGTAATCCTGCAAAGCACCCGGTTCCGCCCCCGCCGAGCACTGGGAGACCATCTACCCCAGTGGGTGGAGGTCAGGGGCTCTGGGCCCACAGGCCGGGTTTGCTTCCCAGCTCCGTTACCTATTCACCTAAGGCAAGGGCTTAAGATATGCTCGCTGCTATTTCTCTCAGGCTGAGGCTCTGGCTCTCAGATCCTGCCCTGGCCTTTCTCTGGCTTCCACACTACACTGTCGGCTCCTGGGGGCCTTCAGCCATGGTTTGTGTGCCCTCCTTTCCTTCTCCAACCAGTGCCTGGCGCAGAGCTGGCATTTAGAGGTCCTGCTATTGGCCAGGAGCGGATGCTCCTCCAGGCATTCCTTTCAGAGCAGCAACTGACGTCTGCTCGGTGCCAAGCACTTTGCTAGATGGTGCTCAGGTGTGATGGCTTCTCACCTCAGCGCCACAACCCCGAGAGGTTTGTGGTGTAGTCCCGCTCTACACTTTAGGGGAGCAAGGCTCAGAGAAAGTAAACGACTAGGCCACGGCCATACCAGCCAGCACTGGTTAGAGCAGGGGTGAGGCCTACATGTATGTGAGCGTATGTACGGTATGTAGGGCATGCACCGCCAGCAGCAGCAGCGTGGCCCTCAAAATCCTCTCAGGGTAGAGGAGGGGAGAGAAGATAGGCAGGAGCAGTCTTCTGTGAGGCTGAGCAGGTGGTGATCCGGGGACAGACAGGCTCAATGTCAGAGCCAGGTGACATCAGACAGTGAGTGTCCTGCCCAACTTCCTGCTGTACAGAAGATGCAGGGGTCCCGAGAAATACAAACTCTGGCCCTGGCTCAGCATCAGCTGAGAGCTTGTTGGAAATGCAGACTCCAAATCTGCATTTTAACAAGATCTCCAGGTGATCTGTACTCTCCTTAAAGGCAGAGCCCTGGGCTTGGTGAGGCTTAAAGGGGACAGCGCGTGCCCAGTGCCCGGGCACTTGCCCGCTGAGTGTCAGCGCGGCGCTCCCATCACCATCTTCATACGGTGCGTCATCGCTGAGTGTGCGGGAGGGGGGAGGAACCAGGAGTTTTGATGGTGTTGGCTGAGTTCACAAGGGTATCGGAGTCCTCTGGCAGCCGGAGGGTTAAAGCCCAGGCGTGCCCAGCCCAGCCCCAGCCAGGCTGACAGGAGCTTTCCTCTCAGCCCCCTTCTGCCCCCACCCCGGACCCTGGGAGTGGGTAGAGAGGGTGACTAAAGCTGGAGAGGCTGAGTAATCCTGGGACACCAACCAGGGATTGAGAAATAGGGAGACAGGAAACGTTTTCAAAGAATGGCACAGGATGGGGGAGGGGATAAGAGAAGGGAAGGAGGGATGAGCCAGGGTCTCTTGTCTCCTCCCTCCGGCTCTCAGGTTTCCGCAGCCTCCGTCTCAATCCCCAGTCCCTGGGGCAGAGGGCTTTCTGGGGGCTGGGAGAGGGGTTGGGAGGGGGGAGCGGCTGTCCACTTCCTTCTCGCCTTCTCCCCCCCCTCCCCAGCCCTTTCTTTGCACTAACAGTTCTCTGTTTCCCCTAATTGACTCCAGGAGGGAGCTGGGACCCCCACTGTGGCCCCTCCCCTCCCACGTTCCCTCTTCCAGCCTGGGGGGAGGGGGCCAGGTCGGGCTTCAGGAGCTGGATTCCTGAGTGATTTAAGGGCCAGAGGGGACGCTTTGGAACTCGGAAGAGCGAGAGCGCGCTCGGGGGGAGGGGGGGGGAGAAGGGAATGAGGGCGAAAAAAGAGCCCATTGGGAGAAACGGGGGAGAGAGGCAGAAACAGAAGGAAAGAAGGGGCTTGACCGGGTAACTGGAAGCCAGGCCCATCCACATCCTAGGCCCACCCAAGATCTCTGAAGACACCAGAATGGGTGAAAATGACAAAGCCAGCCACTGCCACCTTGTCCCGGAAGCCTGGCTAAAGTCACCCTGGCCCTGTGGGGTGCAGTGGAGCTGAGCTGGACCAGAGGAAGAAGAATCCTAACAGAAAGAGGCTGACCCTTCAGTTCTGTCTGCTCAGCTCTGCCACTAAGGAGCTGTGGGACCTTGACAGAGGCTCTGCATGATTCAGGCCTCAGTTTCCCGTCTGTGAATCTGAGGGAGGTGTTGGATTGCAGGCTGACCTTCTATAGAATCAATTCTCCAATGGCCCCTCTTTCTTCCCCCATAAGACCCACACTGGTCAAGAGAAACAGACTTGGAAGAGCAGCAGGAAGGAAGCTGGGCATCCTCTGGTTTGGAGGAGGTGGGAGTGGTGCTGGGCTCTCTGGTGCCAGTGTCTCCTGGGGAAACAGCTCCAGGCACCATAACCTCCCCTTGCCTCCTGCCCTCCTACCCCAGGGCTGAGTGCAGCAACTCTAGAGCAGCCCAGGGAGGCCTGGTCAAGCTCGACCCCAGACAGTTGAACTGCAAACCGCAGGCTCCTTGAGAGCACACCTCCTCCTGAAATGTTTATTTAAGAGGCCTCCCAAGTGTACTTACTCTCTCCCCCCTACTTACTCCCCCTCAGCAGCCCCACAGGCCTGGCTGGGCTGGACTCCAGGAACCTCTCTGGCTCCAGGGCAAGGAGGCGGGTGTGAAAGTGAGAGTAGGGCCTGACCCTGCCACCTCCACCCTCAGGGCCTGCTCCCCAGAGCCCAGGCTTACACCCAGGTCAGGCCCTGTGTGGGCCAGAGGCAGGAGCCCTGAGAGGGAGGCCAGCCTGCGTTGACCCAGGGGACCTTTGGGGAGGGTTTGGGGCCATAAATACTCCATTTCTGTTTTTAAAATCTGGATTTAGGATACAAAGCCCACTTCCTGGCCTTAGGGCCACTTCAAGGCCACTGGAGCTAAATATACCTGACTCTCTGTTTAGTTTACTTCCCTCAAGAACCGACTTGGCCTCTCCCCAAACCCAGCATCGGGCCTCTCTGGGCTCCGCTCCACCCTCCATCCAGGAAGGCTTGTCGCCTCTACCACTTCTCCCTACCCAAGCACAGTCTTGGCCCCCCTCGGCCTCACAGACATCTGGGGGAAGCCTGCAAGGTTTAGCAAATAAAAACACAGGGTGCCCAGTTAAATATGAATTTCAGGCCAACGACGAACAGCTTTCTAGTGGTGTATGTCCCAGTACTAACGCTTGGGACCTACTTATGCTAAAGCATTATTTGTTGTTTATCTGCGGTTAAAATTTAACTGATCATCTTGTGTTTTATCTGGCAGCCCTAACCTGGGAGAATAGTGCAGGGCAGTGAGATTTCGGCCTCTAGACCTAGTCAGCTAAGAGGGAAACCGAGGCTGGATCTGTAGCAGAAAGAACATAAACTTGGGAGCCAGGCAGAGTTAGAATCTGCAGCCTCAGAGATCTTAGTTCTCCGGAATCTTAGTTCTCAGGAATCTTAGTTTTCTCTGGTCTGTCAAATGGAAGTAATCAGACCTGCCTTGCAGAGCTGCTGAGAGGGCTCATTGACACAAGGCCCATATGGTTTGTCTGGCATGTGCCTGGGCTGATACACGGGCATGGTTATGGTGACTATTGTTCTGATTTTACCTGGTTCTCTGCCCACCAGCCCTCCATACTGGAGGGCAGGGCACTCAGTTACTATGTAAGGCCAATGCCTTAATCCTACACCAGCTCCCATAGAAGCCGAGGATTCGCTGCTCCAGAAGCTAGTTCTTATTAATAGGCATTATTCTAATTCTGCCTTCTATCTGCTCCTATGGATCAATAAAGATAATAATCCGTTTTAGCCAGTACATATTGTGCCCTTAGTCTCATCAATTCTGTGCTGAGGCCCTCATAACATCACAATGAGAGCTGTTATTATTGTACCCATTTTAGGGTGAGTGAAACTGAGGCCCAGAGGACTCACAGTTACACAGGGGTGGCAGAATTTGAGTCCATGTTGACCTGCCTCCAAAGCCTGTGCTCTTAAGTACTAATGATATTATTCTAGTCCCCCTGTTCAGAGTCCTTGTGAGTTTTTAGAGACAATAACCATCAACTGAATCGCTATTTCATGTGAAGTTCTTCATTAGCCAAGTGGGAAAACTCAAATCCTGCTCCGAAGGTGGGTTAGCAAAAGAGAAGGGGTCTCACATATCAAAAGTGTGTTCTCTCTGCTGGGAATACCCCCCCATCCTGGATTGAGGGCCTTTGCGCCAGACCCAGTGCTTCGTGCTTTGTGGTACCATCTCATTTAATCCTCACGACAGCCCTTTGAGGTCTCTGCCCCCATTTTCTAAGCTGAGGAAACTGAGGTTTAGAGAAATTAAGCACATTGATCAAAGTCACAAAGATCATAAGTGGCAGAGCTGGGACCAGACCCATGCTGTTCCCTTTCAGGGCCAGACTCTCAAGCACTACTTCCCACATCTCCTCCATGAATCTTTCCTTGTTCACCCCCCTCTGGGCATCCCAGGACCCCCCGTCCCTCAGCAGTTCCTTAGCCTGGCTTGATGTTCCGGAGTAATGAGTCCTCTAGAACCAGCAGGCTGATGGCCAGTCTCAGGGCACGGTGCTGTGGGATGCCCCGGAACCCGGGCCTCCCGCCCCGACACACACACTGGCACAACTCACCGCTGGCCGAGGCCAAGATCATGGCTTGCAGCATCTCTGTGTCAAACTGGTTGTTGGGCCAGGTGCCGGTTTCATCGCCATTTTGGGAGCTGGAGAGAGAGAGGGATGGTAAGCACAGTGTCCAAGGCCAGCCTAGCTCATGGCCCTCCTGTCCTCTCCCAGGGCTCCCAAACCTAGTACCTTATCCCCCCACTACACCCAAGCCCTGCTCCCTTTCAGCAAAGTAGGGGGTAATTTACACAGTCCTTCAGAAGCCCCTGTTCTCTGGGATGCCAGCTCACATCCTCTGCCTTGATCAAATAAACAGTGTGTCAGGGGGACACCCAAGCCCCCAGCTCCAGCTCTGTGTGGCAAGACTGTGCCTGCTTCCTACTGCGGCGCCTCGTTAGCCCTTCAGGTGCTCTAAGCAGTGAGAAAAGCACAGGGTGATTCATAATCGTGAGAAACGCTAACCGTTAGAGAGCCCTAAGGAATTCCAACCCAACTTGGGTTTTTCCGATAGTGACTATTTCCATGCTTTTCTGGAATTTTCAAGGATCAAATCATTTCCGTTTTTGAGGAGAGGGGGAAGCACCCTAACACACACAGTCTATTAGGCGACCCGTGGCACCGCCTGGCACATCGAAGTTCCTCAATAAATATTTGTTGCCTGAATGAATGGGAAGAGGCCCGTGGAGAGTGTCAGGTCACTATGAGGACTTGGCACCAGTGGAGGGGAGACCTTGACGGCATGAGTGTGTATGCGTGAGTGAGTGTGTGAGTGTGTGTGTGTGTGTGTGTGTGTGTGTGGGGAGAGGGATAAAACAAATGAGCAAAATACTAACAAATGATAAACCTAGGTAAAAAGGGTATTCAGATGTTCAGCATACTATTCTTTCAACTTTTTGAGAGGTTTGAAACATTTCAAAGTAAAAAATTGAGGGCTCAAATTCAGTTACCTAGGAGAGGGTGTGGTGCTGGGGAGGGAGCTTTCCTGGCGGGGGAGTAACGTGCCGAGGCTGGGGAGGCCGGGCTGGGGGAGGCCAGGCCTGTTGAAGGACGAAGGAAAAGCCAGTGTGGCTGCCACCAGGGAGGTGGTATCAGGGGCTGGACCTGCAGAGCAGACACTAGAGATGTGGGCTCATCCTAAGAGCTCTGGGAAGCCACTGAGGTGTTTAAAGGGGGGGTTGTCATGATCAATTTAAGTATTTAAATCACTCTTGCTCCTGTGAGAGGGTTGCGGTTAGCTTTGGGAGGACAGGAGCTCAGTGATGGGGCCTCAGCCACCTCTGTCACCAGAAGTCCTGACTTGCAACCTCAGAGCTCTCTGCGGGCCTGCCTGGGGGCGCAGGGCTGAGGCAGGTGGGCTCAGGCCTAGGTGAAGGGCCTAATGGGGACAGAGTGGGGACAGCAGATGGTGGGGGCAGCCAGGAGAAGAGCTTTGGGGCTGTGAGGTAGACAACAGGGTCAGATGCCAGGTTAGGAGGTGCCCTGTGGAGGTGGGTAGTGGTGCTGAGGGAATAAAGGTAAGTGGAAGGGGGTGGGCCAGGCTGCAAAGAGAAATCTGGGGAAACAGTTAAAGGTTGGAGGCCAAGCACCTGGTCAGCCTGCCAGCTCTGTGAAGCTGGGCAGGGGCTGAGTGAAGCAAGGGGGGGGGGGCCTTCTTTTGGAACCAGTTCCTGAGAGCTTCCTATTTCTGGACTCTAGGCTTACTGGGACACACATATATAACACATATGGTCTGTTTCAGCCTCAGGACCGCCTGCGGTAAGCGTTATGATTATCCCTATTTTCCGGCAGGTGAAATCGGGACTCAGAGAGGTTGAGAAACTTTCCCAGAGTCACACAGCTGGTAAATGGCAGAGCTGCAACCTGAATTAGGCCCAGTGTGACTCCAAAGCCTGTGATCTTATAGACAACATGCTCGGCTTCAGCAGGGAGGGCCTCGGCCCCCAGCAGTAGGTATAGGGGCCCTTCCAGGGTTTGGGAAGCAATGGAAAATGAAAGTAGAGGGGAGACCACATCTAACTGACCCTTCTCCAAGGACCCACTGCGTCAGTGCCCATGACAGGCCCTAGGACTTAAGTGATGATAGATCTAGTCCTTGCCCTAAGGAGCTTGCGTCTTGGTGCTGGGTGTGTGCTGAGGAGCATCCCAGAGGCTGGGCTTTAATAAAATGCTTCCTGTATCAGCCTAGATTTCACCAATAAAATTTAAATGCATGTATATATTTTCAATGTAGTAAAAGCCTATCAGCATTTAAAAACATACATATATAGGGTTGGGCAAAAGTAGGTTTACAGTCATTTCTATGGAAAATAATACAATAATTAATAAATAATAATGCAACAATAAACTGTGTTTCACGAACTCACAACTGTAAACCTACTTTTGCCCCACCCTCTATGAGGGGCTATTATGCAATAAATGATTTTTCAAGAATTTGCTATAGACACGGGGGAACTTTTGTGATATATTGCAAAGACCAAAAAAAGCTACAATACTAATGAACAGTAGGACCTTAATTGCTACAAAGGAAAAAAAACTGGTGAGAAATATACTGGTTCACTGGGAATGAAAGTTCTCAGCATTCTGGGAACAAATTCACAAACAGTTTATTTAAGTGATCAGATTTTTTTAAAAAGGGGAAGCCTATGCTCCTTGGCTGCACACACACACACACAAAAGGTTTAGGAAGATGCAGATGAAAATGCTAAAAGAGTTTAAGAGAGTTGAGATACTCAACCAAATACAACAAGGCGAGCTTAATTTGGATAAGCATGCAAACGAATTAACAGAGAGATATGTAATTGGGAAAATGTGAATACAAACTGGATATTTAGTGATATTAGTTTATTAATTTATTACTTATATATTATTTTTTAGTTAATATTATTTTTAGTGTTTACATGTTTTAAAATGTCTGTGAAATATAGTGAAGACTGAGATAAAATTATATGATGTCTGAGACTGCTCAAAATAAATCAAGGTGGGGGTGGAGATAGAAGTAAAACAAGAAAGGGAATTAGTTGGAGTTGAGTAGTGGGATCCTAGAAGTTCATTTTATTATTTTTCTGGGCTTTTAATTTGAAATTTTCCATATTAAAAAAATGTTAGTGGTTGTTTCACTGGGTTGTGAAATTGTAAGTACTTTTTCAAAATTTGTTCTCTATTTCTCATGTTTCTATAATGAGCATGTACTATTTTAAGAACAGAAAACAACAATTTGCTACTTGTTTGTTGAATGACTGCCCAAACTGAGGGAGAGCAGGGACAGTGTCTCTCAGAGGAGGGTGGGGAGTGGGGAAGGGTTGTGTGAAACTATCAAAGAGAACAGAATGGGGACCAGGGGAAGCTGCATGGAGACTGTCTCCTCTGTGCAGAGGCTGGGGACAGCTGCAGGCTGGGGCCTGGTTACAGCCTGAGACGGGAGAACTGGCTTGCAGGATTCAGACCTTGAGACAACAGCTGTTGGGGTCAGACGCCAAAAGAATGACCTGAGAGGGGACAGTGGTGGGGAGGAGGAGCACCTGGCAAGCAAGAACTTCAGAACTCGAGCCTGTTCCCTTTCTCTAGGCAGCGTGACCCAGTGCTGGCTTGAACTCTGACCAGGTTTACTGAAGAAGTCAACACTAGCTCTATTTTGAACCTGGTATGCCAGTAGCCAAGATGGTGGGGAGGGAGTGGGGCAGAAAAGCAGTGGAGGGCTGGAACCAGGGTTAGATTGAGTAAGAGAAATCTCCCCCATCACGCCCTCACTCCAATTTACTCATTGGAAGGGCAGCACAGAAAAAAACTTCCTGTCATTCTGTTGATCCTGAGATGCCTCACCACAGGGCCTTTGCATATGCTTCCCCCACCCCTCTACCTGCAATGCTCTTAGCTCTCCTTCAGCTAGTTAATTCATAATCATCCTTTAGATTCCAGCACAGCCTCATTTCCTTCTGGGCATCTTCCTGCTCCCTGACCAAGTCAAATCCCTGTTTTATGCTCTCACTACCATGTACTGCTCTTCATGGCACTTAAGATAGCTTCAATCTTACATTTATGTTTTTGTGATGATTTGATTAATACTTGTCCCCCTCAACACCATGAACTCCTGAGGACAGGGAGTGTGTCTTTATATCCTGTATTAGAGTGCTACCTGGTCTGCAGTAGGTCTTACTATTAATTGAATGAAGGGGAGTCGCAGTTGCTGGACTGGGCTCCTAACACTTACTTTGTCTGGGCCACTTTGGAGCTGGATCAGAACTGCTTGTCTGATCCCGCTCAGGTTGAGGATGGGAGAGGTTGAGGATGGGAGAGCTCTTGAGCCATCTCCATCTCCCTCAGAGCTCCCACATGTATGTCAGGCGACCCGGTCTCTCATTTGATGAACAGGGACGTGAGGCAGGGGAGAGCTGCTCAGCCCAGAGCAGCTGGTGGGGCTTCCAGGTTCAGCAATGACTTTTGCTTCAGGGCTAGTCTATGGCCTGGGGCGCAGGTGACGAAAACAGACACAAATTGCCCTGTACTTCTTTCTCATCACTTCAGCTCAGTGTCACTTCCTTCTGTGCCTCCTCTAACCCTCTCCACCACTACACTCACATCACCCTCTTCCTCTCTGAACTTGCTATGATTTGAGCCTAGACATTTTTGTGTGTGATCTGTTGTCAATTTTCCGTCTCCCCTGCTGGCACGAAAGCCTATGAGTTCAAGGATCATGCCTGCCTCTTCACTATGATAGGCCAGTGTTTAGCGTGGGGACTGGCTCATCGTAGATGCTCAATAAATATTTTTTGAATGACTACATGAATGACCTAATGGATAACCTATGGGAAGGCTGGCAAGGCCAGTGGGGAGAAAGGAGACAGCTGGGTTCAGGACAGGGTAAGGGCAGTCCAACCATCTGGTTCATTGCCTTTTAGGGGCCTTCTAGGAAGTGCCTTGAGATCCTGATACCAGTGATAGGACTGACCTGTCCAGGAGCTGGAGTCTCCACCCTACACCAAGGTCTCCTGGGTTCCTGGGGCAGTGAGGTCTCAGAATCTATAGCATCTGGAAATGTGGGCAGCAAGGGTCTCACCAGCCAGGAGGCAGGAAAGGCAGTCCAAGCTCTGCCCCCCTCTCTCTCCAGGGATCCTTGGACTCCTCCTGGCTCCTGACTTCTACCAGGGAGGCCTGGCCCAGAGCCCACCCCACTCCCCTCAGACCAACTGAAGGTCTTTCCGCTGCAGTTTCCCTCCTCCCCCACCCGCAGGGGGTTCCTGTCTCAGCAGGAATTCATACCAGATTGAAATGAGCAGCTGGGGCAGCCTGGACTGGAGGGTGTGTGTTGGAAAGCCTTGATCAAAGGCTCTGTGTGTGAGGGGCAGGGGGAGGGAGAGAGGTGGGGACGCATGTGTGTGCTGGCTTGCCCACAAGTACAAAGAAATGAGAGACAGACAGAGACACCAAATAAAAGACAGGATAAAAGAGAGACAGAGAGATAAATAAAGAGAAACAGAGGAAGACACTCAATGAGGCAGAAAGGGACAGACAACAGACTTAGAGGGATATAGAGACAGAGACACAAAGAGGCGGAGAATAGAGAGGAAAGCAGAAATAGTGAGACTGAGAAACAAAGCCTGGGGACAGAGGAACACAAGGACACTAGCAAAGGATGAAAGAAAAAGAGACAGAGCAGAGACCAAGGATGGAGAAGGAGGCAGAGACAGAGAAAAGGAGAAACAGACTGAGACTAGGAAGTCACATTTATTCACTGATTCCATGTTTATTGAGCACCTGGCCAGGGCGGGTGGGCGCAGTGCGAGGCACAGATCAACAAGTAGATACAAGACGGGGAGGCGGCAATAAAGACAGAAACGGAGATGGAGACCAAGAAAAGGGACAGGCAGGGGATGTAAACTGACACAGAGACTGAGGGAAGGGTGCAGAGACAAGAAGGTGGCAGAGACAAAAGCCCTGCAGGCTGAGAGGGCAGGACCAGCGGAGGCCCCAGGGTGGCCCGGAGGAGGGACAGGACCTGGGAGACCTGCCCAAGAGCCCCCCTCCTCAGCCCCACCTCCAGCTGTGCTGCCTCCCTTCCCCCACAGCTGCCTGACCTCCCTCCTCTGCCTCTGCTCTATCCTGCAGGCTCCCAGGGAGGCTCTGACTACTGACAGCTCCTCTCCTCCTCCTGCCCCAGGTCTCTCTGCCTGAACCTCAGGTCAGGATGGAGCCCAGCTCAATCCAGAGTGGGGGATGCAGGCAGTAAGTGGGTTAATAAGCTTCCTCTCCACACAGAGACCACCTTAAACCCATCTTTTGGTGTCACAGAGCCCCCAGGAGATAGGACAAGGTCCCTATGTGGGAGAAGGGAGGGGGTGAGTGTGTGAATTGAGCTTCCAAAATAGCCTCTTCCCTCTGGGGTCTGTATAACTGCCCCCAATACACCAAAACCTCCCTGAAACCGGGAGCTGAGGGAAGAAGCCATTGGTAGCAAATGCTGAGCCCTCCCCCACCTCCTCCCACGTCATCACCAAGAAAATGCCGCAGAGAAGAGGGTGGGCTGGAGAGGCAGTCACCTACCCGCTGGTGCCGGGTCTCTGGGCCTGAGAGAAACGCCAGTCCGTGTTGGGTGGGGCTTGCTGTGGAGAAAACAGAGGGAAACGGGCTGAGTACCCTGGAGAAGTCAGAATGTCACCCGACCCCTGGGGATGGGTGGGGGTGGGGGCGCACACAGAGAAGAAACTGGTGTCAGATGGGGGAGGGGTAGGCTCATCTTCAAAGACAAAATCTACTACAGGTCTCTGAAGGTACCGGAGACAAAGAGCTGAAATAACATTTATCTGACCACAGTGAGCAAACCCAGAGCCCTTGGCTAAAGAAACAGCGCCTTCCTCCCCGCCCCCAGATGCAGAACTTCTGCGCTGCAACTCAACAGCTCAAGTGTCTTCTGCAGAACCCGGGGAGGGGTGCACAGAAGGCCCCCAATGTGGCAGAAGAGGCTTTTAGATGAGAATCCCACCAGCCCTAGAAAGAATTTATTCAGCTCCTCAGCTGGGAACAAAGCATCCTCTGCAGCAAGATGGCTGCTGCTCTGGGTAACCCTTTTTGCGCCAGGTTGTGCTGTAACACACTCAGAGGGACACCTCCTCCAGGCCCTTGGCAATCAAGGATCTCTTCTCACAGCTAAATACATTATTAATTTAGGAGTCATGCCAGACAGGGCCTTTGTAGGGCATCCAAGCCCCAGGACCCTCTCACCCCCATACGCTGTGCCAGACAATGAATGTGTCTAAGGAGGCGAGAACAAGGCTGCTCTGTCCGGGGCAGAAAACTGCTGGATGGAGCCAGCAGAGATCAAGCTCCCACAGCCCCAGGCAGAGCCAACCAAGTCTCTGGGGCTCCCAAGGGGGCTGATCTGTAGCCGTCCCCCACCTGGATGAAGGGGTCCGACTCTGGCCAGCCAGTTCGCTCCTGAGTCCTCCCAGCCTTTCCTGGGGGGTGTTATCCAGTAGCACTCTCATGGAGCACTCCTTGAGCCATCTCCTCACCAGTTCTGGGGTGTGCTAGTAATTAAGTCTCACACTCACTCCCAGGAGCAGAAGGAGGTGTGAGCATCTCTGGTTACACTGGGGAGAAGGAAGGCCCAAGGCTGCCAAATGACTCACTGTAAGCCTCACAGGTGGCAGTGACATGAGCAGAAGCCAGAAACATAGCATTCCAGGTGCAACAGGAGGCACCAGCCCCGTTCTGGAGCTGCCGTGGGGAAGGGCACAGGGGTGTCCAGCCCTCAGCCACTGTATTGTAGCTATAGCAGGATCTACATGGAGATGCAGGTACCCTGACAGGTTGGAGGAGAGGAGCTAGCTGGGCAAAATTCAAAACCTGCAAAAGGACGCTGGGTCCAAGTTTGTTCAGTTAGGGCTGCCCAGGGATAAGGAGTCCCAAGAGACTTTTCTCCACTTGTAAGACCCTCCTCTGGCCCATCCCCACAGATGCAAACCGTCCCTGCTGTCCTCCACTTTTCAGTTTCCTAGCTCTTCTGGTGTTAGGCAGATCTAGGTAGGTCTTTCTCTATCACTTACCATGAGAACTTGAGCAAGTCACTTGACCTCTGTGAAACTCAGTCATGAGGTGGGGATGCTAGTACCTATCCAACGAAAGCGTTGGGAAGAGCAAATGATTTGTGGTTCTCCGAGGAGCTGTGTAGTGAGATTCTCTCCCACCGCTATCAGAGTCACATGGGGCTGTTGTTTCTGATTCAGTGAGGGCAGGGTGGGGCATAGATATATTTTGAATGAAAGCTCCTGGGGTTGTGACAACTTGTGCTTTTTCCTATTATAGTTTCCCCATAAATGAGGGCACCCTGGCACCTGGCAGAGGCTGTGGCCCTCCATCAGCCAGAGGAGGATGGATGTGCCAAAACCTCAGGTACTTTGGTCACCCCCAAAGCCAACATCCTAGATCGCTGAACACACTGTGGTCACGACGGAGCCAAAAACCGATCTCTGCACGTCCAGAGCCCGGGGACGCCAGGCTCCCACTTCCGGCAAGAGGACGGGGCTGCGGGTGGCACTGAGGTCCCATGCTGCGGGTACTATAGCGGCCTGCTCACCGGCCCAGGCTGGGCCCTGCCGCCCCTGGGACCTCTGGTCGCCCACCTGGCCGAGGCTTCTGCGCTGGAGGCTCCGCTGTCCTCGGCTCTGAGTTCCCGGCCGCCCACCCGCGCCTGGAGCGCCAGGACTCGCTCCCACGCTCCAGGCGCCTCGGCCCGCCTCAGGCCCACCGGGAGACGACCGGGTCCCGCCTGGGGCCGGGGTGGGAGGAGGCTCCCGAGGCCTCGCGGGCTGAGAGCGGCCAGGACCTGGTACTGTCACCAGGGCGCGCAGTCAGCGGTGAGTACCTCTGAGCCGGTGCGGGGTGGAGGGAAGCTGCGCGGGGCGCAGGGCCGCCGGTGAGCGTGACCTCGCCGCTAGTGCGGGCAGTGAACGGGGGCGCGCGCAAGCCCAGGCGCGAGGGCGTGCGCGCATGAGAGGCGTGGCGCGCCCCTGCGCTGTGGCCCGCGGCTGAGCTCTGCGGGGGGACACGCGGGAGCGAGCCCTGCGCGCGCACCTCTGTCCTCTCTACAGATGCGTTTGCTTGAAGGGGGAATAAGGAGGGTTGAGAATAACAGCGAAGTCCCAGATCCAGGGAGCTGGGAGGAACTTTAGAGGAATCCTAAAGGGCAGCGGAGCGTGCGGGCGCCAGCCCAGGAGGCTGGCTGTGGGCGTGGGTGTGCGACAGCCTCCACCCTGGACTCCGGATCCCTGCGGAAATCACTGGCAAGATCGCCGGGCCCCAGACTTTTCTGAGTTTTGGGGGCAGGGGCGGTCCTATCACCCTCGGACACAAGCACCACCGCACCTCCCGGGGCTCAGAGCCCCATCCCTGTTTGGCCACACCTTTGGTCCCGCGCAATCGGTTCACATGGTCCCAGCAATCGGGTGAGACCCAGCTAGCAGCAGAGGCCACGTGAGAGGGGTGGACACAAGTTCAAAGCCCCTGTAGGGATGGACGGCTTCTTCCCCAGGGGTCGCGCCGAGCCCCTCACCTGGCTCGGCTCCCGCAGCGTGTTAGCGCGGGACCGGAAGGCGTCAGGCTCCAGCGCCAGAGCCGAGGGCTGCTGGACGCTGAGCGGCCTTAGGAAAGTGAAGTCACTGCCGTCCGAAGCTGGTGAAAAGCACGTCCTGTAGCAATGGCTCTGCGAGTCTGCGGGCCGCAGCGTCACCTCCATGTACTTGAGCGTGCCGTCTGAGCTCACCTGCAGGTTGGGGCTCGACTGCTTATAGTAGTCCCTGGAAGGTGAGTCCTGCCGCCTGCAACACTGGCCCCCACCCCCATCCCCATCTGCGTGTCCCCGAAGGCACTTAGCTGACAGAAAGGTGAAGGTGACTAAGGATAACAGGCTGATGGCTGCGAGAGCCACAATGAGGTAAAGGGTAAGGTCTGAACGCTCAGGAGGGTGTGTGAAGAAGTCGCTGGATTTGGGCATTTCCTCGGGGTCCTCGTCCTCCAGAACCAGCAGCACTGTGGCTGTAGAGGAGAGTGAAGGGTCACCATTGTCCCTCACCAGGACCACCACCTGCTGGGTGTCAGAATCATCCTCCAGTAAGGCCCGGGCAGTGCGCACCTCACCAGTGTGTGCAGACACCAGGAACAGTCCTGGGGCTGTGGACTGTGGCAACAGTGAGTAAGAGAGCCATGCATTGTGGCCTGCGTCAGCATCCACGGCTGTCACCTTGGTGACCAAGGAGCCAGGAGGTGCAGATCGAGGGAGACGCTGGGGGACTGAGAGTTCCCAGCCGGGTCTTGGGTGCAGCACAGCTGGGGCATTGTCATTCTGGTCCAGGACAAACACATGCAGAGATGTGTTGGCATGCAACGGGGGAGAACCAGAGTCCCGCACCCCCACCACAATCTGCATCATCTGCAGCAATTCGTAGTCAAAGGTGCGCTGAGCAAAGACCCGCCCGTCTTCAGGGTTGACATACACAAAAGAGGAGGCTGGGGCTCCTTGAATCTGATTTCCTACAATGGAGTAGGTGAGACGGGCATTATCCCCAGCGTCTGGATCAGAGGCAGCCACAGTGCAGAGGAGGGAGCCCGGAGGCCGATTTTCTGGGATGTAAGCAGTATAGAGCTGCTGGGTGAAGTAGGGGGCATTGTCATTAACATCTGAAATGTTGAGCCTGATGGTGAGATGTGCATGCAGGGGAGGTGAGCCAGCATCCCTGGCCAGCAGGTCAATGATATAGTGGGATGTGGCCTCACGATCCAAGGGCTGGCTGGTTAGCAGTGAGTAGTGATTCTCAGAGGGCTTGATCTGAAATGGCAGGTCTGGAGAGATACCAAGGCTCACTTCACCGTTTCTCCCTGAGTCTCGGTCTCGCACATTAAACAACCCCACTACTGTGCCCACTGGTGTGCTTTCCATGACAGGGTTGACCAAAGAGGCCAGTAGTACCTCTGGGGCATTGTCGTTGGCATCCCCCACATCCACTTGAATCACACAGTGGCCTTCCATGGCTGGCTGTCCTTGGTCACGGGCCCTTGCGTGAATTTCGTAGAAACTTGACTCCTCAAAATCTATGGGACCCAACACATGGATTGCTCCACTGCTAGGATCTAGGCCAAAGAGACTCCGCACTTCCTCAGATGTATGGTCTCCAAAAGAATAGTCTAGTTGGCCATTGGTGCCTTCGTCCGGATCAGTGGCATTGAGGCGGAGCAGCAACGTACCCGTGGGTACATTCTCTGCGAGTCCCACACGAAGAACCGAGGACTGGAAGGTTGGAGCATTATCATTGATGTCCAGCACAGTGACAGAGATAAGGGTGGTCCCTGAGAGGGCTGGGACACCCCCATCCACAGCAGTGAGCACCAACTGATGTTTTGCCTGAGCTTCTCGGTCCAGCTGCTGCTCTAGCACCAGCTCTGGGAACAGCTTCCCATCTTTTAGGGTCTTCACATTCAGAGAGAAGTGGTTGTTGGGACTCAGAGTGTAGAAGCTCACGGTATTGGTGCCCACATCTGGATCCTGGGCACTATCCAGTGGGAATCGTGCCCCAAATGCAGCTGATTCTGAGATGTGTATCTCTCGCTCAGGGATGGCAAAGCTAGGAGAGTTGTCATTGAGATCCAGGATCTCTACCTCGACACGGATTAGTTCCAGTGGGTGTTCGGTCACCACCTGCACTGGCAACAGGCAGCTGGTGCTGGATCCACACAGGCTCTCTCGGTCAATCTTTTGATCTACTGCCAGAGCACCACTCGTCAAGCTCAGGGAAAAATAGCGCCCATTTTCCTCAGAGCCCAACTGCAGCCGGCGGCTCAACAGATCTGTCACCTTTAAGCCTAGATCCTGAGCAACATTCCCCACCAGCGTCCCCGGCTCAGACTCCTCCACCACTGAGTAACGAAGCTGCCCAGACACCCAGCCCCAGCAGCACAAGGACAACATGCACAGCACTTGCCATTTCCCAGCGAGCTGTGGGGGGTTCTTGGGCCCCATGACCCAGAAGTCCCTCCTGGACACTGACTCTGTGCTGTCCTGTCTCCCAGGTAGACCCAGGGCTTGGAATGCAGCAGCTGAATTCTCTTGTGTCTCCTTCCAGCTTCTTAAAAACTGCTCCGAGGTTTGTCTGCCTGCAGCAGTTCTTCTTAGTCACCGACTCGCGGGGGTGGGTGGGGGGGGAAGGGGAATTAAATCTGAGTGGAGCTGGGGAGCTGGGGGAGGAGAGGCGGGCAGGAAGAGCAGATCCCCCACCTCGGCTCTGAGTCTGATTGGCCAAAAAGTCTGTCTGCTTTCAACCAATTAGGAAGTCTTCTCAGCCCTGGAAACCTTAGGAACAGGCTGCCAATCTGTGTCACAGAAGCCTCCTACCTCCCCACTCATTTCGTGCTGCAGGTTGATTCAGCCCCCTTGGCAGCAAAATTTGACAGCTCAGATGGTGCTCAACAGGAAAGACAAAGCGGTACAAAGCTTCTCAGTGTTCTGTCCCAGCAACTTTCCCCATGACTTCAGAAGCTTCCACTACTTTGCTCAAACCAACAAAAGTTTGTCCTTCTGGGGGAAGACAAGCCCATGTGTCCCCCTCCCGCCCCCATCCTGCCAGACATTGCTAAGATGAGAAGAGAGGTTTGTTAAGATCGTGTGGAGTCTTGCTCTGACTTTCCAGCAATGCTTTAAGGAATCTCAATGTCAACTGACGACAACAGCACTCAGCTTTCCTGAGATCCCAGACTTGAGCTGTGGAATGAGCATGACAGCTTATGGTAGGGGAAACATTTCTGGGACTGATCCAGGTCACATAGGAGGGTGACTAGAAACTAAGCATGGCCTCTAGGCTTTATGGTTTCACCAATTCAGAAGAACTCTACTTTGAGACCCCCAGAGTAGCTATCTCTATGAGTGCCTCATCTGTAAACCAGATTTCTGACATTAAGTGATTTCACTTTATGCTTTTACCCCAAAGAGGTAATGCTCCCCTGCCCGCAATCTACTGCATCTAGCTGAAATCCTGGTGGGGACGTGACTTAGAGTCCTGAAGATCTGGACTAGCAGGTCTCTCCTTCCACCTTGATGGCTCTACTCCCTTGGCTCTTTCCTCTGTGCTCTTTCCCATGTTTCAAGCAGAGAGTTTCCCTTCACAGTGGGTAAGGGAGTACTTGATACTGTGAGGCAAAGATATGTTTCCCTCAGTCCATTGGGAAATGGCAATCTAGAGTTAAGGTAGTCCAGAATCTGGTCCCCCCATTCAGGAAGAGTAGAGAAAGCAGCCACCTGGGTTTAGGTGATGCTCGGTGCACCCTACCCCTGTGAGCTGTAGCCTACCATGCTCCCACATTCTGGAAGCACGCTTCCACAGCACCCTGGCTCTTGATCACTTACTTTCATTTCTTACTCTCAGATAAGGTCATAACCCAAACCCAAGTACTAACCTGCGACAACTCCCTGGCTAATTCACAAGAGGCTTCTAAAGCACAGCATCTGCCACATAGTTACCACTCACAAAAATGGTGACACCACTACGGGCTCTTACAGAAAAGCCAATACTCTCCGGGACACGGCCCAGCCATATGCCTGGATCAGAATAACCCTCAAGCATTGGCCGAGCCTGCAAAGATCTCACCTCTAGCCCATAGAGAAGATCAGAGGGTGGGCAGCTTGGGCGAACAGGCTCCCCTGCCATAGGCGCACTGGGCGACTTCACCATCATGAAGCTATCGCTCCGAGTGGGTGCAGAAGCCAAGGGTGTACAGCCATGAGAGTGGCCGCCCACATCAACAAACTTGATAGGATCATCTGATCCTAGCTGGATTCGGAGGATCCCATTGGAAGGAGGAAGCCCCTCCCTCCTTCGAGAGCGGGTGAGACATGCACAGGTGCCAGCAGGAAAGCAGGTCACTCCATAGGCAGCCCCACGCAGACACTTAGAGAGCAGTGCCACAAAGGAGCCAAAGGAGACAAAGCAAATTGCCACTAGTGATACAGCCAAGTAGAGGGTCAGGCGGGATTCTCCTTCCCTCGGAGCTGAAGATTCTCGAAGATCAGGGACAACTGGATGAGCGTCTTCCTCCAAGGACACTAAGAGAGTAACAGAGGTAGAAAGCGGTGGGGTCCCACTATCCTTTACCACAATGACCAGCTTCTGTGGTGGGAGATCAGCTGGAATGGGAACAGCTGTCCGCACCTCCCCAGCATAGCGAGAGACTGCAAACAGGCTGGGGTCTGGGGCCTCCAGGAGCTGATATGAAACCCAAGCATTGTAACCTGAATCCAAGTCCACAGCGGTCACCTTTGTGACTAGGTGACCAGCACCCACTGATGGAGGCAGTGCTTGGGGGCATAAGGAACCAGGCCGGGCCCTAGGGCGGAGCACAGCTGGGGCATTGTCATTGAGGTCCAGCACGAATAGACGAACTGTCACGGTGCTACTAAGGGGTGGGTTGCCCCGATCCCGGGCCTGCACCTCAAACTGCAGTGTCTGTGTTTGCTCATAGTCAAAGGATCGAGTCGCATGAACGGCTCCCGTCTGGGGGTTCAGAGAGATGAAAGAGGAAGCTGACACGTCTCGATTTCTGGGCTCTAGGAGAGAGTAGGAGATGAGTGCATTCAAGCCAGAGTCTGGATCAGAGGCTGCAAGGGAGCAAAGCAGGTCTCCTGGGCGGTTGTTCTCAGGAACAAACACCTCGTGTGACCTCTGGAAGAAAGAAGGCGGGTTATCGTTCACATCTGAAATGTTGAGGAAAATAGTCCTTTGGGTACTCAGAGGAGGGTTCCCAGCGTCAGAAGCAGTAACCATGATGTCATAGCTGGATTTGGCCTCTCTGTCCAAGGGCCCAGCCGTCACCAGGGAGAACTGGTTCCTGAAGGCCGACTTGAGGGCAAATGGCAAGTGGTCAGGAATACGGAGGCTCACGTCTCCATTGGACCCCGAGTCAGGGTCCTGCACACTGATGAGTGCCACCACAGTGCCAGGCTCTGCGCTCTCTGGGAGAGTCCCAAGCTCTGAGGTCACCGTGATGTGGGGGGCGTTGTCATTTACATCCAGGAGATCCACTCGAAGGCTGCAATGTTGCTCCATGGCTGGAGAACCCCCATCACGAGCCCGAACATCAAATTCATAGTAATTCTCATTCTCAAAGTCTAGGGGCCCCTGAAGGGTAAGCTTTCCAGTAGTGGGGTGCAGGCTAAAGAGGTTTCTCACACGATCAGGGGTGTGACCACTGAAAGAAAAGGTGACATTACCACTGGGACCCAGGTCCGGGTCAGAGGCGTTGAGCTGGATGAGCAGCATGCCGGCGGGCGCGCTCTCCAGCACGCTGATCCTGTAGCTGGATTGCTGGAAGGCTGGGGCGTTGTCGTTCACGTCCAGCACCGATACCCGGAGCTCCGCGGTGCCAGATCTTGGAGGGTTACCTCCATCCACAGCAGTCAGCACCAGGCGGTAGTCTGATTGTTTCTCCCGATCCAAAGGCTTCTCCAGGAGCAGCTCCGGGACCAGGCTGCCGTCGCTGCGTTTCTTGACATCCAGTGCGAAGTGCTCATTGGAGCTTAGTCTATAGCTGCTGATGGAGTTGCTCCCCACATCTGCATCCTGAGCCTTTTCCAAGGGAAACCGCTGTCCTGGAGGAGCTGCCTCCCCAATTTCCAAGTCCAGCTGCTGCCGAGGAAATCGGGGGGCGTGATCATTCACATCCACGATTTCTACCTCCGCTCGGTACATTTCCAAAGGCCCTTCGGTTACAAACTCCAGGGGCACGATGCAGTTGGCACTGAGCCCGCACAGTGCCTCTCGATCAATTGGATTCTTGATGAGCAGGGCTCCGCTGTCCAAATCCACACGGAAGTGTCTTTGGTTCACCTCTCCGGCTACCTGCAGCCTGCGAGCGGACAGACTCTCTGTATCCAGCAGGAAATCTTGGGCGACATTCCCCACAAAAGTCCCCTCCTGTGACTCCTCTGGGACTGGGTAGCGGATCTGCCCACAAACGTAGCCCGGGTAGCAAAAGAGGAACAAAAGGGTAGCCCCCGGGCAGATTTCTGCCCAGCTTCTCACCTTGGGGAGCATCGCTGCCGCCTGCCAGTTCTCTACCTGGTCCCGAGAAGCAGCAGCAGCCGACCCGCCCCGAGCGGCCACAGCAGCTGGAGACACCTGCCTCCCCTCGCCCGCGCCAGCTCTGGCGCGGCTGGGCCGGCGCCGCAAGGGTTACGCGCCGTTTTTTGCTGGTGGCGGGGTAGATTTGTCTGCCTTCTGCCACCCGATTGGCAGGCAGCGGCTCCCGGGCTCAGCCAATAGGCTGGGCAGAGAACATCCCAACAGCAGCAGGGTTAATGCGTCGCAGCATTGGAGAAAAACACACACACACCCCCCAAAACAAAAAACACCCATCTTTTCGCCTTCCTCCCGCTCAACAGCATTTCTTTCCACGGGTTATTATTACCTCTGTGGAGAGGCAGACAACATATATGTGTTGTTTTTTTTCCCCTCGAACACACCAACTTTCCCCGCCCCTTTTCCGCGGGGAAAACAGCGACAGCCAGAGCCTTAGCAACCTGCCGCCCAGAGAGGAGTAGCCATTCGCGACTGGTCACTTTGTTCCAGCCAGGGCTGTCATCCACCAATATTCTAAATGAGTAGCTTCCGCTCTGTCCAATTGTATTAGAGCAACAGCTAATTAGAAGCACTGCCATATACAGAAAACTCTGCCTCTCTCAGATTATTCAGAAACGTATCCATCTCTTTGCAAAAAGGCTCACACATTAATGTAGCCAATTAAATTCATGCAGTACACATTTTTGTTGTAACAGGAGGCGCGGCGGAAACCAAACCTCTTTTATTCAGATGCTCGCTAGTGATATACTAAATTACCATTCACTGATTTCAAGGACAGTATGGAAGGAGATGAAGCAGAGTGGAGGAAGCCAGGAATGGGAGATGCTCCAAATCAGTGAAGAATCAGTTGTGTCTGGGAGGTGCTAAGGACTAGACCTCATTACCTGGCAGAATGCTAACGTTCACAGGTTTAATAGCGCCCGTGAATGATTGAGATCAAGCTACCAACAGCACTGTGCCTACAAATCCCCTTTATTTGACACCACGGTATGCCTGATATGTTGTTAATTACCAACAGAGGCGGTTTCAAAAGAGCAAGCTTTTCACTTAGCCCCCCAGGGGGCCTCTTGGAGCTGGAGACTTGATGTTACTCCACCCAGACCCTGATCCAGACCCTCCCAGGAGCCTGGCTACCACCTTGCACAAACATAGAAACACAGCTCATTTCACACTGCAGTTACCTGCAAACTGTAACCTGAGTGGCAAACACACCAGAGCACAAAGAGAAAAATTCATATGTCTGATCTGGACTTAATTCTGAACTCATTCGAATCCTCACCTAGGTTTCCAGTGGATGCCAAAACCAGTGGCAAAACCTGGGTTTCTTAACCTCCCTATATTTTTTTCCAAACCCTTGATCCTCAGGAGTATCCTTTGGCCATGGTGAGGCCAGCAGCCAACATTCTGGTCTCAAAGGAAGGGATCTGCTTTCTGTGTTCTTTTACAAAACCACCTAAACCTCCTCCCATGGGGATGATGGAGGTGTAAATCAGTCTGACCTACTAGGTGTTTATGCCAGGATTCGCTTCAATGAGTGGCACCATCCAGTGGCATCCACCCAGGTGCCTCAATTGGAACAGGTACGGTCATCCTTGACTCAGTCCTCTCCCTGACTACCTATATCAACAAGTCCTGATGATATCACTATGGTAATTTTCCTCTATATATACTACCACTCCGGTGGTTCAAACATTTATCAATCTTTTCCTTATATATCATAGTAGCCTTCTAACTGTTCTCTTTGTTTCCGGTCTCAATATCCCCAATCCATCTCACTCGTGGCTGCTAGAATAATCTCTCTAAAACAAACAAACAAATAAACAAACAAACCTGATGACATCATATATATATATATGTCAGTTCAAAATTCTGCAATGACTATCACCAATACAGAGTAAAATAAAAACTCCTTGGCCTGGCCTAAAGGTAATTCCAGATCTAATTCCTGCCTACTTGCTTCACTTTACCTCTTGCAAAGACTGTATGTTTTACAAACATACTTTAAAGTTCAGCAATAATGTAATATCATTATTCCTCAGCATGGAATTTCCTGCAAGATCCCCTCTCTGCCCCTTTCTCCTTTACTATTTAACAAACTACTGCTCAATCTTTAGTTCTCAACTCAAGCATCACCACCTCTATGAAGCCTTCCTGATTTCCCCAGGCTGGCTTAGGTGTTTCTTTCCCTCTGCTCCCATTACTTCTTGTATTATCTTGATTTGTTTGTTTGTTTTGCATGTCTGTCTCCTATGGTACTCTGTGTACCATAATGGCAGGACTGTGTCTTTTCATCTTTTACAGTGTCTGGCACATAGGTGAGTGGTGAATTACTGATATTATCATTTATTAGTTTAACAAATATTTATTGAGTACTTGCGCTTTATATGAGTACTCATATGTTGAGTACAGACACTTTATATGCATTACTTTTCACTCTCAACAATTTTGAAAGGAGGTATTATCTTTATTTTATAGATGAGGGCACAGGAGTTCAGAGAGATTAGGAGACTTGTCTAAAGCTAAACAACTAGTATGTGCAGAACTAGGATTCCCCCCACTCCTGCCCCTGGCCTGTCTGGAAAGAAATAAAGCCTCGTTCTATAACATCTTAAATGATTTTCTACTGGTTTGTCATCTCTATAGCATAAACTGGACCTTTACTGATGGCTTTTAATATCCAAGAACTAAACCTCTTATAGGTCTCAATCCCTTATATTTGCAAGTCCACACCAAAACAAACAGGCATATAGTCCGTATTACTAGAATCGGAGCATTATAAAGCCTTAATCCTACACATCCTTGACTTGACCTTTTTTATGCCAGGTATGTGATTCTCCCAACTCTAGATTTTTAAAACAGCTTTGTTGAGCTATAATTCACATACTATACAGTTCATCCATTTAAAGTGTACAAGTCAATGGTTTTTAAAGTATATTCACATACACTAAACAATGCAGCCGTTACCACATTCTAATTATAGACCATTTTTGTCAGCCCCCAAAAGAGACCCCATACCCATTGCCCAGCTCTAGATTTTTAAAGAATAGCTGCCTGGTTACTAGTGGTTTAGGAAGATTGTCTCTTTAGATGTCTGAAATATCATCTTATGTCTTCCTTACAATGCTCTTCTGGAGCTATTCTATGTAATACTTTAAGTTTGGGAAATAACATCATAGAATTTTTAAAATTTTGGCCTGGCCCAGTAAGGCTGGCTCCTGGTTCTGTAAACACCAGAATAACACTTTGCTTCATAAATATGCTACTTGATAGGCTGGCAGGTTCTAGGGCAGTGGTTTCCAAACTTTCCTTCACATTGGAATTACTTAGGGATCTTTAAAAATTACTGATCCCTGTGTTTCTCCCCCAGAGATTGTGCTTTGGGATGTGGCCTGGGCTTCAGAATTTTTAAAAGGTCCCTCGGTAATTCTAGTGTGCAACCAAGTTTGGGAACATTGTGCTAGGGAAGGGGCCAGTTGTTTTCCAGTGTGACCGGAAGAGTAGCAGCTGCTTCTCTCTGGCTCTCATCTTTCCTTAGCCTTTCCATATATGTAACTACTTTGTCATCTTCTGCAGTCTCTGGATTTGCTCATTTCTAAGGTGTGTTTAAGATTTGGGGTGGGTGCCCTGGCCAGGCAGCTCAATTGGTCAAAGCACTGTCCCTGCGCACTGAGGTTGCAGGTTCAATCCTGGGTCAGGGCACATATAAGAATCAACCAATGGATGCATAAATAAGTGGAACGACAAATGGATGTTTCTCTCTCTTTCTCTCTCTCTTTAAAATCAATAAATCAAAATAAAATAATATTTTAAAAACATATTTGGGGTGCATAAAGAACTAGTAGAAATAATAATAGTAACAGCTAAGAATTTGATAACACTTATGATACACCAGGCAGTGTGCACACATTTGGTCATGCACTAATCTTGTAAGACCCTTGTTATTTCCTTTTTGCATATGAGAAACAGGCCAAGAAAGATGAACTTGGCCAAGGACTCCTAGTTGGTAAGTGGTGCAGCCTCATTTGTTTAACTGCCAAATAAGAGGTTCATAGCAATTACACACTTGTTAGTAACAAAACTGTGGCTCTCCCACCATCAGAGGTGTGTATAAGTTTCACTCCAAGACAAACGCCTTGCAGTCATCTACACATCATCCTGAACAAATGAAAGCTTTACTTTTCCCAGGATATGAATTTACCTACTTTTCACATTATGTGTATATTTAAGAAAAACCTACTTTTCACATTATGTGTATATTTAAGTGCTGGTAGGATAGGGAATTACATGGGGGTATAAAAAATTTTCATTTTGTACTTTTCGTTGTTTTGGATTGTCTGGATTATTTTCGAAGCAAATAATTACTTTTACTTTTATAATTAATGGTGGTTACCCTTGGGCTTGGGGATTACAGTTAGTTTTAATTTTTCTTTATAAATTTCTCTATTTTCCAATTTTTCTATAATGCACATGGATCACTATTATAACATAAAAATAGTTTATAAGTAATGCACACATCATTTCCAGTAGTGTACTTGAAATAAAATTTAAAGGATACCTAGAATTTTATTTCTTTCCTAGAAAATCACCTAGGAATGAGGCGCAGCATCTGTGAGGGCAAAGGAAAATTACCAGCAAACCATGAGCTGTAATGCAGATGTGGCGATCACTTGAAAGATGGCCAAATGAGGTAATTTTTATATTCCTAGCAGCCGCCGCTGGTCAGAGGTATACAGCAGCGTGTTCCCAGTGCAAATGACACCAGGCTAACCTCGGAGCACTGAGATATCGGGTTATAGTTTAACAGCCCCTTAGCAAGGCTGGTTAGCAAGTGCTGAGGGTGTGAGTTGTGTCCACAGAGGAGTCAATGAACTCCATGCTGTGAGTGACCACAAATCACACTCTGGTCGCGGGCATTCCCTTTGCAAAGACATCTTCATCACTAAAAACCAAACCAAACCAAACCAGCCTCCGTGCCTTCCTGAACGCGGCGCAGGAATCCTAAAGCATTGCCATGGGCCCGGGCCGGCCTGCTGAGCCTTACCTGTCCGGGAGGGGAGCTCTCGGCGCCCAGCACCTGCCTATAGAACACGGGGTCGCAGCTCCGCAGCGTGTTCTGGCGGCTGGCCAGGGGGCTGGCGGCCCCGGGCGTCCGCAGCGCCGGGTCGCCGCGGCGCGAGTCGGCCGTGAGGTACACCTGGTGGTACAGGTGCGGCGGCGGCAGGCCTCCCCGCACCGCGTCCGCGTGCAGGGAGGGCCCCGGCGTGCGGTACAGGGAGCTCACGGGGGCTCGGTATAAGTCCCTGGACTGTTTCCACTTGTACACTTTGAATATGATCACTCCCAACACTGTAACTGCGAACCCCACGGAGACCAGGATCAGAGCGAGCAGTAAATAAAAGGTGAGGCTTTTATTCTGCTCTCCAGGGGCGGAGCCCGAGGGGAACTCAGCCCGGGCTTCTGGGGAGTCCTCGGTGACTGACACAGTCAGGGTGGCGGTGGTGGACAGCGCCGGCTCCCCGTTGTCTTTGATCAAGACCGTGAGCGTCTGCCTGGGCGAGTCTGAGTCCTGGACCGGGCGGGCCGTGCTGACTTGACCCGAGTAAAGCCCCACCGCAAAAAGGCTCTGGTTGGGGGCTCCCAGGAGGCTGTAGGAGAGCCAGGCGTTGTATCCCGCATCAGGGTCCCAGCCTACCACCCGCGTGATCGCGTGGCCCGCAGCGGTGCCTCGGGGCAGCATCTCCACCGAGCTCCGGCCCGGCCGGGGGTACAGGACCTGGGGGGCGTTGTCATTGCGATCAGTGACAAATACGTTCACGCTGATGTTGGTGGTCAGGACCGGGGTGCCCCCGTCGCTGACGTGAGCTGTTAATTCGAACTCCCGCCGATCCTCATAGTCCAGGGGCACTAAGGATGACACGACGCCACTGTCGCGATTAATCGTGAAATAGCGACCCACGAGCCCGGCCTCAGCTCCTCGCTCCAACAGAAAGAAGGAAAGGCGAGCGTTCTGCGGGGCGTCGGGGTCCCAGACACTTAGATTTAGTATGGGAACCCCGGGGAGGTTATTTTCCTCCACGTAAACGTCGTAGGAAGATTGGGAAGATTGTGGAGGGTTGTCGTTGATGTCGGACACTTGCACCCGCACCGTCGTGAGGGCCGAGAGGGAGGGCGCCCCAGCGTCTCGGGCAGCGATGCTGAGGTTGTATTCTGGCACAGTCTCCCGATCCAGGGGCGCGCTGGTTTTCAAAGTAAAGTAGTTCTTGAGGGAAGAAGTGAGGCTGAAGGGGAGACCTGGCGGAACCTCGCAAGTCACCAGCCCATTCTCCCCAGCGTCCAGATCCGTCACGCTGAGCAAAGCGATGACGGTTCCCAGGGGGGCGTCCTCGGGGACCGGGCTGTACACGGAAGTGACGGTGATCTCCGGGGCATTGTCATTCACGTCCGCAACCTCGACCAAAACCTTGCAATGTGCTCCTTCGGGATTGGCGCCCTTGTCTTTGGCCTGTATGTAAATCTCGTGGAGTTTCGTGTCTTCGAAGTCCAGGCGACCCTTAATTGTCAGCACCCCGGTTACGAGGTCTAAGGAGAATAGTTCCCGCACGCCGGCGCGATTGTGGCTGCCGAAGGAATAAATGATTTCACCGTTGGGGCCTTCGTCCAGGTCGGTGGCACGCACTTGCACCACGCGAGTCCCGGGGGGCGCATCCTCGGGGACGCGCGCCCGGTACAAGGACTGGTTGAAGGAGGGCGCGTTGTCATTCGCGTCCAGCACGGCGACGCGGATGGGAAGGGTGGCGGAGCGAGCCGGGGTTCCTCCGTCCAGCGCCGTGAGCACCAGCTGGAGGCTCGGTTCTCGCTCGCGGTCCAGGGCGCGCTCCAGCACCAGCTCCGCGTACTTGGTGCTGTCCTCCTGCGTCTGCACTCGAAGGGCAAAGTACTCGTTTCGGCTCAGCTCATAGGTCTGTAAAGAGTTGCTTCCCACGTCGGGATCGTGCGCGCTCTCCAGCGGAAAGCGCGTGCCCGGCGCCACGGCCTCGCTAATCTCCAATTTCATTTCCCGGGTAGGGAAAGCGGGATTGTTGTCGTTGATGTCCTGAATCACCACTTCCGCTCTGAACAGTTCAAGTGGGGTCTCCACCAACAACTCCAGAGTTACGGTGCAGGAGGGCAGGGTCCCACAAAGCTCCTCGCGGTCCAGGCGGTCGTTCACGAACATCTCTCCGGTCTCCCGGTTCACCTCAAAGAATCTTCGGCTAGCGCCCGACACCACCCGGAGCCTGCGGGCTGACAGGCTGCCGAGATCCAAGCCAAGGTCCGTGACCACGTTGCCCACCGCGAACCCCTTCTCTCTTTCCTCCAGGATCTCATAGCGAATGACGGCGGAAGCCTTGTGCAAGGCGCCGAGCAGAAGCAGAACTCCCACCACTCTCCCGGTGCTTACCAGTCCGCTCCTCCAGGCCTCTGGGACCATCTCACTCAAAGGCAGCTCCTCTTAGCGGGGTCCAGAGCGTCCCGGCGCTTTCGCTGAGAAACTTTCAGCGGGTTAGCGCTTGAGCGCTGGGCGCCGAGTCGGACATGGCTTTCTGGGTGCCGCTGATTTGCTCGCCGGCTGTTCAGTCTCTGCCTCATCCCGGGGCGCCGAGAGGGGACGGGCCGGGGCCAGATCTCCGGCGTCTTCATTGGCCGACAGCGGCACGCAGAGTCCCAGCCAATAACTGCACGAAGAATGCGCTAGCGCGCGGCTCTCGGAGCGGGACAGGGGCCGCGCGCCAGGAACTTCACTTTTCTTTGGCGTCTTTCCAGAGTTTACGGCCAGCGCGCCTTGGCAGCATCCGTACATCGGAAACCCAACTCAGCCTGGAAAGCCAATTGCAGCGCGAGGAAGCTGGCCGTTCCGCAAGTCTTCAAGCCAAACCCAGGCCTATTAAAGGGTTTAATGGCTCTTTAAGAAGGGGGGCGGATCAAACCGAACCGAGAACGATACAATGCCGTCTCGCAAAACACCAACAAATCTGGTTTGTCGGAGGACTGGGTAAAACCGATTTAGCCGGAGTCTACTAGTAAGGAGTAACTGAGCATTTCCGTGGAGATGTTAATAACTGCAGTTTTCTCTCTTACCAAATGAGACTAGGATTCTCTGTCACTTCCTCAGTAAAGCAAAACAGGACCTACCACTATCTGTTTGATTTAACTCTGTTTTATAAAATTTAGAAACTCAATGCAGATTTCTTTTTAAACTGGATATTGTTTAGCTCTCATTTCCTAAGAACCAGGGAGCAGTGTAAAATTTCCCACCGTTTTCCCCAATGAGCATAATCTCAATCATAGGGCATAATCTCAAACCTTTCCCTTTGCTTGATCAATGTGTTTCCCAAGACCTTGGGTTCATGTGCCACAAAGAAAAATTGCATTGCTAATAAAAGATTGCACCCCTCCCCCAAAAGAAGGGGCAGGCTTATTTACCACTTGAGACCTTTATAAAACGATTGTGACATGGCTACAAGGCTCCATAAATTCTTTAGAGAAATACAAAGCCTTTACCCACAGAATAAAGAACCTTAAGTTTTCTGTATTTAAGAGCGTAGTTACTAAACAAACAAAATAGCAATAATTAAGGTAATGAATGAGAGGGTCCAGTGTGAGTAAGTCAGAGCTGAGTTGTACATCCTTGGACAAGAAACTATCCTCTAAGGGTTCCTAGGTTCCTATCTATTAAATGAATCAGGCAGGTAAAATGCCTGGCACACAGAGTAAGCCTCAATTAATGATGCAAATCACCCCATTAGAAGAAAAGTTTTAGAGCCTCACATACTATTTCTGTATAACTGTCCGGAACATTACTTTGATTGCATACAGTTCTTTCTGAAGTGCAACTGAACCTTGAGGCAGGGAGGTAGGGAAGTAGGCAGACAGGTTAGGTAGGTAGATAGGAAGGAAGTATATATAGAATATTTATTGAAGAGATGAAAAGCCCTATTTGACCTGTTTCTCCATGTCCTCCATACTTTAATTCATCTCTTAAAACCTCCAGTTTTGAATACTCAAGTATGACAAATGGCTAGACCACAAGAAGTCTGAGAGGCATTAAAAGGTAGAATATATCCTATAGAATATATTTAGAATTTAGAATATAGTCCAGTTACTTGCTATTCAAAGTGTGAGCCAAGGAATGATCACCTGGGATTTTGTTAGAAATGTAGAAATGCTCCACTTCAGACCTACTGAACCAGAATTTGTATTTAATAAAACACTTGGGTGATTGGAATGCATATTAAAGTTTGAGAAGCACTGATCTAGTGGGTTATTCAGAGATAAATTGATTTGTCAATCATTGTTTCCATTCACTGTCACTTAATTGACAATATGTCTTTTCAAAACTAGCTTTAAAAGCTGAAGTAGTTTTCCCATTCACAAGACCCATAGTTTTCCTAAGAGTTCTTCATAAGCCGACAGAATCCTCTTGGATCTGTTCTTCATAAGAGCCAGAATGATTTTAACATTTTAATTGGATCATGAGCCCCCAGCTCAAAATTCCTCAGTAGCATCTCACTGCCCTTGAAATAATATACCAAATCCTTTGCATAGTATCCAAGTTCTCATGTCTTCTTCTCTTGATATTCCATAATGCTGCTTTCAGCATGGTCATCAGCCAAGCTCTTTTGTGCCCCAGGGCCTTCACATAGGCTGTTCTCCTAGGAAAGCTCCTTTCCCTTCCCACCTTCGCTTTGCTAATTCCTACAGATCTTTCAGGTCTCAGTTTAAATGTTATTTCCTAACAGAGGTTTTCCCTTAGGCCCCACTTAAAACTAGGATCCTTTGTTATGCTCTGTCAGAGCACCTTATATTTTCCTTTGTTGAACCTAGCACAATTAAAATTTTTGTAATTATTTTTTTGTTTTAGCATAATGTCTGCCACTTCCACTAAAAAAAAAAAGGCTGCGGGAGGGCAGAGACCATGCCTGTTTTGATGATCACTTGTATCCCTGGTGTTTAGTACAGTAGGCACTTAATGCTTCTTCCCCTCCTGGCTTTACTGAGGTATAATTGACAAATATAATTGTATAAGTTTCAGGTATACAAATGATTTAATATATGTATATATAATGAAATGATTACAATATAGTTAACACATTCATCACCTCACCTAGTTACAATTTTATGTGTGTGTTAAGCACATTTAAGATCTGTCTCTAAGCACATTTCAAGTGTATACAGTGGTACCTCGGCTTTCCAACGTAATCCGTTCCGGGAGACCGGCGAGTTCTGAAACGTTCGGAAACCGAGGGATCCCAGCCGACAGCTGGGCCTCAGGGTCTTGCCCTCAGCGGAAGCCGCGGCCTGTTCCACTTCCGAGGCGGGTTCAAAAACCGAAGCATTTCCTTCCGGGTTCACGGCGCTGGCGACCAGAAATGTTCGTCCACGGAGACGTTGGAAAACCGAGGTGCCGCCGTACTACAGGACTGCAATCTTAGTTTCCACGCTGTACATTAGATTCCCAGAACTTACTCATCTTGTAACTGAAAGTTTGTACCTCTGACTAACATTTCCCTATATTTAATGTTTATTAATATAGCAGTCATCATGCTAATGGCATAGTAATCGTAAAATGTACTAAGGATTATATATATATATATATATATATATATATATATATATATATATATATATATATATATTCATTTATGTGCATCCATATGCATTTTTGGAAGATATAGTCACTCTTTCAAGCTACCAGATGGCCTAACGAAACTAGTTCTTAAATACCTTGCTGACCGGTCATGAGTATACACCTGTTTCCGTGTCCAAATGTTGCTGACCAGTCACGAGTTAACTTGTGTTTCCATTCCCAAATGTCGTTGACTGGTCATGAAATAACTTGTGTCTGCAATTCACTGCTTGGCACTGACTTAGGTCATCCCTAGTTTTCCTCTTTGTTACGCATGCCTTTTCCTCAACTCGCCAGTCAGTATTTCCAGAGATGTGATGACCGATACATCTAATTCTTTCCATCCATCTTTTATTACGGAAAAAGTTTTAAAAGATCATGTTTTACAAAAAATAATCACCAGGAGTAAAAATAAATCCCACTAGGGTGTGTAAAGTATGTTCTTCTAGGGGAAAGCTTAGTGAAACACGATATGTATGTAAAACTTATTTAGTACCATTGCATGTAGATACATGTTATACAATATATCATACTCAAAAAATATTAAAATAATAAAATATAAATAAATAAAATATTTTAAAATATAAAAATATATGCAGTATATTTTTAATTTTGACATATGGTAATATAAATATAAGATATAACAAAATAAAGTACATTTAAGTTTATTCAGATGCTTTCATTTAATATTCAAGGGCAGAAAAGTAGCTGGCCACACAGGCAAGTTCTGGCTTGAAATAGCCAGTCAGCAAGATTAACAAAATAATTTGAAAGGGAAAACATAATTTGCCAAAGAACCAAGTAAGGTGTGCTAATACAATTCACTGGAGAGAAACAAAGATGGCATACCTATATCGAGGGGCAATGGAAGCACCAGTGTATAAGACCAGTACAATTTTCCAGACTCTATCTTCTTTTTTCTCTGTTTTATGATTTTAAGAGAGCCTCTGATCAATGAGATGCACAAACAACATAATTTTTAAATAGAAAGTAAATGTATTATAATGGCCAAGAGTGAGGTTTTAGTGTCCAAAAGACTCAAGTTCCAATACTAGATATTACACTTAGTAGCTATGTAACCATGAAGCCTTTATTTTTAACTTCTCTTTTATTTCCTTGATCTGTAAAATGGGAATAATAACAGTACTCCTTGACATAACCACAGGCACCTTAATCTCTTATTTTAATCTTTTAACAGCTTTATACTTACCATAGAGTTCACCTAGACAAGAAATGATTTTTAGAAAATTTATTCAGTTAAGCAACCAATGCCACAATCCAGTCTTAGCATACTCCTGTCACCCCAAAAGTTCCCTTATCCTGTCTGCAGTCAACCCTTGCTCTTACCCCCAGCCTCAGGCAACCGCTTATCTACTTCCTATGTAGTTTTATCTTTTCTAGAAATTTCATTAAAACGAGATTATAAAATACAGTCTTTTGTATCTGGCTTCTTTCACTTAGCTTATTGTCCAAACCAACTCTTAACTACACCCTCAAACCTGTTCTTTCTCGAAACTTTTTTTGTCTGATAAGAGGTACCGCTAGCCCAGTCAAAAATTCCTACAGTCATTCTTAACATCTTTTTCTACATCTCCACATTCCACTCATTACCAGTTCACGCCATTGCTTACTACCTCCAAGATATATTGGAATCTTTCCATTACTCTCCCTTTCTACCACGCTACGTGAGTAAAAACCACCTTAAATATGTCATAGCTTCCTCTCTGGTCTTCTTACCTCCTCTTTTGTTTTCCCTAAATTCTGTTTCACATGGAGAAACCTGAAGGATCTTTCAAAACTATAATAAATTAAATGATACACTCTCCTTGATAAACATAGTGCTTGGTACCAGGACTGGTTACATAGTTTGTGGGGTTAATGCAAAATGAAAATAAGGGGCTCCTCATTTAAAAATTACTAAGAATTTGCAGATGGTGACAGCAGAGCATTAACCCAAGTGCAGGGACCTTCTAAGAATAGGGGCAGTGTGACTGCACGGGCCACATGCCGATGATGCTGGCCTCGCCTAGCACAGAGGAAGCTCTTCATAAATATTACCTAATATTATCATTTTAAAAATATGTTTTCATTGATTTGAGAGAGAGAAGAAGGGAGAGGAATAGAGGGACAGAAACATCAATGGCAGAGAAACATCCACCGGCTGCCTTCTGCATGGCCCCTACTGGGGATCCAGCCCGAAACCCAGACATGTGCCCTGACCGGGAATCAAACCAGTGACCTCTTGGTTCATGGGTCGATGCTCAATCACTGAGACACACCAGCTGGGCCCAAATATTATTTTTTAATATTAGGTGATTACCTAAGATTTATTCCCAGAGGGTCAGTAATATCAAAAAAGTCTACTCATGATACTGTTAAATTATTGCATTCAAAGAAAAATATATGCATTATCTTCTTAAAACCCTAAATATCATCTAATAATCTCTCAGCTAAATTTAATGTGCCTATTTGAGGAATATCCTAAGGTCAAATTAAGGGGTCATTTGAGGAGGAATGGTGTTAAAAACAGATAACCAACAGATCAACCAAACATGTATCACAATTTAGACAGGTGAGAGATTCAAGGATTTTTGTGAGGAAGCTGGATGGTTTAGCCTTAATATTTATCTGAAGTTTATTTGTGCAGAAAATGTTTTGCATACTTGGATTTTAAAAGATGATCTATGAATATCAAGATTAAGTTTTTATAAGACCTCCATTTTATCTACCCTTACAATAGGAAGAAATTATCTCATCAAAATATTTCAGAAGTACAATCTGATTTTAGAGGTAAAAAGTTTAAGAAAAAAATGTTTGCCTCTTCTCCCACCTGAGTGCTGTTCTCTTCTTGTCTTGACCACATTAGTTCTTTTATTGCTTATTATATCACAAAGCTTAAGTATGTCAGGAGACTGCCTGCAAAAGACTGCTATATTTGTCCACATGAAAGTCTCCCAAGAGACCTAAATTCTCCTTAGAGAGATAGAACTTATTCAATTTTTCCCAAGCATGATGTTATTATATTGTTATCTAAATTATGATCAGGTCTCACCAATGGGTAGCCCTGTATGGTTAAATTGTTTATTTTTTCTAAATTAAGTACTTCACTTCAATATATAATGATAACTTTGGCTGAAAAAGAAGTATGGTTTTCTGATCATTAAAACCTTCTGGCAATACAGAAGCTGGTATATGATGATGCTATTTCAAATCACTGGGGCAAAGATAAAGTTTTTAATATATGGTATTTGGACAATTGGATAGCCACTAAAAAAAAAAAAAAGATAAAGTTAGTTCCATACCTCAACAAATACAAGAATAAAATCCATATAGATCAGGGATCTAAAAATAAAAACCAAAAAACCCATACAAGTCCTAGAAGAAAATTGATGAATTTTTCTATATTCTGAGTGTACAGCAAGGTTTTCTAACTATGATTCCAAAGTTAAATGCAATACAAGAAAAGGCTGCTCCATTTGATTACATAAAAATAAAGAGGGGGAAGGGTTGCATGACAAAAAATAACATAAACAAAGGTGAAAAGCAAATTAAATGCAAAAAATATTTGCTACTTGAATCTTGGACAAAGAGCTAATATCTCTAAATATGTAAATAACTTTAAATTTTTTAGGATGAAACACTTAAAAAGCTAATAGGAAAATGAAAATAGGACATGAACAGATAATTTTTTTTACAATCCTCACCCAAGGATATTTTTCCCATTGCTTCTCAGAGAAAGTGGAAGGGGGAGGGGGGGAAGAGTGAGAGAAAGAGAGAGACAGAGATCAATGTGAGAGAAACACATCAGTCCAGGGGCTGACACTCTAACCACTGAGCCAAACAGGCTAGGGCTGAACAGACAATTTTTTTTTTTTAAATATATCTTTATTGATTTCAGAGAGAGAAAAGGAGAGGGAGAGAGAGAGAAAAACATCAATGATGAGAGAGTCATTGATCGAGCCCACAACCCGGGCATGTGCCCTGACCGGGAATCGAACACTGATTGCCTGGATCCTAGATCGAGGCTCAACCACTGAGCCACGCCCAGCTGGGCTGAACAGACAATTTTTAAAGGAGATAAACTGGCTCTTAAACATATGAAAAGGTGTTTAACTTCAATCATAATGTAAGAAATTTTAATTAAAACTATTTTGAGCCCGGCCAGGCGTGGCTCAGCTGTTGAGTGTCGACCTGGGATCCAGGCGATCGGGGTTTGATTCCCGGTCAGGGCACATGCCTGGGTTGCGGGCTCGATCAATGACTCTCTCATCATTGATGTTTCTATCTCTCTCTCTCCCTCTCCTTTCCTCTCTCTGAAATCAATAAAGATATATTTTTTTAAAAAAACCAAAAAAACTATTTTGAGTTTTTTTAATGATCTGATTGGCAAAAATGTAAAAGCTTGATGCATACTCTGTAGGTAAGGACTTGGAAAACTAGCATTCTCATTTATTGGCTGGGATGCAAAATGATGCAACCCATTATGGAGTTAAATAGTTATATTTGACAAAACTATATATGCATTTAGCCTATGACCTAAAAATCAGAGTTTTAGGAATTTACCCTAAATGTACACCATAAAAATTATGAAAATACGTAAGTACCAAGTTATTCATTACAAAATTATATGTAATTGCAAAAAAGATTGGAAACTACCTAAACGACAAACTATAGATTGGTTTAATAGACTGATATGTATACACATGGAGTTTTCTGAAGCTACATATTAAAAAAACAACAACAAAGATCTTTATAAATTGATATAAAAGATTTCCAGGATATATTCTTAGTGCAAAAAGCGAAGTGAAGATTTTTGCTTTTGACCATGTGGTACTAGCCATACTACTATAAATAATTAGAAGATTGATGAAAATATGGGAAAATGTTTTTAGAACATTTGCTCAAAAGGAGTGCAAAACTGAGTGAAGAGAAGCAAATGTGGTGAGTCCTGGGATCTTTGTTGTTGTTTTATTTTGCCTGGAGGCAATTTTCAGAAAATAGGGCAGTAAAGGAAAAATCCCAGAATAACACAGTGGCCTTACTGAATTGAGGAGTAGAAATTAGAACATGGAGAGACTAAGGCAGCCAGAATTTGTGGGACAGAACACCAGAGAGAATGGAGCTACACAAAGAACTCCAGATATTTAGATAAGGATTCCCTTGAGTCTTTGGCTGAATGATAATCTGAGCATACATAGACTGACATTCTTTTGAAGCTGGGCAAAGAACAACTGTCAAGGGAACTATGAGATGAAGAATTCCTGGAGCTCCCACAGGGATGGGAAATATTTGAATTCCATTTAGCCAGAATATAGTGACTCTGCTGAACACTCAGATAAATTTTTAAAAGTTACAACTTAGCAATAGGTCTAAACTAGCTCAAGGCAAAAGCTTCTATAGACCTGCCCTAACAAAGCTTAAAAACAAGCCCTGAAAAGATCAACCTGTTCTGCAAATAACTTAAAAACATTCAATACTTCTTAAAGACAATAAAATCCAAACATTCAACAATGTAACATTTACAATGTCTGCCATCCAATAAAAACATTACTAGATATGCAAATAAGCAAAAATTGTGACCTAAAACCAGGAAGAAAATCAGCACTAGAAATGACAGAGGTGATGAAATTAGCAGACAAGAACTTTAAAACAGCTATTGTAAATGTTATCAAGGATTTAAAGGAAAACATGACAATAATGAGAGAAATGGAGTGAAATGAAAGAATGAAATTGAAATTCTAGAGGTGAACAATATGTGAAATGAAAACTTCACTAGATGAGATTAGCAGTAGCCTAGACACTGAGAAAGAAAAGATCGCTGAACTTTCAGACAGATAGTAACTGTTTTCAACAATAGAGACTATCCAGACTGAAATACATTTTTAAAATGAACAGAGATACAGCAACCTGGGAAATTATCAAGTGGTCTAACATAAGTGACACTGAGGTTCCATAATTGTATGTGAGCATACATTTTTGAATAAATATAACCCCAAACTTCCTAAACTTAAAGAAAATTATGGACCTACAGAATCACGAAGCTCAATGAATCTTAAGTAGGATAAACATAAAGGAAAATACACCAAGGTCCATCATAATCAAATTTCTGAAGGCCACTGATGATAAAATTTTAGAAGCAGTTGGAAGAAAAGCAACATTAAATAACAGGGAAACAAAGATAAGAAAGGTTATAGACTTCTAATCAGAAGCAATGCAGAGAGAAGAGAGAGAGGAACAATATCTTTAAAGTGCTGAAAGAAAAACATTGTCAGCCTAGAATTTTATATCCAGCAAAAGTATCTCTCAGAAAATGAAGGTAAAATCATTTTACTCAGACAAACAAAATGAAAGAAAATTTGCAACCAGCAAATCCATATTGGAAGAAACATTAAAGGAAGTTCTTTAGTCTGAAGGAAAATGACACCAGATGGAAACTTGGATCTATGTAAAGAAATTAGTGACAAAAATGATAAAAATGTAGGTTATATATCAAAGACCTTTCTTTCACTTTTTAATTTCTTTGGAAGATAACTGATTAGTTACAGCAAAAATAACATATTGTGGGGCTTGAAATATATGCAGAAGTAAAATGTGTGACAATAATAGCACAGAAAAACAAAAGGGAAATAGAAGTCTATTGTTAAAGTGTACTTCATTATATATGAAGTTCTATACCTTATGTGAATTATATTTATGGTGATCAGTAAAAGGTACATAGTATAAACCCTAGAACAAATAGTTAAAAATTGAAGAGGATATCTAATAAACTAATATCAGAAACAAATAGACTATTAAACAATACTTGATTGATCTAAAATAAGGTAAGAAAATATGAACAATATTAAAAATCTGATGGGACAAGAAGAAAACAAAGAGCAAGAGGGTGGACATAACCTAATCAATATGACATTAAATGTAAGTGGTCTGAACATTCTAACTAAAGGTAAGAGATGAATAAAAAGTAAGACCCAAGCTTATCCTGTCTACAGAAAATGCATTTTATATATAAAGAAAGGAAAAATATATGTCACATAAACACTAATTATTAGAAAGCTGAGTGGCTATATTAATATCAGAAGAAAGTAGACGCTCAGACAAGATATATTAGCAGAGATAAAGAGAGATATTTCAAGATGACAAAAAGGTTCAATTTACCAAGTATCAAGAAGATTTAACAATGTTAAATGCCTATTTATCCAAACAAAATTACCAAAGGCAAAGAGGGATGTTATGCAATGATAAAAGGTCAATCCACCAGGAAGACATAGCCATCTTAAATAAGTATATACCAAATAACAGAACTTCAAAACACATGAAACAAAAACTGATATAATTGGCGCGACCAGGCATGGCTCAGCGGTTGAGCATCGACCTAAGATCCAGGAGATCGCCATTGGATTCCCAGTCAGGGCACATGCCCGGGTTGTGGGCTCGATCCCCAGTCAGGGGCGTGCAGGAGGCAGCTGATCAATGACGACTCTCTCATCATTGATGTTTCTATCTCTCTTTCTCCTTCTCTCTTTCTCTCTCTGAATTCAATAAAGACATATTTGAAAAAAAAAGGAAAAGAAAACATGGTAGAAGGATGGAAATAATAAAAATGAGAGTGAAAATTAATGAAATGTTCAAATAATAGAGAGAAAAATCAATGAAACCAAAAACTGTTACTCTAATAACAAAATGAGACAAAGAAATTATAGGAAAAGTAAACTACAAACCAATATCCTTCATAAGCATGCACGCAAAAATATTTTACATAATATTAGCATATTGAATCCGGCTATATTGCTAGCTATATATTGCTAGATACAAGGCTAGAATATGATAACCAAGTTGGGTATATTATAAAATTGCAAAGTTGATCAAACATTTTGAAAACTTAATCTGTGTAATTTACCATGTTAACAAGTAAAATTGAAAAGTTATATGGTCATTTCAATAGATGCAAAAAAGCATTTCACAAAATTAACACTCATTCATGATAAAAACACTTAACAAACTAGAAATAAAGGAAACATCCTCAATCTGCTAAAATGTATCTATGGAAACTTAATGGTGGAAGACTAAATGCTTACCCTCAGAAAAGACTAGAAACAAGGCAAGAATACCCACTCTCATTTCTATTTCTACTTGATTTTGCTCTGGAAGTTCTAACCAATGCAACAGGGCAAGTAAAAGAAAGACAAGGCATACAGATTGGAAAGGAAAAAATAAAAGTCTTTTTTTGTTTTTTTTTGCAGAAAACATGTTTCTGTATGTAGAGAATCCTAAAGAATCTAAAACAAAAAACCTACTAGTACTCATAAGTCAATTTATTAAGGGCCCAGGATAGAAGATCAATATATCCAATGTTACCTCAATAAATTCAATTAAAAAATCAATTGTATTTTTGTATACTTGTGTTGATCAATTAGAAAAAGAAAATATTAAATGCTACTCAGAATAGTAGAAAACAAAAAATAATAAGCAGCGAATTTATCAAAACATACAGAAAATCGGCACACTGAAAAACACAAAACATTGCTTAGAGAAATTAAAGAATACTTAAATAAATGAAGAGATACACCATGTTCATGGTCAAAAATTCAATAATATCATTAATTTTTCCCATATTGAAGTTATAGAGTCAATGCAACCCTAATCAATATCCAGAAGTCTTTTTTGCCCTTAAAGAAAGTGACAGCATGATACCAAAATTTACATGAAAATTAAAGGATCTAGAATAGGAAAACCAATTTTGGAAAAGGAAAACAAAGTTGGAGAACTAACATTACATGATGTTGAGACTTAATTATAATGCTACAGTATATGTGTATTAGAATAGAGATTCCAGAAAAAGACACAGATTTATGGTTGAATGATTTTTGAGGAAGGTGCCAAGATTTCTTAATGGGGAAGGATAATCTTCTCAGCAAATTTTCTAAAGGCACAGCTTGATATCCCTTTGGGAAAATATGAATCTTTACATTATACACAAGCATCAACTCAAAATGGATCATGTACCAAATTATAAATGGTAAAACTATAAAAATTCTAGAAGAAAATATAGGAGAAAATCAACAGAACTTTGCAATAGGCAAAGACTTATTAAATAGGATATAAGAAATAAAAGCTATAAGATATAAATGAATAAATTGAGCTTTATCAAAATCACAACTTCTGCTCTTCAAAAGACACTAATAAGAAAAGGAAAAGTCAAGCCAGTCTTTAAAACAGTCATAATATCCACAAAACACATATACGATATAAAAAATACATTTTGGATGTGAATTCTAAAACTCTCATAACTCAATTTTAACAAGATAAATAACTTGAAAGTAAACAAAAGATCTGAACAGATTTCAAGAAGAAGATATACAAATAGCCAATAAGCACATGAAAAAATGTGCAATATCTTTAGTCAATGAGAACACACAAATTAAAACCCCAATGAGATAGTACTACACATCCCCTAGAATGATTAAAATTAAAAAGTTGTGGAAGATGTGGATCAAACGACACTCTCATGTACTGCTGATGGAAGTGTAAAGTGATATTACCACTTTATAAAAGAGTATTGCAGCCCAGCTGGCGTGGCTCAGAGGTTGAGCGTTAACCTATGGAGATGGAGGGCTCGATTCCTGGCTGGGGTTGCGAGCTCCATCCCCAGTGGGGAGAGTGCAGGAGGCAGCCAGTCAATGACTCGCTCATCTTTGACGTTTCTATCTTTCTCCCTCTCCTTTCCTCTCTCTGAAATCAAAAAAGATATATATTTTTAAAAACACAAGGCAGTTTTGCAGCTTCTTGTAAAGCTAAATATATATACTTCCCATATTATATGACCCAGAAATCGTGCTTTTAGGTATTTATCCAAGAACTAAAAAACTATGCCCACAAAAAGAGTCATACATAAATGTTCATATCGCCTTAATTCAGAAAAACACCAAGCTGAGAACAATCCAAATATCCACCTACAGGTGAATGACTAAACAAACTGTGACATAGCTGTACAATGCAGCACCGCTCTGCCATAAAAAGGAACAAGCTACTAATACATGCAACAATGTGAATGGATTTCAAAAATATATTCAGCAAAAGCAGCAAACACAAAAGAGCACATGTTGTAGGATTCTATTTAGATGAAATTCTGGAAGAGGCAAAACTAATTTATAGTGACAGGAAGCAGATCAGTACTTGCCTGGAGTCAGGGACATAGGAAATTGATTGTGAAGGGGCATGAGAGAACTTTTAAAGGTTATAGAAATGTTCTGTGTCTTTATTATAGTGGTGGTTACACAGGTGCAGACATTTGTCAAAATTCATTGAGCTGTGTAATTTTAAAAGGTACATTTTATTATATATAAATTATACTGCAATAAAATCAATTAAATTTTTTTTAAAAAGCAAAGTGCAAAAGGCTAAAGACAGGCATTCCTCTCTTTGCGTGGTAGTGCAGGACTGTAGAAATGACCGTGCAAGCTGAAACTGTAAAGTGATCCTAATCAATGGGGAGATTATGATGGCTCCATGACCTTTAAAAATTTTTATGAGCCCGCTGGCTTGGCTCAGCGGTTGGGCATCAACCTATGATCTAGGAGATCGAGGTTTGATTCCCGGTCAGGGCTCATGCCCAGGTTGCGGGCTCGATCCCCAGCAGGGAGTGTGCAGGAGGCAGCTGATCAATGACTCTCGTCATTATTTTTCTATTTCTCCCTCTTCCTTCCTCTCTCTCTGAAATCAAGAAAAATATATTTTAAAAAAACTTCATGAAAACATTAAAAACTCTCTTCTAGGGAAATAAAAAAATAATAAAATATCTATTTAGTACATTGTAATCTAAAATATTAGAACCACTGAGAACTAAAGGGTTTTATTTCTTTGTAAAAAACTTATTAAGAGGAGGGTTTGGCTTCTTCTCATCCCATGATTTACCATATGGAACAAGCGTTCTTTCTATCCCTTGGCAAACTGTCATACTCCTTTCTGTTTGGATCGACTTCCATCCAACATGTCCTTTGAGCTTTCAATGGCATGAAACATTTCTGAGTTACTCGAATGGGCAATTTTTTGCTCGTGTCATTTTTTCTATGACATCTTCATCCGTTTGGTCGCAACCGCTTTCCCCACTCATGTTAAGTTCACCTTCACCAAGCCCCTTCGGCCGCGTGGCTCGCGACTCGAAGGCAGCAGTGTCCACACCCCAAGGTCAGCTTTTTCTTGGGTAACTCCATTTACGTTTAACTCAAATTCCGCCGACAGCACCATCGCTTTTGTTTCTTGACGCGCTTCCTTCTCGTTGGCCAACTCCCCCTGTGCATTTCTGTAAAATGTCGCGTGGGTTTATCACTGGGGGACAGGAAGGCAATACAACTGCATGCTCTGCTGTCCCTGCATGAGCTCGGCGACAGACGCAGGGCAACCAAACACTAACGGACTGAAAGGAGCCATGCGATTTGGTGCACATGTTTATTAGCACAGGAATCTGAGGGCTGAAGGGCTAACAACGAAATTTGTACTTTATGTCGTTACTCGGTTAACATACCGCCGCAACTGAAGTTTGAACTGTTTTTAGGAGACTGGTATTATTTTAACTGTGCAACTGAAATTTATGTACATTGTAATTGTTCAAAGCCCGCACTGCCTGGATAACACATTACTTTTTTGTTGTTGTTAATACTCACCTGAGGATATTTTTTCCATTGCTTTTCAGAGAGAGAGAGTGGAAGGGGGAAAGGGGGTGGAGAAAGAGAGAGAGAGAGGGACAAACATTGCTGTGAGAGAGACACATCGATTGGTTGCCTCCCACACGTGCCTCGGCCAGGGCTGGGAGAACCTGCAACCCAGGTATGTGCCCTTAACCGGGAATCGAACCCGAGACCCTTCTTCAGTCATGGGTCGATGCTCTAACCACTGAGCCAAACCAGCCAGGGCAGTATGTTACCTTTTGTGAAAGAAACAAGAAATAAGAAAATATAAATATATGTGATTTTTTTGTGTGTTTTGCAAAAAGAAACACAAGAAGGATAAACTAGAAACTAATGAACTATATTATCTATGTTAGGTCCTATGAATGAAGCAGAAGAGATAGGGAAGGAGCGACAATTTTCTGAGTATACTAAAAAAAAATTGTTTGATTTTAATTATGTTAATGTTTTACATATTCAAAAAAGAATACTAGCCAACAGTGTTGAAAAACTCTAAAATTGCATACAACAGAAATTAATAACCTTAACTTTATTTCAAATAACATAACCATCCTGCAAGTGACTTTGAACACCGTACTTTAACGATAGACCTCAGTTTAAAGACAATGCAAGCAAATCTTGAGTTCTGTAGGCTTTTCACCTTGGTATGGGTATAGCAATTCTGAAACTCCTTTCTGTGTATTTTAGGACTGAGTAAATACATTCATTATGTTGGGAGCTAGAGTCCTCACTTTTGGAAAAGAAAATACCAAGATGGAAAGGAGGGGGGCTGCGAAGAAACTGAATTGGAGGTATTAATATGAACCCATGCTGCCCTGGCCAATGTGGCTCCACGGTCAGAGCTCCGGCCCATGCACTGAAGGGCCTCGGGTTTGATTCCCGGTTAAGTGCATGTACGTGGGTTCCAGGTTTGATCCCCAGCCCCAGTGTGCAGTAGGGAACCAATCGATGTGGCTCTTTCACATCGATGTTTCCCTCTCTCTCTCTCTCCATCCCTCCTTCCCCTCCACTCTCTCTAAAAAAAAAAAAAATCAATGGATAAAATACCCTCAGGCGAGGATTAACAACAACAACAAGAAAAAATGAACGCAGGCTTTTGAAGGTGTGTGTGTATAGCTGTAGATGGTGTGTGTTTGTGTGTGTTCCCCAGCTCTGTCTGCTGAAAAGACCTAGAAACAATGACAGCCCATTAGCCATACCTACACCTAGCACCCAGAGCTTAGTTTCTAAGTACTATTTCCTACTAAAAAGAAGCAGGCTTTTTGGATAAATGGCTCATTTCATGACTGGAGCAGGGAATGTGTAAGATAATCCTGTAACATCTTATATCAGAAAGTAAGAAAGTGCTCAAGAAAATGATAGAGGCATAACAAAATGACACAGGAACCACCTTGAAGAAGTTCTTCCTCACAAAAAAGTTTGGGATAAAAATAAATCTAAAAAATAAAGTAAATATATCTAGAACAATTTGGTATCAAAACAAATAGTGGCAATAATGGAATATAATTCACTGAAGAAAAACACATGAGTCACAAGTGAATAAATAATTAACAAGGGAAAAGCTCTTTTATGATATAATGGCAACTAATAGATGTAGAAGAAATAATTATAAATGGAGTTAGAAAATCATCTCCCCTTGAGTGTGGGCTGAACCAAGTGGGTGGAACTAAATACAGCAAAAGTGATGGTATGCCACTTTCTAAATTAGGTTTACAAAAAGATTGTGGCTTCGATCTTGTTTTCTCTCTCTAGCTCTTTCCATTACTTTCCCTAATGAAAGCCAGATGTTATATTTTGAGCTGCCCATGGAGAGCCCCACATGGCAAGGAACTGAGGTAAACCTCCAGCAAACAGCAAGAAACTAGGGCCCTCATTCCAACAACTATGGGGAACTGAATCTTACCAATAACTATGTGAGAGAGGTTAGAAGTGGCTCCTCCCTCAGTTGAGCCTTCAGATAAGACAACACCCTAGCTGACACCTTGATTGCAGCTTTGTGAGAAGCTTTGTGGCAGAGACACTCAGATTCCTGAGCCACAAAACCTATGAGATAATAAATTGTTGTCTTAAGCCCTACTCAGAGTCCTCACCCACAAAATGTATGAGATGATTGTTGTTTTAAGCCACTAAGTTTTAGGGTAATTTGTTACACAACACTGGATAACTTATATTCTACTAAAGGTGCCTAGTTTCCATATAATCACAAGGAAGCATTAAACAAACCAAAATTAAGGGCTTTCTAAAAGATAAGTGGCTTATAGCCTTTTTAAAAATACCAGTGTGCCCTGGCCAGTTTGGCTCAGTGGTTAGAGCATTGGCCCTCAGACAGAAGAGTCATGGGTTCGATTCCCAGTGAAGGGCATGTACCTCAGTTGCGAGTATGATTCCCGGCCCTGATCAGGCACATGCGGGAGGCAACCAATTGATGTGTCTCTTTCACATCAATGTCTGTCTGTCTTTCTCCCTGCCTTCCTCCCTCCTTCCCTCCTCCCTCTCTTCCACTAATCAATAGAAAAAATATCCTCTGGTGAGGATTAAAATATATATATCAGTGTTATAAAAGACAGAGAAAGGCTAAAGAACTGTTTCAGATTAAAGTTAACTAAAGAGATATGACAACTAAACACAATGCATGATTCTGGACTTGAAAAAATTACTGTAAAGTATTAGTAAAATTTGAGTGTAGGCTATAAATAATCATATTGTACCAATGTTAAACTTTCTGATTTTCATTACTGAAATTTTGTTATATGAAAGAATATCCTTGTTCTTAAGAAATACACAATGAGCCCGGCCGGGCGTGGCTCAGCGGTTGAGCATCAACCTTGGATCCAGGTGATCAGGGTTCGATTCCCGGTCAGGGCACATGCCCGGGTTGTGGGCCTGATCAATGACTCTTTCATCATTGATGTTTCTGTCTTTCTCTCTCCCTCTCCTTTCCTGTCTCTGAAATCAATAAAGATATATTAAAAAAAAGAAATACACAATGAAGTGTTTAGAATTGAAGAGGCATGATGTCTACAACTTATTCTCAAATAGTTCATAAAAATAACAACATGTGTATACACACACAAAAATACATAAACATATGTGTAAATATACAAATATATAAGAAAATGATGATAAAGAGAATGAAAAAGAAATTATAAAGGAAATGTAGCAAAATACAAAATATTAACAATAGATGAATCTGGGTGAAGGGTATATAGTTCTTTGTATAATTTTTGCAACCCTTCTGTAAATTTGAAGTGTTTTCAAAATAGAAAGTTAAAAAGAGCACTTGCTGTGAGGGCATCTATCAAAATTACAAATCTATTTACTGTTTGACCCAGCAACTTCACTTCTGGGAATTCATCCCACAGATTTACTGCGTATGTATAAAATAATGTAGATACAAGGCTACTGAGTGCAGTTGTCTGTAATAATCAATGATTGGAAACAACCCAAGTACCAATTTATTAATCAGGAGACTGTAATATCACAGTGGAATACGAAGCAGCTTTTTAAAAAAATAGCTTTTTATGTATTGATATGAAAAGATTTTTAAAGGATACATTGTAGAGTGAAGAAAGCAAGATATAGAACAGTGTTATCTTTTTTTGTCAGAAAAGGGGGGAAATAAAAACATATATCCTTATTTGCCCAAATTTGCATAAAGAAATGCTGAAAGGATACTTAAGAAATAAATAAAATGTTTACATATTGGAGGTAGGAGGAAACAGAGGTGGAATAGGAGTTGGATGGGAATGAGAATGAGACAATATATATCTATTATATTGTTTTGATTTCTGAATCATGTAAATGTGTTTCCTATCCTAAAATAAAATAAATGAAAGAAAATTACTAAGATTGAGGTGGATGGCAGACCTATAAGGACTCAAATGAAAAGATGTCCCTGAGATATTACTAACTGGGAAAAGCAAGTTGCAGAACAGTACATATACTATAAAATGATCCCTGTTGTACATAAAAAGCACACATAGTTACATATGCAAAAATGCTTGGAATAATCAGATATTAACAGTACTGACCTCTTGGGGATGAGTCTGGAGGCAAGATGAGGGTGTAGGGAGGAATCTGATGTTTTATTTTCTTAAATCCCTCTTTTAAATTGAAGTATTGCTTATATACAGTGAATTCAATGAGTTTTCGCAAATGCATACATCCATATCATTCACCTATCAAAATATGGAAAATTTCTATCCCCCCCAAGGGGAAAAGAAGTTCTACCATCATTTGGTAGATATGGTAGAAGTTCTACCACACTATTGCTTAATTCCTGATAATTCATTCAAGAAATATTTAGTTAGAGCTTAACAATATCAAGCACTGTCCCAGGCCTTAAAAATATAGCATGAAAAAAAAAAAATAAATCCTTGCCATTAAGGAGCTCATGTTCTTGTTGGGGAGACAAAGCTAATACATTGATGAAGAACCCAATATATATCAGAGGAAAGTCAGAGAACAAAAAGTAGTATCTTTTTAACATGGTTACTGAAGACTCTCTATAGGATGTTTAAGATATGTATGGGTACACAACCTCCCAGCAATTTTATTATTATTCCTATGTATCTTTTTTTTTTTTTTTAGCGAAAGCAAACATTTATTAAAGGAGAGACAAAAGATCCCACCACAGCAAGAGGGGCCCTGAACAGACAGCTCTAATTCCTACGCATCTTTTATCCTCAACATTCCTTATCTATACTTTTACTGTTTGTAAGCCAAAAATAGATGGTAAAGAAAAACTGGGCTTAAAAGTTTCCATGGAAAACATACGAACAAGTAAAAGAAAACTAAATAACAACAAATTAAAACAGCCTGACAAGTTTTAACCCAAACAGAATTCCAGCAGCAGAAAAGAACTGGGCACCAGGACCAGTTTATTTAACATGAAATAAAACATGGGTAGCTCTGCCATGAGCCCATAAACATCCCAGTGTAGAGCTATCTGGAAGTTTATCATGCTTAGCCTGGTAAGGATCTACCCATCTGAATGGATTATTACAATGGAAGAAATTAGAGTAAAAGAATGCTGACCATATGTCCAACCACACTCTTAATATCTGCACTTAGATGTTTCTCAGAATCTCAAACTTAACATGTTTACAACTCAACACCTGATTTCTCTGAAATCTGCCCTTCGCTAGTCTTCCACATCTTACAAAATGGTACCTCAACTGGTCCATCCAGTTCCGCAATTTAGAAACCTGGAAATGACTCAATCCCTCCTCTCTTTCATCCACTGTACTTATTGAGTCAACAGCATTTTATTGAGGATTTACCACTTTCCAGGAAACGATCTTGCCAGACGCTGAGGAATATAATAAACAAAATAGTCCCGGCCCTCGCGGAGTTTACATTCGAGCCATTCCATTATTGTCATGCTAAATCTATTTCTTAACTGTATGTCTAATCCATCCATTTATTTCTATACCCACTGCCTTCCTTTTCATCCATTCCAGTTGTTTCTTACCAGGAACATTGCCATAGTCTCCCATCTGATCTCCCTACCTCCACTTATAACCCTCATAAATCAAGTCACCTAACAGCAGCCAGAGTAACGTTTTAAAAATTCAAATCCTATCTTGCCACTGCCTTGTTTAAACCTTTCAATAGCTTCTAAGTACAAGGGTACCTAGAATAAGATCCAGAGTATCTGATATGGTTTACAAGGCTCTACTCATTTTTCATTTTGAGCCTCCCTAGCCCTTTCCAGGTGCTCACCTTTTCTTTTTTTAGGACCTTCACACATGCTATTCCCTCTGCCTAACATTTTCTTCTTTAATCTCCTTGTTGCCTAGCTCACTTCTACTCACCCTTCAGATCTCACTCTAAATATCCTTCCTGAAAGAAGCCTTCCCTGGCCCTTTGGACTGTGGTAGGCCTCCCTGCTACATACGCTCTTAGCATCCTTGTTTTTCTCCATGGTGGCATTTATCAGGCTCATAAAAGATCATATTTTAGAATAGGGACCCATTAAGGCAGAAATCATATCTGCCTTGCTCATTGCTGCATCCTTGACACCTAGGACAGTGCCTTGCATAAGGCAGGCAATTAATCAATATTTGTTACATAAATGCATGAAAGAACCACCCACTACTAGACTTGGGGCAGGCTCTTGTTTTTGGGCTGGCTCTCTGAGCCTATACATGGCAGAGAATGGTAGCCTGAACTTATGCAGAGGTGGTTTAAGCTTATGCTGTGTCCTCCCACATGACAGTCTCATACAGTATAAGAATAGAGTACCCTGCACCTCTTGTTTTTCAAAAGCATATGGAAAATACAAAAACCTATTAGTTTTTCTATAAACTAGCAAGGAACAATCAGAAAATAAAATAAAAACACAATTTACAGTAACATTCAAAACCATCAGGTATGTGGAAATAATTTAATGAAAGACATTCAAGACATCTACACTGAAATCAAAACATTTCTGAGAGACGTTAAAGAAGACCTAAGTACATGGAAATATATAACATGCTCATGGATTGGAAGGCTCAGTATTGTTACGATGACCCTTCCCGCAATGGATGGATTGATTCAGTGCAATCCCATTCACAATCCCAGCAGGCTTTTCCCCTCTGGAAAGTGATGAGATTAATTTATTTTGAAAGACAAAGAACCAAGAGTAGTCAAAACGATGTTGAAAAAGAAGAAAGTTGGAAGACTTACCTACCTGACTTCAAAACTTACTATAAAGCTACGATAGTCAAGACAGAAGGATAGACAAACAGGTCAATGGCACATGGCAGAGAGTCTAGGAATAGACTCACATGTATCAATCAAACGATTTTCAACAAGCGTGCCAAAGCTTGTTGAAAAGGAAAATCTTTTCGACAAACGATGCTAAAAAAACTGGGCGTCCACATGGGAAAATAGAACCTTGAGCTTTACCTCACTGAATTGCTACCTCATCCCACATGTAAAAGTCAATTTTAAATAAAGTAAATAGAAGAGTCAGTAGGTGTCAGAAAAATGCCTTCTGCTTACCAGGAATATTCACCGCCTCCCCTAATACACTGCTAGAGCAACTGTTACACAAGATAAAGCCAACATATGCAAGTGGCACATTTGTGGAGATGCTTGCCTATCCTTGGTTTCCACGCTTTAGCAAACTCTTCAGGTGAGCATCAGAATCCATGCTGAAGGTGCCAAATTATTTGATTTGCTGAATTCCTTTTAGAGACCAGCATCCAGGTAGTATTTATAATAAAAATAGCATAGCTTAGACGGACAACAAAATCCATGCCAATAAGGTACCCTGCCATGACTAACCAATCACACATACTTTTATGCATCCTACTACTAACATTCTCTTTCTCTTGACTTACCAATAATTCTCCTTTCACTCTTTTCTGTTTCCATATTATCCACTTTACCTAATTTCACTTTCCAAAGGTAACTGTTTCCTTTTCCTTTTTGGTTATATTCAAGCTTCTAAATCACTTACAGTGACATATAATGGGAAATTTTATATGCAAATATAATTTTTGAAGTCTTCATAAACTGCTAGTTCGGTGAAAACCTATGCTAACATTATCGGGATCCTTTCGTATGATCACCTGATTACAGGAAAGGTCCCTAGCCAGCATGCTGTTAGTTCAAATTCACTTAAAGCATTTGAATTAGCCACAGTGGAGTAGCAGATATGGCCACTGGGTCCCATGTTGAGGTCTGAGGTGAAGACTTAGGCAGTGGAGGAGGGTTGTTCTCAGCCATGTGGACCACGTAGAAGGCCTGGTGGAAAACTGGCATATTGCTGTTGATGTCACCAGTGTGTAGGGTGACGCTTCTGCTGGAGGAGAGGGGTAGCTTGCTTCTGTCAGTGGTCACGATGGTGACACTGTACTCCAGGGTTTACTCCAGATCCAGAACCTCATCAATTATTCATGGAAGATTATATCCTGAAAGGTGCATTTTCTTGTATTTCTCCATTTTCTCCCAAATCTGGATCCTGTGTTTTAAACAGGGCGATGACTGGCCAAGGTGCAGAATCTTCAGTAATCATAATGGAAATAGAAGTAAAAACCTGGGACTTTGTTATTATCACTTAGAATTTTGATCTCAGCTACACTGGGCAGCCAGTTCCCCCCTGCTCCTTGCTTCTGAAACCATGGAATATTTTTAATGTCTTCATAGTCCAATATATTTTAAGTTTTTCTTTCTCTACTGTGGTGATCAAGGCTAAACTGGATATGGGTACTCTGGGCTGCAAAGGCATAACTTACTTTCACTCTGAGGCCCTCATCCAGGTCAGTGACCCCACCATGGTGACACGGAAGCAGGGCATGGCTTCTCAAAGACTGACCCTGTATACATCCTGGCTAAAACGAGGGGCGGGAGTGTTGTAGTTGCATTGCTTCCAGGAAGTCCTCATCATCTAAGGCTGTCAGGGCTAAGTGATGAGAGCTTTGCTTTTCCAGGTCTAGTTGCTTCTCTAACATAAGTTCAGTGTGCTTGTTCTCACTGTTGTTTTCTTTTCCTTTGAAGACAAATGTAGAGTTGCCCTTAAGGTGGTGATTTTGTAAAAGAATTGCTTCCAACATCAGGATCTTCTGTAGATTCTACTGCAAATCTTGCTCCAGGCTAGGCCAAGTCACATATTTAACTCAGTAACACTCCGCTGAACCAAGGGGTATTATCATTTACATCTTGAATATTTACATTAATGTGAAAAACAATTAAAGGGTTTTCAACATATTTTCAACTGTTTCTAAACATATGATACAAACTCTAGCATGTAGGCATATCTGCTCCAGGTCAATCCTGTTACTCACAAGTGAGTCTCTGCTTTCTTCACTCGGTGTGAAGGGTTCTTTTTCTTAATGACCCACAGCTTCCAAGTGGGTAAGTCTTGGCCACCAAGCCCCAGATCTTTGGCAAGGTCTGATTAGGAAAGTGATCCAGTGGAAACCTATGGAAACTCCTCATTTACCTCTGTTTTCACCTTGGCTGCTAGCGGTGCTCTGAGTCCCTACTCTAGAGCTGCAGCCTGAAGAAATCAGATGCTAAGGTTCTGAAGAGTTGAGAGCAATGAGAAATGTAGATGTTTCTCACTGCAATTTGCAAGCTGAAAGGTTAGTACAATTTCATTCATGTGATTAAATATTCCTGGGAATTTGTATCCTCAGTGACTCCAGTATATGAAGTCAAAGCGGTGATATTTTAAAAATTTCCCTCTGATGTTTAAGAGTATTTTAGGCTGAGTCTCTCTTTTTATTTATTTATTTATTTATTTTTTGGGGGGGGGGATAGGGGATGTTTTTTTCCTTTCATATAACACAGTCTCAGGCTGAACTACTGGCTAAACTTCCAGTTGCAAATATATAGAAAGCTTCTAAGAAGTGTCACCATATTGAAATCTTATGGATTTAAAAATTTTGACAAATCCCTAGTTTCTTAGCTTTGTACAGATAGGTCAGAGAGCTGGCTCTTATTATGAGTTCACTATAGAGGAAAAGCATGTGTAAAAGAATTGGTTTTTCAGTATGATCCCCCCCACCAGAGACCACTTTCTAATCATCGAACTCAAGCCTTCTATTGAGTTTTAAGAAGGTGTGTAAACCACTGTATGAAATGCTTGAGACTTAAAGATGAACTAAGATGTTATACTTGTCCTCAGTATTACACAGAGTAGATCTTTTAATGGCTTCTCTAGGAGAAATTGGGGAGGTACTGATTGCTTTTACATCTAGATAAATTATTTTATTTGACTCTATGGTCCATCTAATGACAACTTCTTCACACTTTCTGCCCAGAGCCCTTCCCATTTGGTATACAGAAAACACCCTCTAGCGAAGATTTTTTTCCAATTATCTTTACCATCGGTTATCTTTTCCCATCAGTATTTTAAGAATGTGACCTTAATACCTGTTCATAACTTTTTGTTGTTGCTGTTCATCCTCACCTGAGGATTTTTTTCCATTGATTTTTTAGAGAGAGTGAAAGGGAGAGGGAGAGACAGAGAGAGAGACACATTGATTGGTTGCCTCCCACATGCACCCCAACTGGGGTGGGGGATCGAGCCCGCAACTGAGCTATGTGCGCTTGACCTGAACCAAACCCTAGACTCTTCAGTCCACAGGCTGACATTCTAACCACTGAGCAAAACTGGCCAGGGCTTGATAACTTTCATCAGGTATGGTTTCCTAAAAAGGAACTCTAAGTGTAACATTAGAGAGTAAATATATATATGTGTGTATACATATTATTATATTATATTATTAATTATATTATATAGAGAGTAAATATACATATATATAAATTTGATAAACATCCCTTCATAATTATGTGTTTGCTTCAAAATTTAAAAATAACTTTATTAAGGTATAATTGACATACAAAGAACTACACATAGTTAATGTGGAGGTGTTTATCTTTTAAAACCTGATATCTTCCATGAGGAAAAAGCGGACTTTTCACCTATCTATTCAATTCATGACCACAGCTGTACTGTCACATGTAAATGAGAAACTGTGACACGACCCACTAATTTTTATTCGATTTCTCATTGACTTGACAATGGTCTATAGTCTCAACAAGCTGTACAGTCTCAGCAAGGATCCTAGGCTATTTATTGATGCCTCAAGGAGCACAATCCTCTTCTAGAATGGAGTAGGGAAAGAATGTCTGCTGATAGGTTACATTCCAAATTTAGGTGTTATAAAATAGTGGAGCTTAAGTTACAGCTGAACGCTTTGATAAATTTATTAGATTAAGTGAACACATACACATCTCTCATAACCATAAAAAGATAAGCAAAGTCCTTGGTGTAATTTCATTACTGGAACCAGAAGAAATACAAACATCGAAACCAGTCAAAAATATCAATCAACAAATATCCTAATTATCAATCCTAAATTATCAACAAATATCCTAAAGCCAAGATTTATATTTTGTATAGCCATTAGCTTAAACTCACACAGTCTAACTCAAATTAACTCCAACTTTCAGGTTTTGGCAATCCATCATCCAGTTAAGTCATCTTAGCAATCCTATTGGGGTAAACTGGTCCTTTGAATAACAGGACCCTTATTTAGGTTACACTATGGTTCAGACAGAGAGAAATTAACGCTCATTAAATGGTCTCTTCCAAAAGAATCTTTCCCCCATCTTTTATGACCTCAGACAGGGGCTTTTCAATCAAGAATGTTTCTAGGAACTTAAGATTTTAAAACTAGCTTTCATAACAATTTTAGAACATTTTTACTTCCACCCATGGGTCATCCCATTGCACCATCCAGAGAAGCACACAGATCATTATTACTCCTCCCAACAGAATGTTAAGCATGCTGACATTAAAAGCGTGACTTCTGTTTTTCTACCAATGATGTAAAAAATGGCTACTGCTAATTAAGTACATATTATGTATGAAGCACGTTATAACCCAGTGATATGTTATCACTAGTCCTCACCGCAGTTTCTCAAATTATATATTGTTTTATATATTGTTATCCCTATTTTGCTGAAGCTGAAAAAAATTAAATAACTTGTCAAAAGTCACACAGTTAGGAGTTACCTTGTTGAAAAGCTGCTATTTTTCTATCATACTACATTTTAGAATACTGATATCAGGTAATCCCTAGAGCACATACATTTGTTCATTCATTCACTCAACAACCATTTAGTGAAGTTTATTTAGCTCAAACTGGAAGCACAGTTAAGATGACTGATATCTGAGATGGGTCATGATCATTCATTGCCCTAGCTCTTAATGATTATCACTAAATTGGGTTAAATGAACAGAAATCAGCATATTTGGACAATACTAGGTTAACTTCCCACATAATTTCAGTTGTGTGTTCCATCTTTCCTTTGGAATTGACCACCATATGAAAACTGGCCTTGAGACAAACATTTTGATAGCTTTGACAAAACAACAGGGGGGACAGTGCCCTCTATTCCCCTTGGTACTACTTAGAAAGCTCTACTTACTAAGCTCCATTTGGAACTTCATGTCAACCCAAAGTCTGCATATTTAGATATGCTCAAAACTTCCTTTAAAAAGCATCACATGCAAGTAGAACAACACTGTATTTGAGGACTTTTTGGTCTTGGTTGTCAAGAAGCATAACATGGCATGTGAACCTCAGTAGCAGTAACTGTCTCATTTTAGGGCCATTTGATTCTCTCTCTTTCTCTAAATGGTTTTCAATCTCTTTTATAAATCGAGGTTTTAGTTAACTATTGTATTTTTGAAAGTTGATACACAACAAATATAGAAAATAACAAGGATGCTATTCCCTACCTTATACCAGAATTCACCCAAAGGAACCAGGCTTCTCACAGTCCCAGCAATGCTTCCTCATGAATAATGTACTTTAGCATTCAATTTCTGTTCAACATTCTACCATAAGCATACGGTTTTTTAGGGAAACATTTAGAACCTGAATTTTCCAGAAAATTTTCCACAAGTGTGAAAGTTGTGGGAAATTTAACATAAAAGAGAATTACAGCAACCTCAACAAAGTACCAAAAAGTGTGCTCAAAACACAATGTGTTAACTCTCAGTGTTCCACAAATTCATCACTAAAATCATCAATGTGGATAAAATGGGCAAAAGAAATATATAGCCTAGAAACACATACAGACATTGTATTCCCGAAACCTACAATGGGGGTGAACAAAAACATCTGTTCAGTATTTCCTTATGAGAACACTTATACTGTTTGCATATTTCAGCTAGTAAGTTTTAAGTAAGAACTAGGTTCGCCACATTTGGAAGTTCAAGAATGATCTGAAATCATGAAGTGGCTTCCACACTGAGACAGTAGAAATGTTTGCGTCCCTAAAGACCAGAAGGAGTCATTGCACTTCAAAGGAAATGAAATGCACCTTCTGAAATTTTAAGCCATTTAAGGTGTAGTTGAAGTCACTCTTTTCATAAAATTTTATTTAAAATATCATTTATCACTTTCATCGAATTAGATTTATCTCCTCTAGAAGAATTTGAGTTCTTAACAGATAAATTGGCATCAGATGTCCCTATAAAACTGTTGCACGGCCAATGGGAAATAAGACCAACTAAAAGCAGGAAGAGTTTTATAGTTCCTAAGTTAAATTAGAGAAACTAGACAGTATTAACAAGTACTTTATAAAGTGGATACAAAATTTTATATATAACACATACAAATATATAAAACTTGTTATAAATAGGCCTGAGGGAAAGCGGCAGGGTTGTCATCAGTGTCTACTGTGTATACCTAACTTTATTAGTGTCTGCTATAAATTCCAAATATATACTCATTACCTATAATAAGAGATATTTTGCTCAAAGCTCAGGGAAGAGTATTTGATATGGACTCACCTGAATGAATGCATGATTATCTTTAGAAAATACCGAATCGCCTGATAGCAAAGGAGGCTCGCTTTTCTCACAGCTCTCCTGGCTGATGAGCGTGTCCGCGTAGTTGGGCTGCGGGAAGATCAGGTGGCTCTTCCCTGAGTCCGCCGTGAGCGAGACCTCGTGGGAATAGGTCTGCAGGAAAGCCCGCACCCCGTCCACGCCCACGAAGTGCGAGGCGGGCACGCCCACCAACTCATCTCCCGGAGCCTGGAGCAGACGTGATTTGTGCCAGCCCCTCAGTCTGAGCGCCAGCATCAGGATGACAAAGACTAGAAAGACGCAGGAGACTGTGGCCACCGCCACTACCAAGTAGAGTGTGAGGCCAGAGTCGTTGGGGCTGGCAGGAGACTCAAGGCTGCTAAGGTCGGCCAGGACCTCTGGGATGCTGTCAGCCACGGCCACAGTGAGCGTGACGGTGGCCGAGAGAGGGGGCTGCCCGTGGTCTTGGACCGCCACCACCAGGCTCTGCTTGAGCGCGTCTCTGTCCAGCAGCGCCCGCGCAGTGCGCACCTCGCCCGTGTGCAGCCCCACCGCGAAGAGCCCCGGCTCGCTGGCCTTGAGCAGGCGGTAGGACAGCCAGGCGTTCTGGCCTGAGTCTCTGTCCACCGCCACCACCTTGGTCACCAGGTAGCCGGGCTCTGCGGAGCGGGGCGCCAGCTCCACGCCGGTGGAGCCATCAGTGGGGAGGGCGGGGTACAGGATCTCTGGTGCGTTGTCGTTCTGGTCCAGCACAAACAGGCTCAGTGACACATTGCTGCTGAGCGGAGGGTCCCCACTGTCATGCGCCATCACTTGGAGCTGCAGGTCTCGGAACTGCTCATAGTCGAAGGAGCACAGCGCGTACAGGACGCCTGTGTCCGAGTTGATGGAGATGTAGGAGGACAGGGGAGCTCCCTGGATGGTGTCGTCTACCAGGGAGTAAGTGACTTGGGCGTTTTCTCCATAGTCAGGGTCGTAGGCGGTCAGGGAGACTATGGAGGCTCCTCTGGGGTTGTTCTCTGGGATATAGGCAGAGTAGGAGGCATGAGAGAAGGCAGGCGGGTTGTCGTTGGTGTCTGCGACATTCAGTAAGATGTGAGTTTTGGTGGACAGGGGCGGACTTCCTCTGTCAGTGGCGGTCACCGTGATGTTGTAGCTAGGGACCAGTTCCCGGTCTAGGAGTGTGTCTGTCACTAAACTATAGTAATTTCCATAAGACTTTTCTAATTTAAAGGGCAGATTCTCTTGGATGAAACAGATCACTCGCCCGTTTTCCCCAGAGTCTTGATCATTTACATTTAAAAGGGCGATTAAGGTCCCTCTGGGGGAGTTCTCCAGAAGGGAGCTGGAGTGAGAGGTGACAAGTACTTCAGGGGCGTTGTCATTCACATCCAAAACCGTGATAAGGACCTTGGCTCGCGCCGAGTATCCTGCATTATCCGTTGCTTGCACTTCCATCTCATAGAATCCTGATTCCTCGTGGTTCAGCTCCCCTATGGTTGAAATTGTCCCTAAATTGCTATTTAGCTCGAAAAGTTGGGCCGCCCGGTCGTCCACGTACCGGAAGGAATACGTCACTTCCGCGTTGGCTCCTTCGTCAGGGTCGGTGGCGTTGACCAGCAGCAGCGTGGCGCCCACGGCCACATTCTCCGGGACGCTCACGCGGTACTCGGGCTGCGCAAACGCCGGGGCATTGTCGTTCACATCAACGACCGTCACGCGGACGTGCGCGGTGCCGCTGCGCGCTGGGTCGCCGCCGTCCGAGGCCCAGAGAACCAGGCGGTGAACCGCCTTTTCCTCGCGGTCCAGGGCGCGCTCCAGCACCAACTCCGGGTACTTGTTCCCGTCCGCGCCGCTCTGCACCTCCAGGGAGAAGTGAGTATTGTTGCTGAGCTCGTAGCTCTGGAGAGAGTTCTTCCCGATATCCGGATCCCAAGCGTGGGGAAGGGGGAACCGCATCCCGGTGGCTGCGTTTTCACTCACTTTTATTTCTAAGTCACCTTCCCGGAAGTAGGGGGCATTATCATTAATGTCCCTCACTTCTACCACCACCCCGTATATTTTCACTTTATCTTCCATCAGGATCTCCAGATTTAGTTGGCACTTTATGGCCCCGGTACAGAGCTCCTCCCGGTCTATCCTGCCCGCGGTCACCAGGCTGCCGCTCCGCGGGTTCAGAGCGAAAAGTTGCGCCCTACCTCCGGAGACGATGCGGACTCCGCGCTCCGCCAGCTCCCGGGCCTCCAGCCCCAGATCCTTGGCGACGTTGCCCACGAAGGAGCCTTTTTCCAGCTCCTCAGGAACTGAATAGTGGATTTGGGAGCATCCAGTTTCCCACGGAATCCCCAGGAGAACTCCCAGCAGGACCAGCCCTTTGCAGTCCCGGTGCAGTCGCGCAGGAAACATTGTCACTTTTCTGGATTATTTCCAATTTTTCCTTTGATCGCCGAGGTCAGGACCGCCACGCCTGTCCTTAAGAATCCGTCAGCTGGGGGACCCGAGCTCCAGAGCTCCTCGGTTCAGTTTCCTCACAGCCCGGGAGGCGATGGTTAGTTTCTATCCGTGCTTTGTGCTCCAGGCGCGTGCACCGCAAGCAGGATCGCGCTGCTTTTCTCTCCCTGATTGGTGAACAGCGGCGCTCAGAGTCCTAACCAATTACTGCACAATCTTGAACTCCGGGAAAAGATTTTTGGTGTTTAGACCTCAAATAGCTCCACCTACTGTTCTTCAAATAGGGATGGAAGTGGAGCCGATTAAAACTACAGTATATTTGTTTTCATCGAAACTTCAGAGAGCTTCTTTTCATTTCCCTAAAATTTTTCACACAGAGCCACTCTCTTGAGATTATTTTCTGTAGCGGTAGGCATATTCTGATATTCCCATGAGCTTTTAAATGAACTTGAAATTTCTATACACAGTAATTTAATCTTTAACTTTAGTTCACCGGCTTTGACATCATCAATATCCCCCCAACATACCTATTATGGGACATCTCCCTAGGAGTTTTCCATGTTGAGAAATCATATAATAATGTAAAATTCCTCACTCAGCTATAATTGCGGGCAAATTTTTTCATAGAGTCTTAAATTTGCCTAAATGGAAGAACTATTTTAACAAGCTATTGACACTTCAATTTAAAAACCAAGTTTTCACAATAATATGGAAACCTGAAAATAAGAAATGTGATTGTACACATTATGAGGATCGCCAGAAGTTTATAGAAGACACATTAACATTTAACATTTTTAGAACAAAATAGAAGCATTCCAACTTGCATTTACTGGAAATGAGGGTAGTGCTCTATAATCTAACATATTATATTTCAAAAGAATGTACAGGAAAATTAGTAATCCAAAGAATAATATAAACTTACCTTTTTCTGAGTAACAAACCTAATTCCAATCACTTAAAATTATTGGCAATACCTTAGGAAGCCCATTAAAATATAGAAAAAAATTATCACTTTTGTGCTTTTATGAATGTAAATATTTATATTCCGAGGATAAGCACATTGGTCAAGCCAACCACAAAATAATATTTTTTAAACTGGGAAGAAATATACGGGTATCTTTGAGAAAAGATAGGGCATAAATCTGACCTACTCACTGGGATTCAAAGAATCCCTAGCAAATGTACCTGAATATTAGATCACTACTTTTCCTTTTTTAAAAAAGCCTTTTCTCATGCATTTCCTCTCTTTGTAGTTAAGAGAGTAAAGAAAATCAAAGCAAACCATTTGCAGATGAAAGGCATTCATTGAAACTCACGTGACTAGAAGCAACAGAGTTCGAGCTTAACTTGCTATTCTCTTCGGTGACACTTACTACCAAAGATGCTTCATTAGAAAGATCCTGTGGAGGGGCAGTTTCCGGCGTCAGAGAGAGAAAATTAAACCTTGTTGTCTGAGAATCGGAGGCAACGTACAGATTGTAGGAGTACGGCAAAGTTCCCTCGTTGTAGTTGGGAGAAACCCCTGGTCCAGTCTTAGTACAAAGACCAGACTGAAAGCAGCCCCAGGTACCCGGGCTGGAGGAGCGTCGCAGGCGCAAGGCAATGGCCAGAATCACCGCGAGGAGGAAGAGCACGGAGATCAAGGCCAAGGCCACCACCAGGTAAAACTGCAGCTCGGCCTGGGGGTCAGATGGCGTGGGGTGGTCGCTAAGGTCTGGCAGTGCCTCTTGTAGGCTGTCCGCAAAGACCAGGAGCAGCGTGGCTGTGGCCGAGAGGGGCGGCTGTCCCCCATCACGCACAGCCACCAGCAGGCGCTGGCGGGCAGCGTCCCTGTCGCCCAAAGCTCTGGCCGTGCGCACCTCGCCCGTGCGCAGCCCCAGGCTGAACAGCCCCGGCTCGCTCGCCTGCAGCACGTGGTAGGACAGCCAGGCGTTGTGTCCAGAGTCAGCGTCCACCGCCACCACCTTGGTGACCAGGTAGCCTGGCTGCGCGGCGCGCGGCACCGTGTCGAAGAGCGCAGAGCCGTCGGGCCCCAGCGCGGGGTACAGCACCCGCGGCGCGTTGTCGTTGCGGTCGCCCACCAGCACGCGCAGGCTCACGTTGGCGCTGAGCGCGGGCGAGCCCTGGTCGCGGGCCTGCAGCGTCAGCTCGAAGGCGCGCAGCTGCTCGTGGTCGAAGGCGCGCTGCGCGAACACCACGCCGCTCTGCGCGCTCACCGACACGTAGGACGACAGCGCGCGGGGCTCCAGGTCGCTGGCCACGATGGAGTAGGCCACCTGGCCGTTGGGTCCCAGGTCGGGGTCGGAGGCGCTGACTTGGGCAATGGACACCCCGGGCGGGTTGTTTTCTGGCACGTGGACCAGGTAGGCTGACTGTTGGAAAACCGGAGCGTTGTCATTGACGTCCCCGATGTGTAGGGTGACGCTTCTGCTGGAGGAGAGGGGCGGTTTGCCCCTGTCAGTGGCTGTGATGGTGACATTGTACTCTGGGGTCTGTTCCCGGTCCAGGGCTGCATCTGTTACAAGCTTGTAGTAATTACTGGCGGAAGACTGAATTCTAAAAGGCACTTTCTCTTTTATGAGGCATGTGACCTCCCCGTTTTCTCCGGAATCTTTATCATGTGTTTTGAACAAAGCAATCACCGTCCCGGGCTCTGAGTCCTCGGTTATGGAACTAGACACCGAAGTGAACACCACCTCTGGAGCGTTGTCATTCTCATCTAGAATTTCTAGTATAATCTTGCATTCCGTGGTCATGCCTCCACCGTCCTTGGCTTCTATGATTATGGTATAACTGCTACTGATTTCGAAGTCCATAGGGTCTTTGGATTTAATTTCTCCACTTTGATGGTCTAGCATAAACATATTTCCAACATCTCCCAGTGTTTTGAAGGAGTAGGTGATCTCCGCATTGATGCCCTCATCTAGGTCGGTGGCGCTCACCTTTAGCACAGAGGTGCCTGAGGGCAAGTTCTCTCGCAGGCTAACTTTGTACACATCCTGACTGAACACTGGGGGGTTGTCATTGGCGTCAGTGACCTCCACCCTGATTTGAGTGGTGCCAGTTCGGACTGGGTCACCCCCATCTACAGCCGTCAGGACCAGGAGATGGGAGCTCTGTTGTTCCCGGTCCAGGGGCTTCTCTAACATTAACTCGGGGGCATTCTTGCCTTCAAGCTTATCGTTCATCATCAGAGAGAAGTGCCCATTATAGCTGAGTTGGTAACTCTGGAGAGAGTTAGGCCCTACATCTGCATCTATAGCAGATTCCAAGACAAACCTAGTTCCTGGAATTGCAAATTCGTTGATTTGTAAAACAATGCTCTTTGAGGGGAAGTGAGGTGAATTGTCATTTATATCTTCTATCACCACGTTTATGTGAAAAACATTTAGAGGGTTCTCTGCTACGATCTCTAAGGGCACGACACACACAGGGTTTTGAGGGCAGAGCGATTCCCGATCTATCCTGTCGCTCACAAGTAAATTCCCATTCTCCGTGTTTATGGTAAAGTATTGTTTCTCGGCACCAACTCTGAGGTTGCGGGTCAATAAATCCCGTACGCGCAGCCCCAGGTCCTTAGCGAGGTTCCCCACTACAGAGCCCCTGCCCATTTCTTCCGGAACCGAGTAGCGGATCTGCTCCGAGAGCGCCCCGCAGAACAAAGGCAGCAGGAAGGGAAAGAGTACTTGCCGCCGCCGCCGGGCACTGCTCGTCAGCTTCGCCCTATTTCCCATCCTTCTGGGCCCAGCTGCAGCCTCCGGCGTTGAGAAGACGCTGTCTTTACAAACTGTGTTTAAAATATCTACTTCCACCGCGTAGAAAACTCAAGGCTCCCAGTGTGAAGGCATCCCAGTCGGTGTTCCGGGATCAGATTTGCCGAGCAGTGCGCCGGTGTCCGGGCCCCTCTCTTCTCTCTACTTGCTTTTGTGACTGCGCGGAAAGCGCCCTGCGGATCCTGGACTCCAGCTCTCGCAGCACATTGGCCAACAGCGGCGCTCAGAGCCTGTTTAGAAAACTGCAGGCAGAAGCCTTGCAAACAATGGGATTCGGCATTCCGACAACTATGTTGTACTGATGTCTAGGAAAGGAGGCAATTTGTGAGTTTTGGATGTGTCTGTTTTCCCGTGTTTACTACCAAAGCAAGTTCCTTAGAGATGGGATCCTATAGAAGAGCCATAAACCCACGAATGAGAACAGTGTGTCTTTTTCTAGCCACAGGCAGTGCAGATACTGGAAGAACAAAGCAAAGTCTTCTCTCCGGACTTAGAACAAAGACCACGTGCAAAAATAGCCCCACCAAGTGGTGTGGGGGAATTGCGACAGCCATGAAATGACACCTAGGATTAGAATCAGTCTTATGTACGAAATTCCCTCCTCCATTTATCAGAGGAAACAGGAGGAGAGCTCAAAGCTATACAGAGTGTTCTCAGGATAAAGATGGCCAATGCCATCAAGTCTTCCTTGTTACTTACAAAAGAGAATTTATGGAAGGGATTATGGTTTTACCCTTACATCGTAAGAAATATAAAAGTATACCCTAGTATGTTACCACAGGAATTTAATGACATGAAATGTGAGGGTGTTTTATTTCTGTCCTTTTATTTAATTGGACCATATGTTGCGCCTTCACAGAACTGTTATTACTACCTCTGAGTCAAAATAACCTTCTTAATCTCAAGTTTCAAAGCCAACCTTTTCTTTGTATTTTCCAAGATCTTGGTTGCCAGCTCCTAACTAGTTTAGACCACATTTTCAAAAATATGGAGCACCTCCCTCTCCCAGCAAAACACCTCATATCCTTCTTATTCATCTAATTTCAGTTTAAGTAAAACGCGTTAAATCTTTTTTCAGTTTGGAATTCCATAAGCATAATTCTATCCTTAGATGCTTGGAGCACACCAACATTTTCTTGACTTCAAGGCAAATTCAGGCATCTGTTGCAAGACTTCCCTCTCCTACAGTTGCAATTCTTGTCGCCCAAACATTAGATACTCTGTGTACAGTTAATTACATCAAGGCCAATTCCTAAATGAGGAAGGAAAACTTGAAGGGAACATGACTGTTCAAGGAATTTGGACCAAACATCTAGAAGTGGTGCGAGAGTGAGGAGCTGAATTGATTACGGAGATGAGTCCTGTGATCATATAGCCTAGATAGGGCTCCTCTCCTCACCTGACTTTCCTAGACCTTGCTTCAGATAACATGTGGGTTAGTAGGCAACTCTTAGGGCCTCAATAACGAGTTGGTTATAAATATAAGAATTGAGTATACTTATATATAATACAAAATGAGTTTAAGAAGGAAATAAAGAGGGAATCCACGACTCATTGGCATAATGAAAACAAACAAAAATATCCACAGGGACACCAGTTAAGTCAGTCTCTGGTAAAGTCTAAATACCCATTCCCTCTCATATAGTCACACGCTATTCCATATGAATAAATCTGAAAAACATAAACAGGTTGAACAGATTTGAAAGTAACTTTTTGAGAAGCACTGGATCTAAATTAAGTCTTTCTGTGACTTTACATTTTTAAAAATCCTGAACACACACACTAAAGTACAAGTAAAAGAGTAAAAGGGAGTTACACCAGCTCAATAATTATTTCTTCAGAATCATCTAGTGACTTCACTGTAGAAACAGAAAACACGTCTAGAACAAAAGAAAAAAAATGTGTCCCATGTTTCCTCTCACAGGGGAGTCTAGTAATTAAAAGGCAGACAACATGTCTGTTTTGGTGGAATAAGTAAATGAGACAAAGTTGAAATAATCAACAGGATCTAAGCATATCACCAGCCATCAGAAATGAAAATATAATTGTTTTGTGCTCAGAGAAAAGCTTACATGTATAAATGTGGACCTATGTGTGACCATGTAGTGATAGATATGAGTCTCCCATACCAGAGAGAGTAGGCTATTCCATCAGCAGGGTCAAATCTGAGCAGTAGGAGTGAAGTAAACAATGGTAGAATATAGTCAGAATCATGGAGGCAATGCGAAGTTAAAACAGGGAAATAAATAGTGTTTGTGAATCATAACCAGTTTACACTGATAGCCACAGACACCGATAGAAGAACATTATTAAAATTCAACTTATTATAAAGCAAGCTGGACCTTTGGATTAAAAAGAAAATATACCAGGAATAATAATAATAAAACCCACTTTCACAAAACCTTTCTGAAAAATGATAGTAACCTGATTAAAGGTAAAATACACAAACTCACGTGCATTGCTGTAAGTCTGTATGAACTGAACATGCACTCCTCCCCCCAGCAGTTTTTATAATAGGTTTACCCAAAAAAACCCACTTAATAGACTTGTGCAGAGACACTAGTATTTGGGAGGCAGGAAAAAAAAAAATCTCACCTGATTAGTTGTAGGGTTACATTTGCCTAAACCGGTAACTGAATCTTCAACTATCAAGAGAGGCTCGCTTTTCTCACAGCTCTCTTGGCTGATGAGTGTGTCCGCGTAGTTGGGCTGCGGGAAGATCAGGTGGCTCTGCCGCGAGTCCGCGGTGAGGGAGACCTCGTGGGAATATGTCTGCAGGAAAGCCCGCACCCCGTCCACGCCCACGAAGTGCGAGGCGGGCACGCCCACCAACCCGCCTCCCGAAGCCTGGAGCAGGCGCGATGTGTGCCAGCGCCTCAGCCTGAGCGCCAGCAGGAAGATGACAAAGGCGAGAAAGACGCAGGAGACCGCGGCCACTGCCACCACCAGGTACAGCGTGAGGCCTGAATCATCGGGGTTGGTGGGAGACTCCAGGCTGCCTAGGTCGGCCAGGACCTCTGGGATGCTGTCGGCTACAGCCACAGTGAGTGTGACGGTGGCCGAGAGAGGGGGCTGCCCGTGGTCTTGGACAGCCACCACCAGGCTCTGCTTGAGCGCGTCTCTGTCCAGCAGCGCCCGCGCAGTGCGCACCTCGCCCGTGTGCAGCCCCACCGCGAAGAGCCCCGGCTCGCTGGCCTTGAGCAGGCGGTAGGACAGCCAGGCGTTCTGGCCTGAGTCTCTGTCCACCGCCACCACCTTGGTCACCAGATAGCCAGGCTCTGCGGAGCGGGGTGCCAGCTCCACGCCGGTGGAGCCATCAGTGGGGAGTGCGGGGTACAGGATCTCTGGTGCGTTGTCGTTTTGGTCCAGCACAAATATGCTCAGGGACATGTTGCTGCTTAGTGGAGGGTCCCCACTGTCCTGTGCTATCACTTGTAGCTGCAGGTCTCGGAACTGCTCATAGTCAAAGGAGCACAGCGCATACAGGACGCCGGTGTCTGAGTTGATGGAGATGTAGGAGGACAGGGGAGCTCCCTGGATGGTGTCCTGGACCAGGGAGTAAGTGACCCTGGCGTTTTCTTCACTGTCCCAATCAAGTGCGGTCACTGAGAACAAGGAGGCTCCTCTGGGGTTGTTTTCAGGAATGTAGGCGGAGTAAGAGGAGTGATCGAAAGTGGGAGGGTTATCGTTGTCATCTGCTACATTCAATGAAACCTGAGCTTGTGTAGACAAGCGTGGACTTCCCCGATCTGTAGCTGTCACTGTTATATTGTAGCTCTGGACCTGCTCTCTGTCCAGCGCTCTGTTTGTTATCAACTTGTAATAATTTCCATAAGTCTTTTCTAAATTAAAAGGCAGATTATTAGGAATGAAACAAGAGACTTGGCCATTTTCTCCAGAGTCTTGATCCTGCACATTTAGAAGAGCAATTACTGTACCTGGAGGGGAGTTTTCCAGCACCGAGTTAGCAGAAGACATGATAGTTATCTCTGGAGCATTATCGTTCACATCCACAACTGTGATCAACACCTTAGCCGTGGTCCAGAGACCCCCACCATCTTGGCCTTGAATTTCCATCTCATAGAACCTGTATTTCTCAAAATCCAGAGGCCCCTGAATGGAGACTTCTCCAGTTCGAGGATCCAACCGGAATACTTCAGAAGCTTTCCTTTCCGTGTTCCGGAATGAATACACCACTTCCCCGTTGGTTCCCTCATCTGGATCAGTTGCGTTTACCATGAGCACCCTAGATCCAGAGCTGAGGTTCTCGGGAACACTCGCGCGATAAACAGGCTGAGTAAACTTTGGGACATGGTCATTCACGTCGAGGACCACCACGCGAATGGGAACCGTGCCCTGGCGGATGGGGTCCCCCCCATCCAAGGCTGTGAGGAGCAGTAGGTGAGCAGCCTCCCTCTCCCGGTCCAGGTTCCCCTCCAGCACGAGCTCAGGATTTTTGGCCCCATCAGTTCTGCCTCCAACTTGCAAGGAAAAGTAACTATTGGGGTTGAGTTGGTAGCCCTGAAGGGAATTCCTTCCTACATCTGGATCCCTAGCGTTAGGAAGGCGAAATCGCGACCCGGGAGTCGCGTGCTCACCGACTTTTATCTCTACTTCCCCCTCCTGGAAGCTGGGGGCATTATCATTAATATCCGTTATCTCCACTTCCACTCCGTAAATCTTCAGGGTATCTTCCACAAGTATCTCCATATTTAAGAAACAGGCGGACCTCGTCTCACAGAGCTCCTCCCGATCTATCCTACCTGCGGTGACCAAGCTGCCACTTCGCGGATGCAGAGCGAAAAGCTGCGTCTTTCCTCTGGAGACGATGCGGACGCGGCGCTCCGCCAGCTCCCAGGGCTCCAGCCCCAGGTCCTTGGAAATATTGCCCACGAAGAAGCCTTTGTCTGTCTCTTCTGGCACCGAGTATCGGATCTGTCCGGCCCCAAATTCCCGCAGCGTCCCCAGGAAAATGTACAGTAGGACCAGCCCGCTGCGGTCCAGGCGTAATAGCTGCTTCGCCATGGCAGTGGCTGAGCCGAAATTCCGCGGTTTCTTGAGCCTGTTTGTCTTGACTCAGCCTATGTATCTACGAAGTCCCGGGCCGACTGCATCCAGAATATCATTAGAGAGCGAAGAGAAGTCCGTACTTTTAAGTTTCCAGCACCAGAATCTGTGAGTATCTATCCCACTCGGCTTTGTGTTACAGAGGTAGGGGGAGGGAGCGACTGTAGCTCGCAGCTTCCCAGCCCCTGGTTGGTGAACAGCGGCGCCTAGAGTCCAAACTTATTATTGCAACGAGTAAGAAAACCCAACGGACGTGCCAGTTTCCTAAGATAATACACCCACCTCTTCGAGAATCCTTCGCAAAGCATATGTAAAACTTAAATTGCCGACAACAAAGAGTTATATAATGTGATGTTAAAAGTTTACCAAGAGCACTTTTGGAAAGAGTAATTATGTTTTAAAAAAAAGTTTTCAAATATTACTAGAACTGAAAACTTGCAGGTTAGATTTGATTCCTATTAACTTTTACCAACTGAAGAGAACAGAATTTGTGGATGAGGAGCTGGCATGGTCCTAACAAAATCATCAGATGGGATGCATGATTATAATGCTTACCAATGTTTCTTTATTGAGAAAAATAAAGATGAAACGTTTGAGAAAGTTTGGATTACATTAGGGTTATTTAAAATACCATGATATAAAGTATACCTGTATTCCACATCCTTAAGTAGAAGGTATTCTATTTCATAAAGATTTCATCTGAGACTTCTCCATTTACCTTAAAATGCATTTGACTATTAAGATCCCAGCATTGTAAACTTTAGTCTTAACAGTGATACTCATAGATCTGACCAAAGGTTTATTCTAGAAACTCTATCAAGAGATTGAACCTAGGATCTTGAAATAAAAGCACTATATTGATATATATTGGCATATTGGACTACAAAAAGCATTATTTTAACTACTTACCTGTTTAAAAGTCTTCTTATTTGCTTCAACACTAGGAGTTAGAATGCTAGCCAATAGCGCTAAAGAGCTATCTTTGTTGAGAGTATCTTGTTTGGCTGGACAATGGTCCGCAGATGTGAGATAATTAAATTCCTGGTTAGTTTGATCCCCAGGCACACACAGATTATAGGCATAAGGCAAAGTCCCCTCGCTGTAGTTGGGGGGAATCTCTGGTCTAGATTTGGAGCAGAGAGCAGACCCAAAGCAGGCCCCAGTGGTGGGGCTGGAAGAGCTTCGAAGGCGCAGAGCAATGGCTAGGATCACCGTGAGGAGGAAGAGCACGGAGATCAAGGCCAAGGCTACCACCAGATAAAATTGCAGCTCGGCCTGGGGGTCAGATGGCGTGGGGTGGTCGCTGAGGTCGGGCAATGCTTCTTGTAGGCTGTCAGCGAAGACCAGGAGCAGCGTGGCTGTGGCCGAGAGGGGCGGCTGTCCCCCATCACGCACAGCGACCAACAGGCGCTGGCGGGCAGCGTCCCTGTCGCCCAAAGCTCTGGCCGTGCGCACCTCGCCCGTGCGCAGCCCCAGGCTGAACAGCCCGGGCTCGCTCGCCTGCAGCACGTGGTAGGACAGCCAGGCGTTGTGTCCAGAGTCAGCGTCCACCGCCACCACCTTGGTGACCAGGTAGCCTGGCTGCGCGGCGCGCGGCACCGTGTCGAAGAGCGCAGAGCCGTCGGGCCCCAGCGCGGGGTACAGCACCCGCGGCGCGTTGTCGTTGCGGTCGCCCACCAGCACGCGCAGGCTCACGTTGGCGCTGAGCGCGGGCGAGCCCTGGTCGCGGGCCTGCAGCGTCAGCTCGAAGGCGCGCAGCTGCTCGTGGTCGAAGGCGCGCTGCGCGAACACCACGCCGCTCTGCGCGCTCACCGACACGTAGGACGACAGCGCGCGGGGCTCCAGGTCGCTGGCCACGATGGAGTAGGCCACCTGGCCGTTGGGTCCCAGGTCGGGGTCGGAGGCGCTGACCTGAGCGATGGAGACCCCGGGCGGGTTGTTTTCTGGTACGTGGACCAGGTAGGCTGACTGTTGGAAAACCGGAGCGTTGTCATTGACGTCGGTGATGTGCAGGGTGATGGTGGTGCTGGAGGAGAGGGGCGGTTTGCCCCTGTCGGTGGCTGTGATGGTGACATTGTACTCTGGGGTCTGTTCTCGGTCTAGGGCGCCATCTGTTACTAGCTTGTAGTAATTATTAGAAGAAGAATGAATCTTAAATGGAACGTTTCTACTTAAATTACATGTGACTTCTCCATTTTCCCTGGAATCCCAGTCTCGTGTTTTGAAGAGGGCCACAACCATTCCTGGACGGGAATCTTCCAAAATCTCATCAGAGAGAGAAGTGATGATTATTTCTGGGCTGTTGTCGTTTTCGTCTAGAACTTCTATAATTACTTTACATTGTGTAGAGAGAGATCCTCGGTCCTTTGCTTCTACATCCATTATATATCTTTCTACTTCTTCAAAATCCAGGGGTTGATGAGTTATAATGATTCCTGTTGCAGAATCCAGAGAGAACACGTGCTGGGCTTTATCAGCCACACCAAGGAAGGAGTAGGCGACCTCTGCGTTGACGCCTTCGTCTTGGTCACTGGCACTCACCCCCAGCACAGAGGTGCCTGGGGGCACGTCTTCTGGAATGCTGACCTTGTACACATCTTGGCTGAACACAGGGGCGTTATCATTGGCATCCACCACCAGGATTCGGATGCGAGCAGTGCCACTTCGTGGTGGTTTCCCACCATCTAAGGCTGTTAGTACCAAGTGGTGCATGCTCTGCATTTCTCGGTCCAAGGGCTTCTCCAATATTAATTCTGGATATTTGCCACCATCGGGGTTGTCTTTCACCATTAATGAGAAATATTCATTAGAACTTAGTTGGTACTTGCTCAGTGAATTCATACTAATATCAGGATCTTTTGCAGAGTCAAGAACTGTCCCCATTCCTGGGCTGACAGATTCACTGATTTCTAAGTTTATTTCATCTTTATGGAATTGAGGAGCATGGTCATTAATATCCTCAACAGCCACAATGATATGAAAAATATTTAAGGGATTTTCCACCACAGCTTCCAACTGCAACTCACATCTTCTTCGCTCTTTGCAAATCTGCTCACGGTCTATCCGGTCCTTCACCAGTAAGTCCCCGCTCTCCGCGTCTATACTGAAAAGCAGCTGCTCCGCGCTAACTCGCAGCTTCCGAGAGGACACATCCAGGACACTGAGCCCTAGATCCTTGGCGAGGCTCCCCACCACCGAGCCCTTGGCCAGCTCCTCGGGAATCGCGTAGCGGATGGGCTCGCAGAGCGCGCGGTAGAACAAAGGCAGCAGGAAGGGAAACAGTACCTGCAGCCGGCCAGCCCCGCGGCTCCGTGCGCAGCTCCCTCCCATTGCGCGCTCGAGTTCTCGCTGGGTCTTTCCAGTTGGAGAAAGTGCACACAATCGCACTGGAAGAGCATTCAGCCCAGGACAGGCGGAGTCCCCAGTCTAGGGGCTGGGAATCCGCTCGTGCTGGGAGAGTCCGCACAGCCGGGAGCCCTAGTGTGTAAGAGGGTTTCCTTCCGAGACTGTGCGGGTGGCTGCGCAGGAAAATCCCAGGCTAGGGGCTGAGGGATCCCGGGCGCCTGCGCTTGCCCTGCACTGGCCGACAGCGGCGCCCAGAGGCCTCCTGTGGAACCGCAGCCGTTTTTCTCCATTTCAGAAAATCTTTCTCTTTGAATGCCAAGGTAACAGCTAAAATATTCGAATCTTACTCCTCAGTGATCCCGTTTTTATCATGAAACATATTTTTCACATGGTCAAAACTATATCTTTATATATTTTAAAAATTTACATATATTTGAATGGATGGATAAAAGTATTTCTTTCAAAAGTCAAAAAGGCATGAAAGACTATGAAGTGAAAAGTAGGTCTCTATCCCATGGTCCACTGCTACCCAGTTCTTCCGTTCCAAAGGCAATCATTGCTTTTCCTTTTAAGAGTAATTATCCGCAAAGGGAAATACTGAAGAGATGCAAAAACCTTTTTTTGTCTTCAGTCCTACCTTACATTTGGCTAGAAAGTACTGATCCATCCCCCCATATTTAGGAACTAGAGATGCAACCATTGCCATATTGATTACAATACTTAAAGGTGTCCTGTGTTGCTTTAAAGTAATTATATCTTTAAAAACATTTGCTTATAATAGCTACCATGTCAGAGTATTTATTTTTAAAACTGTATTTTTCAAAATAAAAGAATTGGGATGGATGCATACTAATTTTTACTCTTATGGACAGAAATTTTAAGTGACAGTTTCAATGATTTAAAAGTTAATAACTATGACCCTAAAGGGTGTGTTCTCCTTCCACAAACTTATCATTGAACAAATGTTGAATGACATGAAAAAAGTAATGTTCTCATAAGTATTTTGAGACACATTAGGGCACTCTTTGCCTTTATGCTACCATATTAATTTAGAAGAATATTAGAAATAATAGTAAGAGATCAAACCATCCTATTTGGGTTCAGCAGTGACTCCACTGATAATTTGTTTAGAATAATTTTGTGTACTTCTCCGCTTATATTTGGATAAGATATCCTGCAGAAATAACATTTCTTTCTTGACTTAAAGTTTATTTTGACTCAACTTCAGAGTTTTCAGAGTTTCAGGTGGATCTTTCTTCCACTACATTAAGGAGCCACTGAAACACTCTTGGCACAAATCCCTTGCTCCTGTTCTTGGGAACATGTACAAATCTGTCTCCCCAATCTGTATTTTTTTCAGCCTCATAGATTGGAGAGTTTAACAAAAAATACAGAGAGAGCAGAACATAAAATCTGCTTAGTTTAACCTTCTATACGTCCTCTAGAAACCCGATTCAGCAAGGAAACGTAAAATTAAAATGCTATGTCTTCCCACAACAGTATGAAATTAGAATCACAGGCAAGAAGAATGCTGCAGTGTTACCAGGTATGATTGCACTTGGAAAAATTTAAGCACACATTGTTTATAACTTCTTATAGAATATTGATGACAATTTTAAATCACTAGGAAATAAATTCAACTGCAACTTGTCATTACAAGGTATAGTTTGAAAAATATAACCACAAAGGTGTACTTCTCCCCTTCTCCTTGGGAAGACCAACACTGAGTGACCTTGTGTTTATGTTCCCAGTGATGCTAATGCATTTGTTCTGACCCTTACCTATGTTTACCAGACCTGCCTTCAAAACCAGAGCTAAGATTTCAGCATGTGGCCAAAGGACAGCACACAAAACTATAAAATACAAGGTTCTGCAAAGCTAATCGTAACAACCTTATGACAACAGACCTTCATTGCCATTACATAAATACTTACCAGAGAAAGTAAAGACATATCAGTCTTAATAACTGACAAGTTATACTCTGGAATATTTTAGCAAGAAGCAAATTAAACAAGGAAAAAGTGAAAGAATAAAGATTAAAAATTCCCATCACCATGCTGCAAACTTAAAAACAAAGCCAATCATAATTTTTTAAATTAAAGGAAAGGAGTAAAACTAGAACTCACTGGAACCAAAGGGGTATCTTCTATGGGGAACTTCGAATCATCTAACAAAGACAAAGGATCCTTTTTCTCACAGCTCTCCTGGCTGATGAGCGTGTCCGCGTAGTTGGGCTGCGGAAAAATCAGGTGGCTCTTCCTCGAGTCCGCGGTGAGGGAGACCTCGTGGGAATAGGTCTGCAGGAAAGCCCGCACCCCCTCCACGCCCACAAAGTGCGAGGCGGGCACGCCCACCAACCCGCCTCCTGAAGCCTGGAGTAGGCGTGACTTGTGCCAACGCCGCAGTCTGAGTGCCAGCAACACAATGACAAAGGCGAGAAAGACACAGGAGACAGCAGCCACTGCCACCACCAGGTACAGCGTGAGGCTAGAGTCATCAGGGTTGGCGGAGGGCTCAAGATTTCCCAGGTCGGCCAGAACATCTGGGATGCTGTCAGCCACGGCCACAGTGAGAGTGACAGTGGCCGAGAGAGGAGGCTGGCCATGGTCTTGGACAGTCACCACCAGGCTCTGCTTGAGCGCATCTCTGTCCAGCAGCGCCCGCGCAGTGCGCACCTCGCCCGTGTGCAGCCCCACCGCGAAGAGCCCTGGCTCGCTGGCCTTGAGCAGGCGGTAGGACAGCCAGGCGTTCTGGCCTGAGTCTCTGTCTACTGCCACCACCTTGGTCACCAGGTATCCGGGTTCTGCAGAGCGGGGTGCCAGCTCCACACCAGTGGAACCATCTGTGGGGAGCGAGGGGTACAGGATCTCTGGAGCATTGTCATTCTGGTCCAGCACAAACAGACTCAGTGACACGTTGCTGCTGAGTGGTGGGTCCCCACTATCAGTCGCCGTCACCTGCATCTGTAGGTCACGAAACTGCTCATAGTCGAAGGATCGAAGTGCATACAGGACTCCGGTGTCAGAGTTGATGGAGACATAGGAGGACAGAGGTGCCCCCTGGATGGTGTCTTCAGTGAGGGAGTAAATAACCTGAGCATTCTCTTTGCTGTCTGGGTCTAGTGCAGTCACAGAGAAGATGGAGGCACCTCTTGGGTTGTTCTCTGGGATATAGGTAAAATAGGATATGTGAGAGAAGGTGGGTGGGTTGTCATTGATATCTGCCACTTGCAGGGTGAAGTGAGTTTCTGTTGATCGGGGTGGACTTCCTCCATCTGTTGCTGTTACAGTAATATTGTAAGAGGATACCTGTTCCCTGTCAAGAGCCTGGTATGTCACCAATCTATAATAACTGTCAATGGACTTTTCTAGCTTAAACGGTAGATTTCCTGATATGGAACAGGTGACCTGTCCATTCTGCCCAGAGTCTAGATCATGCACGTTTAAAAGAGCTACAACAGTCCCCAGAGGTGAATCTTCCTTTAGGGGACTAAACAGAGATGTGATGGTCACTTCTGGACTGTTGTCATTTACATCTTCTACTGTAATCAACACTTTTGCAGTTGCAAGATATGCTCCTCCATCTTCTGCTTGTATTTCTATTTCATAGAAACCTGTCTCTTCATAATCTAGATTTTCTGATATTTTTATTTCTCCGGTATTTTTGTTTAGTTGGAATTTCAGCAATTGTGTATCAGGTAGTTTTCGGAATGAATATGTCACTTCTCCATTGGTTCCTTCGTCCCTGTCGGTGGCAGTGACTGTCAGCAGCCGTGTGCCCACAGGCAAGTTCTCCGGAACACTCACTCGGTATTCGGGCAAGGTGAAGACAGGTGCGTTGTCATTTGTATCGAAGACAGTGACACTGATGAGGACAGTGCTAGAGCGGACAGGGTCGCCCCCGTCGGAGGCAGTGAGGACCAGCTGGTGCTGTGCCTCTTCCTCGCGATCCAGGGCGCGCTCCAGCACCAGCTCCGGGTACTTGACGCCACTGGCGCGGCTCTGCACTGCCAGCGAGAAGTGCCTATTGGGGCTGAGCCCGTAGCTCTGTAGGGAGTTCACGCCCACATCCGGGTCCACGGCTTCCGGGAGAGGGAAGCGCATTCCCGGAGCGACATTTTCATTAATTTTTACGTCTAGATTTTCTGCTTGGAATTTGGGGGCATTATCGTTGATATCAGTTACTTCTACTTCTATCCCGAAAAGTTTCACCCTGTCTTCCACAAGAACGTTAAAACTCACCAGGCAGCGCGCGCTCTGGGCGCAGAGCTCCTCCCGGTCGATCCTGCCCGCGGTCACCAAGCTGCCGCTCCGCGCGCTCAGAGCGAAGAGCTGCGTCCTGCTCCTGGAGACGATGCGGACGCCGCGCTCCGCCAGCTCCCGGGGCTCCAGCCCCAGGTCCTTGGAGATGTTGCCCACGAAGGAGCCTTTGTCCAGCTCCTCAGGCACCGAGTAGCGGATCTGCCGGGCCCCAGCCTCCCAGGGCACACCGAGGAAAAGGCAGAGCAGAGCCAGCGCGCCGCGGTCCCAGCTGTTCCTCTGAGCGGCCATTGTTGTCTCGTCACGGAATCCTGGCAAAGTCCTCGCTGGGCACGTTGCGTGTTTTGACTGGTTCCTTTTTCTTTCTCCGGCAGCAAGGAGTCTCTGTAGTCTGAGCACCTTAAATTCTGGAGTGAGTGTCGCTGCAGCCCCGGAGCCGCTTTGTAGGAACGGGGACGCTTTGGTGTAGTTGCAGCCCTGAGAATCCGGCTGGAGCGCGGGCTGCGCCTCTCTCCTAGTAGGTGAACAGCGGCGCTCAGAGTCCTCAGATGTTACTGCACCCACTAGGTATGCCAGACGAAACAAACGCTACTCTTTGTTGGAGATTTTATTTTATTTTACATTACTTCTTTAGCTTCTCGGCTGATATCATTAAATCAACTATTAGTAGGTTTCTTTACTGGATAGAATAAAGTGGACTGAAAGTACTATAAAATATTAAATGAAAATAGTACCTTAAAAACATATTTCAACACTTATTTTCCCAACAGAAATATATCCACTTTAAGAGGTAAGTAGTGCTTATTTTATTTTCTATTAACTTCTAGATATATTCAGAAAAGTCTTACAATTTTATTTGAAATTTAGGTTTAAATGGTCCAATTATGTTTATACATTCATATAGGGACTATAAGAGATATACCCCTAACAATTCACTTAGAATCTTTTTATTTTAGATTTAATTAACTAATTAAGTTTGTTTAGCATTAAAATGGTATAAAAGGTTTTCAAAATATTCTTTTCTAAATCAGTTTCATTGACCCTCAATGAATCTTTTTAATGTATTTTTATTTTAGGCATATGTTATTAGAAGTTGGTTTGACCTATTTAAGTGAATTGAGCAGGTAATCACAAACTTAGAGGAACATGTCTGTGTTGTAATTGGAAGACATATATGTACAAGAACTTCAAGTGCTACAATTTTCAAAAACGAAGTGAGAAATAGTGATGTAGGTTTAAAAGAAAGTGGTTATGTCAAATGACCTGTTTTCATCAGGGCATTGATGCCAATTTAAATAACCTTTTCTTTTAGCACTTTGTATGGAAGGCCAAAGTGAAGTGTACACATATGTTCAATTGTATGTGCCCATCAACCCAGCAGCAGTTCTCACTTCAAAGGTGAAGGGTTTAGAGGTTAACTTCTTTTATACAGAAAACACATTGCTCAGAAGTGTTTATGTCACTATGCCCCAAGTATGTAACTCTTCAAAGATTTTATGTTTTGTCTTCAAAGATTTTATATCAGACAATCCAAGACAGAGAATGCAAAAGGCAAGACCATTTCATTTGCTTTCTTGGAAATTCTTGATCTTGCAATGTAGAGGAAACAAGATTGGAAAAGAGTACAACTGGAACTCCAAGAAAAGATAAGTAAATATAAGAAGAAAGCTAGAAGAACCAAAGTTGAAGAAAAAAATTCCTCTAGGGTACTTAGTATTAAGTTTTGGGGACCATAGAAACTTTGGCCATGGAAACAAAATTGTGACTCCTCTCCCAAGAAAAATACATCATATATCTATAGCTTCACATATAATTTCAGGAATTCATGGACCTGCTCACCGTGCCTCTCAAATGCTTACAGTTTTAAATATTATTAAAATAGTGAAGACATCTAAATGCACCTGTAAGATTGTTTGCAATAAATGTGTTGTGTGTTTTTTTTGGAAGGAGCTCATGCTTTGATATTTAACGAGTGCCTGAATATTATAAACTTTAAAAACATAAGTAGGATATAGAAAATTTAATTTAAGTCATGGTAGATTTGGATAGATTATTATTTAGTTATTTGGTAAGAAACCAAGACTACTGCCTGTTTTGCTAATCTGAGCTTGACAAGATATATCACCAATTGAGAGACATTCTTTCTGAATTATAGAGCAAACAACTTATGAACCAAGTAAATCTTGAAAAATATAATCAGCCAAAAGTGAACACTGAGAACAAGAGGTCTTGGGGCTAATCCCAAGTTTGGATTTTCTAAAAATGATTCTAGATATAAAAATGAAGTAGTATGCCTGAAATATGAGAAACTAGTAGACTATTACAGGAGACACAGAAATGAAACTCACCGGTGTTAGGGTCTCAGGATGTGAAGTCAAATCATTCCCACTCTGAAGTGGAATTAAGGCCCCAGAAGAATCACCGCAAATTATGTCTTGAATTTCCGAATGCAAGGGCTCACTACATTTTAGGAAATTAAACTCTGTCTTTCCAGCCTGGGCAACGCACAGATTGTAGGAATAGGGCAGTGTTCCCTCACTGTAGTTGCAGGGAACCACAGGTCCAGACTTGGAGCAGACACCAGGCTGAAAGCAGCCCCAAGCCGACGGGCTGGAGGAACGACGAAGGTGCAAGGAGACAGCCAGAATGACTGACAGCAAGAAAAGCACGGAGATCAAGGCCAAGGCTACCACCAGATAAAACTGCAGCTCAGCCTGGGGGTCAGAGGGTGTGTGATGGTCACTGAGATCGGGCAGGGCCTCTTGTAGGCTGTCAGCGAAGACCAGGAGCAGCGTGGCGGTGGCCGAGAGGGGCGGCTGTCCTCCATCGCGCACAGCAACCAGCAGGCGTTGGCGGGCAGCGTCCCTGTCGCCCAAAGCTCTGGCCGTGCGCACCTCGCCCGTGCGCAGCCCCAGGCTGAACAGCCCGGGCTCGCTCGCCTGCAGCACGTGGTAGGACAGCCAGGCGTTGTGTCCAGAGTCAGCGTCCACCGCCACCACCTTGGTGACCAGGTAGCCTGGCTGCGCGGCGCGCGGCACCGTGTCGAAGAGCGCAGAGCCGTCGGGCCCCAGCGCGGGGTACAGCACCCGCGGCGCGTTGTCGTTGCGGTCGCCCACCAGCACGCGCAGGCTCACGTTGGCGCTGAGCGCGGGCGAGCCCTGGTCGCGGGCCTGCAGCGTCAGCTCGAAGGCGCGCAGCTGCTCGTGGTCGAAGGCGCGCTGCGCGAACACCACGCCGCTCTGCGCGCTCACCGACACGTAGGACGACAGCGCGCGGGGCTCCAGGTCGCTGGCTACGATGGAGTAGGCCACCTGGCCGTTGGGTCCCAGGTCGGGGTCGGAGGCGCTGACCTGAGCGATGGAGACCCCGGGCGGGTTGTTTTCTGGTACGTGGACCAGGTAGGCTGACTGTTGGAAAACCGGAGCGTTGTCATTGACGTCGGTGATGTGCAGGGTGATGGTGGTGCTGGAGGAGAGGGGCGGTTTGCCCCTGTCGGTGGCTGTGATGGTGACATTGTACTCTGGGGTCTGTTCTCTATCTAAGGCCCCATCTGTCACCAGTTTGTAGTAATTATTAGAAGAAGAGTGAATCTTGAAAGGTACATCTCTTTGTATATTACATGTGACTTCTCCATTTCCTCCGAAATCCGGGTCCCGTGTTTTGAAGAGGGCCACAACCAATCCTGGACGGGAATCCTCCAAAATCTCATCAGAGAGAGAAGTGATGATGATTTCTGGGCTGTTGTCGTTTTCGTCTAGGATTTCTATGATTACTTTACATTGGGAAGAGAGACCACCTCCGTCCTTTGCTTCCACTTCCATGGTATATCTTTCCATATCCTCAAAATCCAATGACTGGCTATTCGTAATGATGCCCGTTTTCTCATCCAGTGAGAACATGTGCCTCGTACTCTGAGCAGTGCTCCTGAAGTAGTAGATTATTTCCGCGTTGACGCCCTCGTCCTGATCCGTGGCTGTCACTTGCAACACGGAGGACCCAGGGGACAGATTTTCACTTACACTGACTCTATATTCCTCTTTGCTGAACACAGGGGGGTTATCATTGGTGTCTTTGACGAAAATTTCTATTCTAACCGTGGCGCTTCGTGGGGGTTCCCCTCCGTCCAAGGCGGTCAATATCAAGTGATGAGACCGCTGCTCCTCCCGGTCCAGGGGTTTCTCCAAAGATAACTCTGGGTATTTGCCACCATCGGAATTAACTCTAACCATTAACTTGAAATAAGGGTTAGGATTTAACTGATAATCTTTAATGGAGTTCATGTTTATATCGGGGTCAGTGGCAGGGTCAAGGGATATTCGTGCACCTACGGATGCAGATTCGAGAATTTCTAAATGTATGTCCTTTTTATCGAATTGAGGGTCATGGTCATTAGTATCCTCAACAACCACAATGATATGAAAAATATTTAAGGGATTTTCCACCACAGCTTCCAACTGCAACTCACATCTTCTTCGCTCTTTGCAAATCTGCTCACGGTCTATCCGGTCCTTCACCAGTAAGTCCCCGCTCTCCGCGTCTATACTGAAAAGCAGCTGCTCCGCGCTAACTCGCAGCTTCCGAGAGGACACATCCAGGACACTGAGCCCTAGATCCTTGGCGAGGCTCCCCACCACCGAGCCCTTGGCCAGCTCCTCGGGAATCGCGTAGCGGATGGGCTCGCAGAGCGCGCGGTAGAACAAAGGCAGCAGGAAGGGAAACAGTACCTGCAGCCGGCCAGCCCCGCGGCTCCGTGCGCAGCTCCCTCCCATTGCGCGCTCGAGTTCTCGCTGGGTCCCAGTCTTTCTGGAAAGCCGGAGAAACTGCAAACCACAGCGTTCCTGAAAGAGCATTCGGCCCTGGACAGACCGAGCTGGGAATCCGTTTGTGCCGGGGAGAATCTGAACGGCCGGGAGCCCCACTGCGTAAGCGGGTTTCCGTGTCTGTGCGGGTGGCTGCGCAGGAAATCCCAGGCTAGAGGCTGAAGAATCCCGGGCGCCTGCGCTTGCCCTGCACTGGCCGACAGCGGCGCCCAGAGGCCCCATGTAGGATTGCAGTCTGACATTTTTCTTCTTGAATCCAATTTATCTCCGTAAGATACATCTCTCGCTTCAAAAATGCAGTTATATAATAGCCCCAAATTTTGGTTTACATCGGATGCCTATATACTTAGTGTTTTCATGAAATGTACCATGGGAGACTTCAAATTTATGCTAAAGTAGGGAGCATTATTACTGAATCTTCATATACCCATCACCCAAATGGAACAATGAACAACACAAGACCGTTTGTTTAGTATATATTGCCTTCCCTCATTGTTTTGCAGCAAATCCAAGATATTTTAATGAACCTCTTTTAAGATGAAATATTAAGGTGATAGAGAATTTTGTCTTTCAGCGTATTAGGTTATATAATCTGTTACATATGCAAAAGCCCTACCTAGTTTAAGAAAATTATAATTTACCATTTTCCACATTCTGCCCAGTCATCCCTCCAGTGAGCCTTGTGATCTGTTTTTAAAGGCAGTGACATTTATTCTAGAGAATAGGAGTTACCTGCCATGACACAGAGCCTTCATCAATATCTGTTATTACCCTTTTTTTCAAATTAATACATATCTTAATATTTGTGAATACTAAGTACTAAAGATCACTCTCCAGGACAGAGACTTTAACCAAAAGATTTCCTTAATTCATGGTTAAAAATGTGACCATGAATGATGGCCTATTTCTTTCCTACTAGCTTAGGAATAGAGAATATTTGAAATAATTGTAATGTCTTTCTGTCATAATAGATTCCCAGACATATTAGCCTTTGTATTCAGGGTGTTTAGAATAGCATTTTGAGTCAACTTCAAAGTTCATTTTCAAAGCCTTCTAGATAGAGTATCATTTATTATTTGAAGTGACCGTACGTGTAAAATCAAATTAAATAACATATTATTTTCCTGATAGCTAAAAGCCAGTAAAGTATTGTTAGAACCTCCCTAGCAGTTCCTGAGAATATTTTCCTAAATCATCTCCCACAACCAGATTTATTTCCAGCCTCAGAGGTAGAAGAACTGAGCCATTAAAAACATAATCGAATAATTTTTATTTCCCTTGTTTTCTCCTCTCAGAGTGTTCAGTCTCAGAAACATCTCCTGAGCAAGCATGAAGTATAGGAAAGAAGAGTGTCAGGCTATCAATACTTTGACCTTAGAGTATGAGGAAATTAAAACCTTGAGAATATGAAAACACGCATGTTAAAATTTTCACCATTAAAAGAATAAAATATGCTTTAATAGGGGGTTGGAAATGCATGATAACTGAAGTTTGAATATTCCTCAGAAATTCTCTTTAAATACCAACAATCTCTACACGCGTTAGATCTGAAAAACACCACCTCAGAGGCGTATTGTCCTGTCATAGAAACAGAAGAGCAGAAGCAGTAAATCTGGGTTTTGAGTCATTTCTCCCAGAGGATGCATTTGCCTTTTCATTACTGTTCCCTTACTAAATAGTATAAACTGTAGGAATGTATTTTGAGTACGTATTCCCCAGTGTGGCCATTGGAAATAACAGTAAGTTTCAGGAATGGAAAACCAGCCCTAAAATTAGTAGTGAACCCAGATAACTAATAAAGCAACCCCATAAAAAAAACCTCATTAACCAGGAGATCATGGTTGGATTCCAGGTCAGGGCACATGCACTGGTTTTGGGCTCAATCCCCAGTAGGGGGCCTGCAGGAGGCTGCGGATCAATGACTCTCTCATCATTGATGTTTCTCTCTCTCCCTCTGAAATCAATAAAAAAAAAGTTAAAAAAAACAACAACTCATGATAATGCCAGATCATGAGAGCAGCCTAAAAAGGAAGGTTTTGTTGACCCAGTAAATTATAATGAGAAAATGAAAATTATATCAGCGTTGTAACCAATAAATGCCTTCTATAGATGTTGGGGGGAAATTGGACCCAGTGAAAACTTAAATAATGAAAAATATGTTAATAACAACATACCTTAAGTGCAAACACTTGGAGAGAAAAGCAATTATAATAGAAAGTAAAGGAAAAAACTGAACTCACTGGAACCAAAGGGGTGTCTTCTATAGGAAACCTGGAATCATCTGGAAGACACAAAGGATCCTTTTTCTCACAGCTCTCTTGGCTGATGAGCGTGTCAGCATAGTTGGGCTGTGGGAAGATCAGGTGACTCCTCCTGGAGTCTGCAGTGAGGGAGACCTCATGGGAATAGGTCTGCAGGAAAGCCTGCACCCCGTCCATGCCCACAAAGTGAGAAGCCTGCATGCCAGCCAATCCACCTCCTGAAGCCTGGAGCAGACGGGATGTGTGCCAATGCCTAAGCCTGAGCGCCAGTAAAATGATCACAAAGGCAAGGAAGACACAGGAGACCACAGCCACAGCCACTACCAGGTACAGTGTGAGATCCGAGGCCTCAGGGTTTGAAGGCATCTCAAGACTGCCCAAGTCAGCCAACACATCTGGGATGCTGTCAGCCACAGCCACAGTGAGCGTGACGGTGGCTGAGAGAGGGGGCTGGCCATGGTCTTGGACCGCCACCACCAGGCTCTGCTTGAGCGCGTCTCTGTCCAGCAGCGCCCGCGCAGTGCGCACCTCGCCCGTGTGCAGCCCCACCGCGAAGAGCCCTGGCTCGCTGGCCTTGAGCAGGCGGTAGGACAGCCAGGCGTTCTGGCCTGAGTCTCTGTCCACTGCCACCACCTTGGTCACCAGGTATCCGGGTTCTGCGGAGCGGGGTGCCAGCTCCACACCAGTGGAACCATCGGTGGGGATGGCAGGGTACAAGATCTCTGGCACATTGTCGTTCTGGTCCAACAGGAACAAGCTCAGTGACACGTTGCTACTGAGTGGCGGGTCCCCGTTGTCACTTGCCATAACTTGCATTTGAAGATCTCGAAATTGCTCATAGTCAAAAGAGCGGAGTGCGTAAAGCACACCAGTATCTGTGTTGATGGAGACATAGGAGGAGAGAGGCGCTCCTTGGATGGTGTCTTCGGCCAAGGAGTAAATAACTCGGGCATTCTCATTGCTGTCAGGGTCATGGGCTGTCACAGAGAAGATGGAGGTGCCTCTAAGGTTGTTCTCAGGGAGATAGCCCGAGTAGGAGGTTTGAGAGAAGGAGGGTGGATTGTCATTGATGTCGGCCACGTGCAGAGTGATGTGAATTTCTGTGGACAGGGGTGGTGTTCCTCTGTCTGTTGCAGTCACTGTGATGTTATATTCAGAGGTTTTTTCTCGGTCAAGGGTTTGGGTTGTCAACAATCTATAATAATCTTCTACTGAGTTTTCTAATTGAAAAGGTAGGCTCTCCAGGATGGAACAAACAACTTGACCATCCTTCCTGGAGTCTCGGTCATGAGCATTGAAAAGAACAATTACTGTTCCTCTGGGAGCATCTTCCCTCACTGGACTAAACAGAGATGTAACGATCACTTCCGGCCTATTGTCATTTACGTCTTCCACAGAGATGAGCACTTTTGTCCATGCCTTCAACCCTCCACCATCTTCCGCCTGTATTTCCATTTCATAAAATGCACATTCCTCATAATCTAGACTCCTTGCTGTTGATATTTCCCCAGTGTTTTCATTGAGCTGGAATAACGGAGATTGTTTTCCACTAATTTTCCAGAATTTATAGGCCACTTCTCCATTGACTCCCTCATCAGGGTCACTAGCTCTTACAGTAAGCAGCTGGGTGCCAGGGGGCACGTTCTCTGGGACAGTCACTCTGTAAATCGGTTGAGAAAACACCGGCGCATTGTCATTCATATCCAACACTGTCACTTTGATGTGCGCGGTGCTGGAGCGAGGTGGTTCCCCGCCGTCGGAGGCCACGAGGACCAGGTGGTGCGCAGCCTCTTCCTCGCGGTCCAGGGCGCGCTCCAGCACCAGCCCGGGGTTTATGGTTCCGTCGTCTGCGGTTTGTAAGTCCAGGGAGAAGTGGTGGTTGGGGCTGAGCTGGTAGCTCTGCAGGGAATTCAAGCCCACATCCGGGTCAACAGCCTCTGGGAGTGGATAACGTATGCCTGGCGCAGTGATTTCATTAATTTTTATTTCCAGATTTTCGGCCTGGAATTTTGGGGCATTGTCGTTTATATCAGTTACTTCTATTTCTATTCCATAAAGTTGTACTCTGTCTTCAACCAGAACTTTAAAGTTAAACAGGCAGCGCGCGCCCTGGGCGCAGAGCTCCTCCCGGTCTATCCTGCCCGCGGTCACCAAGCTGCCGCTCCGCGCGCTCAGAGCGAAGAGCTGCGTCCTACCTCTGGAGACGATGCGGACCCCGCGCTCCGCCAGCTCCGAGGGCTCCAGCCCCAGGTCCTTGGAGATGTTGCCCACGATATAGCCCTTCACTGTCTCTTCAGGCACAGAGTAGCGGATCTGGCTGGCCGGGACCTCCCACAGCCTCCCCAGGAAAAGGCAGAGCAGGGCCAGCGCTCTGTGGCGCGGGCTAGTCGTTGGAGCCGCCATTGCTGCGTCGCTCCGGAATTTTTTCAGACCGCTTTCTTTGCACGCTGACTCCGCAGCTTCTTTATTCCTCCTGCAAATTCTGGCGATCTTTTTCCTCAGGCGAAAACCGGAGTGTCCCAGGTTAAGAGGCTGAATTTTGCTCCAGCCCCCGAGTTGGTAAGTGGAAGCTGCGGGCTTTGTGTGGTTGGCAGGTTGCAATATCCCGATGGAGCGCCGACCGGGCTCTTCTCAGAGCTGGTGAACAGCGGCGCCCAGAGTCCTACGCCGGTACTACACCCGCTGAGACGTGCAGCACGGCACCTTTATCACAGACGATTGACGAAAAGCACTACTCTCTTCTAATTATGATTTTAGATTTCTCGAATTGTTTCTTACATTCATATTTCAAAAGCAGTAATCTTTGTGGATATCTTAGTGGAATGAAGTGGGATGATTTTTATTAAGTGTATTATTAAATCGCCATTTTTCTTAATATCAAACTAACCCTAATTCATGGTAAAAATGGGCTTTTTCTCTATTTTCAACTTTAGACATATATGTATCTTACGTAATTTATATTGAGTCAATATACAGAGATATATCTTTTGCTCTGAAGTTATTTTATAAGGTTAATTATTTTGATAGTAAAATTCCTTGAGTAAGGTTTCCTTAAAATTTTATTTGCAAAACAACTTTAATTAGGCAATAGTAATAGACTTTCTCACCTACTAGTACTAAATTTAAAATGCACTGGTTTTTAAATTTTACATATTTGTGATTGTAAAACATGTTTTTTCAATTTTTTGTTTGTTTTCTATGTGAATATCTAATGTATTTGGAAGATTCAGATGAACATATACCGAAAAGCAGGTTTTCATTTCAATTCTTTCATCAAGAAATCAGGCAACTTCCAAGTAGTCTTAAACTTCTAAGAGTCACTGAAACTTATGTAATAATTTGGGTAAAAGAACATGAGACATAGACAAATTGTTACCACTAGAAAGTAAAAAGTAAGTGACTTTAGCAGAAATTTCTTCAGCAGTTTGTAAAGACACCATCTACTGAAGCATTTCCTAAGGGAAACCAAACAAGAGACTGGTACTCAATGGCAGCTTTGTATACACATGAAATTAGAAGTTTTTGTTTTTAAAATGGGAAATTTAGCATTCTCCTTTCCTCCTACAGAAACAATGATGATGATAAAACTTGTAGTCCCTGACATTTCAGACTATAAATAATAAGACACATCTAGTGACTTTCCCCCTCTATTTAAAAAAATACAGGTCAGAGATGAGAGTGACAGCAGCACTGGCATTTCCTTTTCTTTTATAGTCTCTCCCAATAACGATATAAGAAAGAGGAAGATTTTGCCTTCAAGAAAACTTGAAGGAACTTAGATAATGATTTGGACTTTCTGGTGAGCTCACTGAGCCCCCCCCACACACACACACAACACACACACACACACACAGATTATTCTTCTTACAATTTTGAGGGATTCAAAGAATCATGACTAGGTAAATATAAGGAACTAGGCATGAGGACTCAACATAAGGAAGGGACAGAAACAGGACCAGTGAAAGCACTGAAGGAAAATACCTACTAGTAGTTTCTAAGGATCGCCTACTCTAATGTTTACTGATAATAAAAATTTTTAATGTTAAATAAGAAATGAGACCATTAGTGGGTAAACTTCAATAGCTTTGAAAACGAGATAAGACATTGGCACAATATTTTTGCTGGGGAAAAAGAGCACACTCTCACTGCTTTGAAAATCCAAACTTGGTAAGACAACTCTATTTTATGGCGGATAACTACTCCCAATTCAACACTCCCCTTGAAGAATGGAAATGCAGCTTTCTGACAGGATATACTATCCCCAAGGCAACTCACTAGACTTGGAAATGTAATCTATTTTCATATACATTTGGGAAACTGGGTAAATGATGAAAAGGACTAGACGCTTAAATGGAACTCACCGCTGTTACTGTTTCAGGATGGGAGGTCGACTCACCAGAATTACAAAGTGGAAATAAGGCCCCAGATGAATCACCACAAAGTATGTCTTGTCCTGAACTCAACTGCTCCTTACAGTTTAGAAAATTAAACTCTGTCTTTCCAGCTTGAGTAACGCACAGATTGTAGGAATAAGGCAAAGTCCCTTCACTGTAGAGAGGGGGAACCACAGGTCCAGACTTGACACAGAGACCAGGCTGAAAGCAGCCCCAGGTGGTGGGGCTGGAGGAGCGTCGCAGGCGCAGGGCCACCGCCAGAATCACCGCGAGGAGGAAGAGCACGGAGATCAAGGCCAAGGCCACCACCAGGTAAAACTGCAGCTCGGCCTGGGGGTCAGAGGGTGCTGGACGGTCACTGAGATCGGGCAGCGCCTCTTGTAGGCTGTCAGCGAAGACCAGGAGCAGCGTGGCTGTGGCCGAGAGGGGAGGCTGTCCCCCATCACGCACAGCGACCAGCAGGCGCTGGCGGGCAGCGTCCCTGTCGCCCAAAGCTCTGGCCGTGCGCACCTCGCCCGTGCGCAGCCCCAGGCTGAACAGCCCCGGCTCGCTCGCCTGCAGCACGTGGTAGGACAGCCAGGCGTTGTGTCCAGAGTCAGCGTCCACCGCCACCACCTTGGTGACCAGGTAGCCTGGCTGCGCGGCGCGCGGCACCGTGTCAAAGAGCGCAGAGCCGTCGGGCCCCAGCGCGGGGTACAGCACCCGCGGCGCGTTGTCGTTGCGGTCGCCCACCAGCACGCGCAGGCTCACGTTGGCGCTGAGCGCGGGCGAGCCCTGGTCGCGGGCCTGCAGCGTCAGCTCGAAGGCGCGCAGCTGCTCGTGGTCGAAGGCGCGCTGCGCGAACACCACGCCGCTCTGCGCGCTCACCGACACGTAGGACGACAGCGCGCGGGGCTCCAGGTCGCTGGCCACGATGGAGTAGGCCACCTGGCCGTTGGGTCCCAGGTCGGGGTCGGAGGCGCTGACTTGGGCTATGGAGACCCCGGGCGGGTTGTTTTCTGGCACGTGGACCAGGTAGGCTGACTGTTGGAAAACCGGAGCGTTGTCATTGACGTCGGTGATGTGCAGGGTGATGGTGGTGCTGGAGGAGAGGGGCGGTTTGCCCCTGTCGGTGGCTGTGATGGTGACATTGTACTCCGGGGTCTGCTCCCGGTCCAGCGTTCCATCTGTTACCAATTTATATGAACTTTTGGAGGAGGAGATTATCTGAAAAGGGACTTTATCTTCTAATCGACAATTCACCTCCCCATTCTCCCCGGAATCTCGATCGTGTATTTTGATTAAAGCAATTAGTGTTCCAGGCACTGCATTTTCCAGAATAATTTCTACTGGAGAATGGAATGTAATTTCTGGACTGTTGTCATTTTCATCTTGAATTTTAATTTCAACTGTACATTGTGCAACCAGTCCTCCACCGTCCCTCCCTTCCACTATTATAGAATATTCCTTGATTTCTTCGTAATCCAGAGCCCTTAAAGTGGTAATTTCCCCACTCTTTGGATGTAGATGGAAGACTTGCCCGGTCCTGTAGAAGGAATAAGTTATTTCCGAGTTGACACCTTCGTCCATGTCGGTGGCCAACACCTGCAGCACAGTGGTGCCTGGGGGCACGTTTTCTGGAAGGCTGACTCTGTACAGGTCCTGCTTGAATACAGGGGGGTTATCATTGGCATCGGTGACCTGGATCCGGAGCTCAGCAGTACCGCTTAGGGGTGGGTCTCCGCCGTCCAAGGCAGTGAGGATTAACCGATGGTAATTCTGTTGCTCCCGGTCTAAGGGTTTCTCCAGGATCAGTTCTGGGTATTTACTACCATCCTGTTTCTCCTTATTTATCAAGGAGAAACTAGGGCTGAGAGAAAGTTTGTAACTCTGCAGAGAGTTCAAGCCAGTGTCTCCATCTTCCGCTGCTTCTAATATATACCGCGTGCCGGGCAGTGTGGACTCACTGATTTGCAGGTCAAAGGAATCTTGCATGAATTTCGGGGGGTGATCATTAATATCCTCGATCTCCACGCTCACGTGGTAAAAGTCCAACGGGTTTTCAGCAACAGCCTCAAGTTCCAGAGCGCAGACGGGCTTCCTCCCGCACAGCTGCTCGCGGTCCAGCCTGCGGCTCACCAGCAGCTCGCCGCGCTCCGCGCTCACGGCGAAGTGAGGCTCCTCAGAGCTGACGCGCAGCTTTCGAGTCGGTAACTCGCGGACCCCGAGTCCCAGGTCGGCGGCGAGGTTCCCCACCACCGAGCCCCGGGCCAGTTCCTCGGGAATCCTGTAGCGCAGAGGCTCCGACAGCGCCGCGGGGCAGGACAGCGACAAAGACAGCAGGACGCCAAGGAGCGCGGGCCGCCGCTCGGCCCAGCCCGCGTCCCCAGCGCCGCCCCCCATCCCCCTGCTCCCCGCAGCTCGCTCACCCGCCCGAACACGCCGGGGAACAGGTAACCTCAGCGTTGCGGACGCCCGGAGCTCCGAGCGCCCTTCACTTGCTGCGTGGGGTCCCGGTTCCTTCTTTCCCAGAGGCGGCGGCGGGGAAAGGCCGCTCCAGCGAGGCTGAGGGGGAAAGCGAGCTGCGGCTGCGCGAGGCGACCGCCGCCCGAGCTCTCCGCCCTGGCCAACAGCGGCGCCCAGAGTCCGCACCGGGGAACTGCAGCCTCTGCGGCTTCAGGCCGCCCAGCTAATTATAATCGTGTGCTGGACGGAATAAGTTGTTTTTTTTGTTAATATAATTCCATCTTGAAATATAAGGCCTTCTTTAAGGTATATTTACTCTTGTTTCCAAATTATGAGGCATATCATGTTGGCTTTTTATGCAAACCTACATATACAGGATGGGGCAAAAGTGGTTTACAGTTGTGAGTACATAAAACACAGAGTTTATTCTTGTTTTAATTATTGTATTATTTTCCATATGAGCAACTGTAAACCTACTTTTGCCCCACTCTGTATTGGTCATTCATTTCACCATTCTACACACATACATTGGACTCTTGCCTTCTGCTAAGTTCTGCCCTGTTTGTGGTCATGTAACAATGGGTAAGACACAAGTATTGCCTTTAGAGAGTTTATCATCTACTGATCTCACAAATTCGTTCTCTTTATTAGTTATAACATGTGAAATAATTTCTGACTTTCTTTTATTGATTCCTATGTTTTGCTCCAACATTTCTATGTAATTAATGCTGTTTCATATAGCATATATTAAGAGAACATCAATGCTGATGAAATTACTAGTAAAGTTGTGCGATTTTGCGCTAATCCTCCAACATCTCCTCTCCTAGATAATATCAATACTCTGTTTATAAAAATGCCTTTTTTTTTTTTAAATCTTCTGACTACTTCAGGGAGTATTCATTCCATAAAAACTGTCCCTATGACGTAGCCAAGACATGATTTATTCTACCCTCTTTTTCATATCTCAAAATTACTTGGCTTATGTCATACCCAATGTAATATGTAAGTTCATTCTTATAAGTTACTGAAGAAATGTTTATCTATTCTTCAATATAAAATCACAAAGGGATATTCCAGTAGGCTGCATTACTTCCTTATCTATGTACCTATCTTGTACTGAATTAATGACTTTGAAATGGAAGGAACTGAGCTCACAAGAAGTTTATTTAAATAAATTTACTGAATATAGGCACATTTTTCTAATTTTTTACTTCATTCAAAAAAAAATTTTGACAATTAGTGAGTGTTCTGACCAAGAGTAAGAATTTGCTTTTCTATCAGGGCAACTTTCCATATACTTTTTTAAAATTGCAAAGTGTCAGTAATATTGTTGTCCCTTTAAATGACTGTGTATCCAAACACTACAGAAAATATAAAAATATTTTGCAAAATATGTAAAATAAGAGGGAATACTGCATTATCCTTGAGAAATGTCTTTTTTTATTACTAACAAATGATTTATTGTATTTCCTACTTTCACCTGATGACAAATCAGGGGTTAGTATCATTAAAATGCTATATCAAGGAATATAGAAGACATACACATAGTCTAGATGGAATCATTTTTAGTTGATTGTGTTGTTCAGAATTTGTGTACATGAAACTTCTATTCTTTAAATCAACATTCTCAAACTCCCTTGCCATGAGTACACAGTATATTTCACATGGCTGCACCATCAAAACAATTCATTGGAACTCTACTGAAACATGGTCTTCTTTATTTTACAAAACTCTCTTTCAACAGTTTAAAATGACATTTTATTTCACACCTGATTTTGTTTTGTTTAGAGGGAGGAGCAGTGGTTATTTTAGACTTTAGATTCAATGTCTCCATTGGTATGAGCCTGGGTAAACATCGACACACAAACTCAACATTTAGGGACCAGTCGAACCTACCACCAGGATCCACCATTTAAAATGTATTTTAGATTTTGAAATATAAGAAGCACTGAAGTTTTGAAGGGTACTAATGTAGACATAGGGCTCAGAAAAGAGGTTTAAAATTAAGGAATCTTTCAGAGCTTAGTTTTAGGTTCAAACCCTGAACACATGCTAAAATTCTGTGATGTATTTTATTTCTACTAAGATAATCCAAGGATTTAGGAGTCTCAATACCTTCCTCTCAGTTCTAATTTAGGGATATATGTATTCCTATATATAAAACAAACTTCCCTTCGGTCATTGGGCAACTACTTCTTAAATGAATGAATGGTGACAATTATAGTAAAATATGGAAGGCTTTAAAAAGTTGAGAGTTCACATTTAAACAATCATGTCCAATCCTTTGGAAAGCAAATGAAACAAACTATGATAATTAGAGCTCAATTTTATAGTATAACCACTAAAATAAGCCCTAAATTTTGTGGTATACCTTACAAATATTTTAAACTTTCTTCACAATACATGTTTCAAAACACATACATTTATAATAAATATGATTCCTCTGAGAAATAAATGTAAATAAGAACTGGACTCACCTGAACAGAAGCAGCTTCACCCTCACCTTCCTGAAAATCTACGGCTGCTAACAAGGCATCTTTTTTCTCACAGCTGTCATGGCTGATGAGTGTGTCTGCATAGTTGGGCTGTGGGAAGATCAAGTGGCTCTTCCCTGAGTCTGCAGTGAGGGAGACCTCGTGGGAATAGGTCTGCAGGAAAGCCTGTACTCCTTCCACACCCACAAAGCCTGAGGCGGGCAGGCCCATCAACCCTCTGCCTGAAGCCTGAAGCATCCTAGACTTGTGCCATCCCCATAGTCTGAGCACCAGCAGAACCACCACAAAGGCAAGGAAGACACAGGAGACAATGGCCACGGCCACCACCAGGTACAATGTGAGGTCCGAATCATCAGAGTTGGCAGGGTTCTTGATGTTGCCCAAGTCAGCCAGGACATCTGGGATGCTGTCAGCCACAGCCACAGTGAGTCTGACGGTGGCTGAGAGAGGGGGCTGGCCGTGATCCTGAACAGCCACCACCAGGCTCTGCTTGAGCGCATCTCTGTCCATCAGTGCCCGTGCAGTGCGCACCTCGCCCGTGTGCAGCCCCACCGCGAAGAGCCCCGGCTCACTGGCCTTGAGCAGGCGGTAGGACAGCCAGGCGTTCTGGCCTGAGTCTCTGTCCACTGCCACCACCTTGGTCACCAGGTAGCCAGCCTCTGCTGAGCGTGGTGCTAGCTCCATACCAGTGGAACCATCGCTGGGGAGCAAGGGATACAGAATTTCAGGCGTGTTGTCATTCTGGTCAAGAATGAACAGACTCAATGACACATTGCTGCTGAGTGGAGGGTCCCCGTTGTCCCTGGCCGTCACTAGTAGCTGTAAGTCTCGGATCTGCTCATAGTCGAAGGAGCGCAGTGCGTACAGCACACCTGTGTCAGAGTTGATGGAGACATAAGAAGAAAGAGGTGCCCCCATGATGGTGTCCTCGGTCACAGAGTAAGTGACTTGGGCATTCTTGCCACTGTCAGGGTCCTGGGCGGTCACAGAGGAGATGGAGGCCCCTCTGGGGTTGTTCTCAGGTATATAGGCTGAGTAAGAGGCATGAGGAAAAGTGGGCGGATGGTCGTTGGTGTCTGCCACTTCCAGGGCAATATAAGTTTCAGTAGATAAAGGTGGGGTTCCTAGATCCGAGGCCATCACTGTGATATTGTACATGGACGTCTCTTCTCGGTCCAAATACTTCCAGGTCACTAACCTATAATAATTATCTATTGATTTTTCTAATTGAAAAGGCAAATTAGCATGTATGTAGCAGACAACTTGACCATTCTTCCCGGAGTCTCGGTCATGCACATTCAAGAAGGCAACTACTGTTCCAGGAAGAGTATTTTCCAAGACTGGGCTGAACAGAGATGTAACTATCACTTCAGGCCTATTGTCATTTACGTCTTCCACAGAGATGAGCACTTTGGACCTCCCCATAAGAGCGCCAACATCTTCCGCTTGTATTTCCATTTCATAAAATGCACATTCCTCATAATCTAGACTCCTTGCTGTTGATATTTCCCCAGTGTTTTCATTGAGCTGGAATAACGGAGTTTGTTTTCCACTAATTTTCCAGAATTTATAGGCCACTTCTCCATTGACTCCCTCATCAGGGTCACTAGCTCTTACAGTAAGCAGCTGGGTGCCAGGGGGCACGTTCTCTGGGACAGTCACTCTGTAAATCGGTTGAGAAAACACCGGCGCATTGTCATTTATATCCAACACTGTCACTTTGATGTGCGCGGTGCTGGAACGAGGTGGTTCCCCACCGTCGGAGGCCACGAGGACCAGGTGGAGCACAGCCTCTTCCTCGCGGTCCAGGGCGCGCTCCAGCACCAGCCCCGGGTTTATGGTTCCGTCGTCTCCGGTTTGCACGTCCAGGGAGAAGTGGTGATTGGGGCTGAGCTGGTAGCTCTGAAGGGAATTCAAGCCCACATCCGGGTCAACAGCCTCTGGGAGTGGATAACGTGTGCCTGGCGCAGCGATTTCATTAATTTTTATTTCCAGATTTTCGGCCTGGAATTTTGGGTTATTATCATTGATGTCAGTGATTTCTATTTCTATCCCAAAAAGTTTTCCTCTATCCTCAACCAAGATGTTGATATTTACAAGACAGCGCGCGCTCTGCGCGCAGAGCTCTTCCCGGTCTATCCTGCCCGCGGTCACCAGGCTGCCGCTCCACGCGCTCAGGGCGAAGAGCTGCGTCCTACCTCTGGAGACGATGCGGACGCCGCGCTCCGCCAGCTCCCGGGGCTCCAGCCCCAGGTCCTTGGAGATGTTGCCCACGAAGGAGCCTCTGTCGCTCTCTTCTGGCACGGAGTAGTGAATCTGTCCCCTCCCGACCTTCCACAGCATACCCAGCAGCGCGCACAGCAGGACCAGCTCCCGGCTTCCTGCGCGATTGTTCCAAGTGGCCATTGTTCTTTCGCTATGGAATCCTCTCCGAATCTTCGCTGGGCATGTGTGTCTTGTTTACCTTTCTGCTGCAGCTACAGAGATCATCCTATGGAAAGCTGGAATGTTCCAAATGTAGGACGGAGTCCCCCGCAGCCCTGCAGTTGATTTGTGGCATTTGCAGGTCTTTGTGAGGTGGGAGCCCAGCGTATCCGGATGGCGTTTGGTTACATTTATCTCCAAGATGGGTGAACAGCGGCGCTCAGAGCCCTGAACAGTTACTGCATCCATTTAGATTTGTAATACTGTTTGCTAGATTACTGAGGAAAATAAAATACTACTAGTTTTTCATAGTTTGTTTGGAATTTATTGACATTTTCCCTGAATTCATGTTTTAAAAGTAATTGCCAAGAAGCATGGAATGAAGTAAGGTTAAAGTCCTACAAAGTACTATACAATGATCAGATGTATGGTTTAGCATCACATTAAATGACTCATATTTCTGCAATACATTTACTCTTTCAAAAACAAATTTTTTTCTTTATTATGCTTTAAGCTTTATTGTAAACGCCTTCAACATCTATTATCAAATAAGTAAGAACTCCAGTTGTCACTGGCAATCAATTCACTCAGACTAAAAGAGGCCTATTGAGATGACCAACTCAGAGTTGTTTTACTTGTTTTGAACTAATTAATCATTATAGTAAGATTTCTGTAGGTATTTGCTTTTTAATCTTCTTTTTAAAATGTCATTTTAAATTACACACTGATAATGCTTCAAATTAATATTGTAAAATATTAACAATTTAGGTTCTACTTTCAAGTTTTATCAGAGATTATACTGATTTGCTTCTTTATTTAAATTATTTATACTTTTCCTATTTGAAAACACTTGAAAGGTACAAATGAATTTACAATAAAAAGTAAATGTCCATTCCATTCTTCCACGAATGAGAGATTACATTTTAAAGCTGTCAATTAAGTTCTTAAGTAGACATATTCTAAAGTTGCTTTTACCTATATGAGTACTTTGATCAAAAGAACCACAAAAAGTAAGGAACACATAATTATCCCCAAGGAGTAAAAAAGTGCCAGTACAAACAAATGTCTCCTCAGCAGTTTGTAAAGTGGCCATTAATTGAAGCAGTTGCTAAGGGAAATCTAGCAAAAGGCTGAAACAATGTGTTACCGTCTTGTGTATATACTTGGTTACACATCAGATTAGCAAATTTGTCTAACATTTTAAGAATTCAACTATATATTTCTCCTAGAGATAGTAGGACAACTAGGAGACACCTAGTTATATTAGTTTAAGGTTGCAAAAAAAGACAGTTAAAACACTATCTTCTCTTGGATGGAAGAGCCTATAGAATGAGCTTCGATACAGATTAATCCTGAAAAGCCTATGCTGCAAGGAGGGAGAACATGCTTTTATCTTCCAAGGAGCATAATGGACCTACTGCTAAGTCAAAGGAGTTTTACACACACACACACACACACACACACACACACACACACACACACACACACACACTACATTGCATAGAGTTACAATGGGTCCATCTACATAAAAATCAGGTTAAGATATATTATTCTAGGAGCTTTTGAAACAAAAGGAGAAGTAAATATAGAGACAAAACATCAGATTAGTATGGAAACCATAACAGCTAAATGAGTCAAGAAAAATATCTCATTTTAGAGGGTTTTTTTGGTGTATGTTTTTTTGTTTGTTTTTTGTTTTTGTTTTGTTTTTTCCTTAAAGGCTTATTTAAATTACTGCCTACTTTTACATTTACAGTATGTCCAAGCTGAAAAAAATCATGAATTTAGTGACAGGAAGAAAAATTTAGGGAAAAATCTCATAAGCTTTTATGAGAGAGCCTATAGCCTTGTGTAATGTTTCCCTTGTAGATAAACCCACACCTTCAATCCTTCCTAAATCTGAGCCTGGCAAGACATCGCTAAAAGACACATAAGTGCTTCTACTTCAACAATGGTATGACAGCTTATTGACTAGCTACAAACTTTTCTAAGGACAACTTTTAGATTTGAAAATGGTACGTTTTCCTGTGACTACAGAGAACTAACTGGGTAGACTCTAAGAGGCAGGTTATGCTTAAAGGAAACTCACCTGTTGGGAGGTCGACTCACCAGAATTACAAAGTGGAAATAAGGCCCCAGATGAATCACCACAAAGTATGTCTTGTCCTGAACTCAACTGCTCCTTACAGGTTAGGAAATTAAACTCTGTCTTTCCAGCTTGGGTAACGCACAGATTGTAGGAATAAGGCAAAGTCCCTTCACTGTAGAGAGGGGGAACCACAGGTCCAGACTTGACACAGAGACCAGGCTGAAAGCAGCCCCAGGTGGTGGAGCTGGAGGAGCGTCGCAGGCGCAGGGCCACCGCCAGAATCACCGCGAGGAGGAAGAGCACGGAGATCAAGGCCAAGGCCACCACCAGGTAAAACTGCAGCTCGGCCTGGGGGTCAGAGGGTGCTGGACGGTCACTGAGATCGGGCAGAGCCTCTTGTAGGCTGTCAGCGAAGACCAGGAGCAGCGTGGCGGTGGCCGAGAGGGGTGGCTGTCCCCCGTCACGCACAGCGACCAACAGGCGCTGGCGGGCAGCGTCCCTGTCGCCCAAAGCTCTGGCCGTGCGCACCTCGCCCGTGCGCAGCCCCAGGCTGAACAGCCCCGGCTCGCTCGCCTGCAGCACGTGGTAGGACAGCCAGGCGTTGTGTCCAGAGTCAGCGTCCACCGCCACCACCTTGGTGACCAGGTAGCCTGGCTGCGCGGCGCGCGGCACCGTGTCAAAGAGCGCAGAGCCGTCGGGCCCCAGCGCGGGGTACAGCACCCGCGGCGCGTTGTCGTTGCGGTCGCCCACCAGCACGCGCAGGCTCACGTTGGCGCTGAGTGCGGGCGAGCCCTGGTCGCGGGCCTGCAGCGTCAGCTCGAAGGCGCGCAGCTGCTCGTGGTCGAAGGCGCGCTGCGCGAACACCACGCCGCTCTGCGCGCTCACCGACACGTAGGACGACAGCGCGCGGGGCTCCAGGTCGCTGGCCACGATGGAGTAGGCCACCTGGCCGTTGGGTCCCAGGTCGGGGTCGGAGGCGCTGACTTGGGCTATGGAGACCCCGGGCGGGTTGTTTTCTGGCACGTGGACCAGGTAGGCTGACTGTTGGAAAACCGGAGCATTGTCATTGACGTCGGTGATATGCAGGGTGATGGTGGTGCTGGAGGAGAGGGGAGGCTTGCCCCTGTCGGTGGCTATGATGGTGACATTGTATTCAGGGATCTGCTCGCGGTCTAGAGCTCTGTCTGTCACTAATTTATACGTGTTTCTTGAAGAAGTTAACAGTTTAAATGGAACATCACCTTCTAATTTACAAGTAACTTCTCCATTGTCACCAGAATCCTTATCACGGATTTTAAGTAAAGCAATGTATGTTCCCAGACTGGTGTTCTCCATAATACGATCCGTTAGAGACTGGAATGTCACTTCTGGGACATTGTCATTTACGTCTAGGACCTCTATCTCCACAGTACATTGGGCAATCATTCCTCCACCATCCCTCGCTTCCAAAACTATGGAATATTCTTTGACGTCCTCAAAATCTAACGTATTTCGAGTAGTAATTTCCCCAGTAGTAAAATTCAGGTCAAACTGGGTGGCCTGGCCTGCTTCAGTGAAAAAGAAGGTGATCTGCGCGTTGACACCCTCATCCTGGTCGGTGGCCGTCACTCGAAGCACTGTGGTGCCTGGGGTCACGTTTTCCAGAAGGCCCACCCTGTATAACTCTTGGCTGAACACTGGAGGGTTATCATTGGCATCAGTCACTAGGACCCGAATCTGCGCAGTGCTGCTTAGGGGTGGATCCCCGCAGTCCACGGCAATCAAGGTCAAGTGGTAGGACTTCTGCTCCTCCCGATCTAAAGGCATCTTCAGTACCAGCTCAGGGTATTTACTACCGTCTAACTTCTCCTTGTTCACGAGTGAGAAATGATCATTGGGACTGAGCTGATAATTCTGTAGTGAGTTGGTGCCAATATCTGCATCATGGGCAGATCCTAAGATAAACCGTGTCTCAGGCTTTGTGGACTCACTGATTTGCAGGTCAAAGGAATCTTGCATGAATTTCGGGGGGTGATCATTAATATCCTCGATCTCCACGCTCACGTGGTAAAAGTCCAACGGGTTTTCAGCAACAGCCTCAAGTTCCAGAGCGCAGACGGGCTTCCTCCCGCACAGCTGCTCGCGGTCCAGCCTGCGGCTCACCAGCAGCTCGCCGCGCTCCGCGCTCACGGCGAAGTGAGGCTCCTCAGAGCTGACGCGCAGCTTTCGAGTCGGTAACTCGCGGACCCCGAGTCCCAGGTCGGCGGCGAGGTTCCCCACCACGGAGCCCCGGGCCAGTTCCTCGGGAATCCTGTAGCGCAGAGGCTCCGACAGCGCCGCGGGGCAGGACAGCGACAAAGACAGCAGGACGCCAAGGAGCGCGGGCCGCCGCTCGGCCCAGCCCGCGTCCCCAGCGCCGCCCCCCATCCCCCCTGCTCCCCGCAGCTCGCTCACCCGCCCGAACACGCCGGGGGACAGGTAACCTCAGCGTTGCGGACGCCCGGAGCTCCGAGCGCCCTTCACTTGCTGTGTGGGGTCCCGGTTCCTTCTTTCCCAGAGGCGGCGGCGGGGAAAGGCCGCTCCAGCGAGGCTGAGGGGGAAAGCGAGCTGCGGCTGCGCGAGGCGACCGCCGCCCGAGCTCTCCGCCCTGGCCAACAGCGGCGCCCAGAGTCCGCACCGGGGAACTGCAGCCTCTGCGGCTTCAGGCTGCCCAGCTACAGTAATTAAAATTGTGTGCCCGATGGAACAATTTTTATGTCTATGTATTTAATAATGTTTAATTTGTACCATTAGAAACGTCATTATCCCAACTTTCCAGGCTTTAGGGAAATCAGATTTAGTACATAAGCTCTATATGTTAACATAATTATCCCCAATCTTCAAATCCGCACTGGTAATAGAAAGGTGACTATAACACACACTTGGTCTAAACGATCTGAGAGTACAGTAATTTTGAATACTTCTTAATTAGCAATACATTGGATAAATTTTTATGCTTCTTCCTTTGTTTCTTTTTTTCCTTGTTTTTCTTTACATTTTGGGTGCCTCCATACTCATTCGGTTTAACTTTTTCAGAGAGCATCAGTAATGCTGAAATTGTCTTTAAAAGGGCACAATATATACTTACCCCCAAATACCTCTCTTCTTCCAAGATCATTTCAGTGATTTATTTATAATAATATTACCTGATTTTAACTTCTAGTATCTCAGTGAAGGAAATAATGTAGCCAGAAAAGAGTAAGCCTATCCCTCCCCTTCCCATCCCACAATTATTTTTCTGCTTATGAAATGTAACATCATTCCTCAAAGTTACCAGGGGAATAATATTTCACCTTGCAACACAAAGTCACTAACTATGTAGTCTGTTACACTGAGGCATGGTTCCCACTTCTGTACTTACATAACATCCCATGATGACTTCCAATGAAGGAAATAGGGCCTAGAAAGTTTTTTGCTGTAGCTCATTGAGTGTAGTGACAATTCCTCCCCTTTGTTTAAAAACATTTTAAAGCATCTAATAAACTGGATAGGGGAATTTTCTTTTACAACATACCTGGTAACCACATTTCTGCCTCACAAAGTGTCAGTAACATTGTCTGCTCCCCAAGTGATTGTACATCTGAACACTGCAGAATATATGAAATATACTCACATGATTACATGTTTTCTTTATATGGAAAATACTAGCAAACACAACACTATGCTAGAAAAAGATGTTTAAACTCAAAAGTTTCCAGCAAACAAGATGATCTTGTCATCAACCCCTTCCAGATGCTAATCAACTGATGTATTAAGCTGTACTGAAGTTTTATACTTAGAGTAGTGCTTTTCAACTGGTGTGCTCCGGCAGGCACACTGGTGTGCTACAAGAATTTTTAAAACATGCGATACCTGACTATTCAGGGGCACTGACCTCTTTCCCCTTAGATTGTCAAATAAAAAATGACAATAGCCAATGCAACAATAGCCATTCAATGTGAATGAATAGAAATTATACCTATATTTTTGTCAGCTCAGCAAAAAAATATTTTTTGGTGTGCTGCAGAATTTAAGTAATTAGTTTATGTGTTCCATGAGGTGTGAAAGGTTGAAAATCACTGACCTAGACAATAGAAGTAGTTAGTCCCAGATTAGGTCAATTCTGACTGAATTTTCAGCAGACCCAATAAGTAAAGTCCAACTTGAGTATGTGAGAGGTGGGTTTCAGAAAGCCAGCACCCCACTGTCCTACTTGGAGAGCCTACAGTCACACTTCACGTGGTTCAACCACTAAAACTGCACGTAGGAATTTTGTAGTAAAACATATAACTGCCTATTTTTATGTTTTTAATATATCTTTATTGATTTCAGAGAAGGAGAGGGAGAGAGACAGAAACATCAATGATGAGAAAGTCATTGATAGAGCCCGCAACCCGGGCATGTGCCCTGACCAGGAATCGAACCCCGATCACCTGGATCCTAGGTCGACACTCAACTGATGAGCCACACCCGGCGAGGCTAACTGCCTATTTTTAAAATGCCACTCATTATACTTAAAAAGACATTTTATTTGTCATCATACTTCATTGGTTTTGAACAATGCCCTTCAGTATGGCATTAGACTCCATGTTTGTCATTGATGTAGACCTTAGTGAAGCTTGGCACACACATTTTTTCCTTCTGGCATTTTCCCAACCTTCCACCAGGACCCAACTCTCATAGGATGCATATGCTTTAAATAGGTCAGGAAGCAAGTGAGGTTCTTCAAGGCGATCAAGTTGAGGTACATGGAGGCAGAAGTGAGACAGAAAAAAAACCTCCAGACTGAAACAATCTGCAGGAGCCTTACATAGATCCGATCTAGAGAGACTCCTGAGAAGTCCCTTGCTAACCTAATAGGAACCAGAAAGACAATTCATTCTCATTTACAAACTGAATGAACTAAGAACATCAAGTGGAAAATAGGTGGGAGGTATACAAATGGGATAGTCCACTTATTCGCAATCTTGTCCACAGGCATTCACTATGGAAATGATTCCAAGTCCTGCGGCATTAAGAGTTCCATGCTAAAGTATCACCACTGATATAACCCACTTGACATGCTTTAACTTTTAAAAGTTTTTTCGCCCCACCTTCAAAACACTGCCTTTGTAAGACAATAAAGATATTTATACAAAACATAATTCCTCGAGAATATAAAGGTAAGTGAATGACTGAACTCACCTGAATACTTTGGGCTTCATCCTTACACTCATGAAAATCTACGGCTGCTAACAAGGGATCTTTTTTCTCACAGCTGTCGTGGCTGATGAGCGTGTCCGCGTAGTTGGGCTGCGGGAAAATCAGGTGGCTCTTCCCTGAGTCTGCGGTGAGGGAGACCTCGTGGGAATAGGTCTGCAGGAAAGCCCGTACTCCTTCCACACCCACAAAGTGAGAAGCCTGCATGCCAGCCAATCCACCTCCTGAAGCCTGGAGCAGACGGGATGTGTGCCAGCGCCTCAGCCTAAGCGCCAGCAGGATGATCACAAAGGCGAGAAAGACGCAGGAAACAGTGGCCACTGCCACCACCAGGTACAGAGTGAGGCCTGAGGTGTCAGAGTTGTTTGGGACGTCCAGGCTGCCCAGGTCAGCCAGGACATCTGGGATGCTGTCAGCCACAGCCACTGTGAGCGTGACAGTGGCCGAGAGAGGGGGCTGGCCGTGGTCTTGGACAGCCACCACCAGGCTCTGCTTGAGCGCGTCTCTGTCCAGCAGCGCCCGCACAGTGCGCACCTCGCCCGTGTGCAGCCCCACCGCGAAGAGCCCCGGCTCGCTGGCCTTGAGCAGGCGGTAGGACAGCCAGGCGTTCTGGCCTGAGTCTCTGTCCACTGCCACCACCTTGGTCACCAGATAGCCGGGCTCTGCGGAGCGGGGCGCCAGCTCCACGCCAGTGGAGCCATCAGTGGGGAGGGCAGGGTACAGGATCTCTGGAGCATTGTCGTTCTGGTCCAGCACAAACAGGCTCAGTGACACATTGCTGCTGAGCGGTGGGTCCCCGCTGTCATGTGCAGTCACTCTCAATTGCAAGTCACGGAACTGCTCATAGTCGAACGAGTGCAAAGCATACAGGACGCCAGTGTCAGAGTTGATGGAGACATAGGAGGACAGAGGTGCCCCCTGGATGGTGTCTTCATCCAGGGAGTAGGTGACCCGGGCGTTCTCATCACTGTCTGGGTCGTGTGCGGTCACAGTGAAGATGGAAGCACCTCTGGGGTTGTTCTCAGGGACATAGACAGAGTAGGAGGAGTGGGGAAAGGAAGGTGGGTTGTCATTGGTGTCTGCCACCTTCATGGAGATGTGAGTTTCTGTGGACAAGGGCGGGGTTCCACCATCTGAGGTTTTCAGTGTGATGTTGTACACAGAGAGTATTTCTCGGTCTAGATTTTTTGCTGTCACCAACTGGTAATAATTGTCTATTGATCTTTCTAACTTGAAAGGTAGATTTTCTGAAATAGTGCAGGTCACTTCACCATTCTTCCCAGAATCTCGGTCTTGAAAATAGAAAAGAGCAATTACTGTTCCAGGAGGTGTGTCTTCAGGGATTGAGCTGGTTACAGACGTTATAGTCACCTCTGGGGCATTGTCATTCACATCTAAAATGGTGATCAGTACTTTAGCCCTGGTCATCCTACCAGGACCGTCCTGAGCCTGAACTTCCATTTCATAGTAGCTGGATTCTTCATAATCTAGGCCTTGTAAAGTTGATAATTCTCCTGTGTGGGAGTTGAGCTGGAATATCTGTAGAATTTTTGGAGTCATTTTCCAAAACGAGTATGTCACCTCCCCATTGACTCCCTCATCTAGGTCGACAGCACTCACTGTGAGCAGGCTTGTGCCCACCGGCACATTCTCAGGGACAGTTACTTGGTACTGGGGCAAAGAGAAGAGTGGCGCATGATCATTCACGTCCACCACTGCCACCCGGATTCGGGCGGTGCCAGATAAGGGCGGGTCACCCCCGTCGGAGGCCGTGAGGAGGAGCTGGTGAACCGTCTCTTCCTCGCGGTCCAGCGCCCGCTCCAGCACCAATTCCGGATATTTCATTCCGTCGTCTCCGGTGTGCACAGCCAGGGAGAAGTGGCGATTGGGGCTGAGCTGGTAGCTCTGGAGGGAGTTCGCGCCCACATCCGGATCCCTAGCCTCTTTCAACGGAAACCGCACTCCGGGAGCGGTATTTTCCATTATTTTTACATTCATTTCTTCCGTCAAGAACCTAGGAGCATTGTCATTAATATCCATTATTTCCACTTCTATAGGGTAAAGGTTCATTTTATCTTCTATCAGGATGTTAAAACTCACCAGGCAGCGCGCGCTCTGGGCGCAGAGCTCCTCCCGGTCGATCCTGCCCGCGGTCACCAGGCTGCCGCTCCGCGGGCTCAGGGCGAAGAGCTGCGTCCTGCCCCTGGAGACGATGCGGACGCGGCGCTCCGCCAGCTCCCGGGGCTCCAGCCCCAGGTCCTCGGCGATGGGACCCACAAAAGCCCCTTTGTCTGTCTCCTCTGGCACAGAATAGAGAATGTGTTCCGCCCAAGCTTCGCTCCGCGTCCCCAGGAGGGCGCAGAGCAGGAGGAATCCTCTGTAATCCCGGCCCCTCCCCGGAGGCGCCATTGTCCCGCAGGCCCTCGGACCCGGGGCTGCCTCCTGCGGTGTGCCCCGAGGCTAGCGCGTCCTTGTGGAGCCTCCGTATTCCCAAAAGGCGCCCAGATGCGGTAGAACAGAGGGCTGAGTTTGATGCTTCTCGGGCAAGAGTTGTCCAGAGCCGGCGATTCCTCGCGCCGTGAAGCTCGGTAGTTCCGGGGAATCCTTGTCTCCTGGCTGGTGAACAGCGGCGCCCAGAGTCCCTCCTGTGTCACTGCACCACACCGAAGCAAAGGAATCCATTCCTCAGAAAACCTGCTTCATCCTTCAAAATTCTTCCGTTTATACTTCTTTAATCCATATACCTCCGATATCATGTAAAACTCAACCTTAAGAAACTGTGAACTGATGTGACAAGGTTCACGGATGAGTGTTTATTAGTCCCCGGTGATTTTGGAAAATTCCTTGGTTTGCACTGCAACTTTGAAATGACTCCTGGGCACTTGCCTTACACTTTATTGCGCATAGAGAAAGTCAGCCATCGCAGGTATAAAAAAGCAGGACTTATTTTATTATTTTAAAAAATTTATCCTCATTGTGGAAAGTATTACAAATGTTCCCCCCTTTCCCTCGTTGATCCCCTCCTCCCTATACCCCTCCACCCCCAGGCCTTCACCACACTATTGCACGACTTGTTTTTAAAAAGGCAGGTGTACACATAAGAAAGGTGTTATATAGTAACTGTTTACATCAGAGTAAAGCAAATTTAAATTAATTCAATACTATTGAACACATACTAACATGCTATGCTCTAGACACCACCATGTAAAACTCAGAGAGTCAAAGTTTTCTTTAAATTATGAAAAGGCAACTTAATAAAACTTTTGATTTGAGGAAACTCTGGAGATGGTTTAGTCCAATACCTTCATTTTAATAATTTTAAAGAATAGAGGGAATTGCCTTGTCCTGGACTATGTAGTAGTTGAACCAGTGTCAGGCTACAGATATCCTCGCTCCCACTCTCCTGAGAATAAAAGAGGAATCATTGTTGGCTTAGCTGATGCTTTATGCGGAACAAGTGCTTTAGAGATAAGAAGCCAAGCAGCAACAACGAGCTATGGAAGCAACTGGTTTTGTAGAGGCAGAAATAAGCACAGTTTCTGCCGGTTGTGGATTCATAAGAAGGGGGGTGTTGGCTTGACTGCTCCCTTTCATTATGCAATTCAAAAATCATCCTACCCTATTCCAGAATAGCTGGAGAAGGCGGGTCTCTAGACAGCCTTTGAGCATACATGCAAGACTGTCCTGAGAGGATCCTTAGAGGTACTCATTTCTCCACAGATGTTAATGAAACAAAACTCAGTTGTTGATGGATGTGAGGTTACCCTGAGCTGGTAGAAATAAAACAAAATTCCTTCCACATAGTTGCAGGAGAAAAGAGAGCAACCTGTTTTGGAATGAAGACCTAGGAAGACATAACCGTGTTTTGTAAATTATTTCAAGCCCCAGGGAAGTAGCTAGCAGCACCAGGAGGAGGAGCCAGAGGTAACATTGAAAATGCTTAGCTTAGTTGGTGTTCTCTGATGGCACTGCTCCAAAATATAGGGAACACTTTGAATGAAATGCTGTTTCAATTTATCAAAATAATTCATAGTCATGTTTGTTTTCACCAAGCAGATAAAACAACTTTTTGTTCAAAGGAACCAATATGAGTATTACAGATTAATTCCATAAACAGAAGTTAAATGCTATTTGTTTAGTCGTAATTTTGAATTTCTTGTTCACGTAAGCAAAGCATATGGTCATCAAAAACCATGACTACTTGCAGACATTTGCAAACAAAGCTTTCATGTCTGGATACTATGGCTCCCAATGCCACGATTGTTTTTTCTATCTGATACTTCAAAACTCATCGTGTCATCTCACATTTGTTTCATATTATACTATTTCTTAAATGCCTCAATTAGCATTACTTCTGGGCCCCTTCTTTGGAGTAAAATAAGTAAGATCTAGACAAATGAGGTTATAAACATATTCTGAACATGAAGAGTACTTTAGGGAGTAAATGACTGCATCACCTCTAGCATCAAGTTTTCTAAGTTATTTTACAACATAAAATCAAACATTAAGGATCTCTACTAGAGCACCATAATATGTTCAAATATAACATAACCTACTATATAAAGTCAAAAGAATTGTACAGTTTTAAAGGGAATATATTATTATTGATGTAGTTTGGGGGCAGAATCTTGATCTTCTTCTGTTTATTTGCATTAAAAAAATTATATGGAAAATCTATTTGACGTCCCAGGCATTGAGTTATCTTGTTCCATTTCTTTATGGAACTTTATCAAAGTTGAAGAACCATTTGTTTGGAGTTCTGTATGGGTTGCCATTCCCAGGCAAAGGTACGGGTATTTTCCAATGATTCTGAGATTTTATTCGTTCCCCTTTGACAACTGTCACTTCAACAGAAGTTTGATCAGAAACGGGTGGTTTTCACAGATGATAAAATAGCCCAATGATTTGGATTTGGTAGACTTTTTCCTGATGCTTCAAAATTCAGTATATGCTCAAAATCTGAGACTGTCTATATTATTAATAATAACTGCATGGTATGCAGGCCAAAGAGCCCCATTCAATCAGAACCCAGCAAATTCCATGGTTGCCAGGACTGAACACTTGGTGAGTCCACATGAATGAGTTACTGCTGTGAGGGTACAGTCTGATAGTTTTTCTGTCAGTAAAATATTTTGTCTAAATGAAATGGTCACAGGTGACTCAGATAAGAGAATAAAATAAACCAGCCTACTGCCCTGGCCAAGTAGCTCAATTGGTTAGAGCATCCTCCCAATACACCAAGGTTTAGTGAGCAGAGAAGACAATAACAGAAGCCACTGAAACCAGTTACCCATGAAACCAGTTAATGAGCACTGCTTACAACAATGAAGGTTCAAGATGTAGTTTAAATCATCCAGAACTGGTTATATAATAAAATAACATTTACACTCTCAGAGTGTGTGAAATAAGTCATAATATTTGTATAAGATACTACCTGACTCTCTTGACCAATACCCAATATTCAAGTTCTTTAAAATTGTTATTTACTATTAAATTCTGATTAAAACCATCAAAGAATTATATAAAAAATTTCCAAGCACATCAGATTTGAAAATGTGTATGACTAGAGTCTCTTGGTTAGTAATAGACTTTGGAATGTTGACATAAATAACTCTACAATTGCTGAAGTGTCATTACCAAAATACTGATTTCCAAAATCCTATATTACCCTTAGCAGCTAATTTAAGGACATCAACTTAATCCGTTTTTATGAAGTTTGACAATTTCAGGTTACAAAAGAGGTTCTCATTCATTTTCAAAGTATGTTTTCAATTGTTTATTTTACATGTGCAAATGCTTCTTTTAGGTGCACAAGTGACCAGTCTATCATTTATCAGATCACAGAATACTCCAGCTCAGAACTGGAACAGACCTTGACTATCATGTAGTTCGACTTACCAGATTATATTATCCCCAGTATTTTATTAATTCCATGGCCATCAACTTACTCCTAACTTCTTAGCAATCCATTTTGTGATAAAACAACTTTGATATTTCAAAACTTTTCTTTTCTTTTTCCTATTCATCAAACCCTAGTTTCAATCACACCTTTGAGCCATGATGAATTAGCCTAATTATCCTTTCAAATGACAACCCTCCTTTCCTTAAATATTTGAACAGAGCCTTATTTTATCTAGGTTAAATATGCTAATTATTTAAATTCTTATTTGAACATTATTAAGTCTTTATCCTGCCATTCACTGGTCACTCCTCTATTTTTAGAGATATATCCTGTAAGTGGACAGTAATGAGCATATTTTAAAATTCATTTTCATTTTTAAAAATTTATTTAGGGAGAGAGGAAGGGAGAGAGAGAGAGAGAGAGAGAGAGAGAGAGAGAGAGAGATCAATTTGTTGTTGCACTTATTTATGCGTTCATTGGTTGATTCTTGTATGTGCTCTCACGGGGGATCAAACCCACAACCTTGGCTATGGGGATGACACTCTAACCAACTGACCTGGCAGGCCAGGGCTCATTTTCATTTTTAAGTACTTTCAAGCACACAGATTGAAGAAAACATTGTAGTAGGCATAAAGCATCAGATGCAGATATTTGTTAGCAAGCCAATAATTATAATAGTGGCAATGTCAACAAATACTTGTTCACTATACTGTTTTTAGTTGGAAAAAACTTTCATTTATTTATTTTATTATATTTTACTTCCCCATAATTTCTGTGAGGTACATAAGACAAGTCTTTTCAATATGTTTTATTTTGAGGACTGTAGATATTGTGACTGGCGCAAGATGAATAACAGATAATTCCAAGGATATTATTCAGGTATCCAAACACCAAATATCAGGTCTTCTCAATTACTTTAGTTTTTATATAAATAATTTTTGATTCCTAAGTAGTAAAGGGGGAAATATCTTTCACAGATCTCCATAATTTTAGAAAATACTCCCTATTAATTGAAACTGGGGGGGGGGGGAACAAGATACTGATATTCTTTAACAAAGATTGCAATTCAGTTTCTGCATTAGAACAAGAATCTCAGAAATGTCACCTAATGGAAAAGAAAAACCTAAGAAATGAGATGTATGTAACCAAAGACACAAAGAGCTTGCCAGGCAGAGAAAAGTAAAATAAAATCCTGGGCATACATTATTAAGACTATTTTGGTAAAATTTCAGAACACTAATATTCAATAGAGCTCTATTGACAAAGAAAAAACAAGACCAATGTGATTCACTTCAAAACACTAAGAAAACTAAGCACTGGTCAAATAGAATTTTTAAATTTCCTGTTCAAATAAAATGAATAAAAGCAATAATCTCACCTGAACAAACGAATCTTCCTCTTTACAAAATCCTGAATCTTCCTGAAGCAAAAGAGGCTCGCTTTTCTCACAGCTCTCCTGGCTGATGAGCGTGTCCGCGTAGTTGGGCTGCGGGAAGATAAGGTGGCTCTTCCCTGAGTCCGCGGTGAGGGAGACCTCGTGGGAATAGGTCTGCAGGAAAGCCCGCACCCCGTCCACGCCCACGAAGTGCGAGGCCTGCACACCCACCACCCCGCCTCCTGAAGCCTGGAGCAGACGGGATGTGTGCCAGCGCCTCAGCCTGAGCGCCAACAAGATGATCACAAAGGCGAGAAAGACGCAGGAGATCGTGGCCAGCGCCACCACCAGGTACAGCGTGAGGCCTGAGGCGTCAGAATTGTGCGGAACCTCCAGGCTGCCCAGGTCTTCGAGGACCTCTGGGATGCTGTCAGCCACTGCTACTGTGAGTGTGACAGTGGCCGAGAGAGGGGGCTGGCCGTGGTCTTGGACAGCCACCACCAGGCTCTGCTTGAGCGCGTCTCTGTCCAGCAGCGCCCGCACAGTGCGCACCTCGCCCGTGTGCAGCCCCACCGCGAAGAGCCCCGGCTCGCTGGCCTTGAGCAGGCGGTAGGACAGCCAGGCGTTCTGGCCTGAGTCTCTGTCCACCGCCACCACCTTAGTCACCAGGTAGCCAGGCTCTGCGGAGCGGGGTGCCAGCTCCACGCCAGTGGAACCATCTGTGGGGAGCGATGGGTACAGGATCTCTGGAGCATTGTCGTTCTGGTCCAGCACAAACAGGCTCAGTGACACATTGCTACTGAGCGGTGGGTCCCCGCTGTCATGTGCAGTCACTCTCAATTGCAAGTCACGGAACTGCTCATAGTCGAACGAGTGCAAAGCATACAGGACGCCAGTGTCAGAGTTGATGGAGACATAGGAGGACAGAGGTGCCCCCTGGATGGTGTCTTCATCCAGGGAGTAGGTGACCCGGGCGTTCTCATCACTGTCTGGGTCGTGTGCAGTCACAGTGAAGATGGAAGCACCTCTGGGGTTGTTCTCAGGGACATAGACTGAGTAGGAGGAGTGGGGAAAGGAAGGTGGGTTGTCGTTGGTGTCTGCCACATGTAGGGAGATCAAAGTTTCTGTAGACAGAGGTGGCACTCCTTTGTCTGTGGCTATCACAGTTATGTTGTACAGCGACACCTGTTCTCGATCTAGAACTGCATTGGTCACTAATCGATAATAATTGTCTACTGATTTTTGCAGCTCAAATGGCAGACTTCTTGAGATGGAACATGTTACCAGGCCATTCAGTCCAGAGTCACGGTCATATACTTGAAAAAGAGCAATTACTGTTCCTGGAGGGGTACTTTCCATGACCGACTTGCTTCCGGATGTGACTACCACTTCTGGTACGTTATCATTCACATCCAAGACAGTAATTAAGACTTTTGCTCTGTCTTGTAGACCTGGCCGATCCCGGGCTTCAACATCCAACTCATAAAAGCTGCAGTCCTCATAGTCTAGATTCGCAGAAGTTGATATTTCTCCAGTGAAAACATTCAAGCAGAAAATCTTTGAGATCTTTTCTGTTATCCTCACAAAGGAATATGTTACTTCTGCATGGACTCCTTCGTCCTGGTCGGTGGCATTTACTGACAACAGTGACGTACCTATTGGCAGATCTTCGGGAACACTCACAAGGTAGATGGGCTGAGTAAACTCCGGAGCATGGTCATTGGCATCTAGGACAGTCACCAGAATTCGCACCACCCCTGAACGGACAGGGTCGCCGCCATCCATGGCAGTAAGAACCAAGCGGTGAGTGGACTCTCCCTCCCGGTCCAGAGCGCGCTCCAGCACCAGCTCTGGGTATTTGGGCCCATCGGAGTCACCTGGCACATCCACCGAGAAGTGACTGCTCCCGCTGAGCTTGAAGCCCTGAAGAGAGTTCATTCCCACATCTGGGTCAGAGACCTCCACTAGTGGAAAACGAGAGGATGGGGCTGCGTTTTCGAGAATTTTCACTTCCAATTCTTCCCTTAAGAATCTGGGTGTATTGTCATTAATGTCCACTATTTCCACTTCTACGGGATAAAGATTCAGTTTGTCCTCAATGAGGATGTTAAAACTCACCAGACAGCGCGCGCTCTGGGCGCAGAGCTCCTCCCGGTCTATCCTGCCCGCGGTCACCAGGCTGCCGCTTTGCGGATTGAGAGCAAAGAGCTGCGTCTTGCCTCTGGAGACGATGCGGCCTCCGCGCTCCGCCAGCTCCTGGGGCTCCAGTCCGAGATCTTTGGCGATGTTGCCCACGAAGGAGCCTTTGTCCAGCTCCTCAGGAATGGAGTAATGGATTGGTCCGGCCGGGACCCCGGCCCCCCACAGCGCCCTCTGCAGCACAAAGAGCAGGACTAACCCGCTGTGGCGCCAGCGCCTTTGCAGAGCCGCCATTGCTGGCTCCGCACTCACTCCCCCGGGGTTATGAGTAGGGGGAACAGGTTCGCATTGCTCTTGGGCTTCTCAGAATTAGAGTTCAAGGTCCATAAACAAGAAGAGATCCGATGCGAAGCGTTTTCGGCCAGAATTTTCGCGCAGCTGCGGGGGCTTTTTTGTCCGATCTGCTTTGCGCTTGGAGGATCTAACTGGAGTTCACAGTTTTCCTTACCCGGGTTAGTGAACAGCGACGCTTAGAGTCCTAACTTAATACTGCATCGTGCCTTTTCTTTTTCTTTTTCTTTCTTTTCCTTTTTCTTTTTCTTTTTCTTTTTTTGTGAAACCATCAGAGGACCTGAATTCTGCTAAATCTGCATAGATGGCACTCATAAAACTTATCTCCCCAAGAATAAGAAGCATTTGGAAAAATAAAAGAACTCATTTTAATAATTTTATATGCTCCCTTGAATTTACCATTCATTTTGGTGGTGACATCTCTTACAGCCTTGGAGAACAGAAATATTACACTTTTCTGCAAATCTTGAGTTATCACATCCCACCGTCATTTATATTTGTCCCATTTTCAATAAGGGAACCAACAGCCACAGACATATTTGAACCAATCCACTTCGTGACAGTTAAAGTGTTGCCATTTTAAAATTTCATTATCTATTTTAATTAACATATAGATTAAGAACTGCCCTAATTTAGCCAATACCTGTGTATACTTCTTAAAACATGCAAATGAAGTGAAAATATATGGGCTACAATGAAAAAAGTTTTATATTTATATTATATGTAAACCACAATTTAGGATTGACTGCATTGAAATTAAGAAAGCTGCTTAATTGTCTGGACTTATGTTTATATGTAGATAATGTGTCTCAATGAGAGTGTGGGGTACGAATGCATTAAAAATGTTACAGGATATATTGTTTTTGAATTAATAAAAATTTCAAGTCTATTGCAAGGTGACTTTGTATGAAAGAACAATTGCCACACAGAGAAGCAAACAAAGAATTTCAAACACCCTCCTTTATGTCCCCCAAAATCAATAAAACACAAAATCAAGATATATTTAGCCTGTATACATTTTACCTCTAAAATATTGAATTGAAACCTAATTATACTTATGGGACGAAAGGGTTTTGAAGTAACTCACCTGTTCCAAATTGACCGAATCAGAAGTCATTTGGGGATTATCATTACTGGTACTTTCAAACCAAGAGGCTTCATTACATAGAAGATCTTGTGGTGGAGCATTTTCAGGGTTTATATTGAGAAATTTAAACTCAGTCTTTGAGGAGTGTGAGGCAGCACATAAATTGTAGGAATAGGGCAGAGTCCCTTCGCAGTAGTTGGGGAAAACCCCAGGTCCAGTCTTGGAGCAGACACCACTAGTCTGAAAGCAACTCCAGGCAGTGGGGCCGGAGGAGTGTCTCAGGCTCACGGCCACCGCCAGAATCACCGCGAGGAGGAAGAGCACAGAGATCAAGGCCAAGGCCACCACCAGGTAAAACTGCAGCTCGGCCTGGGGGTCAGAGGGTGCTGGACGGTCGCTGAAATCGGGCAGAGCCTCTTGTAGGCTGTCAGCGAAGACCAGGAGCAGCGTGGCGGTGGCCGAGAGGGGCGGCTGTCCCTCATCACGCACAGCAACCAGCAGGCGCTGGCGGGCAGCGTCCCTGTCGCCCAAAGCTCTGGCCGTGCGCACCTCGCCCGTGCGCAGCCCCAGGCTGAACAGCCCCGGCTCGCTCGCCTGCAGCACGTGGTAGGACAGCCAGGCGTTGTGTCCAGAGTCAGCGTCCACTGCCACCACCTTGGTGACCAGGTAGCCTGGCTGCGCGGCGCGCGGCACCGTGTCGAAGAGCGCAGAGCCGTCGGGCCCCAGCGCGGGGTACAGCACCCGCGGCGCGTTGTCGTTGCGGTCGCCCACCAGCACGCGCAGGCTCACGTTGGCGCTGAGCGAGGGCGAGCCCTGGTCGCGGGCCTGCAGCGTCAGCTCGAAGGCGCGCAGCTGCTCGTGGTCGAAGGCGCGCTGCGCGAATACCACGCCGCTCTGCGCGCTCACCGACACGTAGGACGACAGCGCGCGGGGCTCCAGGTCGCTGGCCACGATGGAGTAGGCCACCTGGCCGTTGGGTCCCAGGTCGGGGTCGGAGGCGCTGACTTGGGCTATGGAGGCACCGGGTGGGTTGTTTTCTGCCACGTGGACCACATAAGAGGCCTGGTGGAAAACAGGAGCGTTGTCGTTGACATCAGCAATGTTCAAGGTGACACTTCTGTTGGAGGAGAGGGGAGGTTTGCCCTTGTCGGTGGCTGTGATGGTAATGTTGTATTCCTTAGTCTGCTCTCGATCTAGGGCTCCATTTGTCACCAACTTGTATGTGTTTTTTGTATCTTGAACTATTTTAAATGGGACGTTTCCATTTAGTTGGCATAGGATTTCCCCATTAAATCCAGAATCCAGATCATGTGTTTTGATCAGGGCAACAACAGTCCCCAGCTCTACATCTTCTTGTACATGTTTAGATTCAGAATCCAGGGTTATCTCAGGAGCATTGTCATTTTCATCCAAAATATCTATCTGTATTTTACAATGTGCTGTGTGACGTCCACCATCCTTTGCTTCCACCCCAATTGTGTAGCGCTCTCTCTCTTCAAAGTCCAGTCCTCCACTAGTGGAGAGTTCTCCTGTTTTACTGTTCAGCTGGAATAGATGTCTCACTGCCTTTTCAATGTTGATGAAAGTGTAGGTGATCTCCGCATTGATGCCCTCATCCAAGTCAGTGGCCATCACTCTTAGCACAGAGGAGCCAACTGGCAGGTTCTCTGGAACACTGACCCCATACACATCCTGGGTGAACACTGGGGGGTTATCATTTGCATCTGCCACAACCACTCTGATCTGGGTTGTGCAGCTTCTGGCAGGCTCACCCCCATCCACAGCGGTGAGGACAAGGTGGTGGCAGGACTGCTTTTCCCTGTCCAGGGGAGCCTTTACGACCAGTTCTGGATACCTACTGCCATCAGGGTTCTCCTTCTGGATCAAGGAGAAGTGTGGGTCGGGGCTGAGGTAGTACTGCTGCAGGGAATTGACCCCTACATCTGAGTCTTGTGCGGATTCCAAGGCAAAGGTGGCTCCAGTTAGGGCCAGTTCACTGATTTCCAGTTCAGTGATATTTCTGCTGAAGGTCGGTGAGTTGTCGTTGACATCCTGAATCACCACAGCTATATGAAAAAAGTTCAAAGGCTTTTCAGCAACCATTTCGAATTCCAGAACACACGTCGACTTCTTGCCACAAATCTGCTCTCGGTCTACGCGGTCGCTCACAAGTAAGTCCCCGTTCTCGGCGCTCACTGTAAAGAATTTCTTCTCGGCACTAACCCGCAGGTTCCGAGTTGGCAAATCTCTCACGCCAAGCCCCAGATCCTTGGCGAGGTTCCCCACCAGCGAGCCCCTGGCCAGCTCCTCCGGAATAGTGTAGCGGATGGGCTCCGGGAGCGCCGGGCAGAACAAAGGCAGCAGGAGGAGAAAATACATTCGCTTCCGCGCAGCGGGGCCTTGGGGTCCCCCGCCGTGTCCCATCCCGCTTTCTGAGCCTGTATCTTACCGATTCTGAAGAGCAGCGACCGCTAAACGATCCCAAGAGTTCTCTGAGCAAGAGCGACTCCTGGATTTGACCGGGCGGACAGGTCCTCTGATAGAGATCTCCGCTGCGAGGGTGGAGAGGGAGCGCAGTTTTCCGATTCCTCCCCTGACGGCGACTCCCCGGCGTCAGGAGGAGCTGACGCCGCGCTCAGCACTAGCCGACAGCGGCACCGCGCGTCTCGGCTGCAGAACTGCAGGAGCGGTTGCTAAATCAGCTCCAAATACCGAGCCGCCTGGAAGACAATTCCACTGTGTCCTGGTAGACACTCTTTCTTCCCTTTTTACAAGGATATAACATTTTAAATACTATGTCTTCGGTCTGGCTTTCATTTCTTTGAACATGAACTTTACTCATGCAAAGTAAGTGATTTTTACTGTCAAAGAGCAGAGGTACCTCGCTGAACATATTTATTGGCATAGTCGTGCATTTCGTTTCTTTGTCATAAAGTGGTCATAACAACATCTTCCCTGCTTACCTTAATAGAACTGAGGACCAAATAAAATAATATGTAGAAAATAGTACAAATGTAAGACAATGTTGGTGGTGGCAGACGGTAAATTCTTTAACAATTTGGTATGTATTGTTATTCCATTCTATTTTCTTTTCTCTTAACTTATAAAAGTAATAAATACCATAGCTTTTAGTTTTACCCTATGTTTCAATTTCTTCTATCGTTATCATCTTCTTCCCAAGATAATTGATAGATATCAAGGAGATTGGTTGCCTTTACAAAATAAGTGTGGTAAGAAGCAAGATACTCTATTTTCCTTATGTTCCAAGTGTCTACTTTTAATTAAATGACTATGATTTTTAAATTATTCTACTCATTTTATTTTATTACCATCATCTTTATTTGCATTGTTTCTTCTCAAGTATCTTAACAGTGGTGAGTTATCTGGATTATGGGGGTGAAGTATGAGTCCTTATGATTATATATCCCAAAGAGAGTAATCTATGTTGACCACTGTCCCTTGGTCCCAGGTTATAATCTAATCATTACCGGCACTCTTTCCTTGTCAATAAGCATGGCAATTTCCATGTTTCTGACAGATGTCTTACAGCTTCCATTCCATTTCCAAACTAGAAATATTCATAAAGAAAGTGTTTCAAATTTACATAATACACTGTCATTCTAAAATTTGACAAGTGTGTAGCAATGTCAAACTCAGAGAGGAATACTTACTATTAGAGCATCTTAAACTGCTCATTGTATTCAGGATTCTAGACAGAAACTCTTTGGCTTCTCTATACAAACATAAAAGACATTACTGACTCAAGACTTTGTTCCAAAACATGACTGAGCAAGTGCCTTTCCACCACTGTGTGAACACTTCAATTAGTAAAGGAAAGTTATCTTTTCAGAACACATATGAAACTAAAGATCCAAACATTTGAAAGATTATAGAGTATATATAATATATACACTCAGAGTGTGTGAATCAAGCATTTTATTATTTAAAGTATATGCAATATATACTCATAAAATTTAAGACCCATAGATCAGTATTTTTTTTTTAATCTATTAATTTAAAGTTGAAATGATTTTACAAACACAAATCTAAAGTCTATTGAAATTTATAAAGTCTATAGAAGTTTAAATGGTATTTTTCTATTGCATAAAAAAGTTAACTCAGGACACATACCCAACTCTATAACCTCTTTTTTAAAAAAATTCAAAAGTGAGTTTTTATGTAGAAGTGAATGATATCAGCATTTATCATACAGATTCTCTTGTTACTCTTTGGATGCATTCACTATTCAGTGAGTCTGTACATTTTACTTCGAGGTCAGAATTGTCCATATATAAATATAACTGGATCCCCTTCAAATAAATGCTTGAAAAGTATTTAAAAATAAAAACCAGTGGTCCTAGGTTCCCAAATGTATCAATAAACTTTTGATATGGTCAAGTAATGTATCCTACTATCCCATTAATAATACTTTACACACACACACACACACACCATTATTCATACTTTGTGGCTAATGTTCAAGTTGTTGAAAGCACAAAATTTGAAAGATTGAAAAATCTTTTTAAAAGAAGCTTCTGAAAATCATCTTTAGGAAATCAGATGCCAAAAGTGAATTGGGTAGTTCTTCCATTACACAACATATGCTCATGAAATTTGAGACCCATAGACCAGCATTTTATTAAGAAAAATCTATTAATTTAAGATAAACACGGCCCTGAGAAATGAGTTTTAAAATTTGAAACCATTTTAAAGTTGAGTTGATTTTCCAAACATAAATCTTAGACTCTGGTAATAAAGCAGAATTGTATGCAAACACTGAGGTAGATATTGATTCTGAAAAGTGAAAGGGTTACCTGTAACCAGAAAATGCCAGGTGTGTGGCATATTTGAATTTAATGACTGTAGCAGTATCTAAATCTTTGGAGATTTTATTTATTTATTTATTTATTTATTTATTTATTTATTTATTTATTATTTTTAATTCTCACCCCAGGATATTTTATCCATTGCTTTTCAGAGAGAGTAGAGGGAGAGATGATAGAGATAGAGATAAAGACGACAGATAGATAGATAGATGATAGATAGATAGATAGATAGATAGATAGATAGATAGATAGATAGATGATAGATGATAGATAGATAGATAGATAGATAGATAGATAGATAGATAGATAGATAGATAGAAAAGCATCTATGTGAGAGAGACACATTGATTGGTTGCCTTCACACTCCCCTGGACCAGGGCCGGGATCCAGCCTGCAACCGAGGTATATATGTCTTTGGCCGAAATTGAATCCAGGACCCTTCAGTCCAAGAGCCGATGCATGCTCTAACCACTGAGCAAAATCGGCTAGGGCTCTTTGGAGATTTTAAACTGCATCACAGAATAAAGCACAATTCTAAGGCCCCTCACTGATTTCTTCTCTCAAAGAATTGCCCTACATCCAATAATTTCATGGTTTAACCCAAACTTTCCAGATTTCAGGATGCCACAGACATTATCACCAATATAAGTTTAATCTTTTTTTCCTGATATTTCTCATGCAGAATTTTTCTGTGTTCTTCCAGTGATTTATCCAAATATGTAAATTATTTCCTTATGCAAACAGCAGATATGCTAACACACAATATCTTTTCTAAAACATATTTGCTATTGGTGTTTAGGCAAATATTCAAAAGAGAACAATATATCTAACAATTTGGACTAATCAAACAACTCATCTATTAAGATAATAACAATTCTGAGTATAAGAAAGTCTTTGAGTAAAGTGATTATGTTTTAAAGTACTTGTTTAAAAAATAATAAAGTACTAATTTCATGTAAGTCTATGGATATCAGCCAGATTTTCTAAAATGTCCACATATTGAAAAAATAAGACACTATATGCAAAATATAATTTGGAAATAAATGGAGAAAGCTAATCTCTAAATAAAGCAAATAATAACTCACTATTTACATAATTAACCTATTTGAATGCGGAAGAAAAATAACTGAGGAACAAATGAACAAAATGCTTCAAGCATCCCCACTGAAAACGAAAACTCACCTGAGCAACTTCTAGTTCTTCGTTTGCATTTATCTTCTCAGATATCAGAAGAGGCTCGCTTTTCTCACAGCTCTCCTGGCTGATGAGCGTGTCCGCGTAGTTGGGCTGCGGGAAGATCAGGTGGCTCTTCCCTGAGTCCGCGGTGAGGGAGACCTCGTGGGAATAGGTCTGCAGGAAAGCCCGCACCCCGTCCACGCCCACAAAGTGCGAGGCCTGCACGCCCGCCAACCCGCCTCCTGAAGCCTGGAGCAGGCGCGATGTGTGCCAGCGCCTCAGCCTGAGCGCCAGCAGGAAGATGACAAAGGCGAGAAAGACGCAGGAGACCGCGGCCACTGCCACCACCAGGTACAGCGTGAGGTCCGAGGCGTCAGGGCCTGCGGAGGGCTCAAGGCTACCCAAGTCAGCCAGGACATCTGGGATGCTGTCAGCCACGGCCACAGTGAGTGTGACAGTGGCCGAGAGAGGGGGCTGGCCGTGGTCTTGGACAGCCACCACCAGGCTCTGCTTGAGCGCGTCTCTGTCCAGCAGCGCCCGCGCAGTGCGCACCTCGCCCGTGTGCAGCCCCACCGCGAAGAGCCCCGGCTCGCTGGCCTTGAGCAGGCGGTAGGACAGCCAGGCGTTCTGGCCTGAGTCTCTGTCCACTGCCACCACCTTGGTCACCAGGTAGCCGGGCTCTGCGGAGCGGGGTGCCAGCTCCACGCCAGTGGAACCATCAGTGGGGAGCGAGGGGTACAGGATTTCAGGAGTGTTGTCATTCTGGTCCAACACAAACAGGCTCAGTGACACATTACTGCTAAGTGGAGGGTCTCCACTGTCGCTGGCTGTCACCCACAGCTGCAGGTCTCTAACCTGCTCATAGTCAAAAGAGCTCAGTGCGTACACAACTCCAGTGTCAGAGTTTATGGAGACATAGGAGGAGAGAGGAGTTCCCTGAAATGTGTCCTTGGCTAGAGAATAAGTGACCTGAGCATTGTTGCCACTGTCAGGGTCGTGGGCAGTCACAGAGAAGACTGAGATGCCTCTGGGGTTGTTTTCTGGAACGTAGGTGGAGTATGAGGTGTGAGAGAATATGGGAGGATTGTCATTGATGTCTGCCACTTTCAGGGAGATGTGGTTTTCTGTAGAGAGGGGTGGGTTTCCGCGGTCAATGACAGTTATTGTGATGTTATAATCTGAGACCTCTTCCCTGTCCAGCGTTTGCGTTGTCAATAAGTGATAGTAATTATCAACTGACTTTTCCAATTTAAAGGGCAAGTTCCTGGAGATAGAGCATGCGATCTCCCCATTCTCTCCAGAATCACCATCATGTACACTAAACAACGCAATTACAGTCCCAGGAAGACAATCTTCAGAGACAGAGCTGGCGAGGGAGGTGAGGATCATTTCCGGGACATTGTCATTCACGTCCTGCACTGTGACCACCACCTTAGCACTGGCGAGAAGAGCACCTCCATCCTGAGCTACCACTTCCATGAGGTAGAACTTGGATTCTTCGTAATCCAATGATCGCACTGTTGAAATTTCGCCGAGGTTGGGATCAAGCCGGAAAGTCTGTGAAACGCTGTCCTCTTCATTGCGAAAGGAGTAGGTCAGCTTCCCGTTCATTCCCTCATCTGGGTCCGTGGCGGTCAGTGTGAGCAGCCGAGTGCCCACGGGGACCCTCTCTGGAACGCTCACTCTGTACTCGGATCGGCTGAACCGGGGCGCGTTGTCGTTCGCATCCAGGACCGTCACGCGGATGTGCGTGGTGCTAGAGAGCACGGGGTCTCCGCCGTCCAAAGCTGTGAGAAGGAGGTCGTGACCCGCTACTTTCTCCCGGTCCAAGGGCTCTTCCAGGACCAGCTCCGGATATTTTTGTCCATCGCTTCCACTTTTCTCATCCAGAGAGAAGTGCGCGTTGGAGCTGAGCTGGTAGCTCTGGAGGGAGTTCACGCCCACGTCCGCATCTCGAGCGAAGGGAAGCACCAACCGCGTCCCTGTAGCTGCGTTTTCATTAATTTTTACTTTGACTTCTTCATCCCGGAAACGCGGGAAGTTATCATTAATATCGATTATCTCTACTTCTACTCCATAAATTTTCATTTTACTCTCAACCAAGATGTTAAAGCTCACCAGGCAGGGCGCGCTCTGGGCGCAGAGCTCCTCCCGGTCTATCCTGCCCGCGGTCACCAGGCTGCCGCTTCCCAGGTTCAGAGCAAAAAGCTGCGTCCTACCTCTGGAGACGATGCGGACTCCGCGCTCCGCCAGCTCCTGAGGCTCCAGCCCGAGATCTTTGGCGATGTTGCCCACGAAGGAGCCTTTGTCCAGCTCCTCCCGCACCGAGTAGCGGATCTGCCCGGCTCTGGCTCCCCGCTGCGTCCCCAAGAACAGAAAGAGCAGGAGCAGCTGTGTGCAGCCCCAGCCCTTCAGTGGGTCCGCCATTGCCTTCTCTCTGATCAGTTTCTCTTAGTCCTGGTTCAGCCTGCTATTTCCCTATTTCTTTAAAGCCAAAGGGTGCGCATTCCTTGCTGGAAATGGGAGAGGAGCGCGGGTGAAAGGCTTTTCCCGGGAGCTTGTCTGGTCCGTGCGAGTTTAGTGCGGAAGGAGCCCAGAGTCGGGTCGCAGCAGCAGCAGCTTCCTTCCCACTTTGGTGAACAGCGACGCTCAGAGGCCTAACCGGTTACTACACCAATTCATTTTTATTTCAGAAGTATTTAATTATATTTTATTTCTAATATTTTTGCTGTATCCTTCACATATTACTGAGTGATATTGTTTATATTGAATTAAGGTTTAATTTTGAAATAGCAAGACCCACAAATCCCTGAAATCAATATAATTATTAGATTATTTTTACTTTAGAAAAGTTTTATTTAATGTGTCATTGAGCCCATGTCCTTTATTTACTTCTTACCTAAATTGAGTCCATTAAATTAGAACATTGTAATTATTACTTTTGTAGGTTTTAAGATTTCATCTTTGTATTACGATATATTTATGAAAATGTGCCCATTTGTAGATTAACAATGCCAAGGAAACAACTCTAGCTCTCAATGCACTTTTGATAAAAGGCCCACTGATTCATGCAAATTGTATTAGGTGTCATATATGCAGAAAGAATTAAGGGTTCATTTTGTTACTTGTAAGGTCTTTGAGAAAGTTTCCTGTTTTTCACACTAAAAATATGGCAGCTACACTATATTAGACTGAGAGTTTGAGTTGGGTTAGCTATGCATTACTTATATTTTCCTATTACCATGTCTAAATTGGAGTTGGACATTATACAGTGACTGTATGGGGGGAAATCCTATAGTGACTTTAGGGCTTTAGTTCATCACCAATGCAGAAAAATATGTCTATAACTTAACAGTGAGCGGGTATCCAGTGGACTTTCTATGTTGAGACAGATATTTAATGTTATCAAGTTTATATGGTAGCAAAACCTATGGTAGCAAAACCTCAAGTTTATATGGTAGCAAAAGTCTGTCCCACCCATGCTCTGCTGTTGACAAGCCATGGCATTGGAGAACATTCTTCCTTTCTTTGGTGCTCAGTTTCCCCACACTAGTAAGATGGGGAGCTCTTTTTATTCTTAAGTACTAGAATTTGAACAGCAAGTAAAACTGAAATTGGAATATTAAAAGCCCTGAATGTGAAATAAATAATTTAAGATGTCAAGAGTAATAAATCTTCAGAGGGAAGAATTGTAAAGATGAGGAAAAGTATTTCAAGAGTAAAAGCCTTGTAATTATGAACAAATAAATCCCACACATTAAATAGAAAACCACATCAAGATTTAGTTAGATAAAATTAAGATAATTAGGGCAGGAAATTGCCTAAATTCAATCCACAAGACAAATATGAAATGCAGACTCCTATCTCAGATAGGTGATTTGTTAAGAAACATAAGAACCCAAAGTGAAAATAATTAAATTAAAACTCACCTTTAAAATAGTATCAGAGGCAAATGAGCCCTCAGCATCTCCGTGATTTGTAGTTGGTACCCAAGAGGCATCGTCGCAGAGGAGATCCCGAGGGGGAGCCACTTCCGGGGTTACATTGAGGAAATTAAACTCTGTCTTAGCTGATTGTGAGGCAACACACAGATTATAGGAATAGGGCAAAGTCCCCTCACTGTAATTGGGAAGAGTAGCAGGTCCAGACTTAGAACTGAGACCAGGCTGAAAGCAGCCCCAGGTGGTGGGGCTGGAGGAGCGTCGCAGGCGCAGGGCCACCGCCAGAATCACCGCGAGGAGGAAGAGCACAGAGATCAAGGCCAAGGCCACCACCAGGTAAAACTGCAGCTCGGCCTGGGGGTCAGAGGGTGCTGGACGGTCACTGAGATCGGGCAGCGCCTCTTGTAGGCTGTCAGCGAAGACCAGGAGCAGCGTGGCGGTGGCCGAGAGGGGCGGCTGTCCCCCATCACGCACAGCGACCAGCAGGCGCTGGCGGGCAGCGTCCCTGTCGCCCAAAGCTCTGGCCGTCCGCACCTCGCCCGTGCGCAGCCCCAGGCTGAACAGCCCCGGCTCGCTCGCCTGCAGCACGTGGTAGGACAGCCAGGCGTTGTGTCCAGAGTCAGCGTCCACCGCCACCACCTTGGTGACCAGGTAGCCTGGCTGCGCGGCGCGCGGCACCGTGTCGAAGAGCGCAGAGCCGTCGGGCCCCAGCGCGGGGTACAGCACCCGCGGCGCGTTGTCGTTGCGGTCGCCCACCAGCACGCGCAGGCTCACGTTGGCGCTGAGCGAGGGCGAGCCCTGGTCGCGGGCCTGCAGCGTCAGCTCGAAGGCGCGCAGCTGCTCGTGGTCGAAGGCGCGCTGCGCGAACACCACGCCGCTCTGCGCGCTCACCGACACGTAGGACGACAGCGCGCGGGGCTCCAGGTCGCTGGCCACGATGGAGTAGGCCACCTGGCCGTTGGGTCCCAGGTCGGGGTCGGAGGCGCTGACTTGGGCTATGGAGACCCCGGGAGGGTTGTTTTCTGGCACGTGGACCAGGTAGGCTGACTGTTGGAAAACCGGAGCGTTGTCGTTGACGTCGGTGATGTGCAGGGTGATGGTGGTGCTGGAGGAGAGGGGCGGCTTGCCCCTGTCGGTGGCCATTATAGTGACGTTGTATTCAGGGATCGCCTCCCGGTTCAGAGCCCCGTCTGTCACTAGCTTGTAATAGTTCTTTGAGTAAGATTTCAATGTAAACTCTGTCTTTCCCAGTATGCGGCAGTGAACTTCTCCATTTTCTCCAGAGTCCCTATCTCTTGTCTTTATCAAGGCGACCACTGTTCCTGGTGGTGAATCCTCTGAAAGGGGAGTAAACACTGAGGTCACAACCACTTCAGGTGCACAATCGTTCTCGTCGAGGATGTCGACTTGGATGCTGCAATGGGCTGCTAGATCTCCAGGATCTTTGGCTTCTATACCGAGAGTGTAACTATTAGCCATTTCGAAATCAAAATGATCCTTTGTTGTGATTTCTCCTGTTCTTTTATCTAAGTTAAAAAACTGTTCCACTTGCTCGTCCACGTTATGAAAGGCGTAGGTGACCTGCGCATTAATGCCCTCGTCCTGGTCGGTGGCCGTCACTTGAAGCACGGAGGAGCCTGGGGCCACGCCCTCCTTCAGGCTGACCCTGTACACGTCTTGGCTGAACACCGGGGGATTATCATTGGCATCGGTGACTTGGATCTGGATTTGGGTGGTGCCACTTAGGGGTGGGTCTCCACCATCCACAGCTGTGAGGACCAGTTGATGGAAATTCTGCTCTTCTCTGTCCAGAGAGTGTTTCAGAATCAGCTCGGGATATTTACGTCCGTCTGGAGTCTGTTTCTCTGCGAGATCAAAGTACTGATTGTCATTCAGGTGATATCTTTGCAGGGAATTAGGACCAGCGTCCAAATCCAGGGCCGGGTCTAGTGGAAATGTTTTACCTGGCTTAGTGGATTCCACAATTTTTAAATCAATCTTACTCTGTTTGAATAATGGACTATTGTCATTTATATCCTGCACTACTACTGCTACGTGGAAAATATTCAGTGGCTTTTCAGTGACAGCATCAAAATCCAGAATACACAGAGGCTTCTTTCCGCAAATCTGCTCTCGGTCTATTCTGTCGCTTACAAGTAAGTCCCCGCTGTCAGGGGCTACAGTGAAATACTCCTTCTCTGCGCTAACCCGCAGCCTCCGGGCCGGCAAGTCCCGGACTCCGAGCCCCAGGTCCTTGGCGAGGTTTCCCACCACCGAGTTCTTGGCCAGCTCCTCGGGCACTGAATAGCGGATTTGGTCCGGGAGGGCCCCGCGGAACAGAGACAGCAGGAAGGGCAACAACAGTACCTGGCGCCGCCGCGCCGCGCCGCTCCCCGCGCGCGGCCTCATCGTGGCTCCCTCCGCTGCGGCTCGGCGGCTCGGCCCCGGCAGAAATAAGCCCTCCGTGGACGGCAAAAATCCGGGGAGGGGGCTTTCCGGCTTCTGTTTTTGTAACCGGATCTACTGGCTGCCTCCGTGCGGTCGGTTTGAGCAGGAAGTTACCCTCCGAGAGGCTCCCAAGTGCGGCTCCCAGATCTTTTTGCTCTTCTTTTGACCTACAGCGACGCCCAGGGGTTTTTCCGTGAAACTGCTCCAAGGGCCTGTAAATGTTTTGCAAGGAACTTTTTTGCTCTTGCGGATTTAGAGTGTGTTTGTTTAAATAGCTGTATATTCACATAGTTCCAAATTAAAAAGGTATATACAGCATGTTCCATAGACTCTCCCTCTTTGCTTTCAACAACACATTTCTCCCGGGAGAAAGGAGTGTTCCTTTTTTTATGGACTATTCCACAGATGTGTTTTGTATAGTGAAGCAGAATTTTATAAATGTCCTCCCCTGCTTTCATACACGTATGGAAGTATATGTATGAAATTTTTTGAAGTCTGCACACTTACCTTTTATTTCTTTGTCTATTTTAACTAATGATCCCAATGATCATGATGTGAGAGCAGGTTGTTTCCAAAGTGAAGATCTAAGAGAGCCATCCTCTACCATGTGTCAATCAAATTACTTCAAGGCTTCGACTTGGTCGTCTTTGTTGGACTCTGGAGCCACTTTCTTTGCTTTTTGGACTTAGCTCTTTGGTTTAGAAGGAAGAGAGACAATATGCCATGCTCTGCAGCTTGCTTTGTTTACTCACTATATCTTGAAGATCATTTCATATCAGTACTTAAAGAGGTTTCCCATTTATTTCTTACAGCTATGTAGCAGCCCACCATATGGTTGTACAAACATTTATTTAACCAGAAATATTTTCTAAAATAAATCCAGTACCCATTCAAACAAAATCTATTTTCCACATGCTATTAGGTTATAAGTGATCTACTGCTGCTCTCCTAGTCATTTAAAATATGTACTATTCTGATTCTGGAATGTATTCCTAATACCACCATCCAAATATGTTTGACGCAGTTTGAGGCCAATTGATATTTCCAAATGATATTTTAAAGCTTCAGTATTGCAAATAATCTCTCCTCTGATATGATTGCTCTCTCAATATTTACTTGTTACTTCCTCTTTCCTCTCCTCATGTCAGCTGGTTGTATCGTATCACATTTTTATTTGTTCTGCGTCTTGAACCACAACTTCCACGAAGACAAAAACACCTAGAAACTGAAACTCTCCTTCTTAAGTTGAATTGAGACATAGTCCACAATCTATTGCTACAACTTCCAGGTATCCAAATGCTACTACTTTGTGTATTTCTAGACATTCCTGGATTCCAAATTAGCTAAAAGAACTACATGAAGGCATAAGGAACAAAAGCTGCACATCCCTTGCACACAAAGCATTTCCCCCTGTATCAAATCATTGCAGAGCAATTAAGTGACAGGGCTGCCTGAGGGCAATTTGCAGGGACAGGGATGAGGCCTACTTACTAAGTAGCACAAATCATATCAGTTCAGGCATCAAGTTACCTGACTTTTATAAGAGGCTCCCATGATAAAAAGGGAAAGATTTTTCAAAGTTCTGTTTCCTTAGAAATAGAGAAAGGTCTCATAGTGATGCTATAATAGGTAATTTAGATATTATTAAAATGAATCCTACAACCTAATGAAATCAGTGAAATAAAATGGGCAATATTTTTGTTAATTACAGATGTGCACCAAAGGAATCACACATAGTCACTGCTAGTACAGCTCGGAAACTGCAACAACAAAATATTTAAAATATGCCAGTCCAACTGAGAAGCTATCACTGTTAAAGTTATATCTAAATGTTAAATAGTTCCCCCAGTATTTATAAACTGCCATGGTTCAATTATATTGGAAAATACCCTTTCAAATAAAAAACATAAAATTCAAGCACAATATACCAGGGTGTAAAAAGAGGAAATTAAAATACTCAGCCCAGACACAACAATAACTTCATAAGAGAGAATGCTTGAATGTGAATTTTCACAACTGCCTTCTATTTTGCACTTTGATACCCAAGGAAATAACTAGTTAGGTCGATAACTAAGACTTAAAGGAAAATGGTATTTAAAGAAGTGAGACAGAGATATAAAATTAAGAAACTGTTGCTAAAACTATTATTGGATGAAGGCTACAAAGGATAAGTTAAAAACAAAACAAAAACCTTTTAGGCGCAGAAACCATTATTAATCATCATTGAAGGGGCATCTTCCCCTCCCCTGTAAAGCAGTAGAATATTTTAAAAAGCATTTTTACGTGATTTGGCATGCATCTTATACCATCAGAGCTTATACACTCAAAGACACCGCTGCCTGCCTATGTTTCAGTGTGGCAAGACTGACTTACCTGGGGAAGACCGGGATCTCCTTTTGTTTCAAGTAAATCCTGAGTTATCAAGAGAGGCTCGCTTTTCTCACAGCTCTCCTGGCTGATGAGCATGTCCGCGTAGTTGGGCTGCGGGAAGATCAGGTGGCTCTGCCGCGAGTCCGCGGTGAGGGAGACCTCGTGGGAATAGGTCTGCAGGAAAGCCCGCACCCCGTCCACGCCCACGAAGTGCGAGGCCTGCACGCCCACCAACCCGCCTCCCGAAGCCTGGAGCAGGCGCGATGTGTGCCAGCGCCTCAGCCTGAGCGCCAGCAGGAAGATGACAAAGGCGAGAAAGACGCAGGAGACCGCGGCCACTGCCACCACCAGGTACAGTGTGAGGTCCGAGGCCTCCGGGGTCGAAGCGATCTCAAGACTGCCCAAGTCAGCCAACACATCTGGGATGCTGTCAGCCACGGCCACAGTGAGTGTGACAGTGGCCGAGAGAGGGGGCTGGCCGTGGTCTTGGACAGCCACCACCAGGCTCTGCTTGAGCGCGTCTCTGTCCAGCAGCGCCCGCGCAGTGCGCACCTCGCCCGTGTGCAGCCCCACCGCGAAGAGCCCCGGCTCGCTGGCCTTGAGCAGGCGGTAGGACAGCCAGGCGTTCTGGCCTGAGTCTCTGTCCACCGCCACCACCTTGGTCACCAGGTAGCCGGGCTCTGCGGAGCGGGGCGCCAGCTCTACCCCGGTGGAACCATCAGTGGGGAGAGAGGGGTACAGGATCTCCGGTGCATTGTCGTTCTGATCCAGAACAAACAAGCTTAGAGACACGTTGCTACTGAGTGGAGGGTCCCCGCTGTCGCTGGCTGTTACCAGTAGTTGTAGGTCTCTAACCTGCTCATAGTCGAAGGAGCGCAGTGCATACAGGACACCGGTATCAGAGTTGATAGAGACATAGGAGGAGAGAGGCTCCCCCTGGAGTGTGCCCTCAGCCAGGGAGTAGGTGACTCTGGCATTCTCCATGCTGTCAGGGTCCTGGGCGGTCACGGATAAAATGGAGGCTCCTCTGGGGTTGTTTTCAGGTAGGTAGGCAGAGTAAGCAGCATGAGGGAAGGCAGGGGGGTTGTCATTGATGTCGGCCACCTTCAGTGAGATGTGGGCTTCTGTAGACAGTGGTGGAGTTCCATGGTCCGTGGCCGTGATCGTGATGCTATAGTCAGAGGTTTCTTCCCTATCCAGAGCTCTGTGTGTCAGCAGCCGATAATAATTTCCGTAGGTCTTTTCAAGCGTGAAGGGCAGATTATTTGGAACAGAACAGGTGACAAGGCCATTCTCTCCTGAATCACTATCATGCACATTGAAAAGGGCAATTACAGTGCCTGGGGAAGAAGTCTCTAGGATAGAGCTGGTGAGAGATGTAACCATGACTTCTGGAGCATTGTCATTTACATCCAGAACTGTCACCAGCACCTTACTTCTGGCTCGGAGACCAGGACCATCGTGAGCTTCTACATCTATATCGTAGAATCCGGAGTCCTCATAATCTAGATCTTCCAGTATTGTTATGTCCCCAGTCACAGGATTCAACTGGAAGAGCTGGGATATTTTATCTCTTACTTTCCGGAAAGAATATGTCACTTCTCCGTTGGCTCCTTCATCTGGGTCAGTGGCTTTCACCGTGAGGATGCGGGAGCCCACCGGCACGTTCTCGCGGACGCTCACGTGGTACTCGGGCTGAGTGAATAGGGGGGCATTGTCGTTGGTATCCACAAGTGCCACGTGAATCCTGGTAGTGCCAGAGTGAGCCGGGTCGCCTCCGTCGAAGGCGGTGAGAAGCAGGTGGTGGACCGCCTGTTCCTCGCGGTCCAGGGCGCGCGCCAGCACCAGCTCGGGGTACTTTATCCCGTCCGCTCCGCTCTGCACGTCCAGGGAGAAGTGAGCGCTCGAGCTGAGCTGGTAGCCCTGCAGGGAGTTTGCCCCTACATCCGGATCAAAAGCTTCAGGAAGAGGGAATCTTGTCCCAGGATTTTCACTTTCAGCGACTTTTATTTCCCTTTGCTCTGTCCCAAAGTTGGGCGCGTTATCATTCACATCGATTATTTCCACCTCTACTCCAAATATCTTCATGTTGTCCTCCAGGAGAATCTCCAGGCTTACCACACACTTTGGAGATCTGTCGCAGAGCTCCTCCCGGTCGATCCTGCCCGCGGTCACCAGGCTGCCGCTCCGCGCGCTCAGAGCGAAGAGCTGCGTCCTGCTCCTGGAGACGATGCGTACCCCGCGCTCCGCCAGCTCCCGGGGCTCCAGCCCCAGGTCCTTGGCGATGTCGCCCACGAAGGAGCCTGCCTCCAGCTCCTCAGGCACCGAGTAGCGGATCTCTTCGGCTCGGATTTCCCACAGGGCACCCAGGAGAAGGCAAATCCCAAACAGCCGGCTGCAGTCTGGACAACAGGGAGGAGCCGCCATTGCAGCGCCGCCGCGCAGAAAGGTGCGCTCAGGTTTTCCCTCGGTGGAGGCCTGAGGAGCCCCAGGATCTTCACGGTCCAAGACACTGTATTTTCCCCGCCAGCTGTTGAAGCTCTGGGGTCCACTTTGGAGGTTTTGTAAAGCCCCTGGGTCAGTGCTGTGTGATGCGGAAATCTCGAGGCTCGGCTTAAATTCCTGGTTGGCTTTTCCCCGATAGGTGGACAGCGACACCCAGAGTCCCGACCTGGTATTGCAGCCTGTTCTTGGTAAAGCTTCACCTGCGCGTGTACTTTGTTTCCTGATCCTATTTCTCCCAAAAGAATCAAGGTCAAACTCCCATTGTTTCATTTGCAATGAAAATAAACACTCGAAAGCTTCCTGTACAATAAGCCTTATAAAGTAATTAATTTTTCAGAGAATATATTATTTTTTTTTTTACTAAGAATTTTTTTTTATCTCTTTTAAGTTTTTGCATTATTTATTCACATAGTCCATTTTCAGGACAGTGTATTGTGTAAGAGACACATTTGTCCATCCTGGAAACAAAAATGGGCTTGAATAATGGGAAAATAGGTGAAAAGCCAGTGTCCGGGGAGTTGAAAATCTGGGCTCTAGTCACAACCTATGCAGAAACAAGTTTCCTCACTTGAATGGATCTTTTAGAATCTGGGGCACCTTTTTAGTTCCTTTGTAAGAAACTATCTACTGTTCAAGAGCTGGTCTTATGCCTGTGTCAATGGGATTAGCAAATATAGTGATAGGTTTGGGAAGAGAATTTGCTCATTAATTTTCTAGACTGAAGTTTCTAGGCCAAGGGCTGTGTGTGACTATCACCCTCACAATGTGTCCTCAAACTCTAGAGCACCGCCTCTCATAGAGTACGCAGCAAGTAGTTCTTCAGTGTTTAATGAATGAGTCACGAGTGCAACAGCGAAACCCAAAACAATGGATAAATAACTCTGATCTTAAAAACAATGAAAAAGATAAGAAGACAGAAGCACTGTAAAGAGCAGACAATATTTCAGTGACCTTTTTTTCACATAAGGACCCATCCAGAAGGCACTATTTTACCATTATTTCTAAGTTTACTTTAACTTTGATTTTAGAAATAACCAATGAAAGGAAACATTTTAATAGTTGTATATATATTGTCATTGCATATTTCATAGTTTTCTCTTTCAAGGAAACTTAGAGTAATTTACTAATTTGAGAAAACTTGAGATAAAGCAGCAAGTACCCAGTTCTTTAGGTTATTCCTCACGTAATAATTAATTTCTAGAAATTACTCATAAAGTTTAACCAGACACAAAAGTCCATCAGCTATGCAGAGTTTTTAAATCTTCAGTCTTTGTAGAGTAGATTAAAGGTATTTTTCACAGTTCTCAAAGGACCCACAAATTGCTGGGGACTGGGAGGGGAAATGAGATATTTTTTAAAAATTGACTCTTCTCAGAAACCTCTACCAAAAAACGAAATATGGAAAAGGCTTTATATACAAAACTGTTCATTACATTTCTTATTATAATAGCGACAAAGCCGAATGGGTATAAAAATAAATTATTAAGGAAGGATTAAGAAAATTATTCTTGAATGAGATTATGAAATGGGACAAAGCTGACCCAAAGGTAGTGATTCAGATGTAAGATCTGACGGTCTTTGCTACCTGTGATAAGGCGAAGAAGTGCTAAGAGACTTAAGGATTGGAAAGCTATATTAAAAATACACATTGCACCCCGGCCAGTGTGGCTCAGTTGGTTGAGCACCCTCCCCTGTACCGAAAGATTGTTGGTTTGGTTCTGGGTCAGGGCACATACCCAGGTTGTGGGTTCGATCCCTGGTCTGGTGCATACAGGAGGCAACCTATGGATGTTTCCCTCTCACATCAATGTTTCTCTCTCTCCCTCTCCCTTTCTGTCTCTCTCAAATCAATAAAAGCATATTTTAAAAATAAAAAATACACTGCAGCAATATATATATATATATATTGCAGCCAGATATATTTATATAACTAAGATGTGTTTGATGAGATAAACATAAAATTTAACTTAGGCAGAAAAAACTACCAGTACATTTATAAAGAGTAAAGCTTGAAACAAATAGTATCACACATCAACCAAGAAAGGGTAGTGCTATTGCTAAAAGTAGTGACAGCCAAGAAGAGCTCCCTTTAGCAAGATTTGCTGACTGCACAGAAACACCAACCACACAGCTTGAGAAGTAGTAATCAGGCAACTGCCAAGAGTACTGAGCACTCAAGGGTCCCTCCCCACCCAGCCAGTGCACCCCCTCTTCCACTCCCACTACTAGAACTCTGAACAACGGCCGGCCGAAACTCACTGCGCACGCTGAGAATCAAGTACAATATGTACACTTTAAGTAGGTTTGCACAAACTCACGTGGGAGGAAAAAGAAGAGTCATAAGCGATTTGGGGGTCTTCGTTATTGGCACATATATCCGCAGAAGGATCTTCGCACAGGAGGTCCCGAGGGGGAGGGGGAGCCACTTCCGGGGTCAGGTTAGAAAAGTTAAATTTGGTCATTGCTGAACTCGAGGCAACGCACAGATTGTAGGAATAGGGCAAAGTCCCCTCACCGCAGTTAGTGGGAACCACGGGGCCAGTCTTGGAGCAGAGACCAGGCTGAAAGCAGCCCCAGGCGGTGGGGCCGGAGGAGCGTCGCAGGCGCAGGGCCACCGCCAGAATCACCGCGAGGAGGAAGAGCACGGAGATCAAGGCCAAGGCCACCACCAGGTAAAACTGCAGCTCGGCCTGGGGGTCAGAAGGTTCTGGACGGTCACTGAGATCGGGCAGAGCCTCTTGTAGGCTGTCAGCGAAGACCAGGAGCAGCGTGGCTGTGGCCGAGAGGGGCGGCTGTCCCCCATCACGCACAGCGACCAGCAGGCGCTGGCGGGCAGCGTCCCTGTCGCCCAAAGCTCTGGCCGTGCGCACCTCGCCCGTGCGCAGCCCCAGGCTGAACAGCCCCGGCTCGCTCGCCTGCAGCACGTGGTAGGACAGCCAGGCGTTGTGTCCAGAGTCAGCGTCCACCGCCACCACCTTGGTGACCAGGTAGCCTGGCTGCGCGGCGCGCGGCACCGTGTCGAAGAGCGCAGAGCCGTCGGGCCCCAGCGCGGGGTACAGCACCCGCGGCGCGTTGTCGTTGCGGTCGCCCACCAGCACGCGCAGGCTCACGTTGGCGCTGAGCGAGGGCGAGCCCTGGTCGCGGGCCTGCAGCGTCAGCTCGAAGGCGCGCAGCTGCTCGTGGTCGAAGGCGCGCTGCGCGAACACCACGCCGCTCTGCGCGCTCACCGACACGTAGGACGACAGCGCGCGGGGCTCCAGGTCGCTGGCCACGATGGAGTAGGCCACCTGGCCGTTGGGTCCCAGGTCGGGGTCGGAGGCGCTGACCTGCGCTATGGAGGCACCCGGTGGGTTGTTCTCGGCCACGTGGACCACGTAGGAGGCCTGGTGGAAAACTGGAGCGTTGTCGTTGATGTCACCGATGTGTAGGGTGATGCTTGTACTGGATGATAGGGATGGCTTGCCCTTGTCGGTAGCTGTGACGGTGACATTGTACTCTGCTATTTGCTCCCGGTCTAAAGCTCTGTCAATCACCAGCTTGTAATAATTCTTGGAGGTGGATTCTAATTTGAAGGGAATTTCTTCCTGAATATAGCATGTCACCAAACCGTTTTGCCCAGAATCCTGGTCTCGCACTTTAATGAGGGCAATTACAGTTCCAAGTTCTGAGTCCTCCAGAATCTTGTTAGAAAAGGACATGAATGTCACCTCTGGGGCATTGTCATTCTCATCGACAATTTCAATATGAACACTGCAGTGAGCTGTGTGCACTCCTCCATCCTTGGCTTCTACAGACAACATATACATACTTGTCTCTTCAAAGTCCAAGGTGCCATTTGTTGTGATGTCACCGGTATTTGGATTGAGACTGAAGAGGAGGCTGGTGCTTGCTGGGGCGTTGAGGAAGGCGTAGGTGATCTGTGCATTAGTACCCTCATCCTGGTCAGTGGCCTTCACACGCAGTACAAAGGTTCCCTGGGGCTTGTTTTCTTGGAGTCTAACTCTGTATGTGTCCTGGCTGAACACTGGAGCATTATCATTAGCATCGGTGACCAAGATCTGGATCTGGGTGGTGCCACTTAGAGGAGGGTCCCCTCCATCTATGGCAGTGAGGATTAAGCGGTGGGAGCTCTGCTGTTCTCTGTCCAGAGGTTTTTCCAGCAGTAATTCTGGGTATTTACTTCCATCGGGACTTTCCTTCGTTGACAGAGAGAAGTGCTCATTGGGGTTGATGGTGTAAACCTTCAGTGAGTTACTTTCTACATCTGCATCTTGTGCAGAATCCAGTGGGAATTTTACCCCTGGTAAGGCTGACTCACAGATCTCTAAGTCAATGCCTTTTGCAATGAAACGTGGTGCGTTGTCGTTAATGTCTTGGATTGCAACAATCACGTGGAACACATGCATGGGGTTTTCAGCGACCATTTCAAATTCCAGCGCACACTCAGATTTCCTCCCACAAATCTTCTCTCGGTCGATCCTACCACTCACTAACAAATCCCCACTCTCCGCACTCACGCTGAAAAATTCCTCTGCACTAACCCGCAGTTTTCGAGCTGACATCTCCTGGACACTGAGCCTCAGATCCTTGGCAAGGTTCCCCACCCTCGATCCCTTGGCCAGCTCCTCTGGAATCACGTATTGGATCTGCTGGGAAATGGCCCCGCACAACAAAGACAGCGAGAAGAGAAACAGTACCTGGCTTTTCATCGTTTCAGCTTGCCTGGAGCTCGCTTGCGTTTCTTGAACTCAGTGGAGAAGCTTCTTCTTAAGATGTCTCCGGGATGTTTTAAAAATCAAATGACAGCACCCTGGACATGTGGGGCTTGAGGGTAGGACTTGCTAGGCGCTTGCGGGCCGCAGGGGCGGCTTCCCGGCTCTGCAGCGCGCAGGACGAGCCGGAGGCGCGGCGCCGGCAGCTGGGCGGGCCGCAGAACCCCTTTCTTCCCTTTGGTCAACAGCGGCGCCCGGAGGCTGCCTGGGAAAACTGCATATGCCTAGCTATTCATCCTCAAAGGGGAAGCTCTCAATCTGAGCGCTTTGTCTTTTTATTTGTCGGAAATAATCAAATATTCAAGTTTTCTCTTTAAATGTGACTTTTTCTAGTGTGTTTTTTTTTGTCATCTCATAAGAGTTGCCACCATTTTACATCATTTTTCTTTCCATTAAAATATTTCATAAGGCATATAGCTATATTTTTTTCAGTTCAGGGGGCAAAAAAATCTTCAGTAATTTCACTGTATTTATAAAATTGGCTTGACTATATGGGTGTAACAAGATAAGTTACTGGCTTTTCACCCACGTTTTAGGAGTCTTGATCCTTACATTTCTGTAAATCTATGATTTCCCTTATTTAGTATTTTAACTCCCCCCATATATTCTTTATCAATTCTGTAATAATTTTCAAAGATATAGTCTTTGCAAAAAAGAGTGAGTCAAGCTTCTAGATTTATTTTAATGGATTGCTCATCTTTTAAAAACACAATCTTCCTGTTATGTACAGCAGAAAATGATATTTTGCCACAGAGAGCCATTTAGTGTTTGGGCACACATACTTGCATTTACAAAGCTGAATCTTGTGTAAACCACATTTCTTTTTATGAAACCAGTGCTTCTTCATTATAGGAACATGTATGCAGTGCCCATTTCCACCTCCAGCCAATGCATACCATTAGTAAGTGAAATGAGTTTGACTTGGTCACTAGTTTTAATCATCGAGAGGCACTGAGAGTCCTTACACACTCCATTTCAGAACTTACCTGGAATCCTTGAACAGGTCTTGGGTAACTAAAACAAACGCACTACCAAAGAGATACCAACTCAACAATTTGTTTCACAGTTTCACAGTCTAACTCATATTCATCTTATACTCCAGTCGAAACAGACTGCTAGCTGTTTTCCTAAGTCATCCTTTACCTTGTTTTCCCTACTTCATACTTCCTCTTCCTTTTATTAAACTCCCTCCTCCCTTTCTCTTGTAATGAATTCTCGCCCATCTTTAAAAAAAAAAAAAACTTTTTTAGGGAAAATGGGATGTCTGAAACCTTTCATTATCTATACATGTAGGTGGAAGTTGCACTGCCTTGGTGTCCTCTTTGCATCTCCACAATACATATGTAGGTTTTGTTTTATATGGCATGCTTAGAAAATTCTCTTTGAACATCTAAAGTTCTCCATTTACTATATTTTTTCTTCTTACAAGGAAAGCGATATTAATATTATAAAGATTTTTTCTAAAAAAGATATTCCAAAGGTTATATATTGCCCCCCCCTCCCCGCGGTGTATTTGCATACTTGAGCGAGAATACATCCTTTTCTGCTTTCGGTTATTTTGTTCAAGCCCTGTTGTCACACTTTTGAATTTACCTCTTCCTAATATATTGAGGGAGACATCTGTCCCTTTGCTTGAGCTCCAATGAAATATATTTTGGTCTAATTTTGGTTGACTCTCTGATGTGACTTTACGGGTGAAAGCAATTTCATAAATTTCAAAATGGGCCAACAATTCCTGTTTCATTACCGTAGTGCATAGCCTGGAAATGTCCCGCAAAGGCCAACACATATCTCCTTATGTTTCTTTACCCTTCTTTAAGGACAGGAAGTACCACTCCAAAGTGCATAGCATCCAGGCAAGTGAACTCTCCATCTTCAGGCAAACAGCTTAGGTCAATATGAACAGCCCTCTCCTCACACACACGCTTTTGGTGTACACAATAGGGACTACAGGCCAGGTAAAACAACTTGACCAACTACATTTTTTATCCTACAATTTTTCTGTTATTGAGATAAAGGGTGTGGTCTGGCTTGAAAAGAGTTAAGCATTATTTTATGGGGCCCTAAAATAACTAACTAAATACATACATTTACTTGTTTGTGTCAGTCAGGATAGGCTAGGTAGGCTGGAGTGACAAACAAACTTCAAACCAAGGGATTTAAAATGAAAAAGGTCTATTTGTCACAGGTATAGGTCAGTGTTGGGTAGACCACAGGGCTCTTCTCTCGTCGTAGTGTTTCAAGGACTCAAGCAGAAGAAGCAGTCACAATTTCAGAGAGTATCTTGGAGATATGGAAATTCTCATGAAGGCAACTAGAGCTTCCTCCAAAAAGAGACAGACCTACTTTCATTTACAAGGCATTGGGCAGAAGTAGTTACCTAGCCCCACTCAATTACATTAGGCCAGGAAGGTAGCCCTACCATAGGCCCAGAAGGAGAGAGGAACAAATACTTAAACAACAGGACTAAGCTTTATAATGACCACATGGCATAATTGTTCTTTATAATATTAAAAAAGAAATAAACTCACCTGAAGTAGCTTGGGGTCTCCTTTAGCTTCGAGTAAATCTTGAGCTACCAAGAGAGGCTCGCTTTTCTCACAGCTCTCCTGGCTGATGAGCGTGTCCGCATAGTTGGGCTGCGGGAAGATCAGGTGGCTCTTCCCTGAGTCCGCGGTGAGGGAGACCTCGTGGGAATAGGTCTGCAGGAAAGCCCGCACCCCTTCCACGCCCACAAAGTGCGAGGCTGGCACGCCCACCATCCCGCCTCCTGAAGCCTGGAGAAGGCGCGATGTGTGCCAGCGCCTCAGCCTGAGCGCCAACAGCACAATGACAAAGGCGAGAAAGACGCAGGAGACCGCGGCCACTGCCACCACCAGGTACAGTGTGAGGTCTGAGGCCTCTGGGGTCGAAGTGATCTCAAGACTGCCCAAGTCAGCCAACACATCTGGGATACTGTTAGCCACAGCAACTGTGAGGGTAACGGTGGCTGAGAGAGGGGGCTGCCCGTGGTCTTGGACCGCCACCACCAGGCTCTGCTTGAGCGTGTCTCTGTCCAGCAGCGCCCGCGCAGTGCGCACCTCGCCCGTGTGCAGCCCCACCGCGAAGAGCCCCGGCTCGCTGGCCTTGAGCAGGCGGTAGGACAGCCAGGCGTTCTGGCCTGAGTCTCTGTCCACCGCCACCACCTTGGTCACCAGGTAGCCGGGTTCTGCTGAGCGGGGCGCCAGCTCCACGCCCGTGGAACCATCCGTGGGGAGTGAGGGGTAGAGGACTTCAGGCGCATTGTCATTCTGGTCCAGCACAAACAGGCTTAGAGACACGTTGCTGCTAAGAGGAGGGTCCCCGCTGTCACTAGCTGTTACCAGTAGCTTCAGGTCTCTAACCTGCTCATAGTCGAAGGATCGAAGAGCATAGAGGACTCCAGTGTCAGAGTTGATGGAGACATAAGTGGAGAGAGGTGCCCCCTGGACCATATCCTCAGTCAGTGCATAAGTGATGTGGGCATTCTCCATGCTGTCAGGGTCCTGGGCGGTCACAGAGAAGATGGGGGCTCCCCTGGGGTTGTTTTCTGGAACCCAGGCAGAGTAGGAGGCATGAGTGAAGGCAGGTGGGTTGTCATTGATATCTGCCACATGCAGGGTGATGTGAGTGTCTGTAGACAGCGGTGGACTTCCCCCATCTGTTGCTCTCAGAGTGATGTTATATTCAGAAACCTGTTCCCGGTCCAGGGATCTGGCTGTCACTAAGCGATAATATTGGTCTATTGATTTTTCCAAATTAAATGGCATATTTCCCAGCACAAAAATTGTGACTTGCCCATTCTGACCAGAATCCCGGTCATGCACATTGACAAGGGCGACTTCCCTCCCTGGAGTAGCCTCTTCTGAGACTGATCCTGTGAAAGAAGTGATTGTAATTTCTGGGGCGTTGTCATTCACATCCAGAACTGTGACTAGAATCTTAGCTTTTGACAGGAGACCTGGTCCATCTTGTGCTTCAATTTTAATTTCATAGAACATAGCATCCTCATAATCTAGACTTTTTAATAGGGATATATCTCCAGTCACTGAGTTGAGATTAAAAATCTGAGCAATTTTCCCAGGCATTTTATCTAGTATATAGGAGACTTGAGCATTGAATCCCTCATCAGGGTCAGTGGCATTCACAGTGAGCAGCCGGGTGCCCACTGGCAAGTTCTCCTGGACACTGACTCGATACTCAGGCTGAGTAAATACTGGTGGGTTGTCGTTTGCATCCAGAACAATCACTTGGATGCACAAGTTGCCAGAGTGAACAGGGTCCCCACCATCAGAAGCAATGAGGACAAGCTGGTGAACAGTCTTTTCCTCCCGGTCGAGAGCCTGCTCCAGCACCAGCTCAGGGTACTTGGCCCCATCAGAGACAATCATCACAGCCAGGGAGAAGTAGTCATTGGGCTTGAGCCGGTAGCTTTGCAGAGAGTTTATACCCACATCTGGGTCAAATGCAGTCTTAAGTGGAAATCGAGTTCCAGGAGCCGTTAGTTCACCAATTTTTATTTCTAATTCCTCCGTTAGAAAATCAGGAGCATTATCATTAATGTCTTTAATTTCTATTTCTACTTCAAAAATTTTCAATTTGTCTTCAACCAGGATGTTAAGTTTTACTAGACAGCGCGGGCTCTGGGCGCAGAGCTCCTCCCGGTCTATCCTGCCCGCGGTCACCAGGCTGCCGCTCCGCGCGCTCAGAGCGAAGAGCTGCGTCCTACCTCTGGAGACGATGCGGACTCCGCGCTCCGCCAGCTCCCGGGGCTCCAGCCCCAGGTCCTTGGAGATGTTGCCCACGAAGGAGCCTTTGTCCAGCTCCTCAGGCACCGAGTAGCGGATCTGCCCGGATCCAGTCTTGCACAGAGTCCCCAGGAGCGCGCACAGCAGGGCCAGTCCTCCGCGGCTTCTGATCAGATAACTGGTCATTTCCTTTTCGGTGAATTATTTTTTTTTCTGTATCTGGTTCCAACTTCCCACGACGGAATCCACACTTATTTTCTCAGTGAGCTAAGTCCTTCGTGGGCCTAAATCACAGGTCACAGAGCTGGTTGACCGACAGGGAGAGGGTAGCAGCCCCGGATCTTCTGAGCCTGGTTTGCCGACTCTTTGCTTTTTAGGAACGAGGAAATGGTGGACTAGCTCCCCAGTTGCATTTCCCTCCTTGAGTGGTCAGCAGCGACGCTCAGAGGCCTAACCGTTTACTGCACCCTCTCAGACAAACGCAAGTTTGTATTTTTAAAGTTCCCCAGCACCCAAAATCCTTTTTAGCAGAGGTAAGGGGATTGGTGTTTATTTAACATAATTGAAATGCTTTATGTTAAAGGATGTAGCCTCAAGTTATTCCCACGGGAAGCCATGTACTAGCCTTAATGCCACCAATATTGCCTCAAACATGCTGGAGGAACCACACAGAAACAACAGCCATATTTATAAATTATGCCTCTTGAAGTTTTTCCTTAATAGCCTGACATCTTAGCTTTAATATTTTTTATTTAACCAATTCATTAAAAGTGTAATTGGGTGTCAGACAACATCTGGGGATTTCAGATGAAAAATATCAACAAGCCACTTCCTTCACAGAGATTATGAGGGTGTAAAAGCAAATGAGAAATGACAATATGCTTTCATCCTGGCCTTGGAGGTTAGCAAAGGCTTTCCCAAGAAACCTGAGGGGGGTGGATGGGGAAAGGCCTGGAAGTGAGGGAACAGCGTGGCTGTGAATGGCAAATCACAGGACTTTGGGTACTGACAGGAGTTCATTTTGCTCAAATCTAGAGTGCAAGGGGGTTTTTAAAGACCCAAATTGAAACTAGTAGAGATAAGGGGTTGTTTTATGTTCCAGAACCCCTTTTTCTGTATTTGTTTTCCTCTCCAAGCACAAAATGGAAATACAATACTGTTGTCATTTCAATTATAATGCATTATGTACCCAGGTATAATGCATTTATTCTTGGGATGAGTTACTACAAAAGAAACTGTCTTTCATTTTCCTCAGTTCATAATTTATTAATTATTTACAAGATGTTATAAGGTATTATTCCATGGTGAGTTACAATTTTATCTCACAGAGAATTATATGATAGTAATAAACACAATGGAATACATGGTCTCAGATCAATTTTCCCTCAGATGCCCGTAAATATAATAATCACAGCACCTTAAAGAATGATGATACCATTAAATACAAGACTCAGTTCGTACATGATTACTTCCAATAAAAAATAATCCCAGTTCCATAGAATATTAGTGTATTCTTTGTTCTCTGTTAAATATATGACCAACATACTAAAAGCCAACACAGAAAGAGACGTGGGGAAGGAAAGCTGTGGCTGTGAGGGGACTGAGGTTCAGGGAGGGATTAGCAATGTTTTGGGGGGTTTTATGTGTACTTTTATTTACTGAATCCTTCCCCTGTGTCTTACCTGGGCCCCAAAATGGACTCCATGTTAAGAAAGACCATTTGAGGTGGGGCCATCCATGGTGGGATTGGAAATGTTTTAAACAGCTGCTATGAATAGGAAAGTTTGAAAAGAGAGATGTATAAGGAGGATTTTAGGGGCAACTACTGACATAGTCTCTAAATCCCTTGAGGATATATATTATGTTTAAAGATAAAAAGGCAATATGGTTATCAGGTATGAGAAAAGTAAAAACACCAAAGAGAAACATATTTACTATCACAGTACCTATTTGTTATAGAGCAAACAATAACTGAACAATTTCTTCAAGGAGCACATAGTCCTCTAGAGGCGAATGAGACTTTTAACTCAACAGAGATACCATGACGTAGCTTCCTAAAGCATGGTGAAGCACCGGGATTTCTAGATTTCCATCTTCTAAATAGGGAAGGCCAAGCAAATCACGTAAAATAAAGAACCTCACTGCCAGACTGAAGGAAAAATAAGATCGAGTGCAAGAAACTAACCAAATAAAGTGTTTCATTCTTCATAAACAAATTCAAATATAAAGCATAAAATCCTTAATTTTTAAAGCACTTGAGTAAACATAAAATCAACCTTCGTATTCTTAAGAGAGAAATGATTGTTGACCCAGGTAGATGAGCTGATTTATTCAAGGATGGGAGAGAAAGTATAAGAAACCAGAAGCCCCAGCTCCCGATGCTGGTTTGGTGAGTTACAGGTCACCTTCTCCCCCAACCCCTGCCTTACACTTACAGCACCAGGATCCTGGCGCCTCCCCCTTACTTAGAAGTAACAAGAAGCCACCCACTAGCACTCGTTTCCTAAACATTGAATATATTCTCAAGGAAATGTGTGAAATAGAAGAAGTACGGTAAACAGTGAAGGAAGCTAAATAAATGGGCAATTTTATTTCTTTTAGTGAGCGCTCAGGAGTATATTGTGAAGAGAGTTTACCTGAGGAAATGTTTCTTCTCCTTTATCTTCAAGTAAAGACTGCGGTGCTGATAGAAAATCCTTTTTCTCACAGCTCTCCTGGCTGAGCAGCGTGTCCACGTAGTTGGGCTGCGGGAAGATCAGGTGGCTCTGCCGCGAGTCCGCGGTGAGGGAGACCTCGTGGGAATAGGTCTGCAGGAAAGCCCGCACCCCTTCCACACCAACAAAGTGTGAGGCGGGCACACCCGCCACCCCGCCTCCTGAAGCCTGGAGCAGGCGCGATGTGTGCCAGCGCCTCAGCCTGAGCGCCAACAAGATGATCACAAAGGCGAGAAAGACACAGGAGACCGCAGCCACTGCCACCACCAGGTACAGCGTGAGGTCCGGGGCGTCAGGATCCGTGGAGGGTTCGAGGCTACCGAGGTCGGCCAGGACATCTGGGATGCTGTCAGCCACGGCCACAGTGAGCGTGACAGTGGCCGAGAGGGGGGGCTGCCCGTGGTCTTGGACAGCCACCACCAGGCTCTGCTTGAGCGCGTCTCTGTCCAGCAGCGCCCGCGCAGTGCGCACCTCGCCCGTGTGCAGCCCCACCGCGAAGAGCCCCGGCTCGCTGGCCTTGAGCAGGCGGTAGGACAGCCAGGCGTTCTGGCCTGAGTCTCTGTCCACCGCCACCACCTTGGTCACCAGGTAGCCGGGTTCTGCGGAGCGGGGCGCCAGCTCCACACCAGTGGAACCGTCGGTGGGGAGGGTGGGGTACAGGATCTCTGGTGTGTTGTCATTCTGGTCCAGCACAAATAGGCTTAAAGACACGTTGCTACTGAGCGGTGGGTTCCCACTGTCCTGTGCTGTCACCCACAGCTGAAGTTCATGGAACTGCTCGTAGTCAAAGGAGCGCAGAGCGTAGAGGACACCGGTGTCAGAGTGGATGGAGATGTAGGAGGACAGGGGCGCCCCCTGAAGGGTGTACTCAGTCAAGGAATACGTTACACGGGCATTGTGGTCGCTGTCCGGGTCATGGGCAGTCACAGAAATGAGGGAGGCGCCTCTGGGGTTGTTTTCAGGAATGTAGGCAGAGTAGGAAGTGCGAAGGAAGGTAGGTGGGTTGTCGTTGATGTCTGTCACCTGCAGCAAAATGTGAGCATCCGTGGACAGAGATGGATTCCCTCCATCTTTAGCAGTCACAGTGATGTTGTAAGAGGAAAACTGTTCTCTGTCAAGGGATCTGGTTGTAACCAGTCGGTAGTAATTGTCCACTGACCTTTCTAACTTGAAAGGAAGGTTCTCTGGCAGTGAACATGTGATAAGTGCATTCTGCCCAGAGTCTCTGTCATGTACATTGAAAAGTGCAATTATGGTTCCTGGAGAAGAGTCTTCAGAGACTGAGCTAGTAGCAGTGGTCATGTAAAATTCTGGGGCATTGTCATTCACGTCCAGAACTGTGACAATAACCTTCGTTCTGGTCAGAAGGCCTGGACCATCCTGAGCTTCAATATCAATTTCATGGAGTTTGGCATCCTCAAAATCTAGGCTTTTTATGATTGTTATATCTCCAGATGCTGACTTAAGCTCAAATACCTCTGAGGATTTTCTAGGGGTTTTCTCTTGAAAATATGCCACTTGAGCGTTGTATCCCTCATCTGAGTCAGTGGCAGTCACTGTGAGTATCCGGGTGCCAACGGGCATATTCTCTGGAACACTTACATGGTACTCGGGCTGTGTAAAAACAGGCGCGTTGTCATTCGCATCCAGGACCGTTACGCGGATGCGGGAGGTGCCAGACCGGACTGGGTCGCCCCCGTCCAAAGCTAGGAGAACCAGGTGGTGAACAGCCTCGTGCTCGCGGTCCAGGGCTCGCTCCAGCACCAGCTCTGGGTACTTGTTCCCATCCGCCCCGCTTCGCACATCCAGGGAGAAGTGGTCATTTGGGTTAAGTTCGTACTTCTGGAGGGTGTTCTCTCCTATGTCCTCATCATGCGCACTCTTTAGAGGAATCCTGAATCCTGGTGTACTTGTTTCACTGATTTTTAGCTCCAGTTCCTCTACTCCAAAGCGAGGGGCATTATCATTAATATCTGTTATTTCTACTTCTACTGAATAAATAGCCAATTTGTCTTCCACAAGAATGTTAAAATTCACCAGGCAGCGCGCGCTCTGGGCGCAGAGCTCCTCCCGGTCTATCCTGCCCGCGGTCACCAGGCTGCCGCTCCGCGCGCTCAGGGCGAAGAGCTGCGTCCTACCTCTGGAGACGATGCGGACTCCGCGCTCCGCCAGCTCCCGGGGCTCCAGCCCCAGGTCCTTGGAGATGTTGCCCACGAAGGAGCCTTTGTCGATCTCTTCTGGAACAGAGTAAAGCATCTGCCCAGCTCCAGCCTCCCACAGGGCCGCGGAAAGGAGACACAGCAGGACCAGCCTTCTGCGTTGCGGGAACTTTTGCAGAACTGCCATTTCTTCTGCTGCAGTCTTTTCTCCGAGGCGACTTCCAGCATCCAGTGCGGGATTCCAGTCTTTATATCCCAAGGTCTGGGGTCACCAGCATTCACGCGACCCAGCGCACCGTGGAGAGAACTAGTGGGCTGCTGAACTGATTTTCTTAGCCGCCCGGAAGCTTGCGGGCAAACGCCCAGCCCTTTGTGCTGTGGCGGCGGTAGTGCCGGATCCGGTGTCTTTCGAGCTTTTACGTCTTGGGTGGTCAACAGCGACGCTCAGAGGCCTAAGTAATATTTGCACCCTATCAGGCGAACCCAAGTTACTTGTTTATGTTAGCTTTGTGACTTTCAAGTTTCTTCAAAGAATCTTACAGTTCTAAGATACCTTGGAAGGAACTCTTTCAAGTCAGGAGTCTTTCTCTCAGAATTAAAAAGAATGGTGTAAACGAACGTGACCCTGATAGTAGTTGCTAGGAGGGTGTTATTGAAGTTCAAGGCATTAATCAAGGTTGCCGTTGCCCTTGCTCCAAACGTCTTCAACTTATTTCATACTCAGAGACAATAAGATCAATTATAAACCATTAGCTACAGTATCTCCTAAGGTTATATATTTCGAATTTCTGTGCTTGATGGCTTAGCATTTAACTTCAAGACCTGTATTTAAAATACTGAATTATCAGACACTTAATTGGGTGCCTATCACGTGCCTGACACGTCGCCTGATTGATGCTGGAGCTAGAAATGGTGAACCTGACTAAGTCAGTCCTTGCTCTCAGGAGGCTCACAGGATAGTGGAAGACAGAGGAAAGTAAACAGCATATTATAACAGAGTATAACTGCTGTGATGGTGGGAAACACCAGGCAAGGAGGGGATTCATAAGCAGGGTATCTAGCCTAGATTAGAGGGTACTTTTCCAGGACATAATTGAAGCTGAATCCTAAAGGGTAGGATTGGGTCAAGAAAGAGCCTGGGTAGTGTTCTAGAACCTCAGCGCAAATACTTGGAGGTCAGAGGCAGCATGGAGCATTAAGGAAACAAGGAAGGGGCTTTGCCACATGGAGAATTAGTCACTGAAAGTAGCCAGAGCTTGCTGAGTTCTTTTTCTGATGTTTAGTGTTTTCTAAGCATATAAAACACAATGCAGTGGATGTCTTCTTACTCCTGTTCCATTTTTATGTACTTAAGAATAATGCATTTGTTATTCAAAAATTAATTCTGAAACATTTCAAATATACAGGCAAGCATAGAAAGTAATGTGATGAAAATCTGTGTACATACCATTTAACGTTTATGAAAGCTTAATATTTTGCCAACTTGAGATCAGTTTCTAAACATTTTATTGTGAATAGTTTCAGATTTATAGAAAGGTGACAAAAATAGTACAAAGGATTCCCATATACCTGTCATCCACATTATCCCAAATGTTAACATTTTGATGTCATGCTCTGTCTTTCTCTCCCCCCACCCCATCTCTCTGAACTATCTCAGAGTATATTGCAGACATGATGCTCCTTTATGTCCTTTACCACTTCAGTGTGTAGTTCTTAGAATAAATAACATTCCCTCATTACCCAAATATGATAAAAGTCAGCAAATGGGCACTGATATCGTTCTATTATCTTACCTACAAATGTTAGTCAAATTTTGCCAGTTGCCACAATAATGCCTTTTTATAGCAAAAAGAAAAAAAAAATCTAGTCTAGGATCAAATCCAGGACCACACATTACATTTAATGATTTCTCTTTAGTTTCACTTAATCTGAGACAGTTCCTCAGCCTTTTCTTTTATTTCATGACTTTATTCTTTCAAAGAGTCATGGCCAGTTATTTAGTAGAATTGACTGTTTAATTTCCCCCAAGTGAAACTGTGCACTCATTAAACACTAGCCTCCAATTATTCTTGACCCTCTAACCCTGGCAACCACCATTTTACTTTCTGTCTCTATAAATTTGACTACTCTAAGAATTCTATAATAAAAGGAATCACACAGTACTCGGCCTTTTGTGGTTAGCTTATTTCACTTAGCATAATGTCCTCAAGGTTCATCCATGTTGTAGCATGTGTCAAAGTCCTTTCTTTTTTAAAGCTGAATATTTATAAATCACATTTTGTTTATCTATTCATCACTCAGTGGACACCTGGATTGCTTCTACTTTTTGGATATTGTGAATAATGCTGCTACGAACAGTTTTTAAATATCTGTTCAAGTCCCTGCTTTTGTTTCTTTTGGGTATATATGGAGAAGTAGAATAACTGAATCATATGATAATTCTGTTTCTTATTTTGGGGAATCACCATACCATTTGCATAGCAACAGCAGCATTTTACATTCCCATCAGCAATGCACGAATGTGCCAATACTCCATATGGTCACTAACACTTGTTATTTTCTCTTTTTATTTTTAATAATAGCCATCCTATGATTTTGATTTGTATTTCCCTAATGTTTAGTGATCTAGAGCATCATTTCATATTCTTCTTGGCCATTTGTATGTCTTATTTGGAGAACTGTCTATTCAACTCCGTTGTCCATTTTAAAACCAGGTTGGTTGTTTTTCGTTACAAGTTATAGGCGTTCTTTACATATTCCAGATATCAGTCCTTATCAGATATATGACTTGCAAATGTTTTCTCCCATTCTGTGAGCTGATTTTTCACTCTGTAGATATTGTCCTTTGATGCACAAGTTTTTAATTTTGATAAAGTCCAATTTATCTATTTTTCTTTTGTTACCTGGGCTTTTAGTGTCACATCTAAGAAATCATTGCCAAATCCAATGTCATGAAGATTTTCCACTATGTTTTCTTTTAGGAGTTTTATAATTTTAGCTCTTGTGTTTAGATCCTTGATCCATCTTGAGTAAATTTTTGTATATGGTGTAAGGTAAAGGCCCAACTTCATGTTTTTTGCAGGTGGACATCCAGTTTTCTCAAAACCATTTGTGGAAAAGATTGTCCTTTCCTTATTGAACAGTCCTGGCACCCTTATTGAAAATCATTTGATCATATATATATGTGACAGTTTATTTCTGGTGTCTCTATTCTACACCATTGGTCTATATGTCTGTCTTCATGCTAGTATCATACTGTTCTGATTATTGGACCATTGAATTAAGTTTTGAAATCAGGAAATGTGAGACCCCCAACTGTGTTCTTCTTTTACAAGATTGTTTTGGCTAGTCAAGGTCCCTTGATACTCCATATGAATTTTAGGATGGATTTTTTTTTGTTTCTGCAAAAAAGGTCATTGGGATTTTGAAAGGGATTGCATTGAATCTGTAGATGGCTTTGTGTAGATTACATATAAGTTTTTAATAGATACTGTTTTATCAGGTTTAAGAAAGTTACCTTCAGTTCCTAGTTAACAAAAAGATTTTAATCATGCATTGAATGTTCTTAAGAATTTTATTATGCCTATGTTGAAATAAATACATGGCTTTTAATCTTTAATCTCTTAATATGAAGTTTTACATTATTAGAAGAATGGATATTATTAAAATATCCTTGTATCCCCAACATAAACTATGTCACAAGCTATAAATATTATTTAAAAAATAAGTTATAATATTATTTTAAAATATGTAGTGAACAGGATTTGATAATACCTTAATTGAGATTTTGAATCAATATTCTTAATGATATTGGACATTTCTAATCTCTCTTAAGTCTGTTTGCCTTTTGGCTTCTCCTGTTGAACTTTTTCCATTTTCACTTTTATCCAATTCTCTGAGAACACTGATGAAATTTTATTGGAAACAATTTATATCAACTGACCATACTTTCTAGTAGGGCCTCAAATTTGTTTTTAAAAACCTTTTCATAGACATTGTTTATTTCTCATCCAAGGATGTTTTTTTCTCCATTGCTTTTTCAGAGAGAGTGGAAGGGGGCGATAACTGATGTGAGAGAGACACATCCATTGATTGCTTCCAACATGGTGGGGATCGAGCCAGAATGGAACGGGGTTGGGACCCTTCACCCGAGAGCCAATGCTCTAACCACTGAGCAAACCAGCCAGGACTCATCAATGCTGTTTTGATGCTTGAGTCTCATTAAATAACTACTCAACAGCCTTCATTGCATTTTCTAAAGATTTATCTTTTTGTCTTTGACAATATCTGGTTTTACTCAATATGTTATTTCCCATTCATGCTTCTTGATTCATAACAAGTTATTTTTTCCCCAGTCTTCCTTGCTTTTCTTTCTTTTTCTCCTTTTCCAGGTCTTTGTTTTTTATCACAATTTTGGATTTTTCTTCAGAATGTTTAAAAAGATTTTTAGTCATGGCATCTGCCTAGCCGATGTTAGTCCCAACTTGGACTTGACAAAATTTTCATTTTCTCTCCACTTGTATGACCCTTATTGTTTGCTTCCATTGTTTCATCATCAGAACCCTCCTTTGTTTGCATTTCAATAACTTATACTTCTATCTTTGTTATTTTTCCGCTGTGTTTTCTGCTTTGTTTCTTTTTTGTTTGTGTTTGGTATTTTTTGGTTTTGTTTTGTTTCTTAAGTGGCAAGTTAAATTCATTTATTTTAAGTCATTTGTTTTTAAAAAATATATATTGCATTTGTCTATAAATTTATCACTAATACTGTTTTAGCTGCATTCCACAATTTTAATAAATATTTTAATTTTTGTTTATTTCTAAATAGTTTTCATTTCCATTGTGGTTTTTAAAATCCAAGAATAATTTAGGGGTATAGATTTAAGTATCCAAACTTTCTTGTTTTCTTTTACTATTTTTATCTTTTACTATTTTTAAATGTTTGAGTTCTGATTTTTCCCCCAGTTTTATTGAGGTACGATTGACAAATAAAATTGTAAAATATTTAAAGTATACAACATGATGACTTGATATATGTATATATTTGGAAAAGATCCCTCCAGAGTTAATTAACACATCTATCACCCCACATATTTATCTTTTTAATGAGACCATTTAAATTCTACTCTGAGCAAATTTTAATTTTACAACACAGCATCATCAACTATAGTCTCTACCATGTTATACATTAGACCTCAGGCCTTATTCGTCTTATAACTGTAAGTTTATACCTTTTTACCAACCTCTCCTCATTTCCCCCATCCCCCCAACTTTGTGATTTAAGTATGTTATCAGGTACATATATTATTGGTGCTTGGGAATTTGCTGTGCCTTTTTGGTGATGCCTATGCAATCAATTGTTATAGATTTTCCATATGCTCATGTAGAGAATGGCTAGTCCATGTTGTATGTGTATAGAATTCTATATAGATCTATTAGATCACTCTTATAGATTCTATTGTTCAAATCTTCTATATGCTTAGCAATTTTCTGCCTGTGAGGTCTATAGTTTCTTATGGAATTGGGTTAAAATCTCCTGGTATTATTTCTGAAGCTATATTGTTCAGTGATGGGAGCTCATAATTTTTATAACCTTTAGCCTGTTCTTTTTATAATTATGATCAGCTCATTTTTAAAAAATCACTATTAATGTTGTTGCCTAAACACTACTTTGTTGTTATATTAATATTGACAAGGCTGCTTTGTTTTGTGAATGTGTGTGAGTTACATTGAAATACTGAAAATAAAGATATATACTGTATATCCTTGTTTTAAGCATGTACCTTGTTGGCAGAATATAGATGGACTTTAAAAATCATCCAACTTGCCCAGCCGGGTGTGGCTCAGCGGTTGAGCATCAACCTAGGATCCAGGTGATCGGGGTTTGATTCCCAGTCAGGGCACATGCCCAGTTTGCGGGCTGTGGCCGATCAATGACTCTCTCATCATTGATGTTTCTATCTCTCTCTCTCCCTCTCCTCTCCTCTCTCTGAAATCAATAAAGATATATATATTTTTTAAAATCATCCAACTTGATAATCTATTTTAATAGGTAAACCACTGAGCTCATTTATATATACAGAAACAATATTTTAAGAACTGAGAAAAGTTTAAATTATAAGTTATGTTATTGAGAGTATGCTCTTGGTACCAAACAGAAATAAAAATAAAAATCCACACTTAGACATTCAGCAGGAATGAGGGAAAATTTTAAAAGCCATCAGAGAGAATACAGATATTTCCTAAAAAAGAATGACAATTTGTTGACAGAAAACTTCTCATTAACAACAATAAATTCCAGAAGACAACATGTTTCAACATTTTGGTTTGTACTTTTATTTTAAGTGGAAGAGCCTCCTCCCACCCCCAACTTCCTCTGCCTCTCTTCCTCACTCCTGGGTTCAGTGTTTTGAGACCGCAGGTCACACCTGAGATATTTTCAGTATTCATTTTCTAAAATCAGCCATCTGTATCCACCACTCTCCCTTGGTCTTGGCTTGCAACAAGTTATGACCAAAGGAATCGGTAGGCAGCATTTTTATGCAATTTCCCCTTTTTAACTAGCTGAGGGACCTAATTGCTTATTTTGCATTTAAGTACTAAACCTGGCCAAGTCCCTCGTTTAGCCTGAAGTACTTTTGTCTCTGTAGCACAGCTGGAACAATCTCCTGACCTTCATCTAAATCCAAGATTAGAACTCTCACAGCTTTAGCCTGGCTCAGCACTTTCTCTTTCACCTTTCGTCCATTTAGATATTTATCTTTTATTTGTGCCTTACTATGTTTTTGCTTTCCTTTTTATATTTTATGTATCTCTGTAATTTATTGGAGCAGAATAAGTAAATTGAAGCATGGACTTACTCCTCTATGATGTATTTCTTTTGAAGGGTTAACACATACATTAAAATGGGACATAGCCCTGGCTGGTGTGCTCAGTGGTTAGAGCGCTGGCCTGCTCACCAAAGGGTCCAGAGTTCGGTTCCCAGTCAAAAGCATGTACCTAGGTTGCAGGTTCTATCCCGGGGGGGGGGGGAGCAACCAATGTCTCTCTCTCACTCTCTCTCTCTCCCTCCCTTACACTCTCTCTAAAAAATCAATGGAAAAAATATCCTTGGGTGAAGATTAACAAAACAAACAAAGCACACTAGTCCTCACATGCGTAGTCAATTTGCTATCATCCATTTTATTACCGCAAGTGTTGGATGTCTTCTTAGCCTTCATAAAATACCTCAAGATAAAGTATTAAACAAAGGACTAAGATAGCCAACAATAACTTAAGTCTGCAGTTTACATCGATTTCCATCATTTTGTACTAACACAACTAAAATTACTATTTTAAAAATCTTTACCCCTTGAAATGTCCCCCCAAAAATAGCACCCTCGCACCTGACAGATGACACCTACATCATATTTAGGAATAAATTGGGAGGTGTTTGTAATTTAAGGGAATTTGAAAACACTATTAGTAACATAAATATTGGTGTGTCTTTTCTAGTCAAACCCCACCCTTGCCAGATAAGGCATGTAAACCAAGACCAAATAAAAGATATTTGGCAAGAGGCACACAAGAAAATGTTAGAAGCCAGATCTCCTTGTTTCTGAGGCGGTGCTCCCTTCATGACTGAGGTACCACCTCGCGCGCACTCTTCATCCCAATCACCTACAGTCTCCTCTTCAATGTAAGAACAATTATAGATACACTGGGTATAAACATTTAATAGTGATTTTCCAGGATTTGGAAATGGAAATCTACAAAGATATATGGAAAATAGAAGAAATGTTGGTAGTAAAGAGGGAAAGCAAGTAAGTAAACTCAGGGGTTATTTTTATCTAGGTAAATTTGCTACAAAAAGTTTACCTGAGAAAATGTTTCCTTTTTGTCTTCAAGTAAAGACTGCGGTGCTGATAGAAAATCCTTTTTCTCACAGCTCTCCTGGCTGATGAGCGTGTCCGCGTAGTTGGGCTGCGGGAAGATCAGGTGGCTCTGCCGCGAGTCCGCGGTGAGGGAGACCTCGTGGGAATAGGTCTGCAGGAAAGCCCGCACCCCGTCCACACCAACAAAGTGCGAGGCGGGTACGCCCGCCAACCCGCCTCCCGAAGCCTGGAGCAGGCGCGATGTGTGCCAGCGCCTCAGCCTGAGCGCCAGCAGCACGATGACAAAGGCGAGAAAGACGCAGGAGACCGCGGCCACTGCCACCACCAGGTACAGTGTGAGGCTGGAGTCATCGGGATTAGCGGAGGGCTCCAGATTTCCCAGGTCAGCCAGCACATCTGGGATACTGTCAGCCACGGCCACTGTGAGCGTGACAGTGGCCGAGAGAGGGGGCTGGCCGTGGTCTTGGACAGCCACCACCAGGCTCTGCTTGAGCGCGTCTCTGTCCAGCAGCGCCCGCGCAGTGCGCACCTCGCCCGTGTGCAGCCCCACCGCGAAGAGCCCCGGCTCGCTGGCCTTGAGCAGGCGGTAGGACAGCCAGGCGTTCTGGCCTGAGTCTCTGTCCACCGCCACCACCTTGGTCACCAGATAGCCGGGCTCTGCGGAGCGGGGCGCCAGCTCTACGCCGGTGGAATCGTCGGTGGGGAGAGTGGGATACAGGATTTTGGGCGCATTGTCGTTCTGATCCAGCAGGAATATGCTCAGGGACACGTTGCTGCTGAGCGGCGGGTTCCCGCTGTCATGAGCAGTCACTGTCAGTTGCAGGTCCAGAAACTGCTCATAGTCAAAAGATCGCAGCGCATACAGCACGCCGGTGTCTGCATTAATGGAAACGTAGGAGGACAGAGGTGCCCCCTGGATGGTGTCCTCTGCCAGGGAGTAAGTAACTCGGGCATTCTCATCGCTGTCAGGGTCCTGGGCTGTCACAGAGAAGATGGAGGCTCCTCTGAGGTTGTTTTCCGGTATGTAGGTGGAGTAAGAGCCCTGGGTGAAGGCAGGGGGGTTGTCATTGATATCTGTCACTTGCAATGAAATGCACACTTCTGTAGACAGAGTCGGAGTTCCCTGATCTGTTGCTGTAACTGTGATGTTGTACCTGGAGGTCAGTTCTCTGTCCAGAGTTCTTTCTGTCACTAAACGGTAATAACTATCATCTAACTTTTCTAATTTAAAGGGTAGATTTTCAGGAATGGAACATGTAGTACGACCATTGTCTCCAGAGTCCTGGTCATGCACACTGATAAGAGCAATTATGGTTGCAGGAGGAAAGTTTTCTGGGACTGCAGTGGTGACAGAAGTGATGGTCACTTCTGGGGCATTATCATTTATGTCCAGAACTTTGATCAGCGCCTTAGTTCGAGACATGAGGCCTGCACCATCCTGAGCTTGAATCTCCACTGGATAAATTTTGTATTCTTCGAAATCCAAGGGTTCTTTATTTGATATTTCTCCCGTGTAAGAATCCAACTGAAATATTTGCGCCACTTTTTGGTCTATATTATGAAAGGAGTATGTTACTTCCCCATTGGCACCTTCATCTGGGTCAGTGGCTTTTACTGTGAGCAGCTGAGTGCCCAGCGGCACGTTCTCCGGGACACTCACATGGTACTGTGCTTGGGTAAATGCTGGAGGGTTGTCATTTGCATCCACTACCTGAACACGAATGCGGAGGGCTCCTGCATGGACTGGGTTGCCCCCGTCAGAGGCTGTGAGGAGGAGGTGGTGGAGAGCTTCTTCTTCCCTATCCAGGGGCTTCTGCAGCACCATCTCTGGTTGTTGGGACCCGTCAGCTCCTTGTTGCACATCCAGGGAGAAATGTGGGTTGGAGCTGAGCTGGTAGCTCTGGAGTGAATTAATACCCACATCAAGGTCTTGCCCAAAAGGCAGAGGGATCCTTGTACCTGGAGTGGTTAGTTCATTCATTTTAAATTCCACTTCCTCTAACTGGAATTGGGGAGTGTTATCATTAATATCCATTATTTCCACTTCGACAGGGAAAAGCTTCATCTTATCCTCTACCAAGATGTTAAAACTCACCAGGCAGCGTGCGCTCTGGGCGCAGAGCTCCTCCCGGTCTATCCTGCCCGCGGTCACCAGGCTGCCGCTTCTCCGATTCAGAGCGAAGAGCTGCGTCCTGCCTCTGGAGACGATGCGGACTCCGCGCTCTGCCAGCTCCTGGGGTTGTAACCCCATGTCTTTGGCAATGTCGCCCACGAAGAAACCTTCGTCTGTCTCCTCTGGCACCGAGTAGCGGATCTTCCCAGCCCTGGCTTCCAGCAACAGCTCCAGAAAAAGGAACCACAGGACCAGCCCGCTGTAGCCGGGCAGCTTCACCCAAATCGCCATTGCTTTCTCGCTTCGCAGTTTTCTCTCAGTCCGGTACCAAGGGTATTGTTCCTCTGCTCTTCTGAGCCTAAATTAACTGAATTTTCTGAAGAATTCAGAACGGAAAGTGGTCCAGGAGTAGGGTCTGCGCAGCCTCAGGGAAGCTGTTTGCAATCTGGCTGTGATGGAGGTTCTAAGAAGCATTTTTTTTTTTTTTTTTTTGGTGGGGTTTGTGCACGAGCTTGCTGCCTGTATCTCCCAGGCTGGTGAACAGTGGCGCCTAGAGTCAAAACCAGTTACTGCATGCTTATAAAATAAACTTTCTCTTCTCATTAACCTGATCTATCTATCTTTCTTTAAGTCTTAGATCTATTTGTCAAGGAAACAGTTAGGCATTGTACAATATATGTATGAAAAGGAGAAAGTATTATGCTCATTTAATTAATCATATCTAAATGTTGCTAAACTGCAATATGCAGTAGAAACCCATTGTTCCCAAGCTACCTGCATTCCCTGTGTGCTATTCAGGGACTATCACAAAGGGGCCAAAAATCATTGCTCTCCACTCTGTGCTATATATTGACCACTTGATAATTTCTTAAGCCACACAGAAGAGCAACTGCCCTGTGAGGATGAAAAAATCAAAGAGAAAAACAAACTTTTAGAATATAAGCCAGACTTTATTGGACTGTCCCAATTAATCTGCACTGTGCTTCGAATATTTATCAGAAACCTTGGCATTATTTTTAAATCCTCACCCAAGGATTATTTTTCCATTGCTTTTCAGAGAGAGTGGAAGGAGGGAAGAGAGAGAGAGAAACATTGATGTGAGACACATCAATTGATTGCCTCCTATATGAGCCCAACTGGGCTGGGGACAAGCCTGCAACTGAGGTAAGTGCTCTTGGCTGGAATCAAATCCAGGACCCTTAGTCCACGGTGGACGCTCTAACCACTAAAGCAAAACTGTCCAGGGCAGAAACCTTGGCATTTCTGAAGGATATTTATATATATATATATTAAAATATATCTTTATTGATTTCAGAGAGAGGAAGGGGGGGGAGAGAGAGAGAGAGAGAGAGAGAGAGAGATCAATGATGAGAGAGTATGAGAGAGTCATCACTGATCAGCTGCCTCCTGCATGTCCCTGACTGGGGATTGAGCCTGCAACCTGGGCATGTGCCCTAACCTGGAATCGAACAGCAATCTTCTGGACCCTAGGTCGATGCTCAACCGCTGAGTGATGCCGGCCAGGTGGAAGGATATATTTTAACCCAGACTCATTTTTTTGTCTTTTTCTGAAGTGTCTATGTAGATTTTTTAATGTGGATTTTAAAAGATCTTTAATATGGGTTCTTTAAAAGACTTTTAGTTCACCCAAAGGTAATGTATTTTGAATAAAATAACATTGGGCTCTTGGAATTTCACTGGAAAAATGTCACATGAATGTCTAAGTTAGATTTCGAATTTAAGAGGCACAAGAGGTAGTTATATTCTTCAAAACTGAAAAGAAAAAGGCCACATCTGCATCTCTATTTTTAGACAGGCTATTAGGATAACATGTATTCTCCTACAAGCACACTCAGTTATTTCTCCAAGAGAAGTTGGTGTTCTTAAATAGCAGAATTTTTAGACTCGGTTGTCTTCCTTCATTTACTTATTGCAAAATTAGTAAAAGGTTACTAACTAAAATGTCTTAGGCTTAGGTGATTTATTTATCTTTACCCATTCCAGAGGTTGACATTTTCAGAAACAAACTGCGCCAGAGGTTGACAGCCAACCCTTGGACACATGGCTGAGAAGAGCATGGAAAGTGAGGAAACAAAAGAAACAATCAAAGGCCACAAGAAAATTTCTTGGAAGGAGAATTTCTGGTCCTGTATAACAAAATCTACAGTTTCTCTGCTTCTCAAAGGCAAGTATATGGAGCTCAAGGGCAGAAGCTTAAAGATGTAATGAACCTCCTTCAATATTGCAAGGAAAGAACTCTTCGGCAGGAAACACAATTTTTCAGAACATACATTAATAGGCACACATCTTTCCCCAAATGAACTGTCCAGGTTAATGAGACAAATCAAAATATACATAAAAACTAGCAATTAAACTTGTAGAGTCCCCCTCTACAAGAAAAAACAAGCAGAATTGATTTATAATAGGGTGTTTATGAAATAAAAGTGTTAAAACTCACACGTATACATTTGAATCCAATGTAATATTTAAAGCTTCATTCCTGGCACTACAGAGAATATCCGGTTGAAGGATGTTTCTTGAGTTAAGTTAATTTTAAGATTTGGCAATATCTGAAGCCACACATAGATTGTAGGATTAAGACAAATGACTCTCGCCAAAGTGAGAGCAACTCCAAATCCAGGCTTGGACCAGAGACCAGGCTGAAAGCAGGGCTGGAGGCTTGTTGTAGGCGCAGGATGATGGCCAGTCACTGGAGGAGGGAGGGCACTGAGATCAGGCCAAGGCCAGGTATAACTGTAGCTCTGCCTGCCTGGAGGCAGGTGCCAAGCTATTGTTGAGGGCTGGCTGCAACTCTTTCAAACAGCAAAGACCAGGTGAAGCATGACATCTGTCACCATTATGGAGGCCAACCTGGAGAGTAGCATCTCTGTCACCCGTAGAGCCACAATGCACATCCCCCTCTTGTATATCCCTAGGTTGAAGAGTTGGAGTTGGTGGTCTGAAACATGTGCTAGCACAGCCAGGCAATATTATGCCCAAGTAGGTGTCCTCCTTGGTGAACAGGTAGCCAGGCCACACAGTGCATGGTGCCACATTAAAGAGGGCTATCACTTCTAGCTGCAGATCCTGGCATAGCATCCTCTGAGTGTTTTCACCATGGTGCTCCACCAGTACAGACATGCTCATGATGACCCTGAACCCAGCTGAACTCTGGTCATGAGCCCGTAGGGTCAGCTCAAAGGTAGGCTGCAGTAAACACCATTGTGCTCTTTACTCACCCACATGCCAGACTATAGAACCAGCAGCTCTGCCCACGGTGGCTGTTCAGGAATAAACAGGAGGCACTTAGGGCCCCAAATCCGAGTTGAAAGCACTAACATACGTGATGGAGGCTCTGAGTGGGTGTTCCCAGTCTCCTGAATCATGCAGGAGGCCTGCTGGAAAACCAGAATGTTTTTGTTGATGTGGGTTATACGCAGGGTGATATTTATGCTGGAGGAGAACAGCTTATCCTTGTCCATGACTCTGATGGTGACATTGTACTTCAGGGTCTGCTCCCAGTTTAGAATTCCTTCTGCCAGTAGCTCACAAAGAATTACACAGTCATTTTTAGAGGTGAATTGTTTGCTGTGTGTTTATTACTCTCTGTAGTCTCTTTCACTTCTCCAATTAAGCAAGGTCTCTGAGTCCTGTATTATTGGTTCGGGCAATCACATTTCTTGCCTCTAATAGAACTACACCAGCTGAAAGCCACCTGCACTGCACTATAGTTCTCAACTTCTATTTCAGCCAGGTTTTGGAAATGGTTCCTTAAACTGCCTCCAGTCTTCTCTTCTACCCCATGATTTAGCTGTCACTCTTTAAAGTCAAAGATGGTGCTGTCGTTGTTGAGCGTTAGATATATTCTGTATGCCCTGAGAGATTGTGTGGAAAGTGTAGAACGAACTCCACCTTAAGGGTGTCATCTAGGTCAGGGGGGATCGATCACCTGCAGAATGCAGAGAGGCGGTGGAGGGCAGGTACTCCTGCAGGCAGACTCTGCTGTACTCCTTGCAGCTCCGTATGAGAGGACTGGCATTGGCATCCAAGACCCGCATTTTGCCCTGAGCTGTTCTGTCCAATCCCCTCCACTAAGTGGTAGCAGCTCGGCTCTTCTGGTCCAGATTTCTCCAGTAGCAACCAGAGTATTTACTCCCCTAATGCTCTTTTACTTCTAGGGGCAGGGGAGATAGTTACTGAAACGGGTCTGATTAATTCACAGAGAATTACTTGCAGTATTCAAATCTACTGCGGTTTAGGAGTAAACCTGGCTTCTGTTAAGATAGTTTCTAGAATTTCCAAAACAAAATGTCTGCCCTAAAAGCCATGTTATTTATATCCAGGATGAATACGAGTCTATGAAAAGCATTTCTAGGATTTCCAGTGAAGGTTTGAGGTTGAAGGGGCCTAGGGACTTCCTTTGGCATTTCCACTAGACCTACCCTGTCATTCTCGACTTCGTCCCTGCTCTCTTCGCCCGGCCGGAGGTGAAGAAAGGCTTCTGGTACTCACCCATGGTTCTGGCCACCGAGACGCAGGGCTTTGGCGAGCTTCCCCACTCCTAAACCTCTGGCCATTGCTTCCGGATCTCCTAGTGGGTCTGCTGCGTGATTCGGGGGCTGGGCAAGGACAGCGGGAAAGGAGACAGCGCTTCCCGCGCTCTGCTCCGTGCGCCTTCCCTGTGGGGGGGCTTCTTGCTGCGTCGTCTCAACGCTGCTTCTCAGATCCCGACACCTCGCCAGGGTTGCTCCCGGATTACAAAGGCGTGCTGGGAAGAAGAGTCGGCGCCTCACTCAGGATGGTTAAACATCCCCACGTTAGATTGCAGGAGGGACGGCACGCAGAGCTCGCCCCGGACGTGTTCTCCAAAGTCTGCGGGGATCGCTGCGTCATTGTCGCCAGTGGCGGGCGTCGCTTCGCTCCACCCACGGACTGGCCGACAGCGGCACCCAGAGGCCCGAGGTCTGCTTTCATTTCTGAAAGTCCTCGCAGGAGACCGCATTTGTTTCATTTCCAGGGTTTATTTTAGAATACCAGTTGGTTTAGTACAAAGGCTGTAAGCCATTATTTCTTGTTGACAAAACAGGAATACTATTGCCTTTCACAAAATTTAAATCAAACGTTTTAACTTATTAAAATGCATATTGACTTAAAATAAGAATTCTTACAGAATGTTCCCTCTTGACACTTCCTTTTAAAGACGATATACTATTTAAGCTTCTTTTTCTTAAAAAACTTTTTACTCAAGAAATTATCCATTGTAAAAAGAATTTTACATTACAAAAAAATTCTCACTGCAAATTCTAGTGTAAAAGACATTTTCTCTATAAAAAGGTAGAAAATCCTGATAAAAATTTTAAATCACCAGTACTTGCATTATATAATTACTGATTTAAAGAATTTATATTCTATGCCTATTCATACTTTTTAAATACATATATACTTTTTTCTTTTTTATTGTGGTAAAATATACCTGACTTAGAATTTACCATCGTAACCATTTTAAGTGTACATTTCAGTGGTATTAAATACATTCATAATGTTGTGCAGCCATCATTACCATCCATTTCCATAATTCTTTTCATCTTGTAAAACTGAAACCTACATACATTAAATGTTAACTCTGCATTCTCCCTTCTCTCCATTCCCTGGCAAACACCATTCCACCTTCTGTTTCTATGACTTTGACCACTCACAATACCTAACATAAGTAGAATCAAACAGTACTTGTTTTTTGTGTGATTGGCTTATTTTACATAGCATAGCAAAGTTCACCCATGTTGGAGCATATGTCAGAATTTCCTTCCTTTTTAAGACTGAATAATATTCCATTGCATGTAAATATAATATTTTGCTTATCTGTTCATCTGTTGATGGGCATTTATGTTGCTTAAAACTTTTAGCTACTGTGAATAATGCTGCTAAGAACATGGGTGTACAAATAACTCTTCAAGACTGCTTTCAATTCTTTTGGGTATACACCAACATGTGGAAATTGCTGGATCATATGGTAATTCTGTTTTCAAGCTTTTGAGGAACCACCACACTGTTTTCCACAGTGGCCATGCCATTTTACATTCCCACCAACAGGGCACAAGGGTTTCAATTACTCCACATCCTTGTCAACATTTATTTTCTGGTGTTTTTTCCCCCCCAACAGTAGCCATCCTAATGGGTGTGAGGTGGTATTTCATTGTCGTTTTGATTTGCATTTTCCCAATGATTAGTGATGTTGAGGAGCATCTTTTCGTGTGCTTATTTGGCCTTTTGTATACTTATGGAATTATATATATACTATTATAATCCTCCAAGTACTTAGTTCTTTCATGGATACTATTGGTTGCTTCTAAAGGCTGAATATTTGTGTCTTTGTCCCTCCCCACCAAATTCATATGTTGAAACCTAATACCCAATGTGATAGTATTTGGAGGTAAAGCATTTGGGAGGTGATTAGGTCATGAGGGTGGAGTCCTCATGAACAGTATGAATGCCCTTTTAAAAAAGGTTGCAGAGAGCCCCCACACAACTCCCACCATGTAAGGTTACAGTGAAAAGACTACTGTCTATGAATATGGAAGTCTGCCCTCACCAGACACCAAATCTGCCAGTGTCTATCTTGGACTTCTCAGACCCCAGAATTGGGAAATAAATTTCTGTTGTTTACAAGTCACTTGGTTTATAGTATTTTGTTATAGCAGCCCAAATGGACTAAGACAGTTGTCCATGCCCTCTCCTTCCTTCTAACACTTTATTTTTAGTTTAGGGGCCCATTCTCTGAGTACTTAAGGAGAAGCTGAACCTATTCATAGCTGTAGTAGGTTCTGAGAGATCGAAACCAATAATGATAATCTCATTCCACTTGTCAGCGTTTAGTTAGGAATATAGGCTTAAAATAATGAGCTTAGGGCATGGTTTCTCAGCCTTGATATTACTTTGAGACAGATAACTCTCTGTTGTGGGGGATAAGTATACTGTATATTGTAGAATATATAGCAGCATTCCTGGTCTCTACCCACTAGATGCCATTAGACCCCACCCCCACAGTTGTAACAATCAAGGAAGTATTCAGACACTACCAAATATCACCTCTTCCCCACCATCAAAATGGTGACTATTATTGAGCCAGGGATAGGTACATGACCCAAGTTAGTCCAACCTGATTGAAAGACAGACTTTGGTTGGGAGTAACCACTCTCTAAACTTACCATGGACAAAGAAGGAAGTTCCCCAGTTACTGCTGGCAGGTTTCTTGTGACCACAGACTTTGGAAGTTTATAAGGAGATGAGGGCAAACTTGAAAAAAAAAATAAAAAATATAAATAAATGGTCATTCTCCAAACTTAGGAAAAGAAAACCAATTTGTGCCAAGCCATGATTCTCTCTTACTTAGAGGCAACCATACTTCTAGAACTGCACTGTCCAATACAGTAACCACCAGCCACATGGCCACTTGAAATGTGGCTAGTCCAAACTGAGATGTACTGTAAGTGTAAAATACGCACCAGATTTTGAAGAATTAGTACAAAATAAGAATGTAAAATATATCACTCACAATTTCTATATTGGTTATATGTTGAAATGCTATTTTTGATGCTTAGATTAAATAAAATGGCATTGAAATTAATTTCACTTGTTTCTTTTTGCCATTTTAATGTGGCTACTAGATAATTTAATACACCATATTTGGCTTTCATCGGAGGTTCACATTAAATTTTTATTGGACAGAGCTGCTATAGACTACCTGGTTTTTCAGATAATTGATTTTCTTATTGTTTATATCAGTGTAAATTAGGTTGGTCTTTTTCTTCTCACAAAAAACATCATACTTGATATCGAAGACTATGTGTTAAATTCAAAAGCAGACAATATGTTTCAGGATTGAAGGAGGCAGATACCTTAGGGGATACTTCAGTTAATCCTTTTAATTATCTCTGACCATCTTCCATTTAAAGGTTTGCTAACTAAAATACTTAATAATTTTGGCAAATAAGAATTGCATAGAATTTAAGTTACTTTCTCTGATGAGGATATTGGAGCATAAAAAAACCAACTCAGGCAATTGAAATGCAAAGCAATATATGGATTATTTTCCATATATAAGTATAACCTCACATTTTGTATAGTTAAATAAAGCATTATGCAGAGGATAGCATGTTAAAACTCACATCTATCAAATAAGTAAAATCAGGTATAATTAAGGGAGAAGCACAATAAAATTTTTATCTTTGAAAAGAGAAAATAGATCATACTGGAAATTATAGATAAATCAGCTAACTTTCTTCAACACATTATAGAACAAAGAGAATTAATGTACGGTTATCTTAAGGAGCATAATTTCAACTTCAAACTTAACATAAAAAAAACCCAAACTGGTGACAGGCCATTTTCATTTCCTCCCATAATACACAGTCTACCTAAACCAAAGAGGACACATTCACACACACTATTAGCAAACCTCTCTGCTCCTAACAATTAGTACTGTCCTTGACTAGAGAGGAAATGTATATGAAGTGACTCTATCTCATTTTAAAGTAACATAGAATGTATTTTCTCTCACAGATTATTATAGGGGTTAGACTTATATTTATGTTCCTTCTAGATGGGTCAATTGGTTCATTCAAACTTTTTTTTGAACATCTCCCATGTTTTGGTACTAGGTACTGGGACATGATGAAAGGGACAGAAGACTCCTCATTATCATGGAGCTTCCAATCTGGGTGAGGGAGAAAATAAGTACATAAAGAAATAAAGTGAATTTTGGAAATGTTAATTACATTTTAAGAGCTTTCTCTTGAATTTAGATGTAGTTGTCAATATTTTAAAGAATAGAAATTAAATTTTTAATGACCTCGGTGCTCTACCAAACTGACCCCATTAAAAAAATAAATGGAAATAAGTAGAAATAAGTGGAAATTGTTGCATAATTAGTGGATTACATAATACATAATTGTATTTTTACATAATTATGTAAAAATAATTACATATTTTTTTGTGGATTGGCTTAAATACTACAGGTACGTGTTGATGAATACTCGATTATATACAGAAGAGACAAGCAGAAAACAGTAATCAAAACAGTAGAAGTGGAATGAACAAAAATCCTAACAAATTTAAAAATTACTGGCAGGTGAGTGGCAGGGAAGTAATACTTCAATTGTATTCTACCTCAAGCTGACCATTTGTCTGTCAGGCAACTCTGTCTTAATCAAACATTTGCCTCTAGAAGAACACTTACTTCTTTGTTTACACTTATATCTACATCAAACATATTAAAAAGAGGAATCACCCTTGTTCCCTTGAGGTTCTTCAGAACAGAAACAGACCCTGAGGCACGGGTCCACGCCAGTCATTTTCATAACCAACGTTATGACTTAGAATTATACTGTGGGCAGCACGTCCTCCTCACGCCACTGATCTGGGCACTTGGAAATGCACTGCATGGTTAATTATAACTGTATATGCCCTGGAGAGCATCCGAGATGTTAACAGAAGCAGAGAAGCTTCCCGCAAGGATGCCCTGTGTGCGACAAGCACCCGGAAGCCGAGGAGCTGCCCGGCCCCACGGCGATCCAGTCAAAGTTCTGGCTCACGGCGGGCGAGGGGCGGGGGCGGGAGGGTCCAGGTCTTCCCCAGAACCCTGTCCAAATACATATTTCCAAACCAATAGCTCTTTAAGAAGTTATTCCCATCGCGTACAGCCAAGTCCTCGCGAGAAGACAGTCTGACGCCGGCTAGCGTAATTGCGTGTTGCGCCTGCGCGCTCTCAGGCAGCCCGCACTTCCGCCTGAGTCGTGCTGTCACTCACAGCCGTCTCCCGCCCCGCCCGGTGACGTAGCACTTTCTTTTCTGCTTGGTGTGCAAGCCCCGGACGGAGGTGTGTGGAGCTGCGGAGCTGCCCAGTCTGGCGCTCAGAGCTGCGATTCTCGGCGAGATTTCGCGCTGGCCGCGCTCGGCCATTTCACTGGTAATCAGTCCCGGGTTGCTTTGCCGAGTCGGGAAGAACAAAGGAATCAGGAAAGAGACTGTCGGCTCCCGGCCGCCTTGCTCCGAGAGGCTTCCAGTCCGGAGAAGCTGGATTTACAATCGTCACTGGATTGTAAGTATCCGAGGCGAAGAGAGATCACTGCGCCCCGCTTTTTGACTATCTTTGATCCGGGGAAGTTTGTGGATTGGGAGTGTGTGCTGGGGCATTAACTTTCTGTGCTGCAAATCATTCTGAAAAGCCACCATTTGCTTTCCTGCTCGCTAGCTCTCTGCATTGTCCTGCAGCGGCATCTAGAGGTTGGAACTTGGCATTGCAGCTCATATATTTAAATGGACCTAACTGAGCAAGCCAGTGTCAGTAACAACTGGTATTCAGAAACAGCATATTTAAAGACTTGGTGCTTAATTCAAAATTAAGAAAAATAGACGCTTAGCTGCTGTACTACTTAAATATTTCAATTCGTAACAAACTGGTCTAACTGTTGCAGTAGCTGGAACTTTTTAGTGCAACAAGTGGTTATTAGAGAAGTGAGTCACAAAGAAAGATGAGTAAGAGCAAGGATGATGCTCCTCACGAACTAGAGAGCCAGTTCATCTTACGTCTGCCTCCGGAATATGCCTCTACTGTGAGGCGGGCAGTACAGTCTGGCCATGTCAATCTGAAGGACAGACTGACAATAGAGTTGCACCCGGATGGGCGCCACGGAATCGTCAGAGTGGATCGGGTCCCACTGGCCGCAAAACTGGTAGATTTGCCGTGTGTGATGGAAAGTTTGAAAACCATTGATAAAAAGACTTTTTACAAGACAGCCGATATCTGTCAGATGCTTGTCTCCACAGTTGACGGCGATCTCTACCCTCCAGTGGAGGAACCAGTTGCTGCCGCTGCGGCTGCTGCAGCTGCTGCAGCTGATCCCAAAGCAAGCAAAAAAAAGGACAAGGACAAAGAGAAGAAGTTTATATGGAACCATGGAATCACCCTGCCTCTAAAAAATGTCAGGAAGAGAAGGTTCCGGAAGACAGCGAAGAAGAAATATATCGAATCTCCGGACGTGGAGAAGGAAGTGAAGCGTTTGCTGAGTACAGATGCCGAAGCTGTCAGTACTCGTTGGGAAATAATCGCTGAGGATGAAACAAAAGAAACAGAAAATCAAGGCCTCGATATCTCTTCTCCAGGAATGTCAGGCCACAGGCAGGGCCACGACTCCTTAGAACATGATGAGCTCCGGGAGATATTCAATGACCTCAGTAGCAGCAGTGAAGATGAGGATGAGGCCCAGCATCAAGATGAGGAAGATATAAACATCATGGACACAGAGGAAGATCTGGAAAGACAGCTACAGGACAAGCTGAATACATCAGATGAACAGCACCCAGAAAATGAGGGAACCAATCAGCTGGTGATGGGAATTCAGAAACAGATCGATAACATGAAAGGAAAGCTCCAGGAGACCCAGGACAGGGCAAAGCGACAGGAAGATCTCATCATGAAAGTGGAAAACCTGGCTCTCAAAAACAGATTTCAGGCTGTGCTGGATGAACTCAAACAAAAGGAAGACCGGGAAAAGGAGCAGCTCAGCTCCTTGCAAGAAGAGCTAGAATCACTTCTAGAAAAGTAAGAAGAGTTTTGATGCTTAATTTCATCCCATAGAGTGGTCAGCATTAGAAGAAAGTTTTTGGCTTCATCACCTGGACTAGATATAACTTTGCAGTAATTGCCATTTCCTCTGCTGCTTTTTACTGAATTTGTCTTATAGACAACTATAAATGTGAATTTCTATTTCATTTGTCTCTCAGAATTTTGCTAGGTGTTTATCCTGTAGGAAGTAGGAATGTATGATAGATAAATGTAGGAAAGTTGTAAGATTAGTGGAATGAACAGTTCAACCTTAGTAATCACAACTTCACTGCAGGACTTTGCTGCTATTTTTCCATTTGCCAAAAGCTGCTATTGCTAGTCTGTGGTGCCATCTGAGGTCAATAAGAAGAGTAGTCTAGAGCAGTGAAGCTAGTTTATATTTTCCCATGCAGTGCCTAATTTTTTCCCCATGCAGTGGCTAATTTTCAAGCTCTTTTTCTATATGTAGGGTTGCAAATCATTTTATACAGTTGTTTTAACAATAAATAAAAACTAGTTTTCACCTCATAATGTGTCTTGCTCTTTTAGGGGTAGTGGGTGTTGGATCCTCTTGTGAGGTGGTTTGCTGGTGGGGTTTAACAACTGAGCAATTTGATCCTGTTTTGTAGGGAAAGAAGCAGTTATGTGGGGTTTTAAGGAAAAGATAAACACAGTAGGTGCAAACAAATTGAGAAATGTCATCTTTGTATTCTGTTAAGTTTCTAATCCATCTGCTCCACTTGGAGGTTAAGAAACACTAGGTACAAAACCTTCCTAAACTACCCTAATTTTTGTACATGAAGGTCTTTTTTATGCTTTGTGTGTGTTGTTTGTTTTTAAAAATATGTTGTTACTGATTTTTAGAGAGAAAGGAAGGGAGAAAGAAACATTGATCAGCTGCCTCCTGCATGCCCCCCCACTAGGGATCAAGTGAAACGCAGGCACGGGCCCTGACCAGGAATCAAACTGGTGACCCTTTGATGCACTGGACCATGTCCAACCAGCAGCCACATTGGCCAGGGCACTTTGTGTGATTTTTAAAAGCGCTACACTCATCTGCTTAATATATTAGAAACAAAACAAAGGGAGAGCTTTCAGGTACTGTTGAAGGAATCATTTCATTGTGTTGGATTAAGATTATATTTCTAAATATTTTCAACTTAATTTCTGTAATTTAATAATCTGACAGCCAAGGTGATTTGTCCATGTCAGTTCATCAAAGTTGCTCATAAAGGAAGTCAATACATAGTCTGATACTTCAAAATTTCTCAAACATAATTTTCATATTTTTTATATGTGCTTAAGATTCTAATCTAATGCCTCACACTTGAGCTATTTGGAAGAATCAGTGTTAAAATTTACAAAATGCAGAGTTGCCTGCAATTCATTTCTGATAGTTTATAAAGAAAATCTTTGGTTTGAAAATATTAGCCTCCTGAAGCAAAATTTAAAGCCCATTTTAGTTGGGTATTTGACAAGAAACTGGTGAAATGGTAAATAAGTTTTCTAGACTTCTCTAGTCTACAGTCATACATGCAGATATTTGGAGACCTCACAAGGATGATTTTTCTCTCATGTTATCTGATCATTTTTCTTTTACTAAAATGTTTTCATAATTTTGAGATTTCAGTGTAGAATATGGATGCTTAAGTACGGTTTCTCTCAGTATCTAGGTTTTGGATTATTTCTTAAGGTTTGCAAATAATAAGAGGCAAGTTTTCTTAATACATCAGGGTGGTTGGTAACAAATTCTCCTGTTTTAGTACATTGGATATTTTGCTATAAGACTGACACCTGAAAAGCTCTCACTTTATTTGGCTTTACAGTAGATCATTTATCAAAACAATTTATTCCTATGAAGACCTTACCACTAGTGATGGTTTGTTTCTATTAATAATGGGAAGGAGAGATGCTGCTTGCAAAAAACAAAAAGTGATTTCATTACCCCCATTTCAGTTGTAAGCTCTGCTGATTTTCAAATCCATATTTCTAAGCCTGATGTCTTCTGAACTTTAGATTTAATATAGTCAGCTGTGTACTGGAAACACTCATAAGTGTTCCCTCAGGCAATTCAACTTGACATGTTCAAAATGGAGCTCATTATTTCTTCCTTTTCTTGAAAGCCTACTCTTCCTCCTGTGTTTCATGACTCAGTAAAATTAAATGGCACTACCACCCATCCCAGTTGCTGAAGCCAGAAATTTAACCCATAATCTTTGACTACTCCCTCTTACTACTGATTGTACTTTCCAAAAAGCTCTTCAGCCACTCCATTCCCACTGCTACTGTCCTAATATAAACCATTATTATCCTTTGCCTAGCAAATGGCAGTAGTAGCTTCCTAACTGTGTGTGTGTGTTTACGTAAGTTCATCATCCAACTTAAGTTTTTTGACCTGGCCACCAAAGTGATGTTTCCAGGATATATTTGATCATGTCACTCCCGTGCTTAAAACCATTCAGTGGTTCATCATTATTTCAGGCTTAAGTTTATATTTTTTAAAAGGATACACAAGATTATGAGTGCTCCAATTACCTTTTCAGCCTCATCTCACCATATCCTCTCACTGTTTTCAACTCCTCCTGAGCTTATTTACATTTTCCCAAGGAGTTTAATTATACTCCTCTTCCTCTCCTGAGCCTTAGAGCCTTTTAACAAGCTTTTCACTCTGCCTAGAACACTCTCCCCTTTATTTGGCCACATCCTACTTAACCCTCAGTCTCAACCTGAGTGTCACTGACTCCAGCAGGTCTCTTTATGTTTTGGTTAATCCTCACCTGAGGATATTTTTTCCATTGCTTTTCAGAGAGAGTGGAAGGGAGGGGGGCGTAGAGAGAGATAGACAATGATTGGTTGCCTCCCTAGGCCCCAACCAGGGCCAGGGAATGAACCTGCAGCCCAGGTACATGCCCTTGACTGGGAATAGAACTTGTGGGCCTTTGGTGCTAGGGCGATGCTCTAACCATTGAGCCACAGCAGCGAGGGATGAAGTCTTTCTTCATCTCCATCTAGGTTAAGCAATTCTATCATGGCTTTGCCTATACTCTGTGTTTCCCTCTTATTCAACAAATATTTATTGTGCGAAGCAATACCAGACACTGTATATGAAGTCCTGAACTAAACATTTAGTGTCTATAATCTCTTGCACTCTATATTAGTCTACTGGGATAAATGATCTGCTATGTGCTTATCACACTAAAATATAAGTTACTGTTGCTCATACGCCCCACTAGGCTGTAAATTCACTGAGCAGGCACTTTGGCTTTGTTAGTCACTAAACTTATTAAATAGTAAAGAAATTAAAATCTCAAGGTCAGGAGATATAGTACCTAGGTCTGTATCCTAGCTCAGTGACCTATTGTATTGTCTTGGGCAAGTAACAGTCTGTTTGTTTCAATTTTCTAAAATGGAGGTGATAATATTACCTACCTCAGGGCTGTTTAGTTATTGGCTGTTGGCTATTGAGTTGATACATATAAAGGACTTAGAACAATGCCTGGAATATAGTAAACAATAAAAAGAAAACTATTATTGCCTATTTACTAAGGCCTGAACATAACGGATTAAATAATTAGTTGACTTAAAGAATTATCAAAATAGTAGAAAAATGTATAAAGAAACAGCTGTTTAAAATGTGATTGACTGGTTTCAAATTAAAGGCTCTAAATCAAAGTTTATAAATTAGAGCAGAAAAAAGGTTTGCTTCAAATATATCTGCAGCATAAATAAGCTGACTCAACTTATTGTAACTTTATTGTTTTATATTTTATTTATGGCTTAGCTTTGCATTAATATTAATTACTCCACAATGAAGAGTAATTATCTGTTACATAAGCTTCAACAAAAGAAAGATTTAACCAAAGAAGATTGGGATCGCTTCCCTTTAAATAAATCCAAAGTTATCAAAAAAAGATCCACTTTCTCATAGCTCCCTTGGCTAATGAGTGTGGATGTGGTTGGGCTACAGTTTTCAGTATTTCTAGGTTCACAAACAAAAGTTATGAAGAAATTTTTTAAAATTAATGTTTTAAAATATTACAGAAATAAAAAAGACTCACAGAAAAAATTTAAACAATGCAGAAATTTTACAAAAAATAAAAAGTCCCTTTCACCTTAACTTTCTAGGGTAAACTTAACATTTTGATATGTATCATTCTAGGTCTTTATTTGGTTATATAATTAATTACATACATATATGTAGTTCTATAAAGCAAAGAAAAATATATGATTCTGTTAGAGACATGATTCTAAACACTTTCTCACTCAAAAATACATTATGAGTATCCTTATCAGCTTGTATAGATCTCCCCCGCCCAGTGATATAGATATTTTCTTAATTTTATCCACTCCCCTATGGCTGGTCACTTAGGTTGTTCCATTTTAAATGTGCTATTACACAGAATGCTGCAATAAACATTCAGGCCAATATGGCCTCTGTTTTGTATCATATCTATAGATTAGGTAAATGGAATCAGTATTCAGTTTTAAATGTCATGAAGCCTAACATTTCAAATCTAGAGATCAAATGTTTGAGATGAAAAATTTGGATAAATTGTAACAATTCGTGTCTCTGAAGGACTGTGTCTTAAACTCTGGTTTTTATCTTTTATTATCCAGTAAGAACTCTATGTGAAAATATAGACAAAGGCTGCTCACCAGTTAGAAGCCATACAGGCCTTCTTTCTGTACCTCAAATGTCCCACCACAGAGCTTTATTTAGCACTTACATTTCCCCTTTCCTAGAACAGTCTCCAGATATTTTCATGGCCAGCTTTTTTTGTCATTCAGGCCTCAGCTCAAACCTCACTTTCTCTAGTGGTCCTATCTGGCCTCTCAGTCTAATTGCTAGGGAACATGTGATTTGGCTAGGCATTCTCCAAGAAAAGCCCAGGTCACACTGTCTACGACAATAAAATCTATCTGTTGACTAACTCTACCCATACACGGTCTTCTTTTTCTCAAGAATCTTCACTGAAAAGTTGGGAGTTCCTTTGCCATTATTTTCTGATACGTATGCTTGGAAGGACATGTGCTTAAAATTGAAACAGGAACATCATCATTTTGGTTAGTTAGAATCAGGAAAAAATAGTTTCTAAGATTGCTTATTGTCTTGAGCAGTGTTTAATGTATGCTGGGGTCTGTTCTCTCCAAGTACAGCTGTTTAGTGGAACTTGATCTCCATCTCTACTATTTGTGCATCAGCTGTATCTGACAATTCAATGAGGATACAGACCATTTCCCTATTAATGCCCTTTTGATCCCTGGCCTTTACTAATTTGGTTTCTCCAAAACATATATGAACTTAATGCAAAAGCAGTTGATGATTTATTGGAGTAGACTGCATCTCTTGTGTTTGTAAAAACTCGGTGTGTTTTTAAAAACAATGAACCAGATATAATTAACTTAAAACCAGTGGTCATTATTAAAATATTTAATGTGCTTCTGGATAACTTGAGAGGGCCTCCACAATAAATATTAAAATATACCTTTTTCTCCCTGTCTTTCTTGAGGGTCATATCAAAACATTAAGACATCCCTCAAATATGACATGAAGGATTTATAAATCTTTTTCTAGTCTAAAATGGCAGATTGTTCTTACATATCTCTTCTTTATCAAAACTCCTGCCAAATAACAGTAACCCCAAAGTTAAGAGAATAAGAGATGAGACATCAAATTATAGATGTCAAACCATTTTCAGAAGGCCAAAGCAAATGAATAAATGATAAATTAATTGAGAGATCAGAGAATGTCACATGCTAAATGTCTGCAACAGGGTATACCAAAGAGAAACAAACCCACTTGATGTAGAACCTGTGAGGCTCAATTTTTGCAGGCAGAAGTATACACGGAAGGGGGAAAGGCATGAGGCTGGAAACTTGTGATTCACTAAAGTCTGTGCTCAGAGCTGTTGGATATCCAAGATCCCTATCGCACCCTAGGGATCTAGGTGACTCTTCCTTCCCCATCCCACGGATGGAAAGTTTATTTTCTTTTATTATTTATTTATTTATTTATTTAGAAATATATCTTTATTGATTTCAGAGAGAGGAAGGGGGAAGGAGAGAGAAACAAACATCAGTGTTGAGAGAGTCATTGATCAGCTGCCTCCTGCACATCCCCAGGGTATGGAGCCCAAAACCCAGGCGTGTGCCCTGACCTGAATCGAACCGCACTCTCCTGGATCATCGATGGATGCTCAACCACTGAGCCACACCTGGCTGGGCTATTTTATTTTTATGTATGTATGTATGTATGTATGCATTTTGTAAAGTGTATTTTCTAGGTAAATTGAAGCAACAGCTCAAAGTCAGAGAAAGGCACAGATGAAGGTTGGGGTGTATGGCAGCAAATAAGGGAATTATGTGAAAAATCTATATCCTTTACTGCAGGAATGTCACCCCTCCTCCCTCATCTTGGCTTTATCAAAGCAGTATCCGTAGAATACCCCTTCTCCATCCCCCCCCCCCCCCAAACCACACACACGCCCACACACGGAGTCAATCAGAAGAATATTCTCTGAAGAAACGTGTGTTCCCGAGAAAACAAATTTAAGTACTGACATCTAGGCCTTCTCCAAGAAAAGCCCAGGTCACACTGTCTACGACAATAAAATCTACCTGTTGACTAACTCTACCCATACACGGTCTGCTTTTCAGTGCTCATTTGACAGCCAAAGATAACCAGACAAGGAAAGCTTTCTAGATGAAAGAGAAAATCATTTCAGTATACTTTCTGCCCCTTCCCCCACTTTGTTCTTAACCACCAAAGTAAAATCCCAACTAGACCTTGGAATGCAAACCCTAAGAGGATACATTCTAACGCTGGATTTATGAGCATCTGGGAAGGAAAAGCGTGTCCTAACGGCGGGACCCTCGCTGATGTCCCAAACCTCATCTTAACTTGGAAGGTAGTGTGTTGTCATTTATATCCCGAACTTACGCAGCTGCTGCACAAAACACGAGGGCTCCTCAGGAACCTCGAAACTTAGCGAGGAACCACACAGCCCTTTACTATCAAGTTGCTTAGCAGTACATAAATACCATTTTTTTCCAAGCTGATTGTAAAGTGCCATGTCCTACCTCTAGAAATGATGAGAACTCAGTCCCAGGGCTCTAATCCCAGGTCCTGGCGACGTTGCCACGAAATAGGTCTTCTCCAGCTCCCGCAGGCCCGGAGCAGCGCGTCCGCGGGCCTCGGGCCGCCTCCCGCGTCCCAGGGAGCGGGGCCACCAGAGGCCCTGCGGCGCCAGTCCCCTGTGGAGCGGCCAGGCTCATCCCAGAGACTATCAAAGGTTTTCCAGTCAAAAGCAGCCACCGATTGTTATGTAAAAACCCCCAGCGGTTTGTTTGCCTTCCCTAGTTAAACCTTTGGGTAGGCTGACCCTTTGGCTCCAGGCTCTTTCTCCCAGAGACACCTGGGGAGGCGGGGGTCTGGCCCAATAGGGCAGTATCCCCCCGCCCCTGCCCCTAGAAGGGCGGCGCCCGGGGTCTCCCAGTCCCCGCACGAATGGGTCGTGTAGCTTCCGGTTGCTGTGCCCATTCAAAGTGTCTGCGTATTCGGTCCGCGGCCCCCGCGCGCAGGCGCCGGGGTGGCCGTTGCGGGGGCGCGGCCGGCAGGGCGCGCTGCAGAGCCTCGCGCGCGGCGGGGGCGGGGGCGCAGGCGGAGGGCCCGGAGTTACCCGGGGCGAGGGGAGGCGGCCCGCGGCCTGGCCTGGGGTTGAGGGGCTTTTCCCACGGCTGAGGGATAGCCCAGAGTAGGCGGCGGGACCTCAGACGCCCGGCGCAGCTCCAGGGCCTTTCCACGGAGACCGAGACCCGAGGTCGGGTGGAGCGGTCATGAGATCCAACCCCGCCTTCCAGGCGGCCATCGACCTGACCGCGGGGGCGCTGGGCGGCACGGCCTGCGTGCTGACCGGGCAGCCCTTCGACACGGTGAAGGTGAAGATGCAGACGTTCCCCGGCCTCTACAAGGGCTTCACCGACTGCTGCCTGCAGACCTACTCGCAAGTGGGCCTGCGCGGCTTCTACAGGGGGACCGGCCCCGCGCTCCTGGCCTACGTCGCCGAGAACTCCGTCCTCTTCATGTGCTACGGCTTCTGCCAACAGTTGGTGAAGAAAGTGGTGGGACTGGACCGGCAGGCAAAGCTGAGTGACCTGCAGACGGCCACGGCCGGTTCCATGGCGTCGGCGTTTGCGGCGCTCGCCCTGTGCCCCACCGAGCTTGTGAAGTGCCGGCTGCAGGCCATGCACGAGATGGAGAAGTCGGGCCGCATCGCCCAGAGCCACCGCACGGTCTGGTCCGTCGTGAAGAGCATCCTGAGGAAGGATGGCCCCTTGGGCTTCTACGAGGGCCTCTCCAGCACCCTCCTTCAAGAAGTACCGGGCTATTTCTTCTTTTTCGGTGGCTATGAACTGAGCCGATCGTTTTTGGCCTCCGGGAGATCGAAGGATGAGCTGGGCCCGGCCCATCTGATGTTAAGTGGCGGGGTTGCTGGGATTTGCCTTTGGCTTGTCATATACCCAGTGGATTGTATCAAATCCAGAATTCAGGTTCTTTCCATGTCTGGAAAACAGGCGGGGTTTGTCGGAACTCTTTTAAGGATTGTGGAAAGGGAGGGGATAGCAGCCTTGTATTCGGGACTGACCGCTACTTTGATCCGAGCGTTGCCTGCCAACGGGTCGCTGTTTCTGGTCTATGAGTACAGCAGGCGGAGCATGATGAGCCACCTGGAGGCATCCTGAGGGGTCCCCGGGAGCCTGCACTCGGGTGCGCACCGTTGAGGGCTATGGTTTATCTCAGGGTTCCACGGAGTACTGGACTAATGTAGGATTATTGTTTACTGCATGGGAATTTTGTTTCTGTCTTCTACCTTAGGTCTTAAACTTTATGGAAGAACCTCTGTTGTTCATCATATAATTTCTGTCCATAATTGTGTTGAAATAGAAGAGTTGCTGCTTTTGTGTTTTTGTGCGATGTACTGGGGGAGTGGGTGGCCCTAGCTACCTAGTTTGAAAGGCTAAGTATAGTTATATCACAGCTTTTGCAGTTTAGCTGGTTATGTGTTGTGAGTGAAACACAGTTTGGT